>NC_092827.1:27553103-30249531 GCF_039878825.1 Excalfactoria chinensis | reverse complement strand
TCAGGTGGTACTCTGTTGGATCTACTATTCTCTAAGAAGAAAGAATTTGTCACGTGTCTGATAATCAGTGGAAACACTGTCTACAGTGGCAATGAAACAGTTGAGTTCGAGATACAAAGTAGAGTATGGACAGAAGTAGCAATGTACAGGAGAGCAAATTTGAGATTATTCAGGGGGCTGGTAGGTGGCATATAGGGTGAAAGATCACAGAGACCTGGCAGGTCTGTAAAGAATGGTTCGTTCCAATCATCAGGAAACAGAGAGGACTTATCAGTATACTTGATAGTTGAGTAGAAAAGCCATAACAAGATCTCTAGTGAAAAAAAGGCAATATGTGGTGGAAGCAAGGTCAGGTTATAAAGGATGAAATTAGAAATATTGCCAGGGGTACATTGTAGATAGTGTCACAAAAGCTAAAGGTCAGCTGGAATAGAATTTCAAGGGATAACAAAGGCAAGAAGAAGACCTTTTAAGACCAAATTAGCAGGAAAAGGCTAAACAAAGAAAGTGTGGGCCCATCAAAAAATGGGTCAGAGATTTTGTTGTAGCAAACAAGCTTATGTACACAATGCCTTTGCCTGTCTTTATTTACAGGGTCCCTATAGTAAACAAAAGGGTTAAAATAAGAGAGCAGCTAACAGAAATGGATGAAAACTGAGTCAAAGATAACAGGAAAAATCTTGACTCAGATAAAGCTTTGGTGGAGAAGAAAACTTGGCTTCAGGCACAGATTTACTAGAGGTAAATTATTTCTGACAACCTGATATCCTTCTTTGATAAAATGCATGCATTTCTAGATGTGTGGATTGTGCTGTCATTTACTGTACTTTAACAAGGCTTTCAGCCTTGTCTCCCAGAATAATGCTGTATTCAAGTCAAGGTGTGGATGAGTGGAAAAAAACAAATGAATAAAAAACTGGTTGGATAACTGAACTTAGAGATTAGTAGGCAATGGTTAGTGGTTCTACTTTACATGGAGCACCGCAGGAGTCTGTACCAGAACTTGTCCTGTTTTATGTCCTTAGATGTGACTTGGAGGAGGTGACAGCACAACATCATCAGGCTTGCAGTTGACACCAACCTGGAGGGATCAGACAATACACTCAAGGACAGGGATGACATCTAGAAGGATAAGAACAGGCTAGAGGAATGAGCCAGTTCTGTGAAATTCAATGAAGAATTGCTGGACTCCCTAGAAGAACACAACTGTCCATATGACTGCAATGAGAATCACAATGAGACTCCTCTGGTGTATATATCAAAGCTGCCAAAAACCTGCCATCCTTTTCTCACTGCCTAACTGCATTACAGTTCAGTCCTTCTTCACTTGGTCTTTTTATACACTCGTGGGTCTGATTTAAAGCTCTACAGTAGCACACTTCCTAAAGAGGAAGAAAGGAAGAATGGATACAGCAGCATATGAAAATTGTTACTGTTCCATACCAGCATCTGGTATACTAATGTCATACACGTACACACATTTTTAGATTCTCAGGCAATTCCTTTTACAGTTTTTGTCCACCTGCTGGAGAAGAGATGGGGGGCAAGTATCACTCACAGATTAATTAAATTAATCATATTCCTGAGCCAAGGTATTGTCACAGGAATTTCAGTCTTCACTGATTTTGCCACAGAGAGCCTAGGAGCTTTCCTAAGCATCCTCAATCACACACATTCTGCATACCAGGAGCTAAAAATATTAAAGTTACTGGCACACCAAACTGACAGAACAGCTAAAACTTTAGTCTGGTAAAGGCATTAAAATGGACAAAATCTATCCTACAGACATTGTCAATACATTTGAGCAGCTCTACAGGAGTCTAGAGAAAGAAGTTTAATGCAAGAAAGGTGCAAAACATTTTGAGTTCCTCAAGTATAAAAGTTGCTTTACTTACCAAAATGAGAAGGAAGAAGAATCGTGGAGAAATTTGATGAGACTTATAAAATCCCTGAGACTTAAATATCCATGAGGTAGGAATCTCACAGTTAGGAACTCACAGGAAAGATCCATGGCCAGATTTCCAAGGGCACTGAGATGTCTGTGCGTCAGTAAGGCCCTTTGGAAAAAAAAGTCAGAATAAGGACCAGAAGGACTTAAGGATGAGTTCTGTAACCTAACTTACTATGTTATGTGCCCACACTAAAAACATCAACCCACAAAATCATTGCACACCATTTCCCCATTATGGTAGATATGTAATGATCGATTTCTTTTATAGCAGAATACTTTGGTCATTTCAAATTCTTTTCTGTGTCTGAAGTGTCTTGGTGCTGACAATGCAAGGCATCTCTTCAGGTAGAAACAGTTATCAGTACTTCTCCTGCCTGCCTCACGTGGAGCCTGGTCTGGCTCCAGCCCCAGAGCTCATCAGTACAAAAGAGGGATGAGAGAAGCTACATTTTTAATCTTTAATTGGAGGTGGGAGATAATCTGAGTGTAGTATATAAACCCACATTTCAGTCCTTCATGAGTGCACTGACTACAAAGCCAAAGGATGTGCTACCAAGGCAGAGGTAGGAAGGAAGGTGGGAGCAGGTGCTACTATCCCTGTCGGGTGAAGATGTTTAATATTTCATCCTGAGTATAGGAGATAAATTTCCTGACATTTTGTGTAAGGTGCCCAAGAAAAAGCTAGGATATAAAGATTGTTACTACCTTCAGTGTTACCCACTGTATTCACCACCTCCCCCCCCAGCCAGGGCTCCAAGTGGGCATGGAAAACAGAGAAGCCAAATTCTCCTTGAGTGCTGGCCTATTTAACCTGGATCATACAAATCTCAGTTTATGAATGATGCCCAAATCCAAACTTAAGAACAACCATGACCCTGAAAACATCTTTTTCACCTAACACAATGAGGAAAATCCTTGAAGATAGAATCTTCTCTTGATAGTGAAGATTTTCGATTTCTTAAGAGTCAATCTATTACTGCTGTAAATAGGCACAAAATTCTAGTCTTGGTATTTTTTCAAAGAAGAAAGCTGAAATTGTTTATATTGCAGGTCAGACAGATGTTTTATGCAAGGAGCCAAATCATTACTATTATACTCGTGTTTTATTGAAGAGCTTCAGAACCACAGTCATGAGGCCAGGACCCCACTGTAAGAGACAGCATATAAAAACAGAACTTATGTCCTTCCTGAAATAAGTCTGAGTAAATCACTGGCTTCATTGTGAATATTCACACAACAAAAAAGACAGTTAATATGTGCTAATGAATAAACCATCTATACGTTTTTAGATTCATACACAAGAATCTACCAAAAAACAAACAAATAAACAAACAAACAAACAAGCCAGGAAAGCATCAGGCTATAAAGCTTAGTCTCACCAAGTAAGTAACTACATGCATTTGTAGCAAACAACGATTTGTCTTTCTTGGTAACAAAGAGAGCCCTTCCTTTCTTTAGCTTTGACATTTATTTGTATTGGTGATTTCCAAGGAGTCTGGCTTGCCCCATACCTGGAATAGAAAACTTAGGCAAAATAAATGTTGATTATAAAACTCTTTGAATTTAATATTGTACTTCTTACTTGTAAATATGATTTAACAGAAAATTAAAACCTGATAGCAAGCAACTCTTATAATATGACTGTGATTAGACCAAGGTATTTTAATCTGTAGACAAGTTCTATTAACCATGCACAATAATTTGTTTTACTGATGGTCATGATTGAGCTTTACCAAAGAGCTAGCCAAAACTTGCCACAAAATTGGAAGTGTCCTAGAAATTGCATGAGAAAACTACTTTCTTGCCTTCTTTCAATCTTAAATAAATAGTAGGGTACTGTGTGTGCTGAAAGGGAATCATTTATGTTGGACTAAAACGGGGAAGGAAAAAAAGATGCAAAGGCCAGAATAAAAGTAGGCTTGATGCCTGGAAATAAATATTAATATATTTGAAAAAAATAAAAAAATAAAAAAAATCAAAGTAAGGATGTGAAAAATGGAAAGCCCAAACTAAAACTAGGGAAGGAACTTAATATAATTCAGTTTTACGACTAAGTGGCATAATACCAGCCAAAAGCAGGGCAAGATTGCTCCTGAGATTTGGAAAAACAAGATAAATTTGTACTCCTTAGCTGCTCTGATGTGAATCTTGAATAACTCATCTGCTTTCTTCAGATTTTGTCCAGAATTAAATGAAAATATTTTGTCTTAAACTCCTGCAGATTGGGGTGTTCTCAATGTAGCCTCCTTGAAAAAGCAGAGATTACCTGCCAATTGACTTGCAGGATCATGGGTTTTATCTGATTGAAATGAAAGCAAAATCTAGGTCCACAAAAATGCACATTCATCATCATCACTTTTTTCATTGGCAACAGTATAAGGATTTCCCAGTTTAGATGAAGGAATGCTCCTGATCTGCCTGGATGTGCCAAACATCACTACTCTCTCTTGTGAAAACAGAGAGCAAGATGGTAGCATACACCAGACAATGAATGGTAAAAACTGCATTTGTTTCCTACCACAAAATCTGGGAACGCATTTTCTTCAAGCACTTTCTATAGCTTTACCATTGCAAAATTGAAGAAATACCAGGCTAAAGCTGCTAAGTGTTACGTGATCAGATGGTGGTAACAGGCTGAACATTGTCATGAAATCATGACTGAAGGGAGGATCTTTCTGATACTCTACTTCTACTGTGCAATCCATACTATAGGATAACTTTTTGTTGGTTTTGCTGTTTCATGATGTGCAATCTCTCTTTTGTGGACAAAAAATAAAGAACTAGGTAATCACGTTTATAAAAACACACCAGAAAAGCAGGAGTCTATTTAATACAACGGACTGAGAAAACGTTAGCAGAGAAGGACCAAGAGGTTTTATTGAGAACTTAATCTGCAAAGGCAAAGATAGAATGAGTGCAGAAACAGATCAAAGTGCAAGGGCAGAACACTGGAAGGCCCAAGAGAAAAGGAACTGAATTGTAAATGCTGCACTAAGGGAAAGAAAACTATCCAGAAATGAAAAAAGATAAGAGCAGAGAGAGCTAACAGAAAATATAAGTAAAATATTTTCAGAAGGTGATATTTAAAATGTCGTATAATGAAGTCTTTTGAGAAAACATGCCATTAAAAAAAAAAAAAAAAAAGAAAAAAAAAAAAAGTCAAACATTGAATGAACATGAAAACCCACTGAATTGAACCAGTCAGAGAAACAGGCCCATCTGAAGCAAAGAATGAGAAAAGACAGAAAATAGGTTAACAGAAAGAGGGAAAATTGGATTCTAGCCAAATACTGAAGGACTTGTGCTGTATATAAGGCAAATTACATGACAGGCAAAGGAGCAATTAGAAGAAAAGTCTGTCATTTAATCCTAGGAGCTGGTTTGAACCCAAATGGATGAGAAATGTGGTTTAAGTGGTTTCTCTAAGATCAGTATCCCGGAAGCCCAGCTAAAGAATACAAACAGAAAGATGGCGTCAATCATGCCAGTTGGAAGTAAAATGGCACAGAAATGACTTAACTTCATCCCTAAAGGTTAAATGTTGATTCAGACTTTGTTTTCAGTTTTTAGACTCCACTTTAGAGAATCCCTCTGTTCCATTTGCTGCCCAGAGCCTTTGACATTCCTTTTCTTAATTTTCTTCCTTTTTTCATATGTAAAAGATTACTGATCAAATGCAGCTCAACAAATATCAAACACATTTAGTCAAAGATGGTATGTGGTCTCAAAACATTTCACTCTTGGCAATGTTGGGGAGTAAGAAGATTGGGCCTGGGACAAGATGAGCTTATTATTTTTAAAGAAAGGTATTTGTATTTGGTCATACATTCCATCTAAGACCTCCTATTCAAAGGTTTGTAATCCTAGCTGACTGTCCTTTATTAGTCCCTGTGGGACTTAGGGTTTAACTGTCATGTTTAGTCACTGGAAAACTCTCTTCCACACAGACATCTGGTGGCCCAAGAAGCTAAACACGAGCATAGCTTCTTTCTTCTGGGGGAAGACTGCATCACCATTTCAAGCTACAGTGTGTTAGAATCCTCCAGCTTCACATTGTCAAGGATCACCAAGGCACAAGGCAGCAATGTCTTGATGCCAGCTACTGCCCTGAAAACTCCAGCTAAGTTTCATAAGGGCTGTTAATATTATTTAGTTATAAAGTAAAAATAAATGCGAAGAGCTTATCTGAAAAAATACTAACAGATGATTCTATGATTTACTGGGGCTGTGGGCTTGGGGTGCTCAGCTTTCCCTGTGCAGCACTCCCAGCTCTGGTCTTCTTGGGAAGAGGTGCCTCTGCAGTGATTATAGAAGGCAGAAGATGACTAAAGTGCAGCTATTTGGTTTAAGGCTATCTGGAACAAGATACCTTGGGAAGTGGTGAAGTTACCACCCCTGGAGGTGACTAAGAAAAGAGAAGATGTAGTATTGAGGGACATGGCTTAGTGGGAAATATCAGTGGTAGGTGAGCAGTTGGACTAGATGGTCTTAGGGGTCTTTTCCAACCTTAATGATTCTATGATTCTGTTTAAGTGCACATATAAATATATAATCACAGATGTAAGTTCATCTAGATATCTTTCATAGATATGCCCCAGCATCAATCAGTGTAGATGTGTCACTACCATTTTATAATGTTCATTTTAAAATGTTCACTTTATAACCAGTTATAATCTTCTAGACCAAGAAAAGCAGGAGAATAAAAAAAAATTTAAAAAAAATTAAAAAAAATTTTTTTAAAGTTCTTTTTGGAGGTACACCTTAGAGGAGGGGCTGGTATAACATACCTGCATGCTGCACTTTATGGTAATGTATAATATAAACTTTCATAGAACATAGGTATATGTGCAACATCAACTTTAATATAACTTAGGTAAACTGTCAAAGTGATCTTTTCTCCAGAAATTAAGAAAGCAAATGGATGGAGTAAGGCTGACAGATGAAGAGGAAAGTGGAAACTCTTCAAAGTCTCATTGGGTCAGGTATGCTCAAGAATATTTGAGTTCCTCTGTTGCTGCAGAGACCTGAACCATCTCACCCTATCTGCTCAACTACGGAGGTCTGCACACCATCCACTACTGTGTCTACCTTCACTGGTTTGCAAAGAAATTATTTGTGCATATTTTATACGTAGCAATCTGTATAATTCCAGACAGAATGCACAAGCTTAACTGATTCTGTTTCCCACATGCACAATAGTGCATCCAGACTAGATGGGGCCTACTGCATGAACTCCCGAGTTTTCCTTGCAGTGAGCCCAAATAGCCTGAAACATCCCAACGTTTTATGCACTCTAGCATGCAGGAATGTCCTGGATTCTGACACATCCAGGAAGTCAAAGCTAAAAGAATGAGGAAGACTGGTCCTAGTCTCCTACCTATGTCTCAGATAAAACAGTGACCTTGATGTGTTGCATATTTTAACTAAAAGGATTGTCAGTGCAAATAAACTCAGCTCTCTCTCTCTCTTTTTTTCTTTTTTCCTGGCCTTTTCATATTTGAAGATTTCTCTCTGCAATGACCAGTTTTGGAGTTGTGTACAGTTCTTTACTATACATTAACCTATACATGAGTCACACCACAAAATTTCTTTGTATGTACATTTCTTTCTGTAGACTCATAGATCTATTTTTGTGCACGTCAGTGACAAATGCAATTAAAAAAAATGTTTTCCAGTAAGGTTTTTTTTCCATTATTTCTTTCTGCAGTCATTACTGAATTTTATTTATCTCTACCACCTCAATAACAACACTCCACAGAGGCTGATGAAGGGAAAGGCTTTTACCAAAGAACTTTATTGATGTTTCTGCATCAACTGTGATTCTTGGCCACTCATACCCTTATTTGATGAAGTC
The DNA here is from genome assembly GCF_039878825.1 of Excalfactoria chinensis. Lineage (NCBI taxonomy): Eukaryota > Metazoa > Chordata > Aves > Galliformes > Phasianidae > Excalfactoria > Excalfactoria chinensis. The sequence goes on along the minus strand of NC_092827.1, from coordinate 30,241,726 downwards.
ATACCCATGATATCAACAAAGAGAAATTCTACTTCTGCCCATTCACATTAAAAGTTCTCTTCAGTGAACTCCTTAAAGAAGATGATGATTCCAGATTACAGATTACAGGGCCTGAGTATATTTCAGTTGTCACTGCTAGCAACTGCGTGCCATATATTCCCTGAAAAGAAGACAAAGCACTGCTTGAAAGATTAAGATCCCAAGCTTACACATTTTTGCATTTCTCTGGTTCACCAAATAGTGAATGACTAACACCAATGGTTAGGCTTGATGGGTAATTGTGGAATGCAGAGCTCAGAGCTCATCTCCAACTGCTTTCCTAAAAAAGGTATAGGGAAGATGAATGGTATTTCCACATTGCTACTTTATGTCTTGAGACTTACAGTGCTTCAGTAAGTTTATTAGGACAGCTGACAGTCAATGACTATGACAGTCATTATAGCAAGTGTGCTAAAAAGGTTTAAAAAATCATGAATTTTTCCTCCCAGTTTTAAATTCAGCTTGCATTCAATGTGTGCATCTATGCATATCTGTCTGTTAATGCAACCACCAGCCCATTCTTGTCCTCTCCAGCAGCTTATGAAGCTGTTGGATGATCTCATTCAAATCTGACAAAACACTGGAGCTCCCAGTGGCTTTCATTCACATTTCCACAACATGCAGACTAAGCTGTGATGCAGAACCCATGTCTGTTCTTACTACGGAGAGTAGTACTCCAGCCAACTTCCTCAATTCCAAATCTTGATTTTCCTACTCTCTTTGTCCTGGTACTGGATGTAGCACTTTATTGTATAGGTAGGCACCTAATTCTTCAGTTCCTGCCAGTTTCCCTGGAGGTGGGAGGAGGGACACAGCTTGTGTCCTCAATGAAATAAAGGCTGCGGAAGACCATAAATCTTTCAGGCACATGCTAGGGCAGTCAGCCCTACTAACTGCAGGTCATTTTCTTCAGAGCCTGTTCCTTTTTACAGTTCCATCTTACTTTCACTGATGGTCTCTGTCATGGTAAAATATTTGTATGCATTTATTTCCACTTCCTTTCTAGGATGCACCAAAAAAAAGTTCTTCCTTAATGATTTTTAAATGCTGACAAGACTTTCACAGATCACAGATGATCAGCTTTATGTTGTTGTAGGTATTCAATGGCATTCAATAAGGGAAAAAAAAAAAAAAAAAAAAACATTCTTCCATCAAAAAATGGTGTTTGTTGAGTATGAAACGTTTGGATGTTGTATAAGTTCCAACAGCTTACAGTGGAAGACAATAACAATTAATGGTACTAACTCTTCTTTTTTGTATGTGTTAATACAAAAGTCCTGTACTCAGCACTGGTGAGGCCACACCTCGAGTACTGTGTCCAGATTTGGGCCCCTCACTGCAAGAAAGACATCGAGGCCCTGGAACATGTTCAAAGGAGGGCAACAAAGCTGGTGAGGGATCTGGAGCACAGGCAATACAAGGAGAGGCTGAGGGAGCTGGGAATGTTCAGCCTGGAGGAGGCTCAGGGGAGACCTTATTGCTCTCAATAATTTCCTGAAGGGAGGTTGTAGTGAGTTGGGGGTCAGCCTCTTCTCTCATGTCATTAGTGATAGGACCAGGGGGAATGGTTTCACGCTGTGGCAGGGGAGATTCAAGCTGGACATCAGGAGGTATTACTTCTCAGAAAGGGTGGTCAGGCTCTAGAATGGGCTGCCCAGGGAGGTGGTGGAGTCACCAACTCTGGGGGTGTTCAAGAACGACTGCATGTTGTGTTGAGGGACATGGTTTAGTGGGAGCTATTGGTAATAGGTGAATGGTTGAACTGGATGATCTTTTAGGTCTTTTCCAACCTTGGTGATTCTATGATTCTATGAATAAACTTACTACAGCAGAATTTTGCTTTTCAACAGTTTTTCCATTTTTCCACTTAAACTTCTAGATTGTATTTTTAGTATTATATACCTATACATATTTCTCTTTCATACAGCAGTTTGACATTATCCAACTGAAATACTGCAGTGGCTCTGAATGTAATTTTTTCTGGAACAACAGGCCCATAACTCACTTATATTCTCCTTATAAACTACATTCTGTAGAGCTCAGCAAATAATAGCGTTTGTAGTCTGGGACTGAACCAAAAAAACATTAAAAGAGAAATTCAGTTCAAACCAAATCAAAACAGAAACTGACATTACAAAAATAAATGAGGATTTGGCTAGGTTATGAGCAAAAATGAAGTTTTCATTTTCTTTTAAAGTTTTTAATGTCTCTGCCCCGATATGTCTTAGCCATTGATTTGTCACGCTCAACTCATCTTCGTAAATGGTTTCTGTTCCTGTCAAATCTCATTTTTGGTGAATATAAAGGGAAAAAATCTTTGTGATTCACTTTGCTCTCCAGGCCTGTGAAGGAAGGCCTCTGATCTCTGGAGGCATCCAAGCATGAGCTAGTCCCTCTCATGCTCAAGCTTTCTTTTCTTTTCCATATTTAACATGAGCTGAATCCATTTCATATGAGCTTCTGGCCAACCTCCACCTTCATTGCACTCATCATCCTTGATCAGAAGAGCTTCATCAGTTTAACATGAAAATTGACAGACTTTCATGAGGGAGAACCCAAAGAGTAGCTGCTAGCCATCAGATCCTCTGAAAAGAGATGTTTGGGAGTTTGGGAGATGCCCAGTTCCTAAAGGGACTTAACTATCACCAGAAGTCCTTTTGAACTCCGGAGGGATCATAGCAGCATCTTACTCTAATTACTAACGTTGTTCTGAAAACTGAAGAGTGAAAGAATCATGGGACTTGCTTGAAAATAAAGTTCTCAACGCAAAAATAACAAGAAAAAGTGAAAAATAAAATGCAACAGATTTGCCCTTACAGGAATACATTGCCAATACAATAAAAACAAGCAATTAATGGTGCTTTTATCGAGTATAAACAAGGCAGTCAAGTTAACAGATAATGTCCTATGGTCTCTCCTCTTGGAACTAAATTCTCTGGTTTCCACCAAATTTTAACAGTCTTGATAAAATGCTACCCAGATTGGGGCAGTTTAGTGCTTATTTTTTGTGTGCATCTCTGATGTCTAACAAAAATATGTGGACAGGACTGTTGGAGGAACCTTGCTTTCTCCTCCCTTTAATGCCTAACTTTGGAAAGATTACAAGAATCTCATTTTCCATATAATTTTGTGAAACTAGCTGGGGAACAGCAACAGATACCAGAAGTCCTAACTCCATTCTTTCCTATGCTTCTGTTGTTGCTTAGGATATAATATTATGTGAAGCATCAAGAAGTACTTTGAACAATGACTGTTTGATTCAGGCAGTCCTCCTCCTGATGTATGTAAAGTCTAACCCTCTTTATTTTATTCTCCATTTCTGGTTTTTGTTGTTCAGTTTAATTGCCCTATAAAATAGGCCATCAACTTTCTTCTATTGACATACTGACTGAGTTCTTTTTAACTATGAAGACAGACATTCATATTTACCATTTTTTCACATGAGACTTTTACTGGAGATAATTCAGTCTTTATTCTGATACTGAACTCACAGATTACAGTCTTCTGCAAAATATTCAGATTCAAATTCAAGTTATCTCTAATTTTCTCCTTTCCCCTAATACCCATTGCTCTAAAAAATATCTGCTTTGAATGGTTCTTAGAGTGAAAAAACAGATTTTCCACTATGTTTCTCTAACAAACATCTTCTGTTCCACAGAATTATTGTACCTTCTAATTGCTTATTTGGAACTGTCCAAGAAGATGCAAGTTCTTCAAAGTATGGATAGGAAAAATCAGATTACTACCTGCTGCCATTTGCAAATCTGAGGTGGTTATACTGATAACAATGGAACAAAGATAGTCAGTGACAAGGATAAGTCAAGTCTGCACTACTGTTGTTTAAGACCTCCTGCACACCATAAAGGCATAGAAGATCACTAATTTCCAAGCATCTGGGGAAAATACTGTTCCATTTGCTTGGAAGGATAGAAACTCAGATTTTAAAGAAGAATCTAAAAAGAAAGTGGAGCTCTTGTTGCCCGTTCAGAAATAATTTTACTTTAGCAGCAACTTCAATGGCAGCTTGATCATATTATCTCTTACTTTTTGCCAGGATGGCAACAGGCATGGAATAAAGTCTGAGCCAATTATTACTCTGGAAATACTAGCATCAGAAATGGTTTATTTCTCAAATATTTTGCCGTTTTGAAATGTAATGACAGTACTGCATTTATAGAATACAAAATAATTACTGAGGATTTCTTTTCCCTCCAATGATTTTTCAGTTTTCAAATTGAGTTGTTTCAGTTGTGCACATTGTGAACAGAACAAAACCAGAGCACCTATTGTAAAAAATAAAATTAAATTAAATTAAATTTTAAAAATGTTGTGGTTTATATAGATTTTAACGTTATTCTACTAAAAAAAAGAAGCATTTGACTTTAGAAATTACTGTAGGCTGGGCAAACCCCAAGCCCGGTTTGGGAAAACAAATCTATGAAGCTCTTTATTTTCATCTATTTTTCTAAATGAAAACTGTACCATTGACTCAGTAAGACTTAGGATTTGCTGTGGTGTGAGCCACAAGACCTTATGCAGATAGTTATAGTGTTGTTTCAGTCTGAGACATCACCAAAAATAACTAGTATAAACTCATTATTTTTAAAGAAAATAAACTTATTTTTGCAGAAATTCAGAATACATTCTACACATACCTTTTTTTTTTTTTTTAATATCAATGGCATTTAAAAATGCTGTACTGATTTTCAAGCCTCAGAGCATTAAACAACATGCAAGATTTAGCAAGAAACAGACACTGCTCCAAAGCACTTGTCTTTGAGATGAATCAGTAGCACAACAGAAGACACCAAGGGATGAATGACCTACACAGGTTATGCAGCAGAGACAAGATGAATTTGAAATCTCAGCTCTCAAGTCAATGCCTTGCCCAAGTAAATATATTGCCTGTATGATAATGGCATAATAGCCAAATAAAATCAACAGCAGAATTTCTCACCAGTTTCAGACAAAGAGTAAAGGAATTAAAGGAATTTGAAGACTATGACACTTCATCCATTGACATCATCAGCAAGGTTCCTATTGACTGAGTGATGAATGCCATGTATTTCAACTTGATGTAGCAATTACCCAGTCCCAGTATTTGTATGACAAATCTTTTTGCAGTTTTTTTCAGTGGGTCACTGAAAAACTTTTATCAGTACTCACTCAGTCTCTCTACATTCTGAAGTTTTCTGCATTTGAAGTTACTGAAAATCTTAAATACACCGAAGGAAGTCTTGTAAGGACTATGTCTAATCAGGCTTTAATAAATATTAAACTCAAGTGAATTTGTTTTCACCTTCATCTGTTACACACTTTAATGTTTACAATTGTAGCTTGATATACTAGACTATTTGCTGCATTTTGAAGTCTATTTTGAAGTTTTGAGGTATATTCTATGCACACTATTGAACATTTTCTAACTCTTTTTATTTATGTATTGTTTATGAGTATAATATATAAATAAATATGAACATAGTTGTGAAATCTTTTGGCAATCTGTCCTCAGATTCCAGAATCTGAAAGACAGGTACTACAGCAGAGTAAAAATCTTATTGTAACTAGAGGTATGTTAAATTCTAGCTCATTTAATTACTTATCTGAAATAATATGGCTTCATATATAATAACTCCATTTCACGGGAACAGCTTATAGACTAACGGACTAGTTCATAATTAAATTGTTTTTTACTCACAAATATTCATAGAACAATTAGAATCATCTGCAGATTCAGGATGTTCACCAGATGTTCACTCTGACTACTTTTTTGTTGTTATTTGTGCTGTGTGATTAGCTCAAAGCATATGGAATTGTTTCTAATCCCTGAATCAGTGACAAATGTTTAAATCTGGATACTGATGAAAAACTAAAGTTCACTTCCATTATGAATCTTCAAAAGCAAAAAATGATGTCCCAAAAAATCTTTCCTTTTTCATGAATTGTAAAAAATGTCACCCATTCCATCCGGACATCCAAATAATGACGAATAGCATAATACACAAAATTAATCCTAGGGCACTGCTCTATCTTCATAGTTTGCACACATCAGTCTTTTCTCATTTGACGCACACCAACTTTTCCCTAGGGCTTAAAATTTAATGACAGTTACACTGTTTGGATGTTTGTTGTTACCATCAACGTTGTTACTGCTATTAACCTTTAAACTTGTTATTTCTTCAATGAATTTAATGTATTGATTCAATCAACATATTTACATTTCAAAATGAGCTCTCAAGTAAATATTTCTGGGCAAGACAGACACATTGGCTCTTTTCTTTAAAAAAATAAATAGCATTGTAGGAATATCAGGGGAAAGTAATATAAATTGGCACTTTTCTCAAAAATTTCTGTGCACAACAGCACATACTTTCATAGTTAAATAAAAGTCAACTTTTCTTGAACATTTCTGAGAAAGCTAACACTTTTCTTCAATATCTGGAAAGGATCCCTACATAAAACAGTGTGTGTCTTAGACCTCCAAAGTTTAAGATTTTCAAAAACACTGTCCATGTGGCATAGTTCATTACATTAGCCTATTCTTGTCATACCCTTGCATCAGTCATCACCTTAGTATCTAAATGCATTAAGATAAAAATAAATATTTTTCAACTTAAACATAATAAAAACTAGTTTCTCTGGGATCAGAGAAAGTAACTCTATATAATGAGGAAAAAAAAAATTGTTCTACTTTTAGCATTAATTTGTACTTTTCAACATGAATTGAGAAAAATATCTGTTGTTGATAAAATGATAAATTATTTGGGGGACACCACGTTATAACCAATTTGGATGAAAACATACTATTAGCCAGCCAAATGTAAGGTAATATGCATGAGAAGAACTGACACTGTTCACAGTAATAAAATGAAGGCTGTTTCCTTGAAAGTCAGTGACAGGCAAAGCCTTAGGATTTATGATGTGGCAGAGCTGACTTGATGTTGTCCGTTGTTTGTGTAAAATTCTATATAGCTGCAAAATGCAAGGCATGCAAACTTGTTCCCTAACAGCCATGCATGTGGAGCTTGACAAACCTATAATCAGGCAGTAAGCTTCTGACATTATTCATTTCTCAAAATTTCAGCCTTTTTCTTTCATCATTCCAATGTTTTATAACCAAAAAGACATTTTATTGAGAGACATTTTAAAACAGAAGTAGTAGAAAGAATATCTGCTCTTCAGCAGTATTTTTACTTTCTGAATTTGGAGACTGGTGCTATGCTGTAGTCACATAAGTGATGTTGTGCTACATACAGGAACTCATGAGTTCTTCTGGAATTATCTTGTGACTGACCCCATTCTCAGACCCCATTTTGCATGCATGACCTCTTTAGAAAATAAAGCAGAAAAGTTTCACATCCATCTGCTATGTGTTTTGCAAGACAATGCAGAAATAATTTGTTCATTTTTGAGTATCGTGACGTTTAACAAGATTTCTTTTATAACACCACATGGTGTATTTGTGTAAAACCTGTGTATAGTCTATGTGATATTCCCACCAGAACTGTATTTACTGTGCATGAACAATGTTGGCCCATGCATACATTATGAACTTAACTATGGCATCTACCTTTACAACAGCCTGGCTTGATCTGCTTTACCTGCACAGCAACATCTAACCTTCTAGAAGACGATAAACATCTGGAGGATCCTAGGCAAGATTAAAGCATCTCTAAAATTCCAAATTGTCTTAGACAGAAATGAGTGAGAGGAAAAAAAGTTGCATGGGAAAAGAAAAAGAAAAAAGAAAAAAGGAAAAAAGGGAAAGAAATGGAGAAAAAGGAGAAAGAGAAGGGGAAGAGTAAGGGCAAGTCAAGACAACATGAGATAAGGCAAGGAAAGGAAAAGACAAAACCCTAGTCCTGCACCATAAAACAGATCTTATCAGCATGGTTTAAAATTGATGATGACATTGCTCATTTTGAATAGCTGTTTCTCATTATATCCCACAGCATTTCTCCTACAATTTCCAATGCTGATTCAACTCGGTCACTTTACTCTCTGGAGAGCACCATATGTTTCTGATAAAAAAACCACAGTGATTTTACTGTGTTTTTCACCACTTCTTCAGTGCTCCAATCACTTGTTTGTGTTATTTAACTGACTTCATTCTTCTAGGCCCACTGACTGTTGTCATAAAGTTTTGTTGTATTTAAAATACAGTTGGAATACTTTCAGCACATGAAGAAACTGAGATGAGGCAGTCTGTCAATAGTATGAAATAAACTTTTTGGTCTCACTTCTGGCTTTTCTACTCTTCTATCTCTTCCAGCCTGTGAGAGGGATATTAATCATGCACCACCTGACCACCATCCAATTTCAAGCTCAAGTTTTTATGAAATGACATGAAAGAATGAAGCTGGACTAGCATGCAGAGAATGTGGAATGACTGAAGTCAAGGAAAAAGTGGTAAAGAAATGTAGTGTGACATAAGACAAAATTCCTTCATCTATATAGTAACATCTATAACATCATTTCCTATTAGAGTTATGGACATATTTATAGTACAGAAGGATGGTTATTTGTTGTTTCTGTCAGCAGCACTTTTTGTGCTACTTCAGTTGCCATGGTTTAGACAGAAGAATAATCAGATCTTGCACTGTCTCTCTTGAAGAAGTCATGTGAATCTGCAAAAGTAAAACAGAGAAATGTGCAGAAGGCTTTAGATAAAATAACATATTCAAAATTCTGGATTTAAGTACTTTGTTGAAAATAAGGTAGTATTTTCTCTTCTAAATACAGACAATTCCTAAAAACACATCTCATTCTTCAGATGAAACCAGAAAGCTGGTAGCAGGGCAAGGCTTGCATTTCATCCACAAGATCTGATTTAAACCAAGGGAGTAGAAGGGAATTTTTTCTTATTTGATGGGTGTCTCTAAACCAGACTTTAGAAGAAAACAGAAATAAAATACACACAAGTGAATTACTGCATGTATGTTCAAATTTGGGAATTATCATAGAATTTTTTTTTAGGAATCACTGTCTCATCACTTTCTAGTTGTAGAGATTGTAGCAGGGTATGTGTGATTAGGATTGCACCCTAGAGTGCTGAGGGAGTTAGTAGAGCAGGGTTGGTCACTTCTCACTGGTTACAAGTGACAGGATGAGGGGAAATGGCCTTAAGTTGCACCAGGCTAAGTTTAGGTTAGACATCAGGAAAAAATCCTTTACAGAAGGGACTGTTAAGCACTGGAATAGGCTCCCCAGGGAGGTGGTTGAGTCCCATCCCTGGATGTGTTTAAAAACTGTTTGGATGTAGTGCTCAGGGACATGATTTATCAGGGTGTTGTTAGTTAGGGTAGTGCGGTTAGGTCATGGATAGACACGGTGATCTTTAAGGTCTTTTCCAACCTGAGCAATTCTGTGATTCTATGATTCTATATCTCTAAGACAGGCAACTTCATAGACGAAGGCAACCTACGTTTAAGGTTGAAGGGGTGGGAAGGAGTTGGTATTTTAAATTATTGTGAAGATCTCTAAACAGTAATTTATGAAATATTGCTACTGTCTAAATACTTTTATTAAATTTTATTTTGATGGCAGTGAATCTATTAATTGGTGTGGTGTCTTTTTGTTGTTGTTATTTTGTTCATTTCCGGGCACCATGTCAATTGTTTGACCCTACAAAATAAAGCTCCTGACATACATATCTGTGCAAATTTCAAGTGGTTAGCTAGACATGCCTTAAAAACATTTTAGAAGTTTGATTTCAAAAATATCTTTTGGGATTCTCAGCTATAGTAATACATTTTGATAAATGAAACCAGCAACTGGAACCCAGACCTTCCATCTCTTTTTATGCACTTTAAAAAAACAAGAGCAAAAAAATTTGCAAGGAATGGAAAGGGAAAAGGGAAATTATATAAATGAGACTGTAAAGAATTACAAAACAAACTCAAGCAAATCAAAAGGCAAAAAAGAGAAGCAGGCCAAATTTGTGTATCCAGCTTTGCAAAGTAGTATTTTTTGATGCATATTTTCCCATAGAAATGGTTCTGAAAATAAGAATACCCAGGACACTCATTCAGTTCCATGAAGAAATATCAAAAAGCCAGCATGTACTGCATTTTTTACAAAATAAACATTTTTCTATTTGTTGAAAACACAAACCAAGAGATTTGAAACTCAGAAAATACAATAAATATTCAGCTATTAAAGATGAAGAGCAGTCTGCTCAACTTTATCATATTTTAAAATAAATAAATAAATAAATCTGCCTTACAGTATGATTGCTCACGTTGCAGTCTGCCTTAGATAAAGTTTTAGACAGTATCTTAAGGAGGAGCTCACTGATGCGTATCCTGTCATGAGAAATCCATCAAAATAAGTGTCCCAACGTTGCCTTGTGATCAAAACATCAGCATGTTAAGTGATATTCATACTTCCAAGCCAGAACACTATTTGAAGAAGGTGAAATATATGTCTCCAAGTGAAAAAGCTGTAATTTTGACTGAAGCTGATGCTATTCCAAAAACCTATCTTTGAAAATATATATTTTTTTAATCCATTCTGTTTTGCAGCTGAACCTTCTCTGATTGTTTTGGGTGTATGCTGTCCCAACCCCACTCCTGCCAGCCCTTCCCAGTTCCTCTTCTCCATTCTTTCTTTTCCCTTGAGCTGCCCTTTGTTCTATTTTCTTCTCTGCCCTTAGTTCCTCTGCACTCTGCTCCCCATCAGGTTTCTCCTGCTGCTTCATTCCTGGTTTTGATCCTTGCCTTTCTCATTTCTCACCTTCACAAAAGCCCTGTAACAAAGAGGATTGAATTCAGCTTCAGTACTCATGACCATTCGGAGTTATTAACTGCTTGTATCTTTACCCTTTCCTCTTCATTTTACTTACTGTTCCAACTGATTCCTTCTTAATTTGAAAGTCTATTCCACTTCACTGATTACAGAAAGACCTTTACTTTCTGATCTCTTTACTGCTGTTTTTCTGTTGTGACACCTCATGTATCTCTTCTCTTCTTTAGCAACCTTTAGTTTATCAGCATTTAGTCCTCCTTGTCACTCACAACAAGCCTTTCAATTTCAGCTGGCATTGTTGTGGCTTTTGTTCTTCATTTACAGCAGAAACCTTTAACCGAAGGGTGATGTAGGGTATCCAATCTCTTGTTTCTTTCAACTTCAGCCTTTACACAGAATCACAGAATCATTATTTACTATGAATGGAACCTTAAAACTCAGGTCGTTTCAACTCCTGCCATGGGCAAGGACATCTTTTACTAGAAAAGGTTGCTCAAATCTTCATCCAAAGCGAGCTTGAACACCCATAGGGGCTGTGCATCCCCAGCATCTCTGGCAAACCTGTTCCAGTGTCTCATCACCCCCCAAGTAAAGAATTTTGTTCTTATATCTAATCTAAATCTTCCCTCTTTTACTTTAAAACCATTATTCTGCCCTATCACCACAATCTCTGATGAAGAGTCCCATCCCATCCTTCCCGTAGGTCCCCTTTAAGTACAAGAAGGCCACAACAAGGTCTCCCTGGAGTCTTTTCTACTCCAGGCTGAATAAACCCAACTCCCTAAGCCTGTCTTCAAAGGAGAGGTGCTCTAGCCCTCTGAGCATCCTTGTGGCCCTCCTCTGGATCCTCTGATTCTTTCTTTCCTGCCATCCTTGCCTGTGTATCTTCAACAGCAAAGTCTTTCTTTCCTCAACTGCTGCGTGTACCCATCTAAATCATCCTGGATGGTGAAGAGCACAGGCTTGCTACATCCTGCCACAAAAGAAAACTATTTCTTGTATCTTGCTTTAAGCAGATGTCCGTTCAAAACAGAGTTCAGCTAACCTGTCTCTTCTTCAAGTGGCTAACTGTGTTGCTGCCGAAAACCATTCTCATTTCTACTCTATGGCCATTCACATCAGTGTTCTGTTATAACATATATAAATAACACATCAGAGAATTAGTGCCAGCTAAGGTCCATACTAACAAATAACACAGTGATAGGATGCAAGACTGCTAGTCCAGGACCTCTGTAGTTATAAAATTTCTTGTGAGCAAAGGAAGATGTGTTCCTCTCTTTTACTAATGTGTCAGGCAAAGCTTTACTGACTCTACTTTGGAATGGTTTCATTTCAGAACGATAGCCCATGTTACACACAAACCAGGGCAATATCCACAGTCTAACAACTTGTCAGTTCTGAAGAGATTATGTCCCTATAATAATTGCAACAATTAAAAAAAAGACTTTCTTATTCAAAAGGAACTAATGGAACAGCTGTACAAACGTACCAGACATGGACCAGGCAGTCACACATCTGCAGCACTGTGTCTGGTATCAAACAGGGTTTGCTATAGGGCACTCCTACTGTTCCCACTAAATAAACACAACAAATTAGTTTTCAGATATTTTCTTAAAATTAGTTATGTTTGATATTTATACAGGAATCTGAGTTTTCTGATGCACATTTCTGTATTGCTATTATTAGCATATTTAGTGTTTAGACATTTTCTACTGTCTTCTGTAAACCTGTAACTCAAAATAAGCCAGGTTTATTTATTTTTTTTCCTGAAATATTATTTGTAGAGAAACCAACCCATGTGCACTCCATCTGATTTAAACAACAAGTTTTTTTTAAAAAAAATAAAGCACCAGACTTCAAAGAAAGAAAAAATCCTGACAATTATTCTGTTTTGAAATCTCATCTGTCCCAGGGTCTTTCACCTTTCCCAGCAGAGAAAGACATGAACTTATTTTTCCTTTGATTTCTTGATTCAGTACTTAAACAAATTTTTAAAGAAGGCTGGTGCTTAATCTCTGGAAAACTGTACTGAGAAATAGACCTCCTTATCTATCTTCTCTCTTACTCTGACAATTATAAAGAATGCACTCAGATCTGGGAAACAGCAGATCTTAGGGTCTAATCCCAATGCAGTGAAATCAATGAGTTTTGTGTAAAATCAAACCCAGATTATTACTGGATCAGTCATCAACCAAAGCCTAAACAAAAGACAGACAAGTTTCTAGTCACAAGCCAACCTTCTCACATCAGGAGTCCCTCTGTTGAAACACCAAGTTGCTAACCACAATGTCTGGAACACAGTCTCTGATTTTAGGAAAGCCTGGGACAAAACAAAGAAGTTTATCTTCCAGACACTGGACAGCCCAAACCACTAGAATGAAACAGTGCTGCAGTTTCACATTGCATGCTTATAATTAGAGTGCAGATTGATAGTTACTTCATTATCATTCTTCAAATTCTTCCTTAGGCTATCTTTTTCTTTCATTAAAAATAAAAATTAAAAAAGTGACAATGCTATTATGACTGCTTGTAAAACTAAGGCATATTATCTCATTTCTTTGTATTCCAGGTCAGCCTGTTTCTATCTACTGTGTCATACTCAGAAGTTCTTTATTCTATATATGTAAAGTGCCTATTAAAATGAGACTAGATCTATGACTGGGTGTTCTGAGCATCACAACAAGATAAAGACAAGTCAAAACCAGGCTATCATACTTTCCAAGTTCAAAAGGTTTACAATCTGAATATACTTAAGTCACTCTGAATGTAATGCCTCCCATTTATTTCCACTGAAAATACAACAAAGAGCATGACAACACTATATGATAGAGCATATTCTTAGCTGCAAAACATTATTTTTCAACATAGTTACCACCATTAGCTCTTCTTTTTCACCAGCAATGAATAAGAGACTGCATATCGTGTCTGTAAATGTCTGCACCAGTGGAGGTGACCCACTGTTGCACTCCTGTTACAATGGTGCCATTGCTAAGAAGATGTTGTCCAGGTAGTCCATCTTTCAACAGCCCAAACTGATAGAAGTCACAAGGTGCCAAATTCAGTGTGCTCTCCAGTGTTCCAAATGGTATGGGGCCTGGTATTATTACGTTACAAGAGAGAGGCTATCTGCTTCTTTGGTGTGACACCGGAAGTTTGAGCCTTCAGCTTAGTGCTGTGATGTAGCAGTTAGAGTTGATGGTTTGTCCATGATTCAGAAAATCCATGGGAATCACCCATTTCCAATTCCAAAAGACAATGCACAACACGGAGGTCTCTATCTTGAACTTCTTCTTCAATGGGGAATTCACACATCACCACATCATGGACTGCCTTTTTCACTCTGGCTCATAGTGGTGACAACACATCTCAATAATGACACGATCCAGGAAACAATCTCCTTGAGCCTTATATTGATTTAATAGGTCCTGACAAACTTGGATACAGTGTTCTTTCTGTTACCATGTAAGCACTGATAGGACCCACCCAGTACAAACTTTGCAATGTTCCAATGTTGCCTCTGTTTTTTCCAGTGCACTGAAGCTGATATTTAGCCTAGTACACAGAGCTGTAAACATCCAGCTTAATTCATCAGTTTGCACCCATGAACTGATGGAGACAGACTTCATTTCATAGTGTGACATCTGTACATGGCCATCTAGAACGCTGAAACACACCATCTACTGCTTCATTGTGCTCACATCCACTGCTTGGCCTCCATAAATGCTCAATTAATACTGATGAATGTCAGTGTGTGCCATTTTTTCCACATGAAGGAATTCAGTTACCTTTCATTCAAGTACACTTCCATATCAGATGCCATTCTGTCAGTCTTCCCCTCTGCTGCCATCTATCACACAGCAACAAAATGTAGCGGGTCAACACAACAATATAAGAAGCATTATTTTTGGAGCAGTCCTCATATTTTAAGTTTATTTTAACTAGTTTTCTAACAAATGGTTTAACATTCCTAAGGAACAGAACTACCCTCTGCTTTTGATGTATTCAGTAAGCCATATTGATCATCTCAAATGCATGCACTTAAGCAATGTGAGGGAAAGTCAAGGAGTAAACTTCTGCTATTTTTGTTAATAAGAAAAGGCTTATCATTATCCCTAGTAGAAGAGCCTATCCTATGCTGCAGGTAGCAATCCTGAGTTTGTCCTTCACACTCACTGGATGGAAAAAGATGATGCTCTGAATCTAGTGCTCTTGATACATCCTTATCAGCCCTGCTTTCCTGGTGAAAAGATGTGATGATACAGCACTGCTAGCGATGACTGATGGTGGGAAACTCCTGCTTTATTAGACTGTGCTTCCTTAATATAGATGTTTCTTTCAGGAATTCATTTTCCTCAGTCTGAGGGCTTCCTTCTCTCTGGGAGATGTGGGTTTGTGACTAGTCACAGGAGGAGCTGTCACAGTGGGTGGAATGCCATGTTCCCAAGATCCAGTCAAGCATAACCCAGTGAAAAACAACCCAGCATCTGGGAAGAGGCTCTCTCTCTCTTCCAGTGCTGGCTTTTCATTTCATTTGATTCTTTTTTGGAAACCACGGTCTCTCATGTATTTTTGAGTCCAAATCCAGTTTGTTTCTGAAATAGTTCCAGCTCTATTATGACAAGGGAAGAAGTCAGGGATTTGTTTTTCTTTCTGTCTTGGTTTGGTGTTCAGGGCTTTTTTATGCCACATGCAGGTGGCAAACATCAAATTAAAATACAATCAGTCTCAACACAATATTTACAGTGAGACAATGCTTTCCTTCATACTCATTTGGAAAGTGTTTATGTTCGTAACAGAATATATGTCTGTCACCTCACTGCATGCAAAAACAAGTGCAGTGCTTTCTTAAATGTACAATAAAGGAAACAAAACTCTTGTAATCACATATTCTTTCCTCCAAAACTGAAAAACAACATGGACATGGATATACCAGCAATACCTGAAAGGAGGTTGTGGCAAGGTGGGGGTTGGACTCTTCTCCCATATAACTAGCGATAGAACTAGAGGGAACGACCTCGAGTTGCACCAGGGGAGGTTCAGGTTGGATATAAGGAAATAATTCTTCAGGAGAGAGTGGTCAGGCACTGGAACAGGCCACCCAGGGAGGTAGTGGAGTCACCGTCTCTGGAGGTGCTCAGGAAATATTTAGATGTTATACTGCGGGACAAGGCTTAGTGAGGAAATATTGGTGGTAGGTGAACAGTTGGACTGGATGATCTTGGAGGTATCTTCCAACCTTGGCAATTCTATGATTCTATGATACTGTATCCAGATGCAGACATAGACAAGCACACAATAATTTTTATTTTTTTATGAAAAGGGTGTAATAAATGAATCCCACAAAAAAAGAGTTGGAAAACTCTTGAGGTCACTCAAATGTATTGGAAATTGTATCTATTATGGAATTACTCTGTGAAAATTTACTCCTTTGCTGAAAATCTAGTCTGGCCTCCCATGTTAGTACCAAAGGCATGAAATATGGCAGAAAGTCTGCACTGTATCACTGAGAAAGAATGATATGCCCAAGAAAATCTGCCCCAAACTGACTGCGGTTCTGAAAAAAAAATAAAAATAAAAATAAAAATGCAAATACTTGCCAGTATTTGGCAGCAAAATTATCCCCAAATGTGTTTCACTTTGCATGTTCCACATTGTGTTGATGATGTTTGGTCAGACTTTGCATGCAATTGCTCTGACTCTTACTGGAGTCCACTGTGGGAGCAGACACAAAATATGACAGAAGTTGGTTGCTCCCTCTTGTTCTCTCTCCTAAATTTGCCACAATCATTAGAGAATACACAAAAGCAGTAGTTTCAGGGGCTGGGGAGGGTGACCCAGCTGGATGAGATTGTCACAGCAGCTCTGGGGAGAGGACAGGAGACAGCACCAAGGGTTGTGGAGGAAGGTGGCCAAGGAGAAGTCACAGGGAGAAGAACCAGTCTGAGCTGTGGGAATGGAGACTCGTGCATGAGCTTCATGGTTATTTTAAAAAGTAAACACTGTTTGCTTCCAGAACCTCGCAGGCATTGCACAATTGCCACCTTCCCTTTTCCAAAAACAAAGATGTAGCCAGTCACAACTGTGGTATTTAAACAGAAATAGGTTGAAGCTCTGAATCAAGGTTTTAGAAGAATTTGGCCAGCACAGTTTTGTGTGGGAAAAAAAGACTTTCCAGCACACCAAATCTCTTTTTACCCCCTGGCAGCATCAAGGGCAGGAAAGAGCAACAGCATGTTCTGCAGCTCGGATGGGACAAAGTATTTGTGTGTGTTCTGGTAAGAATGTGGTTGCAGGTTACCAAACCTCAAATACAACAGATATTACCTCTACAACCAGTTCTTCAGACAGAAAATTGAGTCACAGTAATTCTTGATTTAAAAATGCATTGCTGAGGTACATATACCATTTTGCATTCCTTCAAACATAAAACGTGGATTCTAGGGAGGATTTGCTAAGGCAGCAAAGGCTAAAACCTGTACTTTGAATCCTTCAAAATTTGACTTTGGTATAGAATGACTAGGAAGATGACTTGCGTAAATAATTTTGTTTTTATTTAAATAGTCTTTTTAATGGAAAAGTGGTGGTGTCTTTCTTTTTTTTTTTTTTTTTTTTTTTTTTTTTTTTTCCCTTTAGAAAAAGAGACATCTGATGCTGGCTAAATGAAAGCTTTCACTGTGCAAACAATAAAGATACATATTTGCTTTCCATCTCAAAATAGCAAGGGGAATTTTTATTTCAGGAAGACAGCAGCCCAGCTGAGAAATGACATTTCCTCAGACCTGACCTGAGCTGAACATCAGAACTTTGCTCCAGTCAGATTCAAGGAAGGCTGAAACTGGAGAAAGGATAAATGTACCACCAAGAGTTTGTAGTACATGACAAAATTATTCCTTTTTTTTTCCCTATCATTATTTTTAAAGTTCCTTAACTTTTCAAAATTCTAAGCAGTGTCAGCTCACTCATGGAAGATGGAATGTTAATGATTAGGGAGTGAAGGAAAAAGTATGCCAAAGAGAACAGCAGAACATCTCACGGGTAACTGGCTGGGTAACTCGGCTTTACAATGATTTGATCAGTAAAATCACACATCTTCTTACAGTGATCCTGGTTCTACAAGTAAGTTACTCATAAACTGCTTGTCTAAGGTGTATAGCCTGCAGAAACCTAATGGGAAATTCATTTTCTGCAATTAAGAGCTCAGCAACTTCTAAACCCAAGCCTCTTGGAACTAACTTTGCCTAGTCACTGGACCCCAAGTCTGCAGTCTTTTTTTAATGTTTTGAAAGTTCTGTGTCAAGAAAAATCTACCCAGGTTTGAATTATGAAAATGCTGGGTGCATTCCTGTACATCACTGTGGGCAACTGGCTATATTCTAGACATGGAAAGAACTTGGCACTTGCAGGTCTATAACTGGTGTCTGCAACTAGAGATTCAGTCAGGGTTCCAATTATACAAATGGCTAGAATAAACAGGAGTATTTCAATATCCAAAGTCGTCAGTCACTAAAATAAAAAAAAACCTGGGTCCCCTGTTGTCCTATTCTGACATAACATGCCCATGTTCCCAAAACACCTAGAGATGTGTCTCCTCTTGAATTGTGTAGGTTACTGCAGGTCAAAGAAGGCCTTGAAAAGAACAATAATTAACAAGGAACATATCTCTTTCCCTTTGCTGTTACAGCACTCAGGAACCTGCATGCTTTCTAGCCTCAGGCACCTACATTCTCTTACACTGGCTCCCTTTGATGACAGGCAGCGCTCCAAATGGCAATGCTAACGAATAAGCTTTCCTCCTAGTGATTGATGAAAACATTTGCGTAGGAAGTTAATAATTAAACCAGAATAATAAAAGCACATTGTATTAAATCTGAAGTGCCCCAACCTTGAATTTCTTAAGACACTGCCAGACACAGCTGGCCAGTATTTATTAGCAGATGAGAGATCAGACAGAGAGCTTCAGATGGTTTCCCAAGTGAAATTGATTGTTCTAATTATTTATTTAGCCAAATAGTATGCATCGATATTTATGAGTGACAGGAAAGTAATGCAGACTTACTCTCAAATAAATTAGAGAAGCCCTAATCTAGAGTAGTTATATAACAGGAATAACCTTCATAACCTTTACTTACTTTCTCAAAACACTTACCCAGAGTGAGGAAAGTAATCAGACTTGTAGAACAGCTTTGTATTACAGAAGATAGGATATACTTTTCCATTATATGTAAGAAATGTAATATGAAATAGCTGTTAAAGCTTTTCAAAATCATGCAGTCCATAGGAGTTCATTTCATATCATAAATTAACTTCAGTCCAAAATGTAATCTACCTTCCTGTACCTTATATTCCCTTTCAAGAACTGCATTTCAGCAGGAGATGTGTTGAAGCAGAGGGGAAGGAACAAAGCCATACACAAGGTGCCCACCTGCAGGCTGCCAGCACATGGGTGCATTAAGGCCCTGCAGGCAATGACTATCAGTCAGACAAACCAAATGTCTGCACATAGTAGAAGTGAGTTTTGGAAGATTTTTGTGTTTCTTGGGAATGTTGATGAAAATGATATTGTTATCAAAAATTCAACAGAACAAAAGGTTAACAATTCTTTTATGTTTAAACCTCTTGAATAGTTTATGCTTTTTCTTTCCAAACTTGATAATCTTTTTTACCATGTCTTTCAATAAGTCTGTAAGCCTGAGGAGCATTGACTAAGACAAGGAACTTATAAGAAGTTAAAAGCAAGATATGTGGAGAAAAGAGGAAATACCTTAAGACAACTAATACACAAGCCCTCTACTATGGCCAAGAAAAAAAAAAAAAAAAAAAAAATCAAGAAAATCTCAGATGGTACCATACACTAAATTAAGTCTAAAGCTACTGGAAAGATGAAAAATTGTGTTGAGATCCCTGCCATTCTGCTGAAGATAAAACCAAGCAGAGAAGATGGGCTCTCAGCTTCAGGTGATTGGAAGATGGAGATACATCAAGCAGCAAAGCCAACAGGATTTGCCATGGCCTTGCGAGTTCTGTCGAGCATCCGGACCTTGGTGCTCTGGAGACACATAAAATAGGATAAATAAATACATCAATAAATAAAATCAACCAAGAGAGAGCATGTCAACACACAGCTGCGGCTCCTTGGAGAACAGCTCTCTCTTAACCTGCTTAAGAAGACCTGAAACTGCTTCTTTGTTCCTTAGCACTACGAAAGTTTTCCCTGTAAAACAGTTATTGCTTGCCCACCAGAGATAAGTGGTTGCAAACAGGCATGTCAGATTTCTGAAACTGCTCTCACCTCAGATTACACACCCAGTGCTCGTTATTACTCTTCAGCTAAAGCCAGTACAATCAATTTTTTTATTAACATTTGCCTGATTTAAAGTTTGCACAAATTTTAAATTGCTCAACCCTTCAGACAAGAGAGGGGCAGGAAAGGAATGTTCCAAATAGTTCAGTCCCTGCTGCACCGAAAGAAAGTCATCTCTTATTTCTTTCTGGGGACCTGGCTTGAAACCTTGGCTATGTTTAATCAATGAAAACACTGCCCTTGGCTTGAGAGAAGTAAGCGTCTATGAATACGCTATTCAAACCTGAGGTTGGAAAAAAAAAAAAAAAAAAGGCTGTAAAATTCAGCAGCTCTGCAGCATAACTGCACTTAAGCCTTCTAGAGAAAACAAAAAATTGTATGTTTCTCAGCCCCATGGATTCACAATGCTGGGGTTTGCCATTGTGCCCTGATCTTGCTCCACACCACAGCCCAGAACCCAACTGCCTCTGCTGCATGTAGAATTGTGGGTAACAGAACATGTACAGGGAAAGAGGCGGGGATTAAAGCAAAAGCAGAGGTCTATATTACCTGGTGCTACATATAGGAACCAGATTGCACTCATACCTCTGGCACAAACATGTATCTGTGCTGGACCACCTGCCTCTGCCACACAAAGCCATTCTACCTCCACCTTCCTAAAAACACAGACAAAAAGAAAAATAAAAGGCTTTAGGTTTGGAAAATTTCAGAACCAGTTGTTAAAATTAAATTATATTACTGTTACCTAAGCACAAGACCTCATAAAATAGTGTACTAAAGAGCCTTACAGACCACTGAAGGCTGGAAGGAAAAGCCATTTTGAATGGTCAGTACTAAAAACCATTAAAAACAGTGTCTTTTAAAGCAAAGAAGAAAGACAGTCATCTCTGCATTTGGAATAGCACTTCTGGGATAACTTTCACCTGGTGCAGTGCAATAATCCATTTTCAATGCAACCACACATTCACATTCAGCAACTTGCCATAAGTTTGGGATGTGATTGAAGCTGAATGCCAGCCACCATGGGGACCGTGGCCTGCATCAAACTGTTACTGACCGCACAGTGAAATCACCTGCTGAGATTTAGAGAGGCTGCTGCAGGCATCCACTGCTGGCTGCTAGGAGCAGAGTGCCCTCCAGTCCACAACCTCTTTCTGTGCTCCTGGCTCGTGTCCTGGGTGATACTTTGGCATGATACGGGAAACATCAGAAGACTGGGCTGAGATCTGGGCAGTTTTCACACCTGCTTAATGTTATGAATGGTGGTTTTGTTCCATTTCACGTTTTCTTTCACATACAGAGTCCTTTCTATGTAGCATCTGAACATCTTTTACACAGCAATATACAGAATAAAAGACATTCAAGTGATACAAAGAATGCAAGGCCTACACAAGAGGCTGTAGAATACATCTCCTGTGTGAAGGATGTATCCAGACAGTATAAAATGTCTTCTGTCACCAAAACTTTTCAGCATTCTGAGAAATTTAATGAAAGCATCTGTGCACCAGAAGGATAAAAAAAATGCAACCGATTTTACTACATAGAGAGAACAACAATGTTAAAATTCTAGACATATGTAACCCAGTAGCAAAGACTATTTTATTTTAAGGAACGTTTTTCACTTCAAGAATTCAGGATAAAAAGTCCTTCAGAGAATCAACATGATATTGTGATCTCAGATTAAACAAAACCGTTTCTTCTGGCCAGTTATCAATAAGCATCCACTTGGGTTCCAACTTCTGCATTTCTCCAGCTTGTCCACACATCTACCTGCATTGACAATGGAGCTGGCTTCCCTCCATTTGGACATGTCTCCAGCTGACTCCAAACCTGTGCTGTAAGACCAATTTGGGAGCCCACATTCCTGGCAGATCCGAGATTGCTGAGAATGTGATGAACTCTGGGATACATCATGAGACCCTCCTGGTCATGATTTGTTCAGGTCAATCAGGTATGCAACCAAGCTTAGAGAACAAATGCTCTAACATGATCACTCACCACCTGATGTCTCAGATGCCACCAAGCTCTGCTTGCAGCTGTACTTGTCCTCCTCCCATGGCTCTGGGTATTGTACTTTGTCTTCTGGGAAATACATATGGGAAGGGAGAAGTGCAGTGTGGTCCCACAGCCATAGCAGACCTGGGAAGGCAGCAGGGCAAGCCACCCACTGGAAGGGACAAGGTGACCTGGGAGGTACAGGGAGGAACAGCTGGCTTTCACCCATTGTCCCCCCCAAATTTGGAGTAAGCATGGTGTGGGAGGCAGAAAACACTGCCCAGAAGCATTTCAATTTGCTGTCGGAAAGCAGCAGGCAGGCTTGCAGGCTGTGGCTGTGAGTGGAAGAACAGAGTTTGGAAATAATGAGTATGCAGCAAGGGGAGAGGTCTGTGTGAAACCTGTGGTACAGGACTTGGGGCTCAGTGGGGCACAGACATGCCAGAACCAATGAGACTGCAATGGGTGAAATAGTGCTTGGCACTGGTGCATCAACCCTCATGGCCTTGTGTTTTCCTAGCTAATATTTAGCTAAGAAGCCTCCAAAGAAAACCCATGGGGTGCTGGTGATCTAATAAGTGTCATCCTTCCCTCTGAGTCAGCCATTCATTTCCCATAAATGGGGTTAAGAAGTACTTGACAGCCTGAGAGAAACGTCTTCTAGGCCAGAGGAAAAAACAGAAGTCTACAACAGTAGTATGAAAAGCATTTCTAACTGCAGCAAACTAAAGGGATTTTCCTAGTTCAGTATAAACAAATGGGTTTACTTCTGCACAGTTTGTGAGAGCAGTATCAGGCCCATTTTCCACTGAGGGCATGCCAGTTTTAGAGCAAAGTAAGCCCTGGTTTAGGGCGAAAATGACTCTTTTATTATGTACGAACAAGGTGATATTTTCATCTGGGTTTTGTCCTGCTTTGAGGGATCTGAGGTCAGGTAGTGAAGACAGGCATGTCTATTGTAGCACAGAGAAGGCCGTGACCATGAGAAGCACAGCCACACACAGTGCTGCAGTAGGGAGCATTATTCTGTTTCAGATTTATCTGCTCAGGTAAATGCCACTGAGGCAGCACACCACAGTCCCCAGCATCTGGGGATGAGCATGGCTGCCTTCGGGCTGGAGAGGACTGGTCGTGCTGGAGCTGCCAGCTCATGTGCAAATCTAACGTCCTTAGGGACACTGATTCCTCATCCTAGTAAAATTTATAATGGCTTTTGTGGGAAAAAAATAAATAAAAAATAAAACAACATGTGCATGGGCCAATTTCATGCCTGGCTGTGGTAAGCTCCTGGAAGGCTTTGGGCTGTTTGCACTTAGTGGCATTGGAAAAACAAGTCAAAGAGCATCCCCCAACACACCCAGGAGCCCTCAGCAGGTTTTACAGGATAGAGCTTCCTGGGCTTTGTTCATTTGTCTTAAAATAGCCCAAGCAAGAAGTCTCAATCCCTTTGCTGCGGGATCACTCCACTCCTGCTTGAGCAAGTCTTCTCCTCTCTTCCCTCGTTCAACCAGCTGCAGGTTTTTGTTTGTACCATGTCGTCCCAGTTTTCTTCCCCATGTGTCCCCCTACAACATCCTGGCTCACAGTGGTGCTTCAAGTATTTCAGAGTCTCCCAGAGTCTTTCAGTGTCCCCAGGAAGGGGACAAACCACAACAATAGTCACTGCTGTCGGGAGGGGAAAGACTGGCCCAAGCCAAGAACTGCAGGAACTCCTCATGGTCACCCTTCTCTCCCTCCAAGCCTATTTCTCTGCTCTTGTCAATTCCCCTTCAGGACTCCAGCTTAAATTCCTCAGAAACACAGCTCACCTTCTCAATTTTGTTGTGCTCTGTGTGTGGCTGTGCTAGTTACTCCATGTCTGAGGATTCTTAAGCATGCAGTGTTAAGAAGACACGGTGACCGTGCTAATCAGAAGACATAACTTCTCCCCATCCTCTGTGGCAGCTTACAGGATGCAGTATCCTGGCAGATGGCATAGTGGCATTGCTCACATCACACTGAGACAGCCCATGCTGGCACATGGGGTTGTTTTGCTCACTTCTAGCATTAGCTTTGCAAAAACATTAATGCCACTCGTTACCTGCTGGACTTCGTCTGGCCTATCAGGTACCACTTTCTTGTTGCAGCCCAAACACAGTTCCCTTCTTTTGATCTCCCATCAAACAGAAGCTTGGAAACCCAGGCCATTCTATGATTCTATGATTTTTCAAAAAGTTTAAAAGTTCCTACATTTTTGTTCTCATTTCCTGCAAAGGGAGACTTGGGCAGCCATGCTGGAGAGCTTGAAAGGAGCTCCTGGCTCAGAGAGCCTGAGTCGTTTGATTGCAGGCAGTCATTAGGAGTCATTGTTCACGATTAGTTCTTCCTGTTGGGTTTATTTAATTGCTGTTTGGTTTCACCCCTGGGTGTGCTTAAAGGCATTTTTAAAAGAGCAGGAAAAAAAGGCTCACTTGCAAGAAGCTGTTGTTTCTCCCTGTCATGGTTTTATGGGAACACTTCAGCCAGGATGCAATGCAGTACTAAAACGCCTAAGCTTAAGTGCCTGCCAGTGGCGCAGAGGCCTGAATTCCCATCAGAACTGCAGCTCAGAGTCTGACTCAGCTCACTGGAAACATACTCAGGATCAGCCAGAGCACTGCACAGGCTCCACTTGCACTGGGGTTGGAGTCTGGAGCAGTGCTTTGGGGTATCCTCATGCTGCAACCATGAATAGAGCTAAGCACCTGCCCCAGGCTGCGTGTGCCTGGTGGGAGACCCTGTGAGGTGAGCTGGAGCTGCCCCTCACACCCACATGACCTTGCCTTCCCTGCACAGCAGCAGCACACTTGGCACTGGGTTTTGGAGAGCTCAGGGTTCATCCTCTGACAGTGTACAAACATCAGACCCTTTGCAGATAGTGCTGTTTATTTTTATTATTTATACATGGATAGCCATGGTTTATTACTTTCAGAGATGATGCCTTTACTACTAAGTCACATTTCCCCTTTCCCTTTCTGTACTGCAACACAGCCATCCTTGTGCTCTGTGACCCATTAGCACTTCACCACAGCTCCAAAAGGACAGGATATAGGGAACAACCATTTCTTAATTTTCTTGCCACGTGCAAAGGGGAATTCATTCCTTATTTCAGTTGGTGCTGTATGCAGTCCAGCACTGATCATCATGCCATAGGGGGGTTACATTTAATTGAAGAGCTATGGCTTTTTCACTCATTCCTCAGGTAGAAATGCCTCTTCTGCTCTCTCACAGTGAAGACACTGAGGAGGAGCTCCCTCTTCTACATTTCCAACAAAACTCTGTGAGCTGTCAAAGGTGAATATATAAATTGTGAAGCTGAATATCTAATTTCCCTGTGAAAGATTAAACAGCTGCCCCCATCCAGACCTTTACAATAATGAGAATATTCCAGATTTCTTGATTAAAACATTTTTTTTTTTCCCCAATTCTGTGCTCAAAGTACTCCAAGCTACAACTGTATGTATAACATGGACTCAGATGAGAGGGGCAGGGTACCAAGGAGACACTACAAAAACAGCTTTAGATGGAGAGATGCTGAGAGCTAACCCCTGCCTGCCCTCCTGCTTTGTTGAGCTCACACTTTCCCATTACAACATGGGGCAGAAGTTACATTCCTGAGCAGGAACTGCATCCCACAGCAGCCTTGCAGATGGGGATGCAGGCAGCATATCTAAGACATATGATCTGATTTTCAGGTGGTGCTGCATGGAGCCAGGAGTTGGATTCCATGATCCTCGTATGTCCCTTCCAACTTGGGATGCTCTACGATTCTACGACATTGGGTGATCTTCCAGGTTTTACTCATATAACCTAAACCATTTCATTTCATTTCAAGTTCATCAAACTTGGAATTATAAGCTGGCTTTATACGACTTATCAACTTTCTCTTTTTTTTTTTCTTTTTTTTTTTTCTATTTTTTGGTATACATTAAGCAGCAATGATATCTGTGGGAAAAGATACAAGGAAATGCATAAAATACTTGTATAGTTAAAGGCAGCTTTAAATCAAAGTTGAAATCAGAGGTGCTGACAATCATAAGCACAATGAAGTCATCAGGGCAAATAAAGGACAACTCTTCAGTATCACTTTGACAACAGTAAAATGTCCATAAGTAAGTGCAATCAAGTTTGTGGGCTGCTGTTTCCAAGGTCAGTGTCACCAAAGCTCAGTAACTCTGTGCTGAATGTATCCAACTTGGCCATGGCAAGGCAGAGCCCTGGGAACTGCTGCCCATTAAACTTCTGCACGTGCATTGCTCACTGGGGCCATTTTCGACCTTGGGAACAGCAGCCAGAGAAACGTGTTTACGAGCAAAAGGAGCATACAGAAAGTAATACAGCAACTGAGTGTGTGTATATGAAACAGTGACAGCCAGGTAAATAGCCATTACCTTTGACATTTGGCTCCATAAAGACATTTCTAAATAGCCCATAGCTCTACTTTGAATAAAAGCAGCAAACAAGGCTGCTTGTTGATGATATCTGCCCTTTATAAAGGATATTTATTTAGTTCATGCCTCAGGTAAATTGCACAACATCCCTCATTGTATAATAGTAAATAAGCCAGGAGGGTTATGACATTTCCATTTTGCAACACCATAGAAGTGATTGTTTAATAGGAAGTAATGGGATCTTTTATTTCTATTTGCAAGGCAATGTGCAGGACTGATTTTACAATAAGCTGACTTCAGGTATAGTTTTCTAGTTTAGAGGAGGAAAATGGACTGAAATCTGCTCCAAATCTGCTTTAGCTCCTTGATTTGGAAAAATGCTTATGGGATTCTGAATGCATCAGTACAGCTTAGGGGGTTAGCTGCTGGAAAGGAGTTCTGCAAAGAAGGACCTGTGTGTTCTGGTGGACAACAGGTTGGCCATGAGCCAGCAGTGTGTCCCTGAGACTGAGAAGGTCAGTGGTATCCTGGGGTGCATTAAAATAGCATGACAAGCAGGTCGAGGAAGGTGATCCTCCACTCTGTTCTGCTCTGGTGAGGCCTCATCTGGAGTAATGTAGCCAGTTCTGGGCTCCTCAATTCAAGAAAGACAGGGAACTGTTGGAGAGAGTTCAGCAGTCCAGCACAAGGGTCCAAAAATAATTAAGAGCATGGAGAGTCTCCCTTGTGAGGAAGGGCTGAGAGAGCCAGGACTTTTCAGTCTGGGGAAGTCCAAGGGGGGATCTTACCAATGCTTATAAATATCTACAGGGAAGAAGTCAAGTGGATGGGGCCAGGCTCTTCTCGTCAGTGCCCAGCAATAGGTCAAGGAACAGTGGGCACAATAGGGAACACAGGACGTTCCATCTGAACATGAGAAAGAATTCTCTTAATGTGAGGTGATGGAATGCTGGAACAGACTGCTCTGAAAGGTGGTAGAATCTTCTCTGAAGATACTCAAAACCCACCTGGCTGCTTTCCTGTGCAATCTACTGCAGGGAACCTGCTTTAGCAGAAAGGTGGACTAGATTAATCTTTTTGAGGAAATTCTCGAAACTGCTTTAATCATTAAGTTAAGAAATCCTAGTGCTGTAAGGAAGCTTTAAACAGACTGTCCTAAGCCCTCAGGTCCCTTCACCCAGGTGGTAGAGCTGGGCAAGCAGGGAAATGCTGTATGGGCCCTGCAGATAACACAGGTTTAGTGCAGTGTCCAGTGCTAAAATTGACCATTTGAAATGTCTCATGCATCCAGATGTACAAATGGAAATCAGTCCACAATAGATAAACCCAAGATGTGGTACTGCTGAGTTTCCCATCATGAATTTGCCCTTCTGCTGTAACTCTAATTTTCTCTTTCAAATGTGCAGAGAGGAGTCACATATTTCTTGTGAAATCACCAGTGTTACAATGCTTACATTGCCTCTACAGCCTTTGGCACAGTTCCTGTAACATCATCACCAGGTCTGATAAAGATGGATAGACAGTGGATGACTTTGGAAAAGCAAGGGCAATCAGGATACTGATCGTGACATGTTTAAAACATATACTCTACATTTCTTTAACAACTTGAACCTGGGGCTGAAAATCATAAATATGTCATACGAGTCTTCATCTCAATATCGTTTCCTGATGATATCTGTTAGTGAAAGATAAAGTGTGTTTTATTGCCACATGAGTACAATCTTCTAACGTGCACCAGCTCAATACTAAGGTAGGAACTATTTTTGTAGGTAAAATATTGCATGAGCACGTAGAAGTCTCAGGAAAAAAATAAATAAAAAATAAAATGTTTCCAGAATAAACAATGTTGTGTAACTGTAACTCTTTATTTGGTCATAAAATATTTGCCAAATATATATTATTTTTTAATTAAGAATATGTCTAAACTACTTTTTTAGACAATAGTTTTTCACTGATGTTCCTACAGATTCTATTATAAAATGTAGATTTTAAGGATCTGAAAAGGAAGAAAAGGCTTTCTTTAAGTCAAATCTGCAAGAAATGTAAAAAATAGAGCAAAATTCTGATTGCATAGCCTTCCTGAGGGGTTTCAGAAGGTGAAACTGCATCTGTATTTTCTTTATCACAAGGTGACAAAGAGATTGGAAAACAATTAGGGCAAAGCCAACTAGTTCATCATTAATATCTCATGGAGGGAACTTTGTGCTGCATTACAAGCTACTTTGCAAAAGAAAAAACTGAGTAAGACGTGCAGTGTGAGCTGCCTGAGACTCCAGTTCTAAAGTCCTTTCACATATGAATTAATTAAACACGTGTAACACCCCTTAAATCTGGTCATTACAACTGAGGGAGTTTCAACAGAAAGGACTTTTTGGTAGAAGGGATGGATGGGCGCTGGTGTGCATGAGAAGTGTAGGTGGCTGCCCAGGGGTTGTTTTGCTTTTTGCAGAGCTATTTGGGCCTCGTGACTCACCGGAGGACTATTTTATGACTTGATGTTCTTCCACATTTCTTAAATATATTCTTCGCTCAGCATGAACTAAAATAGGCACAGAAGTCAACCTACCATAGAAATGGTAGGTGCTGCTAGCTGTAAGTAGAAGAAAAGTATTATTTGAATCATGCCAAATCCTGCCTACAGCTCCAGAGTTTACCTGAGTTCAATCTAAAATGGGGCTCTCCATGCTGAGTAGTAAAAAAAACACGCAGGAACAAGCCTTCCACAGACACTTTCTGAACATATCCTCAGCGTCCACTTTTAATGCAGGTCCTGGGAAGGAGCAGCAGAAACAACCCCTTGTAGATGACATCGATAGGGTTTAGATAGCTTTAGATACGGACCAGAAATTTACAGGAGGGAGATGAGAAGGTAGGGACAGCTTCAGTGTGAAGCGGAATCCTTGGTGAGAAGGCCTGGACACCTACCTATGTGACCTGGTGTAGGGAACCTGCTTTGGCAGGGGGGTTGGACCCAATGATCTCTGGAGGTCCCTTCCAACCCCTACGATTGCGTGATTCTGTGAACATGCTGGGCAGCCAGCAGCTAGGGGAGGTGGGCTGGTTTCACAAGTAAGGGCCCTGTTGACTGCATGTCAGTTGAAGATTAAGTGACACTAATTACTGGCTGCTGAACAGAGAGCAATTACCCTAGAAACCCGCAGGTTTTTTTTAAGTATGCATCAAGAGGTGAAATGGATGTTTCTTATAGCTAACAGCACAGATGTTTGCCTTGTTTTTTATATAGCTTAGGAAAAGCAAGATAGCACCATATCCAGAAATGGGGACGACGGTTGAAGAAATAGCCCATCAAATGTGTTTTTAATGTATGTATATATTGCTCTATTTTTACACATTCTCACAGCATTTCTTCACCACAATGTGTTGGTTACAAAAATCACCTCCACCAACATTACAGTGATACAAAAAACAGAATACAGAGAATTATCACAGTTTAGCCTTGGATTTTATATCTACTTAAAAATAATCAGGCCCTGCAGACTTGACATATAAACAAACAATAAAATGCTATTTCTACCACGCAGTTCAAAAGGCTGGAGCTACCTGAAAACAGTTTGTACATGCTGCAGAAAACATGTTTCTGTTCCATGTGACTTTTTTGCTGGGTATTCATAAACTGTTTTGGCTTTTTTTGTTTTGTTTTGCTTTGTTTTTAATGGAGTCTTAGTGAAATATGAGCCTGGAGCCCACTGAGAGAACCCATTGTTTTGCTGTTTGCTCTGTCAGGAAGGAAAGCTGACTGCTCATCTTCATCACTCCAGACCAGGCGTCCATGTTACATTCCATGCAGCTGCAACAAAAGCAACACAGTAGAGCTGTGGGGTCCGAGTAAGTCTTTGAGAGAGGTCAGTGACACCAGGGGACACATAACCAGAGTATATGGGACAATGTGGCAATTTGTTCTTGCATTGGAAAACACTCAGTGGGGAGCAATTGCAATATGGTTGATGTGTGTGTGAACAAATACACAGTTCCCTATGGGGAATGACAGGAGTTCTGCAGCTAATGTATTCCGTGCTTGTGTCCAAGTCACAGTGAATGGAATTTAATCTGCAGGTGCAGAAGTGATCACAGAAATAATTGAATTTACCAGACACGCTGCAACGACAGCCCACTAAGCCCGAACGTGCCTTGTTTAAAGAACAACTGCCAGCAATGCATGAGCTGTGATAAAACTGATTAGGCTGCTGCCTGGGAGAAAATTAGTCTTTTTATTGTTGTTGTTATATTGACCAGATCTTCTGAGTCTATTAATTCCTTAGAGTTGTGCTCAGGTAACCCTTGGAGCACTGCAGGATGTATTCATTGAGAAACAACTTCTGTAAAGCTACAGAGGCAACACATGCAGAGATAAATGAAACAGAAATCGGAGCCACACAAATAGGCTCTGTTCCTTCTATCTGAAGCCGGGTGAAAATCATTAACTAGTTCTCAGAGCAAAACGAGTAGACAGCCCAAGGATGTGGGTAGGGGAAGAGGTGATCTTTGCAAACTCTACTGTCATGCAGCCCAGGAGCTGTGGGTAGTAGAGCTGGCAGCTAGGTTGTTCCATTTCTCACTTGGGAACGATTTAGTTTGGGTCCTTTATTTCACTTCCCTGTGACTTCTAACAACAGCTGACAATGAGTGATGAAGAGCGCAACCTCCAAATAGGTGTCCTGTAGACTGTTACCAGATTGAAACAATCACAGTCCTCCTCCTTTCTGGCAGCAATGCTTTAATGGTTCTCAGGAGCCCTGCAAACAGTATCCAAACCACACAAATGCTGTGTCACTTTTTCTTCCTGTTTACATGAAAGTATACATTTGCAGAGATAAACTTAGAGCAGATGATTATTGTGGACTGACCTCCAGCTATAGGGAGGGAACATCTGGACAGTAACAATGTTGGCCTGTGCTGGGAAAGTAGAGAGGCTTTAATGCAACCTTCTGAAAAGCAGAGAACAGAAACTGGCTTTGTTTTGCAGGCTGCAGCTGTCTGACCAGTGTGTGCTGCAAGTGACTGTGAATGGATACCTGAAGAAAACCTCCTACAAGCTCTTATAAGGGCAGTTAGTGACAGGACAAGGGAAAATGACTTTAAACTGGAAGAGGGTATATTCAGACTAGTTATGAGGAAGAAATTCTTTACTGTGAGGGTGGTGAGACAAGGGAACTTGTTGCCCAGTCAGGCTATGGATGCCCTCTCCCTAGAGGCATCCAAGACCAGGCTGGGTCGGGCTTTGAACAACCTGGTCTGGAGGGAAGTGTCCCTGCCTACAGCAGGGGGTTGGAACTACATGACCTTAAAGGTCCTTTCCAATCCAAGCCATTCTGTGATTCTATGATTCTATGGTGCTTTGAAGCATGCAGAAAACTGTAGGCACAGAGGTGTAGGAGAAGCACTCAGAGCACGTGGGCCTCAGGCCAGTCCATGCACCCTCTGCCCTGATCTTCCCACTAACCCTTCTGAGAAGCAGTTGCAAGAAAACAGGTTTTCTTTGCCATCAGAGGCAAGTCCAGTCAGGATTTTCAAAGTGATTTGGTGATACAAAATAAAGGTGCCTCAGGCTTTCAGCAGGGCTTGTTCAAAGTTATCTGGGGCTTCTGAAGTCCCAGCTCTCTTGCCTCAGCTGCTCACAGATCTTGATGGCTGCAGATCGCTGCTGTTTCCACACTCCTGTTTACCAGCTCCTCAGCTGAGCAGCACAGCTGTAACAGCTCTGCTTCATGGCATACAGCAAACAGCAGCAGAGACAAAAGGCTGGAGCCACAAAAGGACTGAGGCATTTGGTTGTTCAGCAGCATGGAAATGCAACGCAGACTTGGCACAATGTACAGCATGAGGGTAGTGCTCACCTCCTATTTTGCAGTATGCAGGGAGGCTTCTGAGTAGCATGAAGGCATGCCCAGTGTTACACACACCTTTCAGTACAGGAAGCGAGCACCTCCTGAAGCCATCTCAGCTCCCACTGCTGTTTGATTAGGATGCTCCTTCCTGACACCATACCTTGGGCAAACAGAGGATTACTTATTTCCAACCATAATTTATTCATCACAAATTTACAGCTATTTTTTTTTCTCTTCTCCCTCTATCGGTATTATCATCTCACCCAAATAACTATTTTCTCTCCCTATTATTTCACACCATATTTTTTTAAGTTCATTTCCTGCTTTTTTTTTTTCTTTTTTCTTTTTTCTTTTTTTCATTTTATTAAGCTTAAGCAAGTCACTTTAATTCCTCATGTGGATGATAGAGTTCCCATTGCCTTGATCACCCTTAGAGCCTTTCACCACATCTGTTCCAGTTTATCCTTTTTTAAAACACAGCTGATCAGAGCTGGAAGCAATTTTCTAAACAAAATCATACATAAAGCCTTGCACAGTGGTGCTAATGCTTCCCATCTCTACTGGAAGAAGTTGCCTGTCTCATCCTAAAGCCTGACTAGATCCTTTCAACCACATTAGTCTGCAGCTGGAAGCTCTCCTGCAGCTGGGATCAGTTGCTTTGACTGTTTGAGAAGCAGAGGCAAGCCTGCCTCAGGCCTTGCTTCTTGTTTTACGTGTAGCAGTCCCACAGCCAGCACCGTCTTCATGTTAAACTTTTGGGGCTTTGCTCACTAAGGGCCTTGTGAAATGTGTCTCTGGGTACTAAGAGAAGGAGCAGAGAGCCACCTCCTCTCCTTTGGCTGTGCTTCTGATCGAAGCTGCAATAGCCTTTGGCAGGAACTTCCCCCTGCCCCTCAGAGTAATTATGACCTACATCATTTTTGCTGTTGAATTGAAGCCAAGGAAATATACAGAATGAAATCATAGAATCATTCAGGTTGGAATAGACCTCTAAGATCACCTCGTCCAACAGTCCACCTACCACCGATATAGCCCACTAAAACATGTCCCTCAGTGCCATATCCAAATAGTTCTTGAACACCTCCACAGATGACAACTCCACCTTCCTGGGCAGCCTGTTCCAGTGCTTGACCACTCTTTCAGAGAAGTTTTTCCTAATATTCAACCTGAATCTTCTTTTGTAAATCATCAGAAGCCCAAAATAGTGAAACTGTTTTCTTCAGGTCTGAAACTTTTGCTTGTGGACATTCTTCCATTCTGGATGCACACAGGAAATTTTGCTGCTTTGTGAGACACCGTCCCCACTTCTCTGTCCTCTGTGTGCTCCAAGGAGTGTGCTTAAGTGTGATAAGAAACAGCTCCCTGAAGCTCCATGCTGTCTGCCTGGGCAATTTGTCTCTCTCTTTCATTAATAGAATTCTCTATGGAAGTCCATAATCCAGCCCTAAATAGGCCTACTTAACTTCCTGGAATACGTACCCAAGTGCTTTATGAAATTTAAAAAGCTAAGACAAAGATTGTATTATAACAGGAATACCAAAGCTGATGTGGTGCCATATGCCAATCTTCCTGTTCTCCTGAGGTTAAAAGAAATCAAACAAAAAAGTAAGCACAGTGGAGAGTGCACAAAATAAAACTAATGGACATAGTGAAGTATTGTTTGATAAGGATATTGGATGAGCATGCTGCAATTGTTTTGCTTAGTTCTTAAGGTAAGAAACTTCTAACACTGTAAAGTGTCTTTGATCTTAACAAGGGAATAAGTGTCTTTGATATGGAGAAAAAAATCTGTGTTTGGAGAGAAACAAATCCTGTGCCTCTTAGATAGTTACAAAAATTTAATCAAAATGAGCTCTTTGGTGAGCTACATACAGGCAGTGTTGATGAGATCTGTGCAAGGTTGTGACTAGACAGGATCTGGGAAGTCTGTGGCCTAGATTGTACTGCATTTGAGACTAAATGTATTGTGGTCTCTAATCTACCATCAGCGGTTTGGGAAAGAAAAAGTCTAAGTAGAGATGATTATGCAGAAAACAAAGTTAAAACTTATTCTGAAGTCAGTCCAAGTTTTATTTCATTGCATTTCTTGACCACATTCTTAGCATTGCTTTGGAACAAGGTGGGAGCAATGTTTTCTAGTGGAAAGTCAAACCTGTGTTCAGCTGAACTGTCTGAACTGATCCAGAGAGGAACCTGTATTATACTTCTGGGACTGAGGCAACCAGGAACCCTCAAAGTTTTTCTCAGGGTAGAAACCGAGACAGTGCCCTGAGACCTAACACCTTCCTTTAAGTAACACAAGTTTTGCTGGGACTTTCTGCTCTTTGTGATGAGTGCAGTTCTGAATTTGTCAACTAAAGCATCAGAAACGAAGCTCAGATAGATGACTACTGCTGTCTCTTCTCCCACTGGTCTTCCTCTGTGTAGCATGGTCTTACTGTTGTTAGAAGAAATGGCAATCATATATGCTGTTATGTACACAAACAGGGGGAAATCATTAGTACATCAGAGACCTCCTCCTCAAGTGAATGAGCATCAGAAGTGATGGAAAATACCAGATCCATCAGTTCTGTTGGCGTCCCCATCTGCCAGGCACCAGAAGGCTGCTAGTGACTGAGAAACCGTCAGTGTCACACGCTTTAATTATTATGGCCTTCAGTAACACCCTATAAAAGGTCCTTAGAATCTTTCCTCAAACTCTCAGGAATGTGATATAACAGCCTCATCCTCATCCAGACTCCAAGCAAGCACCAGCACATCATAAAAAATACAGTTCATAACTCGACGCATCCCATTCTATCACAGATACACATGCAGCTATGCACACGCATCTGGCTATGAATGTGTGACAGCTATCACCTCCCCAGCTGTTGCATGGGGACAGAAAGCTCTGCTCCACAACATGAAGAACTCAGGATGCACAGTGGTTTTAGATGGAAGGAAAATAACTGTAGATGAAGTGCAGTGGGATCCAGCAAAAGCAACCTGGTTTGCAATGTTCCAGTTCATCAGAAGTGCAGTAAATGGATTAAATGAAATCCAGGGAACAGCTAAGGTTCCCATGTATGCTTACAATCACTGGCAACGAGATTAGCAAAAGAAGCAATGCAAGTGGTATGAGTTAAGCTTCTAAGCATTACTCATTTTTCTGGGTGTAAAAAGGCCTATTATTTAATTCAGAAATGGAGAGAATCAGCAACACAGCACATGCACATTAAATTAGCGGTTCATCCTGACCCAGCAGGACATAACTGAGACTGAACAGTTCTGGTTCCTTTCTGGTTTTAGTCTCTATGACACATAAACCTCACAGATGATTTATCCAAAACCACAGCCTCTGGTCCTTTCATCTACCTCTCCACTGCTGATCTTCAGTTCTTTTAGGTCATTGTTAATGCTGTATTGATACAATGCTCTTTGCTGTCCATGACAAAATATATTCCCATTCCCAAGCATTTTCTGGACTTGTGTTGGCTGTAGAACTTTGCCTTCTTTCCACCTCAGTGTGTGTGTGACCTGACCAGCTTTTCTACCTTAGCTTACTGGCTCTTGTCCAGTTCTCTCTTACATTTCCAGAGCCATAACATAGCGTGTTCCCTCAGCTCTTATCCTCTATCAACATTAGGAGACAAACTGTAGTTTTAACTCTTTACCAGCAGCAAGCACTATATTGGTATCTCACTGCTTCACCTTGATAGCTGTTGGAAGGCATTTCACTGCCTTCCCTCCTTGGCTTTTGCTCTGGCCTGTATGTTGTTGCCATACCAGTACAGGATCACCAAGGAAATGAAATTCCTCAGTGTTACTGACCTTTACTGCCTCTTGTTACAGCTGCTGTTCTCCTCCACAAAAAGCAAAGAAAACATACTTAGGTCTCCTTCCCATCTCAGACACTGCTTGGCACGTTTGCCTACATACCAGGCAACACCCTCACCACCCCCAGTGCAAATGCCCACCCAAAATGCAGAGTCCATCATCCTAACCCAATCTGTGTCACTGCCTTTAAAACACCTGTAGGTTTGTGGATGGGGCTTTATCTTCACTGTCTGTGTAGAGTTGTTGTTTTGCTCCTCTGTTTGTTTCACCATTTACCAAGGTGCTGCCATCTTCCTCAGGCTCTCTCCATGTTGCCACTAATGTGAGAAGACCCCTTCCGAGGCAGCATGGCTTGTGGCTGGGCCTTGGCTCTCTGGTACATTTTCTGGAGCCCTTTCAACATGTGTTTGCTCCCTACATGATCTCCCATCTCTGCAATCTTCCTCCCTGACAGCAGCTGCTGTGCCTTCCTATAGACAAGCTCTTCTTGCAGACTGGAGGTCTCGCTGGAACTGTGTGTGTGCATTCCCATTTATTACTTAATGGCCAAGATGCACTGTTCTCCACTGCAGCAGTCATCCCTCTAGGACTAACCATTGTTTTCTTGATAACTTGCACCATGTTTTCATGCAATTTTGCCCAGAGGAGATCTCAAGTGCAAAAGCTGCTATGCTTCATACAGGACAGCTTGCCTCAG
Organism: Excalfactoria chinensis; assembly: GCF_039878825.1. NCBI lineage: Eukaryota > Metazoa > Chordata > Aves > Galliformes > Phasianidae > Excalfactoria > Excalfactoria chinensis. Next base: position 30,204,880 of record NC_092827.1, on the reverse strand, counting down.
CAAACATTCGTGGTGAGGATCACACCTGGAGCTTCAGTTCCACCTTTCATTTAGGTAATGCCTAAATGCCTTTCTCGCTTTGTATCAAACTGTACAGCGGGATTGTGGGAGAACATAATGAAAAATAATGCTTCAAAAAATTTCAGCATGGAAAGTTTGCTACAAGTTCCTGGCACAGGGACCTGAATTAGAGAACTTCAACTATGTAAACAATCCCAAAATGCTACAAAAGATCAGTTTGATCATATCCACCACATGACTGACTTTATTATAACTGGAAGCTGTACAGGTACAGAACGTGGGGTTTTTAATACTTTCAGGTATTTTGTGAGCTTCAGAAGGAAATGCTTGGCATAAATACTGCTTGCAAAAGGAATTTTCAGCAAATCTATTAATCTTAAGGGATATGTCAAAGTGAAAAATCTATCTGTCTTTCCATAGATTTCCTGTATCTTTTGGCATGTTACATACAATAGGAAACCTTCTTACTTTTTCAATTATTTTCATTATTTGGGAACTTCAGTAGAGCTCTCTGGACTTTAATCCCAGTGACTGTGAAACCACTGACCTGTTCACCACTTCACTTGCTGCAAACCAGGAAACCTGAAAAGGTCTTGATAACAGTTATTTCTCTTCAAAACCCTGAAGGCACAACGTAGCTCTGAGCCCTGGCACTGGCCACAGCTTCCCACTGAGGACATGGAAAACAAGGAATCAGCTCTGATTTTCATACTGGGCATGCCATAAATTTTCACAGGGACTACAGCCCTCTCAACTGGCCTTTCTGAATTCGGTTGTAATAACATGTTTGCTGCAGGTTGTAAAAATAGAAACGTATGGATACAACAGTCTCTCCCTGAAAGCCCAGACAGTGTTGCTGAGAAAATGACTGAGCATGCCAGCTAACCCCCACTGCACTTCCTTGCATGTTTTTCATTGCCTTTAGCTGTACCTATGCTGCAAGCTGAGGGCAGCCAAGTCTGAGAGACAGCGGTGAGAAAAAAGTAAATCAAGGGCTTTGTTTAGTCAGATTTTTCTGTTAAAGAAATTGTGTCCATTTGGAAATCTTACATCCACGTGAAAGTATTTTTAGATACCATTGCTATGAGTCCCGCCTTAAGTCTCTGGAACTAAAAATGGATCCCAGCAAACAAACTAAAATGTACCAAAATGAACATTTTTCATGTTCATCTTATGAGTACAGAGCCCTAATCCAAGTCCGTGACTTGGATGATGCTTAATTTAGCCTTTGAAAAAAGACACTTAAGCTATCAATGATTATTTGACAGATGTTGGCTTCCGTTGTGTTGTAAATTTGACTTCAACTACACTTGCATCCCTTATTAACATTGAATATCGCACTGTCTTCCTTTGTGATGTACACATTCATAGTAACAGAACTGGCACAATTATCTTCTGGGAAAAAATCTCTTGCTCTATTACATGTGGCAGCACTCTTCCACGCAGTGGCTTTAAGAATAGCAAAACTAAAACCTCTCTCTTCTACTTCATTTATCTGGTTGAATTTCCAGCATTTGGCAAACCAACAGAAACTTGGCACTTTTCAACTGAGTGTATTTTTTCACTTTTTTTTTTTTTTTTCTCCCCCCCCACATTTTTTCAAAGAGAGCAAAAAGCAAAACACAGAAATGAAAAGACTTGGAAGTGCAGAAGGATTTATCAGGACTTAAAACAACTTTGGTGTTGAGTTGACATCAAAGAATTAGTTTAGAACATTGCTGGCTATATTTTTAGATGTTCTCAACATAAATCACCGGAGAAGCCTCTTGTTCACATTCTTCCTTCTAACAACGACGAGATAAGGAATGAAAGGAGGAGCAAGCAATTAAGCTGAACATTGGTAATATGTGTAGACTACATCCCAACTATAGAATAGTTGATCTGGTAGTATATCCCAGTCTGAGAATATGTAACACAGATCTGTACCAGTATACAATGTACAGATTATACTATTTCAAGCCCAAAGTAGAAACATGAGTGACAAGGTAGTTCTTAAGGTGACTGAGCTGACCCTACTGAGAAAGAAGATCCTCAGCCACTCTCAGGTTTACCTGTACTCCCCTGGTGTTTGGACATCATAGACAAAGATCTCACCAACATCATTGCACATCCTGTAACATTTCCAGCATACCAAGAGCACTGCAAAGGTGACAGCAATTAACCTTGAGCCATGGTCTTCACCAATGACTACCTTTTGTTTGTAGCTCCAAAGCAGAGCAGTGCTGCTGGTTGCTTTTGGCAGCTCAGTGGGGAGCTTAGCAATAGCTGCTGAGGGTCCCCACATGCAAACAATGCTCTTGATGAGTTGATACTGCCACAGATACAGCCCTCAGTGGCCCCGAGCAGCCCACCATCTCACAACCCACAGGTGAGACAGTCTGGGGGCAGCTTGCTCTATTTTGTGTCCAGCAGCTCTTCCCAGGTTAATGTAAGGGCTGTGGCAAGGGATAGGAGGAACAAAACATGAAGGGAAACTGAGCATTCCAGCCAACTCGAGTCCAGAAGGAAGACAAAGACAGTGGGTGGATTTCAGCTTGCTCAGCACATAGATACCTGCATGCCCTTGCATCTGGTGTGCTGTGGGTGCCTCTCTGCCTGTGGCTGGCTCTGACTGTGAGCAAATAGGCAACTGCAGTGATCGTGACTGACGTTTGGGAACGGCATAATTATAATCTGAGCTCTGCAAGGGTGGGTTAGTGTTCACTGAAATAAACAGCTCACATCTACGATGAATATCAGCATTGTAGGCACAAGGGACAAGGCAGTAAATTGTAGTTGGACCTACATTTAATTATGTCAAATTATATAGAATTTGAGAGAGTTTTTATGATGCCTGCTATTTAAAGTTACTCCTAAGTGCACTTCCTTGTCTGAATAAAGCAGTTTTTGTTGCAAGATGTGGGCTTGCTTTGTAGTTTATGATTTATAGCCTTCACCACATTTTGTCACTTTCTTGAATCTTGACTGAGATGTTTCTAACACCTCGTTTCAGATAATGAGACACAGCTAGAGAGCCTGATTATATACAGTCTTCTAAACATGTATGAGCAATATTTTGTTGCGTTTATTTTTGTCCACGATACTCAGTTACCTGGAGCACACTGTACACCAAAGCATATATATATAGTACACACACGTGCCATCAGCAGTGAATGTGCCAAAGGCCTAAAATACACCTCAGGCAGATGGGACTTATACCACAGATCTTCATCTCTGATCCAGCTTATCAGGAGAGCACAGAGTCCCAGCCAGCCCTGCCAAATGCCACTATGGTAGGCTGCTTTGGGAGCAGCCTCATAGCTGCCAGCCGAGCTCAGCTTGCTCCTTCTTGGTGGGGCTGGCAAACAAACAGGTCAGGAGCCTACACCTCAGGGCAGGGGATGGCTCAGTATTCCACCATTATGAAAGAGGACACTTTTCACTGCAGGCAGAGGAGACAACAGGTGGTGAGGCCAAAGAGTGCCCACCCACGTGACTTAACTGCTGTAGAAAAGAAAGATGTGCAAAGAAAAGCCTGAAATTCTCCTTGCCCAACAGGGTGAGCTCACAGGGACTGAGTGCAAACTGAGCCTGCCACAGCTTGTTGCTGAAGATGGTGTCCTTAAGCACTTATTCCCAGGCAGAAGCATGGGAGCATTTGCAAACTGGGCTCCCTCAGCCACCTGACCCAGCTGAAGAGACGCACGGCAGAATAGCGAGGCCCGCACTAGCCCAGCCACCATCTTGGTGAGCACAGTGATAGGGCTGGAAGCACTGATGGTCTCCAAGTGTACCGTGCACAAAACAACACTCGTCACTTTATCTTTTAGATTTGTAGGGTTTTTATGGTGTTTTTTTATGGTTTTCATTCTCCCTGGCAATGTTTCTAGGCCATCCCCACCCCACTGCTCACCTCACCACAAGGGACTGCACAGAGGCTTGGCTAGCAGGTTGCTCAGCACAGCACCAGTTAGTGAAGGGACTGAAGAGTCCCATAAGGAAGCAATAAGATAATAATTTATCAGTTCCCATTGGTTAAAAAATAAGCAGATAAATCCAAAGAACCCACTTAGGAAATGGCTTCATTTTTCATACCTTGATGATTGATCATAAAGATTCATCTATGGATACAGACAGATGCTGGAAACGCAAAGGAAGGAAACAACTAAAACCCAAGGTCTGTTTGGCTTTAAAAATATAAATAATTAAATTCATTTGGGAAAGGACTTTGAACTTCAGTCTCAGGGAGCCAGATTGGTGCAAGAGCAGCCTCACTCTGTTCGATGAGTATGTACAGATACACAGACACATACACACACAAATTCCAGTTTGCTTTTACATCTATGCTTCACTGAGATTGTTTTAACCATACCAACAACTTGAGCATCACCCTCCCCAAAACAGCAGGCTGAGCACAGGCAGTTCTTGCAATGATGAAATGAACTGTTTGGTTCTATGGGGTTGGGGCTGAGACCAGCAGTCCCTCCATGGAGCAGCAGTTTCCCACATGCTACAGGGAGCATTGGTTGGTTGCGTCAAAGAACAAAGCCAGCAAGGAAAGGATTGAGGGACAGTCAAAGGAAGTAAACACTGCAGATCATCTCTGCTCTTCAAGTCTCTGATAGTTGAACATTCACCAGCCATTGCTGCAGCTACCTTAAGAGAAGCAAACACCAAATGAGGAATGGCTCAATAACCAATTCAAAGTGCACTGGAACAAGGTTGTGCTTAGTTCTTCCACTGCCTCACTGCTCACTTGAGAGGCATCTTTGGACATCCCTGATGTCATGCCTGTAGACTTTAGAGCTTTAGCATCACAGTAGGCACAAGCTTGGTGTTTTTCATGGGACAAAAAAACTGAGCCAAACCACACTATGTGACACATACCTCTCAAGTGTCCTGTCTGGACTTGAGGCACTGCTCTGCACCAGGTAAGGAAAGCCTACAGTGCTGGCTTGCATCCATGGATCCTGTTGGAGGTACCCTCCCCACATCTTCTGCATAAACCAGCCAAAAACCAACCAACCAAACAAGCAAAAATCATATTTAAGCTGACCCTCTGTTACAATGCCCTGGGTTAGCAAATAGAGAGTTGGAGTAAGCTGAGCAATCTGAGCACATAGAAAGCTGCAGTACTGCACTGCAAATGTGTGCAGGTGTTGAGTCATTCAGAGCCTGCCAGGTCCCAGGTTGCCACTGAGCAGCAATCTTTCCCTAATGCCTCCTCTGTGCAATCACATCCCACCTGCCATTGAGACTTACCACCTGGATTTGCTGTTCAAGGCCAGCCAGGTCCGTCTCCAGGCTTGCAGAGATGAGCTGGCTCCTCCATCTGTCTCCGTCACGGCTTATTTCCTGCCTGCCATGTATCAGGCTGCTCTGACTCAGCTGCTGGATGAAGGCACTGTTGGGCTGCTGCCTGCATTGTCATTGTACAGAGTCCTTCTGTCACCCAATGAAGGTTGCCATCGCTATATCACCCATGCAGTTTCACTGCCCCAGCTCGGACAGAGGAACTGTTTGCGTGATTGCTCCTTACCTGACCCAAGGTGAACCGAAAGGGACTCTCAGGGTTCTGGTGTCACTTCACAGGCTGACATCATCTTCCATCAGTCACACCTCAGTAAGGTCCTATGCATGAAGGGAAGAGGGCAATGGCTTTACCATTCATTTGGCTTATGCCAGAGCCCTGACAAACCAAACTGCTAATGTTTGGTTAGAAGCATCAGTGTTGTCTCTGCTAGCTCCTCCCAACACTTAAAGGAAGATTCCAGCCCCTCCGGATGTGCTCCTCCACCAGCACCAGGCTCTCCACTGGGACAAGCGCAGCATAGTTAACCAAAAAGTTCTGCCTGGAGAGTAACAGCCACGCTCAGCTGCACCGCCTCATCACCAGGGTGCTGGTAAGGGCTGTGGTGAAAGGACTGGAAAGAAATTGTCCATCTGCAGCCCAGGTCACTTAGCTAAAATCTGCTTGGGATGCACAAAACTGGAGCTAGAAGCAGCTCACACACTGCAGAGCTTGCTAACACTGTAAAAGCAGTGCAACAGCAGGCGTAACAAATTCAGACAATTTCTGTTTTCAGCAAGCACTCAGCTGCAAGCAAATGGAAAGCGAGTAAATGGGAATGATTTAATTATCATATAAAAGTAATTAACTAGACACAGGAATCAACAGGGAATCCTTTTCAAACACTGATGGCACATTACTGTCTGTTGTGGAATACTTATCCACTGACCTACATGAGCAAGAACAGATTCAAGTTTCTGCCCATAATGTCCGATGATTGTTTTGGCTTTTTTTTTTCCCCAGAAGAGACAAAAACTAGGTTAAAAAAAAGGCAACAAAAGAACTTACAAATATTTCAAAGTGAATAACATAAACCCAAAGGTGGAAATGACTCACTGTTGCACTTGTAATATGAATATATGAAATATATTCAAACGTGATGACCAAATTAATCATTGTGGCTAATGAGAACATTTAGTCCCCTGGTACAGGAGTGGGGACAACTAGCATATTACATACCAGTGGAAACAGCACCAGGAGGATGAGGGACAGACCTTCTCCCAGCTTCTTGCACCCAGCACCCACCTGCTCTCTCGCCCTCCTGCCAAGAGCATAGAATGGACAATTTCAGCTGAAGTTAAACTCCACCATTCACTTTTGGGCTGTGATTCTATTGCAGCTGCTGGAGAATTAGATCTCATCAAGCAGAGATGCTGGGAATGACTGAGATGCAAGACCTGCGCTAGAAGGTGTGACTGAGGACCTATGGGAGATCTGAACCCATCCAGACTTCCAAGTGAAGGCCGGGCAGGATACACTACAGCCTCTTATTTGGCACTATGCATGAACAACATGAGGGAGTCAATACAATCAGTTCAGCTTACCACATGAGTCAGATTACCCTAAAAACTCAACTGCTCTGCTCGGGCAAACACATATATAGTTTAGCACTTAAATATAGGTGGCTTAACCCTGAGCTGAATCCCACGCACAAGCTCCTTCAGGAAGCAGTGGGATTGCACCTTCCACATATCCCATTAACTCACTCACCGCTGTTCCTCATGACTTTGCTGAACTTGAACCGGATCCTGCCCACATGCTGGGCAGGTCTTCTGAGATTCAGCAGAAACTTTGAGTGCTGCAGCCAGGGGACATTTATAGGATTGGAATTTTGCACTGAATTATTCTCCTAAAAGAACCAACTTCCACGCACAGTGTCAGCCCATCACCCAGATGACCACCTTTTCTTTCACATGCACAATTTGTCCCGTATCCCATCTTATGTACTTACTGGAGACTTCAGCAATTAATTTTGAAAACTGAGGCATGCACTAATCTCAGCACTAGCACTTTATGTAAGCTCAGAGAAAAATAGTCAGGTATCAGCTATCCAAGCCCCAGAAAACAAAGGGCTCCATTTATATGCCTAAACAGAAGCACCTAGTGCCATTTGAGATGCCCTAAAGAACCCAAGATACACATGGAGTTGGCAGATATCACATCAGACCTATGCAAGCGGTGGTTAGAGACCCTGCAGGATACACTAGGGTGTTTCAAATGGTACTTGAAGCCAAAGCATAAGCAAATGAATTAAGCTCTAAAATTCTTGTTTATGCTGCAGTCAGATGTATGTCTCCTGTATCTAACAAACACGTACCTCGTGGAGCTGCTAGGCAGCAGAAGAGCTACAAAAGAACTGCATCCTTATTTCAGGTCTACTGAAATCTGGCAGGACTCACAGATTGTGTCAGCTTATTTTGTTATGAACATAAAATGCTCACTGAACCCCATGAGTTGCTATGATAACAATCTCTGCCAGCTTGTTGAATGGATGCCTTTCAGTTGCTGCCTCTGAAGTTATGTTGCTAGAACAGAAGTTCAGCAATACATCCGAGCACTGTGAACAATGTTTTTTAGCCATGGAAGCAAGATAGCTGCCTGAAAAGATTCATAAGCACAGAATTGATTATCAGACCATAAGAGTGGAACGTCATTGTGCCAAGATGCCTGGCTACCATGGTGAGAATATGCTACCAAGTAATTCTCTTGTAAAAGCACACAATTACACAAAGGAGAACACTTCGAGTGATTTAAATCTTTTATTTATTTATTTATTTTTAATTAATTAGTGCAATGCTTATTACTGCAAAGATTTTATGGCACTACGGTCTTAGCTGCATGAACGGAGACAAGTGTACACGTCTTTGCAGTTAATAAATCTGTGGTCTCACAAAGGCTCTGTACGTCTTTCTTGAATTTCAGCACTGAACTACGTACAGTAATTATTTATTTCTAGCAATTAATATTAAATGAGCAGGACTTGATAGATTTCTAAGTTTCTGTACTAATAGAAAGGAGCAGTGACAAGATTTTTCTTTAGAAGGAGACAGTAGTAGTGAAACTACCAATAGGTTATTCCGGGGTAAACTGGACATTATTTCATCTCATATCTTTTGCATGATATTATTAATCTAATTAAAAAAACCCTAGCAGCAAAGAAAAAGGAAAGAAAAATAACCCACAACAACCACAAATCATCTTTGGTTTATATTAGTGAGGAATTTAATGAGACAGTTATTTGTATGTATCAGCATACACCTTCCTTTCCAATTAGAGCCTTAAATTATTTTTCCACAACACTCTTTCAGCAGCAGCACCTGTGAGGTTACATGAGTGCACAGTGCCATCTAGGCAGGTTTGTGGGAACAGCACCGTACCTTTGAATATGAACCAGCTTTGCCTGGGAAAAACGATTCTGTTACAAAATTGGAGGAGAGAGGAATGATTTGTATACGATTAAAAAATAACACATCGCAATTCGCTGAAAATACAAAGAAATGCTCTTCAGACAGTGTATCAATCTGCATTAAGATAAAATATTTTCTACATGTTTATTGAGAAATACATTAGCTCTGTATTTCCATGCATGTAAGTTGATTTTAAACTCTGCAATACATTAGAAAATGCTTGTATTTACAAAAAGTACAAGTACATACAGTAGCATACAGTATTAAGGCTATTCAAGACAGCGCATTTTAATTTGGCAGTACTGTAATTCTTTTACCTGCTTTAAAATACAGTGGCAGCACATTTTAGAAGTACAGCTAATAAAATATCTCCCCATTTTCTACAAAGAGAAATTTTAAAACTCCTTTTTCTTCATAAAAATGAAACAGTTCCCCACATGTCGGACTAAATATAAAACACATAATGCTCCCACTATATTTAAAACAACTCACAGATTCCATGCACAGCATTTACAGAAGACTTACAGGCAGAAGACATTGACAGAAAACTTGACCGATAATGTAATTTTGATCAGAAATATTAATTAACTGATAACTTTTTGGTTGTGTTACGATAAAACGTCTTCCTCTTCCTTTCCTTCCTGTAAGAAAATGTGGGCAACAAACTATGAATGCAGAATCTTAGACAACATGGCAGCAGGACCGGGAGCATTATAATCAAGCACCTTCCGTTGGTAAATATCTTTTGAACCTGGATCTTTGAACTGAGTTCTACTGGAAAGCAAGCATCAGCCTATCTTAGAAACAACAAAGCAGACAACAAGGATTGCTCCTGAGGTTTGGGAGAGTGTGACGAAAGTTGCCTGGTAGCCCCATGATGCTGCTTTGAGATGTGGGCACAAGTACTTTGTCGCCTATGATAACACTCCTGAGAGTGCTGGTCCAAAACCCAAGTTTCTCCTGGATTTCAATGGATCTGCTTTAATCCCCCAGGTCATCAGAATGGATGATGGACAGGCACGGGAGAGAATATCCACTGACATTCACAGTGAAGTTACTCTCCTGAGCTTCATCTCTGGGCTGTTTCAACCATCACCCTGGGGATTGCCTTGAACAGATACAAAAGATACTCCTCTTTCTCCCTGGAGGATCTCCCTTAATTAGGGATGTTATTTGGCTACTGGCAGACTTCTTCCCACCTTCTCACCCCTCTACTCCTTCTCTCCAAAATTATGAAGCAACGTGTTATTACACATAGATTCATTTGTACAGAGAGGATAGGAACTGCCAAATTCATAGTTTAGGTGGTGGAAAAGTGAGAAAAGCTGTTACCAAAGGAATTCACTAACAGGCTTTGAAACTACTGTGCTAGATCTGCTGCTTTTTCAGCAGTCCTGGAATGTAGGACAAGAGAGGACAACTTTCATAGCAAGCATCTTTGCTCTGTCCTTAGCTTGTCATACAAAAAAAAAAAGGATACTATCAAAATCCTGGCAAACCTCCACTGATCTCAGAAGCTCTCAGCCTGGAAGGCTGGAATTCCTTTTGTACTTTGTGACATTCAGTGTTGTTTAAATGAGTAGGAAAAAAACCATTTAATTTTATTGTAGAGTCTTTTTGGTAATTCTGCATTTCTCTGCTCTCCCACCAGCAGAAAATGTTACGTGCAGTGTCTCCTCTCCCACCAGCAACATGAATCTTGCAGTGTATCAGCACGTTTTTAAACAAATAGCTCACGTGCAAACACATTCCACTTCTAGAAGAAAAATATCAAAGAGTGATATTGCATTGGGGTGAACCAATGGAGCTTCTCAACTACAACGATGACACAACAAAATCTCACCTCCCTCAAGAAAAAAAAATGAAGTTTTCATTTCCATTGCAAGAAGGAAAATCGGTATTTGGGGCCATTTTGCATGTGAACTCCAGTCAGCTGAATGACAGCTCAACAAACAGGTTAAAGGGGTCTTAGTCACACCAGAGGTCTGGCTGTCCAAGGCTTATTTTGTTGAAAATACAATCAAAATTCCAATAGCTTCTTTGGGATTTCCCCAAACAATAACAGAACCAAGAGACCACATCTGTATAATATCTTTTATTGAATAAAACTTTGCTTCTAATATTTACACGATTAAGTTTAGAGATGTAACCTTGTGAACCACTGCAATGTGTAACATTCATAGAACATCTGGAATACCTTTAAATACATCTGACACTACTTATTATAGCAATCAACTGTCCATCACCAATGGACAATCAGCAGAATTAATGAGGATTTGAGCTTTCTGAATATCAGCCAAGATAAATACTAAGGATAGTTGAGTTCAGATAAAACAGTCTGCTATGTGAATTCCAAAATCACTTTTAGAAAGTGCCAAAAGTTTTGAAGACTTCTGCATTTTCCTGTTTTTTCCTCTTAGCTCTGCAGAAGAAGATAACAAAATAAATTATATATCTTAAGGCAGAAAGTAATATCCACAGTTTTAACACCTACCATCCTTCATGGTCATCTTCCTTTTTAAATGTATAAAGCTCTCTGCGGCATATTAAGAAGAGATCCTATATCAGATATACATTTGGATAAATACATTTCTAACCATTGGTAAAAAAGGAAGTTAAAGATAAGTGAAACGAGATGCTTTCCTTCAAGTTGCCTTATTATGCAGTGTGATATAAACACCATCCAAACCTCAAGGTGTCTAAACTCTAACAGTGTATTTACTTGATGCCTTAAAAGTTTCATCACATTCTTAATGCTGCCCAAACAGAGAGCAGAAATTAGAAATGCTGTAACTAAATGCTGTTATCTAGTGAGAAGGCAATACTAATTCCTGCCATTTATGAAAAGAAGTATCTTCCATCCCACTCCAGTATGTGAATGCTAAGCAGAGTGTTGCTTTTTTGGCAGAGCTCTACTAGATATCCTATTAATCTGTTATTACACTGATGAAAAGTCCTGCAGCCAATACCTTTACTACAGAATATACAGATTCTCAGGAAGGTTTGAAAGCAAGATTAAGACCCTTAGCTACAATCTAGCAAAAAGCCATCTTAACTCATAGCACTAGCAGTCTGTGTTAACTTTAATTTGGACTGAGAAACAAGACATTATTTTCTGGCCATTTTCATGCTTTTCTTTTTTTCTCTTTCTTTTTTTTTTTTTTTTTAATTGTCATCCAGCATTCTTTTGTCATCCAAACATTATAAGTTAGGAATGCTGTGATTTATTTAAGCCTCTGGAGGTTGTTTATCCTATGGGTTACAGACAGCGCAATATGAAAGGCAGGCTGCCTAGCCTACAACATTTGGGATTCTGTGATTAAAAAAAAACTGGCTATTAGTCTCAAGTAGAATATATGCATGTATTGCCCAGTCTCTTAATTTTATTCAATAAATGGTGAGAGAAGTGATAATATTCCTGAGCCTCAAGTTAACATTTATGAGGCACTGCCTAATAACAGAGGCAATAATAGTTATCTGCAGAGAACAGTTACTAAATTATCTATCTCACAGGTCTCTTGCTGTTTCCCAGCACAAGTTAGTGGATGAGAAAGGGCAAGTATTGCTGCCAATTGCAAGCTTCTCCCAGCTGTAGCACTGATTCTGAGCAAAACACATTTGGTGTTGACAACACCTCAAATACATGCTCAAAAAGAAAAATAAACACAAATCAACCTCCTTCATTCATAACATCTTTAAACCTTTAAGAACCATGCTTAAACTTTTTAATACAACAAAAAAACAATGAAAAGAAAAAAGTCCCATAATGAAGTTAACAGTGTGATAACTTGATAATTTTAGAGGCTAAATTTGTAATAGAAACATTGTCATCTTACATAAACACTCAAACTCTTAGGCAGGTAATCTGTTAGCAGCTTTAGTATTCATAATTTAACAATACACCAGAACATGAAAACATGGTAGATAAAGCCGCAAAGGTAAAAGAAAACCACTTGGCAATTTTCTACAGCTCCCTTCAATATATTTGTGTTCAAGAGTGTGTTTTATACACTTTGTTGTCTGCTCTCCTCTGTTTCTTCTTCTATTTCTTCTCTTCCTTTTTACCTCCCCAAGTGAGCAGTCAGACACCACTACCCAGGAACTGCACATCCATCTTAATCTCACTGCCTCTTCTCTCTTTTTTTCCCAGCTACAAAGGGCTGTTTGGAACCTAGATGCCTACCTTGAAGCTATTTGTCTTACACCTAACCTAGCTATAAATTTTAATAACTAAGAAGCTGCTGAAAGACACAGATTTTGCTCTTGCCTCTGTCACTGGCAGCTACACAGTATGCATTGTCAAACTCTAAAACAATCTGTAATGTCAGCCTCAAGATAGGCAACCATGTGCACGTGAGGCACTGTCAACACAGGCTGAAAACATTAAAGACAGACACAAGGCAAGAATAGCTGCTGTGAAAAATACAGCATGCTCTACAAAAGAGGAGTTTGCAATATTCTCCTCAGAAATGCTACAGTAAGTCAATAACAGGTGATTTTGGAGACACACTGTATGGGGAACTACATAGATTTCCCATTGGGCATACAGGAGTTCCATTTTCAGCTACCACAGAAAACAAAGATGGTGAAATGTAAAAAGTCATCCTGGAGGAAAGTATGTGCACGAATGAGATTAACATTAAGGTGCTGACAACTATCTCCCCTGGACCTAAATCCAGTTCACAGCTTAACGTCTGAGAAAAACGGACACAAGAGGGCGCTCCTAATATAGGGCCTACCTGTGACCCACAGTCTTCAGCATCCACAGCTACAAATTCCTTTACCTATTAGAGGATCTCTTTGCTCTAGAAGAAAACTGGCCAGTTACGGTTTCATCTGTATGTTCTTTTCTTATTGAGACTCAATCTCAAAAGCTATCGATTTACTTAATTAAAGGAAGATCAGAACACAATGGACGATTAAACTCTGATTATAAATATCAAGAGTTCTACACTGAGAACACCTGATAATTTCTGAAGTCGTGGTGGGCCAACGGACAGCCAAATACTGCTTGGAATTGTATTAAAATGAAATCAAAGACAAAGACAATAGAGATGTGATAACAATAGACTACTTCATAGGCTAGGGTACCTGAAGGCTCTACAAATAGAAATCTCTCTGCAATCACATTACACGCAAGTTAGACAGAAGAATAGATTTTTTAACAGAAGAATAGATTTTTTAGAACAAGTATTAAATATAAGCCTTATAGCCATATTTGAATAGAACTGTAGAACTCTACAAATGCTTTCTACACTTCCAGTGTTCTGTGCGTATTTGTCATGCATTGCATATATTCAGTGTAAATCAGGACTTACTACTTCACAGGATTACAAGCCCACCCAAAGAATGAAAAATACAATTTAACAGTATGATTTTCCTGTGAAATAATAGTCTTTAAATATAGGTGAAAATATATCCGATCTTACTTGACAGGATACAAGAAATTTAATTTTCTTATTAAGGATGGTAATTAATTTCAAACACTGACTTCAATGGCACTACTAAAAAATATTCAGATTCTTTTCAGACTGAAGGCCCAGAGCCATTACAAGCAATTCCTATGAAAGAAAAATAAATGAATATCACCAAACCTTGCAATCACTTTGTTAAAACAGTTTACAAGCCAACTACCACTGTACAAAAGTATTTCTCACCTGTGTTATTGCTCAGTAGTTAATCATTTTTCGAAGTGCATCATAGCATTTCCATTTGTCTGGGATGTAGAAAGGCTCAAAGATGTGAGGGAAAGGAGTGTCATAGCCACAGACTCTTGAAATAGGAGCCTCTAAATTCAAAAAGCATTCCTCCTATTAACAGAAACAGAATAAATGTTAGTGAGGCCATTATTTGCAGGAGTCTTGCATCACAAATTGAGGTCAAATGAACTTTGCCAGACTGACAGTCCTGGAAACTGAAACCTTCTATTTATATCACAGCATAAGTAGTCCAGACCAGAACATTGCTTCCTTTTGCCCAAAGGTCCATATTAAAATAACAACTTCTATTAATGTTATTTTCATTTGCTACATGTGTGCTGCATTAAGTTGTACTCAGGTTATACTTAGTACATCTGCTATACATCCAGACAAATACTGCCAAAAAACAAATATTTTAGGAACAAAGGAATACGAGTTTCTTTCCTGCACAGCTTTTAAACATATAGAAAATCTATGTAATCAGTCTAACAGTGCATATTATTTCTTGGACACATGAACATCATATTTAAATTTATTTGTACCTTTCTACAATTGAAGTGCTAAGCACTTGTGGAAATTGTGAATTTGAACCTGAATGCATTTCCACATCTCCAACCCCATGAGTAAAACCTGTATTTTACACAAATAAACACAAATTTTGTTCTAATCAGAGATAAGCTTTGGCAATGACTGAGTTTCTTTACTCAACCGACCAGGGCACAAACTATTGCACCAGGTTAATCTGAAAATAAACTGTGGGAATACATATAAACTGTTCCCATTTGTAATAGCTGAATATACAATAGGGTTTGAATATTGCTAGTCTCAACTACAAGAGCAAAGGCATAAATCACTGACAACAAGTGAATGTAGTTTGTCACATCAAACTAATGTTGATGTTAATTATTATTTCATTTTCCACCATATCTTAGCATATCTACTTGCTTTCCAGAGTGCACAAATTAAGAAACTAAAGACATCTCTATTTTCAGTGAATGTTGCTTTGCAATTCATGGCAGCCAAACTCTACCATACTGTGCTTTATATACATCATGATATATGGCAGCATAGAAAGTTCTTGTAGCACACCATAGATATAACAATTTTTCTCTAGCTGTTCATTTGAAGTGTCAGATTTCTTTGAAGGAAATAAAACATTCAGGTGGCTGCGAGAATTACAGATACACTTGTCACAAGCTAATCATTTGGTCCCAAAAAAAGAAGTCACAACTCTTCAAAGCAAGCAAACAAGATGAAGTTCTTAAGCATTACACATATATGATAATTCAAAAAGAAATGTCTAGTCTATAGGCAAATTTCTAACCCATCTCCCCTCTTGAGCTTGAAAAACAAATGACTGGCCCATCAAATAGCCTATCTTAAATGGATTTTTGTTCACAGCTGGTGCTAAAAGCTAGACAGTATGGAAAACAACTGTTCACCTGATCAAGAACAGGATGCTGCGACATCTGCTGCACAGATTTTTGTGCCACATTTTTTGCACCTGTGCAACCATATCATAGAGAAATATAACTAGAATATTAAATATATCTCATCCAGCTCCGTTTAAGGAAAATTAGAAGACATCCACTGTACAAGCCTAAAAGCAGAAGCATAGTGCAATATCTAAAAGAGTAATAGTAGAGCACAGTCATAAATTTAGCATATTTACCCCACACCATTTGCACAAATAAGGGCTAGTGCTGCTCAGAGTGTTCTTGTTCTACAGAGGAATAAATGTGAACTGAAAGCCTTCAGTAAGTCTGTACTTATTTGGGAGAGACTACTTCAAAATCTCATGTCTTCCAGAGAAAGACATTAGGAAAAATCTTTAAAAATTAAATGGTTTTGAAGCAAAATAGTTACAGGTTTCTGATTCAGTGTTACATGCTTTAAAGTCCCATTTTGAAAATAGCTATGAAAAAAACCCCACACTTGTTTAGTATATACTAGATACCAAAATTCAAATAAAGCAAAAAATAACTTTTTGTTAGAGAAAAATGCTCAGAAGAAAACTTAGCTGTTATTAGTGCAATACAACCAAATTGCCTTAATTTTAAAGAGATCAGACAGAAGAAAATCACTGCTCTTCTTCCCGCTTCTGAACTGCAGAAGTAAAATTCTGGCCTCAATTAATCAACATGACCTTTGCCAATTACCTTCATTTCCCTGAATTTCACTCAACACCTCTGGTAACATGCATGGTTATATTCCATAAAGTTGTTTTAGTCAGAAACATTCCTTTCTTTTGACCTTGGACATGAATTTAGGAAGGGTTCAAAACAACTCAGAAGTACAGTTCTGAATTCTGAAATTCAGAACAATATCAGTCAAACGTATCACACATGACACCACAAAAGAATCTCATGCCTTGATTTGAAGAATAAATGTTGAAAACAAGGATTTGCCAGATGTTGCAGGATTCTCATTTAAACACAGCCTCTGCTGCTGGTACAGACCCACTATATTTCCTTAAAGTATAGTATTCTAGCTCATGTGAAAAACTTCACCCAAGTTAATTTTAGCTTCACAGTATCATTCAATAAGGTCCTAAAGTGTGTGCTTTACTCTCACCAGAGAACCTCTCAGGTTTGACTTTAGAGTATTGCTAAATCAGTGCAAAATCACTGTAAACATGTAGAACTGAGAACAGCGGATATTTATAGAGATATGGAATGGTACAAAAGAGATGAAAAAACAAACTCATTTTGGACATTATTGAAAGAAAGTATTACTCATCCTTCTGCATCTTATAGAAAAATGCAGCAATGTGGGACAGTTTAGAGAAAGAGCTTTTAGGCATCAGGCCAGTAACAAAAACACTTAAGAGTTTATTGCTCCAGTTATTCCTTCTGTAAAAGGCAATCTGCATCATCCTACACATATAGCGAACGAACTTCCATATGCAAACACTTCGATAAGTAACAGCAAATGATGCTATTTAATGTGTAACTAAGACAGATGATTTGGAAATGATACCAATAATCACATATCCTACTTTGGTCTTTTTATTTCCATATGTTTTGGATCTAGTTCATTTTTCCCTGTTCATTGACATTGCTCAGGAATCCTTTTTTATTCTTCCCTGTCAACTATTCCTGAAGCTGAGAAAACTTCTGTTAAAAAATCAGTTATTTCTGCAACATCTTATGTTCCTCTCTCATGTTACTCTTATTTAGCAACATTACAGATACCCACAAGAGATGGAGAGCCTAAACAATATCACAGAGCTGCTATACGACAACAGTGAACTCTCTTTTTTTCACAGAATTTAGATGTTGAGACAAATCAAAACTCAGCTTTAAAGACTAACCTGATCGGATAGTTTTAATATTTCTCTTGGAGTTCAGCTGCTGTGACAGAAATAAGATTCAAAATAAAGTTAAGGCCCATTATATAAGACAAACTGTAGGAAAACTTCATGAAGGGCTACTTTTCTGCAGACAATAACTGCAGGATTCACACCCAAGAACTCAGTGACTGCTTGCAAAGGTTTAATCCAATAGTGAAATTTCTCTCAAGAAGAATTCTGAATTTTACATCATATCTGTAGACTGTACTATAAGAAATACATGTATATACAGATGATAAGATGGCAAAATTCAGCATGTATACATTCAAAGAACGCTTCAGAGAAAACTCCTATCACCTTAGAGATTCACTTCCTTTTCTGTTATTTTTAATTCAGGTATGCCATTGTCCAGAACTGAAGTGTGGGTTCAAACAGTTAAGAAAACTTATTCTGTTTCATTTGGTAGAGGAATGTTACATTTATGTTAGCTATATTTTCCCCTTGCAAAATTTCAACTGTATATTATCTACTACTGTAAGAATGAAACGAATCCTATTCTAGATAAATAATATGCATATTTATACACAACAAAATATAGATAGAGATTTTCCAAAGAGGTAGTCAATAAAATCCCTGTTCCATAAAAGGAGGATTTCTGGATACAAACTCTAAGTATGGATGAAACCTTTCTTTGGCTTCTGATTCTTAAAATCCCCTAATATGTACAGTTTACATTCACGAAGGGAAAAGCCAAGCAGTGTCAGTTTTTATGTCTCCATTGTAGCACCAGTAATTGACAGCTGCAAGCACTGAACGCTGCAAATCTTAAACAGAATTTGCTTTGACAAAATATTTGTTACATACTTTTGAACAGTCACTTCTATGAGCTGCATTCAGTGCGATACATCCAAGGGATATTTTGAAGTTATTTTTTTGTTTCCAGTTTTAGAGGAAGGGTGTTTTTTTCCAGTAGTTTAGCCTGACTCGACTTAAAATAACGCTATAAAATGTTTCCTGATAGCTTTAATAGTGATAGTTCTCTTCCTCAAAGACCCTTGAGGTTATAGTTTTTATATTTAATTCCACCACAGAGCTTTCTGCTTTTTATGAGAGCACGCGGCAATAATTCTTTTATAACACAGTACAGCTTGCAATGTTTGCTTTTATTCGTTACCAGCTCTTCGAATTTACATAATTAATATTTTGTCAAACACAGATAAACAGTTCACTGCTAAAGTTATTTATTTCTGGATTTCCAAATAGAAAACACCTTAATTAGAAAACACATTGGCAATTAGAAATAAAGAAGTCCTTGGGGGAGGGGGATTTGTTTTGTATAATTTATTAACCTGTTACATAAAAAAAACAATTAATGGCAAATGTTGTCTTTAGAGGACTGAATCACATAAAACAATATTTATAGATGAAGCCCAATATGACTACACAAAAGCTAAAGCATTGTAATATGAAATGCAGAAGCCTAATTCCAATTAATTCTCATCCTTTACAGCAATCATAATCAGACCAACATAAGAATTTACTCCAGCTATTTTTAATGAACAGTGGACCTATTTACAGTGAATATTTACTGATCTCAGAACATTTAATATCCAGACATACACCATAATGAAGCATTTTAACAATCTTGCTTAATCTAGTCTGTTTCAAAACACCTAAGAGATACTGAATTATCATACTTATCTCAAACTTGGAAAGGAAAGGAAAGGAAAGGAAAGGAAAGGAAAGGAAAGGAAAGGAAAGGAAAGGAAAGGAAAGGAAAGGAAAGGAAAGGAAAGGAAAGGAAAGGAAAGGAAAGGAAAGGAAAGGAAAGGAAAGGAAAGGAAAGGAAAGGAAAGGAAAGGAAAGGAAAGGAAAGGAAAGGAAAGGAAAGGAAAGGAAAGGAAAGGAAAGGAAAGGAAAGGAAAGGAAAGGAAAGGAAAGGAAAGGAAAGGAAAGGAAAGGAAAGGAAAGGAAAGGAAAGGAAAGGAAAGAAAAGAAAAGAAAAGAAAAGAAAAGAAAAGAAAAGAAAAGAAAAGAAAAGAAAAGAAAAGAAAAGAAAAGAAAAGAAAAGAAAAGAAAAGAAAAGAAAAGAAAAGAAAAGAAAAGAAAAGAAAAGAAAAGAAAAGAAAAGAAAAGAAAAGAAAAGAAAAGAAAAGAAAAGAAAAGAAAAGAAAAGAAAAGAAAAGAAAAGAAAAGAAAAGCTTGGTAAGACTTGTTTGTATGAGAATCTTTACCAGAAAAGAAAGGGACAGAGCATGTCAATTTTGAATATTGTCTCCATCAAATTGTATGTATATAATACATACAATCCAAAGCAGGAGAAGGGAACGGGACGCAAGAGACAGGGACATGGTTACTGAGTAACATATATTCCTTTTATATACATAACACACAAACATTTAGAAAACATATTTCTACCATTTACCACTTCCCAATAAATGCTGAAGGAATTTGAACAAAAAGTAAAATGAGGTTAATACACATGGAAGTAACCCTGACATATTAAATGTGAGAATAAAAACATCTGCATGTAGTAAATAAAGTATTTGCAAAACTACTTCCAGGATGCAAACTGCTGATGCTACAGATATGACTGCAATCCCATAAAATGATATCAGGTCTCTTACAGTAACTATTCGGTGGCTACATGCCAACAGGTTTCTTGCAAGCCAATGCTGTTAATATAGGTTCTAGAAGTAAAAGACTGAAATATTAAACAAATATTTTCTGGAAAGTCACTGTCTAGAGAATCCAATAAATTAATTTTCTGTTATTCTTGATACACTGCAGATACATGTTTCCATGTTTTCTTTCTGGAACGTTATTAGCTGATGAAAATAATGACATTGAAAGGATGTTATTCATTCTTTATGTCCCTGAAAAATGTTTATGTTGCATATTTTTCCAGACCATCTGCAATTTCTTTATATTAAAAAACAACCAATTTACTCTGCTAAGCTCATTACTTCCATTTCACAGAAAAGAATGTGCATAATTAGCCAAGTAAAACAAATGAGGACAATGTTTTATTCGTTGTCACTTGTACCTTTGGGAACTGTAAATATCCAGAAAGAGGATTTGATCAGAAATTCGAGACATACTCATTATGGGCTGAATTTCAACTTCTGAAATCCATATGCATTATTTCTGTGGAGTCACACCTTTTGTAGCTCACGTCCTGAAATCACAGAATAACTGAGCTGCTTACAGTAAGAAAACAATGCTGCTCATTAAATATTAACTGTGAGTTTTTTAAACTTCTGCAATTTCATCAAGAGGAAATGTAAACTAATTTCTCTAGCTTCAGTAG
Organism: Excalfactoria chinensis; assembly: GCF_039878825.1. NCBI lineage: Eukaryota > Metazoa > Chordata > Aves > Galliformes > Phasianidae > Excalfactoria > Excalfactoria chinensis. The sequence continues at coordinate 30,183,822 of NC_092827.1, read as the reverse complement.
TTTATGGATGACAGGAGTCATCAATGGCACATTTCTTTATTCATTTCAATCACATAGCCCCGTTACACACAGAGGACTTTCATATGGACTCAAGAATATTTTATTTCTTGTTTATCACACCACTTTTTTGAGCTTCATTAGTTGCAATGCCAGTTATGGAAGAAATGTCAGATGCAGCTAGGTTCTCTTGCACATGCTGCTTTGAAGAATGCCTTCAAACTGAATTTCAGCTGGCTTCATGAATCAACCGTGAATCTTAACAAACTTCTATCAGTATTGCATTGGGCTGTTAAGGTTCTATTGGTCAAATTTACAACGCAGTCACTCCAGGAAATGTTAAAGACAACAGGACAAACTGGAAGCTGTTGAAACTAGAGACTCAGACAGTGACTTAGTGGTCCTGTTAGTACAAAACCAAAATCAGCATCGCAATTCTATGGCATTTAAAAAGCAAATCGATGAAAAAAAAATCTGTTTGTATCAATTTATCCTTCCCAAAAAATAAAAAGTAATTTTGGCTCCTCTCCATCCTACCACGCTTCATCCAAAAAGATTTTCCATGAAAATTTTACACAATTTATAACTAATATGCAAGACTACAAGACTAGAATTTAAATGCATTCAGTTCAGAATGACAAATTGACTGAACTGAAGTTCTTTCTTGAAAATGTAAAACTTTATAGGTAACCAGTTTTATTATAATTTTGTTTATGAGATGCAGCAACGTGACTCCACAAAATACACAGCACACAACAGGAAAGCTCAAGGGGATGTAACAGAACTTCAAGATTGCTAGAATATGCTCTTGTCTTAAATGAATCCTACAAATGCCTTTTGGCAAGTAGTATTTAACTGTAACTCACTAAATGATCACTTCCTGCCTTTTACGAACTCTACAAGTTCTAGAAATACAATTTTTTTCCTGTTTCTATATTGTTTTGCTCTACCTGAAACAGACACAAGTCAGATTATAGATGCTACTTATTCTGTAAAGTAACCAACAACCTTATAGCATGGTCACAACAAATTACTGATTCTTTATAGTAAATTTCAAGTTTACTGTTCAGCTTCTTAAAATCAGTAGTAATTGTGAATATTCTGCAGTGGGACCACATATTTTCTAAGCTTGTCCTTAGTCCCACGGTCATAATGGTTTTCTAGGCTCAAGGGTATCAAAAGGTAATTGTTTTATTTAATTAGTTGGCATTACTAACTCATCCGTTCAGTCAGTGATCCTGCAAACTGTCATACATGTTAATATTGGAGAGAAATCCAAGTGAAATCAATGGAGCTAAAGTATTTACACTAAATTATTTGCACATAAACATGTTTGCAGATCACAAGTCATTTCTCTTCATCAACCAGCAACACAATTAACATTTAAGATTTTTAAGTAAGGATCATCTGACTTCTAATTACTACCAACACCTTTTAATCACAAAGCTTGAAATACCCTATCAATACAATCCCATTTTGTGCTTCTGGATCACCATCTATCACCTACCACTGTAATCACATATTTAAATATTTTGTAAAATCATCTCTTAATTCAGCACAACGTGCCAGAAGTGACTAAAAGGATTTACTACTTTTAACAACTAGTGAGTGGTATTTCTGTTTTCACAGCTGTTTAGACAGCTCAGACATTCTTGCAAAAACAGCCTTGTCAATCTACACATTCAGCCCAGTAAAACAGTAAAACAGAAGTACTTCACTCAACGCACTAATTACATTCTAAGGAAATGTAATTTCATCTGCTGGTATTAAATAATTTAAGACTTTTTATATCAAAGCATTTACATTTTTGTGAGAGTATAATGTAAGAATTGCTGTCATCCTGATTGACCGTCACTGAGCACTTCTGTATTGCAAACCAGTGAGCCAGAGAGAGGCAAGTAAAGGAAATGATCTCTTCCACCCATGAAGAGGTGGGTTCTAGTGTTTCCCTACAGCATTTTGTAACATACAATCTCTGTAAAACGAACTCGGAGCAGGGGGGGAGTATTAGATTACTTGAAACAGCTGTATAAGGAATTTTATAACATATTCTTTAAAACAAACTGCCATTTTACTGGTGTATTTAATTTAATTTATAGGAACCTGCTTGACGATTCAAGCCCACAGACAGAAGTATTCTCATGCAAAGTTTAAATTCATATATTAAATAGCCTCTCACATAATGGCTGTAACTGACTAGTACATAGAGAGGGAGAGACACCTCTCAATAGTGAGGTGATTTTTACTTTATATGCATATATTTTATACAGATGTACTTTGTTAATAGGTCTAATTATTTTTCACTACACTGACTAAACTGTTCCTCACCAAACACGCTACAGAGCTATTCCACTGAAAGAATAATCAGTATTTCCTTGGCCAAGGTGAAATAATAGTAATTATAAACAAATAAACACCTCTATTAAACAAACAACAAAAAAGTGCATTAATTTTTCCACTAAGAAAAATTAAATGAAACTCCCTTATAACAGAGAAATGCTGTAAGCACAATGCATTGGTTTTCATTGATGCTGGCATTTTATAAAGCTTTCAAAAAAGTTAACAATACATAAGAACTGCTCTAAAAAAATAATGGCCATAAATAACATATTTCAAAAGCTCTGAAAAATTGGATTACTTTTATCCCAGAATCAACTATTCAAAATTAAAGACCATACAGATGTATGGGAACCGTGAAGTATCCAGCAGCAACATTTAAGAACAAAAATATGTTTAAGGGCACAAATGCACTTAAGAACAGAAATGAAGACAATGGAACTAATAGTTTTTAAACTCTAGAGAGACAGAAGGGTAGAAGCCAGTGGCAGTTGTATTCCATAGGAGTCCCACTGAAGTTTGCACTGGAGTAAACACATTTAACTTTGTGTTGTACAAGCGACTGCCAGTATTACAAACTCCTACCAGTATTATCTACCGCATAAAGAATGAAGACAGACCAAAAAGGGAAATATCTATACTGTTGTCTCACTTAACCTCAAGCACCCAGCGGAATTTTCTTCCTCTCAGTTACACAAAGTATCACTTCAACTAGAATTGCCATAAATGAAAAGTTAAAATAAGCTACCGGTGATACTGCAAAAAAGAAATTGCAACCTGGTGAAACCTCAGGTTTTCTTTTCCCCAAAATGACTGCTAAATGGTAAAAATCAAAACATCCCCCTCATCTAAGTAAGTCAGAAAGTTATTTCTCAACTTCTGAGGAACATAAATATTTTGCTGAAATTAATTTAACAAAACAAACTGCATGCTAGAGGAGTGGGACGTCAGAAGTATAAATCAGAACTGTGACATGAATGAGGATGGTTTTAATGTTCAGAAGGTCTGATTCAGTAAAGGTAATCAGCAAACAGCAGTCAATCTCTCTCCTCTGAAATAAAATCCACAGTTGTCACATTAAATCAGGACCACTTAAGAATCAAAGGTCTGTCTCTACATAACTAATTTCTTCAATATTTAAAATACTTTTGGAAAAACACTGGGCTTCTTGTTCTGCTTAAACCCAGTAATCTGTAATTACACAGTAGCAGAACCTCCAGCCATTTGCAGTCATAGAGGCTGGGATATATGACATATGATAGGAAGCATACAGAGAGAAACCAAAAAGCAGAGTTGCGTGAAAGTCAGAGCTTTTCTTTACGCTCATTTCTTTTGCTGGTGGCCAAACCCACTGTTGCCCTGATCAGAATTCCTGACCCATAACGTCACCTCTGATGGCATGAGTTGAGGATGAAGTACGCTGATATTGATGTTTCCTTCCAGCTGTGCAACCACAAAAACCAAAACACATTTTTAAGCAGTGACCAACCAGTCAGGGAAATTCCTGCTTCTACCACCCTAAGTGTCTTAATTCTACTCAATAAATCAGGCCACCGTGGCATGTCTACCTGAACAGCTTTTCTTTTCAGAACTTCTGAGAAAGCACAAGGTTCCAAGACTTGATGAGGCCACGGAATGGAAGCCCAGCCTCTGCTAACACAGACAGACACGGCTTCTATCATAAATAGATGGTGTTTGAACTGCATTGCACTACACCATAGCTACCAGATTTTAAAGCCTGCTCTTTCTTTGTACAGGCAATATTAAAACTCTTTTTCAAATTTCAGGCCTAACTTCACTCATTTATTCTTGCCCAGTGTTAGTAAGGCAAGGTCTTTCTGATGGTTAACTAGCCTTTATTTTGATTGGGCACTGCAAAGGAGCTCACTAAGCAGGCTGTCCACGCTGCCCATCTGCCTTCGCGGCTCCTCACTCAGACAGTATGGTTCCAATGCTTTTTTCTTAAAATTAGACAACAAGGATTCCTACACTGCTCCACAGAAGATCCTACCAGTATCTTCTACAACAAAAGAAATGCTGTTTCTACTGTAAAATTCTCTGGAAAAGCATTTGTCCTTTTATCCAGCTGTCTGGTGTTGGTGCTACATAACTGAGCAGAGTAACTGATGCAAGTTCAATCACCTCTTCCTTTTTTGCCCAACTAATAAGCTACATGATTATGTAAAATAAAAATAATAATAATTAAATCAAAAGAAGTTCGTCATATACCCTGAAGTTCTTTTACCATCAAGATTTTATTATACTAGGATCCATTATGTTGATTTTGGCACAGTACAGATTTTCTATATAAGACCCCACAAACTCAGTAATAAATTTAGTTTAAGGAAACATCGGTCTGACATAAAATTGTATCAGAATATGAAAACAGAACAAAACAAGTACTTTATCCCTTTGCAAAGCCGTGAAGATGGGAAATCAGTGCAGAAAAAATCTGCATAAAAACAGAACAACAACAACAACAACAACAACAAAAAACAGCATGCAGAAAAACTGTTCTCATTGCATTTGGTGACTATATTAATTCTGGGTTTTGTTTCTGCTTGCTTGTTTTTATTTTCGTGTGTCAGCAGGTAGAAATACAGCCCACCAGTTCTGCTAACAACTGTAAGGAAGAATCCTACAGATAATGCAGACAGAAGTTTATACTACTGAAGATCCAGCTTTAAGAGTTTAAGATTGTCCTTTGTGTCTTGATCAAGTCAGGAAATGTGTTTCAAATGTCTTCTTTAGTGGTTAGTTTAAAAAAAATAAATAAAGCCACACAAATAAAACTCACATGTAACACATTATTTTCATGGTTTGTATCCCATATGAATTCAGGGATATTCCAGAAATTATGGGTTTCATTGGCTGCATAGTTTCCTATCCATAGTAAAAAATTAATATTATCTTGAATGCTTTACAAAAATAAGAGGTTTAAGCAGCTTTCTCTGAACAGCAGATAATTTTTCAAGATGTTTCTACTTATTTTACTGGTCACCACAAATTATAGAGAGAAAGAAAAGCTTAACTTTTAGTGGTTAATAAACAACTTCAGTCTAGAAGACCCTCTGACCAAGCAAAGCAATGGCTGAGGGTTACTGCAGTGCGGTGAACAAAGCATCCCGAAACTCAAGCTGCTGCTTTGCAGTTTTCTTATGTTATTTCTTAGTATAATAGTTTCCAATAACCAATTATCTTTTGAAAGATTTCATCCTTATTTGCTGTAACTTTTCTAAATGACTACTGTTTGCTGTCTTAAAACAGATGTTTTCAAGACTTCTTTTTTCCTGTTTTATTTTCCCTCAAAAAAAAAAGTGGGCATATGAAAAACATATCAGAATTTCTCAGCTCTAATCAACTAGTGTTTAGTCTTCTCACTATGGGCTGTTACATGTCATGTTAAGTTTGTCAGCATTTGAAAACAAACGATTAAGGCAGGGTAATTTTCCTTTATTATAACATTTTGCTTTGGAATGGATCACTTCAGATAGTGTGAGTGTTTCTAATTATGTAAATTGCAGAACCTTTCTAAAGCCATGAACAGCTAATAAATCTGAATAACGGTAGAAGAAAACTATAGGCTATTTAAAAAGTAAAAGAAATACTTTGGGGCAAAGACATTTATTTAACTTCAAAACTTTCAGGTTTCTTGACTATCTGCTGGAATTTAAAGTTGGTGTAATATTCAGCTTTAAAAGTGATTGAAGGTTGCAAGTCATCAGATGCATCACAGAGAAAACATTATGGCATCTGTGAGGTGATTTGACCAATTCTGTAGATGTTCCTATAAATTCATGTCAGCAGGTTTAAGAGTAACTCGCTTCTCAAATGAGGAGGCTGATGGAAATTATCATTTCCTAAGAATAAAATCCAATTAGAATTTCTTAACCTTCTCTAAGTAATGAAATTGAATGGATTGGTACAGAAAACGTTTGACAATATACTGTTCCACAACTATGAAACTGTGTACTTCTACTCTCGTAGGTAATAACATACATGGTATTCAGACACAGATGTTTACCTTTGCCAGCTCAAAAAACCATGAAAATGGGAGATATTCAGCTCTCCCTCCTCAATGCTAAATCAGAGAATTCCTATCATATAGAGAATAACAGGAGATTCTTTGTAACTTTTGGAAAGATAATAAAATCCACATTTTAGTCACTTAATCCTGTCATGCTTATTAATACAAGGAAGCCTACTCTCAACATTCTAAATACAGATAGTGATTAAATATGTAGAATTAGAGGATTTTGCCTCAAAGGAAATTAGGTTTCTCAATTTTAGTTTAATCAAGCAGAACTCCTCTAAAGTGAAGTTGTTAAAACAGACTATGAAATGCAGTGTTGATAATCTTATAATAAAATTGGATTGCTTATTTTGTATCAGTTACTAGGTTCTTTGCTCATCTGAAGCATCCCCAAAACATGTTAACGATAAATTGCTTCCCTGAACCATACTGAATAAATAAGAACAATTTGCTTCCTCAACACAGCAATATATAGTGTTACAATTGATATTTTCAGAGACATTTTCTAGTCTATCATTTCTGCCTGTTGGGATGAAATACAGCTTAACTCCATCAATATATTTATTAACTTATAATTGCATTAGTTCTACCAACAGCAATATATATATTGGTTGCTTCAGACATGTGCATACTGCAGGCTTCATCTTGACACCTACAGTGTACACAAGAAAATTCAGTGCTAGCTTTTTTAAGCTAGGTATTTCTAGGTACTTGGTATTTCTTGGCAAACAATTGTAAATGTTAATTTCACCTGGACAATCACTGTAAAACAGTGGATGAAATAAGTTCATAATAAGACGTAGCAGCAGCATGCAACATATCCGGGCACATATTACAGGATTCTTGCTACGATGGAACCAGAATCCTGTGCCACTTTGAAAGATTTTTAACTTCTCATTGGTAGTAACTTCACACATAGATTTGAAGACTGAAATTACTATTTGTCAACCTGTTGCAGGAAAAAAACAAGAATCCATAGAACTGTTAAGAAAACTATGTTTTGCTGCGCAAGGGATACTTCATTGTATCACAATCCATACACATTCATACAAAACAGACATGTCAGTTTTCTTACCATACATAAAGACCTAAATATAGCATTTTCAAATTTTAAACACGGTAAGAAATTAGAAAGCTATGAAAGACACGAAAACTATTTGTTATTACTAAAGCTTTATGTGAGATACATTAGCAGCGTCCATATTCTTGAGGATCATTTTTATTATCAGCTATGAGAAAAACATGCTGAAGCTAAGAACTAGTGAACTCTGCAAGCCTTAACACCTGAAGCAATACTCAGCCTTGGCCAGCATAAGAACTGCCCAATGTTTTGTAAAGTCAAAGAAAAATAAGTCTTGGGGCAGCTTTCATTGAGTTTTTTACACAATCACTCCTGGAGACAATCTTGTCCCTCATACACATGGCTGCAACTAGGCTTCTGGCTTCACACCTGTTTCATCATAGTTATACCATCATTTCAGCCCTGCTTCCAAATCAGAAAGTAATGCAATCTCCTCAGAAATGAGTTTTGGCTTCTTTAAAAAAATACTAATAATAAAGTTATGTTATAAACATTCAAAATCCAGATTGCAAATCTTAATGGCCAGCCTCCCCAAGCCATGCAGGAGAAAACAGACTGCTCCCTTTTGGGGGGATAAATGGCATCGAAATAATTAGCAAGGCCCTAAAAAAAAACTTTATTAATTTCTCCATCTAGAAAAATTAATTGCAAATCTGTTATAACAGAATAAGAGATAAGTTGTAAGTTTGAAGGCTTAAAGTTTGGAGAAATGTCCTAGTCTGTCCTAATGATCTGAATGTCAAAGGGAGATCTCTGAAGCAAAAATTCTCTGCAGTTCAGAGAAATAGGAGTGCCAGGAAAAAAGGCTACATCCTATGCAGTATACAAAACCAGTGCTTACGTTTCTCACTCTAGAAGCAGTGTCACTGAACAGCAAGCAAGCAAGCATGAGTATGGTACTTCCAATCCACGGCCAAGGTGCTCACCTTGGGGTCTGAAGCTCCTGTCTTCCTTTCTGTTCCTCTCTTTACATATTTCATTCAATGGTAGTGAATGCAAAATATGGAAACAGACCAGGGAAATGATTCAGATTTTCAATCAAGCATGTCAGAAGTTCCATCTGGAAAGACAGAACTGCTGCCTGACAAAACTGTCTGCTGAAATGGCAAAAAGATCTAACGATGGCATTTTCTGACAGAAAAACATTTTGTCAAAAAATCCACACTAGTCGAAATACAAGGGAACTTTACCTTTTTCTTGTTTAAGGGATGAAAACCTTGCATGTAATTTGCTTCCTGCCTTACTGCAATAATAGGTTTACAGGAACTAAGTACCAGGGCTACGCCAAAAGTAATGCCTCCTATTTTGTTGGCCCACAGAGTAAGAGGTAGATGGTGGTATGGACGCAGATGCTGAACCATCCCATAAATATTTCATGACATTCTGTTGCCATGCAATAGATAGCAACAGAGAAGCAGCCAGACATGGAATGGCATATGAAGCAAAGGTATGGAATAGAATTACACTGTGCTGAAAAAATGGCAGCCATTAACACTCATCAATGCTTATGGAATGTTTATGGAGACCAAACACTGGCTATGAGCACAGTGAGGCAGCGGGTGGTGTATTCCAGCAGTGGTGACAGTGAGTAACCTCCACTGCTGCAGATTTTTATGAGTTTAGTGTGTATGCTCCAGTTCATCATTGGTGATGAACAGCTACTGGTAGTGACTATGATGAAAACTAATAGCGTTTTGTAGCTAAGACTTTGCTCTATCAAATAGTGTCACTTCGCTCTTTGTATCTGTTGCAGGTTCCATAGAAATAAATAGAATGCATTACTTTTGGAACAACCAATGCACAGGCAGCCTGAGGGCATGGCCATTAATTCTCCAGATTTTTAGTGATTTTCACCTCTCTACCTTCCCTACTACTTCCTTGGGCCATGCCTTACAGATGCAATCAAACACAAGAATCTGCCCATCTTCCTCCCTTCACCTTAGAGAAAAATACTAAAACTACATTAGGTAAAGAGGCAGATGCATTATTTTTCTATTTGAGTACTTCATAAATGAAATGCAATGCTTCTTTCTCTTGAATAACACCAGTCAATGCTAGCCACCCAAGGGGCCTTCCAGGATTTAATTACAGAAACTTGGGCTTGCAGATAACTTATTTTCTGTGACAATGTTGCACAGTATAAGTTTAACTGTACTCAGAGCAGCAGCCAATCTTAAAATACTTTAGGATTCATCCATTTCAGCTGTCCAACAAAAGCATGGAGCTTTCACATTATAATGTGGGATTTAAGCAGTGGGTTTTTGTTGGTTTTGTTTTTTTTCTCCTTAAGTTTTTGCAGGAACACCACGTGAGTTGTCTTTGGACTCGTAAACCCAAAAGCTGTTTCTTGTACACTTTTTGGATTTCACTGTTACTAGCATTTCTGCCTCCCTGATGGAATATCTTCGGTCTGAGGTTTCACGATTCAAGGCATTTCTGTTATGAGAACTGAAAGTTAAAACAATTCATTTACACAAACATTTATATTGCTCCAAAGGTTTTATACGCTGGGATCAGATTATAAAGCACGTGGAGCTGGACCTGTGTTTCAGACAGACGATTCACATTCAGTAAACTGTTTAAAAATACGACGACTGCAGTTTGTGTATTTTAATTATTGTAAGAGTAACCTCCGAGGTATTTTCTTCTTCTTTTTTTTTTTTTTTTATACTTAATTAATTACATTTGGCAAGAGTACAAATGAAGCCCTTGAAATTTCCGTGGTATTATTCAAAACTGTTCTTGACTGTGAAATCTAGGAGCAGCTGTAAAAAGGACATTTTTTACTTTAATTAAAAAAAATAAAAAACAAAAAAAAGCTTTAGTATACCAAGTTTCAGATACAATACCATAATTAATACCATGATTTTTACATGCAGAAAACTGAAGTATCAGATTTACAGTGTGCTGTTCAGATTTTTCTTAATAAAAAAAAAAAAAAACATATTTTTCTCAACAGATAACGATGTTTCTAATAATATATTCCTTTTCATCTTTAGAATTTTAATAATCTTCAGAAAATGGCAAAAGATAAACAGATCATTTTAGTGAACAAAGTCTTTTTAAAGTTACTGTTCTGTATTTCAGTTCTGTATTTACACTCTGCAATGTACTGTAAAAAGAAAATCTCATGCTATGAAACAGGCAGAATAGCTTTCAAATTTTAAAGCTGTTAAAATTTGTTTTAAGCCTACTACAAACTAGAGCACATGCAAGCAATTAAGTCAAATTGCAATCACCTTAGGCTGTGTTTAGAGAAAATATTTAAAAATACTGATTTGAAATGGTGGTACTTTACAAATATGCCTGTTTGCTTACAGAGAATTAGGGATAATTTGTTATCTTTTGGTATTGAGCTGTGTAAAAAAAATAACAAACAAAAAACAGGGTGGGGTGTGGGGGAATATACTACAAGGTAGTATCAAAAATATATTTTTCCTCTGAAATATTGTTTTGTAAATGGAATTTATATTTAAATAGAAAGACATCCTAAATTCTTTCACTCTTTCATTCTAATATTCATTAATCACCATTCCTTTCCATTATGCAAACAAAGAGGGTGGTTTAAATTGTCAGAAGAGCTTAACGTTACATTGAGATTAAAAACACCAGTACCGTAAGCTGAAAAAGGCTTTCAGTTTTACTTAAAACTCTTACACTTGATGACAGACGCAAACTACACAAGGAATGCTATCTCCAAAGGTCAGAGTAACTGAAAACTGCCGCCAGTCAACCAGAGTTTGGTATTTATAATTTCACAAGGAACTGATCTCACTGTGCGCTACGGCATTGATAGTATTACTGGATACAACTGTTATAACAGTCTGAAGCTGTGAACATTGGTAATGTTTGGTTTTGTTGTAGTTTTTTTGGTGTTTTCTATAGTTTTTTTGTGTGAAAAAAATGGTGCTGAACAAGTTGAAAAACACTGGATTTCCTTGGTTGTATTTATTTTACTTAACAAACACTTTGCAATGCACTGAACTGCGGAGTTAAACCAAAAAACATTACATTTGTAAAACAGTTCCCCACTCTGTTTTCTATGGGTTCAGCTCCACCATACTCAGGCAGAACTCACTGGATATTTTGGCCACACAAAACGACTGGCATATGCATTATCAAATATTACCATTTCAATTCAAAAACTGTAAAAGACAACAGGTTTTCCTTTATACTTATAGCAACTCAACTGGATGGAACACAGCAACCACCCTGTTCAGACTGCTTGTATGGAAGTCAGCATCTGAGAAAGCGATGATAACTTGTTCTTTTCATCACAAGTTTGTTTTGATAAAATCAATTTAGTGTGCACTCTTCCATATGTACTTTTCATTTCAAGTGGGAAACACATTCTACAAACTCTTGACACAAGCAGTGCTCCCAACTACACCGTGGTTAGAATAAATTGCAATAACAAAGTGTACCGCGGTGGTGGCAATGCTCCCCAGTTTGGTTTCCAGATTTATGTTTATGCTTCATTTCTACTTGTACTTCTGTACAAACTAGGAACAAAAATTTCCAGCTTGCAAGAAGTGACACACAGTAGTGTCTGCATGCATCACCACACTCCCTTTTATGTAAAGGGTTGGTGTGGCACAGTGGTGAGGCCTTACCTACCAATTGATGACCACTTTACAGGCCCATGGACTCCATTTAAGTTCAGGTTTTGGTGTTCGTGGCCTGTGCAACAGCTGGGGGCTGCACAGTCACCAGCCTCCAACTTTCGGCAGCACAGGTGAGCCCCTGAGGTGATGAGATGATAATGACAGCCCCCAGCCTGGTCGTTTTACAAAGCTAACTGCAGCTTCTGTTACTCAGAAGCCGCTGTAAAAATATGGACTGCGTATTAATTTGCTGCGAACATTACCCAGTGGGAAACAGCAGCAGCTGCAGCCGAGTGCTACCTCAAAGAACTTAAAAATGCACTTTGGACTGTGAAATATGTTGTGTAAAACTCTCCTTCCACCAAAGCATTCAAGACCAGGCCACTTAAGTGGGCTATTTTTACTCTCATCTGGCTGTTGGAGAGTCAGGAGCTGGTTTAAGCTGTTTGTCTGAGATCTGCTTACAACATGATAGAGTGGGAGCCCACCTGCATGCACTCCTCAGGCCCTGGGACATTGGTGCTGCCAAGATTTCTACTTTTCAACAAGAGACAGAGCTTAAAGCAGCAAAACTTATGAGACCCTTCACTTAATCTGACCCAGGTAACCATCAACACAAGAAATAATTACAAAAAATAACTACTATTAAAAATAAACAAACAAATAAACAAATAAATAAATCCGACTGAAAATTTCAGCTATTCAAGCCATAAAATAGTAGGAAACTGGAAAATTAGGAGTGTTGTTTGGTTTGTTTTCTTGTTCCTATGTTCAGACTCAGTTATCCCAATGGCTCTGTACCTAATGAAGTGATATCTTTATTTTTCATGCAGTGCAATAAATCAATACATGCTGGTAGATGTCATTGAAGAGCATGTCTTAAATCAAAAGAGCCACTTTGGAATAGAAAAAAAGGATCCAGCCAAAGGACTGTGAAACATCAATACTAAAAACTACCATGTGCCAAAAAAGCTCAATAGCGTAAACAAAGTAAAAAAATACTTACGTGGTATTGCAACGTTCAAGAGTTTATTTCACTGTCACACAGTAGACTTATCTGCACAGCAGTGTCTTTAACAAATTTGTTTTCTATCAAAGATCACATCTTCCCCTGCTTCACTAGTGCCAGGCTTTGGCTCCAGAACTTCACCATTTCATGACCTTGCCCTGTTCCTAGATAAAGTGAACCTACCTTAGATTAAGAGCATCATTTAGTTTAAAATATAAATACCCATGTTTTACAGCTGCAAATCCTAGTTTTTCAACTCTTTCCATACATATGTAACTGCGCTGAGCTGATGTGAAATTTCCTTTCCTTAAAATTCCAGGGTGAAGACTCACACGAGATATATGAGTAATTGGTAGCTCACCATTTCCCAGCTACAGAATCGAAACTGTCAGTGGTTCCAATGAGCTCGAGCATATTGCTCTGCAAAGTCCACAACGTTTCCAATAAATGGAGCATTTATTTACAGTACAAGAACAAATCAAATCACCAAACCCATATGCAGTGCACATATTTCACATATACTGATTTTCAAAATTTCACATACAAAAGCTCACTCTCAAAAGCCTGCAGAACGCTGCCCACTTGAAAATCAAGCACACACTTCGCAATTTGTATCTTATGAGTAATGATTCTTATGAGTAATGATTCTAGAGGGAAAAAAAATTCTTAACAGCCTTTATACCCAGTCTTATGTTCTGGAATAATGTGTTTTAGTATATGTTTTCCCCAGACATAATTGTTAAAAAAGAAAACAATTTCTAATGAAGAAAAAGGAACTGAAAGTCCAGAAAAGCATCCACTTAATTCAATAATTGTAAGCTTGTAAAAAAACTCTCCATACCAAAATATTTCACAGAAAAAGCCTAGCTGAAGTTAAAGACTATTTAACAACAGCATAGATATTGTCAATATAGTCCTGCACCATTTTTTATTATAATCTATGAATATTTTTGTGTACATAATAAATACACAGTCTCCATCTAGGCCATTATCGAAGCTAGTAAGCAAAGGGCAAAGCCAATTTTATATCAAAGTTGAAACTTTGTTTATTTATTCATTCAGAACCTTATTTTGTTGTTTTTCATGCGCTTCTCATCTAGAATTAATTTTATCTGACCTTTACAAGGCTAACATTTTATAATGCATCCCCTTTTTTTATGAGCTCCAAATTTCACAAGCGCTCCTGGGTTCCTCTTAAGCCAGTTTTGTTTGATTTCCTTCTCAATTCCAGCAGTATTTTTTTCAATAATATCAGCAAATTGTAACTGCTGAACTAATACTAATTTTCTTTGGTTTGTTTTTTTTCTTTTCCCCTGAAGCTGACACTATTTAAAAGTAACTGCATCGCACACACACAAAAAAATAACAGATTTCTGTGTTAGTTTCAGGATTTTCATGATATCTGAAAACCAGGGAATCTGCTGAACATATCAGGCTGATCAAGCTCACGTTCTTTAGTGTAGTCTTAACTGGTGTCTAAAGAATTCAAGCAGAAGCTTCTTAATTTCATTTAGTAACGTGTCATTTCAGTCACAGCATTACATTAAACCGGTCGTGACAGATCCATTTCAGTTCTCAGAAATTCAAGCACAAGAAATTATCATTTAATTCATTTTCAAAAACATTTAATCCCCACATTTCCCAGCTGCATATCGCTAAAAACTACAGCACATTCTTCATGATTGATTTAGAAGTCTGTCATTCATTAAGAGAGTAACGATTGAAAAGGTATTCTACTGCTTCTGTGAGAATAATTTAACGATGGGAAATTTAGTTTGATTCAGTTTATAAACTTTGAGAGCATTTTTACCCAAGATGTATGACTGCAAATGCTTATTTTATACCAATCTAGATGTATATAGATTTGTTCAAAGGCGCATATATGTTGCAAAGGGTAGCTGCTCCCATCTGATTGCATTTTATTAATGTGTTTCTCATGTTGTAGCTCATGTCACTCTAGACATTATGTAGCGCTTTCAGTGTAATATTCTTAAATCCCTTTAGAGTTCAAAGCTGCTCTCCTCCATACCTGGGCTTCAGACATAAATGTGTTAATCTCACTTATGCCTTCCTCACTTTATGCAAAATATTTACAGAATTCAAAGAACAAAACTGCCCTTTAAAATAGCCCATTATTTGGCAACTAATGCCTTCTCCAAATATAGTTTGATGCTAAACTGACAAATCTGGCAAAACAAGGGCTAACTGCAAGGCATTTACTACTTCCATGTTTCCTATCAACAATAAAACTGACAAAAATATTTCTGAACACAATGTGCTGACTTTGAAAAGTGTGTTAATTGTCTGAGCAGATGACATTATCACCCCTCACTCAAAATGAGAAGAGCTTCAGTATTTAATTGTTACCAGCTACAGAATTTAGAAGTAGTCGTTTATGAGTAATGTGACCTGGTTTGTGCTGTTTATTTAGCTGCCTGTTATTTCTTGTCTCTGAGATGGAACTTCTAACCTAAATCAGGCATCTTCACAAACCTAGAGTATTTTCTACGCTAGGAAATATGAGGCAGCAGAGATTATAATCCCTCTTCAGGTGCCAATTTTTTTTATTTTTTTATTTTTAGAAAAAATAAAGCTTTTATGTTAATTGATTAAATCTCTGACAAATCAGTTTGTATTAAGAAACTGACAGCCTGCAGTACAGCTTTAAACTACAATTTGCCTTCAGAGAACATTCACTTACATGTATTGGTATTGTTGCTTTGAATATAAAATCTTCCCAGATGTCATCAATTCAACAGTGTTTTGAATCTTATTAAGCAACTTAATTTTTTAAGTAATGCATAATACACCAATCACACCCACACATCTCTGATCTGAATTATAAAGGTCACGTACTGTTTTAATTTGTACATTAAATTAGCAAGTTTTGTACAAATTTGAAGATTTAAAGATTTCGTTTCCAACTGTTCACACTGTATTGATCACATTGATGCAGTGGAGCAGTTATACGGTAATTCAATACAGTAGCGCAGTAATTGTTGGTGAGCACCAGATAAAGCAGCAGTCTCAGCAAGATCAATTAGCTACTTGCCAATACTACCTCAGTTTGCAGATCTAAATCACCACACTTCTGTAACTTAAAGATATATTTTATGCTTCATTATGCAAAATACCTCACAGAGAGCACTCACTTGCTCTGCCGTTCATCTTAAAATAATAACAGGTTTATTTGCAACTTCCCAACAGTTCTCCAATTGTTTTTATGGTCTGAATTAAAAACAAGTCAGTTTACCACAAAAAGTTTTCATTAGATCAATTTAAATATTTTCTTTTAAGTAGGACCATGTGTTTGCTTTCCTCCAAAATACGTTTTAAAAAGCTCTTAAAGTTTGTACATAAATAGTACAATAATGAAAATAAGGAAGGTACATTCAAAACAGGGAAATAAACAAAAAATGTTTAAGTAATGCGAAGATTTAACTTGATAATGTTAAGATCCGAAGGGCTCTTCAGACCATCTAGTATGTTGTCCCAAGCAATTAGAAATTAGGCTTCACACATTAAGCAATTAGGCTTCACTCAGATATCTTCCAGTAATCCCTAATATGAACTAAAATCCTACAGAAACGATTCAGCTCAGAAAAGTAAGAGTAGAAGTCTGCTAAGACTGATCGAGCAGCAGGAAACAGGTTTGGAGAGATATACACCAGATAACAGATGAACACCCAGGCTGCAACACTGCACTTCTGATGCTAATTGTTCCCACACAAACACATCACGGGCTTCCAAACTTTCCGAACTGAAGTTTAGCTTTCTCTAAATCAGCCAACAATATGCAAAACAGGAACCTAGGAGATAAAGTTTTCCAAATTTTTCTCAGATAACTGTTCCATTTGTCCATTTTCTCAGGCCAATTCCAGATGCTGAGAAGGAAAACATTGCCAAAAACCTGCAGAAAAATCTGATGCTGAGGACCATGCACCCCTTTGGGATATGAAGCTTACCAGATTTCCAAAATAAATATCTTCCTTCCCTCAAAAACAATAAATTATTCACTTTGCTTATGTTTTCCAAATATCTCAAGCTGCCATTGCTTGAATTTTAAAGACAAGTACATCAGGTGAATGTTTAAACAAAAACCTAATCGACCTGTCTGATTAAAACTGGAATTGACAAGCCAGATGAGAGGTAATTCAGACAGTGAGATATGCTAAGGCAATATGGAGCAAAACATTCAAGTCTCACACGGGCACTGCAGCTTTGCAGATTTACATAATAGCTGGCAATCACTTGCTTTTTGCAGAATATTATAATTAGTTTCCCTTTCTACTGTAAAATTCCAAATTAATCAGAAAAGTTAGTTATATAAGAACAGACCTAGGCCTCTACACACATGCCAATCCATTCCATTCAAGCCACTGGGTGCAGCAGTTGAATCAGAAGGCTGATTTGCTTTACTTATTTTTCTTAGAAGGAATCTCTGGCAGCAGAGAATGATTAATAAAAGCCAATTTCTTCCTCATAGCTAGTATGTCTGAAAGAACAAGAAACAGTATGAGCTGCATAGCAACATATTTGTCTTCTCAGGAAGGGCAAGGAAAGAACATCCACCAAACCAGAAGTCAGTCAGCATAATCTAAAGTTCCTAGAAAGATAATGGAACAAGGCACCCAAGATGCTGTGCCCAAGAACATCATGTTCCATAAGCTACTTGGGAATGGCCAACACGAATTTAACAAGCGCAAAGCTTGCCTGACTAACCTGAATACTGGGAAGCACTGGGCTGTATTAGCAAGGTCAAAATCTGTCTGGTTTCAAGGACCTTCCTTTTAACGTTTGTCTTCCATAGTTTCACAAATTATATCCATTACACGGCTTGAATGTAATCCTTGGGGGTTAATGTACAACTGCTGGTAGTTTTCAGCTAATGACATTTTCCTCAGCTCTCGCTGTCATTTCTGACATATATTTAAACTTTATATGGATTTTCCTTATAAAACAAAAAAGATAGGAAAAAAAAAAAAAAAGTATGTAACAAAGTCCTAAAGTTACATTTCTGTGTACTGCAGAGGATTTTTTTTGTTAGTTGCTTTCTTTTTTTTCTTTTTTTGCTTTAAATGAACACTCTTGTGCTAGGAGAATCATAACACATTACCTCCATTCATATTATATTAGTTCAAAAGAATAAAAGCCAAAAATAATTAGCATCAAAGATTTCAGATTTAAAAAGAGTGAGCACAATGCATTCCTTGTGTTATTCCTCTGTAGTGTACTAGGAACTCTGTAATATTCCATCATTACAAAATGTGCTTGTGAAAGAATATAAAAATAGGCAAACAAAATAAAGACCAAAACACTCAAGCTCAGAACACACAGTGCACAAAGTACATTCCCATTGTATTTACCCAGTCATTAGCTATCTGTTTGCATTGTATATGGGGAAGTGCAAAGTAAACTAGAAAGCTTGCTTGCGTAGTCACTGACATCAGTATTGTATGGTTATTAGGCACTGGACAGCCTTTTGCAAAAAGCTTTTATGATTTGAAACCTTTCTAAAATAACAGGCATGGATTAACTGTGAGAACTGAGACAGTTCCAGCCCTCGCTGTCCTGCTTTCCCTAATTAATGCTGCTCGGTATGGCAGGCACGGGCACAGGTGTTGCGTGATAGAGGTAACAAACGCTCACATCTTCCGCTAAAAGAATATTCTTGAATTTCAGTGTGTGATAACCTGAAACAAAAAAACACAGAGCACACATGACGCATTTTTCTGTTAATAAAGAGCTGTTATTTGCCTCCCATGTCCATCCCTAAGTAATGCAGAAATGGAAGAAAAAGCAGCCACGGCTGTAAAGCTATCCCCTAGATAAGTTCATTATCTCCTAGTGAGCTGCAGTCCCTGCTGCATGGAGCAGATGAGAAAGTGGGGAAAAGGATTCAACAAGGCCAGAAGAAACAGTAGCATGAACACAACTCATTTGGCCTTCAAAGAAACCATATAGGAACAATTCAATATTATCTTTAGCACAGAACGCAGACACGACACTGTAGCCGAATGGCTACACCGAACATTTTTTCAAGCACTAGAAAACAGTATGATGGGAGCATGCTTGCACACAACTTCCAAAAATTACTTTTTCCTGTTATTTCTTATCTAAAAAATGTCCAGTCAATAAAAATCACCTACATGTGAAGCTAATGACTGTCATCATCTTCTGTGATCAAAGGATACCAGCGGTTCAGCACCACTCACATAATTAATTCCAGCTTGAAATCTTGGGAAGAACAAGACTCTTCCATCCCCTTTCCTCACCCCACCCCAAAGGAAAAAGTAATCTTTACACGGTCAAAAAAATAAATCTTATTCCATCTTGAAAGCGCATTAAAACCATATTTATTCACTGCTTATTTTCAAACTTCAAAACTGCAGCCGTGTTTCTCCATTGTTTTTCCTTCCGATTTATGTATCCCTAAGGTTCCAGAATGCACACGTGTTGCCACTTCATTCAGAGGAGAAAAAGGCATGCTGCAATAGGATTGCTTTTAGTCACATCGGCTGTAAAGGCAAAATTCTAACAACTTTGAAAACTCTTTACATAACCCGTCTTCCTCAAGCACTTTGCCTTTTTAACATGCTAAGAATTCTGGCAAAATAAAAAGTGAACACGGTTTAGAAAATTTTGCAGCTGTCTGGGGAAAGCAATGATGAATGTGTACAACGCTTCTAAGTGGTGGGGCTGCCCAGAATGTAGCAAGGAATTTGCCTGTATACCTTTGCATAATCTGTCAGTGTTGTAAGTACTAAAGCTATTGTACAATATTGCCTTTTGCAAGCAAGTTTATATGACTTCAGCACTTGAAATGGATCTATATGACAATTCTTAAAACCAAGGGCCTTTCTTTTATCCCACAAAATATATCAAAGCCAGGGGGAAGATGGCCTTTGTTTTTTGTCAAAAATGATGCTTGGTTACACTGTATTCAAGTAAACATTTGTAAGCTTAATGTTCTGTGGGACTGTTTTCATCAATGGATTTAAACCAGAGGTGACTTTTGATACAGAAAGGATTTGGGTTGGGTTTTTGTTTGGGTTTGTTTGCTGTTGTTGTTTCTTTAGGGGGTGATACTTGGAATAAATTTTCTTGTTCTGTCATTGCTGCTGGTAAAGATAAACTTTCCTTCCCAGGAAGTACATGCTTGATATCATTCTCTATGGACAGATTACACTTTCACTAAATAAATTTAGAACCATCTGAAAAGGTTTCCCTCCATTTGCTTGTTCTGAGTGTGAACGTAATGGAAACATATGCCTATTTAACTCAGCTACCGCAGCTCCATAGCTTGTCACCAGCAAGACAATCCGAACAACCAATAAACAATAAAGCAGCAGCCTTTCCTAATGCTATTCCTGAGCTTTTAGGGCTTTTCAGCTTTTCTTCCTGATTATTTCAGAGCAGCATTTTAAGTGCTCACTTTCACTGTGCTGCCGGCTGAAATATGGTTCTCATTACGGCCGTAAGGGACAGAACAAACCTATACATTGGCTCTTCTCTCTGAGAATTTATTTCAGCCTTATTTTGAAATACTTCAGTCACTGGCAATATTTATATATATACGTGTGTGTGTGTATAAATTCACGCTCCACAAAATCTGTGCTATAAATACCCACCTGAGCCACTCAATAACTACTGAAGAACCAAGACCTGATTAAGACTTTCATTATACAAACTGAAAATTAGTACTTGTACCTCATACTTTTTGAAGCGACAAACAGCCGTCAAGGCAGATAGCACAGGACTACAAACCAAGGTCAGCACAAACCTATTAGCACGTAAATATACAGGAATAAACTTTTAACACCACAAATATTTTTCAAGTCTGATAAAACCAAATTACTTCCACGGGTATAAGTGACCCTTGTCATGTGTTCCAGCAGCGCTCCAGTCCGATGAATTATAGTAGCAGTAACAGCATGCAGAACTGCAGCTCACAGCAAAGCACTGGAACATTTGCAAGCAAGCAGACTTTCTTCCAGAACATGTTTTAAAATACCAGTGAAAAGGACTTATTTTCTAATACTAAAAATGTTACTAATCATGTTTGCCTTTTTAAGAGCAAATTAAAGCAAAGCTACCCAATTATGACACTGTGAAGCCTATAAATCTCGATAGGAAACCAAACCACCATTTTATGTAACACTGTAAAAATGTTTTATTTAAGAGACTCTGAAATTTTAACTAGTTGGCAGCAGTCAGATGAGTAAACAGATTTTCTTTGGCAACACATGCTCGTACAGTTAGAAATACACTTTACTGCAATCATAGCATCACTTACAAACACTGATGTGCACATTTCAATAGCAGCTTTTTCCTCCTCCTGTCATTCAAACAACAGTGCATACTACAACACGCACCAGAAATTCACTTTTGCACTGTCAAGTTGGACGTCTCTAAATGTTTCAGTAGTTTTCATTGTACAGTTCTAGCATGCATCACTATAATTCTCTCCTATACTCAAAAACAGGTATGTATTATCTTCACTGAAATTTCTAGCAGTTCATATTATTATGACACCTTGAGTTACCTAACAGTAATAATGAGAAATATGTTCAACATGGAATCACAGTGGAGCTTTAATTATTCCTGCATGCTTTTCGGTGGAATGTTTGAATACACTCAGTACAAAATACTTGATCAGTTTAACAGAAAAAGCATTATTATGTTGTTCAAATTCATGACTTTGTCATGGTGGTTATCCCACTGCCAAACCAATAATTTGTGCCCGGTACAGAATACTACATCTGCATCTTTTAACTAAATCAATCCCTGAACAAGCTATGTTTTTAATCACAGGAGGCCAACATTATGACCTTACATAATCACAGAAGCCAGACAATTTTCTGTATGTTATAGCTGTATATCCCTGACATATGAAAACACTGAATTTCATAGAGAGACAACTGAAGCATGGTTTAAGCTAATTCTAAGCTGCCTTTTCCAGCAAGCCATCCCATCCATTAACAATGCTTGCCCTTGGACAAGTTCAGCTCACAGAAGGGGGAAAAAAGGGAAAATCAAAGGAAAAGAATTTTCATTCATTCATTATCCACGTATTAATAGATTTATATATAACTAGTGTAATATATGTGCAAACCAAATATCAGTTTCTTTCTCTAGAAAGTTGAATTTGACCATTTAATTTTTAAGCCAGGAAACATACCACTGTTAACCATGAAAGCGCTGCTATCATGAAAGAAATAAAATAATCCCAAAGTTACAGATAGTATTAAGAAAATCTTTTAAACAAACTTTTTTGCTTTAACTTCTCATTTCCATAGCAACTCGATTTAAAGGATGTTCTCAAATCAACAAATGGATATATGCACACAAAATATTTTCGGTTACATAGTGATGCAGCACTGCTAAAGAACGTCTGCATAAAAACCTGATTTCTCTTGCCTTCAAAAGTAGCTTGCTGATGCTTTCAGTTAGCCTAGAGCAGCTTCTTTGAGGAATTTTGAAATGCCTGTCCTGCCGAAGTGAACTAAATGGCTTGATTTCAGTGGTTCAATTACTCTTCACCGGGAAATTTCAAAACAGATTAATACCAGTAACTAATGTCACTGGCAATGTGATGATTCTTTCAGCACTTTCCTTTGAAAAAGTATCACTGTGATGATGTACTTTCCCTCATTTCTTAAACAGATGATTTATCACGTATGAATGGATGAAAGAATGGATGAAAAAAGAAAAAAATTGTGTAACTATCTAGTCATACAAATGACATTTAAGATTAAAGGTTAAAAAAAATAAATAAATAAAACGACCTTTTCTGATCCTCTGCAACAGACCCACCACAACTGTGGCTTATTTTTCTGAGGGTTGTGCAATGTCTGTAAATGTGTTGCCTTGTATAACTTCCCATTAGTCAAGACACAAAGTAATTTATTTGCATTTTTGAAGGACTAATGGATAGTGGAAATCGCACTTTCTGCTTATAACCCAAAAATGAGATTCCTTCTTTATTGTAGCTTTTACCTTTTAACGTGGTGTGGGTACAATTTTGAAATGAATCACTTTGCTGAAGAAATCTGAGTGCCCTAAAACATAGGAATATATTAAGACACAATTATCATAAGCTGCATTAGTCAAAGCTACCAATTCAATAGCTCAGTGCTAAATAACTTCAGTTACCTCTCCTCATATACAATAAGCTCTGATTACACTTGTTATATAAAGTACAAATCTCAATAAGACTGAAAACCATGCTGAAAAAGAAACCAATAAAACCAGAGAAAGAGCATAAAATTGGAGAACTCTCCTTTCTAGAAGACCTTGAAGCATTTGTTTCTTACAGTATATTGATTTTATTTAATACTGGAATAGTAGAATACATTCTTAGCATTTCCTTCACCCAAAGCCATTGTACATTTCAGGGATTTATTTATTGTTGGTTAATTCATTGGTATGCAGCACAACTGGTGAACCAAGGAAGGTGCAGAATAGCAAACCACCATAGTTTCTGCTGTAAAGGCCTTTAGCTTTCCAATGACATACATATGCAGTCAATTAAAGAAAAAATAACAGAGGTGACCAGTATGGCCAACCATCCCCAGGCACTAACTTACAAAATATTACAGAGGGGAGGGAAAGGATGCAGTGTCCAGATAATGTCCTTGTAAGCTCAGCAATTTGCATTTTCTACCACCCACCCTGACTAGGAGCGTATTTGAATGTTTTGAATGTCTAGTAGAAAGCTATATTTTATCCAAATTCCTTCCTCTTCAGCAATTCCCTTAATCTAGGATTGTTGTTTCTTTAAAAAGTAAAGGGGAAAACATAGTTTTTCACCAAATGGCGGGAGAGAGGGAAATGCCCCCTGCTTCTGACTCCTGTTTAAGTCAGTACATACACTCAGACATCAAAGGGACTACACAGTTCATGCTTAGTGCTTCCTCAAAAAGCAGTCACTAATCAGAACTCCACTTACTATAAAATGGACAAAAGGCTCTCCACTCAGTGAGTGCCCATTCACAGTGAGCGCAGTATTATTTGCAAGCTGATGTACCACAGAAACAATTCCAGATGCGTACATCTACTTTTCCAGAGTCAGATCTTCTGTATAGAAGGAAAATATGTGTTTGGCTTTTCACAAAGCAACTTTTTAAGTTTCAAACTATTTTACACTGTTTTATAAAATGTGCATTTAAATGTTTGGTGCAATAGAAAACCTACTTTCCTTCCTGATTCAGTCATGTCTAACACCCATCCATTTTTGTTCCTCGTGAGAAACCTGTAAGCAGAACAGTCTGTGCTGTATGTGCCTCCAACCTTATTTTGTGCTTAGATGTCCCCTCTTAAGCACTGTAGCAGTAACAAACATTGCTTTCAATAAAGCTGCCTTTCAAGATCCCACTTCTATAGTAAACATCACAACTACAAAGACCATCACAGAGACCACCTGGGCATAGCGCATGAATCACACTTACCACTAGGATAGTAACTCATGTTCATTCGTTCATTCTGGTATTACATTGAGCATATAATGGACCTTGTGCAGGCAGTCTACAGAATTGTTGCAGATAGGGTGACAAGAACAGAGGGTCTATTTCCCAATGTTGCTATTCCTCTCATGTAACTGAAAATGGTTAATTTGTTAATCAGGAACTAATTCTTGGCTTACAATTGCTATTCAGGAATTTTTAAATTGCTTTATAGCTTTTTAATTGCTACATCCCTACACAACAGTGATGAAAATGTACACTCAGAAAGCCTACTGGACTAAAAATATATTCCATATGTTCTTTCTCTAGACTTATTTAAGCTTCTATATGAAAATTAAGTATTGCCACCACTTATCCTACAATCATACATCCATATTTGAGACTTGAAGCCAGGGCAACATCTGGGCACAGGCAGTTACCTTCTCAAGGATGAAGCTGAAGCTGCCAGTCTAGGTTTTAAAGGTGGTAGTATTGCAGCTTCCATTTTTCACTCTACTTTAGAGACATCAAGCCTAGCCAACAGCAAGAATATAAAAGTCACAACACTTTAGAATGGCAATGAAGTGCCAAAGAGTTCAAGAGGATCCTTTTACATCCTTTCCTACTAACATATTCTGTACAGAAATGAAATAATTTGATCTTGTATGCATACATAAAATGCCAATAATTCCATGCTGTTTTAAAGGCCTTTTCTCTATTAGTTACAGTAGACTTCTATGAACAGGGAAAAAACAAACAATATTGATTAAATATATTGTATTTTTAAACCTTCAGTGAGTCATTAACATGGAAGTACAGATTTTTCTTCATTTTGTTGAACATTTTTCCTCTCAATCCTGTGTGAATTTTTATATGCCACAGTCCACTCTACTCCAGTTGTGCCACTCTGACCTATGACCATTGCTGTAAACTCATCACTATCTAGCCAGGTCATTTCCAATGACCATGTGAATGGTAAGGGAAGTACAAAACAATATGGTCCTATGAATCAACTCTCAAGTAACCCCAAACCTTCCCGTTACAACCCTATACACACTCATTAAAGTACATAATCACAGAATATCCCACACTGGAAGGGAACCATAAGGATCACCAGAGTTCCATAAATGACCATCCAAAAATCAGAACCTATTTCTAAGAGCATTATGCAAATGCTCCTTCTACTCCAGCAGCATGGGGTTCTGTCCACTGCCCTGGGGAGCATATTCCAGGGCCTGACCATCCTGTAGTAAAGAACCTTTTCCTAACCCCCAACATGACCCTCCCTGACACAGCTCTATGCTGTACCTTCAGGTCCTGTTGTCGTCACCAGGAGCAGAAATCAGTGTCTGCCCCTCTGCTCACCTCACGAGGAGCTGTAGGCCAAAGTGAGGTCTCCCCTCAAACATTAAAACAAACTCCACATTATTCACCACCATGGCTTACCAGGGTGCCTTAGTACTGATGTTGCAATAACCTGTGGCTGATAAAGAATTTTAGCATCCACAGAAGTGTTCTGAGAGATGATGATGAAGGGAAGAGACTTGAAGCACCCAAGAAGCTTTTTATAGCTATTAACACACTGGCAAATGGCAGAATATTCATTATTGTGCTGTTATTGTGAACTGCTAGGTATGGTACTGTATACTGCTGTTAAGAGCAATTCATAAGTCATTCTTAAGAAAATGCCAGATGTATATAGTATAGTATATATTACTGTTAGTTTTTTAAGCAGAGAATTTAAATATCCTCTAAGTTATTAATTACTTTGCAGATCTGCCTTTATCAGACTAGAGTCACAGTTTCAAAGCACTGTAACACCCATTAAATGACAGGGATTTTCTTTTTATTAATTTGAATTAAGCAATGAACCAGCAATTTGACATGGTATAATATAAAGGTCTGCTCAGTAATAGCTTTAACATTTACCTAAAAATACTATAGAAGGCCTCATACCTTTGATGTGCTCCTAAAACATCATTAGTTATGCTTACATACTACTCAAAAAGGCTGAAGTAACTGAACACTAATACATTATTAGAGGGGGGAAAAATGGAAGAAGTACCACCACATCACAGAGGAGAAAACACAAGACATGAAGTCATGGAAGGTTTTTTGCCCTCCTCACTATTTGGAGGGAAACCTCCTCATTATAATCACTCCGTGGGTTAGCTGAAACATATGGTTAGCAGCCCAGCATGGTTCTAATCAAAGCATTTTGAATTAAATTTGTATTTTTGCAAGTGCAAACTGTACCTTAGAGTAAGCACAAACACAAAATATTTCCTTTCCCTTGAGAAGCAGTGTCTAACAGCCAGAGAGAGTGACATGCAAACTCGGGTTAGTGCACAGCAAAGAGAATTTTAATTCTGCCCCGGTGGCCAGATTTTGGGCTCTTTTCAGTATTAGCATATGGAAGGCCAAACACATTGTTCAAATATATAAATCACAATGAGTGAACACAGATCCATCAGCAAGACAATCCTGGAGTTCAGCCTCAGGCATATGAACGATTGCATGCCAAATTAAATATCAGATCATGGGAAAAGTGTCCTCAATAAAAACACTAATAGAATACTTAACATTATACACTCTACTGATTAAGGTGAATCCAACACTTGATCGGTGGCCAAAAACAAACCTTCCATTTGCCTTAACAACTACTGCTTCTGATCTATTATAGCACTATGTATTGTCCTGGAACAAACTTCTTGTGCCTGTCCAATAATTTGTGTGAGGACTGAACAAGTATGCAGCTCCACACTTGCACAGCCACACAATGCAGGAAAACCAGCTCATACAGAAGACCATCAAATAGATTTTTGCTGCATTTGGAAGAAATGCTGCCCCCTGCCTAGCAGACAGCATAGCTGAAAGCAGGACAGCAGCAATGATGTGACAGGAGGAGGCTGCTGACATCAGTGACAAAAGCATCAAAAGCATTTATTTGAAAACAAATTTCATGTTATTAAAAAATAAATAACTCTAAAGAATGCATACAAGTTAACACTAAATTGTAAAGTCATTTTTCTCTCAGTTTAATGCTTTTCCTAAAAAGTGACAGATCTAGTTGGGTACTGCACACCAGGAGTGTTCTCCAGGAGAGACAGGTTGCCTAAATTAGCACATGTCTGTCATCCTCAGCCACTGTGTCACTCGGTGATCCTTTGATCACGTATCAACAAAGCCATTTCCCCCCCTGGAGAGTACTTCATTTAAAAGTACAGGTATAGTAATAGTTTCTCCGGATATCCTGCAAAATGCTACAAAGCTCAAACATTTTGAAAGCTTAGAAAATGATGTTACTACTTTTATTTGCAGAAAAGGAAAAGCATCAGTGGAAAAAGATGAGATTTAAATAAGCTATTAAAATGGTCCCAATATGTTCAGCTATTTTAGTGCTAAGAACTGATTTAACTAGATTTTTCTATGATCTCCTCACAATACAAATTCAAACATAACTGCTAAATCCAAACTTAGCCATTTTGTCTCTCTTCCAGAATTAAAAGCTACTAACTGCGTGACTTATTTGATATTTACTGCTGACACACACACTGCAGCACACTTTATTATACCATGGCAATACTGAATCAAAGCAGTCATAAGAGTTCATATGGCACATGTTGCTGGACTAGAGAAAAGTAAATTACAGAATTATTCTGACTTCTAGATTTGTATCTCACCTGGCAGCAATAGAACATCAATGATGTACATCTAATATCACTAGCAGATCAATATTTACCTGAAATTAATTTCACCTGCAAAATACAATGGGCACATTAATATATTTAATTATTTTGTAATTGGTTGCACTCACACATCAGTGTTTGATTTTGGAGCTAAAAGATCAGCAGTAGAGCAGAACACTTATGAGAAAGACGTGAAGCTGTTGTGTGTGCTCCATGAAGGCAGATTTATTCACACGTACAGGAAGAAGCATTCAAAACTCTACTGGTGGCTTTGCTCCCTCACTTACTCAGTACTCGTAATGAGGCAGATCTTATTGCCTTTCAGTGCCTATGGAAACTGCCAATCCCATTCTTGCCTCCATCTCTCTAGTCAAAAAGAAAAAAAAGAAAAAAGAAAAAAAAGGAAATGCTTTAACCTCCATCAGCATTAGGATATTCACAGTGTGTGGGAAAAGCTTGCTCCAAACCACAGCTTTTAAACAGCATGAACCCAAAACCACCCGGTTAGTAGCGCACACTTTCACTGGAGGGGAATCCTTGTCCAAATGTCTGTGAACAAGATTCAGGTTTGGGCTACTCATTTACAATGAGTGCATAGGGAATGGTAGTTGCTTTGTGCTATCTCATGCAGTAAATGAGGCCGTTCCCTAAAAACAAGAGGAGTGCATACAAATAAGAAACACCAGCATCTCTTAATCCGTGTACAGTTTTGCGGGGATATTTTCATGAAACATTCCACAGAAGTTTAAAGACCTTCAAGTCAAAATGCAGATTAATAAGGCATTTGATTTTTACTGTGTTTACAAACTGAACTAACTGGACATACCTACAGAATCACAGGATCACAGAATTGTAGGGGTTGGAAGGGACCTCTAGAGATCATCAAGTCCAACCCCCCTGCCAAAGCAGGCTCCCTACACCACGTCACACAGGTAGGCGTCCAGGCGGGTCTTGAATATCTCCAGAGAAGGAGACTCCACCACCTCCCTGGGCAGCCTGTTCCAGTGCTCCGTCACCCTCACCGTAAAGAAGTTCTTGCGCACATTCGTGCGGAACTTCCTACCCTGCATTTACAATTATAACGACCATGTTTGCAGGTGAATTATATAAAAATTCACCCCACTATTTGAGTACTTTATTTCGTTTGCTATTTGAGGAATTGGGGCTTGTTTGCATTTAGGGACTTGGGAGTTTCACGCAATACAAATAGCTTACTGTGTCTGCAGTTCACTATTTGGCTATATTCAGCTCATTACACCACTACTTTCTGTGCTGAATTTATTCCAGCTTAGAAGAATAGAACACTCCCTCATAGTCTTAGCAGATAACATATGTCATTGTAATTATTACTTTTTCTGCTTCTGTTTTAGATAAATTTATTTTCTATATTATCAAAATCTGCTGAAGACAATCAAAACATTCCAAGAATTCAGTCTTGCACTACAACAATTGCTTCTAGTTTACAATGCAACATAAGCAGGGGGCTCACTGCACTGTCTATATTCACAAACACAATGAGCACCATCATACACCTGTCACATACGCTTTTGACTCAAGACACTAAGAACTTCAACATGGGAAACATCATGAAAGTAAGTTCAATGCCTTCTTAAGAAAAAATGTTACTGGTTTCCAATATTATGGATAATTTCTATATGTTCTGATTTTCTTTTTCATTAAGACACTGTTCCTCTTCCATTGCATTATATTTTCTTTTCACCTTGAATTTACTTTCACGTGTTTATTCCAGCTTTTCTTTATATTTAATGTCAAGGTTTCCTAGATCACACTCCTAGTGACATAAATTGATGTTGTAACCTATAAAACCAGGCTTTTAGAGCTTGTGATTCCTGATACACAGACTAAAAGCACGTAAGCAGCAAACAAAATTTAATAGGACAGAACTGAAATACTGACATAGTGTTCTATTTACTTTCTTACTGCCTACTGCGACTGTGTCAAAGCAAGGTTAAAAACATAAATTCAGATTTAATAATTTATATGAACGCAAGCTGAATGACCACATTCCTATCCCTACATGTTTCAGTGTGCTGTTTTCTTAAGCCAAGGACCTCTTCATTTAGCTAATTCTTTGAAATGGTCCTCACTAGCAAAAAAGTCTGTACATTATGAAAAGCTGTCCAGGCTGGCTTGTCCCAAGTCATCTTTATAGTCAACTAGGAAAGCAGAGTTTGAGTCATCTTCTATTATGTCTCAGAATGGAGAATTCTTCCAAATCCTTCCATTACATAATAAAGTAATGCTAACATTTTTTACCTCAAGTTCTTCCAAATTCATAAGACTTATCCATTCCACTATATCTCAACGATCAGTTCAAAAGGTAATTTGTTTCACTACATATTGTGAAAATGAAATCATTTAAATACAAATGAATTTCAATTACACCAGAAAAAAAAAATTGCTTTCAACACAGACAGACTTTGAGAGGTTTACAACCTGTTCATTAAAACTAGATTTTAAGTGGCACCAGCTCAAGATTCAATGCTATTTATCATAATTACAAAGTAAACCCCCACAGACCACCTCAAGTTATTAATTAGCTCCAACTGCAGTACGTAAATCCCTAATGCAGTCACAGATGAGTGATTTGAAACTCAAATCTGGTCTCCCAAAAATTTTTGGAGTACAGCGTTGTAATCATTTGTTCTAAGAACCACAAAGAGTCATGGAAGGCTGTTACCACTTCACTGAGAAAAAACAGTTTAACTTCAGGTTATGAGAAGAATGAAGTAATGGAACCATTTAGAATATGGGTAGTTTAGATATTCCCAAGATATACCATGCAATGGAATTCAGTTCAAAGAATCTGAAAGTATAATTTGGGAGAGTGAATTTTTTCTTTTGCTCTGATGTTGCTACACCTTTGAAAGGCATTCCTGGACATACAACGCCTCTTTTTTCCTGAAATACTTCTCACAGAAATAGCTCACCTAACAGTTTCTCCTAGTGTTACACAGTAGCAGGAAATTACCCCACTTACTACAGATTAAGCCTTATTTTGCAGTGGCGGAAGGAAATCAAAAGCACCACCAATCCAAACACAGAAGGATTACTCTATCCAATTTTACATACAGAACTGAACAACTGAAAAAATAAGATCATGTAACTCAATCCTCTGATACGTGTTATTTCATTGAATTTGCTGGGACCATTCCCCTGATTAATGTTAATCTTTGTAAGACAAACCCTGGTATAACTTGGAGAAGCACATGATGCCTTCTGGAAGAACTCCAGAGTAGGGAGCTCTGTTCTCCTGTAATCAGATGTCCAAGGTCAGAGTAGCTGCCAGGCAATAAGAAAAGAAGCCACACTAATAAAACAAAAAAACCCACAGTTAAACCAGAATCTCCTCTGTTCTTACAGGACTGAATACTTTCCTTAAACCCACAGTTAAACCAGAATCTCCTCTGTTCTTACAGGACTGAATACTTTCCTTTTTGTATCTGTGCAGGTCTCCTACAAAAAAAAACACATACTGCGCCATCTTGTTATTCTATAGACACCAAGGAGACAACACCCTTCTTGAGCCATCTTTGTTATCCACACACACAAGAAAATGTACTTTTTTGGTGTATTCTGCTGTAATTTTACTGATGTAATGTACACAACCATCAGTTTTCCTAAATGAAATTTCAAAAATCTTAAATCACTCCAAATTTACTATTTTCCTTTTTTTTTTTTTTTTTTTTTAAATTAAATAGTAGCTATAGTGAATGGGGGATAAGCCACAAAGACTCACATGACACAGACTTTCTGTGTTTGCAAGATCAATGACAGATGGTTTCTGCTAATTTCCTACGTTCATTTTTAGTCCTAAAAGAAAACAGTAACTACCATTACTGTAACCATAACACAATCTTCCCACATCTAGTCCCATTGAAAGCAAGAATCAACTACACATTGGATGAACAAGCCCTAAAAACAAGGAAATGAACAAAATCAAGCCATTAGTCAGCACTCATGCCATAAAGTTTACCCAGCACAAACATTTCCTACGCTACCTATAAATTTCCCCAGCAATTTTAACTCTGTTCTCCACAACTTTCCAGTTCCTAAATACATCCTCTGCCAAATTGCTATCACTTCTCAGAACATTAGTACAGTATAGCTCTTCCAAAACAGTTTCAATAAAAGACAAGAAAGGTGACCTGCATAACAAAAAAAGAACATTATACTCTGAATTATGTCAATTTAGTGCTGATTAAATTCTGCGGTCAAGCAGCTCATATTTACCCAAGTGCATCAGAAATTAAGCAGAATAGCCTCTAGGGTCCAAACTAGTGTGCACATTCTATCATTCTATCATACACAGAAGCTACATAAAAACAGCAAACTGCAATTTTTAAGGAACTATTCTTCAGATCGCCATGAAACTTTCAATCACATCCAAATTTCAAACACTCTCTTCCAATACAACCAGAAATAAGTGCCTGAGATTTCATACTAAAAGGGCACCTGTTTTTAGAGGAGGGAATGAAATTAAGCCTTTCTTAAAAAGAGAATCTGAGCATTTTCTGACACGCCTGAAATACTGTATAGAGCATGATAAGATTTAAGGCCTTCAGTGTAAACATTGCTTTCTAATATGTTACATCCCAGAGTGAAAGACAAATTTAGAATAAAACAAAGAGATGATGGCAACATCTTAAAGAAAAGATCACTTTTGAGTTAGTTTTAGATGAGCCTTTCAGTTTAGTACCACCTCACTTTTGAAAACAAAATCTTTCAAGTGATGGCGATAAGTTACAGCACGTTTACTACTTTGGGTTTGGATTTCTTCCCATTACACTGCATGCTAAGTAAAACCATTCCATTCATAAGGACCTCAACCTTCTACAAAAGAGATCAATAAAACAGCTTTCAAAAGCAATCTTGAATAATAAACCATTTGCAAGAAAAAGCAAAACATAGCAACTTAAATTGGAACTCAGATGGCATCTACAATTGTAGAGATTTGACAAAAGGGTTATCAACTATTGAAAGAATGAAAGACTTCTAACATCAAAGATTAGTTTTTCCTGCACATGAATTCAGTTCCTCTTGTACAATTGTTTGTTTAATAGTCCTGTATTAAGCCTTTCTATCTAACAGTATATCACACCATCATCTTTATTTTGTCAGTAAGGCAGCAATGACAAGGAAAAAGTGGGAATGCAACCTGCCTCTGTATGGCAGTTTTTACCACAGACACACTATAGAAAGAGAGCCATCAATTTAGAGCATGGGCATCCAAACTCTTAGCTTGTGTGGGCCACACTGAGTAAAGAGAAACCGTCCTGGACTACATGCACAAAGGTAATTCCTCCTATTTATTTCCATGGAAACAACAACTGCTATAAAGAGCACAATACCACTATCTGATAGAGCAAAGTCTCAGCTCCAAAACAAGATAGTCTTCAACACAATGCAGTCACCACCATTAGCTCTGCACTTTTGCCTGCGATGAACAAGAGCTGCATGCTATGGTCATAAAAATCTGCACCACCCACTGTCTCACTGTGCTCCCATCCACTCTTTGGTCTCCATCAATGTTCAGCAAGCAACACTGAATATCAGTGGGTACTATTTTTCTGAATGGAGGAATTCAGAGACACACATCTGCCCCATACACACTTGTTACTGGTGGGAAGGTTCTACTTCTATTGCTGTACCACCAACATCCACCTCTGATTCTGTGGGCCAATATAATAAACCACAGAACCAGTGGGATACGTGACCCTGTTTTTGTGACACCAATGCATCAGTATCTGGTCTGATGTCAGTGGCTGCAATTTTTAGTGAGTTATCAGTGTTCATCAGAGATTTTTTGATGAAATTTTATTCTTCTTCCAGTGCTTCATCCTTGAAAACAGTTGTCCACAAACGTGTGTACTGCCAAAAAACAATGACATGAATAAGGCGTGACTGAGAAGTATGGAATGTTTTACACTGCAAAGATAGGGCTTATAAAAGTAAAAAGACATGGTCAAATTTTTGAGTTGAATACCTGATTGCAACTCCATATAATCCATTTGAAAATTCCCAAGTAACGTATTTATGTCAACTGAAAATGGAATTGCAAGTACACCAAAAAAATGATGAATTTTTGTTGCAACCTTGAAACCTGCACTCAAATTCCTTTACCTGAATGGAAAGCTGGGCTGCAAAGTTTTTGCTGTTCACATGACTGTGTTTCGACAATGAATCAAAACGCATCCAACTATTTGCTATAACTTGAGATGGCACTGCACACTGCATACTCCCCATGCCCTGGTTTCAGCTCAGACAGCATTAATAGAGTACCAGTTGGCTGTTGGTGAGAAGCGTGTGTGCTGCTGGGGCTGGGCTCAGCCACTTGGCCAGGCAGAGTCACAGCGGCAGCAGAGCAGACGATGCAGCGCAGGGGCCAAATGTGCCAGGCTGCATGTGGGCCATAGGTTGGACATGCCCAAATTAGAGCTTAACCCAATTTCAGAAACAGTCAGAAGGCTCCCTGATTGTTTTAATAGGAGAAACACCACTCACTGAGGTTGGTCAGCCTCACCTATAGCTCTAGAATGGTAGACACTTAGAAGGTGATGCAATATAATTTAATACAAGTTAATTAAAATAAAATAATTACAAGATTGGCAAAAATGAAAAGGCAAACTAACACAGCAGGTACTCACATTACTCTTACATTAATCTTCTTCTTGTCATTTTAACACACCCAAAGGCTGCAAAGCCAGTAGCTGGCTTAGACCTCTCAGTTCCTCCAGTTGACTTTCATCCAGAAATGCACAGACATATTCCTGGCTCCCATGTCTCTTAACCTAATCCCAGCTTGTCCAGCCCAATGTTGGCTAGTGACAGACAGTGACATGCTCCCACTACTGGTGCCCTGGGCATGCGGGTTCCTTTTTATTCAGCCCTCCCTGATTCCTGATGCTGGCTATGCCCCCACAACCCACAGAGATGACCTGATCAGGGCTCCAATTCCATGGACTGACTACTGTGGCTCCTTTGCCTGGGCTGTGACTGGGCTTCTTGGCATGTGTAAGCAGAAACCAACGTTTTCTTATACAACCTAACATAACCCACTTCTGCATCTACTCACAAGGGAGCCTTTCTCTCTTTGAAAACAACTCATTTCTCTCATTTTGTTTTTTAACAGAGAAGCAAACGCTGGATTTACAAAACTTTATAGTACAAGTTAATAATGTAATGATGATTTCTACACAGTGTTGGAGCTGACATCTCACTGCTCCTTTAGCCACGGCTCCTCCAACCACTCTCCCATTGAGTCCTTAAGGAAGTTTAGTGCCCTTACTGCTGAACACTTCTGAAAGCTTTTACATTGAATATAATCAACTAGTATTAACTGTACCTGTATTGAGTTTATCCTATTATCTTTTATTCATTTCAAAATATCCATAGAGCACACATAAAAACTTCAGTACTGAGGGCAAAGTTATAGTACGTGAATAACTATTTAATGCAATAATACGCCCCTTTTAAATATTCTGTATTTGACAGAGAACTTAGTTAACACGCTCTCCAAACACTGATTTTAATCCCTCAAACACCAAAAAGGAAACCATTCAATGTAGTTCTGTCCCATAACTCATGAGTGAAAACTATCGTTACTATTCATACTCATTTCCTTGAAGTCTACATCACCATGAAATGCTTATGACAGTTAACTATTTTGAAATAATCTATGTACTTTTATTCACCCTATTTGTATGATGAGAGACCTCACAGCAAGGATGGAATAACAATATGGAAAAGTAACCATCCAATCCAACTGAACACAATTGACTGAAGTCTTATTACTTCCATATGCAAGAAGAAAGTAAAGCCAACTGCAATCCCCTATTTTTGGCAGTCTTAGTATGCATCACATCCAGAAAAAATGAATTTCACTTTTCATTTTTATTTTTCCTGCAAACTGGTATCAGACATATAAACTTTGCTTCACTATTTAGGAAATTCGTTTGACTAAATTTAAAAAAGCAAGGTCTTCATTTTGCCTAATGTGATACTGCTCTTGAAAAAGCTGTTGTGTTTTGTATTTTTTATTCTAATCTCTTTTTCAATATAGATATTCTTAACAGGTATCAAGAATTGTGGACAGGATATTAAAATCTTCAAGAAAGGACTTAAAGAGTAATGATAACATAGTTGTATGACAGAGTCAAGTCAGCCAATTTATATAAAAGAAACTTGCTATAGACAAATTAAATGCTGGCCTTATATTTCACCTTCTTCTGAAGTAGTATGTGCGATAAATTAACTAATATTTCTCAAGAAGAAAATCCCACTTTCTAGAAAATATGAATATAAGATATACTATTTTCACTATAGTAACTAATAATGCTTTCACAGTAGGGACCAAAAGAAACAGTAATTTATTAAGGAAATAAAACTTCATTTTCTAAATAAGTCATATGTGTCAAAATACACCCCTTATATGAAGAACAACTCTAGATGGATCAATTAGGTGGGTACCTTTCCTAGTGGAGTACTGAGCAGATTAAATACTCATTTTGTAGTTCCAGCAGTACACTGACTATCTGAAGCAATTAACCTCCCAATAATGTTTACTGATAACCTTTTTTCCTCTAATTCTTTTTCCTCTCCCACACACATGCTTTCCCCTTTTA
The DNA here is from genome assembly GCF_039878825.1 of Excalfactoria chinensis. NCBI lineage: Eukaryota > Metazoa > Chordata > Aves > Galliformes > Phasianidae > Excalfactoria > Excalfactoria chinensis. The sequence continues at coordinate 30,146,983 of NC_092827.1, read as the reverse complement.
TGCTACTAAGTTACGAGATTGCTTCCTGAATTCAAATAATTTTCTCCTGACCTGTTGATAACAACACAAGACACTAAAAGACACGCTCCATTGATTCTGTTTCACATTTTCATACGAATTTAAGAGAAATCACCACGTTCAAGACTCATGGTTGGCAGTGCGTTATGACACTAGTAGTCTATTTTAGCCAGCAAGGTCACCTATAAAAGGGAGATGGAACAGCGGTCAAATACTAACTTTGACAGATTATAAATATTTGGTTGCTCATGGAAAGAAGGTTTTCATAGAAAAAGTAAATGATCTTCACAGTAATGTTAAAATCAATCAAATTACTCTTTATTTTTTTCACATATACTAAGAAATTCAAGTTTTCTGATGCCTTATGCAGATTTAAATCAATTCACATTTCAAGACCAATTAACTTCACCCTTTTCTGTGAAAAGGGAAAGAAAAAAAGGCTTATTCCTAAGCTTCAACTACTGTCCATATGGATTATTATTTGTGTGAACTTTAGAATCACCTTTCTCTCTAATCTCTGTGATTTTACTCCTCTGAGAACAGAGTAATCAGAAAAGAGTAATCTGATAGGCATGGACACAATTAGTTTAGGTTTTTCTAGAAACCAGAGTGACTGATGCACACAGAAAAGGAAATTAAGTTAATGGGAAAACCTACATGCAAGTACAGATACAAAACATGGTAGAAAACTCAAAAGAACTTCTGTTAAGCCTGGTGCTCTAGACAGTTGATACTGATGTATGCCTCAAATTTTCAAAGCCACTCTGTGCAGACAGGCTCAACAAACGTATGGAAATCACCAAAACTCTACCAGAACCACTTTTGTAGACTGCATTCCCAATAAGGTCTCTGAACACTACATTTAACACCACACTGCACTTTATTATATTCGGATGCTTTTTCTAATTTCCACATTTCTAGAATGAATTTTAAGAAGTTATGAAGACAAGACATGAGAAAGGCCAGAAAAACACATTAAAGTATATCATACAATAGATTCTTCCTTTGCATCCAGCAGTACATATTCCCTGCTATTCACTGAAAGTTTTCCAGTTTCGCAGCTGCAAAGCACACTGCATGGTAACTATATGGCTTAGCATCTGTTCAAAGTAATGCAAGCAACCACAAAACCAAAATTGAAATATTAAAGAAACATATTCCAAAAATACGAAAACCTCCATTTTTAATGTAGTAACAAATATATGGGTGAATATATTCAGACACTTTAAAAAAAAAAATTTATCTGCTTACCTGAACTGTGGAACTGATTTCAGATGCAAATCCTCCTGTCAAGGGAGCCTCATGGCTAATCAGCAACCGCCCGGTCTTTGCTACTGACTGAAAAGGAAAAACAAACTCAATCAAATTACAGCTCTAGTGATTTCTTACATGTGTTGCGTATGAAATATATGAACTGTGTGATATAATTAGCAGTAATTTGGATGTAGCTACTTTTTCCCTCTTGCATTCTTACTGAAATAGTGAATCACCCCAGAGATCTAAACTTAATAACTAATACAATACATTTTTCTGTTTACTAGAGTAACAGTATCGTCACTCACTATAGAAGTGGTAATATCATCTACTCTATTTAAAACAAAAATGAAGAATAGTTTCCACTGTATTTATCCTAACAGTTGCAAACTGTAACAGGAAAATAAGATTTCAGTTAGAGTCAGCTTGGATTCTGAAAATACTGAGAATCTTATATGCAAAGTAATCCTTCACTGACATATAAATTTGCCCCATCAGAGCCCATCTAAACCCATAAATCACAACTATTCAGTAAGTCCAGCTATTAAATATATGGAAGCATATATATTTAGCAAGAAAACAATTGTGTGATGCTTCTTAAGTTTTATTCAGCAATTACAAGCAACATTTTTTTTACTTTCAAATCTCATTGTTTGTGCAGGTTTTGTTTGATCCATTTCAGAAATACTACATAGTACAATATATAAAGAATGTGACACAAACTACTTTTAATCAAAAAGAAATTGTATTTGTATTAAAACATGACAATTTAAGCAAAACATTTTAGTCTGATTAGAGTACAAAGCTTCAGTACACTCAAGTATCTCAAACTTTATTGCAACTACATGGTAAACTGTCTAGGATTCAAATATATATATATATTGAAAATAAAGCAATAAAGCAACAGGCTTCATTTTTCATAATAGACACCTTACCAGTTCATAAGGTGTATTAAAATAAATAAATAAATAAATAAATAAATAAAAATCTAAGAGCTTCTGGAGAGGCAGATTAGGGAAAAAAGTCATCAAAAGAATGTGTATGTCATTATGTCAGTGTCAGTTACAGCAAGATTGTAAAGATAATTATCTAGTGTACTGTTGGTTTATCACTGTCATTAAGTGGAAAAGCCCAGGACAGCACTAGCTATCAGGTCACTCTTAATGCTGCTATCTTCAGTCTACACCAGTACATTGTCCAGTGGGGCACCTCCATGCTACCTACATAAAAGAATACATAAATGCTATATCTTAATAACACAGATTTCATTCTAATGCCAGTACATACCTAATCCTTTCACGTTTCTAAAATGTTTGGCCCTAGGTAGCTCTTCCACAGAGTTGCCAGCAGGTGACAGGCCTATAAGCAATCCTAAATGTATCATGTACTGTCAGAAACCTTCACTACACTCAGATCTAAACAAGACAGAAAATGGCATTTAAATAGCTGGAAAGTAATCTATAGCTAAGTAGGCTGTTTTCTTGTATTTCACAGGCCCACACAGAAAACTCATATCTAAAGACTAAAGACATTAACTGCACGACAAGTCTGTCAAATATACCAAAACAACATCTCAACAAACAAAATTTACACTCCAGATTAAATCTGATAAAACTGATAGGATTAGTCAATTTAAGGCAGTTTCTCTTTCGAGAACCCTCTTATTCTAAACAGTGGCATTTATTCTTTTGCATATATTTCTTCTGAGAAATACACAGTTTGAAACATCACAAGCTATTATTAAAATTACAGGTTTCGTCTTTCAGAACATATTAATGTGAAACATAGACACTGTTGGAAAACATGTAAGAAAATCTGCATGGGATCAAAACAGTATTCCAGCAGTTCATTATTGCAAGTCCAAAACTGAGATCATTGGATTTTTAGAAAAGGATAAGAATAGGGAATTTCTCAGCCTTCAACTATTTTTACATGTTGGGTCCAATATGGACTCTCTTATTAACAACTTTTCTCTCATGAACAAGCCTGCTCTCAAATAGAACACATGAAAACAAACACCACCACCACATTTTTTAAAATCCCCTTCTCCTTTGAAAAGAGCTATATTTTTACATATTTTCCCAAGGGCTTCAAAGATTTGTTGCCTTTGTTCATTTGCTAACATAGACACATAGCACATAGACATGATAACCAAGCATCTCAGCCCAACTGAATCTACCCATTTGGCAACCAGGCTAACAAAGCATAGATGCTCTTGGTTAACCAACTCAGCTTGCTCATGGCAGGCGTGGATATCTGCACCATACTGTGCCATACAGAAATGCCTTAAATATTCTTCTAAATATTAAAAGAGAAACAAAATGAGCACAATACTGCAGCACAAATATAGTCCTGAATTTTATGAAAGGATGCAAGTAGGCTCTACTGTATTAATTTTTGCAGGAGGATTAGCACTTGTTCCTAAACTACACTGTGTCTTTCAGAAAGACATGCTATGTTAATTATGGCATTCTCAGTGTTTGCAAATGCATCACAGCTATTGCTAAGTTGTTCCAGTCTTCAACTGCTCTCATCACTAAAATTTTGTGCTATATTTCTAAACTAATTTGGCTGACTTAACTTCAAGCTGTAGGTTCTTATTTTTCTTCTGTTTGCTAGACTGAGAAGTTATCTACTATCAGATCTCCACTCCCCACATGAATATGTTCAGACTGTGATCAAATCATCTCCTGACCACCCTTTTGCTAAACTAAGCAAACAGAGGTTTAAATCCTTCATCATGCAGCACACTTCCAATTCATCACTTCATCATTCTTACAGTCCTGGATCATCCCCAGTTTACAGTGTCCTACACCATCTAGAACAAGCATTCCATCCTTTTTCAGAACACTGCCAAACACAAAGATAAATGTAACCTCAGTCCTGTAGTTCTTGGATGCACATGCTCTTTTGGTCAAAGCACAACTGCACCAGTCCAGATTCAACTGACTGTAATTCCCTGTTCCTGAGAAAGAGATGGGGTTTTTTGGGGGGTTGCGCTATTTTTTGTTGGTTTTTCTTTGTTATGTTTTGGTTTATTTTTCTGTTTTGTTCTTGGTTGTTGTTGTTTGTTTCTCTTTAACAAATGATTGCTAACTGGAATAAAGATGTAATATAGTCTACACTTATTATTTCAAGATGTAAAATTCTATTGGATTATGTTAAAAAAATATAGCGTATGTCTGAATTCAGCTCAGTCAGTAAACACAGATCTTCATTCTTGACTGAGTATCCATTCCTCCAACTGTTTCCTAGCTCTATTTTTTTTTTTTTTAATTATTAGTAGTTTTAAAGGGTTTAAAATGTTTTCCATATCTTTAATATAAATTTTGAACAGGTTACAAAGACCACTCTGCAAGTACTCAGTGACTTAGCTCTTCTCATTGATTAAACTGTATGACAGGGAAGGGCAGTGTTAAGTTAGAGCACTCCTAATGTCTTACTTCTCAACTATGTATGTTTAACTTTTTAGCACCTATCAAAGATCTAATGCAACTTTTAACTGTCTATCATACATTCTAAAGCTTTGCTTTCCCTTTATTATTTTATTAGCTTTATTAGTTGCTAATTTATTCGTAGTTTTATAAATCATTCCTTTTAATTGATATAGTACACCATTTGGGAGGGGCTGTTTTTTCTGTTTGGTTTTATTTTTTGGTTTTGTTTTGTCTTCTTCTTTTGTTTTAAATGAAGAAGTTCCATAAGACATCAGTGATTAATAAATTACTGCCTGAAAGGTACAACAAACTTAAGGTTCTCTGTATGCCTTCTTCATTTTTATTATGACATAGTTTTCTCTATCAAAGATAATGCTATGGCTACATAGCCATAACTGCAACAAGTGCATTTTTTTTTCTTATTTTATTTAATCCCATTTCCTAGAAACAACGTAGCTAAGGAGTTGCAAGCCATTGCAAGCCATAAAACACGGGCATGAATTGTTAAGACTGTTTGCAGATATCAATGTTCTTCTATAAAATATTAATTTCATTTTTAAATTAAACTACAAAATGTTACTCTCTGTCACATCACGAGTCAAACATTCAATCTCTAAGGTAACCAAAATCCAACATTTGCAGTCCAAATATTTTACCAGACTGCCACTAGCAGCTCTGTCTATAGCACAGTAGACATGACTAATAGGGTCCTCACTCTTCAAACTGAATCTGAAATAACACTGGCATTAAAAAGGACAAAAATCACTGAAGAAAACAGTGGTTAAACTGGCACAATGTAAAAAAATGACTACCATAGAATTTTCTCACCTTTTAAAGAGGCATGCAAAATGTCTCTTCTTTAAATCTATAAACAGAAGCTGTTGCTGGCTGGTCTCTAAAATCCATACTTCTGAGGGTGCTAAGTGTACCTGTAGGCATTTCCTATCTCAAATTAAATGAAACTGGGATTTTTTGCTTATTAGCTTTAGTATCAGTTCACTGAAGAAAGTCAGAAGTAGCATCTGGTTACTCAGAGAGCTGGGGCCCCAGCCATTCTGCATTTTCACAGCCAAGTTCAGCTGATGTAAGCCTGGCTGCTCCCAGAAGGGAAGGCTTCTGCTCAAACCAGAGCCTGCACTGTACCCTGGCATTTCCACATGCACCTATAGGACCATGAGGCAAGCCAGTTTCAGGAGATAATCCGATTTACCCTGTAGCACTGTACAGTCAGCAGAAACCAGCAGGCACTGGCACAGAGATAGAGCAGATCCAGGTCACCTACTTGCAGAAGCTTCCAGCACATTTCAGCAGCGCTCCCTCTACCGAGGCCCAGTCAGTGGCAGCAATGCATGAGTTGCCACACCACTGTTACCTTCTTGGACAATGGAGGGTAGGGCTTTCAATGGAGAACAGAGCTTTCAAGAGTCCTTGCTTTTAACAACTGAAGTAACTCAAAAACAATTAATATCAAATATAGCTTTTTACCCCAATTTGTTTGTCAGATCTCTCTCACATTGGTGTAGGACACAGCAATGACAAGTTAAGTTTTGTCAGAGATGGCAGTACGATTCCCAGCCACCCTCTGTGCCTCTGCCAATCTCAGACATTCAGGTTGTAGCCCAAGCTTTGCTGAACAGTTGCCCAATGTTTTTGCAGTGAAGCAGCTTTGTGAATTATTTTCAACCTCCCTCACTGCACTCTTTATCCAAGAGTTTCCATAATCATCTTTCTGTTCAATTCCTAATTTGTCATTTTGACTGCTTTCTCCTCTTTCACAGGTTCTGATGACAGAATAAAATAATACACATCTGGCGCTTCCAAACGCTTTGAAATCTAAGTGCTGACATTACCAGCAATGTTCTGGGCCCTTACTTATGGGAAAGCAGACTTAAATCAAAATGAGTTTGATAGCCAACACTATCACCCCCACACATGGTAACAGCACTATTTTCACTGTAACTAGCTCCTTTCTTTACATGGCAACTGCTCTTAGAGAAATTATCGAAGCTCAAATTATGTTATAAATGTATATTATTGCAGCACACTGGCAAGTTGCCTATTTCTGTGAAAAGAAAAGCTTCCATCTCTTAAAGAAATTATTTTGGTGTTCACCTTCCCCTTTAAAGCATACTTTCGATCTTACTCCTTACAAACTATATATATAGATTTCCTGCATAATTTAGAAAATTAGCTTTAAAAATTATTTTCAGTGAAGCTGGCAAAAGTACCCAAATGTCTCATTGTTGATGAACACTATGAAAACTACTATAAAATCACATAAAAATTCCATTAATTGATACACCTTTACTGAAAACTAGTCAGAATACAGAAGCTTAAAATAAATTAATAAATCTATGATAAAGTTTCCATAAATGCCTTGAAAAATATTTTTCCATTTTATATTGGCTTTAATGAACTTGGTAGCATGACACTAAGTCCAACGCATTCCCAAAAGAAGGAACTGTTACTGTATGTGATATATCAACAGGCATAACAAATGAAGTAATTATGTTCCCAATTCCCAAGGCAATGCTGAAAGAAGGAATGAAAGGGAACAGGAAGTGCCCTAGGAAATGTGGACATACAAGAGCACTTTAGCTTACTGATGGCCATGATCCAGTTTGCAAATCATAGCTATCAGCTGCACAAAAGAACTACCTTCTCCCAGAAATAGTTAAAGCTAAAAATTGTATACGTTTTTAACAGATTCAAAAATAATTCTTATCATTAAAGTATATGAAATTCATAGAATGACAGAATGCCTCATGCTGGAAGGGACCTTAAAGATCATTTAGTAGCAATCCCCATCAGATCAGGCTTTGCAGGGCCCCATCCAACCTGGCCTTGAATGTCTCCAGGGATGGGATATCCACAGCTTCTCTGGGAAGCTGAGCCAGTACTTCATTGCACTATGAGTAAAGACTTTTCTTCCTAACATCTGACCTGAATTTCCCCTATTAAATCAATCTACAAGAAAATAACAAATGGTCCAGCTGTCAATGGCGCTAAATTTCTAGAGATCAAAAACAAGATCTAATATACTATGCTATCTATACTAAATTCCGAAGTTAATTGAAACTCATTTATCAGTAATGCTGAGGATGCAAAGACAAATTATGTGAAAAAATACTATTTCATCAAATACAGCTCAACAGCCCAAAGTATGAAAAGGTTTCTCAACTGTTGGTAATGAGACAGTAGATTCTTTTCAAACAATAAAATGAAAACAAAAACAAAACTAACACCAACACAAAGCCGTGCAATAGGTGAGGATGCAGATCAACAGCAGTGAACACAAAAGAAAATCCAAATTTATTTTCTTTTAAATTTTACATGGATTGTGAAAACATTATCAGTCATTTTAAGTGACCGACAACAGCAGAGCACAAATCCTTCTCTTCCTGCTAGTATTTAAACAACACAGAGGCTTTTAATCTATTACTTACTACTTACTGCTTGTGTGGTTCATGCAGCAGATTTCCAGCCCCGGGGGCTGGCAGCCACACGTTGCAGGTACCACAGCAACTGCAGCTGTCATCAGCTAGGGCTGGGTAGAGCTCAGAGCCACTGCCAGCCACCCCAAAATGGAAGGAAACACAGAAAGAAATTTATACGGCAACAACAGCTCCAACAGGCAATTTATATAAGGACAAGAAGTCCATTAGAGTCTCAGACTGCAAAGAATGTAGATGAATGGATATGAATCTGGATTTGCAACAGGAAAAAAACCCCAAAAAAACAAAAAAACAACAGAATAGGGTCCTTAAACGCATAGGATATTAGCAATAAACAGGGGTGCAGGAGAGAAAGGTACTGAGAACAGCCCTGTGCTACTATTAATCACTGAATGCAGCCTTACCACACTGGGGCAGAGTCTGCCCAGCTGCAGCACAGCACTCCTTTGACATAATGACCATACCCTCACCTGCCTGCTGTTGAATGAAAGATGAAAAATGAACAAAAAACCCTGAAAATTAAAAAGCTTTTAGTGTAACCTCTTGCCCACTTCATTGCAAATAAGACTAAATAATTAGCTCCTACAGAGCATAAAGACCAAATCTCTTTCACAGATATCACTGTGCATTCACATATTGATTTCTAATAAGGAGTAATGCTCACAGTATGAATTTAAGTTTCAACATAAATACAATAAACTAAGAAGAAACATAACAATTCTCTAAGGCTCACCATTTGACAAAATTCTAGACATAGACATATACATAACTGCATTAGGCCAAGTATAGCCAGCAGGTCAAGGGAGATAATCCCTCCATTCTACTCAACACTGCTGAGACCATACCTCAAGAGCTGCACCCACTTCTGGGCTCTCCAGTACAAAAGATGTGGACAGACTGCAAAGAGCCACGCAAAGGGCCTCAGAGATTAAGGGACTGGAGCATTTCTGCTATGAGGAAAGGCTGAGAGAGCTGTGACTGTTCAGTCTGTAGATGGTTCGGGGGGATTTTATCACTGAATAGAAAAATCTGAGCAGGCTCTGTTCAATGGTGCCCAGGCCAGGATTGCACTACGAATGCCAAAAATTATTCTGAAAGTCTTACATGGTTTTTTCCTGCATAGCACTGAAAACAATGTTGTACTATTAAGATAGTGGTGCAGAGACAAAGAGCAAAAGTGAGCACAGGAGCAGAGCAAAGTAAAAAATGACAACTAAAGCCAGAAGACTTGACTATAGAGCTAGGCTGAACATCCATAGACACAACGAAAAGGATAGATAATAAAATAATTGAGTTTAGATTATGATCTTCCTATTACACAGAGGGGCAGCTGATACATTTAACATAAATATCTACCAAGTTTCCTGCAAAGCTGACAGCCAACACTCCCAGTACGTTAGCACAAAAATCTAGAGCAGCAGAGAATGCATATCCAAACAGCTTTCTATTTGAGTTGGTAAAGCCCTGAACACAGGAAAAAAACAGATAAGACACAGCAGAGTGTACCTCAACAGTTTAGGCTGCTAGATTTATTTAGAACTGTGCTAGGCTAAATTCAAAGGATTATTTCAAGCAGTCATTAGACTTTCTGCTTTCTAATGTCTTTCAGAAAGTTTAGATACTTGTAAAATAACCCTAGTAGAAGCACTCTTGTAATACTTTCATAACACCCTTTCATACATCCTGAAGAAGTTAATTGCGAAAAAAACAAAACAGTAGCTAGTAGTACTGACCATATGATGGAGACAATGGAGAAAAGTTACATTTGCACAGATGAAGCCTTCTGCTTAGCCTAAAAAGATAACAACCAAATTCAGAAGAAGTTAGGCAAACAAAACACTAGAATTCTATAGAGTGACCTCTTGACGTCCACAAGATCAAATTCCTATTTACACACTGGAACCAATTAATTAGGAAAAAAATTGATTCTTACTTTCCAATTTGCGTTTGACTTCCAACCCACCTAGCTCATCTCTGTCACTTTATATTTACTCAAATAACATTCCTAACCACATAAGCAGAAACAAAAGAACAATAGTAAAGGTTTCAAAGCACAAAAGCTTCAGCAGCAGCCTCCAGACTTGATCAGTTGTTAATAACACACTGTGGACAAACTCGTCCTTCCTTTTGTCCACTAGTCCACTTTCTACATCCTTTTGGAGATGCAAAACAAGGAAGTCTCAGAAAAATACGTTAATAGGAAACACTGAAATAGACTTCCTTTTCACTAAGGAGCTTGTTTTCAACTATGTAAAGGATGGAAAGTATCCTAGTTCTTCCAGGGACTTAAACTCTCACTTAGAGTCATAGAGAACACGTAGGGAGCTAAATTGCTAATTATAGAAAGACAGTGGCTCAGCCAGTTCTCTGTGCAATTTATGATTTTATCCTTGGAAAACAGTAGGAATCTTGGGCAGTTCTGAAAGATCTCTCATGGTCAATCCAGTTCTTCACACGATACACAGATTTCCTGATAGTACAGGAAACAAACACCACTGATATTCCTCAGCTAGATCAGCAACAGTATCTTACAAGTAATACAGAAAGGATCACATGAAGGCCAGAGCATGTGTACTATGTCTGAAATGTAGTGTATTTTACAGTGTGAACAAACATTCTGGAAAGGCACACTACAGTTCCAAAAATGTAAAATTCCATGAAAAGCAGGAGCTTTTTTCAGCAGGAGTACCAGCTTCACCTCAATTCCTGAACTTAACCCAGTTCTGATTCACATAAATTCACACAGCTCATCACAAGACAGACCAACCTGTTTCAAGGCAGCTGCTGAAGCCAGACACAGCTAGGAATCATTGGATTTAGTATCTGAATTGCTAATATGGACTACATGGGAAGCGTGAGGTAACAAAAGGGAAAAAAAAAAAACTGAGCTAAGTAATTACTAAATAACATACAAAAATTGTTAAGTAGATAAAGATGGTAAGTAGATGTCTGAAAATGCCACTCACACCATCTTTGACCCCTTTCAAAAGTAAGTAATAGCACAAGTCTAATGGACGTGATTACTATTTGAAAGATACACCGTCTAAGAACATTGTGCCTAATATCTTGCAAAACTGTTTTTAAAAATCAGTATTACTACTGATAATATTCTTCTGAATACTTTTTTTTTTTCCTGTATTACCTTCTCTTTAAATTTAAATTGTTTCTAAAGCAACAACTCACTCCTTTTCCCTTTTCATTCTTGCAGTGGTTTTTTTTCCTCCTGTTATCTTTTCTGTTCATTGTTCCCTCTTAATCAAAGCCGTCTAGGCAGCCCTCATTTCTTCAGTCTCCATTCTTTATCAGTCACAAACTCTCATCTAGTTCAACTAATGGAAAAATGGATAGTCATTTTCAAGGTACAGTTATATTCATTTTCAGCCTGTTAGCCAAGGAAATGATGGTTCTGTGAGCTGGTTTGATTTTCTTCTATTTGTCAGTCTCCTGATATCCACATTGCAGCCAAGTTTGGTAATATTCAGTCTCTCTGGGTAAAGGAGATAAGCAGCCCTTCTAATTTAGTATACTAAAATAAAAGATGCTCTTAGCATTATCTTTCCCACAGCTTTTCCAACAACCAATAAGCACCAAATTGTTTTCAATGCTACTTTCTGTCTAGACAACCATTTAGAAAGACAATCTACTAAGGTAAACGAGGAATATGGAATGGTGTAGGGTAGGAAATATGGAAAATAACTGTAAGAAAACAGTTTTCATTACTTATACAATAACTGGTTTTCATTCTTTATGATAATGCTGTCATCCAAAGGAAAAAAGTAAATTCATTTTTATACCTTCACAGCATTGCATGGAAAGAGATGGTAAGACCAAATCCAAAGCCGATGAAATATCTCAGAATTCTGATTATTATTTTTTTCCAAGTTATCATTTTATTGAACAATTCTACGTTTGTTTTTAATTAACATGTGATTATTGTTCAGTAATATGCTTGTGATTTTTCATTAAAATTTCCATTAAAACAACATGAAATGCAAAACAGTAGTTTTCTATTAATATATAATAATATATTATATATTATAATATAATAATATATTATATATAACAGCAAAGATAGAAGATTTCTCCAATGTCAACAAAGCACTGAAGTTGGTAACTAGAAATTAATTGTTTCCACAGGCTTTTTAAAGACCAACAATCGTTGCCTTCATATTGCAGACAATTAAACACTAACAAAAAGAAAGTTAAAAGTCAAGACCGCCCAACTCATTTCTTTACTTACTAAACTTCTCAACTCTACCTCTATTTTCCATGCAGGGAGGCACAGACAAGAATCACATCTTCTAAATTTATTATTATTTATTAAAGAATCAAAATCTCTAAGAGGAATCTCTTTTTAAAAAGAATTGAAAAAAATAATATCCCAAACTTTGGCTTTCAGTGCTGAAATAATGAACCAGTTTATTGGCAAATGGGAAATTGGAAACTCACTCTTTAAATTCAAAGTAACTTCAAACATGCAATAAATACATTTATAAGCTCTTTTTCTTTAAATCTTCCAAACACAGCACTACGGGGAACTTTATAGTATAGGTAACACATCAGTAAACGCACCACAAATGTCAGAGATAATAACGCAGGAATGACTGATATTCTGTGGTAATCTTTGATCACATATAAAAAGAGTGGTTTTACAGTTTTGTCATTTGCAGATCATATAATTTTTACTAAAAATAGTTGTGGGGTTCTTTTTGTTGTTTTTGTTGCTGTTGGATGTACAAATCATAATGCAAACAGCGAGGGCACCACTTACACTGTAATCAGTTTATAACTATAACTTACACTCTATTTGTACTGGTTATAAATTGCCACTTACTGTTTTTCTCATCTGGAAAGTTTGATTAGTATCCTCTGTAAACAATAACTTTTAAGCTAGAAGACCTCAAATAAAGTATTGTTCCAACTCATGTCATGCTGCACTGCTGGTCTAAGTAATGTGACTATTATTTAGACAGGATATTGCTCTGACAATTGAGTACCTTGCATATGGTTCAATTGGAAAATATAGACTGAATCACAAAATCTGAAAATGACCTCACTGCAGGGATTTTGTAATGCTGGCACTCTTTTCTCTTAATGAATTTAGGCCAAATCAATGAAATCCCTGCATATCACCTGTTTTTAAAAAGTAGTAAGGATTACTGTATAACAGGAGAGTTACAGATCAAACTGCTGTATAGCAATGACACTCATCACTGCTACACTGTCACACAGGCAAAATATTTCAAGTAAAAAGAGAGCAAGTTGATTAGTGCCTTGTTAGAAGTGCTACTATATCTGAAAATTCCAGTTAAATATTCACCTTATCACAGATACTGAAATGTCCACTAAACCATGTAAATAGCGCAATCCTACATTTCTGAAACATATGCATCAGTTTAAGGTAATTTAAATATACTCTAGTAGCAACAGGTTTAAGTATCAAGAGTCTATGTTCCAAGCACAATGAGCTAGAAGAAAATTCAGTCACAACGTTTTAAGAGAAGAAAAAAAAAAGATTTCTAGGCCCACCTTTTCCATCCATTAAACCGCTGCATAAACACTTCAAGATTATAATCCACAAACTTCATTTTACAACATTTTTCATAATGAGCCAGTAACTTCTTTTGTTTGTTTTCATCAGTTCACAGGCAAAGTGAACTATACACCATAACACAGGTAATTTCTGTTCCATACCATCATATAAAGTGTAATAATACTTAATCCCATAGTTGAGGACAATGTAAGTCACACACAATGAAAAGCAAATCACATCTACATAAAAGACGCAAAAAATAACTTACTAACATATTAAATTCTTACAGCCTGTCAGAACCTTTCAGCCTTCCAAAGATCCATCACAAGACAAGCTGATACAGGCAAGTACATAGGACAACAATTGTTTTCTATCATAATGAGAAAGTTTGTTAGCCAAGCGTTTAGGATTTGATGCATAAATTCAGCTTAGAGGTTCTGCAGGGAAACAGTTAAACCCAAAAAGGTTACAAAAGACACCAAGGATTTTAGTAATATCAAGGATTTTTAGTTCTTCTTGAAGGCTTATGACAACAAGTGCATTAAATGAGCATTTTATGAACTGTTGTTTTTTTTCCTACTACAGACAAGGTAACTTCTAATAGCTTTAAACATTCATGAAAATACACCTTAATTTATGAGTGGTGGAATATTTTAATAGTATCGGTAGTGGTGACTTAGTAGAAGAAGTTACCATAAAATACACTGAATTTATTTAGAAGAAATCCTTTCATTTTGGTGGGTGATGTTGAGTAGCACAACAAAATTAAAAGCAGTAAAAAAAATGCAGGCTCTTCAGCTCAAAACAAAGGCACTAGAGAAGGAAAAGCATTTCTCCAGCCCAACATTAGCAGCAGTGGAAACAAACAATATAATGACAACTAAGTCTAATCAATACATCTATCCAACCAGAGTTCAGCCTGTCATCCTACCACCTAGAGCTCTAAGAGCTTCAGTAAACCTTAACAGTTAACAAAAATCTTACTATGAAATCAAAGGTATTTACATTTGGAAATTTCTGCAGTCTATCCGGTACAATCATGAGCCATGTTGATTGCCTCCACAGAAAGCTAATCAATATTGACCATCAAAAGAAAAAATACTTACAGTAAGCCAAATATAATGCATTATGCTATTACACAGTAATTCTGTAAAAAGCAGACTGAATCATCAAATTACCTTAAAAGCTTCAGAAGTATTGCAGAAATACTTTACCCCAGATAGTTTAGCTTAATAATGCACAAATAGTAAGAATCTGTAATATCTGAATCCTCAAAAAGTAGTTTAGAAAAAGTAGCTGGCACAACTAAGTGATAATAACAGGATAAATAGCTGCAGACATTTAAAGGAAGGCAATACTGTAGAGAAGTAATAATTATCTCCATGGAAGAATGATTCATATATGATTACCATTGTGGAACTTAATCCCAACAACCATTAGAATTTAATCAGCGTATGTGGAAAAGAAAAAAAAACACACACACACACAGGAGCTATATAATACCCTTCTAACTATAGACTAAGCATCATTACTCATTTACTTGCTAAATCCCTTTAAATTTGAAGCTTGTAATATGGAATGTGGGCAATGTGAAAAGTTTTCACGAGCAATTCATGGGCCATATTATCAACACAATGTTCAACGTTAACAGAAACAACATGCCTCCATCCTTTTCTCTATTTACTCGAGGGGGGTGTGTTTTACTTAATCTGACTCCTACTCTAGCACCGTTTGTCAATATGTATATGAAAATTTGACATGTGAATTCTATATTGGAAGGAAGAAAGGAGAAGATAAGAGCTATATAAATATCTCAGCTTTGAGGCACATGCTTGAAACAATAACTACAAGGTTTCCATTTTAAGCTTTCCTAAAATACAGAAGAGCAAAAGATGTAATTCATTTATAGATGGTTTCTATATATTCTCTGAACTCATAAATGACTACCTCAAGGCATGGTTCCAGAGTTCTTCTTCTCTCAGCCAAATGATAGCCTAAGACGTGCTCTCAAAGTACAAGTCGACCAAAAGAAACAAGTTTCTCATGGAAACAGTGACAAAGTCAACTGTCATCATGTAAGAAGTATAATCTTAATCACACTTCTTTATAGGTATGAGCATCCATTTAGTAAGAAACCTAAGGAGCAACAAGTAAAATGGCAAAACATCAAGAATAGATGGCCAAGAAATACAAACTTGATCCCATGATACCTGCATTGCAATTGTATAGTTCAGTGCCTGGAGCACGCAGCTAAAAAGAAAAAAATCAGGCTTGCTGATCCTGATTTTCCTTTATTCACAATCCAATTGGATGAAGTAAACATAAAGGAATGGGAAGAACAAGCTAGAGGACCAGCGGATCATTAAATCTGCTGGGCCTATAAAATGAAAAGAACCAGGAATCTGTTAAAAATTACTCAATCACTTTGATGACAGTGAGTGACAAAAAAAGCTACCTGAACACCAAGGAGAAAGCTTTAATGCTTACTGTAGCAAATCACTTCCGTCAAGTACCCCTGATGGAAAGCACGCTCATGGTTTCCTCTAATCCACTCCATGGTGCTGGATTATCCACAAACTCCCACTGCTGCTGCTTTCACTTTTGCTCAAATTTCTCTTTCCAGTGAGTACAGACGTATTTATCAGACTGCTAAGCATTTACGTTGACCTCACAAGAGGTCTGCAAAAACTCTTCAATGAAATACCAAAGCAACCCCAAGTGCCCAGAGTAGCATTAAGCCCTTCACTTTTCTGTAGAATACCATCCTATGAAAATCAACTTCACAGTTGCTACCCATTGATGGTGTCAATCCATAAACTAATTTTTGCAAAGAAAACATTGTTTTTCTGCAAAATGCACAAAGTTGCATCGCTATTACACAAGCTCTATATAACAACAGGTCTTTTACAGTTCAGCCTACAGTGCCTTGATTACTAAGTCTTACACATAACTCAGCATTTGCACACATTACTGTAGGAACAGTTCAGAGACCATAAGGATATGACTAATATGGAAATAAATGCAAATCTTCATTGCTATGCATAAGAAATACTTGCCTTCTAAATAATACATAGGTACAAAAAAAGTGCAGTTAAAAATTTGCACTTCCAAAAGTGAAATTTACTGAACAATTCGGTTCTAATCTATTTAAAGTTTAAATAACATTCTTGGTTCAACACAGTGTGAATAAAATATAGAAACCCCTCCAGCCCCTTAGGAGTATTTAAATCTGAGCTAGATTTCCTACTTTGCCAGTAACACAGGCATTCCAGTACTAAAAACACTACAACCACAGCATTTTACCCCAAGTGTGACCAGTGAAGCACTGGGAGGTGTGCCTTTGCCTCTTTAATCAATACCACACCATCCAGCAGTTCAGAGACACAAATCCACACAGTCTAATCTCTCAAAGCAAATCTGTTAAGCATAATGAAGAAAAAAAAAAATGCCTTAAAGTACAGTTTCTGCAAGGAAGCAAAGTATCTTTAAAAGTTTTGTAGGTTGTAAAGAAACAAATTTCATAGACATTTTATAGATATTTCATATACGTTTCATGTTTTGGTTTCTGGAACAGCACCCTTCTTGGCAGATTGCTCTTCCAATAATAATAAGGCAGCTGCTCAGTCAAGCAGCCGGAAAGCATTACCGATCTGTAGAGCAATCAGCCTCTTCATTATGGCTGCACCGACCCTGAAAGCCTACATGCCATGCAACAGCTGGGGAGTCAGCAGAACAGAGTCAAGGCAGAGCTGTGGTTATCAGCAGCCTGTGCTGAAAAGCACACTGACTTCATGAGTTTGAATTTCCAGTTGAACATATAAAGGGGAGAGATCACTGCTGACCCCAGCTCCTTCATACACAAATTAAAGACACAAAAGTAGGACTGATGTTAGAATAAGCACAGGGAACACACAGTACAGTAAGAAAGAAAGCAAAAAGAATGAGATCATTCCTGTAAAGAGAACATTAAGAAGAATGGATCCTTCTCATCTTCATTTTCTAAACACTATTCTTTATTAAAAGGGTGCAAAGGCATACAAATTTATCTGGGAGATACAACTAGTGACATTCCCACTGTGATTTGAATTTTCTGAGAAGCTATGTCTCTGTTTAGGTGATTATGTCAGCCAAGCATGCTAGCTCAAACCTAATTGCAAACCAGAAAATAAAATGACACATTAAGAAATATCATTGTCATCAAAAGGAGGGAAGGGAAGGGAAGGGAAGGGAAGGGAAGGGAAGGGAAGGGAAGGGAAGGGAAGGGAAGGGAAGGGAAGGGAAGGGAAGGGAAGGGAAGGGAAGGGAAGGGAAGGGAAGGGAAGGGAAGGGAAGGGAAGGGAAGGGAAGGGAAGGGAAGGGAAGGGAAGGGAAGGGAAGGGAAGGGAAGGGAAGGGAAGGGAAGGGAAGGGAAGGGAAGAGAAATTTATCTTGAACTAAATTCATGAAATTCAGAAAAACAATCACTTCAGAAATTAGTTTTTTAAGCACTTAGATATGAAGTTTAGAAAAGATGTCACATCAGCCTTTCATAGCACTGAACATCTCAAACAACAGAGCCACAGAAGTCATAACTTCAGCTGTTTGAAATTTGTTCAAATTGACAAATTGTGATTATATACAGACAACTGTGGGACATGCTGCATTTTATGCAGTTTGACTTTGTTTTACCTGTTTTCATTTCTGTGAAAAGCAATAGAGAAAGTATTTCCTGCCTCTCTTTTAAGTTGCCAACATGTAAAAATCAATTATTTCTCTTGATCCAGGGCAAGAATGTTATTCTTCAAGAATGCTATGGAATATTGGAACAAGCTACATCAGTTTTCAGGGGCTAGGAACTCTATCCATTGCTTTTATGTAAAGAAACACCTAATATTTCTCAAGAATCTTTCCCAAGTTAAACAGCAATGAAGCCTTATATAAAGAAATTGTACCTATACACATGCACACAGATTATCTTAGCAAGGAGATCATTTTAAACCAGCCAAATACCCGATTTCCATTCTATCAGCAGTCGGTATCATCTCTCAGATGAATAATGAAAGTAGGATTTCTCCTTCCCGACTTTACACTTAATCAAGACTCCCTTGATTTTTTTTTATTTTTTGATTTATTTTTTTTAAACCCAAGACATTTCTAGAGGACACTATTTCATCCCATAATAGGCTGCTGAAATAGCTGAGATGAAAGACTCTCATGACATATCTTTCTCGATGAACTCTATGAGCTATTGTCACTAGCTCAGATTTCAATACCCTCATCTCCTCCTCATGCAGATGACAAATGTTAATCTATTTCAAAAGGATATATGATAACAGAACCTCAAAAATGAAAAGAAAATATCAGTAAAATTTGGCTCAAATTCTTACTTATGTTTCCTTATACTTAGCCATGTTGTATTTATGTTTCACTCAGAGACATATGTTTATAAACATGCTCAGAGGAGCAGTGTAAAGTATAAGCAGCTGCTTAACTTGGCTATAAAGAGGCCTCTGGTGGCAGCTGCAAAGTATAGCTACTCAGAGTTTCAAGAAATAGGTATTTTGGTAACGTAACTTTCAGATTTTTATACAGATAGCATACAAAGCAGTTATATTTCCAGTGAAAATTTTGATATGTTACCACTCATCTCCAAAACAGTAACCACTTCAGTCCATCCATCCTCATTCCAACGCTACAGTTGTCAAATCAGTCTTAAAGCTGTATGTATTTTCAGTTAAGTAAATCATTTCATTCTTGCTTATTCCCTAAGGCCCACCATAAAGGCTCCTTAATTTCTTTGAGAAAATTATATAGATCAGGAAAATCCAGTAAAATACTTCAATAAAAATACAACACATCTTGGATAAATATAAGAATAAAATAAAGTTGCATATTAAAACATCTTAGACGAGCAAATGCATAACACTCATACAAAATTCAGTTCCTTTATTATAGCCTAATGACTTTGAACCACAGAAAACACTGGTCCCTTAGAAGTCTGTGCCAAAATTTTGGTGCATGATTAGTAACAAGAATATATCCTACAAGAAGTTACATAAGCTTCCCACCTTCTAGAAAGAAGAAGCAGACAGAAGAATATGGAAATGCTAAGGGCTGTATGAACAAAATGCGAGTGGAAGTATGTGCATAGGAGCTGGAAGCAGCAGGCCAAGGACTGGAATAACAACCTGTACTGAGAACAAAGTACACCACTCCCAGCAGAAAAACTGAGAGATGTGGTTTTACACCAAAACACAAAGTCTGATAAGCCCCCAGTACAGACTGCTCATCAGAAGAAGACTCTGCATGCCAGCACAGCAGAATGGCACCCAGGTTGCAGCTTATCACATACACCACCCTTTTCCTCAGCATCCAACA
The DNA here is from genome assembly GCF_039878825.1 of Excalfactoria chinensis. Classification (NCBI taxonomy): domain Eukaryota; kingdom Metazoa; phylum Chordata; class Aves; order Galliformes; family Phasianidae; genus Excalfactoria; species Excalfactoria chinensis. Next base: position 30,126,929 of record NC_092827.1, on the reverse strand, counting down.
GGAAAAAGATCATAGACATATTTCAAACACATACATAATGCGAGGGAAAACAAAAACTTTGTCTAAGATTTATAGAGGCTGACGTAAGTGAAACTCAAACAAAAGACAGCCTTGTAGCAACTGATTATTTGATTATTGGTTGGACTGGAGCAAGAACAATTTTGTTACATACTATGAGCCCACAAATAGGACTCAAGCAGTCCCATGGGCAGCTGAGAACTTTCTCTGGCATCACCAAATTTTCTGCTGCTCTCTCAGTCCTTGACAATGGCACCTCAGGAAGGGAATAAGTGCAGTACAGCAAGTCCTGATCCTGGAACTGACCCTGAAAGCCACAGCCATTTACGAATGCACTAAGGAGTTTCCCTTGGAATGAGGTGACAGCAAGCAGCTACAGCTAGCATTTCCACCCTTCTGCTTATGTTAGATATTACCTACCTTAAAAACTGCACAGGGTACAAATGAAGTTTAAAACTTGCAGGGTTGCATAGTACTAAATACAATCTACTGATTATTTCCAGCTGAACAAGCAGACAAGATAGATATAAAGAGATAATTTAATATTTCTCTCACTAGTCAGGCCAGTCTCCACGCATACTAACATAAAAGCAATGATAAAAACATTTACTATTAGACATTTGTTATAACATAGGAACTGCTCAGCCAACATGCACTATACTTCAAGAAAAAACTCACTTTAAATTCTTAACAATAAACTTGTTAGAAAATCTAAAGCAATGTTTATCTGTTCCATCTTTTTTATTTACGCTACGATTACTTTAAAAGATTATTAGGATGGAAAACAAGCTGAAGATCTTCACAGAGTATCTATTTCTGAAGCACAGATTCGTAAACTGTTGTAGAACTACAGCCCTGTGTTTCCTGTGCACAACCACATTTCTTTCCTGATTGCATTTCAGTGCAGATCCAGTCCAATGAAACAGACTTAACTGCTCTTTCAGAGAAACGTATTCATTTCACAGCATGACAGCTCAAGTTCTTTAAAAAAAGGAGAAGACACTTAACATGTTGGTTAATTTTGATTTATCCACAGAGGCTTGTAAAGGATTTATTAGAATTAACTGAAATCTATTTCTACAGAAGTTTCTATAGAAGTTCATGACAACTCACTTCATTTTTTACTCATATAAAGCATACCCAGGTAACATGAAGTACACTGGAAACAAACACTGGAAATACTTCAACTGAATATCAAGCTTTTAAACATACAGCACCATGTTTATATACACAAAAAATAACCTAAAAAAAAATAATACAAAGTCATCAGTATTTAAATTGCTTTTTCCAATAGTTTTGGGGTTGGTGGTATTTTTTGTTTGTTTGTTTTTTAATTATCATACATCGTTTCCTTACCTTGCAAACAGTCTCTGTATCCCAGGGTAAGATGGTCCTCAGATCAATAACTTCACAGGACACCCCTAGCTTTTCCTGAGCCATCACCGCAACCTCTTTGATCACATGTACCTGAAAAGGCAATGCATTATTACAAGTAAACATCTCATTTCTGTTTAAGATGTCCTAAGTTACACATACTGAGTACGTATAGTGATCTAACATTAACTGCTTTTTTTTAGCAGAAAACGTTTTATTTAGTAACTTAATCAGCATTTCTTACTCACTTCATTTTTCTAATTTACTCCTTACATTATTCTTTGCATTTCAGTGCTACTTCAAGAAAGGAAAAAGAAATTTCAGTGAAGGATCACTGAAGACAAAACTGTTACTTGCTAGAAAAGCATCCTCCACTGAGTGGTATCAGGTCTTAATATTTTATTATTCCAGTTAGTCTGGGTTTTAGGATAAGATTTTTCTCAAGACTGTATCTAAACCAAAATCCAAATATCAGTGATGTATTTTAATACAGAATTTCCTGATATGATGTTGTCAGTAAATTTGGTGTAGTCCTCATTGTCAAAGGGTTGGAATGTTTCATAACACAGGTTTGGACTGAGGTACCTGACTTCCCTTAAGCAGCTGCTAGGCACAGTTCAGGGGATAGAAGCCAAGGACCACCCCCACCAGGAAGTTTTGATGAGGTCACCTCCATCAGGGAGACAACAGCACTTAATAATATGGACACAGTGAGATGGCATTAACTGCCAGGGATCAAAGGGCTGTAGTCAGTGTCACACAGAGCAAACATCTATGCTGAAACAAGACGATTAAGAATTTAACATGAATCTGTATCACACAAATAGGAATAGCTAAACATCAGATGACTGCTTAAAAGATAAATCACAGGTATTTTAACAGTAAAAAGAAATAGCTTGCAGTGTTTTTGTTTAAATATCTAACGCATTGGCAGTTGTTGTAATGGTTTGAGAGTAGTGTGACACATGGGAAAGATGTTTTTGCCATTTCTATGATGCGTAAGTAAAAATATTTGCCTAGTTCACAAGGGATAAGGATTAGTTAATGACCATAAAACACTGAGTGCAATACGGAGAGGAACTAAAAGCCATTACTGCCCTTCATTAGTATAACTCAGGAAAACACACATCAGGTAACCTCACTAGGACAGCAGCTGCCAAGCAACTATCTAGCATACAAAAACCACAAGAAGTAACCATTCAGTATGTGTGATCACTCTCCACCTGTTGAAAATAAACTCTGGATTTGTTGGTTCCACTGCACACACAGCCATCAAGTTCCAAGCTTATGCACACAGCCTGCAAATACAACACAAACTCACTTGCAGAAGTCTGACACAAAATACGCTGTATTTTCTGCTTACATGCTAAGTATGTATCTCTGCCTCTACACAGAGATACGCTCAGCAGTTCTTGTATAAGGCAACAACAATGCACATTCTCCACGTGATGTACATGCATATACTTCTGCCAAGAAATCTTGACAGAGGGAAAAGTTCCATGAAACAGTCCCCCATTCTGTATTACACAGCCACACCCATGGTTAAGTCAGATCCTAAATCCACATTAGGGCTGTACATCAAAACAATTGCTCATCTCAACACATTTCGCAAGCTCTAAAGCACAGATCTTTGAAAAGATGTCATTCCAAATCCACTCCATACGACTGTAGGATGTTATTTTAATTACTTTTGACAGCTTTACAGACAATACTTAAATGATCTTTAAAAATGATCATAAAAAAACATCTTTATGGCTATTTATCATTTCAGTGTTGGGGAGCCTGATGAATATTAAGATTTCATTCAAGTGGAGCAGGCATTACCTAGGAAAAAAGAGTACGCACTTTCAAAAGAGAACAAAGAGAAAAGTATAAATTGTTTTCTGGTGGAGAAATAAGCACAAGATATCAAAGTAGTCTATAACTTAGCTAGTAGGAATAATCGTATATATAAATAAGTTTTCTTGTCCTCTGGCTGCTTGACCTATCACAGGAGAGCAAGAAAGATAGTAGATTTCAAACAAAAAGGAAAGATAAACAATTCCACAGATCAACACTATTGTGATGAAAGTTACAACGTTCCCTCGCCTCTAACAGCTTCCCAGGCACATAATTAAGCCAGGAAAATAGCAATTTACTAAATTACACGTTAAATGCAATTTAAAGATTTTTCTGGTAATCTAGACTAAAATTTGTTTCCCATCGTTCTTCAACATGAATATGTTTGGGCTTTTTGTATGGTTTTGTTCTATTTCTATAAGGTTTTTTTTAATATTTGGACATCTTGGGGCAGGGGGAGTCAAATCATATTCTTGAACAGCTTTGAAAATAAACCATCGGAAACAACGCTATCTTTATTTGTATTAATGGTTTTAAATTACCTGAATTCTCTGTATGTTTCAACTCTCTGCATAAAGGCAACCCCAGACCGACTGCACTATTTTTAAACTGCGCAGTAAGGATCTATACTTGTCTTTCACCACACAACTTTCAACTGTCCTCCCCACTGCCTTCCTCAGAGTCACATCCCACTGCCACGTTCTTAAAAGTGTCGCTTTCATAACCATACATAAATTGTCAACTTCCATCAGAGGTTCCACACTTCTTCCACATTTCCAGCATCAGCTTCAACAAAGAATGAGTGAAATCTTACACATTAAAAAGCAGGTTTCATATAAACAGAAATAAAGTGAATCATTCAATCAACCGAATCATTCATTCAACAATGTACCAATGGAACACATGCAAAGTTTACTGTCTGGCACTTGAGACTGAGTACACGGTTCAGCTCCTGGCCCTTAACCTGGGCTCTGATGAACAACGAGCTTCAGAGAACCTTACTGACCTGTGTGCCCCAAGCAACCAGTGTCACATCACTGCCTTGCCGCAGCACCTCAGCTTGAGACAGAGGAATGTTGTAGGGCTCCACAGGAACTTGTTCCACTAAAAACATAAAAAACTAAGTGAAAAATAAGCATTGGATTCTTAGTCAGTACAAAGCATTGGATACTTAGTACTATCCCATAAAAATATACACTACACTTTTTTTCTTAACAGTAATGCTATTTAAAACAATAGACCAAATCATGTTAAGAATTATCCTTTATTTCAGTGGTTCAGCTACAATTAAAAATATTTATAATGTATTGAATGCATTCAGTGTAATGTTTCATTTACCCAGTGTAGCACACAAAAACATTTACACATGCAACCACTGTAGCAATAGGTTTATCAAGTCAGGGATATTGGTACCAGATTTGGAAATGGACTCTGCCTTTATGGTTTAAATGGTTTAAAATCTCAAGCAAAAACTGCAGTTGATTTGAAGAAACATCAACATAGCCTTGAAATCACACTATAATATTCAAAGCATTCTCCCACTGTCTACCAAGAATGACGCTCCACAGGTTTCCAGTGAAGTGACAGGAAAAACAGCTTTCAGAATCTGCACAGAAACTGTCACAGGAACTTCTGAGGACAGCAGTTTTAAGTGACTCAGATATTTAATTCACCAAAAATACTTTACTATTAAAGTAACTAGAAGAAAAAAACGAAACAAACAAACAAAAAAATAGAATTATAGAATTGCCCGGGTTGGAAAAGACCTTCAATATCATCAAGTCCAACCACAGCACAACCAAACCACCCTAACTCTAACAACACTCTGCTAAATCACGTCCCTGAGTACCACATCCAGATGGTTTTTAAACACATTCAGGGATGGTGACTCAACCACCTCCCTGGGGAAAGAAGCATCTTGCCTTCACTGTAACTCTGAAGATGGTTCCATTCAATTTAGCATCCATTTAACAATTTTTAGATGGAAACATCTTAGGAAAAATTAAGCATTTTATGTTTTCTCTCATTAGTACAGCAGACCCGATGCAAGTAGCTCTGTCCTGGCTTGTACATTAAGAACATATACTTAAAAAATCAAGTAGTGAATACTTGAAGAGTTTTCTAAATTATACCTTTTTTTTATTCCCAGACCAGAGATGGAATACAAACACCAAGTGCTACAGAATCACATAATGGCTGAGGTAGGAAGCAAACTCCAGCAATCAGCTAGTCCAAGCCCTGTGCTCACGGCCCTCTCTCACCACGAGCATGTTGTTCAGGGTCAGTAGTGCTTCCAGCATCACCACAACTTCTCTGGACAATCTGTTCCCGTGTTTGGCCACACTTGGAGTAAAAATGTTTTCTCCTATCTTTATGTCACATATATCTCAACGCAAACAGGGACAGAATGTATCATGTATCAATTTAATTTCTTTTTTGCTTAAGACACAATAGGAACCTTATTCAGCACAATTTGTCCATTCAGCAAAGGAAAGAAAAAAAAAAATCAGTTTTAAACAAAGCACTTTTTAACACAGCACAAAAATCAGATCTGTTTAGTGACAATTATTCTTAATGCATTAAATTATCAGTGTCTTCCTGTAACAATTTCTTTAAATAACAAAGGTCTAGAGGTGAAAGGCACAGCCAGCCCTGCTAACTGACAGTAAAAGCAAACCAGACCGCTCTGGATTTTGCATATTATAAAAACCTCAGGGAAGACAGGCAAGGAAATGAAAGCATGTTACAATACATTATTGCATTTTTCATGGAAAAACCTGGAGAAGAATGCTATAAGTATACCACAGGACACTCAAACGTAAGCTCAGGCAACTGACATGAATACAGTTTGGAAGACAGGTGGATGCACCAGCAGAAGACCTGGATAGCACACATGATACAAAGAGCTTCTCTGTGTAATGGTTTCAGCCATTTAGAGAAAGTAAATGCAGTACAAATTACAAATTACAATTATCCAATTTCTTACTATCTAATATTCTTAACATATTCTCTTAATATTATTAATTCTTATAGTTAAACCATTCTTGATACTTAAATGCTTGTCGAGAAAAAGCTGTAAGGGAAGTCTAGATTTGACCAGATTTTATTGAAGTGCTTTTACAAATCTCCTCCCTCTACTAACAGTGATATAAAACAGCAACAGTGATATAAAACAGCACATGAAATTATCCTGTGCATTTTCTTGCATAACAGTTAACCAAACCAGGACAACAATGTTTATATGCAGAGCACTCCATTCATCTAATTCCGAATTTATAAATATTTTAAATCAAGCATTTCAAAAGCAGATTTCAAGTAAAGCAATTAACAAAAAGTAGTAATCAGACAGAAAGGACCATCACAGCCTTATGAGGCTGCACCATCTGCTGCTTTTTTTCTTTTTTTAAGAGTAGTCTGAAGCACAGAAAGAAAACATATGTTTTCTAATCTTACTGTCTTGTCTCTATAACAACCACTGATGCAAGTCGTATTTATTTCTACACCACCAATGTCATATACGGTACAACAAAATGAAACTGCAAAGGTCAAAAAACATCAGAGTAGGTTCTCCACAAGATGTCTAAACCTGATAATGTCAAGGTGACTCATCTCCTTTAATTCATAATCATTACGTTCTCTTGACACTACACACACAGTCCGATAACCACTTATTTATAAATCAGAGCCTCCTTTTTCTTCTTTTATTTATTTATTTATTTATTTATTCAGATATTTTCTCAGCATCTCTGACATTTAAGAGGATGTCACCATGGCACTTGTAATAATGTTAAAACTTCATAAGTTAGTCAGCAACAGAATTCTCTCTGTAGATGTGTACTTCTGTATTTAACTTTGGACTTTTTCTCAGAAACGTTTGCATCTGTTTGCTTCTAATTTCAAGGCCAGGTTGGATGGGGCCCTGGGCAACCTGATCTAGTAAACATGAAAGTTTGGTGGCCCTGCCAGGCAGGGGGTTGGAGCTTCATGATCCTTGAGGTCCCTTCCAACCCAGGTCATTCTGTGTGATTCTGTGATCTGTGATTTTACAGTCTCTGCACTCTCAGTTTTAAGTGGTTTTCACACTCCTCTGAGGCACCAAATGTGAGTGCTTTACAGTCTTCTGAGAGCACAGTATGGATAGGTGTGGATTCCCTCACCCACACTCCAAGTTAGGCAAAAGCAAGGTCATTCTGTGATTCTATAATTTTATATAAAGACACACAAATATATGTAAAAACTTCTGTTCCCACTGAGAATAGATGAATACTATTTTCCAATGCAAAAGGGAGTAAGTCAAGACGAGGAAAGCCATATGAAGAAACATCCAAGGGTACAAATGTGATCAACAACAAAATAAAGAAGCTAGTCACAGCTGGCTCTGTCACATGGTGGCACTACAAATTTCAGCCCAGATCTCTAAACTGATGTTCTTAAAAATCTAAGGTAATTTCTCTGGAAATCAGACCATGAGATTACAGGGCAACATCATCAGTAAGTTCTTTCAGAAATGACTGAAGTCTTGTAACAACGCTGTGGTTGGTTATAATCCAACATATAAACCCCGCTAGCCACTATTTCAGCACATCTTCACTCAAGATTTCAATCAGATAGCTCATCTTCATCTTCTTCACTAGAAGATCCAGCAATTGTTTCATAGGTCAATTTCTCATACATGAAAAACCTACTATACTCTCAATACTTGTGTGATATTTGTAATGTGCAGTCACTCATTCCATTATGAAAGGAAATATTTTATTAACGCTGCAGTCTGCAGCTGAGTATTTTAAATACTAAAAACAGTGAAGGAAAGTGCTATTTTGAAGACATTTGTTTCAATATTCGAGAATAGCTGGCAGACAAAATTTTACAACACAGGAATGACGAATGGCTTAACTTATAGCTACTTATCAGAAGTTGCTTACTCAGACAGTCCACCTATCTCTCCATATGCAATTTTGTTTTTCTACACTCTCCTGTCCAATGAAGCTTTACCAGTCCTCAGTAAGTAACTGTATTGTTACAATTAACGCTGATGATACAACATGCACTACCATCTTCAATTTACGGTGTTATTATGTCATGCATAACAATGGCTGCTAAAACTTAACTGAACAAAAAGGTCGCTACGACTGAAGCAAAGAAAAATATTAAAGGCAATCGCATTTCCTGCCAAATAAAATCAGAACTTAAAGGAGCAGATTTTCTACACTTTTAGAAATGAAGCATTCAGAAGAAATTTAAAATTTGTAACAACAGTGGTTGTGTAAAATCACCTCCTCTGGAAAATAAAGACAATTCTAGCAATTTATTTTAATATTTAGAATTACCAAAGGAACAGGACTTTCACTTGTTAGACTTACACTGCCTATCCCAACAATGTCTGTAAGGAACTCCATAAGTCAACATGCTAACTACAGCCAGTTTATCCTTAGATGATTTAAGGTTTTGTTATTCTAACTACCAAATTTCACTGTTAACTGTTCAGTCTACACACCACTTATAGTTAAACAGACTCAGTCTTGGTAGTATTTCTACTATGAAATTCAATGAGACGATGTCTTTCAGCTCTATTTCTTCTTTTTCTTAACTCAAGACTACACAGAGCATTCCACTTCCAACATTCACTGAACATGAATCTGACTGTAAATATTCATGTTCGTATCCAAATTTTGAAATCTTACCCGATTTTCAGATTTTCTCTACAAACGTAGGCCCAAACACAACTAAAGACAAACTGAGTGCAAATTGAGGTTTTTGTTACACTATCAATTTAGCTGTAACTAAGGAAATGCATGGCCAAAAATAAGTGTTGCTTCATTAGAAAATACAGCACATCCTTACCTGCAGCTCTATAAAGTATTTTAGGTTCAAAGAATATGCATGGATTTTTATCCTCTATGCATGACAGAAGCAATCCTTTGGCCTGAAGAGGACTTCTTGGAATAACAATCTGTAAAAATATTTTAAAATAGTTTATTTCAAGTACAAGTCTCCTAAAAGCTTCCTCAACAATACACTGACTATAAAAAGAAAGCAATTATTTGCTTTAAGTAAAACTCCATAGCTACTGAGTTATTACAAAGTTCATTAATATCAGTGCTGCGTCACTAACACACACTCCAAGTTTTACACTTTATTTAATATTTTATTTAATTCATTCTTGAGACTTGAATAGTTTCCATTTACACCATGATATAAATACTAATTTATTCCCCTCAGGTACTACTAACTATAACTAGCATTTTAAGAAGAGCATTTTGAAGTTGAAAGAATAGGAAAAAAGAAAAAAAAAAAAAAAAGACAGATTCAACAAACTATTAAACTGCTACTTCTGTAAAATTAATGTAGATGGATGACAAAAAAAAGCAGCTGGGAGATATCAAGTTGTGTAGGCGAACGCCTCATAGGAGGATGGAAGATCTTCAGACTTGGAGCAATAAATTGTGAAGACACGAAAAGGAACTTTACTTATGGCAGAAGTTTGAAATCTGGTAAAATAATTATTACCCAAAAAAAAAAGAAAACTAAATAAGTTCCCTTCATGTAATCTGAGCATTCAGAAGAAATACATACATATACATATATATATATATATATATATTATATTATATTATATTATATATCTATATATATAACTGCTTTGTGTCAATTATGGATGGTCTAAGAGAATATTAATAACAGAGAGTCACCAAATTGTCGCAGTTTAAATGAAAACAGAAGCCAAGAGAGCTCAGTTTCCAAGAGAGAAACTGAAGAATCAGAATCAGACAAATTGCATCCCATGGAACCCAAATCTGAGATACATGGAGGGGATAATGAATACTACTAAACATTTTATAGCTGTGAAGTTATTCGGAACTTCATTTTACAGCTGTGAAGATTCAAAACTCGACCTAAATCATCTGTCTCATCCAATTAACTCTGTAAGTGAATTTTTTAAGCAAGGGAGAAGCAGTCTGATTGAATTGCAACAAAACATTTGATAACAAACATGAGAAATTATCAGTCTGATGAATGCTAGCAGTGCAGCTCCTTCAGGACTACTTTTAGAACAGACTTTTACCTTACTCTATGATTCAAACTCAGAACACAGAAATGAAAACTATTCAAAAGCTCAATCAATACCAGTAGAGAGGGTGATATAAAAAAAGATGAGTTCACATATCAAAGGAAAACTGAATGATATACCATAATAAGTCTGCATTTAGCAAGTATATTTTTGTTACAAATTTAGAACTCAGCAGTAGACATTCAGAGAAAGATGTGAGTGCATTATTTGCTCAACTGATAATTATGACACTAAGCAGTACAGCTTCAAAAGACATCATCGCGCAGTGAAGGAAGTGTTAGTGTTATTGAAAAAAAACACTGCTAGAAATTCAGTTGGAATACTTCGTGAGTACATTGTTTTGAAAGAAAATGAATCAAAACAGATGCCAAAAAATATCTCCTTGATAGTTTGATTTGTTTAGTCTAAGAAGAAACAATGACTAAAGGGAAAACAATTGCTCTCTGCACATGAAAGGAAAAAGGGAGTAGAAGATTCAAGTTAGAAAGAAATTTCGTCTGGAAATGGAAAGAAAATTTCTATCTGCAATGGCAAAGATCCTGGCACACTCTTGCAACTGAATAAAGAGAGTCAATACTATAATTTAAGACAGATGGATGCACTAAGACATCTCCTCACAATGGTAGACAAAAGAAACAATGATCTAACAGCACCCTCCTCACTTCAACGAACGTTACTCTTAAACGCTTACAATGACAGTTTCTCATTTCAACATCCAAAGTTACAAAAACCTTCTTCTGCTAAGGAAATCTGAACCTCACCTTTCACTTACCAAGAACAGTGCAAAACCTTCAGTCACTAACCAACTACAGAGCTTAGTAAGAGGGCAGTTCTGCAAACCATTCTCCCGTGGGACATTTCCTGTCCTCTCCAACCTGTAAATCATGGGTTTACCTCCCATACAAAATATGCACACATGACAAAGCCTTCACTGAGTTACATTAATATTCCACTACAAGCATATTCATATGAAATAGAGTTTCGATTTCAGTAAAGCAGTAATAACTGTTTTAAACATACTGCAATAACGAACAGCTTTGCAGAAAATATCAAAGGTGCAGCACTGTTTTTACTAAGACACAAAATTCAAGAGTCTAAAGTATTCCTCCATGCATCCAAAAAGAATACATGGTACCATCATTTTCATAGAATTCAGCCATTCTTTAACTGAGATGGCAGCGATTAACTGTAACAATGTATTTTAGCACATTACCCAAAGAATTTCCGCTTTGGGTTCCTTTAAGCTCTTCAGCAACTCATAATGCCCTACAGTCCCTAAGGCTTCTTCCAAACCCCAGTGACCATCACTTTTTTCCAGTAGTACCTGCAAGCCATAAACCAGCATATTTGCCCCCACTAATGTATCCCCACATCTCATCCTTGGTATAACTAAGATATACAGCTTAAGATACTGAACTAGAAAGGTATTTTCCATACACACATTTATACTAAAAAGAAAAAGAAAATGAAAAAAAAAAAAAAATGAAAAAAAAAATACATTAAGAAGAAGAATTGATGACAAAAGAAAACAATATCATTGGGCATAATACAATTTTTACTGACTTACTCAGAAGAATGAGCTCAGTAGTATTAGACTGCACAGAATTAGGAAGGGTTTTAACCAACAGAAAATCTCAGCACCTAGATAGTTCAATATGAAGATCTGAGACTGACAAACAAGGCCAGCAGATAGATCTGGTGTCAGTATCTTAATCATAAAAACAACCTTATTATTCTTCTACAACATAATAAACTACTCACGTTCTCTGAAGAAAGCTCAAGAAACCTTCAGAATCAATTACCTGGCAAGAGCAGTAATTAGTACTTGTACTAAGAAGTTTACTTGTCTATTTCACTGAATATTTTTGAGTTTAGTATAAGAACAACTCAGAGACCATAAAGAACACCCAAAGATAAAGATGTATTCCCCTTTTTCAAGAGTCACGAAATATAAAGCAAATAACATACAACAAAATGGGACAATATAAGCTCCTATTTACAAGTAGGATAAATGCTTATGTCCTCCCTGTACTAGAGTAATATCTGACACTTCAGTACACCAATACCATATTAAGGAGTAATTTAAACAAAAGATAAACAACGAACATGTGTCTTCCACATACAAATACTGTTTTTGTTCAAGTCCGTCCCATTAATCAAGCTGTGATTCATCCCTTAATGGGTTGGATGTCAGTTAATCCAAATGTACAAGTCCATGGACATTAATTTACTTAGAAAGAATGGACTTTACTCAGAATTTACTCAGGAAGCTGGCAAAGAGTGTTTTCTTAATCTGAGATGACCAGATCCCCCCACTCCATCTTCGCTAAGAACCACATCCACCTAAATGCTAAGAATCTTTACTTTCAAGAAATGCCACTTTCCCACACAGAAAGCTTGCCCCAAGGTTTCATTCACATAATCACAGAACAGTTGACGTTGGAAGGGCCCTCTGGATTCACCTGGCACAGTCGCTGCTCAAACTCAAAGCAGGTTGTCCAGGATCACTTTAATATGGCTTCTGAATATCCCCAAGGAAGGAAACTCTACAACCTCTTTAGGCAACCAGGGCTCAGTCACCCACACAGTTAAATAGGTGCTTCCTGGTGTTTCAGATTGACCTCCTGTGTTTCAGTGTGCAACTAATGGCTTTTGCTTTTTCACTGTAATTTATATATGTGAATTTTATAAATCACCTAAGGACACCTGTATGAAAAAAAAAAAAAAGGAGGGGAAAGCACTATTCATTAGTTTTTAATTTCTGTAGTATGTTGGGGACACTGAGCAAATGGAAAACATATTCTTCTAGTGCAAAAAGCAAACACGACACTATACCTGCTAAAGGTTGTTTCAATTATGACTATAAATTCTCCAACTCTTAACACAGTTCAAGCTTTATTAATTGAAAGCCTCTAACAGTTCTTAACTAGAATATTCAGATGTTCAGCTGGGTACATTGACTTCCATCCTCCCTTCCCGGCCTGCACTCAGACTCATTAGTCTGATTAGTCAGGTTCACAATCAACCTTTGTAACATAAGAATTACTGTACCTTTATTCCTGGACAATGAGCAAAAAAAGCTTCTGGACTTTGAGAGTGATACAGCGCACCATGTCCTACACAACCCCAGGGGGCTCTGATGGTGAGGTTTCCACAATTAAACAGATCTCCGGAGCGGTAACGATACTTTGCTGCTTCATTAACGATCTGAGGAAAAAAAGAAAAAGTAATATCCAGTCCAACACCTCTTGTTAGATATCATTAAACCTGTACGACGCACAAGATGCATCCATATCATCTACTCCATGCATAGAATTCAGAGGACCAAACTAGATGCAAAAGGCTCTTGCAAGTCTTTCGAAAGGTAAATATTTTCCAAGGCAAGTGAGTTGCTAGTTTAGCGGGTTCAAGTTAAACACTCAGTTGCCAAGAGTAGTCATATAGCCCAGTTGCTTCCCCATTCCCCGAAGACAGTCAGTCAGCTCAGTTCAAATTCACAGTTTATCCTGTTGACAAATGGTTGGCCTACAATCACACAAAGAATTAAGAGATGGTGCTGGGACGACACAGCTGGAGAATTTAAGGCAGTTTAAGCTAATTTACATTATATAATCACCAGTCAACCTGGAAATGGTACCTCCCTGTTTACACAGTGCATGCATAAATACTATTACAGCTGTGGCTGTTTTTGCATAAAGCATATATTCAGACAACGTATTAATGCTAACAAAAGAATATTTAAAACAAATTCATAAAACAACTTTTTTATTTCATTCAAAATTATTGGTACTAACCTGATCGAATGCTGGAAAAATGTAATCTGCAAACTGAATTTCTGCAATGGCTGTAGCACCTGCAACAGCAACTCCAATACCAAATCCAACAATTCCTTGCTCACACAAGGGGGTATTGAAAACTCTATCTTTGCCTGTAAAACAAAAACAATTCCTTTAACACACCAATTGTAAGTGGAAAACTGAGCCCCAGAAATACTCAAGTTAAATTGTCTGCAGTTAAGCAGTCACTCAAAGGAAGACAAGGCTTAGGGTTAGATCTAAGTTAAAAACAGTTTAATTAATTTACAATATTCTCATTAGCATTTCAAGGAAAATAAGTTGTTCCAATGACATGCAGATGAACATGTGTAGTCATGTTTATATGGGAGGAATAAAGAGTACTTGCAAACATTAAGAAAGTTACAACGGAGAAAAAAAAATGTTGTGACTTCAAGTGTTTTTTTTCTTTTCCAGACAATCAAAATCATCTGTCCATCCTCAAACATACATGACCGTAAACATGCCATCTGTCTCCAGTATGCTTTCCCACCACTTCCTATAAGCAGATCCCAGTCTAACCAGTTTTTTTAAAGACTGCATTTCCCAAAGAGTTTGGTTCATCAGTAGGAATCATAGAATCACAGAATTATGGAATCATAGAATTGCTCAGGTTGGAAAAGACCTTCAAGATCATCAATTCCAACCTCAATCTAACCATACTACCGTAACTCTAACAACCCTCCGCTAAATCATGTCCCTGATCACCACATCCAAACAATTTCAAACACATCCAGGAATGGTGACTCAACCACCTCCCTGGGAAGCCTATTCCAGTGTTTAACTACCTTTCTCTAAAGAAATTTTTCCTGACATCCAACCTAAACTTACCTTGGTGCAACTTGAGACCATTTCCCCTCGTCCTGTCACCTGTCACCAGTGAGAAGAGACCAGCCCTGCTCTCACTGTAAGCATCTTTCAGATACTGGAAGAGAGAGCAATAAGGTCTCCCCTCAGCCTCCTCTTACCCAGACTACATAGCCCCAGTTCCCTCAGTCCCTCCTCATAGGGCATATTCTCCAAGCTCTTCACAAGCTTCACTGCCACTACCTGGACCTGCTCCAGTTCCTCCATGTCCTTTCTGTACTAAGGTGCCCAAAACTGAACACAGTACTCAAGGTGAAGCCTCACCAATGCAGAGTCCAGCAGCGGGATGACTTCCCTAGTCCTGCTCACCACACCATTCCTGATACAACCCAGGATGCCATTGGCCTTCTTGGCCACACTGCTGGCCCATATTCAGCTGAATGTCCATCAGAACACCAAGGTCCCTTTCCATCAAGCAGCTTTTTAGCCACTTCTCCCCATGTCTGTGGGGTTGCCTGGGGTTGTTGTGACCAAAATGCAGGACCCAATACTTGGCCCTATTGAAACTCATACAGTTTACCCTGGTCCATCAGTCCAGTCTATCCAGGTCCCTCTGTAGTGTCTTTCTCACCTCTGGCAGACCAACACTCCCTCCCAGCTTGGTGTCAGAAAAAAAAATCTCTTCTTGGTGTTTCGGGCAAAAGACTGGAAACCAAATATTTTGTTGTTTTATAACATTCCCATGCAAGTGCAAAATGCTCATTTTAACTGACATTTCTGTGCCATGGTAATTTCATATTCCAAATAGACTTTGATAAATAATTACAAAATCGTTCAGTTCGTGACAATAAAAACGAGGGGAGGGAGATGAAACAGCATTACAATTTCTTCTGTAATATAAACGTGCAATATTTTCCGGTAGTGTTTTGAGTTTCACACTTTAAGAATTGTTTTGGTTTGGTTTTCGACAGATCAGGCAGCAGGTTTTGGCTTTCCCTCCCTCTGCTCTCCTCCTTTCACACCTCCTCATGAAAATTTCTATGACACAACTCATTTAAAGCAAGTAAAAAAGAATGCCATCCAAGGATACTAAAATGTTAGTGGTGTCAGTGAGGCTACATAAGTCATCACAATTCTGAATGCCTAGCACAATTGCAAGACATTACAGATTCACAGGCAAGACAGGAGAAATATTTTCAAGCACCTTTAAACAAAAAAAAACATTTTTTTGGAGGGAAGCATTGTTTTCTGAATTTCCATGACTTCTACTCATTCCTTAGAAATGAGTGTTTGTACCAAATCCCTGTGACCTACAGTACATTTAAGATATGAATGCACTGAGCCACTTTTTGTTTAGAAATTGATTTCCAAGAAACTTCAAGCTTTTATTTCTTAGGACTTAGAAGTATTGCCATTCCTGGGAGACACAAGAATGTTACCATAACTAAATCAGCAATTAAGACTGAATTCCAGATTAACAAAATCATTGCATAGCTTTTGAAATAAGTTCCTTGTTGTCAATATGCCAAATATTCATTGAATATTATCCTGATCAACTCTTGAATCATATCACCCTGCAGATCTCAGAACATTTTACAAGTAGGAAGATCAACTAGCTACATATGAGCAAACTGACTCAAGTAATTTCCAGATGTGGGTCAACTGTACTTTGTTTCACATGTCCTGCAAAATAAATAAAATAATCCTTACAGATACCATGTTTAAAAGTTCTTCAGACCAGAACTGATGCAGAAAGTCAGAATGGCAGTAACTTTGTAGCACTGTTATTCACTGTTGCTGGGCATTTACCACCAGTGTGCCTCAGTGTAACACCAAGCCTGCATATTCCTGTTCTTCCTTTACATGTACTACCACCATCACTATGTAAAAAATAGCTCTAACCACAACAGGTTCCCAAAAAAAAAAGACGAGTAAATCCAGACAAGGAAAAGATCTTTATAAAAACATTGTTTGGTTTTTTTGTCCTTGCAATTAATAATTTCAGATAGATATCAATCATTCACTGGTTTTGTTGCCAAGAAATTTACCAAAAAGAACAATCAGTTTGAAAAGCTTCAAAAGGGGGTTATGTCTTCCCTTAGAAACAGACAAATGGAGACTGTTTAAGTCACATCAGCACTCTCCTTCCCACATGCAGAAAAAGGAAATTCGGCTCTAAGGGCTATTTAGGAGAATGCAGAGTCAGTAGATCAGTAAACTAATCCATAAGACAGAGAAAGAAAGAAATGCCATGGAAAGACAAAAGAAACCCTATAATAAGGCCACAGAATGATTTTTAAACTAGAGCAACCACATGCTGCTGCCCTTGACCCCAGAGGACAGCTATATGCATCTCCCAGGACTCCCTCTGCTTAGGGGCACCACAGCCTTCCTCTTACTCCTAATGTGCAACAGGCCTCCTCCGCAGGTGTCAGTACCACCGGTAGCAGCCTGAGCAATCCAAATCTCCATTTAGCACCTGTATTTTTATTTTTCAGGGCCTATAGCCAGTATAATCTAATCAACAGACAGCTTTCTTCAGCCAAAATAATTTTTAGCTAGGAAAAAGGAGCATAAGGCACCCATGAAAATGTGTGCATCTGTCCCAGGCTTCACCACTGCCTGGGCCTGTGAGGAAGATCTTCTCTTCAATGATGCACGTAATGTTAGCTTTTCTTTATTTCTTTCTACATCATTTTGTCTCAAAGCACATTAACATCATATTACATGTGTTTGTTTCATAGATGTCTACAGGCAGTGCAAAGTGTTTGACCTCATTCACTTACATGGTATTCTGATCGTACACAAGCAAATGTATTTTTAAATGCACCACACTTCATAGAGGCCTGAAAACCAGTAGCTGCATAATGGAAGGTTAGGGCATGGTTTGTATTTTAATTTGTTTCTCTTAGATGTGCTGTCCCATTTGGTCATAATTCTTCCCTCTCAGGCAGAGCACTGGAAATCATCTCATGGGTGTACTATAGGTAGAAAGGTAAAGCAAGCCAGCAGTGCATACTGTCACATAAGAAAACAAACAAATTGCTGAGAATTGCCCAGAAACAGTCAAGTAATACTAAGCTTACCTGATCTTATTCTGTTAAGAACAGGTTTTTTCAGAATAACTGAAATATTTTTGTGCACTGGTTCTGTAAATAATTGTAATATCATCATTCAAAAAAGTAAAATTAAATTAAATGGACTTGAAAAACCCTATGAAATTAGTTTTTGAGTAGTAGTTTATAAAAACTTCAAAAATAGCTGTTTAATATCATTTTTAGATATTTTCTGTATTCAGAATATAAAAGACACCCACTAACAAGACTGCTAAAAGTTTCGGGATTAAATTAGAGGCAGCATGATGCTATCAATGGGTACGATAAAATAAATGATGTGAGAATCAGTGAAAGAAAACATAAAATATACCATGACAGTTCTAACATAATCCGTTTGAAGCACCTAATTGGAACTTTCAGAAGTAAAGGTGTAATCCTGAGGTACTTCAGCTCAAAATGATAAAGACAGTCAGGTAATTCTCACTATATGAGATTCATAACTTAGGAATTAATTTTAGATGTATAACAATTATAGTCAACCAAAGCCTAAAGTATGCATTTTCCATTCATTAGATGGGAAAACACATCTTGGATATGGTTTCATTACAATTTTGTTTTACATAAAAGCTAGCCTTCCAGGACAAAAGATACACACGTCATCAGATAAAGCAAATTTCCTGAACACTAGAAACGTTATGGTATGTTTTTAGCCTCTTATTTGTATTTACACAATCTGAAAACCATTAATAAAAGGAATACCAAACATTAAACACTTAAAACTAAAAGCTCATGTATGTTTACATATTTTTCAAAAAGTGGAAAGGAAGTCTGTTTCGATGGAGTTATTCATATCAGCCTTTGGAAACCATTCACTCAGCTGAACTTTAACTCAAGACTAATAATCCAGAGATACTTTATCTTTCCATACCTCATTTCCCTATCAGTGAAGAAACATTTCCCAAAACATGCCTTTCACGTCAGCCAAGCAGCTCAAAACAATCAAGTACAAATTCAGATTTTCACTACAGGTAGAAGGAAGTGACACCTCTGCCTTATCTGAACCTTCGTGCATCGGTCTCTGGGGAGACAGTCCACTTATGCCCACTTTCATTCAGCCTGCCTAGCTTTCTCAGCATCCCCTGCTTTCAGCCATCTGAACAAGCAGATGCCCTTCTCCAAGCAATAAGTTAAACAAGTGACACATGGGGCTATATGGAAAACAGATTATTCTCCTTATGTCTCCACTCAGAAATTCAGAAAGAGTGTTAGATGCATGTTAAGAAAGCAAACAAACGCATCGCCTATTCAAGTAAATCTGAAAAGATTAAAAACTGAAGAAAAAAGTAGCAGCTGATTGAAAGTTGTTTTTTTTTATTCAGTTCTTTCATCCCCCTGTGAACTGCTTTTATTTGAATAAAACAAGATTGGTCTCTGACATTTTCTGAACAAAAAGAACCTCACCAGTGCTCAAACTGTCACTGACACTGACCCCTCTGCCTAAGGGGCAACGCTTTTAACTCAGTCTTACAACCATTTCCTGCTCCAAAAGGAAAAGCTTCATAGCAACCGAACAGAACACATGTTTACAGGCATATGTAGTCGATTATTATGCATTAATGTTTTGGCCTGCTGCTTCTTTATTTATTCCAAGCTGTCAGGAAAAAAGTATTTCAGCTTTCAATATCTGCAGTGAGTGAAACATGTTTCTCTTTTAATTTATCTCCAAAAATGAGTTGTTCAAACAATATGAGATCTCCTATATACTAACACATGACCCAAGGCTCCAACTCTGGAGCCTTTTACTCTGTAAGAGCGTATGTTCAAATATCTGAGTGGTTTGTGTTGTAGTGGTCAGTTTCTTAAGGACACTTTTCTTTTGGGTATTTCTACATCACTCTTGTTAAAAGGTATCTTAAAGAGTGAAAAAAAAAACAAACATTAATACTGGGTTGTTTTAATAATAAAATTATTAGCAATCACTCAGCAATTATTAGCAATTATTAGCAATCACTATTAGGCAACTTTTTATTTGCCCTGTGATCTCAGTAGCTTCCATTAAAAATCTCCATTAGAAGTCAAACAGAAGAGTCCAACAACTAAATATATTCTAAAGCTAAATATATATCCTACAATTCAGGATGGATGTAAAATTCATTTGAATTTTGATTAATTAGCAGGTAATCCCATGACAGTATTCCAGGTCTTCTCTTAAACCAACAAGTCATGACATGGTATCTAGACATAACTATGTCCAAAAAAAAAGACATTTAAGAAAATTGCAAGAGACAGAAACCCAGTTCAGAAAGGAGATCTGCATGCACTGAACTACATTTTCTGCTCCCTCTTCTGTTGCCACAGAAATCTGCTGTAACACTACTTTGCAACAAAGGATTCTGACATCTTCCATATGAAAGCTTTACGACAGTCAAATAACTGATAAGCCTTCCTGCTTGGTTTCACTCGTTTCACAGGATTCCCAGAAAAGATTCAATAAGGAAAAATATATATAAATAAATCTGTACTTGTGAAGCACTGATCACCAAAGCGTTGCCCAAAGGAAAGGATACCTATCCTGACAGGTAGATGTGAAGAACAGGAATTCCTCACAGGTTTATCCAGATTTATTTTGTTCCATTGACACAACCAACACTTCAGAAGAGTAGTTCAGATAAACAGGAAATTGTAAGAAGGAAAAATACCCCTTCAGCTGCTAAATCTTCCCTGATTACTATTTCTGAGGCATTCATACATATGAACAGACCTGAATATGTGAAGTAGCAACAGCTGAAAGCCTTCTCAACATGATGCTCCCTTGCTCAAGGCGGTATGTTTTATTCCTAAGTGCTCCATATACTTAAATTGTACTTCCACCTCTCCCCTAAGACTCCCTTAGGAGAAAACAGTATTTATTCGATTTCCATTTAATCATCATTCTCAAAGAATTTTACAGCTCTACCTACCAAAAGAACGTAAATTAAACTTACGTTTCTTGCTCTCTCCTCCATGCTGGATTTCCTATAATCTACAAAAAACTGGCATCCCCACGAAAGCTAAAGAGTAAAGTATAAATGATAAAATATGTTACCTAACCTTCCCCCTTTCTCAGCAGGCAAGTGGGAACAGGAGAGGTCAGGAGAAGCTAATGCAAAGCTTTTGCATTAACTTGAAACAGCCAGTAAATTTCTATGTCATTTAATCCTTCCATAATAGAAAAGCAGACAAGCAATTGCATAGATATTCTCTTCAGGAGCATGGTGATATGTGAAACAGATGAATAATGGAAAAATAATTATTTAAGGAAAACAACTCACTCTAATGTTAGACAAATGCTCAAACAAGCTGCCCAGAGCAGTTGTACAACCGCCTTCCTTGGACATATTCAAAACTCTCCTGGACAAGACCATAAGCAACGTAAACTGGCTCTTACTGTGAAAATTGGTTTGGAGCAGGTGACCTTCAAGGTATCTTCCTTTCAACCCTTATTATTCTATGGTTCATTAACAGCCCCAAGCAGAGCTATGTGCTGCTGATGGGGATATTTCATGACGCTGATAAAACAGTACTTATTCAGCTCCAAATTGTTTGAAAAATATTTTATCAGCAGTTCACATCAAAGCTGCAGATTTACTCACCAGAATTTGTTTCTGCTGATGACTATGCAGGTAGCCCACTCAGTGATGAATTCATTCTGATCATCTGGCTCATAGACCACATTATACCAGACTCAAGAAAAAAGCACTCTGCCTAATCACACCACAGCATTCATGTGTTCCTACAGCAATGACTCATCGCATCCCTTGTCCACCCACCAAAAACTTTTGCTGCACAAGAAGCACACCTGCAGAAAAGCATAACTGACTATGGAGATTTGAAAAGCCATATCGGGTGATAGAACATCCGTTTGCAAAAACAAGCTCTAAAATCAGCATTCACCAAACACTTACATGTGGGATAATATATCAACTTTGATCAATTCCACATATTTTCTGACTCTGTGCGATGTTACACAGCACTACAAGACATCCAGCAGGAAAATGCACAACAGTTACCAAAGCTACGTACTAAATCATAGCCTCTCTGTTAGGAGAGGCTGGGTAGACTATCTGAGTGACAAACTGGGGAAGAAGCAGAGGCAGCCTCTCCCACTCATTAGAATCAGTAGTGTAGAAATACTTTATGACAGTCTGAAAGCAAGCTGGCTCTAGCCTACATTGTGAAGCAACTACGCTCAACACAACAGCAAGGATTTAACACCGCTAGAAAAAAAAAGAGTACTGAATAACCAAGAATCTGCAGTAATGAAAAACATGTATCACAGATAATGCAAAATACATGCATAAGTAAAATAAACTTTGATCTATATGCAGTGCTTCCATAGAATAGCAAAAAATCCCTGCTGGATTACAAAGATACAATGTTTCTACAAATTAACATAAAGGAGACTTTCTGTAATTGCTAATATGTCACTCTAGTCACCAGAAGACAATACTGAATTAAGATTAACCTTCTCCTCAAAATGCTTCTGTTGGAAAACAGCTCAGATGTTTGACCTGTTCTGTTCAATATCTTTATTGACGATCTGGATGAGGGCATTGAATCCACTCTCAGTAAGTATGCAGATGACAGCAAGTGGGGAGAAAGCATCAGTCTGTCTGGGGATAGGAAGGCCCTCGATCCAGACAGGCTGGATTTCTAGGCTGAGGCCAATAGGATGAAGTTCAACAAAACTGGGTGCCTAGTCCTGCATACAACAACCCAAGGTAAAACTACAGGCACAGTGGTTGGAAGACTGTGTGGAGGAAACGGACCTGGGAGTCCCGGTTGATGCTCTGCTAAATATGAAACAGCAGGTAACCCAGGTAGTCAAGAAGGATGGTGGCATCCTGGCTTGTATCAGGAACAGTGTTGCCAGCAGGAGAAAGAAAGCAACTGTCCTCCTATTCACCTCAAGTACTGTGTTCAGTTTTTGGCCCCTCACTACTATAAAGATACCAAGGCCCTGAAGTAGGTCTACAGAAGGATAACAAAGCTGGTGAGAGGTCTGGAACACAAGTCTTACAAAGAGCAGCTGGGGGAACTGGAATAGCTGAGTCTGGAGAAGAGGAGGCTCAGGGGAGACTTTACTGCCCTCTACAACCACCTGAAAGAAGGATCTAGGAGGTGGGGGTCAGCCTCTTCTCCCATGTAACTAGCAATAGGACTAGAGGGAATGGCCTCAAGTTGCACAAGAAGAGATTCAACTTGGATGTTAGGAAAAAATTCCTTTCTGAAAGGGTGGTCATGTATTGGAATGGGCTTCTCAGGGAGCTGCTGGAGTCTATCTCTGAAGGCGTTCAAGAAACATTCAGATGTTGTACTAAGGGACCAGGTTTAATGGGGAAGTATTGGTGGTAGGTACTTGGACTGTATGATCTTGAAGGTCTTTTCCAGTCTTGGTGATTCTATGACTTCAGCAGTTTGACCCTCCTAACAAATGATTCCCATGAAAACTCAATGTTGTACTCCTGTAATAAAGTCTGCAACATCATCTTAAATTGCAGTGGTGATAATTATCACATTCTCATCACCAACTTCAGAGGCAGAAAAAGTAGCAGACATGCTAAATTAGTCCCATGCAATGAATACAAATGAAACAGAGAGCAGGCTGATCACATGGCTAATCAAGGCAATTGAGAGTGTTTTATTTCCACTTAAGGAATAGTAAAGGTTTGAGGAGTGACATCTAAAACAAAGCACACAAATTATACAGGCAGACTCTGTATTGATACAGACTGTAGATATTAGCTATGTTCATAAATTCCATCTTCTTAATATGTGACATTTCATCCTTGCTGACACTTTATTACTACAATATTATTTCTTAAATGTTTCAGTGTAAGTATTTTCTCAAATGGAAAATTCCAATTTGATGGAGTTCAGCAGCAAATACTTTATGCCCAGAAACGTCTCTTTAAATACCTTTAAAATGTGCTGCAGCAGCTTTCAAAAGCTTTGGACAGAATCTCTAAGGTTTCTGGACTCTTCTTTGCACTGGCAAAGCCTCACCCAGAGTAGAGTCCAGATGTAAAACCCAATACAGGAGAGACATGGACCTGTTAGAGTGTCTCCAGAGGAGGGCCACAGAAATGACCCAAGGGATTGCACAGCCCTAGGACAAGGAGAAATGGTTTCAAACTAAAAGAGGAGAAATTTAGACTGGATATTAGGTAAGTTTTTTTGTTTGTTTGTTTGTTTTATGATAAGGGTGGTGAGGCACTGGAACAGGCTGCCCAGAGACATGGTGGATGCCCCATTCCTGAAGATACTCAAGGTCAGGCTAGATCAGGCCCTGGGAAGCCCTATGGATGTCCCTGTTCATTGCAGGGGAGTTGGACTACATGATCTTTAAAGGTCCCTTCCAACTCTAAGGATTCTGTCATCCTACAATCCTAAGTTCCTTATTACAAAGTAAATCCTTTATTTCTCCTCAAACAGATTAACAGTCTATAAGAAGAAACAATTAAAACCAGTACGTCCCAAACAAAACATTCATTGCTTTCAAAACAGGCACACTAAAAACAAAGGAAAAACACAGACATTGACTTTTTTTTTTAATGTCAATATCCAATTGATACAGAATGTAGAAGTACATACTATGCCATTATCAAATTCTCAAATAACTTTTCTTTTTTCTAGCTGTAAATCTTAAGAAAAGAATTGGCTATTTAAGATGAAAATGAACAAAATGTACGATTGTGTAATGAACAAGGAACACGTTCTCCAGATGTTCCTATTCAAAGGCATTTATATAAATCAGAACAAAAAAAATCATAATCCTGCCAGACTGCTCTGGAAGAACCATGCAAAAAAAATAAAAAAAATTAAAATTAAAATAAAAAAGAACCTGCAGAATGATCTGCAAAGTCTGTCCACAAAGATACAAGAATAACCAAACTCCAGGCTTCTTAGATTTTATCCCATCACAATACATAAACCACTTTCAACGCAACGCAATTTCCACTCCATCTTAAGTCTGACAAATCAATATTGAACTACTTCATTCAACCCCATGCACTATGTGCATAAGGACAAGCGTATCCATAAAAGGGGTAACAGGGTGCTTCTCCAATAAGCTTTCACGCTGCTTCTGAAGCAGTGCTTATAAAACAAACCCCTAACTACTCATTTCTCATGCTACTTTAGGATGAATTTTTCTCCTCAGCTTATTGCTATGTTTCATACAGCAGACAAAAGACCCCATGATTATCAATTAAAAAGACTCAGAAGAAAGAGGAACACCTCACACCTGCTAATTCCCAAATAGTGGGCTTCTGGAAGGCACTAAAAGGCCCAGACAGCCTATCCAAACTATATTCCGCTACTTGGTGACCTTGTAGTGAAATGCTTGGCACCACAAGT
Organism: Excalfactoria chinensis; assembly: GCF_039878825.1. Lineage (NCBI taxonomy): Eukaryota > Metazoa > Chordata > Aves > Galliformes > Phasianidae > Excalfactoria > Excalfactoria chinensis. The sequence continues at coordinate 30,101,535 of NC_092827.1, read as the reverse complement.
GCAGACACAGAACTTCCACTGACGGATCTCTACTCCCTTGGCAGTAAAATACTGTGAAGTCTCCTCAATAACTAATTTGCCTGAAAAAAGAAAATAACAAAAACATTTCCACAATATAAACATTTTAAAGTATTTTATAAATTCTAGAGGAAAATGTATAGATTTTTAAAATGAACCAAAAGGTCTTTATCTATCTCTATTTGCCCAACTTTGAAAAGTTCTTCTACTATTTCACAATACTAAAAGCTGTCAGGATGCTCAGCATGTATTTATTTATTTATTTTAAGCGTATCCAAACCTTAGCCAAGAACTTCAGCAAATACAGTAACAACTTGGGGACATCTATATCTCATTATGTACATTTTCCCCCATAAGCATTTCACTTACACAGCCTGGCTTCACAAACACACAAAATACATTGTGTTTAAGTAATCGCTTTTCTCCAAAGTTGACTACCTCAGTTTTAGAAATGCAGGCACCTCCTGCCTAGATAAACAAAACCTCCTGAATTATTTTGCTGGACTATATACAAACTAGTCATTTACTGAGAATGAAGCGTTCTCACTGTGAAAAACTCAAACACGAGCTTACACCTTAGACACAGAATCTGCAAAATAACATTCAGGGATTACAGCGGATCAGACATTGGAAATAAACATCAGTGCTGCATGACAAGCTAGCATTATGATGAGATATATCAGCAGAAAGCTGTAAGCAATCATGTTTTACTCAGTAAGATCCAAGTAGAGTAATGTACTCAGCTTTGGATGGCCCATAATCTTCAGCTGCAGCAAGCAGAGTCCAGAAAAGATTGATCAATAAGAAAAAGCTTTGAAAGCATAATCCTGTGCTGGGACAGTGTGCGTAGGGAAGCCACAGAATTTCCATATCTGAAGGTTAAGAACAGCCTTGGCAGTTATCTGTCCCAAAACATACCCTGTCCTTCAGAGATCCAAATCTGTAAGGCAGGCAGAAAGTAGAGCAAAACAAATATGGAAGTGATAAATAAAATCATTTTTAAAGCATCCAGCTGATTGCGAATGATGTGGCTAGGTCATCCTCACATAAGGATGTTATTTTCTTGCTCTGTGGTTTCATATGCAGTTAAATCACTTGCTTTTTGATGTGATTAAAATTTTCCACAGGGAAAAAATCTTTAATTCAATTCCCCCTGCGCCCATGGGGTTCTATACAAGTGCTATTTCTTCAGTGATTTTCCAGCTTGCAAGAAAATATTCTGTATCCTGGATAGATTGAACAGATTCTGTTTTTTATTCACAATCTTTTTTCCCCACCCACCTCTCACCCTGGTGTGGTACCCTGGGCCTGGTGCATCCCAGGGTACAGTTGGCTCCTCTGGCTGCTAGGACACACTGCTGGCTCAGATGCAGCTTCCCATCAGCCAGAGCTCCCAGACTCCTTTTCAGAGGGCTGGAATCGTAGCATGTCACCATATCTCCCCATAAAGAATTTTAACCTTCCAATAGTTGCATAAATCATAACTTCACCAAAATACTGTATCCAGATACATGCTTACAGATGAGTGCATCCTTGTGAAAGGCATCTGCATGCAAGTGATCAGACTTAGGAACTGGTGTGGTCTTGGAAACATATGTATACATATTTACTAGTGGTGTAAATTAATTTCTGTGATAATGAACTTTAAAAAAAAAAAAAAGTTGGTATTTTGGATACTGCATTCCAATTCTTTCATTTCAAGAAGTGTATGTGTATTTGGTCTCTACTATCCACAGAAAACTCAGTCCAGGATATGCAAAACTCACTGCATGTAAACCAAAGAATTTCTGTCTCCCCAGAGCACTGTTTTAAAGAAAGAGATGACAAGTCAACCTTACTTTCGCTGATTTCTCAGAGCTCTGAGAAGGCCTGATCCTACATTAATAGATTCCTGACACAGCAGTAAGCATAGATCAGACACTCCTTTCAGCACAGACCAGAATGGCCCATCACTACACAGAGGCACTTCCAGACCAGGAAGTCCTCAAGACATAAGCGTTTGGAAGATGGTAAAACATTCACAAAATCATATATACATACTTCACTTCCTTATATGAGCTTCTCAACATATTCGTTTTTGGCCACAGTGCCTAGGTGGACCTTCCTTAGGAGTGACCCATTTAGACTGTTTTAATATTCTTATGAGCAGCCTGTCCCTATTCTCTATTTCTCTCTGTTTATTCTACCTCCCTCTACTCTACATACCTAGTCTCTGACTAATTTCTGACATTCTTGTTTCTCAGTCTTTACATCTGACCACTTTCTCCGGTTTTACCTAAGTCTGTTTCCCACCTCCTCCTTTCTTTAACTGCTGCCATCTGATTCCTGCCTCTGATCTGTTTTGTATCTTTGTAACGTCAAATGAATGAGGGAAAAGATGTCAAGAAGTTCTTTCCTATGAGACCGGTGAGGTGCTTGCACAGGCTGCCCAGAGGGACTGTGGGTGCCCTGTCCCTGGAGGTGTGCAAGGCCAGGTTGGATGGGGCCCTGGGCAGCCTGGTCTAGTATTACATGTGGAGGTTGGCAGCCCTGCCAATAGTGGAGGAGTTGGAGTTTCATGATCCTTGAGGTCTGTTCCAACCGGGGCCATTCAATGATTCTGTGATTCTGTAAAAGAGTTAATACTAATCATTCCATGCTACAGTTTTATTTCGCACACCAAGTGGAGAAACCAGCCACAACTATCTACACTCCAAGATCCTTTTAAATACATCCATAGGCCTGAAGACAAATGTGGACAGATATTTCAGCCAGGTATCACTTTCTCTAAAGTGTAAAATAATACATATCTCTTTAAAAAAAAAAAGTTTACACAGATTACCTAGGCTACAAAAATAAAGTAATGATAATCAAGAATCTACATGTTTTCAGGAAGGAGGATTATACAGCAAGTGACTTCTAAACATTCAGTTAATGCAGAACTTACTAATATCCATGGAAGAATGATGATTTGCTAAGGCTGAATCCAGCTTTGACATCACTACTTCAGATGTCAACAGAAGATGCATAGGAAGAAACATGATATCCTAGGTACAGCTGTCATTGAAAAGAAACTTCTACATATTGACACGCTTACATACAATTCCTCAATTAAACAATTTCAAAAGATACTCACCTAATCAACAACTATGATTTATTTTCTTTTAGCTGGGCTTCTGCTTACTGGTATACATCTCTAGCTGTGTTTAAATAAAAACACGGAGCTTAAGCAGCTTTTCCATCAAAAATAAAGTCTTAGATTTGATGATGATTTTGTCTAGAAGTATTTTTTTCTACTCACTACCTGTCCAGAGAGACCTGAGTAACAATACAGATAGCAACCACCATCAGCATAGAGTTACTGCTGAATATTAACACACTGAGCTCTCACTGCTGTAGTATTAGATCATCAGATCTCAACCTCTTTAATACACTTTAAAAGGAGGAAAATATGTAGCAAAATAATTACTCGTAGGCATAGACTGCCACCTAGTGATTTTTATTAGCGACAAAATTGGGGAAACCTCCAGTTCCAGAAAGGGGAAAAAAGAAGCAATTTCATCAAATTTTATATCAGCATAATGTGCTACTTGCATTCCCTATTACTATGCTAATGGCAATTGCAGGAGAGAAGCTTGGAAAGAAAGTCCAATAAGTTTGTAGCATTATTGTACAAGCAAGATCAATGAGGCTGGTTGCATCATCAGCTCTGTCTAGAATCCCTCCTTATTTAAAATTGACTATATTTAGCCTCTGCATAAAACAAGTGCTGCATCTGGAACTTCTTTCTAAGACAACACTGACAGACAGGTACACCCTTGTTGAAATTTTGGATTCCTTCAATTTTAGTGTTTTTGGGTTTTCCTAGTTCTCCTAAGCACTGTAACACCTTCAGTTTGTCATGAAGTCATTACATGTTTTCTATAGGATTTCATTGCTAGCAAAGAAACCAAAAGTTACTTGTGTCATCTTACCTGCCTTACAAAGCTGAATTATCATTTTGTGGACAACTCCTAAGTTCATATTTCTTCCTCACCAAATCTGTAGATCAGACATTGTTACCACGTACTTACAGGTACCTCACCAGTGGCATAATTATAAAAACACATTTGCTTTTCCTACCATGTCTTTTCTAATACCACTTTTTATCTCAATCGCTACCGACACCTTCAGTTCACTTTTCAGCGACATCTTAGAATTTGTAAGACAGGAAAGGAACTTAAGATCCTTCTATAATATAAGCATAAGAGAATAAGAGATTACATTTCTTTTAAGGCACAAACACATCAGAAAAGCTTTTCGAATTTCCCTCTTCCAACTAACATACTTTTCAGTCAAAACAATTCTGAAAATAAATTCAATTCCAGCTAAGTTGCCAGTATATTAAGACTATTGCTCATCACAGCAACCAAATTACTTATAGATATTCCTTGCAGCCCCTCAGCAGCATCCACCTCTACAGCAGCCCTGCACCCAGGGGCAGGAGCTGTCACAGTCTTTGAACAGCACCAGGATATCTGAATGTGTAGTGTTAAAATGCTACCACAAGAATGAAAAAATATCTACCCATCACTCCAGTACTGCAAGGCTTTCTTACCTCAGAAGAGACCAACAAATTATCCTCAAAGCAACATCCTAATGGTAAAAAGTTTACTTTTTTTCATTTTAAAGTGGAGATGCTCACTACAAAACAAGGTCGATAATGAAACTACCTGCTCCTCTTGCTTACTTCTCAAATGAATTCTTGTGCTGCTCGTTTCTACAGCAGCTAACTGCTGTCTCAGAGACTTCATTTTCACATGAATTCTGATGAACAGAGGACATGTTCCACCAGACTTACAGAACAAACTCAATCCCAACGTGCAACTGCAATGACTATCACTAAAAGTTTCAATCAGAATTTATGTAGATACATATTAATATATAAGCAGCAGAGTGAGAAAACAGCTGCATAACCAAGGAGGGAAGATTCAGGCTGGATATCAGGGGAAGTTCTTTACTATGGGAGTGGTGAGGTGTTGGAACAGGCTGCCCAGAGAGGCTGTGGATGCCCTATCACTGGAGGTGTTCAAGGCCAGGTTGGATGGGGCCCTGGGCAGCCTGGTCTAGTACTAAATATGGAGGTTGGTGACCCTGCCTGTGGCGGGAGGAGTTGGAGCATCACGATCCTTGAGTTCCCTTCCAACCCAAGCCATTCTACAATTCTATGATAATCACTAAAGAAGAGAATTAAGACAAAACAAACTTATCTTTCTAAATTGTCTTAAAAGCACAGCCTTCCTTCTCTCCCTTTTCCAGCACACTGTTTTCTTGTAATGTCCAAGTCAGCAGTAACTCATCTTCACCACATAAATCAGTTAAACAGATGTAATCCACTGCAAGTAGTTACAGTCATTTTTGTGCCCTGAAAAGCCTGTAACATTCTGCTTCAACTGCTGGATAGCCCAGTGGGGAACACAACTCCCATATTAAAAGCCACCACATTACTGTAGCCGTAACCAGTTCCCAAGAGGGGAAACCACTATGTACCGTCTTGAATGCCATAGATTAAAAGATTATTCTTTTTTTCTAGCATCCCACAGCACTTCTTGGGGCAAAAAGCTACCTAAGGAAATCACATCAAAGTTAAAAACAGTGATGTCGAGAATTCCTCCAAACTTGCCTACAAGATATCACTGAGTATATCCAAAAACATTCAAGTACTATCCAAAAACAACACAAATATGGCACTTATTTTCTTTCAGACTATTTGTTGTAACGAAATCTACGCCTTTATCTCCACTGATGTGAAGATATAGAACACCACAGCACAGAAAGCAGAATTAAGTGTCTTCTTAAACGAACATAATGTAAAGACTAACTTAAACCACGGATAATGCAAGAAATTAAAAGCTTGTGGGAGCTTTCAATAAAATTCAGATGGCCTACATCACCTTTGAAGGTTTCTCCCAATTTAATTATTCTCTTCTATAAAGCTCCTTATTTTAAATTCATTTAAAAAATAAAAACAATTTAAAAAAATTAAGATAGTCTTTTAAATTAAAAGATCCTAAATAACTACATTTTTCTTCCACTGAACACACCTCAACTGCCTGACATAATTAAGTATGTCACATTTCTCTTATATTTTTGCATATACATTTTTCCCCATCTAGACAGTAACACCATCTGAATGCCTTCACACAAGTCTCCTAAACAAGAAAACCAATTGCATTCTAGGTGAAGAACAAGCATAGCTATAAAATTGCTATGCTGTGTTTTTTTTCCATATTTCCAGAGCAAGTTAGAAAATATTATGTTTAACAAAATATTCAAACCTACTTCAAGGTAAGTCCTTTCCAGTTCGTGGCAAATAAGACCGAAAAGCATCACGAGTAATTGATAAGTGGCTCTAATTTGATGACAAATAAAATGGGGCTCAAATGATGAACACTTGGTCGAAGTACAGTTAAAAATTTGAAGTTATATTGATAAAGTTATTTGAAGAAGCAGAAGACAATTGAAACATCAACAAATTCAGTAACTTTGAAAGCTTACGTAACAGATAGCACATCAAAACTCCTATTTATAAAGAAAAATAGAATAATAAAGTAATCCAGCTATAAGATTTCTCTCCCACATATTCTTCTCTTCTCCCACAAAACCACACGGGGTAGGAAAAACAAATGTTAATACAAAGGTAACACCAGATGTAAACAGTAGCTTACCATACTTATCTCGCAAGCCAACTGTACACCTGAATACTCCACCAAAGGCCACATCTTCACCAAATATCACTAAAAAAAGAAAAAGAATAGCGAAGGAAGGTTAATGCAATCCCAGTGCATCTAATTTTCCCATGAACGTTTCAACAGTTTTTCTGTTAAGCACTTAGCACTTCATTCTAGTTCAAGATTTCTCTAGATCTCCAAGTGCTTCTTTTACACAGTCTAACTATAAAAGAAGCAAGGCTAACAAATAATCAGTGAAGTAACAAATCTATGCCTTGAAACACTATTAATCTAACTGATTCAGCTACGGCTTCATTAGGCCACTTATTTTTCTGAAGTATTCTATAACATCAAGAGATCTAAACAAATAAAAACAATTCCAATAAACAATTATGAAAGAGTTACTGAAGTTGTATATTATGCTTCAACTCAAACATTCATATTTTTCGTCCACAGATTCCAGTAAATTCAGTGATTTTGAAAAGCATCAAATTGAAGTGTTCTACAAAATAATAATCTAATGCGAAATTTAAAGCCTCCTGTAAACATGCCCACCAGATCCCTCAAGAGCTTCTTCAAAGGAAATCCTACACTGAAAAGATGGCAATCTAATAGCCAGGACAACTATTAGTATTCAACACTACTATACTCATACAGCACCTGGACAATAAAAGTTTTTCCCCCCAGAATAATTCCTTCTAGACCTACCACCAGTTACACGAGAGAAGAGGCCAACCCCTGCTCACGACAACCTCCCTTCAGGTAGTGATGGAGAGCAATAAGGTCTCCCCTAAGCCTGCTCTTCTCCAGGCTGAACAATCTCAGCTCCTTCAGCCACTCCTCCTAAGACCTGTGCTCCAAACTCCTCACCAGCTTTCCTGTCATTCTTCGAACACATTCCAGAGCCTCAATGTCTTTCTTGCAGTGAGAGGCCCAAAACTGGACACAGTACTTGAGGTGCAGCCTCACCAGTACTGAGTACAGGGGGACAATCACTTCCCTATTCCTGCTGGCAACACTGTTTCTGGTGTGAGCCAGGATGCACTTGGCCTTCTTGGCCACCTGGGCACACTGGTGGCTCATGTTCAGTGGGGCATCAATCAATAGGCCCAGGTCCATTGTGCTTTATGACAGAAATAGATGTTCAAAACATTGCTCCAAATCATTTTTATCAAAAGCTTTGTAGTGTTTTCCTACTACCATATGACTACACACTTTGGAATCATCTGGTATTAAGAACAGCCCTATTTGTCAATGCTGTCAGCAAGCTTCCACGAACCTACTCACTCTCCTCATCCACTGAAATGCATTCCTGTCTGGATTCTAGTTCTTATCTACCCAAGTATGAGTTCCCCCACTACTTACACAACAGTTGCTCAATTCCTATACAACTGAAAACACATGAAGGATACACTTTCTACTGCAAGAATCATTAATTAAATCACTAAGTAGAGAGATACTGACAACACACAAATCTGGATTGCAGAATCCTGGTACTGTCTGGTGAAGGGTTTTACACAGATACAGCCCTACAAGCTGAGGAGCAAAACTAGAACATTAGAGCGAATAAAAGGCTGAAGGTCGTATACCTGTTTAAGTTCCTCATAGAATTACATCCTACTTACTTTTATATTATTGATACTGCAGAAATATTGATAAAACCTGTTTTTGGAACCTATTTACCTTACAATTGCCCGAGTCAAGCTTAATAAAGTTGATTATAACACAGCTTTAGATTGAGAGGGAATGTATACAAGTGCACTACTGGATACAGAACATAAAATTTATCCTGACAGAATACACAATTAGACTTCAAACTAAGCAGTGGTTTAAACAGTGCCAAAAAAGAGCTACTAATGACAACAGGATCATACAGCTTTTCCATCTGTGTTCCTGCCATTGAAAAATAACATTTTAAATATCTGCCCTTTATCACACCTTTGTTGATGACAGAAGCAATAGATCTACTGTTATATCCATGAATCAAGTAAATCATCTTGTTCGATATGAAGTTTAGGATAATTCATTTTTAACTGAACTGTATTGAACTGTTTCTTCAAAGCTATCAGTTACCCAGACTGCTAAAGACTGGAGAATTCTTATATGGCCTACCAAAATCAGTAAAGCTGAAAAGAAGTAATAGAGAAGCAATAGAGAGAAAGGAAAATGGACAGAGCAGGGAATACGCAGTCTTTCAGAAGTACCACTTCCAGTTCACTCAACTCTCCATACTCAAAAAGCAAAGACAAAAAAAAAACCCTCCTTTATTTTCTGCTGAGACTTAGACTGCCCTAAAATAGCAGAAATGCATTAGCAAACATATTCCTGCCCCAACTTCCAATCAAAATACAACAAGCTGATAAGAGAAGACAACTACAGCTTAGAATGCATAATCCATTAACAATCTGTTAATATTCCACTTATATGCTTTAAATCCTAGCACATCTTTAAGCTTTGCTTATTATCAAAACATAGAAATAACATATCACAATATTTAAAGGCAATGAGAAAAGCATTCACTATTGTGCACAAATTCGCAATACAAAATGCAATTGATGAAAAGCAAAACTTGCTAACAAGTAGAGCATACCTGCAGTTGGATCTTTGGCTAAAGCATTATCCAAGGCACTCGTTATGGACTGGAAGAGATTCATCTTCTGAGTTTGTCCTGTGGAAAAGGGATTATTATTATTTAATTCAGTTCAAAATACACAATATAATAGAAAACGCTGGTGCAAAACATAACTAAAAGCTGAGTCAATAGCCATAAATACAATCCCCATTAGGAATGCCTCAAAGACTCATTTATTGAGCAAACTTAAATTTACAGGATACATGGAACCAAGTACAGTGTACTTGGCAATCCCAAGGACTATAACCCTACTCAGCCACTTTGAAAAAAGTACAGCCATAGTTGCAAATGTAGACATGTAAAGCTTATTCAAATGCTAGGAAGAAAGATGAATTCAATTTCTCAAAGGAAAAGGAACCCGCAGTACAGCCTTATTGCCCTGATACCTTCTGCTGAGGTTTACCAGATCTCAGCAAATTTCCTTTACTGTGTTTCAATTATTACTTTTTAACCTCTAGCCTTTACTATTCACAGAGACCTGCTGCCATCAGAAGTTTCCTACACCTCTTGGCCTGCAATTAGAATCATAGAATCACCAAGGTTGGAAAAGACCTAAAAGATCATCCAGTCCAACCGTTCACCTATTACTAATAGTTCCCACTAAACCATGTCCCTCAACACAACATCCAGTCTTTCCTTGAACACCCCCAGGGTCGGTGACTCCACCACCTTCCTGGGCAGTCCATTCCAGTGCCTGACCACCCTTTCTGAGAAGTAATACTTCCTAATGTCCAGCCCGAATCTCCCCTGCCGTAGTTTGAAACCATTGCCTTTGGTCCCACTCCCAGCTCCTTCAGCCTCTCCTCATACAGCCTGTGCTCCAGATCCCTCACCAGCTTTGTTACCCTCCTCTGAACACGTTCCAGGGCCTCAATGTCTTTCTTGCAGTGAGAGGCCCAAAACTGGACACAGTAAGATTAGAAAGTGTAAGAAGCATTAAACAACAAAAAAAGTGGGAAGTTAGATATGGAACAGCTGTACTTTAAAAGAGATTTAAGTATTAAGGCCTAATACAGGTCCTTTACCCCACTGCAAGGAAATAAGTGGCAGAAAATAAAACAAAAATGGCAGCCACATGTGAAAACAGGACTAAAAATACCAGAAAGAACTAACTTCTATTTACAGTACCTGTCAACAATCACTCAGCTAATTATCCCTTGGTAATTAGCTTTTTTGTGTTTGTGTGAAGATTATGGTTCAAGTCATAGCAGAGCTAGGGAGCTGTGTTCCTATACTTTTTCATGCTCAGTGGCTTTTCCTGTCACAGCTTACACAAGCCTTTAAGAAAAAGCTGTGAGAAACCATTGTGGGAACCATTCAAATTGTATTAAAGCTATAAGCGATCAACATTTGCAAAGTGAAAGCTGGGGAACAGCAGCTATTTCTTCTTTTCCCAGTCAGCCACACAAGGTTATCCTTTCAGCAGGGCAGTATTTGCTATAAGGAAATACCTATTCCTCCAGCAAATGTCAAATAGCCAGCACTGACTGTTCCAACCCGCTGGTCCTGCTTCTAACAGCTTCTGCATCAGCCTTTGCAGGAGAGAAGAAAGGAGAAAGTAATTGTGCCCTTCAGGTGTGAGCTATAAAGTTAGGATTAACGTCAAGACCAGACTAGTACTGTCATTTATTTTCCTTCCTTATTTCTCACAGAATCCCAAGGGTTGCTTTTGCTTGTTTTAAGTCAGGGAACTAGCTTGCATCTTAGCATTAGCGCTGACTGCCCCCCTCCACACACACACACACAAGGGTTTCTTCACTGGGACCTCCAGCAGAGGCCGGCAGCACGCAAACATTGCGCTCCGGGACATCTTGCACGCCTGTGCCTCCTCAAAGCACATGGGAACGGCTGAGAGCTGTCTCAGACTTCACTACAAAGTCGGAACACCTCATAGAACATCCTGTGTTGGAAGATCCCCTCAGGAACCATCGAGTCCAACTCCCAGCTCCACACAGCACCACCCAGAATTCAAACCCGATGCCTGATAGCGGTGCACAGCTACTCCTTGAACTGCGGCAGGTCGGGGCTGTGCCCACTGCTCTGGGCAGCCCGTTCCATGCCCACCAACCTCTGGTGCAGACCCCATCCCCAACTCCCAGCTGCCCAACCTCATGCCGTTCCCTCGGGCCCCGTCGCTGTCACACGAAGCAGAGCTCAGCGCTGCCCTCCGCTCCATGTGAGGAGCTGCAGCCGCCATGAGGCCTCCGCTCAGCTCCTCTGCTCTGGGCTGAACAAACCCAGTGACCTCAGCCACGCGGCCGGGCCAAGGCTGAGCCACGCGGGGTTCCGGCGGCCCCACCCGGGAACTGCAGAGAAACGGCGGTGGCGGGCCCGACAGCAGAGCCCTGCCCGCAGGGAGGACCCCGGCCCCGCTCTCACCGTAGGTGCTGGGTGCCGGGTCCGGCTCGAAAGCGAAGTGTGCAGCGGCCCGACGGGGCGCGGCCGGCAGGGGAGCCGAGCGGCTCCGGAGCGCTCCGCAGCATCGCGTCCTGCCCCCAGACCGGCGCAGCACCCACGCCAGCCCCGCCGCCGCCGCCATCACCATCCCTCTCGGGGGGCGCCACGGCCGCCGCGCGTTCTAAAGAGGCGGGGTCCCGACCGGGAGCTCTCATTGGCCAGCGAGGGCGGTGGGCGGGCCAATCAGTGGGAGCTCCGCGGTGGGTGGGGAAGGTGAGAGGGGAGCGAGGAGAGGGTGAAGTGTTTATAGGCGGAGGCACGCGGGAAGGAGGGGCCTGGGGGGCGGGGCCATGGTGGGAGGGGCGGGGCCAATTTGGGGGAGGGGCCAATGGGAGGGGCGGGGGCAATTTGGGGGGCGGGGCCAGGGGTGGCACGTCACGCGGGGTTGAGTCTGTGGTGGCGTTGTGAGGTGGGCGGTGTGTCCGTGCTACTTAATGTCCGTGAGGTTACTTAAGACCGACATGAATCTGAGAACTAATCGCAAGTACTGGACTCTGCCAAGAGCGTATGGCCCCAGGTCTGTTATACTGCTACCAAATATCCCAGTTTTGGACATAGCTTGTAGCTTCCTACATTTCCCAGTATGTATTGCTTTGTTTACACTGTAACTCTGCAGATGGTGCAAGAGGAATTCTGTCACCCTAATGCTATGTCCTGGCAACGCCGCTCTCCTCTTGTTTTCTTTGCTGTTTTCTCTCTTCCTCCTACCCTAATTATAATCGGCAATTCCATTTTTAAATGACACGAGTGTTTCCTAATGTGAGGTGAAGCAATACTAGAAACAACAGGGGCTACCTGCAGAGACATTATTCATCTTTTTATTTTTTCCTTATAAAAGGTTGTAGTGTTTCATAATTGTGAGAGGAGAATCCCACTCGTTTAGTTCAATCAGTTCAAATGGTCTTGAAAACACAGAGCATATTTAGCTCTACGTGCTACTGTGGCTTAATCTAGAGGTACCTGCATAGGGAAAGCTTCCCTCTTCTCCCTTGTCATTCCCAAGCACAATTCCCTTGTCTGTTTAAATATGCTGCCTTTATGAAGCATTTTGTCCTCTATGGATGTCTTAAGCTTAGTTCTGTGTTTTCTTGCTGTCGTTAGGACTAATTTCTTGTTTCATTCAGATTGATAGCGTTCATTTTGATTGAAATAAAAATAGTAAACCACGTGTCATCCACGTCTAAAAGTAAGAGAGTGTTACAACATGTGATAGAAAGGAAAATCCACAGCCCATGAATTGCCTTTTGTCAGCAGACAAAAGTTGGCATTAAAAAACAGTCATGTGGTCTGAAGCAGTCTCCTTTGGTTCACATGATTTCCCTGTAGTTTTCCTCTGTATTCCTGTCTGCCACCAGCAAGTACTGTACTGGAGATAGCTGCGTACAATGCAACGTGGCCCACGGGCTTAAATAAATGTTTGAGATTCAGTTCACCTTGTCACAAACTGACCTTGCATTGCTGATTAGAGCAGGAGCTGCTATCAGTCACCAAAATAATCAATGTTACCTCACAATGTTAATAGGAATTTCTGTAAACTGAACGTATAGATTTTGTACTCTGCTGGTATAGTTTCTGTACACCAGCTACCCACTCCTTCAACCAGTATCAATAGATGTATAGTGTGGAAGCAGGTGTGGTGAGCAGGACTAGGGAAGTCATCCTGCCCCTGTACTTTGCATTGGTGAGGCCTCAACTCGAGTACTGTGTTCAGTTTTGGACATCTCAGTACAGAAAGGACATGGAGGTACTGGAGCAGGTCCAGAGAAGGGAAATGAGTAGCCACAAAGTTAATTATGGTATTTATCATTAATTCTTCCCCTTTGCACTCAATCCACTTCCTCCATTCCATCAGATATAAAATAAAATAAAAATAAAAAACTATGGATGAATTTATTTTTAACATAAAAAGAATGTCTTCCTAAGTGCTCATTTGAATTACACAGTCCATATGGTACTGAGTAAATCAAAGTTTGGTTCAACATTTTTGAGTCAACTGTTGCTGCACAGTAATGTTTCCTAACCTTTTCATAAAGATTTTTTTATGACATCTGACAAAATTCTGCATAAGTCTGTTCCTTATGAATGGAATCTCATAGAGGGCACCGTGGCCTCTGTCTTAGGCAGCACAGGCATTCAGGCTTACCTCTTCACCAACACACAGAGTTCAGAGTATATTAGGCAGGCTGGACCTCACTGATAGATTGAAGTAATTCAGACTTTTATCCCTACCCTTGTTCTTTCTTCATATTTCAATAAATTCAATGAAGTCTATTAGAAAGAGCAGAACTTGAGAATTGGCCTACCTGGTTTGTAATTTGTCACTAAGGCCATTAGGTGGCAGAGAACAATAATGTTTTTACTTGGTGAAAATTAAAATGTCTTGAAATAAAGATGTGTCAGTCCATCCTCTCCACCCTTTTTTTGTATTAGAATTATTTCCCACTGTGAACTGTCAAGAGCTTTGTGTAGTTACTTATTAAATCACTTACAAACAGAGAGCACTGCTTTCATCAAGGCTGTTTCAGATTTAATTTCTGTGCAATCCTTTTGTCGCAAAAAACAAAACAATAAAAAAGGGGAAAAAAAGAAAAAAAAAAAGAAAAAAAAAAGAGGAAAAAAAGAGGAAAAAAAGGATATATTCACCCTAATGGGAGTTCTTCAAAAGCGATGTCTCACTATAACTGTATCTGTACCTCTATCCTTACTTCTAAACCTAGTCAAGCTAGATCTGACTGTTGGAGGTAGACCCTAGGCCAGGATAATTTCACTAGGCATTACTGGGAGGCAAGGATTGTAATTACTCTTTTGGGAGCCTTGATTCTAAACTGTCTGAAAGGAATATGCTTTCTTTCTAGATACAACTAGGGGATTTTTCCACAGCATAGATAGGGTGGGGTTGGTGTGGTGCTGCATAGGCCACCAGGCTGACAGATAGATGGGCGGATGTAAAAAGATAGGGAATTTGTATTGCCAGCAGTCTTTGTTTCTCCCAGTCTAATGTTGATTCAAGAGTTCCAGTGGATAGATGGCAGAGTGAGAGGGTAGGTAGCAGGAATCACAGAACAAGGCATGGCTGCTTGATATCTTACTCAATGATTGTTGCGTAGGAGACTGATTCCACTGCTAGTGACTCAGTAGGAATTAAGGATGCCTACAGTCAGCATTTCCCTGAGATGCAGATTTAAGTCCATAAGAGATTTATCCTTATGTGCTAAAATTCGTCCAGCGCTGCTGATAGTAACAGTACCACAGACTGTTGCACGTGCTTAACTGGAAAATCTCAGTACAGATTTTTCCATGTGTTTATATTTGCCTGTGAGTTTATAGAATCATAGAATCATAGAATGGCCTGGGCTGAAAAGGACCACAATAATCATCCTGTTTCAACCCCTCTGCTATGTGTAGGGATACCAGCCACCAGACCAGGCTGTCCAGAGCCACATCCAGCCTGTTTATGTTTTAGACTCATTACCAGAGTAAGTAATACTTCCAGAAAACATAATACAGCTGCAGTTTGCCATAACAGCTTGCTTGCACTGGAAAGAAGCAAAAACATTGGAGAGGTATATTGTTGGCTTATTACTGACTCATCTGATCTGCAGAAAAATATAGCTCAGTGCAGTTTTAACATGAGTTAGAGCCAATGAAGAGACTGAAACCCATTATTCACAGAACAATATGTGGTGGCTCAGAAGGACTGCAGGGTGATTCCTGATACAGGCAATCATGGCCAATCTAGGAGCTCTTTGTTCCCCCACTTCAGCCAGAGAAATAGGACAGTAAGCACATAAACTGTTATCTCAGTATCTGTGAGGTCTACAGCATGTCTGGCTTGGTTGGCACTTAGGGTTTTCCATCTTAGTGGCTGAACATCTCTGCAAAGATGAGTTTCAGTCACTGTGTGTCTTCTCAGGCCCAATGTAGGCAATCCTGTGGGCAAATGATGATACTATGAGATGACCTGGGCAACAGTTTCTATTAATGTGGCCTGTGTAAAATCAGCTTCCTTCCAAACAGAAATACTTGCAGTCTGCACACATCATAGTCACACAGCCACCACGGCTGCCAGGGAGGAAAGCAGGCCATCTTCTACAACCATTTGCTTTTCTTTGCAAGCAACTCTCACAGATAGAGATTTTGGGAAGCTGCTAAGCAGTATTTGACTCGATTCATCATTCTACCAGCATGCTACCAGTGTCCGATGCAGTCTTGCTACTCCAAACAGATTAGCTTTACAATCAATCCATAAGTCACCTTTAGATCATGGAGCTCTCAGAAAAGGTGTATCCCTGGTGTATCTCCAGGTATCTCCAGGGTGTAGCCCTGGAGATCACAGGAGAGGAACTGCAATGTGTTGAGTGACTGAACTCCGAGCCTGTGAAAAACCAAACAAGGTGCACTGTAGGCAGTTCCCTAGGCAAAACAATAAAATAAAATAAAATAAAATAAAATAAAATAAAATAAAATAAAATAAAATAAAATAAAATAAAATAAAATAAAATAAAATAAAATAACAGCTTTTTAAAGACTTCATGGGGGGGGTAGGGGGTGAAGGGAAGGAAAAAGAAAAAAAAAAAAAAAAAAGAAAGATAGAAAAAAAGAGAAAGAAAAAAGAAAGAAAGAAAATGAGTCATTAATCAAATACGTTTCTCTGAGATTTTGGTTCAGTGCTGTTTTCTCTGAAGAACTGGCTGCTGGAGGACAGGTAGGTCATGCAATTCAATATGCAATGCAAGCTGCATGCACATCCTGATTTGCCCCTACATTCTGCAGCATGTTGTGACCTCTGGCTTGCATTTCACACTAAATGATCTGTGCTTGGAAATACTGATGATGTTGCTCTGCTCACCCAAGGTTGGTGTCTAACAGTACGTTGGTTACAGTTATTGATTTGGTCAGGGACAGAATGGAGCTGTGTGGAAAGAGGAAAGGAGGAGCAGCCACAAAAAAAAACAAAAACAAGTTGATCACTTTCCATGCCTTATGTTTTAAAACCATGCAGTACAAAATGCTTGGATCTCCAGAAAGCAATGGTCTTCTCAGTGTGAATGATCTACAGATAGAACAGGGTGCCCCCTCCCTGAAAGCATTCATGGCCAGGCTGGGTGGGGCTTTAAGCAACCTAGTCTAGAGGGAGGTGTCCCTGCGTATAGCAGGGGGTTGGAACTACATGACCCTAAAGGTCCTTTCCAGCCCAAACCATTCCATTATTCTGTGATTAGGTGTTAATAACTCAGAATTTGAACTGAAAACTTCATACTCATCAGAACAGAGTGTTCTGAGTGCCATCCCTCTAGAAATAGAGCACATAAACAAATACCAAGATAATTGTCAGATAGAATTTGATAAAGTTGAGGAAGTCATCATATAAAAGATCAATAACCGCAATAACAGAGCTCATATTGAGTACAGCATGAGGACCTTCCTGATTCCTAATCTTAAACCCTAATCCTATTTTCCTAATAATGATGCTGTTGACTCATATGTATTGACCAGAACAGGTGCAGACAGACACGTCTTTGCCTCACTTGCTTTCCAAGCCAACTAGATGCCACCCACCTCTGGAAACTGTGTAGCTAGAGTGGCCCAGGGCAGTGCCCCAGTTAGCGAAATCTGTACAAATACAAGACTTTCAGATCTGAACTGGCTTGCTTTTGCCTAACTTGGAGTGTGGGTGAGGGAATCCACACCTATCCATACTGTGCTCTCAGAAGGCTGTAAAGCACTCACATTTGGTGCCTCAGAGGAGTGTGAAAACCACTTAAAACTGAGAGTGCAGAGACTGTAAAATCACAGATCACAGAATCACAGAATCACAGAATCACAGAATCACAGAATGACCCGGGTTGGAAGGGACCTCAAGGATCATGTAGTTCCAACCCCCCTGCCTGGCAGGGCCACCAAACTTCCACATTTACTAGATCAGGCTGCCCAGGGCCCCATCCAACCTGGCCTTGAACACCTCCAAGGACGGAGCATCCACAACCTCCCTGGGCAGCTTGTTCCAGGACCTCACCACTCTCCTAGTAAAGAACTTCCTCCTAACATCCAACCTAAATCTATCCTCTTTCAACTTAAATCCATTTTCCCTTGTCCTGCTATTATCAGCCTTTTCAAAGAGTTTACTCCCCTCCTGGATATAGGTTCCCTTCAGATACTGAAAGGATGCAATGAGGTCACCCTGCAGCCTTCTTTTCTCCAGGCTGAACAAGCCCAGCTCCCTCAGCCTGTCTTCATAGGGGAGGTGCTCCAGTCCCCTGATCATCTTCGTTACTCTCCTCTGGACCCTTTCCAACAGCTCCACGTCTTGTACTGAGGGCTCCACACCTGGACACAGTGCTCCAGATGGGGCCTCACAAAAGCAGAGTAAAGAGTGAGAATCACTTCCCCCAAGCTGGATGTATCAGGGCTGGAGGGACTGAGATTCATAGTATCATCATCATAGTATCATAGTATTGTGCAAGTTGGAAGGGAGCTTAGAGATCATCGAGTCCAACTCCCAGGTTTCGAGCCCCCTGTGTAGCGAAGCGACACTTCTACCCCTGCACCACACAGGGGGGATTCGAACCCGGGCCCTCCGGTGCCGCAAGCAGCAGCTTATACCACTGCACCACTTTTCAAGAAGAAAGGTAGTAGCAATGTTTACCAATCCAGGGTATCATGGCCATATGCTGGGGAGCCATGTGTAACAGCCCTCTGGTCACTTCTGCATGCAGATATGAAGTTCAGTGGCTTTCTCCAGTGGTCCCTTCCAAAATCTACAATTCCACGATTCTATCATTGTGATCCACCATTATGTATGACATGTCACCAGGAAAAAAGAGAGTTCTCCCAGTTGTGCTGAGTTCCCAGACAGTGTTGAACAACAAAAATGATGTCTTTTACTTTTTCCATAGAAGTACAGTCTCTGTGTTGCAGTGAACCACCATCCATCTACTACATCGTGTTCCAGTGACTGATATTTGTACAACTGGAAGCAAGTATTTGTACGGTATTGGCAAGTAACAGATTATTCCTAATTGCCAGATCCTGGTGGAAAAAGGCTGCTAGATCTTTCACTGCTTCTGCATAAACAATAACTTTCTTTTGCAAACACCCCTCCTCCTGTTCTCACTGCTGTTTCAGCCTCACAAGATTTCTAACTTACCCTCCTAGTAAGTATCTGTCTTTCTGTGAGTGGGCATGGCTCACACCATTTCCTCCGCGACTGAAATGGGCTCTTTCCCACGCTACTTGAAACCTGGTGTTTTCTCAGCTCCCTGATATTACCTGCTAGCAGAAAGCTGTGACCGTACCCTTCTTTAGTGAAGAAGTTCTTATCTTATCTGACATGCACAGTGCTTCATCTTGCAACATTTCTGCTACCCCCAGGCAATGTGTGTGTGTGTGTTTGTGGAAAGGAGGTGAGCAGGAAGAATGACAACTTGTACTTTCAAAATCAACCTCACCTAGGACAACAGTTGATAACAAGCCCAAGCAAAACTGAACAACAGCCTCACCCTCTCCTGTCCTAGCCCACTAGAAAAGAGTGAGGATGTCAGTTCAATTGGTAATGCTGCCTTCAGTGAAATCCTTTTTGCCACTAAAAAACTTGAGGCTCTTTTAGCCTCTATTAGCATTATAGAAACTTAACTGCATGGGTTTCCCCCCTTAATTAGGCTACTTTGTCAGCAGAGCTACGATAGAAAATGTGGCATATGTTTCCTTGTGTGACTTTTATATAAAATACAACACCATATTTTCATTTCATACCCTATCATAATCAACTCAGGTGCAAAGAAAACAATATTTAAGATTGAGGTTGAATGTGACTCATAACTGTTTTCTAACAAAAGTGAAATGTTAGGGTGTTGTTTTTTTTCACAAAACACTTTAATTCCTACAAAAGATACAACTGAAAAGTCACAGAAGTGTTGACATAGGTAACAGGGATTAGAGATATGAAAGTGAGATGTCCCCTGTGACTTGGAAGTCTGGTATTATTAAACTAAATGGAATACTATTCTCAGGGAGTAGTGGGTCTTCTTATTCCTTTCTGGGAAGGTGAACAAAGTCACTGAATTATCAGTGATCTGTTCTTTATTACAAACACACCTTTAGCTGGAAACATAAATCTAAGAGCAACTGTTTGTGGGAGATAAAGACTGCAAAGCCAAGCTATGCTAACAATAGAAGAGATTAAAATTAATATTGCACGTGCAGACTGGATCCAGATCACCTCTGCATATATCACAAAGGTGGGGTTAATCTCACCTTTAGCATCTGAAAGTTAAGCGCTGAATCTCAAATGGTCAGGTAGGCTCCACAGCTGTGTCACTAGGCAGAGATAAAGCAACTCAGAGTGTGACTCACCCAACCTAAGACAGGCATCTCAGGCAAGTGAGGCACAAATCCTTCTGAGCATGCTTAACTTTCTGTACTCCAGAGACTTGCTTGCAAACTGGATCACACCGTAACTAATGGCACATTATTTTTCCCATGGAATCACTGTCTCGCTCAATGCTTCCTAAATCATCCTTTTCAGCATCTTGTCTTTTTATCTTCTCCCTGTAACGTGTAGACCTCAGCCTTATTTTACTATGTGCTATAGAGCATGGCGCAGAACACAGAATTACTCATTTTGGGAGTGATGTTTTAAGGTGCTCAGGTGCATCGTTCACCATAAAACTTGGATAATATCTCTACAGATCTATCACAAAAAGGGCAGTATTATTATTATTATTACTCCTTTGTAAGGCAATAATAAAGGCAAGGTAATAAAGGCAGTGAAGTGGGAGCCATTGAAAGTTTTCCTGAATATTTGCAGCATGGGGACTGACTTTTCAGCGCTTACACCATATGGCATTTTGGAAGTGTGACACAGATTGTTGCAACCATTATTGTTACTATGGGAGCCCACTGACTTCTGCAAATCACACCTCCCCTCATATTTGCCACTAGGAAAAGTTAATTCCCACCTTTTCCTTTTCTTTTCTTTTCTTTTTTTTTTTTTTTTTTTTTTTCCTACATAACACTCTCAATAGCAGCATTATGGTACGTTCACCACTCTGAAGTGACAAAGTCACTTACCTTTATGTGGTGAAGCACTGGCTGGACGGCCAGGCCCAAAGAGTTGTGGTCAATGGAGTTGAATCCAGTTGGCGGCCAGTCACAAGCGGCGTCCCCTAGGGCTCATTGCTGGGGCTGCTTCTGTTTAACCGATGATCTTGATGAGTGCACCCTCAGTAAGTTCGCAGACGACACTAAGCTGGGAGGGAGTGTTGATCTGCCAGAGCGGAGGAGGGGACTACAGAGGGACCTGGACAGACTGCATCGATGGGCCAAGGTTAATGGCATGAGTTTCAATAGAGCCAAGTGTTGGGTCCTGCATTTTGGTCACAACAACCCCAGGAAACCCTACCGGCTTCAGTAGGTGTGGCTGGAAAGCTGCCTGATGGAAAGGCACCTTGGTGCGCTGATGGACAGCTGGCTGAATATGAGCCAGCAGTGTGCCCAGGTGGCCAAGAGGGCCAATGACATCCTGGCTTGTATCAGGAATGGTGTGGTGAGCAGGACTAGGGAAGTCATCCTGCCCCTGGACTCAGCGAGGCCTCACCTCAAGTACTGTGTTCAGTTTTGGGCACCTCAGTACAAAAAGGACATGGAGGTACTGGAGCAGGTCCAGAGAAGGGCAACGAAGCTTGTGAAGGGCTTGGAGAATCAGCCCTATGAGGAGAGGCTGAGGGAGCTGGGGCTGTTTAGTCTGGGGAAGAGGAGGCTGATGGGAGACCTTATCGCTCTCTTCCAGTACCTGAAAGGTGCTTACAGTGAGAGTGGGGCAAGTCTCTTCTCACTAGTGACAGGTCACAGGATGAGGGGAAATGGCCTCAAGTTGCACCAAGGTAAGTTTAGGTTGGACGTTAAGAAACACTTTTTTACAGAACAGGTAGTTAAACGCTGGAAGAGGCTCCCCAGGGAGGTGGTTGCGTCACCATCCCTGGATGTGTTTAAGAGCCGTTTGGATGTGGTGCTCAGGAATATGATTTAGCAGAGGGTTGTTAGAGTTAGGGTACTATGGTTAGGCTACAATTGCACTTGATGATCTTTGAGGTCTTTTCCAACCTGAGTAATTCTATGATTCTGTGATTCTGTGATTCACTACGGAGAATGAGGCATCATTTCAGGCAGCTGGTTACACAGGGACCAGTTGGGCTTACACAGCAGTCAGTAAACACAGCATTGTCTTCCAGTGAGTTGCGTGATGGGAAGTAATTGGCATTGTGCCTTCCAGTTCAGAGTAAGTTGAATTGAAGCCATTGTGTACCTTCAAGTTGCCAAGTCAAAAACCTATAAGGTGATTTCCATAAGAAGCAAAACTAAAACCAGAGACTGTCTAATGTACTCCCAGCAGCCTCAGCTTCAGGCTACTCCTGAACATTAAACGCTGTCCTGCATTCAGAGTGTTGGTGAGCTGTTGAGCTCACTGATTTGGTACTACTCAACAGTTGTTTTTGTCATCCTGATGGATGACCAATCAGCATACACATCACTTAATGCTAACCCCAACACGTGCTGTTTCTGCTCCAGACAGACAGACAGGAGATGGCAAGATGCTGTGGGACACACCATAGCACTCCTGGAGGTGGAGACATGGAAATCCTGCAAGTGAGAAATTGAGGAGCAGATTGTACACATCTGTAGGAAACCACATTTCATCACTTCTGCTGCCCACAGAACAACATCTGCTATCTGTTTGGAGGGAAGATAGGGTAACTGCAGAAGCATGCAGGGCAGGCTGTAGGGGAAATACCTTAAATCTGTAGGAAACTGAGCTACATTAATTCTGCTGCTCATGGCATGATTCGGTAGCTCTCAATCTTCATTACTCCCATCCTGGAAGCAATACAGAACAATGGCTATTGTCTGCTAAACAGATTTTTGAACCATATGGTTCCTTTCCTCAGTCAGGGAAGGAGTGTGTGAATAAGGGGGGATGGATTTCATGCCCACAGTTTAGTGCAAGACTTAGAAAAACAACCTGTAGAAAAGGAGTTAGTACGGTGAGTCTCCAGCTAGCAATTACAGCCAATGTCAGAGATTTCAGTTAAACAGAAAAGGGAGTCAGAGGACAATCAAATATCCCAAATATCAATATCCCAAACCTATTCTGATCATGAGGATTTATTCTGATTTTACCACATAGCAGCTTTTTATGTACAATTTATGTATCTATCCATCTTCAATTGGTGGTGCACTGAATACAATTTACTACTGCTTGAAAGCAAAAACCTCTAGAAAGCTAAAACCGTATAGAAAGGTGTTTAAACTGTTATGAAAATACTTACTAGAAATAATACAGTTGGACCTAGCACAGCATCAACATTTACTGGAATAACAGTCTTTGGATGTGTTAAAGATTTCTGAAAGGATATGGAGTCTTGGAAATGCTTCTGGCTCTCTGCTTCTAGTTCTAAAGTTCAGAAGATCACAGAATCACAGAATTGTAGGGGTTGGAAGGGACCTCTAGAGATCATCAAGTCCAACCCCCCTGCCAAAGCAGGCTCCCTACACCACGTCACACAGGTAGGCGTCCAGGCGGGTCTTGAATATCTCCAGAGAAGGAGACTCCACCACCTCCCTGTGCAGCCTGTTCCAGTGCTCCGTCACCCTCACTGTAAAGAAGTTCTTGCGCACATTCGTGTGGAACTTCCTATGCTGAAGTTTCAGCCCATTTCCCCTAGTCCTGTCCCCACGCACTACTGAAAACAGACCAGCCTCGCCACTATGTCTCCCACACTTCAGGTATTTATAAACCTGGATCAAGTCCCCTCTCAGCCTTCTTTTCTCAAGGCTAAACAGACCCAGTTCCCTAAGTCTCTCCTCATAGGGAAGATTATTTCATCAGACAAAAAATAAACATATCTTACAAAAATGTGAATATAATTTGTCTGAAACTTGTTTAACAGTCACAAAATCCTCTCATCTCTTCAAAATTAGGTACTTCAGAGCACAGAGTTCATCTGTTTTCAAACTCAGTCTGGTTTGATGTATATGATTTCTATTTCATTTAGTGTAGCCTCCCCTAAGGTGAACCTGAAGAAATGCTTTTCAATACCATCTACACCAATGTCTCGAGGAGAGGAGATTAGGTGAAGAATCCAAGCAAACTTGCCTAGACATCCTTTGAATGACATTGAAATATACTTAATCAAAGCTTGCTGAGCTACCTGCTGCAATGTGTGTACATAGTGGGGGCATTTAGGGCATAGCATCCTGCCAAAACTAAGTAAAACAATCCTGAGCAAACACTTTAGTTCTGTAGTCTGCACAGTTATGGGTGTCTGGCTTTCTAGTTCATGGTACTGCTCTGTCTAGAGAACAACAAAGATCATCTACATGTAGTTTTTGAAAAGATGCACGTAGTTCAACAATTTGAATTAGCATTGAGCAGTACCATAAGCAGCACATTAGAATCTAAAATTCCCTCATGTTAAATTCAACTTTGAAATGGCAATAGGAGATAAGTTTGATGCAGAAGAGAATGAGAACATTGACAGCGTTGTTTATCCACCAAATGATGCTGAGGCTGTGGTTTGGATAGGTAGAAATACTCCAGCACTGATCTAAATTGGGTAGATTATGTCAGCAAGATGAAGGTAGTGGTGTGAAGCAGAGTGCAGGCTGGCAGACCAAAGGCCATAAATTTCCATCAAAAAAAGTAGGAGTAGTTCATTCCCAAACTGTGTCGTTGCTCCCTGGTGGGACAATCTTACTACTGCTTCCTCCTACCCACCACCTGAATTCTAGAGCAGATTTTGCAGTGGGGTCCTTCACCTATGCATACGTTGATCCCTCTAATGCTGTCTAGCTGAGGTATGCCAACATCTTCTGAAATTTATTGGAGACTCAGGACCTGCTTTCTCCCAGGGGTTGGGCACCTATTCCTGTTCACAGATACTTGCTGGCCCAGACCAGGCGTTATTAATCAGTAACCCAGACAGCCACACAGAAGTACTGCAGCAGCTTCATTGCAGTCTCAAATGCAGGTGTTTCCCAAGTCTTGACTCCACAATGCTCCCTCTAAGGATTTGAGTCACTGTCTGTCATCAAAAAATAAGGTAATCTGGAACTTCCTTTAAAACCCAGCATTTCTGCTGCAGTCATCTGAAAGAAATGGGGACCTAATCCCTGTACTGACTGCTATCAACCTCCCCCTAAAGTGATTTGCTTAGGGTGCAGAGAAAGCTCTGCCATGCCTGTTTTTCCATGTTTCTTGCCCAAGCACTAGCCCAGCTGTATGGCTATACCCGCATTTCTGGGAACATCATTGATCTCATAACCCAGATGTGGACTGCTCTGTATCTGATCCTGTCCCTTTGCCAGTTTTAGTGGTCCTAAAAAGAAATAAACCATGTGGAGCAGGAGTATGTGAGGTATTCCATGATCCAGAAAGGATTTACCATTGTTGCTTCCTGAAATCCTGTTGGAACCGAGGCCTGCAGAATACTAAGATTTGGCCAAACATCAACCCAAACCTAAGAGCTCAGTTGAAAATGTGTTGAGTGTATGTAGAAGATATTTCCTGAGTTCAGTGGAAAATATTTCTAAACTAGTAAGAATGACCATGAAACAACAGCTGTGCAAATTCATTTGCTGCAAAGCAGGTCAATAACCCTCAGGTAGCTGCAGTAGCCTGGAGTCATCCAGGTGAGAGCAAGGCTTTGTGAAGATCCCAGCTGCCTCTGGGTCTCTGGGGAATCAGCTGGCAGCAGAAGGCACAGATCCAGAACGTAACACTGCTTTTACTGCCTCTTCCTTCCTTGTTAAGTGAAAATCATATTTTATCCACAGAGATAATAAAAATGCCTGCTTGTTAAACTGTGTAAGCAATTTCAGATGATGGATTTATCCTCTTCTTATCGCACAGGATAAAACTGGTGTTTGCTTTCAGCCTAATTTTATTGTGAAGTATTGAGAAAATAACTTGCACTGAGTTCCACTGGTCTGATGTTGAAGTACAGACACTCAGTACTATACAGACCATCTGGATGACATTAAACATTAAGAATCAGAGTCTGAATTCTGTTGGAAATAAATACAAAGACACTACAGCCTTTGAGCAGCTTATAAACCACTCACTGCAAGAAATACCATGGAACAACTGAAGCCTTCAGGCATCCTTTTGGTGCAGTCCCAAGTATAGCACACTGCTGACAGCACAGCCAGCAGCAGGGATGGCTGTGGAAGGAGTCAGGACCTGAGCCAGAGTGAGCTGGAGTCAAAAAGTCTGTCCATTTACTTTAGAGGACTCATAACTCAGCTCCTAATGACTCACTGCCTCTGTAGTGTTGACCTGGGCCACCTTCTCCCCAGAAAGAGGTTGGCACCAGGTATGAAAGGATGCAACTGCTTGTCTGAGTCTGTTCTGCGACTACTGTCCCAAGGTTTACATGTGGAAATACCAAAAGCATAGAGAAAGAAAGAAGAAAAAGCTATGCACTCTTGGCATAGTATATTATTGCCTATTAATGATACTCAGATGATGTAGATTGACTTACCTTTTCCAGTGTTCTTGCTCCGAAGGGAGCCTTGTTCACACATCTGAAACATTCCTACCACATAACTGCACACCATCCCTCCTACTGAGGGTGAGGCTGCTGTGTTACTTCTTAACTAAAATCAGAGACATGGTTAATTCTTTACAGTTTAAGATTTGCCTAATAAAATCTGTATTAGCTTACAGCTCCAGCTAGCTGCCATATCTTGTTTGAGGAGGATTTTTTCAGTAAACTAGTATTTTTGTAGTATTTTTGGCCCCCAACCCATAGCTTTAATTTGCCTAGTAGGATATCTGGAAGGCTGAAGAGACTTTGTCAGATAGTACAGAAGCTTAAGGCCCATCTTGCCCAGACTTTTTTTTATCTCAGTGGCTTACCTTGGGAGCTTCAGGAAGGAAGACAAATACCACACTTGTCAGGAGTATTTTCCTTGTCCTTGTTCCTTTGCAGCTTAGGAACTTACTGAACAAGAATGTTTCGAATCCAAATGCTTATCTGTGCCATCTTGTGCTACATTCAAATCTGAGACTACTATGTCAGAACTGCTCAGTGATGCTGCTCTCCCAGAAGATGAGGTGACACAGGAAGATGATTCTTAACTCTTCACCCTATTATGAATTTAAAGCGACAATGCATTTTCACTTAGGTAAATACATAAATAAACCCAAAGGATTCTCTTGGCTGTATAGAACAAGCAAATAAACCCAGCTGGACTAATAAGATCTTTCCATGATGAGCAGCCTGGTGAGATGTAGAACAGGTTTATCCTGCCCCTTGGTAATATAGTGCCTGAGCTTTCTTCTGTAAAGCCGCATCAATCAATCATAGAATTGCTCAGGTTGGAAAAGACCTTCAAGATCACCAAGTCCAACCTCAACCTAACCATACTACCCTAACAACCCACCACTCAGTCTGAGCAACCCTGAGCAGCTTGGGGGTGTTCAAGGAACAACTGGATGTTGTGTTGAGGGACATGGTTTAGTGGGATCTATTGGTAATAGGTGAAAGGTTGGACTGGATGATCTTTTAGGTCTTTTCCAACCTTGGTGATTTTATGATTCTGTGATCCTTCATGGTTCTGGCCCTCCATATGCAGTGCACACTTGCTACTACTGGGCCATCTCTCCAGGATTAAAGGTAAGGTTTTGTTCAAAGCAGTTCATGGAAAGAGGCATGAATCTGGAGGCTTTACACTGTCTGACACAGCAGAAATGGCCTTATACCAGGTAGTGTCAGACACTTTGCTGCAGCCCTTCCACCAGAGAAACAGCTTGTGCAGTCCCCCTTATCAGCACCAGGACAAGAACCATCTGTCTTCTTAAACATGAGAAGACAGACAAGTTATTTGCTCATCAAATGCAAAATGCTGGAAAGTAGAGAAAAGCTACAGTTTTTCAAAAGCAAAGCTAGAAAATGCTCCTGGTTAGCAATGCTGCCTTCAGAGTGGCACTGGAAAGGTGACTTTTCCCAGCAGCTCTCTTCTGCTGAAAAGCTGGCTCAAGAGCTGAAAATAGTGGTGGAGAGAAGTGTTTAAACACAATATGGAGACTGCTATTATATTAAACTGAAATCTGTCTCATATAATTGAAGATGATAGGTGTCAAATCTAGTGATTAGCATCTCTATATATGCCACCAATGGCAGATTAGGTATACGGTGTAAATCTTCGTGTTTGTGTTTTCACATTTTACGTACGATAAAATAATCAAGGTCTTAACAAGCGGTCTGTGGTCCAACAAGATAAATCATTTGTATTTTCATTTCACTTACAGATAAATGAGGTGTGAGTTTCTCACAGAGACAAAGGTGGCTGCAAGATATGGGCACTTCCGTGTGATTGACTGATGGTTTAGAAGACAATCAGATCTTCTTCTTGACCTATTTCTACACCCACAAATGAATGCTTTTCTCAATCAATATTGAGATTCTAGCGCTGTGAGATTGACTGCTGCTCATCCTGCCACAGATGTTGTTCTTGTCACTCTGAAAAATTGCTCCGAGGGTTCTTTGCAAAGATCATATTTTTTTAAAGGGAATTCTGAATCCTTTTGTCTCATAAAAATCTGCACTTGGACACTTTTTAAAGAATAATGTCAAATTAAACTGACTTTAAAGTCAATCTTCGGGTAGTTAGAGTTACAAAGTAGAATTAGGTAATTAGAAATGAAAATGTATACAGTGTTACCAATGGCAAAGCTATTATAAACCAGTGGACCCGAAATCAAGCATGTGCTTCAGTCTCAGAATATAGTTTTCCTTTGGGACCAACATTATCTGGGACAGCCTGATGTTACTGTGACATATGTCAGTGACTGCTCCTAGCAGACAGCGGATGATGAAGAGTATCTCTCCTAGGCAGATGACTTCAGATCTCAAACCCACCTTGGAAACTAATTGGATATATGACTCTTTGTCCTTCCACTATCATGGGAAATTTGTTACAGGAGAACTGCCATTGAGAAAGCACCCGATGTCTAGAGCTACCTCTCTGGGAGGAACAATGTCTCAGCATTCAACTCTTTACTTGAAATTGTGTTCAGTAAGGCAAGTTTCGTATAAAACGTGCCAAAGGGATTACAGCATCTAAATCAATCAGCTCAGCTGCAACACAAAGACAGAACACAAAGACACAACACAAAGACACAATGTATAAGAAAGGCACAAGTCTGCAGAGTGCTTAGATTAGTGTCAAAGAACCCTTTCACCCTCTGATTGCTATGACAAGATGCTAAAAGTTTTGTGGCAGTGTCACTGGAGGATACATCCAAGCTTGTGTGTGGTGAAGCATTTGTACGGTGATGGTCATTCTGATCTAAATCTCTCCTCCTCTTCCTACTTCCTCCTGCCTCAAGTACTTATTGTTCATTGGATAAAGCAGAAAAGGCTCCAGCACGTCCTTCCATAAGGGCAGAGCTTGAAATCTTCTGTTGTGAAGATGGGAATCTGCTATGGACAGTGTGAGGGTTTGTCCTCACTCAGGAAAGCCACAGCCTTTCCCATTATTGGCCATGACCTCAAAGAATCTCTCAGCTTGTTGCGAAGTAGAACTGAGCTGAGGAAAGCTCAGAGCCTAGGATACAAATGCTTCATATTAAACCTTGTATTCTGAACATACCCATAACTTGTTAATCGTGTTTTATGCAAGATAATAAGTGTGGACAACTGACATGACTTGATCTCATTTGAGACTGGAGCTGATGGCAACCACATGTGTGGGTGTGAAAATATTTTGAGGGCTACCTCAAATCATTTCCCAGCTCTGTCCTTGGAGAGGCTGCTGGGACAAGACATGCTATGCCAGGACACATCCTGCAGGAGGCTGCCTCCTCAGAGATCTGTGCTCCTACTGAGTCCTGGGTTCCACCAGACTCCACAGAGTGTCTTTGCAGCTTCATAAAGCTTGAGACAAAGCATCTGTGGAGATAGGAAAATGATCTTGAGATGGTCCACTGGTGGGAGAGGACAACAGCAGTGCTCTGAGGGAGGCAAAACCCCTCTCTGACTCGGCAGAAGCAGGGTCTCACCAGCTCAAGCAAAAATCTCTCCAGGAACTTTGAAGTTAGGCTCCCGTTTTATGATTTTTGGTTACTGGTATTCCACGTCATAACATCATGTAGTGCACTGGGAGTTAAAGTGTTAATGCTCCAGTACCGGGTACCCGTCCTGAAGAGAAGCAGAACTTCATCACTTCAGGTCATGCAGATCGTGTACATGGTAACTGAGCCCAGCACAAGTACTTCAGCAAAGATAACTCCTTTTACTGTATTTTTCCAAACATGAGATATTACGATCCCCAGCAAAAGTACAGTCATGGCAGTAGTTATTTTTGTTGCATTTAACTTGACCAGTAACACCCTACCATTACCTTCAGGTGTGCCAAAACCTGAAGGAGGATCCTGAAAGGAGAGATCTTGCTGTAGCTCCCCTGTCTGCTTTATCTACACACAGGTGACAGCAGAAACGTATGAAGTGCCATGAATATCAGCTAAACATATATACTGAAAGAACTTTTTTTCTGAATTAATTTTTCCATGGTAAACTCTAGTTTAACAAAACCCCAAGAAGAAATTCAGCATTTCATTAGCCAGCTTCTAATAAAGCATTTCTAGCACCAGTGCTCACAAGAAACTGTGCAACAAGTGGTCGGTTTTGGATGTGATCAACAGGGTGTTATCCACACACCTGGCGGTCACATTCATGAATCCAGTCACTCGATATGACAATGATCTCCAGAGGTCTATTACTTCTTTTCACCCTGACCACCTAAAAGGTAAAGCAAGCTGCCTAGACATTACTGCAACACATAAGGACAGAGAACTAAATGCAGGTTGATTTCACAGATAGAAAGCAACTGATAACAGACAATATTACAACTGGCTGTAGTTAACCTTTAATTGGGATCCAACAACAGCGTGTGCATGCTAAATGTGCTATTTCAAAAGCAAGCACATACATAATCCCATCTTGTTTATGCAACAAGTAAAATTAATGTAAAATGCTAATCTGACGTGATCACGCTCACATTACACAGCTGCTCTGAAGTCAGTACCATTTGACATCGAACCTCAAGTAGGATTGCTTTGATCCTGCCTTTACTTCACCCTCCATGAAAACGGGCCTTTACATTTGCAAAGACACTAAGTAAATAAAAAGTAATGATTTACTCACGCTTGTACTTAAGCACAAGCTGCCCTTTTTAATTAGGTCATAGAGCGTGCTTTGTCGTGCTTTAGTCCAGTCCAAGCGAGAGCCCAGGGGCAGCTTTCCCCAGCTATCATCACCTATGACTGATCCCTTCTTGCTGCACCTCTCCGTGATGTAATTTTGACTTACCAGCTTATATTCATGACAGGCAGAGGGCCGGAGAGCTGTTTATCTTCATCTAAATGTATTGATAACTCCTTCACACCTTTATCCGTATCTTCCATCCAATATAAGGATTTCAGACAGATTGAATGAACAGGATTTCTATGTGAAAAATGAAACAGGGAGCCAAGGTTGTTTTAGGCAGTGCTTCCGTACAAGATACTGCTAGAAGGACAAAACGGGTTTGAAAAATTGCTCTGTGGTAACTAAAATGGGGTCTGTATCTCACAGCACCAGAAGTGCTGGCTGGCCAAAAGGACTATGTATGATAAATTAAGAATTCATCTGAAGTACACACAGTGGAAAAGATGAGGCAATGAGGTACAAAGCAGGTAGAGGTTGCTAAACCATGCAAAAAACAAGAAGCAAGAGCAATTTGGGGGTAAAAATTCCTGTGACGTGAATGGAGAAATTGGGCAGGAAGGGAAAAGAGCTGAAGGCTGAGAAGCAGAGCTAAGCCAGAGCCTCCAAGGGAGAGCATGGAGTTCACATACAGCCAGGAGAGCGCCTTAGAGATTCTGAATGTGGTAGAAACACCCCAAAAAAAACCAGACAACTGTATTTCACAGTGTCTTTTTGAACACTTTAACAGTCCTCTCTTAGATACTGATGGACAGGCACCATTTACTACTGTGCACACGTGACTAACTGCATTAAAAGTGTGTCTCATAGATGCTGTTAACAGCTGATTATGAGGGTGGATAGTGATAGGACAAGGGGGAATGGTTTTAAGCTGAGACAGGAGACGTTTAGATTGGATATTAGGAGGAGGTTTTTCACACAGAGGGCGGTGACGCACTGGAACAGGTTTCCCAAGGGGGCTGTGGATGCCCCATCCCTGGAGATATTCAAGGCCAGGCTGGATGTGGCTCTGGGCAGCCTGGTCTGGTGGTTGCTGATCCTGCACATAGCAGGGGGGTTGAAGTGAGGTGATCATTGTGATCCTTTTCAACTCAGGCCACTCTATGATTCTATGATATTCTCCTGAAGTATGTATTCACAGCCCATAATTGTGACTTCTCTGCTGAACATGAGCTGGCTTGACAAGGGAATGGGATAATGGGCAAGATCATCTGCAGAGCAGACATCTGAGCTAGGAAGTTGTTCCTATCAGTATTCCTTCTCCAATCATTTAATAAAAAGGAGCTTCTATTCCATGCATTTCCCGAAGAGGACTCACCCTGACTCACACAAGTGAGACTTTCAGCCTGCTGCTTCAGTGCTATGCACTCACCAGTACAACTGACAGCACCAACACTTGCAGCCTTGTCGATGGCCTTGCTGGTAAAGCTAAAATCACCAAGAACAGATACAACAGAAAATGTGCAGGGAGCAAGCAGCTGATTCAATGACAACAGGCATGCATTTTTTCCCCAACCCCTTGGTCTTACATTATGCTGCCAAAATGGCTACAACCTTTTATCCATAAGGTTAACAAAACAATAAAATAAATCAGCTTTGCACATATTGAATATAAGCACCAGCAGCCCTGTTGGCTCAGACTCTTTCATATTGAGTTGGCTACGGCCTTTTAACAGTGTGAAATTTCATCTGTGCTGGAAGAGATGAGTCACTGAGGAAGATAAGGCTCACACAACGGAGCCATCAATAACAAGAGCAGATCTGGAAGCAACTGTCGCCCTTGCATTTCAGACCACTGAATTTGCATACAGTAAAATGCAGCACACAGACAGGGAAGCAGAGGGCTCTCACTATGGTTGTGGAACAGCTCTGGGACTTGCGGCACTCACTGGAGAAACACACACCTCTTCTGTGCTCCCCCCTAAGCAACAAGCTCAAATGGCAATCTCCTCTGATCTGAAAGAGGCGAGCTCATGTAAAATAGAGGGGTGTTTTTCGTTTGTTTAAATAAAGCAGCTGTTTGTGAAAGATTTCCCTATAAAGGCAGGGAATCGTCCGTC
This sequence comes from Excalfactoria chinensis, assembly GCF_039878825.1. Taxonomy (NCBI): domain Eukaryota; kingdom Metazoa; phylum Chordata; class Aves; order Galliformes; family Phasianidae; genus Excalfactoria; species Excalfactoria chinensis. Next base: position 30,068,414 of record NC_092827.1, on the reverse strand, counting down.
CTCGCTGCTAGCTGCATCTCTGCGCTCTCAGCAAGGCGATGGTGCCCTCAGGTGGATGCAAAGCGCTCAGAACCGCGTCGCAGTGCCCGCAGTGTCTCCCGGCGGCTGCGGGGTTTGCAGCCCTTAGGCTCTCAAGAAGCTCCAAACCAGCAGCCTGACAGACTGGCAGGAGAAATAGAGGTTAACAAACACACTGGAAAAGACGCAGACCTGCACATCGTGGCCTTGTGTTGAGCATCCCCAGCCCGTCTCGATGCCCAGGGCTTACTCTCCACAGGGGTAGGGATGGCATTAGACCTCCCTGGATTTCACAGAGTTCCCAATGGCCTGTTCCTCCAGCCTGCATTGGAAAGGCAGCCCTACCCTTAAGCCCTCATCATTTCCAGATTAACAAGAATGCGCTGCATGGCCTCCTCCTGGCAACTGATGAAGATGCTGGATGCACTGCAACACTTGGAGGCAAGCAAACAGCACAGAACTACAGGAGTCGATGAAGTTCAACTTAGCAGCCCCTGCCCCCTGAGCCAGTCAGCCAACCTGTGCTTCACCCATCTGGATGTCCATACAGTTCCTAGTATCCAGGCTTGGACTTTGGATAGCAGTGCCAAAAGTCTTGTTAAAACTGAGGTAGATGTTCTTCCCTTGTTCCCAGATTCAGTCATTTCCTCATAGAAGGCAATCAGGCTGGTCTAGCATGATTTGATCTACTGAGTAGCTTTGGAGAGAGTTGGCAATGCAAGACCAGAACTACAACAAGCTGTATTTATTAGAAGGAGATTTCCTAGTTATACGGAGAAACGTTGATAAGTAGGAATCAAAACTACAGCCATCTGACACAGCAGGAAGAAATACAGCATTCCTTACAAGAGTGAACTAAGTTCAGGAATGGATTCTTAATTCAACTGTCAAAATTATCTATTTCAGAGACCTCCATATTTAATACTAGAACCAGGCTGCTCAGGGCCCCATCCAACCTGGCCTTGAACAGGGCATCCACAACCTCTCTGGGCAGCCTGTGCCAGCACCTTGCTGCTCTCATAGCAAAGAACTTCTGATTTCTAAAATCCGAAAGAGCATGAATGGCAGACATAAAAAGAATGAAAACCTTCTATAATGGCAAAAACTTTTCGAAACCAATTAGTTCTCACCTAAAAGGTAAGTCTGACTTCACAAAGGCTATTAAAAGAAACAGAACGGGCTGTTCTGTCATACATAAAAGACAACAGAGAAATGTATGGATTGCTAAACTTACACATAACTTCAGAATGGAAGTTCCAAGAAGAGGATTCTTTGCCTTGGTTTTCAGTGAGGTCTATGATGTCTTCAAGGAGCAGAAAAAGGATGGCTGCTGACACTGAGCACGGCATTACACTACTCCATCCCTTTGGACTCGTGCAGCTTCCTGTGCTCTCAGGGGAAGCTGCTGATCATCACCTCCACAGCATCACAGCACACTGGCTCTGGGGCACGCCTTCCTTGGCATCCAGTATTGGTCAGAGACGAGATATTAGGCTACATGGACCTTGGTTCTGACCTCACATCCGCACTTCAGTAACTGTGAAAGGATTGGCAGGTAAGTATAGATGGGGCCATCTCATTTTTAAGACGAAAGTAACATATCAAAAGCACACCCAGATTTAGAAGAAAAATACGTAATGACAGAGATGCACGTGGAAAGTGATGCAAAATACAGGTTGGGTGTATTTAAATCAGCGCATCCTAAGTAATTTCTTTCCTCTTGGCAGTTAGGAGATCAGGATAAATCACACACACATTGACAAGCACCTACTGGCACAACAGGCTCTTATTGGTTAAAAAGGGGAAAAGGTGAGGGCAGCTACATGAGCCACTAAGACAGATGACAACATGTAGCAGTAATAGTGGTCTCATTGAGAAGACTGAAGTGTGGGTAGCGCTGCGCAAAGAAAGCCCAAGTCCAGTATGCTGAAAAAAGCCTTTCAAAGGTGAAGGATCACAGTTAATATTTTCCTTAGTGACAGAAACAGCATTCTAAGGATATTTATTGCTAACCTCTGCTTTACATCAGCCTCAGATCAAGAGCAGTAATCTTCTCAGATGGAAATGAGTTGCAATAAACCCAGCAGTACAAAGAGCAGGCCAAGCATCCAGAACCAAAGCCAAGGATTTCAGCTGTGTGCTGGGAGCTCAGCAGCAAATAGCAAGAAAGAAAAGTCATTTTTGATTGGTTATCAATGACAGCTGCTTAAGCCAACAAAAGTGTGTGGCCCAGAGATCATGCTCAGAAAAGCATTTCCCTGTGAGAACCAAATAGTAGTAATATTTTCTTCTGAATGGTATCTGGTGATACCATTCTGGTGATACCTCTGAAATACAGCTCCATTTTCTATTCAGCTTTCCAGGCTGTGGCTAACCAGCATGTACAAAAGAGCCGAGGCAGGTTGCTGGGCAGGTCAGGAAAACCCTCTTTGAAGGGCATGACACACGCGGCCAGGCAGGTGAAAGTCTGGGAGACAGCATGTGAGGAGCAGGTTGCATCTCACCTTCGAGCAAGTCTCATGGTAGCAGAGAGGCAGCACTTTCCTGTTCATTTCATTGCTGTTCTCTTCTTTTAAACATAGGAGTCATCTACAGCAGGAACTACAGAGTATCCAGCGGTTGGCAGTCCTGTCCATGGTAGAAGATTGGAACTAGATGACCTTTGAGGTCTCAATCCAATCCATTTCATGACTGTATATTTTTTCTGCAGAGCTAGCCCTGTGTTAATACATTCCTTTTGTATATGCTTGGCCCATCTTAAGGGAAGGAGATTTCTTCACCAGTGTGAAGCAGATCGTTAAATATGTTTAACAGTGGGCTGCAGCGACCATATCCTGGGACAATGCCCATGCCCTGGCTGAGTTTATGATCTCAAGGAATATGGGCCTTGCAAAGAGTAGAGTCAGGACCCTGAACTTCAGTGGCAAACTTCAGTCTGCTTAAAGAATTGCTGGATGAGATCCCCTGAGAAGCTTTCCTTAGAGACAAAGGAATGGAACAGAGCCGGCAGCACTTTAAAAATGCATTTCTAAAAGCACAAGAGCTCTCCATAGCCCAGAATAAGAAATGAGGCAAAGGAGGCAGGAAACCAGCATGGGTGAGCTAGGACCTGCTGGTCAGACCAAAGGAAGAAAGGGAAAGCTCAAGCAGTAGAAGCAGAGGTGTGTAGCCTGGGAAGAATACAGAGGTGTTGTTAGGTGTGCAGGGATGGGATCACAAAAGACAAGGTGCAGATGGAATTTAATTTGGCAAGGGATGCAAAAAATAACAAGGGTTTCTTTATACCCCCCTCTGATAAATGAAAAGGGAAAGCTGGCCCCCTCTGATATGGAGAAGGCTGAGGTACTTAACGATGTCTTTGCCTCAGTCTTCATTGTCAGCCAGGCTTCTTACACCTCTGGTGTCCCCAGACTTCTAAGCAAGGGTATGGGCAGCTAAATCCCTCCCAGTGTAAATCTGAAAAAATTCTGAAACCACCTCATGAGGCTGAATATGTACAAGTTGATGGGGCTGGATAACACACATCCCACAGGGTCCTGACAGAAGTGGCAGATATATGATTGCCAAGCTGCTCTCCCCCATCATATTTGACAAATCATGGCTGCCAGTTCCCAGGGACTAGAAAAAGGGAAACATGGTGCTCATATTCAAAAAAGACACAGGGAACTACAGGCTGGTGAGTCTCACCTCTGTGCTCAGGAAAATGATGAAGGGATCCTCCTGGAAAAGATGCTATGGCACACGTGAGGCAAGGATGTGATCTGAGGCAGCCAGCACAGCTTCACCAAGGGAAGATCGTGTCTGACTGATCTGGTGGCCTTCTGTGATGGAACTGTGTCATCTAGCAGGACTTACACAATGCTTTTAACATGGTCCCACACCACATCCTTATCTCTAGACTAGAAAGAGAGAGATTAGAATATTGGACTATTTGGTGGATAAGGAATTGGTTGGAAGATCATAGCCAGAGGGTTGTTCTCAGTGGCTCTGTATCTAGGTGTAGGCTTGTCGTGAGTGATGTCTGTTTTGGGAACGGTACTCATTAATATATTTATTCATGACATAGACAGTAGGATTGAATGCACCCTCAGTAAGTTTAACATCAACCTGAGTGGTGAAGTTGACACAATAGAAGGAAGGGATACCATAAAGAGAGGCACACAAGAATCTAATGAGGTTTAACAAGGCCAAGTGCTAAGTACTGCATGTAGATTGAGGCAATCCCAGATACCAGTACAGAATGAGAGAACTCATTGAGAGGCCCTGCAGAGGACTTTAGGGTCCTGATGGGTGAAAAGGTGGACATGAGCCAGCAGAGAGCTCTAGCAGCCTGGAAGTCCAACTTTATTCTGAGCTGCAGCAAACAAAAGGTGGACAGTGAGGGAGGGAACTGGCCCCCCTCAACCCTGCTCTTGTGGGAGCCCATCTCAGAGGGTGAAGGAGCTGGAACAGTTTGCCTAGAGAAGCTGTAGACGTCCCATCCCTGGACGAATTCAGGGCTGGGTTATATGGGGCCCTGGGCAGCCTGATCTGATAGGTGGCAATCTTGATCATGCTGGGGTAGGAAGGGGGGTGTAGAACAAGATCTTTAAGGTTCCCTCCTAGCAAAGCCATTCTATGGCTCTATTAGCTGGCATTTCCCCATGAAACCATCACTGGAAAGCTTCCAGTTATTGCCATACAACAGAGAATAAGAACATGCATATAACAAGTCATGAGGCAATGGGCTGTGGGAAGGCTGAGCATGGGGGAACTACGAAAGGAAAGGCCAGTTAAACAGGTTTTGCAGGACTGGTGGGAGACCTGCCCATGCAGGATGACAAACTGTGCCAAAGCGTTACTGGAACACAACCAGGTGCAGTGACCAAAGCTGCTGGCAGGAGCTGCTGCCAGTCTACAATAGGGTATGTGCAAAACATTACCTGGTGCCTACTATGGCAGCATGTGGTTACAAAATGAGCTGAGAAAGTTATAAGTGTATTCAAAGGACCTGAAGATGAACTTTTATTCACCAGATCAAACCTGTAACCTCCTATATAGTACTAAGCGCTACACTTGATTTCCCGCAGCCTTGCTCTCTCATCTTGTATCAGGGCTGAGATCTTCACCCTGTTCCTAGCTTCCAGGTGCCCCACTGGAGGCACGGTGGATGATCTCAGCAGAGAAATTACAAAACTGGCATAATTACTTGAGGTACTGACTCAGAAGTTGAAGGTGGGATGTGAGATAACAGTGAGATAGTCGAGACAACGTTGCTGGTATACAGGATGCCTGCTATAACATGATTGCTTTTCAGATGATACTAATGTATCTTAATCAAACATTTGAATGCCGCTTACGAAAATTATCATGTTGACAGGCACGGAGATTGAAATCAAGTATCTAGTACCCAAAACACCCCAACCACAGGGCTGCTGTTAAGGAGCCTAAACGTTGCCGAAACAGATCAGAGCAAGAGTCCATACTGTCCGATATCCTCTTTCCAAAAGCAAAGCCTTACAACAAGGTAACAGATTCCATCTCTGGCAAAACATCCCGTGCTTGGGATCAGAAGTTTAAAGGGAATTCCCAAGCCATAAATTGCAAGCATACCATTTGCACTCAGTGCCAAAGATCATCCAAACTTCCTTGAACATGCCTAATCTTTTTGAACCTGCTTATTCTTTTTGGCTTCCACAATAGTCTTACTTTAAATGTAGTTATATTTTACATGCAAAAGACAGCATCTTCCTTTCACCTGCTTAAAAATTCTGGCTGACCATTTCATCAAATGAAGCCCAGCGTATCTTAAGCCTACACAATGCTGACCTTTCTCTTCCACCATCTTATCAACTGTCTTCTATTTAACCCTAAGATCATTTAGATACATGGATTACCATAGCTCCTTCAACCCACACTATCGCCATCTTCTTTAAGTAAGAATGACCAGCTACTTATATGATAGCTTTCTCCTCCCCGTTTGCCTGTTGAATGGGGCTTTGAGCAACTTAATCTATTGGAGGTGTCCTTGGTGGAGCCAGATATTCACTGTAAGTCTCCTCAAATCCAATCAATTTTGTGATCCTCAAGCAGATCGTCAGAGAGAATCATAGAATAGCTCAGGTTGGAAAAGACCTTCAAGATCATCAAGTCCAACCACAACGTGACCATACTACGCTAACAACCCTCTGCTAAATCATGTCCCTGAGCACCACATCCAAACGGCTCTTAAACACATCCAGGGATGGTGACTCAACCACCTCCCTGGGGAGCCTATTCCAGTGCTTAACAACCCTTTCTGCAAAGAAATTTTTCCCAACATCCAACCTAAACTTACCCCGATGCAACTTGAGGCCATTTCCTCTCGTCCTGTCACCAGTGAGAAGAGACCAACCCCGCTCTCTCTGTAAGCACCTTTCAGACACTGGAAGAGAGCAGTAAGGTCTCCCCTCAGCCTCCTCTTGATGGATTAGCTTATTTTCAGACACTGAAGGACCCTGGTGTTAGCAGCTTTCGGAAAGTCCAAATACACTGTATATCAATACCACATACTCAGGCTCAGGAGAAAAAACTAAGATTTTTTTTTCCTCTATGCAAAAGGTCTACTCAGTATTCATACATTCGTATCCTGAATCTGCTCTTTGGTGTAATTTTCTCCCCCTAGTTTATTTATTACCAGAATCCTTCTCAGCAATCTAATTCTCCAGCTCCACATTTTTGAAGACCAGTATCATATTTACTGCCTCCCACCTCTAGTTATAAGGTTGATTTAAACTCACACAATACACTTTCTATTACAGCTACTACTAACTCCTTTAGAACACCTTTGGTTAACACCACCTGGAACCGGAGATGTTAGTGCCTATAAAAGCTACGTCTGACACACTGAATTCAAGTAATTTCTTCAAAGTTTTCTCTTACAATGAAATGTTCTGACATGAAATCTCGTGAGTCCTTCTGCACTGAATACTGAAGCAGATAACCTACTTTTCTGTAGAACTTCTCTTCCTGAAAAAGATGAACAGAAGAAGCAACAGGGGCTTCTCAAAAGTCAAAGCAACAACACAAGGCATTCCTAGCAAATTGGCTGACACCTCAAGGTTGTTGGTGTTTAAGAGGCATTCACATGTCCTCAGTAACACACTTTAACTTATGGTTAGTACTGAAGTGGGCAGGAAGTTGGTCAGGACTCTGTAGAGTCCTCCCCTCCATTGAACTATTCTAATATGCCAAAAGGCAGGATCTCTTTGAATATTCATCTGCTCTCCCTAAAATTATTATTTGTTAATATTTGCAATGCTCAACATGCATCACTGCAGTTAGGAAGCTGCAGTTAGGAAACTGCCTTTGAAGTTCTAAGTCCCTGCTAAGAAACCCAAAGTCAGATCAGAAGAGATTTAGGCACATATTTGCATTTTGGCTAGGTACCCAAGTTCAGCTCCAGTTTAGAAACTCCAGCTCCTTATTAGCGAGGTACCTTTATCCATAAAACTCACCAACACATACGTGCCAGTGAGCACCACCATCTCAACAGAAGGGAACAGCTGACTGCCTTTTACACAAACTACTGGGAAGGTGGAAATGCCATCTCAGCAGCCAGGTTCCTTAAATGCCCAGGCTACCAGATATGTCCAAATCGCATAAAGCAGAGGCGGCCTCGGAAGTTTTGCCTCACAGCACAATAGCTAGCATGTTCATCAGTGAAGTGAAACACGTGGGTTGCAGGCCTTCCCTTCCTCTGCCTGAGGGGTAGATGTTGGTCACTGCTCCCCGCTGGATGGCTCTGGAGTCCTTCCACGGCATGGCATTGCCCAGCACTCTTCATCCACATGGACATGTTTGCCTTCTGCCACATTGAACTGTGCTTGCAGAAATCAGAGACCTGTTAGACGAACATCCAAACACCATACAAACAAGCTACATTCCCTTTTAAGAATATTTTGGAGCACATTGCCAATCTTGCCTCCAAGTAACCTATACAAAACTACATAGGGAGTATTAATGCCAAGAATTCAACTCATTTCTGTAAACATACTTGCTATTTAGTTGTATTTTTAATTGTTTAACTACTATGTAAAATAAGGAAGAAACAACTTGAGATAAACAAAGCAGGTATTCAGTTTACTTGCACTTACCACGTAACAAGCACATCGTTATGAGGATACCAAGACAAGCCAGAGAGATTTTACAATATAGTTAAGAGTTGAGACAAACGGGCTGTTTAAATATTGACTTTCTCCTTGTGTTTCTTAAGGGTTCAAAACAGTGGCACCACTATTCCTCCTTAAATTCATAATCTCTTTCATTGCAAAAGCTGCCTGGATTTTAGCAATTCATCTGATTAGAGCTGGCGTCTTGGAATTACATCATTGTTTAGCTGCAATTTCACCTGCTAAGACAAGGAATTGAGGTGAAGAGTCAGATTTTTATCTTGGGTTTCATTGCAGCAACTCCCATGAAAATATATGGATAAGCTGTATAAAGATTCCTGTTCCAATACAGGTCTACAGTCCTATATCCCACAATCACACTACAGTGCCTCCTTCATTTTTTATATCTCTTAGCTTGCATGAGATCTCTGAATTACTTTATGTGGAACAAATGAGCAAAGAAAAGCTTAATGACAAAACAAGGTTTACAAACTAGGCAGGTGGGAACAAATAATCAAGATTGGAAGAAATACGTGAATTTAGCAGGAAGAATATACTTGTGTTAACTATTTGTATTTAGCTGAAATAGGATCTCCTAGCCATGAAATTATCAATGATAAAAATATGATAAAATAGCATTTTCTTTTATCCTTGCTGCTGAGAACCTGTGAAAACTGATGGAACAGTACAGACAACTGGAACAATAGAGCAGTTAGTTTTCAGCACTTGCTGTATCACCAGCAATATCACTTACACCTGTAAGGATTAACCTTTCATCCTTGTCGAGGTGCCCAGGAGTAAGACAGACTTCAGAGGTGGACCGTAATTCAAATTTACATCAATTGTTCAACTTGTAATTTGATACTAATTGCTGCTCCCAAAATTAGTCATTTATTTAGGATGGAACTATCAAGTACTTAAAGAAAGAGCAAAAACCCATAAGAGGGACTACAGCCTAGCAATCATTTGACCACTTACTTTCAGATTAAAACACATCCCTCTATGCACTCTCTACTGCTCAAAATGTAATATTCTCTTCCTTCCCTTCTCCTTGATCAGCAGAACAAATAGATAATGCCTTTCAAAGGCCAGGGAAGGAAAAAGGAGCCTGAGCACTGAGCTACTGAGATAGATGCATCCCTCATTCCTTGGAAAAATATTTTAAGAGCAGAGTTACGCAAGAGAACAGCCTCTTTTTCTTCTCATGTTTTAGAAGGACTCAATTTTATCCATTGGCACACCAGGCAAACCAGAGCCCTCAGAACTTATGCATTAATCCTTTTAGACTTTGGATTACAACTATGCTTACAGAGAAGCTGCTCAGGAAGAACAATGCTATGCTAATCCATAAACATGCAAGGTATCTTTCTGTAGTTAGGTATTTCTTAGTGTTACCTGCTGACTAAAGGCTTTTATTGGATCACAGCATTAGATTTAGAAGAAACTGTAACTATTCAAATTCATTGTTTGGAAAATTACAAAAAGGAACTTCACGAAGTACTCTTATTTATCTGTTCACTCCTCATGTAGTTACAGCACAGCAGTAATAGCTGACATAGCATTACGCTACACAAATGTATCCAAGAATGGTGATTGCAAACAGACATGCCATAATCTGGTCTAGAAAACCATTTTCTCCCCCTGCTTTATATACACACAATATCCTGCAACTGTGGACCTGAGTGTAGGCAACAGTAGTGCAGGATGGGCATTTTATAATCTTGAGGAAGCTCCAAGCAACAACCTCTGTTAACATACAGAACATGCTTTTTGCCTTTTAAAAACTACTCATGCATAGCCAACTCTGTAATTCACACACTGAGATCCCAAAAGAACCTGAAAAGGGGAGCAGATGGTTGTTAAAAAGAAAACAACACACCCACCACAATAGGAATGCACTGAGGGGCAGTAAAGGACAACTGTCAATGTAGGCAGATATTGTAATCTAGCACTGAGGCAGGCAAGGAAGAAAAATAGGGAATATAAGTTTATCAAACTTTAAATAAAAAGCATGACTAACAACCTACTTCATCTCATCAGCCCAAGTCCTCTTTCCACAGTCTTTCATGCTGTGGTTTCTTTAGCACTGACTACATGAGAGAAAGGATTGCAAAAGCACGTACTCAGGAAAAAAATAACATGGCACACCTCCACTGCATAGTCAATATTAAGCAGCAGATAAGCAAAGCAGTGGAGGTTTTAACAGTTGTAACAGCTTATGTTAACAGTTATACAGAAATTTTTCCAAGTGTAATTCAGAGAAGTAGCTAAGAGACATTTCAATTGCTCTTCACACAGAAGGAATATTCCACGGAGCAAAAAAGTTTTCTTCTTGAGCACATTTTCCCCTCTCTTGATAAAGCCAGAGAGAATATTTCAGTTCACACGCTCTAAGTAGTTTCCCAAACTACCTACAATATGAAAGGTAGAGAATGTTATCTTATTTTTTGTTGGTAGCTTCAATCTTTGCAACAAGTTTTCAAGTAAGAGACAAGCAGGGTACATATACACTCATTGTGCTTTAGTACAGGAGTATGAATGTTTGTAATAAACTAAATCAGAAGTAACAGGATCACTGGAGGAAACAAGCCAATAATCCAGAGAACACCTACTAAGTTAAAAGAGGGCAGATGTTGAACAGCCACAGGAACACCACACTCCAAAATAATGTGGTCTTCTATGAGCACTCAATGCTGTCACAGCAGGATAGCCTTATCTGGCATAGGAATACAATGATGGCTTTAAAACAGGCTTGAAGCAGAGGTCTGAAAATAACATGAAACCCATTCTTCAAGAGATTTCCTTTTTATTACTAAATCATTTGAATGACTGTTTTGCTGCCAATCATGCTTTTGTTCCTCTAAATCTTGAGTCATGCAAGCAAAAGCAACTGGAAGGTATCAGTGAAACCTAATGCTCCTAAATAAGAATGCAAACAAATTCTGTGAGCCCAGGTAATCTGGAGAAAAATGCTCAGCATGGGAGTTGGTAAATATTTACATGTATGTTTACGGTGAAAGACAATTCTTCCTCAAGTGGAACCTTTTTACAGCATTTTATCAACACATTTTGTCCCTCGCAAGTTATCCAGAATTAAGTACAGAATACAAAAGCTGAAAGATATTCAAATATTTAATACTCATCTGAAGGGAAGTAAACACAAACTCTGTAATTTAACACATAGAAATCATCAAGGAGAGCTTCTCTAGTACTGCCTTTCCATTTTTTTCCATTATTCTTTCCACTGTTCAAAGGGCATGACACTCTTAACTCATGAAAATTAACAAGGAAAGAGCCCTCACTTCAGCAATGAACCTAGGATCTTTATATGCATAACTTACAAAGGAGAAGGCAAAAGCCACAAACTTAAAAATACCTGCTCAAATAAGAGATTCTATAAACTGACAAACTTCATGCTTTCAAAGGACAACATAGCAGGTGTCTTTAAGGCAATATTTCCCTCCAGTCTGAAACCTTTAAATATTTAAATGCCTTTCAGTTAAGTAACTTAAAAATTCACTCTTGCACCAGAAATATACCTAAGTGACAACAAAATCTGATCAATCCACTAATAGTCATGTATAAAACCAGTCTAGCAACATTCAGTACACTTATTTACACTGCTTAGTATTAGTGCTCTTAAAAATCCGTATTAAGTGGTTTCTGAGCATCATTAATCTTGACAGTTCTTCTATTCTGAAGTCATAAGGCATACTGGATTTGCAAAGCAGCTGCATATTTATTTTTTTTTAATGTAACATAAGCCATTTTATTCTCATTACACTTCAAGAGTGATGCTTCCACTATGCCATTTATCAGTCAGCAAAAGAACAGCTCAAGAACCATATGACATTTACATGTATCTACCAGAATAGTAACTGATTGCTTACAGCAGCAGAGTGCATTTCTTCCTTAGTTTTGGACAAGCCTGGACACAAGAGATATTTCTCTAACTTTGTGGCAAAGAACAGAACAGAGCAATACTGTGTTCACATTGTAGAACATTTTAAGAGAATGGCATGTTTTACATAGCCACCAGTTGGTGTTTTAGAAAGCTTTTTCTTCCTTAATTTAGTTTCAGAGTGATAAAGGAGCTTGAAAAGTCTGTACAGCTTTGATAGAAAACAAAGACCATAGTCACAAACAATCTATTTTCCTTGTTCAATCCGAGCGGCAGGTCAAGATTTACTGTACAAAGGTATGTATTTTTTACATTTAGTTTTTAAAATGCAAACTTTATGCTGAGTGTCCTTTTAAAAGCGAGCAGCGCTAAATACTCTTTTGAACAGACCAGTTATGTTGCATCCTGAACAGCAGTACATCACTTTGCTGGCCATGATTTTTGACTCCCAGATTTGGCAAATGCCGATACATCGAGACTTTTGCCACTGTTGCATTGTTCATATAAAGTCTGAAAATGAAGAAAAAACACAGGTATTCAGGTAAACACAGCTGGTTTCACATATAGATTAAATCTTAATCTTTAATCTTAAGAAATGTTACCACTTGAAATAACTTCTCATTTAAAATATTTTTATTTCTAACCGCACTAAGATTTGTCTCAGAAATCAACAAATGAAGATGCATTTAAGACAGACAGCTTAGTCACAGAAGCTGCAACAACAAAGTACCTGCAAGAAAACACATACCGACTTAACAGTGAAAGAAAGTAGTGCTCTGCAAGTTTGAAGAGAGCTAATTACCAAGACTTAAAACCACGTTTACTCCCTTAATTGTCTCTGATGTGGAAACACCAGCATAGAGACAGATACTTATATAAAGTTTGCTCACACTGAGTGAATAAAGAGGCAAACTTCATATAAGGAAATCAGAAAAAACATTGGCCACAAACATAGCCACATCACAATATTATTAAAAGGATAATCTCTTCTTCACACAAAAGTTTCAGGTCACCATTCGGAACCATGAATGAAAGAACCATCTATAGTGATAAATGATCCAACTTCTATAAGGAATATGGGATATATTTTTGTATTTAATTACTTTAGGGTCAGTTACGGCTGTTACAGAGAAGTCTGACAGAAAACAACAGAATCACTGTCCACCAAAAAATATCCCCATGTTACCAGAAGTAGAAATACCCACAGACGGGAATAAAAACTCCTCATGATGCCTGTCTTCTTCCAGAAAGAGATCATGAAATTTGGGGTTTAGTTTGTCAATTTCTTTAACATCCTAACAACAAGTTAGCTAAGACAAGTAGAAGACCACAGGCAGTTTCTACCTTCCAGTCAGCTTAAAAGAAAATAGCCCAGTAAGGACTGTTTTGGAGGAGACACAAAGGCCAGTCATGATGGTGGGCAATGGAAATGAAGTCATACAACACAGACATACCGGGAGCTGAACGAAAAGAAACAGGGAAAGAATAAACCAAGAAAACCACCTTTTGAGTCTTCCAATTCAGGAGTGGAGAGCACACACCCACAAACAAAAGCATGACAATAAGCTAAGTTTTTGCAGCAGAGGTTAAAGCTCCAATATATGCATCCCTTCATCTTTCACTACCAAACATTTTACTTTATTGCGTTAAACATGTGCTAACATAGACCTAGGGAAAGCCAGTTTACTTACCCTAGCAGCTCTAGAAATAGAGTTGGGAGAATTCAAGCCAACAAGTTGGCCAAGGATACGCTTTACTTCTTCTGTTGCTCCTTTTGCATTTGCAACACCTAATAGTTAATTTAAAATTGTTAGAGCTGTATACAATTGTGTATTATTACCAACACGTCTGTCAGACACAGACAAAGGAACAGTTCTGAAATCAATAGTTTAAAAATTAATGGTAACTTGAAGTGAAGTCTTACATATAACATACGTGGGTACCAAACAAAACCTACTGCAATACCAACAAATGTATACATATAAAAAAGCCTTTTGATTTCTTAAACAGAATTTTAAGTGCTATTTAACAAATATATTTTAGAAATGGACATACCTGTTTGACACTGGGTTTGAATTTGAACATAGGGATGTACCAGCAACTCTGAAACTGATATTCTTTGTTTAGGATTTCTTACTAAACAGCGCTGCAAATGGAAAAAATAAATAATAATAATTTACCTTCTAACCAAGAGAATTAGTCTTAATTCCTAAGAATTAAGATTGAAACTGGGGATATTTCAAGACCTAGAAAATTATTGTCCAAGCTTCTTACTGTCAAGTCACTAACTTGAAATGACTAGCAACCGTAAATATTCCAAGAGATGACCCCAATTACTCTGTGAAGATAATTGCTAATTAAGATAAAGCTGGATATCCTGTTTTACTCTAGAAACAACACTGGAAGAAGTTGTCAGCTTACATCTCCTTATTTTGAAAAGCTCAAAATGTTATCAGAATTTGAAAGCAGGGGATAAGCACTTCTGGACTTCACTTTGTTCCCTCCTGAGCAACACAATTAGGGCTCTTACATAAAACAAATAAATGAAATTTCAAATGCAGGCAAATATGGAAGATATGAGAAGGGGGTGAAGGGTATGAAAAACCCTTAATTTACTTTGGGTGGCTCAAAGGACCTAAATAAGTAAATGCTTACAGCAGTCTGGCTTGTTGCTGAGCTGAACATGGACTTCTACTACAGAAACCATGATCTAGCTATTTTCAGTCTTTCAAAATAAGGCCTGTTACTATTAGCAGCAATTAACATGATTTGTGAAACAAGCTCCTCAAGCACAATTCATTTATTCAATTTAAGAAATAATAAAAGTTGCCATCATTTGAATCAGAATTATTCTTCAGGAACAATTACCTTTAGCACATCTTGAAGATCCTTCTCAGCAATATCTGGAAATTCTATTTCATAATGAGGATCAACAATAGCATACAGTTTTTGACGTGTATTTGTTATATGTTGAAATGGAGTCCTTCCATATGTCATACAATATAAAATGCATCCCAATGACCACACATCACTTTTTGGACTTATCTAACAAGTAGGAAAAAAAAAAAAAAAAAGATTTTCTCATTTAAGGAGTGGTAACTGTACAGTTCACTTAATAGTTTAGTTCTCTTACACGGGATGACATGATTGACAGACAGTGCACTGTTACCTATTAATACTGTAGCATAATGCAACTTTCAGTAATTTTCAATAAGACAGGTTGCTGTGGTGCTTTTTGTTCGTTTGTTTTGTTTTATTTTAAGTTAGCTTTGAAAAAAGTGAACTTTAATAACTCAAAAGCCTTTAAATTGGATGCTAATTTTGGATTCATTCATAAATCCAAATAAAATATACTGAACTAATTCAGCTCAGAAACCATTAAGGCATCACAGGTATGGCTTGTGCCCAAAGTCAGAAACTACGGTCCAGTTCTTCTAGGCTTTAAGGATTCAAGATCCAAATTCCAACTGGTACTTTTGGGCTATTCTTTAAAGGAGGACTTCCCACTCCTCTTACTGAAGTGCTTTAAAAAAAAAAAATAAAAAAGAAGATGAAGTTGGAGGGTAGGGGGAAGCGGTGGGATGTGGAAGATACAGATTGCATTGACTCAGCAGCATGATGATTTTCTCTAAAATGAGCTGAGAGCCAGAACAAGGCTACACTCCATTTACAAAATTTAAAGAATTTAAAATGTAGAAGTTTTAAAGGCAAGAGATGTAATCTTTTAATAAAGAAGGGCATTATCCTAACCTTTTAAGCAAACACGAAGAGTGTTCTACAGCATAATTTTTTTCTTACTTCTATTAGAAGATTTCTAAGCCAGTTCTATTTATGTGGACTGCTAAAATATAGCTTTAGAAATGCTAGCAATAGAGTGAAGAGCTCTATCAATTTTTGGAATAGACAAAACAGATGGCTATGAGCAGCACAAGAGGCAGTCAAGAAAATGACTAGGGAATGATTTTTTCAGTTGAGTTTTTGGAAGACCCTGATTATAAACATTCAGATGAAATGCTGAAATGTTAAACTGTGGTACGTGTGCCCTTTCTGGAACACAGTGCTCATGTTAACCTTCTGACACAGCAGGATATGGAGCAGTTGAGGTTTGTGGTTTACAGCAGCAAAAAGAGAGACAAGTAACTCTCCATCTCAGAAGATTTTAGGGCAGAAAGCAGGAGATAGAAAGAAGCCTCACAAAATTTTATCAGGTTTCTTTCCTAGTTAAGTACAAATTAGGAGGAAAAAAGTCTCGTTACCTTAGATTGCAATTTCCCATTTTCTCCACAGGAAGAAGACATATCTTGTATTGCTTCAGGTGGCATATAATTCATTGTGCCAACCTAGTAAAAACATTCAATGAGGCACGTTACTTAGTAAGTTGTTTGATTTTTGCCTCAAAGTACAGACAAGCATATAGGATATTTTCTGCTGAAGGCCACCATCACTTTGCTTAAGGAATATATCTACGTATGTAACATGCTTAGTTGAAGTCAGTACAGTACTCATTCAAGTTGTGAGATTAACATAATCAACAAGTACTGCAACATTTTATTAAAAGCGGTACATCAATTTTCCAGAATTGTCACCTGTGAATCTTTAACGATGCTCGTCACATCTGGCTGCATTTGGTTTGCAATGCCAAAGTCAATCAGTTTTAACATTCCATCAACTATCAGGAAGTTCGCTGGTTTCAGATCACTGTGAACAATGCCTGTAAAACAGTTTCAAATCAATCCAAGTTGTTACTCAAGTATGTTCATTGCTCAGTTAGCTAACCACTGTACAGACAGAACACACAAATCATTTTGTAGATTTCCTTTGAAGTGTTTCTTTTTTTCTCCTAATCAGCAGTAAGACTGGCATAATAAGTTCATAGTTTGAAGTACTAAAATCTGCAGTAACCCTGAAATAACTCCATGAGTCTCAAGTTAAATAGTTTCTCTCAGTAGAGGATAGGCCCTCTAGGGGACATAGAGCTATGCTGTATGTGCATAGCCATTCACTTAAAACAGTCAGGATTTAGCTTCAGATTCCCAAGTTTTCTTTTTGCTATGGCACAGACAGTAGCTTTTTTAGTATAAATCATATAATCAACTAATTATTCTTTATTTTTTCAATATTCACCATGTTACACAGAAATAGAATACATGCCTTTCAGTTACATGGGTAAGGATGAACGAAGGCCTAATGAATAACGAGGAGTGAAAAAGGTAAATTAAGTAGAAAAGGCAGATCTGTGCAGAAACAAAGCAGTCAAAATTTCTTTGGAGAGAATAAGTGGTTTTAATGAGAATTTTATGGAGATCAAGAAGTTCCAGGAGCCTACAGCATAGTCCATTACAGAAATCATTCTCTAGCTGTCAAAAGGAAATAGAAAATGCTATGAAACAGTGATAGTTGTTGATTCCTTTCCTCTGAGTCAAAAGCCAGTCTACCTCAATATCAAGACATGATCACTTTTGTTTCATCGTCAAAAACCAGTAAATACCACCTTCAAGGATCACTAGGCTTACACCAAAACTGAAAGCAGCATCACCTCTAAAATTCAAAACACCATACCTGTCTTACAACCTATACAAACACCCAGAATTATTTAAAAGTACCGTGTTCATGGATTGTGTGAACAGCTTCCAACATATTTTTCCAATAGCTCTTCCGTTCTAATGGATCAATATTCTTTTTCTTTTTCAGCCAGCTATTGAGATCAATGTTTCCACACTCCATTACCATGTAGATATGCTGATCAGTAATTTCACTAAAACAAAATAAATGTTAAAAGTCAAGGCAGCTTTATTGAATCAATAGTGCATGATACGAATAGTAAGTTTACTCACTAGCTATAAAGACGGATTATCTTATCACTATGCTCTTGTAGTTTACTCAAATGAGCAATTTCATTCTTATAGCTTTCAACAGTCTGCTGATCAGCTTCTTCTAGATTCACATACTTGACCGCATACAGCTGCTTCTTTTCATTCAGTACTTGAAACACCTGAAAAAACAGTTAAGTCCATTCCAACTTAAGTCCAATTTATTTCATGGTCCTCCATTTCACTACAGACAGAGTTTAAAAAGATAAATGTACCTTTTAAAAAGGAAAAAGCACATCAAATTTATAAAAGTTCCCACCTGTTTGCTGAAATAAAGGTTTTATCAAAATTCATCAGTTATAACAAACAGGCTGGAGAAAAGGAAGAGGGTATCTCTATGTCTATAACTACCCGAAGGGAGGATGCTGATAGAGTGGAATCAGGCTCTTTTCAGTGGCACCCATAGACAAGAATAGAGGCAACAGGCACAAACTGAAACACAGGAGGTTCTCTCTCTACATCAGGAAGCAATTATTTACCATAAGTGACAGAGATCTGGCACAGGTTGCCCAGGAAGGTTGTGCAGTCTGCTCTTTTGAGATTTTCAAAAGACACCTGGACACAGTCCAAGGCACCCTGCATGAGTAGGGGTTGGACCAGATGACATCCAGAGATCCCTAACAATCTCAGCTGTTCTATGATTTAGGACAATTCTGCAATACTAGGAACTTTAAGACTCTTAATCTTAAAGATTATCTTCAGGAATGTAGAACAGTCTAACTTAAGGTCTATGGAGAAAGCAAAGCAAGAAAGTGGGCTGCCACCATCATGGCATCTAAGAGAAGATAGTTGAGCAATCACTTTCTTATTTCTGTAGCTTCTGTTCTGTTCAGCATTCTCATTTACTGTTTTCCTTATTTCAACACAATGCTTTATTCACCCACTGTTTTGACTTTCTCTCTCCACTGATACCAACAGTTGTTTAACATTCTGAAATGACAGTGCCACGAAATATAACTTGGGAAACTCAGAGCTCTGAAAAATAACACTGTAACAAATCTCATCTGTGCTCTATGCTTCTTTGCATCCATGAGAGATAAAGTGTAAGCCTGTGGCCTTAAAATTTTGTTTTAGGTTCTTTGTGTCAGTCAAACACTTCCTATTTGATAGTACTAGCTCAAGAAGTATTAGATAACTACACTATATATGTTTATATTAAATACCACTGTGCAAATGAGTGACTACATATAAAAGGCTAACGCAGCATCTTACCTTGCTTGAGCCTCCACTACCTATTTGCTTTAATATTGTATAAACTCTTCCTTTAATAGCAATGCTTTCATTTGAAGGTATAGAAGCTGAAACCTGTGTACATGCAGAAAAATAAAAGAGACTATTGGTACACGTGCATCAGAACTTGGTGGAACTCTATTTTTACTATGATTATTTAAGTTGTCTTGATCTTCCCAAACAAGGACAAGTATAAAAAAGAAACCTCAAATGTTTGTCTGCTAAAAGCAAAAAATCCCCACAGCATAACTTGTATAACAATCATCACAAGTTTACTAAGCAGCATGATTTCATAAGCTTGTCCATCGACATACTGAACAAAGGCCTTGAAAAAGCCATACAAAACTTTGTAGAGACTGCAGAATAGAGGTCATATCACTTGCTGTACTCCTAAAAAGAAATGCAATTACCTATGCCCAGTTGAGTAATTCCATCAAAATTTACTACTTACGCAACTGTGATGGGCTTACATATTCCATTTTGTTTCACTTCTTTTATTTCAAATCACTCAATCTAACCAGGATTACTATGTGTGTGTGCAGAAATGCACACAGTGAAAACACATGCAATATCAGTTCTCCACAGCAACTTACAGGAAAGTAGAGCCTAAACTCTGCCTTAAAGTCTCACACAATTCAAATTAGTGAATAGATCTAATAAAGAATAAAATAGTTATTTGCAGAATAAACAAAAGAATCTGCCCTTCCCTTACTTACCCACAAATGAGAGTAACAACTTTAAATTGAAAATATATGTAATACACACCTCTCCTCTAAAAAAGTCCCCAATGGAAACATGCTAGAAGTGGTAGAAGACAGCTTAAAGTTGTTACCTGCAAGCCCATTTGAGTTTGAAATGTAGTTGCTGGAGTATGTGGTAGAAAATATGGGAGCTGACTGTAGGGAGTAGAAATTTGATATCCTGGTGAAAAGTTGTTCCTTACAATTGGTGTTCTGAAACTAAAGGAAATCATTGTTAAGAATGTCTGTATTTAAGTGTTTTTGTTTTTTTCTTTTTTAAATGAAGTTTTCTAAGATAAAAATCTTCATTCCTTCTTGAAATTTAAACCCCATCAGCAAACGTCCAAACCTCTGCTATATTCAACAGTTAGCACTAAGAATCTTCCACTTTGACTTAGAAGTCCATAGATCTACAGAAGAACTAAAACACAGAAAACATTCCCTTAAAACAGTAGCAAACTAACCTCCCTTCTTCAGATACCAGTTGGCACTCTTGCTAAGTTGGAAAGTGAAAGCACCATAAAAATACGATGGCAGCCCATAAGACAAGGCAAGCTACAGTTATTCCTAAGCTTACTATTCTTTGTTCAAAACACTTAAGGATGAAATGATTTTTTTTTTCATTGAAAGTGAACATAATGCAACAAAGCTTCAAGACAAACACGAGAATTCTTGAGAATGTCACCTATACTGCATATGAGCAGAAAGTAGAACATATATTTAAGTAAACTAAATATTGCAATAAATCTTTGATACCTTCTGATCTGCCCCCTTCATATGTCTAAAACGTATTTAGTTATATTAACAAATACATTTTTCCCCTCTGTTGTTTCATTCATTAATGGCACAGGATGAATTGTGACTTATAAGTATTTAAAGAAAAACTTGAACATTACACAGATGGCACCAGGCTGCTTCAACCTTGCATTGAATGAAAAGCTATTAGTCTGTCAAACTCTAAACAGGTTCTTGCAATATTGATTTAGCATTTCAGAAGTGTTATTCATTCCATTTTTTATATATATATATATATATTATTTTTTTTTTAATTTTTGATATAATCTGGACTAAAACACCACTAGTAATAATCTGTGAGGGTTTACTCTGTAAATATCAGAACTGGAAAACAATTTTACACACTTGGTACTTATTTTGTTGAGAGTAAAGTGACAAATTTGACTTTTCAATCCTTCAATATAGTTGCCAAAGCACAGCTCTCATTGATCACATAAATTACTCAACAATTACCCATTATCTGGTACCTTCACTATGTATCGTGTAAAACAAACCTGATTTTCACAAGCTTCCAAGTTGTCAAAAAGTGGAAGAAGCGAGCACAATTTCCTGGCAAACCATTTTATTTATTTATTTATTTATTTATTTTAAATTAACCTTTACTATGAGATGACATGCTTCACTCACTACAAACATTCCAACTCCACGTAAAGTGTTGGAAGCAGTCAGGAATCTTTTTTGCCATCTGAACAGAAGAACTTAAAATCCTCGTTAAAAAAAAAATTCACTGAAATGGTTCCAGAGACCAAGTGCTGCCTGTGACCATGAAATCAAATGAAGTAGCTTACCACTCCATATAATCTGTACATGTAGAGCTTGGTGTTCCACAAACATACAGTAGATCATTTTTCTTTGAAACAGCATCTGGTGGTGACAATCTTCTTGAAATGGGATGACCAGACTGCTCAAGACTTGACCGCTTTCCCTACAGAAATTGAATGTATTATTTCACACAAGAAGCAACCATTAAAGAAATCATTTTTCACAATATGTGAAAGTAGCTTCAGGTAGAAAACCATCACATATTCCCGTTACCTCACCTCTCTATAGCAGTTTTGCTGCATCACTTCTTGACTTGGCCATTTCTTTCTGGAGTTAGCACTGTTCAGTTTTATCTGATCAAATTGCTTTCTGTAGCTTTCAGAAGAACTGGACTGTTGCTGTTGACATTCCAGGCTCCTTGGTTCTGGTATCTTCAGCTCTTGACACTGGAATTTATTTTCTGAATAAATCAGAAAATTAAAAATACTTAATATTCAGTACTTGAAACAGTTTCTGGTAATTTACCTCAATTTCTAGATACATTTTCCTTCATTTTCTACATCAGAATAAATGAGAATCATTGATTTACTGGAATCTGACATCTTTTACAGAAACTGTTATTTACAAGGCATTAGTGTAATCTTCAGGGTTAATATTCGGCTCACTGCAGTAACATGGCAGCTTTCTTAAAAAAGTTATAGTATTACTACAGAATAACACAAACATCCTGCTGTAAGTAGGCTGTAAATAGCATAGGTTAGGAGTGGTCCTCCAACTGCTTGTACAGTCTTAGATTCATGTAACTAGGAAGTATGTACTAAGCAGAAGTTGGATGCAATTTTAAAAGACAAAAAAAACAAAACAAAAAACAAACAAACAAAAAACCACAGTATTTTCTTTAGAAGCTTACATAAAACACAACGGGCAAAGCATGACCTGAAACCCAAACTGTTCATATGCAAACTAATGGGTAAGGCTTTGTGTTGTGTTCTTTTAAGTTGGAAGGAAGGGGTTGAAGTTGAAAACTTGTTCAAATTAAGTTTCCCATTTTCTTACTCCAGGTAAGGTATACACATAATCCTAAATCCAACCACTGTAGTATTACTAGACATTTTCACTTACTTTCTTCAAAGTCATTATTAGCATCCTTCCAAGCTTTACCATCCTAAAATAATTTATGTAAGTCTGAGTTTTTTTCTGAACTGTTATAAGCACTATAAGAGGCTTTTTCTCATGCTTCTTACTCTATGTTGTGAGGCAAATCAGACAAAGGTCAGATTCCATGCATTAGGTAGATATTTCATTAGCACGTTCATTTTCGGCACTTCCACAGATACCACTCAAAACTCATATTTTAATTAGTTGCTCTTAAACTCCAAGCAGATCATTTTCTCCACTTTTGAAGAATGTTTTCTTCAGCAGTCCACGTTTAAAACACAGAACAGCAATTTTTCAATACTTATTTCATTCCAACATACTAGAACACCACATTAATAAAGTTACCTTCTCTTTTCATCACAAGACTTGTATCTGCTTTGTTCTTTAGAGTGACAGTTGAATGGGTAGCAGTTTCTGAGCTGTTCTCTTCCAACAGCTGCACGGAATTTTTTTCTTGTAATAACTAAGAAAACAAAAAGCATGTTGAAAAGTAAAATGGTTCCCAAGTATAGTGCCCAAAAGACGTTTCCATCTGATAAGAAATGAACAGCATACCATAGAACAAATAATTTAACAAAAGTGCAGGATACACAGAAATATTACCGATCCTGCTTTTAAATCCATTAACACACTCAATTACCATCATATAATTTCTTTAACAAAGACCTAAATGTTTTCCTTCTGGAAGGACAAGACACAGCTCAAAATTATACTCCATCAAAAGCCATGATCCTTCCTTAAATCATTTATCAGACTTAATGAATTAACATAATGGAAATACAATACTTCCAAAGACAAAAAATCCTGACTGCATCTTGACTACAGGACTCTCAGTTGTAATCTCATTTCCTATTTATAAATTATATGAAGGATTTTTAAATCCTCCTCACCCTGTGCTATTTCTCCCAACGGATTTACAGAGAGCTTTTTCTTAACACCTGATCACACATAATGCTTTTAAATTCTGAAAGCTGCCATGAATGTTTCTGTTCACAACTGATTGCTTAACAGAGCAATTCTATTTTATTACTTAATCAGACTTGAAGTGTTATTATTTTTCTAACAACATCAGACATCCATCTAGGGTTCATTCTGTCCATCTGAAAAATGTTTATATTACCTTTGAGTCTGCCAGGTCACATGAATCATTCTCACTAAATTTTGGTTCAGAGAGTGGAAAAGGTGGAATCGAGGCTGTACATTTGGAGCTAGATATTTGCCTATTGAAATAACATTGTTAATTGTATAACGTGCAAACATATAACAATTCATAATACAGATACAGTTGTGAGAAAATCAAAAACCATAGGAAAAAAGGGTCCACTGATTGCCTAGTGAGAACCAGTACAGAAGTCTTTAACAGCGCCACCATAATCTCATGAAGTGACAGATGACTAATTGGTTGTCTTCTACTGCAAACAGTAATAAAGTACAGCTAGTAAACAATAGGCTTCAAAGTAAGTTTCAAGCTCAGGGACAGACATAACAATGTGGTGTTTAAGTTGGCAGGTCCTTCTGCTGCTAAGCAGTTACATTAAAATGAGCATATTCACTTTCATAATAGAACAACGAACATATGCATCAGTAGATCTCCATTGTTATGAAAAATTATAGCAGTACAGCTAAAAGAGAGGATTTAAAATTATTTTGAAAAATAATACAATTTTTGGAATTAGAATATAAAAATCTCAAGTTACTTTCAACAGAAATTATTTTTTAGTCTCTGCCTCACTACTGAGGCTATTGATTTGCTAGAACAAGGAACTGATCCATGTTGCTATACAGTCTCAGTATTAAGTTAAAAAGATGTTTAATATCTAATCACAATTATGATTATTTGACAATCTTAAATTTTTAACATTAACACCTCATATTCCCACTGTCTTATAAGAAAAACAAATCCCTACTGAAAAGGAGAATGAAAATCTGCTGCACTGCAGCAAAACCAAGCAACTATACCTTTTCATAACGCTAGCTGTATGAGGGACATCCATCTTCTGCACCACATCATCAAAATCATTTACTAGTTTAACAGGAACCCTCCCAAAAGGGCAGGCCTAAAAGTAAATCACATGTTATCAAATGCATAAAGTTTTAAAATTTTAATATTTTGAAAGAAAATAATTCATTTTATACCTGGTTAGATTTGTTTAGCGGTCTTAATGGATTGTGGAAGTTAACAACAGCATCAAGTTCTTGTGATTTCTCATCCCTGAAGGCAAAAAGCAAAACAAAACACCAAAAAACAAACAGTAGCAAATGGTTTTCTTTCATAAATGGTTTAAGAAATTAAATAAGAAACCAAGCCATTACCCAAGAAGTTTAGCAACAGCAGAAGAATTTTCAGTAGAATCGTTCCTTTTTATATTTCTCTGATTTCCAACTACACTCTGAAGTCCAGACTCTTGTATACCTGATGCTGTAGGTAAATTAGTTAGAATTATTCAGATGGTACAACAGGTTTCATTTCTAAAGAAAAGCATTTATAACCATTTAGAAAGAAATACATACACTTGCAGTAATCTAACATCAATACATATTAATAACATTATTTCTTATAAATCTAGGCATATATTTTATACAATTTTCAAATATTTACAGGCAGAGAGATATCTAGGACAGGCACAAAGTGACATGCAACATCTAAAATATATTAGCTGCTTGATTTCTGCAAAGCTATAATTATAAACTTCTTTAAAACAAAGTGAGATTCAACAAATCTGAAGACTATCCAAGCAATTTAACTTTTCACTTAGAATCCTCAATCACTGGGTTGAAAGGTTTAAGTAGCATGACAAGGATTGAGGAAAAAACAGCAGCTTTCAGATCAAGTCCATTTTCTAGATCTCCACTCTGAAAATAAGCCAGAACAGCATTACGCGAAGAATGAGTCTGATGCTTGTCCTATACAGACTCATCTAGAAATACAGAACTGCTCACATTTGGTCTCTTTTTATACCCTCATCTAGACATCCACAATAAATCCTAAATTGAGCATCAAAACCCAGCTTCTCCCAGAGATACTACCTCAAAGGTACAACAGAATAGACAGATGAATAAATTCCCCACTACTACTAAACTGAATTAGACAAAGTAATTAGCTGGGTGTAAGTTAACTACCTGATTTTGCTCAGGGCAAAGTTGAGAGTGCTCTTACAAGCTGTGTTCTACAACTGCAACTTCAAAAAGATAAGGAAGCCAAAAGCAACAGCTTCAATAGCCCCATCTCAACTCAACAGAGAATCTCACCCCAATCTCACCTATTACGGAAGACTTAGCAAACATTATCTGAAGTTGTATGTTAACCTTTGAACAAGAAGGTAAAGCCAACTTCTACTGAACACTGCACTGAACACTGCTATCATTCAAACTATTTCAGAGTAAAGCTGAAAAATAGAAGGGGAGGTAACTCCTCAGAGATTAACAAATTATCACGAGAAACCAGAACACACAATCATAGAATCACAAGGTTGGAAAGGACTTACAAGATCATCCAGTCCAGCCATCCTCCCATTACCGTTGTTACCACAAGCCACTAAACCATATCTCATAGCTCCTCATCCAGACACCTCATGAACACTGCCAGGGACGGTGACTCCACCACCTCCCTGGGCAGGACATTCCAGTGCCTGACCACTCTTTGAGAGAAAAAGCCTTTCCTTATGTCTAATCTAAACAACCTCTGGTACAACTTGAGGCCAGTCCTTGAGTCCTGTTTGTTGCCTGGGAGAAGAGGCCAAACCCTCCCCATCACAACCTCCTTTCAGAAAGTTGTAGAGTGCAACAAGGTCTCCCCTGAGCCTCCTCTTCTCCAGACTGAACAACCCCAGCTCCCTCATCCACCCTTCATAAGATCTGTGCTCCAGACCCCTCACCAGTTTTGTTGCCATTCTCTGGACACGTTCCAGGGCCTCAACATCTTTCTTGTGGCAAGGGGCCCAAAACTGAACACAATACTCGAGGTGCAGCCTCACCATTGCTGAGTACAGGGGAATGATTACCACCCTGCTCCTGCTGGACCCACTATTTAATACTATCTAATGCAGGCCAGGATGCTGTTGGCCCTCTTGGTCACCTGGGCACACTGTCAGCTCATGTTCAGCTGAGCATCAA
This sequence comes from Excalfactoria chinensis, assembly GCF_039878825.1. Lineage (NCBI taxonomy): Eukaryota > Metazoa > Chordata > Aves > Galliformes > Phasianidae > Excalfactoria > Excalfactoria chinensis. The sequence goes on along the minus strand of NC_092827.1, from coordinate 30,041,698 downwards.
CCAACACCCCCAGGTCCCTTTCCTCTTCACAGTCATCCAGCCCCAAGCCTATAGTGCTGCATGGGGTTATTTTGGCCAAAGTGCAGGACCCAGCACTTGGCCTTGTTGAACCTCATCCGATTCACCTAAGCCCAGAGATATAGATTATCTAGATCCCTCTCTAAAGGGCCTCCCTACCCTCAGGCAGGTCAACATCAACAATACAAAGGTATCTATATCGCACCTCAGTAACTTTCTGTGCACATAGTGCATAACTGTGTTACAGTATAGAACTCTCCATTTAGGGAACACTAAAATATGAGCTGTTTTAAGAGCCTTAGGTAAATACTAAACCCAAATTCAGTTTATTATCCTGACGAGTCTTATTAAAAGGAAATTACCATCTGATTAGTCAGATAAACAGCTAAGCTGATTTACAACACAAGACCATTTAAAAAAAAGAAAGAAAAAATATGCAGTACAGAATATGCGGTGAACTATTATGGTGTATAGGAAATTGGCAATCACAGCCTGAACCTCTGATTAACCAGCTGTGGGAGCCCAGGTGAAGGTGATTCAGCTGTGCTCCCGGAAAGGGTGGAGCTTGACTCCACCTCTCCTAGACTTCATTTAAGGGCTGACCACCACAACAACAGCATCTCTTTTTTGGAGACTGCTCCTTTGTGGAGTTTGGGTGACCAGCCTCAGCATTTTCCATCTAGACTGAAGACCTCAGAATTGGTGAGTTTCTCCTATAGATAACCTTTGGCTATCTATTATACCACCATCCTTGTATTATCTCTTACTTTCTTACTTTACATATGGTAAGAGCTTCCTCATCAGGTAGGCCTTGTTTTCCATCATTACAGGGAATTTTTGTCTGACCACATTCATGGTTATCTGCTACCTTCCAAGAAATCCCCAGTTTAAGGACTTTGATTTTTACATACAACTTTGCTTAGTGTTTAAGTTCAAGAGCAATTTATCAAAGTTAATTCATTTTTACTTTGAAGCCTTCCATGTCTCTTTCTGTCCTTAGCCAGAAGAAGCTGAATTTCCACCAGATGAACACTGATGTTTTAGCTATTCCTAGGTGGATTGGTTTTGTTTTTTTTTGTAAACTACAAAAGTCAATAAATACTACTATTTTTAAAAATAAGTACTTCAACATATACTTAGAGTTTAAGGCTGACACTGAGAATAGCTTTGAAATGGCAGTTGACCAATCCAGTATCATCATTCCCACACTCCCATAAGCACCCCCCCATAAGTATTTCATGTCCAAGTTTACCACTGGACTCTCATATTCAGATGATCTATAATATTTTAATTCCTTCTTGGTTTGAGACAGCGTCTCTCTCATCCTATTCAGAATGTATAGTTGGTTTTATTTTTTCCTTCCAAATCACCCCCAGTATGTCAGATATTTATATTGCCATCCATGAAGGGAAGAAGGGGAGAAGGAATTAAAAAGCTTCTAGACATGCTGAGGTTTTTATGTTTGTATCATTACTCTCTAACTGCATATAACTCATGTCAAAAGCTTTCTGAACAATCTTTTGATGTGTGAAGTGTATTACACAGCATTACTATCTTTAAATAAGTTTCAAAAAGCAGCACTTCAAGTGAAAATATTAAATAGACAAGTCTTAAATGCCTGTAGATTAAGAGATAAGCCTTTTTCTTGCTCCAGAAGTAACATGAAAAATTAAAGCAAAGCTCAGTCATTTAAGTGATCTATATCCCTGCGTTTCTAGTATGTTATTGCTTTTCAAAACTTTTATCTTTAAATATTTACACTGAAACGTAGCATTTTTCAAGTACATACTGTTACAAAATAAGGTAAACTAAAACTAGATGAGTCCACTCTCCCCCTGAATTCATTGATTCCTAAACAGCAGATAAGCATTTTGCACATATTCTTTCATGGGTATACCTTTAAGATTTGCAGTAAGCAAATATTATCAGGTACAAATGGTACAGTCCATGAAGATTAACTTATCCTGGGAGGCAGTTCATCAGATGTAGAATTGATGTCAGTAAGAAAACAAAGCTTATGAGAAACAAACACCACAACTGAATAATACTGTAAGCACTGTCAAATACTTATGACCCCCTCCATAAGTAGCGCTTCATACTAAAGTCAACTTAAAAGGAAGGAGCAAATCTCTATCATGCTTCTGAAAAATGGATCCCTTAAAAATGAAATCAGATTTATTTCGCACTGATTCTGTCCACATCTAAAGCAAAAAGACACCCTTCCCAAAAATCAGTTTACTTTCTGATGACTCCTGAGAAGAGATGGAACCAGGTATTGAAGGATTAAGATGGAGAATAGACAAATATGCCTGTTTATTGGACAATAATAGATTGAGTTTGTATCTAGAAAGAACACTGAAATGATTTTTCCATTTAGCTATAGAACATGCTTAAAATCAATCAATATTTTAAGAGATTGTAATTACCTGCAAAGTTCTCCTTTTCCTCATTTGAAAGCAAGTGCTTTTTTCGTGAATTAAAGTTTTGTAGAGCAGTTTCTAACATTTCCAGTGGAACAGCAGAGCACTCCACAGCTTTCTGAAGGAGCTGTTTACACTTCTTCATGTTTCCTAAGAAGAATACAACATTAGAGATGAAGCAAATAAAAACAGTTACACTACAGCAACATGTTCTTTACAGATGTTTTTCTTTGGAAGACATAATTATGTTTATAGTGTCATATTAGTCTTCCATCATTCTCTGAGGCCATTTAGTTTGCACATTTCCCCTTTGATTTCCACTTTTAGAATACTGCCTAGAAGTACTTAAAAATAAATCACATAAGCCATTTTTTTTTTCCCCATGAAATTGAGCCTGAGGTCATAAAGCATGACTTACAACTTCAAAACTGCATTCTCAGCATTTGTCTGGTGTTAGAACCACAAGAAAACACAAAAGCTAGAAATCAGTGGGTTTTCTTATCTCCCCCCTCCCCCCCCCCCCCCCCCCCCCATGTAACATATGGGGTTTATGGACCTGTACTTATCTGACAAGACACAAAATTATATGTGTATTATAAAATATTTTTAATGCACTTAATAAAAGCAGCAGCTGAGTCAAACATCATCAATCCAGAATACACTATAATTAAGAAAAGGGTGAAAAGGGATGATGAGTTTTGTTTGCTTTCGTACTACTTGCCATAAGCTGAAATAGAAGAGAACAGATGGGGTGTGTTTTACCAAAGACATGTTAAAGCATTCATTTCACATGTATGAGCAGATGTACATGTAGCTATAAAAAAAGTATCAGACATGAATAAATAAATACACTGTGACCAAAATCTTCCCCTCAGCTTTTGCTCAGAAAGCATCAGGAAGAAGCAATGCAACATTATTACAGCTGTTAATAAGTTCTTGATGTCTTATTCCTCATTTCCAGAGCAACAAAGGGTAAAGTACTTCAACTATATGGATGTAGCAACTCTAAGAGTAAGTTTTTATTATGCTCTAACAGAGCTCCACCTCTCTTCTAGCACTCAAAACTTCTCTGATAAGTGGAGTTGAACATCAGTTGGAGCCAGAAGGGCAGAATTTATGCTCAATCAAGTAGAAAAATAATCCATAACATTCGACATGTTAACAAGTAAATGTTAAAATAATATTGGCTATGACTTCATTTAGGTCTATTTTGTGCATACTCATAACTGCCTTTTAAACCCCTTGATCAAATACCATTTTTCTCCCAAATCCTTAGCAAGTGAATAGGACATTTTGTAAAGGAGATGTTTTTGGTTGGTATATTGGGATTATTTGTTTGTGAACCCCTAGTCAGCATTCTACTCATGGTTATAGTAATTAACTAACTACGCAGCTCTTTAAGAAGACATAATATTAACAATGAGAATAGTTTATCTCCACATTAAGCATCACATCAAATAACTAAGAATATAAGAAAGACACCTACATTAAAAAAAATAAATAAATAAAAAATCATACTAACCTCCTTATTAGATAGGAAAAAAAAAAAATTAAAAAAAAATAGGCAAGCAAAGCCAGAAATGTGTTATAAATCTGACAGTGTACTTGTCAAAAAAGCCTGAATAATTTACACTTAAGCAATACACTTCATAGACCCAAAAAGAGAATTTTATTTATTGTCATGAACAGTTGGACTGGATGATCTTTTAGGTCTTTTCCAGCCTTGGTGATTCCATAAACTTTGAGCAATTCACAAGAATCCTGCTTTAAGCACCCACCCCAAGGCACAAGAGCCAGTTCCTCATCAGGCCTATTTAAACAAAAAGTGTCACCTTTGTTACTCCATTTCCAGGTTATGAGCTTTCAGTTTATAAGCAAGTCAGTATCATGGTCAGTCACTGTTTCAAAATTTTCACTTGAGCTTTCACTCAAAACAAGGAAGTGAATGTATAATTTTTCATCCTAATGCGAAAGGTTCATTCAGAACAAAGTAGCAGGCCTGCCAATGCACTGCTGAAATGACCAATCCTGTTTGAAGCACTGTGCAGGGAGAATACATTACCAAATGTCATATCAACCGGATCAAAGCTAACAGATACAAATCAGAAACCACACAAGAGATAAGACAAAACCAAACTTGTTAATTCCTGTGCGATTAGAATTTCATTTCAGATTGACTGCTGTCAAAATAAAAAGAAAAATTACCACAATTGCATGAGCACAGCCCTTAACCATAGGGTTACTAAGTTCACAAGTCTATTGTGACAGAAGGATGAAATTCAGTTATTAGTAATCGCTTGTAACATTTCTACATTTTAATTAAGTTATACAGTGGGTTTAACACTTGCAATAAGTATTTACCAGCATCTTTGTTAATGCAATACTACCAAGTTTATTACCTTAATTAACAAATAATTTGTCTTGTGAGCATTGCATGTAATCAGCTTTCTAACCACCATTTATAAAGCTCAAAATAACAAGCAATACCAGAACATGCTGGTCAGATAACTAATCTAAAGAAAAAAAAATAACATGGAATTTCAAGTCAGAGATGTAAAAGGTTTATCCTCTTCTTCCAGCTTCGTGGAAACATAAATACTCAGTATTCTTCCCCAGTTGTTTTGCAGCAAGCATGTCTGAGGGAAATTTCCAAGGCCTTTCCTGTCCCATTACAAATGGGATTTGCTTAAGAAACACATTGGAATTAAGGGAAAAAAACAAACAAAAAAAACAAACAAGAATTCAAGAAATTAGTATTTACTCACTGATTTAAATGAAATTGTTTGATCTATTAGACATACTTCAAACATCTAAGTTGGATCCTAAAGTGTAATAAAACAAAAGAATGCTAAGCTTATTCTCCACAGACAGCAGTCCTGTGTAAGCAGAAGCAAGCACAAAAAGGAATAGCTAGTAAGGTGCCTTCAGAATCTGGAGTGTGGATTAGTTTTTGCTATTGTAGTAAATTCAGTGGAGAATTTCTCATTAAGTAGTATACACCAGCTTGCATTATGTTGACAAAAGCCATAACAGTAAAAAGAAACCACAAAAAATACAACATGTATCCACCAAGGCTTCCTCTTTCAAATACAAGTTTTAATGGAATGCCCACAGCCCAGATCACCTGTAGAGAGAAGATAAATTAAGACCAACCCACGAAGACAAGCGTGTTTATACGTAGTGAAGTTCTGCTGCCAAGGACCCAGGTCACATCCCATACAGACAGCGAGAAAGGAGCATAAGTCATCTTGAACTCAGCCCAAAAAAGGATGGGGGATATGTTTTTCTAAATATATTTAAAGCATAGTTTATTCAAAATGGTTTAGCCTTCAGTCATCTTGAAATTGAAGAGGAATAAATCCTAAAATCATCTAAAACATAAAGACCTTTTCCTGAGTGCAAGGAGTTGTCCTTGACCAACAATGAAGCACTCACCAGTCATTCACTCACTCCTCACCCCAAAAGAGTAGGGGAGAGCTAGAAGAGCAAAAGCAAGAAAAAGCCCACAACTTATAGGTCAAGATAGAGTCTAATAAGCAAAAGAAAAAAGTTGGAAATAGAACTAATAAACAGGTCACACAAAGCAATCCTCACCTCCTACCAGCAGAATGGTGCCCCATCAATTTCCAAGCAACTACCGTGAAAGGGCTATCTCCCAACTTTTTATTACTGAACATTATATTATCTGCCATAGAACATCCCTTTGGAGAGTTTGAATCAACTGTCCTTTTGTCCACTCCCAGCATACTCAGTGTGGTGGGAAATACAGTGAGAGAAAAAGCTTTGAGACCAGGCAAACATTCAACAAACAGCCAAAAGATTGATGTGTTACCAGTATTGTTAAAAATAATAAAATCACAAACCTAAAACAAGGCACCTATGAAGAAAAACCTCACTCAAACCAGATCCAGTACACCCAGCAACAGTATGAAGTATTTTCAATAAACCTGCTCTCAGGGCAACTCGTCCTATCAGACCCAGACAGTTCAAATAATAGAATGATATCATAAAATCATAGGGTTGGGTTGAAAAGGACCATAATGATCATCTAGTTTCAAACCCCCTGCCATAGGCAGGGTTGCAAACCACTAGACCAGGATACCCAGCACCACATCCAGCCTAGCTTTGAATGCCTCCAGGGATGGAGCATGCACAACCTCCATTATTCTTCCATTTCCTTTTTCAGAAATGTTATCACCATCTTATCAAAACAGCTTGCCTAAAACACTGCAGTAAATTTAACAGAGTACCATTCTATTTTAAACACTGACAAAACTATCTCCTTCTCCTTGATCAGGCTGGACATTAGGAAATGCTACTTCTCTGAAAGAGTGGTCAGGCAGTAGAATGGGCTGCCCAGAGAGGTGGTTGAGTCACTGACCCTGAAGGTGGTCAAGGAATGTTTGGACATTGTGTTGCAGGACACGGTTTAGCAAGAACTGCTGGGGATGGGTGGATGGTTGGACTGGGTGATCCTGTGGGTCTCTTCCAACCTTAGTGATTCTATGATTTAGCAGAGGGTTGCTAGTTAGGGTATTATGGTTAGGTCATGATTGGACTTTATGATCTTTAAGGTCTTTTCCAACCTGAGCAATTCTATGATTCTATGACTTGATGGGAAATATGACTTCCATGGCGCTGTGAAACAAGTTAGCTTACTACTGGTATTAAGCAACAGAAGATATTTATCTCCACTGTCCCAATACCAACTTTCAACAAAACAGGAAACAAAAGCAGTCAAGCTCCTTAAGAACTTAAGCAACAGGAAAGCTTAAATTAACCAGATTGCATTTACAATTCAGAGCCTTGTTATTTTAAGCAGAATACAAAGATCTACAGATGCTCTTTGGACAAAGGTGGTCTCCTTCATAAGATGGAAGCATCTAAAGGAATATTACCACCTAGATGTGATGATCATTGTTTTTTACACCATCATTTAAAAGACAACACAAGATAGAAAAAGGTGTTTGTTGCAACATACCTTGCGATAGCTCAAACTGTGCAAAAGCCACATGCACAAAAGCAAATTTCTTGCAGTTCAGTCTGGCCAGATGAAATTGGTCTCGTGCCTCCTCTGGATCTTGAAGGCTGTAAAGACAGCATGTCACTAGTTACAGAGCATAGAATCAAACACATACCAACATTCTTTCTCTCAGAATCATTCATGAAGTACATATAAGCAAAGAGTCCTTAAAAAAAGACCTAGTAATTGAAATAAATCCAACTGACCCTTTCCAAACAGAAAAATGTGCTCAAATATGAAAAGAAAGACTGAGTACTCATTTTGAGGAATAGCATTAATAGTAATAAAGAAAATGTAATCTTTTTCCCTCCAGAGTACCCACCAGCACCTTCCAAGCTGCATGCTGACACCAGAGAAAGATCCCCATTATCTAATTGCATCCACTTCTACACTAAGAAGGCTGCAAAGTGGGATGGAGGGGCAAGGGAAGAAAACAGGGAGCAATTACTACATTAAAGATATTTGATTTTGAATCTTTGGGAGGGGGGAAACTTCAGGAAGTCTGTGTGGAACAGAAAAAGCATCATATAAATTTTCAAAAAAGTTGAAAACAACTGAGCACTAAAAAAGAGCACTATCTTCCCTTATTATTGAAAATAGGAGGTATTTCTGAAATGTTTTACTCCAATACTTAAACAGAAACCACTTCTGTCTTCAAGATGCTGTGTATTCACAGCAGGATGTTACTCCTGAATCTGCTGTTAGTAAACAATAAATAGATAACTAAAACCACACAATGGAAGCGAACACCAGCACAACAAAACCCATAGAGATGACAGTACAGAAAAAGAAGTAGACTACATCATACTGCAAGATCAAAATAGAGTTCTAACAGGAGGGATATCATGAACAAAGAAATACTAGCTATATGCATGGAGGCCACTTCTACTACTGTTAAAGATTACTTTGACATTGAAATGCAGCTCTTCAAAAATATACTTTCACAGTATTTAGAGCAATAGAACTTCTTACCAAAACTTATAATCTTGCCCTAAAATACATCTGAAAATATCTGAATAATCAGTTTAAATTCTCACTAGTCAAAGCTGTAAACTACAAACAGAACTTGCTTCATAAGTTATAAAAGTATAGAATGAAATTCTAAGACACTCTTCCAGTCCTAAAGGAGCTATTTAATATGGCTGGAATGTGCCCTTCAGAGTGAGAGAGAAAAAAGAACAGGCAATGGGAGACCACTGGATTTTGGCTGGATGAATTTGATAATAGCAAGCTGTCTCCCACACAGCCACAATAGGACACTCACACACGTCAAAGAAATAATCCTGAATTTAGAATGTATGTAGTTTAACAAATGTTAAACTGTAATCTGTGTTAAAGTTCCACATCAGATTTCCTTCATGTAACTCCTTCTGAGCTACAGTGTAAATCTGCAATTAGAAAGAGATGTCTCATGCTGCTTTCCCCCAGGAACTCTACATATGTTGACCAGAAAGAAGAGCACCAACATCTCTACATCAAATTGCTCTGAAGAATCATTTTCCATTAGCAAATACAGCAAATGCATGCACTATGGAGTAACCAAAGCTGCTCAGTTTCAAGGAGTCTGTAACAAGAAAACACCACATCATTTTATCACCATGAAAATCCAGGAGTCACTGATGATAGTTCTTATACCAAAAATTGAAAATTTGTACTTACGCTTTCAGCTCTGCAAATCTGACAAGGATGCGGGCATAGTTCTCATCTTCACTGTGCTTTTCAGCAGGTAACGCAGTTACCGCTTGACTGTAGCGACCAATGAGTCTATTCAGTATACTGAAGTCTGTCTGAGAAACACCGTTTTTCTCCAGCCGAAGCAAAAAACACAGCCAGTCTTCTGGATTATTTGTTGTCATCATTATGCGATTAACAGTTCCAGAGTTATCTGATGATAGAAAAATAACAAAGCAGAATAAGATGTAGCCAACGTGAATAGAAGAAAAAAAGTTTTCATGCAATAGTAACATTATGGGGTTTTTGTTTTGTTTCTCCACACCTATAATTTTTCAGAAACTAAGGAGATTAAATGAACCTCGTGGTCATTAATACTGATGAAACACTATGCTTTAAAACCTTCTGGTTAATAGTTCTTACTTCCTCCAGTTGCATAACTGAAACATACCTGTCGTATCAGCTGACATTTTAGTACAGTTCAGTTCATCTGTGATATTGTCTTCATTTCTGTATTTGTTTTTCAAGTCTCTAACTCTACTCATGATTGAAGCAATTCGTGGCAATCCCCTTTCACTTAGATCCTCCTCCTCCTCCATCTGCAAACAGAAGGTGAAACAAGGAAAGTTACTGAAGAGCCCAGCTGTGACTGGAATTAGTTGGATTTAACACAGGAGAGTCCTTCACTTATATTTTGCAAATTAAGATGCACACATTAAATAACTATTCTAATAGATTTGGTCAATTTAGTTACACAAGTAAACTTGTTAATAGAAGTCAACTTGAATGAGCAAAAGGAGTCAGTACACTTAACGAGCTGCCAAGACATTGGTCCATGAATCACAGCTGCCCTTTCCAATGCAGCATCTTTAAGTGTTCAAATAAAGTTTGAGTGGGGAAGTAGTACCTGAACACAAAGGGTTCTTTAATTAACCCACAACCTAAATCCACAGTTCTGCATCACTAAGAAGTAGTTCTGCCTATATCCATGCATTCTGACACACCTATCAAACAAACAGTAACAGAACAAGGAATTGTCAGAACTCATGATTACCTGGCTCAGAGATAAACCACACAGAAAACTAATGCTACATTAAATAGAGATAGGGTTTATTTTATATATGTATATATACACACACATTTATATTATTCATTGCTACCTCGGTGTTTCTGCTTAACTGTCTCATCATATGGAAAAGAAAAAAGAAGGGGAGGAGGGAGATGCTTCCATTTGATCCTAGGCTTCTCTCTGAAAGAATTCTAAGAGATTCCACATATAGCGGATGTAGTGAATACAGGTGAACCAGTAAATAAGATGATTTTAAGGATAAGGTGATTTTAGAAACACTATTTTAAACCTACTATGTAAAACCCAAGATCTAGCCTGACAAAGTGTTAGACATTCACTTAATAATATCTTCATAGAATAGCAAAAAATCCACTAAGTTTTACAAATGTTTCCTTCATTTATTAAAAAAAATAAGTATTTTCAATGGTATTAAGCCGAAGTAAACATAACCCCCAGAGATGTAATCAAAAACTACACAGAAAGAACTATGAAAGCTAGAGACAACATATTAATCAGTGCTATCTGAAAAACAATTTTTCAGTGAGATGAGACTAAAAGAATTTTCCCCCCCATTTCTTTTCAAAACAGAAGTACATTAAAAAAATAAATAAATAAATTTATTCAAAGTCCTTCAACACACATTCCTCCCCAAAGTACGCAGATGAGAACCATCCTCAGCAGGTTCGAGACTGACTCTATAAACAATCCCATCTTTTAGAAATCACATTGCTAAAAATGACAGAGGTGATTACTGTAGCAAAGACTGTTTACATGCTGTAGTGGAATTCCAGGTTCACAGCCTGAGCCAATGAGTGAGCTAGAAGTGAGTACCTGGAGCAGCAGGGGCGTCTGGAGCCACCCTACTTCAGGGCAGTCTGAGTCTGATCGGATTCCCCCCTTCTGCCTGCCCCTTTTCCCTCCTGTGGCACAACTGTACAAACAGGGGAGGGTCATATTCCTCAGCTCATCCCTTTTTCCAAGCTGTTACCAGGAAGGGTAAGTTAATTCCTTCTGATATCTTTTCCTATAGCACCTATTTCTCAAATAAAGGCTCTGTCACTGCCCTCATTTGCCCTACATGTGCCATTCCAAATGTGATACTTAATTACCTCACAGGAATAAGATCATCTCCTTATTGATCAGATTTTGGTTCCTGTTGCAGTTTTGCCCTTAACTGATACAGAAACTCTTATTCCAGATCTCCTGTTTACAGCTGAGAACATTCTTAAAGATCAGCCCTTGAGCTTTACCCATTAAGAGTATGGATGAAATCAACTTCCTGAAGCTAAGCCTTAGGCAACTTTAAACACCAAGAACATCAAAGGAAATATATATTCCAGTGCTATGATTTTTCATTAAAACTATAATTGCTAATGATTCTAGATAGTTTTTTTTAAACACTATATTTCTGTTTTCCTCGTCCACACTAAGGTTTTATTTTTCTAGTGACAGGCTGTCATACGTAGCAGACAAAAGTAGTAATTTTTTTACATAAACCTGACCTTAAGTCAGTTGCCAAACTTACATTTCTGGTATGTGGCTTCTTAATTGACAAAGATTCAATATGTACAATATGAAGAAAACTTCTGAAGAACTGATATGCTTTGCCAAGAAGTTGAAGCGGATGAGGGTCGGATTACTTTAGATGATCCCAAGAGTCCAGCAACAGCAAGAAATGTAGTCCTTCATCCTGAAGAAGTTCCTGAGTATCAAAAACCGAATGATTCAGAAGTACGCAGGTATCAATATGTACTGTAAGCTTTCTGCATATTCATGACATCACAAAAACAGTTTTCATTAAAAGAAACAAATAAAACTATTCCTAATTACTAACAGTACTAGCCAGTACATAAAAAGAAAAGCTTAAGAATTACTTGTGGACTACAAGCAAATGCTTCCAAAAGCAAATGCTGGGTATGAGATGTATAGATGAAAAATACATTGGGAGCATAATCATCTGCATACTGTCATGACTCCCAACTACTCTTCCACTCATGCCAAAGTCCAATCACAAGCAAGTATTTAGAGTATCACAATGGCTAAACCTGCTACATGATTATTTCCAAAAGAAGCATTTGCCATGAATTTGTGGAGCATCTTCAAAATTTGACAAGACAGTGAAGACTTCAACATGCAATTATATGTGCATTCAATTATAAAGGGATGAAGTGGCCATATGGATTAGTTATAGGATTCCATGTGCAACAGACCCAATAAAACTTATTGATAATAAAGAGAAATAATAGCATTCAGACTTGAAATGATGGATTTGCAACATCATGGCTATTTATACTTATTGAGAAAGGGTTTGGCTTCTTCTCCCAGGCAATAAACCAAGGAAACGGCCTCAAGTTGTACCAAAGGATGTTTAAATTAGACGAAAGAAGAAACTTTCTCTCTCTGAGTGGTCAGGCACTGTAATGGCCTGCCCAGGGAGGTGGCAGAGTCACCATCCCTGGCAGTGTTCAAGATGCATCTGGATGAGGAGCTATGAGATATGGTTTAGTGGCTTGTGGTAGCAATGGTTATGGGAAGGACTAGATGATCTTTTAGGTCTTTTCCAGCCTTGTGATTCTATGATTAACTGATTCTATAGTCCTGATATATTACAATGTTTCTGAACAAATCAAGATGCATTTTTTTCCTCAAATGAAAAGAAGTATGATTTTTTTTGTGGTGTTGTTCAGTAACTACAAAAGACATACTCTTCCTGCTCCTGGAATCTACTGAAACATATCTGCTTATCCAAGGAGAAGCAGAAGGCAGCTAAAACTTTAAGCAAGTGCCCAAGAGCCTGCCTGGCCCTTTCCTAAAAAATAAAAAAATTAAATTAAAAAAAAAAAAAAATCAACTAGTTTATTAAAAGACACTTATGCCATCCCATTACCTAGATGTTGCTTACACTTCCAGACTACTGTGATGACAGCTATTATGTTAAATGTATGTCCAGCTCTGTTCCAATGGCCTGATTGAAAGTTCTCCAAAGATACTATATGGTGAATAACAAAGTTAAATCCTTTGTGCAGAAGAGGAAAATTGCCACCTACATCACCAAATCAGGAACTTTTCTGTTGTTCTTCAGGCAGTTTTCCCCTTATGTTTCAGCTGCTACCTTGACCTCTTATAGGCAGAAAAATCATGCACAAACAAGAAGCCAAAAGAGAACACAACCTTCATCTTCTACAGCTTTTACATTATTTTTTTTCATGTACTGTCTTCAATATTTCAGATTTGCTTGCTGCTTAAGCACATACTTGTTGGTAGGACAAAAAATTGTGGCCGTTACAGGGAGCAGAGCAATACTATACTATAATCCTTTACAAGTGCAGTTATATCAACACTGCTTAAACACAACAGCAATGATACAGATTCTAACACTCATGAAGGGTCTAGTATAAGTGATTAAAAAACCCTGCCCTCAAGACTTTGCCATTTGTGTTCAAGGCAAGAAAGAACAGAAGCATGTACCAACACATGGCCTATCATCAGAAATGCTTGGCATTATCTGTCACTCCACTTAGTCTGCAGGCACTGCAGCAGAAACCAGTCTTTATTACAATTCTGAAGGAGCACACAAGCTTACAAGCTACTGAGTTTGTTTAAAGGATGGGAAAAGTTATGAAAACAGAGAGCTCACTTGATTTAAAAAAAAAAAAAAAAAAAAGCAATTTTCTAGGTTTAAGTCAGAAGAACAAATTGCAATGATAGGAATAGGAAAGAAGTTCTGTAACTTTTAGCCTGGACAGATTTTAAAAGATGCTCTTCCTAGAAAGCAGTGAACTTAATAGGTAACTGCTCATGGAACAAAACCTGTTATCCAACAAGTTGCATTAACCTCACACATCCTTTCCAGCTTCAGCTCCCTTCACATCCTGCATAATACCCTGATTACAAGACCTGTTACTAGATTTTATTAGCTATCCAACTAGGATAATAACTTGCTTCTAGCCTATTCCCTAATGTAGCCACCAAGTCTCTCCTTTACCTAGCCACTATTTTCCCCAAAACATAATCATAGATTCATTAAGGCTGGAAGAGACCACCAAGATAATCTATTTAGTCCAACCACCAACACATCACCACCGTGCCAACTAAACCATATTCCTCAATGCCAAATCTACCCTTCTCTTGACTCCACTATTTCACCGAGCAGCCTGTTCCAATGGGCTACCACTCAGAGAAGTGTTTCCTAATATCCAACCTGAACCTCCTCTGGCACTGCTTAAGCCCCTTACCTCCTGTCCTATTGTCAGTTACAAGGGAGGAGAGACAGACCTCCACTTCAACACAATCAGAGTGATATGGTCTCCCCTGAGCCTCCTCTTCTCCAGACTAAGCAATCCCAGTTCCCTCAGGTGCTCCCCAAAAATCTTATTTTCCAAACCCCTCACCAGCTTTGTTGCTTTTTCTTTAGGCACACCCCAGGGCCTCAATGCCTTTCTTGTAGTGAGAGGCCCAAAAATGAACACAAGTACTTGAGGTGGGGCCTCACTGGCAGAAGTAGGGTGAAACATAGTAACAAAGCTTCTCCACAGATGTAAGAGAATGTATGTACATATGTGATAGTTCACCTTCACCTGTAAACACTGAAGCCTAAATCATGATTTCCTGAGAAAGACATCCAACCTCCAGAAAAAACACCACTCAAAGAAAGAATTAGCAACTTCAGCTCCAAGTAGGAAATACAGGAACTGTTGGCTACAAGATACAAAAGGATTCAGGAAGATATGGGATAGTGCTAATCGGGAAAAGGCTCAGCACCAGTGATGCAGGTGAGCTGCTACAGCACAACAAACCTGCAACCTGCATGGTGTGTGAGAGCTCCCAGCAGGTAGAGGAGAACCGAACAGCAACAAAGGCACCGAGGCAGAGCTTTCATTTCTAAAGGCTCAAGGATGCAGCCTAGCAGCAACAGGACACCCTGACATAACCTGGGATACCGCTTCAGGAGGAGCCACAGCGTTTCCACCTGCACCAGCCAGATCTGAACTGAGCACACAAGATACGTCCCTTTTCTTCCCTTCTAGCCCACAGGCTAGGAGTCCGCCCAACTATCGGCACGGACTGGTACAAAGCTCCCAAGAGGCCGCAAGCCCCCCCGCCCAGCACCCACTACCCTCGTGCCGCCCCACTACCGGTGGCAGCTCCGCCAGCATCGCTACCGCACGGACCCCACACCCCGAGCCCACGGGGCAGCACCCGCCTCCCTCCCGCAGCACGGAGCTGAAGGCGGGGCCGGCTGGAGGCCAACCCGGCAGGCAGCACGGCTGCAGGCGGCCCAAGGCCCATAGCCTGCACCGCTCGGGTACCCGGAACAATGGCTCAGGCTCCGCACTCACCGTGGCTCCGCACTCGCCGCCGCCCGTGAGGGCCAGGACCAGGCCGCGCTCGGGCCTGGCCAAGCTAGGCCGCGTACCTCTCCGAGTTTGAAAATCCCCCTCCAACCCAAAGCCTGCGCTGATTGGCCGAGAGAGTAAAGGAAAAAAAAAGAAAGAAAGAAGCAGCCTTCCTATTGGAGGAGCGGCACGCTGGTACCGCCCACACAGCAGCCATGGGTCTTTACCGGCTTCTCTATTGGTGCTCCGAGAAGGAGGGGCGGGAGGTTATGCGCAGGCGCAATGAGGGAGCGGGCTGGCGGTGGGGCCGTTACCCGCCTCGGGGGTGTTTACATTCAGCTGAGACTTATTCTGAGTCTTGTGACAACTGAAAGACACGGCGGAACACGAGTCCAATCCGGATCTGCTTTGATTCGAGTTCGTAGCATTCTGGTAGCAGGAGTCACATCGTTCTAGGGCGAGTCATTTGGGTTCTGCAGTACTTAGAATACTCTGATGGAGAACCTTTCTCAGTTATCCAACCTGATGGTAGAGATGGCAACTTATTGGTTACAGCTAATTCAGAGTAACTGATTTGGTTAGAAATGCATTTGGAGAGAGCTCTGATGAGTATTTATTCACTGAGAGCCTTTATTTACCGAGAGCATGCAAACCAGTCCACTGTATTACTACAACATACATATGTCCATAAGAAGAAGCAAACATTCTAGATGGTGCAGTTAACTCAACAGCTGAGAAGCTGTTCTGAAAATAAGTAGTTACTTAACAAAAAACTAAGATTTTTAGCAGCAAGAATAACCACCAGGTGTCTAATATTGGCATTCATTCTAGCTGTTATGTTTCTGTGACATACTAATTTTCATCACTGGCTACTTCAAAATTTATGTATAATTTATTGGGTTTGATTGTTT
Organism: Excalfactoria chinensis; assembly: GCF_039878825.1. Classification (NCBI taxonomy): domain Eukaryota; kingdom Metazoa; phylum Chordata; class Aves; order Galliformes; family Phasianidae; genus Excalfactoria; species Excalfactoria chinensis. Next base: position 30,025,250 of record NC_092827.1, on the reverse strand, counting down.
TAATAATGAAGAGGAAGAGAGAACAGTATTGTTACTTACATCAAAGGATCTGATTCCGTAATTGTTCATTTGCACAGCTGATTCATGCTTTGTGAATCAAATTAGTAAGTAATCACTTGTGGTAGCAACGGTAATGGGAGGACGGTTGGACTAGATGATCTTGTTGGTCCTTTCCAACCTTGTGATTCTATGACTCATTTTTTTCCCTACTGATGAACATATTTGATCACTAAAACAATGAGAACCATTGTGACTGGCTTCTGTATGTTGTCTCATAGGTACTGTTTTGTATGTAAAGTCAGTAAAATGTGCAGATATACCAATTGTAAACTGACTCAATCAACCAGTCCCCAAAAAAAGTGTAAATAAGATTTTTTTGTGCTGTTCATTTCAGAAGAATACTTCAGAGGTTGGTTCTAACTGTGCCATATTTTGAGTAATATGTGTTTACAGGGAAGTTATGTAAGAAATAAAAAATACTTCACAGATATTTAAAGGGGAATGTTTTGGAAAGGGAGCCTTCTGTGATAAGTGATCCTACATGATCAAAAGCATTAACATAACTATGTTAGAGATAAGACCACATATGAGATCTCTTAGGTAATGGTACCATACATGGCAGACTTGGATACAGACGTATCAAAACTGGACACAGCAGAGGAAGAGAAATTAGAGGAGGGTTCTGTATTTGGGAGGAGACCATGACAGAGAAAAAGGAGGCGCAAGAGTGGACAGAAAGAAAGGGAAAAAAAAGAAAATAATAGAGAAAGAGTTGGAAAAGATCTGGAATGAAACACATTCATTCTGCTTTTGGCATCTCCGAGAGAATTCTTGTAGCAAGATGTTATATTTAAGCAGAACTTCTTAAGATCAATATTCAGGGCTACTACGTAAAAATTTCTAAGCTGTGCTAAGAAGAGATCAGTCTGGATAATCCAGTGGTCCTTTCCACCTTGAACTGTGTGAATCCATAAGTCTCAGGAGAGACATCCATGGTGTTCAAGAACTGTTCATCATTCTTTATTGCTTGGAAAATATGGGTCTTATCTTCCAAAGATTATTTCAGTTTTGCTTGTTCAAAGCACATGCTTCCTAGGGAATCAGATAAATATTTCTGATGTGTCTTCTTACACCTCATATAAGTCTAATTTTTTATTCTTGCATTTTTTGCTCTTTTTTTGCTTGTTCTTCTCTTTGTTTTCTTCCTTAAATGCTGGTCAAATAATATTCTAATACTGTCAAATAAGTTACTTACTCTGGATGTAAACCTTTGCTACTTGACAGAAAACAGCTAGCCACTGCACAAGCAAGAGCCAAATTGAAGATGGGGTTAATTATACTGCTTTTATAGTAAATGAATTTGGGACATATCTTTACTCATTTGGTGGTGCAATGTTTAATTTGTTTGTTATTGCAATGTCAAATAACTGCTAGCATTAAGCTTTTGGCTACTGTTAAGAACATAAAAACCGGAAGGGCAGGGTTAATTCACTTCCTTTGAGCTATCTAAAAGGCCAATAGTTACTCAAGGCTAGTATAGAATGACCTGGGCTGAAAATGAACACAATGATCATCTAGTTTCAACCCTCCTGCTGTGTTAAGGGTCGCCAACCACCAGAGCAGGCTGCCCACAGCCACACCCAGCCTGGTCTTGAATGCCTCCAGGGATGGGGCATCCACAGACAGCCTCCTTGGGAAACCTGTTCCAGTGCATTACCACCCTCTGTGTGAAGAACTTCCTCCTAATACTGATGTGCTTTTTGCTCTTCAATATCTAACCTAAACCTCCCCTGTCTCAGATTAAAACCATTCCCCCTTGTCCTATCACTGTCCATTCTCAGCTGTTCCCCCTTCTGTTTACATGCTCCTTTCAAGTACTGGAAGGCTACATGGAGGTCTCCCCAGAACCTTCTCTTCTCCAAGCTAAACAAGCCCAGTTCCCTCAGCCTTTCCTCATAGGAGAAGTGCTCCAGCCGTCTGCTCATCTAAGTGGCCCTCCTCTGGACCCGCTCCAAGAGCTCCGTGCCCTTCCTGTGCTGTGGGCCCCAGGCCTGGTTGCAGTACTGAAGATGGGGCCTCACAAGTGCTGAGTAGAGGGGGACAATCACCTCCCCCTGCTGACCACCTCTTTCTTAATGCAGCCCAGAACATAACTGACCTTCTGGGTCGCAAGTGCACACTGCTGGCTCATGTCCACCAGCTTCTCATCCACCAATCCTTCTCTGTAGGGCTGCTCTCAAGGAGAACTTCCCCCATTCTATTCAGATACCTGGGATTGCCCCTGCCCAAGTGTTCCATGTTCCTCCCGCAGACATTGCAGGGGAGGCTGCCTAGTCCCAGTCTTCCCGGTTTGCGTATGAAGTAAGGGACATTTGGGAAGAATATTCATTACTTTCTGTTGACTGTTGATGAAATGTCTACATTTATTTTTGTCTAAATGCAAAACTCACAGTCAGTTAAATAAGGCAAAGCAAACTCTTTTTAAACTGCTTTCCTCTCCTCATCCTGTCTTCTGCTGCATCTCCTAACCTAATTTGTTACTAGCCTTCTGCCTTTGTGGATATACTTTTTCACTGTGTTTGTTTTTAAGCTAAAGGTGGAATGGCTTTAACTCAATTTCTAGCCTGCTTCCAGACCTTAACTTACTCCCCTTGGAAATAAAAAGGCATCCTGTTTTTTACAGTGATAAATTGCTACACAGGCTAAATGTGCATTCTTATCCTGTCAACGACAGTTCATTTTCAGATGTTTTTCTATGCATTGCCATCTCATGAGAAGACCTTGAAAATATCTGAGATTTTGTTTTCAACACCTATGTAAAGCTGAGAGTTATTATCCACGATTTATACTAGAAAACTAAGACATGGGAAAATAGCCAGAGTACCTCATGTCATACAGGGTGCTCTAAAGGCATTGAGACCTCAGTCCCAGAGATCCTGATAATAATCCCAGAACTTTAAGTACTTTCTTATTTAAGAATTTATTTAGTAATCACTGGCTGCAATAATCTCTGAGAAAAAGTGCATTATTATACATACCCACTTCAAACAGTTGTAATTATAGAACCATTAAAATATCCGCTTCTATAGGTTGTCGCTAGCTACAATAAATATTAGGTGATTACTTGTCTGCATTCTGGATACTTATTAATCTGCCTTGGATGACTTTTCAAGTGGAGTTCTATATTTTGTTCTGTTATACATCTAATACAAATTGTGTATGAGGCTACACAGGAAATCAGTGATGATACATGAGTTGTGGTACCTTCAGTGGGAGGATAATATCCATCTGTGCTCATCTATTTCATCAGACCCAGCTGGTGCTGTTGAGCAGCTATTTGACCAGACTGAGTTACAGATTCACGTGGGCTGGAAATAACTGGAAAACAACAAAATTAAGAAATGGGGTGAAGAGTTATTGTGCAGATTCTGACCTTTGGGTCATGCTGGATCCACAGGTTCTACTGAAAGTCTGTGTAAAAAGAACAAAAGAAAACACATTTGTGTGTGTACACATGCATATATTGGAAATTTTCAGAACATGGTGGACAACATGGTACAGTTCAGCCATCTACCAGTGTTAAACCACCACATCTACAGATTGAATAGCTGTAGATACAGTTATAGTTGTTAGAAGACTCCTTTAATAACTCCTTTGCTGCAGCCAGTGAAAGCAAAAATAGATACCACATATAATTTTGACCCATCATGAAAAAGTGATGGTAAAATCTAGATCCGGATAGCCCTAATTTTTCAGATGCTTGTAACTGAAAGACCATGGAATGTCTTTAAATATTTAACCAAGAATTCAGTTCATATCACACTAGATTCATTCACTGCTCCTACAAAAAATATGATATTTAATATCAGAAGAAATAAAAGGACCCCTCCTAACTCACATTTTGCTAAGTTTCTGGACTTTGCTTTCTCTCCTCTTTCTCACCTATGAAAAGTCATTACAATGATGCGTTTTTAATTACAGTACATGTGCATGTGAAAGATACTACTATAAGCATGCAAATGTAGTTATTGTCATCATTACATAAATAATAGTATATTTATGCTGGAATGTAGTGCCCCCTCATGACTGGAAGAAATAGGATTCAGAATTTACTTAAGCAGCCAATCATTAGTGCTCCACCCTCTGAATTGTCAGGACATCCAAGCAATGCATTATTATGCTACAGAGATTGTATTCTGACCAATCTTTATCCTTACTGGTGACCTTAAGAAGGTAGAGAATAAAATATTATTCATCTCTTATCTCAGTAATATGATCAAAACATTCAGGTCAGTTACTCTCAAAATCATATCCTATCCCTGTTAATGGGTAGATTCATTCCTTTCTTCAAAATTCTCGCTGTGTTTGTCAATAATATTGTGAGAACAACTCAAATATTGACAATATACAGTGTTTGGTATTTGTCTCACATTCGTGGGAAGCTCCAACTAGTCTAAGCATTTATCTGTTCACTTCTGTAGGATTTTGATGTGGTAGATGAACTGTGAACATACATGATCTGTAAGTATGCAGCAAAATAATTATCTATTACCAGAGAAGCATGTGATTTTATCCAGGACAGTGGGGACACAAATTCCTTTGCCGCCAAAACTAGCAGAGAGGTCAGACTGGCCTGTTTTCTTCTTCTTAACAGCTCTAGATAGGCTGCATCAAATAGATTCTTGCTCCTTCTCCTTATTACGTTTACAAATCACTTGCAAATTGGAAATCATTCAGCAAAGCATTAAAAAAAACAGAGTCGGTTAAAAAAAATTGTGGGATTAAAACTGAATGAATGTTATTAGTAAAGATTCAAGTGCTGTGCAGATGGGTCAGGTTTGTGTTGCATCATCTTGATGATAACGTCTTGAGCTGTGGAGGTACACAGTAATTACTACTCATTAGTATGGTTGAGAAAGTGGACCCTGTTATTTCTAATCATATACTGAATGCAGATTAATCAGACCATGTCAGAGAGCAAACTGTTCTGAAACATGAACTCTGTGGGTCTGTCTCAGAAAAATACCTGCTTGTGAGTACTGCTTAGACTGAAGTAATGTTTGTTGGCATTAATTCTCGGTACAGGCAAATAATCTCATTGTTTCACTTCACAACATGCACAGAGAAAACTGATCAACTAGAGAGTAAACATTTAATGGAACTAAAAGCTTTCTTGGTTATTTCTGGAATATATTCCATTAAACAGAAATAAAGAGCATTTTTATTTTCATAATATGGGAACCATGTAAAGTGTGAAGAGCTGAAATCAAATACTGCTTGTATTTACACAGTTGGAATTAAAATACTTGAGCAAAAGGAATGGAAGCTGAAAAAGCAGAATTGCTTCAGATGCTGTTTCTGTAAAGCATTAAAATACAAGCTCAAGTAAAACATCGGGTCTCCAATAATGACTTATTAAAAGGTTTGAAATCATGATTCTGGATTGTATTTTCCCATAAAAAGGCCTGATTCTCCCAGCTGAAAAATGTCGTTCAAGCTGACACAATGAAATGAAGATAGTGGAAGCTGCTGCTAGGCAGATTGCCCAGAACTGGGCCTCAGGAGCTTCTTAAAAGAAAAAAAATAAATAAACTAAGCCTGCCAAAACTGAGGTGCTTTTTAAGATCTTATTACTAGGAATAAATATGTAACTGATTTTTATCACAGGTTTAAATAGTGGCATGAAAGCCAAAACATCCACCTCAGGACATCGTTTTTAGAGCTCTTAATTTTAGCTCATCTTAAATGAGCTAACCTGGTTATTGAAAGCAGTCCAAGGGCAGCAATAGAGAGCAACGTGGACTCCCACACTCAGCCCAGAACTGTTGAGCCATGAGGCTGTGTACTATCCCACATGCTTCTCTGTGCTCTAGAAATGAGAAAGTTTTATCCTCCCTGCTTGCAGTGTGAGCAGCCTTGAATAGACATGCATGACTTAGCTATAATTTAATCAGCAGAGGTAAAATTAGCTGTTAAGACATGGGCATCACAGTGTGAACAAATAATCAATGTATTTTGTTTTCATTGCATAATTCCTGCTATTGCTGGTGTTAGTTATCACCACTACAGTTAACTGAGCTAGACAGATTACACCCTACATGTACTGTTTACCAGCACTGCAACTGTGCATCCCGTTTGTTGGCAGACATGAAGAGGCCAACTGAGATATTAGGGTCTGCAACGCAGGGGGCTAAACCTGGGTTTAGCAAAGCAAATTAGGTAGCCAGACATAAGACAAATCTAACCTCATTTATTTATTTGTTTAATCAAAGACATGTAAATAATCAGTTATTCCGTACTGGAGGGATTTCATCACAAGAGGATTTCTTTCCAGGAAGAAAAATAGAGGAACAGAAGTAAAAGGAGCCATCATGGCAGTGCAGATTTCTGATGCTATCTAGGGGGAAAAAATTCCAGCTCTCCTTTTTTATTATTATTATTATTTTATTATTTTATTTTTTATTTAATTTATTTATTAACTCATGCACTGGAAATGCTGAAATTCAAAGATTAAGAGACCTCAGAGGACCTTAAGAGATCTTGAAACTTCTAATACCATGTCTGTCAAAACTGAAGTACCATCTAAGGTAGGTAAGGCAAAGTGGTTAACATTTTGATCTTACCTATGCCAGCCAGTTCCTATAGAGGAGGAGAATTTGGTGATTAGCACAGTAGCCATTTAATGGGACATTAGCACTTGGCTTCATTCTCAGTTAAGCATTACCTGCACTGATGTTGCCAAAGGAAGCTGTAGAGTATGTTTATGCAGACTGCTTTATAACTAGTTTGAAAAGCTTGTGCCTCTTCACTATAGAAATAAGGGAATTTAATTACGACAAAATGAAATACCTTCATTGTCACAAAGGAAGATGCTTTCAGACAAACAAAACAATGAAAGGTCTGTCTTCTGAATAAAGACACATTAGAAAAAATTTAACCTGTACACTGTATTTTGAAAGTTGTAGGAAAATTTCAACTGTTAGTGTCTGAAAATCCACTTTATGTTAAGAGAATACTGAACCCTCTGAAGATAGGCTGGGTGTTGAATAAGGCATCAGCAAAGGCTGAGGAGATGACTGAGATATGTTTGAATCAGCATTTAATCTGACCCATCAATGAGTGATGTAAAATAAAACTACCCCACAGATATTAAAGGTGGTTTCAGCAGATGATCTCTATCATTTCCGTGAACCAAGATAAAATGTAAATCCTTGGTGTTTACAGGTACTCCTACTTATAAAGCCACTAACCAATACAGGCAAGTCTCAAAACTTTCTACTAACTCTTTCACGTAGAACTGCCTAACAATACTTTCAAGATGCCTCGGAAAGACAGTTTACAAGTAAAAGTTGTCTTAAGAACCAATGTTATTCATTCCAAAACAAAAAATGATAACTTAAAATAGTAGGGGATAAATTAGAAAAACTTCAGAGCATGAAAATTATTCACTTCACCCTTTAAATACAACATACTCAAAGGAGATGGGGTTTCTGGTAGATGAAAATCTGGGCATGAGTCAACAGTGTTTGCTTGCAGCCCAGAAGGCCAAGAGTACCCTAGGTTACACAAAAAGAGAAGTGGCCTACATTTTGAACCATAGGCGCACACGGCAACAGGTGAGAGAGGTGATAGTCTGATGACACTCTGCCTTTGTGAGGCCCAATCTGTGATACTGCATGCAGACCTGGTGCTCCCAGCACAGGTGGGATATGGAGCTGTTGAATGGGGTCCAGAGGAGGGCCACAGAGCTGGTCAGAGGGCTGGAGCACCGCTCCTTACAATGAAAGGCTGTGAGAGCTTGATTTGTTCAGCTTGGAGAAGAAAGGCTCCTGAGACACCTCACAGTGGCCTTCCAATACTTAGAAAGAGATCATGAACAGAATTGAGACTGGCTTTTTGCACAACCCGATAGTGCTGGGACAAAGGGAAACTGTACTGAACCAAAAGAGGAGAGATTTAGATTAGATGTTAGGAGGAAATTTTTTGCTCAGTGGGTAATGAGGCACTGGCACATGTTGCCCAGAGAAGCTATGGACGCTTCATCCCTGGACAAGTTCAAGGCCAGACTGGACAGGGCCCTGGACAACCTGAACTAATGAGTGAGTGGCAGAGGCTGGAACTGAATGTTCTTTTTAAGGTCCCTTCCAATACAAGTGATTCTATGATTCTATGAAAATACATAAAGAGGTAAATCTTTATTCTTTGTACTAAACAGAAAAAAAAAAAAAAAAAACCAACAAAAAACAAACAAACAAACAAACAAACAAAAAAAAAACACAAAAAAACCCCATTCCTGGTGGAACAAATCCAATGCATTGCACTTTATATTATTCTGTGAGCTCTCTCCGTGAAAGTTTCATATTTCCCATTTCATCCCCCAAAAAATCTGTTGTCTTCCTGAAGTGTATTGCAGCTGAGAACTTTATACCACTTCTTCCTTGAAACCATGAAGTACCTTAAAAAAGTCTGCTCTGAGTTCTCACCCAACTTTAGACAGATCTACTACATTTTTCTCACATACTACACTGTTACACTCCTTGTTGACTGTTAGATTGGAATCTGGATTACCATGCCTAAAAATCCCAATATATTTTAGACTGTCAGAGAATCCAATGATATCTCTTTTTTTCCCTTAGTTTTGTCTTACATGTTTTCTGAAAAGAAACCAAGCGTGGTCTCATAGTAATACCAGGCAGCCTAATTGAAGACACAAACTTATCAAATACATGCTGTGGGCAAAGGTACAGTATGCATTTATGACAAATCAGCTCTTCCATAATTGCCCACATTACTACCTGGTTTAATCTCTGAAAAATGTGGCAAATATATCATCCCTCAGCAAGCTCCCTTTTATCATGAGGTTTGAATGAGCATATAGGCAGATACCAATGACCTATTGACATAAAGGCAGGTCAAATCCCTCAATTACCACCTGGTAATTTGTCCACATGTGGTTATCCTAAATTGGATTGCTTATGGGTAACAAACAGTAATTGCATTTGAGAAGAGTAATTATCTTCATTCAGGAAATCTAGGAGATTGGACTGGGTGATCTTCAGAGGTTTCTGACCTCTACAATGCTGTGATTCTGCGAACAGTGATTTGAAAGTACCATAGCACTACAAACTGATTACCATTTACGAGACAAGAACATAGTTCACCATATGAAATATGAGCAGAAGTTGGAGAAAGAAGTGTGGTAAGGCGCTGGAGCAGACTGCCGAGAGAAGCTGTGGATCAAGGCTTGGTTGGATGGGGCTTTTAACAGTCTGGTCTAGTGAAAAGTATTCCTGCCCATGCCAAGGGAGCTGGAACTAAATGACCTTTAAGATATTTTCCAAACTATTCCAATCTTTTCTGTGATTCTGCAAAATTCTACATGTGTTATTACCCCAAATATGATTCAATTATATAAATTGCAGAGGATGTCAAAAGACAAAAGATCCAAAAAGTAACAGAGATTTCTTTTGGGATCCAAGGAGTCTACTCTGGCTCTGCTGCAGAACAAGTCCAGTAATAAAGGCAAAGAAATACATTTTGGGATAAGGAGAAGATGACATTGCTCCTTTAAGCAAGATGTCGGACTACAGACCTCCTGAGATCCTTTCCAACTTTAATTATCCTGTGAGCCTGAGGTACAGGCAAAATGGCAAGTACATGGATAAGGTAGAAGACCAAGACAATAAACTAAGAGTGTATAAAAAGAAAACATTTTAAAATAGATTCTTCTACTCAGTAAAGGATTATGTACCCATATTCACATTTTTCAGCAAATAATATCTAATATATATTAGTAACTAAGGAGAATATTTAAAAACACATAGATAAGATAGGTATTTTTACACCAATTAACTCAAATATTTTACATCTGGGAGTTGTTAAAACAGATTATCTCATTCTATTGATGATTTTCAGAAAATTCTGGAGAAATTAAGTAATGCTATATTGTCGGTGCTCAAGAAGCAACCAGAACAAAGTAATTACAGAATGGTCAATCAGTTAGTAATCATGAGAAAAACAAAATGATGATCAATTGATGGTGAACAGAAATAAAGTATCAGTCATTTTGGCTTTATAAAGTGCTCTTAAATGAGCCTGATGCCCTTTGATGAACAGTTATTTGTTAATAAGTGCATAAATACAATGTATCTGCAATTTATATTTTTCACTGACTAATGCATGTCACCATGATAAAAAGTAGCACTAAAGGATAACAGTGAGAGCTTTCTGTAGTCTCTGGTGGATTTCTTTGTGAATTGATGTTAAGGCATAATCTGTTAAGATCAGTGTTGTAGATTGTCATTTGACCACAGATTAGTGTGCAGATGATAGAAAGGTCACCAAAGTGGTAAGGGTGAATAAGATGTAGTGTAGGACATTCACACATACAGTAGTCTGGATTATATAGTAAACCAAATGAGACAGACACAAGGAAAACAGTCTATACTTTGTCTTGTAACTACAAACCTTCGCTGTATCTTTTAAAACTCTGAAATTTGTGTGTATTTTAAGGACAGAAAGCTCAAAGCAGTGATTTTACTGCAGAAGGAAATTATTAAAGCCACTTGTAAAAACAAGGTGATTAGGGTGTAGGAGTTGATAGACCATTTTATTTGCATATACAGTGCTGGTAGATCTCATATTAGATGAAAGAATATTCATTAAAAGGTCATTAAAATTCACAAAAGAATCACAATAATACTTCAGATACGAAAAAAAAATGCTTTCTTAATTATTTAAAGAAAAGGCAAAGAGATGAGATGTGGGAGGTAACTTGGTTATTTTATGCATGTATTTTCACTGGGAACAAAAAGCAGGCACTGCAGTCATCTCTAATGTACTGGATAAAAAGTTCAAAGGAAATAATGACTGAAAGATAAAAATGGACGTATCTGAAACAGAAACAGGGCATGACATGAGCATTAACACTGAAATGAAGCCTTCAGAAGGTGAATAATTATCTTTTAGTCAAATTCTTCTGAAAATATGTTTCAGTAAAAAATGTATTTTGTTCTGTATAAGCGTAATAAAATGCACTGCCATGATACATCAGATGTCACCACAGATTTTCATTTCGTAGTCCCACATGACTTAAAACTCTGTAAAATAATTCATTTCATATTTCCTGACAGTGAGTTGAAAGGCCAAGTGTAATGTGGGATAGCAAAAAAATACACTGAGCATGCTGGTCAGCTGTACACCTGAACAACTCCAAGCAGGCTAAGGTGATTCTGGTCACCGTTTAAGCATGATATCAAAATTACACTGGTACTGAAAACCTTCAGCATAATGAAAGACAGATCACAAAAACTATCTGGTAAACAGAAATCCATTTAACCAGAAGGAGAAGAGATTCCACTAAACACTGAACATTTTGGAACTCCTACTCAACAGTATTCAAAACTACTTCTTGTGCTAATGAAATTGCCATGGAATTGTGCCAGTTTTTATCAATATCAGCTGTTATCTCTTTAACTACCTTACTCCATTTTCTTCTCAATGCAGCATTAACTATAGAGTGAATTTTGTTGCAAATAAATGTTCTGGAGCTATAAAATATGTGTCAATGTTTATTTTACTTCTTGTCATTAAACCTGAACAGAAAGATCCGCACCTTTCCTCATCCACATCAGTCTTCTTATTTGCATCAAGATCTAGCCCTACAGCCATATAAATCATTGGTATTGCCTCCTCTTTTAATTCATTTGTTAGTTTCACCGTGTGAAGTCAGTAAAAATGACACTGAAATGACACATCTGAGTTGTAGAAAAAATCTACAGATATGTTTGAAATAGCAGCTATTTGAAACTGGATTTACTAAGGTCTCTAAGTACTCTGGGCCACTCATCTGTATTGGAAGAACACGTGGAAGGTCTATAACCGAAACTGCTATCCCACCATTCTCACATTGTGTTTTACATGCTTATGTATGTGCCTGTGCAAATGCATGTATGCATATATAAGAAGCGTAGGCGCAGGTAAAAATTTTCATCTTGATGAAGAAAATTTCCGTTTCTCTTCTGGAAAAAACAAGAGTCTTACCAACAAGGTAGTCAATAATGCATGTGCTTTCACCATTGCTTCAAGGAATCCCATTGACCTGCTCCTACCATGATGCCAAGTGATTGCAGTATGATAAATGAATGTGCAGACTGTCATTACTTAAGGAAACACCTGAATGCTGTCCTGGCCATATCATTGCAGTGTGCTGCAGCTTATGCAGTGAGCACCTACATACTTCTTACATTATCCTCTCATTACCTGAGGAGATAATGGCAGGCTCTGGATACATTTAGCTCGTAGATCTGGCACAGACAGAAATTGTATCTCCTCCCTCTGAGGCTAAGGGGAGGCAATCAGGGAAAATAAGGGATGCCTCATGCTCCCACATACTTTATTGCAGTGTGATGTGGCTCAGGAATGAAAGAATGCCAGGCAAACACAGGGCGTGTGGGGTGCATATCTTATTTTCCATTATGGACCATTGTGATTTTGTGCATAAGATATATTTGTTATAGACTGTGACTACTATGTAAGATTGGAGTGCCACAACTTTCTTCTCCTTCATCTATGAAGAACATAATCCTCATTTTTAGGGTACACTGACAATATATCAACAGCAAAACAAACAAACAAACAAAAAAGCATGCCCAAAACCACGAGCATGTGCAGAACATCTGAAAATACATTGAAAAAAAGCAATGAAATGCCTTTCTTTTAACTAGGCAAAACCAAAGCCCAGCAAGGACTTTTTATCAACAAGACTCGTATTCATTCCCATCTGAAATACTGTGTATTTTGAAATACTTGAATCAAAAGCTGTCAAAATAATAATAATTTAAAAAAAAAAAAAAAAAAAAAAAAAAAAAAAACACAGAAACTATATTTAGGATTTATTTATTTTCATTTTATTTAATTATTTATTAACAAATGAAAACTTACAGCAACTTGGAAAGTGAAGGAGGATTTGCTAGTGAAAACAATAATACAACATAATACCACATAGTGGTTTTGTTAAAAGAACTAGTTTCACTGTTACATCATACTCAGTAAGTCCTGAAGTATATTGTCTTTGGAGATTCTAGAAAGAGAAAAGTATGGAAAAGATAGATGCAATTCCACCTCTTCAAGTGAAGGAGTTTTCTTCAGTACCCGAGGAATCAATGTATTATGAACTACAGTTCATATCTGCCAGTTGTAAAGGTTGATTGATCTTGGTGTCTGCAGTCCATTTCTATCACATTTTCCACTCCCATCTCCCAGCTGCTGTTGCAAATCATTTTTTCCCTCTCTTAAGTCTACTCTCTCAGGGCACATCCGGCACCATTCATGGTTCAGCTCTAGCAGCAGTGGGCCCCTTTTGGAGCATCCGGAGCTCTGATCTGACATGGGGTAGTGCTGAGCTCTGCTCACAGAGGCCATCCCTGTGGTATCCCCCCCTACCAAAACCTTGCCATGTAAGCCCAATACAGGAACCCCATGGTCATTGTGGTCGCGTCTCCTTCCTCTTTGCCATTACCACATAACCTCTCCATTACTTTCACTTGTATCCTCCAGGAAAAGGATGTGAGAGCCTTTCTTCAGTTATGTCATAGCAGATGATGGTGTCTGAGGGAATCAGCTGTTGACACCAGCAGTTAACTCAAACCATACCATGACCCAGATAGCAACAGGAAAAGTGACTTGGCATTTTGTTAGCTGGCATAGCTGAGATGAACTGTGTGGCAATGGAGAGGATCATATGGAAAAGGAGAGTTAAACACTGTACAGTCATTAGGAAATTGTCTGGCACATGAGAGAGTGACATGAAAAGAAACAGGGAGAACATAACATGAAGCAAATTGAGTGAATATTTGAATTTGAGGTACCTGTGACTTTGTTGCTTCCATATGGCAAAGCAGAAAAGTAAACTCAGCACAAGAATCATGGAATCATCCAGTCATTTAAGTTGGCCTCTAAGATCGTCTAGTTCAACCATCAACTCATCCTCACCATGCCCACTAACCATGTCCCACAGTGCCACATCTACACCTTTTTTTGAACACCTCCACATACAGTGACTCCACCACCTTCCTGGGCAGCCCATTCCAGTGCCTCAACACTCCTTCTGAGAATATTTTTTTCCAAATATCCAACTCGAACCTTTCCTGGTGCAACTTAGGCTAATACCTCTCATTCTATCACTGTTACCTGCTTCGCTACCATCTCCTTTCATGCAGCTGTAGCCCAAGTTCTTCTCCAGACTAAATAATCCCAGTTTGTTCAGCTGCTCCTCATAAAACTCTGGCTCCATAACCTTTACCAGCTTTGCTGCCATTCTTTAGACATGCTCCAGGGCCTTGACGTCTTTCTAAGACATGAGAGGTGTTGAGCAAGAATGCCAATAGGAGATAAAGTCAGGAGAGGAGAGGAGTAATTGAGGCAAAAATATGCAACAAATCCACACTTAGGATAACTTCTGAAGTCATCACATGAAAATTACTGAAGATGTGAACAATGTCCAGTAGGATGCCTTTGCAGTCACTGATACAGTGTTGGCCGAGGATGTTCAATAATCCTGAAGTCACCTACACCAGCAAGCTGCTAAAGCGGTCCCTTCATATTTTCTGCCTGAATCAATCAGCCTTCTCTGTGTGCAGTTTGCCTCAGTACCTGGAAACCTTCCTGGGATCGTGACATTTACAGATATAAAATGTAGCCTCTGTTGTCAGTAGACATGCAATCACCCAGCATAACTTCATTTATACATTCGTTTTGAAGGAAAAGGCACACGCTATATTTCTTTGATTAAAGGCTGGGTCCTGCAGAACCCAAACATGTCAGTCATTTGGATACACAAACATCTCAAGCATCTGGAATAGGAATCTGACCCTTACCTTGTCCTTAGTCAATCTGTCTGGATGCATACCAAGTTTAATGCACGGTTGATGTGAGCACATCAGGAATTATCCTGTGCACATCACACCTCAACCAGTTTGCTTTGAGTAGGGCGGAAGTAAGCACTATATTACAACGTATTGATTTGTGAGCCACACCTTGTTATTACCTTATCTTTGGGCTACCACTGTGAGGCATCCTCTGGTATTTACATTCATGTCATTGGTTTTCTCTGCAACCCGGGACAACTTATTCAAACATGTTATGGCTGCATTTCTTCATCTCTAAATTGTGGGTAATTCTTTCCTCATGAGATTGCTATGAATCCACATTAATTAATGTTTATAGAGCACACAGACAGTATCCTGGGGTGAATGATATACATGTATGAAAAGTATTCTTGTTGTTCATAACAGGACAGCGCATTCAGCTTGTATGTATATAAAGGTGCAATCCCTTTTCTTTAGCCATCAATAAGTTGGGTATCTTAGCTTAATCACTCTTCTAAGCTGTTTACATTCCTGATAGAGGCAAAAAAAAACACAGGCTATGACTTATTTTACCTGAGAGTAGCAGGATTCATCTTCTTTTAAAGTGTCTATTTCTCCCCATTGGCTATGAAACCTAGACTAGCTCTCACAGGATACCCAGGGAAACAAAGTGAAATTAATTTCAGACTTAATATTTTGCTTACTCATCTACTATCTGTCATTTACGCATAAGAATGAGATGGCTAAAATCTCAACTATAAAAAATCATAACATGCATTCTACCTACCACAAGTCTCCATACTCTTTATGTCAAGCTGGATAGCCACATTATAAGAATCATACAGATGCATGCCTATCTCCAGCACTGCAAGTAGGTTATTATTACACTATGCTCTTAGTGTACAGAAGTGACACAGGAGAACCTACCTGGGTTCTCCAGGTCCTGCAGGCACGAGCTCGAGTTTCCTCACTGAATGCATGAGAAGCCCAAAGCACAGAAATTGAATATGGTGCAAGAATCTATTTAGACTTTGCATCAATATGAGCTCAAGTTCAAGAAAAGAGAAAAAGGAATAGGAAAAGGTGACAGAGGAGGAAACACCTCAGCTACAGCATTAAGATCAGTGAATCATCATGGGAGGCCAGTATACCTATATAGAAATGTTTTCTTGACAGTCTCTGCTCTACCATTTTCCTTAGCTTCTCCTCCTACGATCAAAGCATTTTTCATACAAGCACGGCAGAGCATTTTGAAATCAGACATATCAGACTTGCCATTAGGATATTTTTATCCAAACCTATGTTGCAAGTTCCTTATGGCAAAGGGCTTTGTCCTTGTTGTATGTGTAAGTCATTTTAGCATGCAAGTTGTAGATCTTTTTATTGCTATGGCATTATAGTTAAGCTATGATGACTGACAAATAATAAGGTCTTTTTTAAAGCTCCTATAATCCATAGCTGTGATACAGTGGATATATTCCACTTGGCGATCAAATTCCATTCATATGCGAATACTTGCTGACTATTCACACTTTAGGAAATAATAAATGCAACTCTGACATTGTCAACGAAGAATAAACCCTGTATATTCACAGATAATCTTAAGTGGCAACAAAAGTTGCTGTCACTACCACGATTAATACTTACAGCACTGTGATTCCACAGTAGTAGCATATTTGTAAATATTATCACAGCTGTACACTCACAAATATTCCTTTACAGTTTGTCTTACCTGTATCATTCATGAAGGTGGGGAAATTTGGAGTTAATACCACTGTCAGGCCATAAATACTGTGACATACTGTGAGACAGCATACATGTCCTATACTGGAAATACATCTTAGAACATGTTACATTTTAACCTGTGTTCTAGGATACTTGTACATAGAAATATATATTTGTATATAGTTATGAATGGATTTCAGTTTTAGTTACCCTACAAAAACTGTACTCATTTCTGACACATCAAATTCAATGCACCTTGAACAGAATGGAACTTGCACCCCAGCTGGCCACGCATCACAAGCCGCTATGTGAAGCTGTCACTCCTGAAGCAATGGAAGTAATATAACTAACTGGATACAGACCTTTAGCAACATTGGTAATATTAAAAAAGCAAATAAATATAGGAATGAAGAAACAGTCTCAAAGAGTATTAAAATAGGAAAATGGCCAAAAAGCTATCTGAAAGATTCAAGATGGCTTTTCTCTAGTCTTGAAAAGCTCATGAATTTCCAGTTTATTATGATAAAGACATCCAAATGTTAAACAGGTTCATTTTAGAAATTTGTAAGGCATTAACACAACAAATATTCGGAACTTCACTTAAAAAGGTAGCAAAAAGGATGCTGTTAGGAAAAAAATAAAATATATGGACAGTTAATGTCCATCACCCTGGTATTATGAAATATGTATTTCCTCAGCGAGGCTTGCTATTTGAAGATCAAAAGTTGGATTGAATGAGATAATGATGCTAATAACTAAGATAAAGCTTTTGTAGGCGCCTGAATTGCACAAGTTTGTGAAAAAAAAAAATAGGGAAGTAAAAATTTCTTAATTTAAATTATATGGATTAGCAAGGAGTAATGACAGAACAAAAATGGGTAACTGCAAATGGATTGCCATTCAGCTCTAAGGATTAAGGCTACTTTTAAAGCACTGCAGTCAGATCCGACATTCACATTTCTAAAATGCACTGAAAACATGTAAAACCTTTGGTGAACAATGTAATATCTGTTATATTCACCTGATGCTGACATACTAAAAAAGATTAATCTTTTCCATACAATAAAAAATCAAGAGATTACAAAACAGAGATATACTAATACCTCTACAGAGTACATATTACTGACAATAACCTGATCTACTAACAGGTAGCTGAAGGCTGCCACCAGGCATTCAGACAAGAAACACATGATAAACAACTGTGTAAGTACTGACACAATGTGCAAGCGTTTAATGAAAAATAAAAGTGCCACAGAAATAAAAGTTCCTACTTTCCTTTTCTTTAATGCATAAAGTTAAATGGAGGTTGGCTGTTCTTCTTTCCTTGAGCTGCTTTGGCCAATTCAATCATTAAGGACAGCTATCAGTATTAGAAAAGAGGTCCCGAATGTGAATCATAGAATCATAGAATGACTCCAGTTAGAAAAGTCCTTAAAGATCATCAAATCCAACCACGGTCTAACCATAGTAACCTCACAACCCTCTGCTAAATCATATCTCTGAGTACCACATCCAAATGGCTCTTAAACACATCCAGGGATGGTGACTCAACCACCTCCCTGGGGAGCCTATTCCAGCATTTAACTACCCGTTCTGTAAAGAAGTGTTTCTTAACATCCAACCTAAACTTACCTTGGTGCAACTTGAGGCCATTTCCCCTCGTCCTGTTACCTGTCACCAGTGAGAAGAGACCTGCCCCGCTCTCACTGTAAGAACCTTTCAGATACTGGAAGAGAGAGCAATTAGGTCTCCCCTCAGTCTCCTTTTCCCCAGACTAAACAGCCCCAGCTTCCTTAGCCTCTCCTCGTAGGGCTGATTCTCCAAGCCCTTCATGAGCCTCGTCGTCCTTCTCTGGACCTGCTCCAGCACCTCCATGTCCGTTTTGTACTGAGGTGCCCAAAACTGAACACAGTACTTGAGGTGAGGCCTCACCAATGACAAGTCCAGGGGCAGGATGATTTCACTAGTCCTGCTCACCACACCATTTCTGATACAACCTAGGATGCCATTGGCCTTCTTGGCCACCTGAGCACACTGCTTGCTCATATTCAGCTGACTGTCCATCAGCACACCAAGGTCCCTTTCCGTCAGGCAGCTTTCCAAACACACCTCCCCAAGCCTGTAGGGTTGCCTGGGGCTGTTGTGACCAAAATGCAGGACCCGACATTGGCCCTATTGAAACTCATTCCGTTAACCTTGGCCCATCGATGCAGTCTGTCCAGGTCCCCTCTTCCCTCTGGCAGATCAACACTCCCTTCCAGCTTGGTGTCATCTGCAAACTTACTGAGGGTGCTCTCAATCCCCTCATCAAGATCATCAATGAAGATTTTAAATAGAGGTGGTCCCAGCATTGACCCCTGGGGGACACCTCTTGTGATCAGCCACCAACTGGATTCAACTCCATTGACACAGCTCTTTGGGCCTGGCCATCCAGCCAGTGCTTCACCCAGTGGAGCATGCGCCCATCCAGACCATGGGCAACCAGCTTCTCCACGAGAATGTTATGGGGGACAGTGTCAAAGGCCTTACTGAAGTCCAGGTAGACCACATTGACAGCCTTACCTTCATCCACTAAGTGAGTCACCTCGTCATAGAATGAAATAAGGTTTGTCAGACAGGATCTACCGTTCATAAACCCATGCTGACTGGGCCTGATCCCCTGGCTGACCTTTAATTGGTTCATGATGGTTCCCGAGATTATTTGTTCCATAGCCTTCCCAGACACCAAGGTGAGACTGATTGGCCTGTAGCTACCAGGATCATCTTTCCGACCCTTTTTGAAGATGGGCATCAAAAAGAAGAAAGTGAAGAAGAAAGTAAAGGGGACAGGGGTGATCTGCTGCTTCTAACACTGAGGTTTCTGCACAAGTCTACCAGCACTGGGAAGTAGGTGCAGAAGCAGTGAAGTCATGCATGCAATCAGTCTGCAGCTGAAAGGAAAGGAGAGCAGACTTGGAGGCAGCAAACCAGACAGGCGTTCTAGCTGTTGTTGACCTGATAGCCAGCAGGTCTGAGCACCATTCCCTCAGTCCTGAAGTCACTGAGCAACCATGGACAGGTGCTGGAGTGTGCATGGACCTGCACCTTCATAGAATTACCTGGAGTGCTCCCATGCATCCAAGATTCCCTTATACTAAGATAGTGCTCCTGTTCTTTAGATACCAATATAGTTCTGTGTCAAAAGTAAAACATTTATAAGTGATTATTCCTCCTTTTTTAATTACCCATGGTCTGATGTTTGCTGTTATTTTGCATTACAGCAACTGAGATTTTCTTTAGTACAGTTTAACTACCTATCTCCTTAAAGGATTTTGGAAAATACAGATTTATGAGTCATCCATAGCTTCAATGATACACTGAAAGAATTCTTAGAACAGTAAAGTAATTTTTCTTCCATAGAATGTTAAACTACCAAGTAGCTGCAGCCTTAACATACTCCATGGCTTTTTTTAATTCCTCTTTTAATGTTTCAGACAGGGTACTTTAGTGCTGAAATAAGGCTGATTGGTCTGTTGTTCAGAGATACCCATAAAGCTCATTTCAAAGATATATCAAATGGTCACAGACTGTAACTTCTAGGAAAACTTACTGCAGAATTGCTGTTCATTATCTTCTCCTGTTGCTCTCTGTTCTGCTGCCAGTACCTACCAAACACAGCCTACCTTTTCTTGGATGTTTTCATATTCTTTCTTGTTCTAGAAATTACAGATTCCAATCTCTTTCATTAGTTGTTTACTTAAATGGGATGTACAGACAGTTTACTACTTCTGAACTGTCCAGTATGAATTCCCCATGTTTGTGACTGTTTCAGCTGCTGCCACATGGAATTTTGGATGTTTGAAGTGCAGTTAGTGAGAAAAAAGAACAAAATGAATATATTGCATGCTGGCAACAGTACGCTTACATTTACATTAGCCCTTCCTTAGGCTGTATTCTAGGAAAGAAGTTTAAAATTACTAACAACACAAATGGAAAATCATACGAGTATTCACAAGTGATGATGTAAGAATATTAACGATCTCAGCTCACCATCAGTATGCTCAGATTGGACATATGAAATTTATTAAGTATAATTAAAATTGATATCTGGAGTTAAAGTAGAGAAGATTCAACTTCTGGAGTTGAAAGTAAAACACAGAAGAATTTGTGTTAGAAGAGATCCCATGAGATCATTAAGTCCAGTCCTCTGTTCAGAGCTGGGACATCCTTGACTTTGGAACAGATTGCTCAGGTTGGTTTCAGAACACCTTTTGCTAAGCTGCAGCTTTGTCTATTGCCTTTAATCCTTCCTCTCCACACCTCTGTGAAGAACCTGACAATGACATCTATGCCCCTTCCCTGGAGGGGAAGGGAAGCTGTAGACAGTGTAAGTCCTTTCTGAAGTTGTCTCTTCTCTGCAATGAGCAAACACCCATCCCAGTCCTTCTGCTGAGAAGGGTGCTCCAGTCCCTGTCCATCTAGGTTGTCCTCACGTAGGTTCACACTATTATATCCATACTGCAGGTGCTGTCTCACAAGAATCAAACAATGGGAAGAAGAGCCTCCCTTGTCCCACTGGATTCATTCCTGCAGCCCAGGATGTGGTTGACCTTACTCACCTGTGACTCATAGCTAGCTCATGATCCAGGACTCCCAGGACTTTTTCTGAAGAGTTGCCTAATTGCTCAGTTTCTACCCTGTAGTGTTGCAAGACATCACAGCATCCAACATGCAGAACTCACTTTTTCCTTGTTGAATTTCATACAATTTTTGTTAGCACGTTTCTTCAACATGTCAAGGTACCTCAGACAGTGGCTGCATCCAGCACTGGTCTGTTATCATCTGTGAACTTGTGAAGGATGCATCCCCTTCCACCGCCAAAGCCATTAATGGGGCTGTTAAGCAGTGTTGTCCCAGTACAAATACTGAAGGAATGCCACTCTCAAATAACCATCACATTTTCAAACTCTTGCTCCAGCCTTTTTTTTTTTCTTTAACTTTCTTTGTAATTCATGCAGACAGCCCGTATCTCTGCAGTTTAGTCACAGAGAAGCTGCAGGAGACAAAGACAAAATCCACTGCTCTACCTTCATCCACAAATTCAGTCATTTTATTTGTAATGGTAATTAGGCTTGTTACTTTCTTTGCTAATTTGTACTTGGTAAATCCATGCCGTTTTCTCCCATCCACCTTTTTCTCCATCATATGCTTGGATGTGGCTTACAGAAGGATTTGCACCATAATCTTCACAGGGAATGAAGTATAGCCACTTGGCCTGGATTTCCCCAGCTTTCCCTCCTTGGTTTTCTACAAGAAGGGTGTGATATTTTCTGCTGTGGTCACAGGAACTTCCAAACACCACAACCTGTTGGAAAGACAGAGAACAGCCTTGCAACTGAAAGCTAGCAGTCAGTGTTTCCAATCCCCTACTTCTGAGCTAAGATAATACTGGGTGCACTGCTCCCACAGGCTCCACCAGAAACCACTTCTCCACATTGTCACATTTTCACTGCTTGATTACTTGCTGAAGTGTGACAGTTAGCAAGCTACTTAAGCAGCTAGTCCCTCCCAGGGATGGGTACCTGCCTTTGCTGAGTTATTGCATTTCCCCACCTTTTTCTTTTCACTGAAGCAGTATATAAGCCAGGTCTCCACAGCCACATCCCAGACAATAGGGGAGCAGATGGAGAGCTGCTGTCTGAAAGTTTCTTCCACTACAATTGCATCTAAAAAAGCTTTTGATTGGCTTGTCTTAACTTTTAGTTGCATTATTACATTCTTGGAGTCCCCATATTCTCTGATACAATATGATATCACAGGCATGATATCAGCTATACATCCTGTTCGGCTTTGTGTTCAGGCTTCTTAAGTAATCCCTAACTCACTCTTCCTCTAACATTAGTTGCATTGCACTAAACACATGGAAAGACAGAGAACAGACATTGCCAGTATGGATTCGGCATAGAAACTTCAGCCTTTCTGTTTCCATCATCACTGGATCAGCCTTAGTCTTCCTTTTCTCGCTTCTGCTCCTGTAGAGGCCATTCCTGAATTCCCGCATGCCTTTTACCTGTTTATACTCTGTCTAATCTTTGATTTTCCCAATTGAATCCCTGCATGCCTGGGCATTTCTCCTTTATTCCTGCTGAGTAGCTCATTTCCGCTTCCACCTCCCATATGCTTCATTTTTGCATCTGAGGTCTGAAATTTCCTATTCAGCTGGTCTGACCTCTTCACACCTGCATCATGTTCTGCATACACAAGTGGAAGCTTCCAGTGCTTTGAGGATGTTGTCACTGCACAACAAGCATCTCTTATGAGATCCCCTGTCTTTCAGAGTGGCAGCCCTTGGAAACTAACCCACCAGAATTGCTCTGAAGTCTCTATTGAGAGCCTATATCAATGCTCTAAACCACTATTCTGCCATGTGCCTCTTTTGCTTTCCATCTTCAAATCATATGATTTCCTTAGGAGTAAACCAGACAAGCTCAATTCTATCAATATTAGAATCAGATAGGAAGAAATAAAAACTTTTTTTTTTTTTTAAATCCACAGCAAATAAAATATATATATTATGTCCACCTATTCATATTTAATAGCTGCCTCCATAAAAGCTCAACAATTTAGGGTGTTGCCTTCCCTTCTGGGACTCTATTTAGCTTCCAGGTTGATCTGTGACTCCTACCTTACCGGCAGGTGACTTCACTCCCACCAGAGCTTTACAACCTTCGTAAAATCTTCCTGGATATTAATTGCATCTTGCTGTAAGAATGGATTGCTCACAGGCTAACACCAATCCCAGAAGCACAGCACCCTTGGCCAGGCATTACAAACCCAAGCAAGGAAGCACAGAGCACTTGAACCGCAGCCCTGGTTGGGGATTTCCCTGCCTGTCCCCAGGCCAGAGGGATGGCTGTGTGGCAATATCAGTGACCATGTACAGAGGCTCTCAGAAGACAACCTCAAAGTCATTTACAAGGTAATGTCTGTTCTTCTGTTTCCCAGCATTCAACAGCTAAAAATCCTCGTGTTGTAATAGCTTTTTCTGCTTTTGTTTTGTACAACACTGTTCTCTTAAAACAGCATTGTTACACAGACACCCATCTACTACATTTTCTGTTGAGAGCCCAGCCAACTAAAATGCTTCAGAGCTGCCATACAGAAAAACTCTTCTATAAGAAGAAGAAAACTCTTCTTCTATAAGAAATCTGAAATCACATTATATAGTGTAGGAAATGTTACATTTTTATGTGTCTGGCTTGACTAGAGCTGCCAAGTGGGTGTCCAGGTTCTTTCAAAGTAGGGTGCTGTGACCAATACCCTAACTGACAACACCTGATTATGGCACTGGCCTGGTTGGTGAGCCATGAGCTCGTATGAGTTTTTCTTTAGGCTTGATTTCACCATACAAAAAAATGAAGTTAATAATGATACCCACTTTGTCTCACAAGGGTGTTATATGGCTAAACCATTGTTAATAAAATGTATAACCCTATGGTGAATACTTTCCCATGATCTTTTGGAGATAGGGCACAGTGAGCCTCTAATGAGGACTGGCTCTCTGCCTCTCCACCAAGAATGTTTGGATGTTCAGAATACCCCTATGCTGGAGCAAGAGGTTGAATGTGCACTAGGTTGTGCAGGTTAAGAGGCCCAGAGGCTGACACATACTTTACGTAACACCTTCACCACAATTTTGTTCCCTTCACATCACACAGATAAGGGGTATGCCCAGCACCAGCCTTACCACCCGTACTTGGAGTTACAGAAGCAGCCAAAGTCAGTGTAATAGTGCACATCTTGTGCAATCAGCTCCCCTCCGCCTAGCGACATTGCTATAAGAGACTTCTGCAGGGGACTATGCCCTACATTTCAGGCCATTACTAGTAGAGAAGCAAAGATGCAAAATCATCCCTACAAACAGCTACACGCCTTCAGGTGGCTGACACACCCAGCAGAGTGGGAGCAGTAGCAGTGACACACACCTATGGAAAAGGCTGGATTTGGTAGTTAGCGAGGTGCTGCAGATCTGACTATACATGTTGCTGTCATTTCAACACAGCACCCTCAAAACATCAGCTGATAGTTGGGCATCACCATTCTACGGCATGTACACATACGAATCCTTCATTGCAAAAGCGTGCTTGCCACACCTCATAAATGATAGATGCTATGACAGATATCACTGCAGATAAAAATCTTAGCTGTTTAAAAGTATGAGAAGCCCTGTAGAAAAGTATCAGTAGGGCTGAATTTGCGATAGTATGCATACAGGGATTTATCATCCTTTTGCCCACGGAACACTTATTTTTAAAAGGAAGCTGAAGCACAAATAAAGTTATGAAGTTACACCTGTCAAGTGTACAGTGCATCTCATATATTGTGCATTACACATCAGCTTCTTGGCTGGGGAGAAATCTCCCACGGAGGAAATAATTATATGGAAATCTCTCAGAATGGAGCTTGGAAGCATCAGTCTAATGGCTCGTCTTTCAAACCAGCATAGAGCAAGAACAGCTTGAGCTGAATGCAGCCCAGAACTGTGGTCCAGCACCTCTACTCACTGTCCAGATTTGCAGTGAACAGGGTTAGCTCTGCAGTATAAACATGCAGAGTTCTTCCCTCGTTGGGCAGAAAGGAAGAGAAGAAATGCCCATGTGTATGTCACATCCTCTGCAAAAATGCTGTATCTCTGTCACTAGGAATTCTTTCTGTTGGATTTGGCCATTCAGTGATTAAGCTGCAATATTAAATATATTTAAGTTCTGATTCCAGGTACAGGCACAGCAAAAAAATGGTTAAGATTTAAAACTTACAGTTGGTACAGACCAGAAAATAAATTCATTGTTGCTGCAGACAGATGCAAGTTTGGCAGAACCCAATGGGAACTTACATCAAAGGTCAATTTTGGCCAAAGGTCCTCACTGAGTACTAATATCTCTTGATACTTTCTGATATATCACTTCAACATATTTGTTTTGGAAAAGCCTGTTTCAATGCAATAAAATCTATGAGAGGGCAGATGGCATTAAGCAGACTTTAGAATACAAAGAGCTGGACCCATTTCAGATCCTACTGAAGATTCCCTTTATAAAAGCTGTGAAATCCCTGTTACCCCACCTCAAATTACAAATGTAACATCATTACGTAATAAACAACAACAAAAAATTAATTAGTGTTGAAAGAGACATTGTTGGTATTAATGTTATTTTTAAAAATTATGGTTGTTTTAAAATAGCCTCTTTAAACTTGTATAGCATAAAAAAAGGCCTTTAAACCACCCTCTGGTATTGAAGGAGATAGCACTTGTGCTATTTCATAAGCAAATAGTGAATTCTGTACTTGATTCAAAGATCAGAGAGGCTTCTTCGGCACAGCTAGCCATCTTCACAAGAATACTTCAATGCAAGCAGCATACAAATTTGACAAGCTATGTAAGGAAATTCAATATATTGCTAATTGGTTATTTCAGTTTTTCCCTCTTAAAACAATTAAAAAATCAAAGGAAAAAATATGGTTGTTCTGTATTTAAAATACGTAAATCACATATATCTGAAGGTTTTTGGAACAATTTTAATTTGGTTATGCTTTACATATAAAATATTTTGTATACATTCTTTACTGATAAATGAATGAGTTGTCCTTTACACGGGGCCTAACACGTAGATCTATCAAAACTGATTCAATGACTCTTATGATTTCCCCATTGGGAAAGTTCTTGGTTTTTATGATTCTCTCTTTAGCTAAGAAAAGTTCTTTACTTCTGTTTATATCTTTTGGTGAGCTATCTGGAGGGAATCACTGGTGATTCCACACAAAGTTCCAACTGCACTTTTCCTAATACACCTCACAAAGATTATCCAGCATACCTGTATGTCACTTTCTCCTCACAACAACCTCACTGCTAACCTGCAGTGAACCTCGAGTTTGAATACATTTGATAACTGCTGAAGTATTTGCTCATTCATCAATATATAACATACTTTCCTGAAGTCCATGAATAAATGCTTTTTCATGTTCATTGCTAATTGCTCTGATCATCTGGACTTTGTAACGGAATCTCAGAATTCCAGAAGGGTTTGTGTTGGCAGGGACATCTGGGTGCATCTGGTCTAAGCCCTGCCGATGCAGGGTGCCCAGGACCATGTCCAGGCAGCTTCTGAAGATCTCCAGAAAGGACAAGCTGTGCTCAGTCACATGCACAGTGCAGAAGTGTTTCCTGACATCTGGAGGGAACCTCCTGTATTCCCATTTGCCTCTTTTCATATTCCTGGCTACCACTGAAAAGACCATCCTGTTTGCACCCTCCCTTTAGGTATTTACAGTCATTGATGAGATCCTTGGTCTTCTCCAGGCTGAGCAGTCCCAGCTCTCTCTGCCTTTTCTTGCAGGAGAGATTCTCCAGTCTCTTCATCATCTTAGTGGACCTATATTGGATTCTCTTCAGCATGTCCATGTCTCTGCATTATTGGGGATCTCAGAACTGGACATGACACATCAGGTCTAGCCTTACCAGCACTGAGCAGAGGTGAAGGACCACCTTCTCTGACATGCTGGCAATGCTTTGCCTAATGCCACTAGCCATAATGCTTGCCATAATGCTTGCCATAGTGCTTTCCATAATGCCACCAGCTTTCTTTGTGTCAAGGGCACATTGCTGGCTCATGTTTAGCTTGGTGTCTGTCAGGCTCTTTTTTGCAGAGCTATTTTTTAGTTGGGTGGTCCACGGCAGGTACTGGTGCCTGACACTGTTCCTCCCCAGATGTTTATGGTTTTTCACCCAAGGTAACATTTATATTGTTCTATATTTTTATCATGAAAAAGGGGAAAATGCCTTGAATGTTCTGAAATATCACATTGGTTTTTTAACAAAAAGGCCTGGAAGAAATAAAAAGTTTGTGTCTTGGGATATAAGCATACCACTAATAGCAGCTGGGAGGAGACTTTCTTTGGAGCTCGCTATCCCACAACTTCCTGTTACCTTTTGCACCTTTCCTGAAGCAATCTGGCTCTCCTGATGTCAGCACAAGCATCCTGAAGTGCTGGGCAAGTGGCTGGAGCTTAGCTGGGCATTCATCCACTCCTTTGGCATTAACTAAAACAGGCCTGCCTCTTCCAAGAAGAAATTTGCCCATCTGAAATGTCAGGATTTAGGAACGTGTGAATTACACAGGTTAACAAGTAGAAGATGACAGAACTGTCCAATTAATGGTATTACAAACTCATCTTTTTCTGACTAACATTTTGCAGATTTCCTTGCATGCTACTTTGATGCTCTGCCTTTGGATGCCCTCCTCATTTAGGTAGAGGATGTTCTTCTCAGCTGTCTTAGAGCCAGCACATCTAGCTGGGTGCACAAATGCAGGAAATAAGCTGTGTTTGGTTATGCATTCAGACCCAGATCTAATTTTAAAACCACTTTTGCATGCTCACAGATTGAAAGTTAAACTAATGAGAACAGTTAGCCAGAAATTAAATTACTTTTTTTAGCCAATGTTCTTCAAGCATAAGAGAAGTTACTCTGATCAGATTGATTGTCTTCTCCCTGTTGTCCATTCTCTGTAGCTCTGTTGTTGCTGTTTTTCGAGGCTCAATTGCCTTGTAAAGTTGTGCATGTCCAATGATATTGCCTATATAAAGGAAGCAATTGCAACCAATGAAAATGCATTTAAAATTAAATAGTTGAAGCTCTAAAATGTATCGTATAAATATTTCTCATATTATAATTATTATTTGTGTTAATTGTGCAAAAATACATCAATGGAATAAATACATAATCATTCTAATAACAAAGTAGGCATATCTATAGTATAATATAACTAATAGCTATTATGAACATGTATTACTGTTGCTAATATGCTTTATTCCTTTTTATTCCTTGGTAGGCTGTGCCAGTGGCACTGTGCTCAATCCACATCTTGCCTGCCATCAGGGATGATGGGGAATGATCTTTTGGCATGTTGAGTAATTCAGTAGCCCATTCTGTTTCAAACATTCATTCAAGACAAATGCCGGCGTGAGGATCACAACTTGCTCTTCTGGTTTCCTTTTGATTTAAGAGATCGCATTAAAGAAAATCCAAATCCTTGCTTTAGGTGATGCCAAACACACACGTTTCTAATTGTTCAACAACAAGCTGCAGTGGTTTCACCTGAAGGAGGCATAGGAACAACAGCAAACACCTTGCTGCCTTCCTGCAAGCTGGGAAGCAGGTTGGTGTTTTCTGTGACCTACTCAGTGACAGATCCACTTCAGAGCTCACACCAGGCCTCCAGCAGAGATCAGCACCATCA
Source organism: Excalfactoria chinensis (assembly GCF_039878825.1). NCBI lineage: Eukaryota > Metazoa > Chordata > Aves > Galliformes > Phasianidae > Excalfactoria > Excalfactoria chinensis. The sequence goes on along the minus strand of NC_092827.1, from coordinate 29,996,386 downwards.
GGATAGAATGAATCAAGGTCAGTATCATCTATGCAGAATTTTGACTGACTCTTCCCACATGAGAGAAGTAACTGTCCATACACTGGTATATGGCAACCTTGCTTCAGCTGCAATTTACAAGGAGCAGTGGGATAAACCAGGCTGCTTTCACGATCCACACCTCCAGGGGTTGACGCGTCTCTTCTTTCTCCCTCCAGTGCATGCAGTCCCAACTCCAAAACATCTGCCGGCTTCCAAGTTGCAAAGACAACAGACCTCATCATGTGGAAAACAGCAATGGCTAGTGTGCCTCTCATCCATAACACTGGGACCACAGCTGCCAAGGCAGTACAGGAACCGAGTCGATGGTTACTCAACCAGGCAGGAGGAGTGCAAGTCGTGCTCACAGAGACCAAGTGACAAGTGACACACAGTACTGGTGTGCTGGGGGAGGAAGAGGTAGATACCATCTGATCTACTGTCTGCCAGAAGGAAAGCTCGCAACACGGGCGGAGAAGCTCTCCTCCTGTCCCTCAGTGAGGAAACCATTCCCAAACGTGTCATTCAGCCATCCACACTACATGCATCATAGGAGAGAGAGAGACAAATTGTCAGGAGATAAGAAGGAAAGGGTGTTAGGAACATCTGATGCACCCACATCAGGCAGAGGGCTTGTTTGTTTGGGCTGAAGTGTTGGGTGCAGAACAGCCTCACCAGCCTTTGCCACAGGAGCTCCTTCTGCAGCCTTTGGAGATAGGCTGGGTGTGCAAACCCCTCTGAGCTGTGAAATAACCAGAAAAGCTCTTGGGCAGGAGGTGGAGGGGGCATACGGGTGGGAGATATGCTTTGATGGCAGGCAGAGGAGTGTGGGTGTGCTGCTTTGCTAGGGCAGTGCCACCAACTGCCTGCCAGCAGTGGATGGGACAATGGTGATGTTTCTTGGGGTAATGGTGAGCCGAAATTTCTCAGGGAAAGCTGACAAGCCCACACCTTTGTACCAGCAACATGAGGTGGAGTGGGCACAGCTCATGACTTAGTAAGGAGTATTGGAACAGGCTGCCCAGGAAGGTGATGGAGTCACTGTCCCTGAGAAAGAAAGTAGAAGATGACTGACAGATTTCTGTCTCCGACCAGTTAAAAAACAAACAAACAAACAAACAACAACAACCCGACTGAATAGAGAAAGAAAAAGAAAAGTGAGTGAAGATGCGGCCGGCCACCCCGGCCCTACACCTGCTTCCCGCAGCCGGGGGCCGCCGTGCGCCTGCGCGCAGGGACCGATGCTCCGCGGCCGCTGCGCCGCGCCCCCCCGCCTCCTCCCCGCCCGCCTCCGCCTCCGCGCCCTCCTCCCTGCCCGCGGGGCACGGGAGCCGGTGACGGGAGCGAGGCGGAGTCTGGAGGGAAGATACCGAGAGATAGAGATTTAAATCACATCCCCGGCTGTAGAAGGGCAGCAGCAGCAGCAGCCCCGGCGCAGAGGCACGGACGCAAGCACCGAGGACAGGTCTGCCGGCTCCGCCGCTGCTGCTGCTGCTCGCCATGGGTGCCGCCGCCGAGCCCCCCCGCGCCGCGGGCCTGGTGTCCAGCGTGCTGAACGACACCCTCGAGTTCTACCGCTGGACCTGGAGCATCCGAGGTAACGCGCCAGGCCGGGCCCCGCGCCCGCCGCCCCGCGCTCGCCGCCGCAGCGCACCCGCCGCAGCGCCGCCGTCGCCATCGCCTCCCCGCGCCCCCTGCCCGCGGGCGCTGCCGCTCTCAAAATGGCTCCGTTGCCACGGCGATGCAGCGCGGCCGAGGGGTCGGGACCGGCTCCTCCCGGGGTGCCCGGACGCGTCCTCTCGACGCGCGTGGGTTCGCGATCCGCTTTAATCCCCCGAGGCACGGGCGGTCTCGGAGCCGCGAGGTGAAGGGCTCCTCGGCTGCCCGCGGGCCGGGGGTTCCGCTACTCTGGTCTCGACCCCGTGCAGCGGAGCCTCCCCGGGCGGCCGCGTTCTTCTGGGGCCCTTTGGTTCCCTCCGGAGCTCCGGCGGCTCGGGACCTGTGCGGCAGCCGGGAGCTCTGTGACAGCATCCCTCGCACTTTGCAAATGGTGGAGTTCAGCGATTCAGCGAGGAAATGGCTGTTACCATCGCAGCGGGAGCGTTTCACTTTGTATTAAGTGCTTCGGGGGTCGTTCTGCTGTATTCCGATTTCAGTGTGCTCGGTTTTCGTATTGACACCCAGCATGGAAGATGCTGAAGAGGAAATGCCTTGAAAGCCGGTACGGGGACAGCAGATGAGGCAGTAAGTCACCCCGCTGACAGGTAGCCCTGCAGGTACTGCTGCGTGTCAATGGCGGCCTCAAGCTGGTCAGTAAAACGAGTGGGGTAGAGTTTCTGTTCATTGCTGCCGTGAGTGGGCCTGCGCAGCTGATAGAACAATAGCAGCTCTCTGGGTCTTTCCATCATGATTTAGTTGACTGCACAACGATGGGTTCTAGACTAGTTAGATGGAAACCTAGAATTGCACAGAGTACTGTAGAGCAAATGTTTGTGGCAGGCTGCTAAGGGGAAACGTGAGGCCTTGGCTTGGGCCGGGAGCGCATACTGCATCAGCAGTCGTTGCTTCTCTGCCCCCCTCCGCTTTGCCATCTGCCAGATAACAAACTGATCTTATGTCATAGGTGCAGGGGCTCGCTTTTTCTCATGAGCTGCCTTCTCAGTCTATCTGCTGGGTCTTGCTATCTTTTTAAAATCATTAAACCTATATGCATATTCATTTAGTCTTTACTTGCAACCTGCAGGAATGTGAGAACAAATGAAAGTGCTTGCAACAGCAGTAGGTTGTCAGCTGTCAGTGCCTGCTCTGCCTCTTGCTGCATACAGTTTTTGTAGGTTCCTCAGTAATGCATTCCAACCCATCAGTAGCATTTTGGGGTGGATGTAAATACAAATATGGTTACTAAGTTGATATCCTTACATCCTTCACTTGCTTTGTTTAGAAAAGAATTTCAAGTTCTCATATTTTCAGAACTTCAAATGCTTTATTTCAATCTATATACTGACTACGTTTGTTGTAAGGAAAAGAAGGGGAAGTATGAAAAATGAAGTCTGTGGAAGGAAGGTTGAGATAAGTTACTTACACTGGTAGTATGTGTTGAGCAAACTTTTGTTTCCTCTTTCGCTACTTACGAGCACCTTAAGTGGTAGGATGTTCTTGTAATGCTATCTAGAACATGCTCAAGTCCTTGCTAATCCTATGCAAAACTTTAAATTGTTGCGCTAAGATCCGTAGTGTTGCTGTTAATTCAGGAATCCGCTATGATGAAGTTCGTTGACTGCATCTGGCACAAGGGGCTGAGAGTTTTTGTTCGTGTTTTGAATTTCATGATTCCGTGCAAGGACAGTTTTGCACAGAGCCTAAGTCACACTGTACTCCTATTACCAGCCTTGTTTATACCCAGCAGTCTATAAAAACAAGGTCCTGCTGTACTTAAGGCCAGGTGTGGACATGTGAAATGTAGCATCATACCATGCAGTTACAATGTAGCTCTGGATAAGAAAGAGCCATTATTGGTATCTAATAAAATCATATTTTAATATCAAAGTTTGGCTTAAATACTCTCTCAGTTTACAGCTCTTCTGCATGTGTCATCATTCAGAACAAGATACTGTATCCATTTGTCGTCTTTCAGTGTGCTCAAATCATGAATCTGGCACTGTTGTGTGAATTCACCTTTGTGTCAAGAATGGCAGTGATGTTGCTCAACAACCAACACAAATTATGGCATGCAAGACCATTGCCTAACATTCAATATCATTAAATAAAAAAAAAACTATACCACGCAGCAAAGTTGCTCAACAAATGATGCCATGCAATAGCATTACACAATAAATCATACTGAAACACTACTACACAGCAAAATTACACAATAAAATGTGAAGAAATTTTATTCCCACTACTACTCCTACACAAAGGCTTCTCATTCATATAAAACTAAAATTATTTTGTTCTCCAATACTTGCTTCACTCTTCCGTTGGATGCCTAGATCTGTCTTACACACTGTTCTCAATGCACAGCTGGGTTGTCCTGACAGCAGGTGTTTTCCTCTGCTATCCCAGACTCCTGTGATGGGGCTGCATGTAACTGTGCCAGAATGTCCCACTGAGTATTGTGCTGCTTCAGTTTTTTGCAGTAAATATTTGGTCTTTTTCCACCCTGCTCTGGGATGTTTAAAAAGCAACCAACGCTTTCTGAGGTCAAAAAGATATCTGACAAATCCTTTTTGTTTGCTTTTTTAATATGTCACAAATTTTAGCATTAAGCATTCTATCCGAAGCAACTGCATTGGACTTGGAGGCTTTTGTTTTTCTTCTCTTTGTTTTGTTTTTTTTATCAGTTGTGGTTTTGTGTTTAATCTTGCATGGTTAACAATTTTTCTCCATATATTTATTATTGACGTATATTTGCAGCATAGCAATACTTAAATGTTTTTTTTTTTTCTTGCTAATTTATTTGAAATACATATTTTCTTTTTCTTTTCTTCTTTGACTGTCTTTTTAAAGCCTTCTTCCTGAAAACCTAAAATCCATTCTTAGTGTACCCTCATCTGAGAAGGCTGAAGGAGCTCATTTAGGAAGCCATACATTTTAAAGGGAGGCAGAAAGGGCAAGAAAACATTATCAACATTATCAAGGGATTAAAAAAAAGGTTGTTGGGGGAACACTTATTATCAGGAAAGATGATCTAGGAAATTCCATACCATTATTCCTGTAAGGGCAAGGGAGCAGTAATGTGTAATAGATAGGGCAGGGCCTCTTCTTTCTTCTGGCTCAGATAGCTGGTTGGGGTTAGATCTGGGCAGGAAGGATTAAGGGTATGATTAGATGACTGAGCAAATGACTTAAAGGGAGGTTCCAGGCTGAGTCCAGGAGAGCTATTAAGATGAATAACTCAGGACAAAATCCAAGAGAGAATGTGGAAATCTCAAAATGTGGATGAAGAGACTGTGACACTTAGGGAGGAGGAGTAGGAGACTGGCCTGAAAAGGAAATTTGTGAAACCCATTATCCAAAGATATATTTTAGAGGAAGGAATTAATTTGAATGTACTAAGCTGGAGAACAGAAGGATTTACAGACTTTGGGTGAGAATGATTGCTCTTAGGGCTCCAAGTTAAAAGGAGGCAGGGCTAGCCCAGGCCACATGGGACCGCTTTGGAACAGCACTTATTTACAGCTGTTGCAGTTAATAAGATTAGACTTTTTCCATCAAGAGGAAAGAGAGGCAAAAGATGCTTCTTAGAGAACCATCCTACCACTTAAGTGTGTGTTTACATCTTGTTCAGGAGTGATGTCAACCGTATCAGTTGGGCCAGAAGTGCAAAGGGATGAGGACAGGGAATATGGGGCAAACTTACAGCTACTTGCATTGACAGTGATCTGGTAGAGCTGCTCTCATGGAATTCTAATTGCTGTAAAATCTTGTGCTGTGAAGGTCTTGAGACTACAGCTTCAAGTTAGGAAGCTAACATAGTTTCTTTTTCAGTCCAGGGAAGAGAACTGGAAGAAAACATATTTCTTCTTCTTCCCTAATTCTTTACCTCACAGAGAAAGTGAAAATGGTGAAATGATCCTGAGTATTTATGCCAGGAGAAAGTTCATTGAGTTGGTTGGTAGAACAGTGGGTTTATCTGAGTGAAAGCAGCATCTTGTTGTACTGGAGTGTTTGTGCCACAGCTGGAAGCCAGAAGCATCCTGATGGAAGTTTGCCAGAAGCTGAAGGTGGGGGGAGAGATGGAAGAGTGAGATGGATTCTTGCAGTCTGCTTCACAGGAGGGAAACAGAATGTGCTCCTGAGTTTTTGGAGCATCAGATTTGGTGATTTGGTACAATGCTTGATTTGCAGATGCAGTTGTCTTTTCAAACAGTTTTTTGATCTGTGACCATGACTGTGTAAAACAAGGATTAGACATGGGAAGACTTAGACTTCCTTGTAAAACCAGACCAATGCCAGAAACTAGAGAACTGGGTAAGCGTAATTGGGTTTGGCTGCCTTGAGGCAGAAGCAGCACTTGGAGAAGTTGATCGCAGAAGTAAAGAATGATAAAGGTCAGAACATGTGAATCTACTGTCAACCAAACCAAAGAACACGACCATCCCAATTTGCTTAATTTGAATTTCATTAAGCATTCTTCCTAACTGCCTGTCAGTGAAGGAACTTATTTTGTGTAGAAAAAGAGCTATTGTTATTTGTTTTGTTTGGTTTTGTTTTTGAGGGGGAAACAGTTTGCTGGGTCTTTGAGGGAAGTTTCACCTGTGTTTCATCATCAGAAGATGTCACGTAGCAAAATGCAAAAGAGAGCTTATCAGAGCAAAACAGGTGCAAGAGCCTTTGGAAACGGAACATAATTCAGATAAGTTCATTCCTGAAGTGGAAGCTCCCATTCAGACGTTTTGGATCACAGTGCTTGAAGAAGTGGAGCCTTAGGCAATTCCCTGAAGCAAAGCTAATGATGTGAGCAAGAAGATGAGGTGTAAGAGGGAGACTCCTCTTTCAGAAAATGAAGAAGTGATCAACTGCAAGTCTCATCAGCAGAGAGATGAAACAAGAAAAAAGCCTTCAGAGCATCTGCAAGCATATGATACAAAGTTCTGTTTGAACATTCATCATAACCCAGAATGCAGCATATGCAGGAGCCATATATTGCAACAAGAAGTTGAAATATCTGTGGTGTGAAGCACAGGCATTCATCTTGGGGATTGCTCTGGTTGCATACATTAATGAAGCCCGGGAATTGAAGTGTTGTTTGTAGGTGGTTGTCTCTGATTAGCAAAACTTGACTACAGATTGACTGTGGTAGTCATTCTATATTTATGCTGTGCTCAGGGTTATGGTTATCACGATGGCATCCAGAAGAGGTTGTATCAAACACAGGTCTGTGTTGTAACCAGGAAAGACAGTCAAAGGCAACTTAAGGACAACCAGCAGAGGAAGAGGTAGGGTAGAGATGCTTCTAAGGACTTGAAGATCAAGGGCCATGAGTTGTGGGTGAGGCAAGATTCTGCTTTTGCCAGTCCAGACATGTTTTTGGAATTATGAGATTCACATGGAAAGAATAAGGAGTGTTCAGATGAGAGATGGATGAGTGAAAAGGCTCCAAGCAGACATTAAGAAAACTTTGCGAGGAAGAATTTGCTAGGATGCAACACTAGGAGGAAAAGGTTGTAATGTGTGCTGTAGAGCTTTTGAATTGGAAAAAAACTGTGGCTGAATGATGATTTGTGTAGCTAAAAGGAACTGGCCACAGAAAGAGCAAGAGGTCTGACTTCTAGAGAGCCTTGGTGTGGCCAGAGTGTGCCTGGAGTGCAAAAGTTGGGACAGTGTGCTTGTAGGGGCTTTGGACAGTAAACTGCTGTGCTACAGGGCTTTCAGGCTGTATTTTATTTAAAACAAAGCTGAAGCTACCATGGCATTTAATAAGGAACTTGTTCTTGTGTATGAGACAGACTGACCTCTTTGGCAAGATGCAGACAGATAATAGCTAGTTTCTAGATCTTATTTAGGCATGATGTGAGTAATCTGTGCTTAATTTTGTCAAGACTTGAGTGCTTCTGAGCATATGGACTGCAAGGAGTTGTGGCATTTTATAGACAAAAATTAAGGCGGGTATGAGGCTCAGCCTGCTCAGGGTCAGATGGCAACCCTGTGGGGACTCCCAAGACTGCACCCAGCAGAGCAGTTAAAGCAATATATGCCTGTAAGGCAAGCCCAAATCTATATACTGAGTGCACTGTGTGTTTTGTATTAAATCCCACCGTGCACGCTTGGATCTCAGGATAAACATGAGGTAGTTTACTTTTCTTTCACAGAAGGTGTGGGGTAACAAACTATCTCAGTTTGGCTTCTGTTTATTGCAAAACAGCATCAGGCCTGTGGGCATCGACTGCTCTGGGTTGTGGTGAGCTAACTCACTTATGTGCCTAGTGTTCAGCTCCTTTCTTCAGGCACTTGGTTTTAGTGGCTTGATCCTTAAGTCCTGCCTGTGAAGTTCTCTCTCAGTGGCGTTGTGTCTGCTTGTATGGTGAGCACTTTAGCGGGTTCACTCCATCCATCTGCCTTCCACTTGTACTCTTCTGTTTCAGTATGATTTGAGTTCTGACAGTTTGGGTTATATCCATGCATATGAATATGATTTCCTCATATCCCACTGCCAGTTACAGCAAATGTGAGAGATTGCTCTGTTGTTGGTCATAAAATATTTCTGGAAAAAGACGTTTATAGCCCATTTCTTTCATCTCATCTGTTGAGCCAGTAGATCTTGTCTTTGCACAAAATTTTATTGTGTCCTTTTATTCCTGGATCATAACTGTAATATTTCCTTTTAAGATGGTTTAAGATACTGCTCTTATATATATAGGTGCTTACTTGAATAGCTGGGCTGAAAAATAAGAGCCTGTTTAACTGTATTTTCTGGATTTGCATGTAATAGTTCATATTTTGCTTGGAACAGAGGCGCCCCTTTGAAGTACTTCATAAAGAGTGCTCTGATGAGCACTGATACTTAGGCCAAATTTTCTTTTATACTCTAACCACAGTTTCAGTGTTCTATGAATTTTTGATCAAGGGTGAGAAATTATTTCGGAAGCCATCAGAGCTTAGGTTTGGGGCCATATGTGACCGTGAAAGGTAACCGTGAAAAGCAGAAAGGCTTAATTGTGGCAGTCATTTGGATATGGCATTACCTGGCAGCCAAACTGATTGTTTTTCCTACTCATCTATGTAGTGAAGGACTCAAATATTTATAATAGTCCTGAACATCTTTGGACAAGAGCATACTTTCTTGTTCAGTTCACATGTTCAAAAACAACATTTCAAGTTTTATTTGTGTGATTTTTCCTAGATTTGTCATTGCTGATATTGAAAGCATGTTGAGGAAGCAAGTTCTAAATGGCTTGCAGTGTTATCCTTCTGTGAGGGATTCTTTTGTGGAGGCAGATGTACTAACAGAAGTCCTGCTGTACCTCACTACTGTAAATTTTACTTCTGCCCTTGAATTTGAAAGATAAGAGCTAATACATTTTAATATCTTCTTACGCAGTTGTACTCCAAACAAACTTTTGACCTTGTTCATCCTTCTGTAAAACCAAGTTAGTTAGCAGCACCTTCATGCTGATGCAAACAAAAGCAGGCAGTTTTATCAGCGGGATTTATTGTGCAGCTCCTTGCAAATGTTCTCTGGTATCTTTCAGATATTTTTAAAAATATGTTTCATTTTACATTCCTGGTCCTCAAACATGTTTGCTCACTGCATCCAGGAGTCTCTAAATGCTCATCTGCAACCCCAAATCATTCTTAGTTGTGAGAACAACAGTGTAAGTTCTTTGCAGTCACTGTGTAGTTAAGCAACAGTATGTTTCTGCTGTGTTAGCATATCAGCAATATATTTCGGTGCTGCACTTAATGTCCCATTAGTGCTGAGTGTGTAACATCTCACTACAGTGGGTAGAGCCTTGCAGAGATTCTAATTTAAAGGATTATTAATAACAGTTAATTTTCAAGGATGTTAGCTTCTATCTGGAGGAATCTAATACAGATCTGTCTGTGGAGAAAATCTGTTCTGTGGTCATCTACACTTTGCCATTATAAAAGCCCCAGGTTGTACTAGGTAGGCCAATACTCCAGTCTGCTATTGCAACACTGAATGTGTGTACATTGTATGCTTGTATGACTGCTTACTAATACTCTTATACTAATACAAAATTAAAATTGTACTGAAAGACAGAACATGGTTTTGATAAAGAAAACATTGCAGAATTTCAAAGTACATTTTATGCTGCACACATTTCTGTAGAAATACAGAGATGTGCTTGATCACAGTACTCTGTACCTAGTTCATGGAACTGCAGCCTGTGTTCTTTGTTTGTCTGTTTTGTTTTTTGTTCTCTTTCCATCTGTATCTTGCAGCCTTTCAGAAAAGGCACACAGGTATCACTGCATTGGGAATACATCTTGCTTTTGTGATGTTTGAGAAAGTCAGATTTGACAAATGAATGAAAACAAGCCTCGAGGGCTTATTATCTCTTACATCTTGTGTAAGCTTTAGTAAGGATTATATTTTTATTATCCCTTGAAGCAGAGTTTACACAGTCCCCACAAATTATTATAATCAATGGAGGAGGTAAATAATAAATAATTGAAATAAGATGCTCTTGTTGACTTGAAAATCCTAATGAAATGCTGAACTGATGAGGCTCCTGAGCTTAATTTCATTACTATCCTTGCCTTGAGACAAGTATATCCTGTAATTGCAGTGCACAGGCTCAAAGGTAGTATGACACTAGTGACTGAGTTATGGGAGTCCCAGGAAGACTAGGATGCTACCTACAATACCAGTTACACCACACCTGACCTTGTAACAACAAAATGGTATTATGCATCCTGTTACTTTAATGGGAGTTTATGAAATATGCATGTTACCCAGGTGTTTAGTAGCTGCAGGAGATGTTCTTCATACCTGTGCGGTATTTTGATTTTATGTTAGGTTCATTTGTTGCTGTGTATAGTTTTAAATACAAATAAGCAGTCAATTGCAAAGCCTTGAAATACAAAGGAAAACCACAGCTTGTTGCATGCAGTACCTGTTAGTCTTGTCTGTAGCTCTTTTGGTTTGGGGCAGGCACCTCTAATTTTTGGATGGAATGGGATTTGTTCGGTTTTGTTTGCAAACTCTTGAAATCTAGATTTGTTGGTGTTTTTTTTTTAGGGGGGGAGGTTGTTTTGTTTTGAGGTATATATTTTTATTATTTGTTGTGTTGTAGAGTACTATTTTTTCTTCTTTCATCTTATCCTGGTGTTTCATAGCTTGCTATGACAAGAACACTTGGCTGTGAGATTTTGATGCTTCTTTATTCTCAGCCCAACCAAATTCAATGATTGAACTAGATGACCCTAGTGGTCTTCTCCAACCTTAGTGATTCTTTGATTCTGTGAGATTAATTTGTTCGTGTTAAAGCATAGACAAAATATTTGACTCGCATATTCCTGTTTATTCTCTAAGATCTAAGTGAACATGGCGTCTTTGTAGCACTGTGTGCTAAAAAGGGACTGAAGTGAAGCCTGCTGTTGTGCTCCCTTGTTGGAAGTGTTGTCCATACAACTACAGACTCTTTATCAGGATCTGTTGTGATAGGACAAAGGGAAATGTTTTCAAATGGAAAAAGGGGAAATTATGATTGGGTGTGGGAAAAAAAATTATATATATATATTTTACAGTGTAGGTAGGGAAGCACTGAAACAGGATGCCCAGAGAGGTGGTGGATGCCCCATCCTTTGGAGACATTCAAGGTTAGACTGGACGGGGCTCTGAGCATCCTGATCTAGCTGTAGGTGTCCCTGTTCATTGCTGGGAAGGTGAGCTAGGTGACCTTTAAAGGTCCCATCCAACTTGAACAATTGTGCATGGTGATACAGAACTTTTCTGTGAGGGAAAGTGGCAGCACCTTGATTGGCACAGTGGTCATTTTCCCATCAAAGAGATGCAAGGCTAACTTCACTGTTTAGAAACTAGCCAAAGGAAAGCTATGAAAATGGTTAAAGGTATGGAGAATTTGCCTTTCAGTGAATAGGGGGAAAAATGCGAGCAATCTGAAAACTGCTAGTAAGTACACTGATGAGAAGAAAAATGATATGTCTTCAGTTGACCATGGAAAAGTATAATTAATTGACTGCTTGAAGTTTAATTCTTATTTTTGTAGTATGTGTAATTAACAATTTATAGTGGTAGAGTTTTCTGGGGTTCTCTGCCTCTGAAAATGCATACTGGAAAGTAAAATGAGAACTTCTTCCAAGGGAAATATCTAAGCTAAAACAAACGAGTTAAGAGAGATTTGAAGGCCTTTGTTTTGGAGATTATAGTAGATATCTGTGTTCCTCAACTAAGTACAGGTATCTTTCACCTGTCAGACTCCTTAAAAATACCTGTAGTGCCTGCAGACATTGTTGAGTATTATGGGTGAGATAAAGGTAAGAAGCATAAACCAGGCATTCCCAGTATCCCAGCCCTTCTGCTTTCCTGCATTGTCCCGCCTGGGAATCCATACCGACTTTCTGATGAATCAGACATGCTATGGGCATGTTTGTGCTTTGGCTTTGGTCCTTTGAAGTAGGATTTTCCACAAGGAAGGTTGATAACCTAAGACATTTGAGGACTAGAGTGCAATGAATACATGTAATATATAATCTGCACCAGAACAGACAAGCTAATTCAAGAGCTGGAGGACTTTAAAAGAATATTTCATTTCAAACTGTATAGATGCTCTATTAAAATGACAAAATACATAGAAATCTTTTGTTTCTGTTGGTATTAAATCCACGTGTTTTGAGTGTGCAATTTTCAGTCTCAGGTTGTGGAGCCCATGCAGTTCTACCATTTTAGGTGTTACATTTGTAACTTCAGCTGTTTCATTTGTATGTTTGGGGGTTTCAGTTTGTCAGATTAAAGTAGTGGGTTTTGCTTACTTGTTTTTTCTTGGAATCCCCACAAATTGGTAACAATAAATGCACCGCTCAGTGGTTCTGATGTGGTACTCCAATTAATTTAAAAGCCTGGGCTCTAACCACAGAGATGTTTACTTGAGCTGAACTAGTCTGCCAGTGGTTGTGTAGCCACAGTAAATATTTCATTCATTTATTCATGGGGCTGAGACAGTGGTTTTAACACAAAGTCAGGAAGAGAAATATGTAGTATAGGACATCATTCATCATTAACCAGAAATAAAAAGTAGAGAAGAATGCTGAAATATTATGTAGGATTGTAATCCTATAGCTTTGTACGCATTATGTTATAAGGTTCATGATGGTGTTTCGCACGTGTTTTCTTACAAAATGAAAACACAGATCATAACTCTGAGTTGTAGTGCCACTGGAGCAGAATTGTTTGATTAATACCACAATGTTTTTCATAGAACACCTAGGTACTACTGGTTTGCCTTCCTAATCTTTCAGAATCTAAATTTAACTTGTTTAAGGAACTCTTTCTCAAACATGTGATGGGGCTTTGGGAGGGCTTCTTGTTTAAAATAAACAGCATGATCTGTACAGAACTCTCACTGCTAAGAACCACTTTTAAACAGCCACCGTCATTTCTGCAGTGTCTTTAGAAATGTGATTGGACAGATGGATGTGCTGGATTGGCACTGTAAGTGTCTTTGCGCTGAGAATAGTATCAATAGCTATTAATAACTTCGAAAGGCTCTCCAGATAAATTAGTGAGTAGTAACCTTATAGCTAAGGAATGCACATGTCATTCAGCTACAAACTTGCATTGAGTTTATTTCTTTTTATCTTTATAGAACAAATGTGAATGCAAGGAATTTCAAAAGTCATATCTTTCAGTTATATTTCCTCTAAAGCTAATATTAAATGCAGAGATAATCACCATTGTATCAGTTCGGGATTTCTCCCGGTGGGTGTGCAAGTTTCTGTGCTGTGCGCTTTTTGCTTACTTTTAAAGTTTGCACTTCTTCACTGGGGGGAAAAAGTCATAGGCTTAGTAATATACAGAAAACAAAACCACCTAAACCCCTCTCGCTTGGCAAAGAAGTGCTGAATCACATGTAACAGACGCATTTGCTTATTAAAACACATACAGTGCGCTTCATAGATGTTTCTAATGATTTTAAATCCAGGTCACTGTCAGTGCAGCCTTGCTTGTGAAGTTCATCTTTTGCCTTCTATGTTTCATTATAGGTACATAGGGTAATTGCATCCTGTTCAAGCAACGGCAGGTAGAATATTCAGTCCTTTTAATGGTTCTCCTCTCGAACTTGCATTTGAGGAGCAGATTATGCATATATTTCCTGATCATTGTCTCACACAATAAAGATATGAAGCCTGCAAAAATTAGATGCCTTGAGGCAATTTCAAATATGTATGCTCTCCTCTTCCTAGTGCTGGCTTTGCAACATGAGACTTAAATATTTATATGTGCAAAATGGCAGGTAAATCTCATGTATGAGAAGATTTCACATTCTTGCCTTACATAACATGTTCCTGCTAGAAAACTGCTGTTAAAAGATACCTTCCTTTACTCTGGGTTCACCTTACAGTTGAGTGCTGCTTTAAATGTTTGGTCCAAAGTTTGCACCGTCTTATAACAAAGCACTGTACTACAGGTTGTACCATCACAACAATCATTTCATTTGTGATCGAATTAGAATCTGGGTCTTAGGATTTGAAAGACAAACGCATTAATCCCCTGAAAGATTCAGTCACTCTCTGTCAATTCTAATCAGGTGAAGGCATTGCTCATTTTGCTTCAAGGCAGTTGGAGGGTTGTTTGTTTGTTTTTTTTAATACAGGGAACTGGGCTTTTTTTCTGCTTATTTTGTTTTTCAGGTAATAATGCACCTATCACATATAAAATAATGCAGGATTTAATACTCTTGTATGTCTTACCACAGTTCTCTGTAATTTGCAGAAATCCTTTGTGGCCATCTGTACCAGAGAATAAATGGGATACAAAATTCTGTTGTTTTTGCTAAAACCAGGGTAGGGTGAGGTTTGTTTATTTTATTTTATTATTATTATTTTGAATAGCTTGGAAGCTTTGTCCCTTTAAACAGATGACATAATTTATCTTGCTCTGAAAGAGTTTATCTTACTTTCCTGAAAGGAAATTTGGGAAAAGGCTGTGCATGTAACTGTTCTCTGCACAGAGAATGGGTAAGAAGGCTTGCCGAGTAAACTGAAAGGAAACTGTTCTTGTAATGCTGGCAGTTCTGGTTAAGCCTGAGGAAGACCCCACTTGCAAGTAGGATTTGATAAAAGATTTCATTGTTCCTTGCTCCTTCTTTTCACCTGCAGGAATAATCCTTGTCTCCTGACACAGAAAGAGATCTGAAATAGGTCATGCTTTCTTGCTTTGAGCAGTGGGCAGTAATGTTCATCTCCTGGGCAGAATTCAAATCTTCCACTTTTGTGTCTTCAGATTCATAACTTTAGCAGTCAGGATCCAACGAAATGCCAGGTCAGAAAGTAGAAGCCAGATTCACTGTGTCCTTGCCTTTTTATACTGCTTAGACAACATAAGGAGACTGGGAAAGCTTCTTGCTTTTTCTTGCTCTTTACATTGTGTGCACTATGGTGTCTGAAGCAAGATGCAGACTTGGTTAAAGCTTGTCATGTTGACTTTTACCCAACTGTCTCTTAATTAAGAAGTGAACTCTTCCTTCTTACTTGGCAGAAACAAATCTTTACCCACTGCCTCATATCATGTGGAAGACGAGGATCTCCTTTACTGTGTGTGTTTGTTTTTTTTTTAAATGGTCTCTGCTGCTTTTTAGCTCAGATTTGTTGAGTGATCACTAAAAGCAAGAGGAAACTGAATCAAAAGGGAGATCATAGTGTCATAATTGTGACACAGCGGTGTCATTTCTGTTTCAGTAGGTAATATTCTACGAGGTGTGAAAAATGGGGCAGTTCTTTCTGTGTCAGTTCACTGTACTATACTGTACAGCAGTTGTTTTACACAGAGTATGTTATACAGCAGTACAATTGTCTGTCTCTGGGACTTACTGAAGTATAAAAGGTAACTTTTATCTTTTTCTTCCATTGTGTTTAACTGCCTCGATTTTCACAACCAGCTTATCTGATTTTTTTTGCCGGTCATTCCGGTGCTCCTTGCCCTGTTTGCCCATGGCTTCTGTCAGGGGTTGCAGTGGCAAGTCTGACTGCTATCACTCTGGTAGCATCCAGCTTGCTGTAGTTTTCCATGCACAGGAACAACGCTGCTTCTCTCTTGTTTCTTTTATTAACAGTCATAATGGAAGCAGCTAGAGTAGTTTCTATTTCTTCTTTTCCACTTCTTTTTAAGACTGATGGCTTCAGTCCTAAAAAGCACTGTATTTGCAATTTGCAGGTTAAATATGATAAAATCAACAGGAAGCAAGATGAGTCAGTGCTGTACATGCTGTCTTTTTGTAGACCACAATGTGTGGGATTTATTTGAAATACAGAAGGTCTCCCGACATCTGCTTCTAAAAGAATAATTCTAATGTATGTTCTTAGCCTCTAAGGTAATGAGAAGTGGAGAAGGAGGGATGGCCATACTGTTTTGTTCCTACCTCGTTGCACCAGAGTTCTGCGCAAAACAAACTCAGTCTACAGAGATTCATGTGATTTATTACGTGCTGATAATAGACCAGAGCTGTGAGAACTACAAGCAAACTACAAATGCCTTCTTCCTATCCACCCTCACCTACCTCCTCCCCACAAGTAACACATGGGAATGGGAAATGGGGGCTGACATCTGTAATGTTTGGTTTCTGCCACTCCCTCATGGTCACTCACTGCTCATGTTCCACAAGGTTCCCTCTCATGGGACGTTGTCCTTACCAAACTGATCCTGCATGGGCTTCCCACAGGCTGCATCTCTCCCAGCACTGCCCCAGCATGGCTCTGTATCACAGGGCCCACCCTTTGAGTACTGCTCCCCACAGGTGCAGCTTCCCCTGCCCTCCCACCCCACCATGGGCTACTCACCACAGCAGCTCCTGTCTGTGCTGCTTCTGTGCGGGTATCCGTGGCTGTGGCTCCTTCAGACCTCATCCACCATCGCACCGTGGGCTCCTCTGTGACTGCACATAGAGATCTGCTCCATGTGGTGCCTGTGGGTGCCTGGAACACCTCCTGCCCTCCTTCTGCACTGACTTAGCATCTGCAGGGTTGTTAGTAATGGAGCAGTTACTTTCTATTGCTATAGCCAGTGATTAGCCTTCATAGGAGAGGCAGAAGGAAACACTGAGAAAATGAGGAAAGAGACATTCATGTAGTCACTTCGGTCCTTCCTCTGCGGCAGAGCCATCTTTTAATCCTGAATGTCACTGGTTCCTCAGGCTGAATGCTTCTTTTGACATAGATCTGGGACTTTATACGGCAAATTCTGGGTCCTAGAGTATGTGCAATGCTAAATCCCAGGAGTGACTCTAAGGCATTTTAAAAAAACACACCATCATCTCCAGCATAGAAGCATAGACTACTTTAAGCTGAGCTATCTGAACTGTTCTATCTAGTATTTTTTCAGTAATGTTATTACTTTTTTTTTTTTTGTCTGAAATACATCAGACTGATATGCATCAAATAGCAAAGTTATTTGACATCATGTACTACATATAAAGTATATATAATTGGAGATTTTGATGCCACGCTTTAAACTAACAACTTTATCAGCACTTCCCCAAATTTTTGTGTCTTCCATTTGCAACAGTTATCTTCAATGTTGTTACAAACGATCTAGTCTCAAGACTCAAATGCATGCAGAGTAGGTTTGCAGGTGGTACTCAACTGGGAGAAGCAGTCGATTCCCTTGAGAGTTGAGAAATCTTGCAGAGTTCTTGAGAAATTTTGGTAACGTGGTTATTGGATGTTGTGGTGATGGATCTGCTGCTGGGCTAGATGACCTTGGCAATCCTTTCTGATCTTAATGATTCTATGATTGGAGAGGGCTGGACAATAGCAACCACACAAAGTTTAACAAGAGCAAGTGCTGGATTCTGCACTTGGGACAGGGCAACCTCTGTGTGCAGCCCTGGAGGATGCATGGAAAAAGGAGTCTGAGAGTTCTGGTTGAGAGGAAATTGAACGTGATTCAGAAGTGTGCCCTGGAAGTCAAAAGGGCCAACCATACTCTGGAGTGCATCAGGTCAAGCACTGCAATCAGGCAAGGGAAGGAGTTGTCCTGCTCTGCTCTGTGCTGTGTGGCCTCACCTCCTGCACTGGGTGCAGGCTTGGGCACAAAGATATAAGAAGGATGCAAAAATCTTAAAGAGCATCCAAAGGATTTAGATGAAGGATCTCTAGACGGTAAGGTCTCTGAGGAGCAGCTGAGGTCCCTTGATATCTTCAGCTTAGAAAAGATGAGACTGAGAGGAGGCCTCATAATGACTCCTCACAGGAGGTGGAGGGGCAGCACTGAGCTCTGCTCTCTGTGACTGTTAAAAAAATGTTCTGCACCAGAGAGTAGCAAGCCCTGGAACAGGCTGTCCAGTGCAGCAGGCATGGCCGCAAGCTGCTGGAGTTCAAGGCGCATTTGGACAGTGGTCTCAGATGTAGGGTTTGAATTTTGGGTTGTGCTGTGCAGAGCTGAGACTCACTGATCCTTGTGGGTCCGTTCTAACTTAGGATATTCTATGATTCAATGAATGGTGTTGAATGTTTGGTTATATTGCTGCTGTAGTCACTGATCATTCTAAGTAAAATGCTTTTTGGGGGATTGCTGGATTGAGTTTGGGTTACCTGATATATATATTTTTTTACTGTTTTGGATTGTAGAACTGGAATGTAGAACTTGTTTAACTTAGTGAATCTCTGTATGAGGTAATGTGATCCTTCTAAACTATTTTCTTTAATTCCTTTGGAATGAATATATTGTGCTTCTGCTACTTGATGCAGCTATTCCAGGAGAAAATAATATATAATGAATGCAGCACCTAAAATGATGATGGAATTTGTTGAGAGTTTGACTCCTTCTGTTTGCTTCATCCTCCCCAGACAAGCGTGTCGATGATTGGCCCTTGATGCAGTCTCCATTTCCAACACTGACTATAAGCACTATTTATCTCCTCACTGTTTGGCTGGGCCCCAAATGGATGAAGACAAGAGAGCCCTTCCAGTTACGTTTCCTGTTGGTTGTTTACAACTTTGGGATGGTTCTACTCAACTTCTTCATTTTCAAAGAGGTGTGTATGCACTCTTACAGAAGGGAATTCCTACTAAGGTTTGAAAGTATCTACAGATGTGAAGTTGAAATAATATCATGCATTTTATACTGTCTGTTGTAGGAGGTTTAGCCCAGATGTTTAGAATTGAATTTGTGTTTGACATGAGTATTTCAGTAGTTAGGTTGTGAATAAAATACCTAGATGGATATATATGATTTGTGCACTATCTAGATGAAGATCTTCTTAGATTCATGTTAGTGTAAATACTGTACAGAATAACTGGAGTCCATAAAGATTTAAGTGGAATTATGTAACAGTTTGGAAACCATTTTCCCAGGATAGTGTTTCAGAATACATATGATGCTAAGGAGAAGTTTTTGTTACTGTGATTTTGCTCGTGTGGGTTAAAGGTTCTCCTGAAAGACTGTGAACCCTGAAAGATTGTGAATTTACAAGTTGTATTTCCAGAAATAAGAAAACAGATGACATGGTTAAAATTACAGCGTTACTTTTCAAGATGGCCTGTTCAGCACTTTTGCCAGGAAAGCAGGAATATTCTTTATATTGACCTCTCTCCAGAGCCTCATATTAGTTGATTAGCAGTTTTTAAGACATACTGCAGTAACTAATCTTAGCCATAACATCTCCTTGCACTATTCAGTTATGTAATAAGATATTACAGATAACCCAGAATTTAATGCTTTCACCTAAGAATAATTGTGGAAATTGATGAAATTGATGAGGCATCTTGGCAGCTTAAAACTGAAATTCCTCTGAAATTAGTTTGTTTGTTTCTTTTTTTGTTTGTTTGTTTGTTTTGTTTTGGTGCTATCTCTGTCTCTTTCACTTTTTTCTTAATCAGTTTGTATTATCCATAAGCTGAATTACACCAAGCTTGCAGTTAGTTCACATCCAAAGGTCTGTTGCTTCTAGGATAATAAATCTAGTTGTGTAGCATTGCCAGACCACTGAATTCATATACAAATGAATGTAACTACCCAGCTGCAGGCAGAGGTTCTAATGTCCTGCTATTTCAAATGGCTGTTCAATTGGCTATTCAATGGATGTTAAATCAAGCAAACTGTTGATACAACACTTGTACTAAGAAGTGACTTTTCTCAGCCTTAGGGAATGATACAAGTATTCAAGTTTCAAATGTTGTCTTTATCCAGGCAACTTCTACTTCAGTCTGTGTGGGGTTTGCATTACCTATGCGCCCCTGTTGTAATTGTCATGAGTAAGGTAGCTGTTACGGGTAAAATGATACTCTGGTTGTATTTTGTGAATGACCGAAGTTTCCATCTATTTCTAAGAATAGAATTTGAATGTGAAGTGCTTTTGATAAGGTCCATAGATCTTATTTTTAAATTTAAATGTTATTTTAATATTCATCCTGATTACAAAGTGCATTGGTCACCTTTGATAATATACATTAAAATGACAATCCCACAAAATGCTGCTAGATTTTACAGTCCAAGACTCTCTTATGTTGGTCTCAAATTTAGATTGAGATTTAGGTGCAAATTTACCTTCAAACATTCATACATCTCAGATGCAGATCCCCATTTTGCCACAAATTCATGTATTTCTTACTCCATTTTGAAGTAGCTTCAGGCTGGTGAAGTAAATTTGTTACTGCCTTTGCCAAGTGAACTTTAGAGAAATTACCTAATTATCAGCAGACCACAGTAGAAAATGGTTATTTTCTATAATGGTGCACACAATACTATTCTGTAGATCACTGATATGGTCAGATGTGCTTATGCCCATGTGGAACCACACAGGAGAACAGTGGTTTTTACAGTGGCTTGTAAACAGGCTTAGGTGACACAGAAATAATTGGATTCTGAGATCTCTGTTTTGGAGATGTTCTTGTATCAATTTTCTTTACTGCAACAGCTCCCAGTTTACAAGATATGCTATCTTTTTGCACCTCAACAGAGTGGGATTACCTGGCTTTAAACAGCCTTGGATTATAGCGTATATGAACATCAAAATTAAAAGTATTAATTAAACCTTGTACAGCTCTAGGCAAGTGCTCTTCTTTCCAATGGAAACTTGCTCAAAGTTTATCTTTTCCTGCTTTGATTATTGTAATACCCTTTATTTGGCATGGCTCTACAGAAGCACTTGATGTGCTTTAGGCCATTCCACTTGGCATGAAGTGGAGCAGTTCTCTTCATGCCATGTCTCTCCATATGTTTTATGTGTGCTCAGCATTGGCTGTTCAGGGTTTTTTTTCTGGATTTTGATTGGTACATTGTTCTAAGATTGGTAGATGCAAATTGTCTAATCCCTGTTTGTTGGAGAGAATGTCTGCTCTTATGTGTCACAGCATTTGTGTTTCTGTTATTCTTTGTGAAAGCAATTAGGTATCTTTCGTTTCTGAATCTAGAGCCCTCTGAGAAAAGAATCATGTCTGAATATCTTAAGGTTGTATTTGTTCAGGACTTTACTTACCTGGTGAAATATAAGCAAGGAAAATTAGTACTTTTAATTTTATAGGAAAAAAATGCTCATTGTGTAAGCAGATTGTTAAAACTAAATACTGGTTTTCATCAGTAGTATTAAGACTAATTAGGACAGTTAAATTACTTTGTGCTGGTAAGTTTAATGTAGCAAGAAACTTGTTGGTAACTGTTTTGAACTTGGTTTATTTAGTATCTTTCCCCTCACGTATGGCTTCAATATTTTCAGCTGTTTTTATCATCAAGAGCTCGAGGGTACAGCTATGTCTGCCAGACTGTGGATTATTCAGATAATGTTTATGAAGTTAGGGTGAGTATTTCTTTATTATTATTATTGGTGCATGTGTAATATACATTATATTGGTGTATGCGTAATAACACTACATTGTAAGTTTTGTCTGAAGATACAGTATCCAAACTTGTTCTGTCAGCCATACTGTATCCCGTTACATTCTCTGATTGCTTTAGGCTTGATTACGTTACACATAGCTGGGTTAATCACAAATGTCAGTGTGTTTGCATTAACTTTCATCTGACTGCTACAAGGATGCATAGTCTTAAAGATACCATCCCTGGCTTCAGCCCTGGTTGCAGGAGCCAGGATAAACTTTGTATGCATGCTTTGGTTGCCAGCCTATGCTGCAGTTTATGATACAGCATTACCGCAGTAAAGGTGTAGTTCTAGATCAAAGCCGGTAAGATTTGTCAGCATATACTGTGGTTGCACTTCACTGATACTGGTGAGGCAACTTTTTGTCTCCTTTATCATGTTTGGCTTCATGAACTCTTAATAGCTTCTGGACGAATGTTTTGTCACTGTGTTTCTTTGCAGAAGCTTAGATTTCAAATGTGTGTATTTTGGAAAGCATTCAAGTTAAAATCAAAGTGCAGATGCTTCTTAGCTTTGGTAATACTGTTGACTAGCTCATGTGTTAAACCTTATCTTCCAGCAGAGCTGACTCTTGAGAATCTTGCAGCTGTCCTTGCAAGTTTCATCCACTGCAGATTATAACACGTTCCTGAAAATGCAATGGAAGCGTGTTATTGTCTAAGTATCTTGGATGGTTATAGCACATCTTGAAAAATGATTCAAGAAAGTGACTGTTCATGGGCACTCAAACACCTGTGTGAGTGGCTTGAGTGATAGTGAGAAAGACAAGTTTGTTTCTTAAAACTTCTGTATAATGGCTTATGTTGCAGAACAGCGGTGATAGTCACTTGTCTTTTGTCTTTACCAGTATTGTGGATTCGTTGTGTTGTTCACTTAAATACTTCTAACAGAAGTATTATATTATAATATTATTATTATTATTATATTATAATATATATAATAATATTATTATTTTGTTTAAAAGCAAATAATTGAAGTATAAAAAATGGGTTTTATGTTTATTTGTTGTGGGTTGTTTTTTTTTTTTTCCAATAGACAAGCAAAATAGAATGCCCTGATACTCAGCTGAATGATAGCAAGGGACTGTGGTGAAATAAATTAAAGGAATTTTGTCACAGATTTATCTAGATCAATCTATGTCTGTGACAGGGGGGCAGTAGGCCCGTGGGCCCCCTGGCCCCAAAAATGAGAAAAGGGGAAGGGGTAGGGAGATGGGAGCTGGGCTCAAGGAAACAAACAGAACAGCAGCAACAATCTAAGAAGGAAAACTCATTTTACTAACTATGATATTGGAATGTGAGATAACACAATATAATACAATCTAATTGAAATTGAGGCTAATAAATCAAGTAAAATAAGTGAGAGAGAGTTTTCCAAAGACCGAGAAGCCTACTTTGAAATTGAAGGCACGTGACTTGGAGGCACACCCACTGCCAAGCAGTGAGAGAGAAAGCCAGCTTCACTTCCATGATGTATTTTCCTCTCAGACCGTGAGGTCCTCTGGGACATGTAGTTCTTCTTCTCTGTGCTCCACATGATGCTATGATGTGGAATACCAATAGCAAAAATTACAAAACCATGACATATTTTTATTGTTGTTAAACAGAAGAGATGTAGCAGTTTGTAAATGAAAACTGTTTAATAGCCTCACTTTTAGGTGCACGTGTAGACATGCTGTACAAGTATCAGACCTGATCAACAGAATTATATTCTATTTTGTTTATTATGAGGATAAAAGGATTATGAAATAAAGACAAAAGGACTGGTACAATATAGTAATTGCCTATGGTATGTGTGGCCAAGATTCTTTTTATTTCCTAGCTTTTTAAGATTTTGCAAATTTGTGGACTTGCATAAACTTTATTTCTAAACTTTGAGGTTGTAATATGCTCAATTTGCAACTGATGAATAGGGAAAAAGGTTCAGTTTTTTGAAGTGTTGCAGTAATTGCTTAGTCTGCTATTGGACAAGACCCTTGTATGGTCATAATCTGGTGGTTCTGGGTAAATTCTCAATTTAAGGCAATAAGTAGCAAGTAGAAAACTATACTTTCTACACTTGTACTGAATTTAGCTAAGGAGTCTAGAGTAAGCATCTGGCCTACATCTCAGTGTATCATGCTTTGTTACGGAGACTAGGAAGCTGGAACAATCTAATTGCATGTCGCAATCTAAATGAAAATAGAAGTCCTGATGTCACCTCTGTATCTTTATCATTTCTGGATGAAGTACAAATACAAAGTTGCCATGTAGGGGCCTATTGAAAGGGTCTTTTTTTGCCTACAGGGAGTACAGAAAGCTGGCTAATGGTTCCAAAGCAAAGATACATACAGTCCATCTTTCATCAGCCCAAACAGATTAAACTCAGAAGGCACCAAATCTCAACTATGTGGTGGGTGTTGTAAAACAGTCCATCCAAGTTTGGCAGTGTGCTCTATGGTCTTCAAACTGATAGGAAGCCTGGTATTACTGTGTTGCGAGGGAAAGGTTGTCTTCTCTGGCCTGACACTGGATGTTTGAGCCTTCAATTTGGTCAGCATTGCAATGTAGTGATCAGAACTGATGGTTTGTCCATGTTTCAGGAACAGCAGAAAGATTATCCCTTTCCTATCCCAAAAGACAGTGCACATAACTTTATCTACTGAGGACATTGTCTTGAACTTTTCCTTCAGTGGGGAATTTACATGTTCCCACTCCATGAACTGCAGTTTTGATCCGAGCTGGTACCAGTGACACCATGTCTCATCACTGTTAATGACAATGATTCAGGAAACCATCACCTTCAGCCTCATATTGGTTCAATAGGTCCTGACAGACTTGCATATAGTGTTCTTTCTATTCCTGTACAAGTATCTGTAGGACTCACCTGGCATAAACTTTGTCATGATTGTTTCCAAGGCATTGAAGTTTATATTAAGCTCAGGATACAGATGAATTGATGGAGGCACTCTTCATTTCATGGTATGACAGCTCTGTGTGGCCATCCAGAACATAGTTTGTCTTTCATGTTACTGTTACCACTGCTGAAATGCACCCACCCACTGTCGCACTTTGCTAACCTCCACTATTTGGTCTCCATAAATGTTCAGTGAATGTCAATGGGTGTCATCTTTTCTGCATGGAGGAATCCAATGGTACACCTTTGCTTCATATGTCAGATGCCATTCTGTCAGACTGCCCCTCTGCTGCCATCTGTCGCATGGCAAGAAAATGTAATGGAATACTGGCATAAAGGTTCAGCCTCTACTGCCATACCAGCAACACTTGCCTCTGACACTGTGGGCCAACGAGACATTTATTTCAGAGCAGCCCTTGTAAATCCAGGCAGTGGGGTGCTCCTTTAGGTGCTCCAGTACCTGAAGTGAAGGATTTCATAATTCCGTGTGAATTAAAACATTTTAATATCTGTCAATAGTCACTTGCACCCTCTGCTTGTGCACACATGTTCCTGTTTTGCAGAACAAGGCTGGTCTAGTTTGTTTGTATTTCTGGAGAGATGAGAAGTCAGAATCTGCAGTGAATTAGTTTTAAGTGTACTAACTGTAATCGCAATGATGAGTTGTGGTTGTAACTGCAGGCTGCTTGCTTTTACTCACATTCTTTAAATGTATCTACAAATTGAATAGTTTCCTCTAAATTTCTATGAAAGGGGAACTTCTAATAAGATAAGCCCCATGGTTCTATAAATTTCTATAAATGAAGCAGAAGGAAAATGAGATCTCTTTAAAAAGAAGTCCTGTTCCTTAAAACCCCTTTCTGGATGGCTGTCTCAACCTCAAATGAGAAAAGAGGGTTCAGGAGCAGAGTTCCATGTTAAAAGAGCCCTCTGTTCAAAGACCCTGCAAGCAAGCAGAGTTCATAGGATTGGACCTCTTGCTGACTCCCTTAATCCTAGGCTACAGTGTAATCTTTTGTGCCATCTGGTGTTTTAACAGATTTACATTGATGCATCTGAAAACTGACAGAAATTGTATGGTCATAAATAGTATTATTCATTACAGGAATGGATCTGTTTTAATGCATATTTGCTCTTAAGCTACATCCAAAGAAAGACTATGGATTAGGTCATAATTTTTGGTGCGTTACAGAAAAACTTTGACAGTAACCATCCACTCCTTAAATAGAGCTTACATGTTGGTGTTTTGTTCTACTTTCTATCCTCTGTCACTGATAGAGCGCTGACTTTGGGGAAACAATGTAACATCTGATTTTTTTCTGCACTTGTGAGCTAATGGTCAAAATGCCTTCATAAAGCGTTGGGAGCTCTGAGATTAGGCCAGTACCTGGAACCTGTCAAGAATAAACAGTAAAACCTCAGGATGGAAAGCAGGAGGACAAAAAAAGAGCTTTCGGGCAAAAGATCTATATAAACATAAAAGTCAGCAGTTATTATCCTGCAAAGAAATGGAAGCTATTTTTATTCTTAAGTAATGGGAAGCTTTTTGATCAGAAGTTAAGCTGACTTCGATCCACGTGCTGTAATTGCTTTCTCTGCAAGACAGTTAGAATTAAAAAGAAGAGAAACAAAGTGTTTGACTTTCCAAAAACATCCTGGGCATAAAATAGTTTAATGTTGGATTTTTCTTGTACATTTTGCTGTATGTCATACAGTAAATTTACAGGTTATTCCACTGTTTCTTTAGCAAAATAGGCAGTAGCTTTGAGCTTTCCAGGCAGTTTGCTTGCTTGTAGCTGACCTATTGGTTCTTTGCAGTTTTCTCGGAAGACAGCACTTCCAAAGAGCGTGAGTGCAGGTGTGTCAGTCCATGGATGCAGGCCAGAGCATTTACTGTCAACTCATGAGATGAAAAGATGTTTATCTTAATTTATTTAGAAGATGCAGCTTTAGCAAAGATCTGTAAAAGATGCTGTGCTGTGATGCTAATCCATGGGTGTGAGATAAAGCCTTGATGTGGGTGTTGTTATACACATGCCTATCTGTCCCAGAGGCAGAACTGTACTGGATATTGGGTAACACGTATTGATAGTTCTTGCAGCTTGTATGCATGTCTGGGAACTCCAGTATCTGTGGGTGTCGTTTTTCTCTCATTAAGCATCTTTCCAACTTTGGCATGTATCTTTTGGTAGAAAACTGACAAAATTAGTGTCTTCTTCCTGAGATCCGAAGTAGGCTGTACTGTGTCAATTAGGGAGAAGGGCGCTGATTAACATTTCCACAGAAGTCTGCAGTTTGGCATCAGTAAGCTGTGCAGTCCCTTTGGGAAACTGCAGAGTCTGCAATGCAGAACTGCGGCATTCTTCTGCCTTTTTTTTTTTTTTTTGGCTTCTGCTGTAATTTCTTAAAACGTTCACAGTCCACTTATGGTTGTGACAAGCTTATTCTCTCACTCATCCATGCTCTTAAATATCCCCGTTCGTGTGTATTTGGTCAGGGAAGCTGCTGCCCTCTTCTTAATTTTTTTTCTGCTATCTATCTTCTATCTACACTTCTTGCAAATGGGTGTGTTATGACATTGCCTGCTTTTCTTGCAGGTGCTGCCATTTCCATCACTTTTTTGTTTGTTTGTTTGTTTTTAAATTCTATTAATGAGTCACCATCTGGGATACATTCTGGTCCCACCCTTGCACAGCAAGCTAGTTGACTTGCAGTGCCAGGAACTGCAGTCATTGCTGTGCTTCCTGATCTGGAAGGGAGTCCCCACAAACCATGTATTCCAACATCACTGTATTAGCAAATTAGTACACGGAAATTCTGGGCTTAACCTGGTATAGCAATATTCTGGTTTCAACAGGAGGCCCCATTCATGTGACATCTGCTGTAATTGGTGGACTGAGAGCGGGGGAAGTTTGGGTGTGCAACACTACTGTGTCAGATAGATAGGTCATATCTCTGCAGCTTGCGTGGCTCCCATGATCTCATTTCTTCCATTCCCTGAATGGAATGTAGCCACTAGTGGAATGCTGGTTTCCAAAGAGTGTTACTGAATAGACTGGAAGAAACTAAGTGGAATATTTTCCTAATAGATATGAAATCTACCTCAGCCCAGCTTACTGAATGATTTGGTGTCCTCCTATCCATGTGCTTGTGATACTGAAAAACTTCATGTAAAGTTTCAGCCTTTGCAGCTCATTTCACCTTGAATTTTTAACTTCGTTGTTCTGACCATATCCATGTTGCTCCATAAGTATGGGAAGCTCTTTTGAAGTCTTCTCCCACAAAGCTCAAGATACAGGATGAGGACACAAACTCCTTGCATTTAATGGGTAAACTGTCCAGAGATAGTAATGTTCTTAATACTTCTAGTTCTTTTTTGTGGTAATCATTTGTGAGCAGTACACTCAGAATACATCCAGAGTACAGAATCACAGAATGACCCAGGTTGGAAGGGACCTCAAGGATCATGAAGCTCCAACCCCCCTGCCTGGCAGGGCCACCAAACTTGCACGTTTACTGGATCAGGTTTCCCAGGGACCCATCCAACCTGGCCTTGAACAACTCCAGAGACGGGGCATCCACAGCCTCACTGGGCAGCCTGTGTAGATGAATGGTGTATTGGTTTTGTTTTTACTCTAATCCTTTCAGACATTTAATGTTTCCACAGCAAAATTTACCAGGATTTGGGAATGGAAGAGATGTCTTCTATTGCATTAGATTGCTGGAGATAATTTAACTCCACTCAGACAGTAACTGGAAACCACTAATTTATTTATTAATTTTCTCATTACAGATAGCTGCTGCTTTATGGTGGTATTATGTCTCCAAAGGAATCGAATACCTAGATACAGTGTTCTTCATCCTGAGGAAGAAATTCAACCAAATCAGTTTTCTTCATGTCTATCACCATTTCACCATGTTCACTTTGTGGTGGATTGGTATTAAGTGGGTTGCAGGTGGACAAGGTGAGTTTCCTTTCTCCTGTATTTTGAGTGGACGTACAGCAGAATTATTGTTGTTTATGATCAGTGGGAAAAAGTTCTACTGGACTTAGCATTAGTAGAAGGCTGTTTAAATAGCAGTGAAGCACTGCAGTGACTTTAATGTGTGTTATCTTCCTCTGTGGGAAATGTGGGGGAGGAAAAGATACCAGGGCCCATAGTCTAATGAATTGCAAAACTCTTTTTTTTCTCATGGGCATCAACTGCAGGCATGAAGTTTTGTTTTCAAAATTATCATAGTTCTGTATGAAATAGAAAGATGAATGTATCTTGCCTAACTTCAATTTTTGCAGATACAGAGAACTGCAAAATCTCATTATGAGCAACAGTCTGTGTGCAAATGTAATGAAGTTAACGGAGATGTTATTTTGGCATTATATCTGAGTTTGGGGTTTGCTTTCTTTTTGTATTAAGAGACACATATAAAGTTCTGAAACCTTCCCTTGAAGGTGAGCCAATAAATCCATCCATTAACTTTTAAAACCTATTCATGGCACAAGTCTATAATTCATTATTAGCCTTTTTCGGTCCTTCTTACTTTCTAATACCTACGTCATTCAATTTTATTCCACTGTTCCTCCCACATCCTTTCTTTCCTAAATTGTACCTTTGTTGCCATTGTTTTTGTTTTGGTTTATTTGGTTTTTGTTGGTTTTTTTTTTGTTCCTCTCAAATTATATGCTCTACAGAGCCGAGGGTTCAGGGAAAATACCCAATTCTGTTGGTAATGTGCTTTAAGGCTTAATATACTTAGAATAACATACAGTAAACACCAAACTAACTTTTTGTCAAACCACCTAATACGTTATGTATACAGCTTTTAGGCTGTCATTTACTATAAATATCTCATGCTAGTAGATGAGGTAGTGTATACATAGATAGACCTGTTATAAATTATCTAACAGTTAGATTATCCTCATAGTTGCCACAGATGGATATCCGAGTTGTTTGATTTCAGCAGCTGTTCTCTGCATTGTCTTGATCTTATATGTCATTTCCCTTTGGAGCCTGTCTGGTAGTGTGATAAAACCTTAAAATGATCTAGTTTGTCACTGTTAAATGGAGCAAAGAGATCCTAATCCAAACATGAACACTGATCTTTGTTTCCAGCATGGATCATCCTGAAAAAAGTATTATATATTTATTTATAAATACTGGGTTTTGTAAGTCATAAATAAAGAAACCAGAGATGAGTGATTTAAATGAACTAATTTTGCAGTGCCCTTAGACATATTACAGCCGCAAGTGAGGTTTTGCTTTGTGTTGTTTTTTGACCTCTTTAATCAAACTTCCATGTGGGTTTCTTGATGTCTTGCTGAGGTGTGAACTTCAAACATTTCATTACAGCTTAACAAACTGAAGTTCAGAACCTACTACCACTTTATACTTTACACTGTCAAATACTGCTTTTAATAGTTCCCTTAGCAAAGCCACTGCACTTACACTACAACAGCTAATGTGTAATGCATGACTTCAGTCTATTCAACAAAAACATTTTGAAAAGCTTTTGCTTAAGTAGTTCCACGAGTGCAGTGGCACCTAATTGCACAAACAGCTATTTCTGTCAGTGCATGCTATCAGTAAGGTCTACACTATCCCACTGAGTGTTTCAAAGATGGAAGCCCAGCATGCCATGTGCTTTGTAATGATTACTACCACGTGAATAATACTAGAATAGATTGATTTATTTATTTTTTAATTACGTGAAAATCTTCCTTCTGTTTCTGGACAGCTTTTTTTGGAGCTCAGATGAACGCATTTATTCATGTTATTATGTACATGTATTACGGATTAGCTGCCTGTGGCCCTAAAGTTCAGAAATATCTGTGGTGGAAACGATACTTGACTATATTGCAATTGGTAAGTAAAATTTCTCCATTCATTTGAGGAGCTGTTGCCTCTGAGTAGATTTGCTTCTGTACTGCTTTGGAACAGGTGCTGTCCCTATCAAAAGTTCTTAGCTGTCTTATTTCAAGTTAGTTAGAAATTATTATGTTCTTAAATGTAATTACACAGTTAAAGTAATTGCTGAAGGATACAACTGTTGTTGTGTGAAGAAGTCTTCTTAAATACTTATTACTGCTCATGGGCATTTTTAAGTTTTAAGAAGACTGTATTTCAACAAGCAAAGACTTATTAATCAATGGCATAGTAAGGATCATTATGAGACCAGAAAAGGGCTAAAGATGGCTTCACAGTTCAACCTTAGAATGGCATTAACAACCATCCTCAACATCTGTATCTGCAAGCAGTCAGATACCAAGCACGTAGTTATCTTACTCTGAGTACCAAAAAATCACCATTGTGTTTAAAAGAAAAATCTAAAGGAATAACTATTACTTACAATTGAATATGTCTCTATGTATGTTTTTATTTATGTGTTTGCTTGTTTGTTTGAGTTTTCAAATCCACTTCAGAGCCAGTATGTTGCATGTTATGACAGCCAAATATAGTTTCCCCCTGCTTTACTGTTTCTCAGTTTTCATGAGTTAATACATTAGCATGCATGGATGCAGACCTACAAAATATATCCAGACCTTTTTGATTACGTGCTTTCTGTCTTTCAGGTGCAGTTCCATGTGACTATTGGCCACACAGCCTTGTCTATTTATATTGATTGTCCTTTCCCTAAATGGATGCACTGGGGTGTCATTTTCTATGCTATCACCTTCATTTTCTTGTTTGGTAACTTCTATTATCGGACATATAAGCTGCCCAAGGAACCTGTAAAGAATGGCAAAGTAGCAAACGGTGCTGTTGCAAATGGAGTAAGCAAAGCAGAAAATAATCCAGTGGTGGAAAATGGAAAAAAGCAGAAAAAGGGAAAAGCAAAAGGAGAGTAACTTGATCCAGGCCTTAACCATTGTTGGCAGTGAGGAACCTACAGTTTGGTTTATAAAAGGAAGAAAAAAACACTATCTGTACCAATTTACCTTAGGTTACTGAAGAGCTAGAACACAGATATTTTCATTATTTATGAAGATTGTTTTAAGAACAAAACTTAAAGTTGAATTTCTATTGTAATTATGTAATTATCATGCATATGGTCTCTGTGTAAACTTGTAGACTGCTGGTGTTGGTGAATGTAAGGAAGAATTGCAGTTAATTCCATGTTTAGCAGTCCAAAAGTTAAAACTACCATTGATGCAACCAGCTTCGTTGGCACCCACATTTCTTTGGGGAAGGGAGGGGGGAAGGAAGTAGCGTTTGGATACTTGTGTTTTCTTTCCAGAAATTTATTAAATTTCAAATTACAATGTATTATCTAATCAGAACGCGCAACTTTTCTTGTCCTCCTTGGAGAGTATCTTCAGAAACGTCATGTTTATGTATTGTCAAAACAGTGTTTGACTTTTTCAGACGTTACTTGATTTAATTTAGTGTCTGTTACAGGTTTATTTTGGTTTGTTTTTTTTTTTTTGTTTTTGTTTTGTTTTTTGTTTTGTTTGGGTTTTTTTGATTTATTTTGTTTTTGGTTGGTTGTTTTTTTTTTGTTGTTGTTTTGTTTTGTTTTTTTCCTTGTGTGGAAATATACCTACCTCTTCATCTGCTGAAAAGAATATTGAGCATTAAATAACTGATTTCTGAAATACGGAGTCCTCTAATATAAATATCCATTCACATAATTTAGGAGGAAATTTTTCTTTGGGATTGAAAGAGATTTTATTTCCAGGTGGTACTTTGGGTCAAAACATCAATTTTGAACTTAAATTTTGGGGTGGTGTTCTTAGAGTGGCCAAGAGAAGAAAACAGTTTAAGAATTTATAAATATGAAACAGTCATTGTGTGAAGCAAGCAATTTAAACAGGCCTGTGGCTTTGTTATCTGTGACCTGCATTAAACCTGTGGTGCTTATTGACACTGGAACTTGTAAGATAACATTATGATGGAGAGAAAGCAACACTGACATCTATTTAGAAGTACAGCGTGTCGTGTCGTGCTAACAACAGGACAGGTACTTTATTTGGGGAGAGAGAATTCAATTATGAAGTTCTAAATACTGCAAACACAATGCTGAAAATGCTGCTACTGTTTGATGACCATCAATACTCGATTTGCTAGACACTTGCGGGCCACCATTTTAATGTGAATGTCAGAGTTGGGCTTCTGTAAATCTGGTCCCAAAATATTCTTGGTTCTTCTCAATCTGATTGACAACGTGATTCTGCTAATCAGTTTTTAGTCATAATTGCTACTACAAGCTTTAAAAGAAGCCTTTTAGTCAGCCTTTCGTCTTACTTGATGCACTAATGCTTCACTCCTTTTGTGAAGTAAATAGGGATACAAGTTAATTCCCTTCCACACAAAATGAAAATTTAGACAGAATTTTTGTGTTGCTGTGGATGCAGTGAGTAAAATGCAAGTGGAGTTAGAAAGCACATCCTGAACTCACAGGGTTTTTATTCATCACTGCAACAGCTGCATTGTTGCTGTTGAAATGCACTTTTCCCAGCTCTGGCCAGAAATACTCATTGTCAGTGATGAACTTAAATGGAGGAAGCGGTGACATTACTGAGGGGAAAAAGTACACGCAGCTCTAGGTATAGAGAGTAATACGTGGCACATGTAACAGTTTATACATCTCGAATACCCATTTGCCTGTTATGACCTGTTTTGCACAATATGGACATTTTTATGTCTTGGGTTCATAGCTTGTCACTTCGATGAAAACTATCTAAGCCTAAAAAATTGGTGGTAGGAAAAAAAAGGGCTGGTTATGATCTGTTTTACTGGGAAATTATTTCTGATGCTGGAGCTCATTCAACTGCCTGAGTGGTTCATCAGTAATATCCACCACTGTGGATTTTGTGGCAGAATAGAGGATTTGGAGAGAATGTCTATGCTGAGATGTAATGTGTGTGACCATTCACTTTTCTGTCTGTTGTATCTCATGATTCTTCCTCCAGCCTTTGTAATGCTGCTTTCCTTCCTTCCTTCCTTCCTTCCTTCCTTCCTTCCTTCCTTCCTTCCTTCCTTCCTTCCTTCCTTCCTTCCTTCCTTCCTTCCTTCCTTCCTTCCTTCCTTCCTTCCTTCCTTCCTTCCTTCCTTCCTTCCTTCCTTCCTTCCTTCCTTCCTTCCTTCCTTCCTTCCTTCCTTCCTTCCTTCCTTCCTTCCTTCCTTCCTTCCTTCCTCCCTTCCTTCCTTCCTCCCTTCCTCCCTTCCTCCCTTCCTCCCTTCCTCCCTTCCTCCCTTCCTCCCTTCCTCCCTTCCTCCCTTCCTCCCTTCCTCCCTTCCTCCCTTCCTCCCTTCCTCCCTTCCTCCCTTCCTCCCTTCCTCCCTTCCTCCCTTCCTCCCTTCCTCCCTTCCTCCCTTCCTCCCTTCCTCCCTTCCTCCCTTCCTCCCTTCCTCCCTTCCTCCCTTCCTCCCTTCCTCCCTTCCTCCCTTTCTCCTTTCTTCTCCTTTCTTTCTCCCTTTCTTTCTCCCTTTCTTTCTCCCTTTCTCTCTCTCTTTCTCTCTCTCTTTCTCTCTCTCTTTCTCTCTCTCTCTTTCTCTCTCTCTTTCTCTCTCTCTTCTCTCTCTCTCTTTCTCTCTCTCTTTCTCTCTCTCTTTCTCTCTCTCTTTCTCTCTCTCTTTCTCTCTCTCTTTCTCTCTCTCTCTTTCTCTCTTCTCTCTCTCTCTCTCTCTCTCTCTCTCTCTCTCTCTCTCTCTCTCTCTCTCTCTCTCTTTCTCTCTCTCTTTCTCTCTCTCTTTCTCTCTCTCTTTCTCTCTCTCTTTCTCTCTCTCTTTCCCTCTGCTATGACTCTTATGCATTTATGCAATATGGCATGAGGTAGAGCGAACATGCTCTATTCTTCTTTCTTGCACAGATGCCACTGTTTAACAAGCCAAAATGTTGGCTGGCTGCCTAGCTCTGGAATGGCTAATGGAGCAAATAACTGCAAAGCAAGTTGGACAGCAGATTTACTGCACACCTACCATTCCAGATTAATGGCTGGTGTGGGTACTCTGACCCCAGTGTGATTTCCAGGTAGCTTACTCCACTTTGATAAAGAGTAGCTTCTTTTTGTTTGACATGGGATGTAGGCAGCTAACCAGTAAGTCTGTATCATTCCTTGTCTTGCATTGGTTGTTTACTCTGTCTTTCTGTAAGCCAGATTGGATAAACTGATAGGCTTAATGTGATCTGGCTCCAAAAAGTGCATACCAAGAAATGCTGTAGCAAAGGACATATAGTCAAATCTGTACTACACTTTGTAAAGTAAGAATTATATCTTGCATGCTGGCAAATACTTAAAAGAATTGAAAGTCAAATCTTGTCTTCCCCTCAGCACACATGGAAACTGCTCAAAGTTCGCAACAAGTCAAACTTTATGGGCAGAACTTGGGTAGAATCCTGCCCTCAAATTCTGGGTC
This sequence comes from Excalfactoria chinensis, assembly GCF_039878825.1. NCBI lineage: Eukaryota > Metazoa > Chordata > Aves > Galliformes > Phasianidae > Excalfactoria > Excalfactoria chinensis. The sequence goes on along the minus strand of NC_092827.1, from coordinate 29,961,600 downwards.
ATTTGATACCATTAAAAAGAAAAGAAAAAAAGAGAAAGAAAGAGACAGAGCTTTGGGAGAATTTGTGCATAGATGCACATCATGTCTGGCCACGTGAATAAAAGCAGCTTGAAAGATTAGTAGTTCCATGGGGGAAAATATTACACTGAGTTTCTGCAGTGCTGCTGTTTTGAGCCCATCTCCTGCTACGATGTTTTCTTAGATCTATTTATGATATATTTGATTATTCATGGCTTGAGTCTCACTTTGGTCTTGAATATGATGGCCTTACTAAGTGTGCACTTCTGTAGGCATGGCCATGAGTGCAATACTTCTGACTATGCAGATTTCTCTTTCTCAAGATTTGCATACATGAGATACTGCCAGTTCTACTAAAGTCATCACTTAGTCCAAGGCTCCACAGAATTTTGCCACAGAAGTATGTGTACATGTAAAAATGTTTCTGCTGTACACAGGATTGAAACTAAAATTATAATTATTTGCTACCAGTTCCAAAGCTCTTGGACCAACCGTACAATTATTTGATGCCATATAAGTTATCACTTATATGTGATATATATATTTATATATATGTACCATTTTACTTATCCTCTAGCAGTGACGGTTGCTGGATTCTCTTAGCCCTTTGCTCAGTGTAAAAGAACTACAACAAATTCTGTTTGTACACATACACACACACACGTAGTATGTGTGCACACGTGTGTGTATCTATGTACATATACGTGAACTCTTAGCGGGTTCTTTCAGGGTGTGAAGTAAATGATATTTCTTTGACATGAGGTTGGCAGGAACTAATAGCATAGTTCCTACAGCTCGAGCACTGAAATGAAGCAATTTTCACTGATCTATAGATCCAATATCAGTCTTGTATACATGGGTAGCATTTGTCAGTCATTTTAGACGTAGAGTGTTGGACAAGCCAGAGCTGTTTCTCCCAGCGTAATAAATTGAAGTAGCAGTCATAGATTCTGAAGGGAGGAACCTCAGCTCAGAGGAGCTGAGAAATGATGCTGACTTGTAGTGGGAAGCAGTGTGAGTAATCTGCTCCAGGTAAGTCTCTGAAGTCATTGCAGTCACATACTTTAAGAGAACCCTTAATAAATAAATGTTTACCTATAGATTCAAAAGCATGGACTATTTGAGTATATGACCATTACCTACTTCCAGCTCCAAATCAAGAGGAAAAGATGAAGGCAAAATAAAAGTAGTGCACATTTTTTTCAGGTTAATCTTGTTTCTTTAGAGTAATCATTTGACATCCAGGTGCTGGGGAGACAGGTAAGAAAGGAGTAAACAACTGTTGTGCTCAAAGAGCTCGCTCTTAAAAATGTTTTTGAGCACACTTGCTGTCCTTTAAAAACTTGAATAAAATTTTTCATGGTACGTAAAATTAAGCCTTGCTTCATGTTAGCAGTCATCATGTGTAAACAGTATTTAAATCAGGTCTGTTTCACTTGAAGAGAATGGGGAGGTCATGAAGAATCTGGAGTCAAGCACTCAGCTCAGGCCGTGACAATTTGGCACTTGGAGCAGGTCACCACCATGACATTTCAGTGTGTTGTGCTCTGACAGGTCTCCCTTTTGCTAGTGTAAGCAGTCAGAGCTCTGAAAATCAGGGTGGCTCCTGTTTACATCACCAGAGTGTGTTTAACCCTAAAGAACAGAAAAAAAATACTTGCTTTCTGCCAATATCCCATGAGGATGAGGGAAATATTTGGGTCAGGATGCTGCTTTTGCATAAGGTGTGTTAATGCTTTTGTAAACAACAAAAATAAACATTACTTTTTTTCATGCTGTTTTGAGTTTGATTTTATGCATCCCACAGAATGTTCTGTCCCATATTTGAATTATTTCAAAGCGTTGCATTGATGACATCTGTCAGGTAGCCCAAAGGTTCAAGAGACATTTTTCTGTTACATCCCTTCTCATTTAAAGTTCGAAGATCTCTACTGTTGGACATCTCCCTGAAATGATAGTGTACTGGTTTTGCAGTCCCTTGGCAGAACTAGCTGAAAATAGGATGTCCACTTATCCTACATGTATATTCTGTCTGTGCAGCACTTGTATCAGCCTCAGTTGTGGTCCATGTGTTCTTTTCAGTCAGGAAGAAACAGAAGGTTGGATGGAAGGCACCTCTCCTTTGCTCCCAGCATCACACAGTGCTGGCCTTCTGCTCTGGGTGTGCAGGAGGGGAGGGGGGAAACAGCATGGTGCAAGGTGGGTGCAAAGCCTGAACACATAAGTATAATGGTTCTTGCTATGAAGCCTCAGTCAGTCTTACATCTGATTGAAGAAAGTGGCGGTAAGTGAAACTGCACTCAGTTTAAGGATATCGGTTCTTTGGTCTTAGAAGCATTAATGCACAGGAATGCAACAGAAAGCCATGTGGTTTAGCTTCTGCTGGATGCTGTGTTGTGTTAGTGTCAGGTCTGTCATCCCACAGAGTATCAAGTGCTTTTGACAGGAGGTGTAACTCACAAGTACATGTTTCTGTGTACAAGTTCCTTCACAGCTCATCCCTAACTACCATCTCTGTAAGCAAGCATATAATATTGAGCTGCACCCACGTTGCACTCCTGGCACCAAAATGCAAGTAGACTTTGTGTGCCAGGTAGTGGAGAATCAAGTCTGCCATCATAGCAGAATGTGGTGTGGTCAATTATTTCTTACATCATTTGCAACTGTTGCTTCAACTCACTGCTTGCATCCTCCCAGAAAATGCACACAGCGAACAGAGCAGGACTTGTTCACTGGGTGATTAACATATGCTGATAGTAACACTCTATCCAGGTATCTTTCCCATAGTATTTCTTCCCTATCACTAATTAATATAAACACAAGTGATTAAGTTGGAGAAATCAGATGACTCAAAAGAACAGACCAGACTTCTTGTTTTCTATTTTAGCTTTTTTTACAGCATGATTTGCTTCTTTGAGGACATTTTTGGCAAGGGGAGAGTTGCATTACCTGCTTGCTTGCTCAGCTCCCATCATCAGAGCAATCGCAACAGTCTTGCATGCAAATCAAACACGTTCTCTAAGGCATGTCTGAAGGCAGTGCTTTCTGTCTGTGGACCATTGCCTTTCCCTGCCTTTTCATGCGTAAGATTTCGAAGTAGCCCCATTGAGCACATACATACACACATCCAGTGGTTGGCTTATGTGCCAGTGATGTCCCATTGGGATTGATTATCAGAAGGATTGCCAAGAGTATCTATGGGCAAGATTGTGGCTGCATCCATTACTGTGGTGTCAATTATTCAGGGCCTAATTGAGGCATGTTGACTGGATGGTGTTAAAACAGCAGTTCCTGAAAGATAAGGAGGATATTTGAAGGGAAAAAAAAAGCAATTTGACTTTTGGTTCAGTATGTGGGAACCATTGAATCTGGTACAGAGCCACTGCTGCCTGCTAAATACTGATCGATCAGGGTTCAGTCTGTTGAATGGAAGGCAACCTTTGGTTCTTGAAGTGACTCAAAGATGTGCACTGCCAGTCCTTACCTTTGGAGTATATTGGTGAGAGAAAATGAGACAGGTGTCAGAACTGACTCTAGGTTGTCAAAAGCCTGTGGCTTGCAGTGCTGGCTCCTCTGGTTCTTGCCCTGGCCTCCAGGTTCTGCAGGAGTTTAACAACTGTTGTACAGCTGTTGTCTAGCTGTTACTGCCACACATCTATTATTTATGGACGCTGTCGAAGTATAAGAGTAATGTATTTATGCATAAATAGATTCTGAAGTACTATAAAAAATGCTTTCTGTCTTACATTATAACAAACAGAAGGGGAGCCTTCAGTCTCCAGCTACAATTACTTGTAGTGGAATTGTGGCAAATAATAGTTACTCTGGAGCCTCTGATCAATAGCCTTTTGCAGAGCTCCCAGGTAGCTTCTTTCAGCAACACAGTGCTTACTGAAGATAAAAACTGCAGTGTAACTGCTAAAGTAGTACTTGCAGGGCTCCTTTGCCTACTTCATTTTCTTTAAGAGTCTTCAGGTCAGACACTTGCTTACTGAAGAAGTTATTCCAAAGTGGGGTGGACTTCACAGCAGGATCTTGTGGTAGTTGTAAGTGAGCCAAGTATTGCAGTGCCAGGAGAAGTCTTTGGGCCTAAGAGGAATTTTGTTCCAGTTTTACCCACCCTCAGGGAGTGAGGCTGTGGTAACTGTCTTTTTCCCCGTTAGGTGTCTTGAAGCCATGTGTACTCCTACACTGCTCCTGCGTGGCTGCATCTTCTTGGATCAAGGATGCTGTGTGTGTTCAGGAGCTGATTTCCCACTGTGTGCTGTCACTGGGGCATTTGAGCTGACTTATCCAGTCTGAAATGCCTCCCAGCAGCCGTGCGTTCATGTACAATGCTCTCAAAGCATCACTGCATGTTCTAGTTACACTGAGGTGTAGACATTTTCAGTGTGCTGGAGGGATCTGCTCTCATTATTTCTTCCTGCTCAAAATAATAATAATAAACCCCAAGGAGAAACTCCAGTTTTATATTCTATGCTACTGACAATTTGTGTTGTGCACTCCTAACCAACCAGAGCTTCTGGCTATGGGAGATGGAGAGAACCCTGCATTATAATATGACTTTGTTAGAGACTTCAAACTGAGCTACTCCCTTCTGTGATCAGAGTTTAATAAAAACTGAATTTTTATATAAGTTTTTTATTTCAAACGCGGATAACAAATTCAAGTATTTTATTGCACAAGTATCAGTTTTCATACTGAAATTCACGGTGGTTTGCTGCTTGCTTTCTAGACAAGTTTCACTCCAGTGGGAACTCTCACTCACTAAGGACACTTGGTGGTGTTACAGCATTTCTAACAGTTCACTGGCTGTGTAACCCACTTTGCAGGCTAAAAAGTTCAGAGAATAGTGGAAAAATCAGTAGAGAAAACTTTTATCTTTTTTTCTATAGTGATTTTATTTAAAGCTTTTGCAATGATGAAATGATGACTTTGGTAAAACCCCAGGACAAGAGACAGTGATATATTTTGAACTTCTACAGAGCTGACTGTGGCTTACTGAGGAAAAACCTGCTCCGTGCTGCGGTGCACACAGAGATATTTTTTCACTTGCTTTCTGGCATTTTAAGGTGATGGGACGATTGCCCTTTATTCTGCCCTTTTGAGGTCCCATCTGGAATACTATGTCCAGGCCTGGGCCTCCCAGCACAAGAAGGATGAGAAGCTTTTGGAGTGGGCTACAAAGATGGTCACAGAGCTGAGCACCTCTGTTATGAGGAAAGGCTGAGGGAGCCACACTTGTTTAATTTGGATAAGGCTCCAAGGAGACCTTATCTCAGCCTTCCAGTACTTGAAGGGAGCTTATAAGCAGGAGAAGGACCAATTTTTTACATGGTCCAATAGTGATAGAACAAAGGGGAAAGGCTTTAAACTTTTTAGTTAGGAGAAACTCAGATTAGATATAAGGAGGAAGTTCTTTACTCAGAGGGCTGTGAGGTGCTGACACAGCTGCCCAGAGAGCTGTAGGTGCCCCATCCCTGGAAGCGCCCAAGGACAGGTTGGATGGGCCCTTGGAAGCTGAGCTGGTGGGAAGCAGCCCTGCCCATGGCATGGTGTTGGAACTGGGTGAGCTTAAGGTCCCTTTCATCCCAAACCATTCTGTGATTCTATCATATGTTTCTGATTTTACTAAACACACTTCTGATAAGGGTTCAGGCAGGAGTTTGCACATGTGTTAACTGAAAGGAATTGTTAGCAAGGCATTTCGAGTGGTATTTTAACACTGAGCTGTGGCCTATATCACTATTTTAATCTGGCAAAAATATTGCTGGTATTTTCTTCACATCATATCTTGATACATGCTGCCTGTGGAGGGCTGAGTTATGGACAGATGCACAAAGCAAGGATGATGAAAATAATGCATCAGCTTGGACAAAATATGACTCAGGGCTCTGCTCTCACTTTAAGTGTTGTAATAAATTTGGCAGCACAGCACCTTAAGCCAATGGAATCCTTCTCTCCTCTGTGAACAGGGAGCACAGCAGAGTGCTGTGCAGAACCTGTTCTGCTGAGCACAGCTATGTAGGCCTGGTGCTGGACAAAAGGGTTATGCAGCAAAGCAGTTTAGGCCTGATAAGCAGGGTGTTCCACATCTGAGCTCTGGACAAAACACAGCTCTTTTCTGTGTCCTAAATCTTTGATTAAAATAAATAAATAATGATAATAATAAATAATAATTAAAAACAAAACAAAACAAAACAAAACATATCCAGCACAGCTTTATCATCACTTCCTTCAGAACTGAGGAATAAGATAAGTATAAAAATCCATTGCTTGTTACTTGCTGTTCTCTCTGTGCCCTCCGCTACTTAAGTAGTGGAACCAGCCAAATTAAGAACTGCCTCCATTGTAGCTTACTAATGCTCTTTATTTTAAGAAAGCCAGGACCTCGGGTTTTAAAGCCCCAGCTGATACCTGTTATTCTCTATTGTACTGATCAAGTAGCCCTCATGGTTGTCGAGGATGCTTTGGAAAGAGACTGGCAATAGACTCAACCAAAGATATGGGGGCAATTCAAACAGAGATAGGGGGGCTTTTCTTTTTCTTGCTTTTTTTTCCCCCCAGTCATTTTCAATGCAGTCCAAATATTTGGCAGCAAAAGAAGCATTTATCCTTAGCCCACAAATCCATATAAGCCCAGCAGAATCACCTTTGTGTCCAGTGGAAGGTAAAAAGATTTTCCATCAGAAAAACCTTTGATCTCAACCCTTTTTAAAATGATGGCACACTCCCTGCTGGTCTCAGGCTTAGTTTAGTTTTCATAGAATCATACAATCATTAAGGTTGGAAAAGACCTCTAAGATCACCAAGTCCAACTGTCAGCCCATTCGCACCATGACCACTGGCCTCATCCCTCAGTGCCACATCCACGTGGTTCTTGAATGCCTGTTCCAATGCCTCACCACTCTTTCTGAGAAGGCATTTTTCCCAATATCCAATATTATCATTGGTTCATTTAAATAATAAATACATTAAAATATGCATGGGATGTCTTTTACAGGCAGTTACATAGGGAAGGAGAAAATCCCAACAGCTGAAGACTGGGGTCCACTTGCAAAACATGTTCTGGGTGGCACTCGAATATTGCAAGTTTCATGCAGCCAGTAAACTATTAACAAATTGCCCTGGATGGGGCCTGACATGAATTAGTGGTGACAGAGTTACACCCAGCTTTGAAGGTGTATCTCACTGTGGTGTTTCCTTAGGAAAACCTGGAGTCTTTCCCAACTGCTGCAGTTCACTGAGGAGGAGGTTTTTAATGTTCCAGTAGCAACAGGCTGGGCATTTCTGCAGCTCCACCTCCCTGGCGTGAAAGATTTAACTGATGGATAATCAGAAAGTGTCTATTCCAGTGTCCACATATCACCAAAAACAAATGTGTTCAGCTTCTATTTCAGGTTCTCTGCATTGGTTGAAGTCTACTCTCTGGTGCTTCATCCTGCATATATCTTTTGTCTTTTTGTACTTTTTTTTTTTACCTTATGGGAAGCAAGACTAAAAGATGAGCCCTATGCTGTATCTGGAGAGGTTTCATGCTGTGTAACAGCAGAAGCTCTGTGTGTTTTCCAGCAGTTACAGGAAGGGATGAGTGGACCAAACAGGTTTGGAGAAGACAGCGCTATCCCTCCTGGCTGTACTATAAAGTAAGGAGATTATTCATTAAACAAGAAAAAACAGGGTGGGTAATTTGTGCTAGTGTTAGCTCTTCATTAATTTTTATTCTAATTAAAAAAAAAGAAGAAGTTTATGAAGTGGTTGGCATACTCAGAAACAAGACTGGCAAGAACTTGGGCAGTGCTGGCTCTGCCCTTTGATCCTGTTCCTTGCGTGACTCACACCTTTACTCCATTAGCATGTTCTGCTCCTTGTGAAGAAACCCAATCAGTTCCCGCAGTGTGAAACAGGAATTTTGCTGAACACTGGAAGCAAACCCCAAAGCCCATCACTTTGTTCCTTTTTGTTCCAGGCCCCTCTTCACTCCCTTTGCCTCCTTTGCTCCCCTGCTTCCCACAGGGAAGGAGTTGACTGGTATGTAGAATAGCTGCCCGAGCACAACTGAGCAGTGGGACAGCACCAGACCTGGTCCTGGTGTCACACAGGTCCCTTGGTGCAGGCCTGCCCTGGGCCTGCCAGCAAGAGCCTTATCTGCTCTGCCATCCTTCTCATGTTCTAGTTCTGCCTTGCTCCATCAGTGACTCAGGCTATTAAATGGGCGTTGTGTTTTATTACAAACCCTGGGTGATTAATTACATGCTGTTAGGCAAAAAAATGCGGGGCAGATGTGGAGGGGGGGGGGGATGATGCAATGGGAGCACAAACGGAGTTGTTGTCACTTCTGGAAAGAAAGAAAAATGGAAGAAAGAGCTGTGGAGTGAAGTTAACAAGAAAAGTACATCAGTGATTTGAGGTATCTGTGTTAAATAACAAAAAGGGTAATGCTTTTTGGGAAAGAGACTGGAAGTTCTTCCAAGGAGTGAGGGAATGTTGAAGGCCTGGACACAGGGTGCCTGTAGCTAATGTGGTAACTTTGCAGCCTAACTTTGCAGCAGGACTATATCCTTGCATTCCAGCTGGATAACAGTGAAAGTGCTGGGGAAAGCCAGCAGTCCCCATGGGCCGGGTGTCCCTCATGTCACAGGAGGATGTAGGACCAGCCCTTCACAGGCTGTGGGCGGCAGGGAAGCTGGCTGGGTGCAGTGCACCGTGCTGGGAGGAGGCTGATGTCCTGCTGCCAGCTTGACTGCTAAAGTCCCTTTAAAACCCTTTTGAAACTGCTGGTCCAGGACAAAGAGCATGTGGTAAACACTTCTGACAAGTCCAGCATGTCAGTAGATGGGAATACAAGGCATTGGAGCAAATTTTTGCAGTAGATGGTGGCAAGTATCAGTTGAAAATTAATTTTGAGTGGTAGCTCATTCATTCTCTTTGAAGTGCTGGTGAAGTCAATGTATTTTTTGCTACAGGTGTTTATGCCTGAGACTGTGCAGAGATGAGCATTGTTGCTTGTTCTATACAGCAGACTGCTGTCCATGGCTGAAGCTGGCACATCCCTGCTATGTGAAACTCACTAAAGACCATTAAGTGAGCAAAAAAGGCAAGCTTTCTTCTTTCATCCACCAAGTCCTCTCTTAGCCAGCACTCAGATCCATGGGCTTTCTGGAGAAACCACACAAAAATCTTATGTTTTAGGTAAATACTCCCAGATCATGTCAGAAAAGCCATGGCTATGTGTCTGTCAGGGGCCAGTTAATTAGAAAACCACTTTCAGCCTTGGCTGAAAGTCTTGGTTGGAAGTCTTCCTGCAGTCCCATGCTGTCTCGTAGGTGTCTTGGTCAAAATACAGCCAACGATTGTGCAGAATTAGTGAACCTGAGGTGATTCTTCACCTTTAAAACAGCAGTGATAGCACTGCCTACTTCACTGAGGAGCTTGAGACCCCTTGTATCGGAGGTTTTAAGGAGGAAAACCATTGGGGTGGTTGCTAAACCTTTGGGCAGTAGCACTGAGATGTGTCCTTAATAGAGAAACTTCAAAGCAGCAAGAAACCCTCAGATCAGAGAATATAAAACTGAGACATGTAAAGGGCAGATGAGTCTCCCTGAAAATCAGCAACTCCACTGTAAGGAGGTGGAGGAGGAGAGGTACAGAAAACTCAGTATCACTGCTATGCATTCAGAAAGGGGCAGGATGCTATATTCAGATCAAAGAGAAATGCTGTAAGTTGCATATTAGATAAATGATAAGTGAAGATATTAAAAATATGTATCACATAAATACCAAGTCTTGCTGCATACTCAGAAGACCTGGAAGATCTGACTGCAGATAATTGGCCTACTTATCTTCATTGTGAACACATCCTGGTGTACGAGGGAAATTCCTGAAGCCTTACAGTGTTAACATCAGTCCGCTGTTAAAAGGGCATGAGGATGAGCCTGGTAATTGTAAGACATTCAGTCTGACATCCACCCAAAGCAAAGTGATGAGAGTGCTGAGAGAGCAGCCAAGCTGGTGGCACCTCTGTGGGACGTGTTAGGGCAGAAAATACGGGATGGGCAAAGGAGAAGGGAGAAGTCAGAAACAAGGGAGGGAACTCCAAGGTCAGAAGAGGAGGAGAAGGAAGCAGGGAGGATGAGGGACTCCAAGCACTGCAGACCCCCACCACAGGCTGGGGATGAACTCCCTGGGGCAGGGCTGCTGTTCCTCTGTACCCCTCAGGGGAGGAGGTAGAGTAGTCATAGCTGGAGGAGTAAAGGTGAGCCTAGGAAATGGAGGAGATGTCTTAACATTTGTTTCTCACTACTCAAAGCTATTTTTGTTGGCAACAACTTATTTTTCCCCAGGTAAAGTCCATTTTGCCTGTGATAGTAACTTGTAAGGGGTCTTTGTGTTCACATGAGAGCTTCTCTCCCTGAGGAGGGGAAAGGAAAGAGTGGCTGGGAGTGATCGTGACCCACTACTTACACATGGGAATAGAAGTGTTTAATGAATTAGCAATACATTAGTAGCTAATTATTAAATTAATAATAACCCCATTTATTAATAATTTCACTTGTAAATTATTAAATCCATTAATAAGTATGTAGATAAGTGGATAGATTCATTAATGGTTGATTACAAAAAGAGGAGATTAATAAATGTAATTGGTAACAGGTGAGGAGGATCCATCCTGCTCCTCCCAGTTCTCCCTACCGTGGTTCCCAGTGTGTCCCCAGAGACCACAGGCCAGGGCCCAGTGCCAGCCCAGGCTCCTTCTGGCAATGAACGCTGCCGGCAGATTGATTTTGCCTTGCAGGTATTTCTGCCCTTGTGTGTTGCCACATCCAGCAGTTCAAATAAACCAAGCAGATTCTCTCTGAAGTATTGATTTTTCATCTTGTTTGCCCTTCATATTTGACTTCGCTAAAGAGCAGAAGCTCTTATCTTTGCAACTCCTACTATGTGCTGCGCTTACTGTAATCCATCCCCTGCGTATCCTGATTAGAAACACACTGCTTTTCCGAGAGTCGCCGCTGCCTCCTGAGACCTATGAGAGCTATTTCCCGAGAACATCCAGTAGAGGGTACTCAACGACCTTCCAGTGAAGGCAGTTTGCAACCCAGCGGCTGCAAGAAGAGAGGGCTAAAGAAAATGTCTGTGCCAGGCGCATGAACAATAGCAGCGAACAGCACAGCGCCCACCAGCAGGTCCAGTGGGACCATAAGCTTTCCATCTCCCTGCTGTCCGACCTGCAAGAAGAGAAGCTTTGGGGAAGGGGGGAGGTAAGGAGGGCTGGGGGGGGGTATCCCAGTGACAGCCAGCTTGACACTGCTGAGCTTTTATATGAACTGCTGGCCAGTGAGACAGTCAGTATTGGGGTATAAACTACTGCCTCATCAGCAATGGCTGTTTTATATGTGATGTATTTTTACTAATCACTCGTGACCATTGTAAATGGGGGGCAGATGAATGTCCCTTGTAGGTGGGCTGGAAAATGAAGCAATTTTAACCAACATCCACGGAAGCTTTGGAAACCTGAAGAATTTCCCTGGTCAGGATTTTCAGTTCATATTGTTATTCCAGGCTTTTACTTCCTCATTAAATGCTACAAAGGGCATGTAAAATGCTACAAATGGTCTCGAAAAAGCTGTCCCTGCAAAAATATGCCATTCGTCTTTAGACTTCTGCTTCCAAAAAATCAATAATAAGCATCTTATTTCAGGGTTGAAGGAGAAGATTTTTACTACCCAGTGGGACGTCTGAGTTATTGACCTTGAACGCTAATCAGTATGTTTGAATGTTCTCACCAGGTCTGGAGCCAAGGCTACAAAAAAAAAATCTAATTAAATCAGCAGGGGGCACGATTTCTTCAAAATATCACAGGATTATCAGAGCCGGGCTCTGGGTTTTCTTTCTATTACGCAGCACAGGGCTGCTCACCAGTACCATTTTTAAAGATCTAATGGGATTTTTCTCAGTTAGCCTGTTCAGTCCAACGCCTTGAGCTCAGGTGTTATTTTAGGGCCTGCTGTGGGATCCTGGGCAGCCTTTGGGGGCACTGATTTGCATCATGCAGAAGAAATCCATGGTTATGACTGCCTGTGGCAGTAAGCCTTGGCACCACCACGAAAGGTCCTGGTGCAGGATGGGAAGATTGCCAGCACCCCAGAATCCTTTTTAGTAATAAGAGAGAGGCAAAAGTGAGATAAAAACAGGCTGGTGTGCAATGTATAAGAGAGCAGGTGACTCTTTATTCAGGAAAAGGCTTCAGTCCTTTAGTGAGGAGGCGAGAAAATATTTTGGGTCACTACTGTCCCACCTGAGATTAGATATGGCTTTCTTTCTTGTACCTTTTGGTCCTAATTCTTCTTGAAATTTTGTCTTTTAATGATAAGCACTCATAGCACCAGGTGTCCTGTGAGGCACTGGCGCTTGTGTATCACCTGCATAACACAGACTCTGCCTGAAGCTCATTCCTGCTCCTAGATAGGAGTTAGCTCCTTGGTGAACATAAGGGATTAATATACGATCAATAAACAGGAAAAAAAATAAATGGGGGAGGGGGGTGGGGGGTAGATAGCACCACAAGTATTTATCCCACAATCTCTCCAGTGAACCCTCTCCTTTTAATCTATGGAACTACATGACACAAGGCTTTGGTAGCCTTTGCAGACAACTGAACATTTAGACATGGCAAAATTCAGCATGAGCAAAGATGCAGTCCTGTTAACGGGGGCTCTTTTGGGAGCACTGGCATGGCCCTGACTTCTGGGTTCAGAGTGAAAGGCCACAGGAACCAAAAGGATGGGGTGGGATGGGATGAGATTCCATGGAATGGGATGGGGTGTCCCCACCTGTCCTGACCACAGCAATGAGAGATGCTGGACAATGTGTGTAATTGAACCCCTCTATTGGCTTTATGTATGGATGGAAGGGATAAGCTACTGAAAATTTTAACTTTTCTCGTTTTTAATTGATACTCTCTTATTAATCTGTGTGAAATGGCTTTTTATTAATCTCTGTGAAATGGCTTTATCCATATATATATGGATGTGATATGGATAGTGATGGAGCTATATCGATATCAGAGCCTCCACTGAGGAATACACCACTGGAAGAACACATTAGAGGACTGGAGATGTTAGAAGATGTGGTGTGGATCTTAAGGTGAGCTTTGAAAACTGAAAATGCTGAGAGTGAAGATCCTCCAGTAGCTTCTCTGAAAAGACTTTTTTTACATGTTTAGCTTGTTCCAAGTTATGTCCCATTACAAATGCCCTCCTTAAATACACCTGCAGATTGGGTTCAAACATCAAGAATAAAATAGTTATGTTCACAGGTAAAGGAAAGTTATGTTCAGGGGTAACTGCAGATGAAAGGAATTTACCCCCTTTCAGTTTGTGATAATGCAACATTCCTACTTCTCTAACACAGCAACTGGATGAACTTGCCCTTCCTTCACCACTTACACCCCTGGCTGCTTTGCATGGTTTTCACCTACAGAATAGGTAGCACAAAAGTAGCCTATATGTGATGAAGGTGTGTTTTGAGCTGCTGTGCAGACAGGTCTGAGTTCCTACAGGGCTCTGGGGCCATGAGAAAAGAAAGGGAGGTTTCTTTAGTATTTTCAGTGTGTTACCTTAAGGCCCAGGTAATTTCCATTTTCATAAGCTCCCCCATAGGTTCTTGGAAAGTTCAAGTTCGCCTCATGTCTTTGATCTTTAGAGAAGGGGATTTTGTCCTTGGAATCAATGACAGCATGTAAATGTGGGGACTGGATTGACTGTTCACTTTGTCTTGCTATAAAATGTTATGAATAAGACACAACTGGGTAAGTAAATCAAACTTTGGAACACAGAGTAACTGTAAATATGTATTTCATTGTGGATTATAAAACAGTATGTTGAATATATAAATAATTGCACAGTGATTTTTGTTTCAACTATATCCCCTGTCTTCCCTTCAGCACACTTATCTAGGCTTCTAATTAGCTACCTTTGATCCAGCCCCTGTAACATTCATGTGCACTTCCCTGCTCCTAGCTTCTTGATACAGAATATAAACAGGTAACAGTTTGGGCTTCGGTTTGCAGGTCTGATGACAACATGACATTCCAGTTTCTACTGAGCTGACTCTAGAAGGAGAGCTGCATTCTAAATTAGACTTCCCAGAAGATGAAGTACCTTGGCTTTACTGGCTCCCAAGGGAGTATGCAGGTGCGGATTAAGGGCCACCTACCTTTCTCTGTTCATCTCATGCACCCTGAAGTGGTTGCATATCACTATGGCTGTCAGTTGCTGGAAAAACTTAGCAATGCATTTAAAAAGAGCTAGTGTAAGATGAAAAAAAAAATAAATAATGAAACATAAAACATAAAACAAATAAAAACAAAATATTGAATGAATAGATTAGAATAGAATGATTATTTTCCATGCAAAACATTTTCCAGGCATATTTAGTGAAAAGGAATGGGTGATGGGAGCCAGACTGCAAAATTCTCTTTCTGCTCTGGACCCAGCCTCCCCCAAGTACACATAGCTATCCTGCACACATGCCAAGGATATCCTTGGTGTGGACATGCAGATTCATGGCCTCAAGTTGCACCAAGGTAAGTTTAGGTTGGATGTTAGGAAACACTTCTGTACAGAAAGGGTAGTTAATTACTGGAATAGGATCCACAGGGAGGTGGTTGAATCACCATCCCTGGATGTGTTTAAGAGCCGTTTGGATGTGGTGCTCAGGGATATGATATAGCAGAGGGTTGTTAGAGTTAGGGCACTATGGTTAGGCTGTGGTTGGACTTGATGATCTTCAAGGTCCTTTCCAACCTGGGTAATTCTATGATCTCTGCGTCTCCTGCCCACATCAAGAGCTGCAAACCAGACAGAGGGGTACTTGTGCCCACCCACAGTCCCTCTGACACCTTGTAGGCAGACTGACTACAACCCAACTGCTCTTCCGAGGATAATCATAAGTCTTTGGGTACCTCCACCTTGGGGTGCAACTTACTTAGAAGGCTTTTCTCTGTGTTCCCTTGTTTTCTGCCCATTTTCTGGAGCCCACTGATTTCTGCATCATGTGGTTTAAGACAGAGTGACTAAAAATGCCCCAAACATTCAAAACGCACGAAGACCACTGTCTTAAGTGGAATTATCCCAGTCCCTTCTGTGCTTTTCTGGGAATACCAAAATCAGAGCCTTCAGTTGTATTATAGACCCAGAGGTTGTCAATCTCTCTCCAAAATGGTTAGATTTAACTGAGACAGAACAGCTCAAATTATTTCTTCTAAAGCTCATTTTCTCACACTGACAACAGCCAATTTCCCCCATCATCTTCTTTCCCAAGAGCCTATTTGTTGTCACTTTCTCCCAGAGTTTCCTTAGTCCAGGAAACATGGATCTACCTTAAAAAATTATGCTGTTCTCTGCAAACTGTTACCTCAGTTATTTGTAATTTTAAGGTCTATAAATGTGTTTTAAAATGTTTGGTATTTTTGCCTTTCTGAAACCTCTCATTTCAGTGTGAGCTTTTGCAAAGAGATAGATCATTTTTGGTTTTGTTTGGTTTGATTTTCCCCTTGTAAAAAGCTGAAGAAATCTCTTCTGTGAGATCCTTGCTCTTTAGACAAAACAAGTGGTTTGTGATGAACATGGTTTAGTACAAATATTCTTGGAAATCTCTTTGACTTGTTACATGTGAATCATTTCCCATTTTACTACTTATTCAGGAGAATTTAGTTGTCTTGTCTGTTTTTTATTCAGTGCGTCAATATTCTTCCAGGTAGATGTTAGGGTCAAGATGCTCATCTTGTAAAATGTTTGTGAACTTAAGGCCTGGGAAAGAAAGGTGTGCTTGCAAACCCGCAAGTTTCTGATGTATGTGTATGCAGTCTGCTGCCCACCAGAAGAGGGATGCCACATCCAAGCTGTCCTCTGGGAGCAGCAGGGTTATCAGGGCCTTCTCCCAGCGCTGTTCCTGCTATCAGACTCATGCTCCAACAGGCACACTGAGCTGGAGCGAACTCCAGACCTTAAGCACACACCTCTCTTTCAGCTTGGAATGAATTTGGTTTTGGAAACCAGCAGGAGAAACCCATCCCTTCACATACGTTTGGTCCCATTTGTTAAAAATGGATGCTGCTCATCCAGCAATCCACTTATCATACACACCCGTTGGGTTGGATCTCTGAAGAAAAACTAGTGATATTGCAGCAGGAATGGGTTTCACGATTTACTGGATTATGTCGTCATATTGATGTATGAACAGCCAGGAACGGAACGCATCTGTCTTGATTTACTCATTACAAATGGGCAATACTCTCTTTGTTTTCCAAGTTCTCAGCAATGCAGGCCATTAATTAAAACGTATGGCTCTCTCAAGTACTGTTTTAATTGCATTTCAATTCTAACTTAGAAGGCCAACAAATAATAAAACTGGGTATTGCGTACACTTTGAAATGTTGAGACACATAGGGGGAGCATACAGCTCCTGAAATCAAATTGTTCTCCCACACTGTCCAATTCCTTGGAGTGCCATTTGCTTGATTAATAGGCATTATATAATTTTTTTCTGTAAAAATCAACAACTTTAATATTGTTTTCCAGCAGAGTTTCTTTGTGGCTTGCTTGTGAATTAAGGAGAGAGTACTTCAGCCTCTCTTCTACATGCTGCTGGCATCAGAGTGCCTACTTGATCCTGTTCATTGCTGCATTACCTACCTCCTACTATCTCCCATGCAGCCTCTCCTGGCTTTTTCCTCTCTGCTTTCTTTCTCCTTTCTTACTCCTCATCCAGCATGCTACTCCTACAAAGCAGTGAGTGGTGAGCCCAGGATGTCATGGCCATCTCACATGCCCTCTTCTGCAGGGTTCCCCTGTCCACCATTTTGTCTCATTCTGCTCAGCATTTATCAGCGGTCCTTTACATTTTCCCTCCTCAGAAAATGTCATGGTTTGATTTTGATGGAGGTAAGGCACTTACAGTGTGGTTGTGCAGCTGCATCCTGGTCCTGGACACCACTGACTCCATCAGAAGCACATGTCGTCAGTATTTCTTCCCACACTTTCCTTCTTAGCAGGAAAATCTGTCAGAAGAAATCTGTAGGACCGAAAGTTCCTATTAATGCTCTTGTTAGAGGTACTGAAAAAAACATACAGAAATAGCTTTCCAAACCAAAGCCTACCTTGGCTACTGGAGACCCTTTGTCAGTTGGTTGGTGTATAACCTGGGGTAAGACACAGCTGGCTTGGAGGTTGGTCGTGTTTCAAATTCAGTTCTAGGTGAATTCAGTCCTCAGGGTCCCTCTTTCCCATCTCCAAAATGTTGCTGACAGTGTTTTGTGGCTTCAGAAAGGGACAGTGGCTGACAGAGAGTTTCAGTAGGTTGGAAGCTATAGAGGATGCAGATAGAAAAGCAGATTAAAGTCGGTATATGTACATGTATTTGTAGGAGCCATACTTGTGGCAGAGGTCATGGTTTCCTGCTCTGTTCTCAAATTCATACCTTCCAATAGCTTCTTACATGTGCAGAATATAGCGTACATCTACTCATTGATATCACATTCATATATATTAAAATCAGGGTTCTTAAATCATCATTGTAGAGGAAATGTTTTCCTTAGCTAACTGTTAGCCTGAGAGCGGACCATTTGGATGCAGTTCACTTCACTCTCTCATAAATTTTATAGCACTCTGAGGAATATATAGATTAGTCCTGTGTTTAAGAGTGCAGCTGGCATCAGAAAAGGATGAGCAGATGAAGAGAGACCATTGACTTTGACAAGAAGAGGCTGCATCATTCACATGTGAGCAGCTGAAATGGGCCGTGTTCAATGCCTTCTCTAATATCCCATTACTGAATGCCAGGTATATATCATACAGAAACTGTGAGGTATTGTAGATTTCATGCCAAGACCCTGAAATTCTCACTTTGAGACTTCTTATTTTCCATCTGAGAGTATTACCATTTTGGCAGACCCAATTATTAAATTAAAAAAAAATCCAATTGAAACAGATGCTTCTTTAACTTACCTCATATCATAATTTTGCTCCCTATTCCACTCCTTATTTCATAATATTTAATCCAAGCTGACACCTATATGACATGTTAAAGATCATCTCCTTCAGCAAAGGGAAGCATTCCTGATTCATAGGGTAGCAGACTTCTGATTTATCGAGATTTCCTCTCCCTCTCTTTAATTAAGGTGAACAAAACTTCATCTAGCAAAGAGAAGAGCATGACTAGTCACTTACTAGACAGTCTAAATTTGCTTAATATTCCTTTAAATATTTTAATGAGATGAGTGGGAGTGGGGAGCTTGGTCCCACTAATAGGTACACTGAAAATGTTCACGGATAATCTCCTGAGGGAAGAATTGCTGGATGCAGGTTATTTTAAGCAGCATTTGTCTGTCTGTGCAGCACTGAAAATGTGTGTGATCTACTACAGCTGACAAAAGTTTGGTAATCGTCTGAAGCCAAGGAAACATCCCTGTGCTAGTTTTGTCAGAGGTGCTCTGATCATATTCCTCTGTGACTAGTGGCTGCTGAGCTGTTTATCCCATTGCAGGTCTTCATATTTCTTTTTCAACCAGTCAGGGAAGCAGGATGTCACCTTCTGCCACCAGTAACCTAACTCACTGCTCTGATGGTTCTGATGGTTACAACTGGGTGCTGCAGGAGCTACACAGATGCCCATGTCCCAGTTAGAGAACACTGTTAGGGCAGGGAGTCCCAGGGTACCAAGAGTGGTGCAACAACAGCATCCTCTCCAGACTCTCAGTACAACAGGATTTTGCCAAGGAGGGCTTCAGGGCAGCACTTAGGCCCATGTACGCTTGAGCAGAATTCACCAGAGCTTCCTCCTTGTCCCTCCTGCCCTTGCTGTGAGCCCAGCAGGGCCATCCATACATGAGTAGCTGTCTGCCTCTTGGTGCTGTGCCCAGCAGAGCCTGAGACAAGGCCTACAGTGCTCCTCCATTGTGTGCTGGGGAGATGATCTGTTCCTTAATGTTTGTGAAGCAACCATGCTAAGGGGTAATGGCTGCCAAAGAAGAAAAGGGAATATGGAACTTAGTGTTTTGGAAGAGTGTTTGGCTTGCAGACAGTAAATTGGCCTGAGGCTACCCATCTGGCAAGGAGGTTGTGCTGGGGGAGCACAGAAAGACCCAGCACTGGCATTCTCTGCATTCACTGTCATGGGGCCATGGCACAGATGAAGGGAGCTTGTGGTGTGTTTCAGACACCTTCCCCACCATCAGGTCAGGCTGCAGGTTGCTGAGAGCAATCCCATCGGCATCCATGCAGCCAGCTTATGCTGCCTGTGATGCTAATATCAACCCATGGGTAAAACAGAGGTAACAATTCCATCCATCATGTTTTAAAATAACCTAATCACACCATATATCCTGGGTAACCTTAAAGGAAAAGCTTTCTGAACATAAAGACGATTAATAGTAGGCAGAAATGTGTTATGCATTTTCCCACTATAACGATATAGGTCCAAGCATAAATACTCTGTTCATATAATGAAGAGCTAACATTAATCCACCAAATAATTTATTTTATTCCTGTGGGGATTAGTGCCTCTAAATGCACCCAAAGCAAACACAACGCCGTTTTATCCCCAGGGGGTGAGGAAATGCCCGCCCACACCTCCCAGCCCCTGCTTCTCTCACATCCCCGATCCCACTCCCTGTCACAGCTGTGTCTCCCTGGGGAGCCTGGCACCGCTAAACTGCTCAGAGCTTTATCTCCTGACTCATCTGCGGGAGGATTTTCCAGCCAGGCATCTCCCGCCTACCATGCGTGCAAGGTCCTGCCGACCCAGGAGTGTTCAGAGCCTGCCTGCTGAGCCAAGCAGAAGACTCAGGTGCTCTCCTCATTCTTGCAAGTATGATTTTAAAACCCTGGCTTCCCTAGTTCGATCTGAAACACTTGCCCTTGAAAAATACCTAGTGCTCAGGTCTCTTGCTGGGGTGCACATCCCCATCTTATGAACTGCTATACGCAAGTGACCACTGGCACAGGGGGTTTCTGACAGGTGCCAGCTCCATGCCCCTGACAGTGTCATTCAGACTATCCTCTGATAAGTTAATTCTACCATGTATGTCCTCACAAGTAAGGCTGCTTATGTACTTATCGCATCCTTCTCGTTGCTTAAATTCTGCTTTGCTAGCAGATGTACTCTGAGATTCTCTCAGGGCTGTCTTCCCTCGAGAAACTCAGGCATGCAATGAGTGCAGCATGTCCCCAAAGACAGCACCAAATGGTGTGTGCCCCAGCACAGGCACCTCCTTGCAGACTGAGCCCTGTCCCTGGGAGCTGCCCTGGTTTGGATCCAGAGAAGTATATGGCAGAAATCATTGGGTTGTTTGGAGGTTCAAGCAAAGGCGTCATTTACATTTTCAGATGCACATTTCTGGTTAGAAATGCCACCCCAAGGTAGGTAGAGAATGACAAGGCCTAGGTGGAAGTCCAAAGCTGTAGATGGGGAAAATATAATCAGCTAAGGCATGTTTTTCCTTCATGTTATCTAAGGTTCTGGCAAGCTGAGATCAAATGTTGTCAAATATTTCATGTATCACACAAGCTCAGATTACTGACACAAACCACCAGATTTCATTTCAATTCCAAATAATACTCAGGGACAATACAGAACTTTTCCAGAATTCACATCAGAATAAAACAGCTTTAATGTTGTAGTGCTCTGGAAGATGGAAGTAAGAAGCAGGGCCACCCTCAACCTGACAGTGAAGCTTAGATCCACTTGCTCCTAGAACTGCCGTGACTTGCAGTTCTGCCTTTTGCATCACCATGTCTCCTGCTAATTCAAAGGTCTTGGCAGGACAAACAAGGCAGGTTGGTAAGGATATAAGCAAAAATAGCAGCAAGCACTACTTACTCTTCTTTCCAGCATTCCCTCACTGCTCTGATTGGCTCTCAGAAGATGTGCTGAAAAACAACCACTACCAGCTTCCACATCTGCATCTAAAATTGTAACGCCTCACACCCCCCTTACAATGACAGGGTTGTGGTGAGTGGTGAGCCCCAGGCCCATGCTGATGTTTCTCATTCTGCCATCATGTCCCTGAAGAAAGAATGGCACTTCAGAAGCCACTGAGATGCCTTCTGCTGCATCAGCCCCGTGCTGGTGTAGGAGGACCAAGGGACCGTGGTGGAGATCAAACTGTCCTGGCGTTCCCAACCCATATTTTGAAAGCTGCCTTATCACATGTCTCCCTTATGGAAACAAAAAGTAGTTCCAGACCTTTTGCTTTTTCCATGCAACCACATCATTCAACACTGGGCTATGCGGTGAGGATGAGGCATTATTGCAATCAAAGTGGAAATACGTGTGTTTTCATTCACCAGTCACAGAATCTGCTGGCACAGGACAAAGCTGCACAAGGGAGGCTCAAATCAGACATCAGGAAAAATATCTTTACTGTGAGTGTGGTCAAACACTGCAGCAGGCTTCCTAGTGGGGTGTTTGATGCCCCGTGTCTGCCAGTATTCAAGGAGCATTCAAATAATGCCACCATTATATGCTGTAGCTTTTGGTTATCTCAGAAAGGTCAGGCAGGACTTGATGATATTTGTGGTTCTTCCCAACTAAACAATTCTGGACTAATTCTAATGGGAAGTGCAGAAGGATTTGGCTACAATTCTTCCAGGCTAAAGAAGGCTGACTAATGCTCTTACTATCAGTGCTTTTACTACCCTGACTAGAAAAGCAAAAGAAAATATGGGAATTCAAAAATGCATCTAATATCCCAGAGAAATGGGATTCAGATTCCCTCATACTACAGGGCTGATTTCAGGAAATATATGAAATATAGGCATTTTGAATTAGAATAGAAATAGGTGTTGGAGTAGGTACTGTGGAGTAAACTTCCTTTTTTTTTTTTTTTACTACCTACTTCAGAACTAGGATATTTTACTTGAAATAAGATACTCTTTGTCTTTCAATGAAAAGCAGGCTCCAACCTTGCTACTTCTTTGTGACTGCACTAAGAAATCCTCACAGGAGCAAATCACCCAGAGAAACAATGTGACTGTTTTCCAGCAGAGATAACACATGCTAATAGAGCAGAGCTTTCAGTGAAATGCTAGGAGCCGGTTGCATCCCCTGGCTTTATAAAAGATACCTTTCAATCACACAGCTTACTTTCCTGCTGCTTTATCTGTGGCAGTCAACTAAAAATCATGCAAAATGGATTAGAAGTATGGCGTAGACTCCTTCTGAGAAACTACTTTGTGAGTTAGTTGCCAGAAAATGGAAGATAGAAGGAACAGTAAATGACAACTAGATTTAGGACTTCAAAGCTGTAATTATAAAAGATGAATGCACTTGGAAAATGGAGAAGACTTTGATAGAAGCCTCTCTCAGAAGAGGAGAAAGAAATGATCAGCAAGCCTGCAGGTCTGCAAGTGTTACCCAAAGAAGGACAGGAGATGGAATGTCTAAAAGTCTATCATGAAGAGAAAGGGAATTATCCATTCTCGTGTCTATAGCGAAAAGGATGAAGAGAATGAACCTTAGCCATGGGGAGCTGGGAAGCTGCAGCTGAGAGATCAGGAAGAGCTCTCCAGCCATGAGGGTGGTGAAGCCCTTGCATGGGTCACCCAGGGAGCAGGAGGGATCTCCACCATGGAAGATTTTAGGTTATCGAGACCTCTGTCGAGAATACTTTGGGTATGCTGGAGGGTGGGGTAAATGGTCTCCAGGGAGAACATTTTTTTTAGCTGTACATTCTTAATCCTCACTAGCTACAGTAAATCTGAGTTCATCACTGGAAATCAAAAATACAAAATATATCATTAATTTTAGCCATCTCAGAGCTGGTACTCAGTCATTTAGTATCTCAGGCACGAGGGACAGGACTGATCTAGAAGTTACCATATTGTCCTCGCAAAAGACTCACAGTAGCAATTATCAGAGGCACAGATCAGTCCTGGAGATCAGCCCACACTGTGCTGCCCAGGCCACAGCTAAATTCCATCCCCTCATAGAGCTCAGGCCACTCATTCAACCTCTGTGTTCAAATTTAATTTGTGAATAATAGCAACACATAATTCTTAAACATGGCTCTCATGCTGCATTAATCATGAAATATCTTCCCATACTGTTGAGGGGCTGAATTCACAGTTCTCATTCTCACATGGCCGTTACCATCTGCAGAGAAGGAATTTTATACCTAAGGCCTATTAAAGCAGAGTATGTTTTTTTTTGCATTACAACAATAGTTATGGAGATCAAATGAGAGAATGGAGACAGAGGATTGGAAGAAATATGCGGGTAGACTTAATAATACGAACTCTTATTAGTTAATATTTCTACTCTTCTCTGCCCAGTGATTTAAATTTGTGCTGTGATTTTCTAAAATACATAGTTTGGGAATCTGACTTCATGCCTCCCCTACTGCAATGGATGCTCTTGGCCAGTCCCTTCTGACAAACCATTTCACAATCAGCTTTGATTTACCACTCAGTATATACTAAGTCATCCACAATGTGCTGTTAGTAGTACCTTGATATGGAAAAATCAATTCTGTTCTTAAAGTTCCTTCGATTTAGAACTTGAAGTAAACATTTTTTCTTTCTTTTTTTTTTTTTAAAACTGTATATCTGTTTGTGCTCATCTAGTCCAGAAACTCCTTATGCTTTGAAAAATTGCGCAGTATTCTCCATTTGCAAATACAATCAGCGACACTCACTTTTGGGAGTTTAACAAAAGCCAGGTTTTTAACACTTTATCCCACGAGGTTTCCTCAGTCTGGAAGTGAAGGAGCAGGCCTGGCTGCCTGAACAATATAACACAAATAACTTCTTTGCCCCTTCGCTTTGAACGCTTTCATCAATTACACACAGTGTTGAGAGGCAAAACTGGAATTTTGTGGAAACTGACTGGTTAAAGACAGGAAAGAAGCAATGCGGAGAGACCTAGACTCACCATTTATCCTCTCCATCACAGACTTGGCAGAGGAGAGGCTGAAGCATACATGTGTGGCAGAGAGGAGCTGGGAGCAAGATTGTGTTAGTTCTGCCACTGCAACATCGTTTCACTATAAATAAGAGATTTCTGCAACAGATAGGAGAGGAAACCAGAGGCGTATTTCTAGAAGATAAAAACAACTACAGTTATAACCAGCATTGTCAAACGCATACTGAAACAGAAATTATAGAACAAGGGCTTGAAGTGCTTACTTTGGCTTTAAGACCTGCATTATTGATAAACCAGAGATTTAAAATCTGTTTATAAATGAGATATCATTATATGGAGGAGAAGCACAAGTGCCATAATATTTACAACAGCTCCACACACACTTCTTACCTAACAAATATTTTCTTGCCTGTGCTGGAGAAAGTGGTGACATCACACAGAATGTTTGCAAAGCCCCTTTTGTTAGATAAGAAACTGTGAAGTTGTACATCAGTGAACAAACGAGTGCCTACAGGAGTTCAGATAAACTCAGAAGACATTCCCAACTCTTGCAGAAAGTCTTGCATAAACTGCTGTGGACATTGCCTACGGGAGATTTTGTTGTGCCCATTTTGTTCTCTCCTGATAACTGATCTGAATGCTTCTGAATAACTCAAGTTTTGTACCACAGGAGAAACATAATCAGGCATTACTTACACCAGATTTTAGATACTGAATTCACTACCCTGAATGTCATTTCCTTTTGATGCCAGGGAAATGAAGTACAAGAATATAAAAAATAGAAACTGAGAATGTTTTACATTGGAAGGAACCTTAGGGACCATCTAGTTCCAGTTCCCATGGCATGGGCTCTGATGCCTTCTACTAGATCAGGTTGCCTAAAGCCCCATCTAACCTGTTCTTGAACACCTCCAGGGATGGAGCATCCACAGCACCTCTGGACAGCCTGCGTCTGTGTCACACCACCTTCATAGGGAAGAATTTCCTCCTTATATTACCTCTAAATCTACTCCCTTCTAGTTTAAAACCATTACCCTTTGTCCTGCCTCTACACTCGCTGATGCAGGGTCTTCTTTTAGGCATCCTTTAAATATTGGAAGGTTGCTATTATGTCTCCCTGGGTTCTTCGCCAGTCTAAACAACCCCAGCTCTCCCAGCTTGTCTTTTAAGAGCTCCACATTCTTCTCTTTCTGGAGGTCCAAGAGCTGACCGCAGTACACCAGGCAGGGTCTCAAAAGAGCAGAGAGAGTAGAGGGTAAGAATCACAGAATCACAGAATCACAGAATTGTAGGGGTTGGAAGGGACCTCCAGAGATCATTGAGTCCAACACCCCTGCCAAAGCAGGTTCCCTACACCAGGTTGCACAGGTAGGCATCCAGGTGGGTCTTGAATATCTTCAGAGAAGGAGACTCCACCACCTCCCTGGGAAGCCTGTTCTGGAATCATCTCCCTTGATCTGCAGACTACAGTGCAGGCCAGGATATGTTAAAAGTAGTAATCAATGTGTAAATTTGGTCATTATCTGCAGGGGAAAAAAACTATTGAAGCTGCTAGAAGAATTCTAATGATCTAGACCTACACACATACAACACTTTCTTCCCACTGGATATTTAGGAAGAACTGTACAGTCTGTCTGCAAGCAAAGGCACATTTACCATGTCAAGACATAGTATATCAGAACACGTAGAGTTAGTAAAAAATAAATGATTAAAACGAACTGATCCATATGCTTCTCTTCAAGTGTGGATCTTAAACAAACTCAGGGTCTGTATATAGCTGATAAAATCAGAAATTCCCATCACGGTTTTTTTGGTTGTTTGTTTATTTTAAGATCTGTGTGCAGACTCTCAGAGAGCTACATGAAGTACACATCAGCAATGCCTTTTTCATCTCCAGCCTCTCACCAGAGAAAGTACAAAGGATCACTGGCCATCAGACAGTGCCCCAAAAATGATGAAGGTAGTACCATTTGTTTACCCACACAGTAGTGTCTTGTACTGTTCAAGGTATCACAGGATGTCTGAGATGCCATGTGGTGCTGCTAGCAGTGGCCCAGGACTAGGGCAGGTAAAGGCCTGGAGCATCCTGACACACTAGACATACCTTTATAGGCAACCAAGCCAAGGCCAATCTGTTCTGTCAAGCCAGAATAGCATGAACTTGAGAAAAAATGAAGTCTGTTCTTTCAGAGAAGTGAGGATTCTTCAGGAGGAAATCCATTTTTGCAGCAAGCAAGGCAGTCTGGTTTACTCGGCTTCTCAAAAGCTTTCAGTATTCCTGTTGTGAAGATGCTGATAGAATAGAGCCCAAGAAAAAGGACACGATTTCAGAATGGTGAGAGGTCTGTTTAAATGGGAATCATAGCAGGTGTCTGCCCCTTCATATTGAGATGTTTTGAACTTCTCTTCTGGACTTAGTACAGGTTTTCCCCACAGGGACCTGTAAGGAGTTCTGTGTTAATGTCTGGGCAAGTTGGCAGAAACAAAGTTTGCTATGAGCACAAGTAATTCAATCTGTTTTCAGAGGTGAATGGATGAGGCACAGCAATGTTTTTAAATTGGGAATGGAGTTACAATTCTTGTAAAACCGTGACTAAATCTTGCCCAAATCTTTGCCAAATCCAGCTTAAAAACAAACAGAAATTCAAGAATTCCTGGCTCCCAACATACGGAAATCTGTCCCCATTCTCCTCTTCCCACACACGCTGGTTTCTCATTTCTCATTTATGTGTAAGATGAGAAATAGTGTATGACTTCATTTCACAGGAGCATTATTTTTTTCCTTCAGCTATACTTCAAAACTTCAAAAGGTCTGTGGCAACTTCATCAACCTCTGGAGAAGCCTCTGATCCCCTCTGACCACCAAACCACCAACCTCTGACCACCAAAATAATTGTTTCACAGTAGACTGGCTTCATACAATACTGAATTGTCAGTACTCTTCAGACCCAAAGACACTTGTCTAGGCCAATATTCCTCTTATCCAGACCACATTCTTTCCCCAGTTCTGCTATCATTCACTAAGGTCCACGCTATAAACAGATGAGGGAAAGCTAAAAATAAGCCAAGTAGCAACACTATGCAAGTGGCAGCAAACTGTAGTGCCTGAGGGTTGGATGGGGAAGCCAATAAGGTGAGCAAGTGGCCTCAGGGAAAGGCATTTGGATGGGAATTCTTCAAGCCAGCATCACAGCAACAAGAAATGCATCCTGTAAGAAGCCCTGTGAGATGGCAAAAAACTCTGAAAGGCCCTTCAAGAACCACAGCAGTGTGAGGGCCATCAATGCACAGTCCAAGCAATGCAGGGCCAGGGATGGATCTGAGGGTTTCAGTCTACTGTTCTCCCATAGGAGTGAAATGTGTGCCTCTGTAATAATTTGTGCCTCTGGAGAAAAGTCATAAGGATGATAAGAGCAAGAATATAAATATTTTTATATTTTTATTGGAAGAAAAACAAGTGATCAAAATAAAAGAAAACAAACAAATAAATCAAACAAAAACAGATAAATGAAACATTTCAGAGACAGAAAAAAAATGGTTTCAAGCAGGGAAATATTTCTGCTGAGTGTTTCTAATCCATGTTGATCAGCTATACAAAAATGAAGTCTCTGCTGGAATATAGCTCAGATGGAAAGAGATGTGACAAATTTAATCCCTCCAGAGCTGGATCCAGTAAAGTACATAAAGTCAACAATAGCTATAAATGGCTTTTTAAAGTGTACTAGCAGCAGAGGTGACGTCAGTATAAATAATATAGGTTTGCTGATGAATGAGAAAAAGGGCATAGAAAAAGCTGAGTTCAGTGCCTTATTTCCTTTGCCTTTACTGGTAAAACCAGCCTCAAGGAGCCCTATGTCCTCAAAATTCTGGAGCAAGGCTTCACCTCCATGGAGGATGATCAGGCTAGTCAATATGTCAACAGACTGGGTATACACAGGTCTGTGGGACCTGGTGGGATCTACCCAACAGTGATGAGGATGCTGGCCAATATCAGAGCAAATGCCAGTCTGGAATATTCTTTGAAGAAATTATTGAGTTTTCTGAGGACTGGAAAAGAACAAATGCCTGTTGTCAAAAAGAGTGACCATCCAGAGACCTATAGGCTGGTCAGCCTCACCTCAGTCACTGAGGAGATGAAAAGAGATGAGGCACTCAATGATTTCTCTTAATTACTTGAACTTTATTGGTAAAACTGCCCTTCGAGAACCTATGGGATTGAAGGCAGCTTCCTCCATTGAATAGGAAGTAAAAAAACAGGTCACTGGTTCCTATAGCTTACACATCTGAGGTATAAATATCTAAAATAAGGAAATAGAAGATCAGAAAGTGTCAGATTTTCAGTAGTAACTTGAACAATGATGTAATAATTTCATATCACACTGAATTTTCAAGAACCATAGCTTTTTTCACCCTAACCTAACTGCTTTGGAGGTATAGCTAGCCAACAAGTTAATCAGCCCCCTTGAACTGGATCATATGTCGATATGCATTTCAACTTTGTGTTGATTTGCTAGTCAATTTTGGCAGCCTCCTCGAGCTAACAGCATGACTTGCTGTAGCAGGGAGGTACCTGCTTTAGCAGGGGGGCTGGTCATGATGATCTCCAAGGGTCCTTTCCAACCTCTACAATTCTGTGATTCTGTGATCATACACACATTTCTCCTAAATGCTTATGCAAGCCAGAGAACAGCACGTCTCTGACTGATGCACTGGTAGCAGTTCTGAGCCACATTTGTGCAGTATGAGACTCTCCTAAAGTTGTGTGTGGACTGAGATGACCCTCTTGGCAAGGTCAGCAGGAACTCTTCTGCCTGATTCCAGACCAGCTTAATCAGTAAGCAGATTATGGGCAAGCTTGGAGAGTTGGAGTTAACCCAATGAGAGCCTTGCAACATTTTGCACTCACAGATCCATTTTGATGTGCAAAACTACGGTGACATTCGTGTTGTTGACAAGATGATGTTGAGTGTTGAACCATTATCTGCCAGAACAGCTGGTAAACAAGGAACATGCTTTGTTATTTGTTTACCAGCCAGATCATAAATAACGGATGCTACTTTGACGCTTTCTAAATGCATTTATGTTTCACCATTGTTCATGGTAAAGAGAAAAATCCAAATTAGCCATGTATCTGTCAACAAACGTTTCACCTTAGCTGTCTACGCAAAAAGAAGTCTATGTTGAATGACAAGATGGCTTTTTCAGAAGCAAGAAGGATCTTCGAAACCCTACAATTTTTTTTCTTTTTTAAATAAGTGATATTACGTTTTTTCAGATTATTTTTTCCCTTTTAGAATGGATGATAGCACTATGATTCTGCAGTGACTGCCAACAGTTTTATTTACCGATCTGTGAGACTGAAAGCGCTAATGGGAAGCTGCTACTGTGTGGCAGGTCGTACCTCAGCCACTTCCATTCCAGTTTGTCCAGACTTGAGATTCACCTGCCGACCCTCAGAAGCTCTGGGCTCCCTGTTCTCAGCTTTGTTTAAACTCTGTATCCCCCCCTACATCTGATAGAAGCTGCCTGCCTCCACCCTGCTTGTGCAAAACTGCTTCTGCTTTGAAATAAAGAAATAGTTTGTCTTTACTGCTGACTTGTATGCTTTTTTGCAGGGGTGCTTTACAGACGTTAGGCTGGCTGGCTTACTGCTGCCTCAAGGGCCAATTCTCCCAACTATTTTGCAGATTTGAGAGATTTTTGAGAGGCAATAATGCTTATTGACTAACCATCACAGTACTAAAAATCTAATAAACCAATTACCTGATCAACAAACTAATAAAAGCAGAGCATTTTCACTGACTCAAGTTCTATCAGCCTTTACAGTGGTACATGCAATTTCTGAATTACAGTTTAATCACCTTCGTACTTGCTCATTAAGCACAATGACCACTGAATCCCAGCTCTGCCTTTCACATCAGACTGCTGCACTCCTCTCTCTGATCTTCCACACAGGTTTCTCAAACATACCTGATGGAGAGTCCAGCAGCTCACCCAGGATTTTCCTCCAGTGTCCCAAAGAGCATTGGATGTGCCCATCAGCATCAGTTCATATCATATCATAGTATCATAGTATTGTGCGAGTTGGAAGGGACCTTAGAGATCATCGAGTCCAACTCCCGGGATTCGAGCCCTCTGTGTAGCAGAGCGGCACTTCTACCCCCTGCTCCACAGGGGGGATTCGAACCCGGGCCCCCTGGTGTTGCAAACGGGAATTCTACCTCTGCGCCACCGGGGCACACAGTTCTTCATGTATGAATCCACACTCTCACCATGAACTGTCCTACCTTTTGTTCTATAGCTGATTTAGAACCATAGAATCATTTGAATTGGAATAGACTTTTAAAGGCCATCTAGTCCAAATGCCATGCGATGAACAGGGACACTTTCAGCTAGATGAGGTTGCTAAAAGCCCCTGTCAGCCTGACCTTGTATGTATCCAAGGGTGGAGCATACATCACCTCTCCAGTCAGTCTGTCCCAGTTCCTCACCCCTGTTACTACAAAAAACATATTCTCTAATATCCAGTCTATATCTCCTGTCTTTTAGTTTGAAACCATTTCCCTTTGTACTATCATGGCAGACCCTGCTTCAGCATTATATGGCATGAAAGATTTGGTTTCCTAGGCATAGCTGTTCTTGTAAGTCTTTACACTTCAAAATTGCCTCTAAATTCCCCCTGGTTGGTTTCACATTGCTTGTATTATATGCTTTCCGAGAAAGAGCATACTACTTTGGCCTTGATGCCTCTGGTTGGTTCCAGTTGAATTCAAGTACAGTATTTCCTCATATGCAAACCAGCCACATGTCAAAGTTCATCTATTGTGTATTTCCATTCTTCTTGTGCATCCTGCTCTCCCTCAGCTTCTCCATCACAAATAATTGCCTCAGATACGTTAGTTGGATACTGTCCCACTTCCTGTAGATGCATCATCTTGACTGAGTTTGACTAAAGTAAGAAGTAAAACATCTTTCCATATTACTTGCCATCTGATGAGAGCAATACAATTCTCCTTTGTATGTATCTGAGAAAGGTATGTTTTATTTGCGGTTATTTTTCTCGGCTTGTTAATAATTTATTACAGCAATTTCAGCTGGAGAATAAGCCTTGGGTGCCCTCCCTCATCCCTGCTGATCAGCAGTGACCTTCTTAGCAGGGTGATCCCACTGATAGCGAATTTTAGACCAGCAGTACGTGAAGCTGAAACTATCATTAGATAGCCAATGGGAGAGTAAAGAGAAATGTAGGTGAGATTGGGCTTCCTTTGAAGCAAAACTGAAGTGAGAAAAACAAAAAAAAAGAAGGCAGTGATACTTCCTTTCCCAGGTGTGGGTGGGAAGAATTTTGTTTGACTGCTCTTATGGAGAAACTTTATTCCTATGCATCATCATTTATAAAATATTTAATGAAGGGAGTTGGCCACTGGGAAGGAGCACTTGCTCCATACACTTGATCTTCCTTCCCACCAGGTGAAATTCCAGCTCTGCCCATGTCAGATTTTTTTAGCACTGGTGTTATTTCTGCTTGCCTCTCCTGTTCCTTCCTGTTGCTACTAACGCACTGTGGAGAGGCAGCTCCATCCCCAGCAATCTCATCCAAAAGGAGATCATTCTGTATTGTTTCCAGTTCAGTTATACACTGTGGTAACAAGACACAGACAGTGGCAGTATTTATAGAGGTAGTTAGAAAAGGGAGATTAATTAAAGGTCATTTTGAAAGGATGGTCCCACTGCTTTGAAAATATAGAACATGCAGCTGTAACTGCTCAGGAAGCTTTGCTTCCATTTTTAAGACAGATGTGTCTGATGTCATTTAATCATGAATGAACTGGAATGACCGGATGCTATGGGAAATCTTCTGTAAAGGCAGGTGTCTGCTGGATTGTTTCAGTTCCTACAAAGCACTTGTAAACTCCAGAGGGTTGTGGCCTCTTTTAGTCGAACCACTCAAGAGTCATGCATTGTTTATGTTGGTGTGAGAGCAGCAGGAGGTGAAAGTCAGTCATTCACAGTGTTATATGGATATACTCTTGCATTTGGCATTGGCAGATTTTGCTGGCCAGTACCCTTTCATAGGCCATATTTGGTTTTTACTGATGATTATTTGAAGAAGGTAATGATGACGGGGCCTACTTATGAAACACTGCTGAGATAGAGCTCCATTAGATAAAAATATGCAATGTTTGTGAATATTATAAGTGCAAAGTAAATTAACATTTTCTGAACTTGACTTGAACTTATTTTATCTTTATTGATTCTTTATTATTATTATTATTAAGAAGATGTAAACATACAGGTTTAGAGAAAATCTTTTGAGAACAGGTAGGGCTTTCAGAGTTCCTGCAGGTCAAAATTTGGCTTTGGATAGCCTATTATTCTATGCTAATGTTAGGTTTCTTTTCCCCTTCTAAAATACAACCACTGGTAAATCTTCTCAAGCCAGTTTTCCTCATTTCCTTTCACCCCCAAGACCTCCCTTCACAGCAGCTTCACACAACAGCAAATGTTAGGGCTTCTATAGCAGAACAAGCAGAAAGACCTTGAAGGTCTGGAAGCTGCAACAGCAGATGCTGCCAGATGGATATGGGATAAAGTGCAGGAATAAACTATCTTTCCTGTGGAAAGTGGGATTTGGGTTCAGGTTTAGATTCAGGCAGTTGAACAAAGCTTTCTCCAGAAGTCCACAGGCTGTGATGGGAACTTCGTTACCTTGCTCATACATAAAAACATGCTTTTAGATATCTCAGTACGGAGCTAACTATTTACAGCTTATGAGGTAGGAAGATCATAAAATCATACAAACATGAATGACTCAGTTGGAAGAGATATCAAGGATCATCATGTTCAGACCCCCATGCCGCAGACAGGGACACTAACCTCTGGATCAGGTTGCCCAGGGCCCCAAACAACCTGGTCTTAAGCACCTCCAGGGACTGGGCATCCACAGCCTCTCTGGGCAGCCTGATCCAACACCTCATCACACTGCCAGTAAGGAACTTCCCCCTGACATGTAAAGTAAATGTTCCCTCCTTTAGTTTAAAACTATTCCCTCTTATGCTATCACTACCCACCCATGTAAGAAGTTGACTTTCCTCCTGTTTATTATCTCCCATTAAATACTGAAAAGTCATAATGAGGTCTTCTCAGAGCCTTCTCTTCTCCAAGCTGAACAAGCTCAGTTCCTTCATTCCATCTTTATAGGAGAGGTACTCCAGCCCTCTGCTCATCTACACTTTCTCCTTTGGACCACCTCCAAAAGCTCCACGTCTTTTCTATACTGGGGATCCCAGACCTGGATGCAGATGGGGCCTCACGAGAGCAGAGCAGAAGAGGACAATCACCTCCCTCATCTTGCTGGCTACCCCACTTCTGTTGCAGTCCAGGATATGGGCTACAAGTGCTCAATGCTGACTCGTTAGGTTTTTCATCTTCCGGGACACCTAAGTCGTTCTCAGCAGAACTATCCCCAAGGAACTTATGCTGTCACTCCAACATAGAATCCACCGGATTGGTCAGGCATGATCTTCCCTTGGAGAAGCCATGCTGGCTGTCTCGGGTCATCACGTTCCTTAACACGTCTTCCAGGAGGATCTACTCCATGATCTTCACAGAGGTGAGACTGATTGGTCTGTAATTCCCTGGGTCCTCCTTCCTCTCTTTTATAAAAATGGGAGTGAAGTTTTTCCAGTCCCTGGAGACTTCACCTGACAGCCACAACTTTCCAAATGTGATAGAGAGCAGCTCGGCAACCACATCAGCCAGCTCCTTTAGGACCCTGGGATTGTGAATGCATTTACAGATTTGCTATGATCGTGATTGCACCATTTATGTTCAAGGGAAGTAACAAATACTTAAATATCTAAAAAGATTGAAAATTGTGCTAGTACCATGGTTTGATTTAAAGCAACTTCATCCCTCAAGTTCTGTTGGATTTGTGTCAAACTATGCAATTTTAGCCTGATGCATCTACTAGAAGCATCACTAATCTCAGCCTAATCTGCTGCCAAACAACAGCCACAATATGATTCTCAGGCTGTTCCCCATTTCTGTGTCCTGGTACAAGAAGAGACCTCTTACACATGCTCAATTATAATTACTCTAGAAATTTTATTAGCTCTCTGCAATATAGTTTACTCATCCTTTTGCTATTCTACTCACACTCTTTTATCAGGACACCTTGTTCCTGAGTGCTAGAAAGAAGAAAGGCATGGGGTAATGCACTGACCTTTGTGAACTCCCCAGTTGCTGCAACTTGGCATGATCTAAGAGCTGCTGTGCTCGTGTTCCCCCACTCTGAACAGAGAAGTGCCTCCTTGTCCTGGTGAGACTACTGATCATCTCCTGGTGCAAAACCAGCCCTCCCACCTCAAAGAGCTATGAAGAGTTAAAATGAGACACCAAAGCTTTCTGGAAATTGTACTAATCTCTGCTTAACCTCTTCTGTTGTTTCCCACATCCGCAAAATGTAGGATAAAGACATGAAGAGGTGGCCTGGCTATAAAAACTTTTGTCTTCATCTTAGGTGTGCCGTGAAGAGGACCCTGCTGTGAAAATATGTCTCTAAAATTAAAATTAATTTCCCAGGAGCCTCCCTACTTATTTTCTTTCATTTGAAAAGCTCACTTGGCTTCCATTAACAGAGGCTTCAGCAATATATTCTCTTAACTGTTACAGACATTTTATAGGCAAGCGTAAAATATGCCAAACAAAGAGGTGATGACAGGATCTCGCAGCACTCCTGGCTGCTGTCTGAGACAGTTTCCTCTTCAACTTGTCCTGCAGCCACCTGCTGACACCATGCTCAGCCCATGGTGCCAAGCAAGTGCACACAAGATCTCCTGGAGTTCAGTGTCCATCAGCCAGTCATGTGAAGCCCTTCGGCTTTGGGATCCTGATGGATACAATTAGAAAATGTCCACTGGTGCAAAGTTGGTTTGGCCAGCCTCTGACTTTGTGTCCTTGTCCAGAAGAGGACACTGAGGCTGCTGCAGATCCCTGGAAGAAGTAGGAGTGCTGGTATCTCACAGGCCAAGAATTGTAACATCAGCATTTTAGGTGGGATGCTTAAAGGCAATCTGAGCACCAAAATGGCTTTTCTGTGGCTGACCACTCACTCATGAGAGGATGATGAGGTTCTTAGTGGCAAAGCAGAACCTGAAAAGTTCCTGTGATCAAAATCCTCACCAGTTTATAAGTTGAGAAAACAAACAAACAAACAAACAAAAAAACTGAAGTAGCCACCATTTGGTCTGATTTTTAGGTGGTGCTGTGTGGAGCCAGGAGCTGCACTCAGTGACCCTTGTGGGTCCCTTCCAACTCAGGATATCGAGGGGCCCTGTGACTCTATTTATTTTAATGGTTTATTCTTGGTGAATTTGGAGGGCATCTGCTACGTTATTTTTCTTGGTTATTATTAACCATGAGAGGCCTTTTTCTATGGGGTTTGGAGAGGACAAACCCTACTGCACACTGCAGGCAGTGACATATCTGCTTCATGGGACATCAGCCACTGCTTGGTGAGAGATGATTCTGATGGATGGTGCTCTGAAATGGCCACCAATTATCCCAGGAAGAAAGTGGTCAGTGTGCTTAGTACAGTTTTGCCTGCCGGACACCCCACAGCATCTCACCTGCCTTCATTGCCTCCCAGCTGGTGATGCCAGGTGGGGAGATGGGCATGCAGGGTGACCAAGAGGCCTGACCACCACACAGAGGCTGGATTTGAAGCCAGGACTGAGAGTGAAGCAAGGGAAAGA
Source organism: Excalfactoria chinensis (assembly GCF_039878825.1). Lineage (NCBI taxonomy): Eukaryota > Metazoa > Chordata > Aves > Galliformes > Phasianidae > Excalfactoria > Excalfactoria chinensis. Next base: position 29,925,904 of record NC_092827.1, on the reverse strand, counting down.
TAGAGAATAGACCAATAAACATTCTGGAAGCCCACTTATGAGATTAATACATGACAAGAGATGTTAGAGTAAACACAACAAGAGCAAGAAAAGAAAATACGGTGATTTTGGCCTGACAGGCAGGCAGACATGAAGCGAAGATGTCCAAGGAGTGGGAAGGGGCAGAGCTCCTCACAGCTTCCACCGACAGCACTTGGCTGCTGTGAGAGACACAGGTTTGGTACATGGCTGGGGAGAGTGGAAGGGCTTTTAAAAAGACTGCTGCATATTTCAGGTCTTCCCAAGGTCTTCGTTTTAGCCCTGCAGCTGGTGTAAGTTCAAGGAGCACATCCCTGTCTATTGATTTTTCTGACATCTCGAATTAATCAAAGGTTAAAGTGTGTCAAGAGAATGTTTAATTCATGTATTTAGCAAGTGCAGCTCTTTCATCTGCCCACACAACATGCCCTGGAAATATGCTAAACTGGAGCATTAGCTCAGGCAGAGCTAAAATGAGTAACTGTTAAGTGACAAGGCTTCTGCCAAACATTGAAAGCAAATACCAACACCGTCTCTGTCTTTGTTTCATCTCTAAATCATGAATTCTGCTCTCTGCAGTAATTAAAGCACCTGCTTTCCCACTTTTTTTCCTATGGAACCACCAGTGATTTTTGGTAGTGCACACATATTTTCTTGCACCAGGACCAGAGTGTGTGACATCTGTAATGGGCTGAGCCACCAGAAGCAGTGACAATTGCCTTCAGGTGGGCTTCTTAACACAGGCTGTGAAATGTTGGTTCCCTGAAACATAGTCACTCTGCAGATGTCCGTAGGTGTATGATGGTCCCCAAACTGCTCAGAGGTCCATAGGACTGGAAATCACCTCTGAGGGCCGAAGTGTTTCAGACCTGCTGGAGCAGCACTGGTGCTGCAGTAAAGTGCCTTCGTGACGCAGGAGTGCTCTTCACAGAAATGCTGTGCAACAAATCTGACCTGAAAGACCCTTCACAGCTTGAACCAAAATGTGTGCCACTCACTGAGAACACCTAAAAGGGAAGGCACAGCCAAGAAAATAAAAAGGAAAATGGAAAGAATTTAAAGGATATGAAAACCCTCAAGAGAAAGCATGGTGAAGGAAATTTATATCACTGGTGCTAGTGATTATAAAGGTGGGCTGGAACACCTCTCTTATGAAGACAGGCTGAGGGAGCTGGGCTTGTTCAGCTTGGAGAACATTCCGGGGAGACCTCATTGCTACTTGGAACAGCAAGTATTGGAAGTACTTGCAGGAAGCTTAAAAGCAGGAAGGGGAATCACTTTTTATGCCATCTGGTAGTGATAGAACAAGGGGGAAAGGCTTTAAAGTAGAAGAGGAGAGATTTAATCGTTAGGTGGTAGGAAGGAATTTTTCATTCAGGGTGTGATGAGACCCTGGCACAGCTGCCCAGCAAGCTGTAGGTGCCCCATTCCTGGGGACACTCAAGGCCAGGTTGAATGGGCCCTGGGCAGCTGAGCTGGTGACCTGCTCTTGGCAGGGGGTTGGAACTGGGTGGATTTAAAGTCCCTTCTAATCTAAGCCATTCCGTGATTCTATTATTCTATGATCATAATGTGCAGTCCATACCAATGGGTCACAGCACTGGAGACAGCAGACCCCAAGGGGCATCTGAGAGACTTCAGCATAGCAAGGGACCAGCAATAAGCCACAGGGAAAGTCCTAACACCAAGCAGCCTCCAAGCCTGCTCACACCGGCTCCCTGAGCAGCTTTGCTGTGCCATCTGGGTGCCAAAAATAATTCTGAAGGCTTCTCCTGCTGCCACCACCACTCTCTAAATCACTCTGTGAGAAGCGTGCACCAGCAGGTTGGTTCTGCCAGACTTGTTTCACATCTTGGCTTGTGTGAGCCTGGGCTTTCCCCACACAGAGAAAGAAACTTAGTGATCAGGAAAAAGCTGTGCATCTCCTCTGCAACGCCCATCCAAGCAGAGAGAATTGCAGTGTGTAAAGAGAGGGCACTGAGAGTGTATTGGGAAAGGAAGTTGAGGCATAAAGTACTGATAGGACAAGGGGAAATGATTTCAGACTTGAAGGTTGGAAGATTCAGTTTGGTTATAAGGAAGTTTTTTATGATGAAGGTGGTGAAGCACTGGAACGGGTTGCCAAGAGAGGTGGTGGATGGGGCATCCCTGGAGACATCCAAGGTCAGGCTGGATGGGGCTCTAAGCACCTGATCTAGCTGGAGGTGTCCCTGTTCATTGCAGAGGAAATGGACTTGATGACCTTTAAGGGTCCCTTCCAATTCAAACGATTTTATGATTCTATCATAAAGTTATATCCTCTCCAGATATAACTTTAATTAGAAAGTTTATAATTAAACGATAAAAAATGTATATATGAACATATTAGTATGCTGCTCATATCGTGCTTAAAAGCGACTGAGCGACATTAGCTCCCACAGCCAAAAAGCCAATCGGTACATCATCCACCTCTGCCTCTTCACAACCGCATTCTTCCCTCCTCTTCTCGCTAGCACACAAATTAAGAGCAGCAAAAAGAAAACAAGCCTTCAGCTATACCTCCTCCAGGCACTGTGGCACAGCGAGGTGCCGCAGGCACTCCCAGTACAGCTGCTGGCCCAAGCCACCCCACATTTCCATAGTAGGTCAATTATCCCAAGCCGCAGCACCGGGCTGTCACCAGAGGGAGCTGCAGCAAGGACAAAGAGCGGCATTTCTCCATCGTTTTCATTGGCGCACACAACACAGCCCAAACGCCTTTTCCGAATTACATTTTTTTATTATTATTATTAGACGAACACAGTTTTAATACATAATTTAAAACTCCACGTGTACACAGTCTAGGATGCAACGTGCTCCCTCCCGCACCGAGATACACAACACCGAGGCCGTGTCGAGGTACCAGCTCTGCTTTTGCAGTGTTACAAGCAGTGGGGAGCAGGAGCTCTGCACACAGGTCTGCACAGGATGGGATGAAGCATAAGAGGATGAGGCAAAGAACAGGAAGAAGGGAGTGAGGTGGATCTGCCCTGGCTGAAGGAATGCCCTCAAGAAGCTGCTCTCCATTTCCCCTCCCAAATTCCTCAGGGTGAAGGGGCGAGCAGCCCTTGCTTACTTCTCCCTGCATCGTTCACACAAAGCTCTGGTGAAACCAGCGGGTAAGTTGCTTAAAAACCGATGGGATTTGGCACAACCTGGTGAAGATTGCAGTCTTGTGCTCCTGTGAAGGAGGTTCTCTTGCCACAAGTCACTGCCTAAAGTCTCAGGCTCCCACTTTGCTACCATGGGATTCCAACAGGAACTGGACTCCCTTAATGAAAGGCCTGACTGGGTTGTGGGGACTGGGAGGAACAACCAAGAAGCCCACAATGGAAAGAGCTGGCAGCCTCTTTCCGTTTCAGTGATAACACTCGGGCTGCTCAATGCTTCCATAAGAGAGTTATTTTAAAGCATAGAGATGGATTTAGGGGCTTTATTCCACATCTGCTTCCTTGAAAGGTTTGATTCTAAACAGCCAAAGCACGTGGCCTCTTGACTCAGGCCACAAAATCAACATACTGAATGATTAAAAAAATAGAGATAATAGAAGCTACCCCTTTGTGAGTTCAAAGCTGAGCACATCTGAGAAGACCCGACAGTAATAGTCCCCTCTTTGGCAAGGCACTATCCAGCAGTGTGTGGCACAAGCAAAAGCATCTCTATAAAGCCACTGATACAGTGAATGTGTGCGTGCACATAAGCCCACACAACGACTTCAGCTAGGTATAAAGATTTAAAGTGTAGCTCACACTACCCTCTCCTCTAAAAAGTGGGGGTGATTACAAAGATCAGCTAAAAATTGGGATCATTTCATACCTTTGTATGCAAAATATTTTCAACAAAATTAGGGATTTCCTATTTCTTTCAATAAACGATTCATTTCCACAGAACTGCTCCATTATCTGACAGCTACATCTCATTATTACAAAACTGGTTTAAAAAATTCCAGATCATCTTGTGTAACAAACTAGAACTCTACTTGCTTTAATTACAAAAATAAGGCTGTTGCACAACAGACAAAAATCACATTCAAGCTACATATATACTTTCTGGCTTATAGCTAGCCGCTTGTAATCCAAAAGCAAACATTCTGAGGGACTTACACTGCCAATCCATGCAAACAAGCAGGATATCTTTGGAGCTAGCGTTGTCCTCCATACAACTGATTATACCCACAGGAATGCTCCGAAGTAAGCTACTTTCACCTTTTGACTGCAACAGAACTCGTTCTCCATTCAGCTGGAGATTTCGATTCTACAATTACCAAAATTCAAGAGAAATTCTGTAAAACTAATTTCATCCCTGGAGAATTCAGCGAGATTTTGTCTGTTGCAACAGACAGCTGGGGATTTCCCCTAGGATTACTCAAGTGGATTTACTCACTTGTGTGAATTTTTCAAGAGCGGGACTTCAGGCAGTTTTCTAAGTTTACAATATATCAAGTACATGATAAATCCAGGATGGCTTCTCTGTAATTAACTGAATTTGTGTAATTATCTGAATTTCTATCTGTATTCTTTTTCAAAGTTAAAGAATCTTCAACTTAAAAATATATCTATATTACATAGAACTTGTTAATGTACAGCTCTACCTCGTGTCACACTCCCTTCTTATTGTAAAGCTCAAGTCTCATGAAAATATGGGATTGGTGACAAGAGTGAAATAATAACTTACTACATACAACATAAATCCTAAAAATGCATGTACACATACTTGTATACACAAATACATACATATGAATGTTATCAATCCCCATTAAAGGGTCCTCTAGAGAAGGTGCTCTAACCAAGACTTTGACTAGTAAATACAGCCATGAACACAAAATCTGTGTGTGTGCTCTTGCTCCATCTAGCCCCTCCAGCTGAGCTGAGGAGGCACCCAAGGGTCCAAAGAGGGACCAGAGGGGGGTCCAAAGATTTATGGATGGATATCATTTTAAAGCTTAACGTCTCCTTTTATAAAGCTTTCTTGCCTTTGTGCTAAAGGGAAAAGTCACACAGCTGTAAGCAGCTTGTAGCTGAGACAACACCAAAAGGAAAGTAACCTGTTCTTTAACTGGTAGTCATGAACATTGTTCAGGTCATACCTCTATAGTCTTCAGTAGGCTCTTGTCCAAAACCCGAGAGGCTAAAGTTCTATCAGTCAGCATCTTTGGCAGGGAGATATTGGAGAAATATCTGGTGTGTATCCTCAGTAAAACTGAGAACAACATAGAACTTCAGAGGCTGTTAACAGCTGGCAGAGCTTCAGTCCAGGGGGATCTCAGTAACCATGAAGACTGGGCTAACAGAAACCTCCTGAATTTTGAAAAGGACAAAAGTAAAGTTCTGTCCCTGGTGGAGAGGCATCAGCACAGGCTGGGAACATCTGACTGATACATCCACTGAAAGAGACTGGAGGATTTGGTGAAAGTCAGGTTGGGCATAAGCCAGCAATGCACTACTTGGTACTGATGAGTGCTACTTCTAAAACATTTTATCCACTTTTTCTCCAGCTGAAGAAACTGGAGAGAGTAGCCCTCCATCAAACCAAAGCAGCCAGGGACCTGAAGCACAGTCTATGAGGAGAGATTAACAAAGCTGTGTTTGTTTAGTCTAGCAAGGAGACTAAGAGGTGATCTAATGGTATCCTATAACAACCTTGGGGGAACAAAAAAGCAGTGCCAAACTCTTCCTGTGAGAGCTGGAAAGGGAAGCAAAGGAATAGCTGCAAGTTACTACCTGGGAACACAGGCTGGATGCTAGGAGATTACTGCAGCATCAGCATTGGTTAAATACAGGGTTATGAGATCTCCATCTGTGGATCTTTTTTACACTGCTAAACAAACCCACATCTGACCTGAGCTAGTGTTGGTGTTAGTCCTGGTTTATAGAAAGCTGGATCAGATGATTGCTAGTTGTCCTTTCCAACTAACTCATATAGGATGGCATGGTTATTGACTTTAATACAGCATGAGATTTGCTACACAGACAGGGTTCATTTCCAACACCTTTTAGAAGAAACTGGGCTTCAGAGATTCTGTGGTTGCAGAAAGGCTTTCCTACATGATTTGTTGTCCTTCATTTATGCAAAGACATGCGGATGTGTATTTGAGTAGCACTATCCAGTCATTATGAAGTCACTTGAGAATCAGACAGTTTACAACATAGCTCTTATTTTAACAGCCAGACTTGATTCAAAACACAGAAAGCAATTTGACTTCTTTCCAGAACATGTTTTGTGATGGTTATTGGCAAGTCATAGGCCTTGCATCTACTATGTTTGTCAGTACAGTTCTACTGAAACAATCTCCACCTGGCTCCTGTTCCTCAGTTGAGCTGACTGTCATGGCCTTGTCCAGCAAAGTACATGCTCAGCTTTCTCACTGTCTTTGAGGCACCTCCACATTTCCATTAGTGGGGACATAAGAAGGACACCAGCTGGGCAGGTTAGGTATGCTGTCAGACAATGGCATAGTGTTTACCAATATAGGGGACTGAGTGCTCTCTCTAAAAGTACCTCTTTGACCCTTATGTGGCTAATGGTGGAGCTGTGTTTGATTACAGGTCAACTCAAAGTTTTGGCAAAATTTCATTTTTAGACAGTTCAACTATAGAGCTCCAATTTTGGGTGTTAAATCTTTCTCAGAGAAGAGTTAACATGTCATCTTTTGCTATGAGACCTGTTCTTTTGAACTAACCAGTACAGTTTCGCCTCATGATTTCACATGCATTTCACTTTCATTTCCCATGTCAAAATATTTTACTTTGGCACCCCATTCATGATAACAACTGCTTTTAAAGAACCGGTATCATGAGGAAAATCAAGTTTCCATAACAAATGTTAGCAACTCATGTTTCTTACAATAAAAATGATCTAGCATAAACATAACAATAAATAAATGTAGAATAAAAATACAGCAGTTCTTGGCTTGAACTGAGATCTTAAGATGTTAAGACCAACAGTTTTTAGTTTCTGGATAGTAGTTAGCACAAACATTCTAATAACCACCAGCATTTTAGCTGTGCTGATGAGGTGATCTCAAAAACAGTAGTTGGTAGAATTAAAAACATAAGGAACCTGTCTGTATGAATTTATTCATGACAGAAGCCCTGCACTTCCATTTCTTACCTTTAAACCCATGTGTCTATTAGAATATCAGTGCTAGCTGCAAAAGCAATCTGAAGATAAAAGTGATACTATCAATGAGTATTTTTAAAAAGGAAGATGCGTAGCCCAGCCTTAATCCTATTTCACACACATCTTATTAACTCCACATTGATGGGAGAGCACCGTCTTACAGCAAGCAGACTACTACTAAGGATGCATGTTTGCTCTATCACAGTGATCCATAAGTGAAGCTGTCATGTGCTAAAGAACGGGGTCATTCATCCAGAAGATGCAGTTGTTGATACTTCAGAGAGGTTTTCTAGGGTTATGACTCCTATTTAAAAGAAAAGAGAGGGGGGGAAAAAAGAGATAATTAATGCTATGAATACATACTCATTTTCTGAGTCTGTGACTCTCACAGATAGGATGTTCCTACCCCTGGTACACAGAACAGCTAAGGGGACATCCCTCTGAAACAATACCAGACTGATAGAGTGTTCTAGCCAAGCTAGTAATGACAGTCCTCCAGGTTTATAGCAGGCTCCTTCCCAGGAATATAACTGCATACAAGCTGCTATTTCTGATTGCAGTAGAACATCTTTTTCCTAGGACTAATTCTTCAAGATCCAAAGCAAGGCAGGCTGCCAAAATAACCTGCTTTTGTAGTTCTCTGATGAAGTTCCCTCCTACTCCTCTCCTCCAGGCAGTCCAGAAATAAACTCCCAACAAAAGTGTAACTCTGTACATACCCAAGAGCTACCATCCAGGCCTGAAGCAGCACTGCTACCAACCACAGCTACATTACAGCAGCAAAGGGAAGAAAATCCTCTCCTATGTTTCTAATCTAATGCCCAAAGGCACTCTATAAAGCCATTTGAAAGTATCATTCAGGCTTTTAGGTGGAAATAAAATTTCATTTATTATACTAGCTAAAAAAGCCAGTTGCTTTCAATTTACATTGATAATGCGACACAAAAATATACTTCTCAAACTTCATTTATGTGTGGATTCAAATTACCTCATATATGTATGCTTATTTTTTATTTTAATTGCTTTACCTTTCATTGTGACTATTTCAGTTACCTCACTGACATGAATAGCCACCATGGTAGCTGTGCATCTAGATGCAAAATTCATTCAGTTTAAGGAAAGTTCAGTCTCAATATTTCAAGAATTCCTTGAAAAGTCTGCCATATTATACTGACCTTCGATGCCAAACTAGGTTTCAGTCCAAGAAAGGAGAAGACTGTGTTGCTCTCCTTCGATTCAAAAAAGCCATCATAATCCTAGAAGAAAAAAAGAAAAAGAGAGAAAAAAAAGAGAGTCAACATCTGTATTCATGTGTTCCTGCTTGATATTCCCATACTCTGTATCAGAGCAAAGGATGATATGTAATAACACTCAAAAAAATACTGATACTTACCCATTTTCACCTATGCAAACTTATTCTTTAAGGTAATGATGATGCCAACTCCAAAAGAAATGAAACAAACGCATACGTTCTCTAACTGAAACACCTTTCACTACTTTATTTGATAGAGAAATATAAGCATGAACAAGAAATCCATTGCGGATATATTTTAAAGTAGTTAGGTGCCCAACAATGCAAACAAGCTCCTGATGAGGTTTCCAACTTGCATTTCGGCAAACAAAATACAAGCATGGAAACCTCCAGCTGACCTCCTCACTTCTTCTACGGTGGAACAGACTTCACTACCACTCTTGTAAAACTACTACTCTTCTATCATCAGATAAGCTGAAAGACTTCAGTTTTTAAGAGAAACAGTGAAGAACAAAGCACAACTTAGTGAACTGTTTTGGAAAATAGCAAGAAGCCAGGAAGTTTCAGGTTCTCTTAGCAGTTTAGTAAAGACTTCCTCTATGGCCACTGGCAAACAATAAAAGCACCCAGTTCAGATTCCTCTCCTCCCCCACATTACTGTAAAGTGGAAATATTAATCCCTACTTAACTGTTTATGACATGTAAAATACTACGTAAGTGTTGGGAAATTCCAGCTATGTGCTCATCGTTATATAGCAGCTATCTCTAAATATCTAAAACCAGTCATTACACTTAAAAGCATTCAGTAAGAGAAATCCCTTTAAATATTGACTGTACACACATACACTTTCAATACAGAATAGTAGCAGGTAGTCTCTGGACCTCCACATACTAGCCATCTGTGTGATGGTGGTTTGCAATGCTTATGACCTCAAAAGATAGCGCTCCTTATCCTCTGATCTTGTTAGTTTTTGAGACTGATTTCTCACTGTAACAGTTACAGGTGCTGCTTTCCCTGAAATTCAACCTCATTTTTTGCCCAGTAATATCTGCTTTACCCACTTGTTTCCCTCCACTTCTTCTGCCTCCTCCTAAAGCTGTAAACTCACAAACCACCCACAGGGAACATGTAAGTTAAGCAAAAGAAGCTCTAGTTGAAAAGCAGAAATCATTCTTTGACCTGGCTGTTGGTGGAAGGCCATAACGGTGTGTAAGATTAGGAACCTTCTATCTTCCAACCAAAGTTTACTAAAGCCTACCCTACAGTAACTCATGTCTGCATTTTGCCTTCTCAGCTCCTAAGTGAATATCACCTACTTACTTGGCCCTGTGAGAAATGCTAAGTTTATTTGCTTTCACTGCCAAATGCTTGAAGGAATAAAGCCATGCCAGAGCATAGGAAGGTACAGTCTCCTGCATTGATTAGCATCATGGATTGGAAAATAGACCTTGCAGACAGATGCTGCTTATCATTTGAGCACAGAACTATTACCGTTACATTTTAAAATGCTAACATATGGAGATATTCAAGACAGTAATAAGTCCCTTCTTCGTTACTTTTACGGACAGTCTGTTCTACCCAACTTTGACATTAAACATACAATTAAATAGAGGAAACAGATACATGTCTATCAATGAAAAATCCTTGAGGTGATGAGCTGATGCTAATTTCTGATTTAACATATAACTAAAATTAATAGGCACAAAGTAAATCCAGATAAATTTGACAGATCTCACAACTAGGCCATCGCATCAGCTGAAACGTTACTGGAAGCAAACCCAACAATGCCACGGATAAAAAGAGAGCGATGTAATCATTATATACCTAGATGAGTAATAAGCAATACTGAAGCTCTGCCAAAAGATGATCAATTAAACCCTTGACCACTAAGAATAAAAACAGAAAATTACACGGATGCTGTTAAATCTGAAAAGGATCTAGCCTGGCTCTGCTAAAGCAGATGAAAAGCCATGAGGAACATGAGCTGCATAAGCAAAAACATGCGAAGATAGCATCTGAACTGAGAACTAGCCTTTATTTTCACCTTGGGTTTATCCTCACATGTGTCACACTGTTTCTGGAGCCAAAGGTAGGAAAGCAGTGGATGAGTACGACCCACAGAGAGAAAAATAAAGGCATCCTTTTGGTGTTTGGGCAGATTTAAATTGGCTTACGTTACTCTTTATAAACCTGTAGACCGTAAGCAATCAACCTGCAGGCAGGCAGCTACTGCAAGCATTTCTGCAGCTGCGTGGCCGAAGGCAAACATCATTTTCACCACCCACCAGGAGTTTTCCTTCCTTTCAAGAGTACAGACAGTTTTCATGAGCCCCTAGTGCCCTGTTTACCTCACCAGTGTCCAAGAGAAGACTGTTCAGTTGAGTCATCATCTTGCATCACCATTTTCAAGCCATTTATTTTCCCTAATCCTGATGTTTCAATTAGCTTTAAATCCATCACCACTCTAAGACCATGTTCTTTTCATGTTTTCATAAGAAATGTGGAAGAAAATCTGGGTGTGCAAATAGTCACAGCCTAGGATTAATAATCACAAGGATCAGAGCCACATTCCTCGCTCCGACAGTGACTTTGTGACTGGCTCTTGCACCAGTATCTATGAACATTAACCCTCAGAAACCAACCATCAAAAGCTTTCTGCAAGTGCTAATTATCAATCCTTTCTTCTAGAAGAACACTTACATTTATCCCACATTTTTGCTGATTATGAAATCTGGATTCACTCTCTGAAAGGACCCCGAAGATTAACTAATGAGCTGAACTAAGGGTATGATTGCAAGAGCACAAAACCCGATGCATTCATTTGTTTTAAAATGAGCAGATCATTGAACAACCAAAAGGTGATCAGCTGGAAGAAATATCTCCCATGTTTTGAAATATCTGCATTACAAAGCTCACTATAATGCTATCGACACTTCTGTGCTTTACTGGGGGTTAGAAAGAAAAAAGCACCACACTTCCAAATAAAGCAGCAGTAAAATTTCAAACAGGAGTTTCCTTATTAATGTCTGCAATGAAAATATATTACCTCAAAATACTTTGAAAAAAATGTTATATAAAAATGCATAATAGCTCTATAAAATTTGACAGAAATCACTTTGGTAAGGTAGTTTCTTAAGTGATTTTTGAGAAACATGATCTCAAATACTACAGTCACAAGGACTCATCAGTTTAGCTTTACTCCTGTATGTGGCAGGAGTTCAAAGTAAATATCTCTGGCTTTCCTGGTTATATATGAAAGATAACATATTCTAAACACCCCACCTTTCACTTGACGTTTATAAGGAGAAGGTCTGTGGATATTTGTGCAAAATAGAAAGACCACGACTGAGGCTGAGAAAGGAAAACGGTGCCAAGGTCATGCAGGAGCCCAACACATTTGCAATCTAAGGGGTTCCCCCTGAAAAAACTCCATGGGACACATTGTCTCCTACAGGCTCCCTGCTTGGCACTGGGCTTCACTACCAGTAGCAGGTTACTTCCATATCCTCACCATCAAGCCCACAGGCTGTCTTGACCGTGGTACACCCATGCCCTGGAGGCACTCAGAAATCAGCTGATAAACTGAAACACGCACAGATGTGGCAAACTTGCACTCATGGCCCCACTGCAAAAGGCAGCTATGTGCACAGACAGAAATGTGACTGTATTACTTACTACAATCCTTGTGCTTCCCACAGCTGCTAATTACACTTTATTAACATATAAAACCATGGCAAAATTAGTAGCAAATAAAACAAAGGGGACAGAGGACATGAATAATCAATGACAGAGATGCACAATTCCTCTGGAAAAGTTGAAAAGACACAAAAATATCAGTGATAAATCATGAAGATGAGGGTATGAAAGGTTACAGACAATAAGGAGCACTAGACAGGATAAAAAATATATCTCTGGGTGGTCTGAGGGGATAGAGAAGTGATGGGACAACAAATGAGGTTTGTAAAAGGGTATTTCAAGGCAGAAAATGCTTCTTAACAAGATACCAGCCACATGACTGTTTCAGATTTGGCTTCTCACCTGCAAAGGAAGCAACAGCTTGATCACTACATAGTCTGACCAAGATACAGCCCCTCTGTTTTACCACCAGGGCAGTTATAGCAGTAAAGATGCTGGAAGAGCTACTGGAGGACAAATTAGCTGACATAATGAGCTCTCACTTTGTTGAAAATAAACAAAGCTAAAATCACTTAAGTTTCAGCTGCTCACCTTCAGAGCACCGCAAGACCTTGCTGGCCTTTCATGACTGTAGCTTACAGCTCATCTTTGCTTTCCCTGCTCCTGTTGAGTGACTCCAAACCAGGATAGAGGCAGACTGTGGCTGAAAAGATCTTCAAAAGCAAAGTTGCCTCAGCTGTTAATTTACATTCACTACCCAAATGCCACCACAAAGCAAGAGCTGCTTCGTTTTTGACCTGGTGGACAGGAATTCTGGCAATTGGGATTTGATGCTTTATTACAATAAAAATGCCTTACAACTTCCTGGCATTTATGTGGGTTTTATGCCAACTTATCCTGGTAGGAAAGCTGCTGGTCCTCAGGAATTCTCTGCTCTATAGAAGTTCTACTTACAGGGCAGCTCTTGCTCTGTCAGCAGCAACTACCAAGTTGTTCCTGGCTGCAGGAGCAGATGCATCTTGCCTATGATACAGACTCCTTATGTGTGCTGTATTCCTATTGCTATGAGACCAGGTAATTTCAATGATGTGATTACAGACACTGCCATAAGCAATGTGGCTGACTGTTTGTTAAGCAGGTAGACTGAGACTTGTTTAAATAACACTATCATTGCTACTAGAAAATATTTGCTGCACAACAGAGTAAAAATTGATGGTACTGTAGATCAGCGTAAATAATTGTCCTTCAAGGACAATAACAAAAGAGTGATGGCATTGGGCCAAAGTAAAACATTAGCACAAAGCAAATTCATCTACCAGTCAGCAATTACACAGATACTGTCTATACGTTAATGCAACTGAGAATAGAGAACATTTTACCAACTGCAGTTTCACAGACAGTGAATAAAATTGTTTCCAGTAAGTTCTTTTAAAGGAGCAACTTGGTTCTGTTCACCTTTGCTTTAAATTTGTAAGAAGAGAAAGGGGGAACTTGTTAAACATTTCAGATGGATTCTTATTGTTTACCAGGTGTTCACCACACAAAGAAGTAGAAAAACAAGCAGCCTACCCAAATGTAGCCTGCTTTGCTTTTTGAAGCAGATTTTTTTTAAATGTAATCATTCATTGGACAGCATATAAAGAGATCTCTATTGCCAAGCTTTTTTAACTTGTTTCTCTTTAGCAATCAGTTCTTCTATATATGACCATGACTTTTCTATTCTTATAAAAGAGGCAAGGTACTCTTACAAGAAATAATGGACAATTCATAATTTAAATGCATTGAATGAGCGCTCTGCTACTGACCAAGTGAATACTGTGGGCCATTGAGAACAAGCTGTTAGCATCCTTCCTAAAAAGGGCAGCTCAGTTCTCTGGGACAGATGACATTCATTCACTGATCTGATTAGGATTACAATAGAAAGCCTTAGTCAGCACAGCTCTCCTAGGAGAATGAACATATGTGCACATGTATTCCCAGTATTATAAATATAAATAAACAAAAATAAGAAAATAAGAAAAATTACACACAGTACAGTCTAAACATTAGTTTTCCATTAGCTAACTTTCTCATAAGATCTCTGGACAGGATTTTTGAAGAGCTTATATAACTGATTCTGCAAAGTAATTTGTTAGTCCTCTCCCGTGAGCTAAATACTTATTTCAGTAATCTCTCCAGTTGTAGGCTTCCAAAAACAAAGGCTTTTATAAAAAGGAGGCCCATGTCGGCTACAGCTCTATTATTTGGACAGTTACATGCTAAAGTCAGGCTGTTGTTATGTTTGCCATTCATTCAACAACCACAAAAGGATACACAGTCATCAAATACCCAGGAACTAACGTCCCTCACCTCTGCACAGCGAGTCCAAGTGCAGAAGGGCTTCTCAAAATTAAGATATCAAGGTGTCAGAATGTCCACCTGGGCAGGTAATATTTGAGTGTGCATCCAAGAAATATGGATGACAACAGGCATGCCACTTTTGTGCACCTTCTAGCTAATTTTTTTTCCAGCTCCTTTACAGATAATCTTAAGTGAGACCACATAGCATGAGCAGGACAGTTGAGTGATCAGGCCTGGACAGAACAGGTTCATGAAAGGCAGGTCCTGCTTGACCAGTCTCGTATCCTTCTATGATCATGTGATCCAACTGGTTGATGAAGGGAAGGCCATTAATGTAGTCTACCTAGACTTCAGCCAAACCTTTGACTCTGTCATGGTATTCTACTGCAGAAGTTGGCTGCTTGTGGCTTGTGGACAAGTAGACTCTTTGCTGGGTAAAGAACTAGCTGGAGTGCTGATCCCAGGGGCTGGTGATGAATGGAGTTAACTACAGCTGGCAATCAGTCACAAGTAGCATACTGCAGGGGTTGGTATCGGGGCCAGACCTATTTAATGTCTTTATTAATGACCTGGATGAGGGGTCGAGTGCATCCTCAGTATGTTTGCAGATGACACCAATCTGGGAGGAAGTGTTGATCTGTCTGAGGGTAGGAAGGCCCTACAGAAAGACCTGGACAGGCTTGACTACTGGGCCAAAGCCAACGGCATGAAATTCAACAAGATCTAGTACCGGGTCCTGCACTTTGGCCACAACAACCCCAGGCAACACTACAGGCTTGGGGTAAAATGGTTGGAAGACTGTGTAGAGAATAAGGACCTGGGGATCTATGCTTGGCTGAACATGAACCAGCAGTGTACCCGGGTGGCCAAGAAGGCCAATGGCATCCTAGCTTGTATCAGAAATAGTGTTGCCAGCAGGAAAAGGGAAGCGATCATCCCTCTGTCCACAGCTTTAGAGAAGCTATAACATGTTTTGGGCCCCTTACTACAAGAAAGACATTCAGGCCCTGCAGTGGGTCCAGAGAAGAGTAATGAAGATAGTGAAGGGACTGGAGCACAAGTTTTATGAGGAGTGGCTGAGGGAACTGGGATTGTTTAGTCTGGAGAAGAGGAGGCTCAGAGGAGGCCTTATTGCCCTCTGCAACTTCCCAAAGGGAGGTTGTGGCTAGGTGGTGGTTGACTTCAAGTTGCACCAGGGGAAGTTCAAGCTGGATATCAAGAAATACTTCTCTGAAAGAGTGGTCAGGTAATGGAATGGGCTGGACAGGGAAGTGTTGGTGTTCAAGAAATGTGTAGATGGGATACTAAGGAATATGGGATAGTAGGCAATATTGGCAAGTGGACAATCAGACTAAATGACCTTAGAGGTCTTTTCCAACCTTAATGATTCTGTGATTCATCATGTTGTTAAGCTGTTTGGACAATCTGAATACTATCCAATCTGACAATGACAGGAGTTTGAAAGGAGAGAGAGGCTGAAACACCAGCGAGTGAACTGTAGTAGTCACCCTCTCACAAGAAACCACGACTAAAAGACATAAATTAACCATCCCACACAGGAACTCTGCATGCACATATTTCAAGTTGGACATGTTTTAAGGCACCTATAACTTTACAATGGACATGCCAACTATATCTGTTGATTTTCCTCTTAGAACATTTTATCTGTACTGAGATCAGGTGACATCTCAGAGCACTGAAAGAAAAATAATAGATTCCCCTCTTCCATTTGTTTCTTTTGGGAATGAGACTGTCAGAAACATCTTTCAGCCTTTTCTTTGTTTTCTTTGGTCTTTGGAAGAACAGAAATGGCAAGGTATTAAAGAAACAAGAAAGTCACCAAAATTATAATGGGACTGCAATGAATTTATGTAATGTTTACTTATAAATGGACTACAACTGCTTTCAAAGTGTTTCTTATAATTTTATTTATTACATTAGCATGATTACAAGTGGTGGTATAACGGTGTAGTGAATTACTTTTCCTATCCATCTCCAAAATGTATCAAGTCTTTGACAGCTATTACCTTTATATGGTGGGATAATTCACAGGAACATACCTGCTACTTTACCATGAAACAGCTATACATAATATTTAGAAAGCAGAAAGTTCAGGCTAAAACTGCAGTGCTCAGCAGAAATTTACTACTCCACTACAGTAAAGAAAATTTCAGACATTATATGATCTCTGAGCAGTTCACTTGAACTTTTATCTAGAGTATCACTCTTCTGAAGGGTAAACTGGACCACAGTTACTGAGTTGGATAAGCTCCATGCAAGGGTGTAAGGAACCGTATGTAGCCTTGCCAGATACCACATTAGGCTTACAACTGCCCTGGCACCTGAACTGAAAACCCTACAGCAGTCATGCTGGAAGGGCATTATGTCACTTTGCTTGAGGATCCAAAGAAACAGCATTCAAGCTCTGCATAACAAATTCCACAGTGACAGACCAGGGTAGAAACTCTGGAATGATATCCAGCCAGTTTTCTCAAATCCTCTATTTTTCTCTTATTAGAGAGTAGTTACCAGTTCGTCATTTTAAACACATAAAAAAGAGCATCGTAAAAAGAAAAAGACAGAAATTTAACAGTACAAAGAAATCACTGCAACAGTATTTGCCTGCACACTGAATAGTTTCTTGAGAACACTGTCCCCCTTTCAGCAGCCTATTTTATTTCTTTCTTGTTTATAGGCCCTCACTGTTTTGATGGAGTTGATAGTCACATATTGCATTTCAGGGAAGGACAATAAATATCAAATATCTCTGCCTCTATTGCTGTGCCCACTAGACGGTCTATCAGTGCTTACCCTAACACTCTAAACCATCTGGACAGCTTCCAAGAGGAAGAAAAAAGAAAAGAGAAAGAAGAGTCAGTCTGCTTAGTAAATATTTTCTCTTTAACTCCTACCTGGAAACGTATTTATTTTTAAGTTTGATTAGCCTAAATTTCAGACTGTTTCACATCAGTGGCAGATTTTCTGCATAGAAAACTATCTTGAACCTTTATAAGGTTAAAATCAGAGTGCAGCTTCACTGGGAAAGGGTGATTTCTAATCTCCTGTACAGATCCAGGATTCTCTTCTAGCCTGCCTAAGCAGGTTGCGAATTCAATTGTGGAGATATCAGAGAACAGAAGAGGGAGGTGTGACACACAGGACATTCAGACACCACTTTTTCAGTCTGTCTTGCTTGCAACTTTAAGAACCCTCCACGCCCAGTGTTCTGGCTGCTGCTGATCCTGGTTGGATTTGTGTAGCTGTGGCTCCTCACCAACCAGGCAAATAAGCTAAAGTCCTGCTCAGGATCTACAAATTTCACTTCAGAAGCTACATACCCAAAATTAAGGCATTTCATTTATTGACATCATATTATAGTCCCCCCTGTGACTTTGCCCCAAATGTACCAGTTCTGCAATGACCTCTCCATCCGTCTGGACTTTCCTGTGTCTGTAGAAGAAAGATAGCACTAAGCAGGGTAATTACTTATCCATTCATTTTTTAAATAGTGTTTTTATCCTTCAAGAGTGGAGGAGGAAGGTACTGGAGCAGGTCCAGAGAAGGGAAATGAGGCTCGTGAAGGGCTTGGAGAATCAGCCCTACAAGGAGAGGCTAAGGAAGCTGGGGCAGTTTAGTCTAGGGAAGAGGAGGCTGAGGGGAGACCTTATCACCCTCTTCCAGTACCTGAAAGGTTCTTACAGTGAGAGTGGGGCAGGTCTCTTCTCACTGGTGACAAATGACAGGACAAGGGGAAATGGCCTCAAGTTGTACCAGGGCAAGTTTAGGTTGGATATTAGAAAGAACTTCTTTACAGAAAGGGTAGTTAGGTACTGAAATAGGCTCCCCAGGGAGGTGGTTGACTCACCATCCCTGGATGTGTTTAAGAGCCATTTGGATGTAGTGCTCAGGGATATGATTTAGCAGGAGGTTTTTAGAATTAGGGTACTGGTTAGGTTGCGGTTGGACTTGATGATCTTCAAGGTCCTTTCCAACCTGGGTAATTCCATGATTCTATGATTCTAAGACACCAAATTGTTAGTGCCAGTCTATGCTATCAGCAGTTCTTTAGAAAAAAATCTGAATAAGTCACATGCAAATTTACTAATCTGGCTGTTAGAGAAATATACAACGAGAGGCAGAGCATTAGAATTTTTCTTATACTTTGAAAGCAAATAATTTAGCTAGGAAAACTTAGAAAATGAACTACAGTCTTTAATTTCTCGTTTTCTTTGGGTATGGCCTTGATAACGCACCAATGTTCTGGCTATTGTCCAGCAGTGCTTGCATAACATTAAAGTCATTGTTTCTACCTCTGCAGTGAAGTTGGGAAGGGACACAGCTGAGACAACTCCCCAAGCTGGCCATAGGGATATACTATACCATATAACTACGTACTCAGCAATAAATACCAGGGAGAGTTGTCCTCTAAGGCAGCCATTGCTCAGAGACTTGCTGGAGATTGGTCTGATCTTGGGATGTGGTGAGTGACTGTGTTTGCATCATTTGTGGGTTTTTTTCCACCTTTCCTTCACTTACTAAACTGTCACCCCTAACCTACAAGTTCTTCTCACTCTTGCTCTTCCTATTCTCTCCCCTGACCTGCTTGGAATATGCGATGAGCAAGCAGGTGTGCTATTGCTTGGCACTCACACATCAACCCATAGAAGTCTGCTTTGGCTCCTGAACAAGGACACAAGACAGTTCAAGACAGCAAAAGACTTGATAACAGTGTGCTAGAATAAACTTAAAACTCTTCATGTAGCTGTTACTTGTCAGGCTATTACTTGCTGCTGCTGGTCACAGTGCTGACTCATCTGTTCTCAGCATTGTTTTTTTCCATTGCTTGCTCCATTGCTTTTTCCTTTTCTTTCTGTACATCAAATGCAAAGGGTTGTTAATGGCTGCTTTCAGTTTTTGCTGTGTTATCACTTAATTTTGCTATGCCTGGGGAAGTTATGATAAAAGCATTGGCCTCCAGCCTAATCTAGTATGTGGCTCCTGCACTGCTCCCATCCCAGTACTCTGGGAACCATTTTGTAGAGACAATTGGCAAATAGTTCTTTCTCCTCTACTCCAGAAGCCTCTTTGTGAAAGAAGGAAGAATGAAATCTGCTTCTCCAGGGCAGATGCTCCCACCCACGTCACAATGGCCTCCCAGTTTCTTGAATACCCCTATGTAACCAGATTGCTAAGTATTATTGCATGCACTGAAGCTGATTATGACTTGGCATAAAATTAAGAAGCCAGTTGGAAATGCTGTCCACGAACATGACCTGAGAAAATCAATTATTGGGCATCAAGGTGTGTGAGTCTTGTAAAGGAATGGGTAAGTGTGCCAGTGACCAAACCTGAGCTAGTTTTGGTGCCCCACAATCCAACCCTACACCTCTCCTAAATGACCACCATAACAGATGGATTCCAAGTCATACAAAAATGAACTGAATGGACATCTGATGGGGATGGCCCATAGACTAACTGAATGATACTTATGATGCATACATAAAAAGACTAGGGTGGAGGAGGGTGTTGAGAATGTATTGGATATGGGCAACAAATAGTACAGAATAAGGAATAATCTGGCTGGCATAGGGTTGTCTTCATACTATGATGCTTTGTTTTGGGTCTGTGACTGAAATAGCATTGATAACTCACCAGTGTTTTGCTGTCGCTCTACAGTGTTTGCACAGCAGCCAAGCCTTTTCCATTTCTCATTGTGCCCCCTTCTTACCTCCCACAATGAGTGGGCAGCAGGTTGGGAGCATACACAGCTAGGACAGACAATCCAAACTGCCCAAATAGATACTGAATGCCATACAACACTGTACTAAGCAGTAAAACTGGGGAAGGAGTGCTTTTCTTTCAAGAAAGATATTGCTTTCAGACCAGGTTGGCACTGATTCCCTTTTCAAAGTTGTGAGTGATTGCCTTTGCACTACTGTTTTTTTGCTCCATCCTTTCTCTTTTCCTTCACCTATTAAACTTTCTCTATCTCAGCCCATGAGTTCTTTTACTCTTGTTCCTCCCATTCCACACTCACTTGCCCTGGGCAGGAAGCTAGGAGAGGGCAGTGGGAGAAGGGGAGGTGAGTGAGAAAGAATCTGTGTAGGTTCTTAGATGCTAGTGGAGGGGGAGGAAGTCATTGTTCTGTCCTCCATTACTGGACACAAGGATTCCAGTAAAAACTCATCTGACAAATAGTAGAGAGGGATGTTTAATATAAAATTATAATGTCATTCTACACTCTAGCAATGGAGAGAACTAGAATCATGCTGCCGAAAGGCCACATGGTGCCTTCTGAGGAAAAAAAAGTTCAGCTTTTATAGCTTTTCCAAAGCACCTCAATTTTACTTTTCCATATGCGAAGTATATAAGGAGCGTGCACTCAAGCGCTGACATTTCCTAACCCTTCCATGATACTAGCTATAGCAGGATAACTGTAGTCATCTCAGATTTATACCACTGTAAATTAAATGAGGTTTGTGTGTACGGTCTCTGAGATATAGACTTCTCTCACAGACATACAATGTTACAGCAATGTCACTAAGATGAAACAACTGATTGTGAAGTCACAAAAATATGCAAATTATCATAGTGTCACTGCTATGACATAGTACTGGATTATCAGTAAAATGATTTGTGTTATTGTGGGCTCTCAGCTCTTATCGAGCTTGCTCACAGGAAATAAGAAATGATTCACACTGAAAAAAGTTCCTTTTTCAATATCCTATTAGCAAAGCTTTGTACGGAAAAATTGGAGAGTGGATATTAGAAGATTAAGAAAAAAGACAAGATAGATTAATGATCATATCTGCAATTACATCAGCGCAGAAAAGCGTCACTGTCTCACTTATGCTTCAAAACATGGAATTCGTCTGCTAATGTCAGAAAGATCCCTCTCCCTGTGTTCTGTGTGTTTGTCCGGGGGAGCGTCATCTTTTCAAACCTTTTTCCCCTCTATACCAGCTATCCCATATTCAAATGGACAACACCAGCACTTCAGGGGAACTAAATGGAAACACTGAAGACAAACTTCAGTAATGAAGTTTTTCATTTATCTATTCATTTTATTTATTTTCACAGAAAATAAATAAATAAAGTGTGGCTATGAACATGCCATAGAATCATAGAATCATAGAATTACACAGGTTAGAAAAGACCTTGAAGATCATCAGGTCCAACCGCAGCTTAACCATAGTACCCTAACTCTAACAACCCTCTGCTAAATCATATCCCTGAGCACCACATCCAAATGGCTCTTAAACACATCCAGGGATGGCAATTCAACCACCTCCCTGGGGAGCCTATTCCAGTAAAAGTACTCAAGGCTCCTACGTCATACTCTCAGGAATCTCTCTTGAAATTGTGAACAAATGTATATTTTGCTTTTCTGTGCCTAGCCTTCATATTTTTATGGAAACAGCAAAGGATCTGACCAGTCTGCATTCTAAGTCTGCATTGTCAGTGATAATGTGCAAGTAAGAATGAGTACATGGGTAGCTCCTGGTAGTATGCTGAGACTGTAGAAGTGGCAGGGAGAGAAACAGACAGTGTTGGTTAATAGAGCGTATTGGATTAGAAACTGGCTGAACACAAATCAGGAATTATAAGATTCAATTTAATAGAATTTTTTGTAGTTATTTTTTAATTTAGTTTTTAAATTATATAACAACACTTTGTTGCTGTTGTTTCTCATTATGTAAAGATTAACCAATGAAAATCCACACTGTGGAAACTGAAAAGGAGACATGATGTGCAATGCACATTGGTTTCATCTAACTTCTACGGTATTATGAACTTCTTTCTAACACTGACCTCCTTTGTCTCCTACCTAATGTTCTGCTTCCCCTGTTACCTGAGAACTTCATTAAGTAAAGCAAGCAGGATAACTGATGAACTTTGGAGATCCAGCACATACTTTTTCCTTCATCCCAGAAAATATGTATATTTGTTTATTTGTTTTTCAAAGTATGTTTGCTACTTGAAGGGGTTCATGTAGCCAATGAGATCTAGTAATAGGATTAACTCTGCTCAACCAAAAGAGCTATCAGCTGAGCAGATAGATTAACAAGATCATCTTGCATGTTGCATGACATCTTCTGCCTTGATAATTCCAAACTGCAATTTCTAAGACTTGTTTAAGACATACTATAAAGAAATCTGCAAAGCTGCAGAATGTATATGAAACAACTGCTTAGAACACTGTATTACCCAGGTTCACTAAATTCACACTGAACAATATGAATGCTGATATCCACAGGTGAGGAGCTGCTACAAGAGTATAAAAATCTCATCTATGTCCCAGACAACTTTCTTCAGACAACTTTTTATATCCGGAAGTAGGAAGGTATGAGTCAAATAGCTGAGGTAGGAGGTCCTGCATTGGCCTTGTTTATCTAGCAGAGAAATGTCAAATATCTTGCTTCAAAAAAGCCAATTAGCTGCTAATCGTATACAATTTGGTGAAAAGACTGAGAGGGGATCTGGTTAATGTTTATAAATATCTAAAGGGAGGTGGGGGGCAAATGGATGAGGCCAGTCTCTTCTCAGTGGTGTGTTATCAATAGGAATGGCCTAAAACTTGAGCATAGGAAGTTCCATACAAACATGCGATATTTAAGACACATCTAGGTGCCTACCTGTGTGACCTGCTGTAGGGGACCCAGCTTTAGCAGGAGTGTTGTTGGACTCAGTGATCTCCTGAGGTCCCTTCCAACCCCTGCCATTCTGTGTAATTTGTTTATTGCAGAGGATCCTGAATCAGTTCTTGTGCTCTTCCTGCATTAAGCTAGCCATCACAGTGCAGCTGACAGGTTCTCAGCAGATCTGAATGATCCATCAGTCAGCAGCAGCTTACTTGCACTACAGTAGAGTCAGACAGGAGTAAGTTAGAACCAGCTTGGATGTTTCTTCATCTCACTGTATCCACATTTACCTTGGTTCATCTACTACAACCCAGACACAAACGTTCTGGTTTCATCCTCCTGTTGAATTCACATACGAACCTTACAGAATCACTTCTTGACGTATATAGTTTGACACACCAAACCTCCCTGTCTCCCACCAGACAGCTCAGTAAATACCTTAAAACCTGCCTCCTGAAGGACATACAAATCATACAGTTGAAGTACAAATGAATGTAGCAAGGCAGAGTGGACACAACTATGATCTTTTTACACTTTGTTCTAAGGAGAGTCTAAGTTCTGGGAAGCTTTTCCCAGACTACAAGAGCCCCTAAGACTCAGGGCTGCAGCCTAAGTGGGGAAGTAAAACATCCATACGGTGCCATTCATTATGTATCAGCCCAAGGTTACTACTTCAGCTTTCACTAGCTGATGGAGATGTTATTACAGCTCACACCATCAGAGAAATAAGTCCACCCATCAATCTGTTGTCAGATTCACAAGTGCTCAAGATTATTAGTTTTTCAGCAGAAAAAGTGTCAAGCTGCTTTTCCTAAGGGAAAAAATAAAACTATTTCACAAATCAAGTAGCAAATAGCATTCGTTTTTTCCTAGAAACACAGACTACAAAGGCTCTCTGGGCATAAATGAAACGCACACTGTAACAGAAACACAGAGTGAGATTAATTATAATGACAATATGATTCAATCTAGTCAGTGTTCTCATTTGCTGTACCAAAGATTTCCTTCTGAATTTTTTGCTAGCCTCAAGTAGCAAAACAAGAAATCACCAGATTCTGGTGGTCTTACAAAGGAACTTTACCACCAACAGGTTGCGCATTAATCCAGGTGCTACTGAAGAAGCTCAACAGCAAATTTTGCCTATTTAAAAGGCCAAGGGTATACAGTGCCTTTGATGCGGTCCCACACTATGTTCTTATTTCTAAGTCAGAGAATTATGCATTTGAAAGTTTACTGTTAAGTGGATAAAGAATTGGTTGGATGGTTGAAGCCAAAGGGGTTGTAGTCAGCTGCTCTGTGTCCAGGTGAAGGGGCCTTGGGCAAGATGTTCTGGTGCCTGATTTAGTAGTCAGCGATCTTGCCCATAGCAGCAAGGTTGGAACTAGATCATCTTTAAGGTCCCTTCCAACTCAAGCCAATCAAAGATCCTGTAATTCCAGCATACTAAGGTACTAGGGTATACAACCACACTGCCCGTTGACAACTGTAACTGCTACTTACTCCACAGTACCGATCATCACTGAATATCTGTGGTGGCAATGGATTGCCTTGCGCAGGCTGCCTGTCCTCAGGAATGTTTTTATACATCCACTGTCTTTTCTCCTCTGACATCGTGATATCCACTTCTTCAAACTCTATGCGATTGGCTTCCAGAAACCTCACCACATCTTGTTGCCTCTTCTTTATCTAGATGAAAGAAAAAAAACCAACACATCAGAGCAAGTCAACCACAACCCAGATATGTTTACAAACCTGAGTGCTTCCACATGACAGCAAGTCAAGAGCTCAGGAAGAAAGAGGGGAATTTTTATTTGTCAGCTTTAAGTTTTTAAGCATTAAACACTGTTTCTGTGCTGTTTCTCTACAAGTTGACAAAGGTTATACCTCCTCATCCCATTTTTATCAGGCTGTCTCTCCAGTTCCACTGTGGAATTTTCAGCCTTTACTCCCAAGATGAATCTTTAAAAAGATAAATAAATGAACTGTATGAGACTAACAAGTTGAAGTTAAAAGGTATAGTTAAGTTTTCAAAACCACTGGGGGCGACATTTTTGAAGCATAAAGGCAGACAGAAATGTAAGGTAAGCAACTTTGGCAAGTCTGAGATGAGTCCAGTCCTATAGGGGACCACTGAGATAGATATGTTGGCACACATGAAAAAAAAAAACCATCGGTTGTGCTTGTTTGTTTTCCTTGACACCAAGATATCTTTTAAAAATGCAGCTCCATGTTTCCCTGAACAAGTCTTGTTGAGTCTTTCATTAAAAGCATCTGTCAGCATAATGCACGTGTCTAAAAATAAGCATGATTTCACCTCTTGAAAATTAATTTCATCACAATAAATAAATAAATAAATAAATAAATAAATGCATTAGGTACAGACTAAAGGTATGGAGTTTATTCCTTCCAAAGAGATTATCATCTTTATACAGAAGCCTAAAAGAGGCAAAACACCAACAGTTTTTAGCTCATTGCAGCTAACTAAGGTCAGCTCTTAACAGCTTGTAGGGCTTCAAGCAGATCCATCAGGTGAAAACTATCTCTGCCTCCAACAGGATTTGATAGCAAGACAGCAAGCTTTGAAAAGGAAGTCTGCAGGCTGAGGAAAACTATCTGTGCTCATTTGTCTCAACCTGCCCTGCATCCTCTTCAGTTCATTGTGTATTTTCTGCGTCTGCTTAATGAAACAATTTCCTTCAGAAGGAAGCTATATGCTATGTTTTTACAGCTATAAACAACAGCATTATTTGAAGAAAAAACCAGCACTTTAATAATTTTACAGTATTCCTGGAGTGTTGTATCCACACAGTTGCTGACTGGCATAAAGCCCAGGTGGATGAATCATGCCTGCGGGCATCATATGACCCAAATACTATTTGGAAATCAGGATTTTTAAAGTGCACGTGCTAGCTGCTCTTGTCACACTGCCCACTGCATCCACCTAAATGTAGCACAAAAACACACAGCTTTTGGAGGTAACAGTGATGGTATCATGGCTCACTGGAACAAAGAGAGTAGCCATCTCAATAAACCAAGTCTTACTGCCTTTCTAAGTGGGCTTGTACTTGTTTTTTTCGGTTGGTGTTTTTTTTCCTCCCTTTCTTACATAAGCTGTTTTAGTTTTTAGGCATACCATAAAAGAATCTCTTTTTCATACAGGAGGCAGCTCCAAAACTCATATGAAAGTAATACTGTATCAATAACAGGTAAATTACTGCATCGTCATCACTGCTGGCACCAAAACACAGCTTCTATTGCCTCCCTAAAAACTGTGATAAGGAAATCTATGGTCAACGTAGAAGCAAAGCTTCAAGAGAGGACCAAAGTATTATTATTATTTTATTTTAATTGTGATTATGAAGCATTTATTAAAAAAGAAATTAGACACCTAAGGCAACATGTGGAGCTGTCATTTGTTTGCAATGGAAGTACTGCTACAACCAACCTGATTTCTGCCCCTATGGCATTCATCAGCTCCACAGGTTGGGCTAGCCAGCAAATGACACATCAAAATCCCAGTGCAAAACAGCATGCCCTAGCCAAAGCTTTTGGACCTGCACTTCTCAGAGTGGTCGTGCACTGACTGTACAGCGGGGACAATCCCTGGCACACTGTGACATGCAAATCACTGCCATAAGCTGTTTGTGAGGCTAAATCAGCCTTGGGCAAAGCTCTCCATGCCCAGGCCGCATTCTGCTGTATATGTAACCATTTCATCTGCTGCCTTCCAGTACACTATAAAGTGAACTGCAGCTTAGTTTTAAGCAGTTCCCTCACATTTTACCCTTCACACCATAAGAATTCTCCCACAATCACACACTTCATGATCTCTCCCTTTTATTTTTATAAAACTAATTAAGATGTTGAAGGGAAATAAATTGTTGGGGGTTTTTGAGCCAGAGGCTTTGCAATTCTGCACACGACATATGCAAGAGTTATCAGCTGTGGATGTGCCAGCTGTATAAATTGAAACAAAATGCCTTGAAAAATTTTATGCAGAGAAGCAACATCATCTCCTACCCCAAGTGATTTGATTGAAGTTTGTAAACTGGAGCAAGAGAAATACTTACATTAGAAATCCTATTAAATTATGCCTTGTTGTTTAAGATTGATGCTCAGAGTATCTGCCACAACAGAAGCCAGCTGATTGTTCCCCAAGAAAACCACAGGATCTTTGTCTTCCCATACAACTGGATCTGTGCCCCAGGCATGCGTCAGCCTCACAATCCTGCCTGTAGTTCTTGTTTGTGATTACTCCAAGCTAAAAAAGCCTCCAGCATTCAACAGAATGAAGCCCTCAGCAGGCCAACACACCCCAAAGGCCAATGGTAATTCCTCCTACCTCACTAGCCTACACAGAGGACCTGAGCTCCTGCCCAGAGCTCAGGGAAGATCAATGCAGCCTCATATAACAAACTGTCTAGGTGCGTGCTTTAGTCCTCTTCATACAACTAAGCTTTGCACATTGCTTCTTCCTGGCTTTCCAGAGCTTGATGCAACTTAGAGGATCCTGATAAAAGTGTTCATACAATCAGAAATACCATGATCACAAAACCTCAGTTTATGGCTATTTATACAACAATTTGTGAAAGCATTTGTATTCTTATACAACAGTCCGCCTTAACACCAAAACATTTTGCTTTTAATACATCTTAAAGTAGCAGAAGATGCTGAAAGATAAACCATCAAAATAAACACTCACTGTGAAATCTCAAACTCCTCCACACTTCATTCCATATTCCATGAGACTCCAGCTTCCATATGAATCCTATGCACCTCATCTCAGAGGGCAAAATTCAACATAGATTTGTTCTTTTATATTCCCTTGTAGTCATAAAATTAATGTTATCCATAAGTACAAACAGGAACAGGCACTATCATCTCTTTTCATTAAGCAGCAACATTGATTGTGAAACAAAATCAGTGTCCCTTTGCATGATGTTCTCTCTCTATCACGATGGAGAAAATTCTAAGCTAACAGTCTGCAATGATAATCCAGCAGCTGTCTTCTGTGTTCTAAGCAGGATGATTGTTTTCTGAACTGTTTTCATGGATTTAGTCTTGCTTTCAATTTACATTTCTGTTCACAAACACAAGGCAGGAAAGAAACACCCAAAGACATCTCCATTTATCCCTGCACTGGAGAACAGTTTGCTTAGGTGGATTAAAAAACAGCAGTAATTATCTGCGTGTTCTGATATACATAACTGATGGAATCAGTTAATCACTAATTCAGTAGCTCAGTCTACAAAGGAAGCCCACCTCAGCTAATGTACACAGGCCTCCTCCCCTAGCTTTTATTTCTTTGTGCTGATGTTAAGCAAGTACAGGAGACTGCACCACAGTCTGCTTTGCAGAAATGTCTCAAAGGCATTCTCAGGCCAGACGGGACCATTGGGATTATCCAGTCTGACTTTTAGCATCCAAGAATTAATTTCTCTTAGAAGTAGGAAGTTTCTTGCAAATTGTTTTCCTCTAAGCTCCATTCCTGAACCGTAAATGACAGAGAACCTACCATGTTTTTTAAATTGTTCCCAAAGTTCATTGTTTGCCTTTGCTTAAAATCCCTGCCTGTTTCAATTCAGAATTCACCTCACCTGCAGAGTTCAGTCACTTCCATATTTTTTCTGTTAGACTGAAAAAACTCTTCTACCATAGGATTACTGCTTTCCATACAACTTAAATGAGCTCAAGTCACTGCTTAACCATCTCACAGATAACCTGAACAGTGAGATACAGTAAAAACAAAATACCTATTTTTCCCTTAACAGCAGAATAACAGAATGAGGATGTTATCATCACAAATCATGCCCAGGATGGTCTAGAAATTCAGCAAAATTAGATGGGGGACCACAAATGCACTTTGGAAGTCTGACAATTAAAGCAAGTCCATTGAGATCTGGGTATCTCAAGACAGAGTGGGTCCTGCTGTTCCTTCCCTTCTCCTCAAACCCCGTCAGTCTCTCCTGATCCATGCCCTTACCCCAGTGTGCTGCAGCAGCCATGCTGTGCCCTCACTGACTCAGCTGAGAATGGAATGCAATGCATTGGGCAGGGGCACCTTCAGCATGCAGCATGATGACACAGCTAAGCAGATAGTACTGTTGGCTGTCATGGAGGTGGTGCAATATTGCTCCCTCCTATCCTGCAGCTCCTACATCTTCCCCTGCAGCAGGGTAATGTGGGAACCAGTGGGACAAGAGAGAGAGGCAGTCAGGTCCATACCACCATCTGCTCAGTCTTTATCAGTAGCAAAACCACACCCCAAGAATATGGCTCAGCAGAAGCATGACAAGCAACATGTCTCTGAAATACAAACTGAAAAAGGAGTGTTTTGTAACACAATAACACAACCCAGCTCCCTGCCATAGCTGAAAATACCAGATGTGGAGCCTTTGCCTTTTTAAGTCACAAAAATATACCCAAAGGGACTGTTGCACTGAGAAGTAGTCTCACTCTGAGACTAACACGCAGATACTCACAGTTCCACTGTATTTGCAACATGTAGCAGCTGACCTGCTGAACATCTCTCTCTGCCTGGCTGGAGAGCACAAGTAGCCCAGGCAATTTTTATTGCAAAGAGATGGCAGGGCTGCGACACAAAGATTAGTATGATTAATTCATTGTTCTTGGCACAGGAAAATAGAGCTCAACCACATACCTGGGGAAAAAGGTGCGGAGCAACTTTGGCTTGATGGAGGAGGAGGTGGAAAAAAAAAAAGTAAGTCAGCATTCTTTGCTGGTGGGAATACTTACCTAAATGGCTAACAGCCATAGCAGCTACTGCGTTACACATGATAGAAGAGTCTCATCAGAACAGACCCCCACAGAGCACAACATTTCACCCTGAAGAAAAGCTATATATATTCATATTTCAAAATCCTAAATATTGACCCCAGAATATTTCATCCTGAAAATAAATAGAGCAGCCCCTGAGCAGCAGCCACATGCAGCCTGCAGTGCCCAGGGCTACACTAGCAGCAATCAGCCGCTTGCATACAGAGACATAATTAAGGACATACCATATGAAATACTTATGAAGCTGGGAGGACAATCTGCTCAGCTTAATGTAAAATTAGTCTGCAGATCCCTGGGAGCTGCTGAGAGGCTGCTTTGCCAGGCAATCTGCACACCTTCACCTGTGCGCAATACACAGTAGGCTACCTCTGCAAAAGTCCAGCATTTCCAAAATGCAATTACTGTTTGAGCCAGGTTTGGGTTTTAAGACTACTAGCCTCATCTTCATATTGTTAGATGTGGAACTGTGATAAAATGCATTTAAATTGTAGAATGGCCTGGGCTGAAAAGGACCACAATGATCATCTAGTTTCAACCCCCTCCTATGTGTAGGGTTGCCAATCACTAGACCAGGTTGCCCATAGCCACATCCTGCCTGGCCTTGTATAGACATGTTTCTACTAAAAGTTGAAGGCAAAAGTTTGTTATTTAAATCATTTTGTAAGGAAATTTTATTCTCTGTTCAAGTAACGCAAAGGAGTCTTCAAAACAATCGAAGGTGAGTGTTAGCTCATGGGGGTTCCTTATTTCAGTGTAGAGAAGCAGAGATAGATAGAGACCAAGCAGAAAGGGGAAAGACCAAGAAGAAAAAAAAGAGAATCATAAAATCACAGAATCACAAGGTTGGAAAGGACCTGCAAGATCATCCAGTCCAACCATCCTTCCATTACCACTGCTACCACAAGCTACTAAGCCATATCTTGTAGCTCCTCATCCAGAGACCAGAAGGTTCTACAGAAATACCAGCTATCAGCACTGCCATGCAGAGCAACTTTCAGCTGCATGTAACTGAGAAAGACTTTCAAGTCAGTCTCAAGTCAACTTCTTTTGATTTCTTCTGAGGAAACAAGACTTATCAGCGGTGTATGTGAATGAAATAATTGATTCTATCATTTCTTCTCACAGTAGGAGCAATGTGTTCCTGTACTGTTGAAAATCTACATACACATAAATCTGTGACAGAGCCAATGAAACTAGATGCTGTGAGACTCAAATCTTGGCTCATTATTGGTCATCATCTGGATCAATCTTCCAGTTAATGACATGAACTTGTATTCTGCTTCATCTGTGCAAAACCAGAAAATACCACTGCTTGAGGAAATCAAAACTGGCTAATACAAAACAAGACCTGGAGACTTTGCAACAGGAGCTGAACCAGATCTTGGAAGTCCCAGTGACTCTGGGGTCCTGGTGGCCAGCACAGAACAGAAGACAGCATCAGTTGTTAGTGAGCACGGTAGGGATGGGCTGACGGTTAGACCTGAGTGTCTTAGCAGCCTTTTCTAATCTTAATGATTCCATGGATCTATGAGCAGCCTGCAAGATGTTAGGGATTCATAAAGCATGTTTTCAGCTCCGTCTTCCAAAAGAAACCATCCTGCAGGACTAGAATAACTCATTTCGAAATACTAACACTCCAAACCATGGCTGGCAGCTAACTTTGTTCAAGAGATAGATGTTTTTGTTCGTGATTTACCATATGTTTCAGTGATTCAAGAGACTGGTTAAAATGAAGGCTCTATTTCCATGCATTCTTCCAACAGACATCTCGCAAACATGCCAGAGAATAATTTGGAACTCCTGTTTAGTATTCTACATTAAACTTCTTCTCTTTTGTCAAACTGACATGTTTATAGCAAGTTTTTTTTTGCACTGTGAAAGAAACTCTTCCAACAAGAAACATCCATCTTCCTTTTCAAAATGTAAGCATAAACACAAGTATGACAACTGAAATCCTTAGTCATTCACCTCTCTTTAGCGACAGGAGAGTTTGCCTCCTAAGAAAATGCAAGCTGTTCTCTGACCTTCACATTACATCGTGTTTATTCACATGCTTTTTTCTTTTGATTTCTGTAGGTAGATTCTGGAGGTTATCTTTTCTTCCCAGTAAAGTCCCAGTTCAGTAAGGTAGTTGAGAATTGCCAAGTTCAGAACTACTGTAAACTCAATCCTCAGCCTTATAGCACAGAGCAGAAAAACTATCTTTGAATCTCACAGGGTCTCCCCAAGTTGGTAAAGTAGGGAGAGGTCTGGCGTACAGAAGTTGAATACTGCTGCGGCTGAAAATCTGTAGAGTTTTAGAGGTATCACTTAGTGTGAATCATGCTTGTTTGGTAGAATTATGATGTATTTTTTTGTGTGGAAAATAAAGCATGATAGCTATGTCTAGTTTATTTTCTTAGAATGTACTAAATATCTGGTAGTTCCTTAGAGTGAAAAAGCACTGAAGAGAGCCGTTTCATAAGCGTGCTTTGGAAGGCATGCAAGTGTTGTAATGCTCAAATTCTACAAAGAAAAATTAAAGTTTTTACTTTAAAAAACACAAAATAGTCCCCTAACAAATTCATAGATTCTTCCTGTTATGTAATATGTTTATCACCCAGACTTTTAAGATGAAAACAAACAATTGCCTTTCCCCACCTCCCTTTTTTTTTGTGTGTGTGTGTATGTGTGTGTGACATGGTGAGTCAGCAGAGCACAGAACTAGTTCACAACAAGTTCAATGTATTTATCAGCCACATTGTTTTGTAACAATGAAGAAAGCACTCCCAGCTGTATTTTCTGTATGTACTGCAGATGAGATATAAAAGCAAACTCTTTGGAAAAGAACAAAAAGTAGGTCACATTTCTTCCTTCTCATCAAAACCCAGTGGTGCAGGAATATTTATCTATTAGAACACATAAAGGCACCTAGGAACACCCAAGGTGGAGCAAGTAATTAAATTAGCTTTGTTTGGTCAGGGCGGGGTCTCTGGATCTCACCACTCAGGACCTGCAGTGCAGCAACCAGCTGGAGCTCTCACTGTTGCTCATCAGCTCGCTGTTGTCTCAGAATGTGGAGCTACATAATGTCATAGACAGAAGCATCCTCACAGTCTTTTAGAGTTTCAAAGAGACATTAAGGCAAGCTGCAAGACCAGCAGGCCTTTTCAGCTTAAAGTACTGCCTAGCCCAAAAGGACATGCTGGGTTTTATGGAGAACCCTGCTCCCACATCAATACCAGCCTGTATCTGCACACACAGACACCAATCCTCTGTCCAATCAAGGGCCTAAGTCACCTCAAACACTTAGAAAAGACATCTTGCCTTTCCCTCTGAAAGACAATGCTTGCATTTATTTGCTTTCTGATCCTGAGAGATCAGAGACATCAGGATCCCAGAATGCTCCCAAGAATGTCAAAAACAAGATTGTGCAATGAAGTTGTCTAGTCCGCCCTTCTCTTCTGAAAGACACTATCCGCACAGCACAGGCATGCCATTGCCAGCTAGATAAACACACCCCTGATAATGCACTTTGAAGGGACAGCAGCAACAGCAGCACCAGTCATTTGTAATTGGTTGAGCTAAGTTTTTAAGGATATTTAAAGGTTTTCCCAGCAGTATATGGAATAGCAACAGAAAAATGCATTAGTGGCTCCAGATGAATGTCAGGTTTTAGATAAAATAGGGTGGCATTACTGAAAAGTTCTAGAAATATGCTTTCGTGAGGCTAGGATGATGGATTTTGTTGATATCAGTCTCTAAATGAGAGCTGATTGCCATTGCTGTTATTCAGATCAATAACAAAATTACCTCTGTTTCAACTGAGAGCAGAGTGAGGCTCATAACTTTATTAACAAACATCAGTGCTTTTTCTCTATCAACAAACACAGCTATGCCCACATTGCTTATGTCTTCTTAGAGCTCCTGGATGTGCACACAGATTTCTCTTTTATATGCCTGCAGATCCCTTTCTTGATCCCCCCCAACACAGCAGCCACCTGATTGCTATCCCACAAACTGCAGGTACACCTCCTGTGAGGCCAGCTGGAGTCATCTCCACACAGCCGAAGGTATCACTCAGTACAACCCAAATAGTTTCAGATTCCACAGGGCCCAGTGCATGGCATCTTTGTTACAAACTAGTCCTTGCCACAGGCAAATCAGCCTCGCTGAGCAGGAAGGACTTCCTTCCTTCTTGCAGAACAAGGCCATGAGGCAGCTGCCTTCTCTGATCAGAGGCTAGTTCTGCTTCTCCTTTCTAATAAGCATTGGCTTCCTACAAGGCTCCTCCTGAACAATTTGATGCTATCCAACTCCTTCAAATGCTGCTCCTGCCTCTGCTTCCATATGGACATATCAGGTCACTCAGACAGAGATGGTTCAGAAGATTGTCTGACCTTAGGAGATGCAGATCCAGATCAAATGTTTCATGCATGCTTTTTTGTTTGGGTCAGATGGGTGAAAACTTCACTAGCCCCACAGTGACAGAAAAAACAGGTTTTGGTTGATAATACTTTACTGTTTATCAGATCAAAGAAAGCTTTCTTTCAAATTGGCCTATGAAAACTCATTTGCCTTTGTCTGAAAAGCAAAGACCCAATTCAACGATTAAGAAACAAGTCTTTAATTAATCTGTAAGCGTTGAGTTTGAAAGTGTTCCAAATATTCACTCAAAAATTTTGAGAGCACAAATGATACCAAATATCTTACTCGGCAGCGTATGAAAACGTCAAGAAATAAAGTAAACTAACTCATGATCATTGTGATGGAACTTCCATCAATGAAAAATTGCAGATATTTTTCCTGTCATGCTCTCTTGCTCCCAGAGGGATCCACCTGGTTAATTCAGGGGATTTGTGTTAAAAGGTTGGTAAAAAGGATCCCAGTGGGCTATAGGTCCTGGCATGCAAAGGTAAACAAAGCTTTATCTCTCTGTAAAAGCTTGAAAAGCCAAAAGCAAACAGGAAGAATTTATCAGCATGTGTGAGGGACATATACACAATCACGTGTTTTGATTTGGATTTGACACATAGTACATGTTTGCGGTTTCAGAGCTCTGCTTACAAACAAAAACTCCAACAGAAACTCTGCCAGCAGAGTTTGTGACAGAACAGTCCATAAAATGGGATGTTCAGAAAGCCAGATGCCGTGGTTGTTGATGGCTTTGTTGCAAGCAGAAGCTTACTACTCCCCTCTTGCCAACAGCTATCACTTACGCAGCAGTGGCAAAGCCGGACATGTCTTTGTACTCGGATGCTCAGTTTCACAGCTGCAAGTGTTACCAGCCCATTTTCAACAGCCACAAAGGCAGACACACAGGGCTGCAAGCAAAGAGACATTTTTTCCTCTCCAGAGGTTTTACAACAGGCAGAAAAGCAACTCTGAAGTTATCAGCAGTAAGGTCTGAAAGTGCCACTGCTAGCCCTGTCAGAGCTCTTCAGAACCCTGAGATATCCTTTCATTAGAGGAAAGGAAACAGTTATGCCGCCATTTGTCCCAACCAGCCACTACAATTACATTGGTGAATACTTAAATTTGTGTAACTTCTGTGACATTTTGAAGATGTCTCATTTTCTGAAATGAATTACATAAGAAAAGCTCTTAAGCACAGGCCAGACACTCAGAATAATAGGGCTGAGTGAACATTTCAGCTTTAGCACTGTCGTTTACACAAAAGACATACATCCATTTACAATGCTACAAGGTTTAGCCATTCAAATAAATGAATGGTCATTTTTGGCAGGGCCCGGGCAGATACTTGTGCATTTTTGGGCAGTCAGTGTGAGGCACAGCAACACTGTTGTTTTCACTCTTCTGTGGATGTAAAAAAACTGTTTAGATTTAACTAAGTTATCATCTATCATACATATACACCAGGCTAAGTTAGTCTCCATGCAGAAATCCACACTTACATATAAATACTCCAAAGGTAGATCAATAGATTTGCAGAGGTTTTTCCTAGGCATTAGCTTCTACAAGTCTACTCCTTGTACTGAAATGAGAAACATCCTACAGTTTTACAAACTCTCTTAGCAAGAGTGATGGAGATTTGTTCTTTTACCTCAGGATAACTAAAGTACCAACGATTCCTGGAACTGTTAACTGCCAGGACAAGCTCTGTTGCTACCCAGGGGAGATGGGCAGAAACAAAAGGGCATGCTGTTACTGATGATTAACATGAGTCACTGAACAACCTGTGCCTCCAAAGAGCTTCTCTTCACAAATTAGCCAGCAACACAGCTACTCTTTTCTCTGCCAAACTCAATTACTTTGCAGTGTCATACAGTATTAAATGTAAGTGAAACACGCTTGTTCACTGATCTAAAATTCAGTTGTTTCCCTCTTCCATCACTAACAGGAAGACAGAGATAACTCATTTTTGGAAAGTTTCTCATCACTACAGCACCAATCACCTGAGAAGTATGACATCTACAAGCTTTATTCTCAGCCCAGTCTGATTGGTGATGAATAGCTCTTGGAGCAGCACATCCAAATGGAAGGACTTCCATAGCCTTGCAAGAATAGAATCCAAAAGATTTCACCCCAAGATGTTGATCCAAAAGACAAAGAGCTTTGCGCTCACGGTACCTCTCTCTGAAACAAACACCGTGTTCAGTGAGTTCCCATGCTGCTCTTGCACCTCAGTTACCCCCTCCTCCACTCAAAGCACTTGAAGTTGGCCAGCATCTCAAGAAAAATCAGGTCATACTGCTCATCTACAAAAGTCCCACTGAAATTAATCTGATTTTCATTTTCAAACATTAGAATCAAAAGCAATTGCAAACTGCTTTTATTGACAGGGATAAAACATCATCACTGCCTCTATGTTTCCCTTCACTTCACCAAGAATGAAATGTGCCAGCTTCAGGGACTTGCTAAATGTTAACTATCTAAATGTTGAGCTGGTAGAAAAGGCTGACCTGCTGAAAGTTGACAGTGGTTTTGGACACACACAGTAGATTTTAACTAGGGATAGTTTCCAAGCGCTATGACATTTCTGCGTTCATTACTTATCAAACTTACACACCACGTGCAAAACAAAGATCACAGTATTTCATTTGAGACAGATCCCCTCAGGAGCCAGCACTGGAGGCTGCAGCTGAGGAAACCATTGCCCTTCTGTGAATTTGCTGGTAAAATGATACAGCCTAGATTACCAGCTTAGTAACAGCTCTATACCTCCAACTTGACTCAGGCTCCTAGCTAAAGACAAAAGAGGTCCTGACTGTCTGCAGCAAAGAATGTCCTGAAATGCTGATTATTTCTCCACAAATCCTAATTGCTCTTCAGGTACATATGAGTATGAACCATCTGAAATAAATAAACTGGAAAAGTAGAAGAGAGAATCTAAGAGAGGGCAAGTGACAGGATGCATCCTAGAATTGATTTCTGCTTTGATACTCATTAAAATCAATAGCATTCATTTAACAAGTGAAATGGACTTATATAACAGTGAGCATATATAGCATACACATATTTACCTCTGACAAGAACCAGAATATTCAATATATACATTAAAATGCAGATATATATATATATATATATATATATATATATAAACACTAAGTAGTACTTTCTTAGTAACTGCAAGTACTTACAAGTACTAAGAAAGGTTTGAATACTTTGATACTTTGAATAAGTTTATCCTCTTGCAGTGCGGAGATTTGTTTTCTGAGCTTTGGTACTACTATTAACTTCAGCTGTACACTTAACTTTACTAGCATGCCCTTCTCGTTTCTTGAAGTTTACCTATAAATCTTTAAATAATAAAAGTGGGGAAGTATTCAGGAATGCGGAAAACGTGTTTTCACAAGAATTGCAGTTATTTGTTTCTAGTCTACCAGAACACG
This sequence comes from Excalfactoria chinensis, assembly GCF_039878825.1. Lineage (NCBI taxonomy): Eukaryota > Metazoa > Chordata > Aves > Galliformes > Phasianidae > Excalfactoria > Excalfactoria chinensis. The sequence goes on along the minus strand of NC_092827.1, from coordinate 29,888,248 downwards.
CACTTTACAGGAAATTAAGGTCTCCTCCAGAAGGAGCCCTGTAAATCACGCAACCAGCCCTCCCTCCCTCACTATGCTTTGCACATAGATAGAGCCTCAGTAGCCCAATACAGCCTTCCCACCAACACTCCAATTCTTTCATCTTAAACAAAAGATTACATCCCCATTCTGCTAGTGTTTGCACTACATTGTTTGCAGATGGTATTAGAGCAAATCAAAGCTGGAGCCAACAGCATTGTATAAAAGTAGCAGAATTCGGTTGAGAGTCCCCTGGCTGAGTGGTCTTTGTAGCAACAAGAAGAAAAACACCGAGCCTGTAGTAAACTGCACGTGGAAAGCTCACTGCCTTCAGTCTGAATTCACCAGATGAGCTTATCAAGTACCAAGAGCTCCAGTTCAGCTTCACTGAAGCAAGCAGTTACAGTGATCCAATATGTTCACAGCATAAGAGCTGCCTGTCCCTTTCTTGGAGCTTGACTCTGCAGGAGCAGTGCTGGCAGAGAATTATGTGATGATGACAGTTGTAAGTGTGGCAGTTTACAAGCTGGTGCCCTAGCACCGGATAACAAAACAAGGATGCCTGAAGAGTGGCATGTGCTTCATTCTCTGCCTCTCCTCCTGGGCTGTGCTCTATGGAGAACAGGCAGGTGAGTCGGGGGCACCAACTGACTTTCAGATCCCAAAACAATGCAGAAAATAAAACATTCCAAAAGTCATTCATACCATTAAACTGCACGCAAGTTAGTTATTACGTTAGTAAATTCAATTACTTCAACTTAATTAACATAACCAGATTCTGCTGTATGCAATCTCCTGTGATCACCGGTACTATGACCAGAGTTATAAGAAAGCTTTTCCAGGCTTTGATGGTATAGCTAGAAGATTAAAGAGAACAGGTCACTATCACTTTCACACTGCTATGCTCTATTAAAAATTAAAATAAACGAATAAAGGGGGGCAGGGGAGAGGAACTTCTTAAAATAAGCAAGTTACTATTTAATAATTTTTCTTTTTTCCTGACAATTTGAATATATTTAAAACAGAGGGCTAAGTGTTTGACGAGAATGGCACTATACAGCAGTTAAAGGCATTTAACCATATGTCTATACAAAGCAGATGAGTATATGAAGATCCAAAGCACACACTCCAGTCCTCGGAAACCCCATCAGAACAATACCTCCTTTGAAGTTTTATTACAGCTACAATAGCAAACAAAGGTCAGTAACAGTCATGCTGCTCACGTTAATATGTAGTTAGTCTCAAGAATTTCTACGAGGTAACGTTGTTTCTGACATAATCTACCTGCCAAGTAGAAAGGTAAATATTTGAAAAGCACTGGAGCAGCACAGAATGGCGCAACAGCTGGGTAATGAATACCACATTCAAAGGGTCTGAATTCCGTATGTATTCTGGTGTCCAGGGCTCTTGCTGGGCTCCCTGCTGTACACATTCCTCCAGGTCTCTGAACCACTGTTTGGAGGCTCTTGGTGCTCTCCATTATAGGGAAGGAGGGTGCACCTGGAACTTGGGCTTCTCTGGGATACAGACTTGAGGGAGATCCACAGAAGGTCCTTAAGGTGAAGACCAGACGGAGCCTTCAGTCCTGGTGAACAAGAAGCTGGACATGAGCCAGCAGTGTGTGCTTGTAGCCTGGAAGGCCAACTGTGTTCTGGCCTGCATTAAAAGAGGAGTGGCCAGCAAGGAGAGGGAGGTGATTGTCACCCTCTACTTGGTTCCTGTGAGGCCCCACTTGCAGTACTGCATCCCAGCCTGGGGCCCCGAGTACAGGAGGGATGTGGAGCTCTTGGAGATAGTCTTGAAGGGCCACTAAGAGGGCTGGAGCACCTCTCCTATGAGGAAAGCTCGAGGGAATGGGGCTTGTTTAACTTGGAGAAGAGAAAGCTCTGGGAGGACCTCATTGTGGCCTTCCAGTACTTGAAAGGAGCATATAAATAGAAATGGCTGTTTACGAGGGTGGACAGTGATAGGACAAGGGGGAATGGTTTTAAACTGAGACAGGGGAGGTTTAGGTTAGATACTAGCAAGAAGTTTTTCACTCAGAGGGTGGAGACGCACTGAAACAGGTTGCCCAAGGAGGTTGTGGATGCCCCATCCCTGGAGGCATTCAAGGCCAGAACCAGGATGTAGCTCTGGGCAGCCTGGTCTGATGGCTGGTAACCCTGTACATAGCAGAGGGGGTTGAAACTAGATGATCGCTGTTGTTCTTTTCAACCCAGGCCATTCTATGATTCAGCACTGACCTCCCCATCTGGCAGAAGTCAGTAATGAGCTCTCAGGCTCCCTCAGCCACAGCAACCTGCGGTCAGGAGTGACAGAAACCAGTAAAGCCATTTGCACTTTTTGGGGATGCAGAGGGGCAAAAACAAAGCCAAAAAGATGGTAAATACTCTAGAAGTGACACATTCTACATCAGTACTGCATGCCACTAAACAAGTACATTCTTCCTGAGAAGTATAATGAGAGATGTGGAGTTACAAGGACTGCACAAATAAGGGTGGAGATGAAAGTCCTCATTATCGGTAGGAGATAAGCTGCACTTTAAGAATGTTAGCTTTTGATTTGTCTCCAATTACATTATCCAACCAACCAAACATGACTGTGATTGCTTTGGCACTCTGATGCATTATACTGTAGTTTAAAATCATCCCAGAAAGCAAAAACTCCAATTTGTTTGCATTTATACATTGATCTACATAATATGCCTAAACAAAAGGAGAGTTGTAGTCTCATAAAACTGATATTTACTATAGAAACAAAGTAACTACAGCTACACTTATCAAGCTTCCTAGTTTATATATATATACCCATAATTCTCTTCAATAACAAGAATCAAAATTCAATCGTCTATCATTCTTTAAAGCCCATTTTTTTTCATTGTATCATGCTGTGCTTTTTCCAAACTTCCAGTTCCCCTAAACATATTCTCATAAAGAACATACCTGAGCAGTGCTTGCTCTTGTACACTAAATAGAATTGATTTCAGTTGTTTTGTGTTCTTGAGATGTGAAAAAAGAAATTTTGATAGGAAAGTGTTTTGGAACTCTCACTAGTCAGAGTAGATTCTACTGTCTCTTCTGCTATACTGGTAACTCCCCTACAATATATGTTCAGCTTAAAGGAAGCTCTAAGGTAATACATTATTACCAGAGAGAAGAAAGTACAAGAGCGACAGTTTTTTTGAGGTTTGTCCATTGAAAGCTCTTCAACAACACTCTTTTTTTACCTGAACTTGCAGTCCTCTAACTGCAAGAGGACTGAAGTCCCCTCCAGTTTAGTATTTCCAGACAGCTGCAGGGATTCCAGGCAGAGTTTGGTAACCTGCTTCCTGTCAAAGGTGGACCTAGCTTTAAAACACTGAAAACCATTTAGCCGAGTCAATACATACTGCACTGTGGATTTCTATTGGTAAATGGAAAATGTGAAGTGGATTAAATTACAGTCACCTCGGAGTTATTTGGTGAAAAACAAGGACAAACTATTTCCTCAAAATATCGAAGCACTGGTAGGAGAGAAAATAACTAATTTTAAAGTGGCTTTTCTCCTAAACACAAAATAACACTCATTCCTTTCAGTAAAGAGGAGCAGCAAAGCCTGCCACCGGAGCCTGCAGTGTGCCTGGAATTTGAGACCCAGATGTCTAGAAACAAATAGAAATTCAGGTCAGAAAAAGCAGAAGATGGTAAAGCTTGTAAAAACATACCCGTCTGCCTAAGCAGAGGCTTCCCACTGTGATTCAGCTGGATCCTTCTAATGCACGCTTAAAACAACATGGTGCTATTTACAAGAGTACACGTACACACAATGCCTCATGCCTCTCTCCACAGCGAGAACCCAGGGACTTTCCTTCAGCATCCACACAGGGTAAACCCACAGTTTGCCCTCAGAAAGCACTGAAGAGGAATGTTTTCATTCAAACAATAACTAAATAACTAGGTTTTGTGAACCATGGGCTCTTTCAAGCTCATAACAAGTTTACACTCACAAGTGTTCTTGTAAAGCAATACTAGTAGTATTAACCTCTCAGTGATCTAACAGCTTTCAAACGTGAGGAAGATGTTGCAGGGAGAAGGCACGACCAAAGGGAGGAAAAGTTCACACTGTTCTCAGTCCCTCCCCATCCACTCCAATAACTTCTCTTCCTCATTCTCCATAATCACTCGCAAACCACTTCATGCACTGAACTCTCAGAACTAGGTACATCTATCACTTATGTTTACCTTTAGCTCGAAACAAACTGCAGCAAGCAACTGTATCAATAAACACATCAAAGTTGCCAACAAAGGTCATACTTATGTTAACAGAAGTGTTTGCTGACTCCAGGACTAGTATATTTCTTAGAAACAGCACAGTTAGACACGTATCATCCAACCTGAGTATTCAAAAGACTAGAAGAGTTAATATATTTACTGCTTCACTTATATTTACTGCTTCAACCCTTTCTCCAGTAGCATAAGGAAATGGCTGTATATTACTTTTATTTAAGTAAACAACATCTTCACCCCTCCCTTTTTGCAAATACATCCAAAGCAGGCCTATTCCAGGCATGAAGAGGAAAAAGGATAGAAATACATCCCTGGTTCAACAGCACACTGAAGGTAGCATGGGAATCCAAAAGCTTGCTCTAGAGACCAGGTGAGCTTTCTGTCTTAAAATAAAGAGGAGTTTAACAAAACATCTCTAGTGAGATTAGAAAAATCCTGTCACTATGACACTGCTTTTAGTTTATCAGCAAACATTGCACACAATTTTCTGGTTACATACTGAAGTCAGATAACAAACTCAGTTACATCCACTCTCACAAACAGCAGCCCTACAGTTTGACACAAGCTGACCTACAGGTAGAAGTTAAACCATAGACTACAACACTGATTTTCTGTATAAGATGAAGTAGCCATCTACTGGGGGTACTAATCTCTCTGGACAGGGATATCGTGCTGTCTCATGAGCTGCATCCCAAAAAGTAGCTTCTGTAGTTTTAATGAAGGCTGGAGCAGGATAAGAATGACAGGATTTTTTGTTTCACTTCACTTCTGCTTGATTATAGTTCTTACGCTCAGGAGGACAAAAGTATATTTAAAATTTCCCTGATTAAAGATGTGCAAATACAGCAACTGCCCCGTTCTCCAGGTGTGGTTTCCTGCTCAACCCACTGATAATAGCTTTTCCTTTGTCATTTTTCTCCGTCAGCAAGCCACAGTCTATAGGCACCACCACAAAACCCACAGAAATAAAGGCCTTGAGATGCAACACTGTGCACAGCAGGACCTTAACCCATGGTGAAGGTTCCCGATGTTGTGGAGACAATGATGAAAAGAAAAACAGAAGAGACAGAAAACAGATGTCACAGCTCTGCTCCTGGCTAACAGTACCTTCCAGCCCTCCATTACCTATTCTTCTCTGTCTGGGTTGCACTCAGACATACTGTGACTATACAAAAATAAGCTGATTATCACCAGCATGCAAACTGTTGTTCTTGTTATATGTTGTTGTGTTGTAAAACACAGGGGAAAAAAAGTCAGCACTGATGTGCATTTCTTTTCAAAGATGGGCTACAGTGCTGCTACCAATAGCATATGCATCCTGTTAGCAGGTCGTGGAAAGGGAGGGCAGAGCCAAAAACTCCAGTGAATAACCTATTTGCAGAGAAGTCAGATCAGGAGATATGGGCGAGTCAATTATGCGGCTCAGACCTCACCCCCTGCAAAATCAAATGATAACACCGGGCAGTATTGTTTGAGATGGGAGCACAGAACAGAAAGTAATCCTCACAGTGCTGGACCACCTGCATGTGCACAGGAGATGTTCCTGCTACGAATGCTTCACAAACATGACTTGGAGTTCTGAAAGCACTCCATATTCACTCCTTTGGTCACTGAAATGGATAATGAGTTGCTATTAGCTGTAATACAGTTACTTAGCATTCAGAACCTTTCCTGCCAAAACATATCAGGACACAGACCTGTCACGGTGCCACTGAAATGAAAGCAAGTAGCGCACAGTGAAAGGCAAAAGGAAGGGAGCGCACACTGAGCCTTCGGATGGGCAAACACAGCTCTGCATCTTTCCCTCATGTAAAAACGCTCCTGCCTTCACTGCTGAGGCACAGAGAATAGCACCTACATCCGAGTCCTTCCCATGGCTCTCACTGGAAAACCAATTTAATTGAAAGCTTCAATTCAGACTGCCTTCACAGAAGCCAGAGCTGTCAGTTTACACAAAAATACGGTCACGGACATAATTAAAGCTCTCGGAGCTCCGGTCAAGCAGAGAGACTCGGCGCTGTGTTTTAGAAGGGAGTTGGACACGAATTAGACCTTCCCTATCAGGACTGCTCACTCGGAGAGGCGCTCCCTGCCCGAAGCTCCCCATCTCACCGCCCGCACCTGCCGGGTGCCGCCGCTGGGACAGCTCCGCCCGCCCCCCGCACTGCCCCGGCCCCGCGGGCTGAGCCGCACTCGCACTCACCGCCACCGAGCCAGAGGAGGAGGCGACGAAGACGCGGATCACCATCTTCACCTCATGAGCCGCACCGCGGTCACGGGACGGGGCGACGGGCAGCGGGGACACCGCTCCGCCGCTTCTGGGACTGGGCGCGCCGCTCCACCGCCGCCCACCCGCGCGCAGCCCCGGCCGGCAGCGCCTCCTCGGCCCGCAGCCCTCAGGCGCGCCGCTCCGCTCGGCGCTGAGAGGCGATAACGGCGGGAGGCGGGAAAGGTAGGGGCGGAGCGCAGCGCCCGACGGGCAATGTAGTTCTCCGGGGCTGCGGGAACGCCCCGTGTTTGCTGTGCTGTGAGATGGGAACGGAGGTGCGCCGATCCCTAACGCCCGGCAGTGGTGAGTGCTACAGACTGTGTGAAGGCTGCTGTGCCTCAGCGCCCTGCCCGCTTGTTGTGGCTCCACGTGGATGCAGGGGTCAGCTCCAGTGCACAGAGCGTTTGCATTCACTGCTACACCACACAGCTTTGCTGTGTGGGCCACCTCATGTCAGGCCATCCCACCTGGCTGCTCCTGATCCTCCTGCTCTCACTGCACTGCCCTGGCAGGCCCAGGTCTGGCTCTGCAGTCTGCCATTTGCAACAGCGAAGTGGTGAAGAAAAACGTGCCATGTGAGCAGGCCTCAGCACTGTGCTCCCGTCAGGGTGAGTGGTGGGACATGGGGCAGCCTTTGGCACACGTGGGGCACTCCTGCACATCCCAGAGGAGTTAAACACCATCTTCTCTTTTCGTGCACTGGTGTAGGCGTATGGCTGTCGAGTACTGGCAGGGACAGAACAGATGTTGTTAATCAACAGAATAACCCCAAATCACTCTTTATCAGTCAGTTCATCAGCAAGTGACAGAGAAAACCCTGCAGCCCTCCTAAGCTTTGGGTCTGTGAGGGTTGTATTTAAGGACTCAGACATACGTAGTTACTAGACTTAAATGCATTAGTATGGTTGTAACCTACATCCTCTTAATTCTCTACATGCAGCCAGATGGTTATTCATTTCCTGTGATTAAACTCTCTCTTTCCACCATTTTACCCCAATGGTGGAGCTCTTCCAGACCTTTGCCCTGTCACCAGCCTCAGTAAATTTCCATTGTCTGATCTCAGCACAGACTATGACTTGGCTTTTTTCTTCATAGTCAAACAACTCCAAGTGCCAGCTATGTTCCTAAAGCTTTCTTTATGTTTTATTTACAGAATCACAGAATCACAGAATTATAGGGGTTGGAAGGGACCTCTAGAGATCATCGAGTCCAACCCCCCTGCCAAAGCAGGCTCCCTACACCACGTCGCACAGTATATATATTTATATATATATAAATTACATATATGCATATATAATTAATATTTGTATACATTTTTCAAAATATGACATATTTTGTGGAATGTGTCTATCAAGAGCAATAGAGAATAATCAGGACACTCAGTCACTCATTTTGAGCTTAGTTTATGCCCTGTAGAAGTCATTAGGAAAGCTTTCTACTGGCCTCACTGTCCTCTGGAGCAGTTGTGTAACAAGAAGTCAGGTGCTACCATTGAAAAGCTTTGTTTATAACTGTGCGTTATTTCCATGAGAATGTTTGTTGGGAACTGAATAAACTATAGTCTCCTTTCCCACCTAGAAAACAAACAACTTTCATTTCAGTGCACTTGAGTCTATGGCTGAGCTGCATACATTCTCAAAAGCTATGGAAAAAGTAAAACAAACACCTGATAGAAAAATCCAAACCCACTACTCTATTTCAAATGCCCCAAACCAATCCTCAGCCAGCCAAGCCAGAATAAATGTTTCTCAGTGTTCTGCAGTCTCCCTTCTTTCCCCACGGCTCTCAGGTCAGTAGGTCCCTAGAGCTGGAGTCTAAGCTGTCAAACTCAAGGCCAGGTATTATATTCCAAGTTGAGCTAAAGTGTCAGAGCTAATGAAGATCATCCATCCATCATATTTGACACACTTAGCCAATACTTAATCTTCCTTATTCCACACTTACTTATAGGCTCTACCTAAGACAGAGAAGGGGGCATCCTGCCTGCATCCACACTACTTTGCCATGAACTTTATCAAAGTGTCATTTCAAACATCATTTAGAACAGATTTTCATAGAGTTGTAGAATGACTTGAGTTAGAAAGGATATTAAAGTATATCTCATTCGAACTGCTCTGCCATGGGTTGCCAACCCCTGGACCACACTCCCAATGCACATCCAACCTGGCCTTGTCCACCTGCAGGGTTGGGGCATCCTCAGCTTCCCTGGACAACCTCTGCCAGCACCACATCATCTGATAGAAAAAAAAATCCTCCTAATATCTCATCTAAATCTTCCCTCTTCTCCTTGAAAACAGTTCCCCCTTGTTCTGTTACTATCTGCCTGTGTAAGAAGTTGTTTTGTCTCCTCTTTATAAGCTCCTTTTAAGTACTGAAAGGCAGTGATGAGGTCTCTCTGGAGCCATCTCTTCTCCAGGCTGAACAAGCCCAGCTCCCTCAACCTTACTTATAAGAGAGATGCTCCAGCCCTCTGATCATATCCATGGCCCTCCTCCAGACCTGCCCCAACAGCTCCACATCTTTCTTGTATTTCAGTGAATTTTCACATAATTCTCATTTTTTTCTAAGTAATTTTCTAGTATTTTGTGATATAAATCTTGCATGTGTGATTTCTCAGGATCACATGTGATGTAGCATGGGCCAGAAAGCATTCAGAATCCAGGCAATTTTTCATTTTCATTTTTGTTAGTGTTTCATTATAGATCATATGTGCTAAGAAGATAGTTCTGCCATGGAAGTAACACAGAAAGTTAGGGAAAACTTCAAAGTTCACTTTTAAGGTAGAGATTTTTAAGCTTGTAGAGCAGCTTCCTCCTTTACATAGGTCTTAAGCAGAGAACTACTACTTTATGGAGAGTAAATGCCATTAGATTTTGCTGCATTACATTCTGCACTTTCAGGAGATGTGTAGGTTAAGACTGACCATGAGGATTCTACAGCTGACAATGGTAAATGTCCCAAGGCCATATTTTTAACTTCATTTCTACTAGGTAGTTCTAAAGGCTTGAAGACCAAGATATACAAACATTTAGGTAAGTATAAAAACTTTACTAAATGAAAACAACATTAAAATGATTTATAAGCAGTTTTCCACGTTCATAGGAGGTGCACAAACACTGCATTTGAAGACTGGAGTTGAAAATCTGAGTTTATGGTGGAGAGGTGCTGTTTCTAAACTTTAATTGTAAGAATGATTCATTGTCATGCCAGATGTTCATGGAAGATTATACAGAACTTTACTGCTACTAAGGTAACAAGGAACACACAAACTGAGGATTGCAGATGTATGAAAAACATGACAAAAGATCGTTTATTTAGCAAGATGCAGCGGGCACAGAAGAAAAACTCTGGAGAAACTGAACATTATATTTAGGCCAGAATAAATGGATAAGGAGGCAGATTCTTTGCCTAGGACATTTTAGAAGAAAATCCAGGTATCACAGAATATTGGGAGAAAGAAAAAAAGAACATCTGCTTTAGAGTGTCATTAAAAGCTTTGGGAATCCTGAACAAGTTTCCTTGGTAGAAACGTGCCCATCATGGTAGTAAGCAACAAGAGAAGAGAAATATTAGAGAAAACAGAGCACTCCAGCTGCGACAGAGATCCAGAGCATCTTCAGCTGATCTCCCACTGCCAACCCAAAGAGAAAGTAGGTAACTTAAAGGCTATAATAGCCACAAAATGGCCAAGGTAATAAGAGTATAGGACTGTTCCATTAGGGGAGTAACAGCACTTGATTTGGTGGTTAGACACAGCTCCAAATATGCAAGATAAGACAGTATGGAGCCAGATTCTGCACGTATTTCCTAGAAATCACTGGATTTTTAAAGGGTCAATTTAATCACAGAAAAAAAAATCTCCGGAGTACAGTTTCTAAGTGGTGCATTAATGTCTGCAGAGGTGGATTGTGCATCATATTCTGATTCCACATCAGGTCAGACAGTCCAAGTTCACTCTGTCCTCTGCAGAAATATCTTTACAGGCTTTGTAAATCACACCAAATTCTCCCAGAAGCAAATTCAGTTTCACACAAGATGCCGTGCTTTCCAAAACCTTGACTGTGGCTGGAGTTCTACTTTCAGAGCACTTCATAGCTTTTTCCACAGTCAAATTTTAGGGATAACATCAACAGAACTAAACACTGTCGCAAGATAACTTTTTTTCTCTTTTGGCTTGAAGTACTCTGAGACTATTGTTACCATGGAAAGCTACTACAAAGCTGAAGGTATTAAAACGGGCACCTTGGAAAGGAGACAGACATGGAACAATTTTGATGAAGGTTTTAATTATCACAGTTGCAAACCTGTAGCATGTTGAGGAAAGCAGAAAAGTGTTGTTGTTTTTGATTTCAGAATGATTTTTGTGCCATCTCCTTATAGCTGATAGCAAATAAAAAACTAACCACATATAGCCAAGTAAACCCTCTTTCATGTCATTTCAATCTAAGCACGTCTACATGATTCCAAACCTGTGTTGATTCTTTTCAGCTGCTGCCCTTCAGTTGAAGTGTGACTGGTTATCTGTGGCTGCTTTGATTCTCTCTGGGATTTCCTAGTACTAAGAACCTTTGAAAATAAAAACATTTTCCTGTGAAGTTCATCATCTGATGTAATCCCATCATCATACTTGCAATAATTCACCCAGAAGGTAAAAACATCTTCTGTATTAAATCATTCATCATTCGTTGAGCTTACAGCTACACGGCATTTCCAGTAAAGCTTAAGTTAGCAAGCAGTCTAGGTGCAAAGTGCACTCAGGAAGCAGTCATACAGCATTACACTTCTGCCCTCAGAAAAGCTTCCTACCACCACAGTCAATTTGGCCATTTTCTTTGGCTAGTTTTTCATGATGCTCCAGCTCCATTTTGGCAGAGTATGTTAGATTCACTTCTTCCAGCACGCAGGAGAAGTGGATCAGCAATGATATTTACATACACAAAGGCAAAAATAGGTAGTTTTCTGGAGAATAAGATGCAGTTAAAGACACGGCAGTTAAAGTACTAGCAACTGTGCACAGAAGAAACTAAGAGTAGTGATCATTTTTCCAGTACTTTGAAATTCTTCAGATATTTCACAGAGCAGAGGAAAAAAGTTTCTGACTTGGAAAGGTGATAGTTGCTCCAAATGTAATGCCTCATATTTATTTCCATGGGAACTACAAGAGGTACAAAGAGCAAGTAAGACTATTTGATGGAACAAATTCTCAGCTACAGCATTTTTCAACATGGTCGCCTCCATTAGTTGTGCATTTTCACCTGTGATGAACAAGAGCCTACATGCCATGCTCATGAAAATCCACGTGGCTATCCAGAACATGGCTTATCTTCTACGTTGTTTATGCCACTGTACCACCCACTGCCTCACTGTGCTCACATCCACTGTTCAGTCTCCATAAATGTTCAGCAAGCATGGATGAATTCCAACAGTTGCCATTTTTTTCTGCATGGAGGAAATCTTTTCCATAACGTCACTTCATACTCACTTCCATGTGAGATGCTATTTTGTTAGATGGCCCCTCTGCTACCATTTACCACACAGCAACAAAATGGTGAGTAGGTTCAGCGTCTATTGCCATACAACCACCTTCCACCTCTGACATTCTGGGCCAGCATAATGAAATAGGAGGTATTACTTTCAGAGCAGCCCTTGTAAATTTAAGGGTAAAGATTATTTGTGCACTGCATTTCAAGCAAGAAACAAGAAGTCAAACAGCTTCTTAAAAGCTACATACAAAAATCATTGCCTTTCCGTGCATCTTGTTCATCTCAACTCAGGCTCTTCGGAGCCACTGTGTACCTGCCTGTCAAAGCAGATACACTTTGGGATCCTTTGGTAAAGTAACCCTGCAGAATTTCCTAATGTTTATTTATTCCTTCCAGAGCTGTATGTTTTTAAAGCATTATGTTTGTGATATTCTACATTTCCTTACTGCTCTATCCATGCCCTGATCTTGAACCACATTTTACGAGATCAGAACACCACTGCAGCTGTTGTTTGGTCTCTGAGCTATCTGAGATGTATTTTCTGCTGCTACAAATATGCTGGGGAGTCAGTGGATGGGTAGTAATACTTTCCATAGAGGAATAATTAACCTGTAACTGTTGTTCAGTTCTAAAATCTAAAGTGGTGAAAATGAGAAGTGGCGTTTCTAGCATTTCCCAAAAGACAGCTACAAAATCAGTGCTGTTACCTCTGGTCACATTTGACCTTATCTGCTCTTCTTCACAGGAAAATTGACATCTTTGTGTCCATGCTTGTTCCACTGGGAGGGCTGCCACTTGACGCAATGAGCATGTATTACTTTTGTCAGTGAAGGCACAGCTTAGGACAGCTTCCAGGCTATTCAGAGCATGAGTCCAATAGCAAGAACAAAAACTAATTCAACTCCTTTTTTCTCTTTTTTAATTAATTGGAAAAGGATGGTGAAAGGAACACAACTTGTCTTCATTGGGAAACTGTAAAGTAAACACGGCAAGCCAAATGAGAAGTTAAGAGAGGTTAGCTGAATAAATCTCAGTGTGAGCAATATTATTTGCTTGATTCTTCAAAGCACACAGGCCAAGCTTGTCAGGATACACGCTCTTTCTATTTCACTAAACTACAAACTCCTCGTGCAGCCAACAGGGTCAGGTCTACTGCTGCAGTAATGACATGGGAAAAGTGAGAACATCAAAGCCGTAACTCATTTTTTCTAAATGCAGCTGGACTGAACTAAAATCCCTTTCAGATTATCAGATATATATAAATTGTAAAACTATGGCCAAGCAGTTTTGTTACTAAACTCAATAGCAACATTTTGCTCTCAGGTGCTTTCAGTGATGAGTCTGAGAGCAGAATCTGACACTGGACTATGTAAAAATGCCAAAGACTGGACTAAATTTTAAGAGAGAAAATGATTAAGAAAGTTGGATAACAGACAGAAATACATCCCTAACCTTAAAGCTTAAAAGATGAATGCTTTCAAACAAGCCTGTTTTAGACAGCATAACTGTTGGAATCATGACCTTATTTAGTTCTCTTTTACCTACAAATGGGCACATAAATCACCAAAGGTATTTCAGACCCTAAGTGGGTTAATAGCTATGACACCCAGTATACTCCATGGTCTTACATAAATAAATAAATAAATAAAATAGAAGTTACGTGTAAAATACCACATATAACTTTGATTTGGTATTCATTTTCTAACCTTGATGTCTGCAATGCGGGAAAGTCTAAGGAATGTTCTTCTCACCACTGTGGATATGCTGCTATCCTAATCAGATGCAGCATTTCTCACTGAAGTATAAATAAAAGGCTGTGAAGTAAGCCTTTTCTTAGAGTTTTTGGACTTCCAAACAGGCTGTATTGGAGGCAAGGGTCAGGGATCCATTAGATCACTACCGAGTCAGAGAGCAACAAGGTCCAGCAAAGGCCTAGTAGAACTCAAACAGCAGATTTCTCTTCAGTGTATGACTGCTGAGTGTCTTACAAACCTATGAGACAAGAAGCCTGTGGTGGTTCTGAGGTCTGCAACTAACCTAGAGTATAGCAGCTGTACTTTATCAAAGGCATTTTTTAACTGTTAGTACCTCAGTATTTTGGGGGGGAATCTTTCCATTTTGCCATTTACTGGGATGAAGCCATCAAGCGTGACAAGCAGTAGATAATTGTTAATCACAGTTTTCACACCTACAGACACCTCCACCTTGCTCATACTTCATTTTACCAGTGTTGCTGTCACTTCCAAACCTGGGTTGTCTCATCTGCTTATCTGAAAGCTGCATTTAGATGTTGTACCCTTGAGACTCATTTCTATGGGACTTGGATTCAATTAATACCATGCCTGAAGATTTTGTTTCTCTTGTAAGCTGGAGTGCATGTATTAAGAACGAACCCCTTAGGGATACAGAGCAAATTTATTGCGAGACTGATCAAAAACAGTGCCATGAACTTCCCCAGGAAGTAAGGGCTATTTATACTTTTTGGTATAATAAATAAAACCAAGTGATCTGGGTTATAGTGTTTCTTCTATGTTTAGACCTCACTGAATTCCAACAGTGGTAGGAACCTTTGTTAAGTGAAGCAAATCTTTTTTGTGTTTCACATGGAAATTTATGTCTTTCCCTAATATGTTTATAGTGCTATAGAGCTGGTTCTTGCTTAGGAGCAGCTCTCTTATAGACAAAATACTAGCAGGGGCTTATTAAACTGAAATTATGTCTGCCTACAAAATAAGTTTTATGATATTCACATTCTCCAGGAATTTAGGAGACTTGAGGAGAAAACAAAAACAAACCACATGCAGTCTTAATCTCAGCTCCCTGCTTGTTGGCTCCTTCTCTGACCTCGTAGATTTTTCAGAGTATTGATTTACAGCATTTCCCAAAATATTATGTATTTTTTCCTAAAGGTTTTGCTGTCCTGATTTTTTTGGAAAATATTTAATATTTGCTTGTTTTAATGGGAGGAGGAGAAGAGTTTTTTAGTTATAATGAATGATTCATAGCTCCTGGGGATCATCCAGGGACTCCATTTATAGATGCTGATTAAAATGCAGTAATAAAACATGAAAGGTTTGAAAGCCAACAGTGATGCCTCGGAAGGTAAAACACTGATAGGAATTACTGACAGCCTCTGAAAATCCTCCTCTATAAATATATATTCAAACATTCTAGTTTCTGCATTTCTTTTTTTCTCTTCTGCCTTGTCTCTCTTGCAGGTGCCTTCTGTTTGTGCAATTTCAGGTCAATATTCCAGCAAGATGAGTTTCTCTGTAATTAAATCTAACATTATTCTTAATTTACATTTTTACTCATTTTTAGCCTGCGGTGTTTATTTGCATGGAAAGAAATTGTCTTCAAAGGATATATTTAGCCTATATATCGGATTAGAAATGTAAGCCAATCATGCAACGAGGTTAAATTTAAACCCTGTGGAAATGTTACAAGTCTATTCAGTTTTCTCAGCACTGGTACCTGTACTGTTAGAGGTCATACGAACTTCAGCTCCAGTGGCAAATGTAATTTACCATCAGACAGAGCACAAGAAATCCCCTTCAGATAGACTTCTGTGACATTTGTTATGACATTGTTGTGACATTGTTAAGGAGAAGCCTGAGCAGGCTGTTTTGAAGCTGATGAGCTGAAGACTGCAATTGTGCTTAAAAAATATGAAAAAACAAGAATAGAGTGGAAAGTCAAGCCAAAAACGCAGAGCATTTTGCTTGTTCTTCTTTTCTTATCACAAGCAACATATACCAAATCTTATATCAGAATCACCCACCAGTACTGGTAGACCTGCACTTGTATTTGTTGCATTAGCAGATGGTGATATTGATGCTGATATATAAAGCTACGTTTGAGTTACATGTTTGCCTTAGCTGTTCCTTTCCAACACAGTTTGTCCCCGCTTTACAATAAAAAAGTAGAAGCCAAATATTTTGGATTTTTTAAAATAACTTTGCTGTTTTCTTGAATGTGGCTGCCTAAGATGACAACCACGTTTACTGTCCACATAAAGCCTATTTATATCTACTGATTAAAATTCAGCTTCTTATTCCTGAGCTGCAAGTGGAACTCCCCGTACAGCAAAAGGAGTTGACACATCCATTCCAGTAATGGAGCCTCAATGGAGAGGTGACTTAGAAGATCTGTCCTCATGGAGTCTTGATCTCTTTGACCTCAGAGAGGTATCAGAAAGAGGCAGCGACTGCTTCCTCACCTGTGTATTAGTGTCGAGGCTTTCAACAGACTGAAGAGAAATCTGATTATTCACGGTGCTGTTAATTTTACTAGTCATTAACGAGAGATTACAGGGACTGGATGTGATTGTCAAATTCCAATGAACTAGTAACAAAATACTAAAATGAAGGTGTTTTAACATATGGAAAATTACAGGGTGGGAAATCTTTCTAAAATGTGTTTTTACAGCAGACTTCATTAAACAAGATATTTCGAGGCACTTCCATTATAACCTACAAACTTCTGGATGATTTGCTACGGGGATATTCGTGTTTTCTAGGGCATGAGCTCACTCACATGGTGCATTTTGTAAGTGCGTGAACAGGAGCTGAAGAAAGGGTTTTAAACAAAGAAGAAACTGGACAATATATTCTCTACCAAAGCCATGAGGCTCATGGTATGTCCATCCCTGTGCAGAGCTGCACTGATTTCAAAAGGGTTTCAGATGGACATCAGGGTGCCTCCTCACAGTGCAGAATTAGGCTGTACTGAACGTATTTAATATGATTGCGGACAGCTAAGCTGATTATCACTGTGTGTCAGATAATACATTATGCAGCTGAGTGGCTAATAGATTAAACAGAGAAAGCCTGATCTCAGGGCATTTTTAGTTGTTTTGGATTATATTCCCCCTCTAGGAATGTCACTGTGAACCTGGAAGGCACAGAAAATGCTCTTTTTGTCCCCCAAGGTTTGCAATAAACCTGCTTAGAAGTACATATGAAGTAAACACTTTCTTCTGAATGCAGAGAATTGGGCAAACTTTATTGTCATTTTGTTCTATAAGTCTTAATACAAGGAATATTAACACAGATAGATAATAGATAATGAGAATAGATAATTAGGTATATGCGTTGTTATAGAAAATCAGGCAATTATTATAAGAATTCTTTAGTTTGGTTCCAGTATCTAAGTTTTCACTTTAAAAAGGGTTTTCAATCACAAAAGTGTAAATGAAATGCCACTACTAATGAAAACATATTTGCTCGATGACATAGTGGTGTATACAACATGCAGCCTGAGAGGGATCAGGATTTCACATTTGGTTCTATTGCCACAAAGTAAATGAATAGAATTAACAACGTAACATAATTTAAATGAGATTTTCTTTTTCATATTTACATTTTTATGTTTCTATTTTTGGAAGCTGTGTTTAGTCACTTAAACTATTCAAGAGTCCAGCATCTCAACCTCCTTCACTGTGAAAATGTGGCCATGGCTAGTGGCATAGCTCTCCCCTTAGTCAG
The DNA here is from genome assembly GCF_039878825.1 of Excalfactoria chinensis. Taxonomy (NCBI): domain Eukaryota; kingdom Metazoa; phylum Chordata; class Aves; order Galliformes; family Phasianidae; genus Excalfactoria; species Excalfactoria chinensis. Next base: position 29,870,727 of record NC_092827.1, on the reverse strand, counting down.
CTAGCACCCTGCTGAATAACCAACATGCATGAGATGGGAGACGGCAAAAGTTAAGGAGGTCTGGCAGTCTGGAAACAGCCACACAACTTTACAATCACAGAGTCACAGAGTAAAACAGTTTGGAAGGGAAATATATGTTGGAAGTATGGCCAGCTGGACTGAGATGCCCAGGGCTGCTTCTAGACTGGAATATCTCCAAGGACAAAGATCCCACAGCTTCTCTGAGCAGTTTGTTCTGCTTGATCACAATCACAGTGATCCATTCCCCCCACCCAAAACTGATCAGAATCTCCCATGCTGTATTTTGTCTGTCTGCCACACATCCTTGCCCTGGGCACCTTAGGGAAGAGACTGGATCAATCTTCTCCACACTCTCCCAGTAGGTAACAGTGAACATCAGCACATTCTCACCTGAGCAAAGCCTGCTGCCTCAGTTTTTCATTCTGTGTCATGTGTTCCAGTTCCTTGATGATCTTCTAAACAACTCACCATAGGTTCTCATTTTTCTTCTACTGGGGATCTTGAAATCAAGCACACTATTTCAGTTGCGGTCTCAAAACAATGCAGAATGAAAAGAATCATTTTCTTGAACTTGCTGGCTGATATCCTGTTATTGCTCTCCAGCATGTGAAGGACCTTTACTGCAGCCAGAGCCCATCACTAACTTCTGTTCAACCTGCTCTCCACCATGACCCCCTGGCTTGCATTTGCTCTGCATGCATTGCCACGTGGTTACTCTGTCCCTGAGGCCAGCAGGGCTTTGATGGCTGAGTTCAGCCCCACAGCCCCTGAAAGGCTAGAAGAACAGGGCTGGGGTGGTCATGGGGCCAGCTCAGACCCTGCAGCTACCAGGATATAAAGCCACAGGGCCGGCCATGGCTGAGCCAAGAAGTGCAATCTATGGGCCAAAGTTCACTGTAAAAGCAGATCCTGTCAGCAGGGATCAGTCCTGTCCACAGTATCTCCACAAAGGACTTGGAAACACCATCAGGAATACTGAGGAAGTTCTCTGTCACAGTGCTGGCCTTGAGGCACAGCAGCCACCAGTGCCACTGAGAGGCTCCCAGAGCAGTTCAGTTCAGGGCTGCAGATGCAGAGCCCAGGTCCCAAACGTCATGCAGGGCTAGCTCTCCTGCTGCCTGCAGAGACCTCTTGTGTTGTGCCAAGATGAAGTTCCCTGCTAGCACAGGTCAGGGCGTACTCGTGAGATGGATGGTTGAGGTATTCAGAATAATTTAGAGGCTTTTATACCTATCTGCTATAGACGTCTCTGCTCTTTGCAGGCAATTTGGACAAGAATGACCTTTAAAGGTCCGTTCCAACTCGAATGATTCTATGATTCTGTGATCTTTCTCTGAGAAGTACTGCTGTGGAAACCTGTTCCATGCCTACTGGCTGGCTGCCATTACATTAGTACATGAATTTTAAAGGAAGATAAATGATGCCGGACACAAGGTTTTCCTCATTAAGCAAAACGCAAAGGAAACAGCTCGGCAATAAAGCCAGCTTTAAAGGGGAATCATCCGAAAACTACAAGAACCTGAGGAGGAGGAGAAAGAAGAGAAGGAGGGAGGGTTCTGCCAGTGCTGAAGCTCCACCTAGAGCATCTGTGCGCTACTGCTGCTCGCTGTGCCTGCCTCCTCTTTCCCCATCTCTCCGTCTCCCTAGGAGGAACAGTGAGGTGGGGAGGCCTGAGATACACCAGGGGCACCAGGTGCCCACGCTGCATGAGAGGGGATGGGAGGCTTAAACTCCCGCTGCTACGACATGTGCCGGGATTTGAGTTGGAGGGACTGCGGCTTCTTGGGGTGGGAAGCACCTCCATCGGCAATGTCTTCTGCAGAAATGTTTCCATTTGGAAATGGAAAACTGGATGGGAAACTGCAAACAAGGCATTCTAGGTGGGAATTCTGCACTTATGTTGGCAGGCCATTCAGCAAAGTTAGCATGGAACCAGTATCTTAATATAGTAAGCATAATTGCTTGGGCAGCTACAGGCAGCTTTACAAGCAGATTTAGCTAGCAAACAACACCAAGCAAACTAATAGAAGTGGGATGCTAATGAAAGAATTAACGGATTATGGATTTATTAGCATCAGTTGATATAGTTTCCCAGGAAATCAGATTGTCAAACAAATTGGTACTGCTTTAATGAGACTAAGTGCTCATTCACTGCTCATGATGACAGTGGTTGAAACAGCGATTTTACCAAACACATGACAGAATCTTGCATTTAAAATAAATAAATAGCTGTAAACAAAATAAATGTAACATATACAGTTATTTTAATTTTTTAAAGTGATTAACTACTCCGCCACAAAAATATGCTCTCAGTGAAGTGCTCTCATTCCTAGGGACTGCATATTTTATTAGTTCCTAGAGGGAACTGTTTTAGCACGAGTCTTTTCAATACATTTATCAGTGACCTTGGTGGAAACATTGCATTACTGCACATAAAATTTGCAATACGACATACATTTCTATGATAATGTGGGAAACAACAAAGGCAACCATTTTATTATCTAAACTGATCAGTCATTCGTTGAGATAAAAAAAAAAATGTCCAGTTTTGCTAATGAAAATTTTAACACAAATGTAATGAACCTAAGAAGAAAAAGCATAATCAGATTTCTAGTTACAGGGCTGAGTGCTAAAATGCAGTAAAGCATGGAACCCCATCAGAAGAAAGGCCAGCAAGTCAACAGTGTTTAGGTGAAAAGTCCTAGTCCAAACACTGCATGCATGAGAATTCCAATTATAATGAACCTTCTTAGGAGCACTCTTTTCAAAGCTTGCTTCTCTCCTGTACAAGCACCTCATCCTGTCCCCTACAACAAGATTAACAACAACCCGTAGATCTCTTCTATCACACAGAATGGCAAGGAGTAAAATATTGTTAATTGCCAGCCAACCCACATCACAGGAAAGCAATTGTCAGCCCCAGCACTCCTCATATGTCAAATGCATTCTGCTCTATGGAGTCAAACACCATGGCTAACATAAGAAGGCACCTCAGAAGATCATCTTGTCCAACCCCTCTGCTCGAGCAGGCTCAGGCAGAGTAAGCTGTGTGGTACTGGATCCAATTATGTTTCATGTGTCTCCAAGGATGGAGCCTCCACAGCCTCCCCAGGCAAATTTCCTTTGTTAGGCCACCTGCACAGTAGAATATGCATGTTCTGTTTCAGTGGAATTTCCTTTTTATTTATTTATTTTTTTTTTTTCAAAGTACACCCTCTGTCACAGGGCACAGCTGAACTCCTGGCTCCATTTCCTTTACTCCCTTCATCAGCTCTTTACAGATTGATAAGATCCCCTTTTCCAGGTTGAGCAGCTCAAGCTCCCACAGTGTCTCCCGAGCTCCAGTCTCTTCATCATGTTTGTATCTAATGATCATCCTGGCATAGGTATGCAGCTGAGCTTGTCAGAGGCTGGATACGACCTTTGAGCTGCCATCCAGTTAAAACCACAAGGTTAGCTACTTTCAGTATCCTGTTTCTTTGAGAACTACTCCAGTTTGTTTCATCAGCATTCTTTCACCAAGTGACACTTTGTCTTAGTCAACCAGGACTTAGAGGTTGTTCTTACTGTGTACTGAGGCAAACACTGCTGAGGTGATTTAGCATGATACCAATCCCATTTCCCTGGGCCAACAGCTTCAACCACCAGTGCAGGTGGGTGAGTGTGGCTGACGCTGAGTGCAGTGATTGATCACACGATATACTAGGTCTTAAAAAGAGGAATGACAGTTTCAGTTATAAAAATGAAAAGGGAAAATACATCCTCAAAGCAGTTTTAATCAAAGAAATCATCCCTGAAAAACAATATGGAGGCACAGTACCAATAACAGAATACTTTAGGTCTTATTATCCAGCCCCCACCAAAGTTACTACAAATTCTGAAAATATGAAAAGGATGTTGTTGGTTTACTGGTATTTAATCCCAGATAATTCCACTAAGCTGATGCAAACATCACAATATTTAATTTGTTTCAAGCTGTAAAGGCTCAGATTTGCCCTAAATAGGATTTTAACAAATTCAGGTAATTAAGTTAAGAATGATGCTTCCAAACTGCTGTCCTAATCCAGTGATGCCCAAAGTCCCCAAGGTGTGTGTTCGCTAAGAAGTACCTCAAACTTCACAGCAGTGGGCAGCTTGGGAGGTATCTTGAGGACAACTCACCTGTCTGTTCACACCCTGTAACAAACCAGATTTCAGAGGTACACCCAGGTTTCCTAAATTCCAGCTTTATCCTCTAATTGAAAGAGGGTACAGATCCCCACCTTCCACTTCCCCAAAGACTGTGATGTTTGTGCTCACCGGACATGTTCTATTTTGCATTAAAATTTACTGCAAGGTTGATGATATGGTCAGGTGGTTCAAAGTGGTGTGAGTTAATCCCTTGTGACTACCAGACACTCATAAAAAATCAAGATATCTTCACATTTTGAATTTTTTTAAAGCTTTTCTTTTTCTTCTCAGTCCCAGTACTGCGCTTGTGTAACTCTTGACAATAAAATAGTCTTCAAAGCAGCCACATTCAACACTGAGGCCAAATTTGTTTTGATAAAGCAGCCATTCTCTTCAGTGGCTTGGAAGATACATTTGACCTTATTCTTCTATAAGATAATTTGTATCACTAAACTCTACAGCGTCAGAACAAAATTCATTTGCTATCCTAGCAATAGGAAGGAAATTTAAAGTCGAAAGAGACAAATGTTCAGAAGCAACATGCATTGCTTTTGATTAAAGAACATGTCAAAATTATTTGGCCTCTGCATTTTCATTTCTTTTCCTCGAAGACTAGTAAGCACATTGTGAATACGAAACCATAGGTTGTACAAAGCAGCAGAAACACATTCACAAATGCCACGTTTGTACTTCAAAATGAGATTGTCTAGAAAAGCTTTGCTAAAGCCAACTAAGAACAAAAGCAGCATTTAATAGAAAACTACCAGATTCTGAGCAATCTGTGTGAAATCCTCTTGGATGTCTCCTTCACATAATTTTTTTCCAGTCATACAGTCACCAGTTGTTTTTTCACCATCCATTCCACCTTCCCAGGATTTTTTTTTTGTTATTTAAATGGCTTATAAAATGTTTGCTGCTATCCCATAAGCAAAAAAAAATGCTTTGCTTGACTTTATTTTGGGACCAATACCCGCAACATGAGCAGTGAAAGCTTCTTATAGAAGAAATGGACTATCTTCTTTTATTACGTAGACATGTTAGTTCCTCAGACTGTAAGTTATCTTCCCAAAACTTACAATCAACCAGTTTTGTCTTTCACCTGATATTTCTCAACAGGGAAGTTGTGAACTGAAAATAAAAGGAAGTGTACTAAAAGGAAATGGTTGACGAATGAAATATCTAGCTAGTACTGTGAAGCACACAGAAACGTTTCTCTAATTGTACCGTATTTCTTTCGTTAATATTTCAATATTTCACAGGCTTGGGAAATTGTATTGTTAAAAATAATTCACCATGAACATCGCCGAAAGTGCTTCTTTCATACATCTCCAAGTTCAGCTCAGTTCACAGGAGCCCATTCTCTGTTGGCTGTCAGGGACACAAAAGGGATGTCAGGAATGCTGCAGCAGCTCTAATGCCATTGCAGGCTGAGAACGCTCAAAAAAACGCTGTTGAAGGGTGTTGTAACCTGTCACAGGACATGAACTGACACCAATAGAAATCCTTTAAAAGAATTATAAAAGGAAAACACAGAAGGTGAGCGGTGACTTTTCAGTAGATGACTCAGAAGCACTTGAGAAAAGAAAGAGTGGAAAGACTTCATGTCACCTTGGAGTCTGGGGCATGGGAGATAAGTTCTGAAAGAGATCTCGGGCTTTGTGTGTCTCAGGATGGGTGAGCACACAGTGAGGAAAGCAGCCAGCCTCCCACAAAAACACGGCTTATTTTGACAAATGCATTAAGGAGTACAAGGAGACCATAAATGCACAGCTTCACCTATGACTTCTCCATCTGGTACTGCCCCGAGGACCACGCCGTCACCTCCATCATTGCTGAATTCTTGAGCATCAAAAGAGACTGACAATTATTTGTATTTGAAATATTTTGATGGTAGAATTGCAGATAATTAAGAGCAGCACTAACACACAGTGTATCATTCATGCAGGAAAATATTTCAGCGTATGTTAAAGAACTTCAGCTGGATCCTAACTATACCCACATACAAGCCCTAATAAAAAGGTTTCACACACATGATAGACCGCCTTCACAGCAGCACAGAGAGGGAGCAAAGATCTGCCCTGCTACAAGCACTCTTGGCCTACACAAATCTATAGAAATTATTTGAGCCAAATTCTCTTTAGTATATGCTCCTGGATTTTGAACACAGCTTTTCTGTAACAGTGAAGATGCAAACTCCTATGTCTGGTGCATATACACGAGAGAGGTGTGTAAATGTTTATGCACCTGTTTCTAGTGTGCAAGGCAGTATTATCTTCTAGCCTGATCTGACTCCCTCAGAAAATCTGAAGGCTGCAAAAGCCAAAAGGGGCATTTTTTGGCATTTCATACTCAGTCTTGGATCTTTTACAGAAATTGAGCGTCGAAGTCTGAATTTCACAGCAAATTTCAGCATCATGCTTTACTCCTGGTTAAGGCAGGAAGAATCACAGAATCACAGAACACCAAAACGGCTTGGGATGGAAGGGACTTTGAACTGACCCAGTTCCAACCCCCTGCCATGGGCAGAGCTGCCACACATTAGTTCAGGCTGCCCAGGTCCCCATCCAACCTTGCCTTGAGCACTTGCAGGGATGGGGCACCCACAGCTCTCTGGGCAGTCCAGGCCAGTGCCTCACAGCCCTCTTAGTAAAAATTTTCCTCCTAATACCTATACTATCTACATATATCTCTTCGGCTGCCTTGTTTAAATCATCATGTATCATGTATATCACTAGGTCCCCAGTACACAGCCAAGTTATGGCATTCAAAGCAATACCAAGATTTTCCCCTTCCAAATTCAAACATCATCTTTGTTCTGGTAATTGAGGGAATCTGTTTTATTTGCCACATTAGATACAGTCAGTATAACAGTTCCCACCCAGTATGTCATAGGCATCCCACAGTGTAGTTGAAATCAATAGCATTTTTCTGTGCATCAGGGATTTCCCATCAATATTTACATGCAATGATTAAAAGCGCAAGGGCTCCAATAATCATGGGGTCTTCACCACTGTTGATACCTCTGGGAACATTGTGACACTGTGATCTGGTTTAGTGTTTGAAGGCTTCCATCCCTCTCTTTAAAGCAGCCCTCTTCTCCCTTAAGCTGTGAGGCAGTGGCATTTTTGCTTTCAAGCATAGGAAAACATGTGCTTCTGCTTCTCTCTCTAGCTCCAGAATGAAACACTTTGTTCCAACAACATCTCCATCCAAGCAGGCAGTTACGGCATCAGTCTGGCTTTACAAAGACAGAAGAAAATTGCAAAACATTACTTTCTGCTCAGGTGATTCACATGTTTGCCTCATCCGAGGGAATCCGAAATGTCATACCATTTATCTTTACCATATCAAATGCAGTGTAGAGAACACAATATTTGTAGGTTTTACATTAACAGGTTCAGAACCTCTATTGATTAATCCCTATGCCAATATTGCACAATGTCTGAGTTCACTCCAGTCGGGCAGCTGATTTAGGAATGTTAACATTATTTTGGCTGGAGCAGCTGATGGAGAAGCCTGATTAGATCGTTCTGAACAAAAATCCTAAATTCAGTCCAGGTACTGAAGATACATAATGCCCAAATTCAATTCCTTTACTATTTACATTCAATAACTAACGATTACTTAGTTGTTAACCAAACCCAAAGGGTTAGTCATGATAATTAGACCATGAATTATTAACACACACACACACACACAAAATCTTCAGTATTTCTTCTTCTTCTTTTTTTCCCCCCCCCTTTTTTACCCCCCCTTTTCTCCTTCTTCATTTTATTTTTTTTTTTAATTGCTTTCTCTGCTTATAATTTTCTTAGCTGGAGTAGGCATGGAGATGGATTATGAATCTCTTTCATCCCATTTACAGCAGTAACAGCATTTCAGACTCTGGCCTGGCCTGCTGCCAGAGACAGGCAATACATTTCCTCCAGTTGCGAGCAATAAAATTATTCTGTCTTTGTTATTCCGCGTTTCCCTGGATCTTTTTGAAGGACAGGAATGAATCTCTGCCAGCGTCGCTGTGATGAATTATACGCTTTAGCTGTTTAGCACAAGGGTGAGCTATACAAAGCCACGGGAAGCTGAGCTGAAAAAATGATCCAGAGTAGGTTTTATTGTTTTTTTTTTCAAATCAACTTCATAATAGCGATGCAAATATAGCAAAAATAGTAAGTGCAATTAGGAAGACAATCGAAATTAGGAAATTAAGACCAGTTGTTGGTGGATTTCTTTTTGCTTGCCTGCCAGCTGTGATTCTGCTGTCAAAAAGTCAAAAGCTCTATTGAGTTTGGGAGGCTCTGCGTCAGGTCTACACCGCCCCAGTGCTTTGGTGCTCTTGCAAACACGTCTCCATCCCTTTTATTTGGAGTTTCTGCCAATATGTTACCAGTTGCATCCCAGCCTGTTTGTTAAACTGCATTTTCAAGACACGCAGTTGTGCACATTAAGAGTTCTTGCGTACAATCAATATAATTCAGTTTTTCTTTTCCTACAACTTTCATACAAAATGTTCTATTTTATTCCATCCAGATTCCTACGCCATTTTCATTGCTGGGTTACCATACTGGATTCCACCAGTAAGTTAAATGGGGGAAGGTCAGCTATTGGTTTCTCTTTCCCCAGAAAGGTGCACGATTGAGCACATTCATCATTAAAGGTTATCTCAAGGCAGCTCAGAGAGACACCTGCAAACCACATGCGAATGGTGATGAGACCAGGCAGGGTGCCCCACTCCTCAGCGCCTTCCGACCCTGCACAGCACACCACCAACCTGAACACGACCTCCAACACCAACCAAGATGGCGGCGCAGGGGCAGGTCCCGGACCTGACACGAAGCTCCCTCCGCCTTCAGGCGCCGCTATGGCACCACAGGACGGAAGCAACGCATCCGGCGCTACCCGCGACGCCCAGCCTTCGTCCCGCCCCCCTTGCAGTGACTAAGCCACTCAAGCAGCCAAAATTTAGCTTCCGTCCAATAGGAGCAGCAGTCGGTTTCCACTGACACCAATCAGACGCCATAGCCGTTAAACTGGCAGCGCTAACGGCCAATAGCTGATAAGGAGAGCCCACCTCCCTCTGCGCCCCGTTGCTGGGGCAGCCGCTGTCAATAGCCCCCGAGCGCCGCCGCGGCTCCTTTAAGTGTAGCGTGGCAACGGCGCCGCGTCCGTCGCGCCGCGCGGGCCGAGCTAGCGGCGGCCGGCCCGGGCCGGGCCAGGCCCTACGGGGGAGCGGGGCCCAGGGCAGCGGCCCGGCCTGAAAGAAGGGCCGAGCCCCTGAGGCCTCGGGCCCGAGCTGGGTAAGCGGCGGCTCCACGGGGGTGGCCGGACAGTAGCAGCAGCCGAGGAAGGTGGGAGGTTGCAGCGCTGTCCCGCGGCGTGAGGTGCTCCGCTGGAAAGCGTTAGCCCTGAGGTAACGCTCGGTGCGTTCCTTAACGGGCTCTGGCAGGGCTGTGGCGTTGAGACACGGAAAAGGTGGGGGAGGAGCAGGGATGCTGCCTTCTTTGGCGGTGATTTGCTCTGAAGTTCGGCATTCCCGTCTCTTGGGTGGGTGTTTCTGTCTGAAGGCTACTTTCTTGCTTTCTTCCGCGCCGTTAGGGATCAACACCTGAGCTGCGTGTTGTCAGGACGGCCCTGAGGCTGAGGGCCTGGCGCTTGGGCTGAGCCTTGCTCTGCAGTGCCGGGCCCGTGTGTGTGGTGAAGGGAGGAAGAACCTCCGAGTGGTTCTCTCTCCCTGTTTTTCGCTCATAGCCTGCTTTCTGGTTCTGTGGTACGCTTAGGAGCGATGGGAGGCAGCCCTCTGTCATCCCTTGGGGTTGTGTTGTGACCTCTGCAACGCTGCTCCACAGTGACCTGCAGCCTTACTGCTTGCCAGTGCGTTTGGGTTGGGTTCTTTCTTTTTCTTCCCACTAACACCAGAGGGTTTCACAAGGGCAAAGACGTAAAGAGTAGCAACAGATAGTTGCTGAAGTAAACAAGTGTGAAATTCTGGAAATGGAGCTTTCTGAAGTTGTGTAAGTCCCAGACTTATTTCATGGGTGCTGTGTTGGTCTGATCTCGATGCATTCAGCTGCTAAAGTGGGGGGGGGGGGGGGGAGGGAGAAGTTCTGCTCACTTTGATGGAGTGTTCTGCTTTGGTTTGTTGGTGTGTATTCCTTATATTGTTTCAGGCCATATTTTTTTCCCCCCAGTAATTCAATGTTTCCCTCTTTACATCATTAAAGGTACTGGGACAAAACCAGTATCTCTGTAGATTTTGCTCAAGCAAGTTATGGTTATTTTTATAATAACTCAAGCTTGTTGGTAACAGTTGAAAAGTCAATGAACCAAAGAATTTCTTAATTGAATAATCCTTAAGCCATCTAAAGTAAAATCCAAATGCCTATAACAGTGATTTGTTTGCTCTGAAGATAAATTCTGTGGTTTTTGTTAATGTTAATCAAATTGCATTGTAAACTGGTGGAAAATGGCATCTGGCAAAGCTTGAAAGATGCTTCCTGTTTTGTATGGTAAGTGTGGCGATATTAGCAAGTGATGGAACTGAAAACCAATTGAAGGTTTGGAAGTGTTTTGGGGGATTTCCTCGAGGGAGCTTCCATTGGTTATACTTTTCCAAGTTATTTTCTGTCTGATGATTTCTAACTCCCCCCCCCCCCCTCCCCCCCCCCCCCCCCTCCCCGCCTTTTTCCAATGAGCATCAGAACAGAAATTACTGTTCTTTGCTGTATGTCAAAGTAATGCTTAATGCAGGTTGCTAAGGGAGGTGGATGCCCCATCCCTGGCTGGACAGGGCTTTGAGCAGCCTGATGTAGCTGTAGGTGTCCCTGTTCATTACAGGGCTGTCGGGCCAGATGGCCTTTAAGGGTCCTTTCCAACTCAAGTAATATATGATTCTATGAAAATATTCTTGAAAGGGAGCATCCAGTAGAGAAGTGGATACATTTTTACATGTTACTTCACAAGATAATGTTTCTCTGTTTTAAATACCGTTGTGAAACGCATTCTTCCAAAAGGTTATTGCCTATTCAGTGAGTGCTCATGGGACTATAAAATTACTGACTGATCATCTTTAAGTTAGTAAGTGAAAGCGAATGTTCTTTTTTTATATATATAATTAGACATCTAGATAATTGAATCGCAGACACTTACATTTTTCCCCAAACGCGATACCACTTGTTTTGGTTTATATACATTTTCGTCTCAAGAAGAAAAAATATTGTGCACAGAGATTCCTTTCAGTGTCTTAACAGCAGACACAAGTAGGGTGTACCTTGGCTATACACCCATCACTGAAGATAGCTGCCCAATAGAGAAGTTAGTACCGCTGCAGAAGTTAGGTGTGCAGATGTTAATGGCTGTGGATGTGGTGCCTTTGGTGCCGGGTTGCCCACCTCAGCACTCCGGGGCAGTCCGTGCTGCTTGACTTCCCACCACATTGTTTCATTCAGCCCATTGCTGTGGGCAAAAAAGGGAACACATGTTAGACTCAGAGCTGAGAACTGGTTGTTAATCTAATTAAAATCTTAACGGTCTAATCAAAGGCTTAGTTCTAGTTCAGATATTAACACAGTTCAGGTTATGTGCAGTTACAGTGATAAAGGTACAACCTCTGATACCAAACTTCCTTCACCCACCAACTTTCCCTCTGGGACCTGAAGGGCTTTGTCTGGGGCAGGGTGGAGCTGTCAGTGTCCCACATCCTCTCTTGGAAGGAGGGAGTGTGTTGATGGTTTACTTCTCTTTGTGTCCATTTGGGGTTGCTTTTATGCTTGTTAACATGCTGCACACCTTGTTCTTTTTTCAGCACTTCATGGCTCTGTATCATATCACCAAATTTACTACATTTGGTGTATTTTACTCATGTTAAGAACTTGTCCTTTGTTATGTGTATTGATGTTTATAGAACTGATTTTACCCATTACTGAGGCTGTATCACCTGGTGAGCAATCATTAATTGACCACTGGTGAGCTATTACAGTCCAGGGCCCCCCTGTTGCCCTGTGTACTTTAAGGCCCCCAGTCATCCCATGCTTGTGATCTTCCATGCTCTATTTTTCCAAGGCTTGCAGACAGTTTGCTCTGCACAGAATAACTAGTGCTTATTGCTATCTGTTATAAATCAAACTATGGGTGCTGAAGTGTGCAGTTATACAAAGCTAAGCAAAAACTAGTTAGGTAAGTTGTGTGGTGGTTAGCTAATTTCCTTGCAGCTAAATAAACCCCAATAAAGCTCCAAACATCCAAGAGGAGTCCAGACAACGTCTGACAAGTCTCGTGGCCCATTCTGATAGCTGAAAATAAAGCCTATGGCTTCTTGGAAGAGGTGACAACACCTCATTTGTTGTAGGCTGCAAACGCAATTACAGTTTTTATGTTGTTTCAGTCAGGATGACTGAAGTAGTTTGATGCCTGTTACAGCCCTACAGAGTATTATCTTCAGATTTTATGTTATTTTACTATTTTACCATTAGCTTATATTTTATGGTCTATCTTCAGTATGACTTGAGGTTCTATCTTGTGGAAGCAGACCTAATGCAGTCTTACCTGTGCACACTGTAGAGAATGGGATGTTGCCAAAACTGTGCCTGTGTTTCAGTTTGGAATCAAGGAGCAAGATAACAAATTCTGTGAGCAGTTTGGGAGTGTGGTTGTGCCCTCCTAAGTTCAGGTGTCTTACATGATCTTAGTCTTGCGCTTATTAGTGCTTGTGAAATCTTTTTCACCTTCACAGGCAAACATGGTAATACAATTATGGTTAGGTGTATACTTCTGAAATATCTTTGATGGCTTCATGAATTCAAAGCAAAAGAAAATAGTCATTGCTGGTTATCTGAATGCTCACTACGACTGACTCCTTCCAGCACATGTTAAGGAATCGCTAGTACAAGTGATCTTAAGCACTGCTCATCTTTCTGTTTTCATCAGACTAAGTTTCAGTCACCTGATTTATTTTAATCTCTTTGGAAATACTTAGGTGCTCGAAAAGCAGCGTATTAGAAAGTTACTCCCCAGGTAAAGAAAAAACACTCTTTTCCAAATAATTCAGTAATTATTTCCCAGCAGCTTCTCAGTTTAGAAATCTGTTGGAGTATTCTAATATTCTAATTCCTGCCATATAGATTAAGAGGGCAAATCCATCTTTGTCACTGGAGGCAGAGCTGTGTGTGCTAACAGTGTAGTGGGCTGGAAAGCTTGAATTTGTGATGAAAACTGTCTTGGCAGCTGACGTTTCTGTTCTGCTTGGCTATGCAGTTCTTATCTATAGACAGGGGAACAGAAGGCCAGGAAAGCATGCTAAGTTTATTTCATTAGGATAGCAAAGTGACATAATATGGTGAAAAAATTGCAGCTCATTTACAGGTATGTCATATGCCCTGCAGTGTAGAAGAGATTTGATTGAAAGCAGCTCAATGTTTTTGTGGGTAGTTTACTTGAGCTCCTATCTTGTTTCAAAATGGTTGTTTCATTCTACAGGCAGAAGTGTCGGGCTCCTGTGTGTGTATTATTTATTCATCTGTTAGAGACTCCTGATGTCTTGAGGTTGGAAAGGTTGGAAAGATTGGAAATAGGTGGAGAAATAAGCTTGAAGTGTGGGGAGAGAGGTGGAAGGTGCAGGAGGCTGAGTTTAGGCAGTTAAATACTTCATGCACTGATGCAAAAATTCAGTTTTGACTGAGGAAAGGCAAGGAAAACTTTCAGTGTATTTGCTCCATGTTCTCAGTGTCTGAAAAATGCAAAGGTGATTTTTACATAGGGAGTAGACTTTTCAGTTTACATCATAAGACAGTCTGCAGAAGCAGTCATTCCCTTTTTACATCTGGTAATATTTACCATATACCAGGTGTAAAACGTGTGATGTTTACCACATACCAGCAGTGGTCTCTCTATCAGTTATTTCAAAAATAAACATTTAAAAGACTGTACATGACGTTAGCATGTAAAGCACATGATACAAATACATGTGATCCTACCAGTTCTGGAAGCAGTTTATGATGCACTATGAGTTGTAGGGCACAAGAGTACTTCCCAAGGCAAGGAGTACACTAACACAGGTAGGATCTCAGAGGTCATTAGTAGAACAAACTTCAGATCAGTTTTTCTTTGTTGTTGTTTTGTTTGTTTTTTTTTTAATCAAGCATTTCATTTAATATCATCAGAGTATGAGAAATTGAGGTACAGAAGGCTTAGTCTATATCTGCAAATACCATTTCAGTTCTAGTCATAGGAATAAGTTGTCAATTTCTTGGGTTAGAAAGCTTTTCAACATGTTTATATTAGCTTCCTGAATAGCTTCAGGCTTTCACTTGGTTTATTTTCCAGGGGCTTATCTGCTGTCTGGTCTGGGAATTTCTTATTCTAGATTCAGCTATAGTAATTTTCTGATAATCTTTAGGCGATGAATTGCCTCAAACTATTGAGTGTAGTACTAGCTCCATTCCTAGAGTGGCATCTGTCCCATTTATTATAAATAATAAGACTAATGTAGCTATTCATCATAAGATTATAGGAATTCTGAGTCATTTTACAGTTCTTATATCTTTCTTAACAGCAAAGCCATTCTCACTTTTTTTTTTATCTCTCTCAGTTGTTACAGAAAAATGCATTTGGAATGATAACTTCTGTTTGCTGAGCTGAACTACAAAGATCTCATGCTTTGGAGATGAAGATGATAAACACAAAGAAATAATCCAGCTTCTGCTGCTGTGAATATTGAAAGGTCCTTTGTGTCAAAATGAACAGCCTTTGAGAAGAATCTGGAAAGCTGCTAAAGCTTAAAAATGGGAGAAAGGGTAAGGAGCCCAGATTCTGAGCAAGACAGAAGATCAGATGAGGATAGAAATAGTGACTCTTATTATTCAGATGAAGATAATGCATCCCATTCATCTGACCGTTCACCTACTCTAAGCTATCCATCTACAAGCCATGAAAAGCAAGATCACAAAACAAGAGCTTCAGACAGTCTTATGCACTACCAAGGTAGGTGGATAGCAGAAACTGTTCCTTTGTAGCCTCTCCAAAGAGTCTTTGAAAGCTGGAATAAAAGTGGGAATTCTACTGTTGTAAGAATCTGCTAATAACATTTGTGTGAATTATACTGCAGGTGGCAGGTAGACTCTTATCTGTTCAGTTGAAAAATGAAATTAACCTACTGCTGTAAAAGGGAGATGTTTTTGGTTTTCAGAATTACTCATGTTTCTTTTGACAGAAAAGCACAGCTCTTAAACTAGCCTTTTGTTGCACCTTGCTGTTGTTCTCTTTGAGTCTTTGACAAGAAGACCCAAGGCAAGGCAGTACTACATGGTCTATAAAAGAGAAGATCCTTTGGTTGTGGAAGTGTGCGTGACTGAGCTTTCCTGTATAATAAGGTGTAGTTACAAAACAAACCTAAGAAACAATCACCAATGTTGCAATACAACAAAATAAAAATGTTTGGGGAAAGTTTAGTTGCCTGTGGAATGGAAATTCAAGAGGTTTTTTTAATAGGCCTTTCCTGAGGGTAAAATATAGCTGTACTCTGAGCTCCCTCACATGTACCTCATGAGCTGCTTTGTTGATTGAGACTGTGTGGGAGGCAAACATCCCTGCAAAAAAGAAAAGAATGGTTATACAGCTTCGGGGCTGAAGGAGGGTTATGAAGCCTCTCTCCCACATTTTGACAGGTTCTTCTAAATAGTTGCATGCATTTTCTGGTGAAGTGAAAGCATATCTTACTTTTCTTTAGCAAATACTCTTTTATTTGCAAATCCTTGATGGCAGAGTTTTCCAGGGAGAGCATCTCCAGACCCCAGCATTTTGTCAAACTTCTCTATGTTCAGAAGTGGCATTGCAGTTGTGGGTTGGGTATCTGAGAAACAAAAACTGCACTTCCACTGTTCTGTTTGGTTTGGAGTGGGCAAAGAAATGAATAGGTCTTTGGCATAGCTAAAGTTGAATACAATTATTACATGAAGGCGTGGTGAATGTAGTGTTGTTCTTGAAATGCACTCTTCCCCAACTTACCTATATGGTCAGAAGTGCAAACTTGGTATTTGAGTTTTCGGTTCTGCTCTTAATCTGGAGGAATTTATGAAGGCTGCAAGGTTCATGGTAACATTCTTAGTTGTCAGCAGGAAAAATGCGATTCCTATATTAGTGAAAGATGCAGTTTCTGTATTAATCTTTTCATACCCAAATGTCACATAAGTATTATTCATGGAGGGGGGGAGAAAACTTTCCTGTTTGTTTTTTTTTTTTTTGGAGTGGTTATTTTTGCTGAAAATCGCTTTCTGTAGAATAGAAGCATGATGAACATTAAAGGGAAGGAAGGATTTGCTGTCATATACACTGTGTGTGTGCATAACTGCATTATTTCTATATACCAGTTTTCAAGTCTCTATACTGTATAAACCAGTGCTCAGAGTATTTTATTTTTTTTTTTTCTACTAAGCTGTATGTATAGTCAGTTGTTTTAAGATGGATTTTTGGTGTGTGATGTGCTTTATTTTTCTCAGCCTTGCCTGAGATGCAAATAAGATAGAAACACCAATGTTCAGCTGTTATCTGCAGTGATGGGAATAAAATAATAGCAAATAAAAAATGTAAGTGATGGATACTAGTAATCAAATAAGGATACTCTGAGGAAAATAGCTTGTGATACAGGAATAAGTAATTCAAGGGACAACTGGATTTTCATCAGATTTATGATTTTGCTTTGTATGCTTTTTTGACCCCTTAAAATTGCAGTTTTATCTGTCAGCATGGATTTAAAAACACTGTTGCATTTGTCTGAGAAAATTACATCTTGCATAATGCATAACTAGCTAGCTCTCAGCTAATTGTTGCAATTTTAAAAGCATTTGATAGTATTGCATGCGTAAGGGTACAGTATTTCTATCTTAAGCAAGCTAGTAAATGTGATCAAATATTAATAAAATGTCTGTCATTTCTGATACAGTTTGTAGGTGATTACTTTGCGATGCTTCTGTGTTGATGTCTGCAGGTATTACCTCTTTCAGTAAATCACAGACATAATATCCCATTTTTAAATCTATGGAAGGAAGCACAATAATGCTTTCACATGGGCGCTTTTTATTTTCTGATTTGAAAGCTGCAGTCTCTACTAAGTATTATAGAATTGTTTCAAGCAGAACTTCATTCCAAGAAGGATGCCTGAATCGATAACTTGCATTGTCTTCTAATAAACGTGCTTTTGATTTTTCCTCTCTTAGCCACAAAGAAGTTTGGTTCCAAATATGCACCAAGCAAAAGAGGGACACGGTGGGGTTTCCGTTCTCAAAGCCTCACTAGGGATTCTCCTGCGAAAGATATAGATCTTGTTACAAAGAGAGTTCTTTCTGCTAGGCTGCTGAAAATCAATGAGCTCCGAAATGAACTGACCGAACTCCATATCAAACTGGATGAGCTGCAGAAGGAAAACAGGGCACTGAAGAGGCTTCAGCACAGGCAGGAGAAAGCCTTGAATAAGTTTGAAGATACAGAAAATGAAATCTCTCAGCTCATTGCTCAACACAACAATGAGATTAGAATATTAAGGGAGCGCCTACGAAAATCTCAAGAGAGGGAACGTGCCACTGAGAGAAGGCTGAAAGATTCAGAAGATGAACTGTACCGAACAAAAACTGTCTTGCAGAAACTGAAAAAGCTGTCTGCAGATAAAAACCTCGCTGAAAGAGATGACCTGGCTAAGAAACTAGCCTATGCAGAGAGCAGACTAGAAGAGAGTGAAAAAAGAATTAAGGTGAGATGAGCTTTTGATAAGAAATACTTGTTCAGATATTTCTTAACTCAGTGAGTTTTATGTATTGGTTTGGCTTCTGGTTTTCTTTGCTGTTTTGTTGGTTTTTTTTATTCACTTTGGTGGAGCAAGTAGAAAATCTTTCTTTTACTTGATGCTATTTATGTGCAAAAAATATTCCTGGGGTGACTATATGGTTGTATACTCAGTAGTCATGCATTCAAATGGCTGTTTACGAATTATTACATGTCAGTGTATATGCAGCATTTCTTAAACATTTATCAGATATTCAGATAACTGTATGCTACAATTCTTTTTTATATATATATATATACACACATATATAAAACATTATATACTGTAATTATATATATAATGTACTATATAAAATATAAATATTATGTAAGTTATATATATACATCTTCAATATGTTTTAGTTTTATTTGCAAAAAATATTTAAAGATATGCCTTAAAAACTCACTTTACTTTAAAAAAAAAAAAAAAGTGTTAGCAATATTAAACTGTTGGTAATTATATACAATACCATGCTTAGCTGGTATTTCATCGTAATTTCAATTTCATCCTAATTGTAAGTATCAGTACTGAATTGTAAGTTATATTGCGGTGATAATAGATAACAATAACCTGAAGGATTAAAGTGGAAATTAAGCTTTCATGAAATAGACCCCAGAATAAAAGGAATATTCCTGTAGTAGGAATGGCTACATTTCTCCAGTCACCCTGTGGTGTCACCATCTGGCACCTGGAGATCAGGTATCTCAGCATTTGTAGTAGTCATGGAATATATGAAAGTGAGTCATGCCCTCAAAGTGAGAATCTTTTCATCTGCTTTCTACCTTCTCCCATCCTTACAGGTTCACTTAAAACAGCTATTGAGAGGTGAGGGTATGCAAAAGAAACAACCATCATAAATTTCTTTCTAGTAGATTATGGTTATTTCCTGTCTTCTTCCTCTTCAGTTGTCTCATTTCTAAACCATCAGGTCAGGGTTTTACTAGAGATAAGGAGGTGCATTCTCTGCCTGTTTCAGGAGCATTGGCTAGTGGATACCATTATGTCTCCAGATTGCCCCTCGCTATTCCAGAAAGATGAGCAGCAGCACCCACAAGTGCTGTGTCTGCCCCCTTAAGCATTAGGATTAGGGTGTAAATGTATTTGGTGTTAAAGTAGTGGCGGAGTTGATCTCTGCATCCAAGATGTTTATTTTTTTGTTATTTATTTATTTTTTTAAAACCATGTTGATTATGTAAAAAAAAAAAAGTGTTCTTGGTTATTTAAAAAGTATTATTTTGTTGATTTAATTGAAGGATCTGGAGAAAAATCTTGAATTAAGTGGTAGCAGTTTTCAACGAGAGTTACAACTGAAGAAAAAAAAGGTGCTTGAAGCACAAGACAAAAATAGAGCTCTCCAAGAAGAGCTTCTTCAACTAAATCAGAAGCTGAAGGTAAGATGTGAAGCAATGCAAGTTGGTATCTGTGTTCTGGTGTTTTATCTTTGGAAGTACCTGTGATCAAGTTTACGTATTTTAGCAGTGGTTGCACTTTCTCATAATGTACTTGATTATCTCACGAGAGTTCTTTTCCGGTTTCACATTGATAAATTCTATGCTCTGACTCTACGGCCTGTTTTTGAGCAGCAGTGTTTCCATGTTATCATTATTGATAGCGCTAGTTAAACAAAACAAGACCAAGTACTTAGCCAAGAATGGTCATTAAACCACAAGGTATACTGGAAAGTTAAATATTGAAGACTTGTTTTTTAAATCAGATCTGCAGCTATATGCAGCCATTTATGTTACTAGTGTACTTGGATTTCAGTAGGTTTGTGTAAAGATTAGTTGTGAGAGATCTACACACTTTATTAAATCTGTGCAGTTTTATTTAACTCCTGGTTTGGTTGCCAAAATTCTGAGTTTTCCTGTAAAACTGTGATTCAGAAAGCGATGTATTCTACCTTATCAGTTTGCCTTTATAAAGAAAATGCCTTTATAAGGAAACTCCATGTTAGAAACATTCTTATATACTGAAGATGCTGCAGTTTGTCACCTTACTAGTTGTTGAGCACACAGCGCTAGTGATACAAAAATCTGCTTGTGAACAGTGAATGTTTTTAGCACCATTTGTTAGTGGAGAGTTTGAGATTCTGAAAATATTTTAATTATCAGATGGCTTCTGGTAATTCACTGTTCATTTCTGTATTTTAGTTAATAAATATAATGAGGCTTTTATATAACATATAACAGTGGGACGCTGCTCTGTAATATTAGCTCACCCTGTGACAAGTAACCTTGAAATGTTTAACTCTACAATACAGAAATTTTTCTTGTGCAGTCTATATATACATCACTACTCTTAGTTACATTTATGGAAACACTGGCATTTACTTTAATTTTTGCTGCAGAGCTGCAATATTTTTTTCCAGAGCATTTTGGTAATGAGGATTAGGAGTAGAGGAAAGCTCTAGTTGAATTTTTGAGCACAAGAGAAGTTAGGAATGTGATTGTTCTCCTTGAAAACTGGGCAGAATTGTTGATGCCTTACTTAAATTCCATTTATAACCTGTATTTTAGTTTACCGCTAGTGAATGAAACATTACTAACTCCTGCTTACATCTCTTTCCTTAATAGGAAAAAGAAAGAGAACTTGATGCAAAAAATATATACGCTAATCGTATGCTGAAGGTATCACCGAGAAAAGGCATGGATGTTATTCAAAGAAAGAAAGGTAACAAATAAAGCAATAAGGACAGAAAAATTAGTACTGCTACTTTGAAATTAGACTTTACCAGGTTTATATCATACTGATCCTATCACTGCTTGTCTGAGAAGACTTAATTTTTTGGCACTGCTTTCTACACAGCAGTCATTGTGGAAGAAGGGCCCGTAGCTGCAGTAGAACTAGAACTTCAGGTTTCCTCCATATAGGTAATTTCTCTCAGATGTTTTTGGATGAAGGAGGACCAGAAGATTACAGAGTGAAATTTCTGATAGGTTATAGATGTCTACATGACAGTGAACAGAAGACTGAAAATACGAAATGTCTCTGCTGTATTTTGGGAAAGATTTTTTGTTTATAATTTTCTCCAATTGAAATTTATTTAGTCAGATTGGCTGTGGTACATTTTTCATCAGCGTACATATGTTCCTGGATGTAATCTTCTAAAAGCATCATTACGGTGATTTTTCTTCTGGAGCGACAGAACAGCCGCAAGCCTTATGCTACCAGCATAAATATACATTTATGTTTGTATGTCTCTGTGTACTCAGGCAGTCTTTGGTGGATCAGTAGAATCTATTTGTCAGAAGAAGCAATTTCTGGGACTGTTTTAAATAGTTAATGCCAACATTTCAAACACTTTATCTATTGCTCATTTTTATTGTAGGTATTCTACTATTAATCTGTTTTTATGTTCAGGTATTAAAATACACTACTTAATAGAACTAAGATTTTGTGCTTTTAAGATACAAAAAAGTATATTTTAACTTAAGGATCTTACTTCTCTGAATATGAATTCTCTGAACTCTGTGACAAGCAAGAAGATGAAAACGTATCTTGTGGCTAAATTTTTACAAATATTCAGTGTACTGTGATTTGTATAATCACAGAATCACAGAATTGTAGGGCTTGAAAGGGACCTCCAGAGATCGAGTCCAACCTCCCTCACAAAGCAGGTTCCCTACACCAGGTTGCACAGGTAGGCATCCAGGCAGGTCTTGAATATCTCCAGAGAAGAAGACTCCACCACCTCCCTGGGCAGCCTGTTCCAGTGCTCCGTCACCCTCACCATAAAGAAGTTCTTGTGCACATTTGTGTGGAGCTTCCTATGCTCAAGTTTCTGGCCATTTCCCCTTGTCCTGTCTCCACGCACTGCTGAAAAGTCTGGCCTCACCACTTTGCCCCCCACACCTCAGATATTTATAGACCTGGATCAGGTCCCCTCTCAGTCTTATAAATAGCTTTATTCTATTTTTTTTTTTTTTTTTTCATCTTGTATGCATGCTTTTTTATATGGGTTTGTTGGTTGTATGTTTTTTTTGGTTGTTTATTTAGCATGTAACAGGTGCTGGGAACAGTTGTGTGAAATTTGTCAACGTTTTCCACTTCCATACTTGCAAATACTTGGGGAAAAAAGAAAATTGGGTAGATACACAGTGGGATATTTTAAAGTAAAGATACGCTTTGTTTTTATTTGCTACAGCCAACAACCAAAATATCAAAAAAGGAGCACAGCTCACGAAAGGAGTACAGACCAGTGGATGCTTCTCACCAGTAGAACTTCCTCCAGAGTCAGAATTGATCTGTAGTGATGCAGTAGATAAGAAAGAGAGGATTCTTTCAAGAATAGTGAGTTCCATTTAAATTATATATATAAAAGTATTTGAGACTTGTTCCATATAATTAATCTATCAGCCTGAATATTGAATACCCAGCTTGATTTTTGGGAAAAAAAAATGTATAAATATACAAAAAATAATTTAGACAACATTCTGATCTTTAAGAGAAACTCTACCCTTTCAGAAATGTTGTGTGCCATTTTTTGTGACAGTTCACCATACTCTGTGTCGTACTGATGCCCACTAACTCTACCTGTTTCTTTTTCTGCCTCTGTCATTTCTTTGATGTTTTCAAGCCTTCATTTTGTTTTTTTCCTTTTCTTTACTTCTAAAGCTTATGTGAGCAATCTGTTGTAACAGTGCTGGCTGCTTTGTCTTTTTGTTTTGGTCTTAATTATGGTTTCTTTTACTTTGCAAATTTATTTCACGAGCCATAAATCTAATGCTTCCTCTTATTGTCAGAGTACTGGTATTTCTTCTGTCGTTTATCCAGCTTTGTGAACGTGGTTGGATTTGTTGTTGTTTTTTGTTTTTTTTTTCCTGCTTCCCTTTTTATTATAGAATGGTACAATTAGAAGTATTCCTAATGCTTCTGTGAGCTCAGGCTAGAATTAGAGATTTGAAAGATAACATTAGACAGGTTCTGGTACAAATTTGATGCACTTTCTTTCCATAAGGCTAGGACTGTCTGTAAGAAATAATACTCTCATGATGGTCTTCACTGACTTCCTGATAGGAGGGAAGTATTTTCATGGCTGGTTTCTTTATTCATGCATTCTATTTCAGAATCTTTTCTGTGTGTATGGCTATAGTTTAGTGTATGTATTTTCCAGCACTTCAGAGTGTGAGTTCCATAAGCACACAGTAGGTACAAGCACAGCTTGTGAAATCCAGTTGTTACTTTAAGTAATGTAAATTAAATTTGGGTAATCTATTTCACTTGTTTTAGAGTAAAGTAAACTCCCACATAAAGTAAAATACGCTTTCTTAGAGAAATAGGCACAAGCCTCAAGATTAGCATCCACTTGTTGGATTAGGCTGCCTTTCTCTTCCTTGCTTTTCTGTTAGTGGTTTCTTACTGTTGACTTTAATATCTTTTCAAGCATATTTTCTTTTAAATGTGTGAATGTGTACTCATTAGCTGATTTTTAACCCAAGAATGAACCTTTCTCTTTCACTGTTGTCACTTGATACTCCGTAACTTTAAGTACCATTGTGAAACTGTCTGAATCTACAACCTACTCACATCAGCAAGAAGTCAGATTGTGGTAACTAATTGCTTGTTTGCTAAAACAAAAACGGGCTGGGGTCTGGCTTCTATTAACATCAATTACTGAGTTTTAGGGAAAACTATTCTAACACAGTGACAATTTTATGACATTGAAGCAGCAGTGTTCCTGAAATGTGTATTACTGAATAGAATTGGTTGTTAGTTTTGTTTCAAATGAATGTTAGAGGTGTTAAGATAATAATGCCAAATCCCTGAGTTGTCAGAGTTGGTTTAGCTTACATGTCTTACTCATTTTTATGATTAGCAGTAAAGAACACAATTTTAGAGTGAGATAGAAGGTTGTATGATATTGTTTGTTGCATTATTTTTCTGCATTGGTTTGTTATTGTATTAATTTGTTTCAGGAAAAAGAGCCTCAAAACAAAGAATGGAAAGAGCAAGCAGACCTCCTAAAACAAGAGCAAGACGGAGAAAAGGAAGAGAAGCTGAAACGTGTTCAGGAACTACAGACTTCAGAGGAGAGGTTTCAAAAGCTACATGATGGTAAGAAAATGGGCAGCTGAAAGCTGGATAATGTAACATGGAATACTAAGCAAGTGAGACTGCGAGGTTTTTGGTGGGGTTTTTTTTTGTGAGAAGAGCAAAATAATTTTGCAGAGATCAGTACAGTGGAAAATTATTTTCAGTTATGTTATGCAAAGAGATCAGAAAGAAAAATGGAATATAGAGTAATCTGAATCCTGTACTCAGATGTGATTAAGTGTGTAGCAGCAAAAATATATTGAAGTCTGAGAGATTTTGCTTTACAAAACAAGGATGACATAGCAAGTAAATGCTGACATAATCTCTGATTTGCTACATGTTATTAAGGTAAGACAGTAGTTTGGTACTGTTGTAACACAAATCTGCTGTCCTTAATAAAGCCTCTTTTTTCAGTCTTTATTTCACTTCTGTCATTGGAGATAGTAATTTTATGTTCTTACCTTATCTTGTGTGAATCATTTCGTGTGGCTATTTGTGACATATCAGTTTTTATCTTTACATCTTAATATTGCTTATTCTTTATTCATTTGGCTTTCAAAACATACTAGTGGCTTACATTTATAAGATTCTTTTATGTATTTTGAAGTATTTCAGACAAACCACATCCTGTCATGTTAAAATGCTCTTTCAGTGATTATAGTTAATTAACAGAAGCAGTTATTGTAGCTGACAAAGAAGAAATCTAAAAAACTACAGCTGCCTTTAACTAAATTCTACATAATTTCCCCTATTTCCACTCACATTGGTGTTTAACTTAAACAAGCCAGGAGTTTGTTCTGTTACCTAAGATGATTCTGACCATGTTTTCTAATCATATAAGCTGATATTTTCCCCGCTTTGCATACAGAAAGGTAGCTACTTTACTTGCAGTGATATTTTCAAATACAATGTGATTGAAAATACTTACAAACTGAACTGTTGGAGTTATTTCTGTAGGCTTGGTCAGAAGTACAGTAGATAGCATGGAACGCTGTGAAAACATCAATCAACAGTTTGAATTAAGAGTTCAAAAGGAAATGCCAATGTGTTGAATAGGCCAACTCTTATTCAACTTTTGACCTAACAAACATGTCTATTGTGACTTGAGAAGATAAATTCTTAGAAGCATTTTTTTTCTTGTACACATAAACATTTGCACATATGAGTAGTTTAATTACTGTTCTGCTCTTTACGTGCCCCTTTATATTTATGCAGATTGTCATTAGCACAGGCGCTCTCTTTGTATTCGTATAATGGGATATGAGACCCTTGTGTGAAAGTGTCTTATGCAGAAGATTCAGAATGTTTAAAATCACGCACAACATGAAAACAGTGATGATTGTCTGTGACTTTGTTGCCTGATAGTTTTACAGGATTGGTTCCTTTGACAGTAAAATCTATTTATCCCAGTGTCTGTGATGCTGATGAAGACCAAAGTACTGTGCAAGTTGGAACTATTAAAATCAGTGGTGTCACACTAATTTCTCTTCAGAGCCAGGAAATAAGAAGGCAGTTGGCAGAAATGAATTTCCGCCGGTATTCTAAAATGTGGAAAATGTCCTAATCCTTTTATAAAAATGGTAGTATACCTTTGTATCTCAGCAGAGAATGTTGTGGATTTAGTTGTAGTTTGAGTAATTTTACAATGAGAATACCACACTGTGCATAAAAGAACATATTGCATACTCAGTGGCTTTTCCTTGCACTGTTTTCAAAACATTCTTGTAAAGGCAGCTTAAGACTAAGACATTGTAACTAATGTTTGAACTTCCTACAGAGTGGGAAAAGGAAGAATGTGACAAAATGAAAAAGGAAAGCAGCTTTTTATTGGATAAAGAAGATAAAACAAAGATGGATACAGAAACACACAAACCTGAAATAGAGACGGATAGCACTGAAATGCTGGAAGAACGTCGAAAAAGTGAATTTCTACTTGCCAAAATGAATGAAATTGATAGAGAAACTCAAAATGCAATGAATATGAAACTTGCTTCCCAAACATCGTTTGTAAACACGTTGAAAAAATCTGATTCTCCAGAGAAGAAAGAAAAAAATGGTCAGTTGTTTGAAATTCCAGGGAAGGTCACAAATGGGTTTCCCCAAGAGGACAACCAGGAGGATGCCACAAGAACACAAGGGCAGAAGCAGCGAAATTTAAGGACTGTAGATTTAAGTAATGAATTGACATTTGGTAGTTATGTACCTTCCTTTGGAAAAGTATCAGGGAGACCAAGTTGGCTTAGTCAAAAAGGTGACACTTTAGAAGAAAACATGAAGGAAAATGCAGATTTCCATAGTAAGAAAGAAAAGAAGTCCAATTTAATGGAACAACTCTTTGGAAACAGTGCCAGTACCATCCTCCTTCCTAAAAGTAAGGATGTGAAATCTTTTGACATAGATTGGGAATCTAGTAACACCCTTCTTGATAAAAACAGCAAAATCAAAGTAAAGGAAGACAATGATCTTTTCAGTGAAGGAAAAAACCTAAACAGGCACCGTCTGCAACATGCTGGAAGCAAGCCAGCTTTTAAAACTCTGGGTTCTTTAGAAGATGAGATTGAAGAAGTAGTCTTAAAATGATCATATTTTATATTTTTCATATGCAAACACTGAATGAATATTTTCACATAATATTTATTAGATACAGATTTGAAATATTTCAGATGTAAAGCCTTATGAAGGAGTAATTTACTTAAATGGATATATTTGTACAGAGGAAAGATGCGCTCTGGTAGAACAGCCTAAGCTACAAGCAGGAAATTTGTTTTAGAAAATAACATCTAAATACAGGCCTGGAAGATCTGGTAGGGACTGTTTTGGCAGTAAGACAGTGAAGCTGTCCTGGGGGACTTGTTGATAGGTGAGATAGCGACTAGCTTGCCACTTAAGTCAGAGAAGATGTACTTGCCCCTACCTTGGCTCCGGATAAATGGTTCCTGTTGCCACATGGTGCCATCTGACGTATGCGGCTGTGGCTTGGGGTGCCAGAGTCTTGTTAGCACAGTGCTAACACACTGTAGGAAGGGAAGGTTTTACAAAAGCTTACAGTCATGTGCACCTTTTACCTACATGCACTCATAGACGTTTTGTGCTCTCTTGCTGACTTCTGCACACAGTCTTTATCACTCTCTTAATTATCAAGACTTATGTGTCATCTGTGATAGATCATTAAAACCATACTTCTCACAAAGGAGAATTATTTATGACAGAGTTAGCTAGCTGAGAAAGTAATGGGCTTTTAAGTGGCAGCGTTGGCATTCAGAGCAGCTAGTAGGTGTGCATCTCTGGCTAGCCAGTGTAGGAGGTGTATTTTTTTTTTACCTGTAGGCTGCTCACTCTACTTTTAGTTTGGTTTACTTTTAAGCTTCAGTTTGCTTTCTCGGGCATTCAGAGAGCCTGTAAACTGTATCAGGAAAAGGCATATGTAACATCAATGTCATGAAACTGATGGAAGAGACTGAACTTGCACAGAGCCTCAGGTGGAAAGAAAATACTCTATGCTGCAATCGTGTTATCTTGGAAGAACCTCAACAAAAATACAACTAACTCAGGAGCAGCTGATCTCTTTTCTGCATAGGTTTTCTGGAGACCTTAATAACAAACTTGTCCAGGTTGTCCAATATATTCGGGTTATATTTATTATATAATGCCATTTTTTGTAATTTTCTACATAAAATTCCAATCATTAGGAAGTTTTTTTGTTTGTTTTTTGTTTTTTTAACAAAAATGCTCTTATTAAAACAGTTAAGTAAAATCTGTACGTGTAGATCATCTTTAACAAAAAGTTTTGACTTTTTATATTGTGTTACTGATGGAGGGCGTGGGAGGGAGAGGTGGGGAGTGAATCTCATAGTGACATTGCCAGTCATGTAACTCACTGCATGGTGCATGTACATAAATTAGAATTGCAGGCAGTGAAGTATATAGCAGAGGCATTCCAGATAATTACATGAAGGTCATCATTCTTTACTAGAGTGGCAGATTTTTAAATGCTTTCCTGATAACGCTCCCTATGAGCCTGATTTAAAACATACTAAAATACAGACGGGGTTTATCATGATTTCAAGAAGCTTTGAATCAAGATTTCTGTGGAAACAATGGCTTTTCTGAAAAGAAAGGCTGGCGCCTGCATCATGTAATAACTTTCTTTGCTCTTTCGTTCAGAAAGAAAATCAGAAGAAAATTAGTCACAGATCCAGACTGGGCATGGAGGACTATTCTCACTAATCAGGCTGAAGCGAAAAGCAAGCCATGTTCACCTGCTTGCTTACGGTGCAAACCTGCTTATGTCGGTTGTAGTGTTACAGAGTTCAGCTCATTTGTTTACTTACTGTCAGAAGTTTAATTCTGACCTGTGGTAATGAGTTTAAATGTCTGTTATTCTTCCTCAGTTACTTGTTTGGGGATATACAATGTTTTGAGTGGCAAAAGTTGGCTTGTAAGCATGTTAAGTGTATGCGAGCGAGTGGATATTTATCTTATATTTTTCTCTTCTTAACTGTGGATGAGTACTGCCCTTCAAGACTAAGGGGCTGTGCTCATGAAGATACTGCTGTGGCTGCTTGCTTTTGTTTCCTGTGGTTGAGGATTACAGGACATGAAACATGTAGTTGCCGTGGTTATTAAGGATCACGTAGTGTATGGAGGATTGGTTGGTTTGTTTGTACAGTGACCCATTAACATCTAGCAGATTCTGATTATCTTGCTGAACTGTTGCGCTCTGCTTTTTCAATTGTAAATGTATATTTCTTAAGTTGCTTTGCACTATCAGCCTGTTCTGAAGCTCACAAGTGTCCATGTTCTGTTAGCAGACCT
This sequence comes from Excalfactoria chinensis, assembly GCF_039878825.1. Classification (NCBI taxonomy): domain Eukaryota; kingdom Metazoa; phylum Chordata; class Aves; order Galliformes; family Phasianidae; genus Excalfactoria; species Excalfactoria chinensis. The sequence continues at coordinate 29,841,884 of NC_092827.1, read as the reverse complement.
TTCCTGAAGCAAACATTGTGCCGGCTTGCACAAAAAGGTATATCCTCTAGGGAGGTGAAAATAAATTAATCTGCTGGGAATGGTGCCACAGGTATATTTGTTGTTTTCCCCGATTGCTTTCTATCCCTACAGCTTATTGTCTTTTCTTGCTACGTTTACGGTTTTAGTGTTACTTGTGTGTAAATGCCATTACGGTCAAGAAGTATAAATCAAGCACTTGGGACTTGGAGGGAGCAGGAGGGTGGAATTTTTGGATCCTTCTTGACATCTGCAAGCAGAATTTCTGATGTTGAGAAGTAACGATTTTCCACTGTCTGGAAGCAACTTCTACAAGGTCTTAAAAGGGTCTATAAACATCATGATTGGGTTCATCGGTGTGCATTAGCCCTTTTTACCCCTGATCTTGACATCCATATCCACGTAGTGTGCATGTTGCTTTAGCAGTGGTTAAGTGTTTGCAGAACACTCCACACTGGGGGATAAGGAGCAGGCCACAAGTGTAAACTGTTCTGATGATGATCTGTGATGATGACTCGATGCTTATATTGTTGTAGATTCTGTTAGAACTCTGATAAATTCTGTTTTTCTAATTTTGCTTTGCTTATTGCATGCATGCCTGAAGAGGTTGATTTCAAATCTGTAATGCTTCTAAATGAGGAAATTTGGAGAGGATGTGCTTTAGGCTACCTGGTAGCCTGAGGTTTGTTATGGTGCCAAGACAGAAGCTCTAATTCTGCTAGCCCAGAGTCTATTAGCTCTGTTGAGGGTTATGGAAGAATATCTGATCTGGCATGTTAGGAGTAGAAATCTGATTAGGAAAATGCCTTGTGGCAAATGGCTAGAAGAGCATCAGTGGGACTTTTGTGGCTGTTTACATACCAGAGTCCTCAGGGTGAGCCTGTAGTATTCCAGAAAATAATAAATTTGACATAGTGCTCTAAAGCCAAGATTAGCAAGGATCTACACTGCAGAAATTAACAGCTTCAGGAGAATAAGTGCAGGAAGGGAGTTTTTGTCCCCAGAGCTACGTGGCTTCATGAAGTCTGATCTTCTCTTGTCCTGGTCTGACGACTCTAAAAACAAGAGATGCCCTGAGTGACTTTGCTCATTTATAAGATTTTTCTTTTGCTGGATCATATTTAACGTGATCTCCTGTTTTGAATTCTGTCTTTGAGTAGCTGTGAAGTTTTGATGTCAGTGGGAGAACAATTGCATCAGTGTGCACTGTCAGCCAGGACCTCTGGCTGCCAGGAGTTGCTAGGATACCTCTCACAGGTATGGCTCACTTGGCTCAGCACCAGCCAGTTTGTTTGAAATGTAGGTTCATGTCTTTGCAATGGGTGTGTGTGTTTAGAGTGAGCTAGAGTGACTGTTGTGCATATCTGCTTTTGATAGCCAAAAACTGTGCTCTGCAGTAAAGAACACAGAGAGAATAGTGATTCCACCAGCATATGACCATTGCTTCCAGAGGGTAACATAAGCCATAGAAAACCAAGGATAAGTCTGACTTGGCCTGTAGGTATGGTTTAACCTTGTATCTGTGAAGACAGAAGGGAATTTTTCACCTCTCGTATATTATTTCTTGACTCTGAGCAGCAGGTTTGACCAGTTGGCCTCTAGAGGTCCCAGCCTATGCCCTTCTGTGATTCTGCCATCCTTCCCGTGTTCCACTGGTATTAATGCTCCCTTTGTAAGACCTTGGTACAAAGCTGTTCCATACTGCCTAAACAAAGTTGCCTCAGTTACTCCTGCATGGCCATCTGTTCTTAAATATGAGAGCACTGTATTTATGGCACAAATGCTGACTCAACTCTTTCTTGCCACAGTAAGGCAATATCCCTCCTGTACCTTATAAAGCTTTTTCCAGGTTCCTGTTTTCTGAAGCATGTTGCTCAAACCTTGTCTTGAGGACCTTTTCCTGTCACTTCTGTGAATATTTCCACTGCCCCAGAACCCTCATTCTTCTTTTACTCTCATAAACTTATGCTGTTATGGCTGTGACTTTCCTCCCTGTTGACCATCATTTGTGCTCTCTGGTTTTGACTGTTACTTCACCTAAACACAGCAGTTATCTTTTTCCTCAACTCCCCTCGCTTTCCCTATTCTCTGGGTTTCCTTTCTTGCCCTGTAGCTTCCTACCAACCATGTGTATCTTCTCATCCATGGGTTGAAGTAATGTTGGAAGGCTTCATAAGAAGGGGTTGTGATGGTTCAAAACTGGTTTTGTCTGTACTACCACATACAAGCGGTAGTACTAAGTGGAATACTAAGAGGGATGTGTTGATGTAACATTGTCCGCTGGCTGGGTACCAGGATTCTTATACCCAGCTGGACTTTCAGGGTTTCTTGCATCAGTGCAGGGCATGAAGCTTGTCTGATAGGAAGCCCTTGCATCCCCTAGTCACTGCTTGGTTTATGGAAGGCTGTGGGTTTGGCAAGTACCCCTCGGTGCTCTTCCATTTTCACTTCTGAGAGTTATTAGGATCTCTAAGCTGCCAAGAGCTCTAAGCTGGTCTTCATCTGTCCTCCATGCCCCTTTAATGGCTTAAGTCTTTGTTTTATTCTGGGTATAGGCTGCCCTTGTATTCCCAGTAGCCTGAAAAGCTGCATATTGCTGTGACAGGATCTTGGTGAGAAGTTGATGCAGAAGTTTCTGCTGAACTGTCTGCTGCTCCCACATCTCTGACCTATCCATTCATTTTTCATTTACATCAGGCTTAAATGCTTCCTTTACTGTTCACTGTGGTATCATGAGAGTTTGCAGGACTCAAGCTGCATGCTGCTGTGTTTTTGCAAAGCTTCTAAAAAGTTTTTGGCCTTGCTTAGTAATTCTCATGGCAAGGATGGATAACCCACCTTCTGTAATTCACTAAAGATCAGTTGATTACTAGTAGTCAGCACGAAGAAGTGCTGTTTGGATTGTCAAAGAGCACTTACTAAACTCCTGTACCTGACCTTCCTGTAGCAATAAAGCTAAATGTGGGTTTGTGTTCTCCTGAAACTAAACCTTAAACTGCCTGTGTGAACCAAGCATCTGGGTCCCGGGGCACGATTCTTATTTAACCAGCAGTCATTTGTTTGTTTGCTTTCTTTGTGCGTAGCTTTCTTTGTCTCATAACCCATCTTAGAGAATAACAACAACACTGCCTGGGTTTCACTGGAAGTTTGTCTATGTGTGCTTTCTGAACCTATTGGCCTTGTGGCACCCATGTGGAAACCCTGAGGAAATGAGAGGCACGGAGCCCTTCTCTGTGTCACTGCTGGCAGAAGTTAGACTAAAAATGTGAGTTTTCATTCGTTTGATGGCACTGCTCCATTTTCGTGTGTATATAGGCATCCTCTGTCTGAATCTCAAATATTGGAATGCAAAAGGCATTCAGCCAGTTTTCTGTCCTGGAACGAGTTGCAATGTGTAATTTCTTCTATCAGAGAAATGCACAAATATAGCATGTTTTCTTAAGAGTACTCTCATGTATTCTTACCCTTTTCCTCTTGGATTTTGTTTCTACTGAATCTACTGCACATGATGGCACAGGATACAGTTTTGCTTAAGTTGATAAATCCCAGCATCCTGCAATCCAGAAAAGATATCCACCATTTACGTGGCATGAGCAACATTTACAGCATTCACTAGAAATGTGATTTGATTAAATATTAATATTTCCATATTCTTCTCAATTTTAAATTGCACTCTGAGGTTTAGAGTCCATCCAAAGCCTGATTCAGTGAATCCTCATTTTAGTGAGTGGCAGTTGACAAACGGGCCTGATTTTCTAAGGAGTGGAGCGTTGCAGAGCCTATTGAGTTCAAAGTAAGATGAATCTTCCTGGGAAGCAGATCATTGTCATCCTGAAATTCCGTTAACCCCTATGTAAGATCTGCAAATTTGTACTTTAGAGTTCAGGAGCTCTTCTCCTGTTTGGCCCAATGGCAGCCCTTGACTTGTGGCACTCAGCCAGAACTCACAGCTTGGGATTTGAGTGTTACCTCTGTAGACCCTTACAGCAAAACTTGTCCTCTTTAAGTTTGCTCTTACCGAGAGTTCTTCTGTTTAAATACAGTTCTAGCTTGCTAATGGTGGAAATTTGAAGCGTTGTCCGTGGTACTTCATATTTCTAGAAAGGGAATCTGTTGAATTTTGTAAGTGCTTCACAAAGTAGCTGCAAATTTGTGATGGGTATAGCTGACACAAAATACTGCTTACAGAGCTCTGGTTCTTCTCTGGTGCTCATTTATTCACACTTCTCATTCCCAGGCGTGTACCTGCTGCTGTTCTGTGTTATTTAGGTCTGGATAACGCTTTATGAAGTGCATTCTGGCACACTCTTGCTTTTGTGAGTCTGTTTGTTGCAGCTTTCTTTCCTGAGCTGTGATCTGGGGTCATGCTCCTAACAACACTTATGTGCATCTTGGCATGAAAACACTTTCTTACCCTGGACAGCAAATGTTTGAGGAGGAAAAGAACCCAAAGCAGTGAACCTTACACAGGCCACCTTTTTCAGATCAAGAAGTGATATGAAGGATTCTGTATTTTGTTAGCTTGTTAATTAAATTATGACTCCGAAATAGTCTATGGATCATACAGCGGCCATATGGGCAGTGCGTACAACTGTCAAGAACTCTTGTATGTCACATGAGTTTCCTTTAGAGGGCACCATTGACTTCCCTAAAGTCTGCTTAGATGTCTGCACGCACTGCCAGTGACGTTTGTCCACACCTGGTCATTTTAGGTCCATTTGTTGAATATTTTTTCTTCTAAATACTTGGGATGCTGTGTGCTACCACACATCATCTACCATATGCAAATATCTGACATAAAAGACACTTCTTTATAGACTTGTAGGCCTTGGCTATGATGACCTTAATCACCAAGAGAAGCATTGGAAGCTGAGTATGCTCTGCAGTGCTGAGCAGTGCCTTACTCATAAAGTGTTTAGAAGAATGGGGAGGCTCAGCTTTGAGCCAAAGAGGCTGCAATATATGAGCCATCATTTTAACAGCGTGGTCTTAGAAGTGCAGGTTTTCTCATATACCAGGACTGGTCACTGGGCCTATAGAGAGAGATTAGATACTCCTCTGCTATGACTTTCTGCTTCACAGCAGAAATGATATTTTCACAACCACTTCTGTCATCTTTCTTTCACGCACACTGTTTTATTTTGTTTTTTACTATGTTTTGTTCTTTATTTTCATAAGCTTTATCTGAGAGGATGTGGCTATGCGGTCATTTTGCTTGATAAAGCGATGCTAAGAGCATTCAGCATTAAAAGGTGGATAAGTGATGTGAGTTGTTCACTAGAATGAAGAAAGTTGTTGTTAGATTTTTTTTAAAGGTTTTTTCTGCTTCTGACTTTTCCTGTCCCAGCTTGAGGCAATGTATAGTCCGTGGTGATGTAAGCAGGATAATTGTGTAAATAAATGTCTCCCCTGCAGAGGAAAAAAAGGGAAAGAAAGAGATTAATTTTAGAATTGGATGCATCTCATTTGTCCAGATAACTGTTGTAATTTCATGGAGATGAAGGGACATCCAGAAAAATGGTCGTTTGGATGCTTACCTTCTCTCTCGCTCCTTATTTATGATTGTTTATACGTTGCTCTGTGCAATTGCATCAGTACGATCCTGATAATGTGGGTTCATATTTTATACTTATGAGGTTAATTAACTGCAGAGCTCCAGGGAGCCCATTTCCCTTGTCATCTGCAATGCTAGGCCGTTCAGTGAGTTTGCAGACCATGATCCAGATCTTTAACCGCTCTCATCACATCTTTTGCTGCCTCGAAAGGTACTTATACCCTACAGTGGGAGCAGGCAGACTGGCTGGCACAGGCAGAGAGAGAGGGCTGGCCTGATGGAAGAGGAAAAACTCATATGAGGAAAGTAAACTCATCCTTTAATGGCTTGCAAGGTCTTTTGCAGGCACCATGAAGCACTCAAGAGTGGCATTGATAGCTGGAAGAGGAGCCTAGCGGAAACTGCCAAGTATGTAATCTTGTGAATCTCACCAACCCCTCGCTTCTCTATTCTTCCATCCCTGTACAGGAGATTTTTGTCACACCCAACAGATTAAGCCTTCAGGTTGGCTCTGGTATTCAGTAGGCTTCATATAAACTTACATTGGTGGTGTTCTGTGTTACGCCTCTACCTACAAAAGCTTTTAACTTCACTTTTAACTTCATTACAACACACTGAAGGCATGAGATCTCCTCTACAATTTTATTAAATGGGTTTTCTTTTTTTCCTACTTATGTAATTAAAACCCAGTCAGAAGAAAACTGAGTTCTCCCAGACTTTGTGTTTATTTGGATAGACTTCTATGGCAGGCATGTTTACATCTGTGATACTGAACCTCAGGGAGTTCATTGCATTTCAGGGCCACCAAGTCTTGCAGTTCCCGTGAGATTGTTAACTATAATTTTAAAACCTGTTGCTATGGGGTTTGAAGATTAGAAGCAGGAGGACTCGAAGAAATAGAAAGTACATTTAAGAAACAAAGATAATGAGAAAAAACAGTGATAAAATAATGAAAATTCAAAATACGCATTCCATCTTGTAATCATTTTGTTCAGTAATATCTCCTGTCAGGAAAACAAAGATGACAGTTTGGTTTTGGAATTGCTCGGGAAAATATTTCAAGTCTCCATCAGTATGACTCTGAGTTTGGAGCTTGTTTGTGCTGTACGCTGAGTGCTACATGAGATAGGCTGAATACAAGTAGACAGTGAAATAAACCTGTGTTATCAGAATCTCTGTCTCACAGAATGGATACAAGCGAACAGAATCTGATCTTCTCAGGGCTGCTTAGAACTTCTGGCTCCAGGTACCTTGAAGAAGGCTCAGCTGCTCTGTAAATAGTTCATAGGTCATGTTTCAGAACTGGGGTACTGTGTTTTCATCTATCTTCACGTGGAAGCCAGTATGGCAAGTGGCAGCCTCTGTGTAGGTTCTTGTACCTGTGTTTCTTCTGCTGCTGCATGGCAAGAACAGTGATGTGCCCAGGAAAGTACTGGCTAACTTAGACATGTTTGTAACCCTTTCTGAGACCTTCTTCCACTCAAAGGACTGAGGCACCTCAGAATTAAGATCCTTCTAGTGAAGGACAACCTAACTGCGAAGGAAGTCAGTTACCTATTGATCTCAGGTGTTCTCATCTATTTTGTTTCAAAACCATTTACCAAACACTTTGCTTTAAATGTGGTCACGAAGAAAAGGGGCTGGAGCAGTGTGTGGGGCCTGGGCATGTTGCATGTAATATGAGGTTTACCTCACATAGTGATTCTTCAGGAGCTGAGCAGTCTCCTGGTCATCAAATATTCAAAGTAGTGAGGGAGGTGTTCACAGATGCTGACCTAATGAAGGAGAAACTGACTGCAAACCAAACATAAGCTTGAAGTCAGCTCCTGTGCTGGCTCCCTGCTTATGGCGTGAGGGGTCTTCTCTTTCCTGTGAAGCACGGTGCTGTGGGCATTGAGCCTTCTTGAGGGGCCCAGCTACAACACTGGGGACCCTGGACATCTCACAGGCTCCCGAACCCCCCTAGGACAAAGCAGCATAGACAGTTCTGGTGCTTAAGAAAGGTTAAGGCTGGGGCTGCACCCTCAAGGCAGCCTCAACAGCAGATGAAGTTACATTTCTTCCTACTGGCATGCTCTTTGCACACTTCTTGCTGGAGGTTTGTCACACAGACAGCAGCTCTTCACCTGCTTCTAACTCAGAGGTCTCCTAAAGGCGAGCACTTCTGCCTCTGGGCCCTCCACCGTTTATAAACTACCTGCAGTTTGTGCTTTCTGTGAAGAAAACAGTGAGAGCCAGTGCGTGTGAGAAGCCTCAAAGCAGCACCAGTACTGTACCCTTTTATCTTCCCAAGACTTCCACTTATCTCCTTTTTAGAGATTCTCCATTCCACCTCAATCTGGCACTGTGCCCCACTGCAGTCATGCAAAACCCAATAGCACCCCGGTCTCCTAAGCCTCTTTATTTATTTTTTTTTTTCCAAAAATTTTCCCTTCCATTCCATGTTATGACCTTTGAATAGCTCCCATGTAACCGCTTGCTTCTAACCTCCTCATTCAGTGTAACAGCATAGGAGCAGAAGGGAACCTTTTGATTAACAAATCCAGTCCTCTGCTCAGACACGAAACCGTGTCATATAATCTTTGACTTAATCTGATTTAGTTCAGTCTTAACATAAGTTGGCTTCTGTGCCCCGTGCTTCCTTCTACCCAGCTGTTTTTGCTGCTTCAGTGATGAAAAAGCCTCTGACTTCCAAAATTACCCTGATGGTTCTTATTTGGCTCTCCACTAGCTCCAAGGTATTTCTGCAGTGAAAAACTACCGCTTTGCTTCAGGAGGCTAAACAAGACAAGCTGCCTTTATCTCCTCTGGAAATTCAGGCTCCCCAGTCCCTTGCTGTCCTTACGCTCCCCAGGTTTGTGTGGCTCTCTCCTTAGGAGCTAGTCAGGTAGAGATGACTTTGAGATACTCTCATCCACGTTCGATTGTATCTTCAAAACTAAGGGAGCTAGGACCCAAGCACATGTTCTGTGCTTTCTCTCTTAATTAGTAATAATTATTATTTATTATTGATTATAGTGGTTTGCCCAAAACACTAATGAAAATGTAGCTGCAACTCCAAAGATCTGGTAATTTGATTAGGAGCTCTATTAAAACTTTATGACAATTACTCAAATATATCATAATTAAGAGTATAATTAAATAACAAAATGTACTCAAATGTATCACAATTCCACATATCTCTTATATCTAATGGAACCTATAGATCCAACATATTGCTATTAGCCCTACTGTTTTTTACATGGACAGGCTTAATGCCTTTTGCACCCGGCTAATGTGAGGACAAAGGACTGATGTGATGAGCGACAGTTTCCCACTGCTTCTGTTGAAGCCAGAAATGTCATTTTTCAAGTAAACAATGTCAGATGCAGAGCTCATAGAAGCCTCTGCTCTTACTCAGCATGCCACCCGCTATGCATTCAAAGGTCACGTGAGCCCTTTAAGCCATCACCATATGCTGGAGCTTCATGATTGGTTCACCATCTACTGTGACTCCTCAACTTCTTTTCTTTTCCCTAGGACATAATCTCTGCTCCCACAAGCACAAATGATGTTCTTTTCCCAAGTATGTAGCTATTTGGCTTCACTGTAAATGAATTCTCTTTGTTGGCTTGTGCTCACATCTGCTGCTGGAGGGAAGAGCGGCCCTTTTTGTTACTTAGCAGTCCTCCAATTTTTGCTTTATTGGCAAACTTTATCAGCATTATTGTATTTCCTTCCAGCTCACTGATAAAAGTTAAATAACATGACGAGATGTGGCAACACTCTGCAAATGCACTTCCTTTGATGATTCCCTCTGCATGCTGATGCCTGAGATCCATCAGTTAACTGTTTTTATCACCTACAATTTTAGTTGCAGTTGTGCTGAAGTATAATTGGTAACTATTGAAATCCCTCGTACATACATATATTTTGTAACCTAAACTGGTGTTTCTGCATTTATCAACCAAATCTGTGGCATGACGTGACTGAAGATATATTGAAGTACTTGAAAAAAAGCCTGATTGTTTCTTGTTGCTATCGATTGTGCATCTCTCCTTTTGTTTGTTTAATAATGAAATCTTTTATCTGCAGTTTTGTTGTACTTATTAGAACCAATCATTGGCTGTCGGAGGCATGGTAAATTTTGTAATTCTTTGAATGCCTTTTATGTGCTTGTACATAACTACCTATTTTATCTGCCTGCTCCTCTTACTGGATGGCCTTCTAAATTCGTAGTATATGTCAAAAGAGAGTCTCCAATGCCATAATCCACTGTATTGCCTTCTTTCAGTTTGTGACGAGACTTCCAAAGTGTGTTTGTATAATCAGATGCCACAACACGAGAGAAGCTTCCAGGCCAGGCAGAGCTGATTTGAATAAATCCACTGTCTTTCCATGTCCATATCCCTGCAAATCTGGAGTCTACACTTACATAAATATATTTGAGAGGTCTTAACTCATAAAACTGCCGAATTCCCAGTTTTACTAGGAGGAAATGTTCACAGAATCCCCTGTCTTTTCATAGGTCCTTCATTCAAGCTCCTCTCCAGTGTTGGGGCTCGAAAGGTGCCGTGTGCTCCAGGTCACCCAGTGGTCGGGTGAACTGATAGCCCTTAGAAATCAGATATCTAGGAACTCTTGGTGTTTCAGACAGAGGAATGAGCAGTTTTTAGTGTACATACAGTGCTTGTTAAAATGACTCCAGTGAAGCATTCTCTTCTGGGATGTGGGTGGCTGTCAGCAAAGTGCTGAGGTTTTGGCAACTGTTTTCTGCACACCTGCATTTTTTCCCCCTGCATTTAAAAGGTATGCCATATATTTAAAAGGATAGCTTAAGGGCATAGCCTCTGCATTATTCTTGCCTGCTTTTCCTGAATCCTTTGCATCAGCTTTGGACCGTGGAGAGCCAGTAGTGTTCTTTTGCCTTGGGAAAGCCATCTGATATGATCGGAAGGACTTTCAAACCCTCCACAGCAAAGCCAGGTGCCAAACATGTCTGCCTTTTCTTCCAGAGGCCATTCTGTACAACACCAATAAAATAATTCAGTGCTTGCTCTGCACGGGAGAGTTTCTGCTTCTCAGGCTGTGCTGCTGTGATGTGGACAGGGCTGGGAGATGCTTCTGTGAGAGGCCATCTCTCCTCAGCGCCAAAGAAGCTTCAAGAAGCCCTCTGGGGCTGCTGTGAGAGGGGCTAGGCCTCAGCTCAAGGGCTTCCTCAGGGGTTGGCTGGGTGAGGAAGGGCATTCTGTATGGCAGGCTGAGCACCTGGTGAGCAATCCAAATGGCTTTTGGAAAGGTGGAAGTCCAAACACGGGCTCCCAAGCTGGGTTATGCTATGAAGGACCTTAGGTCTGTAACAATTAAGGAAGTAATGGCCTTTTTGTTCTGACTTGGTGTGTCATGCAGTGAGGTCTTGATCCTTTGCTACAACTCCTAAGCAGTAAAGTAATGCAAATAATTAATAATAATAATGAGCTGGGTTTCATTACATGTCTTGCCCTGAGTGAAATCCCCTGTGAACAGTTACCGCCTGTGAGAATATTTAATGTCTTACTGCAATCTGAAAATGTAGTGCAAATGGCAGTGTAATAAACCAAAGAACTTCATCAACTTCTAATTGAAATTAATGAGAACTGAACTACTGCCTTATACATAAAAGAAGAGACTCCTTCCCATCCTTAACAGCAGTTGGCTCTAGGGGTGGAGTGGTTCAGCTTGAGTTATCCTCTCTTCCTACCTCAAGCAGTGCTCTTATTGCAGAAGACCAGTCTTTCTGCAGTCAGACAGCAAATACCAGATGGAGGAGGTGTATTTTTCTCGTGGTCCCTGCGGAATTAATCCACAATCCAGAACCTATGGACATATCAAATCCATGAGAAGTGACAGACTTCTCTACTGTGGGTGATGAGGAGCTGAAAAGAGATTCCCCTCCTATGAGGCCATTTTCTACAGCACTCATTCAGAAGTTTAGGCACAGATCAAATCTTAACCAAAACAGATCATTAATTCAAGGGCATTTTATACTCTGTGATGGAGGTATAGAGGTTAGAGACAGCATCAGGCAAAAGCACCATGTACTGAGGCATGCCACTGTTGTTCCCTAGATGGCCATGGAAGCCCTTCTCCATCCCCTGGCAGCAGACATGAGTAACAGGGGCACTTGGTAGCGGTCACTGAATTTTATTAGCATGCCATAGCTCAGGCAAGTATGATTCTCTATCCCAGTATTTTTCACCCATATGATGGGAGCGTGAACACCTAGTGGTTGCAGTGGGGCACATCTCAAGCCACTCAGTTCCAGGTTACTGACACATTCTTTCTTCAAGTGTGCCTGCAGCACTTATTTTTCATAACTTTTTGCTGTAAAAATGGATAAAAACAGGATCTATTTTTTCTTTACTAGATTTACTAGATCTTTGCAAATCTTTATGAGCATTTAACTTGCTGAAAGCTTCAGCTTGGTCATTTTGGTCATCCCACCTCACTTCATTGCAGCTGTTTCATGAGATTTTGTGGGTCAACTGTGAAGAGAAGAGTCATGGTGACGTACTGTAGTTTCCTACAGCAGACACAAATCAGGAGGATTGCATTTGGAGGCATATCATGAAATTTCAACAAGCAGGTTTAGAGAAGTCATCCTTCCTATGAGATCACTAAAGCTGCCATTGCCCATAAAGCATTTAAAAGACCCGAACAAAGGGCTAATTAAGGTCCTCAGCTGTTTAATGCTGCATTTTGTTGTTCCTTTGTTGTAGTTTTTTTTTTTCCCTCTATTTAATAGTTGCTATGTTGTGTTCTTTTTTCTCAGTGCCAGAAAAACATCCAGTCAAAGACTGTTGGAGAAATGATTTTATGTTTCTATAATTTAATGATTCTTTGAAATGAGGTATTTAAACTCTACTTCTGTCTAAAAGAGAGAGCTAAATATTTGCAAGGTTTTGGATGGCTGCAGCATCTGGAAGGCTGAGTTTGAGTACCAGTATTCACCTCAGATTCTGTTGTTTTCTTTCTTTTCATAGTATTCATGCTCACAACTTTTACAAATTAATCCTTTTTTATATGCCATCAGTCCGCACCCCGGGTCTCATTCAGAGACCTCAAAACCAATGGAGAGCATTCTAAGCAAAGACTAAGAGCATTATCTAGACAAACGATAGAGATTGTGATGTTGTATTACATTTTCTCATATCTGGATTCAGAGGCTTTGCATCTACAACTCCTGTTTTCTGAAAACCATTAGTCTTCACCTTCCAGATACTTGGGAAGTGGTGCCCAGTCTGTGTGCTTCTGCCCAAGGTATTTGGAACCAGAAATGCCTCGTCAAGGTTTCACAACAGAATTTACAACTGCTTGGTTGAGAAGGATGGTTTCTACAGTGATGTTATGTGCTAAGCAGGAACGAGCAGATTTACATATTAATCACAGGACAGCCAATACCATTCCCTGGTGAGTGCTTTTACTTTACCTGAGCTCACAGTTATTGCAATGATCCCAGCAGATTTGCCTTTATGGCAACATTTGCTTTTACCGTGATGTCCCTTGAGTGTTCAGCCTCCATAAAAATAAATAAATTCTCGTTAAACTGTGCTAAGTTCATTACCAATTAATTTTATTTCACTATGTGAAACTCTAAATAAAAAAGACAGGTTTATTTTAAGCTTTTAACAGACTGTTGTAGTTAATCATGTGCATCAGGCAAGAGGGTTGGTTGCTAAGAAAATCTTTGGCAGGCTTCCACGGGATTTGTATATTATAGACAGAAAAAATACCAAATTGTTGTAAGTGCATCTGTTAATCTGAATAATGAGGCAAACAAACACATAGACAATAGAATGATTTCCTGCTCAAGTTTTGAGTAAATGCCAGTTTAGTCCAGAAGTAACACACTTCTTAGCAATTTACAGGGCAGGTAATTTGACTTTGGAGTCCTGATTAAGATTTTTAACAAATTTAAATCCCGTTTTCTACGTGGGCAAAACTTAAGGACCTCTGTTTGCCAGTGGCTGCCCTTGAACTGCTGCACAGTGGTTTCAAGCATGAGCTCAAGGCTAAAATAGGTGTCGAAACCATTTGCAGAAACTGCCAGTGTGCTCATTACTTCCAGGAGAAATCTCAGCTGCATTTGCATTTAATGCTCTCCTTTTTGCAGTGCTCTGCCATAGGATCAGGCATAGCTTTCTCTGTAATTTTCCCAATAGCCGTGTTGCAGAAGAGGAGAGAGAAAAGATGTCCTGAGGTGCAGGGGGAAGACAGAGTGGGACCTTCTATAAAAAGCAGTGATGTTCCTTGCCTTAGTAAATGCCAGAGCAGTGGGCACCCAGGGCTTTAGCAGAATTAAGCCTTTCCACAGAAAAGACACCTGGTGCTGGGGCTTATCTTTGAGCTCAGGATGCTGCCAGGTGCAAGGTGGATGTGGCCAGGACACCAACACAATCCCAGGCTCAAAGGCTGGTTAACTGTGAAGAGAACAGTGAGTCCATTTCTGGTACTAAAATATGAGCTGGAGACACCTGGTATTCATGAACCAAGCAATGGGATAAGATGCTATTAACGTTTCCTTAGAGATGGTGATTTGAGTTGTTCTGTAGTAAGACCCTGGGCTATGCTCCATAATCAGTACATGAATGCAGGATTTTAGAAGGAAACGAGTCCCACAGTGTTTGTTTTTCTGGAGAAAAAAAAAAATCCAAATTTTTGTTTCTCTTTCCTTTAAGTGTTTCTTTATTATGTTCACTTAAGCACAGGGCAGTTTTTTAGGCTGAGGAATAGGTTTGGGTTTCCAATTACCACTGAGCTATTTAGCCAGGAGAACATTACTACACAACGAAGGAGGGAAGAAAGGAGAGAGTATAAGCTTTTCTGTTGTAATTTAATAATAATACTGGAGAGAATTCTTCTTTTGCTATGGGAGATATGTAGACTTTTTCTTTTTTTCTTTTTTTTCTGTTTTCCTTTTACTTCTATTACTTTATCCAATGTCCAACTTGGGCAGTCCTCCCAGTTCCATTGTCCCTCAGTCTTCCCTTTCTGCAAAACAATAAATCAAACTGCCTTTCCGGAAGGCCAGGGGGGTGGATGGAGTGCTCTATAAATATGTAACAGGCTCCGTTGTTTTGCTAGGAGGCAGAATGAACTAATCCATATATTTAATTCTTGCCTGTGTTCTTGATATTTATTTTTTTGAAGATGCAGTAATAGAAGAATAAACTTAAAAGCCTCTATGGTGTATATCATGAAATGTCAGAGGACTGTATCAAATCTTTGATTCAGAGTTCTCTGCGAGTCTGCTTTTAAAACAATGCTGAGATAAGGCAAACCTGCTCAGCCTGATATACCCAGAAAGAAATCAGATCTTCATGTTTTAAAACACCTTCATTTACTCCTGAGAAGAATATCTATCCACAGTACTTCGTGCATAAAGTGCTTCATGCCTGCATAACGTATGCACAGAGCATGTGTTTTATTTCAGTTCAGTATTTCAAATTCAAACAAATTAACCCAGAGTACCAGCAGCCATCTTTTCTTAAAAAGAAATATATATGCCGGATCCCATAGAGGTGTTACTAATGGAAAAAACAATCATAAAGCAGTGTATATTTTATTTATTCCTCATTAAGAAAAACGTATACTTTGTCTTTTTACTTAGAATTTCGTACAGTAGAAAGAAACTAATTGGAAATGCACTTATCTTGGTATTCCTTCGAAGATTTTTTTGCAATCTTTGTTTTTAGGGCTTCTTGAACTGAAGATGACATTTGAGTTTTGTTATTTAGGGCTATTCTTCTTGAAAGTTGTCTGGTTTCCATGCTCTTTCACTGAGGGATGTCGCGTTCTTTAAACTACTTCTGTCTTAACTAGGAAAAGCAATCAGAAGGCTCCAATTAACCGGTCCAGAGTCCACAGTTTGAATCCTGTTAAATGCCATCTAGTATGCATGTTGAATGCATACTCCAATAAACCTTCTTTATTCAATGGAAGCCTCACCTTAGCATAGGATGCTGTTCCTCTGGTATCGTGATAAATACCCTTTGGTAATGCAACCCCAAAGATGATTGCTTTTTAGATACGTAAAACTGTATGATGAAACCTCTTTAACTTAATTCAGAAGTCCTCTCCTGAAAAGCCTCTCAATGGAGAAAATTCAATAGTCAATATTAATGCCTGTTACTGAATCCTCAGGTAATGCAAACAATTATATAAGTCATTTGAATAGAAATAAGGAAGAGACTCCTTTTTTTTTTCCTGTTCGGCACAATGATCATTCCCAGAAGAATGTTATAGGTGAGCTCAGTGTTTAATGCCCGTACAAAACAGTACCTTTAAGTCTCCTACCAAAACTTATTCTACTGACAAGGAATGCTAACTAGGCCGGAAACACATATCCCATTTCATCTCCGTCAGAACTGCCTGCAGGGCCTCCTGCCCCCACCAAGTCTTGAATCTTCTGTCCTCTGATTAGCTCTTATAAACTCGCCTCTTCTTGCCTTGGGTGCCATTACCTCAGATGTTTGGATCAGAATTATTTTCGATCTTTTTGAATTCAATTTCTGGTGCCAGGATTGGCCCATAGACAGCTCAGATGAAGAGTATGGAAACTTCTGGTGCAAGGTAGTGGGTAAAGGGAGGTGTGTCTGTGATGGCAGGGATGTGAAGGGTAATGAGGGTGCCAGAAGCTACCTAGGGAGAGGAGCATCTCCAGTTGGCTCTGCTGAACTGGGAGTAGTTGGGCCAATGGCGAGGTAGCTTAGAAAAGAATACAAAGGATGACTTGCTTGAACCTGCTTTCAGGAACTTATCTGATGTTGCCACATTAATACATCACCAGGTACCACTGATCATAGAATCACGGAATGACTTGGGTTGGAAGGGACCTCAAAGCCAACCAGTTGCACTCTGTGCCATGGGCAGGGCTGCCTCCACCAGCTCAGGCTGCCCAGGGTCCCATCCAATCTGGTCTTGAATACCTCCAAGCTGTCTACAGTTCTCTGGGCAGCCTGTGCCAGAGCTTTACCACCCTCTGAATGAAGAACTTCCTTCTAAAATCTACTCTAAAACTCCCCTCTTTTGCTTTAAAACAATTTCCCCTTGTCTTATCACTGTCTGCCTGTGTAAAATGTCAGTCTCTGATGTGTAGGAAAAGTGTGGCTGCAATCCCACCCTCGTCTGGTTCCTGTGCATCACACAGAGATGCAGGTGCCCACGGCTCATCTCCTGCAGTTGGATTCTACACTCCTTTAACCCAAAGAGCTTATCTATGGCTATTTCTCACCCAAGAGAAGAAGGCCTCTGGACTCTCCTTTTTATAGTAGTCTAGCAGTGAAAAACCTAAACCAAGGTCTTGTGCCAGATGTCTCACCAGTTTGAGAGAATTTAAACTCCAGTCACTCCTCTCAAGGAGATCCCAAATGCTGAAAGGAGGGTATACCCTCTATCCCTTATCTTGGAGCTGGAACGGAAAACCATTGGAGTCAAGAAGAAATAGAGAGAAGTGAACCATGATCTGCTGGCATACAGGTGAGAACACCAAAAGGCAGGAGACGAGGCTGTGTTGTGTTCCTGCCTCCTCTGCCTGTTTTCTAATTCTTAATTCAGTGACTGTCCAGAGTGAGGCACAGGAACATCCAGGGCTGAGGGCCAGAATGTGTGACTGGCTCTCCACAGCCCTCCTGCCCCTTTCCTGGCTCCTGATCTTTATTCAGCCTTCTGGTTCAAAAACCTCTTTCCTGTTATTACATAAAATGCTACAGTGGAGCAAAGAACTGGAATTTTGTCTCTGACTCACAGACAACTGCTGTGTAGCAAACCCAATTTTCATGTATCAGAGCAACATTCTTACATTTAGAGATGGATCGATAACAGCAAAATACACTTTTCACGTGGGCACCCGCAAAGCTATTCCAGTTTTATGCTGTTAGACCGGAAGCTGAGTCAGGTTAATAATGTTTATCAGGTACTAAGGGAACAGATTTTAGGTATTCTGTTGAAGCACTTTTCTATTTTGAATTTTATATGAGAACCATCAGTGTCTTTTTATCCCAGTGCCGAGCAGAAAATAGGCTACTGCAAGAACATTAAACCAAAAGCAGACTGTGTTTTATGTAGTCATTTCTTAACATGATAGTCATTTTCCCATTCCCATAACTTCTGCGTTATAATTAATCTTAAAGGAAGGTTGGTTTAAAATGTAAATGAACCATAAAATCTGTAAAAGATGAAATCCAAAAGCAGGCGCTTGGCAGTGACGTTTAATATTGCACATTGGCCAAGGTACAGCATCAGATATAGAAGGGCAACTGACATCAAACAGGCACTCCACACAAAGTGCAACAGAATGTGTTAGGGAGTAAAGGCATTTGGGGGGCATTTGATTAATATACATTTAATTGGACTTTCCTGCCTCATTGGTTTTATTCTCTCGATTTAGCTCAAGCTGCTCAACTACATAAATAGGCAATGCACCTACTATAATTAACAAAGCACACTGATTGTGAATTACTGGGTTTGTCAGATCATACATAAACAAACAGTATATTATGCAAACCTTGGTGAAGCGTACAGGAATGTAAACAGGCTAAGAAAGTCCACCATTCAATAAGAAAAGCCCACACCTCCTCTTTGGAAGCTCTTTAGGGTGTTTGATTTTTGTGGGTTGTTTTCGGCTGCAATTGTCACTTCAGTTCTATATTTCATTAAGAATTTGTATGATGCTCTGCCAATGTCTGTATGGATGGAATCTGAGCACACTCAGTTTCGTCCCTCACGCGATGCTCTCTGGTCATATAAAGAATGTGAGACCATATTTGTAGCATAAAAATCAAGAAACAAAACAGAAAAGCAAACGTATATTGTATGAAGAACTCTTACAGCAGTGAAAATGTCAGCTTATAGTGTTATTTATAGCTTTGAAAGGATTCTGTGACTCTCAAGAATCCCATGCAATGTGCTATAAATCTGGGATATGACTTGAAAAGAATATTTAAAGTGAATATTTTCTAATAAAAGAGATTAAACCTATTTAAGAACTGAAAAACCTTGTAGGGAATCTGGACTTGCTACTTGTATTCTCAACAAATACGAGGGAAATCTGGGCAGTGAAGCACACCTACAGTCATTCCACAATCAGGATATGATTTAAATGTGTGATTTGTTGCATGAATCTTTGCAAGGAAAACAAAGCAGACAGGAATGGAATGTGCATCGTCCATCTTTTTGAGTGGTTGTACAGGATTAAAAAATCTATGGAACAGTTATTGCCATTATAGAGACTTTCCTCTTTAAATACCCTTCAGTTTCCATCTCAAAAACCCCACAGATCTCTCCTTCCTCAGAAAACCCTCTTTAATTTGCATATTAAACTACATTCACTTCCACCCTGGGAACACCACCTACCGCTGAACGTGTCCGTGTGCAATATGGTGCGGGAGGACACATACCAAGTTTACTGTTCTATTAAAATTAGGTTTGAAAACACGCAGTTTTGCATTTATGAAATAAAAATGGAAAATTAGAGGCGTATTCCATAACCCACCTGTACATTTAATGAGCCAGGAGGGAAAGATGCAATTATTTTCCTCCTACACATAAGCAAAACGTTATTTAGATAGAAACAAATACTGGACTTATTACATATTTACTACCTTCCAGTCCTCCTTTGGTCCCCCTTGCTCTTCACTGTAGAAAAGCACACAATTTGCTTTTTCTCCGCAATGTTTTTCTCCATTTCACGTCACAATTCCAGTTGCATATATGCTCTTCAATGCTTTTAATGGCTCTTAACATGAATGTAGTTGCCCTCATTAATCCCTCACAGAATCCCAGAAGGGTGGAATGTCCATCTAACCCAATTCCTGCTCCAACAGACACCCAGACCGGGGGGCCCAGGCCCACGTCCAGGAGGATTCATCTCCAAGGAGGAGACCCCACAGCCTCTCTGGGCAACCTGTGTTCAGAGGGAACCTCTTGTGCTCCAGTTTGTACCCACTGCCTCTGGTCCTGGCACTGGGCACTACTGAGAACAGCCTGGCTCCATCCTCTTTGCGCCTCCCTTCGGGTATTTATGGGTCTTGATGAGTTTCCCCTTGAACCTGATCTCAAAGATGCAACATTTTTCTCATTGAGAAGGAGGATTATTTATTTTTGAACAGGTGTTCAAAAATGCACTTTGTGATGTGGGTATCTCTGAGGAATCCCTGGGTGGGCAGCAGGCTGACCGGGCACTGCCCCAGAGCAGAAGGTTCTGCAGCATACGTGTTTAGCTCAAGAATTAATTTTACAGGGGAAGGAATTTAAATTGAATCTCCCCAGCTATCTTGCTGCGGAAAGCAGTAGGAGACCAAAATAAATGTCCATTAGGAGGTAATAGCTGGAGTGTGCTCCACCACCGCTGTGTCTGCACTGATTATGTAAAACAGCTGTCAGTCAGGAAATTCCTTTGGGAAAACGGTTCTTCCTTCTTTCCAAATTAATTACATTAAATGTGGTGAATTACATTAAGGAATGGGAGCATGGAGGAATGGTTGTGGGAAGTTAACTTCTGTGCTACGAACAAGTTTTTACCAATTAGGTCTCTTTTTGGAGATGCACAGCAGAACTGAACTTCTCCCCTCATTTCCTCTCCAGCAGGGCTAAATATGGAAAATACTCATGCATTTCATTTTATATGTATGCATTCTTCCTTTATTTTTAAGAAAATATCTCAGCCTTTCGTGGGCTGTTCTATAATTTGAATGATTACCTCTAATATGCTTTTAATACACAAAAGTAGCACTGACATTCCTGATATTTGCTTTAACATCGCCTTTGGATTCATTTCCATGCCTTTAAAATGGCTCAACATAGGCAAACAAACCGACGCAGTATTATTTATGGAATATTTAAAGCTCAATGCCGCATGGCCTGTTATCTCTGCTATCCCAGCTAGGAAGCAAAAGCTCATCTTTGCCATTCTCTGCCACCCTCAGTTCTGTGGGGTGTATCTGAGGAAGGTGGCTTAGAATCATTTTACCTGTGCCTACAAAGCTTTCCAAAGGTCTTCTGACATTCTACTGGCTGAAAGCTGGGGGCTTTCCACTGTTCACATCTGATTTGAGATTATCATAGCTACTTTATATTGAAATTTACGTCACTGTAGTTGCTTAAGGTTTACCAAGATACTTGGTAGTATAGTCTCTGCTTGGAGGCTGAATTTTCTTAGTCATGCTTGAGGCCACAATCAGTGGAATTGCACCATGTTTATCACTGTGTGTATATTATGGTTTGCCATTATATCGGTCATTCTGTTGTGTGGATATCATAACATTATGGCGATAGTCTCAAGTTATGAACTTTTCTTCTGAAGGAAATGAGTATTCAGCAGAAAGGAATGGAATTAAATATATCAAATGTCCTCTCAGTACATTGGAAGCTGTTCTTTTGAAGCCAGGCTACTCCTAAAGCTAAAATGCTTTTGAGTGTACCAACACCAAATAGTGTTTTAACAACCTGAGCAAGCTATGCAAATATCCCTTTGCAGAAATCCTGTTTCTCTACACATAGGTCCCACCCTGCAAGCATGGGCAAACATTACCGCTGAGTTTGGTGTAATGATTCAGTGTTGAATTGTACTGGAGAGAGTGGATGAAAATCCACCTCCATTGAAGACAATGTGTTCAGGAGGGCAAGATTTCACTCAAAGTGCAAGAAGGATGGGAGTCTCAGCATCTGAAGTATACCTGAGGAAAAGCAATGCTGAAACCACAGAGCTAATGTATGTCATCAGAAATACCTGGTGGTGAAGTTGGTGAATTAAAATAGCTGTACCCTGCTGTAAGATTGCTCACGATGCAGTAACGTGAAACTCACGACGCGTCTGTGATGAAAGATCAATCATTTCCTGTCATTTGGCTGGGATTCAGCCAATTAGAACAACAAACGCAGTGAGACAGGTTTTGCGTTGTATCAGTAATTTATCTTTTACAGTATACAGCTTGGATGATAACCAGCATTTGTTGCACAGAATACCGTCTCTGCTTCTCAATGCAAAATGGCTTTACTGCATTTCTAAAAATATTCTAATTTACCTCTTTCTGCTGCTGAACTCCCTCAAGCCCTCAGAAATAACGAGCAGCATCTTAGCTTCTCTAACATACTATATTGCCCTTCAAGCTACGTGATAGATTCTTGTGGCACAATGTACCTTAGTTCTGGTGTCCTTTTGGTCTGAAGGATCACAGACAGCTCCAGGGAACAGAGACAACCACTTTAAACCTTTTAACAAGTGTTGTCATCTTATCTTTTCTTTAGAAAGCTTAATCAGCTTCAGTGGTTGCTGGTCTGGTTGCCATTCACACACTGTAGGAGCTGTAGTCTCTCTATAATGCTGGTTACGTGGTAGAACTGATGTTACTCTGCTTTGGCTCTCTAGAAGTACAAGGCTGAGTCTAAACCTGTTTCTGGATTTCACCTGTTCTCCATGGAGAGAAACAGCCTCCTTCAGCAGATGTTTCATCCTGCCTCTCCTGGAAACTTGTGCCATGTTGCTCCAGAAACTCCCAGCACCAGAGGGACTGCAGAGGGTGGAAAAGATGGACCCCACAGCAAGGGAGCAGGGAAATCACATTACAGAGCAGTAAGGAGAGTAAGGAGAGACTGAGCCAATACGTATTGCAGCTGCCATCACAGCAGGGCCTGGTGCCACCACCAGCTCTGCATCCACCTTACACCAAACACCACTGCCATGCCTGGTAGGGTTTCATCACCAGGCCCCTCCCATCCATCACTCCTTGTCACAGCCACAGTCTAACAAGAGATTGTCCCATTCTCAAGTCTGGCCCACTTGTTTTGTCCCACAGGACTACAGTAGCACTCAGGCCATCCCCAAGGGGGTGCTCAGTGCACGTGAAGAGCAGAGCACACCTGTCTGAGTCTGTGTTGCACGCTGCTCTCACACCTTTTGGTGTGATCTTTGAGCATCATTAACATCGGGATACGGCTGCAAGCCAGCCCCAGCTGAATCCTATAGCACCCATTAAAAGCATCAGGTTTCCAGGTTCTGAACTACATTCAGACACCGTCCTTTAAACAGTTTGCCCTTCATCTGTTACATATCATGTGGGATATGCAGTTGCCCCCGTTAATCAACAGGAAAAATGTTGTGATGTCATGTATTTTTTATTTATTCCATTAGCGTTATGAGTTAAACGTGTAATCTCATTTAAAAATATATATATCCATCGAGATAATAGAATCCAATCTATTCTCAGTAAACCCTGTTAGCTGCTACTAATTATATTCCCCTCTTTTAATTCCTGATGAATCAAATCCTGCATCATTCATTCCATCAATTTGCCCAGGACTGATATCAGGCTGTCAGAACCATAATTACAGGGTCATCTTCTTTGGCTTTAGTGTAAAAACCCGTCACACTCTTCTAAAGTCGTTATAACTAGATTATGCTCATTCTCTTCAATTAAAAAACATTAATTAGGTAGACGATTACTTGCTGTAAATCAGAGCTGCTTCAAAGCAACCTTCCAAGCAAGTTGGATAACATAAACGTGTCACATTAACTCATGGTTTTCTTGCAGCCAAAGGAAGCATTCAGCAAAGACATTCTCCATGTTGGACTGACAAGGACTTGGCTGTAGCTTTCCTTCACAGCCCTTGTAAACACAACTTGTGTGGCTGTTAAGGCAACCTGATGGTCTCCTCATCTTGATAAGGGTAGGGCCAATCTCTGTGGGCACATCTCTGGGCTGCATTCCATCTGCAGCTGTGCTTGGTGGGCACCAGCAGTTATCCCACACTCCTGGTCCACAGCGGGCAATGCTTACAATGTGACATGAGGCACGTTCAAGAAAGTGCTGCCAACTTCATGTCTCATATGGTGCTTTGCAAGTTTGAAGCATGGCTTTCAGGTTCCTCTGTTGCCACTGACTGCCTAGGCAGGATCACAGTAAGTGGGTGATACCAGCAGTCCACCCAGCCCTGTGTCTTGCCCATGAACAAAGCAGCAGAAGAGGTTCAGGGTCTGAGCTTTTCCCCTTTCTGGACTCGCACTTCTCCATCACCCGTCCTCTCTGGGTCACAAAGTACATCTCTGCTCATTTTCTTTAGTGGCTGGCTATAAACCCATAAGCCAGTGAATTTCTCTAGTTCCAGTACTGCAGGCTTCACTGCATACCCAGTTCAGTTTACCTACTACCTACCCCAGAGGTATGCAGGATGCAAAGGCTGGTGAAGAGACTGAGTTTTGCCTGTGGTGGCAAAAAGATGCTCTTGCATCTATCCTAGGCTCCACATACAGGCGCTGCGGACAGCTGTCCCCACAGTACTGCTCTTCTCTATTTGGGATGGGGCTGTGCATTTAACTCACTCTGCAGTCATGCACATAGAATAGAATCATAGAATCATAGAATTACTCAGGTTGGAAAAGACCTTGAAGATCATCAAGTCCAACCGCAGCCTAACCAGTAGCCTATCTCTTAAAAAGCAACCACGAAACAACACCACAACAACAAACCTCTGCTAAATCATATCCCTGAGTACCACATCCAAACGGCTCTTAAACACATCCAGGGATGGCGATTCAACCACCTCCTTGGGGAGCCCATTCCAGTACCTAACCACCCTTTCTGTAAAGAAGTTCCTTCTAATATCCAACCTAAACTTGCCCTGGCGCAACTTGAGGCCATTTCCCCTCGTCCTGTCACATGTCACTAGTGAGAAGGTCACATAAGTGAGCGGCCATGAGCACTTCTTCCCCGCCTACACACTGCCTTCCTAGGCATGATGGTGCAAAGCTGTTCCGTTAAGAGGAATGAGCACCAGTCAGACAACTCAGCAATAGATAATCTTTCAAATGTCCGTTGTCTGAAGATGGATGTGCCACTTCATCTTTACAGTATTTTAATCTACCAGTGCTTAACACTGTCTAACATGTGCTTAGTAATATGTATTTGGCCAATTTTCTGCTTGTCAGTCTGGAAAATCAGCATACAGTCATCTTCAGCATTGAGCTCTGTACACAGCTAATGATAAGGGAAAACATGGGATTGTTAACAAAGACAAAGAGCACAAGCTGACATTATTTACTTCAAGCTTCATTCAGCAGGAAAGTCCCATTAAGTGAGGCACATTATCCCCCAAATCATACTGAAAACAAGTGGCAGAACATCCTCCCCTCTGAAGACGGGCTGAGAGAGCTGGGGCAGAGAAGGCCTGAGAGCAGCCTTTGAGTATCTAAAGGGGGGTTGTGTGAAAGAAGGGGACAGACAGTTTATCTGTGACAAAACAAGAGGAAATGGTTTCAAACTAAAAGAGGGGAGATATAGATTAGATATGAGGAAGAACTTTTTTATGATCAGGGTGGTGAGGCACTGAAACAGGTTGCCCAATGAGGTGGTGAAAGACCCATCCCTGGAGACACTCAAGGTCAGGCTGGATGGGGCTCTGATCAACCTGATGTAGCTGTAGGTGTCCCTGTTCACTGCAGGGAAATGGGACTGGGTGACCTTTAAGGGTCCTTTCCAACTCAGTGATTCTGTGATTCCCCAATACTTGCCCAACACCAGCAGTGCTGCAGGGAGAGACATACAGCAGCTGGGTGGGCCTCGTGGGTGGCTCTCCTTGGCAAACAGCAATACAGCTCCTGTGTCGTTAGTTGGTTATTTGTAAAACGAATAAAGAACAGTTGAAGTGGGCAAAAAGCTGGACAAGTTTGCAGCTGAAATGTAGGCATGTGGAGAGGAGACTACAAAGGCCTCTCCAGTACTGCCTGTATTTGCCAGTCAGTCTGTAGTACACCATTTACAAAGACAAGAGTCTTTCAAGTGTTTCCTTAATAATTCCCTTAATTATTATAATTAATGAGTGTTTAGTAGTTTGCTTCAGTCATCGGTGAATTCAAATGCTGTGTTTCCATTTCCTGCCTCATCTTCAGGAATTCACTAAGACAAGAAGTCAAGAATACAAAACAGTGACAAACAAGCAGCTTGTAACTGGAACTTGAAAGAAAACAGTGATAAAAGAGTAACTGTGATTTGAAGTGTAGGTATGGTGATGGAAAACTCTCAAGAGCAAAGGAACAGGCCACAAAACACATTTTTTTGGTCCAGATGAGGCGACAAAAGGTCTAGAGCACCTCTCCAAATGAAAATGGCTGAGAGAGCTGGGCTTGTTCAGCTTGGAAAAGGGAAGCCTCCAGGGAGACCTCATTGCAGCCTTTCAATACTTGAAGGGGGCCCATGAGAAAGATGGAGAGGTACTTTTTATATGTTGTGTAAGGTTAAGGGGGAACAGTTTTAAACTAAAAGAGTTTAGAGTAGATGTTAGGAAGAAATGTTGTACTTGGAGGGCAATGAGGCCCTGTCACAGCTGCCCAGAGAAGCTGTGGGTGCCCCATCCCTGGAGGCACTCAAGGCCAGGTTGTATGTTGCCCTGGGCAGCCTGAGCTGATGGCCAGCAGCCCTGCCCACAGCAGGGAGTTGGAACTAGACCATCTTTAGGGTCACCTCCAACCCAAGCCATTCAATGACTCCATGAAGACAATTTGCTGTCTTCCTGCCCAGCATGATTAGTTGTGTTGTGGTTTTCTCCTTTTTCTTTGCTGGTAGTAATGACAAGAGAACACACACCAGAAAGAGCCCGTTGATTCAGTACACACAGAACTGTGACTTCCTATTTTGAAAGCAGCAGACAGCCATGTATTACTAGGCAGTGTAATATCAAATAATGAACAAACAATTCAAGAATGAATTTAGGTCTCAATGAACCCAAATTGCACTTCAAGCTGAACAAGCTATAAAAATATAATTGTGTTTTGGGAGTTCATCTTCTCTTTCCAAATAACTATAAATACGTATTTCACAACAGCTCTGTTCATAGGTTGCTTCTATTTGTTTGGGGTTTTTTTCTTTTTTCTTTTTCCTGAATTAGATAATGCAGTACAACATAAGAGAACACACAAGATTGCGGTGCTATAACTGTAGAGATGCTCCTTTTGTTTACATGGCTCTGCAAAGTATAAAGTTATGGGCTGCCTGAGCTTCACTGTTGCGCACCTGCTTTGCAGTGAAATGCTGATTGTCTGAGTCAGCTGGGGTGACAGCAAGGATTTGCAGATAATTGAAAATCGATACAGAAGTAGAAGATACTGGTAGTTCATTAGAGGGAGAAGTTTGGATATCAGATGTTCAAATAATGGGTTTCAAATGTTCAAATGGTGCTGCGGATTTGAGACATGGGGCTCCAACACACAGATCTTAGAGAACTTGTCCACCAAGATTAATTTCTGGTTGATTAGCTTAGGCATGGAAGAGAGACATGATTATATCCACAGCCAACTTGAAAACATTATCAGTACTGATGCTGTTAGTCTAAAAAGAAACTGTATGTAAACAGCAGCAGAGTCTCTATGACCTGGCCATAAAGTCAGGAAAATACAGCTAGCATTGCTGCAGTTTCAGAGCACGCAATGGTGCTATATAGTCCACTAGCTGAATCATTCTCCTTTCATTTTCAAACTGAATGTGCTACTAGATGATGTTCAACACAGTGACAGGGCACTGCATTCACTCTTTGGTTGGCAGGGTTGGCTTTCTCAGAAAGTAGGATAGAGAGAATCACAAACTAGGAAATCATCCCAATGAACTCCTGGCTCTCTCTCTCCACATCAGCGAGTGCTTTTGAATTTCAATCTCTTGGTCTGCATTTCACCTACTTTTTTTTTTCAGAACGTGAATTAATTAATGAAATATAGTATTTTTTTTCCTTGTAGATTGTCTAGTGATGGCTGCATGTGGCTCCTTCCAGATCCCAAATACAATAGATGGCCTTAGAGACTAGTGTCACTATTCATTTCTCTCCTTTCCCTGTGTAATTATCAGTGAAAACATAAAGTGATCCTGGGAGCGAGCAGAATAAATCACTATTTCTGCAACAAGCAGGAGGAAGCACTCAGTAATATCTACTTTCCTTCTCTCAAGTTTATGCATACAGCACTGAAATTGTTGGAACTTGGCATTTGTTTTTCCCCTTCCCTTCCCTTCCCTTCCCTTCCCTTCCCTTCCCTTCCCTTCCCTTCCCTTCCCTTCCCTTCCCTTCCCTTCCCTTCCCTTCCCTTCCCTTCCCTTCCCTTCCCTTCCCTTCCCTTCCCTTCCCTTCCCTTCCCTTCCCTTCCCTTCCCTTCCCACTTTGATTCTCCTTCTCCTTCCCCTTTCTCCTTCCCCCATCCCTCCTCCTTCCCTCTCAGTTTCTTTTCCAATTTCCCTTTTCCCTTTTTCTTTTCCCTTCTCCCCTTTCCCTATTTCCTCTTTCCTTTTTCCTTTCCTTTCTGCATGAATGACCTTAGGTCCCCACTGCTTAGAGCTTTAGAAGTGAGCCACAGCCACACTGAAGAGTACTTGGCACCGAGTCTCTTCTGAATCTTACCTATTACCCCCAAGATCCTAAGATATTGTTATCTTGTGTCTTTCTGCTTTTGTTATTGAGAAGTTCCTTGTAAAACCTCAGGACCATGTGGAAGCCTATTTACTGCTGTGTCATGGTGGGCTGAATCTGGGGGGTTTGTGTTGCTTTTTCAAGGAAGCTGAGGGGTACAAAGATGATATCAAAAAAGGCTTTGCTGAAGGATTGCATAGGGAGTTGAACCTGATAGTCTCTTTCTGATAGCCTGTTAGGACTGATCTTTGAAATGAAAGGAAAAAGGACTGTATCCCCAGGGTAGCTGCAAGAGCTCATTTAAGAGCTGTAACCACAAAGATAAGGAATTAGTGTTATCCAGTGACAAACAGAGAAGAGGTCTATGCTGCAGTAGGGTGGCGGGTAGCAGTTCTGCACATCCACAGAGAGCCTGTGTCTGTGTCTGAAGGCATCACCCCAAGTGACTCCAGGTCTACGAGTGCAGGGATGCCAGCATTTGCACTGCTCAAAAGCATCCTCAAGCACAGACCTGCACACACTTCATAAGGATGGTAAAATATGTATTGATCACTGTGGGGCCTGGCATCAACACAGTGGAGTTGTAGGATGCCTTAGGCCTTCTGGGTTTGTGTTGGAAGAATGTTAAGGAACAAGGAAGCAAAACCTGGCAATTAGAAGCTGCCTCTGTCTGCAAAGAGTTCAAGACAAAGATCTCAGTAAGCAAACCAGGTAATGGTGGTCCATCCAAGCAAGAATGTAGGGACAGATTTGCTTACAGCACTGACACTTTCTGACACATTCTGGGGTTACATTTGCCTCTTTTCATATTGCCTTGACACCACGGTGTCCTCCCATATTAGTCTGATGACAGCCTACATAATAGCAGAGATTCCTGTTATTTGCCCCTAAGCCTGTTGCTTTGCACTTGGCATAGTCACACATCATTTCATCCTCAGATGCTTCTCCGATCCTCCGTTATACCTTCTGATCCCTCTTTATACACTCAGTATTCAAATGTTTTTGTATGCTGACATGCTGCCTCTCAACGTCACATCGTTTCCAGATTTCAGAGGGAGATACACGTTTTCCCATGACAACATATCCCACATGAAAATATTAGATCAGAGACCACAACCAGCACTGCTCCTGGAGGGATTCTGTGGCATGCTCCTCTCCAGTATGATGACTGCGTTTTCAGCACAACCTCCTATCATTTGCCTTTTAACTGACTGCTCTCTTTCCAGTTCTTGTACACACCTTCTTTGCCTTAAACTGATGATCTTCTGTACGGAATAGAAGGTAAAGAAACAAAGTTCGAGTTGATTAAATCCATTGCATTTCTACGGGAAGACAAAATGGAGTAAATAAATTTGCCTTAAGAAATCATTTTGTTACGATGTAATGTACTTCTGCTGAACACAAAACAGATTCTTTTCCATCTATCCCTGACATGCTGGAAAAAAAGCAAGGTAGGTACGGATCATTTTTGTTAATCCTTCCATTTCATCACCATTCTCTGGCAGAAACCAGTAAGCTCCTTGCTGTATTCTCTGTCTGAAAGAGTTTGAGCTCTGTTAGCTTGGGCTGTGATTTAGATGTCCAGGCAAATGAGTCTGAATAAAGCCATCTCACCTGAGGTATCTCCCTGGCATTTGTTTGCAGTGAAGATGAATGCAGTGCTGCTGGCTTCCTCGCCCTATCTGCATGTGTACACATCTGAGTGTTGTAAATCATAAGGGAGGCAGGACAAAGATCCTGCGGAGGGAGTCATGTAAGTGTCTGTCTGAGATAGTCACTGCAGGTTCCTCCTACGGACCCTGAAGAGAAGCAGACGTTTTAAGACTGCAAATCAGAAATGAATAATTCCAGTCCTTCCAGTGACTAATTTTGGGTAGGGAGGCTAGACGGTTAGCTGAGGTGTAGGCATAGGCACTGTAAATAGCTGCTGTTAAGGGAGATGAATCAAACTCCTGCAGTGCTCTAACCAGTTGTTTCTGAAACAAACTGCTGCACTCATGTTGGTGCTAATGAGGTTGTTACCTCTGCTGGAAACAGGATGCTACATTATCTGGACCTTTGATATGATACGTGTAGCGTGCTCTTATCTTAATCAACGTAATTTACTTAGAATTTTAGTTTACTGTTAATTGTAGTGAGATTCACTTGCTAGATAATATTTAGTATAATAATTAGTATTATCCCTCAATAGCTTTGTATCTTAAGGGCAAAAGACAATGCTAGTTCAGAATGAAGTGCTGATCTGAATACGTGCCTTAAACTGTACACTGGATTTTGGGCAGAATTCTTGGATACCTCAATGCTAGATGGTTCATATGAGCTGGTGTATATTCACACAAGGTTACCTGCTAAAGATATCTGCTCAGTTGTCATACTCTGCAAAAATGCAGTGCTAATGAACACGTATATATTTGTGTAGAGCAGTAACTTTGTACGTCCGTAACAAAATCATACGGTTGCTTTCTTCATGCCACATTTTTCTGATGACCCTTGCTTTCTTTCCCATATTCTTAGTTAAGCAGCCCATAAAAGACCAGCAACTTACCACCTCTTCCTTCAGGCCAGGAATGCTTTTTTCTTGCGACTGTCCATACAGACATTTGTCACTGAACATATAATTCCAAATAACACAATTAGGCATTTGGGTTTGTTTGGTTATTTAAATTGTTAAGCTCGACACACCTTTTCTTTAAGTGTATGTCCTTCTCTGATATCAGCTAATCCGATACATAAGGTAATAAATGGTTTATAAAGAAATATGTCAACTTTTACTGTAAGGCTACCGGACAGCAGAGAAAACTGCACTGACTATCAAATAACAATGAAATACCTTGACACTTAGATCACTTTATGATACTACTGTATCTTCAGTTTGACATAGAAGAAAACAATAATACTGATACCGAGCAGTATGAAAGTATCTCATACTACTGACATTTTGACACAAGGAAGTTCAAGGTGATTTACAGATACTTGGCACCAGACCGCCTGACTTCCATGAGCTCGGCTGAGGCCACGGGGAAGTGGAACTGAATGTCCCCTGGAAGGTGTGTGCAGCCCTACAGGGAGAAAGGACCACTTCCACTTCCAGAGCATAAAGTTCCGCAGCACGAGAATTGCGAGTGGACTGTGAAGCTGTATGGTCACTGCATGAACGCACAGCTTCATCCAGAAAGAACAACCTAATGATTACTTTGAGCTCTTAAAAACCACTAGGTAGAGAATGCAGCTGGGGAACAGAATGCTGCTGTGGTTGTTTGAGGATCTTCTTTGAGACTTCATAGATGTCCCATAATGCAGATTTGGTGTATGCTGTGCACATATTTGAATACTGAGTGGGATGGAGGTGATCAAAACAGGTTGGATTTTACATGTAGTTATATCAAAAATAGCCCACCCTGAATTACTTGGCACTAACAAACAAAACTCAGAAGTTACTTAATATATACGTGCAGTGATTCTGTTACAGATGTTACATGACATTTGTCCCTTGGATAGTGCATGTAAAGAAGCTTGGTTCATGGTACTTTTAATTTATCTTACTATCCTAGCACTAAAGCAGAAGGACTCAAGTGAATTTACCCCCAGCTGCTTGAAAATAATAGAAATAGAATACAATAATGGAATTTGTAATTAGACAAATGTCAGTTTCATTACTGCTGGCCACCATCTTGCAGTTCCAGATAAAAGAACAACTGCTCCATACTCCTAGATGAAAGATCATTTAAATCAAGGCTCAGCAAGGAGCCTGGGACAAACCTGATATATCTATTTAGAGCCATGACAGAGAAGAGCAATTTATCAACATCAGTAAATCCTGATGAATGCCAAGACACACAGCCCTCCTAAATCAAATAAGGACCTCCACCAGGTTTTGTCTAATAATTGCTTGCTGAAAGCTGAATGCGAGGTAAGACATAATTGGATTCTCTCTCTCCCCATTATCAGTAGCATAGCCCTAGAGTGCAGGCTATGTTTAGGATGTTGAGCAGGAACGGGAAATTAACTAAGGTAAGGGCACAGGAATGGAATTCTCACCTTCTCCAGCAAATATGGTCAGGTCAGACATGACAGTTTTCTGACTGACCTTTCCAGGCCAGAAGCCTGTTTTGAAAGTGAGGAGTTCTGCATTCCATCTGCTATCCCTGACTGATCCATTTGGCCAAAATACTGTGGAGTTTCTATATATACCTGGCAGATATGAGAAATTTGTACTTGTTTTAGGTGCCATGTGATACTAAATTCCTTAGTAAAAGGACACTGACATGGAAACGAAAGGGTTAATGCAGAAATTAAGTCACTGTTTTGGCTTGTGAAACAAATCAAGTGTTGTTCTGACAGGGAACAAATGTGATTTTGTGCGATCTTGGACATATGTAACGTAGGTCAAGTCATTTACACTTCCTTCATCTGTTCCCTTTCTGTAAAATGTGAATACCAGTGCTATCCCAGTCTTATCACAGCATAAGAATAATAACCTTCTGAGTATGCTGGAGGAGGAGGAACTGTATAAGCATCTTGCAACATAATATTTCTCTCCCATTTAACCAAGGCTTATGGCATGTGGATGAAGCTGCAGAACCTATGGCATCCAGTGGACAGCAGAAGCAAGTGGCAGAGGAAGAACCACATTTATTTAGTTTCCTGGTGTTTGCTTGAGATGTAGATAATATGAGAAGAGAAAATATTGGGCTCTGTGTCTGGTATATTTAAATTTTACCACTGGAAGAAGAATATCACACACACGCACAGAGGAAGAATTCACAGGAACATGTAAGCTTCCTTCCTTTTCTATCAGCTTTCTTGTGGAGAACTGGGATAAATGAGATCCACTTTCCTTTAACTTGCCAGAAGAGAGCTTTCCCTAAGAAAGAAGCTTGCAAGCTAGCAGGCATAGCAGCTCTAGTATCCACCTATCAGCCATCTCCTGTGAAGATCATACATTTTAAAAAGACAAAACAATGTGTTCTGCCATGATCCTTTGCTTTCTCAGCATTTTTCCTCGCTGTTCTGACAGAAAGTATTGCTGCTTGGAGAGCACAGTCCTTGTGTAAGTGCGTAGGTGACTAAGCTTGCTGATGTTTTTCAAAACCTACTGGTGAAAATCCTCAGCTCTTAGAAACACCTGAATCCCTGGCATCGGGACCAGCCCAGATGCAGCTTATGGAGGCCTGCTGTCTAACATGGAAGGCTTCCTGCTGTGAAATGAAGTGTTAGTCTGGCTCTTGTAAGCGATCATCTAAGAGGGAGAAAAAAGAGCAAAGAAGATAACAGGAAATACACAGCCTGACCTTAATGAATGTTGAGTTTCCACTGATTTGTGATAGCTGCTGCCTGTGCCAGTAAAATGGCGGAGGATGATGTACAACATAATTACTACCTACCTAGTGAAGGAAAGGACAGGTGGAAAGAAGATTTAGGGGAAGAGTAACCTGTTTCTTGTCATGTGCATGATATAAAATACACAAACAAAAAGGCATAGAAGCTGTATTACACAGCCAGATGAAAAAGTCATTCAATGTTCAGACGTCACTGGATGTCACTTCCAGCAATGAAGAAGGGCTGCTGCTCACACTGCTGCAGTTACAGCCTCTGCTGTGAGCTGTGGGGACATCCTACTGTAGTGGATGGAGTTCAAATGATGGTGAGTTTGTTGTCTTTTGGAGCGAGGGGCTCAAAAGTGTTTTCATCTCAACACAGTGGTACCCCACTCTCACCCCACCTTTCTATGAGTTAAACCTCATTGGAGCAATGAATGCAACAGCTGCTCTTTGTACAGATTAATCGTAAGGAACTGCAGGAGTGGCCTCAGACCAAAACACAGCTACTTGTTACCACTCTAAACAAACATGCACCCTGTGAGATCCCACCCAGGAATGTGAACCGTCTGGGTGGAGGGCTCAGAGAGGTGGAGCTTCGGTGGGTGTTCTCTTGGATGTGTGGGCAGGGCAGAGAGGAAGGGAAAGGCAAAGGAAGGAGCGAGAAAAGAACAGAGGATATTATGTCAGGTTTGTTTTGTTTTTTAGGGGCATTTTTCAGTTTTAAGCAGATGTGGGCTTGCTTTGGTTGTACTCCAAGCAGACACAACTTGTGCCCACGCTATCAGCACAGGCTTAGCAGTTCAGGCTTACTAGCCATGGTTGTGCTGTTTACAGCTTGGAGCTGACTCATGCCCATCCATAGTGCAGGCTAACAACTGTGCAGTTACATCCAGAAGAGAAAAGAAAAATAAGAAATCCAGTCACAGGCAGAAAAAGCAACCTTTGTCTCCTTGGAAATGTATACAGGTCTTAGACTTGTAGAAGGGAGCTGTCTATGAAAGTCTAACATTTCATTCTCATTTAATATTAGTGCTGAGCAACAGGTATTTGTCTTGCAGTCCTCATACCCCAGTCCTGTAATTCAGCAGTAGGCAACACATAGTTTCTGGAAATACTTATGTTCTTAATTTTGAAATGAGAGGACGTTTTTTGGTTACCTGCTCCATGAATGAGCCAGTCTTCACAGTTATTAAAAGTTCGGCTGAATTCAGCTTTCCAGCTGTGAGATTTTTTGCATTCTCTGCTATCTTACCCATATTGTGTGATACTGGCTAAATCCAGCTGATATGTATCAAATCAAATACTGATACACACACGGAAGAGGGGAAAAAAATAGAACAATATTCTCAGCTTTCAAACATTCATAAGAGATGCTGAAGTCCAAAATGACAATGAGGAAACCTCTAAATATATCACCACAAATCTCTCAGCCCTCTTCGGTAAGTGCATATGAAGCACCTCAGCACCTATCTCTCATCTGCACCAACAGCGGTAGCAAAACCATGAGGTTGTTCCAGCTCCCTGAGGAGAGAGAGTAAATACAGTCATGGCCTTAGAGAAACATCTGGGTGCTGAGCTCTGCTTTGGCAATTTCTGCCTTTTACAAGATACTGTCAGTGAAGAGAATCCATAAATGGTTCTTGGAGCAAAAACTAAAAAAAAAAGGATCTCCCCCCTCCTGGGTAAAGGCTGACAGCTGAGAAGAATAAAATTGCATCCACTTTTCCACTGGGTGGAACTCAAAGACTTTTTTCATTCTTCTGGTGCTGATAAATTATTGGCAGTTGTAGCTTCAAGAGGCTGCAGATGTCCAGAAATAAGAGCCAAAAAACCCACTGTTCTCGAGTTTGTAGTTCTGCTCCTATCCTTACAAAGACATTGCTGCCACATAGCCTGAGGAGGGGAGATCCCTCTAGCCAAGATGAATGCTTCAGTTTCAGAGCAGGGCTGGAATCACAGTCAGCATTGCGTATTGAAGGCTGACTGTAAATGCTCTCTTCCTCTGACCATACAAAGTGCAGGGAGCTGAATTCTGCATGGGATCAAAGGGGCTGCAGCTTTCATCACTGTGCTGTTCTCCACTAGACAAAGATGAGAGCTTTCAAGTAAAATACTGAATTCTGAGCTATGGGGTTTGTGTTGTGTTCATCCTGAGGATATATATACGCCCATTTCAAGGACAACTCCAGGCCTTTCCATGACCATGAATGAGCTTAAACTCTGCACTGCAACAGTCTTCTCCAAGGCCAATAGGATGTACCATATTTCGTGTTTCAACATTTTGCCCATAATCCAGTAAGAGTTTTTTGTTCATTTGCATACGTTTTTCTTAGCTTCAGTAAGATAGGATTTCATCTTCAGTCATCTCTCTGTCCCACAACATGATGATCAGTCTTGGCAATGCTTTCGGCCAGCGGTAGGGAGCATGTCCACACCACACTATGAAGGATGTTACTGAGGACTACCGAACTGAACTGACTAGAGCTGCTTGCTTTACACTGAAGCAAGAACAACCTGTGTGTTACAGCACTCTTCTGGCACAATAGTGCCAGACAGGAGCATTTCATCTGCATTATAAAATAACAGCAATTCTAGCAAATTTATTTTTCATAACTTGGCTACATAAGGTATCTAAAGGGGAACAAAGAAGCAAATGAACAGCAGATATCTGAAGCTGAAGAAGCAGGCTTGAGGCTGACTTCATCTGTTTCCCTTCTAATGGTCAAGACGAGTTTACATTAAAGAAGCTGAGAAGTCTTAAATCAACAATGAAACCTTGTAACATATAACATTATATATACAGAACATGTTATATGTAACATGTTACAATCATATATTACAGTAGATGATGTCTTGCATTATATTTCCTATTATATATTGTGTTCCATAGCAATTTATAGAGTTTGCATTACGTATATGTGAAATTGTATTTACTTCTTAATTTAAAGAAAGATTTTAACATCAATGGAACTCAGGACAGCAAAACAACCTCACCTCTTCTACCCTCAAAGACATGTCTCCCACATACAGAGAAACTGTCAAGGAGAATACTGCAGTAAAACACTGAGGCAGTTTGTGCTAAGTACAATGTAGAAACACTTTCAGAGCAGCTTAGCATACAGTGCTTCAACAGCTTTGATTTCTTTGCACAGGAAACAAGAAGAAATACTATTAACAGCACATCTAGACCCAGCTTGCCATCTTATGTTTATACATTTATGTCTTTGTTGAAGATAGTACTGTGAATGCTCAAAAAAGTCATCATAACTTCTGCTGGCAATAAAGATAAAGAAAATTAAATCCAGGAGACACACTAATTGTAGACATAAAGCTGATGCTCATGGAGGTGACTTAATGCCAGAAGCATCATCACCACACTGGCAAAGAAAAAAATACTTTATAAAATTATCAGTATATTTCCAAAGATGTCGTAGACCTCTGAAACTTTTGATTATGCAATGATGTCATCATTCCTACATTAGAAAGGCATATCAAGTATGGCCTCAGCTACGGTTACCTGTTTATTAAACAGAAACAAAACAAAATCAAAGAGAGATCTTCAGTCAGCTACAGCTAACACTCTTCTCACTAAAATTCTCCACTGTTTAAATTCCAAATGCCTAAATTAACAACCATAGAATCCATTTGGTGCCCCACTGAAAACTCTTGTTACTATATTTGCTGACCTCCGGAGCTCACACAGCTGTGAAGGTTCCCCTCAAAGACAGCTAACAGTTTAGCATATGGGGAAGTGAAGCAGAGATATGAAATTTCAGGAAGATTGGTTTATTTTTGGTTCTGTCTGTGACAGAAAGGGCTTTCAAAGAGTCAGTCATAAATGCTTATAAACATTTTAAATGTGTATTTTCAAATGCTCGTCATCTTTGCAGTTGACAGGGAAAGGATTTGCAAGAGCAAGATTAGGCCCGAAGTTAGCTTGGGCCTAACTTTGCTTCTGTTAAAGGCAATGGTTTCACAGCTTTCAGTGGCTGACAGCAAGTCCTTGGAAAACCCCATCAGTTTTGCCTCAGTTTCAGGAAGGTGAGTGATGTCAAGTTTTGTGGGTTTGGGGAATGGTGGCACCTTTTTTAGTTTGGTTTGGTTTTACTTATTTTAGGGTGTGAGGAACCGACTTGTGGGAGAAAAGGATGGACTAAGTTACAGTCTGACATTTGCTCTTCTTAGAGTAACAGCAATAAGAAAAATACAGGAAGAGTAAGATCTGCGTGTAATGAAAAGAATATGAATAGCTGCAAGTAAGATGAAAGAAAAAAGGCCTTGTAAATCACAGATATATAAATATATATAACATCGGTCAGTTATCTGATTGAAGTATAACATAAACATCTTGCCTGCAACCATATAATTTCCTTTTTTTGAAGTGACAAAATTTCATCAACATTCTGTACAATTACTGCATCCTATTCTTCACAGTATAGAACTGAGTACTGGTACAGCACAGCGAGGGTTCTATCATGCATTGCTGCCCTAAAGCATTCTTTGAGCATTAGTGCCTCTAAATCTCCCAGGTGGTCAGGTCTTATCAAGAACAAAATATGTTTGTCAACGATGATTCTAATATGGCACCCTGGAAATGTTTTCTTCAAAGAAGTGTTTAGAAGCCATAATTTTTTAACTCCATAAAATTATGTATTGTCTTCATTTCCTGAGTTTCAGTAGCTGCTCAGCATCTCTTTGTCAATTACTATGAGAAGACTGTGATATATGAACAAACATCATTTATGATTCTGTGGCTAGTTAATATGTTTACTCACTACATTCTCTACAACGTGATTTAGGATTTCCCATTTAAATTATATTAGCTATTTATTTGTCAAGATTTCCCCTGCATTGTCTTTTTGTTCCTGTCATCCCAATCAATTATTTATTGATGTATTTATCATGAAATAAACACAAAAGCTCGGGAAAACATATGCAAGCAAGGAATTAATGTTTATACTTCTTCCTAGCTAATAAACCAGCCTCAACATCCCTAGTGTAAACGTAAAGATTGATTCATATCTAACATCAGTTTCTTACCCAGTAGAGGATACAGCCTCAGTGTAGAGGAGGGAAGAGAGCAAGCTCGTTAGTGTAATCTCAGCAACTCCAGAACAGACCACTGCAGCTACAGTTTATGTTCTCTTGTATGGCTGTGACCCTTCTAGTCTAAGGAAGATGAATTCACATCACAGAGAAGTATTTTGCCTAGACTGTGAAGTAATAAGGAAATGCAGATGTGCCTGTTTTGCTTAGCTGATCCAGAATCTCGGCAGAACGTTCATAGCACTCACCCAAGCTGTTCAAAGTTTCTCCAAATAACAAGCTTAGACATATTATTTCTTGTATGTTGCAGCAGTATTTTGCCATCAATTAGAATAGGCTGTCCATATCTTCACCTGAGACGAACTTCATTCAGTGCCTACACAAATAAATAAATAAGCAAATTAATAAAAATGAAAAAAGCTTGGGTAACTAAATGTGAATTCAGAACACGTAAAGAATATTTCAAACAACTATTGCATTTCAACTGATTTAATTAGGTCCTGTAAAACATTCCTTACAAATAAATTCCTCCTGATTATTGAGAGCAGCTGGGCTTAATACCTTGAAACAGAAATACATCATTGGTTTATGGGTTATTTTTTGTTGTGTGTTTCCTCACTGTATATTAGTAGAGGACTTATCATTTACCTCAGTTTCCCTTAAAACTGAACTAGATTTTTAACCTTAAAGAGCTCTTTCTTGTTTTAGGCAATCAGTCAAAGTATTTCAGAGAAACTTGATGGTGATGGAAATGTTACTTACAAGTCTGGATTTATGTATTGCCTCTCCTCCCAGTCTCTATGTGGTCTTCGCAATTTCAAAGGACAACTCAGACCTTCAGTGGGATAAAGCACCTCCCACACCTTCCCAGGTCTCTCCATCAGTGGAAAAGAATGCCCAGGGCAGCCTGCTTCCCATGGTCATGCAACTTGTTCTGGCTGTAGCTGGGCTGAGGGCACACAGGGCACTCCCAGCTGCTTATTATCAACCCCATGTCCATTCCTGGGTTCTGCTAGCATAACTTATAGTTCCCAGACTTGTGCTGAAATGAGTCTGTCCCATTCACTTCCAGTGATGAGTGCTCGCAAGTCCACTTTGGTTTGCCCAAAATGAGATAGAGAAGGACAGTTGGAAAAAGCAGACCAACAGAACTGGGGCAGCAGCTTTTAGGTTTTTATGGATAAGAGGCTGGATGGGATGAAGAGGTGCCTTCATGTAGCAAAGATGCAGCTTGAAAAGAGGCATCACCCCAGTTAACAGACTTCAGGCAGGACAAATGAGGCGGTATACTGTGGTCAGGCTTCACCAGCAGCAGCTAGTTGATGTCTGTTTTTAGCTGCAGACTACCGCCCTGCTTCATCAGCTGGAGGTGAGCTGCTGTGTCTGATGGCCCTTTGTTTAAGCCCTATGGAATGGTTTGGATGAATTAAATACTTGTGAACAGTTGTGTTTTTAACTCAGTAACTTTGATAGCCATGAACTACTGGGGTGTGCACATGTAAATTGCCATACTGACAGGGCGGAGAAGAGCCTCGTCTCTAGCTTCACTTGGCTCAGAGGTAGGAGGAAAAACACCTAAAGCCTGGTGAAAAGGGCCAGGTCTGCTCTGGCATGCTTGATATGTACTGCAGTGTGGGAAGCACTTCAGAATGTTACTTAGTTCTAATTTATCAGCTACTTTGTTCTAGAGGGCTTAGATGCGCTGTGATCGCAGGTAGGAAAAGAGCACGTACAGGGTTAATCTGTACTCAGAAAATAAATACTACAGTGAGTGTATTTACAGGCATGTGCTTGTGAATGCTTGCAGAAAGGGCTGAGAACAGGGCAATTGCAAGCAGAGTGACATGGGAGAAAAGTTAAGATGATACTGTGCTTCTGGAATTCTCCTCCTGCGGAGATGAGAAGGACTTTTACCCTGGCTGTGCAGATTAATTCAAGATTGACTATGTTTTAATGCCACTTTATCTCATAAGGTGGTATCTTTCTTGGTCCAGCTTTTGTATGAAAGGAGATTAGACAGTAGGAAGCTGAGGTGAGAGAGTGAAAATACTGTAATAATATTGCTGGTTGTGGCAATGTAGTGTCCACATTAGGAAGGCATTATGGATGAAGGCATTGCTGAACTTAGGGTAGAAAAAGGCCTTCGCTCTTGCTTCACCAAGTCATGCAAAACAGAGCAGTTAGTTATACAAATAGGTCATATGTTGCCTCATGCTTGTATGTGACAGAGTGCCAGAATGCTTTCTTTGCCTTACTTTGACAGTGTGAATGTTGGTATCTGACAGGATTTTCCTCACAGAAATCTCTAATACATGAATTAAAAAGAAATAAAAAATAAAAAAAAATAGCCAACCTGTTTCACTTGATCAACAAGCTGCCAAGAATTACCTTAATGAAAGAGAATGAAACTGCTCCTTTTGTTCTTGATTCCCTGAAACCAAAGTTGTTCCAAGAGAGCACAGGTAAGTGCTAAGGGCACTGCCCAGTGCCACTGTGAGGCCAACCTTGATTTGAAAGGCCATGAGAGGAGTCCCTGTGGACTGGAAGACAGTGAATGTCGTGCCTGTGTATGAGGAGGAAGTACAGGCTGGTCAGATTTGCCTTCATCCCTGGGAATGTGACAGAGAAAATAATCTTGATTGTGTTTCTGAACATAAAAAGGGCATGAAGGTGATTGAGAGTAGTTGGGATGGGTTTATGAAAGGAAAATCACTCCTAATCAACCCAATAGCCTTCTATGATAAGGTGACTGGTGTGGAGAGCGTGGGTGTTGCATGTTCTGACTTTAAAGAGGCTTTCAGTGCTCTTACATGATATCCTTATTGACAACATGCTGAAGGATAGGCTAGATAGTGAGATGGACTGATAATTGGCTGAGCTGTCAGGTCCAGGCTTGGCAGTGCTATCACAGGAGTGTGATTAGCAGTGATTGGAATTGCTTTCTGTTCTATAGTAACTAGCTACTGAGTGTCTCCATTTTCTTCTATTCCTTGCAGTATTTGTGCAAAGCACATCTGGATGGAAGTTGCCTTTTTTGTTATACAGGCAAGGTTTAAAATGTGGCTGTAGTTCCTTGAGACAGTAGAAGTGCCCCTGAAACACTGGAAGAAGGAGCTTTGTTGGAAACAGTGACATGTTCCAAAACGGCAGATAGCATGGAAGCCATCATGATAGTGGTGTGGTGAATCTGAGTGCTCGGATGCCTTTCTTATTCAGTGACAAACCATAATGCTGTTCTGATACGAACATTTTGGAGGAGTTTATGGAAATTCTTTCATATCATTTGAACTGCTTGGCCTTGAAAAAGTAAGTTTCTTCAAGCTAGCTGTCACAGATCACTAAAACCTGGTGCTGCCTAGAAATCTCAGTTATTCCAGAACTGGAAATGAAAACTAGAGGGACTGAACGACAAGTTTACCAAACTTTGGGATGCCCGTGTTTGAAGAAGCTGAACTAACTGAAAGGATGTTGATTGCTTACTTTATGTACCTGCATCCCCTCACCTTGATATCACCCCAAGTTTGAATGATTGGCCTACAGCTACACATTCATTTATAAGGAACTGTTCACAGTAGTGAGTCTGATTGTTTCAAGGGTATCTGGGTTGTTCTGTATGGCAAACTACATCTGTAGTACAGTTTTCATTACACATTGGAAGAGAGCATTTTTGCTCCTGTAAGGGCTTGGGATTCCATTGAACACATACACATCAGTTTTTTTCTTGTTGGTGATTTTCAAACAAGAGGTGCTATTTAACACTATAAGGTCGGGTGTGTTAGGAAAAGGACAGCTGCAGAAAGGAAAGAAAAAAACCAAACAACCTACCAATCAATACTGATGATTTCTTACTGAAGGCTGCAGTGGCAGACCGGCCACTCTGAAAGTCAATTCTGTCACAGGCAGAGTGTAACACAGAGTGCTGAGTAGATGGGCAGCAGAAACAACAACTTGCTTCTATTCTTACGTCTCAGTGAGTTCACCCTGCGACCTGCCGCTGTGCAAGGAGCACGATAGGACTTGCTGTGAACAACTAGGAACAATTATGTCCCTAGTTGCTGCTCTACAAAGCAGCAACTTTCCTGAGCAATTTCTTCCTCAGGTACAAGGGTTTCATTGAACCTCAGCTTGGTTCAGTGGTGCAAGAAAAACATCTGCAAATAACTTGTCAGCTCCCGCAGTTCTTTCTCTCATTTTCTTACAGCTGAAGTTCTATCTTTCACGTTGCTCTCTAGGTTGAGCTAATTACAAGTGAGATGCCAGTAGGATTGCTTCTCCCTTTTGTGCAAAGCCAGAACACCTCTTCAAGTGTACAGGACTTTCCTCTTTTTCATGGTCTCCTACAGCTCTCGGGAATGTTGTCTTCTTGTAGCTGAAAGCTTATAGGATCCTGGGTAAGTGACAGTGAAGAGGAGATAGGACAGTCTTACAACTGAACTTACGCAGTGAAAGAACTGAAGACTTGGTATAGGCTGCTAGGTTGTGTAGTCTCCTTGAAAACTCCATGAGGCCTCAGCCTCTGGCTCAGGGTGAGGTGACCTCCTGAGATCCCTCCCGGCTTGAATTATTCCACATCTAGAAGTAGAGGGAAAAGATCAACCAAGAATTCAACAAGAAGGAAGGTAGTCATAGTGCTAAACGGAATCTGTTATTTGTTCCACCCAAAGTTGTTTTGGTGTGAATTGGAAGTGGGCTTAATCCAATTTATTTATTTTTTATGTCTCAGAGGAGGAAACACTACGATTGTATTCATCAGTTCAGCACTTCTCCTCTCAACAGTTTTCATCTGTACTAACGGAGGCGTAGCTTTGGTTTCTCTTCCTGAATAGATGGCCTACAGTGAAGCTGCAGGGGTTGCTACTGCCATCCACAAATAATTAAAGACACTGTGGGGCAAATGCTGGAGAGCAGGTGAATAAAGAAATAAGGAAAGGTTAAGCTCCGCTGTCATTCTGATTCATTTCCTTTCTGTGTCAATTAATATTTAGGCCCTGGGCTTCAGTGTTTCCGTGCGGAACTATATCAAACTATACAAAGCCCAGTACCTTTGGTAATAGTATTCGATAGTATAAATAACATCACAGGAGCCTCAACCTCCAGCAGGTACTGAGCAGGATGAGGCCTGCAACTGCCACAGCCCCACGGGTGCCCTGATGCCAGGTGCTGGACAGAAGGGATGGTGGAACCTGTGTTGCCCCGTAGGTACTTCCAGGCTGCGGGCACAGCACTGAGGTTTTTCTCATTACAGTTTATATTTTATTTCTAAAAAGAGATTTGTTGATGCTTAAACTTTGCTGAGCACTGACGGCGCAGCCCGGAGCTGTGGTGTTTCTCCCGCCGGCTCTGCCGTGTCCTGCCGCTGATTGAACTGGGCATGTAAGGAAGCGGTTTTTTTTCAGGGCTGCTCTTCGCGTTGGGAGGGTTGGAGGATGAAGGGCTTTATTCGGTGGAAAAACGGAAATAAACGGAGTTAGAAAAGGGAGAACGGCGACGACGGGAAAAAGCTGCAGAGGGTTACAGCCGAGATGAAACGGAACCGGGAGGAGAAGAAACTGAAGGGAAATTTAAACGGGTTGTGATCATTCAGCCGCC
The DNA here is from genome assembly GCF_039878825.1 of Excalfactoria chinensis. Taxonomy (NCBI): domain Eukaryota; kingdom Metazoa; phylum Chordata; class Aves; order Galliformes; family Phasianidae; genus Excalfactoria; species Excalfactoria chinensis. The sequence continues at coordinate 29,797,958 of NC_092827.1, read as the reverse complement.
GAGCGGGCAGCGCTTCCCCACGGCCTCTGCCGGCCCGCGGCGCCCATCCCCACGGCTCACCGCCTCCAGGCCGCGGCCAGGTTCCCAGGGCCCGGAGTCGCCGGCCCCCCCCTCTCCCCTCAGGGCCCCGACTCCGGCCCCAACGCTCCCCGCGCGGCCCGCCTCGCCCCACGCCCGGCCTCTGACCCGCGCGGGCCGCCCCTGATTAGCCCGCTCCCGCCGGAGAGGGGGGCGCGACGCGGCCGGGCGGCCAATCAGCTGCCGGGGCTGCCCCGCTCCGCCCGCTCCCTCGGCGAGGCGGGCGCTGGCGGTGGGGGCTGCCGGGGCGCCGGGGGCGGCGCGGCGGGCAGCGGGCGCGGGCAGAGCCGCGGGCACCACCAGCGACGCCGCCGCCGCCAGCGCTGTCGGGCGGATCCGCGCTCGCCGCTTTCGCCGCGTGACTTTGGCAGCGCCGCGGGGACATTATGCCGAAGAGAAAGGTAAACGCTGGGTCCCGCCTCGCCTCGTCCCTCGGCCGCCCCGACCGCGGCGCGGCGCCGCCTGTTGCGGGGCCCCCTTCCCCACGGGGCCGCCGTCCCCGCTCGGCTCGGCTCTCCCGGGGGGGTGTCGTCCCCGGCCCCGGCGGAGAGGGGGGGGGGCGAGACGGCGGTCGCAACTCCCGGCCGGGGCGGGGGAGGCGGCGCGGCGCTGCGGGAGGAGTTTCCCGCTGCCAACTCCGGGAGGCGGGGGGCGAAGGGAGGGTGGCGGGGGCGGGCGGGCGAGCCGCGCTCGGAACGGGCCGCTCCCTCCGCACCTCCCCGTGTATGTATATATGCCCACAGCGGGGCCGCTCCCGCCCGCCTGGGGTCCCCCGGTCGCTCGCGGCAGCGGCTCCACGCCCCGGGGGCGGGCGGCGGGAGGCGCTTCCCGGGGGAGCGGCCGGGAGGCAGCACACACACACCCCCGGCTCTGGGGGCCCCGCCGGGGCTCACGGGCTGCGAGAAGGGCGCCGGGGAGGGGGGGCGGCCGCGCCGAGGCTGTCCCCGGGGGCTCCTCCCCGTGGCGGGGGCTCGGCCGTGTGCGTCGTTAACAGGTAACCGAGGCCCTGTGTGTCAAGCGGGTCGGCCCGAGAGCTTTATCGCGGATGGGGGTCCGTGGATATCCCTATGGCCGGTCAGCACATCTCTGAATACAGCCACAGGTTGACGGTGCCTGCAGAACCTTTCAGTTCTCCGTGTGGGTGGTGCCAGCGTGTGAGACAGGCACCTGAGTTATTCTGCCCCAAGTTAGCAACCCTGTCCCAGCTGTGCCGGTGGGGCTGACAGCAGCTGTGTGCCCCACCCTGAAGTTGGGCTTTCCTCCTGCCTTTCTGTCACTGCACCTTCACACGGGCCTTCTGTCCTTCTGTGCTGCTGCTCATTGTAGGAAAAAGTTGAGGGTGAGCCTGTGCCTATGGGGCGACGCAGTGCAACTCTCAGAGCCTTGCTGCCTTCCCACACTGCTCCCTTTGCCTGCGTGTGAGCTCTCCGGTAGGGCTGCAGGCCGGCCCTCCACAGAGGGAACTGCTTCTGTAAGGTTTTATTGTCCACGGTGAAATGTTTATTAAGAGAAACTTTGTGAGTAACAAGTCCAGGAGAACATGTCATTCTTAGAAGGCTATTAAAGAGTTTTATGTGTGTGGTTGGAGCAATGGAGACGAAGCGTGCTCAGTGGATGTGGAGCTATATATAAAATATGGAGTTGGGTGAAGCAGTACTTCTGGGAAGTGGAACTTCTCTGTTTTTGAGAGAAATGGAATTGCCATCAGTGTCCCACAGTGGTCACTTCCATTCAGAGTGGCAGGGCAAGGGTTGGATGGCATGGCAGTGGCTGGGTATGGCATCGTCCTGTGTCCGTGTGGGGACAGGACCGTTGCTGCCACTAACAGCAGGTTCTATTAAAGCATGGTTTTGAACTCGTAAGAAAGACTGCTAATCCCAATGGTTTTGTTAAGGAAGAAAACTCAAAATTAAAGGTGAGAAAATCTCAGTCGTGGGGGTAAATAAATAATACTGCAGAAGGGTGTGCGTCTGCCTGCTCCTGTTTTTGTGGATGCCTTTGTTACCTAAATGGCTACTCCTTCCTGTTTGCTTTTCCATCCATCTCCGAAGATTTTATCTCTTTGCAAACTCCAGTCAGCGTCTGCGTCTCTGCGTGATGCTCGCTGTGAACATGATGAGTGGTGACAGCAAGTTGTCCTCGCTTGGGGGGCTGTGGCATTGTGACGGGTGTATCGCTGGTCCCTGAGTTCATGGGTAAAAGGAAAACCTTCCTCTGTTGAGGTGGTATAACTGCTGCTCTCAGACAGAAGAAGGTTGAACTCTGGACCCTTCCTGACAGATTTCTGCGCTCTGTGTGTGTTGTAATGATGGGTTGGGATGTTGTATTTCACAAGAAGGATGGCATGTTGGTGTGGGATTTACCACACTGCTTGCTATGGTATCAGTAGCGTGAACGCCCTGACATGGGTTGATATGGTTTGTTTGGTTGCCTGTGTGACTGGAATCAGTTCTTGGGCCATACTGGAAACCTTCTTACTGTTACCAGTAAAGATGGCTGGGAAGAATGAACCATAGAATCACAGAACGGTGGTGTTGGAGGGACCTTAAAAGCCATCTGGTTCCAACCATTTGTTGTGGGCAGGACTGCTCTGCAGTAAAGTGAAGAGCTGTTCTTCACTCTTGTGAAGCATTAATGTGTTCAGCACAGGGATGAATGGTGCTTGCACCTGTAAGTGACACACGCACTGTTCATTGGGGATGTCAATAAGGCAGGTGGTTATGTGTCCTGCACAGAATGGAACCTGTTGGTTTGGGGCTGCATGCCAGAAGGATCCAGTTTGTTTGTTAATCCACCTGCAGACACCGTGACCCGTGCCTCGCATGTTGTTCTTTTAACACTCTTAGAGTTGAGTCGGATGGGAGGAATAGATCATAGAATCATAGAATTACCCAGGTTGGAAAAGACCTTGAAGATCATCAAGTCCAACCGCAGCCCAACCAGTACCCTAACTCTAAAAACCCTCCACTAAATCATATCCCTGAGCACCACATCCAAACGGCTCTTAAACACATCCAGGGATGGCGATTCAACCACCTCCCTGGGGAGCCCATTCCAGTACCTAACCACCCTTTCTGTAAAGAAGTTCTTCCTAATATCCAACCTAAACTTGCCCTGGCGCAACTTGAGGCCATTTCCCCTCGTCCTGTCACTTGTCACCAGTGAGACAAGACCTGCCCCACTCTCACTGTAAGAACCTTTCAGATACTGGAAGATGGCAATAAGGTCTCAGTCTCCTTTTCCCCCGACTAAACAGCCCCAGCTTCCTTAGCCTCTCCTTGTAGGGCTGATTCTCCAAGCCCTTCACGAGCCTCGTTGCCCTTCTCTGGACCTGCTCCAGTACCTCCATATCTTTCTTGTGCTGAGGTGCCCAAAACTGGACACAGTACTCGGAGCAAGGCCTCACCAATGCCGAGTACAGGGGCAGGATGACTTCCTTAGTCCTGCTCACCACACCATTCCTGATACAAGCCAGGATGCCATTGGCCCTCTTGGCCACCTGGGCACACTGCTGGCTCATATTCAGCCAGCTGTCCATCAGCACACCAAGGTCCCTTTCCATCTGGGAGCTTTCCAGCCACACCTCCCCAAGCCTGTAGGGTTGCCTGGGGTTGTTGTGACCAAAATGCAGGACCTGACACTTGGCCCTATTGAAACTCATTCCGTTCACCTTGGCCCATCGATCAAGATCCAGCATTGTTTTTAATGACATCTTTGAACCTTGTTGTGGCTTCAGAGCTTATAAAAAGTACTGAGATCTAATTCACCACTTTTGTAACCTATCTGCTGCCTTGTAGCCAAGGATGTTAGCTTCTGTGGTGCAGCTGATACTGTGAAAACAGAGAACACCTGAGGCAGGTTCCAGATCTGTGATGCAAACCTGCTTTCTCCAAAGTCAGTACACGTACCCAGCTGGTCTCTGTGCAGGAAAACAGACCTTCTGAAAGCTGTGCTTGGAATGCTGCTCCTTCAGTAGAAGCTGGGAGGTGCCATCCTTGTGGTTCAGTGCAGGTTCTCACATACTAACCTATATGGAATGTCCCAAGTAGGAAGGGACCCATAAAAATCACACAGTGTTTATTTTCCTCTGGACCTTAACTCGGTTCTCTTTGTGAAATACTTCTTTGTGTTAGAATTTGTATTTCTGAAGTGTTGTGAGTCTTCAAAGAGGAATGTAATCGCTGTCTGCTGTTGGGGAAGTGGAGCACAAAATAAGTGACCAATGGTCCCTTCGGATTAGATGCTCAGTTTAAGATGTCTGAAGTGAAAGGGCTACTTCCCCCTTATCAGCTGCAGCACCAAGAGCACATAAGCAGTGTTTGTTACTTTCAGCATTTGTTTTCTTGCTTTGTGGCATGCGCACAAGCTGAGGCACTTGCACTTGATGACTGGTTCTCTGAAATTTGGTTGGAGCAACTTGTCTGTGACTGAACACCAATGAGCCGATGAAGCCTGGCATCCTGCAATGCGATGCAGTGTGTTTTCAGCTAAGGTTCTCTTTGTTTTGAAGCTGCTGAGTGCCAGTGGTGCCAAATTGATTCACATCTTGCTGTCGTCATCACTGGGCTTGGAAGCTCCTGGTCTGTAGCCGAGGCCATTGGTTCATCCTAGAACACAGCAACAGGATACAGAGATAGGGGAACGTGTGGCTTGTGTCATGCTCTGGAAGTGATTACAGACCATGGGGACAAGGAGAATTAGCAGCAGATGCTCAGGTGTTGGTTGCTGCCTGCTTCCCTTCTGCCCCTGTTCTCACTTCAGACTACCCCTGCATTTCAGACTGACCTCATCCTCCTTCCTCCTTCTGTGACTTTGGGGCTAAGAGAAGTCAGAGCTCTGAAAAGGTGATTTCCATTTCTATGTTAGGTCAATCCTAGACCAGTAACTGCCAGAAAACAGGTGAGACAACAGCAGAATGAGACCTTCTTTTGATCTATATCAACAAAGTACCCTGGGCTTTGACAGCCCAAACTGAAGAACTCCTGCGCACCAGCAGAGCCCTGAGATGGGCTCCCACCTATGGCCTCCTCTGCAGGGACAGGCCAAGTGCTTGCTGTGCGGTCAGAGGTGCACCTGTGTGCCACTAAGGCCACTGAGAGTTTTAAAACGTGATGTATTTGGAGCAATAGCAAGTTGCTGATTGGCCAGCTCCAGGACTGTGCTGACCTGACTGTCTCAAAGGAGCTAAACTTCCATATGAAAACTAGGCAAAAAGGATAGGTCTATATCTGCCTATGGCACACTTAGATGGAAAACAGCGTAGCAGTGTTGAGTAGCACTGGGAAAAAAATACATGCTTGAGTAATGCTGCTGTGCCACGTTGCAATAAATGATATTGCAGGGCTAATAAATACCTGCAACATATATTTATCCACGGTTTATTTAAAATAGCTTGTAAAGAGATATATTAATGTGATTTTAGCTTTGATTGGGTCTTAGAGTTATGATATTTATGAACTCATCGAACGAGGCTTTATAGATGTAAAATGTTTGGTTGCTTTATACAATTCTGTGAAAATCTGACTCATTTAGTAACGATTACAATGTATACAAATATTCTTTGAGATCAGGCTGAAATACAGCTGGAGTTAATGAATCCTCAGTGTTTTTACATTTTCACTGCATTACTGATTAAAAGTCATAATGCTGCTCGGTGTATTGCAGCATAATACCCGATGAGGTGCTACCAGCAATACAATCTACTTTGAAGTCATCACCTTCCAGTTCAAACCCAACCAGATGCAAGTAATCTTTTTGTATACAGGGATTTTAGGGGAGTGCGTAATGAAAATGAAAAGTAAGCTTGACAGTGGTTCAGATTGACGGTGGGGATGTTTCATGTTATGGAAGTATCAACATTGCTCATTTTTCCATAAACATATATATTTATATAAATATATAATATATATTATCTATATGTAATATGTATAATATATAATATATATATTATATTATATTATATTATAATACATTATTATTACTTATTATTAATATTTATTTTTATTAATATATTTTATTAATATATAATATATAGAATATATAAAAATATATAATATATTTTTATTAATATTTATTTATTATTATATTATAATATATAAAATATAATGTATATATTATATATTATATATTTATTATGTGTTATGTGTTATGTGTTATATATTATATATTTATTATGTGTTATGTGTTATGTGTTATGTGTTATGTGTTATGTGTTATGTGTTATGTGTTATGTGTTATGTGTTATGTGTTATGTGTTATGTGTTATGTGTTATGTGTTATGTGTTATATATTATATATTATATATTATATATTATATATTATATATTATATATTATATATTATATATTATATATTATATATTATGTATGTATCGCACAAATCTATGTATATAAATAAATATATATGTAAAGTCTCATGTGTATAACTGGAATGTGGCTGATATATGCTGTGTGGTTTAATACTGCTTTTCCTCTATCTTGAAAAGCTTTTAACTTTCTCTGCCATTTTATTCCAAATAGTGACAACCTGTTAGAGGGAAGTAGTGCTGGGATCAGGCTACTGACCACACTCAGAAGTGAGATCTTCATAAATCATTTTTATTGTCAGTGAGTGGACTGTAGTTCAACAGATAGATCTCAGGTGGCCCAAAAGAAGCAATTCCAGGTTAGACCTGTGAGACATTGTATGCAGTTGAGGTGGATTTTTTTTGGCTAGAGCAGTATGCTGTTCTGATTTCCCTGGCACCAAGAGTGGAACTGGCTTCATGGCAGGCAGGGTTGGCTGGGACAAGCAGAGCACTCCCTAGCAGCAGTCAGTACAAATTCAGCCAGCCAGCATTCATCACACTGACCTGGCTTGAACTGTCCCCACAGTTCCTAACTCAGAGAGCAGTGAGGATTCCTTAATTCATTAGTTGGTGCTCATCAGAACAACTCAGTGGTCAGGCTGTATCCTTTCACTGTCATGGAAAAAGATGTGTCCAACTCATTTGGTTATTTTTTCCCCTTGGTGTCTCTTGGTGACCAACTTTCAATTAATTGCTCCTGTAACTTGGATGCACTGCTCCTGTCTTCTTATAGTAAAGAGTAAGAGTACTTGGTAACAGAGAAAGCTGCAAATATGAAAGGCAGTTCCCCAGGAGTCTTAGGATCCGTCTATTCTAAAAGATGGTGTGTGTTCCTTCCCAACAGCACTGGGTTTACTTAGATGTGTCAGCTCTTCACACTTAGCCTTCTTCCTTGTCCTAATGCTGAGTTAGTGGTAGCAGAGAGCACTTACGTGGCTGGAAATTGAGTATCTGATGACATTTATTTGTGTGCTGTTGGAGTTGAGCAGAGCTGCCAGTTCTTTCTTTGTAGTAGAACATCCCTGCCTCTGCCACATCCTTCCTTCTTTATCCCAGCTGCCTCCTCTGCAAGTTTTATCTTTATTCAAAACTGTTTTTAGGTTGGCTATGGAGCTCTCTGTTCTTCTATTGCAGCAGTGCAACACGCTGCAACTAACCCCGCTGGAGCTCTTACTGGAACAGAAGAGCTTGGAGAATTGAAGGCATTGTAGCAATTACACCTTCAGTGCCTGCCTTTTACCTGGGGACCTGCTGCTGTCACCTCGGGGGCGGGATGGTCCATGGCACCAGTTAGTTGCAGCTGCAACAACAAGGGCTCTTTTTATGTTCCTGTTTTCATCACAGTTACATCTTCTGGGAGGGGAGCTGTCACGCCTTTCTGTCATTCACAGTATTCTCTTTGTTGGAGGTGTGGCTATTTTCAGGAATTGGTTGCATTGAAAATCATTTAATTAATCTCGGTCTTAAAGCAGATGGGATATTTTATTTTATAGAAGTACTTGGTGCTTAGATTTGGAGATCGGATCAGTTTCATTTAGATAGAAACGACTTAAAAGCCCCGTCTTTAAGGTTTTAAAAACTCTGTGCATGTAGGCTTGCATGAGTCTATCAGCTTCATCTCGCTTGCAGAACTGGCAGCAGCTTTGGGAGGCTGCAGAAATAATGATATTAATGGTTGAATTTCATCCATCATATTCTTTGAATCTGCCTTTTTACTTTATGGTGGCAGTAATGTTGCTAAGCAAATATCGAGACAAGAATATCGGCTGTTTATGAGGGTGGGCAGAGATAGGACAAGGGGGGAATGGTTTTAAACTGAGACAGGGGAGGTTTAGGTTAGATATTAGGAGGAAGTTTTTCACACAGAGGGTGGTGATGCACTGGAACAGGTTGCCCAGGGAGGTTGTGGATGCCCCATCCCTGGAGGCATTGAAGGCCAGGCTGGATGTGACTCTGGGCAGCCTGGTCTGGCGGCTGGTGACCCTGCACATAGCAGAGGGGTTGGAACTAGGTGATCATTGTGGTCCTTTCCAACCCAGGCCATTCTGTGATTCTATGAATTTATTCACTAGCTGTCAGAATTCTCAGCAGTGGGGTTGGAGGGAAATGGAATGACTTCAGATGTGCTCTCCTTGCTGCTCCCGTGGCTGATCTGCATTTTTCAAAACACGGCTAATTACTTCGGTGGCTGAGGAAGGAACTGTTGTAAATTACAGTACTGCTGTTAAAATCTGAGCTGCAACCCCTAGAAACTGCTCTTACTGGTACAGACAGAAAACATCGTATTCAGAAAACTGGCTCCAAATGGCAAATACAGAAGGTATTGCTTATGTTTTCTTAAGCCATTTGTCCCTCCCCAAATCACACAACTCTGGCAAGTAAATGGGGTAAAAAGCAAAAGCCGAATCAGTTGTAAGACCTTTAAAATGTTGCATTGAATTTCAGTGGTGTCTTAAATTATATTGGTCAGTCTTTTGTTATTCCCATTTTCAGTGGGAATAGCAAAACCTCCGTCTGCAATGAAAGCGAAGTACTTATTGTGGATGGTTTTGGATATCTAAAAGTGCTCCAGGCCTGAATTGCTTTCTGACTTCTATCCACTGTGGATAAAGCTCACGGATTTTACCTGTTTAAAAATTAAGGAATGTAATAACATGAGTTTGGTGTTTTTTTTTCTTTTCCCCAATCCTACTGTTTTTGATTATAACCAGGCTGTGTTCTTACACTCTCAGAGAATGCATGAGAAAATGATGCACGTTTACTCTATTTGGCTTGAATTTCTAATCAACAACAGAGATTTAGATCAGAAACTGTGTATTTTTTTTCACTCCTCCTCCCCCCACCCCCTCCCCTCAGCTGCATATTAATAGCAGAGGACATTAATGGCCTTTTTTCTTTTTTGTATTTAAACTTGTTGGTGCGCTCTGTGTTTTCAGAACTTCATGATCTCAACATTCTCTCCCAAAGGGTTAGAAAATGAAATATCCTGCTCTTAATAGGCACAGGTAATCATAGAATTACCCAGGTTGGAAAAGACCTCAAAGATCATCAAGTCCAACCGCAGCCTAACCATAGTACCCTAACTCTAACAACCCTCTGCTAAATCATGTCCCTGAGCACCACATCCAAACAGCTCTTAAACACATCCAGGGATGGCGATTCAACCACCTCCCTGGGGAGCCTATTCCAGTGTTTAATGCTGCAATGCTCCTTAAGGGATGAGGATAAAGCATTATGTAGACTGTATTTGTTTGTTGTTTTGGTGGTTTTTCCTTTATTTGTTTATTTATTTCGCCTTGGGAATCTGTGTTTGATGTAGTACAGGTAGCAAAACAGAACTTGATAGTTCTGTATCTGGAGCAGGAGGAGTTACTCCGTCATACATGTCTTAAAATACTTCTAAATGCTTGACATACCTTAGGAAACTGCAGCTTCCACCCTCTCTCCATACAAAATAGGACTTGTGTGTATGTATACTCACATGTAAAATTTACACATTTTATACATGTGTGTATATTTTATATGCACATATATTTATGGGGTTTTTTTGTATGTGTACTTATATAAATGCTGTGTAAGTGTACCCACACCTCCTTAGTGCAATCTGCATAGCAGAACTTAGAAAAAGAAAATACCAAAAGAATATACAGAAAACCCCCTCAGTTATTTGGAAGAGTACAAATCAGATATTAGTTTGAATGAATATTTTAAAGATGCAGGTACTAGCCAGAATTGTTCTGCACTTCATACATGATTGGTCAGAATTACTTGATTATAACATTAGTGGCGTAGTTGGTTTTTTGTTTGGTTTTTGGATAAACCATAGCTGGGCTTTTTGTAGGGGAAAACAAGTGTTAGAAGGAGAGTACACTTGATTTCTTTGGGCATTTGATAGGGTGAGTTAATTCCACTGGCAGAGTTCTTTCTTATTGCCTTGGCAGCAAGCACGGTTCTATCAGCTGAAAACAGATCAAAGAACCAGCTATAAACAAAGGTCAGTGATAAGATGCTGCAGGAGCTGAATGAGGAAACAATGGTTAGAAGGGTGTTGAGGGAGTTGGTTGGTGCTGAATTAGTCAACATGCAGAGCGTTCCTTAATCTAAATCAAGAAATAAACAGCATTTTAATTACACTTGTGAAATGGCACAAAATTTAGAGCTGCTGTGATGGAAATAATTAGTAGATCTTGCGTGTATGGGTAAAGGATTCAGTGAATTGAGTTTAGTCTAATGCGGAGCTCTATTCACAGGGAAGGAAGGGCAATTTTAGAATACCAGTACAATAAGGCTTAGGATTCGATATGTTGCCTTTTCCTGCTGCTGTCATTTTGGTTAAAAGCTTTTACCATGTTTTGGTGGATGAAAAGAGTTGTTGGAGGAACAACCAAAGCATTACGTCATGGAAATCGCAGCTGGGATAGTGAGCCAGGAAAGTATCTCCAGGCAGTCCCATCGCGGGCGGCGTGTTGCGGTGTGGCTGAGCAGAACAGCTCGCGAGGAGGGGAGGAACTGCTGTGGAGAATGCTCATCTGCTAGGACAGCTAGGGCTTGTCGCCTTCCTAACTTCTTAATGTGGTAGTTGTTATGAAATCGGTATCTGCTTTTTACAAGGATATGAGAGAACTAATTCCTGTCCCACCAGAGCTGAGGCATTAAGTGTCGGCTAGTAATACGATCCTTCAGAGAATGAGCCATCTATTTCATTTTACAAGCAACCTGCTGTACCAACTGCTACTTCTCATGTACTTGAGCTCTTTGTGCTTTTAGTATGTTCCTTCATGATAGTGCAACCCACTCATTATTTACAAAAATATTTATCCTGAAGCTGGTCACTGCAGGTTCAGACCTGCACCTTTGGCTCTCTCAGATGGGTTTCACTAACTTTACTCCTTTGTGTAACTGTGCTTACATCAAATCCTGCTTATATTGCAGCCTTTGATATAGAAATTGACACTTTGTTGTTTGTTTCTTTCTTTTGTAGTCCATCACTATGAGGTTATCCGGCCTCCAGAACAATAATGAGAAGGAAATTTGCTTGTTTGTCTGATGAAATGTTTTCTCAAAAAGTTTATCTAGTTTTCTGTTCTCAACTTAACAGTTCTGTAATGGTGCTGGCCCTGCGGTTACCACTCCATTGTCCTGCTGCATGGAGGCATCAGTTCTTGGGTTTACCACACAGCTATTGAAATAAATACAAGAACTGTGTATGTAAACAATCTCAAAATTCATATTCCCTTACTTTTCTTGAATGCTGTGTTAATCTATTAATATATCTTTGTTATCCTAGTCCTCTCAAAAACATTTTTTAGATTGTCCCAGAAAAAGAGGGGGGAAAAAAGCTCTGTAACAACTGGTTGATACAAGTGATCGCTAATAGGCAGGAGGAATCTGGCCTACAGCCCTTCACATTACCCTTGTGATATAGAAGTTATGCAGATCTGACAGATCTGATGAAGCTTAACTGCAGCTCAATTTGCAGTCGTATTGCCAGTGTGTAGTGCAAATGGAGGCATGACACAATGTGTGGTCATCTGAACCTAAAACTTGCTATTGGATTAAATGTCAAAAGCATATTTATAGTTCTCCAGTCAACTCCTTTGCTGTGCCTTCTGTGTAACTCTGGGTCTGGGAAAAAACAAAAAACAAACCCATAGTGCTATTATCTCTATCCCTGTCTGTAGTTTCTCTGACTGTCTTGTCTCTTCTAGGCAACCATACAGTGTCAGGCATGGCTGGCCTATAGAGGCTGCCTCCAGTATAATGCAGGCATGTTGTGCTCTTCCCTGTGGTGCATCGCCAGCACTGGTCCTTCATCTTGCAGCACCAGACTTGCAGCATGCACAGTCCTGCCCCAGCTAGCTTACAGTGCAAGGCACGGAACCAGGCTGTGCTTAATGTGAGCAGGGTGTCACGTGAAGCATGGCAAGCTGTGGCGTTACCTCGTGTGGGACAACCTGCCAAGAAGATGGGTTTCGTAGCATGTCTGGCTGCTCTGAGCCCAGAGTTCCTCCATAAATGTGTCACCAGGGCAGAGGATGAGCAAGGGTTTCTGTGGAAGAGCTGGGGATGAGGACTTGAAGGTATTAATGGTTTCTACATAGAAGTCCTGAGAGTTCCAAATAGCTGTGCAGGCTGCTGCTGCCTGTGGTGTGCCACGTTCTCTGGGAGTCATGCTCAGCCCAGATACGTGCATTTGCAAATCTCTGATCCCTAGGAAGTGCTGCAGAAACTTGCGTGGAGATCCACGCCAGCCAAGATTTGCTGTAGCCTCTTAATGGAACTCAAAGAGGGGGAAAACAAATTCTTTTTCCTCCTTTAACAAATATATCGTAGCCTGACGAGTTTTTGGTGTCTCTGTCTACTTGAAGAGTCCCTGCCTGCAATTGCCCCATACTGCTTCATTCCTGCCTGCTGCACTGGCTTAATTGTTTGTGCAGCTGTGCAGTCAGATGGTTCTGCTGGAGCCAGGAAAGGCTATAGATCTATAATCTGCAAATGGATTTATAAGATTTATACACTTGTTTAAGCAGCAGGCTGTTTTTCAATGGGATCAGTTACCCTCCTTGTGACATGGTCTCCCTTGCGGCTCTGTGGCCTGCTGGAGAACCAAGGCCTGGGAGCACACGTGGCCTGCAGTGCCTTACTTGTAGTGATTGCAGTGGAAAGGGACCATCTGCGAGATGATATGAGAGTGTAGTACAGCCCCTGTGCCTTGGAGATGGTCACTGGGCACATCCTGCTGGGGAGAAAAATGTTAGGTCTTCATAACTGAAGGTTCAGGGAAGACCTGGTAGTGGCCTTCCAATACCTAAAGGGAGCAGGAGGGCAATCAACTTTCTGCAGGGATAGATAGTGCTAGGACAAGGGGAATGGTTTTAAACTAAAATCTAGGGAGATTTTAGTCAGGGAGAAATTTTTCACTGAGGGAGTGGTGAGGCACAGTCTGCCCAGAGAGCTGTAGGTGCCCCATCATGGGAGGTGCTCAAGGCTTTGGATGGGCCCTGGGCACTTGAGCTGGTGTGGGGCAGCTCTGCCCACAGCCAGGGGGTTGGAACTGGTTGGGCTTTGAGGTCCCTTCCAACCCAAGACATTCTGTGATCCCTCAATTCCATTCTACGAACTGTTCTCAGATTTTCTTGCTCTGGAAGGAATTCTGAACTAATTAGCTAACCTAATTGGGCTAGGTTAGGTAATGTATCATAGTAGAATGCAGTGGTTGTGGTTCCATTAACAGTATTTTCATGAAACTCCAACTCTGTTCTGTGGTTAGCTTTGTGAATGGTTTTGTTATCTGTTGTCAAGCAGTAATACTGACATCTAAAAACGGACTGCTCTGTCTGTCAGAAGCATAGGCGTGGTTTCAAACTGAAAGAGGGCAGATTTACAGTGGATAGAAGAAAGAAGTTTTCTACAGTAAAATGCTGATTGCAGTGTGAGGTAGTGGATGCCCCATCCCTGGAGACATTCAGGGTCAGGTGTCCCTGTTCATTGTAGAGGAGTTGGACGAGGTGACCTTTAAAGGTTCCTTCCAACTCAGATGATTGTATGACTCTATGGCTTTCATCAGTGCTGAGACAATGGAGTGAATTACTGTGTGCTAACTATACAGTATTGCAGGTTGAGGGTTTGTTCCTGGCCATCACTGCGAAGCTGCCGGCATGTGGCAGGCTGTGTGAAGATTTATCCCTATTTCAAAGGTCCGAAGTTCCTAAAGTGAAACAGGGTAAGCCAGCCTGATTGTGGAGTGGGAATTGTGAAACAGTGAGTTTTTCACCTGGCTTCCAAAATAAATGAACTGTGCTGTCTTGCTGTCCCTACCCCTATCAATTATGAACTCCTTGGCACTGTGAGGAGATTATAAAACTTGTGAGAGTTTCTATACAAATAAGTACTTAGCATGGGAAGGATGTTATTTCAGTTCCCTCTAATGGAAAGGGCGCAGAGCAAGTTTGTTAGACTTGAGAAAAATTCATATGGGAGAAGCAGGTGTTTTGAATCCATGAGCTAGAGAAAGGCTGTGCTCAAAGCCTGCACCATATTGTGTGCAGAAGAGGGAAGCTGTAGGAACGAGGCGCACTGACTGATCGTGGAGCTGCTCGGTTTTGTCTTTTGTGCTCCCAGCACCACAGTGTCAGGCTGCAGCAGCTCTTTCATGACCGAACGGAGAGGCTTTGAGGAATGCAGCCCTGCAGGAGGCTGGCGAGGCTGCGTGGCGCAGGGAGCAGCCAGCCAGGCTCCATTTTGGATGCCGAGCTGTTGCTATTCTGAGTTGCGCCTCTCTGCTCACGCAGCTTAACTTCCCGCTGTGTTCCAGCTACTTAGATGGTCGCTCCTCGGCTTTTTTTAAACCAGCTGCTTTTGTGGCACGCTTCGTTTCTGTCAGGAGAGCTCAGCAACGAAGTCACGTTCTGTTTTCTGCCGGGGAGCTGAAAATATCGTTCTGTAAGGATGTTAGCACCCAGTGACAGAAGGCAGTGGTCAGCTGCTGCAAACCCTGAGTGTGTGACTGAGGAATTCCGTGTCCAGACCTGGGGGCAGTTTGGGGCAGGTTTGGATTGAAGGGAGGATGGAGAAGATAACCGGACCGCTTTTGTACTGATTGGAACACGGAACGGCCACCGCAGTGCCTTCTCTGCTGCCTGTTAAATGCCTTTTTTAACCACATGCCTTCATTGTAGTTCTCCAGCTGCTGCTGTTTGCTGTTTTCCTATGAATTGCTTGCATTTAGGTGCAAGCCATGTTGTTTGCAAAATGTAAAATAATGTAGCTTGAGTTGTAAATAAAAGAACATAAGCTGGATTTTGAGCAGTGCTTCTCTGGTACCTTTGGCAGACAAACATTAGATCGATCAGGCTGAGTCTTTGCTAAGCTTGTCCCTGGCTTTCCTGCTGAAGTCTTGATGGTTTACTGATTTTTTTTTATTCTATTTTTTTTACAGTTTTGATGGGAGAGATGAGATGAGGGAAAGATACTGTTACAGCTTCCAGCTGAGTGAGCCTGAGGCACAAAAAGAGTAAAGGAGATAAATAAATCACTCATTCAGTAATGCTGGGGTTTTCTGGTTTGCCTCATCTCATTACTACCGAAGTTGGTATTTGGAAAGGAACATGCCAAGTTTCTTGGGGACTTCCAAAGTCCTCGTAGAGCAAACCTCAGGTTTCTAGTCCATACTTGCTGTAATTCCATGCACTGATGAGGTGGGACTCCCATTGCGGCCTGCAGATGCTGTGGTTAATTGGCTGGAGAGATTACTGAGGGCTGATGGTATGTATGCTGCATGATCTGATGCCTACAATCCTGGTGGTGATCAGTCCTTGTATTCCTGCTTGGAAAATCTAGAATGGCGTTGGTACAACGATGCTTGTACCAGGCCTCCTTAAGTTGCTGCAGTATATAGAAAGAAGAATCTTCACCGTAATCTTTGTTTGCTGTTGCTTGGATGTTTTTAATTCTGAAATAAAAGCGCTGACTTAATATTTTCTTTCAGTCTCCAGAGGGTGCTGAAGGCAAGGATGCAGCAAAAGTAACTAAACAAGAGGCAAGTGTATTTCCTTTTCTGTTTGTTTGTTTGTTTGAATTCATTAAGGCATGTGTTTATTTAACTGTCTCTGCAGCCTTGCATATCAGAAGACCATACATTGCTATGCCACTCTAGCAAGGCAGTTTGCTTAAAACTAGAAGTGAGCTGCATTTGTAGGTTGTATAGTATAACCTGGTTTTGGTACACAAAATGAATTTAGGGCTTCTCTACACAAGCTGTGGTAAGGCAACAGCATAGGATGTCACTGTGAAACTGTATGTCACTGTCTCCAGTGATTTGGCGAGTGGGGTTAATGCACACACCTCAGCCACACCACTTCCAGACTTGAGTGACCGATAAAATGGTGTCTTGAGTTAAGATACTGGGCTCTGAACAGGAGCAGCTGATGCATTCATGTGTTTTCTTTGTCTGAATTTCTTTGAAGGGCACAGTAACTTCTGTCAGAAAAGGCAAGGAGACAGCAGGTGGTATATTGACCACTACAGTAAGCTGTGCTGGAGCTTGTCTGCCATGGGAATGTAAAAAGAGAGGTAGAGGAGTATGTTTTCCTGGGTTGACATCTTTTGTAGCAGACCAGGTTAAATCAGGACCGTGAGAAGAATGGGTGAATATTCAAATGAACTAGTAAATATTTGGGCATACTGGTACAGGGAAAAAGTCTGATGAAAGTTTACTTGTTGTGGTTTGCAAAACTGGTTGTTGGTCAATCCAGCAGGAAAAGATGGTGCCAGGAAAATGTCCAAATATTTCAAAAAATAACAGGGCTTTAAATGAGCTCCTGAAAAAAAATAATAAAACTAGTTGAGACAAAAGGAGATGTGGGAGGACTTGATTTTGATATCTTCCTTTGGAATTTCCTATAGAACCAGTTAGCTGGTTTTTGGTTTGGTTTGGCTTTTTTGTTTTTTTGCAAAGCATGGAAAGGCCAACTAAAAAGATAATCCCTTTTGCACCAAATTAATGTTTTTCTCTGTTCAATTTTAAATATATTTTAAATATAATTTCTTCAAGGGACAGAAAAGTAGAACATGCAGAATGAAACTAGAGATCCTTGGTTATAGAATGACATTATTACATGTGGTACTTGTAATCCAGATCAATAATACTAGTAACTGCAGCTAAACTCCTTATTGGCGGCTGAGCCATGCATAAATGGGAAGTATGTAGTATAGAAATTGTGCCAGGTATCTGACCACAATAATAAAAGTGGCAGTGGATTGTTCAGGAACATCAAAGAGGCTCTGAAGACAGCAGTGGTGTTAATAGAGGTATATGGGAATCATTGAGTCACAGCCTGAACCACAGATTGAGCGCCTGGGGAAAGGACCCAGTCAGCTGTGGGAGCACAGGTGAAGGCAATTCAGCTGTGTGACTGGTAGGGGTGGAGCCTGGCTGGCTGCTTATAGACCCCCCATTTAAGGGCTGACCCCCAATGGGGAAGGATCTCTGGATGGAGATCCCTCCTTTGCGGAGTTTTTCCCCACAAGCCTAGATCCTTGGATGTGAGTGAGCACCTTTCCTGTTTGTCCTTTTGCCACTCAATTCCTGAATTGCCTTTCCACCATGCTAATCTTTCTGACGGTAACAGGAGGTTTTGTTACCCCTCAGATATTTGGTAACAGGCATAGGGTGGCATTGCAGGGACCAAAAAAAAAGCCCAAAAAACCATAACAAAGAAAAAGTTTAATGGTTTCAGGTGGCAGAGGAGCTGTGTGATATACCATACCAAAGGCTCACAGAAATGCATGCTGTTTTTCAAAACCCCTCCCACCCATCAAAATGACTGAATAGCAAAATGAAGGGAACGTGTTTTTTAAAGGTATTTTGTAGAGATAGAAAATCATGAGGAAGGGACCAGACTCTCCAGTAGGACGGTGAAGCTGAAATACAGTAATGAAGCTCTTGCTCTTGCTGTGGAAGGTTCTTACAGAGGTTCTTACAGCGGAGCCATTTCCCATGGGTGTAATATTTGGAGGATGTTGTCAAGGAGAGGGAGATGTAGGCAGCCCAGCTATGGAGTTGCCAAACTGTAACACGCAAGACATAATTTACTGCTTGCATTGGCCCCAGTGCCAAGGTAACTGGAAGTGATGAAACACTCCCGGTACTTTAGATAAGGGATTCTGGAAAACAAAGGCTGTAAGTCTGACTTGGAAAACTAGTAAGTAAAAAACAGTAGAATGAGTACATGTGGATGAATGTATAATGGGAGCATCAGCACAGGTCTTGCAAAGTCCTACTTCACCTGGCTGAACTGTGTGTAAAAGACAACGGATGTATAAATGCTCTGTCAGTCAGTATGCCACCTTACTTGCATATAAAGAGCACATTTGGATAAGGCTCCCCAAACAGGTTCTTAGGGGAAATGAGCTTGTGTGGATTTAGGCCTTCTAAACAACTGATAGCAGATAAAGGTAGGAGAGATAGGGAAGTAGTAGTTCATTTTCACAGTGGAGGAGAATTATTGGTGGGTTACTGAGGACATTTGTATTTGGGCTTGTGTTGCTGAGTATATTCATTATGTGATTTAGGAGAACGGGTGGTGGAGAAATGACAAAGTTTGCTAAAGTTTATGAACAATTATCAGGGTAGTCAGAAGTGAGGAAGTCTGATAATATGGGATGAAAGATGAGTCAAATTCAATGTGGAGAAATGCAAATTAAAACAGGGACAGATCACTAATCAGCTATTGGAGAGACTGTAGAAACAATGAGTAGTTATTAGAAGATGCCCATTTATTTTAATTGAAAGGTAAATAGAGTGTGGGTACAGTAATGGAGGACAGAGTGGGAAGTATGAGAGTATCACAGTGAGCACCCAAAGGGGAACTACCGAATGAAGTTCTCTTGGCTCATCTTTACAAAGGATAGAAGGAAAACCATATGAAGGGTAATGGCACATGGCAGGCTGCTCTACACCCCCCTCTAATGGAATCCAGCAGACTCCAGATTCTTGACTTTTCATATGCCATGTGGTAAAGTCATCAGTCACACAGAGACAGGCAGGGAGTAACCCCGGAGCAGGAGGAATGCAGTGAAGCTAAGAGGCAGCAAGCTTGAGAGAAAGACAATGAAGGGAGGAGTTTTTTCTTTTCCACACAGCATATGCTTGCCTTATGGAACTCATTACCACAGGATGTTATGGAAACTGATAGCGTAAATGAGTTGACTAGGTTATTAGACAAATGTATGGGGAAAAAAAAAAGTCCCTTGGGGGCTGTTAAACACATGATGTGTATAAAATATCTTGGTTGGAAAGTATGCAAGGTGGATTGCCAGAATCTGGAGAAACAGGAAAGTGCAAAGTGTTGTTTTGCGTCTTCTCCATTTCATAGGGAGTTTCCACGGATGTTTGCTAGTGTCATACAGAGCATGCTGGTTGTTTCTGTCCTGGTAGGACCATTTGAAGGGGGAAGTACATGAAGTACATTGCAATGTTGCCTTTGCCGACCTGACTGCAGTTATTTCCTTGTAGTCAGAAAGCACAACATACGTACCAACTCTGAATGAGAGTTAAAGTGACTTACCGGTCAGGCATTTACAAGGAACTGGGAGGCAGGGGCTGTGCTGAGTTCCTTATGACAGTGCAAATCATATATAAAGCTGCTCATGAAACTGAAGCGGTTGGGGTTACGTGAGATGTTATAATCTATCTGAAACAATATATTACCCTTGCCAAATGAAATGCTAACATCGCAATTCAGTGCCCAAACATTGAGGGATAGAAATAATTGGTTGTGAAAACAGATTTGTAGAAGGAGGTACCTCGAGCCAGGAGTTCTTTCATTACCAGACCAACTGAAATGGCTTATTTAGTTTGTTCTCAGAGTAGTGCTAGTTTGCTTAACCAGCGGTCAGTAGTCTAAACTGTCAGGAAAGGAGAGGATTGCATTTTTTTTGTTAACGTCACAAACATATTTGATGGCTAAAAGTATTTCTAGGTGTTCCTTGACAGGACTTCTATTCCCTTGAACTCAGATCCGAACTTTTCACTACCACTTTCCGTGAAGGATAATTAAATGGCTCCAATGAATACAAATTACTGCATTCTTTGGATGTTAACAACAGCTTTTTTTCTTTTACAAGTTATGTGGAGCCATGGCTTTTTTTTATTTCTTCCAGCTCAGCTTAAATGCTTAACACATGATTAGAAAGGTACTTTTGATTTACTTTTTCAGCTGTGGATATTTGTTACAAGGGAATTGTCTCTTTATTTTCATTACAAGCGAGTTTCCAGTTTTATGACATGGGCCAAACCTTAATGGTGTTTGCTAACCATGCCGTATAACTGGATTGTGGGTTCTTCGACTGTGTTAGTGAATACAAAAAATACTGTTAGCCGACTACTGAGCTTACAAGCATTTTTATTACCTATCTAACATTCAGTAACTTTATGAGAAAGTTCAGAAGGAAATAAAGTTTAGTAAGGAAGGTGATTATGAAAGGTAGAAGAAAAGTAGAGTATTTGGCTTTCTTCTTTCCTTTTTCAAATAATATTTAAGCAAAGGAGGTCACAAGGAGCTGCCTTGTATGCCTGACTCCAGAATTGAGTGTGGGGAGCAGCTGTGGAAATGAGGGGCCCCTCAGTTTTGTGTTTTGGAGTTTTCTCACTTCCTTTAGGAAAGGATGTTACCTTTATTCTGCTGTTTGTCAGACAGTGTTTCTTACTGGCCGTTACAAATAATAAACAGATTACAGGAACATCATTCTAAATATTTAAGAAATTGCGGTATTTTTTGAGAAAGGTTCAGTGCACGGGTAGCCCAGCTTGCCCAGTTCTTGAACATTTCCTAGAGCAGCAGTGGACTCAGAAGCACTTGTAAAATAGGGGGAAAAAATAGTGTTTTACCATATTGAGAGCAGACTTTGACATCAGCAATGAATTTCTTTTTCAGGAATTATAGTTTCCACATCACTCAGACCCTTAAAAATGCTCCTCCAAGATGAGGGAACCCTGAATTGTGTTTAGCAATAGATACCTATTTTGGCAGGGACGTATTTTATGCTGTCATCATGAAACAAATGCTAACTGTGTTGCTTTGAGTACCATTTGCTGTGTAACCCTATAAAGATGCCTTCTCCTTTTTTTCCCTTTCTGTAGCCCACAAGACGATCAGCAAGATTGTCAGCTGTAAGTATGTGTAAGAGCTCTTGGGGTATACTTTTCTAGGCGCGTGCTTTCTCAGACAAAACAGGTTTGTTATATTTTACTTGATTCCGTTTTTATTCTTGCTGAGGGCTATTTAAGAACTCTAGAGCTAAATATAATTCTATTTTCTTAATTTCAGGAGGCTGTTCTTCCCCAGCTCAGTGCAACACTGTTACGTGTGATGTTGACTTAGTACTGTTTTGCAGGTGGATTTTAGCTGCGGAAATGCAACTGCTCTCTGAAATGGGAAAGGACTGTCCTTTCAGGGTTTAGTTTGATGCTGCCACTAGCGTTTGGGTTTAGTTCCTT
The DNA here is from genome assembly GCF_039878825.1 of Excalfactoria chinensis. Taxonomy (NCBI): domain Eukaryota; kingdom Metazoa; phylum Chordata; class Aves; order Galliformes; family Phasianidae; genus Excalfactoria; species Excalfactoria chinensis. The sequence goes on along the minus strand of NC_092827.1, from coordinate 29,776,536 downwards.
TTCTCTGTTTTTTAATAGTTACTTGTAATCTCCATGTTCGACTTTGACTTAGAATGACCCTCAAATTGCCTTGACTCCTTGATGTGTGAGCTAATGAAAATAGATGTGTGTACGGTGATGAGGTACATTAATATTTTTTGGTCTTTTTTGGTGCATGGTAAGGAGTGGGAAGTAAGAAAGGGTGAGGTGTGGGGAAGCTGCTGAGTGGAGGTTGGGTGGTTGCTTCCTAGTAATATATCTAACGCATTGTGCAACTAAAAATGTTTTTTAGAAACCTGCTCCACCAAAACCTGAACCCAAGCCAAGGAAAACCACTAAGGTAAATACTCTTCTTTTTAGCTGCCATCATTGTAGCCAATAATAAGCAAGTACACTCCCTCTTTGCACTGCAAACAGTTGAATTCACAGAGTATTTGCAAGAGGCATCAGCTTGCCTGCCCTCCTCCCAGTTCTCCCCTCTAAAAGAAAAAAAACCAAAACAAATTAGATCATTCTTTTCTTTTGGTTCCACCCCTCCCTGGCCTCATTACTGGCCTCAACAAAAAAACGGCTTGCCTGTTTGATATGCAGAATATGTTAGTTCATAGTGAATTCCTAGTTTAAGAAAAATCTTCACCTTTCCTACAATTTGCAGGTTTGATTTCTACGGTAGGATCTGAGATTACTCTGTGCCATTCTGTTTTGCTGTCGAGAGGGGCAGTACTTCATTTCATTGCGAGACACTGTTATCTCTTCTTGAAGCCTGACTATTGCTGAGAATGCACAATTATAATTAAAGGTGAAATTAAATGCATTTAAATTGAATGACTTGGGTTTTCTAGGCCAGTTACAGTCAAATTAAAATTTTATTAGTGTCTGCAATACCTTTTTCAGGATTTCTGCATGTAAATCATGTACTTCAGAAACCGTAGGTCTATTTGCGCCCAAGAGGAATGCTAAGTAAGAACAATTGCTTTATCATAAAAAAGCATACTGCTGGAAATTCAATCTAGCACTCCTCACACTCGCATTTTTCACATCCTTGTGTTGGTATCTCGGCTGGGGAAGTACCAGAATATGAAGTGAATGTGTAGAAGTAAGACTCCATAACTTGGAGCACATGGTAATTTATCAACTGAAAGTCTCTTGAGCTTCCCTCTTCTACTAAAAAGAAGGGAATGCATTGGTTCTGTATCTTCTGGTACATGTTGTGTGTGCGTTGAGCGTGGTGTTAGGGAGTCCAACGAGACCGCATTAGAGAAATCTGAGATGTATTTCAGGCAAGCGGAGTCCTTTTTGACATAATTCTAGGTAATGTTTTAATACGGTAGTCTCAATTTTTCCAAATTGAAACTGGATCCCATTTTAAGGAATCTATTAATCTTAGTCTCTGAAACAAAAAAGCAATGAATTTGTACTCTGAGCCTGCTAATAAGCAACAAAACATAATACGGATTCAGGATCCCTTTTTCCAACCTTAATGATTCTGTACTGTGATTCTGTGGAGCTGGAGATATTAGAATAGTTTCTTTCAGTAAATTCTCTGCTTTGTGTTCCTGCAGATAGAATTTTCAGTGTTTGCCTTCCTAATGTGTCGGTTGGTTCTTCCGTGGACATGAAATGAACATCACAGATATTATCAGACTAACAAAAGGACAACCAACAAAAATGCTTGTTTTTTTTTAAAATCCAATTTATTTTTTCACGTGAATCAAAAGCGTGATGCTGTCACACACGCAGCATGGTGTTTGTGCTTGACTGAATAACAACGGTATAGTTCTATATACCATACTTGGCTTTGCGTATTGATATATATCTTCGTATATATAGCCATGTATATAGCTCTGTGTATGTAGAAGCAGTAAGACAGCATGTGTCAGCACATTTTTGTCCAAAAATTTCAGGAATCTGTATGACTTTGGTGGTATAAATTTTCCAGGTAGCCTTCATCTGGTTTTGTTTCAGTCCAGCACATGCAGGTTGCTAAAATGTGTTACTTAGCGGGTAAGAATGATGTAGGCGATGTAGATGAGCTGTCTACTCATGCGGTGTCTATGCCCATATTTGTAATCTTCTGTCAGAAGGAACCTGGAACAAAGGCCAACAAAGGTGCTAAAGGGAAGAAGGATGAAAAGCAAGAAGCTGCAAAGGAAGGTACTACACCATCTGAAAATGGTGAAAATAAAGCTGAAGAGGTACTTTCCACACACACCTCCTGCTGATTGAATCAGTGCTTTTTTAATTATTCAGCCTTTCAGACATCGATAGCGTGTTCATAATGTTTCTTTTTATTGCCCATAATGTTATTGCAGATTCACATCTCTCGCTCAACTGTTAGTGTTTCAACATCCAGAGGTGCCCCAGCCAGCACACTGTCAGTAAAAGGGCAGATTGAAACAGTGAAAGTTAAGGGTACGATAGAGCATTCTACTTGTGTGCAGTGAGTAGGAACAGGTAGTAGTGTGGTGCTTTTCAGTATGAACCGTGGAAGCTGGCAGGTAAGGCTCGTATTGCTTTTGAAGAGCTGAGTCTGACGAATTAAGAAGAGTGTGTGAATGTACCTGTTTTGTTTGCGTGAGCGTAACGTTGATGTAGGTTCGAAACATGAGCTGTTGCAAGTAAGAAATGGAAGGAGTAAAGGTAGCGTGGGTATTTAGAGACGTAATGGCAATTTACCGTAGTAATTAATTCCTTTCTCTCTTCTCCGCAGGCTCAGAAAACTGAATCTGTAGGTGACAAGAATGAATGAAATACCATGAAAATTTGGGGTTGATTTTATGTACCTCTTGGACAACTTTTAAAAGATATTTTTATCAAGTATTTTGTAAATGCTAATTTTTTAGGACGATGATAGTTGACATATTAAACTGTATATGAACATTTCCCTTCTCATAACAGCGCTTTTAGGAATTCCCATTGTTGCCAAGTAATATAAATATCAACTTAATATTGCAAGGTATGTGTGAAATTGGATCGGCATTCCATACACTTGCTTTAAGAAATTAAGTCTTGTGCATATGGTGATGTTTTTACTGTGCGTATTTGGATTTTTCATGCAGTTTTTCTAGAGCAATAATCAGTGGTGCTTTTGTACTTAGGGTTTATGTGATTTTAATGAAACATGGATAGATGTGGCCACCTGCTGACTATTTTGGGTTCTTTGAATGGATTAAAATAAAAGGTCTCTTTGCCTGCAAAACTGCAGCTTCCTAATGTTTTCTCTAAATCTGAGGAATGCCTTACTCGTATTTTCGGCCATTAGAAGGAAGACCAAATGATAGAGCGATGGGCGATGATAGTTTTGCATGCAGTCGGTTTGATTTTTCGCTCATGTCTGATTGGAAATAAAGAATACCCACGCGGGAGTAGCAGGTGGGGATTTTCAGTGGCCTGCAACTTAAATGACTTGCAGATATATGTTCTTCAGAGACCCTCATGGGGTGAGTCGTGCTGACGTACTCTATCGGGATCTTGTGGCCGTAATGAAGCATCAACAGAGTGAATGCCTTGCTGCAGGTGTACAGTAGCTGTTAAAAGCAGCTTTGTTTCTGCCCCGCTCCCCTTTCTGTTAACTAGAGAAGACTTGCGTCGTGTTCTGTGGAAACCCTTCTTTCTACCTGCACACTCAGATCTTCATACAAAACTGCTGTTCTGCTTCAGCCGAGGACAGTTGATAATACATTGAAATCGCTGTTACACAGCGCTATATACGTGGTACCTGGTAGAAATGGAACAATGAACGTTGGTTTTGAGGTGACTGTGGTATGATACAGTGGAATAGCTGATGATTTTATTTTTTATCCATCTTTCAGCTCATTCTTAAGCGCCTTTTATAAGTTTTCTCCTTCTCTTTTCTCTAGGGGCCCTGGGATTTCTATTGTTACTTCTGGGATGGGAGGGGTGAGAGAAAAGATGTTCCCTGTTCTCCAGTGATATTGATTTGTATTGCTCAAGTGGTGGCCATTATGTCTGAGGATACTTCTTGCTTGTTTAAGTCAATAAATAAATGACTGTTGCTTGACCCAGTGTTCCATTTATTCTTTGGGAAGAAATCTCCAGGTGCCATTTCTAATTGAACAGGAAAAAAAAAGAAAAGCCAAGCATGTCTGTACTTAAAAACTTAAGACCGAATATAAAAGCAAATAGCGTTGTTATGTGCGAGGTAGCGTAATAAAGACTGCTATTGAGGTAAGTGCCAGTGCTGCTCTTGTGATAGGCTTGCCACAACCAAACAAGAGGAGTCTGTTCTCTGCATCCATGGGCATAGCTTTGGAAGAAGTGTTAAAGTAAGTCACTGGTTTTGGCAATGGAAGGTTGAAGGCTGTAACAAAGCTTGTAGCCTAGTGAGAAGGAAAGTACCTGTTTTTGTTTGTTTCCTTGGTATGTTTGGGAAGTCCTGTGCATTACTTTGTGATCGTCCCTGCTGAAAAGTGTTAATTTAGAAACTATAGTCATGGGATGTTGTGTGCGTCTGAACTTTTCCCACAGAATCACCGTGGTGATTTTTGTGTGCATTTACCAATTCGGGGCTTTATCATTTCTGTGGGGAGGTGTCATGGTTTTGCTTTTTTATTTTTTATTTTTTTTTTACAGAGTGCTGGGAGATGCTCAAGCTTACCTAGACAGGAGGAGGTCTTGCAGTGATGGTTCACAACAGAAATGCTACTTAGGTGTAAATGCCTTAAGACACTGACACACCTCTGGATGGGCTTCTCTTAAGGGTGGGCTTCTCTTTTACTAAACCTCCAGCAGGGAGAAATAGGGTCCTTCAGTTAATTGGGCAGTATCCAAACCTGACAGTTTTGGCACAAAATCCTCTTTGTCGGCTTGACCAGACGAGTAGCTGCAGTTCAGAGGTAGGGTTGTGGTACAAACCTTTAACGAGAGCAAATTGACTTGGCTGAAGTTTAATGAAACACGCAACCCTGCTGACTCGAGCAATACCTTTAATTTATCAGAAGCGCTTTGTAAATGCGGTGCTCTGTGGTGTTTTTCATCTGTGTGTCAGGTTCTCAGAGAGGCAGGAAACGTTGCAGAGAACTGTATCAACTTGTAGAACGCCTTTATTTAATTAATTTAGACGGCACCTTCAAACATACGTAGCTAAGATGCTTTGTGAGCATCTGGTGATACACGGAGCCCACGTCCACGTCTGAGCTTTGAAGTGTTACTTGAAAGTGCCCAGATGCCGTATCTCAGCCGTGAAGCAAAACGCATCATAAGTATTTAATGATTGGCTGCTCTGTGCTTATACGCAGGGTTTGGGAGAACTCTCAGCTATTCGACCTTTCTGGGAGGTAACGGATGTGTGCTTCAGGGTACCCACAACCATTTTATTGTTTTTGTTTTAATTGGGATCGTTTTCAAGTTTAAAGAAAGCAGGCATGTCAGAAGCAGGACTGAATGGACGATCAGAAAGCATCGGTGTTGTGTAGTTAAAGACCCCCCATTCCTTCCCCGAGCTTTATCTTGCGGCTGTTACTTTCTGCTGCTTCCATGTCCTTGAGTGACCTTGGGCTAATTGCCTGTAGCAGCAAATGTTGCTCTTGTTATTTTGACTCTTGAAATGGCAAACGCAGTGTTCTGTGAATGGAGAACTGCAGGAGAGACACAGACATTTAGGGGGGTGCTAATGGAAAATTAATGCTTATGCTGAAGAGCGGAGAAAGTGAAGTAAGGGAAAGGGAGAAAGAATAGCAAGAAAATGGGTAACTTAAGGGATGTGTCAGTTCTTGTACTGGAATAAATAGCAAAACAGGTATGTGAGAGTTCTGGTAGGGTAGAAATACAGATACAGAAATATTTGTAAGCTTCCTTCAGGAGAACCAAGAAAAGACCCTTGAGAGAGAACATGGCTTGATTTTAAGTCAGTGTTACATTCCTGACCGTAAGCCTCGAGTACCACAATCTTCATTACGTTTCTGATAAAAGAGAAATTTATGTAACCTAAAGGAAATTATACAACTGAGAAACAAATGGCCGGTGTGTGTTCTGTAAAGAGAAGGTGTCGTCCAATGAGAGAGGGAAAAGTAACCTGAAATGTGAAGGAGTGTTGCATCTCTTTGGAACAGATCACTTTTGACCTGGCAGCCTCCTTGGATCTTTATTCTCATTTACATCATTGTACGTGGGATGCTGCTGGGCAGCAGGTTGGTATTTGATGTAAAGCAACAAGTTGGCCCCCGTGTTAATTTGTATGAGTCAGTAAACTACATTGGAGTTGAAGTGTAAAAAGATACAGGGGACTGCCTGCAAAAGGGTTTGGCAGCAAGAGCCTGATCATCCTCCTGATGTAAGGACTGTTGTTCCCTTGTTTGTATTGAAACTCCCAGAGCAATGCTTTTACTAGTGGTTAAACTACTGCAAATGTAATGGACAGGAACAGCATTAGAATGGAATAAACAGACTTTTTGCCACATTTACAAACTGTGAACTTGCTGTTAAGCTGTTGTTTTATGGATTATGACCCACAAATTGCCTTCCTTAAGGTCCAATCCTAAATTTATAAGAAAATGAAATCATTACTGCCTCTCCTAAAGAGAAAACAGAGGGGATGAGGAATAAGCTATTTTCATAGATTACTCTGTTTGTGATGAGCTGAAGCATTAGCAACAAAGTAGTTCACACGTAAGAAGCAGACTGTCGAGTGTTTGACTAGTATAGCAAAACAGCATTTCATTGTAACACCTTCCCAGATAGTTCTGGTGCAAAGTGACATAACTAACACTGCTCTTTGCCTATTGATACTAATTATTCTTCCCACACACCAAATATGGATTAAAAAGAATATAGTTTTTTTTTATCTGCTGAGGATGAAGCTAGTAATATAAATACATGCCTGAACAAGAAATTGAGCGCATGGGCCCATTGTGCTCAACTTTAACACTGAATTTGTTACTGTGGTGTAACTCGTAGGAATTGTTTTATCATTGTTTTGGTTCTTGTTCGGAAACAAATTTCAGACTTGAGGCCTATAGAAATGAATTTGGCTTTGGAAGATTTGAGGTTTCTAAGCTGCCTGGTACGACTTTCACTCTAATAATAAACAATTTAATGTGAAGTGATAGAACTTCTAAAGCGACAAGATAGAGCGTGGATGTAATGGCCTCGTCCAAGTCTTCCACCCATTTCCAACATCGTGAATAAAGGTTTTAGAACTAGCACTTCTGCCTTACGTAGGACAGCTGGAAGGCCATTCTTCTAGGGCAGCTTTTCTTAGAAGCATCAGAATATCATATTGTAATGATCTAATGTCTTAAACCAAGGCCCTCCTTATTTCTGATCATTTTCTGTAATGGAAGGAGGTGGAAGAAGACTTGAGCTCTTACAGGAAGATGAAGCGACTCATAACCACTAGGGATGTAAACATGTAAATTGTACCTGGATTAATCAACAAGAAGAAGGGAGCAATGGGTCTAGAGAACTTGTTGTTATTTACAGTCACTTCAGAGACATCTGTTGTGCCCAGGAGGGAGGAGCTGGGGATGTCCCAAGGTCAGGTGGCAAGAAAGCTCCCTCCAGGCTGCGGGTGGGGGAGGAGAGGTGTGAATGCCCTGCAGGGACCAGCTGGAAAATGAATGGCAGGAAAAGAAAAGGGTGACCCATAACCTGAAGCTGATTTTTCTAGGAACAGATGAATCAGGGAAACATGACAATTATTTGCATGTGTAAGCGAGCCCTGAGTATCACTGTATCTTCCCCACCCCCGCTAGTCTTGTATCAACAGTTCAGTTACTGCGTGTACTTTTGGTTCCCTCTGGGCTGCTGTGTATTTTTGTAATTAAGCATCACTTGGGCATCGGTGCCAAATTTCCACTTGTGGGATAACTACTGGTTGATGAACCTTTGCAGTCTTTCAGGAAGCTTTGCCAGCATGGGGAAGGGTGTGTGTGTGGAAGTTTGATCTATCAGGAAACTCTGACACAGAGTCTGGAACCTGACATTAAAGATTTCCACACTGTATTATAGAGTCTTATAAATGTATCACATTCGGTTGCTTTTTTTTTCCCCATAGGCTCTATTTGGAACACTATTCTAGGACCTCATTACTCTGCTCGTTAGAAACTCCCTGAACAGGGATGTAATTTTCCTTTGTTAGTTGTAACTGCCAGCATGTGAGCCTTCAGCCAAGCACGGCATTCGTGGTGACAGGTCACAGCTAAAGACTCCTAAAATCAGTAGGAGAGAATCTTCCATGATGTGAATAGCAGTCTGTGCCCTCTACACTTCAGCTTATCTGTAAAATAGAAGATAACATCTCACTGACTGTTTTTGGCATGAAGGTGGTGGTCGCATAGGATAAGGGGTCTGTCTGGCATCAAGATGCCAAGAAGGTTGCTGTATGCACAGGTGGCAACACGTATCAACTTTGGAGGTGAGATAGGAGGTTGCAGATGAAGGCAAACAATCCAGCATTTCAGGAAGGTGGTAAGTGAAAGCAGCGGTGATGCTCCTTGCCTGATGAATGCATCAGTTAACAGGGAGTCCTCTATGACCTGATTTGCCCTTTCAGAATGTGGCGGTTCTTTTGGTCCATAGGCCTGAAACACATGAAGCAGTACGCAGAAAGCAGCCTGTGGTACCAAATGCCACGTTCTCAGAAATACCACATTCTTAGAAAAGTCAATGGCCGATCCAGTTTCTTACCAATAACAATAGCCTTGCTTTGTAACAGCAAACATGGAAGGTGCTGGCTGTCTCCTTGATCTCATGGAGCAATAGGATGATTGTGCTCTTGGTATTGTACACTTCTTTACAGCAGCTCATCTCTGTGGCTAGCAGTTTGATATTCTGTCACTGTTGGGCTATGAACGGAGGGCTCTGTTACCCACCGCTTCTCTCAAAGCTGCCTGGTATTTAGCCTGCTCGTGAGACCTGATTTCATCAGGTAACAAGAAGTCCCAAGCCCAAATCCCACAGAAGAGTTCTTGTCAGTGCTCTTCATGCGTGAGCCTTCCTGCTCCCACTGAGGTCTGGCGGTGTGTTTGATCACCACAGCTCTCCTTTGCATCGTGCCTTGAGCACCTTACATGGATTCATTGTGAATGACTGCAGCCAGCTGTTCGCTGCCTCTGACTGCAGGCAGTCAGCAGTTTGGAACACTGCAGACGTTTGAGACCTGCTATGAATCTCCCTGTTGGTTTAATTTATGTTTACCTCCATCTAACGTTGTGTTGTTTTCTTCCAACTTTTCAGCAGCCATATGCTTTCTGTTTTTCAAGTTTCCATTTTCCACATCATTTCTTCTTTCAGTGATCTTTATTGTAGTCCTGAGAAGCCTCTATGGTCAGTTGCTTGAACCTCAGCTGCCCTGCGCCCAGAGCTTTCATGGGATTTCCATCAACTAGAAGCAGAAAAATGCAGGTGATACCAGGTTCTCTACTGATTATGCCGTAAGTTTAGGATCCCTGCACCCCAAATTCTTGCCGGTTTTGATTTTTAGAAGTGGATCACGGTGTCAGTCTTTGGCTTTCAGTTCGTCTCCATGTCACTGAACTGGCAAGTTAATGGTGCCAGGGTGGGTCCCTCCAGCCCAGCTGCTCGCCACATGGGCCCAAGCTGTGCCCAGCTCCTCTGCAGGCATCCCTGCTGTGGCTCGGGGCTCAGCTCAGCCCAAGCTATAACTACCAAAGCCCAGGACAGCTGCGTCTGTGCTGTCAGAGTTTTAACAGTATGAGCATGGCCAGAGTGTGGCAGTCAGCCCCAGAGTGTGAGCACTGGTACAGTTTGGCTTACTAACACCGATAGGATTCAAAGCAGAAGGAAGTAGTCGAAGCCTCTGTGATTTGAAGTTTCTGATTCTAAGTTTTGGGATAAACCAATTCTTTCTTAGCTCAGGCATTTACCTGAAGGACGAAGGGCTGGCACAGCCTGCTTCCAGCACACCAAAGGAATGTCCATTTCTTTTAATCTTATTTTTCCCACCTTTTGAAATAGCTTTACGCTGACTCTGGGGTTTGTTACAGCACTGGTATTCTACCCCAACTGCTGGTTCACCCACTGCTTTCTGACCACATCTGTTCCACGTTCACCTCATAAATACAGTGAGCCCAAAGCTCAGGGGCCACCAGCACTCTGGGAAGCATTTTTGATAGTTTGTTAGTCATCCCTTTTCTGCTTATACAAAACAACTTCACCAGAATTCTCTGAAACATACCTGTGGGCTGAAATTTACGCTTTAATCTGAAACGTTAACATAGGTTCTGATGCAATTTTGATTAACAGGATCCAAGTGATCCTTTCTTTGATATTCAGCGTGCTATGTGCAGCGTCACCTCCTGCAGCTCAGCGGAACAGCACACCTTGTTCTTCTCCACCCCCCCCAATTTGTATGAATTGTATTAGATTACATGGGAGAATCTGTGTTTTCTATTTTTATTTCTCTGTTTGCATGAATTTGATGTTTTTGTTTTTTTTGTTTTGTTTTGTTTTTTTATCTAGAAGAAAGTAAACCTTGTAAGCCTCAGCTTTCACTTCTAATAAATGTCTTACAGATAAGGCTTAAAGCATGACCCAGCTGTTCTGTCAGACCAAACCTGCCTGGCATGCAAACAGCTAAGAACCCAGTATTTCTGGGTGAAGATTTAATAGAGTCCCAGCCCCTCAAACGCTGCCATGCCGGTGTGGTATTTGAGTATTTAACAAGGTGACTCAAACACCATTTGTATGTACGCAGGGGGCGCAGTGAATCCCACGCACTCATTTGTATCTGAAGACACTTTCAAACTCATATATACAGAAAGGTGATACATTGACAAATAGATGCATTTCTGTCATTGCTGGGATAATGAACTCCAAAGTTAGAACTGTGCTAAAAGGAAGTACCTGTGCATTTCCCTAGGCGCTCGGTCTAGTCATCGTAAAACATCTCGTTTCTTTACATTAGTAGATTGAGTTTTAGTATTATTCAGTGCTTTTCTTACAAGGGCCTGCTGAGAGGCAATTAGGAGTAGTGAAACTTGATGCTGAAAGATCAAGTTCAATTCCTTTTTTTATTTGATCTCAGAAGCCTGAGCTTTAATAAAACGCACCCATGCAAAAAGCAGCAGCGTGCAAAAGCTGCAGATCCCGCTTCAAGAGCACCTGCCTGTGGGACACCCACCCCAAGCAGGGTGAGAATGCCTATAGCAGAGACTTTAGCATCACTTGTAGATCCCTGAAAGGATTCTCAGGTCCCCAAAGCTGTCCATTCTGATTTGGGAGCCACAGAGCTGCTTGTCTTACTTGCAAACAGGATGCAAGAAGAATTTCCAGAGCACGCTTACCACACGGACACCACCAAGATGGCGGCCCGGCCCTCGCACAGCAGCTCTGCGGTTTTTACCCACTGGGGTGTGTTGGGAAATACCGGTTCAGTTCTTATTCTTCCCCTTGTAGGTGAACACGGAAGAGAACAAAATATTAAGAAATGTGGATCCACGGCCCAGGATTTTCTCAAAAGATGTATCAGTAAGTGGGGATCGGGACCTCAGCGATGTGTGCTTCGTGGATGACTGACAGATCACACACACTGTGCCAAGTTGGCACAGCCAGCCAAACCGTTCAATGCTAACAGCATGGAAGTCTTACGCTCTAAGTGCAAATATTGGTGCTCCTCACGTTACGTCGCTGTTATGTTGGGGAAAGCAGATATTTCTACATCGTAGAAATAGAAACACGTCGCAGCTTTAAATGAAATCAAACCACGTTTGAAGGAAAGACTCAGGAGAAATGAAGCATCGCCTCAGTGCCAGAACTGCAGCGACGCTGGGGTGGGTCAGACTAATGACCCTTCCTTCTGCATTCTGCTATCATGGGGTGTCTATATCTTACCTCCGTCACATATTTGATTCTGTTTTCTCAGTGCTTATTCTATTTCCCAGAATTACTTTGTCTTGATCCTAACTGCTTTCCTCACATACCTCCGAACTGGGATTCCTTGGGGACAAGGCGGAAGAGCCAACTCAGAATTCCAACATAAGGTGTACCATCGGTTTCATCTTAGAGTTCTAAGGGGGGAAAAAAACACACACACCCATATTCCCAATGGTGAGTACATAATAAATAGAGGTTTTAAAAGATTTATGACCAGATATCAAATTTAGTCTGGCTGAGGAGCCCATCAGGAGCATAAACTGACTCACTTCTCCCTACAGATCACTTTGAATCTAACATCACAACGTTTTACCAACGTTGATCTCCCGCCCTTCTCTGGGCAGATCCCTGATGTTTCTCACAGCCTCCTCTGGTTTTATCTAAACTGCACCGTGCAAACACCAAGATATTTGTCCTTCAGCCTTTCCTGTAATTACAAGCGTATTGGACCCTATCTCAGATAACAGCGTGGCAGAATCTCTCCAGTTATTACATTGATGTTAATCTGTAACAGTCTGCTGCATTAACGCTGTGGAAGTTCCACGGCTACACCACTGGAAAGTACAGTAACCAGGAGTGACCTAAGAAAATCACTACCAATATAGGAAGGAATGGTGTAAACACACTTTTCCCCTCCTCCTCCTTTGTTTTTGGGTACGCCGCCTCTAAAATACACCCTGCACGTTTGTCTTTGGGAAGTCTCACTTAAGAAAACCCACACACCACAATCCTTAACATCCTGAGGAAACTTTCCACATGTCATATGGACGTGAAACCGAAGATGGCAAAGATCCCCAGTTCTCTGTAAAGAGCAGCCCGAGGGCCAGCAGTGGTACAGCATCCATCTTTTTGTTGGAGTTGTCTGGATAGCTCAGCAGTGTATTCAGCACGGGAAGCTGGACTGTCCAACTGGTGGGGTAACTTTAATCAACTCCTTTACAGAATGCAGGGGCGCAAACTAAATGACTTCAAAATAACAAGAGGGAAAAAACCCTTTAAACTAGTGGAAGTCCTTTATTTGGTAGGAATTGCCTAGGTCTAATTCTTAGTTTCTCTGTATAAGGGAATTTTTTTTGTGTCCATTCAGAGATTTAATAGCGAAACTGAAAGAATGTCACAGTTGCTGCAGTTTCTATGTATCTGGGTAACAACAGGCTGCAGAGGATGAATTTCAGCCAGACGCGTTTACTACTCCAAATAGAAATGGCAGACGGATCTAACATCAGAAGCTTGATGCTATAGTTCATAATTTATCGTTTATTTTTTACACACATATGTCACATGAAAAAAACACAGCAACTTTTTTATAGGTGACTTGGATGTAGCTCTTCTGCCTGTGGAAGATTGCTCATAATTCTATTAGGGGTGAACTGATCTGCATACTTTTATAACACATGAACTTGCCAATGCTGATGGTACTTTGGGTAGTGTGAATTTCTAATCCCACGCTGCTTTCCACCACCATGAGAAGAAAACAAAAGGAGAAGAGGCTTATTTTGGGCTAACGGGGAAGACGTCTACATTCTTTGCCAAAGGGTGCACTGAAAAATGTAAAGAAAAGCACGGGATTGAAGCACATGGCTCAGAATTTGGTGCCTGGTATGGGCAGGTCACACCGGCTACACCAGCCATAAGGAGCTCTCCAGTGGCAGGCTCAGCCGGGTCACCAATGCAGCGTGCAGAGGGGATGCATTTCAGGCACGAGGCATCAACAAGTGAGTATTTAATACCATTTTGATGTGAAGCTCTTTTGTGAAGCTGTAGGTTATTATTTAAAAGAACAGAAGGCATTTACTCAAGGTAGTGCTGCATTTTGGCACAGCCGGTTCTTTCTGCAGATAGAGAATATACACGATAACAACGAAACAAAGTTGGCTGGCTCCATAGTAACATCCCTCTCTTCTCACCCTTGGAAAATTAACGGTCGGCTTCGAGAGTAAGAACCAACACTCAGAAAAAAAAGATGAGCAACTGGTGGTGATGGTTCCCACTGCGGGGGGAGGAGGGGGAAAATGAAACAAAACAAATCGACCGAGGAAGCTCAGTTAATGCTTTACGTTGTTCTCAGCCCCCCCCGGCCCCCAATATTGTGCTTCAAATATTTAGCTACATTGTCCAGCCTGGCGATTTACAAACCATAAATACTTCCCTTTGTCTATAAAGAAAAGCCCAGATTTCACAAGGAACAGAAAGCCTTTCACGTCGAGCGCCGCAGCCAGCAAGCAGCGCACTTTCTGGTTACAGCATGATTAAACCACGCTGATAAACTAATATGGGGAAATATTAATAACGGGAAAGTAATTAAAAACAATAACAAGCAAAAAGTAAAAGAAAAATCAACAGCAAACCCTACACAAAAATCAAGGAGAAATCAAAGATGCTACATACATCCTTATTTCCCCACAGCAAACAGTAACCGAAGGACATTCCCATCTGAAAGTCACAATCTTTGTATCTGCAAAAAAGAGCACGCAGTGCTGCCAGCGTTAAAACAGCCAAATCGACAGGTTAAAATAATCGGAGATTCGCGTTTTAGACTCAAATGATTATTATACCCAAAGAAGGAAAATAATTCCTCTTTTCCCCCCCTTAAACTGAGATCTTTCAGAGTGGAAACATCTCATACAAAAAACCACCCAAACCATTCAATCTCAGTGATAAAACAGCAGCGATGCGTTTGTACTTAAGGATAACGCAAGGTGATAAATCACGCGAAGGAGGGGGAATCATTTGAAAGCAACAACACTCGAGCCTATACAAATCAGAGCTGGGGGTGTTTTTCGCCGCGTAACAAAAACATCCTCCGCTGAATTGAGATGGGAGAAAAAACAAAAATCCCACGAATCCCCCTAAAATTAACAGAGTATTTATTGCTGCTGCTGCAGGAATTGTTACAACTGGCCTGAGCACGTCTCACCAAAGAGCAACAACCCCACATCTTCTGTCGCGGCCAGCGAGGCTTCGTGTTAAGCCACAAATAAGCAAGGAAAAAAGATCAGATCTCATCAGTAAGTAGAAGCGGGATGTGCGTTTGTGAGAGCTCTCATTGAGCGAGTGCTGCCTGTAGTACTGCTGTAGTCAGGGGTTGGGATTCCATTTTGGGAGGCACTCTAAAACATTAAATAAAAGACAAAAACCTTTTATTTTAGCATCAAAACGTTTTGATTCTGTGGCTGTATTTTGAAGCGCATCGAGGAAAGTTACGAGTCGCTGCAGAACGGGGAAGCTCATTATATCCAAGGCGGTTTTCATCTGCTTTCAGACTCCTAAACCGATACAAATCCACTCTTCCTCGTGGGGCAGGTTGATGCCATACATTAGTGAGCTTTCCTATATGTAAACATCAGGGGAAATTAAAATGTTAATCGCAGCACTGGCACAGCCCTTTGTTGTGAGAGCCACCTCCGAGAGACGTTGCCGTACCCGTCGTGCAGCGCTAAGAACGACCCGAGTCACTTCGTTTTATCAGCCTTTATTTGACACCGGATGATCTAATTTTGCCATTTCGATTCAGCCGAAGCGTTTATTTCAAACGGAGCCCAAAGACAGAACGGGAACTGTTACAGAAGGGGAGACGCGGACATTTTGAGACGCACGCAAGGTCCCCAGCTCCGTATACAGCCAGCAGAGCCCACCCGGAGCCGGGCTGGCAGCTCGGCACTCAGAGGCAGGCAGGGCCGCGGCTCGGGCCCGGCACGCCGAGAAACCACCGCGGCGGATGGCTGCGCTCCGTGACAGCCCTACTTACCGGGCCGGGATCGCGATCGTCGTCCATTTCTATTTATTTACTCTTTTTAAATAGAGGGTGACCACGGGCAGGCCTCGCTTTATCTGTACCGCTTTTACCCCGGTTTGGCCCACCCGTGCCCGCAGCCCCGAGGCGGCTCCGCGCGGCCGGCAGTTACCTCACGGCGCGTCCGCGGCCGAGCGGCGATTCAAGGCGCCACGATCGCTCTGGCGGCGCTTTTCTGCGAGGAGAGCAACGATTAAAAATAAAAAATAAAACATAAAAAAAAGAGGAAAAACAATCTTTTTTTTTTTTTTTTTTTTTGTCCTAAAAGCAGCACAAGGAACCGCAGCGCCGTGTCACTCACGCGCCCCGAGGCCTCGCGGGCAGCCGGCGGGCAGCAGCGACGGCAGCAGCAAAAGGAGGAGGGTCGCGGTGCCGCCCGCCCCCCGCCGAGGCCGCGCTGCCCGGGGGCGCTCTGCCCGCTCCGCGCTGCGCCACTCCGCTCGGCCACTTCCCGGCTCCCGCTGCCCGCGCGGCCCCGCCTCCCACCGCCGCGCGCCGTATCCCTCCGCGCTCCGGCCGCCCGCCCGCTCGGCGCAGAGAAAGCGGCCTCATCCCGCCCGCCGCCTTCCCGCCCGCCCCGCCTCCGCCGCTCCGACATCTTCTCCCCGCGCGAGCCGACCGGCCCGCCAGTCAACGCGTTCCCCTCGGTGTCGGCGCGGCGGGGCGGGAGCCGCGGGCCGCCCGCCCTCCCTCCCCGGCGCTCCTTCCCCGCCCGGGCGGCGGCGGCGGCGGCGGCGGAGGCTGCGTCCGGGGACGCGGGGGGGAGGGGCGCCGCGCTGCGGGCGGCGGGGCTGAGGCGGGGGGCGCGGAGCAGGAGGAGGAAGGGACTCTTTCTCCGGGCGGAGGGATCGCGCTGGCGGCGGCTGGCGGTGGCGGCGGCGTTGCGGGCGGCCGCGAGTTGTTGTTTCCTCCTCCCGCCGCCGCGCTGCCCGCGGGGCGAATGCCGGAGCCGAGGCGCTGCCCGCGGAGCCGGCGGTGACAGGCGCGGCCCCCCCCGCAACCTCCCGCGTTCCCCCTCGCCATGTCCGGGGACGGCGGCAGCAGGCACACGGCGGAGCTGCGAGCGGGTGAGTGCCGGGCGGGAGGGGGGGAAGAAAGGGCGGGCGGGCGGCGGGGCCGGGAGCCGCAGCCCTCACCCTGCCCTCTCCCCGCAGAGCTCTACTTCCTCATCGCCCGCTTTCTGGAGGACGGGCCCTGCCAGCAAGCGGCTCAGGTAGGGACGCGCGGGCGGATGGCGCCGGGCCTGGCCGGGAAAGGAGAGAAGGAGGAGGCGGATGGTGGTGGTGGTGGGGGGGGAGCCTCGCGGCGCGCGCCCACCGCCCCCTCTTTCCTCCTTCCTAATTTTATTCTTCGTTTCGCCCCTTCCCCGCAACCCGCCGACCCCCTTTTGTTGCTGCCGCAGGTCCTGATCCGAGAAGTGGCGGAGAAAGAGGTAAGCGCGGCCCGCCCCGCCCGCGGCGCCCCCCCCCCCCCTCCGCCCCCTCCCTCTGCCTCCCGCCCCCGGCCCGGCCCCGCTCACGCTCTCCGCTCCCCCCGCAGCTGCTGCCCAAGCGCACGGACTGGACGGGCAAGGAGCACCCGCGCAGCTACCAGAACCTGGTAAGGCACCGCCGGGCCGCGGCCGCGCTCTGCGTGCGGGGCTTCGCTGCTTCTCCCTTTTATTTTTCTCCCCTCCCTGAGCTGCCTGCCCGAGAAAAATTGAATTTCCCGCAAAAAGAAGGAGGGGAGGAAAAAGGGAAAAAAAAAAAAAAAAAAAAACTTGAAAAAAAAAATTCCGAAGTTGTTTCTTTATTTTTTTTAGCTCTCAATCTCTTTATTGCTGTATTTATTTGTTCGTATCTCGCCGAGCCCCCCGAGCCCCCGTCTCCTCTCGCACCTCTGAAGGTGCCGATGGGCGCAGCGCGCGGCCGCACTGCGCGAGGCGCGGAGGCGCCGTACGGGCACGCAGCGCGGCGCGTCACGGGGGCGCGCCGAGGGGCGGGGCCAAGCGGGGTGCGCGCGGCCGGGGCCGCCGGCAGTGCCGCCAGCAGGCGGCGGCGCGCCCCGCGCCCACGGGCACCGCGCGGACACAATGGCTCCCAGCCGCGGCGATCGGCCCGGCCCGCTCCGTGCGCGGTGCCCGCGGTTCCGAAGTGCAGAGCGTGCCGATGGCAGCAGTGGTGAGCTGCCAGGTTCTTCAAGTCGTTTTGCTGTTGGGTTGCTTGGGTTTTTTTGTTTGTTTGTTTTGTTTTCCTTTTTTGTTATTTTTTTTTTTTTCGTTTTTAATCCTCTTTTCGTACTTACCGTGTGCTTTCATAACAGCTGTGGATCTGTGGTAGTAAAGGTACTGCTTCCACTGGTGTAGTTCTTGCTAGCAGCGGTGGGCCTGAATCCATCCATCCATCTCTGTTTTTTGGTACACTGTGAGCTGTGCTAGTTGGGAAGCTGAACTTTAGGTGTCTGACACGTGTCTGCTAGCAACTTGTTGCCAGTTCTGTTTTCAGTACCGTGCTGTAATTCATCCTCTACCTGCTAATGGTGTGCCCCTGGAACGCTGAGCCATGCCTGTCCCAGTAGTGCTTCCCTCCAGGCTGCGAGCGGTGGTTCTGAGCTCAGGCAACTTAGAGTTCACTCCTCAGGAGAGAGCAGCCCCCATCCCAGCCATTAAGCCCTGCTCCCATGTGTGTTGTTCTAGACGCATGTAGGTGAATGCCACAACATGAATCGTGGGTGCTGACTGCGCTTGGAACAGTTTATTTATTGCATTGTGGTTTTCTTTTTCTAACCCATGAAGTAGGTTTGCCAATGCATCGTAACACACGTGGGTGTCAAAACACTGATAGCGATTGGCCTGTTGAAAACACGTTCCTGGATGGTAATACTTTCTCATTTTCTTGAGATTAAAGATAATAAAGAAACTACCAGGAATTTTAAAGTGCTGATACTTGGCCAATTAAACTATTAATGAATATTTTTAAATTCTTTTTTATTTTTTTTTTAATTTTTTTTTTTAATGACCATGTTATCCATTTCAAACAGTGATCATCCATGACTTGGTTAAACTTGATGTGTGTCTTAATGCGTTTTGTCTTTCAAAGACTGGAGGTGCAGCTTTGGTGTAGAATGGGTTTGGGGTTCTTCTGTGTCATCAGCATGTAAGAGAAATGTGGACAGAGGAAGCAAGGAAGAAAATGGAAAGGTTCATCGAAGAAGTCATAATGAGAAATGAGTTCATTCAGACTCTTTCCAAGTATCTTTTGTTTGCTGGAATGTAGGTAAATACATCATTTAGCCAGTGTAAGTGTGTAAGAATGTAAGATGTGCATCTTACAGTTTGGCCTTGAGTGTGAGTACACGTGTTTGAAAATATGGTAGTGATTAGATCCTTTCTCTTTTCCTGCTCCTTTATTCTTTAGAAAGCTTTCCTCTGGTGTTGAGCGTTGATCGGGAAGTCTTCCTATTCTGCCTTGTCCTACTTTGGATTTGGGAGAGGGGAGGAGAAGAAGTTGGTTACTTTGTGTTCGATACTTTCTTCCTTAGGTTCGCTTTAGCTTCCCTTGTCAAAGTTGTGTGAACTTTGTATCACTTGACGTTTCAGGCTCCTGAAAACTGGCGCAGAAGTGTATTTGCCGGGGTGTATTTGCAGGGTGTTGGTTACATTTGATACAAAGAAGTGTTGTTCACAGTGTTTTGTTACGTTGGACAGAAACTTGTTCATCTCTAACCTAGGGATCCTTAGCTGAATCGAGAGGCTGCTGTTGGTTTGAACCTCTGTTTCTTTTCTAATACCCACCTTTAAGGTGCTGATCCTTGTTTCTGAAGGAAGCAGATTTTGTCCTGTGTTGATGTTACCCTGAACTTGCACTAAACTCTACAGAGGGGTCCGAGAAAAACTAAGAATCAACAATCCCAATGAGCGTAATGCTGTAAAGCCTTTTGCTCTAGAGGGGCATTAAGGCTCTGTGCAACAGCTGATGGGATTTAAGCCCCAGCTCCTGTTTTATTGTTTGCAAACTGATGCTACTTATTATAGATGTATTTATGTGGATCTTGTGGGCAGTGCTTTTTTTCAGCGGATGATGTTTCTGGGTTTGTCTTCTTTGTGAAAACATTTGAGATATATTAAGATTATGAAAGCATAAGAAATCGTACTAGATGTAATTTCTTAATATTAGAAGGAAACTCGCAGTCTTTAATATATTATTGCTGAAGCTTAATTGATGCAAATGATGTTAAATTTGACAAAAACCTTGTGAATTACTTTGGTCAGCAAAAGTAAACTTAGTTTCCTTACAGGCGAATGCAGGCTTGGAGCTCTACAAGAAAATACACGAGTTCAGAAGAGCCATTCTGCTGTTTTGTATTCTGAAGTGGCTTTCTTGCGACTCAGATATTTGTGTTTGTTCCTACAGTCAGCATTTGGGGGTGAAGCTGTCTGGTTCTTGCTCAGAGGCTGTAGGCTGTTACTTCATAGTGCCAGCTGAGTGTTTGTATTGTCACTGTTACGGTTTTTGTTTGTGCTGGGACAGAGGCTGGTCTGACAGCTGTGTCTTTAGGAGTCTGTTTGCAGGTGACACGGAAGGACGGTGGCAGGACTCTGCAGGTAGCGGGATGGTTTTTCTTCTGTCAGTTGTGAAAACGGAGCGAACCGCTGCTTTTCCTTTAATATTGGAAGACTGGGGGTTTCTTCTGAGAGGGGATGAAAACTGAGGAGTCAGTAGATCACTTGTGCAGAGCTGGGGGAGCGAAATGCTTTGAAGCATTTTCATCAGGACCTCGACACACAAACAAGCCGTGGTGCATCATTTGACACCGGGGTAATTGTTTTTTTCATGTTCCAGTTCCATGTGGGTGTAGCTGATCTAATTGCGTGCTGTTGCTGAAAGCCGCCCAGTTCTGCCGCATCCTTTATGCACCCATCCAAGTGTGCGGTCAGTCGGGTAAAGGAGCTGAACCGTCTGAAAAATGAGCAGCACCAGAATGCTTGTGGGATGATTCAGCTCGAGCTTTGCGCTCAGCAGTGTGGGCCTGACACCAACGCCAGGGAGATGGGGAGGGCTTGGGAGTCTGCTGGGGTTGTTCCTTCTGGGAACGAGGTGCTTTAGCCAGCTGAAGGTGACTTGGAGTGTGCTGTGATCATTTGAAGCTACCGTACAGGTGTTCTAGGTCTTCTAGGGTGCAGATATGGTGTGTATGATCAGAACTACTGCATTAACTTTATTCTCATTTAAAAGACCCACACAACTGCGATTTATTTATTTATTTATTTCCCCCCACCCTCTGTTGAGCTACAATTTCATTCGTGTCGATGATGGTTGAGGAGGGAGAAGGTAGAGAACTCCCATGCAGTAGGACGGCCGTGCCCTGGGTTTTGTAGGCAGGTCGGCGTGCTGTGTTGTTCTCAGAAATGTTGTTACTGTTTTGTTCTGCCACTTCCTCTTCCCCTGCCCTCAAATACTAAGTGTGATTCAAAGTGAAAATGACAATTTATTTTTAGGCCGTTTCAGCGTTCAATCTCTTTAACTTCGTGCACCTTAGTGTAAACAAAAGGAGGATCTGTGGGAGTGGGACACTGGCACTGTACACTGACACTGAACTTCATTGTTTGTGACACAGCAAAGCGTTTCAGGCAGCGGTATGGTTGCTGTTTAGTAATTGGTTTCTTAATAAGTAACCAAGAAGTAACCAAGCACTAAGTGATTCATTTCTTCAGGGAATCCTGCGCTGTGAAGGTATTCAGAGGAACAGGGAGGAAGAAGAAAACTGGCACTGAATCCAACAGCTGTACTGACACCTAATTCTAGTTAGGAACAGTATTTTGAAGAAAGTCTTAGTACTTTGGAAGGTGGTCTGGAAGACTTAGAATTGGTGGTAAGAAAAACTGTGAGATGACTGTGGTCCTTAGCAAGGATTTTGATTTCACTTTCAGCACAGCTGTTGGACATACAGAAACTTGCATGATTTTGAGCTCCGCAAGAGGGGCATTGCTGTTGTGTACATTGCTCCCGCAGCTAAGGACCAAACCACTGCGTGGCAAAGTGAGCTGTTCTGCCCTTGTTCCTTTGGGCTGAGACTGAGGTGTTGATGGATGGACCCAAGAAGACTGTTAAAATTCCAAGGTGTACCTTCCCTTCTGTCTTTTGTTTTTTAATTTCCTTTTTTTTTCTTTTTTTCTTAAGGCACACTTTAAAATTATTATTTTTTAAAAGAAAAAAGAAAAACCCAAAACCCAAAAAGCCCCAAAATACATAAGCAATGAGTTGAGTACGGGCATATAGTTTAAAAACAAGCCCACAGTGTAATGCACACAGCTGAGTGGTCCACCAGGCTAAAAGTGCTGTTACAGTTGTTCCTAACTTAGCGTGCAGTGAGCTGCAGACCTGCAGCAGCCTGTTTGTCTACCAAGGCTTGCGGATTTTTATCTCCTCTGACCTCACCTATTAAAAGCACAAAGTAGTTGAATAGCAGGTCGTGTTTTCTTGGAGTGGGTGGTTTTTCATCAAGGTCTGTTTATGTCAGTAGAGGCTGTGTGTGTTAAAGTAATATGTTTTCTGCAGGGATTACTGACAGGAGCTGTATCTTGTCAGATCACGCGTAATTGGGAAGTATGTGAGAAACAAGAACGTTCTGGGCTAATTGTGAATTCTCCACTTTCTACCTCTGTGTCCCATTTTCCTTCCAAGCTGCCCCTCTCAGAAATCAAAGCGATCCAGAGAAAAGTAATCACACGTTCCTGCATTTCCTGATGTTCTGGTGCAATAGTGAGCGGTACAGGGTGTTCAGTTTGACTGATGGTCAGATGTAGTGCAACAATTACTGTAATTCGATTTGGAGCTTGTTTTGGGTAATGTGCTACAGAGCAGAATAGTTAAGACTGGGCTGAATGCTGGTTTTGGTGAGATTCATCTTGCATCTTGAGATCAAAGCAGCTGACTGGCAGATTTTATTGTTGTCCTGGTGTGGAAATGTGTCCTTTGGAAAGATGTACAATGAAACTTACTGTTAAGCACGTTAACTGTTGGTGTGGGGGGAAAGCAGCTGTACTTCAGGGGATGTTTCAGTGTGTGCAGTGCTCAGGAGAGAGTCCGGGATGGGGTTATCTTTTAGCTGATGTGTGAAGGAGTTGGCATGTGGTTGCGTTATGCATTACCGACCTGACTAAGGAGTTAAATTGTGATGCTGTTGGTTCATTCGTTGTGACTCGGATGTTAAATTATTCTGCAGTGTCATGCAGAATGAAAAGATGAACAGTTAGGCCTCCTTGGAAGGTAACCGTGCTTTGAGTGTCGGTCGCAATTGGTGCTGCGTGCTGTGTGTTCCCCTGCTGTTCTTGTGCCATAAGTAGAGCTGGGGTAGGGAGGTGAGGGGTGAAGCTGAACATAATGCTTTGTAATGGCATAGAAAGCATCAGTCATACTTAAGATCTGAAATTTTTTGCACTAACAGATTCATGTTACGTTAATGTTTAAGAAACATGACAGGATAATCACAGAAATGAGTTAGCTCGTTATTCTCCTTACAAACACAGATCTTATGCATTCAGAGTTAAATATTGCAGAAATACTGGTAGGAGGAGGAAAGAAAGCAGCTGGAATTTCATCTAGGTGTGGCCGGCAGTAAAAAATATCCCTGCTGTTTATTTACTGTCTGACATCACCATTTCGACATCAGATTTTAAGATTTGTGTTTGTAGTCCAGTCTGCTTTAGCTTAGAGCTGCATGAATCGTAAGTACTCGTACATCTGTCATGGCTTTTTCCCTGCTTCCGCTTTCTCCTCTCTTGAGTTCAAGATGACTTTCCATCATTCAATTGGCTTGTCATGAGCTTTTCTATTTCTGACAAAGCTGTAAAGTATCCTTTTAAAAAGTGATTTAATTTCCTTGTTGGTCACTTAAATCTGATTTCAAAGTCTTTCTTTATTCTTGGTTTCCCCTCTCTCTCTCTGAGGGCATTAGGAATATTTGGTGTTGGTTTCGCTTCTTTTCATGGTTTACCAGAAAGGCAGAAATCGTAGAACTAAGATGAATTTCTGTGTTTAAGCACTTTTTCATTTTATGGCTTCTACTGCAATGCTAATTGTCACAGTAACAAGTTAATAGTGGTATAGGAGGATTATTTTCCTTTTTCCTGAAGGAGGAGAAAGAAGTTTTCACCCAGAGAAAACTTAATATTGTGTTTTAAATAAATAAAGTCCCTTCGTTTTCCTCTTCATAGGAGGAAAGGGAAGGGAGTGAGTAAATAACACTTGCACTGACATGAGATTCTTATCTTTGCAGACTGTACAATGAAATGAAGCTTACTCTGCCTTTTTCTAAAATAATACCATTCTTGTGCACGTTCAATCTTATATATGCAAAATGTATATATATACTTTCCTCTTATATAGGAAAATAAGAGCTGTGTGTAGACTGCATATGGTTCCTGAATTTTTTATAAACTTCCTGGAACTTGCAAGTGTTAAATGGGCCCATGCTACTCATTAGACTTATTATTCTTATTTTATTTCAGCACACAGCTCACTTGGTATTGTGTTGCTTTGTTAATGAGCTGGGTGCAAGCGCTGCTTGGTGGCAAACCGATTGTTAGGGAAATGCTGCCCAGAAGCACCGAGTCGGCTCTGCTTGGCGGCTCTGCTTGGCGTCACTGGCTGCTTTCACACAAATGGGCTTAGACAAGGAGAGGCTGCAGTGTGGATAAAAGGTTTGTTTTGAGATTGTACCTGCTGAAGATGAAGAGCTCCCTTATTTCAAGACAATTGCATAAGGAGCTGAGCCTGCCTTCTTACTGCAAGAAAACAAGAAAAACTGCACACATGGTTTCTGACAAATCATGAGGCATATGACTCAAGATGCAAGCTAGCTGTAGTTTTGGATCGTGTCAAAACTGATTTGCTTCATTTGCTCGAGATTTTGTGCACTTCCAAGGATGTGTGAAAATGAAGGGTGTTGAGCAGGATAAAATGGCAACTGCATTGCACAGGGAGCTTAATGCTGGTGGTCAGATGAAAACCATCGCTAATTGTTAGTCTTCGGGAGACAAGTTTGGATTCCACAGACACGAGGTCTGGCTGCAGAGTGCTCTTGTACAAAGGGCTGTATTTGTTGGGTTTGTGCTCCTTCTGATAGGAGCAAAGGAGAATAAAAGCGAAGGAAATAGATCCGGGCTGCTGATGGCAGGAACCGTGCATGGCTTTGTCACTCCTTGCAGCTATTCTAATATTCTGGGGCACTCAAGCGTGCGTTCTGACTGTGATTCCTCCTTCTCTGAGTAAAGAGAAGCGAGTTTCATTTGCATGTTATTGATAAGGAAAATGAATCAGAATAGCGAGTTCTGAGCGCTGCGGTTTATTTTTTGTCTCTTTTACGAGTGCCTGTCTGATGTCATTAAATTTACTCCAATGAACTAATCTGTACGATCAGCTGTAACGTTCAAGCACTTCTTAAATAATTTCCAATGTTTTTTCAAGAGAAGCCTTTTTCGTTTTCTTTTTTAACCTGTATGAATTTAATAAATCATGTAACTGTAAGGTAAATTCGGGCATCTTGCAAGGCCTTCTGCAAGGGAAATGTAATTGACGGGAGGGGTGGCAAAAGAGAGAGCTTTTTGTCAGTCAGTCAAAGCATGGGGTGGTGGCAATTACAGGTAGGAGCAGAGCTTTGCGTTAGCAAACTGTTGGAATAGCTGAAGTGACTGCAGCGTGTCAGTGAGATGGGAGCTTGTTTGACAAAAAACCAGGTATATTCCTATTAATTGCAGTGCAGAAGGGTCCGTCTGCCTAAAATGTCAGTCATGGCGTTTTGTAGTTGAAGAATAACACGGCGTCACCAGTTTTTACTGCAGGTCTTTTTTCTGCTAAGTAGTACTGTGAAGACATGCCTCAGGCTGGGTGGACGACTAACTACTGTGTGCCAGATCCCACAATAGAGCTGAGGATTCGCTTCTCATTCTCCCTCTTCATCTTACTGGTTTAAATATTCTTTTCTGTTTTTTAAACTGGCAATAACTTGAGAAGGAATATTTATAAATGTCCAACTGAGAGCTTTGTGGTTAATAGTGTCTTACTGTTGTCATATACTTTGAAACCTTTATGTTAAGTTCTATATGGTGGTGTTGCAGGGGATGATCTTCTGATCTATAATGATGGTAGTTCAATAGAATGATCTGGGTTGTCGTTAATATTGGTTTGATGTTGTGGTCAAGTGGACAGGAGATCTGCTGCTGAGAATAGGAGCTTGTTTTGGTTCTGAGCAGTGACAGAAAGTGGTCGTGGCTGGTGCGTGTATGCCTGTGTTAAACGACAGTTTCGGAGTTCCTGAAGTTTTTGGTTTAGATGCTTTAGATCTTTTTTATTTAAAAGACAAAAAAAAAAAGGAAAGAAACAAGGCAAATTGTGGAGCTTCCATAATGCCTTACAAACTTGGTGAGCTGAATGCCATTGTGTCCGGTGGGTTTTCAACTGAGCCGTGTTACATATTCAGTGTATTCCAACCTTTCAGTAATTCTGTAAATATTGTGTTCCTTAAAGTCCTTTTCTTAATCTCATGTTATGGTAATTGAAATTGACCAGACAGATAATTAAATGTATAAGAACAAATTCAGTATTAAATTTTTCATTGTTATAAAGGAGCTTATTAGGCTGTGAACAACCGGGCTTTAAAGTTACAGTAATAAATGCCAACAGTTCTCTCTACAAGGAGCATACTTTGAATAGCAAATTTAATTAGGACCAGCTGGAATGAGTTATTGTACTTAAAGGTCATTATGTGTTTTTATCTTCTAAAGAAAATTATAGTATATGGATTTGTGTAATAATCTGGAAAAAAAAATAACACAAGCTTATTAATTCTTCAGAAATATTGCGCTTTTCTTTATCAAATGTTTTGCTTCCTCTTTCATGTAACAGGTGAAATATTACCGACACTTGGCACCCGATCACTTGCTTCAAATATGTCATCGACTAGGACCACTTCTAGAGCAAGAAATCCCCCAGAGCGTCCCTGGAGTGCAGACGTTATTAGGAGCTGGCAGACAGTCATTGCTTCGTACAAACAAAAGTATGAAAATTGTGTGAGGGCTTTGAGAATTCTTGCTATTTTTGTGCCCCTTCTGCGTTATTGCCTGGGAAAATCCTGGTCTCCATTCTTTGTGTAATTCTTCTAAAACAGGTTGCAAACATGTTGTGTGGAAGGGGTCTGCTCTTGCTGCGTTACACTGTGGGAGGCCTCCAGAGTCACCTGTGAACTATGGCAGTCCACCTAGTATAGGTAAGTCAGCTTTATTGAGGCATTGTCACTGTACATCTTGACTCCCAGGGTAACTAATAGTAGTAATGATGAGTGCTAAGTAGCAGTTCTGTTTGTCCTTGTTTGCGTCATGTTCTTTGCACTGAGTATTAATACTTAATAACTGGTCATATTTGCACATTTGTATGTGGATAAAAATACATATTGTAAATGTACATGCCAGTTCTGCTCCAAAGCTAGATAGTTTTCTCATTCAAGCATACAATTGAATAAATTACGTTTCAACAGTGAATACATACAAATAAACCTCATGTTGTTTAAGGTATAATAATGCTGTCAGGAGGTAAATAAGTTGTGCAGAAGACCAACTTATAGACCATGCTGTCCAGGTTTTACCTGTTGTTGGAGAGAAAGAATAAGTCACACAGACTGGTGATGATTTTCTTTGGAAAGCTGTGAGCGTCCTGTAGGAGCGATCGTTTCTGCTCCTTGGTCCATTTACTGATTTCATGGGTCTGCTTTAGTTTGCTGTGTTACATCATGAATCGTGCATATGCATATATATATACTATATATAATGTGTATGTAATTAGTTACTTTTTTAAGCTTTATTTAAGGTGGTATTTTGTTCTGCGTTAAAACTACTTGTAGGAAGAAAAGCTGTCAAAACACAGTATATATTGCTACCAGTCATATTGGTTTAATCAGGGAGTGGCCTTTTTTTTCCCAATCATGTGTGTAGCTGAACATGCAGAAAAGCATATTCAAAAAATCTCATAAGGCTTCAGAGTAGATCAAGCATCTAATTAGTTCTAAAAACAGAACAGTGGTTAGTTAAAGGTGTGCCTTGAACAGGCTAATTTACACCTTCTTTCCTGAAAGCTGTTTAAGCATATGATTAGTCAAACATCATTTAACCTCTAAGTGTGTGTGTGTATGTGAGGCGGGGGTGGGGGGTGAGGCAGGGGGGAACAAACATACATTCCCTAGAAGCTTTCTATAGATTTCATTAGCGGCAGCAGTGTTAGAGTGCAATCCAGAGTTCCTTTTTAGTCGTACGGGCACTTTTTTTTTTTAACACTTGGAAATTAAGGAGCCTGGGAAACTTAAAGGTGACTGAATGAGTTGAGATGCCTTGAGGAGTAAATATTGCAGTAGCAGCAGGTTTCTGGGCGAACCTGAAGTTAAGTTGTTAAAGCAATTTTCAGTTTGAGATGCTGCACATCGCTGATAAAAGATGGGCTGCTGTTTAAACAGTGGTTTCTGACTTGGCAAAAAACAGAGTATGGAAGGATACATTGGGAGAGCTACTAAGTAACAATGTAGAAACGCATAGCTGGGGCTATTCAGGTACACTCAATGTGGTAACTTGCTGTAGCAGGTTTTGGAAGTTGGAACTCTGTCGGTGGGATGTTGTTAACCAGTAAGGTTTCTGTGGATGGGGATGGAGCTCAATTTGGATGCTTAGATTATTTCTAATATTGAAGAATCGTGTTTAATAAAATTACCCTTCAGCCAGAGGATTATGGTTTTGTCTTACAGCTGAAGTAGAAATATGCTACAGCTAAGAAGCTTTTGAGGTTGAGTACTGCCAACCTTGATATGGTCAGATGGCAAAATATTTAGTGTTCTAGCGGACTTGTTATTTGAAGGCCTTGAAAGAACATGGCTTTGGTGGGTATTTAGAGCTAAGTTTTCAAAACTTCCTCAACTAGTAAATGTACTGGCTTGAGGCAGTTCTCTTAAAACCTACATCCATTCAACAAGATTCTCTTTACCGATATCATTTTAGTATTTAGTTATAAAGAATTGTTTCTGTGTTGTATTCTAGATGTGGGGGAAGAAATGCCTGTTGTTTAATATTTCCCATCTCAAGTGGCTGTGTGTTGTCTTGAGCACTGAAAGCTGGAAAATCTTGGGCTAAGTGAGCAGCCTTACCTGCAAGGTGTGTGGAGGACAGAGCTGTCTGATAGCAAAGGTTTCCTTGGTAGAGATTTTCTTAATTGCCTCTATACTTGGCATATATACTGAGACATGCTTGAAGAAAAAATTAGAGCAGAAGGCTCTGTGTTACTTTGTGCTGTAGCTTAATTCACTGTGTGTATTTTTTCAAGGGACAGGGCCGGTGCATGAAGTCTGCCAGTTAGGTATCAAAGGAAGTTGTACAAATGCCATGTACAGAAGTTAACCATTAGGAGAAATAACTCTCGGACTCTTTATGAAGGAAAAAGTAGGGCTTTCTAAGGAAACGTTATTTTTATGGAAACTTTTGCAGTGCACTGAATATCTGTAAAATTACAGTTAATTCAGCGTACCACTTTTTTCATGACCAGCAATTTCCTTTTCCAAACATCAAAATAAGTGCTGGTAACTGCGTATTTTCAACTGCTTTTTGAATGTTTGATTCAGATCTGTGTGTTAAAGTATTTGATTTTGATTAATCCTATTCTAGTCCAATCCTTATAGTGAAACCAGGAGCTGGAATAACACTTAATTCAGAAATAGAAATTATTCTTAAGTAAATTCCCTTAAGGCTGTGTTTTACGTATTTGCTGTTTGGAAACCTATTCATTCTTCAGGCTGCATATATTTCAGTTGGAGAGCCCACTAATGACTGGGAATGGAAAACAAGTCAGTCTGTCTCGTGGAGGATTTTTCCTTTATTTATGTATTACTAAATGCAGAGCTGTATTAGTTCATTTCCTGCAATCGTGATACTGTTATTATTTTCTTTAGTATTAAACTTTTTTCTACATTATGCCAGCAGCCCTATAGGTAACTTTTATATGCAGTTAGGATACATCTGTACAAATACTTCACCAGAAATCTTCAGTATATGTCTAGAATGTAACGAATAATGTCTCTGTGTTTAATTAAAATCAAAAAGGAGAACTGTCACTCAGTGATCTTTAGGGTCTCTTCCCATATAAGCCATTCTATAATTCTTTTGTTTTGTTAAATATCCACAAGGACCTTCATGGATGCAGAAGAACAAAAAGAACTTTAAGTAACTTTCAGGAACTGCTAAAAAAAGCTCAGAGCCAAAGCTGGAAGTTTTGAGTTCAGAGCTCTTAGGGAAGCTGGTTATTCAGGTGTGAAGACCTGAGTGAGACTGGCTGCTCATTCCCTTCTAATGAAGAATATGTTTCCTGGCTGATTAAGATATCTGCCTGGTCTTGCTGAATAGTCCACTTGAAGAAAAGTTCTGAGAGACTTTCTCGATTTCTCTCTCAGTTATCCTGTTTTTTGGGCTGAAAACAGAACATGATGTTCTAAAAGTGTCTAAAAGATGCTTGTTCTCAGAAATTTAGCAAATACTTAAGCCTTAAAAGCTAACTTCAGAATACACTGTATAACTATATTGTTCTCCTGTGATAATAAAAACAAACAAAACCAAAGTAAACTAACCCAAAAGACCAACTTTAGGTTTTGAATATTGGAAGTGTGATACATTTTCAAGCATCTGTGTAAAAGTAACTTTTGTTTACACACAGTTATTCAAGTCTAAAGAGAATTAGACTAAAATAGAAGCCTTCTTGTCCAAGAAAAGAAGACTTAGGGTACTCATATTTCGAGTGAAACTCAGTGACTAAATAATAAATAATAGAATGTAAGTGGGGTTATATTAAGTCAAGGAACAGCTTGGAAGTGCTCAGGATTGTGTAGCTTTCATCTGTTGTTGCCTTTCCAAGTGTCTCACCTCCCATCTCTGAATTATTAAGGGCTGACACCTAATTCAATTGAGCAAATTGACTTTATATGTACAGTTTAAGGCGTATGTAGACTTCTTGTATTCTCAAAAACTGGGGAGTCAGTATAACTTTACCTTTCCTGGGACAAGTTCTGGCTCACTCAAGTTGCTAGCTTTACCACGGGTGCCAATTATCTGTGAGCCAGAAGACTTAGATTTCTGCATGGGGTTTGGAAGTTGAACGGAGAAATGGTAGGAAGGTAGAAGTCAATTCGAGCTTTCTTTGTGACTTTGAACATCTTCACAGAAGGGGCATGGGGGAGAAAACCTGAATGCCTTGAATATTACTGACTTGGGCAGTGAAAGGAGTCAGTCAGTCTTGTTGTTTTTATTGTTTTTCAACAGCTGTAAATGCTGTTGATTAGAGGTGTGACTGGTCTCTCTAGCTATGAAACTTGATTAGTTATGGGTAGAAGTTATAATGTGTGTTCTTCAGGTGTCCTTCCAGCTTTTTTTTCTGAACCCGATTCAATTTTTGCATGAATGGAAAAGGAACAAAGTTGGTTTCTCTTCTGTGGAATAGAGGTTTCATCAATTAAATACAAGTCCGGCATGGAAGAAAATAAAACATAAGCCGTAATGATTTTGTATATGCTTTTAAAATGTAACATATACTTGGTTAATTGTGTTTATGGGTAAAGCATGTTATTCTCCCTTATCTTTAAAGGCGTATTTCATGTTCCAGGTCAAAACTATATAAATAAGGTGATCAAATTGGTTGCTTTGATAAAACTAAGATAAGAAATCTGGACTGGGGGGGGGAGGGGGGGGAAGGATCAGCATAACTGATACAGCCATATCTTTTCAGATACCAGCATTTATCTTGCTTTTATAGTTTGCTGTTTTTGTTACTTGCTTTTTTTGGGTGCTGGGTGAGTTAGAGCCTTCCTACAACTTCGAAGACATTCTGGTTGGTGCCTGCTGTATGCCTTTTGAGCAGGAGAAAGCCTGTGACAATCTTCTTTAGGTTCTATTGAAATTTCCTACTGTTTTGTATTCAGCAGCTTTATGTTTGTTTGATTTTTGAATTGTTCTGATTCAAGACAAACAAAGTAAATGAATTAAGGTGATCTTGTCTCTGAGATGTGTGACTTTCAGATTAATGTTTTTACTAGCAGTGAATCATAACAGTAGGAGTGAGATTAAAAAAAAAAACAAAACAAAAAAACAACAAATGAAGTTCAATTTCACTAGGTTTTTCTAGGTTGATTTTAATATCCTAATTTTCCGTTCACATCTTAGCTTTCACAATGTTAAGAATCATAGAAGTACTCAGGTTGGAAAAGATCTCAAAGATCATCAAGTCTAACCACAGCTTAACCGTAGTACCCTAACTCTAACAACCCTCTGCTAAATCATATCCCTGAGCACCACACCCAAACGGCTCTTAAACACATACAGGGATGGCGACTCAACCACCTCCCTGGGGAGTCTATTCCAGTGCTTAACTACCTGTTCTATAAAGAAGTGTTTCATAACATCCAACCTAAACTTACCCCAGTGCAACTTGAGGCCATTTCCCCTCATCTTGTCGCCTGTCACCAGTGAGAAGACACCAGCCCCACTCTCACTTGTAAGCACCTTTCAGGTACTGGAAGAGAGCGATAAGGTCTTCCCTCAGCCTCCTTTTCCCCAGACTAAACAGCCCCAGCTCCCTCAGCCTCTCCTCATAGGGCTGATTTTCCAAGCCCTTCACGAGCCTCGTTGCCCTTCTCTGGACCTGCTCCAGTTCCTCCATGTCTTTTTTGTACTGAGGTGCCCAAAACTGAACACAGTACTCGGAGCAAGGCCTCACCAATGCCAAGTACAGGGGCAGGATGACTACCCTAGTCCTGCTCACCACACCATTCTTGATACAAGCCAGGATGCCATTGACCCTCTTGGCCACCTTGGCACACTGCTGGCTCATATTCAGCCAGCTGTCCATCAGCACACCAAGGTGCCTTTCCATCAGGCAGCTTTCCAGCCACACCTCCCCAAGCCTGTAGAGTTGCCTGGGGTTATTGTGACCAAAATGCGGGGCCTGACACTTGGCCCTATTGAAACTCATGCTGTTAACTTTGGCCAATCGATGCAGTCTATCCAGGTCCCTCTGTAGTCCCCTTCTTCCATCTAGCAGATCAACACTCCCTCCCAACTTGATGTCATCTGCAAACTTACTGAGGGTGCCCTCAATCCCCACATCCAGATCATCAGTAAAGATGTTAAATAGAAGTAGCCCCAACACTGAGCCCTGAGGGACGCCTCTCGTGACTGGCTGCCAACTGGATTCAACTCCATTGACCACAACTCCTTGGGCCTGGCCGTCCAGCCTGTGCTTCATCCAGCGGAGAGTGCGCCCATCCAGACCATGGGCAGTTTAATATTGTAACTTTCTTACTGACAAACAAGAAGTGCAGAGTCCTGAAGGTAGGCAGGCACTAGGACATGCTGGGATTACCCAGCTGGAAACCAGCCTTGCAGAAAAGGGCCTGTGGGTCCTGATGGACACAGAGTTGAATGTGAGTCAGCAGTGTGTCCTTTAAGGCTTACAGTGTTTTTGGCTATATTAGGCAAAGTATGACATCACCAAGGGGAGGTGATCCTTTCTCACTGCTCAGCATTAGGGAGGCCAAGACTGGAGCACTGTATCTGGTTTGGGTGTAAGAGAGAATTGTATTGGAAAGCGCTCTAATACGGGGCCATAAAATTGACAAAGGGACTGGAATGTTTCTCCTACAAGGGGAAGCTGAGAGAGCTGGGAGAAGACTGCAGATAGCCTGGAGAAGACTCAGAGGGATCTTGTCAATGTGTATTAATACCTAAGTGGGACGTAAAATGGATGGAGCCAGGTTCTTTACTGTGGTGCTCAAGAGGCAGTGGACACAAACCAGAACACAAGAGGTTCTATCTAAACATCAGGAAACTTCTATTCACTATGATGTTGACCACAGATTGCTTAGAGAGGTTGTGAAGTTTCCACCTGTTGTGGTTTAACCCAGCAGGAGGCTCAGCACCACACAGTCGTTTGCGCACTCCCCTCACTTCTGCTTGATGTCATATTATATGGAATTTGCCTTTGGCTAATTTAAGTTGTCCTAATTCTGTTCCCTCCCAGCTCCTTGGGTACTTTGCTGGGAATGGCCTTGGTCTGTACAATGCTGCTTAGCAGCAACTATAAACATTGATGTGTGTTATCAGTATTGTTTTTCTCCTAGAACCAAAACATGGTATCATACCAAACGCTCTGAAGAAAACAGTTCTGTTCCAGCTGAAACTAAGACACTGTCCTTGGTGATACTCAAAACCCAACTGGGCTGAGTCGTGGACACACTGCTCTGGTGTCCCTACTTGGGCAAGGATTTGGACCCTGGTGTCTTCCAGAAGTCCCTTCCAACCTCAGCCAAGCTGCAATTCTGTGATAGCAGTTACAGGACCAAAACCTGCAAGCCAATTCATTTTGTATTTCTAAGCAACTGCTAAATAATTCATAAAGACTTCAATAATAACAGTCTGAGGAAATGTGTGTTTTACATGTTTGAGTATCTGCAGTGTATGTAGCTTTATAAGACACCTTTCTGATCAGTTAACTTCATTATTAACTAGGAAGAATCCTGATTTTCTTTATAACCAAAATGTCAATTGGGACTAAGTAGTGAAGTGTTATTCTGTGTTACACATACAACAGTTGGCAACATCTGTGACTTATTTTTTTCTTAATAGAGATCAGTCTTGTTCATGGGTACAAGAGGCATGCAGAGCTAAGATAATTTTAACTTCCTTAATTAGCCAGGCATTGGGTGGTATTTATTTGTGTAGTATACACATCGCAGTGCCCTTCCAGTAACAAAAAGCCAACCAGTTTCTAATGTGTAGCTTTGTTCTTGCATCAAGCCTTTGTTTCTTCTCTTGGTTGACACAATGCTCTCTTAAGTGTTCCTTGGATAAAATTTATATCATTTTCTTAGCTGGTTATGTACTGCATGTGGCTCCCACTGCAGCTGTTCAACTGCCAATGCATTGTCCCTCTTCCTGTGATTGAATCATCACCTTTGCTCATGTTGACTCAATTGTGTGAGGCCAAGCAGAACCTAAACAGAAGCAGAAAACTGCTAGTAGAGCTCAAAGGAGAGTTACAGGAGTGACTTCTGTACAGGAGTTTCTAAAATCAATCTTCTCTACAGAGAAGATTGAGATAAAGTAGCTTAAGGACTATACAAGGCCTGGCAGATGGTAAAGTCAAATATGAGGAACTGCTCCTTTAACTTGAAGACCTATAATTAGTACAAAGGCACTATAATTAACAGTTGGTAGCCTCTCTTACCTTGACTTGCACCAGAAAAATCAGTTTTGCTGTTCTGCTGCATAAGATGAGGTTATTTTTCTTTCATTTTTTGCCTGTACTCTGAAGGGAAAAAACAGTGCTTCCTCTGCTAACAAGTTGGGCAGGTGTCACAGTGGAGCCATAAGCATTTGGGTCAAAATATGTAATTGCTTCTAGAGAAACAAGTTGGATCCCTTGGCAAAGTGAATGAGATGAGTACTGGAATAGGCTCCCCAGGGAGGTGGTTGAATCGCCATCCCTGGATGTGTTTAAGAGCCGTTGGGATGCGGTGCTCAGGGATAAGATTTAGCAGAGGGTTGTTAGTTAGGGCACTATGGTTAGGCTGCAATTGGACTTGATGATCTTCAAGGTCTTTTCCAACCTGGGTTATTCTATGATTCTATGAGATTAAACAGAAGTACAATTAAATGGATGGCTGTACTGAGGGAACTGAGGAACAGCGATGGATGCAACAACGCAGTGTAAAAAATAAAAATAAATTGACTCTTAAATTAAAAAAAACAAACAAAAGAAACCCCAACTTTTAGTGGGCAGTGTCCAATCCTGTGGGCTGCTGTGATGGTTGTGTTTTTTTTGCTAAATTACACAGTCTGGTTAAAAAATTTCATATATACAGGATTATAATGCTGCTTTTTGCCTTGTAAAATTAATTTTTAGTTCACTTAGATTTATTTCTAAATGGTAATGTGATTTTTATATATTTATTTTTTAATGTAAATTTGGGTCAATGCAAATTTGTGAGACTCGGTTTTCTTATTTCCATTGTCGCTGTGTGCTGCTCCTATTTTGCAGTAGGCTGATAGTTGCTAAACTGGGGACACTTCATCTGTTGAGTTCCCCAGAGATCTGTGAACTTGTAGCAAGCTGCCTATCGCTATTTGACAGCAACAAGAATATCAGCAGAAATATTGGCTTAGGCTCTGTTTACTCACTAATGGAGATAATTAAATTAACATATATACATAATTTCACGATATATATATATATATTCAAGATTTATATATACATGTATATATATAAAGATTGAAATTATATATATATGTAATCTTGAAACTGATCTCTGTTACATTTGTAGAGTTTTCCATAAATTCAGATGTTAGAAGTTAAATGCTTGAATGAGTTTGTTGGTTGCTTAATGTTAAAGAATCCACTTGTTTTTAAACTTACTAACAGAACATATCTGCAATTAAACTCCTAGCTTAAATCTTTTTCTATTACGTGAGCTATGAATTCATTTGAAGGCATTGCTGTAAAAACCGATTTCCAAGCAAGAATCATCTTGTATTAAGAGCAAATAATAGGTAACTTCGGAATAGGCTGAGATTGTGTAAGATCACTTTATTGTTGTGACAAATACCTTTCTTTGTTTGTTTTATTCTTTGTGGTGGATGTGGGATGTCTTTTTACTGTAGGCTGATGTTTTGGAAGCAGAAACTGGATTTATCTTGTGACTGAGCTAATCTGGGTTTCGTGCTGTTCTGAAGTAGACTTTTGGCAAGAAAAAGCTTTGTTATAAAGCAAATGAAGCTGCATCTTTTTCTTGTATAAGAGTAGGGTGAAGCGGTTATAGCAGAGCCTTAAGGCAGTAGTGGCCCATTGAGTTGGTGCTTCACTCTACAGCTACTGATCCTGCTCCTTCACAAAGCTTCTTAAACAAGGAAAAGGAATCCTTAGGCTACATATGCAGTAAACTAAATGTTTCAGGGCTGTTCTCATGGCCTAAAGCCAGTAGGCTTGGCAGTTATCCATACCACTAAGTGCTTTTGCTCCTATGTAGAGCAGCTGCTATCCAGTTTGAATGAAGTTTGACCTGTGCTGACTCATGAACTTTGGTCTCATTTACCTGGGCCAACCCAGGCAGTGCAAGAGGCTTGTAGACAGTTGATGCTAATGAGTGAAGGTTATTGAGTGCCCAGACCCATGCCCTGGTTCTGCTTACTTCAAGTAAGTACAGGCGTTCCTTACTAGTACAAGCGTTCCCTTGGTCCAGTGTAAGGAATGCCTTACCAGAGTAGTAATGACAGTAGCAACTGCCTGTCTTGGAAGTGATGAGTCTTTGTTTTCATGTATGATGCTGTGGATACCGCTGGGCATTAATTTTTTACTTCTCGCATATTGCTGGCTGCAGTTGTATGAAATATAAAATATATTCCCATTTTTTTCTTTGCTCTGATAACAATATGGGGAACTGTTTGGTGTGTGTGTGTGTGTGTGTGTATCCATTCATTCAAACACTATACTCTATTGCTTTATCATTGTGTGAATAGCAGTTTAAAATTGGGACCACTGACATTTATTTTGAATGGTAATTTCCATTTTGTTGCAACAAAAGTTTCTGGACCTCCTTGGCTTATAACTTGAGGGGAAAAAAATAGTCAAAATCAAAACTTTCCGGGAGAACTTTGTTCATCGTTGGGTTTTGTTTGCTTGTTTTGTTGTGGATATTCTATTTGTTTGTTTATTTACCACAGTAAGTAGTAACATTCTTCAAAACAAGAATTGTCTTTAAAAGAGTAAGTGGTTGTAGTTATCTAAAAACGGGTTGCCCCGGAGAGGACTTGAATGTTTGCTGGTCTGCAGTTAATAGCTATGTGGATACTTGTATGCATCTTAAATTTGAGGTACTTTACCCCTCTGTAGAAGCTGTTTTGGTCCTCTTGAATGCCTCATCCTAGGTATAAAATGAGAAGCGTACATTTGGGCGATTAAAATTGGGGGTTTGGTGTATCCTATCTTCATGCTTTGCCTTGCACTTTAGTACTTCTTTGAATGTTTGTATCATAGGCTGCTTTTGTGTTATATTTTTCCCCAGTGATGGTAAATGGAGAGAATTAATGTAGTATGGTGTTCATGTGACCAGTTATGCTGTGCTGAAATGAACTCTCCCTTCTGGAGGCGTGTTATGTCTTATGAACCCAATATAAATCTCTCTTCTTTTTTCTTTCCCCATTTGGTAGTGGATACCCTATTCTCAAGAAAACTGAATGGAAAATACAGACTTGAACGCCTTGTCCCAACCGCAGTCTATCAACATATGAAGATGCATAAACGAATTTTAGGACACTTATCTTCTGTATACTGTGTAACTTTTGATCGGACTGGAAGGCGAATATTTACTGTGAGTACAAATATTTCTTGTATTACTTTTGAGAGCACAGATAGCATAGTTTCCCAAACCTGAGTGTACTGACATCTATTAGTGGCAGGTGGATGATTTGCTGCTGTTACTTTCAGATGCATTTTGCATAATGGTGCCAGTTTGCTTGTTAAGATAATTCAGCATGCTGAATGTGCTGGTGACTGCTAATCCATGCAGTTCAGTCAGAAAACTGCAGTTATTTTCTATGAAATTACCTTGTGCAGATTCTTTCTTTTCCTTGACTTCTCCAGGAAAGGCATAGAGAAAATAATAGGCTGCTATCAGGGAATTTTAGAAGTCAGGGTAGATAATCAGTTTGTAGCTAGATTTTTTTAGCCTTTTTCTTTACCTTTTATTACATTTTAAATGACTGTTAATAGGCTGGTAATTTTGTGCAGCATGTTGATGATAGGAGGTTGAAAATTAGCACGGTGTTTTTTAACAAATGTTGGTTTGTGATCTGTGAGATCCCAGGAACTGATTTTTATAGCAGTGTTCTCAGTATTTATAGCTAATTTCATTGTGTTGCTGTGGTGGAGTTTTTTTTTTGCTCTTATTGTTCTTTACTCTGAGGATGTCTGAAATCAGTACTAAAAATGCAAGTTTCCTGAAGTGGGAATTAGGAAAACCTATACGCATCAGTGTGATTTGGATTCCTTAGTAAGTAGTCAACTTTAGTAAAGCCAAGGATTATATAAATGCACACCTTGTGTCAATGTAGGATGCTCTGGCTGCATTTATTACTTTCTCACAGTTGCTGGATTCTTGTGGTGCGTTCATGGATTTGGGATCTTGTTTGCACTCTTTGGAATGCCATGACAGATAATTTGGGCAGTGCAGGTGGAAGTGTAGTTTGGTTTTACACTGTTACAGTTTGGACTTCTCAAATGTTTTTAACAAATTGTAAATACAATTTGTCCTTCTGCCCACATACCATTTATTTAATTCATTGTGTGGAAAAATGTGTGGCTGCAGGGACTGTGGCACTTACAGAAGTATGAGCAGACTGCTGTTCATTTGTTTACTTGTTCATAGTAGAGATCTTCTCGATATTTCTTTAGCTTTCATTGACAAGCTAAGTCCCTCAACAGTCATAGGCATTAAATTCTTACCATCTCCTCTAGTTTGTGCATGATTCACCTGTCAGAAAAAAGTGTTGCTCTGATGCTGTGGGCTTATTTTGTATGTGACAAAGCAGAATGGGTTAGAGATCTTGTGTGTAAGCATAAAAATCCCCAGTGTTCATCCTGTTCAGCTGTGTGTAGAAACTTCTGTTTGTGCTTCCTTGAAGAAGTGCCCGAAACTCCTTGCTAAGGTCTTATGATTCATCATTTTCTTAAATCCCAAGTTCCTTCAATCTGTTGTCTTTGAGGGACTTACTAAAGTTCCCTTGAGTGCAACTGTAATGAAGAGTAGAGTTGCACGTTCCCTTGTGTTTTGCAGTGTGACTTTAAAGTCATTAGAGAGACATTTCTTTCTACTATAAGAACAATTTATTTCTAAACGAAAAATAGAAGAACCTGGCGTAAAATGAGGGGAGCAGTTGTGCTCCTGTAATCCCCAAGCTCTGCTGGCAGTCCTTTACTGAGAGATAAAATGGTGTCCATGGTATAGTTGCTTAAAAAAGGCTCTTGGATTCAGATCACAATTATTTCAATCCAGTGTTGAATAAAGTGTCTGTAGAAAGTAATTGTAGGTTTTTCTCTGTGGGGCTGGAGCAGAACCTCTTACCTCGGTGTTATCGGATAAATCCAGTTTTCTTTGTGTAAATGTTTAAATGTCTTTTGACAAATGGAATACCAAAGTATACCATTCTATATTGCAGTAAAATCCAAGTTCTTGTTGCTGTGGTGATGCAATTTGTTGATAAAGTTGGCATTTATAAATGCATTTATAAACAAAAGCAGGACAGATTTCATTCTAGACATGTCTGCTACCAGCATATAAATTTGTGTGTATCAGTAGGCAATCATTCTTACTCTGATTTTACTCTACAACCTCTAACATTTAGTGTAATATTAGCTAGGTAAGAGAGATTGTTTTAGATTTATAGTTGGTTGTAGAAGCTGCATTTTCCTTTCCTCTGAAAGGCTGAAAGCCTCCACGTTTAAGTTCTGTTCCTGTGCTGCTTCAAATTAAAAGCAAGAAAAAGTGATCTCAGCACATTTTTGAGTCATACTGTTCTGAGAGATGTTATCTTTGTTAGGAAGAAGATGCTCTTGGTTTGCCTAACGGCGGTGAAAACAGGACACGAAGCAGTTTTCCTGCTCGCTAGTAGGTCATGCAATGACTGGTCCTATTTACCTGCCTTTAAAGATTTCACAAGAGATTTCTAAAGATCAGCCTCTAAGATGTTTTTTTTTCTTTTTTTTCTGAATATATGAAAATATTCCCAGTTTACTAACTGGGGTGTCTTGGTGATTTCTGTTTTCATATTAACCTCAATGAATGCAACTACATTACTTGCAAAAACACACCTGAAAGAACTGGCAGCCTTCAGTGAAGGAAGCCTTACTATTTCTGAGACTGTTTTGGATCTCTTGGAACCATGTGCTAGCGGTAGGGACGGGCATTGCCTTCTCTGTTTCCTGTACTGGCTTGATCCTTCCAAGTCAGAAAGTTGCCAACGTTGTTTCCCTCACCTTTATCTTCCCATCTCCTCTGAAATCCTCTTTCTAGGAAATAATAATAAGCAGGGGAGTGTAATAACCTGTGGTTGGAAAGAGACCGATCTGTATGGTTTTCGGCAGTTTCACTGCAGCCCACAAGTCTCTGTAATGGTAGGAAAGTGAACCAGTTTTACTCCATACCTTGGTAGTGCTGTCATCAGTTCTCTGTAAGGGCTGAGCCAGTTCTAGGATTTGTTTTTGACAAATGCTTTTAATAGGCACATAATTTGTAGTAGTTGCAGACATAACCTTGGAAACAGAAGCTGTGGTGTAAGCCGATGCCCTTGCTGGTAGAACTGGAGCAGTATTTTTAAGAGTTGTGAATTATCCCATTCAATTCAGACAGAATCTCATGGATTTATTTGAGCTCTTATATTACTATCTTGCCAAGATGCTACAGAATTTATAACTTACCTTAGTCATTTTTCTTGCTGAGACTTGCTAACAGTTTAATTTTCCTCTACAGGGGAGGGGTACAACACATGCCTCTATAGCTGTCCTGGAGCCAGCTGGTAGGAAGCAGCTGATGTTATGCTGATCTGCTTTCCTCAGTTTGCTGTTAAATAGACCTCTTGGTTTCTCCAGGTGGCGTTAGGTCCTAAAACTAGCATTCTTCTTGTCTGTTTCTTTGTTGTGTCTTTTTTCCCCTCTGCAAGCAGCTTTTTAGGGGTCTTGTAATTCAAGGTTTAGTTTATTGGGTTGTCTTTTATTTGTTTACTTATTTTCTTTGAACAATCTGTTCATCCAGTAGAATGGCTGCAAGCTGTAAGTGAATAGCTTATTCATAATGTTGATCCTTATGATGTGAGAACTGCAGAAGCATGTTTTATGTGATATGTACGGTGCTGTAAAGAGTGTTACTTGTGCAGCTCCAAGAAAAAGTGGGGCTGGTGGTTTGAGACTTCTACACTGTGATGCAAGCAATTAATGTTAATGGCTTGGTACTGTTCTCATGCATTTATTGCTTGGCATAAGAGATTAATCCGCTTGCGAGTGTTTTCCCTCCTCACTCTCCTGGAGTGTTTGGAGGTTTTGACTTCCTTTGGAAGTTTTGGGATCTCTGTTCTCTTCATGCTTCAAGTCTCTGTTTTGTGGGTGAGAGTATTATTTATCACCTCTATCACCGTTAATTTCATTCACTCCACCCCTTCTTATCCCTTCTGTGTTTTGGGTTTTCTTTTTGGTTTTAAGTATATTTCTAAGACAAATACTCAAGCCTTTGCATGCTAAAAATCTTGCAGTGTAATCACTGTAGAACAGAATGAGCTCATAATGCAACAGTGATCTAAAGAGCATTAAGTAGGTAATGTTATTGGCCAGAGTTTAGTTAAACATTCTCAGGCTCAGGGAGCTGTCACAGAAACCCTCTTGTAATAAAAATCTGTAGCAAAAGTATATTTCACTTTCTGTTAAGGGCTCTTGTCATTTACAAAACTTGTTGTAGTACACCAGTACTTGAAAAGAACAATATAAACTTGGAAGAATGTTTAGGACTTGAAGATATTGGTGCACTGATGGCTCTTACTTTGGGAGTGCGAGTATGAAGTATGATGGGGTTTGGTATAGAGTTTGAAACTGTTTTTAAGCACAGAAGTGCAAATTTAAATCTAGGAAAAATAGGAAACATCTTATTTGAGTAGTATGGGTGCTTTATAGCCTGTTTATATGTTCATTTTAAGGAAGCAAAGGGCCTAAAACAATCTGTTTAAAACTTACAGCTTAGAGGAAAAAATGCTGCCCTTTTTCCTTTTAACTCTTGCTTGTAAACTCTAAACAGCAAGTTTAGAGCCTGTCAAATTGTGCATTGGGATAAGTCTGAAAATATGAACTACTGAGCTTATTTCCCAGTTATTTTTCTACTCTTTGGTTTCTCGGTACCATAAAGTGAATAAATCAGGTGAGAAGTAAAACTAGCCTAAATAAAGATATTCAATACAAGTGAGATTTGGAGCCTTTTCAAAAGCATTAAGTGCTCACAACTTCACTTGAACGCATTTAAACAGCTATATCAGTATTTAAGAGATCCTTGGGTCTTCTTTCTTGTAAAAATTCTTAACTGGGGAGTCCTGTACTCTCCCTTTCTGTGCAGATATTTGAGATGAATTCAGTGCTGCAGTAATGGTAGATCAAATGCATAGTAGGTTCAATCATTGGATCTTAGCTCAGTGGGCCTGAATCAAAAAAAATTGGGATTAATATGGGATTAATATCTACTTTTAGAACTGCACTGTGGGTAAAATGTCAGGTGAGGTCCTACTTCAGGTAAAATTCAGGGAAATTACAGAACTTACATTCTACTTGCTGCTAGAATGCGTGTTTTTTTTAATTTACTTTTAATGGTAATGCGCTAATGATGCTATTGGAAAAACTGGAAATAAATGCTCAAAAAAGTGTTGTGGCTCTGTTCACAATTTTGGATACCTGCTAGTTAAGTGTTGTAACGTGTGTGTGAGGTGTGGAGTGTAATGGTAAAGGAAAGGCTGGGTCATTGTGCAGATTTATCAATGGAGAAATGTTAGTTTTGTTTTTGTTGTTGTTGTTTTCAGTGGTTCCTGTTATAGCTGCTTTAGTTAAGGAGGAGAAAAGTTCAGGGTAAAATAAAGTACAAACTAACAGTTATTTCCTCTTAGAACGGCTTACTTAGGGTTTTGGCAATTTCAAGCTCAGGAATATTGGTGTTTCCCAAGCTTTGGCTTCCTGAGGTAATTTGTTCTGAATTGCAGAGCTTCAGGAAGAAATTGAAACATGAGTTATAGTGTATACAATATGCACGCAGACAGAGGGGAATGGGGACGCTTGTCCTCAGTCTTTGTGTCTGCTTCAGACCTTTGCTCTGCGTGTTGTCTAAGCCAACTTTTTTCTCACATAAAACCTAATGAGATGAACCCAACAGTTGGGGTGATTAATGTGATACTGATGTTTGCTTTGCACAGGATTTTTATTGCATGTTTGTTGTTCCTAGAGCCCTGCTCCGCTTCCCTCGTTGTGTCTTTAGAGCAGCTGTTTCGAAAAGCAGCATCTCATCGCATAAGATTTCCAGTGAACCAGGATGCAGAGCGAGATTTTTAGATTAAGGGGATAGTTATCAGAATCTTTTTTCTGTTCAGAAAATCTAATGCTCAATATCTTGAATTTTGTCTAATTCAACTGCATGATAGAAACAGCTAATGATTTCTACCTTCTTTCTAGGGATCAGATGATTGCCTTGTAAAAATCTGGGCAACAGATGATGGCAGGTTGTTGGCTACCCTGAGGGGGCATGCAGCGGAAATATCTGATATGGCAGTGAACTACGAGAACACCATGATAGCTGCTGGAAGCTGTGATAAGATGATCCGAGTTTGGTGCCTTCGAACTTGTGCACCCTTAGCAGTTCTGCAGGGCCACAGTGCATCTATTACGTCATTGCAGGTAGGTTTTCTCTTTGCAAAGTCACCTGAGTTGCAATATGAATTTTTTGGCTGAGAAAGAAACCACTTGAGAACTTTCCATACAGTACTAATGTCTATGGGGTAACTAAGCTGTGAAGGAAGAAGAAATTTGCATGGTACTTGTTGCAAAAATGACACGTTGCAGTGTTTGATCCTTGCAAAATGCCAGGCGTAATCTATTTGTGGGAGGGGAAAAATAAAAGAGAAAATTCCTTAAAAAAAAATAATAATTGCACAGTGCACGTGGACAGTTCTGTAATGAACTATGATT
This sequence comes from Excalfactoria chinensis, assembly GCF_039878825.1. NCBI lineage: Eukaryota > Metazoa > Chordata > Aves > Galliformes > Phasianidae > Excalfactoria > Excalfactoria chinensis. The sequence continues at coordinate 29,732,103 of NC_092827.1, read as the reverse complement.
GCTTTGCTGACTGTGATTCTGGGTACCAGTATGTTGAGTAAAAACTGCAGTCACTGCTGAACAGTTTGCTCTGCTTCATGACTGGAGTTGCTTGGTATTGTACAGTTTGGACTGTGGGGAAGGAGAAACCACAGTGCTTTCAAGTAACCCAGAAAGGTTGTTCTGAAGGGAGAAAGTTATTCTGAGAAGCACTGTGTTGCTGGAGTACTGACCTTCTTTTCTTCCCCCTGTCTTCTCCCTCCCAGTTCTCTCCACTCTGCAGTGGCTCAAAGAGATACTTATCTTCAACCGGGGCGGATGGAACAATATGCTTTTGGCTGTGGGATGCTGGCACCCTTAAAATAAAGTTAGTTATTATTTTATTTATTGCTATTTTTTTCTTTGTGATTAAGATGGATATGCAAACATTGTAGAAAAGTCTTGTCACTGGTTGTTACTTTGTCTGTTCAGTAGTTGGATTGATCCATTTCTGGGAGTTTCTATAACTTGCTTGTTTGTCTTTTAAGGACTAAGTTAAAAACATAAGTAACCACTGAGGGTTTTTGTATGGTTAAATCAGTATACAACCACTTTTTCCTGTGGCTCTCTTAATAAAGTGACGTGATGTCAAAGTTGACTTTTTTTATTCTATTCTCATCTCTTAGTCCCAAATGAAATGAATATTTTGACAAAATGCGCTACAAGGTGATTGCAATTTAGATTTGAGAATCTAAGGATTAGTGGGAGGAGGTAACGTCCTTGCAAGAAATTAGGATGGAGTTGATTTTGGTTTGTTTGTCTGTTGATTTCTTCTCTTTAAACCTGTTTTTAGTTGCTCTTTAACTGTAGCATGTTAAAGAGGGTGTCACTCATGGGCTGTGTATTGATGGATGAAGTTGACTCTGAAGTTTCTGCCTTCAAAGGATATGAAAAGTCTTGCCAGAGCCCTCAATTCGTTTTTTATTATGAGTATTAAAAATAACTTCTTCGGTAGCTTTCAAATGCTTTTTCTCCTCCTTAATTGCGAAACATCTGGAGCGTAAAATTGGAAATAGTTAATAATCACTGATAATTCAGTTTTGAGCAAGGATCTCTTCCCTTTTCCTAATTAGAGAGCAGTGGAATTAATGAGACTTAAATGGCTTACAATATATAAGCTGGGAGATGAATATTTGGGTGAATCATGGAGTTAGATGGAATTTGTCTTGAGGAAAAAAAAAGAGTGAGCTGTTTTCACTTATGGTAGAGGATTCTCAATTCCTATCCATGGCGTTACACAAGTGGAGAATACAAATTTTAATACTCAGAAAATATCAAAAGAATTAAGGTGGCTGTTGTTGTTTGCTTTCATGTGTAAATAGCCACAGAAAAGGTCTGAAATTAAAAAAACAACAACAAAAGGAGTTCAGTTGCATCTTGAAGAATTGAAAGGATAGTCTCATAACCCAAGTCATGCAGCAATTCATGCTGCTCAACAGGAGAGTGCAAAGTACCTTTGTGAGTGGAGCTTGTTCTGCCCTTAACAATTGTTCTTCTAGTGTTTTCCATGTTGAGTTTCAGAAGATAGAGGGACCCTTTAAACTATGAGGTCTACTCTGATAGTAATGCTTCCTATTTTATTATGTTGTCCCCTGGTGCCAGAGGTGGATGTCGGTGGTATGGCAGTAGAGGCTGAATCTTTCTGCAAGCATTCCATTACATTCTGTCATGTGACAGATGACACCTGAGGGGCAGTCTGACAAAATGTGTCTGAGGTGAAAGTCATATGAAGCCAAGGTGTGTCGTTAAATTCCTCCACGCAGGAAAAAATGGCACCCATTGACATTCATTGACATTTGCTTGAATGTTTATGGGGACTGAAGAGTGGATGTGAGCACAGTGGGGTAGTGGGTGGTGCATCTCAACGGTGACAATGGCAACATGGAAGACAAACTGTGTTCTGAATGGTCATGCACAGCTGTGACCCCACTCAGTAAAGAGCATCTCAATCAGCTCATCCATGCTGAATGGTGGATTTTGAACAGGGAACTCTGGAGCTGAAGATTAGCTTGAATGCATTGGAAACAGTGGTGGCAACATTGGAATATCACAAAGTGTGTTCTAGGTGGATCCATCCAGTACACCACATGCAAATTTGTTAGGATCTGTTGAACCAATGCAAGGTGGAAGGTGGCAGTTTGTTGGATTGCATCATTAACAGTGACAAGATGTGGTGATACCACTATGAGCTGGAGTTAAAATAGAGTGAGGGCATGTGAATTCGGCACTGAAGATGTAGCCCTCAATGGGTAAAGCGATGTGCCCTGTCTTTTGGTATAAGAAAGAGGGAACCCACCAGGATTTTCTGGAATCTGCACAAACCATCAATTCTGAATGCTCTGTCACGATGCTGATAATATTTTCATTATTATTATTATTATTGTAGCTAAGTATGTGCTCTGTTAAGTAGTGTAATTTTGCCATTCGTATCTGTTGTGGTTTCCATATAAATAAATAGGAGGCATTACTTTTGGAGCAACCTACAGATGTCTTTTCAGTCTGGAAAATGGGTGTGTGAAATGAGTGAGACTCGTATATTTCTGGGTGTCCTGAAGAGACTGTATCATAATTGGCTGCTGGCTCTTTTTGTGCTAGAGGGTATCAACTGAAACTAGCTAATTTACCCTCAGAAGGAGGTGTCTCTTAACCTGCAGCTAAGTTATGGAACTCCTTGTCATAGATTATTGTATGTGTCACAGGCTTAAATGAGGAAAATGAAAGTTATCATTGTGTACTTCTTTCTGTTCTCATACACACCCAGTTTTGGCTACAGCTGGGTTAGGATGCTATTCTTAGGTGTTTGTTCTAATTTAGTATAGCTATTATGCATTTGAAGTACTTCATGCTTTTTCATGAAACCTAAAGCATATACTAAATCTGAATAAGAAATATTTGTGTCTTTTAGGACTGGAACATACTTGTATGTTAGGTAGGACACTGAAGTAGTTGCACACTCAGAAAAGTCTCCACATCTCTCTTCTTAACATTGTTATTACAGGAGGATCTATTTAGTTTTCTAAACTATAATCTGCTCTAATTGTGATCATCATAAGTTATATTAGTGATACTCTGAAACTAGGAATCCAGTGTAGTTTTTCACCAGGAGGCCATGTTCATGGTTACTTTGCCTCAATATTAGGTAAGCATTGTCGTAGTTTTAGGTGAGGCAGTTGGCAATGGAGCAAGCTTCCTAGAGAGGCTCTTTCTCTAGGAGTCTCTTTCTCTGGAGATATTCAGAATCCACTGGATGCTTTCCTAGTGTCGGACTAGATGTCTGACCGGGGATCACCAGCCCCTGTGATTCTTTGTTTACTCTTCCTTACACATTTAGTTCTGGATCTACTTCCAGAACTGTGAAAACATGGCATATTTCTTCCACGTGTGTTTGGTGATTTGCTGGGGGAAAATAAGTAGTAGCAGTAGAACAGCTTCAAAGGAAAGAGGAATCTTACTCCTAAGGCCCATTATAAGGTGTATTGTGTGTGTGTGTTTGTTGTTGATTTATATATTTTTTTTCTTATAGGTCCTATCCTGGTTGTTTTCTATTTTTTTTTAAATTGCAAATGTTTATTTGTTTCACTCTTATAAACATAGGGGTTTCTGCAATCTATTTGCCAGCAGCTCTGCTGCTATATTAATTGTATCTCTGAAATTAGAGGCATCCTACGTTGGTCTCCCAGTCTTTTGGATAGCGTCGTTCATTGAGGCATGTTGAATGTTTAGTTTACACACATGGCCCAAACACGAGGTTTTTGGCAATAGCCCTGTTTTCATAAACTGCAGGAAGATACTTAGCAGCAGATTTCTATGCCATAGGATGAATGGCTGAGCACAAAAATCTCAGTGTTTCTCAAAGAGGACGATCAACTCTGTTCATAGGCTTCTGTGACTGGTGTGGTTTCATGAAGTTCATCTTCATGGAGCCACCTGTGTGCTCCTGTTCTTTCAGGGAAGAGCTTCCAGTCCAGGCAGTTAGACGTAATGCCCAGAGGCTGTTAGTATTCCAGTCCTGTCGATTTTGTTTCTAAACAGAGAAGAGGTTAAGGTAGTTGTTTCTGTAGATAAAGAGGTCAATGAAAAGTTGTTCAAAGGGAAATAAATGAGAAACAAAGTGATCAACAGCTTCACCTGCATTTAGTCTCTCTTACTACTCTGGTTTAGAGTAGAAGAAACAAGAGTTGCATCCTGTTTGATGTGGTAGTGGGGAGAAGAGGAAATCAACCCTCGGTCATCAGAACTTAATGGATATTTACCTCAAGTATGAGGTAGAGTTGTTATCAGTGCACAAAAGTTAATTGCATTGCACAATATTTGCATAAGTACTTCAAGGAAGATGCTGTGGTTTCTTATTATTCTTATACTACCTATTTGGATTGCGAGTATCCAGTTTTAGTCTGTTATTGGCAGACCGAGTACACAGGGCAGCAGAACTGTCTCACAGATTTGGATAGACAAACTCACTATACTGCTTTTTGTCTGCTCTATTAAAAAAAAAACAAAAACAAAAGGCAAAAACCTTCAGCAAAACGTGCTGATGATTTTGACACCTCTCATGTGAAGAAAGTTTGAGGGAACTGGGCTTGTTTATCTTGGAGAAGAGAAGGCTCCAGGGAGACCTCATAGCCTTCCAGTATTTGAAAGGAGCATATAAACAGGAGGGGGAATGGCTGTTTACAAGGCTGGATAGTGATAGGAGAAGGGAGAATGTTCTTAAACTGAGACAGGGGAGGTTTAGGTTGGGTGTTAGGAGGAGGTTTTTCACTCAGAGGGTGGTGACACACTGGAACAGGTTGCCCAGGGAGGTTGTGGATTCCCCATCCCTGGAGGCACTGAAGGCCAGGCTGGATGTGGCTCTGGGCAGCCTGGTCTGGTGGTTGATGACCCTGCACATAGCAGGGGTTTGAAACTAGGTGATCATTGTGGTCCTTTTCAACCCAGGCCATTCTGTGATTCCTATTTTGGACAAGAAGGCATTAGTATCTCATCTGTCTTCAAGGTGTTAGCATACTTAGAATTTGCGTTTTTGTGCAGAAAGCAGCTCATGTTAAGGGATCTGGTCATACGCTACAATGCACGTACGCTTGACCTTGTTCATTGGTGGCTTGTACACCAAGACTCAAGTTGGAGGAGTTTTGTTTTTTTTTTGGAGAAATCTTGCTTAAGCTGCTGCTGTTTGTCCAGAGTGAGGTTAGACTGCATGGCTCAGGTTGTGTAACCATTCCTGCACTAGGTGTGTGCAATGAAGATGAATTGTGAGCTGCTTATATGGGAGATTGTTGTCCTTGATTGAGGCAAATAGTGCAAATGATTTTTTTTGACCGCTGCTCTTAGTTCAGGTTGTGTTTTTATGGAAGCATTTCATCTTGGGAGGCCCTGGTTTACCAGAGCTTTCCTGGGCCTGTGAAGCATTGAAAGTATCTTAGTGTCTTTCAACTGCTTGTATAATTGGAGTGAGAAGGCTTGTTAAAACAAAAAATAACTTTACTTCTGTATATTTCCAGATGTTTTCCTTTTGTCCACCTCCCTCACTTCCCCAAGTTACTGATTCTCCAGTTTGTCATATAGATTGCAGTCTGCTCTAGTGTGAAAGAATGCCATAATCTTGTTTCCTATTGCCTAAAATAGCACACATTAGAGAGATGTAAGCTGGAGAATTTGATTATCCAAACTAGAACATAAGTGCTTACTTGCTCTGTTTTGCAGCTGTCCTAACTCCAAAGGCAGAGTCCACAAACCACAGTGGAAGAAAACAGCAGCCTATTTATCTATTTACACTTGCTCCATGTTATGTAAGCTGCATATTGAATCATCTGATAGTTCATTTTAAGTTAGTATCTCACTTAAGAAGGATTTGAACTGTTTTGTGTGATAGATCTGTCTTGTTTAACTTATCTTGCAAAGACTTCTGGCAGGGAGATGTTAGGAGTAATCTTAGCTCCTGAAGGAAGGTTCAGAGAAACAACCTGTACTGAATGGGCAAGCTGGAGAAAGATTTCTTAACTGCTATTCACAGCATGTTTAATACTTTAGTTTATATATAGAAACCATTAAGGTTTAATGCTTACTACTTACTTTGAGATTGCAACAGCTTATAGGTGGAGAAAGGTCTCTTATGCATCTGCCTTCAGCTGAAAAAGAGAACGCCATTTTGATTCAAAAAGAGAAAATTTTAGATAAATCATGAATATGCATTCTTTTATGTTAAACAGATCTTTAGTGATGACACTTGTGGGTGTAATGCTGCTGTTCTCAAGCAAGTTTATTCTTCAAGGACTGAAGTTTGCAGATGGTATACTGTGCAAGACCACCTACTGATCTGGGGTTGCTGCAGTATGTGAGCAAAACTGAAGTGACTGAAGGACCAGATTTAGTTTTGTTTTTATACATGCGCTCTTAAAGTGCCAAGTCATTGATGCTTTAGTTCTGCTTGTACATCGGGTATTGAAATACCTGAGAGAGGAAGCACAGTGCATGAAGTAAAATTTCTTTGATGCTTCCAGGCATTATTGTAACATTCTGTGGGGGCTGTCTGGAACTAGCGCTAGCTGCAAATAATATGTGCTTTCTGAAGAAACTCTTACCTTCTAGCACTGTAAAAAACATCAAATTTATTTACTTTTTTTTTTGGTGTGTATGTGTATTTTCCTACATAGAGTGCTAGGCTTTGTTTTTTATTTTTACTAAAAGCAGCCACATTCAGCAGGAGAAAGCCAGAGCTCTGATATACTCAGTGGATTAAAACTGAACGTTGGGTAACTGGTTCTGATGTCTTCCACTTTACAGGTGACTTAAAGAGAAATGTTTTCTATGTCAATATTCGAGGGGAGAGAGACGTGGGATTTAAGATGTGGCACAGTTCTGAGTGATACATATAATTGCTTGGTCCATATGTGTGCCTTAGTTTCCCAAAGATCAGATCATGAAGCATAGTCACAGCAAATGGTTTATAGATGGGCAGCCATCTGTTCTGTCATATTTAATTTTGTCTCTCTGTGCTTTATTTCTAAGATTCTGGCTTTTTTTTTGTTTTGTTTTGTTTCTTCTGAAGCCATATTAGGAAATTATTTAACTGTTTCTTTTATTGTAGTCCAAGACCAACAAAGTTTACGGAACGCCCTCGGCCCGGAGTCCAAATGATCTGTTCTTCTTTTAGCGCTGGTAAAAGACTATAATTTATTGTTTTATTTAGTCTTTGTCTTGCTTTAAGAAGCCACTTGGAGAATAAAGTAGTCTAATGCAGTTACTGTAGCATATTTCTTGTTAATAAGATGAAATTGAGTTAAAATGCTTACTGAAAGAAGTGCTAGATATTAATAATGTTTAGAATCTGTTCATTAACTTTTGGTGACGCGGAAATTGTTGAGCATAGCAGTTGAGCATAACATGTTGAAGGGAAGTTTCTTGACCACAGTTCCTTATAAGGTGGTAAAACCTTTTTCCTCAGAGCAATTCTGAAAGTCAGCTTTATCTGAAGTGGAATTCATAGGGGTTTTATTAAGAAGACGTCGATTAACAGATTATTATGCTCTGAATGTTGTTGATTCCTGCAGCTGGCAATTGATGAAGAACGTAGTGTAAACAATGAGATAAAATAGTAAAATGGCAGAGAAGTATTTTCAGAATTACCGGAGCTCTTTTTCCATTCTATTCACTTAAAGATTCAGGCCAATAAGAGCTGAGTTGCAAATAAATCACTGCAGTTAGCCAGTCTTTGGAGTATGTCTCCAGATGCCTGTTTAATGTGACAACAAATGTGAGGTAATTCAACACAAGTAAAACTTTTGCATTTCTAAACTTCTTTGGTTTTACTGAAGGGTCATCTGTAGACAAAACTGAAATGAGATACAGCTGCACATTTAAGAGAATAAATACAAATATTTAATCTTAGGCACATCTGAAAATTCTGTAATATCATTAGCTTGCCCATTTTTGTTATTATAACTTACCCGTGTTTTCTTTCCTCAGGTGGAATGTTTCTGGCTACTGGGAGTACAGATCACATCATTAGGGTTTATTTCTTTGGATCAGGTCAGCCAGAGAAGATATCAGAGTTGGAGTTTCATACTGTAAATACTTTATTAAAATTACATATGTATTTGATTGAAATAATTTTGTTTAGTTTGGAATCACTTTTGATAATTATTTTTTTTTTGTATAGGACAAAGTTGACAGCATTCAGTTTTCTAATAGTAGTAGCAGGTAAGCAAAACATTTATTTGTTCAAAGCTAGTCTTTTGATTTGGAAATATGTGAATAGCAGCTTCTTGATGTAGTTAGAGAAAACTGATTTTACTATAAGAACCTCAACACAGAAAGTATCTATAATTTGTTTTAAATAATATCTTTCAGCTTTACACTGGTCTTTGTTGCAATGTGCAAATTAAGTAACAGTAACACTTTTTAAAAAATGAATACGTGTGAATAATCTCAGTTATGTGATTGTTGGATAATAGGAAAACTATTGAACAAAATCAGACAAGGTTTTCTTCAGCTACTCTTTTTAAATGCTTCACTGAAGTTCTGAATTTCGTATGTGAAGAATGCTAAAGAAAATACCTCATTTAATTTTGAATTTCTGATATTTCATTCAAATGATACTGTAAAATAAACTTTTATTACAAAGCAAGCAGTTGCAAAGCAAGCTGCATTGTGTTCCTCTGCCCACCTCTTTCACTTCCTTCTGACCCCCAATAAAGGGTAAGAAATAGGTGGGGAAGAAGCTCAGGCTTGTTTGCAGCTGTTCAGAAAAGTATTGTAACAGATTTTGTGTGTTTTAAATAGAGACTCTAGTTCAGCTTGCAACTCTCCTTACACTTCAGTTTTTTCACCTCATAAATTACTTTTGTAGCTTTACATGCAGTGATAGGTGGTGACTTACAGTGTTACAGTGCTCACTGGGCTTTGAAGTCCCAATGTGTGTGCAGTGTGGTAGCTATGCAAGGTGCACTATGGATCCAAGTGCTGTTAGTTTGTAAGGGGCTCATATTAGGGAAGCAAATTCCACTTTTTACAAGCCTTTAAATTTTTACTGGTCCGTGAAGTTTGTTTTCACCTCAATCTGGTATTACAGCATTCTTAGAATGTTTGGACTCCTTATGCTTCAGCTTACATTTTGGAGTTCAGAGTTCTCCAGCTTCAAGTTCATTCTGTGCAAGGGTCTTTAATATCTAATTAACTTTTTCCCCTTTTCTTAGATTTGTGAGTGGAAGCCGTGATGGAACAGCACGAATCTGGCAATTTAAGCGAAGGGAATGGAAAAGCATTTTGTTAGATATGGCTACTCGCCCATCAGGGTAAGTAGTATGAAATGTTCTGTTGTCCCATAGATGTTTGAAGTCCATTGGTTTTGTTTGCTGGCATATTAAAAAAAAAAAAAGCCACCTTAAATGATTATGGATTAAATGTACAATATGCTTGTCTAGTTCTTGAAGTCCAATGAAAACAAATATTTAACTACATATTTAATTAGTTTGTCCAGATAATAGCTCCGTTAGTACTTTGGTTAGATTAAGAGAGTAGAAGATACACAATACACACTGAAGGCTAAACTTAGCTTTTTACATAGGCTTCTGGACCAAGAAAACCAGGTCAGATCTCTTACTGCCATTTCTTGCATTTTAGTGATATTTAAGTTATTGTGGAATCTGTATGCTCAGAAAAAGGATTTTGAGTTCTTTCATACTATGTGCCAAGGCAAATAAGTCACCTGCCATGTAACAAGTTCCCACTTAGCTAGAATAATCTGAGAATTTACAAGGCTTTGTAGGTATGGAAAAATTCTGTCCAGTAAACGAAGTGATTAAAAAGACTTGAAGATGGAGACTTTGTAGAAGATACTATTTCTGCACGGAGGAAACGTTTTCCAATATTATGAAAAGATTTACAGTGATTTAATGGGTAAACTTTCTCCATTAACTGATCGTATTGAGCGGTTTAAAGGAGGTTATTTAATAATAAAATATATATATATTCAAAAGTAATCCTATGAAAAGACATTTGAAAGACAGAGAGGGGTGGAAGAGATAGCTAAGTGAGCTCTTATGATTTACTTAGGAGTTTGGATCAGAAGGTATCTTGTTACGGGTAGGCACAATAACACACGAGTATAAAACCTTTGGATGAAAGTCTGTTGTACGTTACCACTCCAAAACCAAAGTCTGAGTTATTTTTCCTTCAAAATGTGGCCCATAATAATTATTGGTTTTAACTGATCCTGGAAAAAACAGCAATGGATTCTTTTTTCATTATGGTCAAACTGCAGAACTTCTTAGAGAAACTGAACTGTTTGTTTCAGCCAAGTAGTTGAATTATTATTTGTCTCTTTTGATTAGGGGAGTAAAGTGCAATTCTGCATGTGATCTTTTTTTGCATAAGCACAATTTTATCAAAGATAATGAAATTGGTGCACTGGAAGAAAAGCAAGAATTCAATCTATAAAAAGACTCCTGCGTTCTGCTTTGTATCTAGAAAGGAATCTCACTGTAGTGGCATGTTGTACTTTTGAACTGTATGGTATATATAATTAGATAATGTACTGTATTTCAATGTAGGCTGTTCCGAAAGTAATGCCTACTATTTATTTCCATGGAAACTATAGCTGATACAAAGAGCACAATAACACTGATAGAGCAAATTCTCAGCTCCGAAGTACTCATTTCAACATAGTCACTGCTATTAGCTGTGCATTTTTGCCAGTGATGAATAAGAGTCTGCATGCTGTGCTTTTCAAAATCTACACCAGTGGAGGGGACCTGCTGTCTCCACTGCTGAAACACACCAGTGCTTACTTCCACTGTTTGATCACCATCAGCGTTCTACAAGTGTCAGTGGGTACAATTGTTTCTACATGGAGAAAGTCAGTTGCACACTTCATGTGTGCTTCCATATCATGTGCTGTGTTGTCAGACTGTCCATCAGCTGCCATCTGTCACACAGCAAAAAAAAAAGGGAACAGAATATTGGCAGGAAGGCCCAAGATGCAATAGCAATAACATCTGCCCCTCGTGTCTTGGGCCACTTAATAAAATAGGAAGCATTACTTTCAGAATGGACAATTCTTTATTCCTGTCCATTTTATTGGTGATATTTGGGGACATTCCAATGGATTGCATTACATATGGCTGGTGTTCCCTTTTTATAAGTAAAATGCATGCAATATTAAGTGCATCTTGTTGATAGTAAGATGTTCTTTCTAACTGTGGTGATGCTGTACTCTACATTTCCTGAGAATTTTAATTCATTTAAAAGTATGAGAATACTTCTTTCTGTGTTTATAAGTACTTAACACAGGTATTCTCCACGATAAATTACTGTTCACTAATTGACTAGTTTGGATTTTTGTTTTTTAGTTAGCTTAACAACTGCTATGGATTTAAACTGCAGTTTGGTATATGCAACATAGTCTTTAAAATATTGAGAGGACTCAATAGTCACTGTTTAAGAATTGATAGCTCTTTTCTGATCATGTGTGTTGAAAAACGGGCAACATCTCTCATACCTCCATGTCCCACGTTAGAAGAACTAATTCTGATATTCTCAATAATAAAGTAAAATACAGGTGTGTTATCACTGGTAATGGACATAGTGTTTTTTAGCAGACTAGAATTGCTTTGAAGCTCTTCCTGTTCTTTTGTTTTAGACAAACTCTACAAGGCGTAGAAGATAAAATCACAAAACTGAAGGTGACCATGGTGGCGTGGGACCGCCATGACAATTCTGTTATAACTGCTGTCAATAACATGACACTGAAAGTTTGGAATTCTTTCACTGGCCAACTCATTCACATTCTCATGGTAAGGTGCTCTACATTGATTTAGCGATCTGAAATGCAGAATTCATGTGTATGTCATCAAAATTCTTTCTTACGCGTTTTTCTCTGCAGCCTTAGCAAATACATTTTGATGATTCAAATGTAATTAAGGTATCTCAGCTGCTCTGTAGAGAATGAAGCTTCAAAGCTGCAGATTGTCATTATTGTTGAGATGTCTGAAACTAATTTTTGACATTTTTCTTAAAACACTCTCTTGGAAAGAAGAGAAGGAAACAGTTGTTTCTTTTGTCCTTTGTTTAGTTTGGCAGATGTTTGAAATACAGTTAATAGAGTTATCCTGATTAAACACAGACACTTGTTACTGCAATCTCAATATTCCATGAATACAAAAAAGCAGACTCCTAGGGAAAATAAAGTTGTAACTCTGAGGTGTAGTTATCTAACTGTAGTGTTGCAGTTGATTCTTGAATGGTTCTAAATTCAATTTGTTTGGGTATGGCATTAGTTAGAAATTTAAATCTACAAAGCATTAAGATAAAAAATACCAAATTTGAACTCTGGTCTTTTAAAATCACGATGAAAGTTGTGGGGCAAGCTTGTTCTGAAGCTGTCAGACTTGACATACTTACTAAAAAGCTAAAATTGCAACTGGATAGAGAGTAGTACATAGATTAAAATTAAAAAACAAATAAAAGAAACAACCCAATACCATGAAGTGTAGTCAGAGTAATTATTGTATGCCAAACACTTTCATAGATTAATAGTGTAGTTTTTTGCATTACCATATTGAATGGCGTTTGAGATAATCCGCTTGTTCATCTTTCTGTGCCTTTAATTTCAGGGCCATGAAGATGAAGTGTTTGTACTTGAACCTCATCCATTTGATCCAAGAGTTCTCTTCTCTGCTGGACATGATGGAAATGTCATAGTTTGGGATTTGGCAAGAGGGGTCAAAATCCGGTCTTACTTCAACATGGTAATTACTATGCTTTATGCAGATATGCCAAGGCAGCCTTTCTAAACTTTTTGCTTTTAATACGTTTTTTATGTAGGCCATCTTGAAGCATGCATTTGTAATATACAGGCCAAGGTCCTGCATATAGAAAAACTGAGATAAATTTCTGGTTAGTTTAGTGGGACAAATACTGAATTTGTAAAATATGAAAAGTCTTCTGGCTGTATTGCATAGTGTCATCTTTCTATGAGCTTCATCCACGTGAAACTGGAATGCTAGTTTATGTTGTCAGAGATCATGCATATGAGACAGAGTGACAGAGGCCCTCCTGTAGAATTCTGTTTCCTGCCTGGGAAACCAAAATAAAACCACATTTATTTTTTTGTGTTACTAATTCTTAATCTGGCTAAAACTCTTCAGGAGTCACCTGATCTCATAAAATGTTGTATGCTGTCTCAGCTGTGATTGAATACTGTCAGCCTTTCTGTGTAGAGCTCCTCAACATACAGGTTTCAGTTATGGTCTGTTCTGCATTATAGTAGTTCTGGAAGGTGGGATGTAACAGGTATTTCTTTCTGCTTCTTGATATTAAGTAGGTCTTTATGCATCTTGTTCTTCAAAAAGGTATTGTGTTATGCATTTCAGACCTTGCCTACTACTTGAGAAAATTTGTAGAACTGTTGTTGTAGAGTGTTGTAGAATAAACTTCATCCAGCTTTCAGCTGTAGTGGAATGATGGTCTTAGAAGCCACTATAAAGATCAGCTGAAGAAGAGATCTGGCATAGATATATCGGTTAAAACAACAACAACAACCAACCAAGCAAACAAAAAAAAAACAACCAACCAAACATCAGACATTTAGAAATGGACTCGAGCTTGGAGGGTCACTCTGAACCCAGAGAAAGTTTTGACATGTTCAGTGTACAGGACAGTATATAATGAAGAAATTCTACTGAAATTTGTAGTAGAACCTAGACTCCTACAGCAATAACTTAAGTTCAGTATTGTTCTTTTTGCATTGATCTCTGTAACTGAATTTAAGAGGAAACCTGGTCACTCAGCTTGGAGCTACAAGTACAGATCTTTGTTCCTCGCTGCTGTTCAGTGTTACCAGTTAAGTTGCACGTCCTCACTGCATTGTTAGGATACATTTCCACTACTACTTATAGCAGATGGATGATGGTTCTCATGGAGGTCTAAGTTTAGAGCAGGCTGAGTTCATTTGCTGTGTGTAAGACAAGTCCATTCAGGAGCTGCCAGAATCTAAATTATAGATGCCTGAGACTTTGGGCAACCCTTTGAAAAAAAACTGATACGTGTGAATCAAGGGGGAGTAGAGGCACAAACACCAAAAAAGATTGAAAACCTTGTTTGAAAATCTTCAGAGATGTAAAGAAGTGTTCAGATAATCAGAATCTCTCAGCCACTAATAATACATGCTTTGTGCTGGAAATAAATGTGGGAATATCTGCCTGTTGAAAGAGGCGAGGGAAATTGTAAATCTGGAAATCAGTTTGACTCAAAGATGTGTGAGGCAGGTATCTAGGAGAGAGGTATCTCTACAGTGTCTGCATATTTCACCTGTGTTCTCTATCTGATACTGGAAGAGAGTGGTAATTGGAGGATTTTTTTAGATTACCGGGGAAAGGTGCTCTTAGAGTGTGAAATTGGATTGCATAGTTACTGTTACAGAGCTGCAGCTGTTAAGTGTTTTGGTTTACTAAGGGGATGCACAAATGAGCAGAGCTGCCAGTCTTTTCCCAGTTTCCTAACCAGAGTGTCAACTGGGAACATCGTTATATTAGCCACTATTAAATTATTCTGCTAACTGCCGCAACATTCGTGGGCTTGTTCGGTTTGTCATCTCATACTTCTGGAAAAGGGAAGGCGATGGAAAAGCTTTCACAGATTGGGTTATATTGAATCCTATGGGGAATGTAGTTTGAAAGAACCAAACCTGGAAGTTGAATTACACGAGGTATCTACTTTGCCATTCAAGAACTTCACATCAGTGCCTTGCAAAACAGTCTGTGGTAATGTAACTAATACTGACTGTTTCATAGCAAAAGTTCCTGTAAAAATTGCAGACCTTGTGGACATTTGTTGAATTAGAAAAATCTTAGGTGATTATTAATGATAATTAGTCCAGTCAGGTATTCCATGGAATGCTTGTTATATCTAAAACGTGTTTAATCCCTGAAGTGGCACTGGGTAGTTTTTAAGCTCTCCCCAGTCTGAATTCTTTCATTCTCAGCATCAAAAATCTAAACTTGAGTGGTGTCAGTCACTTTGAGACTTAATTCCTTTTATCCAGTTAATGAATGTGAAACTGCAAATCTCTAGCAGCCAGATAGTTGTTTTTGTTCTGTGTTGAACTTATATCAAGGCGCAAGAACTTTGATTCCTCCATTTGTTGCAGACAGATGTCTCTTGGAGACCGAGTGTCATGCAGAATATTCTCCTTGACTTTGGCTTTTTATTAACTTTGAATTTGTTATTAAATTAGTTAGCACAATCTCAACTGAATCTGAAACACCCTTGGTTTCTGTCAGATTCTGGTCTTTAAGTTATAAAGAGTATAATAGTAGAACTTGATCCCTTAAGTGTCTGCACATACGGGCTTACACTCAGTAAGTATGTATATGATTTATATATTCCATGTTTTCTTTTGTACTCTCCACTGTGGTGATAGATTTTGTATAGGTCTTGACTGCACAGCTTGATGTGTTCATGATCATACACTGCTGGCTTAGCTTAAAGACTTCAGTCAGCTAGACTCAAGAGATTTATTCCCTACCCCAAATAGTGAAATTTGCCGTAGGAATATCAAAATAGAGATATCTAAAGCTTTTTTAAACAATTTTGAGATTCAGCAAATACAGCCTTTTATTGTTGTTTGTAGCCTGTGTAATATATTTGCCATTCTTGATTTAATGCAGCTGCTATTGTAAAATGTATTCTTTGTGTATTTTTGTCATTCCTTCTTTAAGGAATCAACTGAATTTGTGGCTTTGGTGTTGGAATATTAGGGTAATTTCACAGGCTGTAAATTCCTCATATAGATAAGCACTTAGAAGACTTGTGAAGAAACCAGGGTAATAAACCTTAAGTGGTAACTGCTTAGTTTTAGAGCTTGTATGTTTTGAGAAAACAGTGTTTTTGCTACAGAAGCACAGCGTAAACTTAGTAAATGTTGAAACTGTGGCTCCTTACCCAGGGCCTATGTTCACTGAATCACTTGACAGTCTTGGCATCTGAGCTTTTGAGGAGTATGGTTGCTAATCTCCAAAGTGGAATGTAGTGACCGAGCCCATTCTTAATGTACTGAACAGGGTGTTAGATTTCAACATCTTAGTGGCCACAGGAAAAAATCATGCTGAATGGTAAGCTGTCATGTAAGAGCTACTTGGCGATAGAGGGCACAGGGATGCATTTGAATTGCCACTTCTTATTCCATTCTGCAGTATGGCATTTGAGTGCCTTGTGTGGTAAGGCAGATTCTCACAAGCAGGGAGGAAGACACAGGGTTGGCTAGCAGTTGCACTCAGCTATTTATTACTGCGTATTAGTTAAGTGTTCAGCTGGGAAACAGAAGACTTAATTTTTGTTTTCTGCTCAGAATGCAAGGTGTTCAATTCAACACCTGTTACTTACCTAGGAGGCTGTCTCATCTGTGAACTTCTAGACTGGACTTTTTCCCCAACTTACTCTTGAAGTGCTGCTACAGAGAGGTGTGAATCTTGAATCTGAGGCGTGTTGGTTTGGGTATGTCCATTGGAGGTAAATTGAAGCTTTTGGCTCCAGGCTTGGTAGAAGCTTGAATTTGTAAGATTAGTGCTCTGTTAGGCCATTTAAAAAATAAAGTTATAATAAAATGTGTTCATCACTCAGTAGTTATAGTGCCCATTTTCTCTCAGTTATTGTCACTGAGTTACTTTTTATTAGTTTTCACAGTTTTGCTTTATTAGTATTTGGTTCTAATATTTTCACTTGAATGGTGTATGCTGCAACTTGGCCTAATACCTAAAATTCCTACAGGCCTTAACAAAAGTTTCTCAGTTCTAAGAATATTTGATGGGGAGAGAAAACTACAGGAACTTGAGAGTTTTTTCAAGGAGAAAAGGAGGTCTCTTTTCAGTAGTGCGTGGGGACAGGACTAGGGGAAATGGGCTGAAACTTCAGCATAGGAAGTTCCGCACGAATGTGCGCAAGAACTTCTTTACAGTAAGGGTGACGGAGCACTGGAACAGGCTGCCCGGGGAGGTGGTGGAGTCTCCTTCTCTGGAGATATTCATGACCTGCCTGGACGCCTACCTGTGTGACGTGGTGTAGGGAGCCTGCTTTGGCAGGGGGGTTGGACTCGATGATCTCTAGAGGTCCCTTCCAACCCCTACAATTCTGTGATTCTGTGATTCTGTGAGGTACTTAATAAAGGAGGTACTTAATAACATTGGGAAGAGGCAAAAGTCTTGATTGGTTTGTTTTTTGTTGGTGTTGTAATCACATACAAAGTGTTTGTTGAGTCTGACTCCAAATATCTTTGTGGTATTAGAGTCCTGCCCTTGATTTTTATTTCATTTCTTTGACTTCCCTTCTTTAGTACCTGTCAGGACTGAGGTCTGACAGCTCAGACTGCTTGCAGTGCGTGTTCCTTCTGTCTGGAGCTTTAGTGAGTAGGTTTCTCCTGCAGTAAAGTAAATGCCACTTGTGCCACGAATGGGCTGCCCAGGAGAAGTATGTTTAAAGAAAAAAAATCTTTCCTAAACAATTTCAGGATATGTACTGAAAGGCCTTTCGCTCTGTTGTGTGGGGTTAGTTTTCGTTTTTGGCTAATAATTTGGTTTGCAGCACAGCCCAACAGTTGCAGGAACATATGGTGTCTGCCATTACTTGCAAGTATGCAGCTGAGAATACGATATCTGTAGTACAGTAGCAAGAATGAAGGACTAGGGATGGGTAGGTTTTTCACAGTCTTTGTTGACTGTAGAACATCTGTTTTTGCAGTTATCTTCAAATGTAATTGCTTGAATCAGATACTCGATTAAATATTGTCAGTAGGCTTTGCAATGATTGTAAGCTTTTTATATTGGTTAACAGAGTCTTTCTGACTAACCTTTATGTTTAAAATAAGAAAAACTGCTTTGCGTAAAGTAGAAATTAATAAAGCAGGCAAGTAGGAGTATGAATTCCTGTGTTTTAAAATCAGAAAGTTTTCCTGATATAATAAAAAATGACAACAATAACAACAACCAAGGAAAACACCAAGAAAAACACCAAGCAAGACAAACCAACTAGAATATCTTACGTGATGAAACGTTGTTCTTCTGACTTCCTGGATTGACTCTTTGCAAGCTGAATCTTGGTGAAGTTAGGCTTTGTACAACCACTAGTCTGCTTTTTTACATCTCATGTTATCCACATGCCTCAGAAGCTCCTATATACTTGAACTTGTTAGTTACATTTGCTTGTAATAAGGAAGTTCTAATGCTTGTGAAGACTTTGTTTGGACCAATTCCTGTTTCTACCTTAGCTTTATGGTCTTCTCTGAGCACTGTTGTGTATTACAGTGCTTTTGGGGACACGTTCTGGATAAATGGTATTTCTGGAAACTACTTTGAATTGAGTTCAAAGGTGGCTTTCGTATTCATAGAATCATCGAATCTGAAGAATGCTTTGAAATACTGATATTGAAAGAATGTTTTTACAGTCTTGTATTAAATTGACAAATCTGAATACTTCAAAATCTTCCTGCCTTTGTGCCTTTCTCCAACTTGTTGAAAGGCTGAGCCACCTTAGCCTCTGACACTTAAAGGTCACACTGTGTATCTTCAGCTGTTGCAGGTTTGTCGATTCCGAAGAATTACATGAGTGTACTTCAGAAATGCGCTAAAGCTCTGTAAACTAGTGATTTGAAGCAACTTTGATTCTTTTTGGAGGAAGATAAAGAAATCCTCATGAAACGTATTCTCCCTCTCCTGTATCCTCAGCCACAGTTACAGTGCAAAAGAGAAACTTTAACTTCTCCATGGAACGTGATTGTTCTCTCTGACTGTACATTGCTTCCCCTGGAAACCAGATTGATATTTGAAGAATAATGGATGATTTCTTACAGTGCCCTCATTGTTGCTGCTTGAGTGGGTATCAGTCATCCTTACACCCCCTGTCCTGCTTTATGGAAACCAGCAGGAGAAACCTTTAGAGTTGCAAAGCCCTGGGGAAGTGGTGACCTCCCTATTGCATCAATGTTGGACAAAGTGTAGGGTACGCTATAACAGTTCTTTGCTGTCTCTGAAAAACTCCAGTCCAAAGCGTTATACAGGCTTTTTCATTGAGACCTACAATGAGAGCGTTATCTTTGATAACTGTAGTTGCTGTAAGGTAGCGTTCCTCAGAACACATGTAAACCTGTGTTTGTGGGGCTGGGGGAAAGAACTGTCATTTTCAACTCGTGCTTATTTTCATTTAATTCTTTCTACCAACATCCTAGTTTTCTTTCATTCCAGGTACTTTACTTTGGGAAGCCCACAGTGAGCACTACCAAACTTTCATCCAAAATATTACTTCATGTAAATTGTATCTAGAACTCTTGTCACTTGCGTGTGTTCAGCATGCTTAGTAGTTAGCAACAGATTATGAAACTTAAATATGAATTTATTTAAGAACAAAACAAGGACGTAGACTTTCATGTTCATTTTGCAAAATGTTAAATGGCTTATTCAAAGATTTGACTAATGTGGAGTGTGTAGTTTCTTCCATCTGTATTGAAAGCAATGCGTTGAGTACAGCGTTGAGCTGAATTGAAAAGCATCCATTTGCTAACAAGTTTAAGCTTTTTGCAGTTGCAGTTTTCATGTTAGTAATATGTGATTTTCATCCTATCTATCTAAAATTGTCAGCTCGGAAGCAAATTACTTGAGATTTTAGACTGAAGTTCAAATTTATCTGCCTAAATATAACACTTTTATTTTCTTCATGTTCTCTTTTTTTTATATAAAAAAAGAGAAAACTGGGGATGAAACTTTCATCCTTGGAGTTCAGAAATTAAAGGACATCCTACTGGAACCTGAGATAAATATTTATAGACTCTTTGAGCAGTATGCATCATTTTGACTTTGCATTATATTGCTGCATCAAAACTTAAATATAATCATTTGCCTTACTGAGTACATTGGTGGGAAAAACAGCAGCTTTGAAGCAACCTGTGCTTATCTTGTATCTTGTGCTTATGTGCTTGGCTGGGATTAGGAAGGTACTGCAGAAGTTGGTGAACGCCCTTCTGGGGTGGGAGGGTGGGTGGAACCAAAAGCCTGAGGGATTATTTTGTACTAGTATAAAAACATGAATGAAACTGTGAACTTTATAACTATTGAATTCTTTGGGTTATGACTTCTTTTGTAAAGCATTGAGTGTCGTACACTGTCTTACCAAGTTGACCAGAAGCTTGGATTGGCTTGTCTAGTTGAAATCTCAGTTTCAGTGAAATTCCATACTCAACATTATTTTTTAATTATTTTTTTTTTTTTAGACAAAGAACTATATATTGTTACTTTCAATGTAATTATTAATTAATTTTATTTTATTTTTTAATGCTTTTGCATCCATGCCACATACATGAAACTAAGAGGTCATGGAAATAGAAGTCTAGATGCTGCATTGATTATATCTGGGTGTTGCTGAAGTAATAGCTATGAAGAAAAATGCTTTGCTTCAGTAGAAGATCTGTGTCTACAATTCAGAAGATGAGAATCTAGCATCTGCTTTTTACACTTGGAGAATCAGATCTTTATTAAGTTTGTTAAGAGCAGTGCAGAACTTTACAATAGTAAAATTTGCTTCTGGATATTCACAAACTTACTTGTAGGTCCCTTGGTTTTCTGACCAGTCTTGAAGTTTAGATCGAACTCTATGAAAAAAAATGTATTGCTCTTTAGTCCTTAGTTTTCTTTCTAAGGTTGCTTCTTTCTTGAGAAGCCTTGGGCTGAAGATACTAAAGCTCAGGCTTTTGTGTTCGGAAGATGATCTCTGAAATTGCTTTATTTCTTTTGATTGCCTTTAAAAACACTTGGGCAAGTAGAATCAGCAAGCAGATGTTATATACTTTGTAAAGCCACTCTCTCCTGGTTATGTGAAGATTATAATAGTGTAGCTCTTAATGTGCTGCTGCAGTATCAGATGATATCATAATGAAACAGGTTATTCTTCTAGAAACGCAGACACAAAATTAGCAAATGCGGTGATAGTGTTAAAGCAGTAATTGTATTTAATTGTTATATAATGCAACTATCAAATAGTTGTATTACATGCTTGTCTTTGAAATTGCAAATGTGTACTGTCACTCACTTGGTGAGACAGCTTGAAGCAGGTGGATACATTCTTAAATGGGTTTGTTTTACAATCACTATATGAAGTTACTGTTGTGAATAAATTCCTTTTTACAGCCAGGAACTAGTTAATATGTGTAAGCCTGTTAATGCAAATAAATGCTTTATATTTTAGATACACAAATTCAAAATCATATGGACATTGAGAAATAAGGATAAGATTGCTGAAGCTAACGTCGGAGGTTTTGTTTCTGTATCTACAGCTAGCTGACATGTACTTAATGTAAACTTGTCTGGTACTATTCCTGATTCATTGCATTTCTTTCCAAGTGTAAGATCTGTAAGATAGGAGGTAGGCGTATTGCAAGGCCCTTTTTCTGCAAGCTTTTGCATTTTCCAAACCTTGCAACATATACCGTATCTTCTGGAAGATTTTAATAGAAGCTCTCACTTAGCTTTGTTGTCTGGATATATTGTGAATCTATGTGAAGCTGTGAACAGTGACTTAAAAGAGTCATACGCAAAACTTGACTGAGTTCAAGCATCCCATAAGTATTTCACTGTTTTACACAGCAGAAACTGTTGAGGGTGTAATTCTAACCCTCCCTAGAGTTACTGGAGAGCCTGCCACACTACTGGATTGGGGGATATTTTTCCCTCTCTCCAGTCACTGTGTCTTTTTTCTTACACATCTTAGTTTTTATATTAAAAAGTGAGGGAAATTTGGGAACTGCCGTGGAGGTGGTGGTAGTAATATATTTCATAAAGGAGATGTTGTCCAGTTTATGTCAATTTGACCAGACTCCCTGTCCCCATCCCGCAGTAATGATTTAAGTATTTAATTACAACTTAATCCTTAATTTTTGTAGAATTTACTGTGTCAGTGTGAAAACAGCATCAACTGATTGAGGTCAAAGGGGTTTCTTCCTGCAAGCTGTCAATCAAGCAGAGACTACCAAGTTGTGATTCTGATTTTATTTTTTATTTATTTATTTATTTATTGCATGCTCCTCCTTCAGAGAGCTGGTTGTTGGCTCTGTCCTTTGTTTTTGAATGAATACTTCATTACAGGCAATGACTATGCTGTGCCTCCTTATGTCTGTTCATCAGTGTTTTTCCTACCTTTTCTTCTGAGGTTTACTCGTTAGTTTGAAAACTTAGTGAACAATTTCATCTTCTGAAAGAGTGTGTATTCTCTCACTGATCTGTACAGTTTGTTTTCTTATGTTCTCATGCTGCTTTTATTTTCAGTGCAACCTGATAAACTTTGAGGCCCCAGTAGCATTATCATATCAGTTACAACACTGTTTCCTTTTCATTAATCAGTAAGTCTGAATTGTTGGCAGCTTCCCAATTCATTTTAGCCTAAATGGCATGCCAAAAAGTTGGAGTCCCTCTCAGAAGCCTAGTATGGAAGATCAGATTCCATTCAGGGTAGCTCAACAAAGTTTTCTCTGCATCAACCTATTTGTAACCTCCAGCATTAGTGGAGATTTGAAGACCGTTTATTTTATATGTTGCGGCCTTCGTAATGTCTGAAGAATATTCCCTTTTTTCTGGAATAATGTAGATCGTGCAGTTTAGGACCTCTGAAACACTGAATGACTAAAACTAAGATTTTAAATGTACTACTTTTGAATCAGTCCATTTAGCCTTACTGAAATCTTTTTGAATTTTTTGAAAGGTTTCACCTTTGAGTAGTATGTAAGGACATATAAAGGGTCTGGAAGAGCAAAGCCTTCATTATCATCTCTTAATGAAATAAAAAAGAAAAAGAAAAAAAAATCACAGTACTGAGTTTGCAGAATATTTAGTAACAAAAAATAAATTGTAAATACTTCTTGGAGATTTACATAAGTTCAGGCACCCGTGGGTGATCTATAGGGTATTTTAATAGACTTGGTAGGAAGACTGTTGATATTTTTTAGCTTATCAGTTGTCAGAGATTGCTCCATAGAGCAAAAGAGAACCTAAATATGCAGGGGAGACTTCCCAGTAGCTGGAGATTGACTTGATTCAAGCAGCTATAATATAGTGTCAATACTTACAAAAGAGCCCGTTTGCTTTAATAACAATTAATTATCTTTGCATTTTATTGGTATTTTTAGAAAGTTGCTCTGGCATATTGTTGTGGCGAGAAGAAAATCTAAAAATCTAAATTTTAGTTCTTAAATTTGAGTGTTGCTTGTAATTGGTTTTCATTTGTACCCATGCATTTTAGCAGGTTTGTTGTCTTCCTGCTAAAGGATACTGAATATGTGTTCTCTTTCCTTAGTGCCTGTGCTAGGAGTCTGAGCTCTGAGGTTTTCCATTCTCACGATAAGTGAAAACATTTCTCTGTAGCTGTTGCAGTTTGAATTTGCTTCTCTTGAATATGGGAAGCAAAAATAATTTGTATTCCTTTAGAAGAGTTCTTTTGACTCAGTGCCTACTTGTCTTTCCATGTATGAGCTTTTTCTTTCTTGTCTGGTTGTATCTCTGGTGTGCTTTAGGATTATAGTTTTCCTTTTGTTGTTGCATCATGTGTAATGCGTTGCAGTCGAACAGTGCTCTTTCTTCCTGTGTTTCCAACTAATGGCCTCAGTATCTTAATGTCAAGGAAAATATCTACCTCAGGCTAGAGTTCATTGACTTGTTGAACGATACTGATGACTTGTGTTGGAAGGTCAGATGGAGCTGCATAGGCAGAGTTCCCTTAGTAAGTTACTTCTAATTATCTTACTAAATCCATGGCCTACTGCATTCTTTTCTTGTTGGCCTCTGTTTGCTTCAGTTGTTACTGTTTGTGCTGTGTCCCACATCTGTTCCTAGTGGTGGACTTGCTAGTGTTGATTTCATCAACAGTTTTTTTTTTCTTTAGCCACCAATAGAAAGACCTGGATTGAGGGATTTTACTGTTTGCATTCTTTTAGGTCTGTGTATCTTTTTTCAAAACCAGAAACTATGATCCATTCTTAACAAGTTCACCTACTGCACAGTTTGTCCCGTTTGAATTAAGTGCCATGTCATGTGATAGTGCTGTGCCTGTGAAATCCAGCTAGTGGTTCCTTTTGTTTGTTTGTTTTTAAAGTAAATGAATTATGTTTTCTTTGGTGTGAAAAATCATTTGATTTACTGAAGGAAGTCTGTTAAGTTTTCTGGTAAACTCTACTCCTTCTTTAGGAGGCAGTTTTTCACTCAGAGAGTGGTGACACACTGGAACAGGTTGCCCAAAGAGGTTGTGGATGCCCCATCCCTGGAGGCATTCAAGGCCAGGCTGGATGTGGCTCTGAGCAGCCTGGTCTGATGGTTGGTAACTCTGCACATAGCAGGGGTTTGAAACTAGGTGAACATTGTGGTCCTTTTCAACCCAGGCCATTCTATGATTTCTACCCCATGTGCTGTGTGTTCCTTAAAAACTAGCTTTTAAGTCTTTCATACTGTCGATTGATAATGGGTCAAAAAAGCTCCATCTTCTCTCTTTCTCTAGGTACTTCTCTGTTTTCAAACAAGAAACTACCTTAAGGATCCAAGACGTTATTTTATATTGTAGTTTCACAGCTCTATTATCTCTGGTTTAAGAACAGCAAACTGTTCTGAACTGAGAGGAAAAGAATAGCTGTCCATTTATGTTTTTAATCAACATTCCTCTCGTTGACATTCTGATGTCCTTCTGTTTCCTTGCATATAAAATGCAGGCAAATAGCATAATTCTTGGAGTTGTTGATACTAAAAGTAACCTTACCTTATTCTTCTTTGTATGCATCACTAGTTCTTCCTTGTTTGTGACTGAAGAATCTTTGCTACTTGCTTTGCTAACAGGTGTCTTAATGTGCTGACTTATTGGCAGTCCTCACATTGTATGCACAGCTCTTAATTAACGAGTGTGCTTTTTTGTTCTCATGAGTGGTGTCTTCTCCCTGCCACAGATATCCTCTCATTCAGCAAGGAAAGATTCCAGAAAGTAAAATACATTTCATTTTTTTGGGATGCTGTCTTCAGATGGTACTTTGACTTGAAGGGGATAGGATGAGGAAAGCTTCCTTTTTGCTAATGCCCTACATTTAGCTTACTGAAGTTAGAGCTTCATTGATTTATTTCAGCTTTACCTTTTGCAACTTTAAATTTAGTTTCTGTTTCAAGTGACCAAATCCTGTGTTAACTTTTTATTATTAAAGAAGTTCCATTGTAAAGTGTAATTTATTAAATCAGAATATTTTTGTGTGTGTGTTATATACTGGATATCACACTCTGGCAGGCCTTGCCAATTGCTTTTAATAGCAATTATGCATTGGAAGCTTATTCCTAAGAGTAATTTTTTTTTGTTTCTGTAATACTAAGAGTCTTTATTTCCAAGTAGTGGTGCAGCAGACTTGAGGGATTGTACTAAATGATCCTAGTTCTATCCTTTTCATAAAGCTCGTTTTACACCAGATTCTGACCATATTTACAGTGAAACTATTTAATCTGTACAAATTACTGAATAAGTAGATCACCGTGTTTTCTTTATATAAGAAAGGAATGTCTTCCAAATAATGTTTCACTCTTAAAATATAGGAATTTCTTGAAAATGGTCCATCTAAGACATTTCTTGCTGGGAAAAATTAAGAGTAAAAATAATCTAAGATTCTGATTTATTTTCCTTCTGTTTTTAAGTTTTCCCCCCCACAGCTGTTAGCAAGTACTTCTTCCCTGGTCATGTTTTCTTTGTGAAACAAGGTCTTCAATTCTTGGGCTCTATAAGAGGACCCTGAAATTCTGTTTATGAAGAACTTTAATGTTAGGAGGTTTGAAACTTTAGTATTTCCTTTGTTGGGGTAAGGCAGGCAGCAGTCTCTATGCATATACTTCTTTATGAGATTTTTCCTCTACATCTGTAAAGCCTGCACTTGGGCTGGAGTTCCTTCCCCTTTTTATCTGCTTCTCCAGACTGTCTCCCTGGAATAAGATGAGCTTTCTGTACGCAAAAAGCAGCACAAAGTTGTAATTTTGCCTTGTTGTTGGATCTTGCTTAGCCTAAAGTAATTCTATGTTCTTAGCTGTTGCAATGTTAGTGCCGCTCACTTGAAGCTCTGTTTTTATTTTCCACCTTTTTTCTATAGGATACCTCTGTTAAGAATTTGTTCCTTCTGGAATAATGGGCAAAATAGAACATAAAACTTGAATTGATTTATGTTCCTTTTATCCCAATCCAGAAACTGCTATGGAACACACTCGTAGTAGGAAAGACCCTTGTCAAATTATTGAAGCCCTGGTCATAGGTGTAGCAGCCTTTACTGTCGGGAGGGTGTGCAGGGGAGCAGGAATATTATAGGACCATGGGCAAAAGAAATGGACTTCTGCCTTAGTCTCAGTCTGCAATTTAGGGAAGGCACTGCCTGCTTCACTTGATTTTTTGAGGCTTAGTTCATTCACTTTGGAAGTAATGCTGGTGGCCTCTGGAAGGTGCTGTTGAAGTGCATAGTGCTTCTGCGTGAAGACTGAATACTGTTGTTTGTTCTGGCAGTACATAGGCCCTCCACAGTTAGGGAAAGAATTGCTTTTTTTTTTTTTTCTTTTTTTTTCCTTTTTTTCCTTTATCTTTTGCTTTAAGGACAATGCAGAATTCCTTTACTGGGGAGAATAGAAAGGGGCTTTCTGAAGAGGTGCTGAAGACGTGAAAATTCAGAGTGGTGATTGGTCACCTCTGCTTGATTGACAGGTTGCAGGGAAAAACAAAAACCCATTTGTTCTGGCTTAAAGGAACTGGAAAACAGAAAATGAGTATCAGGTAAAAATTCCTTTTTTAAAATCTTTGCAGTTCTCCTTTTAAAAAGTGGAGTTTTTACAAAAATCAAAACCTCCCCCACTCCGATAAATTAGGAGTAGGAATTACAGAAACAGGCAGTTGCTAAGTTGTGTAATGTGGGTTGTCAATGTCAGTGTGTTTTGTAGTGGGCAGGTGTCCCGAAGCACCACAGCAGCCATTGCTATGGGCTAGCTTAGCAAAGAGGCAGAGGACTGAAAGCGTGTAGTGATTAAAGCCCTGAACTGGACCCAGCTCTCTGTTTAGGTTTATTAGCAGGACGTTCAAGGGGAAGCTTTTATTTTCACTTCCTGTTCTGTGCCTGCTTTGCGGATTAAGTCTGTCAGTTTCTACTACTATCAATTTGGCATCTTTCACGAGCATTATTTTAAAAATTGGATGGAAAGTGAATAGCCAAAAAAGTAAGGTGTTTGAAAGGAACTTCCTTCTAGCAGTACACCACCTTGCAGATTTTATATAAATTTCAACGTCAGCACCACAGTTTTGCTAATCATAATTGCAAACAGTTTGTTTCTGGTAACTTAATCATTTTGTCTATTGATGTATTTCAGATTGAAGGACAAGGACATGGTGCAGTTTTTGACTGCAAGTGCTCTCCTGATGGGCAGCATTTTGCATGTACTGATTCTCACGGTCACCTTCTGATTTTTGGCTTTGGTTCCAGTAGCAAATATGACAAGGTACAGTACAAGATATGTGTCAAATTGTTTATCTGTTTTGAATGTATTTATGCAAACTTTGCTAGAGCTTTGTCTCAAGAGAATGCATCGTAATTCATTTTTCAGTTAGGAATGTATGATTCCTGTTATTGACACTGAGTTTGCTTTTGCTATCTGTTGTTTTTTACCTGCAGATACATGCTGTCAAGCATGTTTTATTTGCATGGGAAACTGAAAGTAAAAACAAAAAATCACCCAGTCACTGTCTCCTCAGTGAGACTGGTGAGGTTACCAGTGTCGCTATGAGTTCACACGAATAATGAATAGTGGAACTGGTAATAGCTAAATATTTTGCTTAAACTAACATGAAAATGTGGGGAGGTGCCATAGAACCAACTCCTGGGATCTGTATTGAAGCACTGCGTAGCCTGAATTACAGTTATTTACAGCAAATGTATTATATGTTCTATTTAAAAAAGAAGAAAAGAATTGTCTGCTGTGTTTCTGCTGTCATGGATGCCATGTCGCTTACATAGCAGCGTTCTCCTATTACTATGTAATTAAAATGTTACATCTTTATTCCAAGACTATACTCAGCATTATTCTGAGTGCAGATGCTTTGCTGCAGACCCTCATGACTGTAAATAATTTGTGGTGGTTTGTTTTTCCCTATTGGTGAGCATGACCTTTGAGCTGTGTAGGTTACCTAGTTAGGACTACTAGTTAGAGGGCTTCTTTTATCACCCAGAAATGAGGTGATGTCTCTCCTTCCTTTCCAAGACTTAAACAGAGATATATGTTCCACGGTTTTCATATGTGCATCTGGTATCCAGTACAGGCTGTTGAAGTGCTGGTTTTTGGATTTTGCTTTCTACTTGCAGGTCTTTTGACTCAGACTGGCCTTGGAAGCGCCATGTCAAATATTAGTGCAGAGGGACCTGAAGAAGAGATAACAAAAGCAGTTATAATCTTTGTCATGTAAACCACTGCTGTGGTTTCTGTTGTGTTCTAGCTCATATTTTGATGTCAATTACAGCAGCATTGCATTCTAGAATACTTTATGATCACATTTCTCAACTATAACTCGAAGCACTTATTTGGGAGATAGCAACTGTAGCCATTACTATGGCTCAATCCATCAGAGCATTTTCCCTTTCAAGGGAGACAAACAGGAGCAGAGTTACCACCTGCAAGGAAAACTGGCATTATCAGATCAGTTTCAAGGTCCTTCTCTTTCAGTAGTTTGTCTCTTCTAAGTTTTAAATCCTGATCCGATCAAACATTTCTCTCACCGTGTTCATTAATAACTCTTTTTCTTGCTAATCATTTTGGTAATGCATCATACCCCAAAACTCATAAATGTTGGAAATGAAGTCTGAGCAAAAAGCAATTGTTATCTTTGCTGTGACGGACCAGGAGTCTCTGTTACATAGCAATATGAAAACGTTCCTCCTGAGGGATTTAGACCTGTTTGAAGAAAAACAGTTTTCACACCTTGAATGTTGCAGACCTGTTGTTCTTTGGAATTTTATCTGCAGTCTTCAAGAAAAGATTGTTCTCTTAAGCTATTTGATGATTTAAAATTGTTCTCTCCAGCTGCTACTGCGTCATGGTAATCCTGTCATTACTGACCATAGGAGAAATGGGAACACGTAGGATTCGCATCTCCACCTTAAATGTCAGCTTAGAAGTTACAGAGCACTTCTTTTTCTTGTTCTGTTTCTTCCTTCATTTTTTTCTTACATGCCTTATGGAAAAAGGTAACTACATATTGGCAGGTGCTCGGGATTTGGTACTCTGTTTTATGATGTCCCACCCTCAGCTCCTTGTTTTTTGTTAATTTGATTGGGTGTGTTTTTTAGTCTGTTTTCCCAGATATCTTGTGAGAATAAGTGCTAGTAGGAAGTACAGAGGGTTTTATGTTGTTTCTTAGGTTTAAAGTGATTTCCATGCATCTTGGGGAATGATTTTTACAGGAGGAAGAAATATAAGTAAGCAGTTCTGCACTCCTGTATTTGTGAGTTCTGTTCAAGGCAATGATTCTAGCTGAAATCATGTTAGCTTAACACAACATGACAGAATGTTTGTGTAAATATTGTCTGGTTTTTTGTAACTGACTGGAAACAATGTCCAGTCTTCTTTTCCCCCTCCATCCATTATGATCTTGGCTGTGATAGTGAAGGCATTGGAGGGATTTTCTTTTTTTCCTCTTTTTTTGATGGCACATATGTTTGGAGTAAAAAAAGGACTATGCTTATTGTTTGCTTTCAGCTCCTTTAGTATGTGACCCATTTAATGGAACTTGAGCCAATTTCAGTTTAATTCCTTGAATTTCTGACTGCATTCACACTTCTGAAGTTCTTGTATAGATAGAAACTTGTCCAGGAAGGACTAACTGACCTAAAGATGCAGTACTTCCATGTTGATTACTCTATCTCTGGTCCTTGTAAAATGTTAGTTCCTATAGTCTACCCAAACCACAGTTCCTTGTTTCTCACTGACAGCTCCTGTGTGGCATATTGTTGCAGTGATGAAAAAATTGTGTATGTGTGTCCATCTGGAGAAACTGAGCATCCAGCATACGTGTAGTGTAGTTACCAAAGAAATAACTCTTGTAGAGCTCAGACCTTGTGGAAAGTTTTCTCACCTGAAACAAGTAATATAAAATACAGAGGACCTGTGTGTTCATGGTTGGACTTGATGACCTTTAAGTTCTTTTCCAACCTGAGTGATTCTGTGATTCTAAAGGTGGTACAATATGTTGTGCGTGTGTGTGTGAATTTAATCTCTAAAAGATTATCAAGAAGCAGACCTGTTTGTTAGTACTTCTCTTTGCCTGCTGGACATGTAAACGAATGTAGCCATTTGAGATTCTCTTAATAATTCTTCCAGTTTTTCTCTGGACCCAAACTAGCCTGAAGATGAGATCATTCCTGAGGTTTCAGTAGATGCTTTGCAGAGTTCTGTCCAGGAGTTGGACTGAGCCCGGGTTTTCCATGAAATGCTGTTCTTACCACAAAGTAAAAAGCTATTTACTCTCTCTGCTATATCTGATTGCATTGCAGAGTACAAAGGAAAGGTAATGGTGGATAGGTCCCTTAAGATCTTGTGTGTCAGATGAGGATGACACGTGAGGTCCCTTATGATCTTGTGTGTCAGATGAGGATGACACGTGAGGTCCCTTATGATCTTGTGCTCAGTTATGAGGATGCTGAATGTGTGAGGAAGAATTTCTAGATCTCCACTTAGTCGCATGAAGTTTTGTAAGCATGAGATGCGGACAACACTGTACATTGCACAGTGTACAGTTCCAATCTTACTGTTGGATTCTTTCTCAGTATTGGAAATATTTAACAGGGAAATCTGCACTAGGTGAATGTAGTAGATACTCTACAGTTACGTTCTGTGCAGAATGCTCAAAAGGGACCTGTATCTTTATCATACTGAGCCAGCTGCTGAGCTGAAGGAACAAAGTTGGTGCAAGCTTTGACTGTAATGAAATACATGCAAAAGGTTGCATCTTTCTCATTCAGCCTTTGTTAACAGAGATAGTACTTGCTTCCATCCAGGGCTTTTTATTGAAGTGGGATGTTGCCTTGTCCATACGTACGTGGAAAGGGTAATCTTTTGAGTCCTTGAATTAAATTTATTTAGTAGCTTTCCGTGCATCTTTCAAATTTTCTTCCCTTTATAACTTTGCTGTATTTGTGTGGGGTCCAGATCCTATGATTTTTATACATGTATTTTTTTCCGTATTTGCATCATGTAGGTGCACGTAGGCACTTTCTGATTCTGTAACTGACATGTTTGGTCCTTTTCTGGTCTTCTTACATTCCAGATGGGTGGACTTCATGTCATTGAGAGTCTAAATCTCTGAACATGATCCATTCCAGATGCCTTACTGATTTCTACATAACAAATTACAGGAAATTGTGTTACAAGTTGTTCTTGATAGAGCATGCTCTTCAGAAAACAGAGTATTTTGTACATGAGTGCTCCTCTGACTGTGATAAAATACCCGTCTTTTAACACAGAAGAGACTTTTCTTCTTGAGATCTCAGTGCCTTAGCTCATTTGCTCAGTTATTTTTATTCTGCTCTGGAAATCTTTTTATGAGTGAATGATGATTTTATGATTTTATTTTTGCTTGTTAGAAGTTAAGCAGAGTATGCGAGTTACCAAGAGGGGTTGCTTGACAATAAGCAGTGCCATTTGTTTCGTGTTCTCTTTTCTCCTTGTGATTCAGTGTCTTTCTGATTGCAGTATTGGGATGTGTGTGGTGGTGAGTGGTGGTTCCAAAAGCCTTTTTACATACTATTTGGACAAAAGAATTCTTTCCTCTTCATTGTCTGTGGTTAGTCAATTAGAATAAATTATGAGCAAGTGGACTGAAATAATTTTGAGTATTTCAGCTTTATATTAGCTTTATTTTAGCTACTGCATTTTCTTTGCATATCTTGCACTGTAGCAGAAAAAATTGTATGTCTGACTTGTGATAAAAATACACAACAGTGATGCAGTGTGATAAATGTGATCCATAATCTCTTATACCATAGTTTCTAAGCCTATGGCATGGTTTACGTTACCAGATATATGTATGTG
Source organism: Excalfactoria chinensis (assembly GCF_039878825.1). Lineage (NCBI taxonomy): Eukaryota > Metazoa > Chordata > Aves > Galliformes > Phasianidae > Excalfactoria > Excalfactoria chinensis. The sequence goes on along the minus strand of NC_092827.1, from coordinate 29,699,992 downwards.
AAAATTTGTGACCTATTTAACATTTTGATGCCGTGTTCCATCAAACATCTACAATTACTTGAATATTGTCCCATTTGTCCATTCTTCAAGTGCTCCTCATCATCAAACTTGCATTTATTTATTTATTTATTTGTAGCGAGAATATAGAAAGTGAATGCTGGAGAATGGTCACTTACTTTTCCTCTTTAAAGTGAGACAAACAGAGCAGGTTACAATCTTGCTTATGCAAAAGTGACCAAATAAATAAAAAATAAGATGATGTCTTTGTTAAAAAGATTTTTGGCAGTATTTTCTTCTATATGTTTATTAGTAGTCTTTTTAAAAATATACATACATATATATATTACAAAATGACTTTGTTTACAGATAGCAGATCAGATGTTCTTTCATAGTGATTATCGGCCCCTTATCCGTGATGCCAACAACTTTGTCCTGGATGAACAAACACAGCAGGCTCCACACCTTATGCCTCCCCCATTTTTGGTTGATGTGGATGGCAACCCGCATCCTGCAAGGTATCAAAGGCTGGTTCCTGGTCGTGAAAACTGCAGGGAAGAGCAACTTATTCCTCAGATGGGAGTGACATCTTCAGGTATGGAAAACTTATTTGGTACATCGTAGCCTCTGTAGTTGCTTTTAGAAGTTAAACATTTTCTCTCTCATGTTGTTCTTTTTCTTCATTTCTGGGAGTAGTAGTTCATATAACATTGAAAAGTTGCATTGTTTTTGGCACTCATTGCTTGTGACAGAAAAGTAATTGCTTGTGATCAATCAGATTAATACTAGTTGATGCTACAGTACGAGTTAGCTTGGAATTTGTTTCACTTTGAGAACAGCATGTGATGCTGAATGAGCTTTCAGTTGATCTCTTTGATTTAAGATGTTGTACATCAAAAAGCCTAAAAGTCTGGTCGTCCATAGATCAGTTGTAACAGGTAACAACTGAAAGAAGAGAAAAACATGAAGCATGCAGGTCTTTTTCCTCTGTAGATAAAGACAGTCACTCTACTTAAGCTTTGGTTTGTTATGGGAGCTCTTAAGTTTTGATAAGGATGGAAAATCTATGACTTTTTTTGAAATCTTATAGTACACGTGTGCTGTATATGATGAACAGGAATACTTTCTGCCTGTCACTGTGGAACACTGCCTAGACGTGGTCCATGTGGGTGGTAGTACGGGTGGGGAAAAATTTAACAAGTCCTCCAATATTTTAGGAAGAAAAGCTGCTCATGAGGCACTTACAAGAAGGAAAAAAATAACCTTTCTCGTCGATGTATGCCATTTTTTATCTCTTTAGATAGTAGTTTTGAAGCTAAATTAGAGTTCCATGAAGGACTGATTTTTACCGTGCTACAGCTGCAACATGGAGAAACATGGCATTCTTAAATTCTCCAAGTCTGCAAGTGTACTGGACACAGTCTTGAAGATAATATCCTAAAACAAGCTGGACCCTACACATATGCTCAATATTATTACATTTACTGATGATACGTGAATGACTATAGAAAGATTATGTCTGTAATGTTTCATTTCATAGCAGGAAGCCTTCAGTGAGGCTGACAGAGGGCTGGAGAGACAGAGGATTTTTATTTTCTACCACCTTACAGTTTAGCAGCAGCAAATGCCATTTTATCCAGAACTAAACATTGTTTGTGTATGTTCCCTCCCTCTAAGGAAGCTCTTTGAAACTTTATTGTGGGAACTGCTAGGTCTCACTCAGAGCACTGGCAATTTACTTCTTGTTAAGAAGTTTTATGTAGAAGCCTGTGAGAGTAGGAGTAGTTCAGATATTCGTGATTCATTTACTCCCTAAATGTTACTTGAAGCTCTTTTGAACCAGGTGTATCAGAAAATATCAAGTATGCATCTGTCTTTCTGACTTGATTTTTTGAACTTGCTGTTATTTGTGAAAGCAAAATTTCACAGGCTGGGTACTTAAAAAAAAATTCTCTTTCTTTGGAAGCAGTTTCTTTTTTTACAGTTTGGGATTATTTGTAGTATTTCCAACTGTTTTCATAAGACAATACATTTACTTGTAAGATCACCAAATAAATCTGACTGCCTTGCTACACATGTCAGAAAACATCCAACTGTGGTTATGCAAGGGTTCACTCCATGACTTCTGCTGTTCTGGTGAAGTTGGCTACAACTAAACCAACTTCCAAACTGAGAGCTCTGTCTTCAATATTTATATTCCTACTCTGCAGCATAATCAGTGTGACTTCTTTCTTGCCACAGTCCAAGCTGAGTATTTCATAGCAAAATTGCTGTAATATTGAGTATTTCATCTTGCAAAGCTTATACCACGATATCTCTTTGGATGATACTGGGAAAATAGTTTCTGTAGCTTGTTTCTTTGAACATTGTCACCCCTCAATATGAAGTTTTGCAAGTTCTGCTTCTGCCGACAAGAATTTTCCAGTCTCTACTCCACCATGTGTTTAACTGAAGTTTTGATTAATGTGTTCTGTGATGCATTTGGGGCAGGCTGAGCACACAGTTCACACAATCACAGAATTCTAGGCATTGGAAGGGACTTCTGGAGATCATCTAGTCCAAACCCCTACTAAAGCATGTTGCAGTAGGTCACACAGGAGAGTGTCCAGGTGGGTTTTGAATATCACCAGAAGACACTCCACAACCTCTATGGGTGGTCTGTTCCTGTGCTGTGCAACCTTTATGTTGCCCTGATTAAGGTTACAACAGTTGTGTTAATCTTATGTATTTTGCTTACACTTGATCAAATTTAAATCTTTATTGGAATCAGTGGTCACCTTCACCCTGCTCCAGGAAATTTAATACAAGAACTTAAGAAAAAAATTATCCTATTTTATAAAAAAGAACACCAAGGAGAAGACTATTAAAAGTATGTTTTAGCCAATACATCATCAAATTATTATGTACTGTACTTGTAAATTTGAAAGCTAAAAATATAGATGAGCAGTTTGTGATACAAGATACTTTAACATATGTGTGTTTGTTCTCTTGTCTGTTTTACTTTTCAGGATTGAATCAAGTCCTTAGTCAACAAGCAAACCAAGAAGTGAGCCCACTGGATAGCATGATTCAAAGACTTCAGCAAGAGCAGGATCTGAGACGTTCTGGGGAGGCAGGAACAAGTAGTACCAGCCGGATAAGCAGAGGTAAATTACACAGCTGTGGTGAGAGTGTTCTGGTTTTCCAATGGAACCATCTGACAGTTGGAGAAATGTTAATTGCATATCATTTTGTATGATTTTGTTGAGCTGCTAGAGAAGGAGTGCAGAATGATAGGACATCATTCATTTTTTGTCTGTTGTTTTTCTGCTTTTGCAAAACTTCATAATTATTCACATGACAAAATTGTCTTCATTTAAGTTGCGTGCTCCCTTGGAGGATTTGCAGTGGCTGTGTGGCTGTGTTCCCTCAGGTGAAACTATTTTGCAGTTTAATCTGGAATTGCTCATCTATTTGAGGGAAATCTGAATTGTCTCAAACAAGGAAACAGGAGGGAGAAAGAAGGAAAAGGTTACTTATATCTCAGAATAGCTATTCCATGTTTTAATGTAGGTTACAGGGTAGTTTTCAATGCTTAAAAAAATAAAATAAATAATAATAAAAGAATCTTGGTTGATGATCGATCTGAATAAGCAAGAATAATGTGTGCAAAGTGTGGAAAAACGCTTGAGTCTTTGCTACGATTGTAGGTGTTTGTAGGATGCTGCATGTGTGGGGTTTTTTGTTGTTCCCATTATGGTTTTTTTGCTTGTTTGTTTTGATCGTTTGGGTTTCTTGTTTGAAAATCTTGCAGTTTGGATTCCGAGTACTTTGCAGTGTTGCGGCTTCTTTTTTTTTTTTAAGGTAGAAAATAGTTTAAGAAATATACTGTCTGTGTGAGATCTCCCTTCTTTTTTTAATATAAAATCATTTTAGAGAACAGTAGCACAAACTGTCGCCTTGTAAACATTTTCAAAGACAGTGAACCAATGAGACACATGACAAGTTACTTCCCTTGAGCTGATGCCTCCATTCCTTTTTGGTATGGCTTTTTAACATGGAATTCCGAAGCCCTATAGAGCATGTTTTGGAAGTTATAGGAATTGCTTTAATATTTGCTTCCTCCTGAAATAATAAGTAAAAAAGAAAAGCTTGTTCCTTCTTTCCATTCATTTTGAAATTTTCTTTTTGGATGTTACCCTAACCATTTCCAGTTAAGTACAACTATTGCCTTTTGGTTTTTTTTCTAAGCATCTGTAAGTTCTACCTCCGAAGTTCATTCACCACCAAATATAGGATTAAGACGCAGTGGACAAATTGAAGGTGTGCGTCAGATGCATAGTAATGCACCCAGAAGTGAAATAGCAACTGAGCGGGACCTTGTGGCTTGGAGTCGGAGGGTTGTGGTGCCTGAACTGTCTTCTGGTGTGGCCAGGTAAGCAAAGGTCCTGTTTGCATTTCATGAAATTGAATGTTGTCACAGTCCTATTTGTGAAGAGTTTCTGTCTTCTGTGGTCTCAATTCTTATAAAATCAGTTTGTGTGAAATAGTTCTTGTTTCCTTGTCACTTGAAAAGTCTTGGAATTGTACAGGTAATGTGAATAAAAAAATAATGATTTTGCAAGTGGTAAAGTAATTCAACTTGCACATGCAGTAGAGTCTAACTGCCTAGCTGATTTCTGACTTGTACCATGGCATTGCAGTATGTTTCCGATGCATTTGTTCCTAACATTTTACAGCTGGAACACTGACCCATCGAGTGCCTGAAGTGAACTTTGATTTTCAAACTTGAAATAACTTCATTTAGTTCAGTAATATACTCTTGTGATGAATACTTCTATCAATGAGGCAAAAAACCCTCCTAACTGCATCTGGGCTGCCCAAACTTTTTGAAATAAGATTGAAATTCTTATGTAAACAAAGGATTTTCTGAATGGTTAATTTTGAAAATCATTTCAAGAGAAGATAGACACTATGTTGATGTATGAAGGTGCAGGTTTTCTTTAGAATCAGAAGTTGGCATCTTGAGAACTACAACGAAAGATACTTTTCACTTAGGTTTTTTAGATTCTGTGTATATTTCTCAAGACAGTTGCCTTAGAATTTAGAATAGTGGCTTTGGGAATAGTTAAGTCCAATGTCCTTTGAACAGAACGCAGCCATGTACTCAATTCTTGCCACTTGAAATCTTTATCTGGAAAGGGTAATTTTTGAAGCCAGTTCTGACTCTGCTCAAAGAAATGACTGTTCAAAGCACGTCACAACTATTGAACATTTATTCCATGACTCAGTAGAGAAGTGTTAATAGTTTTGCTTTAAGGTTAACATCTTAATTTTCTATTTTCAGTCGGCAGGAAGAATGGAGAACAGCAAAGGGAGAAGAAGAAATAAAGGTGTATCGATCAGAAGAGAAAAGAAAACATGTGATGAGTCACATTCAGAGAGAGAACAAAATACCTACTTTCTCTAAGGTAAGCAGACACTCGTACTTTATCACACTAAGAGGCATAAAATGAATGTTGTTTGTTAGGCCACGTGAGTTTGCGTAACTATTCTCGGTTTTAACTTTGAAAATCAGGGGCAGGGGAGTCTGTTTATCTCCACAGAATGAGGACATATGTCCACACTGATTTTTCACTGTGCTCTGAATAAACTGAGATTGCTCTTAGAACTCCCCTGCGTGAGAAGCATTGTGAATCTGGTTCTTGGAATGTGCTTTGCTGTAGGGTGGCTGTCACTGTTGATCAGTACATCTTGATGCAGATGTCTAGAGTATGACCTAGTGTTCTGTGGAAACGTTAAATTAATACTTAAGTCATAGCTCTTTAATGCATTTATGTTAGCCTCCAATTGAGGAATTGGGTATTTTCTGTCTTGCTGGGCTAATAATTGTTATGCAAATTTCTGTGGTATTTCTTAAAACATGCATTTTGCTGAACATGGAATGTATTTTTCAGAAAAGAATAAAAGGGGAAAGAAGAAATAGAAGGGAGCAGGCTGTGTTAAAAATTACACTGTCATCGTAACTGATTTTCATAAACCTTTGAAAAAAAATAAATCTTACAGCCTTTATAGCAGTAAGAAAATGAAGGCTGCACATTCTGTATTTACAGAAATGACTTCAGATCTTTTTAATTTAGAAATCAGTTTTATGTGTTCTTCACATTCTCTTTATGCTTTTGTAACCAGCCAATAATTTAGCATTTATTTATGCTGAATAACCAACCAGAATCTCTAATGAAAGAAGTAAACATTAAACAAATGGAAAGGAGAACACATACCTTGCTTTCCTTAATATTCTAAACAGGACTATTTATTCCTTAATAAAGACCTTAGGAAAATACATGCCTCCAGGATTTCTTGAAGCTGTCCACTGAAAAGTAAAAATCATGAAATCAAATGTGGAAAAATCTTAAGAAAGTAAATGTATAAACCCTGTGCAGATATTGACCACACACTTAATTCCTATGATATATAATTAACATTCTTTGGGAGGAAGGGACTGATACTGTAAACAGTCTGAAATAAGTTTAATGTGCTGAGTACTGCTTTCAATTTCTTTCTCAAATGTCTTGCTTTTAAATTACATGCATTGCAATTAAGTGTTTGCTCAAGAATAACTGAAGATTTTTTATTTTATTTTTTTTCAATTTATCTGCCAAATTTTGTTTCCAGAGATATGAAGCTATTTCTCCTTCATGGTCTTGGAGGTAGTCATGGTAGAATATCATAATATGATATATGGACAGTTGGCTGAATATGAGCCAGCAGTGTGCCCAGGGGGCCAAGAAAGCCAATGACATCCTGGCTTGTATCAAGAATGGTGTGGTGAGCAGGACTAGGGTAGTCATCCTGCCCCTGTACTCAGCATTGGTGAGGCCTTGCTCCGAGTACTGTGTTCAGTTTGGGGCACCTCAGTACAGAAAGGACATGGAGGTACTGGAGCAGGTCCAGAGAAGGGCAACGAGGCTTGTGAAGGGCTTGGAGAATCAGTCCTATGAGGATAGGCTGAGGGAGCTGGGGCTGTTTAGTCTGGGGAAAAGGAGGCTGAGGGGAGACCTTATCGCTCCAGTACCTGAAAGGTTCTTACAGTAAGAGTGGGGCAGGTCTCTTCTCACTGGTGTCAAGTGACAGGATGAGGGGAAATGGCAAGTTGCACTGGGGTAAGTTTAGGTTGGACATTAGGAAACACTTCTTTACAGAAAGGGTAGTTAGGTACTGGAATAGGCTCCCCAGTGAGGTGGTTGAATTGCCATCCCTGGATGTGTTTAAGAGCCGTTTGGATGTGGTGCTCAGGGATATGATTTAGCAGAGGGTTGTTAGAGTTGAGGTACTATGGTTAGGCTGCGATTGAACTTGATGATCTTTGAGGTCTCTTCCAACCTGAGTAATTCTATGATTCTTTGATTCATAAAATTTAATAACTCTTTCTCTCAGTAACAACGGAAGATGTTCCAAGCTAATTTTAAATAATAAGGTTGAAATGAGGGGATGTATTTTGATACCGAATTGTAGAGTTTCTTCCTGCTTACTTAAGCTACATCTCAGTCAAAACTTCTCTCCTCTGAGAATTTATACTGGCTTACCTTTGTATTTTTAATTGGCTTATAGTTGTCCTAAAATATCACTGTAGCATAAAAATAGTGGACTAGTTGGTCTGGAATTTTGGTTTCAGCGATTGTTTTTATTACATTTTTGAAAGAAAGAAAATGATATAGAAGTTGTCCTATGTATTCCTTCTAGACATTTCTTCCCTTACAGTCCTACAGAGGAACATGTAGCTTAGGAAAAACTTTCCTCACTTTCTTCTGTTAACCCAGAGAAGAGTGTGTTCTTCATTTATCTCATATCTGAAATATTTGTGATCTAGATTCTTATGACCAGAATGTATGGGTTTATGAGTAAGGTAACTTGGCCAACCCATTAGGCACTTTCCTCCTTTATTCTCAGGAAAGTGCAGACAGTCAAGATCTCTGCATTTTAGTATGAAGTTTTCCATTCAGTAATTCTTGTTGAATTCAGTAACCATTTGCAGACATTTATAAAAGTGATACCACATGATACTTATTTCTTATGGCATTTCAGAAAAGAAAACTTATATTTTGTTTATTCTTTGTTACATCTTTCATATTGGAAGACTTGGGTTGATGAGAAGTGTAATGATAATTAAAATCCTTTGAGATAAGCCTCAGAGGGATTCAAATGTAAGCAGATATCAAATGGACTTGAAATAAGCAATTCTGCAGGGAGAAAAGGGTGCTTGATCCCAACTGGTTAAGTTTCCCAGTTAGATAAAATGCTGTGATTTTAGTAAGTTTTATTGCTGTGTATCATTAGCACGAGTACATTCTTGCTTTATAGAGTCAAAACAATAGGAGTAGTCATCTGAAATTGTCATCTTCTGTAATCCATAATAAAATGAAGGACAAGGGAAGCAAAGCAAGACTGATCTCATTTCAAAAACTGCAGTGAGACTTTTTTGATTTTTCTTTTTTTAAATAGGAATTAACTCAGCAGCTCTTCTGTTGCATTTCTTTACGGTGACTGTGTGACTTTAATTACAAACTGTGTTACACTGAAGATACAACTAGAAAATACCATTTAAATCTTTCTGATCTTTCAGAAACAGCAGGTTCCGATACTCATACCTTGTAATTTATATTTCAGTGACGTTGCGACTGCAACCCTTTCCGTAGCTTAGTAGATTCTTAAGAATTTTGTGAGTAGTCTAAAGAAGATGGGTATCACTTCAAGCATAATATCAGGGAAATATTTCTTTCCAGTAATATTCAAGCCTAAAAGTTATAGCATGAAGAATTGTACAACATTGTCATTCTACAATAACATCAGCTGATCTTGAAAAAAGTTAAATATTGTTCTAATTAAATTTCAATTATACTTGTGCGGTAGGAAATACTATTTTTATATCAACCTGTGAAATTTCTGTCCGTATAATAATGGTGAAGTAATATTTTTTACTCTTCTTGATAAAATGACTCAGAAATGTGGAAGAAGAAAAGTGGAAAGGAGAGCAGGAATTAATCATAGCATTTTGGATTCCAGGCCAAAGTGTAGATAAATAGGGGAAAACAGAGAGCATTTATAATAACTTTTTAAGGAGATTCCCAAGTCTTATTACAAATTTTTATTACAGGGTATGTTGAAAATTAGTTGTGAATAACATATTTAACAATATCTGTAGCTTAGCTTAAGGTCCAGTATTTGGCAAACTGGTATTTTTAATTTATAACATATCCAATTTATCAACATATCTGTTGATGCTGGGGTTCTAATATTGGACACCTGCTTGTGACCTACTACTTTGCTAATAATAATAAGACTGATTTCTGTGGTGATAAGGAAGAAGGAATGATTCTCAGAGCACATCCTGCTGGCGAGGAAACAATGATAGCTTATCAAGATTCCTGCAACTGTATAAAAGTGTATTAGTGCTTTGCTTCCTTCTGGAGTCAAGGTCTTAAGAACAGTAGAACACAGTACTTTAATTTGGAAGTTGCTAGGATGCCTCTGAGTTTCCACTGTATCAGTTGGTGTTCAGAAAAGGTGTAAAGAAGTCCTTCAGCTCTGTCCAGATATGTATCTGTCCCTTTCAAATGCAGAAATACCATCACTTGTATCTCACAGGAAAATTGTTCTGACAGAAGCTGTAGTTTCTAACGTATCAATAGATGTGCTCTGATACTGAATGAAAGCCCTGGATATGATACAAGGTACTTGTCAGCATGTGTGACGGTTCATCAAAGTATACAGAGAGAGTGAGAGTGATGATTGAACCTCAAATCATATGTAATCTTGGCTTTATTTTCAAACTTCACATTAGAGAGTGCAATTTCAAACTCTTTTCTTTGGAATATCTATTGAAAAAAGACCTATCAGCTGTGTTCCCTCAGCCATTGTTGAAGAGGATGGTCATAGTTTCCGTTTCCAAAAAAGAAAAAAAAGAAAGAAAAGAGGAGAAAAAAAGAGAAACAGCTTTTACTGCCTTTTCTTTCCACTGAAAACTTTATCTTTAAACTTTAACTTTAAACTTACCACCAAATAAATGAGGATCTGCATTGCCTACAGCCCCTCATTACGTTTTGGCAATGTTGTGGTGAATAGGAGTGGTGTCAAATTGCATGTTTTGGCGGGATGTGTAAGCTGTGTACCTTTGTGGTCTCTGCTTGAGCAGGGCGGTTCGCTGAGGTGATCTCCAAAGGTCCCTTCCAACCTCAGCTTTTCTGTGATCTTGTTCCTCGTGGGCAACAGCTTTTTAAGATTCTTGTTTTGATTTTCTAATAACCAATCTTATTGCTGAACAGAAGTTGGTGTGTGAATTTTTAGGAGTTTTAGTTCTATAGAGAAAATGAGTAAGCAAATTTAGTGTAGTTTTACCATAGTTTCTGCAAAATTAACGCTTGTTACAGAGGGTACTTGACTCATTTGTTTCGTTGGACTTAGCCAGTCTCATTTCTGTTGTCATTAGTTCTTCATAAAATATTTCATGATGCTAAGAGCTGGATGGGCTATATACAAAAGCAGTGATTCCCAGTGGGTTTGCTATGAAAGTAACAGAAACAAGTTGTTGTAACAGTGGCTTTTGTAACCTGTCAGTAATCAATCCTGAGAGCCTGACAAGAAGTGAGCATCCCTAGAAGGCTGAGGGCAGAATGTACTGTGTGATGGACTGAGCTGCTAGTCTTAGGGCTGCCTTAGAGCTGGTCTGGGTAACAACAAGGCAGCTCAAAGAGATCTGGCATGTGCTGCCAGTGAGTCCAGAAGGAATGCTGTAGGTTTCAAAAGTCTGGGCAATCTTGAAATGTTGATTGTTAAGCAGTCCTGCTAGAAGTGTCTTCAAGCAGCTGTGCTGTCAGCTTCTCAAGAGGGGGACATTCGTGGCTTTCCCAGCTTGAATTCACTGGACAGAATAAACAAAACACACTTAATAGAACACAGAGTACTGTGTGTTGGTCCTGTGCGCTGCAGTGGAAACCTTAATGGTATTACACAGCATTCTGGACTACCCAGGTGGACAGGTGCTGTCATTCCTGACAAAAAAAACATGCGTCTTCCAACATAGAGGATAAGAGAAAAGCTCTAGCTATCAAGCTTCTGCATTTGACTAAGGAAAAGCACATCACAGCTGCTTAGCAAAGTTTTACTGTGTTTTTTAACAGGAAGTTGTTTTTAGTGAGGAAAATTTAACCTTTATGAACCAACTTTCATCATATAGGGACAAGAAAGATCACAGTCACAGAACAACCCTGTCTGAAAGGGACCTCAAGAAATTATCAGGTCCAGCGTTTCATGGGAAAAGGGAGCCTAGATGTGATATTACCTAGCACCCTCTGCAAATGCATCTTGAAAGCCTCCAGAGATGAAGTTATTATTCCATCTCTTGTTTTTTTTGTCTGTGCTTTCTTTACAATGTTTGAGGTTTTCTGATGAGGTTGTCCCTATTACTGCAGAACTGGTTCCCTTTCTGGATGCTATATAAATGTTTTAGGGCTGAAAACTTTTTACACCTATACTGTATGGGCCTCAACAAGGGGGCAGATTTTAACTTGGGGATGATGGGGTCCACACCAGAGTAGCTTTGTGAATCTCCATGAGGGCTGATGTCATAGCTTTGTCTTAAACGGGGGCAGCATAAAATAGCAATTACTTCTGTTTTGGAAGTGAGGTGATACAAACCTCATGGAATAACATTACAACAAAATGCCATTGTTCAAAAAGAAAAAGAGTCTAAGAAGACTAGCTACAAGCAGTATGTTCTACTAGAATGCTCGGATAATATTAATACCTTTCTGCTGTTTGTTCCAGTTCTGCTGACGTTTTTCAACTATATCATCACTTGATAGATATCAGGTTTCTGTTAGGGAAGAAAGGGAACACGGGGGGAGCATACCACCTTTTGTTGCATCTAGGGAAGAGTGCAGAAGCTGTTTCATTGGGACTGATCAGGCCTGAAGTTCAAGTACACATGTGAAAAATATTACAACAGAAATCTTGAAATCAAGATGAAAGCACTTAAATGCTATGTAAGAATGGGAGACCAATATAGGGTTGCATACTTCAAGTGTTGAAAGCAATTGTTTGCATTACATTGTCTAAGCTTTGTAAGAACTTGTTCTTTACAAGTGACTTTCATTTATTGAACCATTTCGTGCACCACCTTACCATTTAAAAGCCTTGACATAGCATATAGAGATGACTATTACTAAGGGTTGCGTTATTGTGTAGTGTCTTTAACAGATGTGATGCTTTAGGTGAAAAAAAAGACATGCTTGAATTCTCCAAAGAGAATGTTCTCCTCTAGACAGCGTTAGTTTTATACTTGTGATGTGTTTTGAAATTTCTGATGTTGTATCATCTACCTACAGCAAAAGCTGCTTCCTATAATACAAATGTTAAATAAAACTGTGTATACTAATAAGACGCATACTCAAAAATAATCTGTTTTGATTCTCATGTCTTCGCAGAACCATTCTCATGATCATTTACTAGACAGTAGTGACTCAAGAAAACAGCAAGCTAACCAGCACAACTACCGTACGAGGTATGCGGTAGAAGAACCTGCAAGGCCTGCTGAAGAGTTAGAAAATGGACACAGTTCCTCAGACGTAAGAGCCTTGTTTTCATTTCTGTTTGTTAAGCTCCTGCTTCAGCCAATTAAGCTTCTACTAAGTATTTTCTTTGTGCGTTTTCATTTATTTCTTTAAAAATCAATGTTGAATCATGTTTTCATGTGCATTTATGTGTGTTCAGTTTTGCATAAAAATTGACAAAAAGGGATTTAACGAAACCATTTTGCAAAATAAATGCTTGCAATATTAAATCTTTCCCAGATGAGCGAACCTAAAAGCGTGGCCTGTGTAGCCTATTAGTATTTTCACCTGCGGGCAGTCTGGACAAGATGACCTCTAGAGGTCCCTTGCAGCCTGTGCTTCTGTAAAGTAGCTACAGTGGAGAAATGGGTGTTTATAATTTGTCCTGATTTTCTTTGATAGCAATTAAAAAATAAGAAAAAATAGGGAAGCACTACATTAAAAAGTTCTGGAAATAATTTTCTTTAGAAGAAAACTAGCCTTTTGAAATGGGGATTGAGAAACACCAGGGACTTGCCTGTGTGTTGAAAAATATTGCTGTGTTCTATGCATCTCTGCAAAAACACTTCATTTCCATTCATCTAAAGAAGTGTGAATTCCAAAGAAAATACTTTGTTGTTTTTTTTTTTTCCTGTCATTGTCCATCTCCACTCCTCTCTGCCCTTTGATAGGAAGGGGAAGTAGTTGTTGCCAGTGGTGGAACATCAGAAGATGATGAAAGAGCATGGCACAGTGATGGCAGTTCTAGGTAAGTGACAGTACACCTCAATGTTCTACATACCAATTTAATTAATCTTATCTTTACTTCAAACAACCAGCGATATCAAAAATGTACATTTAGAAGATGACAGAGAACATAAAATTTTCAGGATTTTTTTTTTCATATGTATGATTGATTAACTTAAAAACCAGGAACTGTTTCACCCTTGTTTGCTATCGGTAGAAGTATTTCCTGGTTTTTGGGAAGGTTCTTTGCAGGTGCACATGCTTCAGGCACGTAATTGCAGTTTCCTATGACTAACAGTCTGAGTTTTGTGACCATGTCTGCTGCTCCGTAGCTTGAAATTAAAGCAAAGACTGCGGTTGTTTTGAGCCATTGCTGCTTCTTGAGCATGACTTTTTGTTGTTAACTTTAGCGCAAAGCTCTTCAAAGCCAGAAGACATGAGAATAATATTTGGAATTTAAAATATATCATCTGAACTGACCAAGTTGGGTTTATTCTAGTGATACTAAAAGATGATTATTACAAGAGTGAATGATTTCAAAGCTTTTGTTTTACCACCATTTAAACTGAAGTTAGAATATATGTTTTTAGGCACCGTTTTTAAACTACTAAAATATTGTAGTTTTCTTTTTTTTTTTTTTTTTTTTTTTTAAATTTCTTTATTTCTTTGATATATCACATGCAGTGACTACTCTAGTGATTATTCTGACTGGACAGCAGATGCAGGAATCAATCTGCAGCCACCAAAGAAAATTCCTAAACTTAAAACAAAAAAAGCAGAAAGTAGTTCAGAAGATGAGGAAGAACCTGAAAAACAGAAGAAGCAAATTAAAAAGGAAAGGAAGAAAGGGAGTGAGGAGAAAGATGGACCATCAACATCACCAAAGAAGAGAAAACCCAAAGAGAGAAAACAGAAGGTTAGACACATTTTGTGTATTAATAAGTGATCATTCTAAGCATCCTAACAGAATTCTATGACTGATTCAGTAATGTTAATTTAAAAACATGTTTTATACCAGTAATAATTGAGGAGTACTGAGTCATGTAAGTCAATAGATTGTTGTAATTACGTGCTTTCTAAATATTTAGCATTTCACTGAAGGAACACTTAATGGCTTTAACACTGTGTTGTCTTGAACCGTAAATTTCATTTAGAGAGGTGTATTGATGTTACATGTGCCTGTATTTTTTTTCATTTGTACTGACAGTCTCAACATTTAATTGCAATTTCTTTTTAGGTCTGCACAATCATGTCATTTTCTATCAATTCCACAGTGTATGATATTTGAACTATATTTCAGTTATGCTTCTGTCAAGTAGAACTTCAGTTGACCAGGATTTTGTTAATGCCTGTTAGGGTTTTGTTTGCTTTTTTGTAGCTCCTGTTTTAGGTCAGCACATGAAGACTTTCAGTGATTTATGTTATTTTCATATTTTTGATGAAACATTTGCTTTTTGTTTGGTTTGATCAGAAAAAATTGTTCTTTCTTTATGAAGACCAGTAGTGATTTATCTGCTTTCATAAGTGCAAAGCTTCTATTTTTGTAATACCTACGGAAGCAACTATATCATTTAAGTGATGAAATAACCATATTTTGGCTTATTTTATAAGATCAGGAGTCCTGACTAGTTCTCAAGATCACTGTTTCATCATTTTGCCTCCAATTAGATGGTAGACTGATGAAACAGCCAACATGCATGTTAGCATATTATCATTAATGAACCTTCAGTAAAGTCATAAAGAATGTTAGGTGGCAGTCTTACTCTTAAATCAAACAGGTTTTAGTTTATTGTATGCAATATATTTTTTTATAGGTTAAAGCCCTAGTTTAGCCTTTTATTTTAACATATGGAATCAGGTAACAACCTAGCATTTCCACTTGGGTTAAAACTGAACTGAGTGTCTTAGGAGGACTTGCATCTATTTTGGTCTCAGTTATTGCTATGACAGAGGTCTTTGATTCAAGAAATGTCAGACTTAAATATTTCATATTTAAAGACCTTCAGGAACATCAGAAAATGATCTCTTCAATCCTGAGTCTAGATAGGGTTAAGTATACCCATTATTCCTGACTGATAAGCCTTTGAATATTTTGTGCTAGACATTCTACTGCCTTGCTGGACAGAAAGCTCATAGTCTTACTGGTAAAAGTTCTTTCTGTTTTCTGAATCGGAATCAAACTTGGATCTTTCCACTGGAAAGAAAGAGGAAAGAAGTACTAATTATCTTTGTATCTAGGCACAAAATTATAGAAGAATGTTTTTTCTATTGATGCACTGGCTGCCAAGATCTTGAATGGTGCTTTCATTTCTAATCCCCCTCCAACATCAGTCTGTGTAAAAATTAATACAAGAATGAAGGAGTACATAGGAAGATCAAAGAGTGTTTTTCTATGTTAGGGCAGACTAACAGACCGACTTCTCTCAGGAAGGAAGTTTGGGGACATCTGACATAAAACCTTTTATAAACTGGTCAGTAGTTTAACAAACAATATGGAAGATTTTCTTACTTATTTTGTTACACAGAGACATCCAGTAGCAGACATGAAACTCAAAAAAGTTTTCCCCATTCTCTTCCTACCTCCTCAAGAACAAAACCTGAGTATGGTTTTTCAGCTTAAGACCCAGCATCTCACTATTCAGATCAGGCCTGACCAAGAATGATTTCCAGTCCTTATGAGTTATCTGTTTCCTGGATGTCATCTTTTTGAAGGATGGTGGTTTTAACATGGCTTTAACAATGAGAAGGATAAGTGTAGAAACTGTTCATTGAACCTTGTTGCTAAATAGGAATTTGTAGTCATAGGTTCTTAATAGAAAAAGAGCTAAAAGTCAAGACACATGCAGCTTTTGAATTAACAGTTTTTGTTGTAAGCATTTTATCTAATTGGTTCAAGAGAATGGCATATTTAAGTTGGCATGAGACTTCATTTTTAATAAATTCAATTATTATTACAAAAGATGGTTATTTAAACAAATCTTCAAATTGTTAATACTTTTGGTTTTGGCTAAGTTGGGTTTATCTTCACATTGTCACTGTGTTCCTTTTTACATTAAATATATTAGAGAATTGGCAGTCACTTTTTAATGAAGCACTTCCCAAAACACAAGGCTGCCCTAAATGTTATTTTACTTATGCTAATCTTGCGTGTGCATTTTCTTTAGAGGCTGGCTGTAGGAGTTCTGGCAGAAAATGGTTTGACACTGGAGGAATGGCTGCCTTCAGCATGGATTACAGACACTGTTCCTCGTCGGTGCCCATTTGTACCACAGATGGGGGATGAGGTATTGTAGCTTTTCCCCTGCATTCTTTTTTCTTTCAGCTTGTTTCTGCCTTTTTAAAAGATAATCAGCTTTTTTTTCTTTTCTTTTCTTTTCTTTTTTTTTTTCCCTCCACTGTTTTAATACCATTTATTATTGGAATATTTTGGATTTTCTTCAAAACATTCTTTGATTAGGTTAAAATTTGCTTTAGCTTCTGAAAGGCTTTTCCATACTTAAAATGTTTTGCACATGGTGTTGCTTTGTCGTGACCTTTTTATTCCATGCTGTTGCAATAACATTGCTGTTTCTACTACATTCAGAGTGTGGCTTTCCTTTATGACACATTTATAGAACTTTTGTTTCTGAGCTGCAGCTGTTCATGGGTACCAACTTAAAAGCTGAACCAGTGGTTGCACATGCAAATTTTTACTTGTGCTTTTACTGAATCCAGTTTGCAGCGTAACTATGTAGTAATGATATGAGTCTGAAAAGAGTAGCAGTTCAAGTCAGTATTTCAGATAGAGAAAGTGCTTAGGTACTTAGACAGTCTAGCAAACATGTTTTGGAGACAGTACCTTTCAAAAGATTGAATTCAAACAAATACATTTGGTGCCAGGTACCTTCTGGATACAGTGAAGTAGCCAGGGATTCATCATTACCATGTTACCAGAAGACATATCATACCAGTTAAGTAAAGTAAACTCCTGTGTTTGGTCTGGTACCTGCAGAATAGCGCTGTATACCAGTAATATGTAAGCAGGCTACATTCTTTTGCTGAAAAAACTGTGATCCAGTGAACAGGGAATTTCCTATCCTGTGCCTAGAAAGCAGGAGTAGTTGCGTCAATAGAGAGAATGTTTGTAATGGAATTGCTCAGTCTGAAATTCTCTCTCTGATACTTTCTTTTCCCAGATTTGTTTTAGGATGGTGATTACTTTCTTCTCACTAGAAAGTAGCTCTCAAGGTCCACAGAGACAAAAGACAGATTTAATTAGAGAAACGTGATAAAAAAACTGATCTTCCAGTTTGTGAATGTTTTGGTGGGCTGGTTGATATGTTTTATAAGATTTGGAAAGAAAGGAGTTATAGATTTGTTTTCTTAAAGCTGTGCAAACAAGAAACAACAGTAGTGCTGTATTTAGTTATATTCAGTGCATAAGAATAGCATGTACCATCCCTGTTTCCTTTTTGCATACTGCCATTTAAAGTCCTGTCATGTGTCTGGAGGAACAGTGGGAACCATATGACAGAAATGGGACTGTAGTTCAGCTTGTGTGATTACCCAAATACAGTGCATATCTCTGCAGTATTTGCTCTTCACGTGATAAAGAACATTTGTGACTGGGCACTAACACAACATCCAAAAGCAGTAATTGATTAAGATTAAAAATATTATTCCCTGGGAAAGGGCACAAAGTCTTTTTTCCGCAGATAACTTCCTAAATTGTTGTTGGAGCAGAGCTCAGAGCAATTTAAAATAAATAAATAATAAATCCATTTTTATTAACTACATTTATTGTATTTGTGTAGAGGCTTAATAGAAACAGTAACTGTGGAAGGAATTAGTTGTAGCCTATGTCTCTAAGTGTGAATGTGTAGCAAGAAACAGTTCTACCTTCTCTTGCCAGTTACATTCTTTGAGGATATTGCTCATGTCAAGTACCCTGAAATGTAAAGGTATGAAACATTTGTGATGTGAAGCTGAAGTCCTTCTCTATGTCAAAGGGAAAAAAAAAAGTCATAGGACATTAAGAAAACTCAGTAACAGTGGAGCAGTGGAGGTAGAAGCTTAACAGATGCTCTCTATAGTGTTTTGTGATACAACTGTTTTGTGAAGCATGTGAAAAATAACTGGTAGTTTTACTGTGGGCCGTTTCCTCTGCTTTGTTTGTTGTGTTAGGCCTTCACATTTAAACTGTTGTTCCTTCATCCTACTACATTCCACAATGACTTTTTTTTTTTTTTTTTTTTTAACCGCTTGGTTACAGCAGGGGCTTATAACAAGAAATGTTCATCCAGTTTCTATTAAAACTAAATTCTGAGTTGTGGAAGTTTGTAGTGGAAAATACTTGAAATAGTTTGTTTCAAGTGCTTAAAATATCTGGTTTTGTTCTTGTCTTTGTTAGTCTGTTTATTTGGTGGTATGGATGTGAAGATCTTCCCAATAGAATAGTCAGTGTAGTTCTTGTTCAGAAAAGGTGCAGTTAACTATATACTCCATTTAGTGATGCCTGATTGTCATCTTAGGGCTGTCTTTCTGTGTTGAATAAGCAAGTGGATTAGTGGGATTTCTTACTGTAATGGAATTGTGCTATAGCGTGATAAGTGGACAGTTTGGGCTTTGCTGTTGATGTTGTTCTAGTTTAACATGTAGTTTAGGATGCTTTCCTCATACTGTACATCATTTCCTACTTTTTTTTTGTCTAAGCAGAAGAGTTTTTATGATACCTGCTTTGTCTGTCTTCTAAATTTCTATAAGAACTTGTGACTTATGCAGGAAAAACAAGAAGCAGAGAAGTTGTTGATAAAAGAGAGAGCGCGTACATTGTACGACAGCAGTGCACTAACATTCTGATTGCTTAAAATCTTAGTCAGATAACTGTCTCCTTTCACTTTTAGGTCTACTATTTCCGACAAGGTCATGAAGCATATGTTGTAATGGCTAAGAAGAACAAAATATATAGTATTAATCCCAAAAAACAACCATGGCATAAAATGGAATTACGGGTATGATTTCTTTTTTTTTTTTTTTTTAAGGTATCTTAATATAAAAAGGAATTTTGGAAACTAGCTCAAGGAAGATACTTGATACAGACATTCCTAGTATTGAGATCTTAAGATATATGTAAGGGGGAAAATTTTACCTAAAAGCCAAATTAAATAATACCTTAAACTGTACTTCTTCCTTGAATTATTTGAGCAAATATCAGTTAGTCTGATTTTATTTTTACTTCACTTATATCACATAGCAAAATATATTTCAAACAAGTTACAATACGGAATTAAATACTCGATTATTTGACGTGTGCTGGCAGAAATCTGCTAATTTTGGTACACTCATACTGTCATGTTTCAGAAAGTTGTATGACCAGTGAACTTAAAGATAACTAATATAGCATTTTGTTTATTCCAGGAGCAAGAGTTAATGAAAATAGTTGGGATTAAATATGAAGTAGGATTGCCTACTCTCTGCTGTCTTAAACTAGCTTTTCTTGACCCTGATACGGGTAAACTAACTGGAGGATCGTTCACCATGAAGTAAGAAAAGCACTGTTATATTCAAATTGGAGCCTTTCCCCCCCACCCTCCCCCTTTAATTCTGGATTGTTTTGAAAATTAGTGACTAGAACTGTAGTTTTTGAAGGTTTGAAGTCAAAAGGTTGAATTATTACATAAGTGCCTCACTTTGTGTTTTTTATTACTTATTAGTTGTGTGTTCTGTTGTATTTAGGTACCATGACATGCCAGATGTCATTGACTTCCTAGTTCTGAGGCAGCAATTTGATGATGCAAAACATAGACGATGGAATATAGGTGAGTTGTGTGGAGTTTCTGGGTCTTTTTGATTGATATATATATATATATATATATATATGTATGTATGTATATATATATATACAACATGGTGGTATATCTGATTGATATGATTCAAACTGGTTAATACGAGTTCATAACTCTTAACAACTGTGTTTAGATGAACCTTGGTTCATTGTTCAGTTCCTCTTCTGGGTGGTAAGAATAGTGTTAGAATAGTCTCCTTTTGTGAGACTACATGAAACACTAAAGCAGAGGTAGTAGTTATGTATGGGATTTTTTTGTGGTGGTGGTGAAAAGGAAGAATATTTGCTTTATATATGTTATTTATAGTTTTTAATACTGAGGATTGCTGTGGTTTCAGTGTATCAGTCTTTAAGAGAACACACCTATAAAGGTTGAGAAGTGATAAGTTTTTCTTTCTACTCAGTTATGTATTTATTGCATCTCATTGTCTTCTGGTTGGACTAGAATACTAATATTTGAACTAAAACAAATTCTGATAGGATTCCTTGAGCATTTGCTATTCATCTAAGACAGGTAGACATACATATCTCATAGATAGCAGCCACTATAAGTTTAGCATGTATTTTATAGTTCCACCAAGCTGACATTGTCTGGTGACATTCAGTTTGGGAAAATTATATTAAATCCCTCCTTTTAATAAGAATTTTTGATCTAATGTCTACATAGGTAGCTTCCATGTATCCCACAGATGAGATCACACAGAGGGCAAAATAATGGTCAAAGGGATCTGTCTGTGGGCATTTTCAGTTATTTGCTCTTCTTACCTTAGCATTCTGTTCACAGAAGTGCTGCGGCTCTTGAAAAAATGCAAAGAGACAGCTGGTATATATCCCCTTATGTGTTTTTGAACTGCTTAATGCTCAGCACCATGAAAGTGCTCACAATCATACCTACTCATGTCTCTAAAACTGATCGCTGCGGAATCCCATGTAGGGAGACTGTTCTGTAAGAGCTCTTCAGGCTACTCTGTTGTGTAGAATACAGCATCAACCCTTCTTTTCATTTTGGAAGTTGCATTTCAGATTTTACTGGTATGAATTAGTTTGCTCTGTTACTTCCAGTACACTTAGCACTGAATGGAAGTTTTGTTCTTGTTATATATACTTGCAGTCTATTAAAAAAGAAAAAGTGCAGCAAAGAGAGCAAAACATCTTGAGAATATCTGTAGTCGTTAATAGTTCAGACAACCACAGCAAGTGTTTGAGCAGAAGGTTGTGGGCTTTTTCCTCTGTTTGAGTTTCTCGGAGGGGGACAAAAGCATTGCAGAAGGCTAGAAAGTGGTGTGCGTAGTCTTCAAATCTCTTGAAAACAGGAGTATACAGTTCTTGGAATCTCAGATAATTTAAATGATCTTTGTTCTTGGATTGAGTGAGGTAAATGCTTCACTAAAATTGTTTCTAAATTCTGTGGCATGTTTTATGGAAAATGTTAAAAATTATGATGACGTGTGTTCCTTGCATTTAAATAATGCTTCTGACCTTTTTGCTTAGCTCTAAGATTGCATTGCGATAGTGAACCATTTCAAGTCATCATAAATGACTCTGCAAACCTTTTGAGGAATCTTTAATAAATTAAGTTCTTCTATCAGGCAGATTGCCTGCAGAATAAAGGAAATGAGCCTCTGAGTTGCAGTTGGAAATTGTTTATACACGTAGCTGAAAAACACTTCAGAAACCAAGGAGAGTGAGCTCAGCAGCATGTACAAGTATTCCCTGTACAGATGTGTCAGTGCATAGTTATTTTAAGATAGCATGTGGCATTTAATGCAAGTAGATTTTAGTCTTGAAGGCGCAGCATTGCAATGTCCTAGTTCTGTATGAAATTAAGAAATACGTTCACATATAAGGGTCATCGAATTATATTTTCAAGCCATTGATTGTTTTTATTTATGCCCGTTCTTAACTGCTTCAT
Source organism: Excalfactoria chinensis (assembly GCF_039878825.1). Lineage (NCBI taxonomy): Eukaryota > Metazoa > Chordata > Aves > Galliformes > Phasianidae > Excalfactoria > Excalfactoria chinensis. The sequence continues at coordinate 29,677,947 of NC_092827.1, read as the reverse complement.
TTTGATTTAAAGGCAACCTTCACAACTAATCTAAGAGTTTCATTGTGGTTGTTTTTTTCATTTGTTTCTTTAAATAATGTGATTTGTATTTGTTGATGCTGCAGGCTTTTAAAGGGATTTCTCTATTCAAGAACAAGCTGAAGGTATCTGTGAACTGATTTTCTTCAGAGGGGAAATGTACCCTGTATTGATGAAATTATTTTGTGTTCTTACTCAGGTGACCGCTTCAGATCAGTAATAGATGATGCCTGGTGGTTTGGAACAATTGAAAGCCAAGAACCTCTTCAGCCCGACTATCCCGACAGCTTATTTCAGTGCTACAATGTCTGGTTAGCAAACTTATCTTCAGTCTGTTATAATTAAATATTTCATTTGACGTATTGACTGAGCAACTTCCTCTCATTAAATTCAGTCATGCATCTCACTGTACCAGTTTATTACAATAGTCTGTTAAATCTAAGTAAGTTATGTTACAAACATTTAATTAGTTTAAGCAATATTAGTAATTTAAATGTGGTTATTTTTTAAGCTGGGATAATGGAGATACTGAGAAGATGAGTCCTTGGGACATGGAGCTGATACCAACTAATGGTATGGTACATTATTAATTGAATATGCTTTAAGAGTGTATATAAAAAAGTAAAAAATGTATAATTTCACCTTCTAAGGAGTGGCGGGGTAGCCCACAAACCATTGCATTTAAAGAACATTGGTAATTATCAAACTAAATATGGACCAAGATAAATGAACTGACACTTTTCCCTTAGGAAAAAAAACAGGCTTAAACAAATAAATAGCCAGGAATATTACAAAAACTCTTAGTAGGCAGTGTACCATTGCAGTGAACTTGTTATGCATTTGGAGAGGTTTGCAGAGAGTCTGTGCGCCATGTCAGCTCTAAGCTGCCTATTCTCAGAACTCTTGGCATGCTTGCAGGTATCTCAACATGCACCAGTGGGAGCATTTAATAATAGTATGTTTTGCTGCCTGTTTGATCCAGAACTTGTGGTAGATAAACATACAACAGAACAGGCAGTACAGTAGGGGCACTGTTCCCAGGCCATGTACACAACATTGTACTTCTTTACTCAAATGTTTTGATGATTTTATTAAAGTCTGGTTAAAAAGCAAAGTAAAATGAGCACTTGTTCCTTCCATTTTGTGGGAAATTTTATTTTCTAATTTTATCACCCACACGTAACCAGACATAATTCTTCATTCTTTCAAGTTGTACATGTTTCATTTCTAGTTTTTAATTCATTTTGTGTCTTCTTTTAATTGGTAATTCTTATAAATAAGTCACAATCTAGACTGATAACATGACTAGAGTAAATACCTACAGTAAGCAGATGACTGAATCTGAATTTGTATCCACACTGCATCCACAAATGCTGTCTTGTGCTATAACTTCCTTTTAAAAAAAAGAAGAGCAGTGTGCATCGTTCTCTGAACAACTACCTGTTACATTATGAGTTGTTCAATTTAGTAGGTCATTAAGAATGCCAGACTGATGGCACCTCATTTTGCTTGCTTAGAAGTCCTCCTTTACTATTTGACTTGAGAAAATTGACAGTGTTGAATCCCTCCATGGTTGAATTCCTCTGTGGAGACTGTTTCAGAGTCCAACACTGATACCATTACCTTAAGCTATGTCTGAAGGTCATCCACTTCGAATCTTGGCTTCATTACCAAGAATTTGGGGTTTTAAGAAACAAACGTAAACTTTAATTATGATAAAAGTTTACCCTAATTAGTTGTAAAACAAATTCTGCAGTTAGCTGTTTGGAAGGCAGTAAATCCAGTGTAATGGAGGATCTGTGCACCAAATTGGATCATAAAGATTTAAATTTAAAATACAGCAATAAAAAGAATAATGAATGATTTGCTCAAAACATTTTTAATACAAAAACAATGTGTTTGTCTTGATTAGTGATGGTCTATATTTTGAATTAATTTTTCTCAATTGAGTAGATACATATGCATCATTAGGTACAAAGATGAATATTTCATTGAATTTCTGTGTTACATTCTAGCTGTATTTCCAGAAGAACTGGGGACTAGCGTTCCTTTAACAGATGAAGAGCGCAGAACACTGCTCTATAAACCTCTGGATGGAGAGTGGGGCTCCAGGACGCGAGACCAGGAGTGTGACAGAATTATTGCAGGCATAAACCAACTCATGACTCTAGGTAAGTCTGGAATATTATAGAAAGCACTTTTTGTATGTTATACAGTTTACAGTTCATGTATACTTCTGAAATTACAAAAATCAGTAACTGCTAATGTTGCAAAATAATAGTAACAGTGATGCACTTTCTATTTGATTAAATGGAACAGAACTTTATCATTGCACATTTTAAACTTTCATACAGTGAGTATGTACAAAGACTTGAACATTCTCCTAATTGTAAAAAGTAATTAATATTATATTTTTGGTAACTTGACACATACGAGCAGGGTTGGGTATATATACCACGCAGGTAATAACAAGTACTTGATTTTTGATGTTAGCTACTCAAATTACTTACTAGGGTTAGGAGTGCCAGCCTTAACGGTGCTACAGATAGATAGGAAAAAACCCCTCATGCTTAAAGAACGAGTGGATACCTGTGTCCAGGGTTCTCCTTTGTTAGCCTTGTTTTAACTCCACTTTTCTCCCCCACATCGCCTTAGCTGTGTCTGAAAAAAACCAGAAGTTCTGTAAAGCAAATATTGAGGATAAAGTAATTGATTAACTTATGAAAAGCCACTTGCTATTTGGATGTAGAACAATTACGCTTTAGAAGTAGAAGGCAGCTTTTGAAAAGGTAATTGTTAGAACGCTAAACACGTCACTACAACATTTATATGATGGACATGTAAGCTGGGGATACATCATACAGGCTGAATCACAAATGTCTGTGTATTCTGTGATAAGTCAGCTGTCTCTGGTCTTTGTGTAACAGTGGTCATAATTTACACATATGTAAGTTGCCAAAGATTTCTGATTTTGAATTATGTTCAAAAGTCCTAGAAAACCATTAACTTTTGAAATGCTTCTGACTCTCAAGTATGCTACATTACAACTCATTTGATGTTATAAGAAGCTTCCTTTTGCTTCCAAAATTTACATGCAATGCACTAATCCAAATTACAGAATTACATTTTAAAAATGTTAAGGAGAAGTCGTTTTGATTGTTTTCTCTGTGTTACGTATGTATATAAGAGTAATAGTTTCACATTTTGCATCTTTGTTAAGGCAGACTACTTAGTTTGGGACTCAACTGTAGCATATGCTGTGCATACTGGTCCTAAGTAACTGTTGCTTGAATGTTTATAAGAGAAACTTAACAGCCTTTTGAAGGAGAGAGTTTCTGTTTTTAAAAAACATTGGAGAGTTGCTTTGAAGGTGTTCTTTGCTTTTCTCTTTTATTTTCCTTTGAGGTTTGAAAAGTTAGGATGATGTCTAAGCAGACATGATGCTTCTAAGTATAGGGGGGGGAAGAAAAAAAGCAAACAAAATTTGTGCCAGGTGCATAGACTTAAACTGCCCGGTGGTCTCTGACTTTATGGTGGATCAGTATGAAATAGCTTCTTTGCTATTTGGTCAAGACAGGGGGGCTGTACTTCTATTTTATATGGAGAATGGCTTTTCCATGTATCTTAATGAGATCAAAATACTACTATGACTTTTATGGTGAGAATTTAATGAGATGTTTTGTTTGAAGATGAGAGAATGGCAATATAAAACTAAATGGAATGAGTGTGTCTTGTAAATAATAATACTGGATTGCATATCTTCTTATGTGTGTAATCCATATGCTTAAATTTACTTTTCAAATGTGTATATTTTGCATTCACTTGCTGTGTCTCTGAAGAGCATGGTGCTTCATGCATAATGGGATGGGTAGGCAATGCAGCACTTGTGCTGGAGTCATACATGCCAGCAAATACTTTTATATGTAAAATCCTACAAATTGTTCAGAGCGTCTAGCATGGTTATTACTGTTGTTTTTGGGTAAGTGCCATGTGTTTCAAACATGAATAAATAGCATATGTTGCAGGAGGAAACTTTAAAATTCTTGGAACTCTTGATTGTTTTTATGGTACATAACTTGGATTTCTTTTGATTTTTGTGTAGATATTGCATCTGCTTTTGTGGCTCCTGTGGATCTTCAAGCTTACCCAATGTACTGCACTGTTGTGGCATATCCCACAGACCTGAGTACCATTAAACAAAGGCTGGAAAGCAGATTTTACAGGTTAGAACCAAGTCTCAGTTACTGCTGTGAAATCCTGCTGACAGTGGTTTTGGTAGCTCTTAGTCTTGTTATACCCACCTTGGAAATGTGCACAGGTGTGCTTTTCTGTTTGTCTAATCTTCTATCCTAAAGGGATTGAACATCTCTTGACCAAAATGCATGTCACAATTATGTGGTGTAAATTCTTTATGTCACGTGAGATTCAAATTGCAAAGTAACTTAAGTTTCCTTCTGATATTTTTTTTTTAGTGGGAGAAACCTTAGACATCTCTAAAGCGTTTGCTTTATAATGCAGCTCTGTTTGTTTGATTTTAAATCTTGCATCATCACTTTGAGACATGAAATGGAACGTAGATTCTTAAATTATTGGCCCTGAAATTCTAAATGGTTGGACAGTAACAAAAGTAACTTTTAAGCTTTTTTATGTGATTTTGACTTTTTACCGTAACTGTGATTGCAATCGGTGTTTTTTATTTGCAGTAAAAATATCACCCATTAAGGAGGAGTTTCCTTTAAAATAATTCTTTTTCCTTTTTTGTCTTGGAAAATTTATGGCTTGCAGTTGCATCTCCCTCTAATGCTTTTGTTGACTTCATCCAAACAGGGCAAGGGGCAATGGTTCTGAGCTAAAAGGAGAGGAGATTTAGATGGCATATAAGGAAAAAGCTTTTTTACAGGAAGAGTGGTGAGGCTCTGAAACAGGTTGCCCAGGGAGGTGGTGGATGCTCCATCCCTGAAGACATCCAGAGTCAGGCTGGACAGGGCTTTGAGCACCCTGGTGTGGCTGTAGGTGTCTCTGTTCATTGCAGAGGAGAGCTGGACCAGCTGATCTTTAAGGGTCCCTTTCAACTCAAACATTTCTATGATTCTACAGCATGTTGATTTGGGCCAAATTTCATTTAGTTCCTAGCACTTCACATGTACTGACTGGAGATTGTACTCTAAACAGAAATCATGTTTTTAGTTTTTGAAGTATGCTTAGTTTTTATATGTTATAATGCCATAATGCACATACATCTGATTCCGTGTTAACTGTGTGATAATCTAGGTTTGGCTTTTCTAATGTACTGCTGCATCATCAGCAGTGGCAAGGAGTTTTCACTTGGGTTTGTTTCCTTTTGTCAAAAGCAATAGTTATTTTTGGTCATTGGCATAGGTTCTTTGGTACATTGGTTTTTACTAGTTCATAGGATTGCCTGGGCTTGGTTAGCTAATGGGTATTGCCTTGTGTATTACAGTGAATTATTTTCCTTTAACGTGTGCAGGAATGGCAGTTCAGATTGCTTGTGATGTCCTCTAGCTTTTCATGAGGCCTGCCCATGGGGCATTATTCCTCTTCTGAAACAAGGGTCTTGGAATGCCAGTGTGTTCCTGTAACGCACAGACATGCACAGCACTTATTTTGCTTTGATTATACGCTGTTTGTCACAATATTGTGACTATTCCTTAGTCAGATCATTAAATCAGATCTATGTGAGGAATTCTGATCATTGCCACCTATTAGAATAAGATGTGTACTTTTAGTACATTTTCATCATTACAGTTTTGGTAACTCTCAACTGTGACTTAAGAAGTGATACATGCTGGGTTATTTATATCATAAAAGATTGGTAATAGCTAAAGCATTACAGCTGATTCTTTCTGGGGAGTGCAGGCTGTCTGTATGATGTCCTGCAGAACAATGTGCCTGAGTGTATGTGTTTTTTTGATTTTTGTGCATCGAAAGATGCAGAGGATAATACATTCGAAGAAGAACATGAGGCTTTTTCTCCTCTTTTATAATACATTGTTAGAAATGTAGCCTGTTTTATACTGTTATTTTTCCACGGTCTTGACTCCTGCTCTTTCTTACGCAGGCGACTTTCTTCATTGATGTGGGAGGTCCGATACATAGAACATAACACACGCACATTTAATGAGCCTGGAAGTCCTATTGTCAAGTCTGCCAAATTTGTCACAGATCTTCTGCTACACTTCATAAAGTGAGTTTCTTAATGCATCTCTTGTCTCTTACCAAGGTACTTAGCTCTTTGGAATATAGGGTACGAGGAGGTGGTTCTGTAGCTTTAATAAGCCTGTTGTCTGCTGCTAGGGCAGAAAAAAAGAAAGTTCTGTTGTACATTAGGTTGCAAAACAAGATGAAGTTTTATAATACACTGACTGGAGACTTTTTACTACATAATAAACATGGGTCTGAGTATCTGTGGAATGATGGATATATTTTATTGTATTAGTGCCTTTCTTAGTGTAACTGGGAATTTAATTCTAAAATCTTTACAGCTGAAAGTGCCTGAAAGTGATGGTTGATGTACGCAATAAAAATGGGAGTCGGTAGATACAGTCTCAAATCTTTTTCGTGACTGTCTGTGATCTAAAGTTTGCTAGAGCTTATTATACCCGCTGTCCTGATTTGCTTGTAGGCTGCGAATGCATCTGCTTTTACATGGTTGAAATGGCAAGATGCTTCATTAGATGAACAAGATCTTAGTATGTTCTTTTAAAAACATTAGAATTATATGAGTGACTTGAAAAATCTAAGACTTCTGTAGCCACTCATAAATCTCTGAGGTTTGCAGTGCCTTCGATTTCTGACACTGGCAGAAATAGTGAAATATACTTAACTGCATCAGATGTTAAAGTTATAGTGAAACCCACCTTTAGGAATAGATGCACACCTGAAAGGCTTCATTGTTAATTTTAGTTCTTTAATGCCTTTACCCTATATAGCTTCTTTTCTTTTGATTAATTAAGCACACTGGTGTTATTAAAATTGTGTGTTTTTTAATTGACTTACCTAAATTACTGCAGTGCATGGCTGTTCTTATTTAATAATGGTCTACTTGTGCCGATTAATATACTCATTTAAGTGAGCTAGAAACACAAATAAAGTGCTTCTTATAAAGCTGAATAGGCTCCGAAGCCCTTTATGCAGTACAATACATTTTCCTAATGCTAATAAGCTTATGGTAAGGGATTACGGTTTTTCATTTTGAAATGTCACTGTTAAGCATTCTATGTTTTATGGAATATAGAAAATATTTTGCAGTTTCTGAGCAGTAATTAGCTTTTCTTATTAATGTGGTCCTCTAAGTATTCCTAAGGCACTAAACACTGTATCGCTTCATTTAAGCATGACTTCATAAATATTGTCCTTAATTTATGCAAAATACAGTTGATCCCATAGATGAAGATGAAAAATAACACCAGCATGTATTTCTTTTTGTACAGAGACCAGAGCTGCTATGACATCATTCTATTATACAACGCAATGAAGAAGAAAGTGTTGTCTGACTCTGATGAGGTAAGTGGTTGTGTCTTGAATGTTGTCAGTGCTTGATGGGAGAAATGAGACTGAAGCATCTTTCTCACTTGATGCAAAAGAACTTTGTTCTGTCACTTTAATAGAGTAGGGAATATTGCCAATTAGATGTTTCTTGTTAGTTGGGAAACTGGTAAAAATCCAGCTTCCTCTAGTCCTGTAGCACAGAGGGCTTTTCCTTAGACTTCTGAGAGATTCTCAAAACTGACAGTAGCACAAAATGCTTTCTAGAGAGATGTGGATAGAATTGTTAAGTCTCAAATTACGAGGCGAAGTATGAAAGAACTTACCTACTCATCTATGCTTATATTTTTTTTAACATTTTTATGCAACTCGTTATCTTACTCAAAGGAAGAAGAGAAAGATACAAATGTGCCAGGAACTTCCACTAGAAAAAGAAAGGTAAAAACATATTTTGTTGTTTATAGTGCATCAAATAATATGAAATGTCTTTGTAAACAAACTGGATTTAAAATTGGATGTCTTTAGTTGTGTTATCTCATTTTTGGAAAGTTTTGAACTGATTGTGACTGAAGCGTTGCTCTCCTGAGTTGTTATTGTAAAAGGATTTCTGCATGTGCTGTTTGGGGTTGGACTCATTGATCTCTGAAGGTTCCTTCCAGCCTCTACAGTTCTATGATTCTGTGATTCTGTTGCACGTTATTAATTAATTAATCAGAACTTGTGTCCTGCAGGGTACCCTTTACATTTGGTTTTGTAAAAAAGGGAGGTGGTTTATTGAATAAATACCAGACAATACTGTCATTTCAGGATCATCAGCCAAAGAGGCGGCTACGTAATAGAGCCCAATCGTATGACATTCAGTCATGGAAGAAGCAGTGCCAGGAGCTGCTGAATCTCATTTTTCAGTGTGAAGACTCTGAACCATTTCGGCAGCCGGTGGATCTCCTTGAATATCCAGTGAGTGTTTGAGAACAGGAAGGTTGATTATAATAGAATAGTTAGGTTTTTTCAATTGTGACCGTTTTTTCACCTCATTTAATTGAGACTTCAGACAGTATTATTGACAGAGCTTTTCTGTCAGTGCTTGATTATCGCCCTATAATAATGTTTATTATCTCTTTAATTTCAAAATAAAATGTGCATCTCTGCTCTCTTAAAAGAAATGACTGTGTTGTTAAGTGCACAGCTTTTGAGATTAAGATGCCTGTATCCTTTTCTGGGTGAAAAATGGTCGTATATGAAGTGAATATGTCTGGCTGCTTGTTGTGACAGATATTATTGTGGCACATTTTTTGTTTTCATTTCAGAAGTATATAAACTAAGAGTAATTTTCATATCACAGTCATCAAGACTGTTGCGGAAAAAGTATCCTTTGAAGCACTGCAGTAAAATATTAACTGTAATAACAATAACAACTTTCTGCCTGGATGATTTCACTGGAATGAAAATAGCTGTGAGCAGCCAGTTGTGAAAACTGAATGTTTTAACACAAAAGTCTTGTTGCCTTGGATCTCCGTTCTCTAAAGAATCTGATTAAACTGGGAGAAATAATTTGTCTCAATTAGAAAACCAGAAAGGATTCTCTCTCAGAAGTCAGTGGTTAGGTTGGTCTTGATGCTCTGGTAACATTTATTCACTGTTGTTTTGATGCTGTGCACACCATAATTTTTGAAGAAACGTAAACTTCGTGCTATGGCTAATTACGAGTAGCCACCCTTTGTGATTCAGATCTTTGAATGAGCAGATAAGGAAGGAGCACCTTACTGGGTTTGGGCATGAAATGCTCTCCTCCCTAGCTTTTAACATTCAGAGTCTCTTGCACAGGTTGCGTGTGTTCTGATGGATTAACTCAACATCGTGTGGGTATTTGAGCTTCTTATATTAAAGTTCTCCTGTAGCCTAGTAAAAATTCTGTGATTGGTTTGAATGGGGTTTGTGCAGTTTTCATTATTTCAGTATTAACTTTCTTAAACTGTCAGATCTCCATCCAGGTTTCAGCAGAAATACACCAGGACTATCATCAGATTGAAATATTCAAACTGCATGTTTTAATGCTAGTATGTGAAAACAATATGACACTTTAACAGATGTATCAAATTCATTCAGATAAAAATGATACATTAAAAAAATATATATTAATACTTTGTTTTTTAACAGGATTACAGAGATATCATTGACACCCCCATGGATTTTGCTACTGTTAGAGAAACACTGGAAGCTGGTAACTATGAGTCACCAATGGAGTTGTGTAAAGATGTGAGACTCATTTTCAGCAATTCAAAGGCCTACACACCAAGTAAAAGATCAAGGGTAAGACTTGATTTATTTATTTATTTATTTATTTATTATTGTTTAATTTTTTAAGTATATTTATGATTTTAAAAAATCTGACGGGACAGAAAATCAGAAATGAGGTGTTTTTTGTTTTTTACAGTAATCAATTAAATTTAATTATTTCTGGTTTTCAAATATGAATATTTCTGACAAGGTAGTGCAGCCTTGTATTTTGAAAGAAAGTTTGCTGTTTAAATGGCTGTACTTCCGATGTTCTGCTAGTTTGTTTCAGAGTGTTTCAAAGTAGATCAGGAGGGAGATCTGTACTGCAGGAAAGACTGTAGAAATGTGGTTGTGTGCACAGTAGTAGAAGAAATAGGATTTTCATCGTGCGTGGAGATGTGCACATATACATACCCCCAAATACCTCCACCTCTGAAGTTGTTCGAAACAGAAATATCACACAGAGAACAGAGAATAATAATGTTCACTAGAATATGGTGAGACAGTAAAGAGGCACTTGAACAGTTCTGTTTCCCAGAAATCTTGCACAGAATTATGCCTGCAAAGCCACTGTTATTAAGCAGAACAAATGGCTTAATGGGGGGGCGGAGGGGCCTTAAAAGAACTTTTTCAGTGGTTGTTCTCTTTGCAGTCAGTAGTAGTTCCACTCAGAGTTTGAACAGCCTGAAAAATCAGTCCCTTCTCCGGTCGTTATAACAAAGACCAAAGTTTTTGGAGTAGATCTAGATTCTGTTGTGATGTTACTTTATCTGCTAGAACCAAAGCAGGAGAATTCTGGTCATTGTTTTGGCTCCAGTGTGGCTTCAGTGGTTCTTCTGACATTGTTACCTTCTTTTCCATGTACTTCCTAATGGACTGTGTTATTAGAATTAAGCTTGTAGCTCCTTTGTATTTTACTTAGAAGCAAAAGTGGAGTGTTTTGTGGTTGGGCATTTTAATATTCTGGAAACTCTGCTCTCATGCATAGGCATGGCAGTGTTTTTATTCTCACTCTTACAAGTCAGTGATATTTTTAGTATCTTAGTCTGCATCACTGATGCTTTTCTTGAAAAGTAAATGTAAAATCCATTGGATTTTTTTTTTTTTTTCTTGGCATGTCAGACATACGTTTGTATCTAATTTCTACATATTTTCACATATTTTATGCATTTTCTTTGGATGTCCTCTCCAGAAACACTCAGTATCTGTCGCATCCACTGTTTAGTCTGGCTATCAAATAATTTGGTATGTCAACTGTTGCAATACTGTTTTTATGTTTCGTATTTCAAGACTTTTCTGTGTCCCTTCTTAAAGTGTTTAGTCAGTTCACTTGTGAATTTCTTTTTCCAGAATTAATAGCAGCTGTGTGCCATCAGTTAGCTGTGATCTAAAGTGAGTTGGATTGTGTCTCTCTGTAAGCAATCCAAGAACAGAGGGGAAAAATAAAAGAAAAGAAAAATGTGTGCCTACATAGTTCTAATTTGTCTGTTATAGTTATTGCAACCAACTCACCAGTAGTACTAAATCATCTCTAAGAGGAATAAAGAGGTGCTCAAATTTAGGATGTATGGGTGCAACGTAATGCAGAAGAAAATCAGTTTTCTTTACCCTGGGTATGAACAAGTAAATTCCAGTAGGGATCTTTCTCTATTGTTTCCTCAAAAGCTGGAAAGGAATACATTCTAGAAAGGCAGTTGGAAAGTGACAGCTGGAAACATGGCTTTTCTGGATTTTCGTTTTGCTTGTGCGTGCTCTTCAGTATAATATACTTCTTGAACTATGAGAACAGTTGCTACAAACTGGATTAGCATAAACGTGTTGCAATTTCTGTATATTTCTTTAAAATATTTCCATATTGGTCTGTACCTTTTCTAGATATTGCACCACAGTAGATAAATAAACTGATGCTTTGGAAGAATAGAAAACTTGCTCATTTAGTGCCTTTTTTTTCTTTTTTAGATCTACAGCATGAGTTTGCGCCTTTCTGCTTTCTTTGAAGAACATATAAGCTCTATTTTATCAGATTATAAATCTGCCCTACGCTTTCATAAAAGAAATACAATAAAGAGACGAAGGAAAAAAAGAAGCAGAAGCAGCTCAGTTTCCAGTAGTGTTGCATCGAGGTACGTTCATTTCTTTATGGTTTTTGTGAAGGGCTGTGCGTGTTTGACATACCTGAATAGAAGTTAATGTGGTGGTTTCTTAATACTTCCTTTACTGTCCCCTCTGTTGCAGAATGATAGCTTTGAAATGCAAGTTGGTATGGTGTGGGAGGTTTTAGACCTTTAACTGGAGCTATCCCTAGTGTAAGTGCTAAACATGTACGGTAAATCAGCATTGTGAGGATAGTGATGGCTTCGTGCTTTGTCATATACCTGTAGCACGTATTGTGATCCTTTCCTAAAGATTTACTTTTCAAAGGCTCACAACTACAGAAATTTCTTCAGAAAACATCATATCTGTAACGTACTTGATACAGAGATGATTGTATTTCTCCTGTGGTCTCAGACACTAGTATTTATTTTTATGTATTCCTGTACAACATAAGTGTACACATGAGTGGTCATCCAGGTTTCAAATTGTTACTTCTTTTGCAGTCCTGAAAGGAAAAGGAGATTAATAAAACCTCAGCTGAAGGGAGAACCTTCTGCCTCCTCCTCTTCATCTTCTATGCCTGCGCGATCAACAGCACCGAGGCATGCCCCACCTCAGATGAATGGAAAAGCAGCTGAAACCTCTTCTCTTGTAAGGACTAGAAGCAATAGGGGGATAACGGATGTGGCTTCTACAGAGCAACCATCTACTTCTTCAGGAGGAAAGCCTTTAACAATAAAGCCTTTAATTACAAAACCTAATGCTACTGCAGCGTCAGGAAAGTCAGGTGAGTTGCTAGAGTTATTTTTCCTGCTCACCTTTTTTATACAGAGAATCTTTCTAAACATAAATGTCGTTTTTTGGAAAATCAGATGTGTTTGTCTCAGTTAAGACTGGTGTTGTTTTCAAGCCTTGAGGTTCATCAGCAAAAAATTGAACAGATTAAGGTATGTTACTTAATCCAGGAAACTTTTTTCCACTCCTTAATCACAGATTCAAGTTTCTTTCTTGTGGTATCCTTTTTAGACAGATAAGATTAAACATGGTATCAAGTATTTTTATAAATATATATATGCTTCTTTTCTTTTTATCCTTTTCTTTTATCCCTTCTAGTACTGGAGAATTCAACCAAACATTCCAAGAACCAGAATATTTTACCAGTCTCCAGCCAATCTGATAACAGTCATAACACTAGGAATAACTCCACAAAAGAAAATCCCGAGAAAGAGAAGCCACTCAAACGCAAAGTAAAATCCTCTGCTGTTAATCAACAAGGTACGAAGTTTCTTTGGAAAACTTCCCCCCCATACACCTTTTTGTTCATGTAGTGACTGTAGTTGCACTTCAGACTTTATAATTTACAAGTAGGATAATTAATATATGTTATGATTTTGCAGATTAAGGAAGTCTAATGGAATAATTTGGCCACAGTTTTCTTCTTGATAATTAACATGATTTTTATTGCTCACAGCACCATTTGCATGGTGTGGTAATACTGTTGTCAAGCCAATTCTGATATGTTAAATTATCTTTACATGCGTTCTCACAAAGGCCTCAGTTGTTACTGTATTGCATGGCAGAGCATGTGCCTGTTACATGGCTGGAGGACCGGTCACATAAATTCCCGATGTCTGTGGCACAACTATTCCTAAAAAGAGCTGTGTGCTACTAGTGCTTTATTGGGTGTACTTGAACACTGCAGAACCTGTGCATGGTTGTTCAGTCAAAGGGATCATACTATGAATCTGATCTTGGTCATGTTTTAGGCTGTGGTATCAGAGCACCTCTGTAAGGGGTCCTATTTTGCATGAACAGGTTCAGTACCACTCAGCAAGGAAAACCTTCGTACAGTTCCCCAGATGTCTTCTTCTGACATTTGTCTGATGAGACATCTTAGCAAACTGCATGGTCTGTTTTTGTTGTTGTTTTTTTTTTGTCTCACACATTTCTAACCTTTTCCTCACTTATTTTTGAAATAAGCTCAATCTAATGAAATCACTACAGAAGATGATACCTTGGGCTGTAAACAACTTTCATTTATCTATAGGTGACCTGCTGTGAGGCATTCCATATCCTTGCAGCAGTGCTTTATGAACAACTTTTTGCTGTTACAAATAACAAGTGTGAATTTTCGATCACTTCTTTTGCATCAGCCAAGAAAAAGACTGTATCTGTTCTTCTGTTCTTTTTGTTCTGCATTTTTTCTCCTTCTTTTTTGTCCCAAGCTACCTTGAGTTAAGACCAGCTAGAAGTTAGTCATTGTTGTCTATTGATATGAAACTCTTTGAGTTATACTTGGGTCTCTTGGATCTGATAATCACTTTGAATCCATTCAGATATTTTACTAAGAGTTTTGTTAATGCAGTGAGAAGATAAACATAAATGCAAATCCGTTCAATCTTCCATACTCTCATGTTTTGTTTCTTTTGTTCTTTACAGCAGATTGCAAGAATAATGCTTTGGCATCAGGAAGCATTCAGGTAAACGGACATGGAGGGCAGCCTTCAAAGCCTCCAGTTAAAAGAGGCCCTGGACGGAAACCGAAGATTGAGGCTAATAACAGTACTTGTGAAGTGGTGCACAAGAAAAGAGGCAGAAAACCAAAAAAGCTACAAATGGTTGAACAGCAAAAGGTTTCAGAGCAGAATACAGCCCAGACCACAAAGGATGTACTAGAAGAAGCCTCTGCTTCTACTGCATGCAATTCGCTTTCTGAAAATAATATGAAGGAAGACTTGGTACAAAAAAAAGGCCGTGGGGGTAGAAAGCCAAAAAGAAAGATAAAGACGCATCCATCAGGCTCGGACCTGTTAGTTCCTGCAAATGTTAAAATGCAAACAAGAAGCAGGAGGAAAAAGATAGATGAGCCTATGGAAGAAGGGTCTGAGGAGCTTAAAGATTCTGAACCTCACATGAGAACTAGAAACCAGGGTAGGAGGACAGCCTTTTACAACGAAGACGACTCTGAGGAAGAGCAAAGGCAGCTATTGTTTGAAGACACCTCCTTAACTTTTGGAACTTCTAGCAGAGGCAGAGTCCGAAAGTTGACTGAAAAAGCAAAAGCTAATTTAATCGGTTGGTAACTTTTACCAAGTGTTCTACTTCAGAATGCTATGAAGCAGGTACAGTCAAGGAACAGCAGAACAGACTTCTGCTTCCCTGCTGCTATTATGGGCTAGAAGAATATGTTCTGATTTGGGAGAAAGATCTAGCAAAAAAGCAAACTGAAAGAACGTTCTTTGAAAGAAATATATATTTTAAACTTTTGCTATTTATTGCCCTCCAAATAGGTTATGCATTTCAACAGTCATTTTGTTCGTAGTTGAGAATAATTGAAACAGTTTCCAACTGACGTACAGAGTTGAGAACTACTCCACTCGAGTAGTGCGTAGTACTCTACACAATTAGAAAAGGTGACGGAACTTTTAATGCCACAAACTGAAAACAGAAATCTATTTTTGACCAAGCAAGGTACACTCTGATTGTAAAGTTAGGTTGCCTAGGAAGGCAGATCTTCACAAAAAGTGGCAGTAAATTCACTTACATTTCTGTTAAATACGAATACAAAAATACCAAACTTTGCTAATCTGAAAATGCTTGATTTCAGTAGTGATGGAGCATTCAACTGCAAAAGAAGCCTACCACAGGCTGTTGGTTTATCCAAGTTCTGCCAAACATAGCAAAAATGTAATCACAAATATATATATATATACATATATATATCCACATTGGAAAAAGTTTGACTAATGTCTAATTTTTCAGACCTTGATTCTTGTATCAATCACTAAATCTCTGTTTATTGTGCCAAAGACTGAGAATCAGTGCAGTGGAAAGCCTTTTTTCTTTTTGAGTGTCAGTACAGCATACAACTTGCAGTGAAAAAGCTGTGTATTGTTTTAAATAGTAAGTTGTTAACATTGTTCAGAACTGTATCCTTTTTTGGTACTTTTGGTAGAAAATAATGCACTGGTGGGGTCCTTTGACAGAGATGTTTTAGACAAAATGTATAATTGGTTAAAGGATTCAAGGAAATTACAGGACAGGTATGGAATTACGATGTTTACTTTCTGATCCAGATTGATTGTTGTTTCTACAACTTGAGACGTGCTTAAGAGGCTAAAATGAGCTACAAAGAAGAGTGTATGTGTATATATTAATATATACATAAACACGTACGTATAAAATATTTCCCAGGTATAAATTTTTTTCAGGATTTTTTAGATAGCACTAGAATTGAAAATAAATTTTAAAATGTCATACTTTATAGTTTAATTTTAAGGGGAAGATTGGTTATTTTCAATTATTAAGGTTAAAAAGGCCAAATCACTTTTTATGCAATCATGTTTTATACAGTGGTCTCATTGCACATTGCGTTTTTCTGCACTTTTTATGGTATATCACGCTGACATACGTCAATATTCACCCTAAAGAAAAATTCCATTTAATGATTGTGCCTTGTATTCTATTATTTCTTGCATCCTTAGTAAAATTAAGTTGTCTATTGTAAATGATAACTATATGACTTAGGGGAATGTATTGTTATATGTACTGCTATGGAAAAGAAGAGCAGTTATTTATTTGTTTATGGTACATTTAGTTATTTTATACCTTTACAAACAACCTTTAATACCATTTTCTATCACTTCAAAACGAGCGTTGTCCAGTGTTAAGGAACAAATACGGAAGTAGTCCAATTTTCTGAAATCTGGTATGGTACAAAAATGTAACCAAATTTTTCTGACGATGCATTATTTTGGAACTTTGGGTAGTGTGACAGATTTCTGTGTGACCCTAACTTAGCTGAAGAAATAAACCTGACATGAAACCTCAATTCCGTACACCCTTACTTTATAACAATTCTTTCTATTAGTAACATTTTTCTTTAACAAACGACATTGACGGTATCCGGGAGGGCATACAGAATTAAAACCTTAAATTTTGCACGGATTCCATATACGTATTTGGGGCCTAATTCCTCACTCTTTATTTTCTGTTACAAAAAAAGCATTGATATTTGAGCAAAGAACACTGATACCTGGCACAAAGAGGAATGGAAAAATGCTATTGTGGATGACAAACCAGTATCCACCATGCTCAGTTTGATGTAATTTTGTTAGTCATTTTGTTACCAAAAAGAAATGACTATAATATTCTTCCAGATCCTCTTTGAACTGTTGTGATTATAAATTGGGGGAACAGGGATCACTTTGCATTTCATTTGTTGTTCTGTATCTGTTTTTCAAGGAACATGTCTTTATTATTCAATTAAAATGGAATCACTGATCATGTGGTAAGATGAACTGTGGCTGTTCAGTTACAGTACAGCTTCCTAATTCAAAGCTAATTGCTTCCACCTGTTGATTTTGTCAATTCTCACTGATGAAGGCAATCATTTGAAAACGTGTAATTTCCTGATGTTATCTGCATTGTAATATACAAAATAGATTATATCTAAAATTCAACTTCTGTATTTACTCCATTTGTAATAATGTTTTATATGGCATGTTTATGTATATATTTATATATCAGAAATACCCTGTATGTAAGTTTTGGAGACTTAAATAATGTCTGTTCCCTTTAACACTAGGTAGAAAATTATCCATCTTCATTTTATGAGAATAGAAGGCCTTACCTGCAGAACAGGGCTACTCTTCCCACTCAGTGACAGCGGTGACTTAGGCAATATTTTTAACTTCCTATTACATACATAAATGTTTTTCAAAACTTTTAAAATCAATTGTGTGTCAGTTAGGTAACTTTTAACGCACACACACACACACACACAGATGATATTAGAAGTTAATATCAGACTTATTTAAAAGGTTTATTTTTATAATTTAGTTTCAGTAGGTTGCAAACTACTTGAGACTTCAGTCACCATCAGACTGCATTGGGTTGGGAAAAACTGTATTATTTGGTGTTGTGACACACTGTACCGAGACAGAAAAGGAGCTTTTGATGGCCAAGTTTTAAATTCCGTAATGTGAGCAATAAACTGTTGGTCAGTGTTCTGATAACGAAGAACTTGCAGCCACGTACATGTTCTGTAATGCCATCCCAAGTACCTAACAACTCAGAAAACGGGCTATCAGATTCCCATGTGCTTGTTTCACATCAGCATTTTAAATATTATATAGGTTCATAGTCATATGTGATCAGATGATCTTACAGACCTGGTAGCAATTAACACGCATACATTCATTGCATTTGTTTATATTTACATGAAGATACTGTTCTGATATTTCTGCTCTATGCTGGGGAACGTTCCAATTGATATTGACCACTGAGTGGTATCTTAATAGCAGTGTGTTTTCTGACTGCAGATGAGGAAGTAATTTCTGTTTCTGTGATACCGGTGTGCTTTAAATGTGTAACAGAAATCATTGTACTCGTGCCTACATATTTAACAACTCTTCTGCCACTTTGTTTCTGTTGTTAACGTGTTATCCAGGAACTGAACTTAAATCTTACCGCTATATTGATCATTGATGTCAATACTGACTGGAGTTCGTTGTCGCTCAGCAATGACAGTGGTACGACTCTACAGAAAAATGTCTTCCTCCAGTGGTTGGACTGCCGTGTGATATATTTGCATATGTTGCTTTGTACAGTGTCTGGTTTGTACGTGTGATCAGTTTGTGGGTAGATTTGTAAGATTGAGTTGGTTGAGTTGAATATTACTATGACTTAATATTTGTAAAACTATTAATTGATGAAGGACCCTGATGCAGCACGTAGGATATATAATATCTATTAAAAAATAAATAAATAAATGGTAGTGTAGAGACAAATTACTCACTGTATTGCTGTACAAGTATTCGTGAGTACCAATTCTGATTCTGTGCCGAAGGCTTTTGCCTTACCAAATAGAAACAAAAAAGGCGAGACGTACAACAAAAGAACAGTCAGTCCATTTGGTAACTTTGAGCTCGTTAGTATTTCTGCACCGTGTTGTTAAATCTTTTGCTCACCTTTGTTGGGCTGAGGAATTAAAGGTCCACGCTTTCATGTGTAATTTCAATCTAGGCACACATTAAATGGTTGGCTGGTCCTGTAAAAGCAATAGACTTAACCAGAGTCCTTTCCCCCTGTACTTAAATGCTAGATGGGAGGTTAGAGGATTTCAAGCTCACTTTCATCAACATTTGCATTTAATGTGTAGCGTGCAAATCTTGCGGAGGTAATTATAGCCTACTGCTGGTCAATCGGGATACAGAGGTATCCTAGTAATTGTGTTGTGTCCCGAGTCCTTACCTTACTCTAAGGTAGTGTCTTTTGTCCACCATAGTTACTCCAAGGTTTCTGTCGTTTGTTTTTTTTTTTAATACAGCTGTATGTTTAAAAAAGAAACCAACTTCAGCGCATCCCTGCAGCAGTGCTGTG
The DNA here is from genome assembly GCF_039878825.1 of Excalfactoria chinensis. Classification (NCBI taxonomy): domain Eukaryota; kingdom Metazoa; phylum Chordata; class Aves; order Galliformes; family Phasianidae; genus Excalfactoria; species Excalfactoria chinensis. The sequence goes on along the minus strand of NC_092827.1, from coordinate 29,658,669 downwards.
AGGCTGCGGTGGTGGAGGGCTTTCAGGCCTCACCTAGGAACAGCAAAAGCTCATTTTCTGTTTACAGATTCCTACATATTTTCTCCTTTTTTTTTCTTTTTTTTTTTCCCCAAAGTTGTTATAACAAATTGCTTTCCAAGGGGACTTGGGCATTGAACTGATAGAAGGGCTGTTCGCTTTCTGCTGTAAATTATTGTATATAAATGCTTGTTCGTATGCAGAATGAAGTGTATCCAATTCCATAAGGTTGGCCGAAGCTGACAATGTATTTCCAATAACAAATCTGGTGATGATGGTTGATGTGATTTCCTATTTTTGAGGCAGGAATACGGCTTGTACACTTGCTACTGTGTCTGGGGGAAACAGCAGGTAGCCTGGTGAACTACAGCTTACCACCAGGCGCTGTGGCACTTGTGCTAATTCTGATGTGGGAATTTGCCATGTTGTGTTACAACCCGCTAGAGAAGGAAACGCTCCAGAAAGGCTGTTTTAAAAGGCTTCTTAAATTGCAGATCAAGGAGATTCTTGTGCTGTTCTCCCCCCCCCTCATTTAGCTTTTAGGGGTGAGGTGGTGAGACAAGTAGCCATTTGGATCTTTTCTAATGCAGATAAATACATCAGGAAATTCACTTCAAATGCGAATTATACATTTTAGAGAAGGAAGGTAGTGTTGTGCTAACAGTTTCTACCCTGAAAGAAGAACGAGGTCATAAAAAATTAGGAGTAGAAAGAAATCTAAGTACCTGGCGTGTACACACGTGCCTGTATGATGTACATGTACTTGTTCTGTGCTTACAACTGCGTGTGTTGGTTTGATGCATTGAGACCATACAGAAGTTACATTTTTGGACCATACTAAAACTGCAGAACTGGCAGACAACTGGATAATGATCACAAGCGAATTAAATTCTTTCACAACGTTGAAAATATGTATAGAATTGAGCTCAACTTCAAGGAAATTACCGGGAAAGGTTAATTTTGAAACTGACACATTTTCAGATTAAAGAATTACACTTATTTTGTACAGAATTATGTAAAACACATCTGTTGTATGTAATGAGTAACAGTTTTAAAAACTTTAATTCCTTAGCTTTATCGAGGGGTTTGGTTGGGTTTGGTTTGTTTTTTTCTCCTTTTCCTTCCAGAGCTCTGGATGATCATGTTATAACCTGAAGTATCTCACCAGGATAACAGTGCCCTTTCTTTTTGTACATAAGGATTGGAAATTTCTTTACTGTTATGTGGACACTTTCTATGTTAGTTTTGATGCATAATACTTTGAATCCTTTTATACAAACTAGAATGTATGTGTAAGAATTACTGTCACTGCAATGTAGTAACTACAAACTTATTTTTAAATAAATAGAAAACATGTTTTTCTAAGTTGTCCGACAGTGTTCGTTTCTATCTGCTGATTTACTGTGTGCTGGGGCAATTGCATTCTGTGTTCTTCAAAACAGCCTAAAATCAGCTGACTTTTGTTCCTTGTGGAGCTGTGTTTCCTAATGCGTTACGTGGCTATAGACAGAATTTCAGCCACAGTAACCTTCAAGAGAAATCAGAACTTGCTGCTTTGTCACCTCTTTCACTTAAAACTGCAGATCCGGAGGCAATATAATGGCAGTAGCATCTGGCACTGAAGATGAGCTGTTGCCAGCTCTCTTAGGTTGTTTTCACACATCAGCAGGGTAACCTCATCCTGCAGGAAGCATCATCGCCCTGCCCATGTGACAGCTGCCTGCATCACAGCTACAGCAATTTGTGCAGGAACCTCTGCTTCTCAGCAGCTCTGCAAGCAGTTAAAAACTTGCAGGCAGAAAGAAACGCTCGATATCTCAAATACTGCACCGTGTGGATTCTGTTGAATTTCACCTGTTACTTTACTTGCTTTAACAAATGATCTTTTCTCCTCATGTACTTTATCTGTAACCCCAAGAAAGTGATAGCAAAACCCTGTTCAGCCAAACAGATGCAGGTAGGGTTGCTGCTGAGCTCTGGGACCAGGGGCAGTCAAGATGCAGGAATACGGGTCTGGGGCTCTTATCAGAATTGCCCATGATGGGTCCTGTGGCAAAGTCCCGTTTGCACAGGAGAAAAATGTCTCTGGTTCCCTCAAGTACCCACGTGAGTTTTAGTCAACGGTGTGTTTTGCACTGAGAGGAAAAATTCCAGAGTTCTGACAGTGCAACATACTTTTCCTCCTACATTTGTATGGAAAATCGGTGCTTCTACACATACTCAATATCTCTGTGTTCTAGAAGTGGTGTTTTTTTTTTCCCCTAAGCAAACCACCCCAGGTCCCTGGTTTTGGCATTAGGCCTGGCTTTAGTTTTGTTACTGATCTTGTCTCTCAGCACCTAATAATTTTGTTTGTTTGTTTCTTTTAGGGAACTACACTTGAAATGATTTTATAGGAAGTTTATAGTCTTTTGTATTGAAGGGATATTGTTCAGTGTAATCGTGAACACCATCTTTAAAACACAATCATGTCCCAGTTCTCTATCATCATACGTCTGTCGTGTATTTTTGAACCCTACTGCAGTTGTCCTACTTGGATTAGAAAGTGAGGCTTCCTTCAGAATTGACACATGTAATGCTATAATGGGATAGAAAGTACTGCAATAACAGCAGGGTAGCAAAGTCTTTGGCTACAGCAAATGAGAATGAACCCAAATGCAGGAGACCCAGATAGAGAAATGAAGGAAAAGAACTGCTTTCCTTTGGAAGGCCTCAGGTAGGCAGGGATCTCCAGTGAGATGCCCTCACTGCCAATGCCAACCCTTAAATGAGGTCTGGAAGGGGTCCTGGCTCCACCCCTTCTGGTCACTCAGGTACATTACATGCACCTGAGCTCTAAGGGGTTGGCCCTGCCTTCCCACCAAATGCTCAATCATTGCTTCAGGCTGTGACTTTGCATTTCTGCTACAGCAGGTGGCATAAGTGATGTCTGACATCTGGAAGATGATGTGAGTGCACAAAGTCTTCACTACCTTGTTAAAACCATTCAATCCTGTTGGAACATAATACTCATTAAATGAAGGCAAACAAGTATCGTCACAGAAGGTAGGCTTTTTATTTTCAGCATGAAAAGTTCTTGTACAAAACCCCTTGTTCTTTCCTGCTCTGGCAATCAATACGCACTTACAAAAGAACAGGTTTGTCATTTTTCCTCAAAGACAAATAAGCAAAGTGTAATGGCTGTAAAAATTGATCGATGTTTCTATTTGAAGCATGTGTGGAAATAAAAGGAGTGTCAGACAGCTAAATGCTGCAAGCAACGTGGAAGGTGGTTGGAATTCAAATAGCATATAATTGACTTTCTGTTTAAAATTAGCAGGAAAAATAGTCCGTGTGAGTTTTACTACAGTGGACAGGAAACTCAAAGCCCAGAGTCCCCAGCTGTTTTTCTGTCTCACTGGCATCCTGTGTGCTAGATCTCTGCACAACAGGCTTTATTTACTCTGACAGGGGCGCAGTAAGGATTAACAGATCCTCTCTCATACTCTGAAATCTTTGTGTTGGCTGAAGGGAAGACAGTATAGAGGACTGTGGAGGGCTGTTTCTAATCCATGCTTCCTTTTGCTATTTTAGAAATGGGGGGATTTTACCTAAACTTGCTCCTATCTGATGCACCTATCTTTCAGGTATGTCACAGAGGCAGAAGAAACAAAAGCAGAAGTGGGTAATTGCTTCATCCATTATCACCTTTCTGCAGGGTCGTGTTTATTTCCTGAAGGTACCAAGCTCAAAGTCAATACCGGTTAGTGTTCAAAGTGCCATGCGGTCTAATCTGCTAATGTGTGATTTATTTCAGGTCTTTGATTTTGTGTTGTTTGAGCGAGGATATTTGACCGTAGCATAAGATGTGAAGCTGGTATAGAATGTGACTAAACCACTAGAATTACTTGATTTACATCCCACCGTAGAGAAATGCAATGAAATTATTTTTACCCCGTTTTACAGATCTTAATCTGAATACTCTTTGTTACTAAGGAGGCTGGGGCAAGCTGCCATCAACTGCTAAAAATGGGAATACAGCTGTCAAAAGCTTCCTCTTTGCCAAGGTTTTATGTTAATTATATTTATGGAATAAAACTACTTAGGAAGAAAAATAACAAATAACTTCTTTAATTTGTGATTGTGTCAGCAGATCCCATAGCAGTGCAAGCTTTTACCCAGGCAGCACCTTAGCATGGAGGAGAACAGCATAGGAGAACTCAATGCACAACAGCCGTCCTTCTCTGGCAAAAAAAAACACTGGAGGGAGGACTGGGACTCCAGAACTTGAAATTTCTATTCAGCCTAATAATAGAAAAGAATCTGAAGCTGTAAAATGTGCATTAATATTAATGTCTCCTGACAGCTGATGCTACGAGGAAAACGAGAGGTTAAATTATTTAGGAAAATGATGGGAAAATTTGTACAAGCTCTCTGTCAAGAAATTGTCTTAAGGGCAGCATTTTCTTCTTACACGCTCATTTATCAAACCCGATTTCCACTTTGGAATTCTTCAAAGAAAATGCTTCGGTCTGCGTACCGGTGTCAAAATTTATATTAAGAATTGCATGGGGCTTCAGGTGAGCTTTGGTTCTGTTTGTGCCCTCCTTCGGGTGCCCCCGGCTCCCAGCTCAGCTACTTCTCTTTCTCTCTCTTAGAGAATTGGTACTGACGAGGAATCTGGATGCTGGGAGTGCAGATCACCAAGGAACACCCTTTTCCAAGACTCACAGGTCAGCAGAAAATTCCAGTTTCCCTTTGTGCATGGAAATGGAATTGCGTTCTATCAAGAAGCATTTGCTTTCTGAGTGTTTGGTCTGTGGTTCCTTCTATATCAATATTGATTTTCTTTCATTCCTGTTTTTTTTTTTTTCTTTAATTATTATTATTTTTTACAACTCCTGTGAGGAATTTTGCTCCCTTAAAGAGATCACAGCACAGCAGTGTTGCAGTTGGTCCCACCCAAGCCCAGAACTGGTTTCCAGGCACACAGCTAAGTGATGGGAAGCCAAATGTGCTATAGGGCACCATTTTTATGATCATTTTTGTCATGTTTTTGGTTGACAGCTTTTTGCACCCCCTCAAACAAAGTGCCTGCTTTAGCAGAGACTGAGACTTGACTTTGCTTGTAAGGATGTTCCTGCCCCTGCCCTGCTTTTAACATCTTCCATTTTGAGGAATGAAGATGCAGTCTGAGAAGGCTCATGCTGAAGCAGCTCTGTCTGCCAATGCCTTCCTCCCCGGGGGAGGAGGGGTGTCAGTTTTAAGTGGGAGGACCCTGTTTAAGTAACTACAGAATGGCTGGTACTGTTATGTGCTGTCATATGCAAATGTATGTATGAGGTTAAACTTGAGTGAAATACAGCTGCATCGAACTGAAAGTTCTTGATGGAGATGATGATGGTGAAAACCCTGGAGTTGAAAGATGATGTTTAGCATTTATCTCTGGGTGATCTGCCCACGCTGTACTGCATAGGCTGCTCAATGTTTTCAGGGAAAATGGGTCACTTAATATTTAATCACTGCTGCCCTCTGAAGAGTTTACCTCAGTCAGCAGGTACCTGCATCTTACATCAGTAGAAAAGCCTTCAGAGTGCTAGAAATGACTTCTTTGCTAACAGGACACAGAAAGAACAAGTGTAGAGAGGGGCTGCTCAAAAAAGATAAAGAACAGCTCAGGCTAAGCCTGTATAGAAAATGTACCTTAGATTCTCTTGCCTGATTTTCAAAGGTTTGTTTCACTGAGCTTGATCTTCCACCAGAAAAAAAGCTTTAGCTCTGTATTACTGAACATCATTTTGCTGCTCGGTCCCTATCGTGGTTACATCTATGAAATGTGGCCAGTAGTAACAGCTGTGAGCTGTGGTCAGCGCAGAAGTGAGATTAGAGGGACAGTAATACTGGTTTGGTATCTGGTGCCCTTCAAAGTGCTGAGGCTGGTATTGCTGTCACTGCGTTACAAGTCTGACTCCATACTTTATTTTTATCCTATCCCATCCCATTTCATAGTTTGACTTGATTGCTATCATGGCAAACTCGTATTGTTTTCCCCAAGCTTTCTACTGTTCAGGGGGGGAGGAAGGGTAGGGAAAAAATGCTTTCTAATACTTGAAAAAAGCACAAATTCAATCCAGGGAAACAAAAGAGTTTGACTTCAACTCCTACCATTGCCAAGAACACATAAAGACATGATGCAGAGAAACTTAAAGAGTTTCTAACTTCATATCCAGCCAGCTTATGTAGATGCAAAAACCAACATTCACAGCTGCCTGAGCACCAAACTTCCGCCTGGAGAAAGGCATTTCAGACAAAAACTGCTCCTTTCTACCCCTCTTTCTCTTCCTTCCTGTTATTCCCAGTTGCTTTTGATGCTGGAAGTGAGGCTTCTAGAAGAAGCATATTTGCATTTTCCTCTTCAGGTCCTGATCTCATCCCTTTGTTAGAGCAACACAGGGAATAAGCAGGCATTTTCTTTTGCTGAATTGGTCACAGGCTGTGATTCCTCTGTGATAAGCTATTCCTAAGTACCTTCAAAAAGCTTAATGCTATGTTTTCCTTATAACGACATTTTAATTGCATGGAAGAATAACGGTTTTATTATCTAACTGAAGCGAGTTATGCTATATTTTATTTATTGAGAAACAACTTGATCTGTTGTTTTAAAAGCATTCTCCTCAGGTTAGGTTTGTATTTCCAGTCTAGGCTGGTATTTATGTGAGGTTTTAATGGGGCAGACCTCCATGCTGCATAGGCCGACATCCACCCGCAGACAAAACCCCAGGACTACGCATTGAGTTCCCACATAATTTGTTCTCCATCAAAGCTGCCTTGAAGCTGCTACTGTAGTTTTTGTCAGCCTCTGGTCATCTTTGTAAAACCTTACTAATGTGGGCAGACCCCAAAGCAAAGAAGGACTCTGGGGAGGCCCTGAGGCTGGGAGGAAAGAACGTTGAGGGGTAACACAAGCTATGGAGGGGTGAAAGAAGCAGAGCCAAATCTTGAATTGTTTTTCCTTAGCTGCCTGCATAGCCAAGGCACAGGAATTCAAAGTATTTTCTACACTAGAAAGAAGTGTAGATATCAATGCTACTCACTGCAGTGACAAAGAGGTGACACATTCAGCAGCTGTGGATGCTGTGCAAACAGACCCAACCTGGTAGAGGCCAGAGTGAAGTCTGATGGATGTCCTGAGAGGTGAAGAAGACAGACAGACTTCAGTTATGCGTTCATCCACCCATGACAGAGTCAGGTGCTGTGCCTGCTGTGAAGAGCACTTGGAGCTGCCAGGAGGGTGGTCCCAGGCACACTGTGTTACAAGTGTGCGTTACATCCTGATTGTCTTTTGCATAATATTCAAATCAGGGGACTTCCATCAAGCTTCTGTCTTGTGGCAGGGAAATGGGCTTGTTCGCCTTTCCGGAAGAAACAGCTGAAATCTGTGCTAAGGGGAGCAGCGCGTATTCACTCAGAAGGAAGCTGTGAGAATAAGAAGCAACTCTTTCTTTTCCTTTCTTTCTGTTCTCCTTTCATAGGGTAAGGGGTTAGGGGTGCTGTTCTCCCTCGGGCCACAGAGTGAAGAGCCCGTGGGGTGGGGGCTGTTGGAGGCAGCCCTTGGCTGTACCTCAGGGTGAACGGAGCGGAGCAGAAACGTGTGCTGACGGCTGTTGAGGTACCTGGGCACAGGTCTTTGGGGCCGTGGGGCCTGCCTGCTGTGCAGGCAGTTCAATTGCAGTGACCCCCAGCATTCTTTAACCATTGTGAAGGGGTGACTGTGGTGTCGTTGTGCTTCCAGCAGGACAAGGGGAAATGGTTTAAGTTCAGGGACGGAAGATTTAGGTTGCTTGTCAGGAGGATGTCCTTTACTATAGGAGTGGTGAGGTGCTGGAGCAGGCTGATCAGAGAGGTTGTGGATGCCCCGTCCCTGGAGATGTTCAAGGTCAGGTTGAATGGGGCACTGGGCAGCCTGGTCTAGTATTAAATGGGGAGGTTGGTGGCCCTGACTGTGGTGGAAGGGTTGGAGCTTCATGATCCTTGTGGTCCCTTCCAATCCAGGGCATTCTGTGATTCCAGGCTGTGGTGTGACTGTGACCTGTTACTCTTACCTTATGGTAACGCTTCTGATCTGAAGGAGACATTCTTGGAAAGAAATCCCTCCATTCTGCACATGCAATTCTGCATCTAAACGGCTTTTTCTGAGGCCATCGATCTGATGTGTCAAATGTGTTTAATGCACTTAATTACTCTACTTCAGCCTTCTATTAGTTTCTACAGACGCTCTCAAATTTAATGTAGCGAAACCTAATTTACGTTTGTGTGTACAGTTTGTGTATTATCCTGTGGAGTAACAAAGCAATCCGCGGGGAACTTTTAAGCTCTGTGCAGTTAGACAAGCTGCATGTTGCCTTATTTATCTTTCTTTTTCCTTTTTCTTTTTTCTTTTTTATCTTTTCTTTTTCCTTTTCCCCTTCCCCTTCCCCCCTCCCTCTTTTCTAGATAAGGAGAGCAGGGAAGTGTCTTTGAAGAGCTTCTTGTTGGGATGCCTCACATCAGCACAGCTGCAGCCCTGCAGATCTGCGCGCTGCTGGCTGCACTTCCTGCGCAGTACTACATATCCCAGTGGTATGGAACACAGCCTGCTCAGCGCGTCCGAATGACAAAAAGGTGGTACATCTCTCCTCCCATTTGCTATTCATTAGAGAGTTCTCTTGACATTCCCAGTGAATCTTTGTCCTGAAAGTCTGAGAGTTTGAGAGGGACGCTGCCCATTCCTGCACAGAAACATTCACACCGAACCTAAGATATTTTTATGGCTTAATGTGGCTGTATTAAAGAGACTTTCAGCATCTGAGTGACAACTCTTGCTGTCTTCACATAAAAATCTGTGTATAATCTACCTGACTGCACAGCTGCATCTCATTCTGCTTTTGGACATTCCAATCTATATGAATAAGTCATTTTAAAAGGGGAGAAATGAAATGTTTGAGTAGTAAGACTATTTCTAACTTTCCATTACCTTTTGATACTAATTCTTAATACAGGCTTTCTTGTACAGTACGAGTCACTATAGAGTCTTAAGTAACAGAAATTCTCACATCACACATTACTTAAGGAAGTTCTATCAGTTGTATCGATAGAGTTAGGCAAATGGTCCTATTTTGTTCATGAATTAAGAGTTTATGTATTGACAGGGTCACAGGTACATTTGGTTAAACATGAGGCAGACAGTAGTGCATCAGATCCAAGTATTTAGTCCTTGTACCAATGGCCAATGTTGGTATCTTAAGGATGTACCATGCAAAGGAGATGGGGGGGTAAAATTCCCCATTTAAAACACTTAAGAGATTTCACAGCTGAAGACAACTGCTAACTGTTTAGGTTCATGAAGAATATTTTGGGTATTATTTAATAGTCATTTAGTGATGGGTACCATTTTTAAAACACCTTGTGCTCGATATTCCCAGCTAACAGTTGGAACAGCAGAATCTGATGCAGTTTAGCAACTCCTGTGGCCTGATTGCAGAAAAAAAGCTGCTTTGCCACGACAGGTGATATTTTCCAACATTTACATGTGGTTTACTGGCACAAGTGGTGATTGAAAGGGTATTTATTTGCAGTCTAGATATGAATCTTGAGAAGAACTTGTTCCTTGTCTTGTGAGCTTTATTTTTTCCTGTTCGCTGCAGAAGTGAAACCTTCAAGTTTGAATGCGTATAAATGTAAATGCTGATGTATTTGTAAAGGTAAAATGCCTGTAGAAGGTTTTAAAAACATTGTGGCGTTATTTCTTTTTTACTACGGAAGGTTAATTGCCTGTAGGAGCAGCTTTACGAAATCTTACTTGAGCCTGGACCTGTGGGCAGATCGTTTGAAGCTGTGGCTATCAGAGGCGAGGTAGGTGTTACGCACTGTCTGCATCTTTCAAACGCGGCCTATTTTTAACAGGAGGTCATGCTTCAGGGGTGAAATCAGCAACAGAGGGGAAATGGCTCTCATTTTCTTGTTGAGACTGATTTGTGGCTTTGCACCAGTTTTAAGATAACCGTTGCATGTCTTCTATACAAATGTGCAATTTGAACTCCAGGTGAAGCTGGACATAATTCACGGCAGTAATTCTCTATGTGTTATCTGCTGCTTTAAATCTGTATCAAAGACCACTGGATTAACTGCGTTAACGTTTGCATGATAAGATCTACAAGGATGAGATGGGCGTCTTACGCTGTCCATGGCGGCCCTAGAAGATGCAGATGGGAAATCTGTGGGTTTAGGATTCAGTCTTGGTTATTGGTTGCATGTGTTTGAAGTGGTCCAGAAAAATATAAAATTGTATCCATTTACCAATATGCCACTTCAGTTTAAGGCAATTATTGAATGGATTTGTTCAGGGAGGTTAAAGGGCTTCTTTGTGATACGCAACCCTTGTGCAGTTGAAATATCAAAGGTTCTATGCTGCCTAGACATTAAAGGTGCTTTATAATTGATTCATGTACAGTGATCCAGGTGCTAAGAACAACTGTGGAAAATTCAGACTTACTTTTGCCCCCAGGAAAGCCTGGCAGAGTGGCACAGAAAAGGAAACTGTGCTGCTCTCAGCTTCGCTGTAAATTGCTTTTCAGCTTTACAGAAAGTGTCAGTTGTGTGTAAAGACAAAACCTTCAAATTCTAAAAGATCGGTCAGTTATTTGTGTATTTTTTGGAGCAACTTGTGTTTTCTGCCTTTTTTTGTTTGTTTGTTTGTTTTGGTTTTTATCATTAAAAAAAAAAATTGGTTATCCTAAAAATCTGGGGATATTTGTGACACTCCAAACCTTCCTTACTAACTGCTGTTTTCAACAACACAGTCTGGCAAGTCAGGTTATTTGCCCCTTTCTGCTTCTGTTAAAAGATATTTGTCAACCTTAAGCCTTCCAACAGCTGTGAGTTAACCTAAGATTAATTAAAAAAAAAGAAAAAAAGAACTATATATTTTGCACAGTTGTGGAACCTACTTTTGCTTTCTTCCAGGCAGGGTGAAGGGAGGAAGACTGAAAGAGCAAAGCTGGCAAAGCTCATAGAAGAGGAGGGAAGGTAGGACAAACACTAGTTCTTTGGCACCAGCAGGTTCCTGGCTGCAGTGGATGGACTGGTCTGCCATGGGCTGGGTTGCCCAGATTATATTTTTTCATAGATTGCTCCTACTATATTTTGAGCAAAGAAATATTTGATAGGCTACCCCAGAACCCCTCCAAAAAAGAAGTTGAGTTCCCCACCTTTAAATTCAGCTTGGCACAAATAAGCTGTATTTTCTACCGCCTTAAGCTGGGGCTCATTGCTGACATCCTGTACAAGTCACAGTTAACCGATCTTAAAGTTTTCAGAGTAGAATTTACAAATTCGAATAATATCAGGCTCATCCAGAGAAAGTAAATGGATTTTCTCTGAAATACAGATTCTAATGCAGCTGCAGAGCTACGTATCCAAGGAAGTTCTATTCATGTTCTTTTATCCTCTTGGAAAAAAAATCCTTTGTCTTGAAGTGGTGTTAAAGTAAAATTCTCATTCTGTTGGGGCTTCAAGTTATGAGGAATTTCGAGCCAAAGGCTTTGCAGCATTCCTTTATTCAGACATGGGCTTAAGGTAATAATCAGAAAGCTGATTATCCTAAAACTCAGTTTCTAATTAACTTGTTTGAATGTTTGGTTATTAATTTTGCATTTTAGGACCTGGTACCATGGAGAAAAGAAAATTAAAAGTGCCTACAATGAAGCAGAAAACAATTCTTATTTTGCAGGTATTTAAGACTTCGCAATCTTTTTGGATCTTGCTAGTGATGATGTGTTTCAAGTTCTCCTATAGTGCATTCCTATACTTAGTTTGTATTTCTTTTCCTTGTGCTCTCTAAACACCGGTATGATTCAGCAAGCAAAACAGGACATGTAAAATCTGAGGCCTTTCCACCTTGTGCTGTAAGATGTTATCAATACACCACATATATGTGTCTGTTTTATTGAATAGATTTGAGTGTGTTTTGTATTGATGTATGAAATAACAGTATAGCTTTCACTTGACTTGAACGAATACATTTAAATCAACTTCACAAAAAGAAAAAGAAACCATTGATTATTCTGCTCTGACAAAAAATTTCCCACAGCAGACGGAGTAGAAACATTCCATGGCCCAAAATGGAAAAAGAATAATGACAAAATTAGTTATTGCGTGTAGCATTGTAAAATGTTGAATATAAAGGTGAAGCTGAACAGTAACTGCCAATGCATACCTGTGTTTATGCTTTCCAAATCACTTTTAGGACTTGTATGTAACATCAAAGACACACAAATAGAAAATGACCTTCCTTACTGATTGCTGCTTTGTCAAATATCATGGTAACACTCCTGGGGGTTGAAAAAAACCAAACCAACCTGTTTCCTTCCTAACTCTTGCCTATAAATCTAACAATTTCTCTTCTCCTAGAAGTCAGAAGAATGCGATTGTCTGTGTAAATGCTTAATCATAGAATCATAGAATTACTCAGGTTGGAAAAGACCTCAAAGATCATCAAGTCCAACCGCAGCCTAATCATGGTACCCTAACTCTAACAACCCTCTGCTAAATCATATCCCTGAACACCACATCCAAACGGCTCTTAAATACATCCAGGGATGGTGACTCAACTGTATTTAATGTGCTTCATAAAATACTTCTCCTCACTAACTTTCTTTCTTTATTAAATTAGCTTCATCTCACGTTCACAGTCCGAAGCCTGAATCTATCCATTTCAGCGTGGGACAGGTGATAGTTCACAAAACATTTGGTTATTTGGGAGTCATTGTTGGATGGGATGTGAAAGCTGAAGCTCCAGAAGAATGGCTACAACACAAATATCCTCCAGAAAAACAGGTTTGGCTGAATTAAACTCCTATTTTATGAATACAGACACAGAATAACTCTGATTAAAAACAAAATCTCAAACATTCCTTCAGACCTCCTGCTAGCCTAAGGGCAAATACTTGATTCCCCTATTAGCTCTGCAGCTGAGATATACCTCTGTTTCTTCTGCACTATCATCACTGCAGAGCTTTGCTTTTGCAGCACTGATGGTTAAACTCTGATGGTCTGGGCTGTGCTTGACATTTCTTGACTTAAAATTAGTTTTAATACACAGCGTTGTATTTAAAATAGCAGCATCAACGTTAAAATATCAAAGTTTTTCATGACGTGCAAATGAAGTTGAAAAGTTTCACCTGATCTTCTAGAGCAGATATAATTGGTAACTGCACCTAAGAAATGCAAGCACGCCTTTGTGTTTAATCATTTTCAGACAGGAAGCCATGCTTCTGAGGCAGCTGAAATGCCTATCTGTTTTACAGTGAATTTTTATTGGAATTCTTGAAGCTTTTGAAATTTCTGTAGCCTAAGTCTGCGTTGTATTAGAAAATCAGATGCTAAATGTTTGTTGACAGTGCTGGCCCGATAATGCAGTGCAGGATACTTGGGGGTTGCCGTGCTGCTTAAGTGGCAGGAAGGCACTCATTGGTAAGCCAGAGAGGACTGAAAATGAGAAAAAACAAGAAACTGCCTGTAGATGAGAATTCATGTTCAGCTGGGAACAGACATTCAGCTCATTCTGTCCCTTCCCTGCTGTAATTTTATCCATCTGCTACTCATCCTTGGCTTCTAAAACATCTGCATTCTCGCTCTTCCCCCTTCTGTTTGTCCCCTCAATGGTATTGTTACCAACTGCAAACCCATGTATTTTCCATCAGGCATTCTGATTCGTTTTAAGCATCTTCCAGTTTTCTGTTCTCCCAGTGACCTTGTGTTCATATTATGGTTTTAATTTCAGTACTGAAAGTGTGGTTTAAGTGTTGTGTTTTGGTTTTTTGTTTGGTTGGTTTTTTATACTATTTTTGACTTGCCTTTACCTTTTCATGTCTTGTGCTCCTGCTATGCAAAATGCCTTCTGACCATTACGAGGCAACCCTTAAGCTTGGTTGTTGCAAACCTCCGCTGAATATTAGCCAAGATTATATTCCATCCTTTTTCTGCCTTGCATTCATTACCACATTGTTGAGCAGAGGCCATTGCCTGTCACATGGATCAATACTAACTGCCGCACAAACTCCATTTACCTGCCTATATTCATCCGTCACTGTTTTGTGTTTAGATTGTGAGTTGCTTTAGGTGGGAACATTTATGGATAGTAGTTAGCACAGCGGGACCCTGGCCAATGACTGGAGTTTGTAGGCACTACGAAAATAATAGTAAGCGACACTTCCTTCTTTGGCTAGAGGATTATTATACATTGCTGTATACACAAGTTGCTGTAGTTTTATCCACGATTGGACACTGAGGTTGTTGAAGGTGCTCTGAATTTGATCCTTTCTCTCTGGTGCTCTCTGTCAACAGCTATGAAGGTAGGAGGGCTAACATCACAGGACCTATACACAGAAAGCAAGCCCCAAGAACTATTTATTCTAAGTCATATATTTTCACAGACCCATGGAAGAAAATGGTACTTAAAATCTTGGCTCTTAAAGTTATATATATATATATATATATATTTGCCAAGAAGAACCACGCTGCATTTTAATTGTTTTATATTTAGTTTTCCAAATTGATGTTTGCGTGATCACAAAACATAAACTTGCCATATGTATATATTGAGTGTTTTGGCTCTGTAAGTCTAGTGAAAGTTAATGGATTATATAATGTAACCTTAGTCACCATTGCTTCTTGAGGCTCTTTATCTTCTCTTTTAACAGGATGTAAGAGATACTCCTCACTATCGAATTCTTATTAACAACGCAAGTGGATTTGGCAAATCTACCGCTTACGTTTCTGAGGAAGAGATAACAATCACTGTGGGATTACAGGTAGCATTTATTCCTATTTAATTGCAACTTGTTTGTTACCCTCTTGTTTGTTACCCTCTTGTTTTAGAATATCACTGACCCATCAATGTTGGACAAGTCGTTTAATTTCTTTCTACTGAATCTGGCCAAGTACATCGGTTTCTCAATTCAACCCTGAAAAATCTGCATTTCAAAAAGCATCTGCTTAGTCGCTGCCTAGACTGATTAACGTCTCCCTTCTTTAATTGCAAGACTCTGCTAGTCTACAGTTCTGTTTTGTATACCATGGTCTTGGCGGTTTTTGATTTCTAGCTTACAAAAGATGAACCTGATCCTTAAACTAGCCAGAGACTATTAAAAAAAAACAACTGTTAGCCAGTAATACAGAACAATTAATACGCCAGAACTCAGGAATAGGAACTATGGTGCTGCAGATAACTATCATCAGTATTTAAAATGGGTTCTGACCACTCTGATTCTTACAGGTTGTCCTCACAACCTAATGGGCAGAATTATTTCCTAAAAAGTAGAAAATAACAAGAAAATGTTTAAACTTGCCCTAACCATTTTCCAGCTGACAGTTTTAACCCACTGGCTTTCGGGATCATAAGAAAATACTTACCTTGGATTGCCATTTGTGGACTTGCATCTTCAAATTAGACATTGTGTGCCTCCGGTGGCGCACGGTGCTAGAACCGCCGCTTGCAACACTGGAGGCCCGGGTTCGAATCCCCCTTGTGGCGCAAGTGGATAACTGCCGCTCTGCTACACTAGAGGGCTCGAATCCCGGGAGTTGGACTCGATGATCTCTAAGGTCCCTTCCAACTCGCACGATACTATGATACTATGATACTATGATACTATGAACTGGATGGGTCCTGGGCAGCCTCATTTATTGGGAGGCAACCCTTCCTGTGGTGGAGAGGGATGGAACTAGGTGATCTTTAAGGTCCCTTCCAACCTAAGCCAGTCTATGATTCTGTGAAAGATCATCAACTTGATGCGTCTTCACCTCTTCCCTGACTGTTCTTGCGTTCCTACTGCCAGGCTAGTTGGATTAGATAACTGATACAGCCAAAAAAAATAACAGGAAGCTGTACCAGTGACAACTGAGTGGAAACCACTTCAATTAGAAACAGCGTTGTGTTAGAAACTCAAACCCAGTTAGATCTAGCAAGTGATACCTCAGGAGATTTGTTCGTTTGTAGAGCCCTTGATGGTCTGTGAAAGCCACCGTTCTGACTGCATGATCTCTATTAAAGTGTGTGGAAAATCCCACTGGAAGTATATCTGTGTACATTATGAATTTGGGCTGATCAGTTTTCAAAAAGCTAACGGGAACTTAAATCATCCAAGTATCCCTTCCTATTTCCTGCTAATTCTGCTGCTAATTCAACTTGAAATATTTTCTCAGGTTCACCACCCTGATCTTCAAGTCTATTTCTGTGGATATGATGGATCAAAGTATATTTTGCAGCCGTGGTTGAGAGACATCTATCCTCATGACTGAAGCATTCAAGTATCTGTACATATAATATACATCTGGACAACATTACTTCCTTTTTAAACTTGAGCAAATAGACACCAAGATAAAACTAGAGCATGGGTTTTTTTCTTTTGTATGATGGAATAAAGCATTCCTAGGGGTGTTTTATGTTGAAAGATTCATTTCATCAGAAGTGAACAACTGGTAGGTTGCAGACCAGAGGAAAAAAATGAAACATTTAAGCTTTATATTTATTAAGAAAGCATAAAAATTTATTAAGAAAGTAAATATGATTTGAAAAATGTTAGAGCAACTTGTTTCTTCTGTTTTCTTTTCCCTTTATCTCAAACACAGCGAAGACTCTACAAGATGCATAAGCAGTAGCATTCTGGATTCTTTCCTGCAGCGTCAGTGAATCTGAGGAGTTAGATAGGTGACTGTCTATGTGGCCTCCCCATTCTTTTGTTTCTTCTTCTTTTATTAATAAAGGTTTTCCCAATGACTGGCCAAACAGCCGACACACCTCTTGAGCTTTCTGCCGTGTGTTTCCAACAGCAGCAACACACACTCTACGGCTGAGAGGTAGAAAAAGCAGCATGACAATAAGCAAAGCCAACTTGTACGAGTATTCCTTCCATACACCTTTTTCAAGTTTATCGGTTCTTGTAACTGCATAGGTGTAAGGAGCGTCACCTTCCCACAGCTTCTGGGTGGTAGCTTTTAAGTTTGAGGGGAAACTATTAAGGAGAAAATGTCAGCCTCCTCATCAGCTATAATCAAGCATTTCAAACACCTACAATATGCTGCAGGCACTAGTGGCTTGTGGGGCACAGCAAGCATCCAACCCCTGCTCCAAACACTATGGTGGCCCAGCTGTGAGTCATAACAGCATCTATTTAAATCACTGCCCTGATTAATGGACTCTTGTATAGACGCATCTGAGATACAATACTGACATCTCTAGACGTGCTCGCAGCAGCAAGCTGAATTCACTTCTTGGACCTAGAATAGCAAGACTAGTAGCAAGGAGCATGTTTTGATGCTAAGCAAGCACTGCACATGGCTCACGTCAGAGCACGTCAGTAGCTGAAAGCACTGGGAATTGGTAAGGGTACTTAGAATTATCAGCATCTGGTCACATATTTGTACCTTCACAAATAAGTTCAAATTACACACACTGATGTAAAAGAAGTCAAATTGTGTTGACCTAATATTATGCTCCCAATGGAAATCAGTGAGAAAACATTTATTACACTCTGCCTTTGCACAGGGGCACTGAAGAAAAGCACAAGATTCATCCTCCCAAGCTGAAAAGCATTAAGTTATATTTAGACCAAATGCTAAAATCTGAAACATAAATTCTCATATGTATGAAGGAAACTATTTCCCCCCCATTACGAACTGTAGAAATTAAGTATGCATATTAAATATTATCTGAGGCTGTAAAATTCACGGCACAAGAGAAAACTTACCGAAGGTTGGCTATGGCTTCTGGCGTGTGGTAGAAATGAGGTGGGCTGATGGTAACAGAAGTCCCCAACTTTTCAATGAGTAGATTGCAAACATTCTGCATTTGTCCAAAATCAGTGAATATAATGCAGACCTGGGAGTGAACACAGACATCAGACAGGTAATTTTTGTTATGTTTTCTCCAATGATTCAACACGTCTAATTAAGTCAGCATGAAGACAGCTACAAACTAACTAAATGTGCTAATCTTGTGTTATAACACAAACATTTACTGAGTTGGAACACTTACATACCCATACAGACAATGAGCTGTTTTGCAATGGAAACTCATAAAATGATTAAAAATTGAGGACTAAGAAAATTCTCTTTAGGGAGGCAGCATGGTGTTCGTGCTATGCAGTCAATGTGAAAAATGAACGTGTGCTAGTTGGGACACATGATTAGATGCATCTTAGCTCTTTTAAATTTAAACTCAGATTAGTGGATGTTAATTATGCAGAAGCCCAAGCAAAATGATGTGGAAAACATTGTGCAGGAAGGAAAATTACATTTTAATTTCACGCATTACGTCCAAGAAATCTAAACTGTGAGAAGAAAATAAGCTTAGTCCAGTCTAGTTTGCAGTGGGCTCAAAACACTGTGATGGGTGAACGGATTCATTACAGAGGCTAAGAAGACCGCGGCACTTCAGTCTTGGATTAAATACAATTTAAATATTTAGCTGTCTGTAGCTTTGGCAATAAGGAGCATTAAATATAGATACATAAGGAATTAAAGTGTTTTCCCAAGTGCTACAAAACAGGCATTGCTATCAGCCTGGATTCAGAGCCCTCCAGCCTTCCCTGCAGCAGAGCAGTTGTGAGCATTGAAGTAATGACGCCCAGCTGCCAAAGCGTTCAGCAAGCAGAAATCCCAGCTCTCAAAATCTTTCTTTAGGACCAAATCCTCATCTTCACCTATCAGTACACTGCTCTGATCACCGAGTCAGGGTCAACATCTCATATCCCTGACTCTTCCACTTCTTTTTGGACAGCAATAAAGCTTCAGCAGGTTGGGAAAAAAGAAAGCTGTTGAACAGGAAATTCCACTGCTGACCCATGTGAAGTACAGAACACATTCTCCACGCAATCCATGCAACCTACCCCAGTGAACGCATAGCTATGGAAATCCAATCTACTGCAACACAACTGCACTGCAGTAACTTCCTGTGGGCATGCCACACATTTACCTGGTGGTAAAGACCATCTAAGTGAGTTGAATCTTTCAGTGAGAAAGAGCTACTTCATCTGCAGGGTAAGGTAAAAAATGGATACCGACAGTTATCACAAAGCAATTAATGCACTATTTTTGTTGCTCTTGTTAGCCTCTCTCAGTGTACATGCACCTTATCCTGGCTTGAATCTTTGTACCGGCTCAGTCTTCATAAAACTGAGCCACAGCTCAGCTTAGGGCCTTAAAAACTGGCCAAGATTGAGTGACAGTAACAAGTAACTACACCTTCTATGACGACAAATCATGTTCACTGTGCACGAAGTATGCACATTCATTTGATTTATACACCCTTCATCCATAAAGTGTGTCATAGGTTATCCTAAAATCTACCGGCACCCATGACAGGGTTATAGACGGCCTGCAGGGCCGCTATCCCAAAAGGAAAAGAAAACAGGGAAAGAGAAAATAAATACAGCGGCAACGATCTAAGGAGGCACACTATTTTACTAAATACTATATCGGAATACAGAATAACACAATATAATGCAATATAACTGGAATTAAGGCTAATGAATCAAGTAAAATAAGAGAGAGTGAGTCCCGAAACCGAGAGGCCTACTGTAACTCTAGGCGAAACGGCTGGAACGCTCCCACACGACTCTCCCCCTGGCTGGCAGGATCCAAGAGAGCGAGTCCAGCACTGAAGTGAGATTATATAGTCCTGGTCATATGACTGACCGTGGTGCTCCCTGGGACATTCAGTCTTCTTTTGTGAGCAGTAGATTCGTCAAAATTATCTATGCTTAACATGATGTTATGATGTGGAATACTGATAGCAAAATTACAAAATTGCAAAACCATGACAAAGTGGTAGCTGGATCACTTTTGGGAGGTGCAGCACCAACCTGAACTAAGACCAAAGATGAGACTAAGGCTTGGTTTCTTTCTTAAGTGAGAGCTCTTGCCATACTCACGTATTTTCTTGTGCATTTTGTGGAAGTTGGTCTCACTATGATACGGCCTCACTATGAGGACTGACATAGTGTCTTCCAGATTGCTATCAACATTTACAAGATTACTTTCCTCAAGGGCATGAGACAGAAGAATGATCAAGCAAAAGAACGGTGGGTCTTAAGTAAGAGATAAGCTACTCGGTTTGGGGTGGCTTTGGGCACTCAGGAAATTTATTGTTAATAAAGCAGCATGTAATCAGGTACTCTTGAGAGCAGAAAAACACTGAGAAATACTGAATTTTGTTCTTTCCCAGTTTTCACTTGGACTACTTATGCCTACAGTCAGTAAATTCTACTTGAATCTAAAGAGAATATCTGAGCAATAAAATGCAAAATGGGCTTTTGATTTCCTTAATAAAATTACAGTGAAGGTTAAGAAGTGTGAAAACATGGTAGGCAAAACCACTGCGGACGCGTGGTAAGGTTTGGGTAAGGCTGTAAAGGACAAGAAGTTGTGATTTATGAAAAGGCAAGTATATTAAGATGTGTACAAGAACTACCTAATCTTCATCCCATTTGATCAGCACGCACAAAATGAACTATTATGATTAAGATATCATAAAGCTTTGTGGTCTTGTAAAACTTTGTTCTTCTGCACATTTTCCTTTGCTGAAGGATAAATTAGAGCTGTAGTTAAAAGTGTATCTTAATTATACCTTAAAATAGTTATTTGTCCGGGTATTTCTTAAGCCTCCTGAAAATTCTTACAGTAGACAAATGGTAAAGAGTCTACAGAATGAAACAATGCATGATTTCTGTGATTTGATGTATAATGAACACAACGGCAAATTCCTTAGTACAGAAAGCGATGTTATTTAATTTTCAATTCATTTATATCACTGAAGTAGTACAGCACGCTGGTCAATGGAGCTTCAACAGTTTATGAAGCTGCACTAACAAAAGAAGTGCTTACAGAAAGGGAGAGGCAAAGAGAAACAAATCTCCGCATCAGGAGCCACAACACTGCTACTTAAGCACGCAGAGTAGCCAGCAGCAGCACTGCGGGTAAGCAGATTTTAATGCTCTGGTTCCCAGGCACTTTGCAACCATAAAACTTCAGTACAGCAATTACAGTTGGTCCAAGCTGACTGAACACTCAATCCATGTGATTTGCTTTCCACTTACAATCTTTTTAGACTGAAAATTATTGGTAGGGGAAGGACGGTGATTGGTTAAGATACCACATAAGACTGAAGCTGTAGGCCTCAGTTTGCTGGTAACAAAGTACTGCCCAAACAATAAGTAGATATAGTTTTATTAATTTTTAGCTATAGGTTACCTAAAAGACTCTGTAGTGGAAGCTTTCACGAAAGCTGTAATCTAAACTAGGAAATTAAAGCCATTCAGTAGATGACATTGACGACATCACTTTACACAGCCAAGGACTCGCTTCCAAAATTCAAATTTTGTTCTCCAAACACTCAATTATTTGTATATTTGTTGTTGTTGGGAGAATATACCTTAGACAAAAAGACTGAAGAGGCTGAACTCTGTTTTAAGGGGAAGGTGAACAGCAGCTCTATTACACTGCTACCATTTTATTGTGGACTTCTATGTTTACTTTGTAAGAACCAGTAAAGTTGCTTTGTTGTGACTGAAGGGATAAAAGCTGAAAAGATTCACAGACTACGTTAATCTCCCTTAGGGAATACTTTCAGCATAGCATTTACTTCTCCCAACAGTACGAATGTGCAAAAATACACCCCCTTGAGCTGATTCTGAAGTACATGGGATTATTCCCGTAACACTTGACTTCCAATCAGCACTTTTTACCTGCAGAATTCAAAGCAAATTACCTAGGAAACAATTAGCTTTGCTTTAGCAGCAGGCTGATGGCAGAGTCATGTAGAACAGACTAAAAGCCAGGTGATGTTCAGCTGTGGCTTAAATAAGCCTAGATTAGGGATGCTGTGCTACTGTTGTCCCCCATTCACTCTTGTCCTCTGCCTTTCACTGCCTCCAGTTCGCAGAGCTATAATATTGAAAAAATAATGACTTTATTTTTCCTGGATTAGCTTTTAATTGGAGCAGCTTTCTGAACCAACCCATTACCTTCCCACCTAAGTAAAACACCCTGCAAAAGGAGGGCAAGAACATCCAGGGGAGGAGGTGAGAGCAAGAGGTTTGCTTATACACCACAGGACAACAGCCCTGGAGTCCTAGGACAAAGCAGTCCCTTCTGCAGCATCACAGCACATATTAATCCGAGAAGAAAAGAATCCTTCCCGTGTTACAGTAGCAGAAGTTTTGTACACAACAGAAAACTGCAACCAAATGCTGCTTTTAAACTTCAGTCCTTCCTTAGATTCTTTGGAAACACTGGCTTTCCTGCAGAGAATACCTGCTCCTCATTATGAGGCTCCACTGTTTTGTTTTATTAGGATGAATACATACCTCTGCTTCCATCTGGTAAGTGTCCTCTACTCTGCTAAAATCCTCTGTTACAGTCATATTTTCTTCCTAAAACAAGACACAGTGATATAATATCAAGATACAGAAATGAAGGGTCTGTTGGAAACGTATGTACGCCGAACGGTTTTGGCTTATTACTTATAACCTAGCAACAGAAATTGGGAATTTTCCATGCAAATCTCTTCAGTTAAAGCTGGATGTTAAAGATTTCTTGATGTTATTTAAAGCAAATTACACAGCAGCGCTATAGGTTAATTCTGCTGCTATCCACCTGAAGGGAGGAATGAAGTCTTGAAAGCAACTGTTTGCTCTGTGTATCAGCATGTAACTGTCAATCCACCTGATACAAAAAAGTAGGAGATTTCAGCTGCTTTCAGAAAGCTGGCGTATGGAAAGTACTCTTCAGATTTGCAGACATTTCAACCACAGCAGCTCATGGCAAGACGATTTAAACAATGCCTAATCAGCGGTTATTGAGCAGGAAGGAAACCCTTAAGAGAGGCTATTCCAATCTGACATTCTGCAGTAATAGCAGCTATATTATTCAATGTCATGTCTGCACAGAGCACTAGAAAAACCTTATCAGTAAGATATTAAACTCAGATACAGAGTAACTCTGGTTACATCTGAATACCTGACCACCTTTCACCTTCTTTGGTAAACAGTTTGTGTGAGCAGTTTACTGTAAAACTACAACAAAAAGCAGTTTACAATCTAATTGTGAATATAAACGTGAATTTAATAGTCATGAAGTGTAGAGAAGCAGACTTGCTAAGCCTCCCAAATTACTGACAAAGCTTTATTAATCCTAATTCCATTGGAACACATAATACTTGCTTTCAGGGCCGACACACTTCAGAAGATGCTCTGCGTCAGAATATTTCCTACACAGGACTTGAGCATTCACTTCTATTGAGTAGCATGGAGAATTGTTTTAGAAATAACACTAATTGTGAGGAGCACTTTCCTTTTAAAACATGGAATGGAAGCGAGTAATTGCCACTGCACAGCATGTTCAACTAACTAATTCTTTCAATGCTATGATTGATAAGCAGTGCTGAAATACAAGCATGACCATCTTCGTTTTGGGACAATCTCTTATGGCAAGGCCCAGGCACAGTGAATTCCTAGGAACTGTATTTCCCTTTTTTTTTATAGTCATAGGTTTGAGGTAGTTGCAGCTGTGGTTCAGTAAAGGAACACAGAATCACAGAGTCCTTAGAGTTGGAAGGGACCTTTAAAGGTCATTTAGTCCAGCTCCCCTGCAATGAACAGAGAATGAATTACTCCTTTTATTCATGAAATGGAGTAAATCTTTCCACTTTTAGCAGACTCAATTTAAATTCTACAGGAAAGCTTTCTTTTCTTATAGGAATAAACATTTCTCATAGGAATAACTCCTATTCTATAGAAGTAACCCTACTGCAATACAGCTTGAGAGTAAACAGAAAAAATGCATTTTTTTTCCACCCCATTCTCTATTCCTGTTTAAAAAGTTGTTTCCCCCGAAAGGGATTCATCTTCTGTATCTTTTGTTTGTGTTTGGGTCTTGCACTCACCCCGTTGCTGTATGTTTAAGGGCAGTGCCATCGTGTGGTTCTAGGCACTAGTGCAAGATCAATGCGATGGGGAGGAAAAGATCCTCTTGTGCCATCTATTGTAACATTCCCCTCAACAGCTAATTTTTATCCCACCCGATTTGACAGTAGCTGCACGAGCTACTGGAGATAAATGGAAGACATAATTGCTGAAGTCATAACAATGTGGCCTCTTGCGATACATCTTCTGTTAGACATTTTGTTCCCTTTCAGTGGGCTGTTGTATCTTCAGACAAGGAAGCAGAACCGACAGGCTGGTGATCACAGAATTTTAAGCTGGAATATGGGGTTTGACAACATCAGAAGCAAAAGGCTTCTTTATCTATCTATTTATCTATCTCATCTATCTACCTACTACTGCTTACGTCTACTGTTTATATTTTGGCTGCAGAACTCTGCTTATTTGATCACAGTAGCCACAAGGGAAAAGCAGTTTTCACTGTGCCCTAGTTACACTTTCAATGCCTCGGGTGTCCTGGACTTCTGCAATTGTTTTCTCCAAGCACATGTCAGGATGTTTTGAGGATACTTCCTAAAATACACGGTAGTCTTAAAAAGCTGATGTCTCATGGAGGTTTCTATATCTCTTAATCAAGGATGCACTGAAACTGGTAAACTGTACATAAGTGAGCAAAAGTTCGATTACTTTTCTCCATTGGTGGTACTGAATGTACATCCATGACTGTGATTCCTGAATAACTGTCTCCAAATACGCACGTATATCCAAGGACACAACCCCAGCATGGACAAATCCCAAACCAGAGCCTGCGGGATCCTGTTTGTGAATGGTTTGTTTTGTTAAATAACACTCATTCCAAAGCCTCAGATAAACTGGCACGAGTACCAGCACTGCTGTTTTTAAACAAGATGGCCCATGACAATTGTTAGATGCAGTAATTAAAGAAAATGGGTGTCATCCTCACGCATCACACCACTCCCCAGGTATATTCCTAGTTGTGAATATTAAACAGGACGCTTCGACAGAAAGGGGGAAAATGTTACTTTTAAACAGCTGGGCTCAGCAAGAGGTTGGTTTCCCTACTGACTCTTCTTTCCCTGCAGCAGGTTCTGTGCTCTGGAGTATATCCTTATAGCACTCTATAAATAAATGCTACTACGTGCACCTACTTTTGATTAAATTCCTTTGTAAATATACATGGAAATTAGGTGCAGCATCATGACAAGCTGCTAACACAAGCTCCTCCTGCTGCAGAGGTTACACACTCCTGACCTCACAGGCTTCTTAAAACAGCAGTACAAAGGGTTAAGGACACGGATCCACGGATTAATAAATAAACAAGTAAACATATAGACTAACCTATTAGTTCTAAAGAGGCCTTCTATAACCTTGAAAGAAATAGAGCCATATGGAGAATGTGAAGAGTCTAGAATGCTGTTAATAACGGATGTTAGGAAACGTTAAGAACAAACTGCCAGCAGTTGTTAGTCAACAGAAAAGGCAAGTGACTGAAAATTGGGTAGAACAAAGCAATAAAAAATGACACCATAGGGAACTACCCTTGAAAAAAAACACATCAAGAAACACAACTTGTTCTTCGGAGTTAACGTGCGGCTAACACTGAGAAGCCCAGAACTTCCGCAGCATGTCACAGCCTCTCTAGTCAGCAGAGGAACGCTTCCATCCTCCAACACGTGCCATCTCTGAAATAGCAACAGAGTCCTGAGGAATTACTGTAACAACTCACAGACTGCTCAGCTCTCAGTGTCAAACCAGCCTCTTTTCCACCCGCTTACACCATCACTGTGATTATTTTCTCTGCCTTGCAGGAGCGTGCACAGCACCCCAAAAGCACGCTCACCCACTTTGCACAGTTCACTCCATTCACACATCATCTGACATAGAACCGTGGAATGCCCTGGGTTGAAAAGGCCCACAATGATCATCCAGTTTCAACCTACCCGCTGTGGGCAGGGTCAGCAACCATCAGACCAGGCTGCCCAGAGCCACATTCAGCCCAGTCCAGTGTGACAGTTCCCCATGGTACAAAGCTTATCATTTTCCCTACTAATAAAACCGAATGCACAAACTGCCTTATCTTCCCATATTCCCCTGACAGTCCACCAGACTAAGTTCCTATTAGCTCACATGA
The DNA here is from genome assembly GCF_039878825.1 of Excalfactoria chinensis. Taxonomy (NCBI): domain Eukaryota; kingdom Metazoa; phylum Chordata; class Aves; order Galliformes; family Phasianidae; genus Excalfactoria; species Excalfactoria chinensis. The sequence goes on along the minus strand of NC_092827.1, from coordinate 29,632,542 downwards.
GAGAAATCAGGGACGCTCAGCCCATAATCCCCCTGTTTCTGGCTGAACACGCCATGCTGATGGCAGATGAAACCTCCACCCCGTTGTCACCAGCCTCCGCTCACCGGGACGCCTCTCTGCCGGGCGCTGTGCGCGATGTACTCCAGCCTGCGGGACACGCTGCTCCGCGCCGCGCCGGCAACACCTTTCCGGCTGCCCAGCCGCAGCGACACCCGCGCACGGTCCGGGACGGCGCTCAGCTCCGCGCTGCCGCTCACGTGGACTTCCCGGCCGGACGGAGCAGGGAGGCCGCTGCCACCACCACTACCCGCCGGGACTGAGGCTGGGACGGGGCAGAGCTCGGCGAAGACGCGCGCAGGAGGCGGCGCGGGCAGCGTCATCCAGGCCAGCCCCTCGCGGCACCATAGCAACCAGCCCGCCCGGTGCACTCTGGGTGCTGCCGGACGTGACGCCCCACCGCCAGCGCTGCAGTGGCCGCCGAGCTCTCGCGAGAGCTACGTGAGAGTAGGGCAACCTGAGGGGGGCGTGCCGTGAGGAAGAGCTCTGGGGTCGACCCTCTGTGTATAGGGAAGCCTGGGTTGTGCAGTGCTGTCGTGCCTCTTCTCTTACAAACCAGCCCTACCTCCTCCTGCACTGATGATGCACTAATGACTAATAATAGAGGACGACCTCCCTTCACCTGCTGGCAATGCTCTTTCTAATGAAGCCTATGAGGGCTGAGTCAAGCCCTCAGCATAGAAACAGAATCTTTCAGGTTAGGGAAAACCTTAAAGATCATCAAGTCTAACCACAACCTAACCATACTACACTAACAACCCTCTGCTAAATCACGTCCCCGAATACCACATCCAAACCATTTTTAAACACATCCAGGGATGGCGACTCAACCACCTCCCTGGGGAGCCTATTCCAGTCTTTAACAACACTTTCTGTAAAGAAGTTTTTCTTGATACCCAACCTAAACTTACCCTGGTGCAACTTGAGGCCATTTCCCCTCATCCTGTCACCAGTGAGAAGAGACCTGCCCCACTCTCACTGTAAGCACCTTTCAAATATTGGAAGAGAGCAATAATGTTTCCCCTCAGCCTCCTTTTCCCCAGACTAAACAGCCCCAGCTCCCTCAACTTCTCCTCATAGGGTTGATTCTCCAAGCCCTTCACGAGCCTCGTTGCCCTTCTCTGGACCTGCTCCATTACCTCCATGTCCTTTCTGTACTGAGGTGCCCCAAACTGAACACAGTACTCGAGATGAGGCCTCACCAGTGCCAAGTTACCTCCCTAATGAGCTAACCCCCACGTTTCATAGGTGCATCCAGCTAGCATTCACTTGTACGTCTGGTCTCACTTGTTACAGAACTTCTGAGGAGAGCTCTAGTACATTGTTACTGTGTACATATGTGATGCGTTTTATTTTGATGACTTTAAATCTGGAATCTGGCACAGAGGCTGAAAGCTAACAGTGCTGTATGTTTGTAGAAGGTCTTGTAACCATCAGAATTTGTGTCAGAATATCTGCCTGATGTGATACAGCTAAATATTGCTATACTCTCCTAGGTGCAGACGTGTCGTGTAAAGACATTAAGACCTGATTTTACAAGTCAGATGCAGATTCATTGGAAGTGGCAGGAAAGGAAATATGAAGGGAATTGAAGTTCTCTCTTTTTCTTTTCTTTTTCTTTTTCTTTTTTTTTTTTTTTTTTTTTTTTTTTTTTTTTTTTTTTTTTACCTTATTAATCTTCTTGATGCAGTATATACTTCATGTCCTGTCCTGTCATTAGAGAGATTCTGTACAGATTGCCTTTCCCATTGTTAATATCACATCTGCCTTAAGAAGTGTCAGTGACTTTTGCATGCCTCTTGACTTTTAGAGTCTTCTTCCCTTTAATTCAGTTTTCTCTTCAGACTTGCTGAACACTTGGAGCTTCAGATGAAATAGATTGAACCTGTTAGGTATTCATTATCTCTGGAGATGATGTTCCATGTTTCTCAGCATGAATAAAGGAAAGTAGAGACACCTAAAAGTTTGAGTGTAACTGACTTTGATCAAATTATATGACAAGGAAGACAAGGAAGAAGCTTGTAACAGAATCCAAAATATCGGTGCCTAGTCACTTATAAAGATCAGTTCCAGAGCTGATGTGAAAAAAGGGCTGTCTTTAAGAAGGGAAATATAAAAGGAAAATGAGTACGGAGGAAATTATAAATGTATATTCAATGCATATTCCTTGGAAAGAAATTATTTCATTGGACAGGACAAAACAAATTCATTGGACAAAAACAAAATTGTAAATATTCTGTCTTTCTTTCTTCTTTTTCTATCATTCTTATTTTTTCTTTTACTGAAATATTTGTAGAAAATTTACTTAAATACATGCCAATATTAATGGACAGAGTAAATATTGAATGCCATTCACCAAGCAATGATCAATAAAGCTTTTAAAGGTACTACGATGAAGCCAAGCTATGCCCTCACCAGATTGTTTTTGTGTGTTTAAAACTATTCTGACAGAATAGGAGAGGCTGAGGGAGCTGGGACTGTTTAGTCTGGGGAAAAGGAAGCTGAGGGGAGACCTTATAGCTCTCTTTCAGTATCTCTTCCAGAAAGGTGCTTACAGTGAGAGCGGGGCAGGTCTCTTCTCACTGATGGCAGGTGACAGGACGAGGGGAAATGGCCTCAAGTTGTGCCAAGGTAAGTTTAGGTTGGATGTTAGGAAACACTTCTTTACAGAAAGGGTAGTTAAGCACTGGAATAGGCTTCCCAGGGAGGTGATTGAGTCACCATCCCTGGATGTGTTTAAGAGTCATTTGGATGTGGTGCTCAGAGATATGATTTAGCAGAGGGTTCTTAGAGGTAGGGTACTATGGTTAGGCTGTGGTTGGACTTGATGATCTTCAAGGTCTTTTCCAACCTGAGTAATTCTATGATTCTGTGATTCAACCTCCCTTCCGTGTGCAGGGTCACCAGTCACCAGACCAGGCTGCTCAGAGCCACATCCAGCCGTGCCTTGAATGTCTCCAGGGATGGGGCATCCACAACATCCTTAGGCAACCTGTTCCATCGCTTCACCACCCTCTGAGTGAAAAATGTCCTCCTGATATCTAACGTAAACCTCTCCTGTCTCAGTTTAAAACCATTCCCAATTGTCCTATCACTATCCAGTACTGTAAACATCTGTTCCCACTCCTGTTTACATGCTCCTTTCAAGTGCTGGAAGGCCACAGTGAGGTCTGCTCTGAAGCTTACTCTTTTCCAAGCTAAACAAGCCCAGTTCCCTCAATCTTTCCTCATGGGATTGCTGCTCAAGACCTCTCATCGTCTTGGTGGCCCTCCTCTGGACCCACTCCATGAGCTCTGCATCCTTCTTGTTCTGGAGGCCCCAGGACTGGATGCAGTACTCTAGATGGGGCCTCACAAGAGCTGAGTAGAGGGGATTTAGATGCAAATTTACTGGTGGAAGTATACATTTCTGTGCAGCAGGGTAAGAGCGTTACCGAGTAGTTAAAATGTAAGAACATCATACACTAAAAATAATGCGATAACTATAGACATATTTACTTTGCAGTCTTTTAAAGGGTACTTTGCAAAGCACTGTTCTAAGTATTGTGATTGACACTCAGAATCGGAATTTAAGACCAAGTCTATGGATGATATATTATCTTTGAGTGGGATGCATTTTTTCAGATGGTGGATTTAAATGTTGTTGTAGCGTTGGAAACACTGATCTAATGGAGAGAATCATTCTGCTCTATTACAGTTGAACTGAAAAACTGAAAATTTAACTGGAGATCACAAAGTGATGGAGGTGGTGCTAATCTGCAGTTGGGTTTGGGTTTTTCCTTAGAAAACATGAATTTTTTTGCTTGGCTCTCTTTCTGTTTGCTAGCAATGAGATACTGCGTTATGTGTAAGTTTTAATAATTGATTTATTTCTTAATTGAAGATCTTTGAGAAATTGAGTGTGTGTGAAAAAGAAGTCACTGTTACATCTAATGCCTTTTGTTTGCTTGTTTGTTTGTTGTGAAATTTATGGTAGCCATACCAATGTCCTTCTCTTGTGTCCTCAGATGTTGACTTACTGTGCTGTAAAACATTCCATGAATGGAGGCTCCATGTTATATCTTGTGTGTGTTATTACAGCGTTTATTTGCAAGTTGGTCACCCACTTCCTACATGGCATTGACAAGCACTCTAGGGCGAATAAATATCCACTATCAGCCTTTTCAAATCCATGTTAGACTTGAAACTCAGGTTAGATCTCAGAACACGGGCACTTCTATCTTCCTAATTTACTGAATTCTTACATATTTAATAATCAAGGAATTTCAAATGTTTTCTTACCTATGGAACTTCCAAGGTTTGGCCTACTAGTGGCAAACACAAAGAACAAGAAGTCATCATTGCATCATTATTGATAGTTCATGTTAATTCACGTAGGAAATGACCTGCAATTCTTTGCTGTGAACAATAAAGATTTGCCAAAATTTTTGCACCATAAGAAACAATATTTAATTGATAACTGAAAAACAGTAACTCGTCAGGATCTGATGACTGAAATGTGATTTAATACTATAAGCATCTGTTAATTGAAATTTTCATGCTTAATGGGTATAACAGAGCTTAATACTACTCTCAGTTTGTTGTTACTTAAATTCGAGCTTTCATGAGCTCTGAAGGAAATAATATATATTTTCCCTGGTCTACGTCTTTATATTTCCTTAATGTCCACAACAGCTGAGAATGAATATCGTTTATACTTCACATATGTAAGTACTGCTGACATCTTAATGTTAAGTGTCCCTAAATATTCCTTTCTAGCAAGGCTAAATATAACTGTAATTTGACCAGCAGGAACCTGACAGTTGCAGCAATTACATGCTCAGCAAAACATTTTAAAGAACTTTGTGGAAGCAACTATAGAGCAAAGAAGAATTGCAGAGCACTGCACTATAAAGCCAAAGGAAAACTGTGTGTATTGGTCCCTGCAGGAAGCCATAGAACTTTCATAACTTTGAAAGTGTGCTGGCTGAACTAAAACATCTAAAAATCCCCCTGATTATAAATATTTTTCACTTCCCAGCCTTAGCTGTTTGAACCTCCTATTGTTTGCTTACATTCGCTTTGTCAGGAGGCTTTATAATGCACTGACTCAACACTTGATTATAATCAGCAGCAAAGAAGACACACTGCTTTGAGAGATGCGGTTTCCATCTTTCCACAAGGAGCTTCTAAATTTCAGATGAGGTTTCCATGCAGCATCTCTTCCTCATGACTGATTGCAGAAGCCCGTATTCCAGCTTCATAATGAAAAGAAATTGAGGTTTTTAGCCCCCTTGGATTTTTCTTTCCTTTCTTTTTTCTGAGGCTCACTTCTCAGCCTCATGGCTATGATCTCATTTATCAATACTCTTTAACTGTGTGGGCCCAAAGCTGTTCTATTTTCCCCCAGGGCAGATTTATCAGTCCTATTCCTTGCATCTGTCTGCTCACTCACAATTGTCTTCATGTAATGGAAACTGCACAATGGAAAATAGATGTAAAAATCAGTACTTAAAAACTGTCCATCTGAGCCTGGATTAAAAAAAATACTTCTTCTAAATTAAGAAATAGTCTTTTGTCTACATGTTATTGATTTATTTAGCTATACCAAACCTATCCCAATCTGACAACATCACAGCATGGTTAAAAACCAGCTTCTTTTTCGGCAAAGCAAGTTGGAATTTAATGTATTGAAGCATAAGGTTAATTGGGTGTGCAACACAACAAATGTTAGCTTTCAGAAAATTACCCAGGCAGTCATTAGACTTGACCTTCTAATTTGTAGCAGGGATCTCCTGCACTATGGAGATCCATAATTTGACTATGTACAGACCGAACATTTCCTTTCTTCAGTTTGTCATTCCCAAGCTGTCAACTCAGATGAGATCTCACTACTGCACAGCAGGTGGAGGACGAGGCAAAAACTGAACTCGTTAAATCTAGGCTGGTCATTGTCTGGATGAGCTGAATCTTCCTCCCCCCTGTGAGAAGTAAATATAGCTACAAGAGGGTGTGACAGTTCTGAAATTAGCTGAGGTCTGGCATGCAGAAATTTGAATGGGAAGCAGCAGAAATGGAAAAATTAGGCAAGGGCCTCTGACAGCAAGAGGATGATGTTGTTTTCTGACAGTATTCGGGGGAATGAAAGTTAGAGTCGCTGGCTTTAGAAGCAGGCAGTGACACTGTGTTTTCTCTCTGTTTTTTACTAACTTTGTTTTTTGCCCTTCAGAGTTTCAGTGATTAAGGCTCACATTGCCATTGATGACCTTGGAGTTTGTCTGTATCCTCCGCCGTTTGCTTTGCTCTACTAAATCCAACTTATTTCTTTTTCACCTTCTTTTCTACCTGTTAGAGATTCTCCCACTATTAAAGACCTAGAAAAACACTGAGACTGTCCCCAGCAAGGAGGTTTAAAGTGAAACCATGCAAAGTGGTAATAACAGTATGCACTGCCTAGCATTCCTGAAGCTAGGAACGTTGGCTCCCATCCTGCCCAGGTGCCTCAGGTCTCACTTTGCATAACACAGGTGATGATGATGTTCCTGATGACATCAGCTGCCCAAGAAAAGCATCTCTATATTCCTGAGCCCTAGAGCAGGTTCTTGGTGCAGGAGCATGGTTGCTCTCAGTTTGAAATGCTTGTTGCAGAAGTTATATGTTGCTCATGCACCACAGTTAGTGGGCTGCTGGCCTGTCTTCATGCTGTACAGCTGCTAACAGGTGGAAGAGGTGGGAGATATGACTCCTGATCTTGCTTTCATTTAACAGAGAAGATTCTTCCAGACTTTGAAATTACCCTGATAATTGCTAGGAAACCTGAGATAGTTTTGGAATAATAGCTGTAATAGCAACTGGGTTGATGGAAATATAAGTGGTGCAGCAAGGGACGTGTCAAATCGCAACTGGAAGAACAAGCAGAGTAAACATTCACAGAAAACAATGTGTATAAAAATCCATTTGAAGGCATTTGGAGGTGAAGTTCAAGGGAAATAAAATAGAACCGGTAAGACCTACAGAGGTAATATGAAACTGCATAGTGAATATGAGAATGAGGGGTGACAGAAGAAGGGTTGTCAAAGCAGATATCAGGGTGTAGTTATACCAAGGCAGAATGGTCTGTGAGCTGAAAGCTGAATCTCAGGAGAGTATTTGTAAGCATGCCAGGATTATGAACTTGGAATTTTGCTGCTTTGCTATTAAGTGTAAAATGAATTCATGAAGAGAGAGGACTGATTTGTATAGAAGCTTGAAAGCAGCTGTGAAGTGGAGCAAACTGACATAGTACTTAGTAACACTGAAGGATATAACCTTGTTAAACACCCATGTAAAATAGCAAATAATTAAAATCAGTTCAACAGCCTTGCAAAATGCATAGCAAAGGCAAATGTTTCTATTCTTTTTATCCTCTTTTTTTTCTGAATAGGAAATTATATTCTGAAAATGTCAATGAAGGCACTATATAGTAATGTATTTAATGTATATAATATATATGTATATATTATATATACATATATATATTTTTTAATATGGTATTTCAAAGGGTTAATTGCTCTGTGTAATTATGCAATCTAGGTATATGTAAAATACCTTTCAGCCTTACAAATGCATCATCTTTAGTTTAGAGGAAGGTTTTGCTAGCTATTGGTGTCAAACTGGCAAATTACTTATTGTAGGTCTCTGTATCTGTACTGTATCTGTATTGTAGGTCTCTGTGTCTATGGACCTCGCCTGAATTTGAATTCTCCCATTAGCACGTAACAGAATGTCATTTTACATTTTGTTTAAGGAATGAAGTCTTTTCTTGCCATTTTAGTATTAGCAGAACATGATATCTGCTGTCTTCCCCTCCCCAGTTTTCAGGAGACCATTATTATCAGTGAGAACTGGGTTGACTGTCTTAATTCATGCCACCTTTCCCTATTTTTATTCTTCCTCTTTTGTTAGTAATAAGATCTGCAATTAACAAGGTTTACATTTAAAAATGATCAAGTATTTTGAATGATACTGAGGGTGACTCCAGTATCTCTTGTTTTCAGTGGGAGCTTTGTTTTGGTCTGGAAAGGGTGAATTATATCTCATATTTAAAAATGCAGACCACAGGGATCTGCACAAAGGGAAATTGTTGTACCATTAACCATATTATTCTGTTCATATAAATCTGTCATGTTTTTCAAGCTTAGATTCTTCATTTCTTTTCTTTGCAAGTAAGCAGAAAACTGGGACTTTTAGAACGACTTAGATTTCCTCTCTCTGGACAATGACACAGAGAAAGAGCAGTGACAAGGGCTGAATGATGTCTGAGGGTGGAATAAATGGCATCAATTTGTCCTCTTTTTCTTAATACAATTTTGCACTAGTATCTCTAAAGAAACTTGTACAGAAGAATATAATTTTGCTTTTAGATGGTGGAGTCCTACTGCATTAGTTGAATCTCCTGTGGATATGTTATTAAGTGAAACACAGGAACTGCTCCAGAGCTAGAGAGAGCCAACCAGTGAACTACTTTGCACTCTCCTTGAGTTGCATCGTCATTTAGAGTGATCACTGAAGTGTGTTTAAAAGGAGTTGTTGTAGTACATATTGGAAAATCAATACAAATGTTAGTTGTCTTGCAATATTGTGCTTTGGGATTGTGATAGTTGGGAATGGTTGAAATCGATGCGTTTTAAGAAAATGGACTTGATGTGGCATAAAATGTGACTGCAGAGTTTGCTGTGAATTGGAAAGTTAGTTTACATTAGCTCTATTGGGAAGCTGATCTCTATTTTAATTTTCATCAGTGCAGCAACCAGAACAAAACCACAGCCCAGTGGGAAAAGGGAAGGGGGGAGAAATGAATTTATTTGCTTTCATACATCAGTCACAAGATATATTATTTACTAAAGTGAAATCATCAATGTTTAGAACAGCACTAAAATGGAGCAGTTTTTACAGACAGTGCTGGGGAAATATCTTGGCTGGCTGAAAATTTGTTAGAGTGCTTGGGACTAGAAAAGAGGAAAACCTTTGCTAATTCTTGATGCTGAATTTTTATGCTTTGCTCATAGAACGCCAGAGTGTTCCTTTACCTTCAGACTGGAAATGTAACATGGAATTCAAGAAAGAAGATGTCCATGGAAGCCCCAGATGTAAGTTAGATTAGCTTCTGAGGGGGAAAAACTATTTTAAAAGATCACTTAAAAGACTACTAATTTTGCTTGTGCCTCACTCACTTTGTTGTTCTGGCATTCAAGGCTCTTTAGATCTGCAACCTTTCTGAATTGTTTTTATGTGAGTAATGTGTACTGTGGGTCTGTTCTCACCATCAATAGTCATCTTTTTTCAGTGTACAAACCTGCACAGGCCTGTCTTCATTTGCATTGTGGTTTCTGTATGAGACACAAGGAGTCAGTCAGTGCAAATGAGAGTGGAGACATACGTTTGAAAAGCAGTGGGCAACTGCAGATACAATTGTCGAGGGGTGACCTTATTATTTATTACTCTTTTAAACATGATCCTCAGAGGTGCTGGGGCTCTCATCAGCTTCAAAATTAATCCAGTGTTCCAATGTCTTCCTACAGAACTTAGGGTGCAGAAAGGGGTGTCAGATAATGAGCTCATAGGGTGGCAAGCAGTTATGAAAGTAAAGATATATGTGATGAAGTGTTTCTTTGACAATTTTTAGTGAGCCCTGGGTTGTGCAGTGACAAGATATGGCATAAGATGGCAGTAAGAGATTGGGAAATACAGTGGTTTGGAGCAACACGTTCCAGTGAATCAACCCCTGGCTTGCAATAAACATGATTGTATAACAAGTGACAAAATGGGGGTCGCTGATCTCCATATAGGCACCAGCTTCTAAATATTTTGCATTTTCTTTTTTCCCCAGAGGAAAACTTCCAGTTAACTTGGCATTTAGACTTTCTTATCTTAGTGTGGGAAAATGGAATGACATTTCACACTGCATTGCCATCTGTGTGAAAGTGCTTGAAGTTTGCTGCTCATGTTTTTTGGTTTTGTTTTGTTTTGTTTTGTTTTTAGCTGTGTTGCATGAAAATTACTCCAAACTTAGAGGCGTATTAAATATAGCATCAAATGCTGGAGGGATTTAAGTTGATTGGAATAGCCACACCAGTAATGTGCAGATAGGTTTGCAGCCTTCCTTGTGGGGCACAAGCGATGTGGACTTGTAATATCACTCTGTCCATTAATATCGAGGTGCTGCAAAGATAATTCACTACAAACTCCAGTGCAGAGAACAGCTTCTTGTGGGTGGGGACCCTCTTGGCAGAGTCAGCCAAAGCCACACGGGGCTGTAATTGATGAGCTGAGCACCGGTTGGTCTGGTGAGCCTGGGGGGAGGGCTTTGTCAGGTGTTCTAGTTGCAGTTTAGAGACTTCAGACATCTCAGTCCAGGGTTACGACCTAATTTCTGGGCAAAGAATTGAGTCTTGAATTTGAATATGATAGCTTTTTGTGAAGATTATATGGAAAGAAACTGGAAAAAAAGAGAGGGTTTGTGAAAAACTGATTCCATCAGGGTTTCTCTGGATTTAACATTGCTAAGAGAGAATATGCAGGTGACTTGCAAAATTGGTGCCTAATTTCTCAGTGTCAATGATTCCATTAGATCTGTGCTGAAACTTTCAGTAATAACTTGATGTTTGCATTGAAAGCTGTGTGCTGTTGCCTTGGAGTATACTTCTTGCTCCTCTCAAACAAAAAGATTCACGTCTTCTGAATCCTTTGCAGTGGAAATGGTGATAGCAGTTTTAGCTAGGGCTTTTAATCCTTAGAACTGAAAGTGCTTGAAGCACTTATCGCTTACCAAAAAGGGATTAATGTGATCAGATGAAATAAAATTAACATAAAACAACAACGGGCAATAAGATTTTCTAAAGTACTTTGCAGTGTGTTTCCTAAGCTCTGTTTTATCAGGGAAAGGTAGATTTTGAAGTGATTTTCATGTTTGCTTATATTCATGAAGCTTTTCACACAAATGGCTGAATCTTTTCAGTACTTGCATTAATGCAGTCACAGGGGACTCCTGTGGTTATGTGTGAATTTCATCAGCTATCTAAGCCATGGGTCAAAACACAAAATTGGCATGTAGAGGGATGATGTGGGTTTGTCACACTCCCTGAAGGCCTCAGTCTGCAAGCCAGGAGCTGGGTCCTGATGAGTTACAACTACTTTCATCTTTGAGGTATGAGATCTTATTTCATTGTAGCTCATACGTGCTTGATTCGTTCCAGTCAGGATGTTAACATTTCAGAAAATGAAATAAGAAGAAAAGTCAGTTGATATTACTTCAGCAATTTTTAAAATAATGAAGCTTTTGGGCAGGTCACATGGACATTTTATTGGATGTCTTTTCAGTACACTGTTTGATCACACGTGACATAGATAGTTTCTCTATCACAGACCATGTTTGTGTGTCAGAAATACCAATCACACATATGGCTGCATAAGTGTCATCCCACTGTCCTGAGCAACGACTAACAATGATCCACACAAAGTGATGACAGCTGAAGATTTTCTTGTTGAACAAGAAGTATGGAACTCACAGTGCCTGTTGTCTACCCTTATGCTGGGACAAATTAATTCATAAATTAATTCATAACTCCTTTTATTATTAATGAATGGAAGAAAGGTCCTGGATATGACCTTGTGAAGGAGAAATCTCAAGAGTTCTGCTAGTCAACTCAAAGATGTATCTTAGAGAATCACTCTATTCACATCCTGTTTTTTTGTGTTTTCTCTGAACAGTTTCTGTTGGGTGCTGTTGGAGCCAGGAATTTAAGGTAGATGAGCTGTCTTGGGATGACAGTATCTGTTGTAAAGGACGGGGATTGCCTTATTGACAAAAGCTGTGAAAAACTTTCATAACTCAGTTATATAGTGTAGATGATACAATATTGTGCTAACACGATAAGCTGTTGTACTAAAAATGCAGCTGAGTATTATAACAGTCATATATGTAAGACAATTAAAGGTAATAATACCTCATAAGACATACTTCTCTATTATTGACTAGGTTTAAGCTAACTGTTTGTTAAAAAAGTACTAGTGGGAAAAAAATTGAATCTGATTTGAGATTAAGTTATCCATTTACTTTGCATTTGTGAGAAAGACTGGATCACTGTAGAACTTATTATTTTCTTTCATTTTTTCATGTTGGACTGAGAGATTCAAGTATTTGTTATTTGAGATTGCAATATGGCTCTGCATAATAATGAAATTCCAATAATGGAGCATTTTACTGTGTTTGTATCATTTCTGATGAGAAAGTGATGAAGATCCTCAGGTTTTGAATGAATTACTTAAAGACCATAAAATTTTGATTTAATGAATTTTCTGTGTTTAGCTTGCATGGATTCATACTGATAGATAGATAGAAGTGTATAGATAGGTAGACTTACCTAAACTAAATATGTGATTTTTCTCCTGCAAACCACTTAGAAATGATTTTCAGCTGTGGTTGGTGTCTCACTCTGATTTGCAGGAAGGAGAGAAAGTTCTTTTAATATATTTTAATACGCAATGGCAAGATTAAGACACAGCGGGTCAAATGTTAGCCTGACCAGTTGATGACAGCGGTGATGACTCTTTCCAATAGCAGTAGAATCCTATAAATAAGTCCAAAGTGGTCAAGTCAGCTCCTTTTGGAGTGACAGCTCCTGGCTTTTGGATCTCAGCAGGAACTCCTTTTGTTCCCATCTTCTGGGTCTTTCCAGCAGATAAGAGTGAAAAGGGAGACACCAACTTGTATCTTGCCTTCACAGAATGCAATGTTATCATCCCCCAGTCTCCCACAGCAAGCTGGAGTTATTTGGTCTCAGGACAGATCTTCTGCCGGTAAACAGACCTGAGCACTCTCTTCTGGAGCCAAACAGCTCCAAAGAAGTGCTTTCACATGTAAAATTGTCCATGCAGTGATGCTGACTGCTGTATGGCAACACCCACCTCTCATCTCCTAGATAGAGTCTTATTGCAAGAAATGCCTCAGAAAGCAAGTTTTGAGCCAAAAACAAAGAAGGGTTCAGACAGATGGGTTTTCTAAACAAACATTATCACTTGGTAAATTTTTGCACATTTCAGTGCAATGGTTCTTTTTATTCCTACTTTTGCCTTCTGAATTTGCAGTTGGAAGCTCTCAGGTAGGATTCCACAGTATTTGAGAATTTCATTGTTTTTTTTCTTTACCCCTTTGCTTCATAGTGGACCATTTTTGACAGTAAAATCAGACAAGCTTCCAGATTCTTGTCAGGAGATAGCTTTTGCTAGAACAAGAATTCTGTTAATTTTTGTTTTAAAAAAAATCAAGGAAGTCAGTAAATTGTCTGTACAACAGCTTTGTTTTTCTCATATAAGAAGAGTGGATGAATGCTTTTGAGTCAGGGTTCATTTTTTTCCTTTTTTGCTATGTATGGTGCCGTGATCAACATCCTCTGTTTGTTGAAAACACATTTAACAGATTGTTTTATTTTCTGACTTCCCTTCTCCACAGTCCTGCAAAACGCAAGCTATTTTGATGCACTGCACATACTGATTTTGATTTCAGTAAGAAATCTTTTTCATTAATCTTAGGGCAGAAAATCTTAGAGTTTTTTCCTACAGTGTCACTGAATGCAACCTCTTCTGTAATTGCTTTCTTATTATACTAGTGTATGATACTAGCATATCATATCAGTTGACTGTTCATGTACTAAACTGATCCTCTTGTCAGGAATGGGGAAAAAATCTTAGTTAATCATATGATCTCTGCCTCAGTGGCAAATGCGGACATGTTTATACAACAGCCTTTCTACATATCGCCAAAACCTAATAAAATTCTGATTAACATTGGTATAGGGATAATTCTGGAATTCAGAAAGTCTCATTAAAAAGAAAGTGCATTACAAAGTTTTGATACACTTCTCACTGGCCTTTCTACTATCTGGAAGTGAATGATGTATAAATTCTGATGCATTTTGTCAAGTTTTGCATAACAGCACAAGATATGAGGTTGGAAAACTGCTGTCCTTCTGGACCAAGGTGGGCTAATGGATGCATTGGCCCTGTCAAGGAGAACTGTTCCTCTGGAGACTGGAGTAAACCCACTTGCTTGCTGTTCTGGAACAATCTCAATGTATTCTTTTGTTCTACTATTTCCTTGAGAATGATCTCTTGATCAGATTTTATCAAAGAGGATCTTCTAGTGGGCTTTGGCCTAGGTCAGGAGGAGAGATCAGGGTAGGTGTGATGAAGATGGCAGCAACGGCAAGAAAAGGAACCAAGACTCAAAGGTGGAGAAAACACAAAGATGAATTTCCAAAGTGTGAAGCAAAAAAAGATAGCAGGGCAATATTCATTTTATCATTTCAATCACCTAAAAGTTACTTGTCACATTCCCTGCATACCCATAGAATATGCAATAAGAGTGATTTACTGAATCTGTCTTGGATATCTGCTTTAGGATGAGACAAACTGCCTTCTGGAAGTGTTACTTTGTCTTTGTCTATAGAGGACCCTAGGAAATTAGATGACATTTAGGCAGCTGACTTTTAAATGACAAGATTGGAAAAATCCCTGTCAAGGGGATCTGCAGAAGTTGGTGCTGCTACTGCACTCTATTGCTCTCCCTTTTCCTCCTCACAGCCATTAAGACAGGGACACCAACTTGGAAAGGCACTCTTCTGATACCTTGATAGGCCTACACCGTGCTTTTTTAAATGTAAGCTGAGAAACAGATCTCTAGTACTTGAACCTGAAATAAGTTCTCCTTTCCCTGAAAAACTGGAGTTCTCAGAGCTATGAATAATAATTCAAGTTGAACAACCTGCTTAGTCAGATTATTCACAGTGAGCACACAGCTCAAAATTCAACTGCACGTGTTTTACTCCTGAGTAATTTAAATCACTCTTCTAGCTCCTCCTACTCCTTCTAACAGTAAGTTAGCATGTGTTCAGATATGGCTTTCCCATAAATCAGCAGCTGCTTTTAAGGCAGAATTGAAGAAATTATTGAGCCAACTCATTCTTGTTGAAATCAATGGCTGACCATGATAATTTGGATTTAGTGTGTATCTTTAGAAATCAGGCCCAACTTTTACTGAATAGAGTAAGTACTGGAATAACTTCACTTATTTCCTCTTATTAATATAGAGGAAGGAGTATAGTTGTGTCCTTCATGTAGTAAGAAAGCCCTTAAAGGCAAAAAAGTACTCTCTGTTTCCCACTGTAGTGAAGAAAGGTTCTGGCACCTAGTTTGTTCTGACAGCTTGGTTACTGAGTTGGTCTCAGTTCATTTTTCTCACATTTATTATTATATTATTAAAGATTATTATACTAGTCACTGGATTCTTGAAAGTATTTAGTTTGTAAAATGAGTGTGATTATGTAGTGGGATTTTCCATATTACTGCATTTTTATGGAACAAAATCTTCCTAACTGAGCCCTCAGTCCCATTGATAATCAATGACATTTAAGATTCTGAATTAAATTTCAGAATATATGTGGAATAATAAGGCAGTTAATATTGAAATGTCACTGGAAATTTAGACAGTGAGTTCATGTATGATTTTGTGCTCTGCTTTGAAGTGATTTGATTTGAATAGGAATATTGTTCTCTGTGAATGATATCCATGCATTGGAGTTCCACATTTTGTTTCATCACAAACAGAAATTCTTACTGGACTAGTAGCCCAAGCGGAGGTATATCTGTCAATATACACAAAAAACATTTTGGAGATGATTGTAACTTGAGATACAGACTTTGGCTTCTCTACCTCTCTTCCAGTTTTTGTTGCTATTATTTGTTTTTTGATTTTATTTTTTATTTTTTAACTGAGAGAGAACAAAATACTTGATGCAGTAAGGCTAGAAAATAGAATTAACTGCAAACTAAATCAGTCTGCTCATAAAATGCTATGAATGCTAATTACAGTAGGATCAAATGTAGATTGAAGTTGACTGCTTAAACGTATGTGGAGCTACTATTCAACTATGGAATCAGATATATAGACAAAAGTAACTTTTTTTGTAGCAAGTGGTATTAAATCCTACCTATACTACTCATGATAAAAGATCAGCTCTGTGACTAACAGAAATATGAGTTGGATTCAAATGAAGTGTTTGATGTTTGGTTCTGCATGAATGAACATATCAAGAAAAGACAGTAAACCATTCAGTAGGATCATACAGATATTCTTACTGAAGTCAATGTGAACTCTGTATTGTAATAGCATTTGTTTATTTACAGTAATCTTATTAGTAAAAGCATTTAACAAATTTAATGACAGATTAACTTATTTTTAATTAACTTTTTTGTTTTTCCAGTTTCGAGTGATACAGCCAGAATCCTAGGCACTTGCAGAAATGCTTTAATTTTATCATTTCTGAAGGTAGAGTTTTCTTTATCTGTTGCCATAACACATTGCCTGGATTTCTGCTGTTCAGAAATAACTCATCAAAATGGTCCTTCATTATCCTTTCTGAATCCTTGCACTAATTCCACTAGGGCCCTAGGATTAGCTGGACTAACAAACTCTGTTCTGAATAAACTTGCCATCGTTCATAGTTGCTGGTGAACGTATCATGAACGCATTTTGGTGTGCAAAAACAAATCAGCTGAAAGCAGGAATGCCACAAAAGAATTAAAATCTGTTTCATATGCTTTCAAGAAAAAAAAAAAAGAAATAAAATAAAGTCTTTCTCTCTATCATCTGTTTTGAGGCCAGTTTTAAGTTTTGTTAGTAATCAAACTTTTCCCTAAATCCGTGTTGCTACTGAGACTGAGAAATACCAAACAGTTTATTAACAATGTGAATAAATGAAACAACTAACTCTAGATACCGTTGTAAATTCCAGTAGTTCAGCTACCATGCTAAAATAAAGTGTGCTGTTCATTGTCATCTGTGGATGAACTAAATTATTAAACATCGATATGAGAAGACTATTATCTATTTAGATTTGGTCTATTTAAGGTTTTAGTCTCTCTCATATGAGCCACAAGTTATATAGGTGCACTGCTCTGGCTGGGTGGTGCGTGTAAGAGCAGCTCTGCTCGCTCAGTATAAGATCTCCTGAATTTGCTTAACAAGTGAGAGTAAAAGCTGCAAAATGAGGCATCTGAATATATACATAAACTATATTACAAACTACTCCCTGAAACACCAATTTTCGGTATGATTCCAAGAGTGGGATCCAATTTGCATGAGCAAACATGGTCATCCAAATACTGAACTGGGGATTCATGGTCCTTTCTGCCTCTCACCAAATGCTTTATATAACTCCAGCAGTTGCTTCACAGATAAAATTATCTAAGTGTGTAATATGAAAATCATCCCTTTTTCTTTGTGGGATATTTTTTATTTTTCGTACATTGTGCTGTCCTGTGGGGATTTCTGGTTACCAGTGTATATGCCCAATGTCAGCTACTCTGTACTATTCTACTGTAGATCTTCAGAGTTAAATGTATGAACAAGGATTTATGTTTGGTCTTTTTTATGGATCATTCTTGAACTGTGTTCTGGGTTAATAGGGGTGATGTTATATCAGCTTTCAGGAGCAAGAGAAAACCTCACCTCTCTGCAACAGGATCCTTAGAAAGAGTGTTATCCATGCCAAAGACTACGTTATGCTTTCACATTCTCCAGTCCCAGCCTCCCTTACATTGTGATGCAATAGGCGGTTTGACAGCAGGCTGTTGGAAGGGTTTGTTACCGCTCTTTTATAGGTACCTCCCATGACTCTTTGCCTGTTGACAAAGTATCCACATAATTTTCCCTGCCAGCAGTTCTCCAGTCGACAAACCCTCTGAGTGCCTTTCCTAATAGCATTGCTGCTGAAATTTAAAAACAATAACAATGAAATTTAATTACATGGCACAAGTGTATCTGTGATCTCCACACTAGGTGACTCCAAACAGCTAGAAAAGTGTATTCAGCAATTTAGACGCATGCTAGGCACCCAAATTTGTGTGCTGTTTTACACTGTACCCAATGTTGAGCACCTGTTTTAGAATGCGATTTGTCAGATTACCTTAAGTACTTAATTTCTTTTTGAATTGAGTAGGGACCCATTAGCATCTGGGATTGGTGTGAGCATTAAACATCCTACTGTGATATATTGAAACCAGAACTGTGTCTCACCGCCACCTCATCCTCATGATACTTGTATGAGAATGGCTTTTGCCACCTTAAAATGTTTCATGGAGTCAGGTGATGAGTTTTCACATAGTATACTAATATTGTGGGAGCAAAAAAATGCTTTTTCTTTATGCAGTAATTTAATTCTCAGCCAGGCTGTGGGAAAATGAGACTCAAGGCTTCTTGCAAATGAAAGTGTTGTTGGTGCTGGGCCAGAAACCACTCTAAGAAAATGTTGTCTGCAGTTGTCCTGTGGAGAGTGGATATTGGAGAGCCAGCAGCAGGATCTCCCCAGGACGCAATGAAGAAAATCTCCAGACACTTGTGTAGTGTTATAAGCCACAATTTGGGGGGAAGTGTCCTTTCTGCCACTGTTCTTGCTTTTTTTTCCTAATTGCTTTGTAGTTAGAAGCACACAATTAACACTGGAATAGAATAATACCTAGGACTCTTGGCTCTCAGAGGAGTGTTATGTTACTCAAGTTCCCTGGGATTTAAGTCATAGTTTTGTTCCTAACATGTAAATAGTGCCTGAACTGAAGAACAGCGTTTTAAATGAGGGTGAGGTTAATCTGTCCTAACATCAGTTGCATTGAACTTAGCTATTTAGTCTGAGAAGATGGTCTAGGCTCTTAATCAATGGACAAAGACATCTAGAAAATGACTCAGGTTGGCCTAAACCAGTAAATGTAGATGAATCAGTGAGCAGGAAGATGCCTGCATTAAAAATTATTCCTTGGACTATGGAGGGAATGGAGAAGACTTGCTTACCCTAAGTGCTGAGACTGTGGACTGCTAAAGAGGCAGGAGACTAACTGCAATCTGGGTCTGCTATAAGTCAGAGTTTTGGTTCACTCTGTATCACACATGGAGTTCTTTAATATGGCTGATTTTTAAAGTACAACTGTGGTCTCACAGGAGATGTTCCTATGGCTGCTTATGATGTTTTGTGAACATAGGATCATAGAATGGTCTGGTTTGGACAGGGACCTTTAAGATCATGTAGTTCCCAACCCCCTACTATAGGCAGGGGCACCTCCCACTAGACCAGGTTGCTCAAAACCCCATCCAGTCTGGCCTTGAGTGCTTCCAGGGAGGGGGGAATCCACAACCTTGCAGGGCAACCTGTTCCAGTGTTTCGCCACCCTCACAGTTAGGCATTTCTTCCTAATATCTAGACTAAATCTATCCTCTTCCAGTTTAAAGTCATTCCCCCTCATCCTGTTGCTATGTGACCTTGGAGACCTAGAATGCATGGAGACCTAGAAAGTATTCTGATACGGTAGCTCTTCATGTAAATTCAGAATATATAGTTGAAGTAAAGAAAGCCATTATAGACATGTTTTATTCATATTTCTCTTCTGCAAAAAAGTAGCAGAGTTTTAGGAAAATGGGATGTGCTGTGCCCACAGGGGAAAATCTTGTGGATATACCCTGAGTAGGGAAGGACAGAGCAAATAATCGAGTAGGCATATTGTGTATGTGCCTTGCACCATGGAAAATTGCTAGTTTAATTGTTTTTTCCTCCTGCTGTTTTTTAACAGTACTGAACTTGTCACTGTTCAGGGAACTTTGTGTATGAAAATGTCAAAAAAAGATTAAAATAAGTGGGGTCCCAGTGGGTTTTTTAATGCTCAGGGTACAGATGACAAATCTCAAAGATTATGTCAACAATAGAAATAATATGCAAGAAAACAAAGCAAAAATTACAGCACAATATAGTTTCTTTCTATGCAAATCAGGTAGCACTTATTGACGGTCTTAATATTTTTAAGAAAGAAAGCACAGTGTTCACAAAGAATGTTAAATTGCCTGGCCCCAGTGGTGACAAATCCTTTTAATCTGCATGTGGTGCCAGCAGCACTCACGTAGGTTTCTATATGCTCTGCTCATGATGTGTCACAGCCAGCCTGAGGGCTTCTCCAGGAGGCAAAATGCAATGATATGAGCCTGGGTCCTCCTGCAGATTTGGGTGTTGGAGAAATGAATGTCAAATGTCTCTGGATGTGCTCTGGCTTTAAGGTTTCCACTGCTGTACAGGAACCCAGCAATTGTGGTACATGTCCTCTGTCCCAGGGGTGGGTGCCTTACAGGGGGCTCGGAGTCAAGGCATGGAGGCAAAAGTTACTGAGGAGGCAATAAGCTTCTGCCTGAAGTCCTCATCCTTGCTTGGACTCAAAGTTATTTGACTTGTGTCTGCAGGAATGTGTTCTTGTCCAGATGGGCTGAGCTAAGCATTTGCCCAGGAACTCTCCTTCGACATGATGCATCCGTCATTGCCCATGAAACATAACCAGAGAGAGTAGTAGTGTCTTTTTCACATATACCCTTTATTGTTTAATTCTGAGTGGGAAGAGCATTTCCCATGGATATATTCCCTTCCCTTCTCCACTCAGAAGGACTCCTAAGTGTCCCAGCCAGCAGGGCACACACAGAAGGGAATATAAGAATAGAGGTTAGAAGGAAAATGTCCAGTATTTACATATTTTTTAAGGTTGCCTAAAAATGAATGGGTTTGTCATTATCTTTAAGGTATTTTCTTGGGATGGGGTTCCTGGAAGGAGGAAAAGCTACTTGTCTGCCCCCTTTGTGTCCAGACAGTGAGGAATGTCACTTTTACAAGGCAGAGTTCCTTCAAACTGTACTTTTGGTATAGAACCAGCTTCTTCTACCAAGCTAACTGAAAACTGATAAAACACATCCACTGCTTCACAACTACAGATTTCCAGTACTAAACCTTTCCTTTAATAATCCTTCCATTTTTCTGGCACTCACTGCTTGCAGAGATGCACGCTGTTTAGGTTTCTCCCATATCCTTTCCCTCTTTATTTGTCTTTCTTTTATTTTTCTTTTTCTCAGAGTGTTTATGCTGAAGCTTTTAGCTGCACTGTTCTCCCATTCCCATTCATGTCACTGTCCTTGATTTCTGTTTATCCCTGGTGTCACGTAGTGTCACATAATCAGAATGCAGCAGTGTCACTGAATAAATTCTTGCTTTTAGGCTGTGGATACATCATGCCTTCCTGACAGGATGCAGGTATTTTGTAGCACCTGTATTTCTGATGTCATGTCTGAGTAGCTAATCCCATAGGTAAATTCCAGTCACTGCAGGAGCCATGGAAATAGCCAGAGAGAATTTCATTTTCCTTGCACACTGTCATCCCTTGAAAAAAATCATTATGCGGGAGTAAGAGTGAACAAGAAGGAGGTGCTGGAGTCAGAAGTGAAGTTTACAACCATTGCTGTAAAATTCTTTGACCTATATAAAAAGTGTCTTTTTCTTAACATTTTTTTTTTATTGTTAGTTGATGAGTATGAGCCTTTCCTTATCTAACTTATAAATAGCTACCATGACTCTCTAGTGAGTTCATGCTTTTGACATCCACAGGCTGGGGCTTAGAGGTGTAAAATGACAGATGATGTCACGAACAAGCTGAAGCACATCTTTTGCTGCAGAAGGCTGTTAACTGCTGCGTAAGAGACAACAGTGTGATGTGATCACGCATTCAGCAGAACAGATTTTGTGAGCTGGCTGCAGAGCACCTGTGCATGTGCAAGGCTGTGTTATTCACAGTGCTGTGCACACATGCTGGAGAGGTGGAGTGCTAAAGGAAAAGATCTGATATAAAATATGTATGAGACTCACTTTCATGTTAGATTTTTCATCAAACTTTTACACCTCTTTGTGTCTGATCTTAAGGAGAGCTTGAGCATTAGGTGATTATGATGTGATTATGTGATTATGATTACAAACTTAGTTAAGTTAAAATAACTAATAACATTGAAATGCCAACTATTTTCTTCTGCTGATGTCCCTTACTGTCTGGCTGTGTGTTTGCACACATATGGTTCAGTCGTCTGGCTTTGAGTTTTGTAGACAGTGTTGATTTTCACTTCCTTCTCCATCCCATGCTGTTTTCACAT
Source organism: Excalfactoria chinensis (assembly GCF_039878825.1). Lineage (NCBI taxonomy): Eukaryota > Metazoa > Chordata > Aves > Galliformes > Phasianidae > Excalfactoria > Excalfactoria chinensis. Next base: position 29,610,473 of record NC_092827.1, on the reverse strand, counting down.
GATGAGGATGCATTTGGCAGGGACTGATAGGACGGCCCTTCCATTTCAAATGTCATTGCAGAAGCACAGCCATCCTCAGATTTAAAGGAAACTTACAAATACCTGATTGACCTTCTCTTTCCTTATAAGTGAAACAGAACTGCATCATTCTTGGATGTATTTTTGTCTGCTTTCTCTCTTCTATCTGCTATAATCTCAGTAAGGATGGAATTAGTCATTTTTTTTGTTGTTTGTCCTAGGCTTGAGGTTTTTAACTGTGACTGTCATTTTGGAATTCTCAAAATAATAAGAATAATTAATAATGCCTTCCTGTCTTGTAACATTGAGTGATTCCATCAGATCTCAATGTGGAAAGTTGCTTCAAAGGGATGCTTTGAACACGGAAAATTGTCAACTTGTGAAATAATTTGACTCCCAAAGAGAACATTTCTGTTTAAAATTACTTATACCCTTTTGTAGTAGTTTTTGATCTCATGTTGAAGATTTTAAATTGGCTTTTGGGCCCGTGTTCTGCATATTTTAGAACTGAATTAATTGTGAGCATTATGGGGTTCTTTTCTTGAAAGATTGTTCTGTTCTGTTTTCTCCTTAGAGAAATGTCATATGAGGCTTCTTTGAAATGAAAGCTTATAGTTAATAAAATGCATTTAGCTATGTGTAAGCTGTGACTGACCGGATTGAACTTTTCCAGGTACTACTTTTATATACCATAGGCTTCCCACACATCTACAAGACTGAGGTCAGCAAACAACTTTTTCTGTATAAACACTGTTATGCAAGGCTCCTGAAGCTGCTGTGCCCACAGAAGCATAAGATAATGGTGAGAATATTTGCTGGAACATCTATTGCTTGCATTTACAGCCAGCTGCTCCTCCCAGGTCAGCACTTCAGGGTATCCCTGAATGACAATAGTTGTGGTCTAGCCCATTGGGATTTTATTGCAGAAGGAAGTAGAGAAAGAAAGGGAAGAGGGGAGGAAAAGTGGAAGGAAAAGCTCAAGTGTCCTTGCGTGCTGAGAGGGGTGCAAGAAGCAGCTCTGTTCTTCCCAGTGCACTTCAGGACTGTCAAGTGCTGTGACCCGTTTTACCTTCTGGCAGCTACTACACAAGGGCTGCTTTGAAACAACCACTTAGCTTATAGATTCACTTATCATTTCTGAGGCCATGTGAAGAGCTTGCCAGCAGTGTTGAGAGTCCTCGGCTGAAGGACACTGCCAAGATGTAATTACTGTTTCAAATAAGTTACAAGTAACCTGGAAGTGGACTTGCATTAGCTCTGTGGCAATAGTTTTTGTATATTTCTTATTTGCTTTTCTTAGGAGTTGAAGTGGCATTAGGAAAATACATTTTAATACCAGGCTGTAGGAGGTGAGACAGAGCACACTGTCTCTCTGATAGCAGTATTTAAAGCACAAGAAGCCCAATTCAGCCCTGAACTTTTCTTCTGGAGTGTCTTATCTTATGTAAGAAACAAGGATGCCAGTTCCTGGAAAAAGAGAAAGACAAAGCAAGATGTGGGGAGCTGAAAATGCTGCTACAGTGCAGCTTAGGATAAGCACAGTATATTAAATTCTGGACAGCTGGGGACAATCTTTCATTAAGAGCAGAGTGTTCCCTGGTCCCTTTGTATTAGAAATTGTACCCACTTGATGTTGTTATACCTTTTCTAATTCCTCATAACTCCTTCAGAATTGATGTAGCTCAACATTTTTGTCATCTAAAAAGATTCCCAGAAAATCATCTCTTGATTACTAATAACTTAAATATACCATCTTAATAATGACACTCTGCAGATCCTTTTAATTTCTTTACTTGTGTATATTTTAAAGTTTCAAATACCAGGACAGAGATTTGATATTTAACCCATGACTTACCAATTTCCTTATTAGCCTGTGAAGATGTTAATGAAAATCCAAGTAAATGGTACCTTTCTAGCCTATTTTACATATCAGTTTGCTGATTTATATGTTATGTATTTTTATTATTAGGGTTTTTTTGTTTTATTTTGTTTTGTTTTTTCTTGGACAAAGTCTTCTAGTCTCTCTCATGTACTCTCTAAATGATGTAAATAGTGGAAGTCAGACTTGATTTACTTGGACCTGTGCTAAGCTACACTGGCTAATGATTGAGCCAAAAATGTGCAAATTTAAGTACCTTATCAAGCAATCTGTTCTCAAACAATTAGTTCTTAATTGTATAATTAGTTCCACTGAGGTTAGTATTGAGTAAAGATCATAAATTTTAGAAGGTAGAGGCTTCTATACAGAAGTATATATATGTATACATATAAGCTACTAAAGGTACTTTCCAGAGCTCACACCTGCAGAAGGGTTTCTCAATAGATACTCATATATATGTCTGTAAGAACTGATCATCTTATTTTTTAAAAGGCCACGATAAAATTGCTATGATGATTCATAGGTCTCAACATAGTGCTGATAGAAAATATCAGCTAAAAAGTAATGAGAACAAAATGCTGCTGACAAATACTCTGGGTGAGCAGAAATTATCTGTCTGCTTCATTATGGAAGCAATATCCAATTTCGATAACTTCTGAAAGAAAGAAGGAGCACTAGAGAGAGAGAAGTTGGTTTCTTTTTTGTAAGTGAGCACTGAAGGGTTGATGTTAATTTCAGGCAATGTATTTTGTGTGGCTTTATAAGGGCAGATTAGTGTTTCTGTTCCTCACTACTGGCTCTCCGTACAAATGGCAGCTCAAGTTCTTTCTGCAGATGAGCAGAGGCTGAATTCCCTGGAGTCTTTCTCAGTTAGGAAAAATCACAGCATGTGGTGGTATAAATACGATACTGAACATTTGCTTTGCGTTCTGAGACTAATGATAAATCCAGAGCAGAAATGTGTATCTTCCTTTCACATTTAAGACTGTATCTAAATAACATAGTCTGGCCTTATAATGTATATAAAATCTAAGCAATGCAATCCTGACTATATGTACAAAATTATAATTTTCCTGTTATCTGGAAAAAAATGAAGTTATTATACATAATTTTCTGAAAGAATCGTGATTATGATCAATGAGAGTTGAAGGTAAACTGAAAGTCAGAAGTGAAAAGGAAAGGAATGCATGGTAAAGCATCACTGTGTCACCATATACGTATGCAGAATATTGAACAGAGAGTTCATTTCTAATTCCTTCATCTCAAAAAGTTCTCATAGAGGTTGAGAGGGTGCAGAGATGGGCAGTAAGTTTAACCAGAAATCTGAAACTGCTTCTGTATATGGAGAGATTAAATGAGTTACGCCCTTGAGCCTGGGAAAGAGACTATTGAGATGTATGTAGAGACAGCTAGTTAGGGATGACCGTTCCCTGTATCTCTTAGCCTGTGAAGTGGGGCCAGTGCAATGGTGTCATTAGACATCTGGCTTAAAACAACCAAGAGGAAATACTTTTCCACACAGTCTGTAATACAGCTTAGGAACACACTGCCATATGAAGTGTCAGATGTGAAAGTAGAAATGTGTTAGGCAAATTGAATGGATTTGGAGAAGAAAGTCCATCAAGAACAAACTGGCAGCATGGCAGCCTCTGCACCTGCTTGCTGGAAAGATCATCTGGGATGAGCAGGGCTCACTGTGAGCTATGTTCCCTGGCAGTAGCATCTGCTGAAGATGAAGCCAGAGAATGGTTACAGGAACAAACGGACCTTTAGTCTGAAGAGTCATAAAAAAAATGTTTATGCTCATATCTTTTCTGTTGCTTACATGGCATTAAACCTGTTCTTTCCTATTGACTAAGTGACCAAACTCTGGTGGGTGCCAGGCACTCAGGTGTCTGCTGAGACTCAGCATGAGGTTGTGGCTCTGGTGAGATTTCAGCCAGCCCTGCCTTCAGGCTTCACTGGAACTTCTGTCACGTTCCTAGACTGTCATTTGTTTGGTTTTTTTTAGCTTCCTTTCTTTTCCTTAAATACAAGGTGCTGCTTGAGGAGACACATGGGTACGATTCTGCACTTCTATATTTTGGTCTCACAGTAAAGAGGGATTTTAGCTTTAAAAATCTCAAGTCTTCCTGTGTCTTTACCCAGCATGAATTAAGCAGAACGAGCTTTGCTGACAGGATCTTTCTCTGCTGTCTTGGGATGGAGGATGGAGAAGTGTCCACTAATGAGGCAGCTGATTCTGAAGTAGTGTGGATAGGACTCCACTGTAAAGAACTTCTGGCTGTGAGTCCTAGCAGACAGGTGGAAGCTTCTCGTTCATATGCATTGATGGCGCATGCTCATCGGAGAATGGTAACACAGTGGAGAAACAAACAGCGTTTCCAATATTAATATGTAAATTATATGCTAAGGATCAAAGGCTCTTGAAGTACAGAAGTAAGTACTAATTGCATTCCTTGCCCTTCAGTAAACTGTGTACTGTAGATAGCTCTTTTCCCTAAATGAGCATTTAAGGCTTTCATTTCTCTGCTTCTTCATGCTTAAATATTTCACATACATTTTCCCTAAGTATGTTGGTTTGTTTGCATATAATGCGTTATTGTACCTTGTGGAGTTGCCACTTTGAATACACAGCAGTGGACTCAGAGGGGCAGAACAGAGTACAAAAAGGGTTTTTGTTGGCACTGTATTTTGGTATGGAGCCTGATGTGCTGATGCTTTGTTCAAACAGCCTTTCTGTGCTGATTCCCTAGAACTGTTCATAGATTATTTGTAGCATTGAGCAGCAGTTACAGTAGTGAGGTAGATTTCTTTGTGAGAAACCATGCCAAGTAACCTCATTTTGCAAACACATCTAAACATGTTGGAAACTATCTTGGAATTTCTTTTTATTTTTATTATTTATTTATTTATTTATTTGAATCCTGGTATTTTATTTTTTACTGGGAGTCTGTTGCAGAACGTTGGTCTCCAGATGTCTGTGAATCTGATTTCTTCGTAATCATTTTTTTGTATGCCAACTCTCTCTGTGAGAAGGTTCTTCTCTCTCCTGTTTTCTCCCTGATGTTCCTGGTGTATTTTGTAGAACACTTCCACGTGTTTTGTAGCACAATCGTACCCTCTCGCAGGATGTGGCATTGTTGCTTTCTTCTGGGCTGAACAAGCTGATTTGCAGTAGTGTCTGTTACAAGATGAAACTCTCCATTTCATCTACGTCATATTCTCTGAACATATCCAGTTTGAGTTCCTTTTTCTTTAACACAAGCTAGTAAGAACTATAGGTGCTGTTTGATCTGGGGCCTTCCTTACAGAGCTTATCCCAACAGAACTACTCCTTCATTGGCTGTGTAGGAGTAGAATGACTAGGCCTAGGGAGACATGTACAATAAGTCTCAGATTCACCATCTCTAAGTAGAAAGATCTCAAAACTATAGGAAACACTATGTCAGTTTTCAGAACAATCTACGGTAGGTGGAATGGTGCCTGATGAATGCCAGAAGTTTGTGTTAGGACACTTGGTGTTCATACCACATGGCCAGAATTAGTGGTCTCACAGCACAGTGCTTTTGTGGGTGGCTCATGGCTGGGAGCATGCTATGCTTAGCGTTGCTTTTCCTTGTTGGAGATGTGCGAATGGATTACAGAAGAGGAAGAGTCCTTTTGCACACTCTTTTAGCAGCTGCTTCTATTGGCTGAAGAAGAAAATTGCAGAGTACATCTCTGTTCTCATTTGCCCATTTATTTGCAATTACTATGAGAAACCAGCACATACTCAGAATTATCTGGCAAGCAAAACTAAGGAGGAATGTGCCCTATGCAGTGAAGGTGATCTATGTTTAAATCCCATTGGAGATGGCTTTATTTAAGATTTTAGCTGGTACTCTGCTCTGCACAGGAAGAAGTGTTAATTTTACAGAGAGGATTCCTATTTGCATAACAAAGATGCTATGACAATCTTAATTTCTGTAAATGAGAGGTACTGTTCATTCCCACTTGCAGCAAGCGTGGTGATGCCATGTAGTATAGCTCTGCAGAGAGGCACACTGAACACATAGAGCTTGGTTTAAGTAAGTGAGATTCTCCTTTACAGGCGTCTAAAGCTTAGTCTAAAGCTCAGTCAAAAAGCTCATTTCTACTCATTTCACCCATGTGCTTAATATTTTTAGGATGTTCTTTGGACTAAGACTCAGAAATTTCCTTTGCTTTAACGTCCTGCTTTTGATTGGAGAAATGGGGAGGGCTGGGGAGGGCTGGGGAGGCTATTTTGTTCATCAGAAAGTGGAAGAAAGGCTTGAGGTGATCTCTCTGCTTCTGATGAAATTCATTCCTTTATCTGGGAACTCTTAAATCATCCCTGGCAGAGGTGACATTATAAAAATAATTCTGAAGAACAAAAGTTCTCACCCCTGTAATACACTGCATTGCACCAAATGATGTGCTTTCCTTTCCTTCCTTCTTTTTATTTTTTTCCTTCAGGAGGCAACAAGACTTGTAAGATGCATGGAAACTTTAGTTTCCCTTAGATTTCTTTAACAATATTTGCAAGATATTATATATATGTATGTATATATGTATATATAATTATATATAATTATTTTTTTCTTAAACAACCAAATCCTTATGAAATAAGCTACACAATTAATAGCCAGAGTGGAGTCCAGTGACCCCCAAGGCCTTGCCTAGGACATATCAGGTTCATGCCTGTACCAGCTGAAGGAACCCCAGTGAGCCCAGCCCTCCTGTTTTATCACCACTTCCATGTCAGTTGTGTGTCCTGGCAGCACTGTGCCATAATCTGCATATGTTTGCTTACAGCAGATCATGGCGTGCATTTATTTCTGCGTGACTGTTGAAACGAGGATAAAATAAATGTTTTTCCTGCAGCTTCCTGCTTTGACACTCTGGGGATACAGAATTTACTGTGAGATAGCAGAGTGAGTTTTGCGCTAGTCTGTATGACACATGGTTGCCTCATACACCTCAAGCTCCCCTCTAACTGAGGAAAATTTGTTTTTGTTTCACCCCCTTTGAGTGATCAGGAGACGGCTCAACAGATCACTTCCTAATGGTGTTAAGAGGTGGAAACTGGTGCATCCTCGAGTGAATTTATTCTAGGAACAGAGGTGTTTTTTTTTTTAGTTTGTTGGCAGTAAAAGCAATACCTAAGCAGTTCTGAAGCTGAATTATGGGCTTCAGGGTGTATGGAAAGTTTGCTGGTTACAAGGACGCTGACATCTATCCCTTTCAGTAAACTGTTAAATAAAGAAAATCCTAAACTCCAGGAGACAGCAAATATCAGATGAAGCTGATGATTCTCTGCTGTGGTCGTATTCAATGGCAGCTAGTTCAGTCCAAATAGAGTTACAACCTAAGTGCACAGATAAGATAATTCTGAAGCAATTTCTGTTCATCGTAGTGATTTTGGGACATATTTTGGAATACCACTTGGCTAATGCAATTCTGGAGGCTTGTCAAGTCTATTTTAATAAGTTTGTTTAAATTCTGCTCTGGAGCTTTTCTGATATATCACACACACACACAAAAAAAGGTATTTTAATCTTCTATTATGCAAAACATTCATCACGTGTATGAGAACTTGGAGTTGCTCTGCAGCTGCTGTCAGTGACAAGTACTTTGCAGGGCAGCTTCTTTCTTTTTCACCTGAGACAGAGCCGGGCACTGGGATGCCTTATGGCTTGGGAAGTCCTAGGTGCCAGTTTGCATTTATCTCAAGGAGATGAGACACTCTTTAAAGAAAATCTGCAGCTTAGCCAGGACATTCAGGCGCAAACACACCAGCCAGCCTGCGGAGCAAGCGGACAGCCAGAATAAAGACAGATGGAGGGAGACGAGCTTTGACCTTTCTCGGTGCAGCACTGCAAGCTTCTCCCCAAACAGACTTTACTCCTAACACCTGGTTTTTATAGACTTTATCTATTTTCAAATCATGAACTTGATGCACCTGATCCAGTTTTTATTTATCTTTGGCGAGTGTAATAGTTTATATTTGGTGAGTATTTTGGAACATGATTTCTGCCGTGTACCTTTGACTGTGTTTTTCCAGAGTACCTCAAAGGGATTTAAACAGGAGCCTGGACACGTCTCAGCAGCTCCTCCAGTCTTCTTAGCAGCTGTTGGATCTATGTGACAAGTGAGAGCTTCTAATAAAAAAGTCATTTTACTGTGTATGTCTGATTTGTTAGCTTGATTTACAGAAGGTGATAAGTAATCCTGACCAGATTGGTTCTGGAATATAACAAGTAAGGTATCTGGAGGCCTTCCAGCAGCAAAGGCTTTAGTGCGTTATTCTAATTTATAGTATAGTGTTCTGTTTAGCATAACTCAGCTTTACAAATTGGCTATGTCTGTCCTTAATATTCTCTCATATTGACTGTGATAGCAGTAAATTTTGTTATCTGATAAAAGAGCTGTTATGTGGGAATGCAGAGAGAGTGCAGCGCAGAGGTCTCTCCTCTGAAGTTGTTGATGGCCTCTTAAGGAAGAACATTAAGTCAGGCATTCATATGGAGATGCTGACAGTCTGCGCTGCCATGGGCTCATTGCACTGTAAGTGAACTGCGAGCTTTCTGGGTAACTGGTAAAGCTGCTCTTGAATACACCAGTGACTTTACTGGGGTCACCGACTGGTATGCATAGCATACCATACCTGGGTGAAGTCATGGTGGTAAAGCCACCCATTTCGAAGGAGACTGGATCTTGTCCAAGGCAATAAGGAATCCCTGTCTCAACAGCCCCAGAGAATTTTCAGCTTAGCTTCTCAAGCTTTACTTGCCACTTTATTGGCAAAACTCTTTCATGCTGTAAGTAATTCTGCAGTGTATATAGAGCTAGTAAAACAAGCAGTTATTCTTCACCTTTTAAAATTCACTTAGAATGGTGACACATTTGCTTTTATCTTGCTTGACTTTCAGGAGAAAAAAGTATTAAAAGTTTTATGTGTTTGAGCATTTTCCTTAAAGAGAGTCCCTCTGGCAGATATAGGCTCTTTTTTGATCCTGTTCATATTTCACTTCTACAGTCATGTAATTATGTATGTCTTCCTATTAGGTACTAAATATGTACTTAAGAGAGTTTGGCTTGTTTACTTTTGATTTTTAAGATTTTTAAGTACTATGAGGTCAGTGATGTGAATCGCATTGATTTGGCAGCTGTAAGAAGCTCCAGGTCTTTTTACTAGGAGCTGAGAGACTGTGTGTGTGTGTGTGTGTGTGTGTGTGTGTACACATTTATGCATATGTACACACTCGCCCTCAGGTGTTTAAAAACGCATTTAAGGTCATATGCATAGACATCCTGCCATGTATCAACACAGAGTCTCAGCTGCAGGGTTAGTGCAGCTCATAATGCCCCAACAGCAGAGGAAGGCAGGGGCTTGTAAAAGTGTAAGAAATATATTTAAGGAGGAAGGAGGTAGTGAGGAAGAAAAGAAAGAGAGAACGATGCCATGAGAATATATGAACTGTCTGTGGACCTAGCACGGTGGTTCTGAATCATTTGAAAACATGTTTGACTGGGGATGTGAGTTGTCCCTGCCTTCCATCATAAGTAAGCATTGTAATTTCGCTGATGGATGTTATAACAGAAGCAGATCTTAAGGAGTGATTTGAAAGAGAAGATTCCCATTAAATCTTCTTCAAAGTGTACACTTTCTCTTTAAATCAGTCACAGTTCCCAGAGCTGAGTCATTAATAAGCATCTTTTCTAATGAAGTTCACTTTTGGCCCATCTCTAACTACAGTGGTCCTCTGATTGAAGTGGCCCAGCTAGGTGAGACTGAATCTAACTGTTAATGAGATAATGAAATATTAAGAAGATAAATAAATTTCATAAGGGCCAGCAGTGAAACACTGCCACAAGTTTGTTTTGAGACAGTTACCAGTGAATCACCACCTTCCTGCTCACTTCTCAAAGTGCAGCCAACAAGCATGGCTATGCACAGCGCAGAAGCCGAGGAGAAATCAAGAGCCTGTGTTTGCTTTTGTTGATCTCAGCTATGTGATTCAGAGTATTTCTGGTGCGGACATGGTGAAGTTTTGCTTTCAGGCTGTTGGAAAAAAAACTATCGCTGTCCTTGTCAAGGAATGTAGTTTCTCATGGCAGTGACTTTCTCTGCTAGATGTAGATCTCAACTGGCATTACCTCTTTCCCAACTGGTGTGGAAGAAGAGTTCCCCTTAGAATCAGAGAATCACAGAATGGCTTGTGTTGGAAGGGACCTCAAAGATCACCTAATTCCAACCTTCTGCTGCTGTTAGGGACACCTTCCACGTATCAGTCTCATCCAGCCTGGCTTTGAATACCTGCAGGGATGGAGCATCCATAGCTTTTCTTGGCAGCCTCTTTCAGTGCCTCCCCACTCTGAGTAAAGTTTAAATTAAAGTCATTACCCTCCATACTATTGCTACACTCCTCCCACATCTTTCCTTTAGATACTGGTAGGTTGTAATTAAGTCTCTCTGGAGCTTTCCCTTTAACACTTTCTTGCTGTTTCCTGGACATCTACTTCCCAATATCCTCCCATAGCATATCCATGATGTAGCAGTAAGCATCTCTCTTGCTCTCTGCCTCCACAGGCACACTTCTTCCCAGTGATTTGTATAAAAGCTGATGATTTCCCTCTCTCAGCCCCTTCTTTTTCCCCATCCCACAAATAAATCAAAAGCAGCAGGAACTGGAAGATGCCAGGTAGAAACAACAGAAAAAATAAAACTTACAAGAACATGCGGCATTTGTCTCCCTGTTGTTGACCAGGGGCCAACAGTCTGGCCCATACTTGTCAGAAAGGTACAATATCAAAAATAATAAACCCCTACATGTTTTGTGAAAGTAGTAGGTCAAGAGAAGGAGGTGGAAGTTTGATGGCATACCAGGGCAGAAGGTGGTACGGAGTGATGTTGCTTATGTGCCACAGAATTCAGAAGGTGAATACAGCTTGTAGATACAGAGAGGTAGGAAACCAAGCAGCCTCATCTCTGCTGCTTGTTAAGCTAGAAATTCATTTTTCTTGCCTCAGATAAAAGAGAGAAGCAATGAACTGTTTTTTACTCCTAGGGTGTCACTGTATTTGAACCATTTATTTTTGAGTGCATTTTAGTCAGTTATGATTAACACAGGTTTGGATGTAGCTGCTTATCACATAGAAGATATTTGACTATGACCTCCAAGATGTGGAATCTGTCACCTGAGTGTTTTTGCAACTTTTATGTCTGTTGTTTAACAGAGACTGTAATGACCATGGTCCCAATTGGTAAATAACTACTCATAGATTAGGTGCATTGTAAGATTGAGATAACCATCCATAACAGGGCTGAAGTTCCCATCTGCAGCCACTATAAACCTTCTGACATTTACTGGCAGAACTGAAAGTCATAATCTGTAGAGGAAGGTAGTAGTTAGGCAGACAGACTCGGATGGACTATGGAATAATGATACCATTCTTTATTCTTCTTTGTTAGGAATGAAATAAACCACTAACATTTCATCTTTTTCAAGACATCATATGAAGAAAGTGAAAAATAGAAGTGATTTTGTTCACTTAGAGTCAATTTCTACTGAGAGCTGTATCAGAAGAAGTAAAGTAGATATCTTCTGGAAAACCCAGATAAACATCTGCTGGCTGTCAGTGGCAGAACATTTTAAACTTGCTTTATTCCTTCATGATTAAGTAAAAGTAAGCTATAAATTTATGTGCTTCCTTTAATAAATGCCCTAACTTGTGGTTTGAAAAAGATGGCAGTAAAGCTGTGGTCTCTCAGGAATACAGAGACACATCTCTCTGACTGTTTCTACACACACTTTCAGTCTGCATAATCTCAGATTTAGTAGAAGCAATAATGTTTAATATCTACAAATTTAATAAAGTTTTATGGATTTGAAGAACTGCAATAGCTACTTTGTTATTCCTATATCTAACATTCATGTTAGATTTGCAATGAAAGTTGTTCAGCAACAGTAGCATGATGACCCCTCCTGCAGAGGAATATACTGATGAGCTGGGTGTCTCCCATTCTCCTACACTCAGAAGTCTGACCTCTCTCACATGTTGGCAATATCTTTAAAAGTCAGGACTGAAGATCACAGAGAAGAAGCGGACAGCATGTTACTGGAAGAAATGGTAAATAACATGGTCAAAGTTTCTAAGAGAAATTAGATAGATAGACTAATTTTACTGTCTTTTGAAATTGTATTTATTTTGCTGATAACTTTTGGAGAAGAAAGATGAAAGCATGTAAAAACATCCCGCTGATTCCTGTATCCATGGTCTATGTCCACTGAATCAACATATTATCAAATTATTGAAAACTCTCTGGAGCAAACAAACAAAACCCAATAAACAATAGAGAAGCAAGTAGGAGAATTTTCAAGTTTAAAATTGTTAGAAAATGTTTGTGATTACAACTCTTTTGCCCATCAAGATCTGTTGCAAGTATGCGGTGTGTTTGTATTTTTAATTAAAAAAAAAAGTTACTGAAGAAATCTATCACGTCCAAGTCTTTTCTACAAAGTTTCAGGAACTCAGTATTTCCCGTTGGATGGGTGGGAAGCATTAATTGAAAAAATTCTCACCTGCACTACAAAGAAGTTTTCGGTGGCTTTGATCGTGATCAGAAAGAGAATTCTCCGAAATGGGCAAGTTGTGCTTCCCGCTCCTCCTTTCATCTTGATTGGAGTGGCTACTGCATGCCCTGAGCTTCAAACAGCTGTCCAAATTAATGGCATGATTCATCAAGATCTTATAAAAATTTCAATAGTAAATTTTTGAAGAATGCTTTGACGTACAGCCTCTACGATGAGCTCTGTTTAATATGGTATTGAATACCTGTTAAACTGTGTGGCAATGGGGTAACAAGAAGTTTTGGATTACTGAGTATACTCTGCCTGGCCAGATGCCTCTCTTAGATAACTCTTGGCAGTTTCATTATCAACACATAATTGGCAGCTCCTCTGACAAAGATCTATTTACTGGTTATTTCACAGCATTGTTTGCCAACCCCCTGCTGTCCTTGTGCTGCTCTGAGGTAGAAAAGAGAGACAGGCTCCACACTTTTTTTTGTTGAAAAAGAGAAAGCGATCTCTGAAGGAGGAGGAGGAACAGGATCAAGCAACACAGTGCTGGCTGCAGTCAGAGTGGAACCACTGAATGTGTCATTTTGTCAGTGTGCGCCATTTGAAATTTATCTAACTCCAGAGTTAAATAAATCCACCGGCAAAACGCAATTTTTCACCTTCAAAGATTCCGTGGCTCTTACTAAGCTTTCATGCATTGAAAGCCTGAAGCACAGTTTTAATCTGAATGCTACTAATCAAATCAAGCTGGTGTAAAGTTGTGCATGTTGTACATGCTTACTATAGCTATTGTTTATTCCACAGGCTTTCCTCTTCTTCGGGATTGTGGAAGAAATACAAATATATTTAAATCTGTATAGACAATATGTTGATATATTTCTTGATGCTGCCTATAAACATATTATCCTTCCTTTTATTAGTACTACTGTGTCTGCCTAAGCTGACTGCAGTAACTTAATTAAAACTGTTTTGCTACCAAGGCAGCTAAATCACAGAGGAAAAAGCAAATACTGCATACAGAGAAAGGCAGGTAATTTCTATCACTACTTTGAAAACTGCTGGCTTTTTCAATCAACAGCAGATTTCCATGAAAAGAACAAGCATTCTTACAACACAGCAGAAAATGAAAAGCTATTTCTATTGATAGTGATGCTGTTTGCTCTAGAGACCTTTGTTCCTTTACAGGAGCTGGTTCAGAACTTGCTAGTTCTGTCCCTATCAACCTTATATTTTTCTACAGTGAAGACATTAACTGAATCCTATGCAGTTAGTATTTAAGGAACTTCTGTATTGCTTTTTCAGAGTTTTGCATGAGGTTTTATCAGTAGCAGTGTTCTTCATTAAGCTGTACTTGCAACACGAGACAGGGATGATTTTCCCATTGGAAACAAAGAATCTTAAAATTCTTTTTTATTTTGCCCTTGATAAAACACAGTATTGCCTAGGCTGCATGAAAGCTACATTTTCAGCCCCTGGGAGCTCCTGGACTTGCAAAAAAGAAAAAAAGAAAAAGAAAAAATAAAGAAAACTATGACACTAATTGAGTTTTCTTGTTTCCTTTCCAGTTCCAACGTCGTGACTGATTTTGGGCATCTGGCCGTGAGTGTTTGTTCCCACTTCTGCCAAGGGACTCCCACATGCAGATCCTGCCTTCTCCCTCCTGTGTTTTCTTTTCACTTCCCTCACAGAAGCCACTTTTCCTGAGAAATGGGAAAACCATCAGCATGTCCTCTTGCCCTGAGGGCTGTTGGCTGGATGTCTTTGCTTTTTGTAGGTGAGAGACTTACTGTCACCGGCTACTCAGAAAGCAGAGGCCAGAGCTGGCAGCTTCCAGATGGGTCCTTTGTACCACCCAGAAATGCAGGAGAGAGATCTCAATGCCATGTAGGTAATGCATGCAAGAAGCCACCACTCCTGACATTTTTTGGGAGTAGCCATAGAAGTGTACATATGCCTTGACAGCAGGCATTTCAGATCTCTGGGTCACTGCTCACCATGTCTGGCCTTGGTGAGAGCTTGTGAGTGGAGACTGAGGTGAAGGGCTTCTGCAGCAAAAGAGGAGAAGAAGGTGCTGAGCTCCTGCATGGCTGAGGAGGAGAAAAGACTGAGAAAGACCACACCATGGGTGTGTTCTCTCCCCAGCTCCACGTTCTTGCCTTCCACCTCCTGATCCGAGCCTCATGGCATGGCAGGATAAAAGCACAGTGGCCTCTAAGTGACCTTGTGAGCTGTTCCTGCATCTGAAATCACAGAATCACAGACTGCCTGAGGTCAATAGGAACCTTTGGAGGTTACCTGATCCAACCCCTGCTCAAGCAGGGACACAGGGTTGTGTCCAGACAGCTATTGAATGTCTCCAGCAAAGGAGATTTCACATCATCTCTGGGCAACATGTTCCAGTGCTTGGTCACTCCTGCAATAAAGAAGTACTACCTTGTGTTCAGAGGAAACCTGCTGTGTTTCAGTTCATGCCCAGCGCCTCCAGTTCTGTCCATAGGCTCTGCTATTCAACCTCTCAATCAAGCCACATGGGTTAGGCAGAGTGGCAGCAGAAATTCCTCTTTACCACAACCCTAGGGGAGCAGCTGACTAGAGTCATGGGCTCCCCAAACCAGATTGCCATGCTAAAATTTGGCATTGAAAAGCTGAAGTCTCACATCACCACTAAAGGCTAGCAGAGACAGGGAAAGGCATTCATCTGGCATAGTTATTCCTTTCTCAGAGAAAAAAGCCATAAATTACAGTAATGTTTTGAAGATTTCATGTTTTCACCCTGTTTATCTGCCTGCTAGAGATATTTTTTTATTTTTTATTTTTTTCTGCTTCTAATAAAAATATGTCTTGTTAAGCCATTTGTTTCACAGCTGCCAACAGGGACAGTTTGTTCTCCCACATTGCATTTGTATAATTCCCCCTAGTTTCTAAGTGAGGTGTTGAATCAGGCTTCAGGGGTGATTCACCCTTAAAAGTGAGCCCACCGACAGCTGTTTCCAATCAGCTCCTGATAGGAGGTTTACAAAATATCTTGTCCCACCAGCAGACTGGTCTGCTGTGTTTTCCCAGTACCTTTTTAGGAGGTAATAGTTACTGTTCTCCAGCTTCAAAGTGACAGCTGGTAGCATCATTTCTTTATATCCCCCTACCAAAGGGAGCAGTGCTAGTTTGTGTCAGAAAGAAGGTGTTTGCAAGGCAGTCAGACTGGGGACCTTGGCAGGTAAACTTCCTGTTGTGCACAGATCTGTTTTATCTGCACAAAGACTTTGGCAGTAAGATCTGCAATGGATGTGTTAGTGTCCTTTGCATAGTATGAAAGAGATTTAAAAATTATTATTAAATAGATAGAAGGTTGTTGAACTTCCACCAGAGCTTCTCAACCTACTTAGAATTCAAAACCATTTCTAGATGGAAGACAATAAAACTGACAATGAAGGAAAGCATTCAGATGCTCTCTTTCCCCTAGAATAAAAGGAGAGACAAAGAAAGTGATACATCGCTTTAATATTAAAGCTAAAATGCTTTGATGGTGAGAAGAACTTTTAGAAGAGAAAATGAGGGGGGCGAAAAATCTTTTAGAAGGGAAAATGGAATGCTATTTTTAAAATTCTTTTGTTCTTTTTAGGCTGTGGTGTTTTACAGAGCCTTGGAGATGACAAAGCAGCTGCTTCCCCTGTGCTTGACTGAACGCTTTCTCCACACACCACTGGGTTAGGTTTTTTAATTTCTGTGTCACATTGATCTTCTCTCGTTGCTCTGCCTCTAACGTGCCATTAGGTGCCTCTGAGTGCCAGTAGTGAGTGAGATCAGCTTCTTGTGGGTAAGCCACCATTAGGCTCTTCCTGACACAACTTATTATGCTATAGTCTGTGTCTACTCTTTGAAGGTATTTTGGGAGGTAGAATTACCTTATTACTGTTTTTACTACTTGTACTGAAGGAATTGGTAGGGGCTGTAGCCCAGATTGGGGCACCATTGTACAGATGCTGCACAAATGAAAATCAAAAGGCAGCGCCTGCCTCCTAAAGTTTCACTGTGAATAAGTGGGACAGAAGAAAATGCAGTTATTATCCCCAGTTTTCTGCAGGGAACTAAAGCTCTCCAGTGCTGCACAGAGAAGTCTAAGCATCCTCTGAGCAGAAATAATGTGGCCAAAGGAGCGTGACTGTGTCCTAAAGCAACCACCTTGCATGTTCTAAGGTGAAGAAGCATGTTAAGGTTTTTACCTGCGTTCTGCTACCAAAGCTGTTGGGGTGTCTCTTCTTGTGGCTTTGTACAAGGCATCCACAGCATTTGAACATGGAAACAGAGTTAATCAGCAATACTAGCCAGACTAGAATCTCTAGTTCATATTAAAGATGTTGATTACTGTGCCCTGTCATCCCAGTAAGTTAGGATTGCCAGCTCACCAATATTCTAGAGTACACCAAGAATACTCATGCTATCCAATATGCTGCAGAGCAACTTCTGAAAGCACACACGCAACAGCTTTATTATCTCTCCTTGAATTGTCCCTTAAAATAGCTCTGTGTGCCTATAATTTCTGCCAGGATGTGGTGAGGATGAGTCTGTTGGCTTGCAAATGCTGTTGTGTATCACACCAATCAATACTGTCTGATTGGTTCTTATCTGCCTGTAATGCTTTGTTGTCTACTTGCTGTGGGTGAGTGATTAGAGCAGCCTTCTGAGTTTGTAGTGTTTCGTGCAGAAACTTGGTAGATATTGGGTTTCTAAGTCCTGGGGTAATACATGTATTATTAATAATAATAATAAGCAGAAAGATATTTCTCCAACTGCCTGCCTCTCGAAGCTTGCACATGACCCCTCAGCCTCGTGCCTTTTGCCACCCTGAAGCACACTCATACAACTAACCATATGTGGGAGTGATTTGCAGCTGTTGATGTTAAGTATGTCTGTCTTTAATAATTTAAAAGAATTAGCATAATGCTTGACTTGTTGAATATCTATGGGAGAACAGTAACTTCCAGCGGTCATTTAGAGTCCAGTCATGTTCTAGCAGACTTCAGTGACAACAGTGTTAGGTCCTTAATGTATACTTGGCTTTACAATTTTCCTTGAAGCCCTGAATTATACATTCAAAACTAGTTTTTCATACAAAACACAGTTGCTAGAGCTGCATTCCTTTAAAGGATTATTTTGTAGTTGTTTACCTTTGCCAAGGGCTTTGAAACCAGAAATAAAAAATCTCTGCGGAAACAAGTAGTACTAACTTATAGTGCTGGTGCTTTTCACTAACTCTTTTTAAAGAGTTTGTGCAATGTGTGAAGTTTGTCAGAGAATGGTTTATGAATGTCATCTAAGTACTAAGTGACAAACCTTCATTTTGAAGTGAGAGACATCCTCCAATTGAATGGAAAACTGATGTGTATTTTCTTGTCTATTTTAGATTGGCTCATTCAATACGTTGAAGTGTGAAGTTAGGTGTATGGGTAGGAATTAGACTGTTTGCAATCACAAGAGATAGAAGTGGCAGATTACATCATTGGTGACCCTAACTGAGAGATTTGGAGTTCTGGGGGTGGAAAGGCAAAGCAGGCCAAGAACATCTCTGCTGGGAGAAACAGCAAAAGGAAAATTCATTCAGAAAATAGTTAGCATCTCCTTGTATGTTCACAAACATAGATATTGTGTAAATACACTGAAGTTATCAGTAGTATGGGTGAAATATGAAAAATATTGTTTCTGTAGACTAAGGTCATGGTTTAGGACCACAGTCCTAGTATAGGCAGTCTGCAATAGCCATCCCATACCTTGACATCCAAATGTGTGCGTGCGTGGAAAAAGCTCAAGGCAGTGGCTGGATGGTTGGGTAAGCAGGTGGCAATATGCCTGTTCTGTCTATGTCTCTGTAGGCAGGCCTAGTTCATCCTCACCTCCTGCTTGGATTATCTACTTCTGTTTTTTGAGTGGTGCCACCTGAAGCCTGCAAGATCATCCTCATTTTTGACATCTCCTCTTCTTCCACCCACTGTGAATATACCCTGCCCAAGAGACCACTTGGGCTAAGAACGTGTGTGAGAGCTCATTCCTAAATAAGGGAGAGTCTGACCGAAGTAGAAAAAAGAAAATATTAATGAGAAGAAATTATTAGTGGAAAATAAATAATGAAAAGATGAATAAGTTAAACTAAAAGAAATCAAAACCGTAGGCAACAACTAGACCATGAAAAATGATCACAGCCAACATTAGCTCTACTGCAGTTCGTGTGTGCTCAGGGAAAAAAATGACTGAAACAGAAGAAATGTGTGTGTTGGTCTCAGAGTCTGACTTTCTTTCAGGTAATATTAGTTGTCTTTGTTTCTCTACTGAGGAATACAAAACCCAGTGGGGATTTACTGATTATTTCTCCCCCCCCCCCCCCCCCTTCCTTTTCCTATCTTGTATTTCCTTTTCTCTATGATATTTGAGAGTAGAATTTGAAAATAGAAAGTAGGAAATGAGAAGAGGTGCCTACAAGAGATGGCACACTGAATTATGTTATTGTTTTTTAAAAGTAGATGCGTACTTTCCTTTCATAGTATAAGGATTCGTATATAACCTTTAAGAAATCTCTATTTCAGTTCTGCAAGTGTAGTAAAAATATGAACTGCACCAGTCAAAGAATCAGGTGTACTTCATCCTGTCTTCATGTAGATGGCCTACGTACATAATTTTAGGCCAAAAGAAAGAATTATGGTTTTATGTAATATTGTCCGTAAGGTCTCTGATCTTCTTTGAGGTTCCACAATACCAAACAGTGCGCAAACACTGGAAATATGCCTTCATAAAGGCATATGTCTTAAATTTTATACATGTTGGAAACAGGCTGTTGTGGAAAGAGCAACCGAGAACAAACATATCCAAGGATACACCTTGCTAGTAAATGGAAGGAAAATTATGTGAATCTGCCTTTCTATACTGCAAAATGAACATTCACCTTCAAGTCTGATTAGCATGTCAGTGTTCAGGAAACCCAGAGTACACAGCCTTGTGTGAAACTCGTTTGACTCCCATAGGAGTTATACAGGTTTATCGAGAGTCCCCTATTTTTTATATTATTGACTTCATAATTTGGTTTCTGCATATTAATGGCCTTTGTGGAATTGGTGGAAATCAATATAGTGCAAGGACATGCTTTAAATATGACTGCCTCCATGGTTAAGAGAGATTTATGCTTTTTCAGTTTAATCTTTCTGCTTTCTGCGTAGCCCAATGGTAACATAAATAATATTAAAACAATGTTCCAGCTCAATTTGTCCATGTTCTTGGTTAGTTAAATTATTAATATATGCTTAGTGCTTTCACCTAACTTTTGCAGTCTGCTATGCATGCTTTTATATCTGACTTTGCTTTTTGGGACAATTCGTGTGGGAAATATAAAAGTAGGGAGTAATGCATATCATGACATGTTCCTTAAATGAGGTGAATTATGTCTGAAAATGCTGCTGGTTTTTTGTTTTTCTCTTTCCATCCAGCTCTAAAGAAAATGTCTTAATTTGGAGAGATAAATCTATCTCATTCTCTGTTAAGTTTGTGTGATTTGTGAGCACCTGAATCGTTACTTAGGACTCTATTTAGCTCATGGTTGCTGAGGGCACTCTGTCTTCAGAAGCTGTGGAGAGCACTCTCCTTTCTTGATCACCTGTTGACTGCTTCAATGGCCATTATTTCTCTTACAAGTTCTTGATTGGGTTTTCTGAAGGAATCAAATTTTGCTTGTGCTATGTTAACTACATATGATTCAGCCTTTCCAAAAACATGGCACAAGAAATCTTAATGTCCTGGCTCTGGTGTCCTTGGTGTGAGGAAAAGCTCAAACTGTTCCTGCTGAGCAGCACCAGAGGACTAGATTTAGATAAGAAGTTGCCCTGTGACTGTGATTGTGTCCAGGGTTAAGCAATAGCTGAGATTTATGTATTGATTGGTTGGTGGCTAGATAGTTGTGCCTTGGCCTCATGTTAGTTGCCCGAGTCCTTTAGTGTATGTAGTTTTTAGTAATATTTGCAACTCACAGATTTATAGTCGCATTTATTCTGGAGGAATCTAATCACAGCATTGCTTTAGCAAATGTAGCTGTATCAGAGGCAAACAGTGCATGAATTATGTGTCTCAGCAGGATTGATTGTGCCCTTAGGAGCTATCAGCAGCACCCAGAGAACAATTACCTTCTCCCGTTCGCAATAATGAAGTACAATTTAGAAACAGAAAATCATTATGTAAAACTTTGAGAAATGACACAATTACAGTACGTTACACGTACTTTTGTCATAGGCTTTGCTTATTACATAACATCTAAGTCTCTTCTGAGAGGAAATTCTGTTGTGCTGGTTTCCTGCTCTCGAGCTGCAATGCATTTTGCCTTTCTGTTAAATCACAAAAGAGATGTTTTTAGGGCTGAAAATACATATATCCAGAAAATCTGAGGAACTTGCTTATAAAGGGAAGTAGTACTTCAAACAATAAGTTACCACATTCATTTCTGGTTGATTTAATATACATGACCTGTTTGTTTGCCAGCATCCATTTCATACTTAGCAACAAAATATAACTCAAAGAAATGAACACAAGTGTTGTGCTTCTGAGGTTATCCATCCTGTATGTCCCCAACCCAAGGTGGGGACATACCAAAATCATTGGTCTGACTTTTTCCTAGTAATTGCTTTCAGATGTGAACCCGAGCACTGAGATTTTTTTCATTCTTTTTTTTTTTTTTTTTTTTCTTTCTTTTTCATAATAGTTGATCTTTGTGTGCGGTTTTCAGCTGATGTATGGCAGAAGCTGTGTGGTTCAAACTACACAGGGTTCAAAAACAAAGGGTTATGTCAGCCTTGTTTATAGAGTGTCCAGTTCCAGGGGCAGTCCCAAAGCAATGTTCTGCCCAGTGGCTGAGATATGGGACTGAGACTGTGCCGCCCAGCATGGAGGTAGAATGGGGCAGGAGGCAGCACCCTAATGGTCCAGATAGGTTTGTAAGCTCTCCAGCCTCATGTACAGGTAATGTGACTCTGGAAGGTGAGCTGGGAGAAAATGCTAACAGGGGATTTCTGGGAAACTCAGTAATGCTTTTAAATATCTTGGACTTATACGTGAGGCTTCCACTGCAGCAGATGTGTGTGAGCAATCTGGTATTATCTCCATGTATCTCACCACTCTTGCTAGCAACTCTCTGATAAATATTCTCTTCAAGGAAAACATCTTTTTAGGTATACTTCATAGCATACCTTCTGTACTTTAGCCTCTTGTTTAACCAGGAAGTTGCCGCAGTGTGGTGAGTGATAAATGCTGATTCTTAAAATGGTCCTCAATACACTACAGGAAATATGGAGTTAACTGTGCACATAAACATGCTCTCTCCAATAGAAAAGAAAGCAAAGAACAATGTTTTCTGCAAAGGACATTGCTGTAAGTGCACAAATTGTTATTTAGAGTAAGCCTTTTTTCCAGGCTCCTATTGCTATTTTGTTAATTGACTGCAGATTGTTTTAGCAAACATGTTGTACTGTGAACTCAGTGTTGGTGGCTTGAAATGGGGTTGTTTTTCTCCTAATATCTTTCCTAATATCTTCTAATGCATTGCATGTTTGTTGTGGTTTAACCTGGCAGGCAGCTGAACACCACACAGCCCTTTGCTCACTTTCCTCCTGCTCCCAGGGGGATAGATTCAGAGCAGGGCGAGTGTGTTAGTAAAATCTGTGGTTGAAAAAAACAGCTATTTACCAAGAAAGAAAAGGAAGAGAGAAATAATAGCAGAGATACTTATATAAATGTAAGTTTACAAAACAAGTGATGCACAACAAAATTTCTCACCACCTGCTGTCCAACGCACAGCCAGTTCCCAAGCAGCAACCATGCCCTGACTGACTACCCCCAGCTTCACATTTTTTTCATGATGCCATATAGTTTTGAATATCCCTTTGGCCAATTGAGGTCAGCTGTCCTGGTTCTGCCTGCTTCCAGCTTCTTGTGTACTCTAGCCCCCTCACTGGTTATGGTGTTTTCCTCCTGTAGCCAAAACACAGCATCATACCAGACACTATCATAGAATCATAGAATCACAAGGTTGGAAAGGACCTATAAGATCAACTAGTCCAACTGTCCTCCCTTTACCATATCTACAGAGAAACCCTCAAACCATATCTCCTGGCTCCCTATCCAGATGCCTCTTAAACACTGCCAGTGATGGTGACTCCACCACCTCCCTGGGCAGCCATTCCAGTGCCTGACCACTCTCTGAGAGAAAAAGTTCCTTTTTATGTCCAATCTAAACCTCATCTGATACAACTTGTGGCCGTTTCCTCAGGTCCTGTTTGTTGCCTGGCAGAAGAGGCCAAACCCCTCCTCATCACAACCTCGCTTCAGGAAGTTGTAAAGTGCAATGAGGTCTCCCCTGAGCCTCCTCTTCTCCAGGCTAAACAATCCCAGCTCCCTGAGCTGCTCCTCATAAGATTTGTGCTCCAGACCCCTCACCGGTTTTGTTGCCCTTCTCTGGACACGTTTCAGGACTTAAATGTCTTTCTTGTAGTGAGGAGCCCAAAACTGAACGCAGTACTCAAGATGTGGCCTCACCAGAGCTGAGCACAGAGGGATGATCACCTCTCTGCTCCTGCTGGCCACACTATTTTTTATGCAGGCCAGGATGCCGTTGGCCTTCTTGGCCACCTGGGCCACTGTCCGCTCATGTTCAGCCAAACATCAACCAACACCCCCAGGTCCCAGGTGATGAAAATTAGCACTGTCCCAGCTGAAACCAGGACAGTGCTGCTCTTTAAAACTGGATCTGTGGCAAAAGCTGCATGCTAACTGTATGCTTGTGTTTGTATATTGGGAGAATGAGGCTCTGTAGGAAACCCTGGAATAAGCCTGCTGCTCCAAGGAAAGATGACAAGCCCTGTTAATCATTTACATGCTTAAGGTTTTGTACTTAGGTATTCAGGCACAGAAGCACTCAAATGCTTCCCATAGACTTTCCACTGCTGTAGGCATTTAGTAGCTTCCTGTAATAATTAATTATGATTTTGATTTGACTGGAATTAAGGTGAGACTCTAGAGTTGTTATTAGCGTTCAACTCATGTATCATGCATTGTATCTCCATTTAGACAATTTCACATTACAAACTTCTGTTCAATATTATTCTTCTTCATAAAAGAAAAGATTAAAAAAGAAAAAAAAAAAAAAGGCAATTCTTTTTATTTGAATTTCACTTAGGCAGGTTGTTTTGTTACTTATACTTAAGAATACAGGAATCAGCCCACCTTCCGCTTTGAGATAATAAGCTACCCAGGATGTGGGAAGCCTGTGTGAAGTGCCCAATCCTTTCTACATAACAACAATCCATGTCTTGCAGAGCAATTTTCAGTGCCAGCTGTCAAAAATTTTTACAAGGTAAGAACCCTGTACTATCTACTGCAGGTGTTGCAGATCATTTTGAACCTGCTAGTACCTAGAAAGAACTTGTGGGAATACTCAGTATGTTTTCTCTTCCAATATGTTCTGTTTACTGAACACGATAAATTTCTGATATAGGTGACAGTGGGTAAGGCAGGCATGCTTTAGTCTTGTATCTGCAAGATGCATCCCATGATGGGAATAAGTACTGCTCTGCCTTTTTGGAGCAGCAGATTTCTGTTACCTTCCTGCTTTGTCCCCTTGCCTGGAAGTCCTTTCCACTTTGTCTGTACTAGGAGTTATTTTCCAACACTTTTGTCACTAACAGTGCTGAAATCTCTAAAAATATATATTCAAATTTTAAATAGGCGGAAGATCCCACGCATTGGTCATAAAAACAACTGTTGCATTTTGATGCTGTTTCTTCTCTATTACAGTATAGTCTCGTGAATAAAATGCCTTGTGCCCTGCTAAATTGTATCCAAGCCAATAAATCATTGTTGAAAGCACTGAATTGCAGAAGCCTGTGATTAGCATCTAGCACAAGCTGCCTTTTGATGTGGCAGTCAAACTGAATTAAGCTCTACCATGTACACATGTAGTAGCTTAGTGACTGCCCTTGTCCTTGGCATCCCAAGAGGTGAGAATGTGTGAAGCTCACTGCTATGTTGCTGCTGAGAGGTGATGGTCATGCAATACACCTATCCCATCCAGTTGCTAAATCCCATTTTGCATTTAGATTATAGAAGAAAGCCATTAGTACAGTGTGTGATAAAAAGACCATTAGATTAGGTTTAGACTTTTTTTTTTTTAAAGGGTATGAACATTTGTCTGAAAACATTTATCTAAAATATCAAAAGGGCAGGGTGTCAAGTGGGTGGGACCAAGCTGTAATTTGGTGGTGTCCAGCGACAGGACAAGGAGCAATGGGCGCACAAACTGGAACATAGGAAGTTCCGTCTGAACATGAGGAAACAAAAATCTTTGAGCTTGACAGAACACTGGAACAAGCTGCACGGAGGGGTGCATTCTTCTTCTTTGGGAGACATTCAAAATCTACCTGGAAGCTCTTGTCTGTAACCTACTGTAGGGTTCTCCAGAGGTCCCTTTTGATCCTTATGGTTCTGTTATTTAAGTGGTAATGGAGTGAGCCAACTGATAGAATTCTGGGTTAGATGAGTCTAACCCTGAAGTTTATTTTTGTGAAAGCATTTCTTTAAAATGAACTACGCTACACTGTGCATTTCAGCAGGAGCTCCTGAGGTGTCCTCATTTGTTTTTACATCAACCCTTTCTGAGACACATAGGAGCAGATGTTAGAACTTAATATAATCCCTTATTTCAGAGGTACCAGTTCCCTCTGTCTACATCTTTGTCTTCAGATTTCTGGACACAATGTTAAATTACAGACAATAATAGCATTTTATTTGGTAAGTAATTAAAAATGTAAAACTGTTTTTGATAATGCTCTGTTTTGCCTAACACCCTGATAGACATTACTTCTGCTTCTAGTTTTAGATTGAACTGCTTCCTAAATGGACCCATCCTTTAGGAATGGACAAATGGACTGTCATATCCAAAAACATCTGAAGCTCTGTGGTAAAACAGGAACTTAAAACATATCTGAAATGCAGACTGCTGTACCAGTCCAACAAAAAAGGCAATTTAAAATTTAGTATTTCCCATGATATCTGTTTTACAAGAGCAAACGATTAAAAAAATAGCAGATGAAAAAATTCCATTGGTTTCATAGTAATGACAATTGAAATGCTAGTGTGGAAATATCTGAGTAATAGCTTTCATTTTCCATGTCACTGAAGTGTAATGGCAGTAGTGGATTAAAAGAGCTCAGTTAAAACAATTGTTTTGATTAAAATGGTATGTTTCTTGTTTCTCTTTCATCCACCATCAATCTTAATTGAATTAAAAGCGATATCCCTTGGCAAGTATTCATTATTAATGCGATTTTAAAAGTACATTTAGTGAGATGCGCAATCTTTACTACCTGCAGTACCATGCATTCTCAGACAGTAAAACATGAGAATGATACAACCTGGTGTTAAGAGGAAAAACATACTTAATTTTTTTTTCTATGTGAAGACCAAGAGAAGTGCAGTTCTCAAGAGGTGTCAATCCAGTGTTGTGTTGTGTTGTTTTGTTTTGTTTTGTTTTTTTAATAAAAAGAGCTCCCTCACACAAAGGAACTTCTGGGTTGGACTCATCTACCATCTGCACATCTCCGAGTTGGTTTTCCTCCTGTGTGACTGAAGCTGGATATCTTTGCACAGCTATGACAATGTGTTTTCCTAAGTGGGTGTATTTTGTGAAAGCTGAGAACTCACACGCACTCCACTCAGAGAATGTGAACTTTGCTTGCTTGGTTTCTGTGAAAATCAGGGAGAAACTAACCTGTCCTGTCCTGTGAGGTTTGTGTAGTTAAACCAGTAGTGCAACTGTGAGTATCTGAGATGAAACTAGAAAAACAGCTGCGCTAAAAGTCAAGGGCATTAATACAGCGCAACGTTATTTATAAGGTTTTTGTTTGTTTGTTTGTTTGTATTTTTATCTTTGCTTTAAGATGTGAAAAGATCTAGACAGTGAATGACTGGAAACTGATGGGCTACAAGAGCATGCACCTGCTTGCAGCTGGTGCATAGTCAAGAATGGTGGCAAATAGAATCACATAGGATCCTTAGCGTTGAAAGGGACATCTGAAGGCCACATTACCCAGCTCCTCTGCAATGAACAGGAACACCACAGCTCAATCAGGTTGCCCAAAGCCTCATCCAGGCTTGCCTTGGATGTCTTCAGGGATGGCGCACCAACCATATCACTAGGCAGCCTGTTCTAGTGGCTCACTGTAGAAGATTTTTTCCTAATGTCTAACCTAAATCTACCCTCTTTGAGCTTTAAGCTATTTCCCCTTATTCTGTCACCAGATTTTGCTAAAGAGTATGTCCCCTTCTTTCCTGTAGTTCCCTTTCAGACACTGAAAGGCTGCTATCAGGTCACTCCAGGCTGAACTGCTCCAGCTCTCTTAGCCTGTCCTTGTGGGAGAGGTATTGCATTCTATGGATCATTTTTGTCGCCCTCCTCTGGATGTGCTCCAGCAGTATAACTGGAATTACCCTTTCTTGCTGGGAGAAGAATGGGATCTTGTGATTGATCTCAATACTAATGAGATCAAACACAAAGACAAAAGGCATGTAGAAATAGATGAAAGATAAAATGTTGAAGGAGGGTCTGATGAAATGCTGCACTGATTCTGAACAGTAGCATTCCTTAGAATTAGACCTTGATTGAAATGCAGCACCTCTATTCAGAATAGTTTGGTATGCAAAAATGTTCTACCTCATGAATATATTAATAAAAGAGCAATGTAGATACGCATATGGCTATGGTTTGTTTAGTATTCTGCATGAAATGATCGTCTATCAGTAGTCTTTCCAGAAAATGAAAAAGAAAATCTGAATTATTTTGTAATAAAATAAACCAGACCATACCTAATCTATTAAAATCTGTCCTAGGTTCAATGTGAAACAAAAATGCCTCTATAAGATGTTTACTTTATCCTTTGGTTGCACACAAGCCACATCATTAACAGAATTCAGCATTGCGAGAGCAATGGTACCAACAATAAAAGATAACGCAGTTGGATTTTTATTTAAATGTAGATTTGATTAGCGACCTTCTTGTTAAATTTTAAGAGGGCAATAGAAAAGATGTAACAACAAAAGCAATTTTTAAAAAAATCTCTGTGTAGTAATCTTGAGAGAAGACTAAAAGAGTCTTCATTAAAAGGATGTTGTATAAGTATTGACACTGTATGAGGTGCTTCACAATGCTGAAGAGAATATGTAGGTAGACCTTTTTTCTGTCTCTTGTGATAAAGATCTAAAAGATGTGCCTGCTATTAGCAGGGAACAATAAGGGAATATTTAATATACAGGGCCTGTCCATCTTGCCTGGCTTCAGCCCCATAGATATTTTCAAGTACTTTGCAGACTCTTTCTCTAGATGGTGTGTTGATGGTCAGTGATTTGCTCCGTATACTTCAGCAACATATTTTGATATTAGTGTTCAAGCTGTAAGGATCCCACTTTTCCCCATGGAAGAAGGAATTTAGGCAGTTATCTTAGGCTAAATTTCAGCCTTAATCTTACAGCCTGCTAAAATAACTTTCTCAATATCATGAAATCATCTGAGTTGGAAGGGACCCTTGCAAGTCATCTTGTCCAACTGTCCTGCAATGAACAGGAACACCTATAGCTAGATAAAGATTGCTCAGAGCCCCATCCAGTCTGACTTTGGATGTGTCTGGGGCAGGGTTTTCATCACCACATCCTTGGGAAACCTGTTATGTACTTTAATGTTATTGAATGTTAATTTATGCCTCACAGTCATATTTCTTTCTGGCTCCTCCATCCATGCCTCTATATGTGGAAAAGGAAGAAGCCTACACCTCCCAAAGACATAGAGATACCAGATTTTGTATTTGCCTTGAAGCTGTTTCCATGGGATTCGTTGACTTGTACTTACCACTTTCTCAAAATGAAACTCATATTTATTTATTTCAGGATTCTGATAGCTCCCACTTTGTTGCTATAGGAGGATAAGACGCTGCTTTGAAATCTGAGAAGAGATATGTGTGCAGCGTGATTTAATGAATGATCGACTTTGGGAATCAGAGCCAGAGCAGCAGCTCTTGTGCGGAGCAGATGAGGACACCTGCAAGGCTAGATGCCTTATTCTGGAGTAAAAGAAAAGCTAATGCAGCTCTCTGTTCCTCTCTGATTTCTTCAGAAATAGTTTGTTTCTTTGTGCAGCATTACATTGTGCCAAGCAGGTAAATTGGTAGTTATTAAGGTCTCGATAAGCACATATACCCACTGAAGAAAGGCTGGATAATTTTAAGTAGGGAAGTTTTTTGGAAGAGTTGAGGAGATTGTGACAGAGAAACAGTTGGCTGAAAAGCTGTAGCTAAAAAGGCACAGCATGTGTTTGGAAAAGGATTTTCAAAATGTGTTACTTAGTCAGGCAGCATGAAATGATTATTTTTGAAAATATTTTGGCTAGATCCCCTGACATGTAACAGATGATTTGCAAATTCCTATTGCATGCCCTCCAGTAATAGTTCTGAAAAATTTTTCTGGCTTAATTACTGAAGTCTGATTTCTTTGGAATTTCACTTTCCCTAATGACTAGAGAGATGATGGACATTGTTGACCTAATTGGATCCAAATTACTGAGCCAAAGAGCAGTCTCCTGCTCATTAAGCAAATGAGTACTCTGTAGGTTGGCTACAGTCCTGAGGAATGTACATGTGAAAAGCATCTGAAACTACTGAAGATGTTTACAACTAGGAGTCATACCTACGTGCTAGTTTTATGAGGACAGTCTTAAAACTTCTGCTGTGCTTCTGAAGAAATGAATAACCTCTGAAGGTAATTCAGAGCTGGAGTGTGAAGCAGGTTCTCTGATTCACCACCTGGAAGTACCTGGAGAAACAGCCTTAGCATTACCTGTGATAGCTATTAAGTGAGGATCAGTGTTGTAAGCAATATGAATGTGTAATTTTCACATATGAGCACAGAAATTACTACAAGGCTGAGTAGAAAAGAGCAAGAAGTGTGATTGAAGTGATTAATCAAACTTCTGAATTTAGACTGGAGTTTTTCTCTAGTCTTTCAAAGGGTATTTACTTTTGAGGATTAAGGAAATCTTATAGAATTTACATTTCTTCTCCTTTCTAAAATGCAGAACTTCTTGTTGATGTGTCTATCTATTTGGGTCCTTTTAAAGCCTACAATGCACACCCATTTTCTTTCATCTTTTTCTTCCTTCCTCCTCTTCTTCCATCTCCAGAGCTCTTCAAAATACAGTAGACAGAAGTTTGGAACTTGTATATTTCTCCTTGCATAGCCACTTAGTATGGATGTCAAAACTGTACACTCCATATTTTGTTTTTAAAGTATCACTGGAATTTTCTGAACATTTGGCGATTACTGTATTGTACCAATGTTCGCATGTTTGAGTTTAAAAAGACTTAAAAAGACAGTATGGAGTCCTACCTGTGACTAATGCCCTGGAAGTTCTGACAAGACTTAAGGGAATTGTTTTCCTCTCCCCCTTTGAATGGTTTCACAGGCACATTGTGGTGTATGGGATACTATGATGTTTGCTCATCTGTTAGAAAGATGACATGAAATCACAGAATCATTAAGGTCAGAAACAATCTCTAAATTCATCTACTCTAACCATCAACCCATCCCTACCACGCCCACTAAAATGCTGCAGATTCTCTAATCCCAGGTTAAGTACTAAGTAAGGCTGCCCGTTTTGTGACGGCAGATACATAGTGAATGTAGAAGGCAAACTAATGAGAGAATCAGCCCACAGAGCACATTTCTGGTGCAAATGGGCATGTAGGAACCCAGGACTGGAGTGTCCTTGACAGTAGTTTAACAGGAGTACAATTAGTAGGTAATCAGCCAAACCCACAATGTATGATAATTATTGCAAAGTCAGAATGCACGGAGTGTATTTCATCCATCAGAGGCAGTTTTCATTTGTGAGGGAATGCATACATTTTCTGTATTTCATGGTAGAAGTTTGAAAGTAACTCAACCTAAAATATTAATTTCTAGTCAGGTTTCTCTGATTTTTTTCAGTGTTTCTGTCTGTTTGCATTTATCTAGTGAAGGCAGCTGGTAGAATGTGTGTATTTGTATATGTACTGTCTCAGGAAATAGTCTGAGCTGTAATGTGAGGATGAAGGTAAGCTGTGACCATGCTAAAATATCTCCTGGGCAGCTAAAGAATGGCTTGTTAACTGACTAAGGCTTTATTTAGCAACATGTTCATAAGAATTCAGAAAGTATTTTTACAGCTGGCATATTTGCCCATATAGTCTTCAGTTTGTCATCATTAGCAGCAACCTTCTTTCCAATTTTTTCAGCATTGTACTTCACTGTATAAGAACAGGCTGAAACCTACAGTTGCTTTAAGCATGTGAGAAACTGATTTGATTACTTATGTGCTGTCAGCAGTAGGATCTATGTGTTTAAATGTACGTGTGTATTTATTTATATACACATTTTATAGCATAAAATTATAGAGCAAGAATTGATCATTTTATCCTTGAAAGTGCTATGCGTAGCTGTTGTGTTATATCATAAAAGCAATACATAGTAAGTCATCTGTACATTTACTTATGTATGAAAAAATGCTTAAATATGGGGTCAATCCCACTTCCATTTCAAGCTAATTGAAAGCTATAATTCAAAAAATTGACATGGTGCTTTAGTTCTGCAGTAAATTAGACTTTTAAGGCCCTGTGATTTTTTAGTAGCTTAGACTGTGAATTTCCTTCAGAACTTGCAGCACAGAAACAAAACATTTCTTCTTGTTTTGATTTTCTAATAACATTATTATCCTTCTGTCCTAGTTTCAGCTGGGAAGAAATTGTTTTCTTCAGTGTACCTGATGTGATGCTACTTTTTGGTACTAGGACAAAAATAATGCTGATAACACATGCATGTTTATAGATTTTTTGCTAAGCAGTGTTGAACAGAGCCAAGACCATTCTCAGTGAAGGGTCCAAGGATCTGGAAGTGAACAGAATTAGGACAGCTGACTTAAACTGGCCAAAGGGATATTCCATACCAAGTGATATCAAAGGGAAGGATTTTTGATCTTTTCCTCTTCTTGGGGGCTAGCTGGGGTGCTGGGGGGCTGTGAGCAATTGCTTGCATGTCACTTGTTATATACAGTCATATATAGTACAGTCATAACTATTACACTTTTTCTTTTCTCTCTTAGTTTTATCTCAACACACGAGTTCTACTTTTTTCTCTCCCCAGTTCTTTCCCCTGTCACACTGGGAAGGGGAGAGCGATTGAACATCTGCATGGTGCACAGACACCTCCTGGGTTAAATCACAGCATCTTCAAAGCTGTTTTGTCTTTCCTCACACTTTAATGCTCTGTATATCATGAGATACTTTAAGATTCTAGCTTTTGTTTCTGTCTCTTTCTGCAAATAAATACTTTCATAATGTGTACCAAATTGTTGCTTCCTTTTCCATTGTCAAAGGAAGCAGTGAGCTGTGCTCCTGGGCCCTGCTGTGCTCTGACTGCTTACAAGCGCTCACCTTGCAGCAAGGAAGGAGAGCTGTGCAGGAGATCCTATGGCGAAGTACCCTCACATGTTTCCAGGCAGCTAAGCACAGATGAGAAGACCTCCTGCAGCTCTCTGGGTCTCCTCCATATTATGTGTTCTCCATGTGATGAGTGGGTAGTTCTTTATCACTACCGTTTTGAGGTATTATCCAGCCCACTTGTTCAGTTTTCCCTACTGATGACAGAGGGGTACTGGCATGACAGAAATGTTTAACACATACCAAACTTTTGGCTATTTTGACCAGCCTGTTTTGAACAGCTCATTTTCAACTTTTCAAATACATTTGTCATGTTTTGACAATGCATAAAATCATACAGTCATAGAACATCCAAGTAGTACCTCCATGTAGCACCACCCAACATTCAAACACTATGTCTCAGAGTGTTGTCCAAATGCGCCTTGAACTCTGGCAGCTCAGGGCTGTGCCCACTGCTTTGGGCAGCCTGTTCCATGCCCACCAACCCCCTGGTGCAGGCCCTGTCCCTAACCCTGTGCTGCCCCTCCCCTGACATAGCTTCATGCAGTTCCCTTGGTCCCCGTCGCTGTTGCCAGAGAGGAGAGCTTGGTGCTGTTCCTCCCTCAAACTGTCCCTTAACTTTGCCTTCACCAAAACAAGAGCATAGGAAGTTCCTCATGAATGTGTGCAAGAACTTCTTTATGGTGAGGGTGATGGAGCACTGGAACAGGCTGCCCAGGGGGGTTGTGGAGTCTCCTTCTCTGGAGATATTCAAGAGCCACCTGGACGCCTACCTGTGCAACCTGGTGTAGGGAACCTGCTTTGACAAGGGGGTTGGACTCGATGATCTCCGGAGGTCCCTTCCAACCCCCACAATTCTGTGATTCTGTAAAACCATCGAAAGCAAAGGAAGTGCTTTCATTACTTATACATCATTAGTAATGGTCAGTCATGCTTCCTATGGATTGGAGGCACAAATGGTTGGAGACAATTCTCATATAAGGCATAAAGGTCAAAGAAGAGAGTAAAGACCTTCACTGATGGGCTTATGTTAACATTTTTTTGCTTGTCTGGATTCAGACATGTGCTCTGCTCTGCTGCGCTGGCTGACTTTCAGAGCTCTTGGAAAGCGTATCTGTGTTTCTGTACCAGTTCTTCAGCCATTCTGCAGGTCAGGAGGGCAAGTGTCCGATGTTCTGCTTGCTGTGTGCAGTGTCATAATTCATTGTGTAGGCCAAGGTAATAACTCGATTTATTTATTTATACCGGGCCTTCAGCCACAGAATGCAGAACAAGAATCCTGAAGCAAGTGTCAGTGAATTGGCTTGTGAAACATAGGACACAGAAGCATGAATTCAACATCAGGACTGACAGGGGGAGGATGCTCAGTATCTATGTGATAATTAGCACAGCACTACAGAAGAAATCTTAAGTGGAAAGACATCATTGCTTGACTAATTTCTCTAAAAATTAGGTAGGAACAGAAATGTTTATCATGGGTTTTAGTTCCTAGTTCTCTAATTATGGTGAAATCTGAAGGAAAAAAACAATTTTAACATTTTTATATTAATTGCTAGCTTAAAAAAAAATCTTTTGCTTAGGTATAGTTTAATTTTTCTTTAAGTATGATTCTTTCTTGGTTAGAGGCTCTTTATTGCTACCTTGACTTTCAATGACACATGTTCTTTAAGATCTGTAACTACAATATTTTTACTGCCAAGAAAAACCCATTCTTAAAACCCAAATTCTCATCATTTTGCACCACCTTGCAATTGCTTAGACATATATAGACACATAGAAACAAATCCTAAAATCATTTCTAACATTTTAATTTTTCTTCTTGAATTTCACTTGTGGATCCCTTCCAATTTGGGATACTCTATGATTCTGTGGTTCTACCGTGTAACTGGATTAGATGGTAAAGGAATATGTAGGGCCTGTAGTCCTTACTTCCTTCATGTTCCACAGAAAAGGACCAGGTTCCAGTGTCCTCTCTAAATAATCTCTCTCACTGCCACTCTCAGAGCTGTAACACAGGGCCAGGTGGACCTCAGGAAGGTTTTCCTTCTGCTTGTTTTTTCGGTCTGAGAGGTCCCAGTTATGAAATGAAAAAATGGTAACTTAAACCACTTTAACAAGGTCCTGGACTCTCTAACTCTCAACCTCTGCTTTATGTTGAAAATGGACAGACATGTCAAGGACTAGATTAACCATTTTAAGGATGGCATGAAAATGGGATGCAGCTAAGCATACATAAATCAGATGTAGACATGTATATTATTATTGATTTGTTGTTAGGTAACCATTTAAAAATAAAAAGTCAAATGAATCTCACTCCTCAAACATCTATTTTCGTTGGTTATTTCAGAAGAGAGCTAGCACTGACTGGCAGGTGTCTGAGGATGTCTAATATCATCAGGCATGAAACCCACTCCCAGACTGGAATGTCTGAACATCATCTACGGATATGCAGTTTTAAAAATATCAATAGTTATAAATAGAACTGACTGTCAATTGTAACTCTGGAAAGAATCCATGCCAATCATAAAGCAGTTGCATGTACGTAGAGATGGTAGTTACCCTGTCCTGAAGGCAGTTCCAACAACCTTTCTAAATACTAAGATCACTTCTGTGCAAATTATTTCACATGAATTGCTCTTTGATCAAGTTCAAACTAATTGTTTATGGCAACGCTGTTACTGCTTTCTTTGCTCCTGGTTTTGCACTGATGTAATTGTTCCTGATTAGCTGGACAGGTGTTAGAAAAAATCCTAAAATGATCCTATAGCCCACTGCCAGAGCTGGTCAGATACAGCAATGTGAGGATTTCCCCGCAAAAGAGCCCCATTTCTGTTTTTTGTTGTCGTGTATTTTATCATGTGGCAGTTGTACACAAGTGCTCTGTGGAGAGACTCAGCCTGTTACTTACATCTACCCTACTTTAAGTCACTGGCTGTCTTGTATCACATAAGCAGAAGAAGGTGAGGTGAGGAGTGGGGCTACAAGCTGAGCAATGGCTGCTGGCAAAGGTTATATCTGTATTCCAGGCAATGAACTGGAGAAATATCCAAGGCTTGGTTCTCTCTGGCAGTGCGCTATTATAAACACACCTGGAAATGCTCCTCCCCATCAGTGTTTGTTTAAGGAGAGGCATTTTTTTTTTCTGTTTGATTTTTGTTTTCTCTTAGGCCAGAGTTGTTACCTATAAGATATATATATATATTTTTTCTTTGAATAGGCTTAATAAAGGCTTGCTGACCACATGCTGAGAGCAAGAATTTCACTGAATTTGTGAAACCTTGGAACATTTTGCAAGATGTTTAAAATCCAAATCCAGTGAACCCAACACAAAATCTTTCCCCTTCCTTTGTCTGTCTGTAAGGAGATGTGCCAGCACGATGCCCTCACGCCAAACACCCCTGAGCACGCTCATCCCACAGGCCAAAAAAGTCCATTTGCAAGGAAAGCCAACAGCAGGAGGAGCACTTAAAAGCTGTGACAGCTTATATAAGGATGATCTGTGGCCTCTAGGGAAATGAAAAAGGATTTCATCCACTTGATATCCTGTAATCACATAACATCTGTAATATAGTCTAGAAATGAAAGACAAATGACAGCTCACACATCGTGATGCTCATCTCACGGTGAAGACAACGCTGAGCAGCACCTGAAATGTGATGGACAAACTTCCCAGAAATAAGATAAGGAAACAAAAATAATAGCTTCATTTTATTACTATTATTTCTAGTTAGATTGGATCAAGACAGGTTGCAAGTATTTTGTCTTTTGAGCTCAGCTTTCCAGAAGTGAATATGATTATTTCAGGATCTGAGGCTCATGATACTCATTCAAGCAGCAGGTTGAAATCACGTATCTCATTTATGTAGCCAGGTGAAATAGGGTGACAGGTTAACAGCTGATGACTGCCTCCTTATATTCCCAGAAGGCTGGGAGATAGAATACTCCTGTGAATCTCTCCGCTGTATTTGTCAAATATTATTTGTGAATCTCCATTGGGCCTGAAGTATTTGAAGATAGCATGTGAAAACTAAATGTACTATTGTGTTGAATTCTGCAAATCATTTGGCATTGTTTCTGATACCTGACAATGACCAACTAATTTTCAGCAGGTACTGCAATAACAAAAGCTGATACTTTTTTTTTAGAGCAATTTAATCTCTTGTGAACTTAGACTTCACTTTTTGCTGTATATATATTTGAAATAAGCAGGCTAAGCTAAATTTAGGGGGCACTCATACAAAATTGTGGTGCATTTATGAAGTAAGTGAATGCATACATATGGGAAAATTTGACATGTTAACCTAAGGCCAGAGAGTAGTGGCTGATACTTTCTAGTGTGATCATCCCACAGAGTAGGTTAGCGAAATCACATTTCACTACTGATCATAAAAATGTCAACTTGCTGAGCCTTTAATTTCTACAGGTATAATTTGTGTCACTTTTCCCCCATCCTCTGTCTTAAAGTTGTTTGAGTTGATGCTTGGCGGATGAGTGTAAAGGTGTATTCAGTTTGCTTGGTG
The DNA here is from genome assembly GCF_039878825.1 of Excalfactoria chinensis. NCBI lineage: Eukaryota > Metazoa > Chordata > Aves > Galliformes > Phasianidae > Excalfactoria > Excalfactoria chinensis. The sequence goes on along the minus strand of NC_092827.1, from coordinate 29,573,929 downwards.
CCTCAGAGAGGAAACAGCCGTGCTGGCAGCACAGGTGCCAGTGTGCTCTGAGATCTTCCTGTCCTCAGCATAGGTAGGGAGCATCATAGGTGGTTGTGAGGCACCTGTGACTGAAGGTGGAGAATCTGCAATGACTTGAAGCCAAAATGAAGATCTGGACAGAAAGGTGTCTCAACACACAATGGGAAAGGAGCCGTTCTATCAAAGCTACCTTCCTGCCTGACAGTACAGTGATATATTCCTTCCTCCCAGCAATTCCAGCACATTGTGCAGCAGTATGTGCTGGCAGCTGCTCACTGCCTTTCTTCATTCTGCCAATTTGATGCAATAGCTCACACACAAGAAAAAAGCCCTGAGCTAAGAGGGTTAATAGAGCCTGTGACTGCTGGAATAACTGTGAGCACCATCCACATTGTCAGCCTTGAAAATGTGCAAATTCAGACTTGTGTTTCCATGTGGTCATTCATGTTGTTCTGGGCAAATGTCAGTGTCGTTTTTATGTCATGCCTAGAAGCCACAAAACTACATCCTATCTTGCAATGGTTTTGTCACCAGCTTTGTGTGACAGACTCACAATCTATAACCTGTCAATCAAACCTACTGGGCAATACAAATGGACAGCTTTGGCATTCTGGTGAGACAGTCACCAACAACATGATCGCAACTGTGAAAGTCATCATTTCCAGGTGGAAAAGGTGACACATTACTCAATTTTTGATGCAATCACAGCACTAGCAATTATTGAGGTCTGCAGTTTTGTGCACAAAACTGCATTTCTCATCCTCACTGAGATTAAAACAAATGCCTTGCCAAACACTGAAATCTGTCCATCTTTTCAATTCTAGAAAATAAGTAGAGGTATTTTTCCTTAATAATAGCTTGTATTTTAGTCTGAATTGTTCTATTTCCTGGCTCTGAGACTAGCATTCTTTTCATGACTTATGACCTCTTCAGCAAAGGTGAGGAAAAAGTCAGTGAGGTGGGAGGTGTGCTTTGGGGAGCACTGAGTGAGAGGCATCTCTGATCAAATTTTTTCTGGGTGCATTTCTTCTTTGTTCCTGCTCTGTCATGTTCACCAGTTCCAGCTGAAAGTAGATCCTGGGACAAACTGTGATCCCTTGTCTCAGGAAATGGTACAGTGCTCCACAGATGAAAGTCGTACAAATCTAACTACCAGGGAGCATGGTTGGAGGAGCCAGTTGTGGGCCTCTTTATTTCTGTATGAGACTGCACACATCAAATAATTGAGAGAGAGCCGTTGTGAACTCTGTGTTTTCCTCAATTTCCTGCATAAAGTATAAGAGCAACCACTTTGCTTTCTGAAGCAGTATTGAGAGGTCACTGTGATTTGGTTATTTGAGCCCATAGTGTCTTCTAGGTGGTATTTTCAGAGAGAAATTTTTGGAGGTGAGGTGTTTTGGACTTCTTTCCAAGGCATCTACCTCTCCAATTTGTGCAGTTTATTTCTGTCATGACTCTGCCTCTTCCCCATCCATCTTCTGGAGCTCAGGCCCAGAGCTATTCAGCTATTACAATAAATAGATTGGTAAATAACCTCATGCTTAGTTGGCAATAAACTCCTGTTAGTTCCAAACAGTACAGCAAGTGGTATTATAATTTGGAGGTTCAGGTTGCTATTGTCAGAAAGAATACCTTGTGAGAAGCCTAGTGTAGCCCTGAAACAAATAGTGCAGAGAGGCTGTTCCATTTCCAAACTTGGATCTTTTCAATACATGGCTGACCAAAGACACAGAAGACCTGATAGTGATCATAATGGTCCTATTTCAGGTAGGGAGTAGAACTAGATCATCTTCAAACAGTATTTCTATGATTTTGTGATTGCCTCTGTTCTTAATCTGCCAGAATGGTCCTTCAAATGGATTTGGCCTGAGGCAAGTATCAGTCTCCTGAATCATCCTCAGGTATCACTTGGAAATTTCCATCCCCAGCCATTCCCAGTAAGCAGTTTGGATAGTGCTACCTTGCTTATAAGCAATTTTATAGAATAGCAATTTGGCAGTTTGCACCAGGAGAATGTCTTGGAAACAAATAACTGATTAAATTTCCAGGTATAAATGTGTTTCATCAAGGAAAGTAAGGTGGGAACCAGTGCAGATTTGTTTCCTGCTTGGCTGTATCTGCAGTAAAAGCATTCACAGAGTGGCCATTTTGTTAGCTTTGACAGAAGACTAAAGCAATGTGCACTCACTTACCTCACCAGAGTATTTGGATCATTAGTTTATTACTTTAAAAGTTCTTTAAAAGAAGAAAATGACAACCATTTATCACTGCTGTCAGGAGTGTAATCTAGTTGCTATCTTGCAGAGATGTTTCTGAGTATTGCGTAACAAAATTTGTCACTGTCTTTCTCTGTAGGGATGTAGTGTGATGTTAAATTCGATTAGTATATACAGTAAGGGGGGTGGTGCTGTCACGTAGCTTGATTTCTAACCCCTTCTGAATTTTATTGTTTTGAATTCTTATGGAGGGCTTTCCAACCAAATAAACGTCAGACTCTGGTAGACGATGCTCATTGGTTCTGGCCTGCATGCAAGCAAGGAATTAATTCAGTGCTTTGCACTTATAAATCTAGTTGTTATTGTTTTACTTCTAGCATCACAAGATTTCTCTTTTCAGACCACCCCAGGAAGAATTTAGTCCAGTGTTTTGTCACAGACTGGGCTCAGCATCAGAGTGAGCCCGAGATTCTGGAAATCAGTGGAGGCAACTGCCGGTACCAGCTGGCTAACTAAAAATGTCCTTCAGCAAAGGATCTGGAGTGAGAGAGATCAGGAGAATTCACAATAACCATATTTAGATGTCTTTTTGACTCCTGACTGTGTATTTACATTGCATCCAAAAAATCTTTTCTATTTTTACTTCTTTTCACCATTAGCAGACACTGAGTACAAATGAGCTCTGTCTGTAGGGTGCTGGACATAGTCCGAAAGAAGGGAGAACACAGGCCATTGAACAGAGCTGGCATGAATCATGGGGAGACAGAGCAAGCATGGCCCTGGATAAAAGGTCATGCAAACAGGCCAGTGTTTAAAGCTATGGGTAATGCATGCAGGTAATCCTGCCCCAGACAATTTGCAAATTACCATTTGAAGTTTGCATTTGTGCAAACATAGGGTTAGCCAGCTTCTCCTCGTAACATTCTTCTGAAGTGAAGGCTTTGGAGGATTTCTATCCTATAAACAATGAGATGCATAGTGAGGTTAACAGTTATTCCTAAGGTGTGCAGGGAGGAAAGGCTGGAGTTATAACTGTGAGAGATTGTATTTTTGCAGTGGAAATTTCTAGTATTTCTGAATGTAGTGTAGTATAAGTTGTTTTTCCTCAAAGAAAGCTGCTGAACAGAGTAAAGCTGAGACTGGTAGAACTGGTACAGGCATATGTAAGGTAATTATATAAGGTAGGGGAGAGTCTGTTACAGGACAGGAGTGTGCTAATTTTTGAAAACATTGTCCTCCTATTGCCATAAAAAGTACAGAATATACCTGAAGACAGTGGGTTGGTAAAAGACAAAGTGTGGAAATATAAGGTACCACCAGCATCAGAAGATTGTGAGCCTGAGATGTTCAATCAATGAGTGCCAGGAGAGGCACTACCTGCGTCAGATCCAGGGTATACAATGAGATGGATTTGTGCAATTTCTCCCTTGTCAGAAGGGGGTGCGTGCCCATTACTGCAATGATGAATAAACTGCTTTTCACAGAGATCTTTGCCTGATTAGAATTTTTTGATCTTGAGTGTATTTCTCCCATCCCTTCTACTTCTAGCCCTGATCTTAGCCCTGTAGAGCTTGCTGCTGCCTTCTTTGTTTCCTGGTATCTTTGAGTCACCATGTAGAATCATAGAATTGTTTGAGTTAGAAGAGAACCTTAAAGATCATTGAGCCAAATTCCCCTACAATAAACAACTAGATCAGATTGTTCAGAGCCCTACCCAGGCTGACCTTGAATGCAGGGACTGGACATCCACCACCTCTTTGGGCAATCTGTTCCAGCTCTTTACCATCCTTATTAAAAAAAAACATTTATTTATTTATTTTGTAACATCAATTTTAATCACCCCTCTTTAACTTTGAAACTATTTTGTCTTGTCCTCTCACAACAGACCCTGCTGAAGAGTCTGCCCCTTTCTTTCTTTTAGTTCCCATTTGGATACTGACAGCCACTCTCAGGTCTCCCCAAAGCCTTTTTTCTCCAGGATGAACAGCCCCAGTTGTTCAGCCTGTCCTCATAGGAGAGGTGTTCCATCCCTTGGATGACTTGTGTGGCCCTCCTCTGGACATGCTCCAACAGGTCTGTGTCTCTCCTGTACTGAGGACTCCACATCTGCATGCAGTCATCCAGGTGAAGTATCACCAGCACTGAAAAGAGGGACAAGATCACCTCTCTTGACCGGCTGGCCACACTTCTTTTGATGCATCCCAGGATACAGTTGGCTTTCTTGGCTGCAAGGGCACTTTGCTGCTGGCTTGTGTTCAGCTTTCCATCCACCAGTACCCCCAAGTCCATTTCGGCAGGGATATGCTCAACTCTTTTATCTCCTGCTTGTATTGATAGCGGACATTGCCATGACCCAGGTGCCTTCCACCTGGGAAATGGTGAAAACCCTCTCCAAATTCAACCTCTTATATCTTTCATATTAGCTACATTTATCATGCTGTATATTTGTTTGATTTGTGACAGATTTACTTTTGATTGTAATACAGCATTCAACTCAGCAGGGCACACTTTCTTTTGTGATGCTTTCGTCTTTTTAAAAGTAAAAATGATTTATTTTATTTTATTTTATTTTATTTTATTTTATTTTTTTTTTTGTAGGGGCACCTTGGAAAAGAAACATTTTCAAGTAACGTATAATTATACTCTACAGTTGTCAAACAGAACAGTGGCTAAGTGGCTGTTCAATAACATGCAGAAGCAATGCTATATCAGGTACTAACGTGGCTTACCTTTTAGCTACAGTGTAATTACTGGTATTTTAGGTAAAGTACTGCTGCATTTATTCCCCTATGGAAGTGCTGCTGTAGAGCAAGGAAGTATTCTTTTGTCATAATGCTTCTCAATGTTCATACACATGGGAGTAAAAGTGAATGTGTCAATCACACTGGAAAGAAAATGGAAAATTATCCACCCTCTCTAAAATTGGTAGTTTTAAAAAATGGTGTAAGAGGCACCTGACACTTGTGTGCATTCAGCAGTCTGAAAACATATTGTCTCTCCCGCTTATTACAGCGGTAGGAGGGCTATCAAAAAGTTGGTGTGTTTGTGTGTGTGTGTTTTTGTCTGTGTGTTTTTAAACCTGGATGCACTGAGGAGGCTTAGCAAAGAACGTTACACGTTGTGCAACGTTGTGAACGTTGTGCATCTTAACCTGTTTTTATCAGTATTACTTCCCTTCCGAATGAGAATTCAGGAATCTGTGAGTGCAGCAGTATCCTTAGACACTGTAAGTGCTCTATTAGCAGTCTGTTAACCTGCAAGGCTAAAAGGATATCTGACACCTTTCCAACCTTATTGCAACTTAGCAGAGATAAAAATACAGAGGGTAATATGATACTAACACAAAATACTCAATAGAATTATAGGGGGAAATATTATGGTTATTTCTTAGAATTTCAAATTGTTATCATACACAGCATTTTCTTTGTTAGGTATCTCATTAAGAGAGTATATGCAAAACTATGTCTCTTCTATGTCCAAATACTTGTATCCATGTCAAAAAGGTAGTAACTACAGAGGGGCAAGAATGCTGTCTGGTTTTAATTGGTTGCTATTTGTCCACTGTTGTTATGCTTGAATCTCTGAAAAGATCTGCCTGGGGAGAAAAAAACAGCATAGTATAAAATGTACCCAGTCACATGCCACATCAAGGTTAACAATTTATGGATTATCTGAAAAAGAAATTTCTTAATGTATTAAATTTCTCAACTCATTCTCAAGAATATCTGACATTTTCATATGAGATATGGTTGGTTTGCAAAGAGGATATTAGCTAACTGTGTTAGATTTATTCACAGTGGATCGCTGAAAACAACCTACTTGGGTTCTCCTCTTCTCTCCTCTCCTCTGATCTCTTCTTGAAAAAAGAGCGTATTTGTCACTAGACTGGCTATGTGGTCCACAAGTACCATCAGCTGGCTCTGAGGCTGACATAGAATGGACAACAGAACACCAAATGGAATGGAAACAGAGTCTGGGGCAAGATGTCTTCTGTTCCACGTTTTCTGCTCCACAGCCCTAATCTGAAGCTGGTTCAGTTCTTCAGACACAGTCTTTGACAAAGGAAGGTGTAGACTTTTTTTTTTCTGTCAGTCATCTCTGAAGTATTTAGAGCAATCAAAAGTAAATCAGTGTGATCATATACTCCATTTCCCAGCAATATCTTACTCAACTGTAATCTTAATTTCTGATTGATTTTGGAAGTTTAGCAATAAAGTGGTGTATGCACATCTTTTGCTTCTTCAAGCCCTTGACTACAGACCCTCAAGGGAACTTCAATTTCATCAGTACAAAATGAAACATAAAGTAAGATCAGACACCTCAAAAACAGAAAGATAAGACATTTAAGTGCTAAGTGAGGCATAATTCTGGTCAAGTTCCCATACTTGGCAAACCAGTTATTTCAACAGGGGATTCAAAGATGAAGGAGGTCATGACCTGAGGCTGTTTAAAAATCAATGGTGAAGCAGTTTAGCAAGCATAATATTTAGTTCTTGAGCCTTCATGTAATGAATGATTAATTGAAATTTAAATATAGCCCAAAATCTTAGTTTTAATCTAAGTTTTGAACAACCACTCTGTAGTTTCATCTTCTCCTAGGGCATTACTGCCCTCGTCTGATTTTTCTGAGGTTTGAAAATGGCCTCTTTATATTGATTCTGATAAGAAGATACTTGAAGCTTGAAAGTTCCCCCACCAAACACAATAGTGAAATTCCTAGGTATTTCAGTATGCAGAGCATTGGGGTAACTGTCAATATGGTGACAGTATTAGAAAGAGCTTGTTGCCAGTGTGCATCCATAGCTGTAGATTTGGGCCCTGCAGGGACACATGTCCTAGACTTATTGAAACAGGAAAAGTGTGCGCTATTTATCTATTAGAGTGGTACTGGAAGGAGTTACCTGAAATATCTGAGGAGACAAATTTGGACCACAATTTGACAGCAAAAGGACATTCCTATTGATCTAACAGTAGTCTTTTTTCAGAATACAAACTCAAAGCCTCTTGCTGCAGTGATTTAATAAGCATAACAAATCAACTCAGCACATACATTATGGGGAGACCAGATATCTCAATTGCGTCTTCTTTCACGTACCAAATCTTGGTCAAAATCTTAGTCCTTACCTTAAAATAGTCCCTTTTTAGATTAAGCTGGTCTGAAAGGTTGTCTGAGAAGAAAGGTTGACGTGTTGGTAACACTGCTTCTTTAGCACATCAGTGTCTGTGGAGGGGGCAGCTCCTTCTCTAGCTTTTTTCACCTCCTTGTTCAAGATTCACTATGTGCCCTATATGCTCAACACATTATTGTATTAGACACACAACTGTGCTTTCTGCCTGTAGTGCAGATGAACAAACAGTGCCCAGTATGTCATAGCAGAAGGGACTTTGACATTTTGGGAATGAGAAAGCTGCAAGGATTTCTGCAGAAGAGAACAAGTGGATGATCGTAGCTCTCAAATCCCTCTGAGCTTTGTGCATTCAGTTGCTGAGGTTTTGATGATGGATCTGGCCCATTAAGAAAGGCTTTCAGAAATGTCAGTCAGCTTTGTTTAACAAACAGAGCTTACTGGCAAATCTCATGGCATAATAGAATGGGAGGAGACTGAATATGACCTACATGAAAGGTTTCTGATCTGAAAACTGGGATAAATAACAGCAACGCAGAGTATTTGTGTAACTGAGAACTTACTCTGCTCCAAACCATACAACCAGTGTACTTGGCACTGAAATAGCAGTGACTGCCCCAGCTGGTGTTTGGAGTTCAGATTTCCTTAAGACTAATTCTAAAGCAGCAGCCAAGAGGTCTGACCTATCTGAAAGCCACAGTAAGCACTTGGGCTTGGCTGGCTTCATGCAGAGCTTGTTTCAGCTAGAGATGGACAGTGCTCATGATTTTGCACTGCAGACTTTATGTACTACCAGTGCAGTTTTGTATCCTGGGATTTTGGATGCAGGCCCATAGCTGAATGTAGATTTATTTTTTTTACAACTTTTTAGACAATGATAGTTTTCATGGTTAAAACTTCTCTTTCACTAAAGTGAGGGTAAGATTCTCCAGCTCTAGCAATAGAAACATATCTTATGCTTCTTATCTTTGCTGTCTATAACTTCCTGAAGGGAGGCTGTAGTGAGCTGGGAGTCGGCCTCTTCTCTAGTTGTCATTAGTGGTAGGACTAGCGGGAATGGTTTCAAGCTGTGGCAGGGGAGATTCAAATTGGCGTTAGGAAACATTACTTCTCAGAAAGGGTGATCAGGCACTGGAATGGACTGCCCAGGGAGGTGGAGGAGTCACTGACCCTGGCGGTGTTCAAGGAGCAATTGGATATTGTGTTGAGGGTCATGGTTTAGTGGGAGCTATTGGTAATAGGTGAACGGTTGGACTGGATGATCTTTTAGGTCTTTTCCAACCTTGGTGATTCTATGATTCTACGTCACTTGGCACCCCAAGGTGAAAGCTCTTTGGTGGATGTTGCCTGACAGGCTTTGTCCAGCTGACTAAGCATGTAATAAAAGACGTTTACCCCACATGGGGGTAAACGCAGAAGTGAAAAGGAAAGAAGAAAGAGAAAAAAACCCCACAGTTTCTTTCTTTTTTCTTGGATAATGCAAGAAGCTGGAAAAATTTTTGTCTCAAAGCTTGTTCAGTGGCACCCATCCAAGACATTAACCTGCTCAACAAGGTTATGGGGTTACCGTGAGCTCAGCAGTAAGAGGAATATATGCTACTGGGCAATCAGGAAAAATCATTTTTGGCTGTTGCTCCTTTTGGACATTCAAGCTGACTTATGGAGGTCATCTCAGAGGAGAGGATCACCATGCAGTCAATGTTCACACCTAGCAGCCCACCATGCAACAACCATATGATCAACAGCTGATTACCCAGCAGAAGGGGCATGTATTATGGACATGCTGTTGCCCTTTGATGAACAAAACACAAATGCCCCTGACAACTAAAGCAAGTCCTGACAAACTAAGCAGAAATCCCCCTGGCAGCCAATTGCTGCCCCTGGCAACCAAAATGATGATACAAAGAGGATAAAAACCTGAAGAGTTTCAAGGTAGAATGGGTACCTCACAGCCAAACTGCAGCTGTGTAAGTCAATGAGACATTGCTGACTGACTTGTTGCCTCCCTATAGGCCAATAAGACATCACTGGATCCCTGGTGGTGACTATCCTTGCTTTATAAACTATTTGCTAGAATTTCTCTTTTTACTATCACTAACTTCCCCAACTTCCCTGCATTCTTAGCTGCTTAGAATTTGTAATAAGTTAACTGGATAGCATTTGGCCTTTTGCTGCATTAGTCTTCCTCCAGGTGTATACATATCCAACCATCTCCTCTAAATAATTGAAATGAGACACCTGTTCAAGTGCCTGTCCACACTTTGTACATCACTGGAAAGTGGCAGAGTTCTGCCTCTATATGTGCTATGAACCAGGTGGAGGTGGGGGCAAGAAAATTTCCCACAACCCATGTGTCTTTTAAAGGGCTGTTGCTGCTGACAGGGGTGCAAATAACAACTGCTGTTGTACACTGAATGGTGCCTGTGTATGCTGCTACTGCTGTTTGCAGCACATTGTGGAGTCAGTCTGCAAAGCGTTCCCCAAGGGAGCCTAGTACATCTGCTTTTATGGCTACCTACTTCTGGAAGGCTCCCTTTGTTGCTGGAAATGGGTTGGCTCAGGTAGAAAGGGGCTGGCTTTCAGGGAAGAAAGGGGCAGAGGCTGTCAGGAGAGTGGAATCTTTACCCCAGAATGAGATTTTCAGCTAATGAGGGGAGAAGGACTCCTCCCCTCTCCCATTCTTACCCCAGCCTTCCTACAGCCTGGCTCTGTTCTGCAACTCTGTTATTCTGTCCCAATTAGATTTGTCTGTGCTGCTGAGAAGCCATGAGACAACTCTGGGAAATAACAAAGTCATCTGACTTTATGACTTTCCATGGCTTTTGATCTTCACTAAAAATACCTCCACATTAAGAGCTCAGTCGTGCTCACCCCAAAGCTGTGGTAAGAGGTCCCTGGCATTTCTCTCAGGACGCGGTCTGCATCTCAGATGTCTGAGACCATACCCATTAAAGAACAGAAAAAAGAAAATATATTTTGCCACTGCACTGTATTAACAAGCTATTAAAGACTGTATTTTCTTTGATGTTCATTGGTATAGTATCAATGCAAGTATGATATAATGGAAAGAAGATAAAATCCTATGGATTCTCAAAATCACGATGAACGCTGGTTTGTTGGCGAAGAGTTACTTCTGTCTCTGGCTTCATAGCCATTTTTCTGGCTCCTGCAGTACAGAATGCATTTTAAAATTCTACCACAAATCCATAAAGAAAAATATTTATAGTGCCTATAGTAAGTTAATCATTTCAGATATTTATTAAAAAAAAAACAAAAAGCCATGCAGTTCTTCTTCTAAAATGAAAAAATGTCATCTCTCTGCTTTTTAAAGAGTAAGAAACATCACTGGGTGTTTAATATTCCATGTTCACAGTACTCTGAAATCAGCCAATATTTAAAAAAAACTGTCACTGCACAACCAAACATCAACGCACATTTTTAAGGCTGCTGAGCTTTTTAACGCAATGAGTCACTTTGATTTTGAGATTTTGTTATGGTAGAAGGATGATTCCCACAGAGTTTGTTCCATCTCCATGTTCAGTTAGAAAGTTAGAACTTCAGCACAGAACATAAATTTGCAAAGGTCTCGCTGAGTCTGAATGTTCTCAGAAAATACCAAAGTTTTGAAAAAAAGGACGGAGGCATCTCTAAATTTTTGTCAGATATAAATACAGCCAGTTAAAATCTGAGAATAAATATGCATAGTTGTGCATGCCATACAATTTAAAGTATCTACAATGTTACATTATCTGCAGGTTTCTTTGGCCCCTCTAATTATTTTCATAAAACATTTCCTGAATTCCACCCAAAGTGGAAGTAACACCGGTGGAATCATGGAATAGGAAGACATTGCTGAATTACCATTATAAATGCTATATTTATATCTTATAGGTTTGATAATGATTGTACTATTGAGAAAATAGCTGGTGTAAGGGACATATTTTGCTGCTGGCTGAAAGGCTCTGCTATAAAAGTAGGCAACAAGTTCCGCTTGTTGAGATTAATTTTAGCTAGTTCAAAACTGAAGTTAAAGGACCTAAAACTATTACAAAGAAAGCAACTACATTAAAAGACTTTAGGTTTCTTAGCAGTGTAAATTTTGTCATTTCCTGAAGCGTCCCAGTGGTTTTGAATGTGATTTCATTCTTAGTCCTGTATGTTCCTAAGATAGACTCATGACCTGTGACTTTCTCTGTACATCAGAGTTAAATAATTAAATTCTCTAGAATTCTTTTTTGGTTGTTATTGTTGTCTGGGTAAGTTTTCATATTGCTCAAAATAAGTAGAAGGAAGTGGAGCTCCTTCATCTTGAATTCTCACAGACAGTAGAATGCTCCCCTGCAATTTACTGCTACTTTGGCGTTTACAACATACCTCACCTGTCTCAAATATTACCCACCCTGTTGCTTCATGTTGTATCATTATTGCATTATCTCCATGGAATTTCTTGGGACTGCAAAGCTCTTTGCATTTGGGCTTTCTCACGTAACTGAGATGCTGTCGATAATCATTTATTTTGGACTTGGAGGGCCAAATAAATAATTTGAAGAAAATTGCCAAATTATCAATCTAACTATTAGTCTTCAGGGAAAAAAGTTCTTTTTTTAAAAAAAACAAAAAACAAAAAACAAACAAATCAAAGCTAGGCCTTTTAAAAGTAGCTGGGTCGTGATTTCAAGAAATACAACAGCTGGAAAGTGTTTTCTAATATTTTCTAACAAACGGAGAAAGCATCAATCACTGGCAATGAATACTGACGAGAACTTCTGATTTTGGCTGCAGTTATAGAAGATAGTTCCTTGTTAAAACCCTACATCTATCTGTTTTGCCACTGACTGTGTTTGAGTTTGTAAATTTTACCTTGAATGTGGGAAATTATGACCTTGGAATGCCATGAAGAGAAGTTGGTGTAGGGATGCCTCAAGGTACAGAAATTGCTAGGTCCATTAGTGGAAGAAGCCCAGACGCTTGCTAGGCTATACCCAAATTACTACCCTTTCAAAAATGTACTACATCAATGTTTCTGGGAGTAGGAAATGTTTCAGGAAAGCAGAAGCTTTGAGAGAGCCTTCACAGGTGGAAATGTTGTGATCTTTGGCACAAACATTAGTTTCTACATAGATATTTCGTCTATTAGCAAACCAATTATATCCATGTAGGGAGGCAAATGAATGAAGAAAGACTGCTTTTATAGTCCTTTAAAATTTCTTTTCTGCCCTGGGAACTTCCGTCATTGCAAGAGAGCCTCTGAGGATATTGCTGATATTGTTCGTGACTGGGCTGACTGGGGAAACCACAGCTACCAGTGCATTTTATATCTCTTTAAATCCTTCTAAGTCTCAGCTGGGTACTAAGACTGGGGTCTGATTCAAATTGTACTGACTTATGTTTTCCATTTTGTTCTTGTTTTGAATCTCACTTAGGCTGGAGCATGTGCAGATCAGAATGTCTCCATCTCCATTTGTATGGATCCATGCAGCAGATCTGGCTGAGGTCTGAATAAAAAGGAGTTTATATTCAGCAGGATTTAAATTATTTAAAAACTAATTTTTTCAGAATGCAATTTAAACAGAGATTAGATAAAAAATGTTTAGTCTACCCATGATTTGGCATACTGACACCTGTGGCCCAGTAATTCATGCTGTAGAATGAATCTATTTTCTATTGCTGGTCACAGGTCAGGGTGTGCGTGAAGTGACAGAAGTAAAGGAATATGGAGAATAGCCTGAGTGCTGTGACAGACACTGCAGTCTCTTCTCAGGCCCACAGAAGTTTTGTGGGAATTGGCTCTAGGACATTGCAAACAGACTTTGCAAGATCCACAGGCCACACCTTCTTTTGAAGATTTCTGTGGAAACAGTCCCTGAAATTTTGGGATACGTTGAATGTCAGAATGTCAGTTATGATTTATGAAATGAGTCTTCAAGCCTTATTTCCTTTTGTTACCGACTAAAAGTTTCTCAAATGCTTATTAAGATAACCTGAGGATCAAGAAGAAAAGCAATGAATCACTCACAAAGAAGAAATGAATCTCCAAGAGAATCCTAAAAAAGAAGCATTCATCAGTCATGTGTCTTCATTTATCTCCCCAGGCTAGCTGCAGTCCCATCTGTGTGACTGATGCTGACTCTAAACAGCTACTTCCCCACCTCCTGCTCGTCCTTTCCCTGGTTACTCATACTGTCTGCTTGCAGAAGATGAGAATCTCAAGCTCCTTGGAGGTGACACAACTGAGTTTCTCTATCTCTCCCTATTACCATTCATACTGTGGCCAGTTCAAAGAGCAAACACAAATCAATACCCTCAGATGCTGAAACCAACCAAAACTTATGGGCTGTTCTGTGCTGTATTTCATGATTAAGTCATTTTCTGACAGTGGTTTCTCAGGATGCTGTTACAATGAGAAAAAGACCAGTTTCTTCAGGAGATGAGCTGGAAGGACAAGCCCTGCCTGAGATCGTCAATTTGATCCTAGAGTTCACCTAGGAAGACCTGAATGTGAGGGTTGCAAGGTGAAAAACATTAGGCAGCATGATTTGCATGCTGTGGCCAGGTCAGGGTGTAGAGAACTTGTCCTTGTCACCCAGGTACTCCATGATGAATTATCATCTATGCCATATGTTGCTCTTCTGTTTAAAATTAGTAGGATCTTCTGTCTCATGCTGCAAATGCAGTTCAGAAACATAAACTGCTTGCTGTGCTCATTAGTATGTTAGCCCAGAGATTGATTTTTCCAGCTCACAGCATTAGTAACAAACTGAAAAGTTTGGAAGTGTTTCTGAAATGCACTAATGGATAAGCTCCTACTCATTATTCTCTCAGTACAACATGGAGCTTAGTGCTGCTGGTAATTAATCTAGAATTAAGTTTGAAAAAAGTGAAGAAGAGAAGTGGGGCTCCAATTTTCTATGGGTTTAACTTACTGTGAGGGAAAAAAGAGTAGCTTGAAGACTTCTAGTGAACATGAGTCCAAATGTTTTGTGAGGCCAGCATTTTTCCAAGGAAGGAGGAGCTATAGCGGTCTGGACTCTGAAAGCCAGACTGTTAATGTGACAGAGATAATGCAGAGAGAATCAGGTGCTCACCTTCAAAAATGTTGTCTTCAGTTTTTGCAGCAGCTGCGCCAGCACTGCACTTCCTTTTCCAAGTGAGGCACTTGAGAAAGAGCTATAAAAAGTTCTCCTCCTTTTCTGCATTAAAAATGCCAAGAGTTTGGAAAACAGCATGTTTTTTCTTAGTTTTCATTAACAATTGAAACCTGTGGAAGAGTAAATGGACACCTTTGTTGTGTCTCAGACATGATGCAAGCTGGCTGTTTATATGTGGATGATGCTGAGCATTGGAGTACATATGGTCAGACAAGCCTCAGGGGTTGCAATGTTCTCAAGAGAGGGACAGCTTCCTAAGAGTTGCAACTAGCAGGAAAATTATATCAGATCTGAAACAAGAATTAAAGCACAGTTTCAGGAAGCACTGGTTTGAGGAAGAGCATTCAGTATGCAGAAAATCTCTGGGCAAGAACCATAGCTTAGTTGTCTGATTGTGACCTGACAGAATTTTTGTGATTGATTATTTACCAGACTACACTGGCTATTCTTTCTTCAACAGAACCTTTGCTGTTGAACATCATCACTAACTCCTACGCATTTGCATGCACACACACACATGCAAACCTGTTTTGTTTCTGCAATGTAATGAAGATGTTTGCCAGTCCTTGCAAAAAGTAGCTCTGAACAACTTGTTCCACCTGTTGAGTGGTCTGTCCCAAGCACTCTCTCCTTTACCAAGGTAACAGAGCATGGCTTCTGATGCCAATATGTAATTTTCCATTTAAATGTGTTTTGTTTTCTATTTTTTGTCAGGGGTGCCAGAGAAAACCAAAGTGGAAACAACATCCACATCTTTGCCAGGGCTGTAGAGAAAATAATGAAGAGAATATGAAGTTTTTCATGAGCGTTCTTGAAAACTGAAGAGGTGCTCCTTTGAAAAAGTCCAACAGCTGACCTCTGCTGAAATCAGAACAAAATTTTAATTATCTATGCTCTTTTTTGAAACCTCAGTCTAAAAGTTATCACATATTAAACTTACCACTGAGATTCCTGGTGACTTTGACACGTGTACGGGAACTGCTGAGTCGCAGCCTGAACCACTGACTGAGCACCTGTGGAAAAGACTGGGTCAGCCCTGGGAGCACAGGTGGAGGCAGTTCACCTCTTTGACCAGAAGGGGTGGAGCCTGGTTGCATCTCTCTTAGACCCCATTTAAAGGCTGACTGCCACTGGAGAAGGATCTCTGGTTGGAGATCTCTCTCTTGTGGGGTCCTTTCTGCAAACCTAGATCTTTGGAGACAGGTGAGCATCTTTTCTTTTGTACTACTGCCTCATCTGCACTAATCTTTCTTATTATAACTATATGTAAAATTACAGCAGCTGGTGAAACTCCAGTGCAGGAGCATGTATTCTTGCTCTTGTGATTTTATGTATTATGTGGCACTGTGACTTGAAATCCACTGAGACTGGATCCAGGATCTGCTGGACCTATTCTATGGCCTATTTCACAGTGACTTTAAAGGTACCATAAAGGGAGGCAGACATTAGGTGAGAAGCTTTTATGCAGCATACACACAGACTGTATGGAGCTGTGTTCTGTTGCTATCAAGGTAGTAATAAAACCAGATAACTTATTGATACAGATGTGGAGACTTATGTGTTGATTTTTATTTTTATTTTTTGTGCTATATGAGGAATACGTGTTTTTATTATATTAATATAAATTCAGTTGAGATGCCAGACCAAATAGTACCATAATTATTGATTTAAAAACAACAACCCAAACAATAAGTATGTAGGCATATACTAAATCATACTTGAAAATACTTTGACTCTCACTTTTTGGATTGAACTGAACAGGATGGGAGGAAAAAAAAAAATCCATGTCCTCAAGTAGGAGAAAAATAAAAATGAGTTTTAACTGTGTGCCCTACAAAGGTGCAACTGTACATTCATACTGTATTTTTCACTTATAAAAAATACGTATGTATTTCAAAGCATACACAAAGGTGGGGGATTTTAGCCTATATCCTATATTAAACCTGTACTGTGCCTGTCATGCAATATTAAACGACAAAACAATATTATGCCCTGAACAGATAATCTCCTGGCGTAATAGTGCTGTTTTCCCCCTAAAATGAAATGACAGAGGAGGCTACTTGATTTCTTCAAATCAATGAAGTAGTCTCATCTACTTGCCCAGCACCACTGTAAGTGTTTGTGTCTAGTTGTGTTCATGTGGCGTGTTATTGGAAAAGAGCTGTCAGAAGGTAACTTTTGCTGGAGTAAAGACAAGAGATTTTAGGCATATGAAATCAAAGCAGACATTCCAGTTATCCCATTAAGATGAGATGTGACCTTTAAATAGAAGAGTGATACTTTGGAGGATGACATTTGATTTCCCAGTATGCTTCCAGCGTGTTGCAATTTGCTACAAAACAATGAGTAGCATTCATCTGAGGCTAAGAAGTTCTTTTGGAAGTGCACAATATACTGTGAAAACAGCAATTGCATTTTATGACTTGCCAGGCAGTCTTTCAATGTGCTGGAGAAATAATCAGAGAAGGAAGGAGAGTGTGTTTATAAATATTGTATGAGAGAAACTGTATAAACAAACAAAATCTATGGTTCCAGACATATTACTCCTTTTATTAAAGTAGTATTTATTCATACATTTAAAACTTCCAGTTGAAATATTGAAGAATTTGGTTGAAGTTGGGAAAGATGAAACAACAACTGTTTCAGCTCTATTTTCAGTGTCCTTTCTCTGGTCACTGCAGTTCATGCGCACACTGCTTTCTCTGCAGACACAACTCTTGGTGCTACTGGAAGTCTTTACAAATGCTCTGTGGGACCTCTGCTTGAGAAAGAAGCTGTTACTTTTAGAGTATGTTGCTTCCTGCGAATGAGGGATGCATGCAGCTCTATAGGTAGCAGCTGGCTGCCTCTTTCACCTTTTGCCTCATGAATAAGTCCTGCTGTGCCATCCTGGCATGGTGACACCTCTGCAAGCTTTTCTTTTGTCTCCCTGCGGCACTGAAGTTTGAATGAGGTGCTCACCACCCCCTGGATCTCTTGCTGTGCCAGTTTACAAGACAGAGTAAAATCAAAAAGCCATCTAGGTTGGGAAAGACCTTCAAGATAACGAAGTTCAAACATCAACCTGACCTTCTGAGTTCCATTGTTAAACTGTGTGCCTTAGTGCCACGTTGACACATCTCTTAAATTACCTCCATGTGTGGGGACCTGAATATTCGGTCTCCCCTAGCACAACCTGAAACCATTGTATCACATCCTGTTGCATGTCACCTGAGAAAAGAGACCAATATCCTCCTTGCAGCAACATAGGATGAAAAATAACCTTACCAGTGCTTATCTTGCTATGAGAATGTAATTGGTCTGAATCATTGTTTGCCAGCAGCAGCAACAGTGGAAGAAAAGTAGTTCCAAACAATCAAATTAAAGTCTATTTTGCTTTGACCTAAACATTAATTTTGACTAAGAAAAATAATTGTTTCACTTTGCAGCCAATTAAACCTTTCTTTTTTTTCTTTCTTTTTCTTTCTTTTTTTTTTTTTTTTTTTCCTGCTGAAACTGGGTAAAACTGTATATTTATCTATTTATTTGGCTGCTTCCTGTTAGAAAACAGAAGTATAAAGGTTTGTTCCCAGTTTGTGTTGCTTGTTTTTTCAACTGAGCGTGCTCTAGAAGATCCATGTCATCTCACTTGTGAGAAATTGTAAACTATTTATTTTAACCCCATTTTCCTAAAATCCTCTCTAGGAACTGCAAGGCAAACCCTTCTGCTGGGAATGCCTAGCCTAGCCTCTAATCTACTGAACTTAGCAGTGTTCCCTACCTCTTTCCCAGTGAAGGAGAAGCTGACGTTTAGCAGCAACCTGCTGACCCTGAGTAATGTGCTGATGCCCTCACTAAATACTCAAACATAATGTACCTTACCATGGACTCCCTCCCTTAATTTTGGTTACATCCATTTTATTCAACCATTGGTCCTCAGGTATGTTTGTTGCAGTTTGCAATAGACTTGCATGATGGACCTAGAGAGAAATACAGGTTACTATGACCATAGGTAAATCCTCACTTGGATTCAGTCAGTCACGACCATTGTTGTCTGTAACACCTAAAAAGACCATAGGAAATAAAAAAAAAAGTTTGCAGCATCACAGATTAGTTGTAAGAGACCTCTGGGTCTACCTGGTCCAACCCCTGTCCAAGCGGGGACACCCAGAGCAGGGTGCCCACACTCACGTCCAGGCAGCTTTTGGAGATCTCCACAGCCTCTCTGGGCAGTCTGTGCCAGTGCTTTGTCATCTACACAACATAGCAGTGTTTCCAGATGTTCAGGCAAACCTCCTCTCATTTGCACCCTTTGTTCCTTGTCTGAGCATTGGGCATCAATGAAAACAGCCTGGCTTTATCTTCTGTGCATCCTTCTTTTACTGAATTGAATTTTATTCAGTTTTCAAGTGTTTTCTTTCTTTTTCTTTCTTTTACTTTTCATTTATTTATTTATTTATTTTCCTGGCCTTGCTTCATGAACATTTGGGAATTCTTAAAGTTGGCAGAATTCAAGGAAGCAATATAAATTTTCATTAGTACTCTTCTACATTTTTGTTTTACAGGGCGTTAAGGAAGCAAGTTACACTGTTTCTGTTGTTTTCCATTACTGGTTTGTACCGTTGTTTCCAGCTTTATCCACTGAGTGAGCCAGCACATCATACCTTCTTAGGTCATTAGTACCACCAGGCTTTTGACAGCCAGGCTTATTTTGTTAATTGTTTTCCATCTCCGCATAGTTGTTAGATGCTGTTATTCAATACAAAATGTGTCTCAAAATGTTTCTAGACTGTTTTGTTTGTAATAATAGATTATTTTCCAAAACAAACAAGATAGAAGTGAGCTCCAGTGTCTCCAAAATTATTATGAAAGTAATTATATTAGTTCCACAAGTGCCAAATAGCATTTATATTTTTCCTGGCTTTATTTATTTATTTATTTTGTGTGTGTCCGATCTAGTTATTCGTTTTCTTTAATAATTTACAATTTGACTGTTGCCATGGCACCACATTGCTTTGTACCTAGCAATAGTGATACTACAGACAGGAGACTCACCAGGGAATCAACAATGAAACCTAAAATCTGAAGTAGGAACTAAACAGAGTCTTGGATGAAATGAAGCTCTGACAGGATAAACTGCCAGGGAGATGAGGCTGAAAACTGGATGCAGGTCTTCCCTTCACTACAGGCTTTTGCTGGCTCCAAAGTCTGTGTTTAGAGGATGCGGAAATGACGGGATCATCCAAGCCTTAGCAGAGCTAAGTAGATAAAAAGTACATGTTCTGCTCTACAGTAATGTGTAGCTTTAAAAATCAAGTTTTGACAAAAGATGGACAGCTGATAGTGAATCTCCTCTTTTCCCTTTGTACTTTGGGGCTGGTGAAGAAGTTGGTTTTACCCACAACCCCCAAACCTTCCACCT
Source organism: Excalfactoria chinensis (assembly GCF_039878825.1). Classification (NCBI taxonomy): domain Eukaryota; kingdom Metazoa; phylum Chordata; class Aves; order Galliformes; family Phasianidae; genus Excalfactoria; species Excalfactoria chinensis. Next base: position 29,554,017 of record NC_092827.1, on the reverse strand, counting down.
TTTCTTCTTTTAAACTACAAAACAAATTGTTCCTTTTTTTCCCCCTCAAGTTAAGTTGTTATTATTATTGATCTGTTATTAACTTCTTGCCCTTTTCAATATTATTACCTCCACTTTTAACTGCTTGGTATGATGATTAAAAGAAAATGACTGCAGACTCGAGCCTTTAATGACTCTCCACTGTAGGGTGAAACATTGTGCAGCCCCAGGCTGCTGGAGTTCAAGGAGCATTTGGGCAGTGCTCTCAGACACAGGGTTTGGGTGGTGCTGTGTGGAGACAGGAGTTGGTCTTGATCGCAGTGGGTCCCTTCCAGTTTCTGTTGCTCTGTGATTCTGTGATTATTTGCACTTAAAAATAAATAAACAAATAAAAGTTCCGATTCTAGACAGCCCTGCAGGTCATCAATGCCATTTATTTAATAGTGGGGAAAGCACACTCCTTAAATTTTCTTTGAATCATTAAATAAAAGTGATAACACTTATACAAAGTCAGTGGAGAATCAGTAAGCTGCACATAGGAAAGAGGTGATACAAGATTATTATTTTTTCCCAGTAGAGGGCAGTGAAGAAATATAACCAAATCACTGCTTATTACCATGGCTCCCTGAATTGGAAGCAAGACGATTATTTTGCAGCATAGCCTGTTCTCTGAGGATTTATAATCTGAATGTGTATTAAAGCAGGCTGCATGGGCTGTCAATAAACATCCAAATGTTTTTATTTAGATGCAATGTTACTTTCCTTTTTTGCAGGGCTTTAACTAAATTAAAATAATTGGAGTGGTAAACTATTTCTTCCTGTTGATTTTTTTTTTTTTTTTTCAGTCCCAGCTTCAATAATAAGTATTGTGGAAAGACACTACATGGGAAAGAATTAATTTAAATGTGTTTGGTCAACACAGGACACCAGTTTGGCTCCGATTGTTCAACAAACCAGTTTGTATCATTTTTCTGTAAATAGAACAGATTTATTTATTTATTGTGCTTGAGATTATTATAGAAAAAATGTATAATTGCTTAAAATAATTGGAATATTAATTTAATTTGACACTGATCAAACTAACATATGTTAGATAAAATTCAGCCACTTTCTTTAGGACAAAGGATCGGAGAGAAAGGGAGTTGTAAAATTGCTGTTGAAGGTATCCAGCTTGTCACTTATAACTAGTCCTAGTTTCATTTGTTAAATTTGTAACTGAGTTACTCAGCTTCTGCCTTTTGGTACTTGTACTGACAATAGGTTTTGACACTGAATTACAAATTATCGTCAGATTTAATTTGGGATTCTAGTCTAATCTCCTGTCATGAGCTTTCTGGTGGTGAGTACAGATCAATTGATATTGGACTGCACTATAAACAAGCCTTTTTTTATTTTAAGTACTTCTGCTCTGGTCAGTAGTATGTCCCTTATGTGGTTAACTTTGGATACAGCTGTTGGCAAAAACTTTCCCACTTGTGAGAGAAGTTTTTTGCAAATGGGCTTTAAGCCAAATATTCTTTCCCTACCCTTTGCCTTGGAGGATGGAAGCTCTTTTCAATGTGTGTCCAGGCTCTTTTCAACAGTGCCCAATAATAGAATGAGAGATAAAGGGCACAAACAGAGGAAATCCCATACAAACAAGAAGAAAACCTTACTTTGGGGGCAACTGAGGAGGTTGCCCTGGGGTGCTACAGAATCTCCTCTGGAGCTATTCAAATCTTGCCTGAATGTGACCTAGTAAAAGAAACCTGCTTTAGCAGAGGGTTGGACTGGATGATCCTCAGAAGTCCTTCTCAACTATGATTCTGTGATTTTGTAATTCTCTGATTCTGTAACCATGGACCTGAAGTCTAATGCAATACCTCTGCTCTGGCCACATGGCTACAGGGTAGAGAGTTACAGGTATCAAGATAGATGCTTCACTCACAGTGTGAGCTGAAGATTGATCAGGCTAAGCACAAACAAATCCCTCTTAGTGAGCTAACACAGAAAGCGATCACTCAAAGTAAGCACAATTTCTCCTCTACCCATTTCCTTTTCCAGGGGATAGGCAACAAGCATAATTAATTAGGTGTTTCTTTCCTTGCTTTGCAAAGGCAGCCAATGCTGCGGGCATAAACAAACAGCTTCTCTTTTGAAACAAACAGCTTCTCACTCCAAAGATCCTACTTTGGAAGCATTCTCTATAGTTAGCATGAGGAATATCACAGGGACAAGCAATGCTGCTCACTTTTTACTGAAAGCAGTGTTTATACTTTACTGATGCAGCTATAGCTTAATCAGAGAGAGTGCTGTGTTTCAGAAGGAAAATGAATGTAAGGTAATGCACTGTAATGCATCTTCTTCCCATTCTTGCTCTGCCCATGGAGATACCCTGAGATTCCTATGCTCCCACACACTGTACTCTTTTTAACTTCACTGTTTCCCACCTCCATAGTTTTTGTTCCTTCCATGTAGTCTGCTGCTACCACCACCACTGCACATTAGTGCTCCCATGTCCTAAACAACCTTTACCATGGTCTCCAAGACCATCCTTGCAGCTGGTCTGCTGTAGCTATGGCTTCCAATTTGGAGTTTTGCTGCATGCCAAGGCTTGGGGAGAGCTGCTGTGTTGGTCCATCCATTATGTCTTGTGCAAGAAACACTGTGAACATACCTGCCATCTTCCCGTTTCTCAGGTTATAACCCACATGTTCTCCTTTGGGAGCCATTGCTTTAGATTAGCAAGACCAAAAAAGTTAGGGCCATTCAGATAGAATTAATGGGCCTAGGGACTCAGTGAATTATTATACCTGACATTTTCTCCACAATATGACTCTTCAGGAGGAAAAAACAGCTCTACGGTAAAAAGATGATTTCATTGTGTTTAAAAACCTGGTGGTGTTCGAGCCTACGAAGCAGAACAGAGTATGGAATGCTGCTTACGTAGGGCTATCATCTGCTCCATCTGCAGCGGAAGGGAGCTAGGGTAGCTTTGTATTTTTGGCAATGGAGACTCAGCAGGGTGAGATCACCCTTGGTCTAGTCTTCCTGTGTGATCTACCTCTGCATCAGGACATCACTTCTGGTCTTAGTGTATCACATTTGCATTAATGCATAAAGCAAAACGCAAACTGAATAAAAAATTCTCAAGAATTCACTAGAAGTATTTTAAAGGATGGGACAAAATCTCTCTTACTTCAGTTTTTTGTTTTTTTTTTTAAGTTTTGCAGTGCCATGGGGGGAAAAAAACATATATTGTTTGAGCAGAGACAGAACTGCAATTGCAAATGGGTGAATATTTCTGAATTAACTCTGTTGATAAGACCCATTTCAATAAAACACCAGCTTACATTATTGGTTGTCTCTCTCCAGTCCTAAAAGCTCTCTCTGGCATTTAAATGACAGATCAATCACTGCAGCTCCAGGCTAAGAAATCCTTCCTGCAATATTATAGGGCAGGTGGGCTTTCAGCTTGACATTCGCTTCAGCACAATGATTGCAACTTGCAATTATAAATTTAATCTTGCCATATGAAACTATAAGACCCAATTCTGAACTGGAGATTTTCATGCCTCACATTCACACTTTCTTATGAATTACTTGGATCCCAAGCTATGAGGCACGTTATTGATGAGCAAAACTGTTCAAGTGAAACATGATTTATATTGCAGCTGGAATAGAATGGCTTATCTTCCAAAATAATAATAATAATAACATATGCAACACATTTCCTCCCTTTTGGCCCACGGAATGTAATTTTGAACATATCTTAACTTCTTTGTCTTGATTTTTTATTTAAAATAGTTCATCTATAGTCTGCATGCTTAGCCCTGTTTATTTCACTGGGATCTATGCCTAGACCTGGGAAACCTAGGTGTTAGTTCACTTCTGGGGACAGGTTAATCACAAATGGCCAGTGAACTGAATGGGATTTTCTTTGTTTCTTATGAGATTTATACAAGCACTTCCAGCAGGAATACTCACAATTGCTGATCTAAATCCTTATTTGCTTGACTGGTTGTAAAATGCACTGTTTTGCACTGCACTGCTAGGAATGGTTGCAGTATTTAAGTCCTGTTATGCTGGTATTCCTGCCACTCCTGTGGGGAGCCAGTTCCTGGGGCTTGTGGGCAGCTCCTGCTGGAAAGTGACAAGGCACATCTCTCCCTGTTGAGAGAGCACGTGCACGAAGTCTCATCTGAACAGGGGAGAAAGAAAAGGAAAAATCACTTATTTGTTCTCAAATTCAAACTAGAGGCAATGCTTTATCAAAGAGCCTTTCAGGGCACATTTCATTTTCTCATTATTTGAATGTATTTTCTGAAGCTTTTCTGCTGCTGGTTCTGCTCTCGGATACACACACTCAAGGGCTATCTATCAGCACCCAGCTCACATATATTATTTGTCCAATGCAGAATAGCAGAACAAAACTGAAAAACCAACCCCCCCCCCAGGACCTTTCTCTGTCATGTTGAGCTCTGTGTAATGACACCTTCATTACAAGGAGAGTGCAAAATGACTGTCAGACATACTGTTCTGATTTGATAGCTTTTTGAAGCTTTCATTGGTGTCAACCCCTGCAAAAGGTGCAGGCTGACACATTCATTTGTTTGAAAAACTCAGTTTAAAAAAAAAAAAATCTAGTGGTTTTGATGACAGAATGTTCAGAAAATGTAAAGTGTGTTCAGTCTGGTTTTGAAGACTATACTTTAGTCCAATACAATACAAAACACCCATACAGTGAGGTTATTCTCTGTAGCATTGGTGGTTCTGATGCCATATGGACCAATGCCTCCATATTGATTAAAGGTGATAGCAGAAAGCTTATGAAGCTCAGAGTATTCTGTCTAAATCAGTCCTATCTCAAAGAAAATTGATGTTTTTGGAGAAGAGAATGAAAGAAATAATTAAAAAAGGCAAAATGTCAAATTATATTGATTGCTTTTCTTTTGCTTTCTTCCATCAGCTCCTGTAGAAATCAGAAGTAACACTACAGTATTAAATCAGACTTTTCTGTAAATTTACTTTTGTGCATACTTATGATCTTTATTTGATAATGAAATCTTAGAGGCAGTATTGGAATAATAAAGAAAGCAGTTGTTGTATCTTCCATGTAGCAGTATTTTACAGATTTAAGCTGAAAGGACTTCCTGAGGAGCAGTACAGTTGAATTTCTTTTCTGTAGACAGGTCAGTGTTTGTTTGTACAAACTTGATATCAGCTACTCTGGCATCATGGCAGAATGCTTTGTCTTAGATTAGAGAAATGTTATTCAAGAAGAAATATAGCTCCACCTATCCCAGATGAATGTTCATATTTAATCTCCCATTAAAGAAATTGTCTGTTTTTCTACTCTTAATAGCCAATAAGAATAATCTGTGCTGTATCACGAGGAAGGTTAATCAGTAAGCATCAAATTTGCAGATTTTATAAGAAAAGTACTTACATGTAACCTCCCATTTCAACATTAGTTTTAACGCGTGATGTGATTTATTAAGGCAGTTTTCAAGGTTGACTGATGCAGGTATCCAAGTAAATGAGGGAGAAGAGAATGGAATTATGGTTTGGATTGCAGTCCAAAAAATCTAATCCAATTCACTTGATAAAAGATTTGATAGGCAGATAGAAAGACTCTATAAGCTTCTGCCTCATGATAAATATTACAGAGATGTAATTACATGATAACTATCTCCCAGCTAACAACATGTTCTACTTTGAAAATGAAGCGTTTTTCTGAAAATGAATAGCAACTTCATGTGTCATTATGAAGGCAGAAGACTTCCAACTATTTTTTTGTTTTGCGAGAAAAAGTCATTAATTTCCTATCCATTTACTGATTGAGACAGAGAAGAATTTCTTCTTTGCACTCAATCACTGCTACTGGATGCCTTGGGCTGGGAATCTAAAACTTGAATCCTTGAATCTGGATTCTCAAAACAATGTTTTTGTCTCAGATTTGTTCTGCATTACTTTTTTTATTTTTTCTGTGTCATGTCTGAGAAGATTTTTAACAGCAGAAGCATTGGTTCCCTAGCTGTAAAAGAGAGCTTAAAGTAGTTAATATAGAATGAGACATCAGCAATATCAAGTCATTATCTGTACTTCTCAGTTCATTGCAGGAGACTTGGACTATATGAACTTTAAAGGCCCCTTCTAACTCAAAAGATTCTATGATTTTATGCAAATAAAAGGTTCCTACAGATAAAGCATTCTTGAAGAAACACAGGCTTAGTTAATGGACCTGGCCAACCAGGATGGTCCCAGCAACAGGAAAAAAGATTGAGTCCCCAGCAAGTACATGTGTACACCCCTTCACGTGAGGAGAAAAAGGTCAGGAGGGGCTAAGGGGAACATTCCTTTCTTTCTTGCCTTTTTCTGAGCATTACAATTTTTAAGCTGATAATGCTTGGATGGAATAAGCATATGGTGTATGTTCCATTTGAGAGCTCTTTCTTCTACTGTCTCCTGATGCAAACCAAGTATTGCCCTACTCAGAAAAAAAAAGTGTTGTCTTGTGAAAGGCAGTTTACAATTTGTGCTCCTACATCTCTGCTGGCAGCTTGATGCTGGTTGGGGACCACTTGAAAATTATTTTGGCAAACTTCCTACAATCTAGAGTCAGTCAAGCCCACAAGTGGCTGTGACAATACAGGGGCAAGGAATCAAGAGACAAGGACAAGACACCTGGACCACTCAGAGGGCACTCTGTGAGGGCCATTTCATCAGCAGGTCCATCTCCAGTAGAATGGGGTGGAAAGGGAAGGCAGCAACATGGCCATTGCCCATGCTGTGTTCCACATAGTTTGGTTAGGCAATGTTTGCAAGTTATTCTTCATATCTCCTACAGATCTGCCCTTACTTTTCACTGCTTTTTACATTTAAAAGCAAGTTCCTTATGGTAGATATGAATCTAACTATAGAGTGATGAAAGTCTACCACAAAAATTTAAAAGAACAATCTCAATAAATTTTTTACACCTAGAAGTTTTCACTTTTCAGTCTGATATCTCAGCATCTGAGTTCAATATTCTCCCCACAAACTAAGATAACTGTTTGTGGGATCAACTTGGGTATGAAGTAAAGCAAAGTCTGAAGTTTCTGATGCCACAGAAATTTACAAACCCCAAGAAAACTGATCAGAGGTAGAAGATGGTGAGGCTTCTGGGTAACAAAATTAACTACAGTAAGGTGTTGTAGAAGGGATGGAAAGCTATCAGCAAATGTCTCTGGAAAGGCCAATGTATTTGTTGCCACATTTATTTCTTCAAGCTTCACTAAAAAGGCCAGCTGAGATCATGCAGCTAATACAATTATCACTAAAAGCACAGTGTGAAATTTCAGGTTAGGAAAAGACAGAAAACATATGGATAAATCTGAAGTTTGCTGTTGAGCTAGGATTGATGATCTGTGCACTACAGCTTTCTGAACATATGATCAACCCCAAATGTCAGTGATAATATAACTGGCATTGCTTTTGCCCATATGTGCATGTACAGTCATACATGTGTGTATATGGAGTGGGTGAAAGACTAGAACAAGCAACAGGAATGAAGAAAAGAGCTGGAAACTGGGAAACGGTGACAGGCTGAATATGCATTGATGGCAGTGGGAGCTGAGCATCTAGTAAGGAAGAAAATATATATAACCTGGGTATTTAAGATCAAAACATCCAAAACTGATATTGACTGGATTGCTCTTTACAGATTTAACTCATTTGCAAGGTTTCTATTTTTGAGTACTATTTCTGTCTTCGGAGGATAGTAATTTGGAGCTATTGCCTTTACCAAAGGATTGCTAGACAAAGAGCCCACGAAAGAAAATGCTTTTTAAAAATACATGAAGTAATGCGGTAGTTAAGAGGTTTCCATTGAAAAGTCAGTATTTGTCAGCGTCTACTGTTCCACATATTTCAGGTGCTGTAGGATAAGACCTGTCAGGAAGTACTGACTTACTTATAGAAATAATTACTGCTGTAAAATGATTTTCTGTTTCACTTGACTCTATAAAGCCACTAATGTGTTGCTAATGAAGCACATGGTGCATAGCACTGCCTTTTCTGGGACTCTGAGAAACAACTAGCCATATGTACAGCAAATGTTCTTGGCAAGACTATGTAGTCTTATCTGGAATATCCATGCTGTTGTAGTTTTATGACTCAATCCTAATGTTATTGAAACATAATTCTTTTGTGTTTAATTTATTTATTGTCTCTAGTGGTAGACACAGAGACTGGTGAGCTGGATTATATTAACATTTCAGAGTAATAATGGAAGAAAGCAATTATCATTGGGCGTAAAAATCATTTTAATTAGACAGTAAAGTTGGAATGGACAGACAAGGGTGAATCATTACACTGTGGTTTAATCAGTTAGAAAGCTGGTCTGAAAGAAGAGCTCAAGAAATAGTTTTGGCTGACCAAGTGGAATGTAGGTGACAGGGAGACAGTGTCAGTTTCCTTTTGCCTCTTTGCATCATTAACGATATAAAGGCATTAGCCCATCATCACTCTTTTGAAGACCTAGGAAGTCTTGGAACTTGCTAAAAGATAACTGAAACACTTTCCTTTCTCTGTCTTAAGGTCCTGCCATACTAAGAGTAATGTGATACTTGTGGGCCATTCCTCTCTGCCCTCACTGGTATCTCCTACTTTCATAAGCTGCCATTTTGCATCCTTTTTCTGTTATGTAATAAAAATTTGGATGAAATTTCCCCTCTATGGAACGATCGCCTGTTACTGCTTTCAGGTAAACTTGATGCAGCATGCTAGATACTGTCAGTTATCTTCTTGGTACACGCTATTTTTCCTCACCCGAGGATAAAAAAAGAAGTTTATCCAGAAGACCTGACTCTCCCATGTGAGACAGCACAACTTTGTGCCACTGTGAGCTGCAGCCATAGCTCTGTTACACTGATGTGTCAGTTTTCAGGTAGAGGGTAACACAGTGATCCTATAATATAATGAAAGAAGAAACCAGATGGTATCGCAAACTCAGTGTAATTTAGGTGCTGCGTTAGACACAATTTATCATATGATAAACAGGATCAATCTGCATATAGGGACTCTTGATAGCTCTGCACAGAGCCAAAATGGACTGTATAGCTCATCATGATTTTGCATCAGCAAGCAGAGAAATGTGGGATACTGCAGCTCCAGTGTGTCTGTGCTGCTCAGTCCCACAGAGAAAAAGAGAGAGTTGAATGGCAGTTCCTGGATGCTGGCATCCTGGAATGGCATCTCTGGCTCTTGGGGCCCCCCTCTGCCATGGTGCAGAGGGGGTCCCACAGGGTGGGCAGGGCATTCCTGGTTTATAGATGAGTGACACCTACTGGGGCACCTGCCCTTCCCTGAATGAGGAGAATGGGCACCTTGCATACATGCAGACATGATGTGGCCACATACCTAAAAATGGGATTCAGAGAAGTCAGCAGGTGGAGATGAAAGTCATCTCAGTCTGTGAATAAGAAGCATTGAGTGGAGTGGTTGGGGAATATTTGCATCTCAGTGGGATTTGCAACCTGAAACATCTTCTAGAGCAGTTCCTGAATGACAGGACACAAAATTGGTGGTTCTTTCTCCACTTTCTTTTCCAGGGAAAATCTGGACATCTGCCCTGAAAGTCCTGCCCAAGATTTTCTAGATGCTAATGGTAGCCACCAGAACTGTAAATATTTTCAAGCTCCTTCACCCTGGAGTGGCACCATTTCACTTTCCATTTAATTTCCATTGGACTCAAGAGAGTGTGAGTGAGGGAACCTGATGGTGATTCTGCAGTATGATCAGTGAGGCAGTTGAAGCAGAGATGTCTGCCCTACTGGAGGGAATGAGGTGTGACAAGCAGGGTGTGTTAGGAGTCATTAGGGGATAGAAATGACCACAATAAGGTACTCACTGGTCACTGGGCTTGATAACACAGGAAGTCATTTGAGGAGATTAGAACAATCTCTTGAGGAAAAAAAAAAAAAGCCACAAATCTCAGTGGAAAAAAATAGTATTATTTTTGGTTTTCCATATCTGGTGTTTGAAGTTGTATGTTAAGAATGCAAGTACACTCTCTGGGGCTTGTCCTTTGGTATTGAAGTTCTGCAGAGATCAAGGCTCTCCTACCAGCATGGTAGTTGCAGCTTCCCCCTCTCCTTACATCTTGCAAATTAAATCCACATGAGAAGCTGTTGGAGGCAGAGGAGAGATGAGGGGAAGATGATAAAGTGGGTGTCTGAAGGCATATGGTGTGCTCCAATGAGGGCACCTCTGAGAGGCAAACACTGTCTCCTGAAGCAGATGAGATGTGGTGTTAGAAAAAAGAACTTAACTATATAGCTGAGAAAGATGGTAATCAGAGTATTAGATCTTGACTGGTGGAGGAGGTACTGGAATTTGAGGGGAAACTGAACTCTCTTTTCAGCAGCTATAATGGTGCAAGATGTACCATATGCCATAAAAGGTATGATTAGTACTATTAGGGATACTGAATGAGGTTCCATTTTGGAAAAAAAAAAGGTTGAAAAATAACTAGCACCTTTGACACGTACTACAGGCATGCACTGGAAAATTAGAAAATATCCTGACTAAAGCCAGGTCTTCTAATGCAACTCCAAGGACTGCAGTTATTAATAGTTAGCCCCCAAAGTTAACTCACCTAGGAATAGTGGGAGAACCAGCTATTCTAAGTAGAAAAGACACCAATGGTTCTGAGGTCAGAACTGCAAGGGAGAGCTGATGACTAAAGAAAAATTGGATTCTGTTTTCTGTTTGTTAATTATCTGATTTCTTCTAATTTATTCCTTATGCATTGAATAATTACTAAAAGTTCTTAGTCTGTAGCTTGAGTGAGCATTTGCTGCTTCAGCAATTGTTCCTACCTAAACCTGCTGCTTAGATAGATGCAGAGGATGAAGGCAAAATAGTATGAAAATACCACTAGAGAGAAATTATTTTCTCTGATGGCACTTCTGTTTGCTCTGCCCTCTCAGTCCAACCTATGAGGAACCAGGACAGGGACTGGGACAGTGGGAAGAACAATGGTGAGCTGCTGCAGGGCTGTTGGGAGGGCTTTGTTGCTGCAGCTCAACACAGGCTACAGTCTTCTGGAATAGTGGAAATGCTGCCTTGCACACAGACTGGGCCAACTCACTCTGAATATTGTCAAATACTGGCCACTCAATTCTGATTTCTCTTTGTTCTGCAGTTATCTCAGATATGGCCACGTCTGAGTGTGTTCTGTTGGCACATGCTATACCTGAACTCCTCCCTCATGTTGGTGTATGAATGTCCCTCACCCCAAGCAGATCATTCTGGGCTTGCCCACCTCCCTGTCCTCTGCAGGACTAAGCAATGAGACTGCACCAATTTGCCCACAACACTTTTTTCTCTACCTTTCTCTAACTTCACTGACCAGGCACTGAGCAAACACTGAGTATTCAGCACCAGTCTCTGGCTTTTGCACTTACAGCACAGAACTGCCTGTGGGACCAAGCCCTAATTGAAAGAGTAATCAGCCATGACTTCTTGGTGATTGCTTTTAATGACCTCATCCTAAGCCCCTCTAGAAGACAATGGCAGCAGAAAGCATTAAGTGTCAGAGCTGGTGCTCAGCATCTCACAGATTGGGATTTTACCTGGGCAAGTTTTCTGAGAGCTGATGTTTAAACCAATGGACATCACTACCTCTGAAGTTAAGCAATAATTAACTCCTTGCTCCTATATCTGAGGAAGTTAAAGAACTCATTCAAGAAGCATTTTTAAATGAAGGTATATTTAGTTTCTGCATGCAGTGGGGGATGAGAAGAAAGGAATGCATTTTGGAGAGGATGCTTTCTGTATTTTTGCACTTCTGGCTACTAGATTAGCTGGGAGAAAAATACCACACAAACAAAATTCAGCCATTCAAGTTCAAAATGAGTATGGGTATTGTGATGGGAATTTATTGAAGTATTCCCTCTTTTCCTTCAGCCCCCTGGGACTGCTCCACTGAAGTGTCCTTACTCCTTCACTTTTGACAGTCTCTTATTCCTGTCTTTATATTCTATACCTTACTCCCATCTGCCTCTGATTTTTTGGGCATATCCGAGCAGTAAGTTGATTGTATAAACATCTATTTATGGTGCTCAGATGAGGCAAGTTATGCGTAGATCTGTAGAGGAGGTGGGCAGTTACGGGCACTTAGTGTTATGGGAACAGATTGGATGTCAACACTACTTCCAACAGCCAGTGGTAAATACTAGTATTTATTCCGGTTGTGGGGCTTTGCATACACAAAGTAAAATGAACCTTGATGAGAGTATGCGTGATTGAGTGTGGATAATAGAAATGCAAAACAGTGTGTGCCCATGCAGCTTAGGCAAACCGACTGCAGGTAACAAAACTGAAATGTTTAATGTAGTGCAGACTGTGGCCCATTGACTTCAGTAGCAGAAGTTAAAGCCAGCACTGTATCTGCCGCTTCTGCTCCTCAAACCATATAGTCACAGATAGCTTTGGATGGAACAATGGTGTTATGTATTGTATCACAACTATTTGCCTCTAAGAACATTTAGGTGGATACATACAATGACGTATGCACACCTCTAACCAAAATGGCGTTTATCAGTGTTCTGCCCAGTCTCTCTCAGCTAATGAATCTCATAACATTGCTTTACTCTCAGCCCCTAACTACCAATCAGTGAGGAGAATGGCCTTCCCAGAAATGTATCTGTGTGAATAGTAGTAGAAATGGAAGCAGATTTCTATTATAGTCACAGAAAAAATGTTAAAACTTAAATTCTGTAATGGGCAGATGATAACATTTTTGTTGAGAACAGCTAAGAGAACCTATGCTTCATTTTCTGCTTCATTTAATGCGCGTTATGAAACAATTCCACACCGCTTTATGAAGTAACTTTACAAACTGACAAAAATCTGTAATTATATTTTATGCTAGGTTTTGTAGATTCATTCTCCTGATGCATGCTAATATCTTGGCCGCTGACAATTTACCATTTCCCTAAAGTTTAGTGGTGAAAGTATGCACTTCAGGAAGGCAGCAATTTTCTTCTATAGCCAGGGATTTTCAAACACTTCCCACATCTTTTGTGGGATTAACCTCTTTGAAGAGCATCTTGCTTCTTTCACTCCTGAATTCACTACCTGCACAAGGTAGAAAAAAGGAGAAAGAAAGAGAGCAGAAGAAATGGGAAAGTATGACCTACATTCTCCTTTAAAACATGAGATAAGTGGGCTTTTTTTTTACTCTTTTCTGCATTTTTTCCTGACTGGTGAAAACTCTTCTTGGTTCTACACATGATCCTCCTCTTCCCTGCAGTCTTAAGAGTGAAAAGTGGCTTTGACTGGCTGTGATTTTAATCCTAAGAGATTTAAACAATCAGAATAAGCCTGAAGTTCTTTTACTGTAGCTGTCTTATTGTCTTTGAGCAGTTCTTCATCTTTTTCCATCCCAGTTATTTTTATTTAGTTAGTTAGTTAGTTTAGTTTAGCGGTGAAGTATATGGAAAAGCTGTATTGCTCGTTAAACTGAATTCCCTTGTTTCTGTTGGATAGATAGGGGTGAGAAGTGTTGGTGAAACAGATTTGGGGAGCATATGGGCTATTTGCAATTCTGGACATAATTAGCTGCTGTATAACTGGCCTGTATAATCAGAGTTAGTGCTGTGCTGGAAGGTAAAATCCCCAGAAACATCATTTTATAGAGAACTTCAAAGTCTTTAACTTCAAGCAATGAGTCTGACTGGCAGCTGCCCCTCATTATAAATACATGTCCAGAGGGTATCGTGGTTTCTCCAGTGGGGAGGGAAGGGTTGCGACCCACAGCTGAGCTGAAACAACTAAGATAAAGCAAGCACTGGGAGAAGAGCTGAGGGCATCTGGCTGGTGCTGTTTATTGACTGTTTGGAAAAATGTAAGTTGTTACTTCTAGTGTTCTGTTGGCTTAATTAATACTTAGTAACCTAGAAGTCATGCCTTAGCCTTTACTTCTAAAGACGTGATTACTTCTATAGTCTGAGGGCTCTGGGGCAGTGGAACAGCCTTACTGCCCAATGTCATAGTCCTGGCCTATGGGAAAAGTGTCTTGTTGCAGTTGCTGATGAAAGGCTGATCCTCAACATGTTCCTTGCCCTTCTCTCCTCCTGCCCCAGATAAGCATGTAGTTTTCTGTCTTTGCTTTCTATTGCACATACAGACTTGGAGCACAGTAGTTTAAAGACTGTGTAGAGGAAATGGAACTGGGAAAATTGTTTGATGTTTGGCTGAACATGAGCCATCAGTGTGCCCAGGTGGCCAAGAAGGCCAATGGAATCCTAGCTTGTATCAGAAATAGTATCGCCAACAGGAGCAGGATGTGATCTCTCCCTCTTCTCCCATATAAATAGCTACAGGACTAGAGGGAATGGCCTCAAGTTGTTCCAGGGGAGATTCAGATTGGATGTTAGAAAATACTACTCTGAGAGTGTGGTAAGGTGTTGGAATGGGCTGTCCAGAGAGGTGGTGGAGTCACTGGCTCTGGAGATGTTTGAGGAACATCATAGTATCATAGTATCGTGCGAGTTGGAAGGGACCTTAGAGATCATCGAGTCCAACTCCCAGGATTCGAGCCCTCTAGTGTAGCAGAGCGGCACTTATCCACTTGCGCCACAGGGGGGATTCGAACCCGGGCCCTCCAGTGTTGCAAGCGGCAGTTCTAACACCGTGCGCCACATTTAGATGTTGTACTGATGAACATGGTTCAGTGGGAAATATTAGTGATAAATGGACAGTTAGACTGGATGATCTTAGTGGTCTTTTCCAACCTTGGTGATTCTATGATTCTTTGATTTTCTTTGCTCTCAGTCAGAGATAAGAATTTAGCCTTTCCTTGTGTATATGCTCCTCAAATCTGCATGTCCTAAATCCTCTCCTTTAGCACACTGTTTTTAAATGATGGCCAAACGATGCACTTTTCAATTTAAACTATAGCCATTGTGCTTGGAACATCTGTGCTCTCCCATTTAAAAGCTGTTCCTCATAACTGCAGTTCATTGTGACAATATTTCTTCTTCTTTTTTTTTTTTTTTTTTTTTTTTTTTTTCTTCCCCCCCCTTCCCCACAGCCTGAGCATCATAAAGGGGCATTTGCAATATGCACAGCTGGCTGATGCTGGAGGTAGAGGAGCAAGGCCAGCTCTCTAGGCACTCTTATATGCATGCTGAGTTTCCCAGGCTCGCACAGTCTGAAGCTCTTTGTCTGCAAGGCATCCAACTCCTACCCAGTTCATGTGTCAATGCATCACATCTTTGTTTCCTGACTCCTAAAGAGTTTCAACATCTTAATTAATTCAAACCCTAACTTAGCCCTGCGTTGTCTGCTTTGGGTACATTTTTTACATTTCTGGGAGAGAATACCCATTTTTTTATGTAGCAAAGTTAAGTTAATCTCCTCTAACATTGTTTGTTGTGTCCCCTTCCATGAGTTATTTGCATGCTTAGACTGGAACCTTTTCAATAGCTTTTCCTGAAAGAACATTTATGTGTGAAATGGTCTAAGCAGAAGGGAGTGGGATGTTTCTTGGTCAAATTTAGATAGTTCTTCTTTTCACATTTGATTAAACCCCTCTTTGGCTTCATTAAAACAGTAATAACTCCAAAGGAATGCAGATTCAGCTGTTCCTGGTGCTCTTGCAGTGTCTTATCAGATTTGTAAAACTGGAGGAACTGGAAAGCTTTGAGGAGACAAGGGAGTAAGAGAGCTTGTGGAGTGTGTCCAGAGAAGGGCAGCAAATCTGGTGAGGGAACTGGAGCACAAGTCTTATAAGGAGCAGCTGTAGGAACTGGGATTGTTTGGTCTGGAGAAAAGGAGGCTCAGGGGAGACCTTATTTCTCTCTACAGCTACCTGAAAGAAGGCTGTGGTGAGGTGGGGGTCTGTATCTTCTCCTGTGTTACTAGTGATCGGACAAGAGGAAATGGTCTCGTGTTGCACCAGGGGAGATTCAGATTGGATATTAGGAAAATTTTCTTCTCCAGAAGTGTGTTCAGGCACTGGAACAGGCTGCCCAGGGAAGAGGTGAAGCCACTGACTCTGGAGATGTTCAAGGAACATTTAGATGTTGCACTAAGGGAGATGGTTTATTGGGGAAATATTGGTGATAGGTGGATGGTTAGCCTGGATGATCTTGGAGGTGTTTTCCAATATTGGTTATTCTCTGATTCTATGAAATGATTTTCAGTTAGCAGAAAAAAATGGTGAAAAGAATAATTATCCAGAAAGCCCAAAGATAAAATTCATTAAGAATTTCCAGAATAGTTACAGGAAAAAAACTTTTTTAAAAGGACTCAATTCAGAGCATTACACTGAAAAATACTGAATAATGCAGTGAGGCTCTATGTGGATTAGCAAAGAAGGATTGAAATTATCAGCATAGTATATATTATATATATACTATATATATATAGTATATATATATATAGCTCATTCTACAAGCCTGTGTTTTTGTCAAGCCTTCTCTAATTGAGGGGGCTAACAAGTTTGAGGTACTTGCTGGTCAGTTCTTTGTGCAGGTCACAGATATCCTTGCTTCTCTGTTCTTTGCCCCACCTTATCTCCCCTAGTGCAAAAACAGATTACTTCTATCCAGCAAAGCATGAACTGAGTGTGCTGGTGGGTGCTCACCTCTAGGAAGCAAGGAGACCCTTGGGACTGTGACAGATACCAAAGGTGGCAGAAGTCCGGGTGGAATGACAGCCCTCCTTGTCCTGCCACATGATACCGTCTGTCCTCGACTCTGACTGATAAAAATCTTTGGGAAAGTTTCCAGAAAAGGAACAAGTTGATCTTTACTATTCTTTTAATATGGGATTTCAGAAGATGATTTCAAACCCATTAAAACTGCTATCTCTAATATGCTTAGTGTAAAATATGGGAGCTTATTAATCTTCTCAGCTTCTATGCTAAATAAAATGGGAAAGGAATACATCCTACAGATGGAATCTATCATGTTAACCTTTTGGGAACTTGTTTCTTTGAGCATGCCAAATCAAGAAAGAACACAAACATCAATATAATGTCTTCTTTTAGAGGGTGTTATACCTTGCAAATAAATGCATATAATCTGGGTAAAACAAAGGAGTAGTTAAAGGAATAGACTGCAAACACTCCAGCCATTGAATATGTACGAATATTGACATAGAACTTGCTATTAGCTATTTTTATTTAGTCTTTCCCTGATAATTAACCATATGTTCTGTGGGAGTTCTATCATCTGATTTGGTGTTGCAGAAGTGTCCCCAGATGCAAGATGTAGTGGAACTCTTGGGTAAATGCAACTAGTAGTAGAATTTAGCCTTTAAGATCTCCATGCATTTTGTCATAATTAATCATGATTTTAAAGCTCTGTGGGCATTTCACAGTAATTAATCATGGAGAGACAAGCATCTCCTTGACAGCAAGCAGCCTCTTTTCTCCTGAGAAGCCAGTTACCCACAGTCAGTATATGATCTGTCTCCTGAAAAGGTGTCATGAAAATGGATCTAGGAAATGAAACAAACTTGGGCAGCAGGGAGCAGTAGTGTGACACAGAGCAAAAAACAAAAAACAAACAAACAAAACCAAGCAAACAAAAAACAAAACAAAGCAAACAAACAAAAACAACAAAAATGGATGTATTGCATTATTTGGAGATTAAAAATAAAGAAATGACAGTTACCTTACAGGGAAATATTAGGTGCCTGGAGTACAGCTGACAGAAGATGGGCAAGGCAAGAGGTAGTGGCATGCTGCAAAGTGTACGGCATTATAGGTCCTTTTTGACTGCAGTGTCCACCTTACAATGCTGTGGGGACTCTGCTGCTTTCTTGGACCTAGCACCGGCCCCTTCAGGCCAACAAAAAAGTGTGTGTGGTACAGGAAGGATGACCATGATGTAACATGGTGGGGGCATTCTCTAGAGGCATGTGAAATGTGGCAGTGGACATGGGATATCTTGAGGGACAGAGAGCTCTGTGGTTATCAGTCTTAGTGTGAACTGATGGCTCTTCAGTCTTCATGCTGCTTTCTTTTACAGATAGATGATAGGCAGTGTTTTTGTGAAGGAAAACCCTGAGTACTGGCACCTGGGAAATATTTGCATTGCTTTTAAATTTTTTATTTTTATTTTTTATTTCTTTAAAGTAGAAGAATATAATTATTTTTAAGAGAATGTACAAGAAGTTTTTCTCAAATTCTGTCTCAAGGCAATCACAACATTCTCAGTTGTTTGAAGAGAAGGAAGACCAAGCACGGAAAAGGATAATCATATTACTTCTTTCTTTTTTCCCTATCTTCCTTCATCCTCTCTGCCCTTCTTCCTTTATTCTTTCCTTTCCCTCTTCCAGCCTTCCTCCACATCACCGATGTCTTCTGTGAACTTCCAGAATCTCCAAAACACCATGAGCAGCTTTTGGAGTGTTTGTCTCATTTCTTATGGTGTCCAAATTGCTAAGACCTCCTGAAGACCAGACAGTCAAACAACAATGCTCAGTCTTCTAGACAAAGTGTCCTATATACATTAACTGTACTACCACTGTTCTTTATAATTTCTTCTAGCATTCAGATTATTGAGTGTAAACCCATAGTTAGGAACACAAAGATCAAGTGTCATGGGTGAGAAACAAAAGCAGCTCAGCAGGAAATCAGTGGTACTGAAAATCTGCAAAATTCACATTTTCAGAGATGGTACTGGGAGCAAGATCAATAACAGAATCTCTCTTCTTATCTTAAAAGCCAAGAGATATGCATAAATGTTTAAACAAATGGTAGAAAGCATATGAAAAGAATAGTTAAGCAGTTCTAAAGGCAAGAAAGTATTTCAGTATTGGAATACTGTGCTAGGATTGGTTGTGTGTTGACTAGAGCAAGTTTGGCTTCAAGTGTTCTGAAAGCAAAGACCAAAGGAAAGTTAGTGTACCATTGTTGTTACTAGATTAACTACTCCAAAGATAAATCCGCATACTATGCATAGTTTTTATGAGCATGCTATCTTGGCAGAGCTGGACCAGCCTACTTTTTTGCTGTGCAACACTAATCTAGATGTCAGAGATCAATGGTCTAAGATGTTCCAGCAATTGAAAGGCAGATTGGATTAACATACGATACATAGTAAATCTTAGTCCCTTTGAGCTCATTTGTTTGAGTCTGTTGTCTTGTTGTCCTGTTGTTACCATATCTAAAAGAACGTTAGCCTTTCTGTCTTGGAATGTCTCATCTGCTTCCTTCTAGATAAGCAGTGTTTTTATGCAGTGAAGTTCATTATTACAGATGTGTATAATTACTGCATTTTTCTAAGGCAGCTATTACAAGTCTGTATCTTATTACTTGGAATGTGAATGACACAAGAAGAGTTTTGAAAGGTAATGCACTGGCGGAGAATGCCATAAATATAGATTTGACTACTGTAGCTAACAAGTCAAGTTATTTTCACTAAGTTGTCTTTACTGCCATGTATCAGAATCTACAAATCAGTCTGGAGTCAAGCTTGCAGGTTGGAGGAAATATCTGTGGTCAGTATGGACATGGTCCTGCATCATCCTGCTACACAGTGAAGTCCTCATCCCACACAGGGTGATGGGAAGCCCCCTGTCCCATGATAATAGATGTCTTGGAATATGGATCTCAGTGGTTATGCCACCCCACAAAGGATACTCAGAAGAAAGTGCTGAGATGGAGCTGTAGTATAGACCCTGCTTCTCAGAAGAAAGCATCTAATTACTCTTTAGCTTTACAGCCACAAATGTCTTGGAGTTGTGTTGCAGCCAGTTCATCTCTCTTGCATATCAAGTACAGCAAAGAAAAAGAAAGACATCTAGCACAGAGCTAGAAGCTTCTCAAATAATAGAAATCTGGTTAATTCCATTACAGAAAATTGTTTGTAAAAATCTGGTAAAGACAGGAAAATTAAATTCATCATAGAAAGAAAATGCCTCTGAATATATCAGAATGTGTGTAAGTTAGAGATATCAGAGCAACCTATATCTTTACTTTATATACTTTTTGACTTGCATGTTCAGGATCTGAGCAAATACAGTGATTAGTAAAAATACCTTATTCATGGTAATATTATACAATTCTATTTGAATCTTTGGGACTAAAGAGTCAGTTTTACACTTCGCGAAAGTTTACTCTTTTGCTAAGAGACAGTCAAATCATGTCTTGCTGAGCCATTCCATATTCAGTGCACATTTATCAAATGGAGATATTTGTAGAATAACTTTGACAGGACAAGGCAAGGAGAACAGAATGGCAACTCAATAAACGCTTAGAAAGATTTCCACAAAGTAAAATAATGTGTCACATATGTGATATTATTAAAATAAAAATCTAGGATGAAAAAAGTGTTTTAGGAGTTTCTCTCGGTGAACCATGAAGAGAAATTACTATGCAGTCACTCTGAGTTCTCTAGGCAAAATCTGTCTCTGCTTCTTGTACTGATTTAAGTCCACGTACATTTTCAGCACCTAAATAACATAAGACAGTGAAGAGGTGTCATAAATATAAAGTACTGCAGCACCACTATAACAGGAACTGAAATTCTGGTGTTACAACTGCCAGTGTCTGTCATACTTACAACATTATGTATCTTGATCAAAGACCTTACAGAGTGATTGAATGACTTTACTTCAGACATTGTCCTTTAATAATGTGAGCTAACCTACTTAAAAACTCTTGTTCTTTAGAGTTAAGATGTGCAAAAAAGAACTTTTCAGGTGGTTAAGATATACCACTATCAGCCAGTGGAAATACGTAAGTAAGCAAACCAAAATCTTTTCTTTGAAAAAATATATATACTCATCTTTTGCCCCTAGCAAGAAACCAACATTGTTTCCATAAATCCTGCATAAACAGACTCCTTGGAGGTGGAAAGAGAACGTACACTAAAATGAAAATGGATCAGAGAACTTGAACAATGCCTTCAGCCCTTCTATGCTATCTTTCAAGAGATGCTCAGATCCTTGGCACGTAAGGTGTGTTTTTGGTTAGACTCGCTGCTTCTCATACCAACCTATGCTAGGATAATTCTGTAATGACATGTCCTGTCTTGAAGGCATTGACACCCGTCAGACTGAGCAGATTTGACACTATAGATTTAGTTGGGTCATATGTTGTCCATTCTGAGAGTGACAGATTTAGCTCTTAGCAACTTCTAGGTATTACTGATAACTCTTTCTGTTGACCTTTGCCTTATAATATAAATGTCCATCTGTGTTACAGAGCCCAAGGAAGAATATCAAAACATCAGAGGAGAAATTTTTTTTTGGTACACAGACTAATGCTTATGCATTCTATGGGGTACACACAACAAAGATGTATTATCAGTACCTTTCACTGTACAGTGAAAATTCACCTAAATGTATTTTTGACGAACAAAATGCAGCTCCAATAGAAGAATAGAAGTCATTAGGTTCTGACCTTTCAAGCCTTTCCTCAACTTTACCTTCAGTTTCCAGATTTTGAGCTGACAAAGTTTTAAACAACTTTCATGTTGTCTTATTTTGTCTCTAGAAGTTGAAACTTTCTGCATGTTTATAAAGGGGAAGATACATTTACTTGACTTTCTGAAGTTTTCTGTTGTCTCTGTAAAATCATCTTCCGTAGCTCCCTGTTTGTCATATCATTAATCTGAGCCCTCTCCTCTTCATATCATTAGCCTGAACAGTGTACTTGTTTTGAAGTTAATACAGTCCCCCAAAATAGGGTGCCTTCAGATGCTTTTGCATGCTCAGCATCTTGTAGGATTGCTCTTAAGCTGAAAGGAGAATTTAATCCTTTGCAGGGTGGAAAGAGAGCTATCCATCTGTGAGAAATTCTAAGATAGATGTGCTAAATTCTGTTAATGCTTCTCTTTTCTGAGGCAAGTCAAGGTTTGAAACATGTCATTGATTTATTGCTTTCATTAACATGATGGAGCACAACAAGTAAAGAGTGTGGCTGTTGAGTTTACTGCACCTGTCCTGTAATGCAATCCATAGCCATTACCAGATGTAATTAATGTATTTGAGGCTATATATTAGCCCACCAAATGTGCTTTTAAAAAGGAAGAGAACAGTTATATTGAGTGCTTTTTGACTTTCCTGAAGAGTCTAAAAGATTTTAAAAGCACAAAAATGTTCACACTAGAAGTGCTGAATCAGGGCTTTTCAGGAAAACATTGTTATGGATGGAGAATTGCTGTCAGCAAAGCAGTGACATGGGAAACTAAATGACAGAAATTCAAAAAGGTGATATCCACAATTTAAGAAAATTTCTGTTAGCATCGTTCATCCACGGAACCTCTATATCTTACAGTTTTAACAAGAAGAGCAGAAGTGTGGTGAAAGTTGATGGAGGGCTGAGCCCTGAACAGTTTGGTGTTTTGAATCTAAGAAAGAAAAGGGAAAAGGTTTTTCTTACTTTTTATTTTCCAAAACTGTTGTGGCACAAGGTAACAACTGAGAAAAGCTGTGAGAATTCCTCAGGGGTATTCAACTTGATAATTTGCAGTCATGAAAAATAGATCCATGTACAAGTAAGAAAGTAGCCCAAGATTATTTGTCATCTGAAATCCTTGTCTGACGCAGTACAAATGATTTCCATTCCACTTCAGTTGTGTATGACCTCAGCGGAAAGTTTACATTACTCAGAAGAGTTTGCTGTACCTGAATGGTAGGGAATACAAACAGCAAGTATGAATTTTCTCTATCATCTAAAACCTACTGTACATATTGTACTCATCCCCCATTGAAAGCTGAGATGCTTTTTCAATCACTGATGATGAGACAGAGATAGGACTTTCTAACGTTTTAATTACTTTGGTTTCCCTCTTCAGTGCTAAGATACCACACACAGACACAATGTACAACGTGTTATAATGAAGGGAGCAAGCTCTTACTCACTTTCTGTGGTCCTTATCAGTATCTACTGCAGCATCACTGTCCAGATCAGAGACCTTGTCAGAAACTCCTGCCTTCCCTACAGGGATGACTTGGTCTCCTTTCTGACCTCTGTTGAAACATAAGAGGATGAAGGATTAAAAAAGCAGAAAGGCTCTTGATGTTTACCTGACTGCCACTCTGACAGAAAGTTGGGTAGATGGCCAGGATGTGCTCTCCAACGAAGTGCTCTGGGGGATCTCTGTTAGTTTAAGTTCTCAGGTAACCTGGGGCACCTGCAAACACTGGAGCATGAAAGCAATGTAGACAAGTCACTTCAGTTCAATGAGAGGTCGCATGCCTGCTACAAGCATGGAAGTCACAAGGACAACGCAGGTGGCAATGCCTCAGTGAAGGAGACGGTGTCATCACAAATCCTCATTTGAAACCAAGTTTCCTAGAAAAGGGGGTGGATGAAGTGCCTATGCAACACTTGCTGAAGGGAATGTTGGATAAACAAGAAAGTATCTATTACTTACTAGCTGTTAATGTGAGTGTAATGGAGAAGAGTTTTTGTGCTCATAACTCAAGACAGTTGTTGAAAATCTTTGTTGTTATTAATTATTAAAACACTGAAAGAATCAGAGAAAAAGTGAAGAACAAAAGGTCCAAGCAGATGAGTCTATTGAGTATACCAAAGGGATGCTGAATAATTTTTAGTGCTTCAGCACCCTTGTGGAGAACAGCTCTTGCAGTAGAGGGTTCTTCAAAGCAGCAAGACAGGGGAACATTGCATTTATTAGATGACAGCTGACAAGAATGAGAGACAGAAAATGAGCAGGGTATATCCACTCACCACACAGACCACAGCCAAACCAAAAATCTGCTGGAGCAATTTATGGAATGCTGCAATGAATTCTTCAGAAAGTTTTTGTAACAAGATAGTTATATGCAGAGATGCCCTACTGCTGCTGGGTTTGAACCAGAAACCAGTTGTCTTCATTTGCCAATCAGAATAGCAGAGCACCGTGGTGCCATGGAACATGTTGAAGTTTAAAAACAGTTTCAGACTCACAAAAGATGTGAAGCAAATATATCTTAATATCTATCTATTCCAGTGACTGTCACATGTCTGAATAATGGTGACCATTATTGACTAGGTATTGACACTGTCCTGTGTCCAGAGCAGATGAGACATGCTTACTCCTTGGATTTCTGTTGTCCATTACCATACTTATACAGACATTTATTTTCTGGTGCCATCAGTTGCTATGCAGGGTCTTGTCACAATATTGTGCTGAGGAGAAACAAACTAGAAATTATTACTTTTCCTTCCTTCCTTCCTTCCTTCCTTCCTTCCTTCCTTCCTTCCTTCCTTCCTTCCTTCCTTCCTTCCTTCCTTCCTTCCTTCCTTCCTTCCTTCCTTCCTTCCTTCCTTCCTTCCTTCCTTCCTTCCTTCCTTCCTTCCTTCCTTCCTTCCTTCCTTCCTTCCTTCCTTCCTTCCTTCCTTCCTTCCTTCCTTCCTTCCTTCCTTCCTTCCTTCCTTCCTTCCTTCCTTCCTTCCTTCCTTCCTTCCTTCCTTCCTTCCTTCCTTCCTTCCTTCCTTCCTTCCTTCCTTCCTTCCTTCCTTCCTTCCTTCCTTCCTTCCTTCCTTCCTTCCTTCCTTCCTTCCTTCCTTCCTTCCTTCCTTCCTTCCTTCCTTCCTTCCTTCCTTCCTTCCTTCCTTCCTTCCTTCCTTCCTTCCTTCCTTCCTTCCTTCCTTCCTTCCTTCCTTCCTTCCTTCCTTCCTTCCTTCCTTCCTTCCTTCCTTCCTTCCTTCCTTCCTTCCTTCCTTCCTTCCTTCCTTCCCTCATCCTGATTGATAACTCATTATTTTGATAGCACAGAGTAGAATAGTTAGGATAAATAATTTGTTTGAAGTAGAAAAAACAAAAGGTATTGATTTGCTTGTAAAATACTGTGATACTACAGTGAGAATCATGGCAAGAAAGTCTGCACTGAATAAAAGGCAGAAGAATTAATTTTTTATGGAAAACAGCTGGCAATGTTGCAACTACATTTGGCTTTGTAGCATAAGCGAAGCTATAATAGTTACCATTTATATGCTCTGACTTGAAAGTAGACTGTTTTGACATTTGCATGTATGCTGATATTGTGTGTTTTTCATTCAAGATTACACTTCCTCTCCATGTGCTGTCTCCCTGGAATCAACCAAAGAGATTATTCCAAAGTGACCTTGTTGTAATAACTTATATTAATTTTTTTTTGAGGCTTTTTGCAATTTTTTTTTTTTTATATTTATCCAAAGATTTTCCCCTAAATGACATATTTTTGTAAATGCATTTAATCTGCCAGAATATCAAATCATCAGAATGCCCTCAATTGTAAATCACAAGAAAGCCATTTAAATGTAGTTCTTAGTAGCAGTTGTGGTCACAGGAATGCCATGGCAGCACATTTAGAGCCATCTAAACAACTTCTGCAAGCTAATAAATTTCGTGCTTAATTACATTTTCAAATTACACAGTTATTTTGCATTGATGCATTGTAATTATCATCTGTACTTAATCTAAAGAAGAAAAAAAAGTACATAATCATCCTTGGCATAAACACACTTGTCAGTGTATTTGTGGAAGGGCGAAATTAACCTCAAAAAAAAAAACCAAACCTTTTTCCAACTGAGCTTTCCCATGCAAAATATTTATTGCAGTACTCCTAATATTAGTTCAAAAAGTGTGAATAACTGTAGACAGGTGTAGCTGTGTACAAAAATCTACTAGAAAAATTATCAAGATGTACTGATTTTGGGTAAGAACAAATACTGTGACTTAAACCTTCAGTTATAAGTACACGAGTCAGCAAAAACATTTCTGATGATTTCTCCCAGAGCAGCTTGTATTTTCATGTTCAGTACATGTACGAAATGCTCCTGATGGTCAGTCAGTAAAGACAACCCTGTATGGCATATGTGAGACAGAAATGAGAGCTGAAGCCAAAGGCAACATTAACAAAATCATATGCCAGATTCAACTGACGTGTTAGATGAAATGCCATGTGCTGAAGCTGACTGCGTCATGTCCCTGTGGATAAATTCCACTACTTTTAATAGAACTGTGTAGACTGTATCCAAGAACAAAATGTGATCAGATCTAAAAAATCTGTTAACCCTTCAACCCTCCTGTATGTTACACCAGTTTCTAAATCCCAAATAATGAATAAATAAAAAAACCCACAACTCATGAACAAAGCACGAGTCTAAGAAAAGTCACTGTCATTCACCTTTTTTCTTTTCTTTTTTTTTTCCCCCCTGAAGAATTTCCACTGCACGTCTTTGGCTTGGGTTATCTCGGAAAGTATCTTGTTATTGCAGAACTTTGGACAGGTTTTCAGAGAAAAATTTGATGGTTCAAAATGTATCACTGCTCTAATCCTTTACATTCTGATGCTTTCTGCTGTTGTGGCATCTTTTTGATCTAATGGTCTTACCTGTTTACACTCCATGGGAATTATTATCTCAAATTACCTGTAGTTAAACACTTTTAAGTCAAGGGAGTTACAAAAGCAAGAAATTTGGCTTGTTATTATAGTTATTTGCACTATTGTAGCATCTGAGGAAGGACAGGAACTTCATTAAAATGTCTAATACCTGAACTTAAAGGAAGAAATTCCCTTGAGTTTTACAGTTAAAGGTAAAACAAAGTATAAAAACATGTTAAAAATAACAGCAAAAATGGACGACATTGTAAAAAACTGGTATGATTCCACAGTTGAATGGATGTGTATCCTAATGGTCCTGAATGAATTACTTTATTTAAAATGATATAATTAAGTTAATACCTGCAGCTCCCCATTAATTCTGATTTGTTTATTGCTGAAAATGGGCCATTCATAAAGAACTGAATGGCTCATAGCTCACTGCATTCAGCATCTTTCTATTTGCCAGGATGTTTGCAATCAAATCAGACTGGCAGAGAAGTTGCTCAGTGACTAAAATTGCTTTGACTGTATCAAAACTCAATGCTTTTATGAACGCCAACTCTTCCCTGAACACAGTATTTACTTCATAGAAAGAATACTCGAGTTGGAAGGGACCCATGAGAATCACCGAGTTCTTCTCCTGTCTCCACACAGCACTGCTCCAAATCAAACCCTATGTCTGAGAGCGTTGTCCAAATGCTCCTTGAACTCTGACAGCTTGGGACTGGTGCTATCTGCAATGGGCAGCCTGTTCCATGCCCACAGTATGCTGGTGCAGAACCCATCCCTAAATTCACCTCACACTCCCTTGACACAATTTCATGCCATTCCCTCAGGTTTCCTTAGGAACAGGATATAGAGACAGCAACTGAATACCTGATCAAAAACCTCTCCACTCCTGACATATATATACTACCTTAGTCAGATGACATTTGCCAAGACAAAAACTAGATGGAACACAATATTTATATTGACAGTTTAGTAGCTGTGAAATACAACAGTGAACAGCAAGAGAGGGGATGGTAGGCAGCACTTTTGTTTTGGGTTAGGTGTTTAGAGCCTATGAAATTGACCAGGGCTCCCAGGCAACTCCACAGGGAGAGCCCAGCCAGGGCAGTCCCCCTTCCTGGGGCTGCTGGTTTGAAACTAAGGATTGACCTGCAAATCTGATGTGAGTTTTTGGAAAGGAAAATGACAAGGCTTGTAATTTGGAACCTGTTTCTGTATGGTATACCATCTAAAGGATTTTGTCTTTTAAAGAATTTTCAATGGCTTATGGGCTGGTTCAGCCCAGTACCATGACAAGTGGGGCTAGGGGATTTTGCAAAATCCACACCTCTGGAAAAAGGGAAACAGGGGACCCTAAAATAATTAAAAACAGTGATCTGAGGAGAAACAAACTAATTTACTAAATATGGTATCGGAATGCAAGATAATAAACTATAATACAATATAATTAGAATTGAAGTTAATAAATCAAATATAATGAGAGAGTATCTGAAAGCTGTAGGCCTTACAGTAATGCTGAAGTGATGCATGAAGTTGGGATGGGCAGCAGTGAGGAGAGGCAAAGGAGAAGAGCAGTGATGAGAAAGAAGAGCTCAATGAGGTGACCTTGCCAGGAGTTATATCTATCTCCTCTCAGACTGCAAAGCCCCCTGGAGATTGTAGTTCTTCTTCTCTTCAGGGCAGGTACCCAGTACTGCAGCATTAACACTTTAACTCCCAGTGCACTACATGATATTATGATGTGGAATACCAGTCACCAAAAATGATAAAACCATTACAAGAAGGTGGCCAATTATCTTTCCATAAACTACAATGGAAAAATTTCACTCTAAGCCTATTTTTGTATGAGTTCTAAAACCACTCTGCCATTCTTCATCTTGCAGAAATGATGATCCTTATGACAGCCCTATTCATAACAAACATGAAGTTTTCTATCAGCCAGTATCAAAGAAGGAGAAACTCAGGCATTAAGATCCTTTGCACTTTTCTAGACTTCTTACTCACAGGAAATTCATGTAAAACTGCAGTGCTCCTTTTCTTCAACTCCTGCTGACACATAATGTCCAGTAATAGAACCTGTCTGAAATGACAAAGTATCTTGTATTTCTTTAGCTTCTTGATATGTTCAGTGCCCACAGCAGCTCAGAAAGCAAAGCATTTGACTTTCTGAGCTGAAGAAAGGGCAATCTTAGATCCAGGAGCCTTGATTGTTCTGGTGCTCCATGGCATGCATATTTTTTTTGGTGGCTGACAGATTGGTAAGGAATCAGTTCAGTGGAGCTAAAATTCATACTTCTGAGAGTCTTTGCATGTCCTTTCTTGAACAGAAAAGGTGTGAATTTATATCAGTCCCCATTTAATTATATTACCAAATGACTTCAGATAACTTTCTGGATATGCTTCAATAATTTTGTTGAAATGTTTTGAGAAAGCTGGGACATTGTTATTTCAGTTGGTAGCAGATGTAGAACTTGACACAAGAGAAAGGACATAATTTCTCCGTAGTACTGGCTGTACATCTGAGGAATTTCCAAGTGTTGCACTGAAGAAGAGTGTAAATAGCAATGGGCACACAGAAACATTTTGAGATTTACTAGGACTTCAGAATTTTCTTGATGTCTACAAAGTTGAGGGCAAAAGACTAAAATATGACGAAGGTGTTTATATAAATATTTGATTAAATAATCATAAAAAAGAAACATTATGTTCCTAATTTGGAACAGCTACTGGCCATATTTGTGTGATTAAAAAGTAGTTTTTCAATAGTCATATTCTTCAGCCATAGATAAACTCTAGTTGTTTTTGAAGAAAGACTTCCTGGGCTTATTTTGAATATTTGCAGAATATTTCTATTCTCAGCTTAAATGCTACAAGGCACTAATAAGTAGATGAGATGTCTCCAGGTAGTTCCAAATAGGAAGAGTATCCAAACTCCTCATCTTTCTAAAGAATTGTTTAAAACTTGTATTTAGAACAATACTTTTCCTTCTCTGCATGCTTGAAATAT
Organism: Excalfactoria chinensis; assembly: GCF_039878825.1. Lineage (NCBI taxonomy): Eukaryota > Metazoa > Chordata > Aves > Galliformes > Phasianidae > Excalfactoria > Excalfactoria chinensis. Next base: position 29,524,718 of record NC_092827.1, on the reverse strand, counting down.
GATTCTAGTTCACTGGAGCATTTGGCTGAGCAAGAGGTTCAGTCAAGGAATTTAAATGCTTCTTGTTTCAAGGAAAGGTCTTTCATGATGCTATTTCAAAATTCTCAAGGATTCTCATTCAGAATTCAGAACTGCTCACCTGCATCTATAAAAGGAATTCATAGAAATATGTGATCAAAGTACTGCAAAGGTCATTTTTCTAATGTAAACATATATTTTTGACTACTCAACTAAAAATGAAAATTGACTGTTAAATCTTTTCATGCGTACATTAAGCTTCATGAAATAAGTTTATGTGTACCACAGATTTCAAGACAATGCACTTTCATTTTATTTTAGAATAGACTAATTTTTCTTATTTTTATTTAAAAACATCTCATATATACGAGCAAGTTTTACTAATGCACGTAAAGGGAATGAAGTACATTCATGGAGAAATACATTCTCCATGTCTTGTTCAACCTGGAGAAAGGAAGGTTGTGGGGTGACCTCATTGCAGCTTTTTAGTACCTGAAGGGAAGCTATAACCAGGAGGGGAGTAAATTCTTTGAAAGGGCTGATAATAACAGGACAAGGGGAAATGGTTTTAAGTGGAAGGAAGGAAGATTTAGGATGGATGTTAGGAGGAAGCTCTTTACTAGGAGAGTGGTGAGGTCCTGGAAGAGGCTGCCCAGGGAGGTTGTGGATGCCCTGTCCCTGGAGGTGTTCAAGGCCAGGTTGTATGGGGCCTTGGGTAACCTGATCTAGTAAATGTCGAAGTTTGGTGGCCCTGCCAGGCAGGGGGGTTGGAGCTTCATGTTCTTTGAGGTCCCTTCCAACCCAGGTCATTCTGTGATTTTGTGTGACAAATTACTGTTAAAATTTTTGAGTGTAGGAAGCAGACTTTGTGAACCTATGAATACATACAAAATGCACAGAGACACTCTTAGGACCAGTTTACTGTTTCGTGAGATTCAGAAGAACACAAACTATTGATTTCTGGTATATAAAATTCTTCGACTATAAGGTATTTTAGAAAACTGTGTGTCTAGAGCCATGAATCAGAAAAACTTTCAGCTTTCAATGCATGTATTCCTCTGTCAGCTAACATACGACAATGAAAATGAATTACAATGTGGACTTTTTTTCTTTACTTTGGAAGATTATCTGTACTGCTATCTTGGAGATTCTTCTTGAAAAGAAGTAGATTGCCAGTGTTTCAGTTCTTATTATCATGATTTAATAACAATAGGATAACTGGAGGTGTCATTTTTAGATTAATAAATAGCATAGATAAGGGATACTAATTATAGATCATTTAAAAAGGAAACCATTCATTTAATGTGTCAGTAGGTGGTAAGGAAAATTGATTTTTACTTCTCTTCATACTTCATTAAGTACATGTTATTTTCATTGGGGAGAGAGCTATTTCAGATTCCAGCAGTTAAACCTATCTGAGCAACATCCATCAAGCCCTTCTGAGAGACTTACTGATAAGGTACACCTTCACTTGTGCTTCTCCTTCCGCTCCTTGCTGAAACATAGGAACCTGAGCCCTGCTCACCTGGTTGTCTCCACGGTTGTTCACTAATGTTTTGTAGCAGGAAATGCTGTTTTTGAACAGAAGTTTACCCAAACACTCTCAAAAAATGTTTCTCTAGTTATTTCCCTGTGTGATCTTTTGTCTGGGTGTACCTTTTGGAAATTATTCTTGCCCCATCTCCTGAATTTATGATGTAAACCGCTTATGCTCAATCCTTTCATCAATCAACCTGGAGAATAACATATTCTTCATTTTTCTGGAACTTTTGAAGTGTTCTTAAGACTGATACTGTGTTTTTATTTGGATATCACTTCTTGAGAATAAGAACTCAGTTTCTTTCAGGGCAGAAGATAATTTAGACCTGACACATAATAACAATTTATACAGAATTATTAATCATGAATTTGAAAAATATAGCTCCAGTGTGTCTAATTGTAACTTCTGATCACATGTAAAATGCCTTTTTTCCTTTATGCAAATGAAAATTTCAGTGAAAAAGAAAAGAATGGTTGGGCTCATTGCTACTAATGCCATTATTTTTACAATGACATTTTGCTGTGTTAAAACTATGGATGACATGTTGCTCAGTGGATAAAGTCATCATGGGTACTATTAAAAAATCAGAAAAATCAGAAGCTTTTTCTTCTTTCTTTTTTTCTTTTTGATATTGTTCCATTTTGTTATAGTGAGTTGGTTAAGGATCTCTTCAGTGCAATGACAATGTGATATACAGGTATACAAATGTCTCTATGCACAGTAGTGAGATCCTATAATCAAAAGAGCAAACTTGAAAAGAACGAATGGCCAAGCATCTTCCCTTCTCCTGAAAAAAAAGACCTTCCCAATCAGTTCAAACTTTCACTCAATTTGGTCTTGGCCAGTTCCTGAAAAGAAGCTAACAGATATCTTTTCACAAAACAGTCTTGGATGAACTTTTCTCATCTACTTTCTATAGTTCTTGTACTTCTAGCTTTAACTGTAAATATTTGAATGTGGGACGAGTAGAAAGAATAGGTAGTGACAACCAGAGAAGATGGAGCAATGACAATAAATTACACTCCTCTCTCCCCAGAAGAAAAGACCTGGTGCATCTATAATAGGATATTGTGCTTGGAAAGAGATTGGTTAGAATAGATCCCAATCTAACTGTCTTTATAGGATACTTAGTCATTTGTCTCAAACAATGGAAGACACAAGATCGTAATTAAGACTTCCAGTTCATGGCAAGAAAAAATGCACACTATGATAGCACAGCAAGTGGTTGATCTATGCAGCACATTCACATTGCAGTGTTGTCATCTCAGAGAAAATCTGTTTTTCCCCTCTGAGCCTGTGAGCTGCTCTCTAATTGACTAGGAAATTAGGAACAGATGACAATTTTGGAGGAAAATCTGCAGTCAAATATATATTATAGAACAACATCAGCTTAGCAGAGGAGAATGTGTTCATGAAAGGCTGTTGCTTGAGGTATGACCACATAGCCAGCCAGTGACGCCTGGATCCAAGCCAAAAACAAATGAACCTGAAACCTGGGGCCCTCATGGCTCCAAACCATTAAGTTCTTGACATAGCCTTGTCACATCTTGTGATGTGAAGTCCATGCAAGCAGTTGTGGGGTTACTGGCAGAGTGGAAAGGCACTGCATAACATATGTATTTCTATTTCCATCAAGACTGTCCTGAGCTGTCCCCTGGATTGTGAAACAGGTCTTGGCCATATGTCTGGGTAGTTAGGTGACAAGCAGCTGACACTGCACATACAGAGGGTGGTGATACAGCCCAGGTGTCCTGGACAGACACATAAAAGACTTTGCACAGTGAAGGGTGCTCCTCCATTACTTAATTCAGTCACACTTGCACCAGAGCTGAAGCTGCCCTTGGCAAGGCATGTGCCTAGGCTGACACACTGCAAGGTGGGGACTCATGCAGTCTGGCCTCCCTCAAGATCTTAAAATCATGCTCTACCCAAGTTGTACACATCTTGCCTTTTTATCTCCTGCAGAGAAGCAAGACTATTGTCTGTCTTAGCAAAGAATTCCTATTACTCAAGCAATCCTCAGAAAGCCAGAAATTTCTGTGAACATGGTAAATTCCCCATTTAGTTCCATTTCATTAAAGAATTTATCAGAGAGAGCAGCACCTTTCCTGATGAATATTGCAGAGTACCGTTCAGTATGTCTGTCGAATTTTTCAGTTATATCTACCAGCCAGAAGGCTACAGCTTATTTTAAAATGACGTTACTCCAAACTGTGTTTTCACATGACAAAGCCATGTACTGAAGCAGTGTTTTAAAATTTCTTGCCCTATTCTTACATCTCATCCTTCCCCCAGACACTCTTCCTGTCTGCATCCCTGTGAATGCTTGTTCCAACTCTGCTTCTTGTGACTATACTGCAAACTGGATGTGGGGATTGATTTGGTTTTAAAAGAACCCTCCTCTTTTCTTTATTGCATAGACTCCCTGAATCATTTCACAGTGCAGCCACACAGGCAGTTATTCTGGCCTCATAGATGAGCAGTGATACCACACCATGTGGGAATGAGCTGTAGGGCATGGCTATCTTGAAACACTGGATTGCTTCTTCTTGTGAAATTTCAGCTTTAGTCTTTCCTATTGAAGTTCCTCTTCTGGGCATAAAAATCTTATACTGTCACAGGCACAAAAGCATATTCAAATGACACACTTGTCTACCATTTAGACACTCACTGGATGATAATTGCTTTCCAAGCTTGATTTATAACTACAGGAGCTGTTAGCTGAAAAAACAGATTACATCCCTAACATTGGCAAATGGGAAATACGCATTCCAGTCTTCACAAGCAGTGGAAGGAAACAAATCTGTAATTTTCTAAGTCCTGAAACAGTTCAGAAAGGAAAGCTTTTTCTTTTCCTGATGTTGCTGGGAATACAAAAGTTCATTTTGCTAGTGTTAAATGTTTTATTTTGCAACAAAAGGGAGCTTTTCAGTGCAATCCTATTGAAAAAGAAGATATCCAAATTGAGGTCTCCACAAGTAGTCATTTGCCAGGAGCTGAAGCTTCTGTCACACTCATGATTGGAAACAGTTCACCTCCCCCTGGAAGTCACTCAGGAAGGGACTTGCTTGCCTGACCGCAGGATGTTAGTAGTTGAGATGCTTAGGGGATCTGGTTGGGCAGACAGGACAAGTATCAGGCTAGCACTATTTAGTAGCAGACACTGAAGACAGGAAAGATAGAGCGTCTAAAATTGCACCTACATTTAGGCTACAGAATACCATAGAAGCTTGTAAATTAAATAACTTCATGATCTCGGTACATTGTTGATGGTATTGAGATAGTGTGCACTGATTTAAGTAGGAGCTCAAAGGTCCATTTTTGAATCCCTATATGTAGACACGTAGCTTTAGATGTTTTACTCTTTGTTGGAATTCCATTCTATTTGTTAAATCAAACAAACAACTAGTTGCTGTTGCTTAGAAGAAAAATCACATGCAAATCCTTTTCAGGGATCAGTAGCTCTACTGATAAACTGAGAAAATAGGCAATTATAGCAGTACTGAGAATGCACAGATTTGGCAGTGGCTCTGTGTGTCTGTGGCCTTAAATATTGACATCTGAGACTTTAGTGTTTACACAGGGTGCTAATTGAAAATCAGATCTTATTTTGTGCAGCCAGCTGAAGTGAGAAATTAATAATAAATGGTCACAACCAGCAAATGTTCATATTCACATGAACTCTTGTGGTCTTACAACTGTATTCCTCTAAAGATCTTTCTGAACAAAACATTTTTGCCTATATGAATAACGATGAATGAAAAACTTCATGGGGAAATCTTGTCTAGTTCATTGAGTCAGTACTGAAAGCTGATACAGAATATTTTATTTCCAGGCATTCTAATGTTTCATCCTTTCGCCCAAACAGAAAAATCATCCAAACTTCAATTATCTACTTTTTTGTGAGAACAATTTTACCATATTTTTTTCAGAGGAGATAAACCCCCAGTGTATGTAGTACAGGGCAGATTCCCCATCCAACAGCTAACCAGGCAAAAAAGAAACAGTGTCCTAAGGAAACTAGGAAGTTTTTTCAATCACTAAAAATAGTGTTCAATTATCATTTATATTGCTTTGTTCATCACTACATGTTCAATCAGATTTATTTTTTTATTATTCAAGATTTATTTATTTTTTACAGGTGTAGCCCCTGGAAGGACTTTGAGTTAAAGCACTGTAACTTATTCTTATAAATGATTGAAACTAAAGAAAATGTGTTTAAAACATGATGAAATACCAGATGTCTAGTCATAAATAGAATAAATGATGGTGACATTTTTATGCTGGGCATTTCTTCTGTTTAAATTTGGTGATTTTTAAGCAGATAAAGTGTGTTGTTTAGGTGCCTGAACACATTATAGCCCTGTGCTTTAAATTAATAATAGAGTTGCTTATATTTTGTTCAGATTGTGACAGGTTTTATCACATTAGGTAAAGTTTCTCTCAAGATCTGGATTTAAATTCCCCACACTGCCTTATTGGGAAGAAAAGAGCTACTGGCCTACTCATGAAAATCTACTGGCAAAAGCAAAGAATGATGATTACCTTTCCCTTCTGGCACTAATCAGTATTTCCTATAAAGAGTTGCTCTATTTTACTGCTTTGAGAATTTTGAGATTCTCCCCATCCTCCTGTGCTTCTTGGTCTTCCTTTATTCTGTGTATAGCCAGAAAGAATGTTTCTGGTTTTGAGGAGAAAAATCTTTTCAGATTCACTCTGGAAGTAGGTTATGAAGGAGCTCAAGTCTTCAGACACCCTAATCTGGCTGATATTTCAGGGCAGGGTAGAAGCTAAAAAAGAGAAGAAATAAACCACTCCAGAACAGAGGAAATTACCAGTGCAATACAGAATCACATTGAGCTAGATGAATACATGTTCTTTTGATCTATATTGTTAGTATGTAGGCCTGAACAAGATGGATAGATTAATTGGAAAATAGCCCGTAGCCCATCCATAGGTAGTGTACTGCTTATGATATCTTTAAGCAAGATACCCTTCAGATCAGATGAATGTTGTGTTTACTGAAGCTTTTTTGCTTCTGATTCAGAAATAAGTGAATCTTGTTTGCAGTAAAATGACAGACCTCTCAAGCTGCCATATGGCTTTTAAGCAGAGTACGGATTTCAAAAGAAGTTGAATATCTACTATGAAGAAAGCATACTCTGCTTTCTATTACTTAAACAGAAATGTAAAAAAGAAACAAGAAATAAGTGTGTTTGGATAACCAAGTACGGCACAGATCCAGCACACTTCTGCTATCTCCAAAGCAGCTGAGAGGGACCCATTAGTCATTCATTTTCAGGAGTCCCAGTCCCCAGCCAGTCCACAAAACATCATCTGCAAACAATGTTGGAGAGAAGCAAATACCCATTGTGCCATTGGTCATGCCAAGGGCATAGTACCAATCAGCATGGGATTTCCTTCTTAAGCTGAACCTGGTGTTCATGCAGGACAGCAGGGAAAGAAATGGACTACCACAGGCAGTGACAGAGTGATAGTATTTGTAAAGCCAGAACAGGCCATTACCTCAGTATATATTACCAATATTTTAGGCAGCTATTCTTAGGTTGAAATTGGTGACTTTTGCCTGACAAAACACAGTTACAATACCTCCCTAATTTCAAAGTGACAGGAGTGCTGCCATTCCCTATTAAATTATTAGAGCTCTTAAAGTCTTATTTCTGGTGTAAATATTTCATGGAAAGTGAATCTTGATATTAGATTCAAACACTCATTTAAAAATTGCTGATTCTTTTGCTCTGCCAGCTGTGAAACCAACACACTGGACAGCTGCTGGACACAGGTGAGAAGAGTTCATTAAAAATATTGAACCAATAATTCACTGACATTTCTTGCTGTATTCATCTAGCTCTATTAGTTCCTAAATCTTGAAGACCTTTTTAAACACGTAGAATGAGGCTGAGAAAATAAAATGAATCTGTTCTAATGGAGACATTTGTCACTGAGGCAGATCAGCAAACCTGAAGTTAAAGAATAGACACTGGAAAATTGAGGACATCGCTGAAATAAGGTTAAAAACCATCATCATGAGAATTCATCAGCTGAACCAGTCAATAGCAGCTGATGCCCCAGACCTTATCCAACTCAGTTTGTCTAATCAGTGAACTGGAGCATTGGTGATAGCTGGAGTGTTAGCATTCTGAAATACAGAAATGCTGAACATCAGAAGTAATTCTTTCCTGAATAAATGCCATGGGAATGGCTTAAAAATTGTGTGGTTATTTAATATACTCACCAGTTACATAAAGGTCAGAAGAAAGTATGCTTAGGTGGCTATACATTAGCCAAGGGTTCTATGACCTTCAGGCTTCAACAGGTACTAAGATAAATGATATAAACTGAAATGGTGAATGTTTGGCCTATTGAATGATGAAGGGCAGATTTTTTGTTGTTGTAAACAGGCCAGCATCACTGATCATATTATGTGATCCATATATCTTGAGTGTCTTGTTCATTACAGTTGTTCATTAAGTTGTACCTAGAAAAGCAGTTTCTCCTTACAAAATCATATAATCTCTCATTATAAGAGTATGCAATATGTGTTAAATTCACAATCAGTATTGAAAGATATACTTACATGTATAAATGGAGTACTTTTCTACACAGTTCTTATATCTACTTCTGCTCCTGCTTAATATGTTTGGTCTTTTAAAGTGCATGCAAAATAGTCTGAGTCTGGAGAATTTGTACTAACACCTGCTTTTCAGGCAAAGGATCTTCCATTTAAAATATGTAGGTTGCTGCAAACATAATGTATCTTATTTATTCCCATGGTAACCAAAACAGTTACAAATAGAAAAATATCACTATTTGATGCAGCAAATTCTCAGATACAAAACACTATTTTTCAACACAGTCACAATCATTAGTCATGCATTTTCACCAGTGATGAGCTAGAGCTGTGCACTGCGCTCGTAAGCATCTGCACTTGTAGAGGTGACCCATTATTGCTGTCATCACTGGTGAAATGAACCACCCACCATTCCACTGTGTTCACTTGCACTGTTAGTCTTCATAAATGTTCAGGAAGCATTGATGAATGTCATTAGTTGCCATTTTTTTTTTTCTGCATGGAGTAATACAGTGACACACTTTTGCTTCATCTGTACTTCCATGTCAGATGCCTTGTTGTCAGACTGCCCCTTTGCTGCCATCTGTGAATGGCAACAAAATGTAATGGAATATTGGCAGGAAGGTTCAGCCTCTACTGCCATACCACCAACATCCACCTCTGGCATCATGGGTCAACGCAATTAATAAGAGGCATTACTTTCCTACTTACCAGCACTTATATTTCTAGTGTCTTCATCATCTTTTTTATTTTATTTTATTTTATTTTATTTTATTTTATTTTATTTTATTTTATTTTATTTTATTTTATTTTATTTTATTTTATTTTATTTATTTTATTTTTTTTATTCTAAGAACTATTGACAATCATTTCTAGTAGTGTATGAAAGGTTAATTGCCAGCTTCTGGCTTATAATGAGGTTATATGTTTTCATTCTAAGAAAAAATAGATATTCAAATCATGATAGTACTACTTCAGTCATGAAGTATGGCATTGTTTAGGAAATATTCATTTTATGGAGCCCAGTGTTCCTACTTTTACTAACAGAAAACAGCAGCAATATAGCAATATATATTCATAGCTGTGCTCAGAATTTCTGGCATTAAGTTGTTATTGTCCACATTGGCAAATAAGCTTTTTTTTTTTCAGTTCGTGGATGTTACATCTAAAGGAGCAGCAGCAATAGACACCTGGTCCATTTAAAGAATGAATAACAAAACAAAAAATATGGTCACTATTAGTGTGAGGAATTGTCATATTGCTCTTGTAAGGCAAAAAAGATATGGAAAAATGAATGTGTACATTTGATTTTTAAACTGAAGAAGAGAGGAAATGATGTAAAGTTTTCATGATGTAGGGTAATGATAATTTTGAGCAGGAGGCAAAACAAGTTAAGAAAAAAAGGAATAGTTGATTGTGAAACAAAAAATGGTACATGGGACTCTGTGATTAGAAATGGCAAGAGGTAGATTGCCCAGTCCAAACTTTTAAGTAGAAAATGAACAATGGTAGCAAGATAATAGACAGATTAAATCTAATAGATAGCTAACATAGTCTCAGGAAATAAAATAGTCTCAGGAATGTCATACAAAAGTCTTGTTTACATAATTCAGTGAGAAATGTATTTCATTATAGTGGCATGAAGGGTCTATGTGGAGGGGACAGACACCCAGAGCAGCCCTTGCCTCTCTTCCTTCTTCACACTTTTGTCAAGAATACCTTGCTAACCCAGTCCTTGAGACTTTGAGAAAACAGCACAGATTTTCTTCCATCAGTAAGAGTCTTCCTCATGCAGATTAAGTATATAGTGAATCACAAAAAAAAAACAACAAACAAACAAAAAACCAACCAAGCAACCAACCAAACAAAAAAAAAAAAATAATCACAGATTCTGCCTTCTTTTTAAAGCCAATAGAAAATTAATCTACTTTGGTTCTGTCAAATGAACAGTAAAAACAGGGGGAAAAAAAAGCAATAGCGTAAGTTGAAAAGGTGACAGTGTGAGACAGGACACAGCAGCCATCCCTGCTATCTGCTGCTCCCCAGGATGAGCTGCTGCAGCTGACTGGACTGCTGGTAAGTAGGAGATTTGGGAAATGTCATGTAAGCTCTTTCCTTGATGAGCATAAAGGCTCTCTTTATCCTCTCAAAGGTTACATTTGATGAACTGGAATACCCTTCAAATAGGAGTGGCTATTTCTCAGCTCTTATTTTCTGTAAATTATAATATCTCTTTTGAGGGCAAAATATTATATTTCTACAAGAACTTAAAAAACTTTGCCATTGAGAAATGCCCACATAACTTAATAATGTAATTTGTGTCTTTTTTTTCAACTTTATTCATTTGTTTAGGAGATCATCACACTGCCTCTTCAAAGAAGTAAATCCCTCTATTTCAGTGAGTCACTTTCAATTTATTCCAGATTTACTCTGATGTGTATGAAAAATTGATTAAATCACCTTAGACAGTGGGTAAGATCAATAGTTGTGAATTCATACTTGGAATTTCATGTTATTAAGCTGATTTTTCTCTTGTAAAATAGTCCCTTAACACATTTGATCAGCTTCTAAAAATGGATTTTGGAGAGTGCGTAAATTTATGTGGAGCTACTTACACTTCAAAGTCATGTAAAGAAGACAGGCCATATTTCAGCCATCCTTATACAAATATTTTAGTGTCTGAAGTGGGTTGTTCTCTAGGAAGTTCTATTTTTGTCATTGGCTATCAAGGGATAACAATGTCACTTGACCATGTGGGGATGTCTTTATAGTCAACATCTACATTAGGCAGATAAATCCTGTTTTGGTACCTAATCACAAGAAATATTCTGATACGCTTTTATGGTAATCTCAAATGCAAATAAAATAATATGGATTCTCAACTTTGTTCCCAGAGCAGAAGAAGCGTCTGTGCCTGCAGAGATATACCAAGGAGCAGTAGGGGCCCAACATCTGCTGTGCCGCTGGAAGGAGTATGAGGACATATGCTGACAGCATAATTCCAGAAGTAGGAACACATCTCTCCCCACCTGTGCAGCTTGAAAGATCTTCCCTAGAAAGAGATTTTGTTAAGAGGGAGCCCAGGTGCAAACCAGAGCCTATCAGTAGCCCAGTGAAAAGCAGAAATGACCTGAGACCCTCGTTTTATCATTTTATTCTTTCTTATATAAAAAATGTCCACAGATTTTTGGGAGGTATACACAACCCCGTGGCTGTATGCTTCCAGTTGAGCACCTTACAGGTCTATTGTCCTTTTGCTCTGCTGACCTGAGCCAGTGATCTTGTTGTGCTGTGACTTCTTTCAGACAGTTTGATGAACTTGGTGCAGCCTGGGTGTCCTGCTGTGAAGGATCCAAAATGGTCTCCAGAAATTTTATGAGTGGTCATGCTAGAATCCGAATGTATCATTCAGTGCTTATATGTACATTATTGCCCTGGGAGACAGCAAACTCAATGCAGATAACCAGTACTTTTCATGAAGGAGGAGCTACTGGTTGGAGACTAAGAAAAGAAACTCCCAGAAAGGGAAAATATGCCAATAGTCTCCATATCAAACGTGAGTGCAATTAGAAAACAGGGTGAAACACAGTATGTGGTTAAATAAATCAGGTACACTATCATAGTGAGAAACCTACCATGTCAGTAGTATGGTTTGTGTATGAGGAAAGGGAAGGCTGATACTACCTATCCATCCTTCCAGTTTTCAGTAAGTGGCAGGTTGTTTTGGTAATAAACACAAAATATTAATAAATCTATTTTAGAAGACATTTTTTTATGCATTCATTTGTAAGCTTTTAATAGTTCAGCAAATGTAATCTGAAACACCTGGCTGAAGTATAGTTAATATGATGTAGGGTATGAGCTCCGGAATAAATTTAATATAATCACCAAATACTGAATAAAGCTGTAAAATGATTCATTGGAGCAACAGGGAGTTATACTGTAGATCTTATGTGGAAAATAAAATTATAAAATGTTAATGAAATAGGCATTTAAAGCTGGAGTTATAGTGTACAATTTATTCCATTATTAAAGTATTAAATTAGTTTTGTGCAATAAACCAGGATGAATGTAAGACTAATGATTATGAAGATGACAAGTGGGGAAAATAAATTAGCGTGTGCTGCTATAGTGTAGAATTAAATAAAGCCATATAGTTACAAAAACAAAAATTTCTCTGTAATGCGGTATGTAACAAATGCACCAAAAGCACAGAAGTTGCATCTGTCACTGTGGCTATTTTAAAGATTTTTTCCTTCTTTTTTTTTTTTTTTTCTGTGACAAATCACCATGAAAATGAAGTCTGAATGTTTTTTATGAAAAACACGTGGAAAAAATTCCAAATAATGCAAATGCTAAAGGAGTGCTGTTTCATTTCTATTGCTATGAAGAGATGTCGGGTAGAAGTCATCTTGAATCAAGACTTTCCATTTGAACTGTATTGAATTAGAGCACTTCGAAATGACTGAATCCTGTTTTCAGAGAATAACAGAATCAGAGAATCACAGAAATCCCAGTTGGAAGGGATCTACAAGAATCACTGAGTCCAGCTCCTGTCTCCACACTGCACCACCCAAAATCAAACCCTACGTCTGAGAGCGCTGTCCAATGATCCTTGAACTCCAGCAGCTCAGGGCTGTGCCCACTGCCCTGGGCAGCCTGTTCCATGCCCACCACCCCACTGTTCAGAATCTTTTCCTGATATCCAACATTATTATTTTCTTATTCTTTGAATCAGAAATTTATTTCAGTGATGAAAATGGTTTTTGAAAAAAATTCCAAATAGAATTAATAAAATCATTTTTTTAAAGCAGAGAGACGTGGCTTCTCCTGCTGGGTCAGCTTGCAGCCCTCTGATCTTGTCTGTTGCTTTCTCTTAATAAAAAGGCAGAGGTGAGAAAACACAGAAGAGTTGTCAGCATGAAGCTTTTGTTACTCATCAGCAATAATTGTTTCCTGTTCAAAATACTAACTTGGTAAGATAGAAGAATAATCGTCTGACACTTCATGGTACTTAGGAAATGGAGCAGCAAATAAATCTGTCTGCACTATAGAGAGTAGAGTAGAACAGCTTTGGGAGCAGGGAAGGAGATAAGAAAGTGGGAGTGCTTGGGCTATGGTTATGTTGTGATGTGTTTTGTGCATTCATACTCCTAAATTCTGGACAAGTCACATCACCCCAACCTCATCATTTACACTGGTTATTCTCGGTTTGAATGAACTCAGTTTTGAGACTTCCTAAAGTAGTTTCCAGCTGGACAGAGATTTTGAGTCTCAGGGGATTTCAGACTGAAACTCTTGAGACCCAGGGTCAAGTCTTGACAGTACGGCTGAAGCTTTACATACAGCAGAAAACACAACAGAAAGCAAAAGCGAGGAAAAAAAGCCTGAAGAGTGAAGAAAAAGAGGGAAAAGAAGAGAAAAATATCTAATAATAATCAAATGAAAGACTTGCTTAGGATAATAAGTTAGGACAGACAGTGTAGGAGACAGTATCAAATGTCTTGCAGAAATCAAGGTAGACTACATCCACTGCTCTCCCCCCATCCACCCAGCCAGTGATGATGTCATAGAAGGCTACCAGACTGGTCCAGTACAACCTCCCCCCAGCGAACCCATGCTGACTACTGCTGCTAACTTTCTTCTCTTCAATTGCCTGGAGATGACATCTAGAACAAGATGGTCCATTATGTTTCCAGGGATGGAGGTGAGGCTGACTGGCCTGTACTTTCTCGGATTATCCTTCTTGCCCTTTTTGAAGACTGGAATGACATTGACTATCCTCCAGTCTTCAGGCACCTCTCCCATTCTCCAAGACCTCTCAGAGATGATAGAGAGTGGTTCAGCAATCACCTCTGCCAGCTTCCTTGGCACACATGGAAGGGAAGAATAGGATGAAGCTATTTACTCAAAGGGTGATGAGGCACTGGAATCTGTTACCCAGTGAAGCCATAGGTGCCCCATCCCTGGAAGCGCTCAAGGCCATGTTGGATGGGGCTTTGAGCAACCTGGCTAATGGGATGTTCCTCTGACAACCATAGGAGGGTTGGAACTAGTTGATCTTCATAGAATCATAGAATCATTTAATGATCTGGGTTGCAATGGACTTTTAAAGATCCTCACGTTCCAGCCCTTATGCCTCAGGCAGGGCTCTACCCGCCAGTTCAGATGCCTGGGGCCCCATCCAACCTGGTCTTGAGCACCTCCAGAAATGGGGTATCCACAACATTTTTTGGAAGCCTGTGCTAGTACCTCACAATCAACTGAGTAAAGAATTTCTTCCTAAAGTCTAAATAAAACTTTCCCTCTTTTGGTTTAGCTTCCCCTTGTCCTGACACTACTGGACTATCTAAAAAGTCAGTCCTCCTCCTGCCCGTAAGCTCCCTTTAAATACTGGAAGGCCACAATGAGCTCTCCTCAGAGCCTTCTCTTCTCTGAGCTAAACAAGCCCCTCAGTTCCTGTTCCTCAATTCTTCTTCATAGGAGAGGTGCTCCAGCCCTCTGATAATCTTTGTGACCCTCCACTGGACCTGCTGCAACAGCTCCACATTTTTCTTGTGCTTCTGACCCAAATTATTCCGTAATTCTATGAATAGTAGAGGAAGTTCAGCATTTCTAAACAGTCAGAGATTTAATCATTTCACAGACATCTACTTTTGATGTTAGATGTCTCATCAGATCACTGGGAACCCCTTTTATGGTCAACAGACAGGAAAAGACACCTCAGTGGTATTTTTAGTTCCACTGCAATCCTTTGAGATTTTGCTGTGAATTGCTGGGTACACCAGAGAGACATACTTAGGATATTATCATTGTAGGACTGGATGTCATCTGGAAAAGAGCCACAAGTACAATCCACAGTGTGGAAAAGAGCTTTTCTTCATTCTGTTTCTGTTACTGAAAAAACGATTAAGAAGCAGCATGACTGGAGAAAAGCAGCTGGAAGCTAATAGCCTCTTGAGCTGTCTGGCGGAAGGTACCGCAGCAACCAGTGGAACTGGAGGTCAGAGAGAGTTAGAAATAAACAAAACTGTAATAAGAGCTGACAGTCAGAGAGAATCTGAGTCTGACCTTAATGTGTAGATATGCAGAATTTAGAATTTAGCTAAATGTTTAAATACCACAGCATTAATTCAGAACTGAAAAAAAAAAATAATTCCAAGAAAACTTAAATGCATTTTTAAACTTAAGAATCGAAAGCATGTTATATGTTATTCAGTTTTAATTTCCCTAGTAAAATTAAGAGATATTTTAGAATTTTCTGAGTATGTGCACTGTTTGCAGGACTGATGGTATGACACAGGGAACTTTGAACTACTACATGTACCTTATACTCGGTAGACTTTAAATATAAATAATTTGCTAACAGCAGATTATTAAGGAAGTTAAGACAGCTGACAAAAGCATCTGAAAACAATCTTAAAACATCTTGAGTGAAACTGAGGCTTTCCTTTTTTCCTTGTTCTGTTAGTGTTTGAACTTTCTCAACAAAACAATTTCCTTATAGGCGATATCTGAGAGCTATATTTGAAAGCAAAGAAAAACAACACTAGGGTATAATAATACAATTAATTGGAAAATGATATCATCTGAAATTCTAATTTACATTCACTTGAAATATCTATCTATCTATCTATCTATCTATCTATCTATCTATCTATCTATCTATCTATTTATCGTATAAGCCCTATATTCAAGGTCTGTATAATCTGAGACTTACAATCAACAGGATCAACCATTTTTCTTCAAAGCGGCTGGAAAAAATTAGCAACAAAATGATATACCTTGCTTCTGAAATTTGTACCCCACCATCTCTGTTTTATGGTAAATGATTGAAATGTAACCTTTGAAAGAGGAATAGAAGCACCCATGACTTCGTACTGTAAAGTGAAGCAGATTGCATGCTTTTATTAAATTCATTTGATGACTTGGCGGGAACACAGATTTCTAGTGATCTTGTTTAATAAATCTCTGTTTATGCTTTTAAAATTAGAGTAGGGCCAAACTGAATCCTTTCTTCTGTTCTTGTCAGGTGTTTTACCACAGGAATGATAGGTTCAGGTTACTATCAAGCAGAAGACTGTAGCAGTGTTGAACTGGTATTTAAAGATGACAATAACTGACAAATAAAAAGATAGATTAAAAAAAAAAAAAAAAAAAAAAGGTAACCAAGCTTATGTTTGGTGCAGCCTACTGATAAGAAATTTATCAAGAAAGGTGAATCTCACTCTGCTTCTTAATGAAAGGCTGCTGACAGCATTAATCATTAATGTATATTTCCCAACAGTTAGCATGGAAGCAAAGTCATGTAGCTCTCATCCCTCATGGAGAACACCACACTACCTTCATTTAGGCTAAGCATCCCTCTAAGTATATTATCATTTACCTTCTTCTTTCTCTTTTTCTTGTCCAATTTAAGATGTTTTTAGAACCTTCTTTTGCAAACTTCTAAGGGAAGAATTTGTGCTTTTGTGTTTCTTACTGTCTACGCCCCCAAACCTGCTGTTTTGGAGGAAACAACTTGTCTATTCATTTTCAGCAACCATTCCAGTTTTATCAAAGAACATTCCCTTATGAAATCCAATCATACTATTCATGGTCTTTATTTTGAATGAAATTACGCACAAACAGCCCATATTAGAGAGCAAGATAATTGCCTTTTGCTAGTCTATTTTATGCTCTGGTACAATCTTCAATGTAACACGCTGGCTTGAGGTAATCAACTCCTTGAAAACTGCCACTGAACCACACACAGCATAATGGCAATTTTTTCAATGAGATATTTTGCAAAACTTCACCTTTTCAGTAAGTATGCTACCTAAATGTGAGTCTGAGCGTTCTGCAATGAGCTCTGATACTCTCTCCTCCTATACATTACTTCTCTCTTTGAATGTACAAAATATGGTGTCCTACAGTAGCTGCACTTTCATAAAGGTTTAAGAGAAGTATTCTGTAATGCACACTTGAATTGTTTGTGGGTCAGGTGAGGGTAAAAGTATTCTCTTCTGAGTTTATTTTCGGATACTTTTGAGAAGGATATTGTCTTAGCTTACCTAATGGCAAAGCCATCAGTGTGCTTGTCAAAGCAAATTAGGTAGTTGCTACGATCTAAAATATATGTGAAACAGAGGCTTTAGATAAAAGGTCAAATAGTGGTTTGAGTGGAGTCTCATTGAAAAGTAGATGGGGTGACTTAAAAATTATGTCCATCTGCTATGAAAATCTGATTTTCTGATGTCAAGTCTTCTGCCCTTTGGGAGCAGAATTCACATAGAGTCTTGCAGCATGGCTAATACTCTGTTTGAGTACTGTTATCACTCATAAGTTATTTGCCTAAAGGTCCATTTTTCACATGAGAAGCTTAGCTTGAAATGTGTGGCTACCTTTTCACTTGGTTAGATTTCATGGCTTATGAGGTAGCTGCTCAAAGGCAGTGGCTGATGTCCAGGGAGAGGTTTCTTTATGGTAGAAGAACTGCTGGTTATAAACTCTCCCTCATCAGTGTAGGAGGTGCATGAGAAATCATTTCAGCACTGCTTGTAATCTGAGGCTTTGCAAGAGCTTGATTGGCAACTTGGGATATGACAACTACAATTAAATTTTCAAGGCTGGTTTTGAAATATTGTTTTCTCAAGAAACACTAATGTAAAATCATGGTTTCATTCAACTTTTGCAAATTGTCTTTAAAACCACTCAACTTTAAAGTATTATTCTGTGTTTATAAAATTAAAAAAAAATCTCTTGCTTCCTATCATTATCACTTATCAAGGAACACAAAACTGTAAAATATATGGATAAATGCAGTTGTAGGAACACATATTTCATGGTGTGTGTTTTCATTCATTCTCAGAAGTTGCCAATTTCATAGAGTGATAGAATGCTTTGTGTTGGAAGGGACCTTAAAGATCATCTAGATCCTAACCCCCTACTTCATCAGCCAGTTTCTTCAGGACTGTGGGATGCATGTCATTGGGCCCCATAGCTTATGCAAGCTCAGGTTCATCAGGTGGTCTCATACTGAATCTTCAATCATAGGTGGAGCGTCTACACCTCTTCAGGCACTGTCTTGTGTCTCAGGAACATGAGCGACTTAAGCAGTACGGAGAAATGATTCTCTGTGAAGATCAAGACAAAGAAACTGTTCAGTACTTTACTTCTCCATTTTTGCTGCTATCAGTTCTTCTACTTCATTTATCAGAGAAGGCATTTTCTCTTTAGTTTTCCTTTTCTGGCTAATCTACCCATAGAATCCTTTGTCATTTTTTATGTCCCTGGCAACGTTCAGCTCCCAGCTATGCCTTGGCTTTACTGATACCATCTCTACATGTGTGGGTAGGGCTCTGTTATTCTTCTAAGGCCACATGCCCCAACTTCCATTGTCTGTACTTTTATTTCTTATACCTCAGCCTGACCTGCAGGTTCTTGCTAAGCCATGCTGTTTCTTCGCCGTTCCTGCTTGATTTCTTACACATGAGAATTGAGAGCTCTTATGTTCAATGAAAAGTGTTGGTTGAGGTCTGCCAGCCCCAACCAGTTCCTTTATCCATAAGGATAATTACCAGGGGATCTCACCCACTAATTCCTTAAGAATCTGGAGTTTATCTCTTCTAAAATTTAGGATGCTGACTTCACTCTTTTTCAGACCCACATGCCTCAAGATCACCGTCTCTACTGAAGCATGATCACTGCAGCCTGGACTGCTTCCAATTAGTTCATCTGTGTTGGTGAGCACGAGGTCCAGTAGTGCTTCTCTTCTGATCAGGCTCTCTCTTACCTCAAATAAGAATTTATCCTCAATACACTCCATGAGTCTCCTGGACAACTTTCAGCTTGCTGTTCTGCTTTTCCAGAAAATATCTAGGCAAATGATAGGCCATTCCATGATTCTATGATGCTATGGTTCTGTGATTCTGTGATTCTATCATATAATCTGGTCATTTATTCAATCATTTTGCAGTATTCCTTGTCTATCCAGGAAGTTTTGCTTCTGTCTGATTTCAATGAAACTTCTGTTTTAGCCATTTTTGCTTCAAAGTTTTTATGTCTATCATGGTTAGTTTATAGGTTTAAAAATTTGCTGTATAAATGTAGGTCAAAAAAGGTCCTCTACTTACTCTTTTCTATAAGATTAGAAATAGGAAAAACTCCATTTTATAAGCTACATTGTTTTCTAAGCCACCCTGTTTTTTAAGTGGTAAGGTTTGACTCTCTGGAGATTTTCCCATTTTAAACAAAGAAATTAATCCACCACAGATCTAGCTCAGAGATTTACTTCTCCATTAAATCAGTTCTCCTCTTTCAGCTCTTCTCTGTTTCTTCTTTTAACTAGGCAATTTATTTCAGACATTGTATTGTCAAGCTTTTCAAATACTACAAGGATTATTTTCCAAAGTCTTGTATCATTTGGGCTCTCCTAGAGTCACGCTGTCTTCAGCTTCTCCCCCTGACTTGTTTGCTGCTTTAAGCTGTTTGAAGCAGGATAAGTTTCATACTTCTTCCTCATGCTGTCTGCATGCCAATATCATCTTCTATCTTTCACTGCTCATTTGCTGAGGCAGCGGAGAGAGCTGTGGTTTTCTTCCTCCTGTGGTGGTCTTGGTTATAGTTCTCTCAGGCAAAGATTTCCTCTCAGAAGCAGGAGATGTTTCAGTCATTAAAACCTCATTTGCTTCTTGCTGCTCACCTTACCAATTTACTTCAAATGGCTGTAAGTAAAAATGCTGTGATACATTTATGCTCTATTCTTCAACAGTATTTTGTGCTAGTGAATGCACTTATGCAATGAAACTTACTTCATAAAAGTGTATTTCTGTAGTGAGAGATTAAAAACCTCATTTATAGCACACAGTGAAATGGCCCACGTCCTTGTTTCAGCTCCTCTGGCCCACAATTGCCACACCAAAGTTTTCTTATGAGGGGAAGAGTTCAGGCAGAGTAGGAATTCACCCTCAAAAAGCAGGCATAAAAATAGATAGGACTGATGCTACATCCACTTTGACAGCTCTACCACCTTTTATCACCCAGAAGCCAACATCTGTCTCCTTTGCTCCTCAGGGAAAAGAAGATCTTACTGACCCAGCGAGAAAAACAGCTATGTTAGTCCTTGTTTTTCTTCAGTATTCACAAAACTCACTGTTGGCAGAAAGGAAAAAGAGGGTAAAACGCATGGGATTATTTTCTCCTCTTATTATGATTTTTTCTTCTTATTTAAAATAATATCATGCAGGTAAATTGTGGTTGTTTGTAATGAGCTATTTCAGGTGAGTGCTGCATTATTGGTCTGCAGCTCAATCAGATTGCTCAGAGCCCCACCCAGCCTGACCTTGATTGCCTCCAGAAATAGGGCATCCACCACCTCCCTGGGCAACCTGTTCCAGAGCCTCACCACCCTAGTTGTAAAAAATATTCCCTATATCCAATCAAAATCTCCCTCTCTTTCAGTTTGAAACCATTTTGCCTTGTCTTATCACAACAGACTCTGCTAAAGACTTGGTTCCTTTCTTTCTTATCACCCCCCTTTAGCTACTGAAAAGCTGCTCTTAGGTGTCCCTGGAGCCTCCTCTTCTCCTGACAGAACTGCCCCCGCTCTCTCAACCTGCCTTTGTAGGAGAGGTGATCATTTTTGTGGCCCTTCTCTGGATGCACTCCAACAGGTCTGTGTCTCTCCTGTACTGAGGACTCCACATTTGGATGCAGTACTCTGGTGAGGTCTCACCACCACAGAGTAGAGGGGCAGAATCACCTCCCTCGGCCTGCTTTTGATGCATCCCAGGATACAGTTGACTTTTTTTTGGCTGCAAGGACATATAGCTAACTCATGTCCGTCTTGTCATCCATCAGTACCTCAAAGTCCTTTTTTACTTCTCAATCCATTTTTTCCCCTCAGTTTGTAGAGATAGTGGGGGTTGCCATGATTCAGGTGTAAGATCTTGCACTCAGCTTTGTTGCACCTCATGAGATTCTCCTAGACACACTGCTCAAGCCTGTCTCGGTCTCTGAATGACATCCCATCCCTCAGCTGTGTCAACCTCAACCCACAGCTTGGTGTCATCTGCAAACTTACTGATGGTGCACTCTATCCCATTGTTGATATCATTAATGAAGATTTTAAGAGGTACTGGTCCCCTGAGGACACCACTTGCCACAGATCTCCATCTGGACATTGAGCCATTAACCACCACTATCTGTCTATGATCTTGCAGCTAGTTCCTTGCTTGTGTATACAGGCAATGCTTTAAGTCTGAGGAGGGCAGCTACAGTAGATGCGTAAAACTACATATCAAAGTTGAATGGGACTAGTTGAGACAGGTCAAGACTAAGCTGAGATTGCTGGCAGAACTGGATCTTAAATTGTAAGTGTATTTTGAAATGTCCTTCAATAGTTTATGCTTAGTTAAAATAAATATCTAGTACTGCAGTTGCCCTAAAGTAGCTGCCAGATTGATTTTATGGTGTGGATAGAAGGCACAGAATAAGGTCAGTCATCCAGTATGACCTGAGTAGGTAATAAAAATGAAAGTTTCATTTTGTCAAACATCAGCTTCACAAATGTGGCTCATTTTACATCATAGCACTTTAGCAAGGGAGGTGGAATCAGTGATTTCTGGAAGTCCCTACCGATCCCTATAATTCTGTAATTCTGTAATTCTTTGTAGCCTAGTGGAGACTTCTTACATCACCAGGTCCAGTAAGAGTGGTAAATTTTGTCCTCTGTTTGTTAGGGCAAATTGGATAGATATATTTTTCTTTTGGTTTTGCAAACCCAAATGAAGATAAATAGGAAGAGGAAATGGGAAAGATGACCCTGGGATAAAGTCAAAGGCTTTAACTTTATATGGTTCTTCCTGATCAGAAATATCTTGGCAAACCAGAGCCAGAGAAGGAGTGAGATGAGGTCATCATCATCTGTTAACAGTGAAGTCCCAGGTGTGAAACCGGAACACCTGCTATTACTTTTTTGCTTCTGTGTCCTTTTCCTTTGCTTTAGGATTTCTTTTTCCCCAAATTTACATTATTTTCCTCCTTCTGAGGAGGAAAAGACTTTGGTTTAGTTAGACAGAGTAGCATCTTTTCAGCACAGCCTAGAATCAGAGAGGATGAAAAAATCTGGCTTAACCTGACTTGGGTACAAATATATCAGAGTCTGAGGTTGCTGATAAGATGTGACAGTCCTCTGCAACAACAAGCAGGTCTGCATCATGTCAGAGCTGCAGATTTTGCTGTGCTGTTATTTCTTTCATCCTTTCTCCTTTCCTTCTTTCACACTTTTAGTCTGTTTTATCCTAAGGAAAGTAGAGAAGATTTCAAAACAGGCAGCAATTTCCACAGCACATTCATGTTAACGAGATTTTCCTGAATGCAGGGTGACTCAAGGAAGCTTTTCTATCCTTATATGGAAAGACAAAGATACAGTTAAAAAACACAACTATTTTGCACCTTACATTTTAAACGTTTAAACTCTGCTAGTTTTGCTTTTCTAAAATAAGAGATGGTTTTAAGATTCATAGTGGATTTTGTTGCTGTTAGACAAGGCACACTGCAATCTCTGGACTCACAACTCTAGCTGTTTGCTGCTGCACAATGACAGAGTAATTTACATATCTATCATTTCACAGTCATGTAGTTCATTGAAGCCTGTGTCACATTTTCTTTCTCTCTTTGGAAGAATAAGGGCCTTCTTTCCCCCTCACTCTTCCTCTGCTTTTGACACATCATTGTACCAGTGTAATGTAACTGTTTTGATCTCTGGCTCTGTGGCTAGGAAACACTCAGGAGCCAGAAGGAAGAATCTGAGCTCTGGAGTGTTGATGTGCAGACTTCTTTCTGTCAGTGACCCTGAACTATATGACTGCTGAGATGCACCCTGCTCCTGCTGGAAGCATCTGACATGGAAATGGCAGCAGCTGCTCCTTCTATTTCACCAGAGATGAGATCTGAGAACACTAATTTGTGGAGGCTTTTTCCTCATCTTTAGTTGAAGAGTCTTGCGATTCTGTCACACTTCCTGACTGTGGGCATAATAATGGGCCAATGATGCTGCAGAGCTGTCAGATCTAGAACAGGCCTTGGAACATCACTTCTCTTCAACCCTCACACTGGGAATCTGCACCACTGGTTAGTATCTGTATGGTGTATTTAGATCTTGTTCATAAACTATACACCATGTACAGGCATTATGCATTATAGGAAGTAATTCAGAGCACAGTAGGGAAAACAAATGCAACTACTAGACTAAAATTGCTGAGGGAAGTATTGGCCATTTGTTCTACACCCCATTGAAACCCCAGAAGTGTCACCAATATCTCCACTTCTGCAAGCTCAGCAATACTCCTGTTTGGCATCATCCCTTTGGCATCTGGTCAGCTTCCACACAGCAGGGTTGGTCAACATGAAGATCTCGTTGGAAATTCCACTCTCCCTCATTTAGGGCACTATGAATTTGTAAAAAAGGTTTTACATTGAGGAAGAAAAGAGACAACATAGAGTTGCTGTTGTGAACAGAGAATGAAGAAGAATAAAACTGTGAGTCCATTACATGGCTGTTAGATCAGAGTGCATAATCTTTCAGATTACATTACTCTTATAGGCTCACTGAAACATTTTTTAATGAATTCCTAGTATACAAATGCCAACAGACTCTTTACCACCGAGAAAGACTGGAAAAAGTAAAAAAGAAATTTGACATCCTTTTGTTTTTCAGAGGTAAAAGTTTATCTCTTTCATTACAGTATTAAAGATACAAGGATATAACAATGTGGCGTTATACTGAGGCACACAAGTATGGCTTGAAAGAGAAACAGACATTGAATATTTTTGTATAAGTCCAGAAGAAACTGAGGCAATTGTATCCCTTCCCTGATACAAAGACCTCTGCTAAGGCATGGCCTCTTTCCCTTTATTATAAAACACAATTTGTTTTTACTGTATCTTTTGTTTGGGAAACAAACAAACAAACAAACAAACAACTAAGCAGTAGGCTTGCTTTAGTGTACATTCCAGTGAAAGATGCTGGGCAACAATAGCAATTTCTCTGCAATTATTTGGGTAAAACTCTTGGATAAAGATACAGTCAGACAATGAACAGTGTCAGAACCATGGCAGTCCAGTTTGTGTCAGCAAGATATGTTTTGGACTGAGCAAAAGTCAGATTGGCAGACACTCATCAGATGAAAAACTGATGAGAGGAGATGCATGCAACTTGATTTATTACTACATAACTGAACAGGATATCAAGACTTCTCAATTTCAACATGTGATGGTTTTATGATTTTTGGTTACTGGTATTCCACATCATAACATTGTGTAGTGGGAGTAAAAGTGTTAACACTTTAACATGTGTTGACATGACATCCTGTTGCTAGATTCTAAAAATAAATCCTCAGAAAAGTTAACCTCTGATACATTTTTAAGTGCTGCAAGTGGCTGTGTACTTTTGGAGCCCACGGGATTTTCTCTCCTTTGCTGTGTATCCCACCTGCATCATTCACTGTTATTTCACCATGACTTCTTGCTGTTATTTCACCATGACTTCTTGCTGTTATTTCACTGTTCCTGATAAATGCAATCACTCCACAGAGCTGCTTTAGCAGCAGACATTACTCCCTCAAAACCATGTGCTTATTCTTTGTGCAGTGAGTAACACTCATAATTAGCATTAAGAATTATTATATTGTTACTTAAGTAGTCAAACTGTTAATGACCTCTCAAAATAAAATGAATGGCTTTATGGGATCTGAAGGTGTTCACCTGAATTCTGAGGGAATGTGAGCATAAAGCTGCCAATTAACCCTGACTTGCTGATAGTTTAAATCAACCTCAACTGCAAAATGTGAAGTAGAAAATATGACGTTCTTTAAAGACAAACAAACACACTGTGGGCTAATCTAGGAAACAACAAGAATCTTGAGTACTATATCAAGCAAACTGATGCAAACCATGGTAAGAAACAGGATTAAGAGGCATATGGGTAAAAATGTGTAAGGGAGTAAAAGGACATTTTCTTGAAGCAGATAGTCATGCCTCAGAGATCTGTATTGCTCCCTGAAAGAGTAAAGGAACAGAAACAGTGAACTGTTTGAAACATTGTACAGGAAATTTCCAAAATAGGCCTATTATAAAAGACTTCTGGAAAATAAGCTGTCATAGTATGAAAAGAAAGTTCCATGCATGGATTAACACTGATGAAAAGACAGATAAGAAGAATAGGAATAATAAGACATTTTACAATGGAGATCAGATGATTTTGCTGTTCAGCACATTCATTAATGATCTGGATAGGAAGTGGGCAGGGAGGTTTTCTGATCTTACAGATTTAGAATAATCAAAACCAGAATTAATGAAAAGTGCTACAGAAAGTTTTCCAAGTACAGGATGCTGGAGTCAGCTGAGATCTGATGCAGTGCAGTGCTGAGAGACACAAAGCAGCAACAGCCGGAAAAATAATCACAACTGCACAAACACACAGCAAAGAACTTGTAGATTATTACCACTCAGATCTCTATGGGCAATACTTATCAACTCTACCAGTGAACTCAATGCTCGGTAGAACTCAAAAGACAAATGCAGTTATAGGATTGAATTGGAGAACAAAACAAGAAGTCATCACTGCAGTAGTGGCCAAAGTACAAATCCATAACTTGAGTTTTGCATACATCTGTCAGCTTTCTTTAAAAGGAAGTTTCTGAATTAGAAAATCTGCAGAGAAGGGTAAGTTTATCAAGTGCAGATGTGTGAAATCATTCCCATATGAAAAAAGATTAGACAGGTTTAGGATTCTCAAACTGAGAACAAAGATGATGAATGAAGGGGAAAAGACACAAAACAGTAAAATTAAAACAAGCTCAAAGAAGGGGTGAATACAGAACAATGCTGTCTTGTGCTGGTCCTGCTTATGATCTGGGATGTTGGGACAGAAGGAAGGTTTTATATGGAAGCCTGAGAGAAAAGATAGAATGCATTAGACTGAAGTGATAAATGTATTTTATGATGATGTCTCTCATGTTCCCTATTTACTTTTTATTTTTATTTTTATTTTTTTTTTGTTTTTGCAGATAGCCTTTCTCTGGGATTGCATTATGAACATTAAGTTCCCCTGAATACTTACACAGACTCCCCTTTTTGCTCATGCTAGGAATGCAACAACCTTGAAATGTGATTGTCATTCCCTAATTCATTTGTGACATGCTGGTACATCTTCTGACAATTATCTTAAAGCTTGTTCTTAGCTCTTGACACTGAAATGTAGGACTGTAGGACACAACTCTCAGCTCTCAAAAATACCAGGTAATAAAGTCATATGCAAGAGAGGATATACACTGGCAAAATCCTGAACCAGAACATTAGCATGGCATCTCCTTCTCCTTGGGATCAAGAAGCCAGTCTTCCCATGATCAAGGAAAGTGCCTGACGTATCACTCTTTGACAGAGCTAAGCAAAGTTCACAGCTTCTATTTAAAAGGAAGTTGGAATTGAATGAAACACTTCTCATCCCTAATAATGAAATACCTGTATAGCTTGCCCTCAGACTTGAGCATCTATCAGACCCTGAAGAAAATTAGAGAGAAAACTGGAGAAAATTATTGTTCAAGCAACTCCTAATTTGCTCAAGTTTTAAAAAGAAGTGGGCAAGGGCTCACAGAACACATGGGACAAACACCTACAGAGACTGAGACACCTTGGGTCTGTGGCCCTTTTTTTTACAGGCACGGAGTAAATGATCAGAGTGGAAGGTCCAAAAAGCTTCAGAAAATACACAGTGGAAAATAATGTACTCAAAAGTTTTGGCACTTCCAGAATTACCTGGATGTTATTCACTGCATCTGAAGTCATGCTGGATCTGTTCTGACTTTACTTGAGTTTCATCCTTTGCTTTATCTTGTGCCACCTTTTCATTTCAAACATTTACAGAAGAAAAATGTGAGAACTTTATTTTTTCTCTTTTTTACTCGCTGTTCTGTCTTTGTCTTCAGTGAGGTGCGGCTCAGTTTTCATGTACAGTAAATTTTAAGATAAATCCAGCTCCTTTTCTGGCAGAGTCACTACTTACATCAGGGCCTCTGTCACTGCTTTTGAGTTTGTTCCTACCTCTTATTTCTCACAAAGTTTGGGAGAAAGTCATTTAAGTCTTGGTTTTCTCTATAGTAATAAAACAAAGAGAATGCAGTGCCTCTATGTTAAGAGCCTGTAACTTTTGAAGAGACTGTTTCTTTGAGCATCAATCAGTCACCATGCATTCTGTTTCCATACAAATGTCTACTGTGCTGAGAAATCATTGCTGGCCAACAAACTGTTTTTCTGTCATCCCTTGTATTGTTGAATTAACCAACTATGAAAGATTAAGTTACTAAATATTCAAAGCTAATTGGTAGTTTGCAACAGAATTAATGTTAGGCTAGACAACAAATTAAACATTTATGTCCTACTAAAGCAAGTAGCACATCATCTTACTGCAGGTAAGGACAGAAGTCCTTACTGATTCATTTAGATTAGCAGGAGGGGGCATGCAGATCAGTACAGTGACATTCATATACCCTTAATCTTTACTTGCTTAAAAAACATCCGTTATGATTTTGAGGACAGTTTATCACCCCCCATACCCTGATGAGTGTGAAGAAGGACCTCACAGCTTGTGTCCCCCAAGAACTTCCATCCCACCTGCCTTGTTGCTCTTTCTGGGGATCTTGGGTAAATGATGGCCTCTCTGCTTTACTCTGGATCATAATTCCCAGGAAACTCATTGCCTCAATTCTGCTGGGTTTCCTGAAATCACTCTTAGCACTAAAAAGGCCTTAAAGTAAAAGATGAAAGAAACATGTTACTCTATTTAAAAATAGAGGGCTACAGCTTTGCTTCTAGGTTATTTGCAGATATCTCACTGTCTAATTTTTTGACAAGGCACTTTAAACTTCCTCAGAGCTGAAATACAGTCATAGCTACGTCTTGTTTTCTGGTGTGCTAATGAAAAAATAAAAAATAAAAATAAAAATAAAAAAAAAATAATAATAATAAATGATATTTGTTTGAGATGTAATCTCTTTTTAATTTCCCAAATTCATCTGTATTTTCCTCTTAATGCAGTTTTATCAGCAGTGTGTCTGGCCGTTCCTTCACTCCACCCAGTTTGCTCCCACCTGCCCCTCACAGAAGCTTGATGCCCCTGCCAAGCACCACAGCTTTTATGATTGAGCTAAAGTGGACCATTGAAGTGGATAAAAAATGTAACCACCCTCAAAATAAAAAATGTTTTAGTGAAAGGGAATTACTGGTCAAGGAGAGAAAGAGAAATTTCCAAAGCCAGTAGGTACAATTTCCTCAGCCAAAGGTACAATTTCTTCAAAGCATGACTTTACAGAGCTAATGAACTTAAATCCACAAACAATTCTCTATAATCTATCCTGAACATTGACTTCCAAAGCTCCTTCCCACACCCTGCAAAGTTTTGGTTAGTTTATCTAATTTTTAATTGCACATTACCACTTTTGCAATATCCTACCCTACTGGCCAGTGTCCAGCTAAATATGTTTTTAAGTAGCAAACAAATTATTTACATCTGGCATTGGACAAACGTATATTTTCTTGTCAGATAAACAGGAAATGCTGAGCCATCCCATCTCTGTGATTGCATGCATTTAAATCTCTTTCTCTGCTCCAATGTACAAATGAAGAATATAAACAAGATTCATTATTAATTCACGGTAAAGCTGTGTGACATACTTGCAACTGTTTCACTTGACCCATTCCTATTATTTTTAGGTTCATTCTCTTCTCTAGATCATCGATATACAGTTAGTATTAAGAATAGCCAGAGAAGTTTCCTGGTCACACAAGTAAGCATCTGATAAATTTTTGAGACTTCAGATGAAGATCCTTTGGTACTTGCACAGCATTATTTAAATGAGCCTAGGAGCTACCCCTTACAAAATTAAAATTAATGTTCACCTCTCTTGAAGAAATCAGCAGTTCAGTTCTTCTGTGCTGAACGAAGAGCTGACATCAGATCTTTTAGAAAGAGAAGCGTTATTAGAGAGAAAGAAGACTTCTGAAAGTTGTAGAAGCTTCAGCATGCTTTTACATTAACTCTCTGTGGGCTGCAGCCAATGCCTGTTTTGTCTGCTTAGAGATGACAAATGAAAATCAAAGAATGTTATAGAAAAGCTGCACTATAGATTTTCTTGACAGCAAATAACAGATAATGCTTCTGCACCACTGCTTTAAAACAACTGTGAACACCATCCATGTGCATCAAATACAAATTACAGTTACAAATTTGAAATAAGCCTGTCTTTGGAGCCAGCAAAACATTATTTCAACAAAAGGGGAAAAATATTCATGCTGTACTGGCTACAAAAGAGCTGTGAGAATCTGTAATAACCTCTTCCTCTGTTACTAATAGATTTAAATTACAGTAATCAGTGCAAAATAACACATTCATTTTAAACATAGAGAACTAACCCTGACCACAAGATCTTGTTTGATCGAAAGAACAATGATGTGGATGGAAATCCATACTAGCTCAGCAGTTCACCTGAGCAGGTCACCCGTTTAGCAGCAATGCGGTGGCAACACAGTAAACAAACAACGCTAAAAGATGGCAAACAGTTCCAGTCTGTTTGAAGCAGAACTCAGTGCTGTGAAAGTTCAAGGGAAGCTTTGCTCTCCAGTGTACAGAGATAATGGGACCCATGTGCAATGTGGTTTGAAAAGAGTCCAGGCAGATTGATGGTTGTCCTGAAGAGTTCAGGATTAGGATTTGTGAAATTCCAGATGAGAGAGTGATATTTAAGAACAAGCAAAGCAAAAAAGCAAAATCAAAACTGTTTTATCATCTTACAGAAAGAAAAATCAAAAGGAATCCAAGTTGCTTGTTAAAATTATGTCATGACAAATTATAAAACTGCAAGTAGTTTTAAATATTCTATTATGTTTACATGGTATCAGAATATATTCCCAGGAATCTGTTAATTAAATCTTGCAGAAGAACAGGAAACACTTGATAAGTTCTGCATTTCAGGGCATTGCTCATTTGTTCTTTTCTCTCATTTGTACATTTCCTTCTTCTGAAGAAAACATCAACAACTAGTTGATGGAATGAAAAGTTCAGGGTAAACAGGAAATTCTTGCATCAAAAGCAGGAAAGTTATTAGCTACACACAAATATGATGTGAAACAATGCATTGTCACAAATGGATTTGCCTATAGTTGCACCCTACCAAAGCCAGATGACCATATCTAACTCCTCATGCAATTTCAGCTGCATCTTCTGGTCTGTCTCACTGCTGTTTCTTTTCAGTCATTTTGCTAGACAACGTGTTCTTATCTGTGTTAGAATATCCAAACAAACAAACAAACAAACAATCAAAGGTTTTATTAAATAGCAATTGCTCATAGCTTTAAAAAAAACTATCCCAAATCGTATCTCTCCTTGACATTCTTTTGCTTTACACATAACATTTAAAACTGTCAGGATTAATGCGATGTAGATGCAAATGCTGGAATGAGCCTTGGAACACTTCAGGCATCTCATTGCTATACAGTGCCCTCACCCAAAGTGGAACTGTGCTTCCATACCAATCTCTTCCAAAGCAGCATGAACCCCTTCATATGCTTCCAACGTCTTTCTCTCAGTTGGAATGTAGTGAGCCCCAGATTCTCTATATACAAAACCCTAAGGGCCAACCTTACATTTCCCCTAGTGTTTTCTGCCAGAGGTTCCAGGTGGTGCCAGTCTCTCCAACTGCAATAGTAGCAGAACAAAAAAAGCACTTCATCTGTGGTATGACTGATACTGTTTCAAACACTTGACAGATAAGACCATTGCCATAACAACAGTCTACAGCCTGAAGACCTGGTCTGAGGAGGGAGACCTGTGGAGACAGGATGGCATTTTTCTGTTCAAAACTTTCCTTTTCAAATGAAAACTTGATGATGGCAAAGCCCACAAAACTAGCAGTCATAGAAAAATGCTTGAGGAACTTCAAGGCATTGGCACTTTAGAACTTCTGGAAACAGACTGAAGACTTCCCCATTTTGGCTTCATCGATGCTGGAAGCTGGACTGGTGAACTCTTTCTCTATCCATCTTTTTCTCTATCACCCCCACTGCTCTGCCTCTATTTTTTCTTTCCTTTTCCCTCATAGTTGCTAAGTAATGAAAGGCTTATTTTGATTTCTCATCAAGTTGCATAGTTTAGTCAGATAGTTTAGATAGATGTAACTGTATGAGTGCCAGTACTTTTAAAATAAATGTGGCACAGAGATTCGCATTAAAATGGATGGTTGTGCTAGGACCTTGTGTAGAATTTCACTTTAATCTAACTGAAGAGATTTGTGAATCTAGATACACCACCTCCCTTCACAAGCAGGATGTGACAGTGGTATAGACCATGTTTTTTATATTTTGTCCTTCTCAGACTGGCCCAAGTCCTACTGAAGTCAAGTACAACAGAAGGCATTAAAAATAGAGATTCTGAGATAAGGAACTGTGCATTAGAACATGACAGGAGCTGTTTGATTTGGAGAAAGGAGTACAATATTCAAAAGTCATCAGTGAATTTTAAGAGTCAGATGCCTCATCACCGTGGACAACTCAAGGAGTAAATAAAGATGCATTTCTCCCAGCACTGTAGGGGCGAGGACAGTAGTGCAGAACAAGAAGTTCAAATCTCTAGTCTTCCAGCAGTCTTGCAGCAGGAGTTTAATCCTGTTGGATCAGGCTACATCAGTCCCTCTAATCGTATCATGGACTATTTTCAGACCTTGCTTCCAGCTGGCAAGGAATGACTAGTGCCCAAACTCCTTACATTTCCTACCAGGCAGTTTAATCTAAAGTTCCTACCAGGAACGATTGCAGCCTCAGGCTCCTAGCTTGGCAGTGCTCAGACTTTGTCTGGAGGCTAGCCTGAGTGTTAACAGAATGGACCATTGCATGTTGATGCTTGTTTCTCTTTGTCTTTCTTGAGTTAATGTTATGTTAAAGTTATGTTGTCACATATTATTAAACTTGGGGTTCAAGTATATTACGTCCATCATACATTAAGCTTTTGCGATAAATTGAAAGTAGTTCTCCCTTTCCTACCTTATTAGGTCTCCTTGCAGTTTAGCCAGCTTTTGTGTATGGTCTCTTTGCTACCTTATGGCTAAGGTGGCAAGATAGATGATGGGAAGCTATAACACTTGGAATGAAATTCCAGAACCAGCAGTATAGATTTTCACTAGCAATATTACTAACAGCAAAGTAGGCTATCTCAAAATCACTCCTTGTTAAATCTAATCTGAATAATTAACTTGAATTTTGCACCACTGAAAATAAACAACAGTTATGTATTTTTAAAAAAAGATATAGATGAAGAAATGGAATAAAATCCTGTTTAAATCCAGTTAAAGCAAGACTAATCATAGTAGTATCACTCTGTCTGCCTTGTCCAACCTACCAATTGTAGCTCTTTGGTGAGACGGCTGTCAGAGGCTCTCTTTTTTCACATGCCTTGTGTTTCAAATTGCATCCATTAGTGAGTACTCCATGCTAGTTGAGCTTGCTAGCTAATGTCCCCCTTGAAGTCCTTTGTCAGCTTCCAGTGGATTTAATCTTTCAGTGACAAATCTTACGCCTTCTTTATCTGGAGATAAGACCTTCCTCTGAAGCAAAATAAACATTTATCCTCTTTTCTGAGATGGAGATATCTTTTTGTTAAATCAGATGCCATCTTCTTTTCCAGACTTGCTAATTAATATCTATTAGCATCAACAGTGAATAAAAGTATTCTCAGTGATATTTTTTGCTACCAAGTATGCGTGATGCATTTGTTATTGTTTGAAATAAAACATAAGGTGAAAGTCTAGTATGGAAAAAGTTGTTCTGAATATATTCTAACATGGAGGTTCAGCCACTCACACATTACATACATTACATGCACTAGTTCCAAGTTGTGCATTGTGCTGGCAGGGTCAGTGAAGGTGAATAACAGTTCTCATTTCTGCCTGTCACACAAATGAATTTGAAGAAGTCTGACACCAGATGGGTGAAAGTTCTGTTTCAGTGAGCAGAGAATCTGAGTCCTCAAATCCCTCCCATGTACAGGTTTTATAAATCTGGTAGAATTTATCATTGTCTGGAAACCATAAAATGTAGCAAGATAAAACAGATAGTGATTATGTAAGTCTGGAGAAAGCAAAAAATTCACAGATAATGTTGCTTTTCTTATTCCCAAGATTTTCATTGCCTAAGAACAGAAAAACAAAAATGAAGCTACCGTCTCCAAAATAGACTTACCAGACTCCTTTTCAGAAGTAAAAAATACTTATTTAAATTCAGAATTTTCAATATATATTAAAAGGAAGCAACTGTTGTATTTTAGAGTAAGCATTAGAGAAACAGATTTTTGGACGGTAATATATGTTTGACCCAGAAACTGCATCATACAAATTCATGGCTGACTCAAAGTAGGATTGTTCTGCAGTGCTTTCATTTGATATTCATTCTTGTTTTTAGCATCAAACATTGGACAATAATAAGTTTGGGTTCTTTTTTTTTTTTTGCATGAAATGCCATCGTTTGCCCTGAATACTGCTGTGTCCCTCTCCAGAGAATAAAACAATAAAACTGTTGAACATAACTCCTAAAATATGATCTAGTCATAAAGTAATATGCTGTTGTCAAAGAATAAGAAGTTCTGTCTATCTAGACTTTAATCTTCCATTAGTATGTTCCTTAAATCTTTGCCCTTCTTATTTACTCAGCAATTAGAAACTCAGTGCATTATCATAATAGTTCTATATTTTTCCATATACTTAAATGCCAGAAAAACTGTTTAATACATTGAACAGTATAAGGGATATGCAGCTAGAAAAGAAAAAAGAACAGGAACGATCATCAGTTAGGCACTGCCTTGCGATATTAAATGTTTGCAAGAATACATAATGAACATACTAGCTGGTAGAAAGTACAAACCCCATGTGTGTATCTTAATTTTGACCCTTCAGGTAAGAGAACAGTCAGCAGTTCTGATCTCTCTCCTAATTATTGGAGCCTGCATATTTGTTTTCCAAGCATAAGCAAAGATGTATTTAAAAAGATGATGAAAACAGTGCTAGGCATTGTGGGGATGTGCAGTGAGGTACATAAAGGGGAACTGCTGTCCCAGAACAGAACCTAGTCCAGACCTAAAACCACTGGGTTTCTGGCCATTGATATGTTAGATGATCCCAGTGTTAAGCTGGGATGGGAGGAGAATGGAAGGTAATAATGGGAGAAAAATAGCACATTCCAAAGGCACACACAGAGAGGAACAACTGCACTGAACATCAACACCAAGTAAGTGGTGTCCAGTTATGCCGCCTTATTTACCTCTCCAAAATCTGGGATTCCTTGGAAGTTCCCATTTATCTACACATTCTTCATGCTTGACATGATTACCTGCATTCAGCTCAGGACACATCAGGGCTATGGACTTGCTGGACTCTTTGGAGACCCTTTACTCATATTTAGAAGTTGACAAACATTTTACTTCTCCTTTGAAGGGGCCAGCTATTTTTTTCTTCTACATTTCTGAACTTGAATGAGTATCACCTTTCCTGTATTTTTAACAAAACTAACCCAGCAAAGGAAATCAGGCTGAATTATACATACTGTTGATTGAAACAGGCATCACTATAAGAAAATAAATAAGTCCATCAACCTAAGAGCTGTATTGAGAAAGATAAAGACCTGATTCAAACACCAAAATCACAAATCAAAGGTAGGAAAGTTCAAAAGACTGCTAGCAAAAGATTTTTTTTTTAATTTTTTTTTAATGCACATGTTTTTTTGCAGTTCCCCACTACCTGCCTTCCTCCAATTTTCCATTAAAAGAAAGCTTATATTTATCCAGTTAAAATTTAGAAAGCTTAGAATACCGCTGGTTTTTGAATGTGCTTCTAGAAGAGGATACCTGCAGAGGACACCGAATTACACATTTTAAAAACAGGTATTTTTATTACTTTAATGGAATAAACATAGTGGCAATGACATGACCGTATAAAACAATCTTTCAGTATGATTTCCCAGCAGAGGTGTTCCTCAGTCATTCCATTTTCTAATTTGAAAAAATTCTTCTCAGACTCCTGCAACTCTGCAAATGTCATGGAACCATTGCTTGAGGCAGTAAGGCAAAGCTGATAATCCCCACGTTAACACCATGTGTAATCATATCCCCCTCCAGCAGCCTTTACTCAGAGGCACTGGTTCAATTTGGTTATTAACATGGACTTGAACTTTTTTCTAATTAATTAGCAGAAGCCATCACACTTCCTAAGAGTTAAATCCTCCATCTGAAGCACAAACAACAAAGACTTCATGATACACCTACAATAAGAAGCTAACTTTTCCCAGAGCTTCTCCTGGAGAAATAATAATCTGACTTACCAGCTTTCTGCTAATTAATTAATCTATTTAACATCACAGTATCATAGAATCACTCAGGCTGGAAAAGACTTTAAAGATCATTGAGTCTAACCCGGACCTAACCATACTACCCTAACTAACAACCCTCTGCTAAATAGTGTTTCCGAGCACCACATCCAAATGGTGTCTAAACACATCCAGGAATGGTGACTCAACCACCTCCCTGGGGAGCCTATTCCAGTGTTTCACAACCCCTTATGAAAATAAGTTTTTCCTGATATCCAACCTAAATTTACGCCAGTGCAACTTGAGGCCATTTCCCCTCGTCCTGACACCTGTTACCAGTGAGAAGAGACCAGCCCCAATCTTGCTGCAAGCACCTTTCAGATACTGGAAGAGAGTAATAAGGTCTCCCCTCAGCCTCCTTTTCCCCAGACTAAACAGCCTCAGTTCCTTCAGTCTCTTCTCGTAGAATCCTTCACAAGCCTTATTGACCTTCTTTGGACCTGCTCCACCAGGAGCACTGGTATATCATCATAGTATCATAGTATCATAGTATCGTGCGAGTTGGAAGGGACCTTAGAGATCATCGAGTCCAACTCCCGGGTTTCGAGCCCTCTGTGTAGCGAAGTGGCACTTCTACCCCTGCGCCACAGGGGGGATTCGAACCCGGGCCCTCCAGTGCCGCAGGCAGCAGCTTAAACCACTGCGCCACTGGGGGCACACAGTGTGTGCTTTACAGAAACAATTCACCCACAAACACAAGGGAGCTCAAACTATAACAGGTAACTTATCTTTGCTCCTCCCACCACACCCTTAAATATTGTTTTCCTCCCACCCACTCAAAAACTGTGATAACAGCATCCATCTCTCCTACAGACTCACAAATCTCTCCTTCCTCTGTCATAGTGTTTCACTATTCAGGACTCAACAAAATGGCCACAAGTTGTGCCAGGGGAGATTTAGACATAAGGAAAAACTTTTTCTCTCAGAGAGTGGTCAGGCACTGGAATGGCTACCCAGGATGGTGGTGGTGGAGTCACCGTCCCTGGCAGTGTTCAAGAGGCATCTGGATGAGGAGCTACAAGATATGGTTTAGTGGCTTGTGGTAGCAATGGTAATGGGAGGACGGTTGGACTGGATGATCTTGTAGGTCCTTTCCAAACTTGTGATTCTATGATTCTATGATTTTGTGACTATGTTTCCTCCATATACATGGGTATCTTATTCAAGCAACATTTTAGTTCAAATCAAATGATTATATGACTAATATACTATCCAGTATTTCTATTTGCATATCAGCACCATGTCTTGGTCACCATGAGCCTAAGTATTTCACTACAGGACTCTACCATCAGCCCCAGCCTCTTTACTTAAGAATCCCTTCCTCCAACAACAAAAAGAAAGGATTGTCTTTAAATATGCATAAAATAGCAATATATATTCTTTTTGGCAGACCAAAAATATTTCTCTGCCTTTAGGGAAAAAAAATCAAACTGAATATTTTCTTCCTCTGTGAGTAACTAAGTTAATTAAAAATTTAGTACTTAAAAAAGTAAAAGAAAATAAGAATTTCAAAATTCTCCCAGGCTCTTCCTGTTTTAAAGCTTTGTCCAATTATTGGGATGGCATAAGCTGACTCTGTGATTTATCAGAACATGTAGAATGCTGCACTATCATTTCAGTTGTGCAGTTATGAAGTGTACTGTATTTCACCCCAGAACATTAGCACTTTAGTTCATTTATAATTCCCCTTTCCTTTCAAGATTCTGTTTGAAGATATCACATCTCCTGTTGAGAGTGGTCACAACCTCCACTCTTTTGTTGCAGTAACATTCTGAGATATTCTTTAGGCTGAATTTTAGCCAACACATTTAAGTACTCATCACTGAACAAAGGGAGATTTTTATGCTTCTTATGCAAGGCTGGGGGAATTTAAAATCAAATTATTGCTGCTGTTCTTTATAGCCAGAGGTTGAAGAAACCTGTGTAATTGCATTTTCCCACTAGCAGGAAGTTATATGAATATCTGTAAGCTTTTTTTTTTCCTGTTTTGATGTCTGAAGTATATGCAGCAACATATAAATTTTGATATCACATTCAAATACGAAGTTACAACACAAACACAGAATAATTTGGGTTAGTATATTTTCAGGTATCCTTTTATTTTATTTTTAATATTCTTGACCATTTTCTTATTATAACTATTCACTGATATGTAAGAGAGGGAGATGATATGGCACAGCCAGCACAGCTTCATGAATGGCAAGTCCTGCGTAACCAACATAGTGGCCTTCTATGATGACTTAACTACATAGGTGGACAAGGCAAGAGCCACTGAAGTCACACATCTGTTCTTCAGTAAGTTCTTTGACATGTTCTCCCATAACATCCTTCTATCCAAATTGCAAAAAGATATGGATTTGATGGGTAGACTGTTCAGTGGATGACAAACTGGTTATGAGGCAGTACTCAGAGGGTGGTACTCAGAGGGAGATTTAGATTGAATGCAAGGAAATTTTTTTTACAATAAGGGTGGTGAGGCACTGGAGGCACTGGAACAGGCTGCCCAGTGAGTCAGATGATGCCCCATCCCCAGAGACATTCAAGGTCAGGCTAGACAGTGCTCTGAGCAACTGAGTCTAGCTGCATGTGTCCCTGTTCATGGAGGTAGATCTAGACTAGATGGCCTTTAAGCATCCCTTCCAATTCAAGGAGCTGTATGATTCTATGAAATTGGTGAATCAATTCAAAGGCCATTGTTTTATTTTTCTTAAAGCCCACTAAACAACGATAGTGTTTTCTTAAAGTAAATAATCACAATAAAAAAAAAAAAAAAATCACTGAAAACTTCAGCGAAATTTGGGGTATGTTTTGTACAAGTATACACAGAATGCTGAAAAAATCTAGAATACCCAAATAATTTTCCTTTAGTTCTACTTAGTTCAGTGGGATGGATTTGCTTGCTATTTAAGCAATCTGGTTTATGTTCCCTGAGAAACACATCTGTTACAAATACTTTGGAGAGACAAAAAGATGAAATTAGTACTACTGAGTGACAATTATCAGTTAGTCTCCCAGGAGTAATTTGCTCTTGTAACTTGACTGAATTTCTAAATTGATTAATTACATACCCTTAAATCTACTTACTGCTTACTCTGCTTCCATTACTGCAATATTTGTAATGATACAAATACATTCTTACTATGGTTCTGTGCAGTCTGAGTTCCATCTCAGATTTCTTACTTGTCATGCTCTGCTGCAATTTGCACAGCAGAGAGTTATTTGGCAGATAAACAAATATACTGAAATTATTGGTATACAGAAAGCTTGTATTACTCAACATTTTTTTAATATTTAACTTCTTTCATCCATATCCTTTTAAACCATGTTTTCTATCCTCTGTGATTCTTTATGTATATTGTAAATTGTTTCAATTTCAGCACTCTTGTATTTCTCCTGTCAGTCAAAAATTTCTTCCACTGTGGCCCAGCGTAGCTCTCTTGGAGCATGAGAAAGTTTGAAATGTCTATATCATTCATATGCGAGTTTAGAATCCCTCTAATACACCCCAAATAACAAGCAGTTTTCTAATTTTTCTGACTTTGATAGAATTTACAGATTTGGTTTTATACATGACCCTTGACTTACTTGTGGTTAACATTTATGCATAACTTCATTAGGCATGTTAAAATCCCTAATGTTTTCCTAGATTCCAAGCAGTGCTTTCTTTAAAAACCACAACATGTATCCAGATCAATTCTTCTCAGTGTTTTATTGATTACCCAGCACCCCAGGATCCATAGCCTGCATACTTCTACTAACTGCCTAGCCTCAAGCTCTTGACACTTTGTGAGTGAGAAGCCAGGTCTCAGTACTATAATATAGTCCAGAGTCTACATTAAAGCAGAACCTACAATTTGGACTTTTCCAGAATAGTATTTTGTAGGTGAGACAAAAGTATTTGTGTGTTCATTTAAGTACAGGGGAATGCTATTTTACATATTTTACTTATTATTTATTATTATTATTATTTCAATTATGTGAAGCTCTGCAATGGCTGATCTTGTTTCCAATACCCAACTAAGGAACTGGATGTGAACACACATATCACTAAAAAATCAATGAGGATTTCCATGTGCATATCACAAAGACTATGCTAATTTTTTATTTCTTATTATTTCAGAATCGGTTTACTATAAAAAAGGGATGTTCCTTCTGTCTTTGGCAGTAAGCTAAGACAGAGGATATCAGACTGTACTCTTAAAGTCCTGATCGCTTCTGTCTGTTCAACTCAAATGTCCATAAAATCTATTTTTAAAAAAACAAACTGTTTTCCACTTCTTTCCAAGCACAACATACTAAAATTTATCAGGAATTTTGAGAAATGTCAGTCATGCTGCATGACATGTCAGGAAGGGGATATATGGATAGAGGAAGTTGATTTCATTGTCTGCTATAGCTTGGAGGTTATGCTACATCTGCTTTTACATGTTTCAAATAGTTGAAGTATGTGCGAAACTTGAAGACTGGCAGTTTACAGTAAGTTTTTTGCAAAACACAGTAAGCCTTCAAATGGAATAATTCATCAAGAAAGCCTTCTATGTTTCTGTTTCTTATTCATAAAGAAAGATAATCTGTTTTATCCTGTCACAATAGATACACAGTCACGAATCTCCTTCCAGGTATTAACATCTGTGATATCGCCTACAATGCCATTATTATTTAATGTTACAATTGTATCATAGTTAAAATGCAAGAATCGAAACACCAGCACTGTGATTAGTCTAGCCTTCACTGCAAGAGATAAAGAAATTATTCCTATTACTCTATTATTATTTGGTATTAGTACTTGTGTGCAGATATTTGCATAAAGCTCTCATTTAGCACTGCAGTGATCACTGGATAATTTACAGTAATATTCCTCCTGCTACTACAGCTTTCAGGCCACTGCAGGCAAAAAGGGAAGGGCCTCTGCTCTACAGGAACCCAGTGAAAGACATTCAGGCAAATTTCCACTTTCTGCAGTGTATTAAAGCATCCGCACAAAAGTTATGGGGTATGGTTTTAATAGAAAAATAAAATAGAGTAGTACATTGAAAACGGTGTGCTTAGAAAAGGTATCCACAGACAAAAATTAAGCATGCCTCAGCAGATCCTGTATCTGTGAGTCTGCATGGTGTCCACCAGCACCTTAGTGAGGTCTGCAGCAATCTTATAGCACTGAATCAGGAGTGAAGTGCTTCACAGACACATCACTCCATTAGAAGCACAGTGATTATATTTCTGCCTCTGTAATAAACTCTGACTGAATTACTGATCAGAAGAAGGGCTGCTTGACTCTTGCCAGGAAATCTTTTTCATGACATTTGCTCTCCACACTGCAGCTGAGTGTGTTTCAATTACTTACTAAGAAAACTGTGCCGGCTTAAAAGAATCTCTCTGAGCTAGAAATATGGACCCAGTTGGAATGACAAACCTTTCTGTCAGGTTTGTTTGGAGCAAGGCATTACTGCTTTCTCCTATTTAATTAAAACTCTTTTCTCTTAAGATTTGATGCCCCATCGTGTCAGGGTAACGTAAGAGAAATCAGCAATATGCCCTACGGAAAGACATTTCTTTAAACTGTCCTGTCGTCTCCTGCTGGCATTTATTTTGCCAGCAAAGCACCTTGGAAAAGAAATTCCTATGTTTAAAGCAGAGGCACTAAACTCTACTGGTCAGCAATCTGATGAAAATACAGGTGTTTTTTTTCTCTGACTAAATAAAAAAAAAAAAAAGCAATATTGCTGCATTTTATTATTTTTATTTTTTTGTGCACAATGAGCGCAAGTCAGATGCATCTTTATTTTCCTCCCTGTATTTCTAATTTGTTGAAGTACTCTTCCCTTCCAAAGTTTGTCACTGCTTGCTCAGAAAGCTGTCACACATTGTGCTGTAATGAATGACCAGACCTCTGGAGCAGCAGGCTGAAAATTTAATACATCCTGGGATTATTCTCTGGTTGTACCTCATTATAAGTGCAAGTCCTGATTAATTCTAACTGAATTCTTAAATCTGAGTTGTTAAAGGATGGACAATGCTTTCGAGTTTCTATTCTGACAGAGTGATGCAACGACATAGGGACAAAAATGACTGTCCAGGATCTAATGTTCAGTTCATTGTTTCTTGCAGGAGAAAAAGAAAAGTACTGGAACAACATATAGAGACAGTGTTTAGGATGGAACTTCATACAGTAGTAAAAGATTGTGTGCCCCAGTGGCGCACGCTGGTAGAACTGCTGCTTGCAACACTGGAGGCCCGGGTTTGTATCCCCCCCTGTGGTGCAAGTGGTAGAAGTGCCTCTCTGCTTCACTAGAGGGCTTGAATCCCGGGAGTTGGACTCGATGATCTCTAAGGTCCCTTCCAACTTGCACGATACTATGATACTATGAAAAGATTTGTAGATGAAATTACAGGTCCAGTTATCACAGCCTTTGGAAAATGTGATTTATGGAAGGAAATCCAAACATTTGAATGGGATGATGATTTGGATGGATCCAGCCAAAAAAGGTTCATAAATCAACCAGCAAGGGGATTAATATACTTTGCAAGATGCTTCTGTGCTTCTCACACTGGCCTGTCACCAGCACTTGAGCGATGGTAAGGGTTAGCTAGAAGGCATTCACACCTACTAGCCAGTGAAGGAAGCTGCCCATGATATGTCTTTGGTTGTGACACTGGCTCTTCCCAGAAGGGTGAATGAGAACTCTGAGTAGACAAGCTTATCCCAGGCATTGCTATTTAATTAAAAGTATGTCTGGCTGTGGACACATAGGCTGTAGTCCTTGCATCAAAGTAGTAGGCGGCGGAAGCTGAGTGCCCAGTCATTTTTCAATTCTTTTAAAAAGTGATTGTTTCACAAGTCAGCTAATAGTCTGCAGTCAGAATAGAATGAGCAGCATTTTCCGCTGTGAGAGATACACATTCCAGTAAGAGACAGGCAATGGATGTTCATAAGCAGGAAAAGAAAAATGACGATCTAACACAATAAATACCGTACAGAGAAAAGGGAATTCTGGCAGTTTTGAAAATTTCTGCATCATTTCACTGCATGGCTTTGATCATTTTTCAGCTGCCAGAAGTTATCTGATTGTGTCACACTATTTGCAGAATATGTGTCTCTTGGCATGTATGTTAGTTGGTTAGTCAACTTAGTTGGGTAAGTGAAACAGTTTCTCATTTTCTCTGATCCTATGGGATTAACAGACAAACAGATGATTGTGAATGACATATATGTATACGAAATGGCTTCCTCTCAGTTACTTGCAAGGTGATGGAGGTTCCTAAGGAAATTAAATGTGACACTGGGGAGGATATCTTTCCACTTCAGAGAGAATAGAAGCTCTAGCCTGAAGGATGGAGATCACCAACAATTTAGAAATTTAACTGATTTAACACCACACGGTTGTTATCAACATGGAGGAGTTCACTGTGATCTTTATAACACAGCCTTACCCCATCAAGGTGGGTTTTTAACCATTTATCTTCCCATATTACATTAAGGTAATGTAATATGGAAATAAAAGGAAAGGTTTTTTATTTTGCATTAAATACAACAATGTAATTCCTTGTTTATATGTTGTGTCATCCAACCACATCCATTTCATCTCTAATGAGAGAGCTTTTTAGAAAAGTTTACTAATGTTACCGGTAAAAGTGTGTAACAAGAATTTTGCAGCATATGCCCTGTGAGCAAGAAGAGTTGGTTCACTTTAAAATTATTGGCACTCTTGAGTATTTTCAGCTTATTATTTTGCTTTGTTTATTTTTGCTTGTATAAATTGAATTACATGAAAATGATAACTGATTATGAAAATATTTGAGAAGTAAAACGTTACTGAAAACTGAGCTAGGCTGGTATTTGTTTAAGATTTTTGGAAATATATATATCTATACACCAGGGAAGCAAAGAAAGAAAAGTTAAAAACACAGCGAGAAAATCAAGTTTTTAAAATATGGAAAACCATTTCAAGGAAATCTTTTGTTTGGTAGTTTAGAGAGTGTAGGTAAAAGGATACACAAATGCCTGGAGATGCAAGAGTTAAAAAGAAGAGCCTGAAAGACAATAAGGACAAAAAGGGGCCACAACAGCGTGGAGTTGAATTTTTCACCTCTTTAATTAAGGTCCTGTTCTCCTCTTTGGTGCATTCTCTTTGCTACATGGTTCCCCATTTTTATTGTTTTGCACCATCTTTCCCAATCTGCATCTCCTGATGCCAGGTTTTTCTAGACCACCAGCATTTCCTAGAGGGAAAAGAACAGAGGTGCAGGTGTGCTGTGCGGCATCATCTCAGTCTCACTGCTAAAGGCAAACACAGGTGGTAGACCTTTGTGTTCCTCCTACAACGACACCTTCCCTGGTACAAGATATCTTTTATAAAAGATGTTTCCCAGACTATGAAAGACTGTGTTACTTCTAAACATGATGGAAAAGAGGAATTTGGACAAACTGAAAATGCAAAAAAAATGGCATAAGGTAAATTGTGTGGCTTTCAGCACTGAGTATCTTAGAGCTATTTAGAGACCATTTTTGATCCACCACCATTTTCATCCTTCAGCACATCCAAGAATTTTCTAAAATGGGACCATGGTTCAGTATCTTTTGCTTTTCAAAATCTTTTACTGATACATAACTCTAATACATTACAACAGTTGAGTTTCCATTCTGTTTCTGGGTTGCAGAAAAGGGAAAGGATTATATTATCTGGGCTGCCTCTTAGTATCTAAAAAACATGAGTGAGCACCAAACTGTTTTACATCAATACCTACTGCTTGCAGTGTGCACTTTATTTACCTACATATTGAATTTATTTTTCCTAGTCCTCATGGGTTTGCTAAGCACAAAAACTATTTATCTACATCAGCCCTTAAATGCAATATTTCCATGTAAGTTTCCAGATAGAAAGGAACATAAGGAAGTAAATGTGTTCAGTGTTTTGAAATGGATATATGAATTTCTACCATTCAGCACAGATTTTCCATTTCTAGCAAATTAAATTTTATCACCTTTAGAACTGGTGTTATACCAGGCTCAGACATAA
This sequence comes from Excalfactoria chinensis, assembly GCF_039878825.1. Taxonomy (NCBI): domain Eukaryota; kingdom Metazoa; phylum Chordata; class Aves; order Galliformes; family Phasianidae; genus Excalfactoria; species Excalfactoria chinensis. The sequence goes on along the minus strand of NC_092827.1, from coordinate 29,480,110 downwards.
TCCTTAGGCCCTGGTTGGCTGCTAAATAACCAGGCAAGAAAGAATTTTCAGACAGGTCTGACAACAAACAGGAACTTCATTATTCCTGCAAAAAGAACCACTACAGCCATGAATTTTATTTTATTTTTATTTAATTTGAACTATACAGCTCAAACTTTTCTCCCGTGGGAGTTTTAATAGAGGCATTTTCAAATCTTTAGAATGAAAGTGGAGAAGAAGTAAAAATTGTACAGGTTTGACAACCAGCTTGGGAAGCCTGAGGAATTAATGCACTTGTCTGTCCTTCCTCTTTTTCCTGAGTCTGATGCTGGAAGAAAAATGTTCCTGCTCTGAAGAGAAAATGTTATCTAATCATTAGTGTTTTAGTGTGCCCCATGGGCTGCAGAGATTATGGATGCTATTCTGTCACCCAAATGTCAATACTCAGGGACATTGGAATGCTTTAGCTATCCTTGTGTGCAGTGCTGTGAAAGAGTGTAGGTCTTGTGTAGTTCCTGCATCTATTGGGTCCACAAACATGCAAATGTTCAGAGCATTCGAAACAGCTTTCTATCTCTGGGCAGTGAATTTAATATGCTACTAACAGTAACAAGACCATGTATGCCAATTTCTCATGTAGACATACATCTAGCTTTTTTATTTTTCTTCAGATTCAGAACCTGCACTGGAACAAACCTGTTGTCCTTATCTGGACAAACTTATTTTCATTGTATTCAGCAAGGGTGTTAAATAAACAGTCCAAGATCAGACTTCATGATGTGCAAATCTCATGCAGGGGGTTTGGTTATGCATACACTAGAGACAAATAGAAATTGCCATTCATTGCCATTCATTGGAATTCATGTCTTTTCAAAAATGTTGGTACTTCTGAATAAGTCTCCATGTAATGAGAGAATAAATTTGGGATTAACAAAATTGTCCTTGCAAACAAATCCATGAAAGCAGAGTGATCAGAGGCCTTTGTACATTACAGAAGTGCATTTCTAAATGCATATTAAGACATTGTGGACCTTAATGAAAAGAGATCTAAAATTAGGCCAGTGTATCAGTCATTGGTGTATGCCACACAACTTATATCACAATGTGTTTGTAGCCTGTAACTTGACCAATTTAAGTATAGAGAGGTGCTGCTAGCATTCCTAATATATAGCACTCCAGTGTAGGTCAGGATGCAGTGGGCACAACTAGAAAAGCTGGTAATTCCATTTAAACCTAAGAGAAAAGGTCTTACTGTGAGAGTGGTCAAACACTGGAAAAAGTTGCCCAGAGATGCTGGGGATTCTCTATGCTTGGAGATATTTAAAATCGACCCTGAACTATTTGCTCTATGTGGCTTTGCTATGAGTAGGGAAGCTGCAGGGGGTGATCTTCAGAGGCTCCTTCCAGTCTCATTGTTCTTGTGACCCTGAGCTGGAGGCTATTTCTTGAAAAATATTTTGCAATCTATACGAGATGATGAAAAGTGCTTTATAGCCACATGTGGTTGGGGATGGTGTTGTCCTCCTGATACACATGTAGCAGAATCCAGCTTTCACCACACATTGGTGATCTTCATAATTCAGCAACCTAAACCAGCTAATGATATAAGTGCTCCAGTGGCAGAAGCCCATTTCTACTCATTTGATATTAGGTACAGGCGCAGTAAAGAACTGAAGAATATACACTGATGGGATGATATTTCTCTTTGATGTGAAAGATGTAACATTGTGTTTGCTTGTCTTCAAAGCAACAGTCTGGAAATTAAGACTGTGGGGAGTACTATGGGGTGTATTCAAGTCAGCTGATTCTTTGAGTGTCTATATGTATATATATTTGTTTTAATACCAGATGGATAGAGAGTTAAGCTTCTTGCTGTGCTGACGTTCTGTACTAATGAAAACTTGATAAAGGATTTTTGCTGCTTTAGTGGCAACTTGTGCAGGAAGATTTAACAGCTTTAATTTGTTTTAGATTACAGAAATATTTTCATTGAAACAATGTAAAAAATTATAGTTTCTCTTATCACAGAATCACAGAATTGTAGGTGTTGGAAGGGACCTCCAGAGATCATCCCCAATTAGGAGATGTTTATTCAGTAATCATACTGTTGAGGACTTGTTTCTGAAGGATGCCAAATCCACAGCAATGGAAACCAGTGTCTTCTCTTTGCACGGACCAGGAAAACCATGAGGGCTTTATTATTGTCTTACACATGGGCTCAGCAAAGTTATCCTCCTGTTCTGCAGTTTATCAGGTTACATTATCCCCTTTATAAATCTGTGTCTTCTGCTTTATCAAACTCTCTATCATTGCTCATTTTTCCATTCACTTCCTACTACTTCTGGAATCAAAATTGAAATTTGCTGTGAAATGCCTTGCCATCACTTTTAGATTCAAAAGCACATCCACATTCCTGCATTCCTGCAATACTAGAGCAGGTGTTGATACATTATCTATACCTGGCGCCTGGCTCTTTTACCTAGTCACTCTCTCAGTTTTTCTGTCATTGCAGCTGTGGATCTTCTCTCACTAGCTGACTAGTCCAGCTTGAAGTTCACTGGTGAATTACATCTATACATGCCTCCACATAAGTATAAACTGTCTAGAAAAGTACTACTAGTAGTAGTGGTACTACTACTAAATTAATTAATTAATTAAATGCCTACTCCCACATAATCTTAAACAACATAATTAGTTTGAAGTTCCATATTCTCCCCAAAACTCAATGGAGAACAGCGTCCCACTGTGCTTATGATTAAGAGCAGTGACTATTCTGAAAACAGAAGTTTGGATTTGTTCATGAGGGGATAACATCTTTCCAGTGCCTTTGGAACTGAGCAACTGGGGACTCACGCTGCAGGACATTTAACATTTTGATTCCAGAAAGCACACTTTTATCAATTATTTAACACAGAGCTGGATTTCTGACCTTAAAGACCTTTTGAAGAAGTTTAAGTATGGCAATAACAACACTAATTTTCTGGCTAATCAAGCAAGCTGGTGGGTAAAGATCATTTAAAAATCAATATTAATTTAAGTGTACTTTGGAGATCAGTTCTTTGGATTTAGCACTCAAAATGTACTCCTAAATGTTAGCACAAAGGTTATAAGAAGTAATAAAATGTTGAAAGAATCCATTTAGGCATTTACATTTATATGGTCTCCACCTTAGGTTCTGGAATAAAGGAAGTTTTGTACCAGAAAGATAATTGATGGTCAGAAATTGATCATATGTACTTTGTGAATGTGACATAGGTCACAGTTCTACTCTGCTTCCTACAGGAATTCTCCCCTGGATAGAGAAGCCAATTTTATTTCATATGTGAACTCATAAAATAGTGGAGCAAGATCCACTCACATGTTAAAGAACAAGCTGAGCCATAGTGTTAGTATAAAAGCCCGTGAAGAATGAAAGTGGTAACCATAGAAGTTATATTGTCCCAAAAAAGCAGAGCTGAGCTGAGATCTAGCAGCTTTGTTGCAACATTCATTCAAGGATGTTTATAAGTTCACTCCTGAATTAAGTGACTTTGGAAGGGGTTTATTGGCCTGTTCCTTTTGCCATTCTATCTTGAATTTGCATGTACCAACCTTGTAAAATGATAGGTCTCTTATAACGTACTACAAGAATAAATGTGTTTTCTCAAAGAAAATGAGTCTTCAGAAAAATGAAGTTTTTGTTTTGTTTTGTTTTTTAAAGAAAAAACATTCATTTGCACACACCTTGTACAAGGCACAAAAGAATAAGTTCTTCCATTCATTGTGGAGTTCACTAAGTGATAGCTTAGACTGACCACTTCTTTGCTGTGCTCAGAGCTTTCTCCTGGAGCTCTACTTCCTTTGGTTCATCCATTTCAGTCCAGCTTCAACACTTGAAGGCACAGGATTCATCTCTTTTTTGCACAGACAGCTGTACATAAACAGGAATATACCTTTTCTCTATTCACGTTGATTTCATAACCTCCTCATAATAACAAACATGTGATGGCATAGGCCTAAAATTACTTGACCTTTCACAAAATAGTATTTTGTGCTTCATTTTCTGATGATTTCACATTTAATGCATCTTGATTTTAACATAAGTGTTTTCATAATCAGATGTTTAAATAGGAGTTGGGGAATTTGGGAGTTGGACTAGATGGCCCTCAGAGGTCACTTCCAACAATAAGGATTTTGTGAATCTCCATTTCAGGAGGTTGTGCTCCTGGATTCAGAGATGATGCCTTCATTTAGGGGTGTGGATCTAGATTTGAAGCAGAATTTGATTCATAAGTCTTACAGCATTATTTCAGGAGCATTTCATACAACCTGTCAAAATCCCCACTAGTTTCTGGGAATGTAGATGTGAAGAAGCATTCTTAAAATCTTACTTTAAAAAACTTTTTATCATACAACATATTGCAATCCTTTATCAGCTCTTATAGCCTGCTGGTATTCTATACTTAGCATCTCACTTATATGTAGTAGTATGATCAAAAGATGTATATATTTCTTCATTCAGTGTTTTTTTTTTTTTTGTTTTGTTTTGTCTTTCAGAATAACAAATTAAACTATGCAGTCTCTTTTTTTCCTTTTTTTTTTTTTTTTTTTCTTTTTTTCCTTCTTTTCATATGGAGGATAATCTAGCAAAAACTGACAGAAAGTGAACTACTTTTTTCTAGTGCCTCATAAAAGAATCAGGCTGCAGTATCTGGCACTTCAATAAATAATTTCTCACTGAGGATATAGAAAAAAGCACTTTTCTTACATGTTATTAGCTACTAAGGACTGATGCACAGAAGAAGAGTTTTATATTTCTTTTCAGTAATTGTTAGAAATTAAAATATTCCATGGGGTCTCTAATTTTAATATTGATTTTCTCTTGTCTGAAACTTATCCTCTTTTGCTAACTACCAATTTAATTTAATCTGAATACCACAGAGGTAATTCAAGATGTAAGTATGATAAAAGTATTGAATTCTGTCAACATTATTTCGTATTCTCTGTACAGCTTTTCAATATGCCTGGAACCTTCAGAGAACTGCTCTTCATGATTTTCCATTTTTTCTGCAGAAAGCCATTCCCTAAGGAATTATACCCTGTGTGTGTTCAGGCCTCAAAAGGACATCCTAACTCCTGAAGTAGCTATAAATTTCACATTTCCAAGGTCAATTTTTACCTTTAGCTCTAGCACAAATGCACTGCTAGCGTGAATGTTTTATCTTACTGAGAGATGTGAAGTTGGGTTACGTGATTTCAATCTACATTTCCTCTTTAGATTGGTTAGCATAATTAGTACACAGTAACTGACGTGCCGATGTCCAGTTACCAATGGAAAATGTTCTACTCAAGAAGGTATAAGGTGATAAACTCCACAAACACTACAGCTGTTCTCCTCAGTTTCTGGAAATGTGTATGCTTTGTTCCTTTGGAGATTTGTACAGTTTTGCTCTGCAGGATTCTACAAAATATTTTCATGCTCTTTAAATTACTGAACCATACATGTTATCCTGAATGAACACAAAGTACAGTGAAGATAATGAAAATATGACACCTGATAGAAAAGCTGAACAAAATATTAATACCATGTTTCATGTGAGGGTCTAAAAAGATCCAGATCCTAATCAGTAAGAATATAATTAAAATATTTTTTCTTAAAATGAAGTAATATAAAGGACAAACCTTTCTCCAAAAAAGTAAAGGATAGAGCTTAAAACTCTTGTGCTAATTGATGTAAAATAATTTTAAATTACAATGTGGGTGGGTGAAATATCTATTCATTAACAGTTTATGAAACACTATAGCATCTTTAGGTCAACAGAAGTAATCACGACTTTAATTAAAGATTTCTTTTAAACCATATGTGCAGAGAATGAAAGAAAATGGTTTGTATTTTCCCTAGAAAGCCAAGTTCAGCAGACACATTTAAAAAAAAAAAACAAAAAAAAAACAAACAACAAAAAACCCTTAATTGATGTTGAATTGTTCTGGAATTGCAGATTTTACAATGTCTGATTTCCACAATCAGAATTTGAACAGAAATGCTTTCAGGGCATTCAAAACACACCATTTCTTGTTGAGACTTAAATGTAGGTCTGAGATTTACTTCCTTGTCAAGAAAAACAAATCCAAGAACTTATGGAAAACAGTTGCAGAAGAGATGGCACCACGACAGCTCAGGCATAGATAAACATTAGGAACATTTTCATGTTTCTGTTTCTCTGTACTCATTTTTAACCAAGAATACTTCTATGAATAGCCTTGGGGCACCGCTAGATGCATTCACATCTGAAGAAGAGACAAAAAAAGCTTCTGTTCAAACTTGCTGTTTCATTTGTCTATTGAAGTTGTCCTTTGCAGCAGATAGCTTGGAAGCAAACAGTTCTGGCAACTTTGCATCCAGTTTCTCCTGCTGTCCTCACCAGACAGCTGCCTCATGAGCTGAGGAAGAAAAAGCAGTGTTTAGCCACATACTGTTTAATGAAGGTCTGCGGCCCATTGTTTTCTCTGTTGGATGCAACCACACCAGAGGATCATGGTATTTAATTTGAAGTCTACAGGATGTCAGTATCTGTTAACTAGGTCTTGGTTCATGCCCTGCTGAGAACTCAGTGAGTTACCTTGCAAAACCAAGTGTGGTATTTTGCTTTGATTTCTGGGCAAGAAACAAGTACTGTCAGTACTGTGGCTGAGAAGGGCTTCATTTGTCTCCAGATGAAGATATAGAAGAGTTTGCATGGTGGATTAAGTTGAAGAGTGTTGTAGCCTTTTCTGTCAAAAAGATAGCATGGAAGATACTATCTTTTCTAGGAAAGGAAAATAATTCATGGGTTCTATAAACTCAGAAGTTAGCTAAGAAATGGTCCCATAAGGCAAGTTGTCACGGAGATCAAATGATTTAAAGAAGTGCTTTGTCACACATAAGAATTGAAATCAGGAATGTGGAGGTGGAAATGCAAACACAGACTGACAGTCCAGAGGGAAAAGATAAAAAAAAAAAATAGAGAAGAAAAGATTCCTGTAGCACAGCCTACTCAGCCTACTTGTCTGTTACTCAGAGAAAAAAATAAGCATTCTAATGGACTCTTTTAACATCTGGATAAATGTTGTAGCTTACATGTGTTCATATTTTTTTATGCTGGAAAATTATAGTTTTAAAGCCTTCCTGTTCCCTGGAACAGGAGCAGTAAATGCAGCTGCTTCGTACCATCCCCTGCTTCAGCTTTAGATGGAAAGTCCAACTTCTTTAAGCTGAGGAGCCCACTCAGAGACTGAGGCAATCAGGTGAGAAACCTCTCAGAAGCATCACAAGAGAAGGGGACAAAAGTACTGGAAAGTTAATCATATGGAAGATGAACAGAGACAATTCCTTGGCACTAAAAAGGGAAGGTAAAGTCTGAGCATCCTCTTAAAATGAGAAACAAAGAGGATCAGTAGGAAATATACATATATATTTTTTTCAGACATGCATTTATAATAATTACATTACCATTCTAACTTATTCATGTCACTCAGAAAATTTGCTCATATTTATGTGTGGACTCTGAAAAGTCTTTACTTCAAAGTGTCATCAGATCTTTTCCTTGGCTGCTCTCCCTGAACGTCTGGTGTGCTTCATAAACAAAAAAATTCTGTTTTACTCATGCAAGTTGGGCGCATTTCGGTTGCCCTCACACTCCAGATGGATTGCTCAACTTACGTTGTCTCACATCCCTTCACAAAAGTGTTTATAGTCAGAACTCTCAGGTGAGATAGTGGAGTGAGGAAGAAAAATAAAGGAAGCAAAAGAGAATTTAAAACTGCTCCTTGCCTGACAGGCCTATTATTTTGAGTTATAGATAGAAACAAGAATAAAATGTAATTTTTCTGTCTCCTTCTGAAGGGAAATCATTTTTTTGGATTTTGAAGTTTTGACAGCAAATGACAGTGAAGATGGCAAGTCAGAGCAATGATTTCCTCAGCTCAAACTCCTTTGTCAAAGGTGGGATTTTATTTCTACTTATTTTAAATTTTTACTCCATTGCAGCTGAATATCCTTTCCTTAGCACATTTTTCCCTTCTGCCTCCTTCTCCATTTCTCCTGAGGTTTTTACATTTTTTCCCCACCACCAAACTGAATTTCTTCAGCTGTGGTAGAACTGTGCAGCTCTCAGTTCTGACCACACAACCTGACTTCCCATTTGTTTACAGAAGTGACAGCAATTGTTGGAGTTTCCAGGAACAGGTCTTGTTCCCTTCCTTCTTTCTTTGAGACTGTTTGGATCAGCTTTGATCAAAGCAGTAGAGCTTGAGGAAATCTGACAAACACTGTTTCCTTCCTAACAGGGTTGCAATTAATTCCTGCTCCAAGAATGCATGACATTTTGTAAAAGAAGAAATGACCGAATTTGGGAGATGTGAGAGCATTAGAATATATTGCAGTGTAGGAAACTGAGTCTTGACTAAACTAGTAGTCACTAAGAATGAAATGAATGAGTGAATGAAAACTAGCCAGCAGGGCCGTGGGTTCAGTTCTCAGAATTTCCCCATCAGAGCAAGAACTTTGCCCCGTGTTTTGCTGGGAGCAAGAGACTCAACTTGTTCCTTGCATCCATGCCATAGTTAGGAGAGAAGATACAAAACTCTGTGTAGAAACATGGGCACACACTCTGCCAATGTAAGGACAGAGACAAGATTCAAACACAAGGAGGCTTTAGAATATTTCTTCTATGCAACTCACACCAGGCTGGCAGCAGGTAGCAAACTTGCAGTCTGATCCTGCCCCTCAGCTGTACATGGGTCTGCCCAGCACTTGAAGAACTGCAAGTGAAGTATAAAACTTTAAATGGGGCAAAAAGACAGACCTTCAAACTTCTCCAGCATGATTAATTCTGCCATGCCAAAGTACCCCTTTCCACAACAGATTTACATCTACACTATATAATCCACAATGTTTATCTCTGGGTCATTGACAAATGCAGACTTTGTAAAAAACTATCTTGGGTAACCACTTTGACTGCTCCACCACAGCACAGAAGTTTGACTGATTCTCTTTTTTTTCTCTCTCTCTCTTTTTTTTTTTTTTCTTTCTTTCTTTTGCACTGTCTAAATCATTCAATTCACACAGTCAAAAAATCAATTACGGTGGCAAATGGGAGCTATTACAGAAAGTGGGAGGCAGGCAAGTATTAAAAACTGTCTTATTGTAATTGTTACATTTAAGCAAACTGGCATTCTTCAGGCAACTTCTGAAGTCTTGAAGTAATTTAAAAAATACAAAGAAATAAAAGATACATTACAGCAGAAATTGTGATGGATCAGGTGCCCACTGAGATTGCAACCCCTTTCTCATGAGGCAGTGGGAGAGGTCCAGCTGCGTCAGGCACTAGGAGCATTAAAAAAAAAGAGATTCAAATCTATTCTTAAATAGTAGGTACTGTTTTACAGGCATATTTTGATGACTTCAAATATCAGAAAGGGCTTGCTTTCCTTATGCTTTAGCACTGCAACTGTATGTACAAGAGTAGGTTTGCCTGAATTGTGGCTCAGTTAAGTCACACAAAAAGTCCTCATTTTGCATTCAACATTCTGTTACGAGAACTGCATGATACTGGGAAGTGACCAGTGGAAGCAACCAAATTAAACGCTACCATTTTCTGATTCCTTCCTTCCTTCCTTCCTTCCTTCCTTCCTTCCTTCCTTCCTTCCTTCCTTCCTTCCTTCCTTCCTTCCTTCCTTCCTTCCTTCCTTCCTTCCTTCCTTCCTTCCTTCCTTCCTTCCTTCCTTCCTTCCTTCCTTCCTTCCTTCCTTCCTTCCTTCCTTCCTTCCTTCCTTCCTTCCTTCCTTCCTTCCTTCCTTCCTTCCTTCCTTCCTTCCTTCCTTCCTTCCTTCCTTCCTTCCTTCCTTCCTTCCTTCCTTCCTTCCTTCCTTCCTTCCTTCCTTCCTTCCTTCCTTCCTCCCTTCCTCCCTCCCTCCCTCCCTCCCTCCCTCCCTCCCTCCCTCCCTCCCTCCCTCCCTCCCTCCCTCCCTCCCTCCCTCCCTCCCTTCCTCCCTTCCTCCCTTCCTCCCTTCCTCCCTTCCTCCCTTCCTCCCTTCCTCCCTTCCTCCCTTCCTCCCTTCCTCCCTTCCTCCCTTCCTCCCTTCCTCCCTTCCTCCCTTCCTTCCTTCCTTCCTTCCTTCCTTCCTTCCTTCCTTCCTTCCTTCCTTCCTTCCTTCCTTCCTTCCTTCCTTCCTTCCTTCCTTCCTTCCTTCCTTCCTTCCTTCCTTCCTTCCTTCCTTCCTTCCTTCCTTCCTTCCTTCCTTCCTTCCTTCCTTCCTTCCTTCCTTCCTTCCTTCCCTTTCTTCCCTTTCTTCCCTTTCTTCCCTTTCTTCCCTTTCTTCCCTTTCTTTCTTTTTTCCTCTCCACAAAGGTGGAGTAGATCTTGAATAAAAATGCTATGAAACACTGCTTAGAATACAGTTTGCACTGCACACAAAGAAACATTTACATTCAGCACTTGGACTGAGAAGTACAAAAGCTCTAAACCTAAACCTTAGTCTTAAATAATGAACGGTGTTAGTAGAAACAAAGAGAAAACCTGCAGGATACCACAGTGTGAGTACGAAAGGCCTGGGTAATTCCAGCAGCTGAAACTGAGCGTAGCCAGATAGAAAACAAACTGCTTTTTTCAATTCACAAGAGGGAAAAAGAAGTGTTTTAATTGCTCCTTTATAAGACTGTAGGCACCCCTGAACAAACCAAGGATTAATAGGATTCAATTAGCCACAACAGGTGTATATTAGAGGTCTTTAAGCTACAGAATGCAATTGAGACCTTTGGAGCAACTAACAAATTACCTCCTAACTCCAGGCAGCAGGAGTGTCCTGGAAGTGCTCACCTTGCCAAGTAACTACCAGTAGGAAAATTAGGGTATGTGTAAATGTTAAGGCTGATGGAAGCTTATGAAGGAGCCAGAAGCGATGGACCTGATGTCATTTTTCTCTGGTAACACATTCAGTATGATTCCCAGTCAGTGTTCATTATCAGGAGAAGCTCTGTTGGACCTATAAGTGGTTGTCTCTTGGTTAAGTCATGGGAAGTGACAGCAGTGATGTTCTGGTTTTAAGAGATAATAACGTCAGTAATATTTATGTCTGCAAATGAAGCAGGACCTGGGTCTGCATTTGGAAACATTTCATTGTTCAGGGAAAAAAGAGTTAGAAAAGGTGTTTTCTCACTTGGAGGAAAGAAGTATGATGGAAAACTAAACAGGTTAAACATATTCTAAAAATGACATGACACCATATTTATATTTCCTTTGACGTTCATATAGTTTTTTACAGCTTTTTGTTGCTGCTTCTAAAATTTCGGGTTCTGAATTTTTTAATATTATAAAAATCTGAGATTTTTTTAACAACTACTTTTCAGTTCTTGAGGCAAAATCTTGAATGTTTCCATCCAAGGGGCTCTAGTACACAAAACTTAAAGCCTTCATAAGAAGCTATTATTCCTTGCTTGAAAGCACAGAGAGTAGGATTTCTGAAAATGCTCTTTGGACTCATTGAAATCAAGAGGTCAATACATTTAAAAGAGGACGAGGAGTAGACTGTATCTGTGTTTTTAAAAATCCAACCTATGCTCTTATTTGAATGAAATAAGCATTGATTAACCTTGAACTCAACAGACTGATGAGCTGCAGACAGTTTTATTGAAGAGCAGGTGACCCATTTCATTTCTGTGTGGAAATGCCATTGTGAAGTAAAAATATTTCAAGATAAACTGATGCCAAGTATGTCATACTTGTTAACATGATTAGGAGTATGCAGAATAATGGTTCTGACTCAAAGGAGAAGAAAATAAAAGACTGACAAGTGAGTAGTAATACTAAGATCAAAGATTCATACAGCTTTTTCATCCTGCTGGTGTTGAGTCACGCTTAACAGAGTTTTAAGAAGACTACTGAAGTGACTCTATGTTCTGTGTAATAGACTGATTATATAGCATGCTAAAAACTACTGAAGAATGAGATTTTACTGCAAAATGGCCAGAAAAAGGCATTCCTTTTGAAAAAGCAATGAGCCTGATTCTTGCAAATCTGTGCTAACCTAGATTGCACTGAGCAAAGAGAAAACTTCTTAAGGAAGTGATGAAGTTTTGTGGGTTAAACTCGAGAGGCAAAGTAATCAAGAGGATAAATAGGATGGAAGAGAATTAATATCTCTCCAACTGCAAATAAGTTCAAGAATGTGTAGTTAATATAAAGACAAGGAGAAAAAGAACAAAGCCCTTTGATCCTTCAAGTAAGGGAAACTTTCTGATTTGTCATTGCTGTTAAGACTTCTGTGTTGCAAACAAAGCCTTACTTCTCAAAATTACCGATGACTTCTGCAAAATGAAAACTGGATTTTCTGTTATTCTGTGAGGAAGAAAAAGAAGATTCAGGAATGGTGAATTTAAGTTTGATGTTTTCCCTCGAAAAATATGCCTAAGACATTCACAAATCAGAACGGTTCACGTGGTCAGCTTAATGCTCTTCCTGCCATCTACAGAGGATTTCTTTTAAAAAGCACATTTTCCAGTTGCTTTGTCATTAATTTTCATCTTTGTTGCTGCCTTGTCTCCAGAAGTGTAATTCAGGTGGCTGCTGGAGACTGCTCCTCTGCTGATGCATCTGCAGCCACAGTTCCCACAATAAATGGCACAGAGGTAAGACTGCACTGCGCTTTCCAATGTGGGGGCCTAAGTCATGTGAAAATACTAGAAAGTTTCAGCAACACCAATGGGTAAAATCAGCTCTTGCAGCAAATTCCTGAACAAAAATATTATTGAGACACTGTGGGACTGAGATATTTCAGGATACCAGATCATTTTCCACCAGCTGTGATTCAAATTTTCTTACAGAGTTCTCTGTATGAAACAGCAGCTAAACCTGATTCATGACCAGCTGCTGGATGGTGTAAGTGTTGCTTTCCAGTCACAGCACCTGAGTTCTCATTGGTTTAAGTGGAATTTTAAATGTGTTGCACTGAAGCTTTTAGGTGAAAATGTAGAGGCATTTGAGTGGGTCTTACTTCCCCTATAATTTCTGCACTTATTTTATTCTTTATCCAAAGAACAAATTTCCTCAATTTCAGCTAGTATTGCTCCAGTAGATGCATCACAGAATCTCGTTTGTGTTGCTCCACTGTAGCTAGATTTACTCCAGCAATTACATTGGCCCAATTACTTTTTTTTTATTAAACTCAAATGGAAGGGAAATAATTAGCTCTGATAGCTATCATATAAGATAACATGCTGAGGGTGAAGTAATTAAACTCTAATTGTGGTAAATTATGTTTTTCATTACAATTCAAATTGTAAAAGGTCTGTTAAATGATTAAGTAAAATGTGTAGGGTCTTTGAAGTCCATTCAGCTTTGTGGTTCTGCAAGCAGAAGGGGGAGGATTTGCAGTCTGTGAATGTGTGCTTGGGTACTGCATGTCTCCTGTTATCAATATCAAATTGTTTCCCTGCTTGTACCATTTTACTATGTATTGTTTGTTATTAGTAGTACTACAGAATGTGTAAGATGCTTTCCCAAAGATGAAACAGTTTCTGAGTCACTACACAATCTAAAAACTATCTGTGTATTTAGAAACAACCTGAGTAGCTCATTTAATGAGGAAGAATTATTTATCACAACGTTAATGTCTTTATTTTATCCAGCTTACTTTCAGAACTACCTTCTGGAGAAGAGCTACTGCAAATAGGTGTTTTTCTTGTTTTGTTTGTTTGTTTGTTTTTGTTTTGCTTTTGTTTGTTTGTTTGTTTCTAAGGAAAATGAGTTTGACTGCACTGAATGGGAACAATGCTATACTTTCTGTGATTCTGCATGATTTGCAACTGTGTCCCAGCCACATTCTTAAAAGTAAAAATGCATGAATCCCCTGATTCATTCCTGTCTGCTTTGGGTACCAAACCAACTGAATTCATAGCTTGTTCAGCCAGCAAGCATATAACCCAGATAATGTTTTTTGCACATCATGTATGTGTAAGTCTCCCAGAAAACTCCAAAAAGAAGAATGAAATGGGAAATAACAACAATAATAGTAATATATATATATATATATATATATATATATATCTCCAGGGGTTTAAAGGAAAAAGGTAATTTTTGTGTAAATAATAAAAATGAACAAAATCTTTCCTGATGAAAAATAGGGTTGTAGAGAAAATGTTGATTAACTAAGAGTGAGTTCTTCACACCTGCAGACAAGCTGGCATAGATGCTGGCTGTAAATACCCTGTTCCAGTTTGCCATGAATTGATAAGCCTTGGCAATGAATGGGCCATGCAGAAAGAAAGATACTTTAGACAAGCATTAAACTTGGAAAAGAAATAAACATTGTCTTACTGGCTCAAAGAAGACCTTCCAAAAAAAGTTGAGGGGCTCTTCAAAGAGAAAATATTTTTCCTCCCAGAAAGAATGTTTTCAAGTCCAATATAAAAGTTAACATAATGAAAGGAGTAGGTGATAAGGCTCAAGGAGTGAAAGGGTGCTGGAAAACGTAAAAGATAACAGGGGGAGATTGATTCACTGATGAACAGACCAGTAGGAAAGAAGGACTAAAAAGCTGTGCTAACAGTGGAAACTGCAGTGAAATCTATGTGGGATAAATGAAACTGCCAAGGTCCTAACCATAACAAGACCAGCCCCCCAAAAAAAGTTTTTGAAAAAGAGAAGACCTGGATTTCCTGTAAAAATTGTCAACTATGGAGGAAAAAAGGATCAAACTGTAACAGGTCAGTGTAAATCAACAGTCACTTCAAGAACTGGTGCTAAGAAAGGGTCATATGCAGAGACTGTGGTAATCTGGAATACTTTTACAAAACAAAGGTGGCTGATGCTGGATTCTATCTAATTAATGCATTTTTTTCAGAGGTCAGGTTCTGGGATCACCTAAGTTAATGTTTAGGTTAATGAGTGTGAAAAAAAAATCACCTATGACTAAATTATCAGATAGAGATGTTACTGAATCAGCTTAATTACATTCAAAAATATAACTTGATAGGTATATATGTATATACTATGAATAGAAGTGACTAAAACAATTGTGGTGATAAGCAAATTAAAACTAAGGTCTATCCAAAGAGGTAAGAACTGTTTGTGGAATGGGAGACCCAGCACAGTTTGGGAAAAACTAAATAGCAGCCCATTTACCAAAACAGTGCTTTTCATCCAAGAATGACAGCTTACTTCAAGCTTCTGAAAGTCAAGTATGATGCATTTGTAAGTATTAATTAATACCGCAGAATGTTATTCTTGTTGTTGAGCAGAAGCATAACATTAGTTGATGTTATTAAAAATTCTCTTGTCACTGTGAAAGTTTGAAGGACAAATGAAAACGTTTCCTTGCAGAACTGGGTCCGATTATGTTGAAAGAGATGAAAGGGGGGGAATAGAACACAGGATGTCTGATAAAGTGACAGACTCTGCCCTTTGTGCCTGGTATTATTCTGCAGCATGTTTACAGTTGCATTTCTCACTTTTTTTTTCCCAACTCTATTATGGTGTGATCAAAAACTTTTCAAACTACTTGCCCTCCAAATTCAAATGCCACCATAACTGGGAGATAGAGAAAAGGTAATTTCATATCCTTATAGCTCCTTTTGTCACGTCTATTCCTCAATATACAATTATGTCTGATGATAAATTGTTTTAATCAATTGAAATTAAATCAAGCTTATTAAATCAGTAAATCATGGTGCCATAGCTTACTCAGAAGAAGCGCATTCCTTTTGAAGAAGCGTTAATTTAGGTGTTAAGTATTATTTTATTGGAGATTGCACATATTGCATTACTCTCTGAAAGTGAACTCTAATTCTGTTGTGTGTGTTGTTTTTTTTTTTAATTTATTTTTTCTTTTTTTTTTTTTCTTTTTCCCAAGAACATCTGTAAAACAACAGTAAAGATTTTGAAAAAAGGAAGTTGGAAGCACTGGACAACTGAAATTCGTTTTTCATTTTAGCTTTCCCCTGTATAGTAACTAAGGTTTCATGTTTTCTGTGATGAATAATTTTATGGCATTTTAAAACGTTTTGACAAGACTTTCCACTGGACTGCCAGCTACAGTGCAACAAGGGAGAGTGAACATATCAAAGCTTACTATTTTCTCATGAGTACATTTTGCTTCTCTAAACTGCAGAAATTAGGAGCTCTGTCTGTGTAAACTATAATGGGTAAACATCTGGCTGATGTATGAATATTTCAGTGTTGGTGTATGTGAAAGAACAAATAAAATGTCCCCAAAGCTCCAATGTGATTATTTACAACACTCATTTAACAATAAGTTAATTTTTAAGTCAAGCGTAGTCAGTGTGTGTGTGGCTAGAGCAGCTGGTTCTGATGGTATTTACTGAAGAACTTCAAAATAACATGTTCTGTCAAGAGCAATCTGATATATACACATACATAGGAAAAGGTTCATTCATATGTCAGGTTAGAAGACAGACAGCCACCTTGAGAGCACTGCTCACCTATCATCGGCTTAAAGCTGTCAGTGAGTGAACTCTTGGTGGTGGAAATTTAAAAAGATGACTGGGAAAGAGCCCTCGATTATTGAAGGCTTGGAACCCAAACAGGTCTCATTAAATCAGCGGCTTTAATAAATTATACACATAAAATGCATAGGAAGCTGTCTGCTCAGCTCCCCGAGGTGCTGTGAACTATGGCTTCATGTACTCTTCAGACCTACCACTGTGAGTCAGACAGCGGAAAAGACTCCCCTTCCAGAGGATGGCCTGACACCTTGCTCTTGTATGCTGGTGGCTGTGAGCCACACTTGTGCCTCCTTGTTCAATGCACGGCTGAGCCCTTGAGTCAACTGCTGAGCACAGCATCACCTTCTCCTGCACTGGAAAAGTCTCTGTAAAGACCTGTTTCTATCCACACAGTTACAGCAGCTGTAGAAGAATTCTTGCCTGTATTCACTCCCACAAAACTGACTGACCAATTAGAGTTAATCAGCTCAGCAAATAGTCTACCAGGCTCCTGCCGCTTAGCTGAACAAGAAGATTTACTTCCCACATGTGAGAATTGCTGTACATAACTGTTATAGACTTTTAGACTGTTAGGCTACTATTATCCTCCTTTTAGCATGACCTGGGCAGCTGGGAACATCCTGTTTGGTTAAGTGCAATCATAACTAGCACCTTTCCAGCCTCCCTACAATGTGGACAGTATTTTTGTGCCTGTATGTCACCTTATTTTTTCCTTATAGTGGTCAAAATTCCCTCTTGCAAAGAAACCATGGATGTACTTGGATTTGTATGTGGATTTGCTTCTGCCAACACCCACGTGGCCCAAGCAGCAAATGTGTGACTGGGAAGAGACAGAAGAGAGCAATAATTCATAAGGAAAATAAAAATACAGTTTATAATGCTGACAGGAAGTTGCATCAAAACTTAAAGAGTTGTAATGCCAATTCCCCCTACCACCAGCTTGTCTTAGCAGCTATGGCAGTAGAGAAGGACAATGTTTTGATACTAACACTGAAAAACAGTTGTATCATCAGTTTAAAGTTGAGCATTGCAGTCTGCTGCTGGCATGTTATTCAAAAGGACTGAATTTATTGCTACTTCACAGTGAAAGCAGTGCCCTGTCAAGAATTCACTAGTATGAGAGGGGAAGGGCATAAAGCCAGAACTGCATGGATCTCAGGAAAGCAGAGATGTAAGTCAGAGAACAGGCCCAGGAAACCCACCAAAAGTCACCACCATGAAGTAGCAACAAATTTAGTCCTTTTGAATGCATTTTGAATCTCTAATTTTGGAATAGGGGAATTGGAACTGCTTAATGGGCATTTAAACCACACTTCTTGTCCAGGAGATAGAAATTAGTTCGTGCTTTCAAATTATTGATACTGGATTTCTAGGCTCTGAGGCAGATTCAAATGATACTTGAATAGAATCTGCATTTGTTTTAAGGATATCATCTCCTTCCCACTCATATTCAGATGTGTCATGGAGCAGGAAACTTCAAAGAAAAAGGGATTTACACTGCTTGGTTCTTAGACAGCACTGTGCCTGGTCTCTTTATACATAATTTGTGAAACAGAAAAGCCAGAGTAAAACAGAGTATAACACTGAGAAAGACTGATTTTCCATTCAAGAACATGAGATGAAACTAGTACTGATGTGTGGGGTAGTACTCCGCTAACCTACTCTCAATTTGTTTTTCTTGCCATAACACCACTTCAAGAAATAACCCAGACAACTTACTTTGTAGTTAAAGGAATGGTTTAGAAACAGTTGTTTGATTTCTGACTAATTTCTGGCTAAATACCATCTAGGTTTCCCACTGGACACTAGTGCTCTCAGTTCTTGTAAACGAAGCTCTGAGGAATGATGAAGATGTTCTCAGTGAACAATCTTCAGACACATTTCTCATCTAGAGCCAGGACTGAGTGACTGAAAGGCTCATTTTCCAGTTCAGATGTCTTCAATCCACAGCGAGCAATTCTAGTTTTAAGTAAATCAAAAGGCATAATAGTAAGTTAATTAAAAGCACATCTCTCTTTGTAGCCTGTGGCATATCACAAATGATGCCATCTCAAAGAATTAAGTATTCTTTATTCTTTAAATGACAGTAAAACCTTATTTATGTCTTAAGAGAAGACAAAGTGACTGTCTCCAGCTGCAGAATAGTTATTAAAGAAAAAAAAAAAAAAAAAAGACATCATTTACAGGGGCTTTTACAGTTTTTAATGCTCTAATAGCATTTAATGCTCTTGGGGCTGAAGCAGCTTTGCTAGGAACAGTGTGAGGATCCTGGTAGACACCAAGCTGGACATGAATTGACTGTGACAAAGAAGGTCAACGGCGCCCTGTGTGACATGGAGGGAAGTGTTTGCAGTTGGTTGACAGATGTGATCCCTCCCTTCTGTGCAGTTCCAGAGAGGTTGCACATGGTGTACTGGGTCCAGTTCTGCTCCCCAGTACTGCTAACTTTTTTCTTGAATTATTTTTTTTTTTATCATGTAGTTTATATCAGTCATATATGGTATATTCTAGAGCATTTGCATAGATCCTTCTTCTGCTAGCATCAGCAAAACTTTTGTGATTTAGTTTAGAGGATGTTGAAATATACCTGCAGTTACTAGTATGACCAGTGATGTGGTACAGCAGTTTGTTATGAGCATAGTGACAAGAGCTGCAACGTATTGTAAGAACAGACAAGAAAACTGTCAATTGTCTTTTTTCTTTGACCTCCATCATACTTCTTTAGCTTTCCTGTAACTCACAAGGCCTCAAATCTTGGGAGAAGAAACTGAGTTAATTACAAGTCAACATCATGCATGTTATTTTGTAATTTGGATAATCAGGCAACAAAATTATAAATATCTCAAGTCATAATACAGACTGATGGACATGTACATCTTTAAATTGTAAAAAAAAAAATGTATTTGTTTTAACTCTGAAACTATCAGATCATTCGTGGGAATTGAGTTACATATTTTTCAAGCTGCTACCAACAATGAAATAGCAGCAACAGATTAATTATAACCTGTAAGCAAAAACACTCTGCTGTGAAGCCTTGCCATGCTTCTACTTCATCACTCATCTGCTCCTCTCAGCTCAGCTATCATAGAGCTTTCACCAAGCTGCTATAATCAATATGTTGATGATGATAAATAAAGAATAGTGTACAACAGTAATGTGTAGTCCCACACCTGGTAGATTCTTTTAAGCTTACTGAATTTCATTGTAATACTTTTCATTTTCACATGACAGGACTTTGGAGTTAATATTAAGTATCTTGACTCATTAACTGCAAATCAACTACTTTATTAACAGCAAATCCACGCAGTAACACCATTAATTCCCAGCTCTATATAGTAGATAAGTTGAACTTTGCCTGCTTTAAGTTGTTTTACAAAAAACAGGAACAGTTAAACAAAGATCACCTCTTCTTGTACACTGACTTGCAATAATATTCATTAGAAAACCAAGGATTATTAGAAATCTTATGTAACCTCAGTAATTTGTAAGTATCCCTAAGATCACTTGTCCATGTTAACTTCTTTTCAGAGGTTTTGGTGAGGGCACTCAGATGAGCTCCACATCATTGTAAGTCTACAGAAGAAGATGGTTTAACTATTATCCTTCACTTGAAGGGCAGACTTAAGATAGATGCTTCAGCACTGCTAGCTTGTTAATGATGCACCTGGGACACTGGGATCCTCAGAGACACGGTTACTTTCCATGGTGCATCAGTCACAGGTCTACTCAAGCTGCTTTATATACTGTCTTTCAGATAACAAGTTTCATTATGTTAACTTATAGGGAAGCATGTTAAATGACACTAAGCTTTCCATGATTTTTTTCATAAAATAAAAGATACTGTGAACACCAAAATGTAATTTACTTTAAAAAAGGGCTTTTGTGAGCCAACTGCAGCAAAATCCCTGAAAACACAACACTGAGGAAACTGTTTCATACATATTGTTATTAGCTAAAAGTACAATTACGACTGACCTGTTTTCTCTGGAAATCATAAGTATCAAGTCACATGTTGTTCCTGGAAAACAGTGAATTCACCTTATTAATCTGCCTGTTATTTAGTGTCCACTGAACTATGAACTACCATAGTATGATAAAGACTTTTTACTCTAATGTGCTGATATGCTTGGTGCTGCAGAAGCGATTTTCATTAATTTGCCATTTAAGAAAATACACTTTTTTGTGGAGGAAAACAGGTGGCCACAGTATGGTTATGTGAATGGGAAAATCCTTACTGCAGTATTTTTCCAGTAGGGCATATGGGATCATTCTGAGCAGAGGATTTATTCTCAAGCTGTGCTCCTCTTTCCTTGCACCTGGTATTCTATGACTGAGCAAGGCATTTCTCTTTTGTTACAGATTATGCACAAATAGCCCGCAATGGCATTCCTCTGGGTCTCATCTGGCCTCTGGGAAATCACTGGTATTACCTGGGATGTGAGCTGGGGGAGGAATTGTCTCAGTATGTGTAAAATGTTGTGAAGCATTTTACAATCATTTTGTCCAAGTATTGCTACAGTAAAAATCAATGGTGTTGCTTTCTGTTACCATGTGAATTATGAACTGAAAACAAGCCTCCGAAATCTGGGAAAACCTGTTAAAACATCATCAGTCACTTTTAACATTTTCTTTTTCACATTACAGAGAGTGCATTAAGACCCAGAGCATAAGTACAATAAGATATTCCTCAGCTTTTCATTCATTTTCATTGACACCACTATGCCCATATGTGAATGAGGAACAGAAGATGCTTATAGGGAACAGATAAAATATGCCTTTTGGGGAATTTGATTTAGAAAGATATGGTCACCATACAACTAGACCTGTCATAATATTCCCATAGTCAATGTTTAGGGGATTCTGAAGCCTCTCTTGAGCATCATTGTTTAAGGAATGGAATAGAAAAATTATTTCATGTCATATTGGAAGGAATAAAAAAGCAACACTGTTAAACTTGTTTGTAAGATTTTTTTTCCCTGGTATTTCTATCTAATGTAGATTTCTGTTTTCTTCTCCATACCTCCATATAAGAAATCCCTAAGACAATGGTGGTGGGTGGAAATGAATACTTAAAATGAAAGGTTTTCTTTTAGAAGGAAGACAAATGTATCAAGTATATTTAGTGTCACTTTAGCAGTGAGTTGAGCTTTCTTTCTCTACAGATAGCCTTGCAAATATGAAAAAGATGATTCTGGGATTGTGTTTGAAACTCTATCATTCATCCTTCTTGTTTAATCTACTGCTAGTACAAAAGCAAAGAACTGTCATTTAGACAAGCCAGGCTCATTTTGAAACCCTAGCGTTAGCATTTCTTCCAGGTATTGGGTAGATAGTATTGCTAACTCTTTAAATTGTTCTTCACCCATGTAAGGATTTGGGGAGTAGTTTTACTTTGCCATAGAATAGAAATTAAATACCCACAGCAGAGGGTGATCCATCCATTAATAAAGGAATTGAATAAAATCACACCAAAATTCTGGCAATTTAGGCTGCAAGAGGAGATTTCTGGGTAATGGTCAGTGCTGCCAAGCTCTAGACAGTGACAAGTGAAAACAGTCAGAAATCACTGCTTCATTGCAGGAGGTGGACAAAGTTGTTTGTTTTCTCATACATCACTGTACACGGGAAAAATTTCAGACTTCTCAAATCCTGTATAGTGGCCAACAGATATCAACATTCTGGTTTTGACTGCTCAGCTCTGAAGATATTTATTTTTTAGTCATTAAATGAGATGGGAGTTACTCTTAATTGTGATACTGAGGAGATGAGAATGTTAGAAGAACCCCCAAGAAATACTGGATAGCTCATTGAGGAGACATAATCTGGAGGGGTTAAAATAACCTAAGACAATAAGTAGTTGGATTCCTGCATATGTGCACATGGCTAAGGATTTGAAAGTGAGATTAAAAGCTCTATCTACATCATGTGACATCTGCCTTAAGTCTTCTGGGCAGCAGAAATCAACAGAAGTTTTTGAGAAGCTTTTCCTTGTATTTTTGCAGTGTTTTCTTGTCTCCTACTTATATGTTTGCAAAGGAGTACTGTAAAGAGAACCTTCTTTCAGGCATTATCATACTCCTCAGTCCTACAAGTATCTGAATTCTTAGGACTGTCCAAATAAATGTGAGAAAAATAGAGTCCTTATGCCAGAACAAGGTGCATCTCTCTCCTTTAACATGTGGGATCGGTAGCATTATGGATAACATGGATGCATTTTTCATGAAGAGAGTCCAATTTTAAAAGTATTAAGATTCAATATGCAGAAGTCCTGAGCATAGAAATAATTCTGTTTCCATTTTCTTTAGTTCAAAAATGATTCATTTTCCTGATGCTTCTCTATCTGTTATAATTAGCATTAAACTGTCAATGAAAGCTGTGGCAGTGGTAATTATAATGCTACGTATATTTCTATTATGAAAATTGGATGAATAATTTTATATGGCATGCCACATGCAGTAATCACAAGAAAGTGTTTACTTTACACACTGGAGCCATTAGTCATCTTCCTGAACTACGCCCTGTCACCTACAATGAGGATACTGGCAATTAAATATAAGGATTGCTTAAAGATATATAAAATAAATAAGCAGGCATATGATCAACAGGAGATTTTTGCTAGCATCAAATAAACAAATACAATCAGAACAGAATGTACATTTCTAAAAATTGTAAGGCCCTTGAATATTAGTATATGAATTATCTTGGAGGATAAAATCTGAGAAGGAATTACTGAGCAGTGAAAGCATATCAACATGATTTTTGAGTAAAAAGAAGTTTTAAATAGCTGATAGCTGCAGAATTAAGTGAAGCCACATTAAACAGACCACTGTGTTTTTCCATCTGAATACTGTCTGAAAAGCTGAGCAATATGTATTTAAAATCTGACATGCATACTGTTATCCAAGGCTCCAGCAGCTGGCCTGCCCTGCAGTTCTCATTGCTCTAATGGCAGGTGGCTGACCCTCAACAAACTGCGTGGAACTCAGGACTGCAGGTTGGACTGGAGCATCAAACCACCTAACATTTTACTGTCTAACTGATGATTGCAGTACCTCCATTTGTCGTTATAGCTCAGAGTAACTTCAGGAACCATGAAATTAAACAGATTTTGCCCACACAAATTCACTGTAACTACAAGCCAGTTAATTATAGTTGATTACATTCTTCAGCAAGCAGTGTGGGGCTGCACTAAATTTCAGTTAACTGTTGACAGTGGAGTTCTGCAAAAGACGTTTCATATCCATATAATGCAAACTATATTTTTAAACATCTTTATTTTGAAAAGAATTTGAAACAAACAGGTCTTTTACTAACTACCTTATAAAATTACCCTTCACTTTCTTTTGAAGAAAATACTCTATTTTTCTTGCAAGCAAATTTTTATTAAATATGAAGCTTTCTCAAATAGATAATAGAATAAATATTGTTGAGTAGAATGTATCTAATATTTGCTTTTTCGAGTCTGTGAGCACCAGGAAAGAGTCAAGGGAGGAGCATTAACTGTAGTCTTCAGCTTCAATCCCCAAACTGACATACTGGTTGTAATTGTGAAAAGAAAGAAAACAAAGCAATTATTCATTGAGATCTTTGGTACTCTTTCAGTTTGAGTCTTGAAAAGTCTACAGGTACACTGCTATTAAAAACTTGGCTGTAGGGAGGGGCACTTTGCCCTGTGTAGTTTTTTCAATGGATTAAAATGCACTGCTTCGGAAAGTATCCATTTAGTGATTCAGAGACAGTAAAAATCTTGTGTTCCCTGACTTGAGAAATCATTAAGTTATTCATGAAAAAGATTTAACCTGGAATTTCTAGGGTTGTGGCTGTTGTTTTAATATTCCACCTTATTAAAACCAAAGACACAAGTAAGAATAAAACACAGGTTGTTCCTCCAAACACTAACTCACAGTCACTCAGTACTTGTAGAGAGGCAT
This sequence comes from Excalfactoria chinensis, assembly GCF_039878825.1. Lineage (NCBI taxonomy): Eukaryota > Metazoa > Chordata > Aves > Galliformes > Phasianidae > Excalfactoria > Excalfactoria chinensis. The sequence continues at coordinate 29,455,723 of NC_092827.1, read as the reverse complement.
AAATACAAGGACTATATGTGTGGGGTAGATATTATGTTAAAAAGTCAACATACTAAGAATGTTATTTGGAACATTTTTGTTAGCTTTAACTATAAAAAATCACAGATTGTCCTCTTCCCAATCCTCTTTCACAGCAGACAGCAACAAAAACGTGTTGCCATTTATCAATCCACCCATAAAGAAAAAGCCATTCTATGACAGATGGCGATATATAGCATAAGAGAGAAATACTCAGCACATCTTAATGCCTGAGCATGGTTATCTGCATTATACACAGATGTTTACACTTTAGTGCTAATGTTCACATTTCACATTAGGACATTTTCAGAATTATATTATTTTTTCCAGTAAAAAGAATAAAGTAACCCCCATTGCAGACAAATATTTTGACATAATCTAAGGCATTGCAGGAGATTTCTAAGAGCCATGTATAATTCTTACCTTCTACTTGTGTGTCTGAAAGTAGATAGGGATTATAGAAGCTAGCTATATAGATAGTACAGATCACTACAACCACACAACTTAAATTCATCCTTTGTTATTGCTGTATTCTCCATGTCTCTTATATCAATAGCTTCCAGTGCTGTAACCCTAGCATGAAGCAGTCCTGAAATGAATGTATATACTGATTCTAGTGCATCTAGGATACAGAAACTGTACCTTATTTTAAAAAAAAAGAGCATTTAAACTTCACATCCAATCTCTATAGCAAAACAAATTGTTTCTGCATGAGATTACTCTTCAAAATTGAGTGTTATGCTGAAATATCAGTAGAGCAATAAGTATGACCTTTGTAGCATATTGAAATTTATATCATGAAAAAACCTACCCAGCAGCAGATGGCATTTGAATATAAACAAATTTTGAAGTGAAACACTTTTGCTTACTCTGATATACTTAGTATATGTAAAGCAATTTTCCAGAGGCAACACAGAGTAGTTCAGAACAATTTGATATTTCTGAAATTTCCAAGTGATAAGCTTCAAATGACTCTCTCATGAATAAGAGGAAGATTCTTTATAGAAACATTGCAGACATGCTGTGCCAGATGGGGGGCAGCTTGAAGCTTGAACAAGCAGTGGCTTCATGCTTTCACAAAGAGAAAGGCTGAAGGCCTGTGGCTTCTGATGCTGAGAGAAATGATTCTTCTCTGACCTCAAATTTGTTCTGTAAGGTTCCCTAACAGCCAGTGAAGGAAACTAAATTCAGTCGAGAGAAGCTATAGGAACCAGCTGGACTTGAACTGGAAGTCATATTGAAGAGAAAGCAATTGGTGATGGTGGTCGCAGGTTGTGTTGTCACTGGAGGTTTGCTGCTCGCTGGTGAAGAGGATCTGTCACAATATGGAGACTGTCAAGGCTTTTCCAGACCTTCTTACCTATGTCACTCATCAGAGTGAGTACCAATGACACTGCCAAGGAGTGCATCAAGAGTGCCTACAGAAATCTGAGAGGGGGAAAGCTGAGAAAGCTGATGTCCTCCAGGCCAAATGGAAAGTCTATCGGAAATGGATGCATGTTGCAAATTAGCAGCTAGCAGCATATTTGGGGCTGTAGGAAGTGCCTTGACTTTTGTGACCAAAGGTGTGTTTTTGCATTTATTTTTTATTTTTATTTTTTATTTTTATTATTAATCTGTGGAACTTGTAAATGATATCCCATGGAAAGTGGCTCTGAAGCTCAAAGGAACTCAGGAAAGCCATTCGTTTTGGGTGCTTCCTTCACCAAAGTCCAAGAATAGGCTATCTTGATGCTCAGGAAACTGAGCAGACATATCAGGAGACCAATAAGCTAAAGAAAGAAATAGTGTCTGATTCCCAATATGAAAAGGAAAAAGAACAGGAAAAGAAAAAACATAAAGAAGGTGAAAGTTGGGTGGGTATTGCCCTGACATTAGAGGATGATATCTGGGAAACTAGGAGGGGCAAGAAGAGTAGTAGTGAAAAAGTACTGAACTGCTGTTGAGTTGGATGAATGCCTTAGTGATAGCACATAAAAGATAAGGCTGAGATATTCAGTGCCTCCTTTATCTCAGTCTTCAGCAACAAGTTATCCCATACTTTTGTGCTTAGGAACAGGGTTCATAGAAGAGAATATTTTTATTTTATCAAATATAAATAATGCCTGATCAATGTAATTGCCTTCTATGATAAGATGTCAGAATCAAGGGATGAAAAGAGGGCAGCTGATGCAGACGTTCAACTTTTGCAAAGATTTTAATAAGGTATTCTACAATATTCTTCTGTCCAAGTCAGAACGCTATACTCTGGATAGGTGGCTAAAAGAAAACAAGACTAAATAGTAGCACTTTCAGAGAGATGGTTCATGGATTGTACTTTACCTGGACTGCTGTGACAAATGAAATACTGTGGAGTAACTTACCTTGTTTTATCTTGGATCCCCAACATAAGAAAGACAATGATAAAACAGAGCAGGTTCAGCAAAGCCACCAGGACTGTAAGGTTTGGAGCACATGCTCTATGAGGAGAGGTTGAGGCATCCTGAGAAAGATACAGTATCAGAAGGACCTAAATGAAGCCCCCCAACATCTGAAGTCTATCAAGAAGTCAGAGCAAGACAATGGCTGCATGTTAGGAGATGGAAAGACAGTAGATATAGAATAAAGGCAAGAAAGCAGATAGAAAGAAAAAAAAATAAAAAATCACTATGGAAACAAGAAAGCACTGAAAAATGTTGCCCAGAGCAATTTTCAAATTTCTATCTTAGGATATGTCCAAGATCTGAAAAGATAAAGTCCTAAGTAACCTGGTCTAAGAAACCAGTTCGACACTGATTTTTGTTTGAGCAGGGGTTTGGAGACTAGACATCCTAAGGTCCCTTCCAGTCTGCATGCATCTATGAAATCAATGGAAATACACTGCTAAAATACAAAAATATGTTATAAAATTTTGCTTGTCTTAAATTTTTTTCAATATGATATTGCTGTACATATCAGCAGACAAATTTTTACAGGCTGACTTGCTGAACCTGGGAACATATAGTTCTTTGTGTCAGATTAGGATCTACAAAAAGCAGATTTCTCTGAGTACATTCAGACTAGAGGGGAGAAGAGAAATAGAAAACTAACTTTTAGAGATGAAAGGACATGAAAATGAAGGATAGGGCATCTAGCCATGGATGATAAGAAAATAAATAGGGAAATATAACATGATCTAATGGCTGCTGGCAGGTTAATAGTTCAAGCTGATCCAAATCACCCCTTTGTTGACTTAGTGATATATCTGGATTTTCATCTTAAAATATCAGTGAAATACACATCAGAAAAATATCTAGCTGAAAAAACAACATTTGCAGCAAAATACTCCAAATTGTCAAGAGAACTCCTACACTCTGCTTTCTCTGAAGACACTCAAAGTTTTGACATTGCCCTCAGCGGGCAAAACCATCATTATAGAGAAATACGCCATGATGTTGGAAAGATATATTGTATTTCCCAGCTAGTCATCTAATTGACAAGTGAAACAGAGGACTGACATCAAATATGTTTCAAAGAGGAGTTACTATTAGATGCTTCCCTTTTTAACATTTCACACATTTTGGAAACCTTCCCAAGAGTAAATGTAAGCTTTCATGATCACTTCATGTTTTCTTTTTGCCTGTTAATTCGTTCCAATCTGTATGGTGTATTAATGGTGAAATAACTGATGCTATTGTGACAAGTGTAACGGAAATCACTGACTTATTTTTATCAAGGACTGAATGCACATTACTCCCTATAACAGTATCTCCAGAAGAGGGTGTGAGAAAGTATGTGGTGCATTTGATGCTGCTGTTACACAGAAAAAGAGTAACAAACAGAGCTGCTAGTGATGTTCTCTGATAAGCTGATGCTAACAAGTAACGGCTTTGTCCAAGTTTAGAAATGACACTATATGCTACAAATAATTGTAAAGAAAATAGTATCACACTTATGTTAATCAGTTCTTCTTTCACTCATCTCCTAGAGTTGGCAGGAAAACAATAGGCTTTTCCTCTAGTTTGAGTGATCATGCTTTGAAGATTAGTATGCACCCAGATCCATCTTCTGATACATTCAGAAGATCATTACATGTAAGCCTGTGAGGAAGCAGTGGGGAGACTTGTAAATCTTACATGTTCCTGGATTCAGATTTTCCTCTTGTCAAGAACACTATTTTAAAGGCATGCCAAGTAAATCAAGTAACTATTGGTTTTAATTAGCACTCCTGCAAGCTGTAATGATCTTTACCTGAAGCTGAGCAACATCAAAGAGATATGAAATTCATTCTTGCCTTTGATGTTTTTTACACATAAAACACTTTTCCTCTCATCCATGTAGTTTTCTATTCCCATTTCATTAAGCAATTGAAGGACACCAATGGGATCTAATCCTTGGCAATGATGTACCAAAATAATAATGAACTGAATTATTATAAAGAAAAAAATTTGAATATAATAAATAACACTATTTTCCACAGGGTTTCAGGTGATTACTTCTCACATAGTCTGTCATGAGGAAAACATTAGTTTATTGTATTTGCATTCAAAAGGATATACATTTAAATTCACACCAGAACTCAAATATACGCAGTTATTTTCCTACCATCTTTGAGGACATAACCTGAACATATATATTTGGTGGCTCTAAAGAGAAAATGCAGTTTAAAGATATCATAAAATCTCTATAAATGAAAGTTTGATGGTAACACAAAGCTGAGTGGTGCGGTTGACACAGAGGAAGGAAGGGATGCCATTCAGAGGGACCTTGACAGATTTGTAAGGTGGGCCTGGGTGAAACTAATGAGGTTCAACATGGCAAAGTGCAAGGTTTTGCACTTGGGCCAGAAGAACCCCAGGCATCTGTACAGACTGGGAAGAGTGATCCTTGAGAGCAGCTCAGCAGAGAAGGACCTGGGGGTCCTGATGGACGAGAAACTTAACATGAGCCAGCAATGTGCTCTTGCAGCTTGGAAGGCAAATGGTATCCTGGGCTCCATCAGGAGAGGGGTAAATGGTATCCAGCAGGGATAGGGAGGTGATTGTCCCTCTCTACTCTGCTCTTGTGAGGCCCTGTCTGGAGTACTGTGTCCAGGTATGGAGCCCTCAGTACAGTTAAGACATAGAGCTGTTGGAAAGGGTCCAGAGGAGGGCCACGAAGATGATCAGGGGGCTGGTGCACCTCCCCTATGAAGACAGGCTGGGGGAGCTGTGCTTGTTCAGCCCTGAGAAAAGAAGGCTGCAGGGTGACCTCATTGCAGCCTTTCAGTACCTGAAGGGAACCTATAATCAGGAGGGGAGAAAACTCTTTGAAAGGGCTGATAATAGCAGGACAAGGGGAAATGGTTTTAAGTTGAAAGAGGGAAGATTTCTGTTGGATGTTAGGGGGAAATTCTTTACTAGGAGAGTGGTGAGGTCCTGGAACAGGCTGCCCAGGGAGGCTGTGGATGCCCCATCCCTGGAGGTGTTCAAGACCAGGTTGGAAGGGGCCCTGGACAACCTGATCTAGTAAACATGGAAGTTTGGTGGCCCTGCCAGGCAGGGGAGTTGGAGCTTCATAATCCTTGAGGTCCCTTCCAACCCGGGTCATTCTGTGATTCTGTGATTCTGTGTGATTCTGTGAAAGTTTTAATACTATTTGCTTTTACAAGTGTCTGATATCTCAGTACCCATATAGTTGAAAAACACAAATGGGACTTCTTTTATCTCTATTATAGCATAACTGATACATTGCATAACCAATAAAGAAGTACATGAAATAACCACTCAGCTATGTAAAAATAAAGCTAAATAACAAAGGCAGATCACTGTAATTGAGTGTGTCAGCTGAGGAAAAGATGTAATAAAATAAAATAAGGATGGTAGTTAAAAAGGGTATAAAGGGTGGGTCACACCTAAAATGGAGCCAGTCAGTGCAGTTGTCTGTCCAAAACCTGTGCCTCATCACTGCAGACTGTGCACATCTTTTCTGTGCACAGGTGTGTGAAACTGGTGCCAACAGCTGGAATCAGCTGGGGCTGTAGGCCTGCAGACCATGGTGCCAGCTACTGGAGTGAGTGGGATCTTGCCAGGCAAGCAGAGCCTGTGATTGTACTCAAGGAACATGTGAATGTGCATGTGCTTTTGAGCCTAGAAACTGTGCGTGTGTGCCTGAAGCAGTGAATGTCTATCTCTGCCAGCTGGGAAAGGGGACTCATCAGTCTGTGCCTGTATTTACCTGAGTCCTTTGTGTAAGAACTGCTGTAGCCTGGGGCAGACCCTGTGGGCAATACTGTCACTGCCCCATCTATGTTTCTCTGTCTGCACGTGTCTTGGATACAGGTCCAGCTTTGCTACTGGTTGAACCTGCAAAATCATTCACCACTCGCACAGCCAGAGACTGGTGCCCCTGGGATGGGCTCAAGCAGCCCTGCACTGCACTGCACTTTGTTCTCAGCCTCACTTAACTCCTTTATCTAAAATGATTTGTTAGTTGACTCTTTGCAAGCATGAATTGCTTATATATTTTTCATATATTTTACTTACGGAAAAATTGCTAATAATTCTGAAAAACAGTTGCCTATTACTATAAATCCTTTTAGAGTTACTGGTACAAAATTCATTCAGATTCATCTAGGTTAATTATTTAGCAACATACTTCTTTTTTGTTTTTGCAGACAAGCTTCACTCTTTCTTTTAAGATTATTTAAAATATTAATCTAATGATAAATGAAAACATCTTAGTCTCTAGATTTATAATCTGCTTCATTATTTAATGGATATTTTACAGGAATTACCTTGAAACTCAATGGGCTTGACCTTGCTTTCATGGAAATCAATTGAAAATCTCTCACCGAGTTCAATGGATTTTGACTAACTTAACTTCACTGTGTAATGTTGCTAATGTCAGCTTTGGCTATCTGAATTATCCCTGACACTAAGCACACAGATTCCCACTTACAAAGATAATTTAAAAAAAAAAAAAAAAAAAGAAAACTGGACACTTTACCCTTTCCATAAGCTTTTTTTGCCTGACTATTAATATTCACGTGGCATATTTAATAAGATGCAACATATATGCCATCAGAAAGGTAACAGGATTAATTAATTTTCATGGATGATCTGTATTTACGCTAACATATTAATGAACCCTGTTCATTATAGAAACTACACCTCAAGGGACATGAAGACTTAATTACTTGCCACAAGATATTTAGGTATTTTCCTCACAAACAAAATTAATTCAAAGTCTCACTGAAGTTACACAACCTATTGGTACATTTACATTTGGAATTAATTCTTTTTTTTTTTTTTTTTTTTTTTTTCCTATACCGTTATCTACAGCTGATTGAGGAGGAGAATAATAAATAGTGGGTTTAATTGGAACAGAATCACAGAATCACAGAATGGCCCAGGTTGGAAGGGACCTCAAGGATCATGAACCTCATGATATCTTTACATGAACCAACTTAGAGGGCTTTTTTTCTAACATCTACAAGTCAGTGATGAACAAAATAAAGCAATAAAATGTTAAGAGGAATATTCACATAGATGGCACAAATCCAGAACAGTTTGCTGATATGAAGTTGGACATACACTTCGCATGGACAGATTTATTCAATTATTATTTAATCAATTATTCTTCAAAATCCTTAAGTTCTTATTTCTTTGTGATAGTCACTCAGATAATATCATTAAGTTACAAATATTGTTTTACAAAGGATCCTTGGGAAATGAAGGCAACTCAGCCAGAACTCCAAGTATCCTTAGAAAATTCCAGTGTGCCATGAATATACACAGCATGATATCAGGATGTCTATAGTATATTAATTTTTGTGTGTTTTACTGTATTTGGGAAACTTCTACTTAACAGTCTTATTCCTAAATGTAAGTGTAAAGTTATGATGCACAGATTTAAAAATAAATAAATAATTAAAGCAATAAAATGTCATATCCCAATGTACTACAATTTAGCATGACTTGAAGCAGATACATCCTTGTTGCAAAGATTTGGATGCTTGCGGCTCTTAATTCCAAGCCGGTCAGTAGGATAAAGGGCTTATAACTCACTTGTGCATTCTGCTCATCTCAGAAGAATCATAAAGCCTCACAGGTGCTACCACTAACACGTGTGACCCTCCCATGATTACTGCCTTGCCTTGGCTGAAATCTTGTCTGCCAATTGCATTTCAGGAGTTTGATTCCCAGACCATAAAAAATCATTGCAATTTAGAAGTATTCTATTATTTGTGAAGAAAAAAAGACACTGAAAAAGAATAATAGCAAGTTTTTTTTTCTTCTTCTTTTTTTATGTTTCGAGGATCCAAAGTTAAATTTTATACTGCTGGACAAAGGTAGAAAAAAGGCTATGGAATGCAAAATAATACATCCTACAAAACCCAATGTTACATATACAGTTGGACACAAAATCTGTCTCTAGGAAAACAATCATTTCATTGATGACCTATAGCAGATTAGTTATATATGTCAAGGTATGCCAGACTTCAATTATTCATTTGTTCAAGTGAACCGAATGTGGATATGCTTTGTGTGGGGAGTTTTCTAAATAAGATCATAATGAAAGAATAATGATTCTCATCAAACAATTCTGAAAAAAAAAAAAAAAAAAGTCCAAACAAATCCAATCCAAACATCCCATATTGACAAGTACACTCATTTGAAGCATTTGCAATTGCATTGTATTTTGTTAATTCCCTATTGATCCTTCTTGTCTATGCAATATAAATACAAAGGACATTGGAATATGTACAGAAACATGCAAAGAAATTACAGCCATCTCTTAATTTCTTAATTAGGCGAGCTGGTGTGGTCAGTACATCTCCATACCTTTTAACTATTCTTATCTTCAAAATGGTGTGTTTAGATACCTGTTCATAACTGAAACATCGTCCTATCTAATGCTTTGGTTTTAAACAACAAATGCATAGTGAGACTAGCTGCATGGAAATTTCCATATTTAAACTTAGGATTTAAAACAAATGTAAAGCAAAAGAATTAAGGCAAAATCTGAAGTGATTTCCTTACATTTTCAAATTCATCATTTTCTGAGATACATGATACAAATAACTTCCATTTCACTATATTTGTATAAAATTCTCACTGGTAGTAGTGAATCCTCCCAACAAAAATACGTTGCTTTTGCAATGATACTTTATTGGTTGTTGTATTAGGCATCAGCGAGATCTCGTGCTGTAACGCGATAGGTCTTCCCATGCTCAGTAATGCATATGTATTAGATGAAATAGGAGCCCTATATAAGGGACTCACGAGGTTAATTAAATGCCATTTTACCACCCACCACATTGGTGTAAGCAGTGCGTAACTTGGCCACGGGGCCGTCGGAAGCACATTACAAAGGACGTGATTCTTTAAGGTTACTTGATTAAGGTAACATTTGGTGCCCTCTCTGAGGCACGTCCTGGGGGTAGTGTGCGACGGCTAACTGCGTGGCGGACGCAAGTCCTACGGTTAGATCCCGTAGAAGCGCCTCGGTGGGCGGAAATTGAAGCAGCTGCTACCTGCGGTTCGGTCGTAAGAAAACGAGGACCGTGGAAGACTGCGGGACTACAGGTCTCGAGTATATACAAAGGGTGCAAGGACGTACGGTGTCGCGCACCAGAAAAAACAATGGATTCCGTCATTAAGGTAGTATCACGAGTTTGTAAAACTCACTGCGTTAGAAATGTTCCTTCTAAGAAGGATATAGCTGCCGTCATCTCCTGTTTGGAGGTGGCGCAGATTTTACCCTCCCCTAGTAATCTGCTCGATTCGGAGCGGTGGGATTCTTTCACCGCTGCCATGCTCCATAGAGCAATGCACGAGTATAAAGCGGAGGAGTTAAAAACCTGGGGTTTGGTCCTGGGTGCTCTTAAAGCCGCTAAGGAGGAGAAACAAGTCCAGGCCATCGCGACTGGGGTTTTTGGTCTGGATACTGGGACGTCCGGGGTCCCGGGGGGTGCGGAGGAATCGCTTTCTGGCGGCGACTCTGCACCCAAAATGGCGCCGGCCACGCCGGCCGTTTTCACAATGGCCATGGCCGCGCCCGAAACAACTCCGGAAGAGAAGGCGGAAGTTGTGTCATCTGGGGAGGCGCCACCATATTATCCCCGCCTATACCCCTCTTTGCAAAGCTTTTACTCGCCTGAGGGGGATGGAATTTGTCCGAGGGAGGGAGAGTCGTGTGGGGAGGCGCGCCGTGGAGGCGTTGAGCCACCCCCAGACCCACCTCCGGAGGAGGGATCTCGTCCCGAGAAGGGTGAGAAAAAAGCGGAGGAAAGAAAATTGCCTATCCCCACCCCGTTTGTCTTATCTCCCGAGGAGGGGGAGGAGAGAGGGGTGGAGAGAAAGGAATTGCCTGCCCCCACCCTGCCGGTCCCGTTTCCCCAGAAGGGGGAGGAGAGAGGGACGGAAAGAAAGGAAATGCCTACCCCTGCCCTGTCGGTCCCGCCTCCCCAGAAGGGGGAGGAAAAAGAGGAGGAACGAAAGGTTCCGCCTACCCCCACCCAATTGGTCGCGTCTCCCCGGAGGAGGGAGGAGCGAGAGGATTCTCGCAAGCCCACCGATTGGTCGGATATCCGTGAATCAATGAGAGGGTTGGGGCTTAAGGAACGGGACTGGGCGGTGTTTCCGATAGTCGTCCAGAAGAAAGGACCAGTTTGGGTGCCTTTGGAAGCGAAAGCAGTGACTCGGTTTATAGAGGCAATTGAGAAAAAGGGCTTGAGGTCCCCGATGACTATGAGTACCTTTGAGGCTCTTATGGCCCCGGGTCCCCTACTGCCATATGATATTGAAAGCCTTATGAGAGTTGTCCTTGAACCAGTACAGTTTACTGTGTGGAAGGAGGAGTGGACGGTACAACTTAAGGCTGTTGTAGCACAGACTGCTTGTGATCCGAACCACCCAGCGAATGGGAAGGAGGGAGATCCGAAAACTAGTTTAATGAGGCTTTTAGGAACGGATGCAGATCTGGCTGGATCTGCAGAGAAGCAGCTTAGGCTCCTCCGTCCGGGAGAATTACTTGCCTCCACGGGGGCGGCTTCTACTGCTTTTAGAAACTTTGTAAGAAAAGCAGAACCTGTTTCCCCGTGGTCAGAGATAAAGCAGGGTCCCTCAGAAACATTCTCTGAATTTGCCAATCGATTGATACAGGCAGTAGAAGGATCAGAACTACCTAAGGAAGCATTATCTTCCGTTATAAAAGATTGTCTTAAGCAAAAGTCTCATCAGAATATTAGAGATATCATTCGGGCGGCTCCTGATGATCTGGAGACTCCGGGTGAAATTATTAAGTATGTGCTGGACAAACAACAAGCAACACCATTGCCCAGTGATGGCCTGACAAAGGCATGGCTTTCGGTTATGACCGCACAAAATAATCAATCTAAGAACCCCTGCTTTAAATGTGGCCAGACTTTCCTTTCAGGCATGGTTGATGGGAACCCGCCAGCCGCAACCGCGAAGTGATTCTTCAGGAAAGAAGAAAGGAACAGATAAAGAACCACTGCTTGTACCTACGAGAAGGACATTTGTTGTATCACTTGTTGTGTGTTTTTATGTATTTGTGTTTGTTACAGGGGGAGAGGGTGCTCATCTCATGTCACAACCAGAAAATATTTGGGTCACATGGTCTAATCGAACTGGGCAGAAAGATTTCTGCCTGAGTTTACAGTCAGCCTCATCACCGTTTAGTACATGCCTTATTGGTGTACCCAGGTGGGACCCAGAGGAGTTTAACGGATATGTGCGAAAGAAGCTAATGTCACCACAATGGTCTTGTCGGAACTCCTGATGGACATTAATAACATCAGACATGCTGTTCTCCAGAACAGAGCTGCGATAGACTTTCTGCTACTGGCCCAAGGGCACGGATGCAAGGACTTTGAAGGGATGTGCTGCTTCAATCTGAGCGACCACAGTGATTCAATTCATAAGAAGTTGGAGTGGATGCAAGAGCATACCAAGAAAATTGCAATTGATGATGCATTCGGCAGCTGGCTGGATGGACTATTTGGTAATATTGGCCCATGGCTTAAACAGTTTCTTAAAGTATTAATTATAGGGATTTTAGTTTTCTTAGCTTTAATGATTTGCCTACCTTGTGTGTTTCAATGTATCCAGGGTTGTTTACAGCGTATGATAGAAAGAATATTTAATGACAAAATGGAGTGCCAACGGATATATGATAAGCTTTAAGAAGAAGAAGGAACTGTATAGACCCAAGATGCCTTGGATATAATAATTAGAAAACCACTAATATTATTAGACATTGCACTACCTACCTCTGCATGAATTGTAGCTTGTCTACCTCACTTTTTAGATAACTTATATATTTTAGATTTATATGGAGACTAACATTTTTATATATTAGGTTTAGGACTAGCGTTCGCGTTGTAACGGGACATGACTTTATTGAGCATGGGGAGGGGGAAATGTTGTATTAGGCATCAGCGAGATCTCGTGCTGTAACGCGATAGGTCTTCCCATGCTCAGTAATGCATATGTATTAGATGAAATAGGAGCCCTATATAAGGGACTCACGAGGTTAATTAAATGCCATTTTACCACCCACCACATTGGTGTAAGCAGTGCGTAACTTGGCCACGGGGCCGTCGGAAGCACATTACAAAGGACGTGATTCTTTAAGGTTACTTGATTAAGGTAACAATTGGTTAAACCCTCAAAAAATATAACTTTAAATACTGAAACAGTGAGGCCAAGCATTATGTATAAAACTGGAGCATTCTCAAGGTATGTTGTCAGGTAGTTACATCAGTGAGTAATAGAATAGCAACCACTTTATGATATATTGCACTAATTCAGCTTTCTGATGATGGATTAGAGCGATACATAATCCAAAAAAAGGCATTTTGAAGATAAATTACTGAGGAGATGGATGAGGGTGGGAGTAAAGGATCCAGGAGAGTCAATAAATAGTAATTATAAAACTTAATGGAATCTTTGAGGAGTACTACTGAACGTTAAGTGGACTGTAAACAAATGGACTGGTAAATTGCTCATCAGCCATTTAAATTCTTCAGTGAGATGGTCTGTGAAGGTCTAGACTTCAATTATTTTAATACCTGTTTCTCAAAAAATTACACCAAAAGTCCTTAAGGGAAGTGATCCCAGAACTAGCTGAAATCATGAGCTCTGAAATTTCTTGCCTTACACATTCAGTTGCATCACTTTACAACAGTTGCGTTCACTTTACATCACCAGAGATGAGAAACTGCAATCTTTTGTTACTTTACTGTTTCTTTTCTCTCACTGCTCTGCTCTCCTTTTTGTAGGACAGCACCTTTGATTTTAGAGCACTGGATGCCACTCCTTGCTTTCTCAGTAACTAGGTTAATGGCTGCATTCATAAATTTCTCCATACTCTGAGTCCATTATTGTAAAATGAGTGTTGAAAATACCTTTCTGTCCTTTGTAAGGTCTGTTCTTGGAGGGATGTGGTATATATAGACCTGCAGTAGTTTTAAATGTTTATGATAATGATTTATAATTGTATCGCCCTGTTTAACAAGATCAATAAATATTTGATTTTTAAAATGAGGAGCTGTGAAGAATACTCTGATAAGTATCATATCCAATAAGAACTTCAAAGTGAACAGATCTCATACTGTTAAAAGAACACAAGCAAATTATAAGTGATGCTGAAATAATACCAACACCATCTTGCATGCTGACTTCTTAACTAAAGGTTCGTGATTATGTTGAATCATCTGCACAGCAGTCATTGCTAAAGAAATCAGTATATGCTGCCCCAATCATGTTCAGCTTCCTACAGTTGGGCCAAGGCATAAGCAAAGATAAACATTTTTGTTGGGAAAAACCCAACCAAAAATCAAGAGGGAAGGGAAGATATAAGATCAGGAATTTATTATTTCTGGATCATAGAATCATGGAATGGTTTGGGATAGAAAGGACCTTAAAGATCATCTAATTCTGACTCCCTGCTATAGACAGAGACACCTCCCTCTAGACCAGGTTGCTCAAAGTCCCATCCAGCCTGACCTTGAATGCTTCCTGGGAGGGAGTGTCTGCAACCTCTCTGGGCAACCTGCTCCAGTGCCTCACCGGTAAAAAATTTCTTCCTGATATCTAGTCTAAACCTACCCTCTTTCATTTTAAAACCATTTCCTCTCATTTTGTTGCTACCTGACCTTCTAAAAACCCTTCCCCAGCATTCCTGTAAGCCCTGTAATATTAATATTCCTGTAGAAATATTAATGCACAATGACTGGGAGATTCATGTCCACATCAGCCTGCCCTCTCTACAGCATTCCATACTTACTCCCCACCTTGTTTTTCAGTCAATGTATTTGCACCTGAAGGAGTGGTTTTAGAAGCCTGGTAAAGGAGTATGCCATAGTAAGGCAGAGTCTGTAAGAGACCAGTAAGAGCTACTTTGGATGGGCTTCTGGAGCCATCTACATTTTCTTGAATCCACTACATGAAGAACTGATGAAAAATTCTGATCACTTTCTATATTACATGCACCATGCTGGCAGGTTTTCAACAGGAAAAAAAATGGAGAGTTCCCCCATCGCCTGGCAAAATGGATATATTTGAGGGAATGAGGGCTTCAACTTTCCCAGATGGAGAAAAGCCTGTAAGTGCCTGAGCCCTCATTGTAGACATACTATATTAACTACTGCTGCTTTATAGAAACAACAACAACAACAAAAAAACCCCACAGTTTTGGGTCATTTGAAAAATAATTGTAAATGCTCTAGAGTTCCTGCCTTAGTGATGGGGCAAAAGTACCTACTGCAGCCCTGCTTAGTCTCCAAAGCTTCAGAAAGAGCAGAATACCAGACAAACTCTCCATTATAGCCTACAGTCCCAAGTGAATAATCCATGTTTTCTGCACTCTCCCCTTCCCACTGACAAAGGGATATTCCTTGCTCCCTCATTTTCCCAGCTCCTTCTACCCCTTGTCAGTGTCTTGAAATTAATAGGAACCGTTCCCAGGCCCCACGGGGTACTATGCAGGTGCAGCCCTTCCCTTGACCTTTGCACTTCTCAGAACAATCTCATTCCAGAAAGGGACTCTGAAGTGAAGAAGTCAGATGTGGCTGTAGGATCAGTATGGCTACAACAACTCAGCTGGAAGCTGCTCTTGGTCTGAAGATCATCACAGTCTCCAGGACTGAGGAGCCTACTATCACCTCTCCTCACTTTGAGTAAATATATCAGAGCTACAACAGAGGAAGAATTATCAGAGCTTTGGGACTGGGAGTAAAAGAAGATAGGAAAGGATTTGTCCCATGTTTACTTAACTATAGAGAATGAGAGTGCAGACTGCAGTGTGGGAACCTACTCAGAAGGGAAATGGAAATAAGCCAGGCTGATGTGTCCAACTTTCGAACCCGGGCAGGCTCCAGCATTTCCTGTGACTTCTCAACCTGTTGCTATTTATGACTTTTGGAGGTGCATGTAGATCATAGTTACTGTGCTGAATCAATCACATTTTATTGAGAGTGCTTTATTTCCTGTGCTTTCCCAAACTGATATATTCAGAGAATTTGAGAGGTGCAGTGAAGCTTCAGAGAAGAAGGTAGAGATGGTAGCAGGAAAAGCTGTTCTTGGCACCATTTGAGGTGGAATGTTGCCTGAGTTTCATTGTTCTCCAGATTAGTTTCTGAAAAACGTTGGCGATGTGTGTACGTGATTATGAAACCTTTCTATTTACATTACAAAAGTTTCAGAGAAGTATGGAAATGGTATTAATGAACCCTACCAACCCTTTGAACATCCTAATGAAGGGATAACAAGATTTCAGCACTTCGTTTTTTTCTTTGGCAAGTTTTAGGGATGATGCAAGCTGTTTGAACAAATATTTCTGGTGTGAAAGTAGCAGTCATAACTCACAGGTTTCTAGGTCATTTTTTGGAAAAACATGTATTTAACTTAAAAATAGCAAAATAAAAACTTTTAGAAGTAGTGGAGAACTAATAAGATTATGGAAATATCAAAAACGGCCCATGACTTTCTAGCTTGGGAATTTCTAAGTAATGCTTGAATACCCAAAGTACAAAGTACATATATATGCATCTCATCAAATAACCTTATTTATAAAAAGTGATGTGGCATGGATTGTATGCCTCACACCATGTTGACTTCTTAATTGCCCGCATCCATTGTTACATTGCTTCCTTGTCAGCATGCTAAGTAATTGAAAAATTGTTGTGTGATGGAAGATCAATACGGCTCTAGCATGAAGCAAATATTACACAGTACTGAAAGCGAGGATGCAGCCAACTTAGCAACTGCAATTATCTCCTGAAGACAAACAGGCACTGGTTGGTGTTTCCCTGCTTCATTTCTTTGTTAGCAATGGCAATCAAAGAGTTTTCAATTGTTCATATTTTTAAAGTGCTATTTTTCTTTTCTCGCAGGACTACTCTGGGGAGATAAGTGAAGTTGTTGAAGTTTTGACTTGAAGGCTGTCTATTGTCTGTTTTTAATTAAAAGAGCTAATGGTCTTTATTGATTCCTTAAATGTGCTATACTAGATAAACCTTTTGTACTTATCCTTAGTTATGTTTGAACATTTTAGGCTTTCACTAAATTCTTTCACAGAGAGTTTTCAGGGTGGGGTAGATCAGCAGGAATATAATAAAATCACTATCTTCTCTGAATGTTCTAAAAACAGGCCGAAATTTACAGAGCGGTATGATTAAGGAAAGCATTTTAGTATTTTTACTTACAGGTCCATATAAGGCACCTCTGTCAGGCCAATGTTCTTCTTCGAAGTTGCAATGCCTAGGAAAATGTAAATTCAAAAATCTTTTAAGTTAATTATATATTGTTATGTCCTGTGGGTTTGCAAATTTATCTCAGATTCACTGTAAGTTTAAACAGACATTTAGTCTGCATGCTTGTTTTGTTTTGTTTTGTTTTGCCGGGTATTTATATCATTTTATAACTTAGAAACATCAAAAACTCTCATAATACATTCATATAGTGGATAACAGCTACAATTCTTGGTGAGTTACAGATGAACTGTCAAAGGGATTCTGTCCCTCTGGAAATAAAGTGCAGATGCTGACAGGTAAGATATGATCACACATGAATTAATTGCTAAGAACACCGCTTCTACATTAAATGTAAACTTCTGTCTTAATTGTAAGATACTTTAAAAAATAACCTTAGAGCAGATGTATCTAGGGAAATTGTAAAAACAATCCTTGCCAGAAATGACTATATTAGCACTTTTCAATCTGCTATGTTTCTGAGAACATTTATTATATTAATTTAATAACCTAGTATTTTTGTTTGTTTAGTTTAGTTTTCCTGTGAGAAGAGTCATATTACTGTTTACGTTACACAAGGGTTTTCTGGTAGTTTTCACAGGGATAAATAAAATAATCTGATTTGGCAAAGAAAACAGTATATGAGAAGAGATTCAATATGTGACTATTAAAAAAGATCAACAGAAAAAAAGTCAGATACATAACTCAATTACTTCCTTGTACAGACGGTATAATGGTTCTGTTAGTCACTAAATGGTATCAGCTTTTCCTTAATCCATTGTGAAAGACTAGCCTTTTCACTTAAACTTAGGAATTTTTATTACTACAAAGAAAATCCATTTTTCTCTTAGGTCAAGATAAAATATCCATCTTCCCAGTAGCTAAAGTAAATGAGGTACAATATGGTTACAAAGATCACAGGAAAGATTACTTCTATCACATTTTAAAGATGGCATTCCTGAGGACACACTAAAAAATAAAATCAGCAAAATCATCATAAATAAACTTGGTAAATATCTTTTCTATTACCACCCACATCTAGCTCAGATTAGAATAATAGAGTAAGAGCAAAGATAAATTTGTCTTGTCTACCTTGGCCTGGCAAAGATACCACAGAATGTATGTAAGAGGCCATGCCTTTTACATTATTGCCTCAAAAGTTTGCTGAAATGGACAAGTCCAGGCAAGCCCTGGGCAGGGGATGAGAAATCCTGTGTCTGAGGGTAACAGATGGACAAGTCCAGGGACAACGAGAGAGAGATAAGCTGCAGATGAATGGGCGTAGAGTGGTCTTTTGTGTGGGTTTATCTCAAGGAAGATGGCCATCTCCGAGGTACTCACATGACTCTGACCCAAGCCTCCCTGGAATGTCACGTAGGCTGAGAAGAAGTAGGATAAAAAGAGCATAGACAAACCATGAATTTAGGTTTTCTGATATCAAATGCCTCACCATGTGAACAAGGAGGTTTTCTGACATCAGATGCCTCACTACTTCCTTCTTCAGCTTCAGGAATGCAACTGGTGGACACCAAATAAACAATATTGCTGTTGTAGATGTTGTTACCTCACTTCAGAAAGCAAATTTCTATGGAGCCCAGCATTCCCACTTAAAGGCTCTTCCATGTATTTCTTTTTAGATACTAGGTCAAGATAGTTCCTTCTACAAAGAAAAATGTTTATGGCTTAGAAGCCAGTGGCAGAGATAAAGCATTTACAGGAAGTAAATAGTTGTGATGACTACAATAAAAAGATTGTCTAAATTCTTCTTTTCTTTCTTGAAAGTGATATTTGAGAAGTAAATCATGTAGCAAAACTGCTGTTAAAGTTTGTGGGCCTATGCCAGTCTGGCAAACTGGTATTGAGAAACCCCAGTAAGTCTGTTTAATGGCATGATTTATTTCTTAGAGCCTGATCAAGTTATCACATAGTCACTACACTTAGGACATGAAGTGGTTCCCTCTGTACTGGAACAGAACATAATCCTAAAGCTGACCATGTTTTAATGCAATTGTAATGTGCTTAAGAGTAAGTAAGAGTAAAGATGTGATACAATGGTGGGGGCCCCGTATATGCTCCTCTAATTTCTACTGTCCTTTAAAACATAAAAGCTGAAAATCCAACATCAGATACCTACAGTAGATGGTATACATTTGCACTTTTCTATACCTTTTCAGGAGGACAGAAAAATGAAAATTATAAATAAACAATAATTACAAAATAATAGGAATATGATTGTATGTATTATTATAAGTAATAATAAAATTATTATTTATAAATTCAACTAAATTCAACTTTTAAAATACATCAGCTATTAAACATAAAACAGAAAAGGACAGTTTTTTAACTTCATTGTAGTCTGTAAGACTCTTCTGCCTGTCTGTGTGAGAGGAATTAAAAATACCTGAAGCTTTGACACATCAATTTAAAAAACACTGCTGCATTTATTTTTTTTTTTTAAGATGAGCAAGAATAGCTCCAGTTTTCATCCCATGTATGCCAAAACACTGGAGGAAAAGAAGAAATTCCTTGCTGAGAGGGTGGTGAGACACTGGAACAGGTTGCCCAGCAATGTTGTGGATGCCCCCTCCATGGAAGCATTCAAAGCCAGGCTGGATGGGGTTTTGAGCAACCTGGTCTAGTGGGAGGTGCCCCTGACTACAGTAGGGGGTTGGAACTACATGATCTTAGAGGTTTCTTCCAAATCAAACCATTGTATGAAAAGAAATGTGACTCTGGAAAGCAGAGGTAGAGAGTGATCTGGATAACAACAGGGTCCAAATGGGAAAATGGCACTAAAAATATCAACAAGTTTTTAATGTGGTTCTAGGAAAGCTGTCAGTTCTCTTCACTGAAACCACAGCCAGTTAGAATGTGCAATACTGTGTAGTTATTCCCCTTGCATTGAAAAACATTATTTAGTTGTTTGTTTGCTTTTCTTTTCTGTTTTTGTTGTTGTTTTGTTTTGTTTTGTTTTTTTTTGCTGTTGTCATCCTTCTCTGAATGTAGCATAATAAATCTTACTGGAATTTCTCTTTCCTTTTAGAGGAGGCATTCCTGCAGCTTACAACAAATGAGAACATAAAAGAGATTGAAATAGGTGGAACTGTAAAGAAATATAACAGGCCTAGCTAAAGTAATACAAATAATTTACAGAGCTTAATATATTTACAATAATAATAATAACAATAAAATATATATTTTTTAAAGACTATCATCAACAAAAAACCACCACCACCACCAAAAAAACAAACCAAAAAGAAACCCCAAACCAGCCAACCACCACCAACAAAACAACTTTGGGTGATCAACTCTGATCTCTTTCTACTCCATAGGCATTTTGTTATGAAAGGACTTAACTGTTGTCTAAGAAATCTCTTCATTACGTGTGTGCTAAGGCTAAGTTCTTCCTGGAGAAAGGAAGTTTTCCATATTGCACCTTTTTCAGGAGAGAATGCACTATATACAAAAGATTGTCCCAGAAAATCCAGTTTGCTATATTTGCTGCTTGTCAAAAAAATATCCTGCTATTACCATGAAGCTGGCCGAATAAGGCAAAATAAACATCAGTTATGCATGAGATTGAAAATAAAAAGGTGCTCTTAAATATGCATTCTCAAATGGTTGAAGGGTACCAGCTCCAGGCTGCCTTTGCAACTAAAAGGATAGTAATAAGGAAAAGATGAAAATGAGTACAGAAAGCCACTATTCCTCAGGCCTCCTATTAGGTAAGTCTAATAGCGCACAGTCTGCATTATATCTATTGCATAAAAATTTGCTTAGCATAACTGTGATCCACAAGCATGAGCCAAACTTCTCCATTCTTCAGCTGTAGATGAAGGTGAGTGCATTGCTGCAGCCCAAACAGAAGGCAAAATGCAACTTGAGTCTCTTACATCTGCCAATCTCCTGATGGACTTTTTCAGTCCCTGCCCAAAGAGTAGATCACCTGCTTTTACTCCCAGTTTCCTCAAGATTCTCCAGATAAAGTTGGAGCTCAGTAGCTGAATGCCAAATGTACTTCATTTTTTTCCACTCTTCACCTAACAGACTTCTTTTTCAAAAATAAATTTAGAGTTGTGCTGGATTTAAGCAGAGGGAATCAATCAAGAAGCTGATCTGAAGACATAAAACCACAAAATATATTTAGACCAGATATTAAGAAGATTAAGAAGAAATTCCCTGCTGAGAGTGTGGTGAGACACTGGAACAGGTTGCCCAGCAAGGCTGTGGATGCCCCCTACATGGAAGCATTCAAAGCCAGGCTGGATGTGGTTCCACTTTCAAAGACCAAACTTTCAGGATCAGATTAAGTATATATTCACTGTTTATTTACTTTTTATGTATATGTTGGGCAATGTAATTATTTCTTATATTCATAAAAGTACAAAAAGTCAACCTACTTTTACTGTAATGAGCGCAGACAAAATGCTTGGTAAGAAGGTGTGCTGTGTGCCTTGACGCCCATGGCAGGTGATTGGTTTTAACATCTCAGATCACGTTTCAGGAATGCTAGAAAAAATCTTCTGCCTTGCAATGCTGGGAACATTACAAACACCCCTGAAGGATGTATTTTTACTGAGACTTAGTGAAATACAGAGGGTGGCATCAGATAGGGCGATAGAGACAGGCAAGGTGAAAGAAACAATAGAGCAAGTACAATTTCATAAATCCCTTGACATGGCAGCAAAATTCTGCTGGCACAGCTAGTTTGTTGTTGTTGTTGCTGCTTTTTAAATAAATTTATCCTTTGTTTCTGTATCCTGTGCTTATCTGTAAGAACAATACCACTATCACTTATCTCCAATCTATGCTGGAGAGATCAGCTTCTGAAAGACACAGAAAGAAAGAATCTAATGAATTACGTTCCACAAAGACAAACTGAAATATTGTGGAATAAATCTACATGTTTTTACTGGAGTGTTGATGACAAATCAGGCAGCAAATATCCACAATTATGAAATGTTTTTGGGAAACACTGATTTCACATTGTTCATCGCCATCTGTCAGAGCTGCAATGAATGTCATCAGAAGCAGCTGCTGTCTTTCCCATTTCAACCTCAGAGTATATTAGAAATCTAGAGAAAGGGTAGATGTGGCACTGAGGATAGTGGGCATGGTGGGGATGGATTGATGGCTGGACTAGATGATCGTAGCAGTTTCTTCCAACCTTAATGATTCTATGATTTAGACTATCAACATTATTCTAAGTCCGTTACAGTCTGGATAGTAATATGGCACTGAAATTGGAGAAATTAATTTATGTGTTAGCTACTTAAGTTTTCGAACCATGTCATAGACAAAGGTAGTGCACAAGGGCTGTCTACTGCAAGCTATAGTACCAGTGAAAGTCTATGATAAAATACAAAGGAACATTTTCAAATGAAAATATATGCCCATATTTGCTGATACATTATAATAGTTTGAAAAATACTGAGTGTGCTATCAACTTGTTTAGTCTTTCTTACTTCCATTTTAAGCTATGAAGAATAGACCAGATACTGCTATACTCCTTCTACCACTCTATCCTCATTTTCGTTGTCCAGACAGCATTTGAAGGAGTGCTTTGTATTCCTTCAGGAACGTTTTTACAGACAAGAAGAAATGTATTTTATGGTTCTAGTGGAAGAAATGGAATATGATTTTTGACTTATACTTGAGAAAAGCAAGAGTGAAAAAAGAGTCAGTTTTCAGACAGTGCTGCTAAAGGGTGTTGCAGTTTCAACTTTCCATCTCCATGTAATGTTTCTGAACAGAGCAAGCTGGCATATTGTCCCAAACTGATTTAATTCAGATTTTGAAGCAACATCACACTACGAATACTCTTTGCATCCTTCAAGCACACTTTGATTTATGTTCTGGGGCTGAAACTGTTCCTTCTGTTGCAGCACACCTGTTTAAAAATACTGCCTTTGATACCTCTATGACAGGCACAGCAAAGTGGCAAAAATAAATAAATAAATAAATTAAAAGGGCAAGGATCAGAGAAAGCCCCTGTGTTTAGGCAATAAATAAATAAATAAATAATGAGAAAAAGAAAAGATAATGTTCCTTGAAAGGAAAGATGTTCCTTGATCAAATGTTAAAGTTTTATGCAGATTATGAGGCCTGAAGCTTGAATTACCCAAGATTCTCACTGTAACTTGTGCTTTTTATTTATTTGCAGCAGTATTTTAACTGAACTATTTTTAAGTGCTCTAAGCCTCTCCTGAGCACAGACCCTGCAGAAACTTACTGCTCCTTGGTGGTTACAGACCTGCAATAACACACAGGGCAAAGCAATATATCTACATGGTGAAGATACTGCACACTTTTATTGCAGGAAGATTGTTCTTTGGCCAGATGGCATTAATTAAATTATGCTCTTAACAACCATGAGCATTTTGGAAAGTCATAGACAAAGTAGGGATTATGAAAAACAAAGACTTTATTATTTCTTTCTCCATAGGAATTGAATTTAAGCAGAAATTCCATGAGGAAATTCTGTTATGAGCCATTATTATTATTAGTATTATTTCCAGTTTGTAGAATCCAGTGAACATACACAGTGTAGTCTAAATGAAATTCATGCTTAAGGAACAGGTAACATTATTTCGTTTCCTTTGGTATACTTTAAGTGATAGAAAACTCTCCAATAACCCAGGTAATAACTGATATATGGCTGTCTTGGTTTCTGCTGGGATGGAATTGTTTTCTTCAGGGTGTCTGGCAAGATGCTATAGCTTGGTTCTAGGAGAAAAACAATGTTGATAACACATCCATGTTTATAGTTTTTGCTAAGCAGTGTTGTGCAGAGACAAGGCCATTCTCAGGGAAGGATCCTCAGGGAGGGAACAGAATTAGCACAGCTGACTTAAACTGGTTAGCAGGATATTATATACTGTATGACATCAAGCAGGAGGAGTTTTGAAGGGGTTAGGAGTGCATCTCTCTCTCTTGCACTGCTTCAGGGCTACTTGGGCATTGATTGGTGGGGTGAGCAATTCCATATACATTTATATACATACACAGTCATAAGTATTTTCCTTTTTCCTTTCTCTGTCTTAGTAAATAGTTTTATCTCAACCAAGTTTAAACTTATTTTCCCCAATTTCTCCCTTATCCAGTGGGATGGGGGAGAGTGAGCAAACATCTGTGGGGTGCTGAGCCACCTTCTGAGTTAAATCACAACAATGGCAATTAGGGGAAAAAACCTGAGCCACAAGGAAAAAAAGAAGAAAAAAAAAGTTGTAAACAAGGATGCTTTTTTTTCCAACTCTGTAGGGCTGTGTTCTCATAACTCTGCACAGATGTCAGGTTAATGATTTAGAATTCCGATAAGTTATGGATGTTGACTTATGTGGCATTTAATCACAGATTCAGGGAATGGTTTGGGATGGAAGGGACCTGTTGGAGTCAGCTGGCCTAACGTAATCAGGGTTGTTGATAGCCATGAGAACTGAACAATTAACTTGATGCTTCTTGCCTTTCTGCTGTATGTCATTTTTTCAGCTTCATGGTGGTATCAGCAATATACAAGATAAGGAGATTCCATTTATGCAGTGAGTACAGGGACTCAATTGCACAGAGTATCTGCAAAGGCAGCAGGGAACATAAAGCAAATTTTTCTATACTTTCCCAAACTGCTGAGTTAGCACATCAAGAAGTTTATTTTATACTACATAGTTTCATGTTACACAGTAAGACTTATGATTATTGTGGATGATGATGATAATCATAGAATTACAGAATCATAAAGTCCTTAGAGTTGAAAGGGACAACTGAGGGTCATCTAGTCCAACTCCCTTCCAATGGACAGAGACACCACAACTACATCAGGCTGCCCAGGGCCTGATCCAGCCTCGTCTTGAATGTTGCCAGGCATGGGGTATTAACCACATCACTAAGCAACCTGTTCCAGTCACTCTGCTCCCAAATCTAACATAAAGCAGTTAAGGGTCTTTTATGTGTGTGTCATCCAAAAAGTATATATTTGTAGTATGACCTGAGCTTCCTTCTTCTGGATTTGCCAGTGATGAGAGGGACCTTTATTTACCTTGAATCACAAATAGTAGAGGTGTCTGATCCATTCCTGTATGTTCTTGGTGACCACTGGTTCTCTGAGCAACAGGTCAGCACAGAATTAATGTGCAGCTGCCAGAAAACTCTCAGGAATTCTCAAGTTATTGCACAGAGGTTTATGTTGTTTCACTTCTTCAGTCTTCGGTGCAGATAAGATGGGAAAATCTTTTCTAATACCAGTAAGCACTGCCTTTCTGCCATCTAACACAAGATTATTGTGTAAATAAAAGTCTGGCACATAGAACAGGTCCTAAGGAAATGAGAACTATGTAACATTGGTGTTTGGTAGGCTCAGAGAGTATAAAGCAACAATATAATGCAATATACAGAATAGAGTATAGAAAAGGCATATATCTATCTATCATATGTCTCTCATGGACACAGTAAAACAGAGATGGCAGTGAATAAGAGATGCTGACAGATTCTATTATCCCCTCCACACCAAATCAGGACTGACTACATGTCAGATAATAGTGTGCGATGTATATTCAGCTTATTCTTTAAGAACTTCATTCATTCAAGCAGGATACTACCAACAACCTCAATTATGAAATAAAGTGTTATTTACACTGATACCTACTTCGCAGATGGGTGAGAGAAAGTAATCTACAGATATCCTTTCTTTAAACTCTACAGGGCACTTGCTGAATTAACTGAAAGTATCAGCAAGGAAACTGAAGTCTTTAAAAGATGAATGTGTGTACATATTTTACAGAAATAAAAATATGAAAAATATGTATTTACCATGCAGCAAAAACCACTGCTGAACCTCAGCAAATGGTCTGTCCGGGGGTATATGTACAACAGAGAGTTGTCTATGCCTTAGTCCAACATGGCTGAAAAACACTCCAAACTTAAAACTCTCATGGAGGAAAGTCTGTACAGATATGAAAAGTTGCCTTTCTATTTTTAAATAACCCATATTGCCATACATTGGGCTCCACGTTTTGAGAATTTGAGTTTTGAGAATTTTCTTAATCCTCTGCAGAGACATTTTAACTACTTCAAACTTTCATGGATATTGTTATTGTTCTAATCATTCCTTCATAAATGCTTAGAAGAGAGTCTTCTCTTGAGAGCACTCTGAATAACATTTTGAGATGCAATACATTTTTTAATTAGGACTGTAGGCAGTAAGGCAGATTAAACAAACCCCAGAATAAAATCTAGAGGGCTTTGCAGAGATATCTTGGAAGATCTTAAACACTGAAAATCATCCACAGTATTTAAAAGTTGTTCCAAAAGAAAACATCTTTGACAGGAAATGCTAGGAAAGATCAAATCTCAAGGATAAACTAGAAGTTCTCCAAGCAGGAAGTGAAATAGGCAACTACTGAAAGAGTAAATAATTTATGGGACATTACTGCTAATTAGAATCTTTCTCAGCTTGTTTCCTGGATTTTATAAATTCACTTATCTGAAGAAGTTTCTATCAGTGACTCTGAAAAATATAAGAATTATCATATAAAACCAAATCTGCTGCCCCTGTGAAGTACTCTGTTACTCTGTGAAGTAAGGGTCCACTGTAAAAACTGAGAGCTCTACTTACACGTGCAGCTTGTATAAACTATATATTCCTCTGACACCAATGGATGAAGTAGGAACAGTGTTAGTATCAGAGGCAAGAAGAGCATTCGATGCTTTCAAGATTTCAAAAATTTTCAGAGAAGAACATTAAAACTTCCTGCAAATTTTTTGCTACAAGAGTACTGTGATTCTTGTGGCATGCTGAGGAAACTTCAAGCTCTATAAAAGTTCTGATGTATCTTTACAGTCCTTGTTGAAATCCTGGATTTTATGAGGTTATCATTTCCTTAAAATACATGAAGAGTTAATTCCTAAGGTAACACAACTTCAGGGTTTATAACTGATCCAGTTTTAATCAGCATTATCATGCAGTCAATACATGAACAAATCCATGAATGTTCTCAGACAATTTGAGCATTTCAATCAATTACAATAATTACTAGCACACTGCAGGAAATGCCCCTTTCTGAAATGAGAATTTTTGTATCTGTGATAACTAAGCTGATGACCCATCCACCTCCCCCTTAACACTCAAAGGAAAGGAAAAAAATCAAGAAGAAAGGTTGTGTGCATGAAAAATTGATTAGTTCTATTGCATTTTTCTTATCGTGAAATGTTTTGATACATTCAACATATAATTCAATTAGATTGCTTGCACTGAATTCCATTGCTTGAAAGCAAGAAAGGTATGAAAACACTTTTGAAGTTTGGTAAAAAATGGGCTACAGCATTTCAGACTTTACTCTTAAGATGGAAGGAATGAGACAAACAGGAGAACTTGAGAAAAGCTTATGGTCAATTATTTTTGTAGCTGTAATAAAATATCTGATATTCAAGGCTTACCTCAGTAAATTGTGCCTGTATTGCTTTTCAAATGCCACCATCAACTTTGCATATAGATTAAAATATGAATGCTATGGTAGTATTGATCTAAGGAGAAAATCAGAATATTTCAGATTAATATTCTGTGAATGAAACATACAGCTATATTCCTCCCTCAGATTGCAGAAAACACAGTTACTAGTTTAAATATAACAGTAAGTTATCTTTATAACCTTCCATTCACCTAAGGAGATATTTTAGTTCAGAACTAGATCTAATGCTATTTTGGAGGAGGAAGTAATTTTATACAATATTATCAGCATGTCATATAGTTAGATCATATTGAAAGAAGTGAGAACTTATCACAACAGTTTATTAAGGAAAGATAGAAAAATCAGTTTAGAGGTTTTCACCGAAGAACTCAATAGAAAAAAAAAATGGAAAGAAGAAAAAAAAGTTTACTTAGCCCTACCTTGTGGAGATTTTCCACAAAAATTGCAAATCAATATGTGTTCAGAACTAAAAAGTAGAAAGTCATGAATGAATCTGATAGAACAGTGTAGAGTAGAAAATCTGGATTAAAAAAAAAAGCCCCATGTCTTTCTTGAAAGATTTCTGGATATGCTTGGAGATCTGCAGTCAATATATAAGAAGGGCTACATAATTCACTTTTGAAATAATGTATTGCTCACCTTTCATTTTAATATGCATTATGCTGGATCTTCTTGGTATTCCTGTGTTTTCTGACATTCATCTTTGATATTTACAGAGCACATATCAGTATGGCACAAATCATTTGAAACATAAACCATGTCTGCATTTGGTTCTGTAACATAATTTCCGGAATGTAAGCTTATTTTCTGCTGCATTTGGAGTTTTAAATAAGAACAACAAAATCCTTTAGGAATGGATAGTAATTGATCTAACACATTCAGTTTGTTCGTTTGTTTTTAGAAAATAAAATGTATGTACAAAAAAATCAGAGCCAGACATAATTAAATCTGTCTTTTCAAATGGCTTACATTCTTTTAATTATAATTTGCTTGCAAGATTCTTATTTTAAGAGTCTAATCCCAGTGTACTGATCCAGTGTGCAAAGGCACTGAAATTAAACAGATGCATAAAGAGTGATTTTCTCAGACAAGTCCTAGGTATATTTAAGGTGCTTACAGTGAGAGCGGGGTTGGCCTCTTCTCACTGGTGACAGGATGAGGGGAAATGGCCTCAAGTTGCACCAGGCTGGATATCAGGAAAATCAACTTCACAGAAAGGGTTGTTAAGTACTGGAATAGGGAGGTAGTTGAGTCACCGTCCCTGGATGTGTCTAAGAGCCATTTGGATGTGGTGCTCAGAGATATGATTTAGCAGAGGGTTAGGTTGTAGTATGGTCAGGTTGTGGTTGGACTTGATGATCTTTAAGGTCTTTTTCAACCTGAGTGATTCCATGATTCTACGATACTATGTGATGCTGGATTCAGATGTTATTGCAGGTCAGTTTTATACATGAGCATCCCACTTCTTTGTACCTAACATCTTCTATCAGAAGCCCCTACAGTCTTACTCCTATAAACATTACAACAATTTATAGACTCTACTTGAAATGGAAAGTAATATGAAAATTGATGTGCACTACTTGATATAAACAGACTGTTATGCACGTATTGCCCTCCTTGGAAACCAGGGACTTTTAGTCAATAAACAGGCTAGATACAGTGTGAATGGAAGTTGCCTACAAAGACATCTGTTATGTCTCTCTGATCTGCTGGAGCATTATGGAGGCTTAATTTTCTGATCTGTAGCGGAAGGAATTTGTTCATGTATGCATATAATGTACAAACACATATACAAAGTAAGGATCTCAATTTTCAGTTAAGCACTCTCCTTAGGGAATGACATACAGTCTTAAAAGAGAGAATGTATTGTACCAGAAGTATAAAAGAAACAATACAAAGAATTCCTAACCAGCAGTAAACAAAGAATTCAAATAAGGAAAGCAGGGATATTCTGGAGTCTCTACCAATTCATGAAACAGTTTTGGCCTGGAGTCACTGTCAGACTTTAGTGCTCAGGTTTCAACATTAGAACAGGTCATGTGAGAAGCAAGCTCATCTTCCAGCTTGGAATAAAAAGGTAAGAATTTTTTACTTTTCTCAACATTTTAACAAAACATTTAAGTAACTTAATGCTGCCCATGTAGCATTTCTGATGGACACTTAAGGAGGTTTTTTGTCAGAATTATGAGCGTTGCTAGCTATAGCTGAATCTTACATAGAGAAATGGCTTATAGAAATTTAGGGATATTAAGAGATTTTCTTTTAATACTGAGAAAAGAATGCAGCTTCTTTCGTCTACCTTCTGACATGAACAAGAACTCAAAAATGTCTGCTCCAGTAACCTTCCATGGTCGGTTGTCAGATTGTTATGCTTTGTCAATGCAAGAACAGTAGTCAGGCCTGCAGTCTTGTTATATCAAGAACACTGTCAACACACAGAAAGAAATGGTTTAGGGATAATTAGTTTAATCTAGTTATGATGCAGCTCTGGGCTACCTTATGCAGTACTACAGTATGCACCGTAGATCTGCAGTCTTCTCATCTTGCTGTTGTAGCTCCTAAAACGAATCATAGAATCACGGAATCATAGAATGGCCAGGGCTGAAAAGATCACAAAGATCATCTAGTTTCAACCCCCCCTGTTATGTGCAGGGTCACCAACCACCAGACCAGGTTGCCCAGAGAAAAACATCAGTATATTGTCAGCATTTTTTTCCCCCTGCTTCTTTCTCATACTTCTAGAACCCCTACTGCTAGGGGATGGACTCGATTATCTCTGGAAGTCCCCTACAATTCTGTGATTCTGTGATTCTGTGAAATGGAGAGGATGATTCTCTCTTAATTGCTGGAAACACACCTGCCACATCTTCCAATTTTCTTTCCAAGCACTTCTCTGGAAACAATAGATTGAAACTGGTGCACAAAAACTAAAAAACTATTGCTTATGCACACTATAAGTGAGCCCTAAAGGAGTAACTGACCTGCTCTTAGAAGCACTGAGTGGAATAGAAACAGCTACCAAAGCCCTGGAGGTGGAGAGGACCTTTTTGAATGGTTTCTTTCACAGTATTTCCATGTGTTCATCAATATTAATTAAAAATTCCTTATTCTGACTATGAGGGTTTTTTTTTGTTTGTTTGTTTTTTCTCAGTGGAACATGAAGGCTTAGATTTTTTTTTATTTTTATTTTTTTGTTTTTGTTTGTTTGTTTGTTTTCTCCCATTTATGTGAAAATAGCCATTAGAAGGAGACTCGATTTTTAGGTTGCATTGAAGTCTCATGTCTCTTGATGCTTCTCTTCTCTGCTATTCACACTCCTGTTATATTCTAGTTTGGGAGCCAAGGTTTATAGCTAAGATGAACAATCCCTGCACAGCTGTATACTTAGGACACAATGATGGGTTTCACAGAGTAAACACAGATAAAGTGATTTTTTTTTTTTTACTTCTGATTCAGGCAGTATAGAATTCACCTGTTTATAGTCTGGGAATATCATTCAGGCATCTTTGCCAACTATTTTTCCCATCTGTCAGGAGCTTATCCTGAAGTGGAAGGAATAAAACAACTCCTAGTTTGTTTCCTTGACAGCAACTTTTTCCTTTATTTTTATTTTGTAAATTACTTATTGCAAATCTTCTGTTTTGGAGGCTCTTTTTGCTTCTCAGTTTCATCCTGTATTAGCCATCCATTTCCCATGGCATCATCTGTATTTCTTACCTTTTTCTTACCACATCTTTTGTGGTTTTTATTCTCTGTTCTATTTCATTTCACACTCCATTATTTTACTCATAAATATCCCTTTTTATTTGCTTCAATAATCACTGCCTCTCACTCATACCCTCTTACTTTCCCAAATTGCTTTCCCAAGGGGCTTTTTCTCCTCCAGGCACGCCCCCAGTTATGTAGTCTACACCAAAGCAAGGCTCAGACTGGCATCCAGGAGATCTCACTCTCTAGCAGAAGACTCTTCTCTCAAGCAAAAATCATGTAAGAAGCTCTTCTACTAAGAGACTGTTTAAATAGCGAACAATGCAAGGAGACGTGAATTTACAGTACATTTTCTACTTTGACTAACACCCACCTGTGTCAGGTACTTATCACTGAAGAGGATGAATCATCCCCTTGAGAGACTCATCTCTTTCTGCTGTCTGAAGGTGAGAACCCAGATGATTAGTTTAGAATAGTTGTCTCACTGAAGAAAGGGAGAAAAAACAGGCCAGGCAATACCAGAGGTTAAAGGATCCCTGTCCAAGTCACAGCTCATCACTTTCAGATTTGTTTGCAGGAGAGCAGGTGACTCAGAGGTACAGTTTGCCTCATCTCTCACAATCATCATCTGAGGATGAGGTGAATTGTTCTCTGGAGCATTGCATTTGTCTACAGAGGGAAAATTAGGTGCCTAGCTTAGGTCTAGAAGACCAACTTTTAAATGCACAGACTGCTTGGGGTATCAGTTTTGAAATGGTTATGTCTCCAAACTGTAGGTGAGGACGAAAATAAAAGAGAATAGCAATTCTGCATTATACTGCTTGTATAAACAACGTCAAAGTGGTACTAAATTGGAGTACTGCATATTCCCCTAAGGGCCTGAGTGACAGCACAGAGACTTCATTTCGGAATCAGCCTCTGGCCAGTCTTCATCACAGGCAGCCCCAAGGGCAGCACAGTCTCCTTACAGCTCTCAACTAGTTTACTGCTTGCATTACTTACCTTCATGACTCAGAAACTATCAAAATTCAGACAACGATCACACAGAACTAATCCATTAACAAAGTTCATTTCTTTCTTCAAATCCATGATGTTAAAGATAAGAATTACTTATGACTGGCTTGTATACAAATCAGTAAGGAAACATTTGTTTCCCTCATGAACGACTGAAGTGACAAAGATGTGCTTTGAAATATGTTTGAAACGTTATATGCTTTTACTGAACATTTTCATCACCTTCAAAATAAGAGGTTAATTGCAGACAGGCCAGAAAATAATGAGATAGCATCACTATTTACAAACATAGCATATAGCATGAACTTTTTATTGCCTTTCACTGACAGCTGTAATGAAGTAAATGTGTATGGAAACTGAATTACAAATACACTATTTTACTCTGAAGTCTTTTTCTTATTGCTGATGGTAACTTTTTACTCTTCCTAAGAGAATATGGAGTATCCATCCAAAAAGAAGCATTACAATCCATAAGCACAAGACAGTATAGGTCCATTAAGTCCATAGGTAGAAGGAATCTGAAAAATAAATAATAAATAAATTAGAGAGTACTTCTAAAAAAGCAGCAACAAAAATCCACAGGCTCTTAGCTTCTAGGAGTTTAATTTTGATATCTTGTCTCCCCAGGGTACCAAGAGGGCACCTTTGCTACATCCGTTGTGTCCCTACGGCATACTGAACTTGTCGGGGGCTGAGACATCTCTGTGCATTGCGTGTGAAGATGTGTTTGGGACAATCAAACCATATCTGATTTAGAAGTCAGTTTCAGCTTTTTCTAAATCAGACATATTAGAAAGAAATTTAGAAGTAGAAAAAGAAAATTGTTCTTATCAGTCTTGCCTGCATTCAAATGACAAAAATCCCTCAGTCAGAAAATCTGTTATCGGAGACAGCTTTTACTATCTGCATAAACATGACCTTGATTAAGTCAGTATAGAGTTATATGAATCACATGAGGTGTCAAAACATGAGGTGGATATCTAACAAGTGTTTAACGTTTCTAAAACATTGGCAAAGAAAACCTTCTTGAATTTTTCAAAGAATGCAACAGTAAGGCAAATCCTAAAAGAAAAAAGGCAAAATACTTAGCAATTTTCTGAGTGCATAAGAACTCAACTTTTGCACATGACCCATAATAAAAACAACACAGCATCCTGATGAGTATCTATTGGTACTGACATTCAAGTGTAAGCCCTATTGATGAATAACTTAAAAATGACTGTGGAGAAGAGAAAAATACTTAATACTCATAGAATCATGGAATCACAAGGTTGGAAAGGAACTACAGGATCATCTAGTCTGACCATCCTCCCATTACCATTGCTATCACAAACCACTAAACCCTATCTTGTAGCCCATAGTATGTCTATGCCCTGTGTATGGGGGTTCCTGTTCCTGAGCCAGGGTTTGTTGCGCTGGGCTGGTAGCTGCCCTCTTTGCCTTCTGTCACATTCTGCAGGAGGACTAGCTTTTGTAAATTATACATGGTTTGATCTCTCCTGTCTACCAGATGACTGAAATCACAGTTTCAGCTTCATATTTGGTGGCAGGTGGATGTTTGTTGTTCTTTTTGTCTGGCTTACAATTGGGAACTTCATTTGCAGTTCTCACTCCTCCTCTACTGTACTTTGTTCTTAATGAATTATCAAAATCCCCCTCAAAGGTGTTTAAATTCTCTCAGTGCTTCTTTCTATTTAACTATTGAGATTCACAATACTTATAAGAGTAAGGTATTCTCTGCTAATCTATTGTGGTGTCTTTGGACTTCAGCATTCACTCAATATTAAATTGCAGCACTGTTTTGCTACAAGTAAGGGAAACCTAATTCATGTTGCAATATAGTAGCTCAGCTGAATTTTGTTATGCTCAATTGCTAAGTAAAGGAAAAGAACAGTACTACCAAACTTGGAAACTGAGTCACAAATAGCGAAACATAAAATACAATAAATAAATAATGTTAAAAAATAAATAAAAATCACTGGATGAAGAGGTTGAACCAATGGGATTTCCTGCTACTTAACAATCTTGCATCTGCTCCTCTTGCAGTTTCTAAAAATGCTTTTCATACCAAGATTAAATCGAACAATCACTTTAGAAGCCATATGTTAATGTGAAACATGATCTTTAATCTACCAGGATGGCAAGAACAGAGGTGAAAAGACAAGAGCAATAAAGACCAAGTGTATGTAACCAAGCTCCAGTTATAGCACTGATGCACTGTGCATGGCAATTCAGACTGTATTTTCTGCACTTGGTGAGACTTCCACCAGCACCCACTAACCGCAAGCCCCTTAGCAAGGCTGCACCAACACTGCTATGTGGCACAGTCCAGTGCGTGGTAGCATGAAGAACTGAAGTCTTAACAGCTGGAAGGGATCAAGTAGGATATGAAAAAAAGATTGTTTACTTTTAACTAATAAGAATGTGATATTAATAGTAAGATTGTTTTCCTTGCTCAGCAGACCTCTTATCTCAAGGGCTCCATCCTGTTATAAATTATTTATAAACTTTACACAGTAATTTTTTTCCTCCTCTTTGTTATCCTGCTATTTTATGTCATCTATTTTATTTTTTATTCAACTAAATGGCATAGAATTATTTGCACTTACTACCTTGTCAAAGAAAGAGTTCTCTGTGCAGAGGAAAAGCCTTTAATGTTTCCTTTGAACAGCACTGGCTTTTTATCATCCTGAAGTGGATCTAGAAAGTTTCTCTGGTCAATTACTCACTCACCATCAACCACCATCACAATTGTGCTCTTTCAGAAACACATTAAGCTAACATATTCTGGGTAAAGAAAATGGATTTCCTTCTTCTGAATGGTTATAATGAGTTTGAAATCTTGACAGAATGGATAGTCTGTGGATGGCCCTTTGAGCTAACCACTAGAATTAGGCATTATGATAATGATGTCCAGATATCACTTCTACAAGAACCATACAAACCTGTCACTTAAGGACATATGTACCAGGCTACTATATACATTGAATAAAAAATTGCTTTTCCAGACACTCTGCTGAAGGTCCTTTTTACTACCTCTTTCTAGGGAACCACGTTTTCTTCAGTATTTAATTCAGTATCTTTTTTCCTCTTGTTGCATTCATTAAAATACCCTAGAGGATGTAGAATGTAACAGGCTGATTCAGGAGGTTGATCATATCTGAGGAAAGTGCCCAGAGTCCATATTCTGCCTGAAGAGTTGCTGATGATTATTATTGTAATCGGGTTATCTAGATTTATCCGTGATAGAGGCTGCTGCCCCTAGAAGGGGAGAAATGAACAAAAACAACGGCAGCAATCTAAGGAAAGAAATTATTTTACTAAATACGAGACACAATATGATACAATATAACTACAACTACTATATCAAACAAGGCAGAGAAAAAAGAAAGAGAGAAAAAGAGTCCCGGAGAACCGGGGGCCTACTGCAATCTCTAGGCGACAGGCTGGAACGTTGCTGATAGAGCGAGACGGCAGGGATGGAGCGCTCCAAAGCGAAAGACAGGGCGAAAAGAGGGGCGTTCCAGCCTGGGAGCGAGATTATATGTGTGTCCTCCTCCTCTGGTGATTCATCTCTGGCCGCGTTGTCCCCTGGGATATGTAGTTTCCTCCAAGGGCTGAGTACTCGGGATGCTGCCATTCCACAGATCTGGAGCATGAACCTTCCACACTTCCGCATACCCTCTGTTACACTTCCACATACCCTCTATTACACTTCCACATACCCTCTGTTACACTTCCACATACCCTTTGTTACACTTCCACATACCCTCTGTTACACTTCCACATACCCTCTATTACACTTCCACATACCCTCTGTTACACTTCCACATACCCTCTGTTACACTTCCACATACCCTCTGTTACACTTCCACATACCCTCTGTTACACTTTCTTATACCACCAAAACAGTTCATACCGCACATGATGTCATGATGTAGAATATTGACAGCACAAAACCATGACATTCCACCCCTTATTCTACATTATTACATCATGGTTACACAGATACATGGAATTACTGACTGCACTCCCCCAGCATCAATTTGCCCTGTGGTACACACTGAACATCCCCATCCTTCTGCATCACCCACCAGGTGCACCCAGGTCCCTGGGCAAAAACAGTTCCACGGACAGGTTTGCCATTTCCAGA
This sequence comes from Excalfactoria chinensis, assembly GCF_039878825.1. Taxonomy (NCBI): domain Eukaryota; kingdom Metazoa; phylum Chordata; class Aves; order Galliformes; family Phasianidae; genus Excalfactoria; species Excalfactoria chinensis. The sequence goes on along the minus strand of NC_092827.1, from coordinate 29,419,653 downwards.
GGCTGGAAGGACCCAAACAGCTTTTCCCAACATACTCTTCACATGCACAACAGGGACTTTATCTCCTTCTATGGTGTGTAGGGGACTAGATCGGCTAGGACCATCGCGATTGACAGATCCTCTAGTATTGACCAACCAAGTGGCTTCTGCCAGGTGCTTCTCCCAGTGCTTAAATGTTCCACCACCCATTGCTTTCAACATCGTTTTTAATAACCCATTATATCGTTCAATTTTACCAGAGGCTGGTGCATGGTAGGGAATATGATAAATCCATTCAATGCCGTGCTCTTTAGCCCAAGTATTTATAAGTGAATTTTTGAAATGTGTCCCATTATCAGATTCAATTCTTTCTGGGGTGCCATGCCGCCACAGGACTTGTTTCTCAAGACCCAATATGGTGTTTCGAGCGGTGGCATGGGGTACTGGATATGTTTCAAGCCACCCAGTGGTTGCCTCTACCATGGTAAGCACATAGCATTTACCACTGCGAGATCGTGGCAAGGTGATATAATCAACCTGCCACGCCTCCCCATATTTATACTTCTGCCATCGCCCTTCCTCCCAGAGAGGTTTCATCCTCTTGGCTTGTTTGATTATAGCACACGTTTCACAATCATGAATAATTTGCGCAATAGTGTCCATAGTTAAGTCCACCCCTCGGTCTCTGGCCCACTTATATGTTGCGTCTCTTCCTTGATGGCCCGAGGTCTCATGGGCCCATCGAGCTAGAAATAGTTCGCCCTTATTCTGCCAGTCCAAGTCAATTTGAGCCACCTCAATTCTGGCTGCTTGATCTACTTGGTGGTTATTTTGTTGTTCCTCTGTTGCTCGACTCTTGGGCACGTGGGCATCTACATGACGCACCTTTAGGGCCATATTCTTTGTTCGGGCAGCGATGTCCTTCCATAGTTCAGCGGCCCAAACAGGTTTACCCTTCCGCTGCCAGTTGTTTCGTTCCCATTGCTGCAGCCATCCCCATAAGGCATTGGCCACCATCCATGAGTCAGTATAGAGGTAAAGCACTGGCCATCTCTCCCGCTCAGCAATGTCTAGGGCCAGCTGGACAGCCTTTACCTCTGCGAATTGGCTCGATTCTCCTCTTCCTTCTGTGGCCTCTGCAACTTGTCGTGTAGGGCTCCACACAGCAGCCTTCCATCTGCGATGTTTCCCAACAAGGCGGCACGATCCATCAGTGAACAGGGCAAAATTCTTTTCGTTTTCCGGAAGTTCATTGTATGGTGGGGCCTCTTTGGCGCGTGACACCTCTTCTGCTGGTGATGTTCCAAACCTTTTACCTTCAGGCCAGTCCATGATCACCTCTAAAATTCCTGGACGATTGAGGTTCCCCATTCTTGCTCGATGTGTAATCAAGGTAATCCACTTGCTCCAGGTGACATCGGTAGCATGATGGGTGGAAGGAACCTCCCCTTTGAACATCCAGTTCAGCACTGGCAGTCGAGGTGCCAGGAGGAGTTGTGTTTCAGTTCCAACTACTTCGGAAGCAGCCCGAACCCCCTCATATGCGGCTAAGATCTCCTTCTCAGTTGGAGTGTAGCACTCTTCAGACCCCTTATATGCTCGACTCCAAAATCCCAGGGGTCGGCCTCGGGTCTCTCCTGAGGCTCTTTGCCACAAACTCCAAGTGGGACCTTTCTCTCCAGCAGCAGTGTAGAGGATGTTCTTTACATCCTGTCCCGTCCGTACTGGCCCCAAGGCCACGGCACGGGCTATCTCTTGTTTTATCTGCTCAAAAGCCTGCTGCTGCTCAGGGCCCCATGTGAAATTGTTCTTTTTCCGCGTTACGTGATAAAGGGGGCTTACAATGAGGCTGTAGTTTGGAACGTGCATCCTCCAAAAGCCCACCACACCCAGGAAAGACTGTGTCTCTTTCTTGTTAGTTGGTGGAGACATGGCAGTGATTTTGTCGATCACATCTGCTGGGATGTGACGACGTCCATCCTGCCACTTGATACCTAGGAACTGAATTTCCTGGGCAGGCCCTTTTACTTTGCTTCGCTTAATAGCAAAGCCGGCTTGTAGAAGAATGTGAATTATTTGCTTTCCTTTTGTAAAAACTTCCTCTGCTGTATTGCCCCACACAATAATGTCATCAATATACTGCAGGTGTTCGGGAGCACCACCTTGTTCCAGCACAGTTTGGACCAGTCCATGGCAAATGGTTGGACTGTGTTTCCACCCCTGGGGCAAACGGTTCCAAGTATACTGAATACCCCTCCAGGTGAAGGCAAACTGTGGCCTACATTCTGCAGCCAAAGGAATGGAGAAGAAGGCATTAGCAATGTCAATGGTGGCATACCATTTGGCTGCTTTTGACTCCAGCTCGTATTGGAGTTCCAACATGTCTGGCACAGCAGCACTCAGTGGAGGTGTTACCTCATTCAGGCCACGGTAGTCTACAGTTAGCCTCCATTCTCCACTGGCTTTACGCACTGGCCATATGGGGCTGTTAAAAGGGGAATGAGTTCTACTGATCACTCCCTGATTCTCCAGCTGACGAATCAAATCGTGAATGGGGAGCAAGGAATCCCTGTTAGTGCGGTACTGCTAAATAATTTAGCACCAGAGGTTGTGTGCTTCCACTACGAAACATCAGTGATATCCCTTGCCACTGCTCCCTTCTTTTTGAGTTTTCCCTACAGAATGCAATAAAAAGTCATATATATATGGAAACATAGGGGAGCAATCAGACATGGATCTATGTGCTAACCTAAGATCAACAAAGGAGATGCAAGGACATTTAATGTAGTGACAATGATCTGCTTTAACTTTTTTTTTTTTTACTTCTCATACACCTGTGATGTGAATTTATCATCTGGAAATAAGAATATGGCAAGACCTCAGAGTGGACATGGATGACAGTGATACTTCTTATGAAAAGAGACAGTGGACATGGATGGACAGTGATACTTCTTATGAAAAGAGTAATTAGAGTTTGATATGTCATTATGTGGACAATAAGTTAGAAGTGTATGTTTGCTTTTACTTAGAAATGGCCATAGCAGGGATACTTTTTAAAGCAAGGGATCATCTCTTAAGGATTTAAGATTTTTTAATGTTGTTTACACAGACATCTAGTTTAATCATCAGCCTAAGCCCCGCCATGCCCAATAACTGTGTCCCTCAATGCCACATCCACATGGTTCCTGAACAGCCTCACCACACTTTCTGAGAAGTTTTTCCCAATTTTCAAGCTGAGTTGCAAGTGGAAAGTGATATAAAGCACAGTTAAGTCCTTTTATGTTAGAATACAGTGTTATCAGAACTCTGATGTTGGTAATAAATAAATAAATAAATAAATAAATAAATAAATTTGAAGATTCAGTGGTGAAAAGGCTTTCATTCTTTAACGTCAGTGCCCTTAGAAATGCATTTCTATTTTACCAGAGTTATAGCTGGGAATTTTCTTTTTCTTGGCAAATAAGGAAAGACGTTAAGGGAGAAAATCAAATAAAAATGAAAACATATAGACTTTTCTAGGGCTCACAAAGAGGTTTTGAAAGACATTTTTGCTCAGTTGATGATGACAAACAAAGAGATTTGGCAGGTGGGCCAGCTTGCTGTGTTGTCTGCTTGCCAAGTGCTGGCAGGATATGTTAGTTGTTGCTCTTCTCTCATTCACTAGAAATTACTCTCCAGAATAAATGATCAGATACATTATTTTTGAGATCCTTCTGTGTGCTGAATACCATAAAGGACATGTGCAACACAGAGGGCCATGATAAACACTGTATAAAGCAGTGGCCAGGATAGTCAAGCTTGTAAATTTTACAGCAAAGCATACTCTAATAATAAGAAGAGAAAGAGCTATTGAGTGAACAGACTAGCTGCAGAAATTGCACACAGAAAGGCAGGGCCCAACCACAGTACCCATGGAGGTAAACAAAGTCATAAGTGTACCTGCTTTCCTGGAACCTGACAACAGCCAAAATGTGGAGGTCAGCTCAAAGAAAGGGTAAAGCTGGAAAACACTGGGACCGTAGTTAAGCCTCAATACTTTAAAAAGTGTGAAACCCTGAAGTTCATAGGCCTCCATTTTGCCCTTACAAAATGAACCAAAGATTGAGGAAGTGATCAACCTATTTGACTTACAGTGTAAATGATGAATCTCATCACAGCACAGCATGGCCTGATCTCCCAGTGAGACTCTCAAGGGAGAGATCTGCTTTGAGATATCAGATCTCATGCAGATAAAGGAGAATTCTGTGTCTAGTCCATTTAATTGAGTGATATTGACTATCGTTTTTCTTAGGTTTATGATACAGCATACTCGGATTTAAAACACACACAAAAAAAAAACACTTTTTTTTTTTTTTTTTTTCCCCATTCAAGTTAGCATGATAGCTGAGCTGAAAATGAAAACAGCAAAGCTAGTTTACAAGAGCAAGTCTTAGAGTTATGGAACACCATTTTATAACTATGCTAATGCGGTTTACAAATATTTATCATTCATGTGCCCCATGAGTTTTTTTCCCAGAAGAGATGGGAACTCAGCTGATGAGTAACAACAATTAATCCAAAAGGATGGGGCATAACTGCTGTCATTAAGTAGAAAGGAACATAAATGACAGAAAATGAAGAGAGATCAGTTTTCACTGAACCACCATTTTGCAGTGCTTATGTCTGGCATAATCATGTTCATTAATCAAAGATAAAAATCAGTCTTGAATTTTAGAAGAAAACGGATAAGTGATAAATTCAATAAAGAATACCAGAATTCGGGGGGGGTGCATTAAAGGTTGTGGTCAGTAGGTCAAGGGAGATGATCCTCCCCCTCTACTCTGCCTTGGTGAGACCACATTTAGGAATACTGTATCCAGTTTTGGGCTCCCCAGTTCAAAAAAGATGGGGATCTTATAGAAGGAGTTCAGCGGAAGTTCACAGAGATGAAAAAGGGCCTGGTGTATCTCCTGTATGAGGAAAAGCTGAGCAACCTGGGTCTCTTCAGCCTGTGATAAAGAAGACTGGGGGAGGATCTGATTCACATTTACAAATATCTAGAGGGAGGTAGAAGACAAATGGATGAAGCCAGGCTCTTCTTGGTGGTGTGTAGCAATAGGACAAGAAGTAATGCCTAAAACTGGAGCATACAAATATGCAATTCACAAAGAAATTCTTTGTGGTAAGAGTGACAGAACACTGGGACAGTTTGCCCAGAGACGTTGTATAGTCTCCTTCTATGGAGACTTTCAAGACCCACTGGATGCCTACCTGTGTGATCTACTGTAGGAAGCCTGATTTATCAATGAGATTGGATTTCACTGTCTCCTGAGGGCCCTTCCAAACCATGCAATTCTGCAATTCTGTAATTGTCTATGCTGGAAGAGACCTCTGGAGGTCATCTTGCACCAACCTCTTCACAAAGCAGGGAAAACTTCAGTTCTACCTAACTTTGCTCAGAGCCTTGCCCAGACAGACTCTTCAGCCTGTTTCCATAGCCCCTTCTTTTTTCTTTTTTCTAATTTTATTTTTTACTCATTTTCCCTCACTATCTACAAAAAGATCAGACTTCCACTGATCTTGCTCCTGTGTAGGCCTATCCCTTATTCTTACAGGCAGCATCCAGATAGGATTTACCCACTTCACAGTCCACCTGTCCAGTCTATATCATCCTAGTTGTCTAAAAGGAAGTTGTAAGACTGTCAAAAGTCAAGCTAAAAGAAATGCATCATGATCCTCTTGTTCACTGAATCCATAATCTCATCAAAAAAAAGCACTCAGGTTGGTTGCACATGACTTGCCATTGATAAAAGTGAGCTGTCTGTTCCCAATCCCCTTCAAGGGTTGGACATATCCTCCTGGAGGACTTGCTCCACAGTAGTTCCAGAAATGAATTTAGGGTGATCAGCTAAAGTTCTGTAAATTCTTCTTGGAGTTCTTGAAAACAAATTAATTTGTCTTTCATTTTCTGCTGGAGATTAGAGCAAACCTTTTGCTATCATTTTCAAAGATGACAGGATGTCCTCACAGTCACACTGGCCAGATCCCTGAGCTTCCTCTTATGCATCCTATCTGGTCATTTTGACTTCTGTATGTGCAGTTTATTCTCCAACTGAATCCTCCTCTGCTCTGGTTAGTACTGCTCTCTCCCGGCACTGATGCAAGGCACGGGGACCTGGCATGCATGAAAGTAGATTTTGCCAGTAAAAACTTGAGGAAAAGAGTGCACTGAGTACTTCAGTTCTTTCCAAATCTTTCATCACAGGGTTTTCCGCCCATTCTGCAGCAGCTAACTTTTCCCTTTTACTGCTGACATACAAAAACAGTTTTTATTGCTCAGCAGCAACCTTGTGTAGTTTCAATCACAATAGACATTCATTTTTCAATATCATCCCTGGACTTGTGCTTCAGCTTAGTTGCCCTTCTCTGAATATGCTCCAGAGCCTTGATGTCTTTCTTGTAGTTAGAGGCCCAAAACTGAACACAGTACTAGAGGTGCAGCCTCACCAGGGATGAATACAGGAGGACGATCACCTCCCTGATCCTGCTGGCAACACTATTTCTAATAAAAGCCAGGATGCCACTGGCCATCTTGACCATCTGGACACACTGCTGGTTCACTTTTAGATGAACACCAACTTTCTTACATTACATGTGAAATTGTAATTATGCTACATCTGCATAAAATGCCCTAAGCACAGAAAATATATGTACAGCCTACCTGTTCCTAACTCTGGACTTAAAAATCACCCCTTGAAGTGTGAGTTCTCTCCATTTATCCCTCCCTGTTATTTTATTCTTTCCTGGTTCTTGACTTCTACCACCTGTTTTGGTATTCTGGTTCCATGCCCTCACTTCAATTTTCGTCCTCGTGTTTAATCTGAGTGACAGCTTGACTTTGCTGATTCCTTTGCATGACTTTTGTGTCAATACAAGTCAGATCCTCATCTCAGTTTTCAGCATGTCAGTGTTGATTACTGAAACAATGAAGAAATGTGATTACTGCTGATCTTGCCAAATGCAGCCTTGCTTTGTGTAATTTCAGCACATCCATATCACTTCTCAGACCATTTCTCAGCATTGCTCTGATTATGTTATGCTTTCCATTTCATTCCCCATCACTTGTTTTCCAGAACAACAAATATTGCCTGATTCCTTTTCATTTAAGCCTTTCCCTTTTCTATCACCAGCTACTAATATTTTGCAATGACAGCTATTAGTGTCAGTCAGCTCCTGCTGCAATACTCTTCTGCTTTTAATTTTTAATGACATCATTATATTTATCATATGACTCCTCTCATTCTTGGGAATAAGACTCCATATTGCTTCACTGTGCTGTCACCTTCAAATCCCTGCTCAGAACACCTCTCTGGCATACATAAACTTCAACAATTGTTTAGGCTGCAGATGCACTGACATTACATTCTACCATTTTCAAGGATATTTTTCCTCATTGTCCTTCCCAGTCTGTATACACCTATTTCCTTATACTTAGACTGCAGTTTATTTTCTCAAGATCTGCCTACCAAGAAGATGCACAATCAAAGTGGTGCCCTAGAACATCATTGGAACATATGGTCTTTAGACAAACATATATGGTTTCATTGTCAGAGTAGGCAGGGTTACGCTGAACAGACTGGTGAGTCACCTATTACTTGTCCCTGGGAACTGCAGCTTAAGGTATGTCTACATTTGATCAAGTGTTTTAGTATAGATTCACTTCTGTTTGCTTCAAATTAGTGCAATGAAAAGTTGTCAGACAACAGATAAACACATACTGCAGATTCCCTATGCTACCTCATTAGGTACATACACTTGCAGCAGGTTTACCTGCTGGATGTTCACTGCTGTGTGCAGCTGAGAAGCAATTCTTGAAATATGTATTATTTACAGCATAGGAACTATAGGCTCGATAATAGAGACAGAATGATGAGAGTGATTAGAAAGTGTCCTACGTTTCATAGATGTTTTCTTCATGGTATTTTACTGCTATACCTACAAGGACCATTAAAAAGCAACAACAATCTCAATGAAGAACCTTGAATGATTTAGTTCATTTCTCTGGAAAACAATGTTAGATGACGCTCAGCTTCTTACCTTGCTTTATTCACAAGGGCTGAGATTTTAATTGTATATGGACTGGAAGATTCCAACAGAAAATACAGACATGCATTTATTTTAATTTTAAAGAAGTCACATTCCCCATTACAGTGGAGCAATTCCTTGGAAACTCTATAATGGACTTCAGAAAGATAGGTTGTTAAGGGCTGGGAAGTCCTTAAAGGAATAGCTCTAGGAATATAAGCACAAATTACTCTCATACAGGTTACCATGTATAGTAAAAAGGAAATTTTACTAAGCATTATTATATTAGCAGCAAGGAGAAAGGAATGAAGAGGGAAAAGATGCTAAGACTGAGATGCTAATGCCCTTTCCACTTTTGCCTTGGCTACAAAGGTCATTTTCAACAGAAACAGTGAAATTTCTCCATCTACCTGAGTTAAATATTTTGAAATTGTTGAATACTGATAAGTTTCATTGCAAAGCAGAGAACTGGCTGACACAATCTCAAATAAAAACGACATCATTTTTACAGTTCACGAAGATCAGGTGCAGTACAAAAGACTGAAAATGAGCAAACATAACACAAGGTTCAAGGAAAGAATAAACAAAGTGCTGGGGAGTTAGACAACAGCAAAGATTTCTGGAAAAAATATATAGTAACAAATGCCCAAGAGAAATCTGTAGTCATCTGGTTGATGACAAGAAGATGTAAAGCAGGTGATTTTAAAACAGTAAGTTTGGTTTAAGAACTCCTTGACAGAATAATAGGGGAAGTAGAAGGTGTGATTTTCTGACTTTAGCAAAGTTTGACACCTTCCTATGATAATCTTGAAAGCAAATTAGGGAAAAACTGTCAGATTCAGATTTTTACGAGGGAGTATAAAGCTGGAATATTTGACAATCACTAAAAGTAGTAATGATTATTTGTCAAAATGGAAGATGCACCAATGAGCTCTGTAGAAATCTACCATGAGATGAGTATTACTCTGTGTGCCTGCTAAGAACTTGTACAGCAGAATGAATTCTGCACATGACACTGAATTGGGAGTAAAGAAAGAACACAGAATAGGGTTTGAGTTTAAGTTTGCGAACTTAAAAATAGTCATATAGAAGTTATGATAGATAGGCAAATGTGCAGGATGGGACTGCATAACAGTTCTGAAGAAGAAGATTTCTGTTGGAGAAGAGGGCTAGATCTTGAGTAGAACATTAACAAATCTAGTCATGTAGTTGGGAAAAACAGACTAGAGTATACATACTCAAATGTATGTGAGCACATACACATACTCTTTAGGATATGTACATAAAGCTCCAATTAAAGCTTTTTGGGGGAGGAGAAGGAGCAGATGTCCAGTCTGCAGAGGAGCTGGATAGCCTGGAAAGGCTGCTGAGCTTCAGTCTCCATTCTGGGTATCAGCTCTTGGTATACAGACTACTGGGCAAAAAGGCACTGCAAGGCATACTCTGTTTCCTGTTTATCTTCTTTTGTAGCGTTTTGAGGCAGGTAGGGAAAACTGTCTTTTCTGTCTTCAGTGAGGGTGAATTAAGAACTGTTCATTCCTTGGGTAAACCCTTTGTGTTCCATATGCACTGGCACAAAAAACCACAAAGCTGCACATGTGGAAAGTTTGGTTGCTACCTATGTTTTTGAGAACAAACCAAAACACATTTAACATGGCAGCCCATATTTTATGTCGAGGTCCATTTCCCTTCTGTGGATGGATACAGGAACTGAAGTCATTGCTGCCAGTGAAAGAAGCACATGAATTTCGTGCCATCTATTTCTCCAAAAGTGCTGTTCCAGCCACCATCCTAAATGATGCTATTCTATTCACAAGAAGTATATAGGCTCATGCCACACAGTTGTATAGTAAATCTTGTGCAAGGTATATTTAGCCTTGCCTCAGGAGAAATTCCTGGAGTACTGAGATGTTTTAGCCTGGACTCCTGAATAGTGCTAATGAGCCCTGCAGTATTAGCATTTTATTTGGTTTAATGAGCTCTAGATTTATTTACACTCCTCAGAGTGTAAATAGAGTGGTTGTTTAAAGACAGTATCAGCAATCCTTTCTTGGAAGACAATTCTCACAATGCCATGAAAGGGAAAACAATGGATTTTTGTAAACCTGTCTGTCACATAAATCTAGTAAATATCACAGTGAACAAAGTCCATGGATTCACACATACACATGACTTTTTTGTACAAGTGAAAAATTGGCACTTCAACACTCCTGAAATTTCTGTCCAGGGAATAACTTGTAAAACAAGGAGCGTGTCAATTATTTGCAAAAATGATTCCTAAAAATGCAAGGTGCAGTCCTACTAAGGAGTGAAAAATGAAGACCAGAATGATGACTGTGAGACAGCAAGAAATATAATGCTACATATTCTCAATGATCCGTTTTGTTTAGAGTTAGGATCCTAAACCTAAATCCAGAGTTTCCATTCACCATTATACTTAAGCCCCAAGGAAGTAATAAAAAAAAAGTTATATACACTTGCATGGAAATTGTACATCTTTGCTTGATTCTTCTCTGATGAAATCAATATTCCTGGGACTGATCCTACCCCTGCACAGTGTTCCTATTGGGATGCCTCGTAATGCAGTGGCAATTCACAGCTGTTGCTAAGTGGTTGTTAAGAACTTGCAAGGCAGATAAGCCTCTGCAGAGAAATAGAAAGAGACTGTGGATCAACCAGAAATCTCTAGAGCTAGATCCGTAAGTGGATATCTCTATTATTATGTCCTTTACCTATTATCCTGTGCTGTAAATATTGCCAAAAGGCAATAGGAATAGTTTAAAAATCAAGGAACATATCAGAAGATAATTATAATTACAGTGCATGGTAATATTACCCAACTAAAGGTAAGAAAAGATTGTGCGCTGCATTCCAATATATTAAATGAGGAATTTGTAAGGGTGCTATCAGAATTCATTGAAATTTTTTATCATTCCAGCAGATAAGGACTTTTAATTTTTTTTCTTTAAAAAAGAAAAACAACTTTTAAATCTAAAATTCTTTTTTTCATATTGTTAGAAAGTGTATATGTGAAACATATTGTTACAGTCTTTAAAGAACTTTTATTGAAAACTGACTATGTAATGAAGGGATGTCAAGTCTTTCATTAGAATTACCTTAATATAGAAAGATTGTTAATGGAATAAAAACTTCAATATTTCAACAGATTGTGCAGTGTTTGAACAACACAGTTAACAATCTGGTTATTAAACTTTTTTTTTTTTTTCTTTTTTTTTTTTTTTCAGATGAAAGAAAGAAAAAATCACCATGAACTGTTTTTTGCTATTCAATTTGGCAAACATTATTCAATTGGCTATTTATAATTTGGCTTTGACTGACTCAAATTATGTACAGTTTACAAATGACAGTTGTCATTTATTGTCAGTTTATACAAACATAAAGTGGAACTTTAACAGTGTAAAGAGAATTCCTGGACAAGCATTTTGTTACAAAACTGTAAAATAAAATGGGTAATATATTCTTGTTAAGCGTGAACAAAGAGCAGTAACAATATGATACGCAACATCCTTTCACAGCTTTATCTTCTGGTTTCCTCTTTTTTCCCCATGCACTGCATTAATAGGAATAATAATAAGTTTAAATTTTGTCTTGAGACATCTTTGACATTTTTCAGATTCTTTTAAAGATAACTCTGAATTTCCTACATTCACAGTACTTAGTCTGGGAATGATGTTGCTGTGACTATGCACTTATCTGCCTTAAATTAGATTCAAGGTGCACATGGCAATAATCTGCTTTCAAATTGTTCATAGTTTTGAATTGTTGATAAAATCAAGTTATTTATCAAAAATAATTATTGCTTATGCGAACAGCAGACAATAAACCAAAAGGAATGATTACAATGAGTTTTTTCTTATTGTCTGAACATGTGAAGTTCCTGTTTATAAATTTTCTGCCACTTGCTCCTTTTTTTTTTTTTTTTTTTTTTTTTTTTTTTTTCCTTTTCTTTTTCTTCCCAATTTTAAGTACAGAAGTTCTGCCTTCTGCCTAAAACAATGGCTAGACTCTGGTGAATGACAAACGAAACTGGCTGGACTGTTGTACTCAGAGCGTTGTGGTCAGTGGCTTTATGTCCACGTGGATGCTGGTGATGTGTAGTGTCCCTCAGGAGTTCATCTTGGGACCAGTGCTATTCAACACACTCAGCAAATTTGCTTATGGCACCAAGCTGAGTGATGGAGTTGATATGACAGAAGGGATGCCACCCAAATGGATCTGAACAAACTCAAAAATTTGCCCCATGTCAACCTAATGATGTTCAACAAGGCCAAGTGCATGGTGGCGCATTTGGGTCAAGGCAATCCCAGATAAGAGTATAGATTGGGAGAACTTATTGAGAGCAGCCTTGTAGACAAGGACTTGGAGGTTCTGATGCAAGAAAAGCAGGACATGAGCCAGCTATTTACTCTTGCAGCTCAAAAGGAAACAGTATCCTGGCTGCTTCAGAAGAGCGGTGGCCAGTAGTGTCAGAGAGGTGATTTTCCCCTCCACTCTGCCCTTGTGAGGCCCCATTTGGAGTACTGTGTCCAGGACTGGGCCCCCCAGCACAAAAAAGATGTGGAGCCTTTGGACTGGGCCCGCAGGAGGGCCACTAAGACTATCAGAGGGCTGGAGCGCCTCTCCTATGAAGAAAGGTTGAAGGAGTTGGGCTTGTTCAGCCTGGAGAAGGCTACAGGGAGACCTCATTGTAGCCTTCCAATATGTTAAAGGAGATTATAAACAGGAGAGAAATCAGCTTTCTATACAGGTAAATCGTGATAGGATTTGGAGGAATGATTTTAAATTAAAAAAGATTTAGACTAGATGCCAGGGGGAAATTTTTCACTGAGAGGGCGGTAAGGTGACGGATGAGGTTGCTCATTGCCCCATCCCTAGAGGTGGCAGGGGATTTGGAACTAGATGATTTCTAAAGTCTCTTCCAATCCAAGCCATTCAATTTTTCTATGAATACACAAGAGATTTATACATCCAAATAAATAACATTCATTTATTTTAATCTAGAAAACGGGAGTTTGTTAATTGCTGTCCTTTGTTCAAAATGAAAATTTATATTCGCTCTCATAAAATGAGAACAAATGAGCATTTTATGAACTCGAAGTTTTCTGAAGCAGCGTTCAAGAGGTTCTTTATTTTTTTAGGGAATTTAAAGCAGCTCTGCTGCTCTCCAAGAGTACCTAGAGGTGCAATACATCTTTACAAAAAGCATTTTTAACAAAAAATAAAGTGGATGCTTAAATTTCATGAAATAGAGTAACATTTCTCCTTACAAAATCTTAGAAAATAATTATCTGAGGCTGTCTGGCATACAATAAAAATGCTTTTCCGCACACTTCCACTTATACTGGCACTGCTGAGATGTTTACATACACAGTAGTCTGTCTTTATGGGTGGCCTCTATTACCCAGTGCCTATTGGCTCATATATATTATTTAGCTTCCTGAAATACTGACAAAGATAACCACCTGGGAGGCTGAAAATAAATTTCAAATGCAAGATGATTTGTTTAAAGAGGTAGACTTTTTAAAATTTCGCCTCTAGTTGAATAACAGCAATTTTGAATGCAATTATTTTTCCCTGAGATCACACTTACAGATATGAGCTGCAAGAGACCTCTTTTAAAGATCCTGTTTTGAATATGGATGAGTGAAGAACCACTTATACAACACATTTAATTTTTTTTTTCAGAATTAACCCATAACTTCTAGAAAATGACACTACATTCTAAAATAATGTCAAACATCTCACAATACTACCCAGAGAAGATTCACCCCTAGCCATAGAGTCTGCATGGCATTACATTTTAGAAGCTATTTTCTGTTACAGCACAGTAACATGGCAGGAAGAAATGCTATCAGGGTAGCTATAAGTATGTAAATGCAGATAGGATTTATACCAGCTGAAATATTTGAATATTATTTTTACTAACTGGATTTTTATACTGCTAAACCATTCAGTCTTGCTTAACTCATGGACCCTTGAGAGTCTGAACTGATTTGGTTTGTCTGTCAATGTTCTATTTGTACAAAAGTCCATAATAAGCAAAGTTGCAGCTTTTGTTTGAGTTCTGTGTGGACAGCTAAGCATCTGCACCAGTTATATACACTGCAGTGTATCCTTTTCTGGCTGAGAAAGCTTAGAGAAAACTACATCAATCTGTTTTAAAATCAACAATAATAAAAACAAGAAACACTAAGACCCTGAAAAAGATACATTCATTTGCTTGGGATAAGAATAGTCATGGAAAATATCAAACCAAAGCTATTTTGCAGAATCACTGTGATATGTAGCAAAGTAAGGACCTAAATGAAGTGGTTCACTAAACCCAGACATTTTCTGGCTTCACTATATACATTCATTGCAGCTTAATATTTCTTCCTCAGATATCCTTCATATGAAATTATTAACAGCTTGATTTTTGAAAAGGCAGATGCTGAACGATATGCTTTGAATTATTAGAAACTGCAAGGCCAGGTGAGATTGGATCTGAGCTTTTATTTTACTTCAGGATAATCCTGAGTGTTAGCAGTGAGGACACAGATCACCGAAGATCTCTGTCAAATATTTTAGAGAACCACAACAGAAACATTAAGATCAACGTGAACAGAGACAGGCCTGTATGTGGAGGCACCAGAAGGGATAGGAGGGTCATCAGAGCAGCATTTTGTTGATGTTGATTGCGCACTGACTAGCAGGTCATGAAGATCCCCTCATGGTCATGTGTACCTGAACTAAAAGACTCAGACCACTCGGGTCTCTCATCAGGATGGGAGGACAAAGATCAGACTGGGGACCTTGGCCATCCAAAGAAGGTGAGAAAGAACAGTGAGGAAGTCCTAATGACTCACAGAAGTGAAACAGGATGGAAAGGCAAAAATCACAGGCAGCTCCTCAGGAGCACAAAGGGCACTTCCAGGCCCAGCCACAGACCCCACTGCAAGCAAAACCCAGGAAGGACTAAGAGTTGGTATCTTGCCATGAGCACCTCAAGACCCTGCAACAGGCTGCCCAGGGTAGCAGGCACAGCCTTAAGCTGCCAGAGTTCAAGAAGCATTTGGACAGTTCTCTCAGATAGGAGTTTGAATTTTGGGTGGTGTTGTGTGGAGATGAGAGTCGTACTCAGTGATCCTTGTGGGTCCTTTCATGATATTCTGTGATTCTAAGAATTGTCTCTGAAACTGCTCAAGTTTACCAGAGGAAGTGAGACAAAGCCCAGCTAATGTTATAAATTTGGACTAGAGAACAGCAGAATGATAGATCTTTTCCAGAACTTCTAGGAGATAGAGTCCCTATCATGTTGACCGAGAACTAAAAAGCTGCCCCCAGCCCTACTTGGCATGGTGCTGCTGCAGGTGACACTGGAGTGAGAGGTGGCACCTCCTGTATGCAGCTTTATCCACTGCCACCACCATGGTTCCACCTCCATGGCATCCCTCACCCGGAGGCTGCTACCTGGTGGGACAGCATGGACACTTCTACAGCACCCTAAAAGAGAATTTAAGGGGAGCAAACACTGTTAAAATGCTTGATTGTGCTGTGTGGAGGGACCATTTATTTCCAATCAAAACATTTTATTCCTTCTGGGGCTTGACACTTAACGTGATGGGGAATTCAGCTATTCTGCAGTTAATAAATGCATACGAAAGCTCACTGTTGTACAGAAGAAATATACTTTGCTTGTTTTACATTTCAAGGCACACGGTTTTCTTAGATTCACCAGCACTTATTTTCCCAAGCCTGTTCTATATTCATTACATACTTATATGTCCCCTGCTTCTTTGCATTATAGGGATGTTTGCCATAAAATATATTTCCTTGGATTCCAGTATCTTCAAAACACCTCAGGTATTTTTACAAAATCCATTTTATTTTCTTCCTAGTGAAGTTTATTAAAATATCCACTTCTACAGGCTGTAGTACATGGAATGAAGCTATAACTCACACTTAACTACCTTTCTCCAGTCATGCTGCTGAGAGCAAAACAAATTTAAGCTCTTCTTTTGACTCTGCTGACTCCTGGATGTGGTCTTTCTCTTACTAATCAGGGTCATGTCTTTAACGGCCATCAGTGTTCTTACTGGTGATTGAGGAGCACTGTTAGACTCTCATAATATAATTATTACCACCTGTTAGGTAGCAGCAGCTTGGCTTCTGAAATGCATACAGAAGCCAATGCTTATTACATTCTTCAGTGCTTCATTTTAATCACTCCCATTTTGTCCATTCTATTTTTCCCTTACTTACCACTGTAGTAAAGCAAGACCTAAGATCCTTGGCATCTACTATTAAGACTTATACACAATGTTAATTAATCCATAATACTGGACATCTCTCCCCAGCTATGCTTCTTGCCTCTTCCTCAGTGAAACCACTGCAAGCCAAACACTGCCTATGCATCTCACAGGGGCACAGCCAGATGGCTTTCTATTTTTCAGCACTCGTGATTGATCTATTAAAGAAGTTGATTTCCTAAAAGAAGAAAAGAATGTAGCAAAAATCAATAGCCATACTACAGTCATAGAATGGCCTGGGTTGAAAAGGACCACTATGATCACCTAATTTCGACCCCCCTGCTATGTGCAGGGTCACCAACCACCAGACCAGGATGCCCAGAGCACTATTATTTAAAAAAAAAATTCAATTGAAATTTTATGTGTATATTCAAACACAAAGAAAGGGCAACTGTTATGGTTTACAGGCTGATTTGGCTTGTTTCCATGGCTAGAAGGGCAGAGGGACCTGTGGATCTGGAAAGGGGTAAGGGAAAAAGACAGAGAAATGGGCCTAAAAGAAAACAGCAGCAACAATCTGAGGAGAAACTAACAAATACATTAAATAAGATACTGGAATGCAAGGAAACACACTATAATACAATATAGTACAATATAATTAGAATTGAAGCTTATAAATAAAATAGAATGTACCTAAAAGCTGAAGACCTTACTCTAATGGGGAGCCCACATGCTGCTGAGACCAAAACAGAAGGGGAAACGACCTATGAAGGCCTTTTATCTTCCCCAGGTGGAAATGATAACACAACAGCGAACAGTCCTCTCAGGGATGTAGTATGTATTGCCTCTTGTTTTCTGAGACAGGTACCTGGACATAGAGCATTAACTCTTTAGCTCCCAGTGCACTACATGCTGCTATTATGTGGAATACCTGTAACCAAAAATCATAATACCATGACAGTAACTTATAGGGTATGTGAGTTCTCCATCTCTAGATGTTTCAACACCACAACAGGATGTCTTCTGAGGGATCGCCTTAAATCAGACTGAAAGTATGGCTCAACATGAGGTAAAGTGTGTTAAATGCTCTTTTTTTCTTGCAGTAGAAGAAGCCAAACCACACTGAAAATTACCTCTTCTTTTGAAATCTTGAAGCAATATAAATTACCTAGCTTTTTGTTTTTGTTTTTCCCCAAGAATACTTGCCTATCTTCCAGATTATTGTGAGTCTTTCATCTTGCACATTGCTCGGCCAAGCTACTGTGTTTTGCTTAAAAGAAACAAGTAGCGACAACAACGAAGAAACAAAACTGCCAGCTTACCTGGTTGTTGATTGTGAGGAATTGGCACCAGGAAACTGCATACATGGAAAGCTTGAGCTCTGCTTTTTTGTTGGCATATCAGAAAATTTCAGCAGAATTATTTTGAGGACAGCACTAAAATAAGTAATAAACAGAAGAGAAATGAATGACAGTATACGCATGTCAGAATTTGCTTTCGCTTTGTTTCAGTTTTCTGCTTTTCTACTACAACTAGTTTTGTTGTTGTTGTTTTCATGTAAGATAGCAGCAGATAGGACCCTTACTGAAGAGTTCAGAGAATCTTTCAATTTGTAGAGTACAGAAAATTGAAGCAAATTAAGTATGATTTGTGTAAGAGAATCTGGATGGAAATAAATGCATACTATAGTCCCAAAGACTATGTGACTGGGTTACTTGGAAGGAAGGAAGGAAGGAAGGAAGGAAGGAAGGAAGGAAGGAAGGAAGGAAGGAAGGAAGGAAGGAAGGAAGGAAGGAAGGAAGGAAGGAAGGAAGGAAGGAAGGAAGGAAGGAAGGAAGGAAGGAAGGAAGGAAGGAAGGAAGGAAGGAAGGAAGGAAGGAAGGAAGGAAGGAAGGAAGGAAGGAAGGAAGGAAGGAAGGAAGGAAGGAGGGAAGGAAGGAGGGAAGGAAGGAGGGAAGGAGGGAAGGAAGGCGGGAAGGAAGGCGGGAAGGAAGGCGGGAAGGAAGGCGGGAAGGAAGGCGGGAAGGCGGGAAGGCGGGAAGGCAGGAAGGAAGGAAGGAAGGAAGGAAGGAAGGAAGGAAGGAAGGAAGGAAGGAAGGAAGGAAGGAAGGAAGGAAGGAAGGAAGGAAGGAAGGAAGGAAGGAAGGAAGGAAGGAAGGAAGGAAGGAAGGAAGGAAGGAAGGAAGGAAGGAAGGAAGGAAGGAAGGAAGGAAGGAAGGAAGGAAGGAAGGAAGGAAGGAAGGAAGGAAGGAAGGAAGGAAGGAAGGAAGGAAAACTCTCAAAATCTGATATTTTTCTGTGCCTACCATTAATTCAAGAATGCAGTATAAATTTAATTTGCAGTATCTTATATTTCTATTGCACGGGAAATTTTAAAAAGGACTGTAATAGTTTAAAATATTTATTAAAGCTCATAGGATCGTGAAGTTCTTGAATATTATAATTTAAGTAAATATAGATTTGTAAAAAAAAATATTTTAAAGTGAAAGGTTTCTGTCTCTGTGGTTTTATTATCAGAGGTTTCTGAAATCAGTTATGTTAAACAAAGAAGAGTTCATCAGAAGGGCACCAGAAGCTCTCAAAAGGGGGATGTTCTGGTAATACATTATCTGCAACATGGTCTGTCTGCAAGAACTCCACACTGCAGCTCAGGCTCACAGCTAACAACCAAGCAGGAGCACCCTCCCTTTGGAGAGCAGAGATCCAGGACATGGCACATCTCCAGGGCTGCCCATTGCCAAAGTAGTGCCACCAAAGTGGCCATGTTCTGTTCACACCCTACACATCAAATCAATACACCTGGATCTGCATTAGGGATTTGACCAGAGAGCAACAGAATGGCACCTGGATAGGTCACTCTGGCTGTACCCGCTTGCTCCCACTACTCTTTGAGCTTTGTTATTCAGCTGTTAAACTCCCTAAAATGCTAAAATGTGGTGTGAGGATAGGAAAGATGTTGCATTACAGAGGAATGCATCTCTGGATCAGGGTGGAGGAAACGGGGAGTCACTTGGAACTATGCCTTTCCTCTGGCAGACCTTGTTGTGGTTCAATTATAACTGGCAATCTCATGATTTATTATGTTACTTGTGGGCTAAGAAAAAAAAAATGGAGAAAGGCAAGGTCTTGTTTATCGCTACTCCATTAGCAAGCTGCAACATCAGCTCACTGCCTTCCTGGGCCAGCACAGAAATAATTAATCATTTAGTTCAAAGCTGGAGCACAGATGATGCAGCTTGGGCCAGGGATCAGCACAGGGCAGGGATAAAGCACATAAAACTCTTCCAGGGAAACTCTGTAGTTGCCATTTCATTTAGGAAAGCTTTTGGTATTTGGTAACTTAAAATACGAATCAGAGAAAAATAAAAGCATCCCATGCTGTATCTTGTCCCAGCAGTTGCATGGTAACTGTCCCAGCAGTTTCATAAAAAGCCAGCTAAGGCAAGTGGAAAAAAAATATATTGCTGCTGTCAGAGTCTAACAAATTTAGAGATTTTAATTGCGAGAAAACACAGTCCACAACCATTTAGTGAGTGGTGTTTTGTCAGTAATAGGTGTGGTTGGCAGACATAAAAGGAAAAATTATCACCTGACGTAGCATTTAAAGGAGAACATAGATAACTGAGTGTCTTCCTTCATACCTTTTACTACCACATCACTGATCTCTTCCAAAAATATAGGAGAATATGAAACTTTTACAGTATCATTGCTTTGCCTTTTTTCTCAGTGGTAATTCAACAGGAAGTTTGTGAGGGGAAGCCAACATAAGATCTGTAGCAGTCCTGCACTCTGCCATTTTCATTAGGCTTCACAAATAGATCTTCTATATTTCAGCAGTGGGAAATATCACTCAAATAACAGAGTTATGGCTCAGCAAGTATATATGATACAGATAAACATGATGCAGTGCTCAAAAAGATTACAACTTCAGAATCAATATCTCTCTCCATCGTATAAAATTATTCTGGAATGATTCAAAATGAAGATAAAAAAGAATATTTGGGGAGAGCAGGGGCAGAGACTGCACCAGTCCACCTTCTACCTCAGAAAAAGACTTTAAATATATCCCAGTAGTTAGAAAATACTTCCATAGATAACTATTGGATACAGTCCTCTCACATTTAGTTTCAAAATATGAAACATTTAGTCCAATTTGTATAAGGAAGAGCTAATAACAGAGCACTATAGCCTTAAGATAAGAACTATCACATAAGAGAAGAAGACTTTTGTGACTGGAAAAAAAAAAACAAGAACCCATAACCACAAGCAATCCTAAATTTAAATAATGTTTATTTGCCTTCATAATAACTCCTCCTTCCTGTGGTGCATCTGTCTGCAGGACAGGCTATTTGCCTTGTCCATATGGAGCATAACAAAACCGAGATATTTCTTAAAAACTAATTGGGAGGAATCGGTTTTGGACTAAGAACATAAAAACTTTGAATGCATTAAGTTCTCTTGTGGTTCAGTGGAAGCTATCTACCACAGTGTTAGCTCCCTGAAAAACAATGGACAGCACTATGGCAGTCCTGTCCAATTTGAATGAGAGTGGTAGTTCTCAAGTTATTTTGCCAAGTACCTCTGTGTTTTTCAGTCACGAGAAGTCCTACCTGCAAGGCCCATATAGTTTGGCACTACATACATTTGAGAAGTCCCAATGGGCAGCAGGACAAAACCATAAGTGTCTTGAACAAAGTAGTGTGCTTCCTGGAACATGTGAGCTCAGAAACTTCTTATGACTCCTATCTGTTTTTTTCACTTATGGATTGGCAGCATCTCACGGCTTCAGACTGACTAGCCATGGGAAATGTGACTTTTAAGCCACTTTGTGTCTTTTATAGTTTGTGTGGTGTTGGTGCCTCACATGCTGCAAGACCTGATCATAGACACACTGCAATTAGAACAGGTCAGTCTAGCTACAAAGTCAGTGTAGGAATCCCTTCCCTTTACAAAGATACGGTGGCTTGGGAGAAGTTCAGGCTCATATTTATTCTCCATATGGATCATTTTCTGCTCCTTTTATATCTTTCCTTCTGATCTCTCTAATTCGTCGTTGTGATGGTGCTGTGGGCACATGTAACTACAGAATTCAGTATTCGATTTTTCATGAAGATTGAAGCCACCCACCAGTTATGGTTGTTGATGTATATAATTTTTCAATTACTCCCCTTACTGGTCATTCCAAGTTTCCCTTTGAAACAGGTGCTTGACTACAGCCTGTTAAAGCCTGCTTGGATTCTGGATCATTTAACGCATGTCTGTTATGGACAGAAATGTCCTTCAGTGCTTTCTCTACAGATTTTTTTCCACCCTTTGATGCAAATCAGCACGCTTCCAACTCAGTTTTAAAGAGAAAAAACAGTTAACATCAAATGAGAATCTTGCACTAACTTCCTGGAAAACAAGCAGTAATTCAGATCTTTTCTGCCTAGAAATCAGCAAAGACAGTATTATCAGCATTTCTTCAATTACATGCAAGCACACAACCAAAAGTTAAAAGTCTATTGCAAAATCTGACTAGGAGGACAGACTTCAGAACAACAATCCTTATGCTAAAGTACATAATGCTGCTGAAATGCATATTCAAAGACTTTCTGCATATGAACAATAGCTGCTCAAACCCCCAGGGTAGAAAAATGGACTGGATTTTGTCATAGTGCTGTATCAATTGTGGTGCTTTTTTGCTTTCCTTTCTTAAGTAGCATATACTGGCTACCACTGGCAATGAAAACACACATTTTAAAAACCCCTTTAAACCACTGCTTTTGGTTACTGTCCTTGAAGATGTAGCAGCTGGTAACATGGGAACTTTCATCATACATCAATTAGTTAGTGAGTGAGAACTAGTGCACATGTTAATTTACTGTTTTCATTAAATGGAGCTGAACAGAATTATCACTGATGAGTCTAATGAAACGAATATTACATCTCAGCAGATACTCTGACTCAGAGGCAGAAAAAGTACTTGCAGCTACAGGAATTTTTTCACACTGAACTTTGACAGAAAAATCAGTTCATATATCTCATGTATTTACACACAAATCCATAGAAAATGTTCATTAAAAAAAACCCAAATTCTTAAAGGAATTTATGTCTGGGATGGATAAAATTTATTTTTCTCAATGGAACAGAAATGCTTTGTTTCTGCTAATTTTTTCACTGGCATCATTGCATTGTCCCAGAGCCCCATTTTTGTGTGTTCCTGCTATCTTGGCTCTTGGGCTGTTTTTTACACAGCCATTCACACAAACACAAGCGATGGCACAAGATAGGAAACCTGTATTAGCTCTTCAATGCATAAAAGTAGGAGGGGCAAATACAATTCTCTTTTTTTAATGTCACTTTTGCAAAAGGATCTCAGCACTACAGTTGGTTGTGAAGCTGGACTTGCACACTTGTGTCCCAAACAGTGATTCTACAGTGTTGCACGCTCACACTGATAGCTGCCTGTGATTACAGAATGAAACAACAGACAATCCCTTCAACCTTTGTTACCTACTGAAAATTTAAATTATTTAAATTCATTTTGCTACTTTAAATAGTAGAGTGATATCAGTTAGAAATATATCCATATATAAGTATAATATATATCCATCAGCTTAGTCCTCCTAAGCAAGTATTTGTACAGTATATAGATATATGATATATATATATCATATATATATATTTAAGTGTAAGAATTAACTGAGACAGGAAGATTAAGTGTTAAAAGTGGCAGAGAAGCCAAGAAAAGCCTTCCCCAACACCTAACAATTAAGAGGTGGGAGGAGATGGGGAAGAGGTGAATACCAGAGAGGGTGTAGTGGATTCCAGCCAGATTTGAAGTAAACACATGAATCTTAATTGCATGAGAGAAATTCCAAGCAGACAGGAATAAATGAGAAAGCAAAATGTGGACTGGCTTTGTTCTAGAGTACCAAAAGCAGAGCAGGAGAAACTAAAGAAATTTAGCCTTTTACTTACAACTAATTTTTATCTGTCAGTGATCATTAGTGGAAGCATGATTCAGAATGTTTCTGACCTCCCCAAAGCCTGTGCTGGATGGAAGCTGTCAGGACTGCATGTTGTCACCAGTGTAGCTGCTTAGTTTCATGAAGATCAGTAGAGGAGTCTGTATGACATACAGATCTTAGCTAATTTAAATTAGTGCTGGTCATAATCTTTATAGGGATGAGACAAATTTATATCAGTTGAAGATCTGCCTTACTCTGCCTTGTTCTGCTTCCAGAAAACATACTGTTTATCTTCATTTTAATGCAAAACACCATATTAAAGCATTCTTTTTATTATCCAAGTGGGCTGCATGAGTGTGAGAGAAAGCTCATAAGGTTTCCAAAAGTTGGCAAGAAGATCATCAACTGATGAGTAAAAAATCTGAGTCACGGACCCACTCTTTTGATGTCTATTTCTAGTCGCTGATGTCAGCATTGCAGGTCTCAGAAAAGGGCTGGTTTGGGTAGGAAGTGTTATGATCCTTAAAGAGACTGTGAGCCCACCTCTGTAGGTCCGTAAAGAGAGACCCAGGCATTTCTGACAAAGCTTCTATCTGGAAAGGCACAAACTTTTACATCTTTTTTATGCAATAGTGGGAGAGATGAAGTTCCCTGCAGGGCAAGAGTAAAGGTGCAGGCAAGAGTAAATGTTTCAGGCAGTTCCAAATGGCTAGTGCAACCCCTGTTGTCTTGGCTTGGCTCTGCTTCTAGCATGACCCCTAGGAAAGGAAAGGAGGACAACAGCTGTCTCCCCATCACAGAAAGGCAGGCAGTGATTGTCACTGCAGCTGAAGCTGACCAAAGACTTAACGAGATTTCAGATGAGTAAACTCTGTGTTAGGATTTCATGCATTCCACACCACGAAGGGATCTAGGAATCCTGCAAATAAGACAGCGCTTGCTGATTTTTCAGCTATTTTTGAACTCCCTTCCTTTCCTTATCACCACTTTAAAGGCCAATTTGTTAACTTGTGAAAGAGTATTTGCAAAGGTCTCATATCTACACCCTATATGAGAAAACAGCTAGTGATTTGCATGACTGATTCAGATGTTGCTGCCATCTGCAATAATCTAAATTCTATGTCTCATTTGAGAAGATACATAAGGAAAGAGTCATAAATATGACTAACCACATGAGAAATCAAATACCTAAGGAACAGTACTTTCTGTACAATCTCGAACTCCACACTAAGAATATACATAGTTTTAGTGATAAGAGATTAGTTTGAGCATTTGCAGAAATCGGGCTTATTGAAACTTGCCTGAGAGAAAACTGCAAACAAATTGAATATCTGGACAAAATATAAACACATTCACTTTTTTCTTCAGGCATTACCAGTGATGAGAAATTAAGCTGGAAAATAATTTAATTAGAACTGGAACCAGAATACACTTCTTCCAGTAAAACCAAAATATTTTTGAGTCGTTGACACGTGCAACAGGAATTCTCCTCCCAAGAAACAAGATTTGTATTTAAATAAAGGAGACATTTTCACAACAAATATTCATAAGCAAAATAAAGCAATAATTTGTTGTTCCATAACAAATGAGAGTCTGACCAAACAAAGAATTATGCTCAGATCTGTTGGAGTTTGTAATTTCATAGAATCATAGAATCACGGGTTTGGAAAGGATCTACAAGATCATCTAGTCCAACCGTCCTCCCATTAACATTGCTACCACAAGCCACTAAACCATATCTCATAGCTCCTCATCCAGACACCTCTTGAACACTGCCAGGGATTGTGTGGGCAGGTTCCATTTTGATCTCTGAAATGGACAAAATTTTTTAGTGAAGTAAGTATCTGCATTTGCTCAAGAAACAAAGAAAACCAAAGTAGAAATAACCATGAGTACAGTCGATATTGATATTTAATTTTCTTGCTCACAAAGACCATCTGGAAAATCCTCATCCACAAAAAAAGATAGAAGTTCTTCTGTCTTATTTAATATAAGTCTATAATTAAGATATTTAATATCTGTCTCTTCACCCAAACTGTTAGTGAAAACATAGATGAGACTAGAGTGAAGGTAAATCCTCACAGAACTACATAAGTATAAACCTCCCTTTTGTCAAGAACCTACTAAAAAGTATTTTTTGTTCATGTTTTTGCTTAAAGGCAAGGGCTGCTTCATCTGAGCTATGATTTTGTAGCTGTAAATATGGTGCTAAACATATCGAAAAGACTTAGTACAACAAAACTATAAAACATTTGCAGCTCCCCTTGTGTCCACAAAGGCCATTTCCCCAAAATTAAGAGAATTAGTTGGATTTGCCAAGAACAAGTAACGTGAGAAGAGAGTTGGTGGCAACACATCCCATCATAATTTTTCTCTTAGTTATGAATAGATTTTGCTGAAATATTTGTTCCAGAGTTTAGTTTTTTTTGTTTGTTTGTTTTTTTGAGTACTAAGTTTAATGGTTGGACTAGATGTTCTTCTAGGTCTTTTCCAGCCTTGACAATTCTGTGATTCTGTGATTCTGTTTCCCAGACAGTATGGAGCTCCTTACTCCACTTCTCATTCTTGTTATCCCTAAGGAAAACAAAACATAAGCAAACAGCAATATTGTCAGTTTATGGCACTTCATCCATCCTTTGAGGTGACTGCTACTGGCTCTGAGATCTTTTTAGCCTTTTTTTTTTTTTTTTTTTTTTCCTTTTCCTGTTGTAGAATGAAGTTCATCAAGAAGAGCAAAAATATTTTATTTATCCAAGTCTATTACTTAATTCTAATTGAGGCAGAGGCTTTATTGCTGGCATTAACTGTGTTTATTTCTGCTTCTAGATGAATTCTGCTGAAGGTTGAAAGGTAACAGAGAGCCGCTCTCCATAGTTAATAAAAATACTAAACCTTCTACAAAATTTGTATCTTCTATATAAAGTTGTGAGGCCAAACATTTCCTGAAGTTCAATTAGAAATTCAGTTTACCAAAATTCAATATCACTCAAAGTTGCAAATAGTTCAGGTATGCAATGGAATACATAATTGTCTATTGTATTTCCTTTAAATGCTGGTTAACCTCACACTGCTTCTATATTAACATAAAAGCAGAGACACACAGAATGAGAGTAGCCACAAAATATCAATATAAATTGATTGAAATATTTTGCTGAGAACGCAACTCACATGTCAAAATGAACGGTTCAGTTGTGATATTGAATGTGAAAATGAAAGGTGAATTCAATAACGGTCATAAACTTTCATCTTCTTAAATTGTTATTAAATATATTGTCGTTAAATATTCTGTAAATAATTAATTATATCCAGAAATGAAAATACTGCTATGTAGATGCCATTTCAATGGCAATAAACAGATGAACATATATTTCCCATAACAAAGCTTCTATAAGCTTCCCCATAAGCTTATGGAAGTATGGGATAGGTGAGTGGACTGAGAACTGGATAAGTGTCAGAGCTCAGAAAGTTGTGGCCAGTGGCGCAGAATCTGTCTGGAGGTCTGTAGGTAGCAGTGTTCCCTAGGGATCAGTACTGGGTACAGTCTTATTCAACACCTTCATCAATGACTTGGACAAAATGATAGAGTACATCCTCAGCAAGTTTGCTGATGACATGAAGCTGGGAGAGTGGATAACACACCAGAAGGCAATGCTGCCACACAGCAGACAAAAGCCTGGACAGACTGGAGAGAAGGGCAGAGAGGAATCTGATGAGCCTCAGCAAGGGCAAGTGCAGAGTCCTACACCTGGGGTGGAATAATCGCTTTCATCGGTACAGGTTAGGGGCTGAGCTGCTGGGAAGGAGTTCTCCAAAGAAGGACCTGGGTGTCCTGATGGACAACAGACTGGCCATGAGGCTGTAGTGTGTCCCAGTGGCCAAGAAGGCCAGTGGTATCCTGGGGTGCCTTAAAAAGAGCATAGACTGCAGTACTACGTCCAGTTCTGGGCTCCCAATTCAAGAAAGACAGGAAGCTCTTAGAAATAATCCAGCAAAGGGCAACAAAGATGATAAGGGTGCTGGGACATCCTCCTTTGTGAGGAAAGGCTGAGGGATCTGGGAGTGTTCAGCCTGGAGAAGACTGACAGGAGGATTTTATTGATGCTTATAAATAACCAAAGGGTGCCAAGTGGTGCACAGGAACAGAACAGTGAGCAACAGGTACAAACTAGAACATGGGAAATTCCATACAAACATGAGGAAAAACTTATTTACTTTGAGGGTTACAAAGCACTAGAACAGGCTGCACAGATGAGTGAATCTCCTTCTCTGGAGATATTCAAAACCCACCTGGACACTCTTGTGTGACCTACTGTAGGGAATTTGCTTTAGCAGGGTGTTGGACTAGATGACCCCCAGAGGTCCCTTCCAACTCCTGTGATTCTGTGATGTATTTTTCTTGCCATATTTGCACTAGAAAAAGAGAGCTTTAACACCTATTGGTGAATAGAAATATATTAAACCTGAGGGGAAGAGACAGACCTAGTTAAAACAAGCTTTTTCATCTGGCAACTTCTAGAAGGCAATTTGCACTTGATCTAACTTACATATTAATACAGTAGATGATTAGCTCAAAGAGTAATTGCTTTTTAAAGTCATATTTTTGAAAGTGCTAAAACTCCCAGAAGTAAATTAAAATGAGTTTTTAGAACTGTATAAGATGAAAATGCTGTCATCTTTAATAGTTTATATGTGACCATGGTACCTTCCTTCTCTGCTTTCTTTCAAGAGCCTTTGCTTGTAGGTCCAGAGGAAAAGTTTAACTTCATTGCTAGGACTTCATTTTAGTTTTAATTCATACATTTAAGTATGTGACCAATTCTTATTTAAACAGATAAGGGTTAAGTGGTGTAGTTCTGGATAAGTCTGTGTTTACCTCATTTCTGAGTCCTTCTCAGTCTTCAACGATAAAATAATACTAAATTTTTCATATTTAACAAAATATGAACAAAGCAGGCTATAGTTGTATAAATGCCCCATCTTTTCCTGTAAGGATTTGGTGTGATTGGAGTTAATAGTGGGTAAAAATGTCATAAAACAGCAGAGAGAGAGAGGCTCACACTCCTTTCCTCTTGAGTGGGGCAAAAAAGAGGTGCCATGCAAAATGGTGCCAAATGGATTTCGTTGCAGCTCCATGCTGTATGAGGGCTGCAGGCCTCCACTGAGGCACCTGCAACCATCAGGATTGAAATTGCTGTCCCCAGAAAACAAATAAAAACACTGCAGGGCAACATTAGATTAGTCCTTTGCTTAACACATCAAGAGGCAGAAACAATAAGGCATGGCAAAGAACAGCATTTTCAGGAGAGCTGCAGTAGGAGGAGATTTTGACAATCAAGGTTAGCAAACTAAACTTTAAAGGACACTTCACATTCACTGAAGCTGGAAGGCTGGGGCCGCTCCACTTTTGACTCTTAGAGCTCACACTGACTGCAGTGAACTCAGAACTGGAGGTGAAGGCCCCAGCTGAAGAGAGCACTTAGCCACATTCCTAAGTGTTTTGTTGACAAGGGCTAGGCTGAAGGATGTGCTTAATGTGCAGGTGACAGTGCTCATAGAAAATGAACTGAAAATGCATATCCCAAAAGGATTGCAGAGCAGTTTCACATTTGCTCTCTGACTGTCATTCTGTTGGCAGAACCTTCCTGCACATGACTTGCAGCAACATGACTCAGACAAAGGTGCATCATTTCAATAAATACAGAAAGCTACTTGTCATTTGCTATTCCTGCCACCCCAGTAGGAATTCAGTGGAATTCCATGGCAGGAATTGCATGGCAATATGAAAAACTCATGTATGCACATCTGTGAGCTAAAACAGAGCAAGGGCAGGACACTAACACTTGTCATCACTTTATAAATTGATTTTAATAATGAGGAACAAGTATTTAGGTTCTGTTGAACAAGAGAACTAGAAGGAATACTGATAACAATGGCTTAGAAGCACAAAAGCACAGGGGCTACCCAAGTGTATGTAAAGAGGTTTCAGAGCCCTTACCCTCTGTAAGACACAAAGTGATCCAAGGGCACAACAAAAGAGATGCATCATTAGGATGATTAACATGCACAGACAACCAGACTAAGCAGTGCCCACCTTTTTAGTAACCTTACATTCAAAGCGGGACACCTACACTGCGTGTAGGAGCTGCAGCCATGGGAATTTCCCACTCTAGTTGTAATATCTATATCAGTGTACTGTAGGCAGCCATCTGATTGCCTCCTGTCTCCTTTCTCCCTTATGCATTTGGATACACATGCAGTACAGTTTTTGCTTTTAGTATCAGTCCAGCTTCAACAAGATATGTGCTTACAGGATAAACCATGATCCTCAAAGGAGAGAATTCTCATGGACTGAAGAAGTCCTTTTCCATGGTGTACAGTCCAGCTGTGTGTTTGCTATACAAAATATCAGCATCACTCTACACTTATTCCAGCACTGTGAAAACAGAAAATGACTTTAATAGTAAAAATGCAAGATTAGAGGCATTTTTAGCACCTCCATTTGCAATGTGGAGCTTTTCTAAGTAATAGGATTTCCAGTTCCATGGAAGAACTACTTTCAAGAAAGCAGCTGCCAGCAGAAGAAATCTAACAGGACTTGGAAGCTACATTATGTCCTTTTGCACCTTAAGCGCAGTGTAAGACTTCTGAAATCATATCTTTTATAACTGTTAATTTATCTTGGATCAAATAGATCAACTAGCATTATGCCCTTTGGTGATACATATAAACATGAGTGGTGCAGTCAATACATTTTAGGGACAGGAAGCCATCCAGAGGGACCTGGACAGGCTGTAGAAGTAGACCATGAGAACCTAAAGAGGTTTAACAAGACCAGGTGCAAGGTGCTTCCCTTGGGTTCAGGCAATCCCAGGTATTTATACAGACTGGGTGAGGAGCCCCTTGAGAGCAGCCCTGCAGAGAAGAACCTATGGGTCCTGGTGGAGAAGAAGCTGGACATGAGCCAGCAATGTGTACTTGCAGCCCAGAAAGCCAACTGTGTTCTGGGCTGCATTAAAAAAGGAGTGGCCAGCAGGAAGGGGGAGGTGATTGCCCCCCTCTACTCAGCACTTGTGAGGCCCCATCTGCAGTATTGAGTCCAGGCCTGGGGGCTCCAGTACTGGAAGGACATGGAGCTCTTGGAACAGGTCCAGAGGAGGCCACTAAGCTGATCAGGGGATTGAAGCACCTCTCCTATGAAGAAAGGCTGAGGGCACTGGGCTTGTTTAGCTTGGAGAAGACTTCAGGGAGACCTCATTGTGGCCTTTCAGTACTTGAAAGGAGCATATAAAAAGGAGGGGGAATGGCTGTTTACATGGGTTGATAGTAATAGGACAAGGAGGGATGGTTCTAAACTGAGACAGCGGAGGTTTAGTTAGATATTAGGAGGAAAGTTTTCACTTAGATGGTGGTGATGCACTGGAACAGGCTGCCCAAGGAGGATGTCCTATCCCTGGAGGCATTCAAGTCCAGGCTGGATGTGGCTCTGGGTAGCCTGGTCTGGTGGTTGGTGACCCTGCACATAGCAGGGGGGTTGAAACTAGATGATCTCTGAGGTTCTTTTCAATCCAAGCCATTCTATGATTTTATTATGACTCTATGATAATTCTTGCAAGTAATTTAGTTAAAAAGAAAGAGTTGTGGAGGTGCCTGGGTGAAAAATGGTTGGCAGAATTAGATTAAATCCTTACAGCTTACAGTGAGATAGAAATTTGCCAACTTCATTTGGTCTAAGTGTAAAAGTCAAGGCATCATAAAATATTTCTGGTTGGAAAGGGCCCCAGAAGCACTGAATATAGCCCCCAGCTGAGAACAGGGATAAATTCAGTCATATCAGGCTGTTCAGGGCCTTGCCAAGTTATGAAAATTTCTGGAGGGTGCACAGTGATTCTGCACAACATGTTCCACTGCTTAACCAACCTCTCTGTGCTATTTTCCCTTATATCTTGTCTGTATTTAGTTTTTTCTTGTTGGAATTTGACTGTCTGTAGTTCTTTCTGGTAAACATCAAACGAAATCATCCATACAGGACAGCCTTTCCTGTATGTCCCGTGGTCTGGTCCTGACCATCTAAGCTGCTCTTCAAAATGCCAGTCTTCTTGCATTTGGGGCCCAAACTGGACACAGTACTCCAGATGAGGCCTCTCAGGGGACCAAAGAGTCATAATCATTTACCTCCTCCTTGTGGAAGACATATGCTTACTAACACAGTCCAGTATGTGGTTAGCTTTCATTTCTGCAAGGACACACAATCCATACATCATCTTCTCCACCAGGATCCCCAGGTCATTTTCTCCAGAGCCACACTCCTGCAAGTTAGTCTCCAGACATCACCTGATTGTGACAATAAAAAGCGGCTCTGTGATGCTGTTCCATCAGAATGCACAGTTGTATCCTGATTGGTCCTCTGCTCCTAAAGGACGTGGTATACCTGAAAGAGCTGTTGCCACACTCATTTCAGCTGTCTAAACTCTGATGAACTATCATAATTATTTTCAAGAACAGGTTTGCAAATTCTGCCTATTACTACAAGAATTGTCTGGAATGTCAGATGCTGAACTGATAATTATTTCATGCATTTACAGCAAGCTCAACTCCTGATTATTATTCATGTCTCCTGCAGAAATATGAATCTCAATCTTTGGTGTGTTTTTCTATCACATGCCATAAATACCAAATTTAGGAAAGTTATTTTATAGAAGCAGAACACAAATGACAACAGGGCTTGTTCTAAAGACAGAGAGCAGACACACAAGCTGGAAACAGATCAAAAAGGTTGCAGGAAAGTGATGTAGCAACATACTAAGACTTTATATCGGAAAAGAAACAGTGGAGAAAAATGAACAGAGAACACAAATGTACAAGGTCAAGTATCAGTAAGGAGTTACCAACTTAGAATCAAGTGATCTGCTTCTGTCTACTCAGAACTGAGTTCATAAGTGGGAAAGTTGTCCTAAACATAATTTACGCCTTTCTCTTTTAAGAACATATTTAATCTCTGTAACATAATATTTACAAAATTATTACACAGTAATGCTAAAGAACATAGCAAGCAAAGTGAAGAAAGAAAGCACCTTATTTTCTCAAGTAACATTGAATCTTTGTCCAATCTGCCAGGCAATCAGTTTTCTTGGGAAACGACTCCAGCATGAACTACAGTTGCAAATTTGTTTGAGCTACATGCATGGAGTCACTGCATCTAATTTTCACTTTTGCAGCAGTTTGGGGTTTTTTCCTATTCAAAAAAACCAAACAAATAAGAAACGCATATGTGGACTAATTTAACATTTGTTTAGGTGAAAACTTAAGACCTAATAAGAAAAACATCAATTTTCATCTTTGCACACACTGAGAGATCAATTTCTTTAGGGAAACATGGAAGGACTATGCAGGACTACACCTTTTAACCAAGGGGAAATTCTCCCCTCTGTGATGGTTTACAAATTACAGTGCAGTCTTGCAGGTCAGGAAAAGGCCTTCCCATTCATTTGTGCAACACAAGGCTTCTGCCAGCACAGATAGGCTTCCTAAGGACAAACTTAGAGAAAGCCTACCTCAGTACATCAGCCTGATGCACAAAGTGACAGCCTCTGCTCAGGTACGGGAGCTGCAGGGGCAGCTCATACTTTTCTGTTCTGATCCTTACTCAGTAACACAAGCTCGTTCATTTGCCTGTCTTAGTCACCCAGACTCCCTTCTCCTTTGAAGCTGAATAAAGTCAGCACAGTCTAAATAAATAAGTTCTTAAACCATTTCCCAAAACAGTGGAGGAATTCAGCTGTTGTGAAAATAATAACTCATAAGTTAGAGAAGACAATTAGCTCGATGGGGCATAAACCCAAATGAGCTGCTGGTCAAACTGGAGAGTAAGAAGAAAATGCACAGGCAGTAAAAGTAGGGACTAGTAATCTGGGAGGTGTACAGGGATGCTGCTAGTCTGGGTAAGGATGGGGTCAGGTAGCCCAAGGCCCAGCTGGAACTAGTTTTGGTAAAGGGGTACAGAAAAGGATAGGAAAGCCTTCTATAGGTACATTAACTGGAACAGGAAAGTCCAAGAAGGCATACCCTCCCCCTCCTAGTGAGCAATACAAGCCGACTAGTAACAATGAACAAGGAGAAGGCTGAGGTACTCGGCAAATTTTTTTGCCTTAGTCTTCACTAGCAACTACTTTACACACAGACCTTGAGTAGATGGTTCAGAAGGGAACTGGGTGAGCAATGCCCATCCCACTGTAAGTGAAGATCAAGTTCATGACCACCTGAGGAACCTGAAAATCCATAAGCATATGAGTCCGAAGAGATGCATCCCAGGGTCCTGAGGGAATTCGCTGACATAGTAGCCAAGCCATTCTTGATGGTATTTGAAAAGTCATGGTGGTCAGGAGAAGTTCTTGGTGCCTAGAAAAAAGTCAACACCACATTCATTTTTTAAGAAAGCAAAAAGGATGAGTCAGGGAACTGCTGACCTGTTAGCCACACCTCTGTGCCAGATAAGATCAAGGAACAGATCCTCCTGGAAGCCTTGTTAAGGCACACAGAAGACAGAGAGGCAATATGGGATAATGAGTATGTCTCCACTGAGGGCAGGTCCTGCCTGACCAACCCTTGTTACTTTTTATGATGGTGTAGCTACATCAGTGGACAAGGGAAAAGCCACTGGTGTCCTTTATTTGGGCTTCAGTAAGACCATAACATTCTTCTATCCAAATCAGAAAGATTTGTTCAGTGGATGAGAAACTGGTTACAAGATTGTACTCAGAGTGGTGATCAATAGCTCAGCGTCCAGATGGAGATGAGTGATGAGTGGTGTCCCTCAGGGGTCAGTGCTGGGATTGGTGCTCTGCAGCATCTTCACCAAAGACATTAACAGTGGAGTCAAGCACACCCTTAGCAAGTTTGCTGATGACATTAAGCTGTGTGGTGAGGTCAGCATCCCTGAGGGATGGGATATCATCCAGAGAGACATAGACATACTTGAGTAGTGAGCTCAGGTGAACCCTATGAGGTTCAAAAAAAGCCAAGTGCAAGGTCTTGCATCTGGGTAACAGCCATCCTGACTATCAGTACAATACTGGGAATGAAGATGTGACGTCTTCATTATAGGAGAGATATGGACCTGTTGGAGCTCATCCAGAGGAGAAGCACAAAAATGATCCAAGGGATGGAGCACCTCTCCTACTAGAATAGGTTGAGTACTAGGGCTGTTCGGTCTGGAGAATAAAAGAGTTAAAGGAGAACTGGTGTGGTCTTTCAATATCTAAAGAGTGGTAATAAGAGGAATGGAATAGACTCTTTAGCGGGGTCTGTTAAGTGAGGACAAAGAGAAATGGTTTCAAACTAAAAGAGAGGGAGATTTAGATTGGATATAAGGAAGAACTTTTTTTACATAAAGGCGGTGAGGCAGTGGAACAAGTTGTCCAGAGAAGTGGATGCCCCATTCTTGGAGACATTAAAGGTCAGGCTGGACAGGGCTCTGAACAACCTGATCTATCTACGGATGTCCCTTCCAGGGGAGTTAGATTAGATGATCTTCAAGGGTCCTTTCCAATTCAAAGGATTCTATGATTCTGTGATCATGGGTATTGAATGATGAAGTCATAGAGCAGACAGCCTGAAACACCTTGTTCAGCTCAGCACTTTGATGTCACATGCAAAAGGGCATTCATTATTTTTTCCTTCTTATGGTTGACCACAGAATAACAGAAATTGCTTTATAACACAGACCCTAAATATCTTCAGAAATTGATTAACTGCTTTAATACTGTATAAGATTAATTTATCTAAGAGTTATCCACAGCTTTATATCTTTCAAATCAATAGAGATTCTTTTTTAAATAACCTTTAGGGAGGTAAAGCAAGCAGCGCAGCACGTCACTGAACAGTGTATACAAAGCTGACAGAAAACAGTTTTATCCTTTAGTAACCTAGCAGAATTTGAAAAGGCTTTCAAGGTATGCAGAGATGAGCTTTGTAAACCAGAAGGACAGCACTGAGTATCTAAGAGCATTTTATTATGAGATACACAGCAACACCTAGCACCACTGCAGTGGCTTCAAGAAAGGACACAGAAAGTGAACTTCAGAAGAACACACACACAGGGCTGGGGAGAGAGACGGAGAATTGAGTCACCTCTGAATGGAGAACTAAGGGCCCGGGAAATTTTTGCAAGGAAATGGAAAGGAAGGAGGAGTTTGCAAGGGTCTGTCCCAGTCCTGTGCCCTTTGCAGTGCTCACACAGGACATGAAGCTGTTGCTCAGGTAATAAAAGGGTCTTGCAGTATCAGTCAACTAATATTGAAATACAACACTTACTTCCCAAGAAGAATAGCCTAGCTGGAGCTAGGAGAAATGGAGAAATTAAGCCAGATCAATTATTATACAAGCATTACATAACATGTGCAATGGACTGTTCCACATTTTTCTGGATTTGTGCTGTGCTGTCACGCTGTTAACTGCTGCATAGTTTTACAAGAGAACTGCAGACAAGCATTCGTTGTAACGTATTAATATGTAAGAGAGCTTTTTTTTTCTTTTCCTCTTCACCCTTCTCCACTTAAATATGCTCTTGGCTTCTCCAAATTCACCACTCCAAATTGCCATGAGTCCTATATGAAATCTCAGAATCACAGGTTGGAGCTGGAAAAATGAGCAGAATATTCCCTAGGAACAACTTTTTTAATTGAAAAACAAAACAAAACAAAACACACCAATTTCATGAACATACATCCGCCAAAGAAAATACATGGGAAAGCGTGAAGCGTGCTTTATTATGAGATACAAGGCTGAGATGGGATAGTTTTTGCAGGCAGTGAAAAATACAAAGGAATCATGTGATTCTTCTGTCCATAGCAGCCACACAAGAGGTAATGGTTTAAAGTGCAATAACAATTGGAGTTTGGTATTAGGATGAACTTTAAATTGCTAAGGAGAGTGAAACACTGGAGCATATACTGAGGGAAGTCAGCCCTTTCAGAGCGGGAATAAGAAAGGGAATCCTTGGGGCAGTGGAATAGGCTGCCCATCCCCAGGCCAATTCCACCCCACATCTTTTGTGATTCCAGAGTTTCTCAAGCTATCTGAAAGGGCAAATTCCTTTTTAAAAAGTATGCAGAAATGGAAACTATCATCTAAAATAGACTACAAAAGAAAAACCCCCAAACAAAGTAAAATATTCTGAGTCTCAGTCAAGTGACTGAATCAGGAATTCAGTGAAATTAAGCACAGCTATTAAGAAAAAGGAATGTTTATATAATTACCTAAACAATTGCCTGGTTTGAGGGAGTACTGCTTCAAGAGACAGTATTTCTGAAAGCGCACAAGAAACGCATTTGTCATAACTGTGATCTCATCCTCTGTGTTTGTGGGCAGTAGTAAGAACCTTAATGAAGAATCCCAAATCTTCTATTTTTACCCCTAGGGATGTCTCAGACACATTCAGCTTTCAACACTTCAAAACCTGGCTATAACTAATTTGCACAGGAAGCTCCACTATTTGAATGAGCATGAGAGAACGAGTGGTCTGGGTAAGTGAGAGAATGGACAAAAATTATATGAATGACAGACTGTGGAAATTCCTGGGCATGGTCCTGAATGACCTGCATTTGGGATACTGACTTGAGCAGGCGCTGAGCACATGAACACGAGTCCCAGGATGTGCAGGGAATCTCTCTCAAAAAAAATTATTTTTTTTTATCCTGTGGTAATGTAATAGTCCAGACACATAGGTGGAAGCCAGTGATTTGCTTTATTTTCAATCACTGACAACTTCAATAAAATATTTTGCTATCATTAAAATAATAATTGCTAATAGCTAATGCCCAGATCTTATTTTGTTTTCTGAGCACAGGCAATACTGTGTACTTCAGCTCCTCAGCACAACAGAGCAATCAGTCTGACACTTCACCATCAGCCCCCCATGAGATAGTAAGTACATCCAGAATATCAATACTTCAGTGCAAACATTCACTACTAATTAGAAAGATAAATAGTGTCAAGCTTAAAAGCATCAGACAAGAGATGGGATGATGTGGGCCCCCCCTTTCTTCATTAGCAACCACTTCGGTAACATGGACTCTTTATGCACTATAGCTGTATAAGCAGGGTTTAAAGCATGACAGAAGCCACAGGAACACTGCTATGCTTTGTTGAAGGCTATAGCTTGTTTCCTGAAAGTAGCTCTTCCTCTAATAGCAGTAAAGGGAAGGTGTACAACACTGCCAATAGGAATGCCAGCACTTTTGGTTATTAAATCAAAGTGATTTTAGCTTTCTAATGGTGTTTGTTAGAACACTGTTTATTAGATTACTCATGTTGCTTCAATATTCTGGGCTTTGGTCACAATATACTGGAAAAAAATTTCTTAAACACTTAACCATCCCTGGCATTTTTGAGAAGAACTAATTTAGAGCTGTACTTACTTCCTCTGAATATATCTGTAGCTTAAGCTCCATCTCTCAGAGTCTGCAAAGTAGAGTTGAAGTAGACTGCATATGATCTGCCCAGGAATTTCTTGTGAGTATGCCGTTTTCTTTTTGTTGATCAGAATTGATTTACTTGAATCAAAATACCTTCTTGCAATGAAAATTTGCATAATGAAAGCATTAGACAACCTTGAGCTGAACACTTCCCCTTCTCACACCACTTAGTTATTTTCTCCTGGCATGGAGGTATTAACAGATGTGCTCAATTTTGCAGCACCATGTGATGGCAATACTTCAAGGCAAGAACAGAAGACAACATGCCAGGAAAGGAGATGGCATCTGTGACTGCCAAGGAAACTGGATGCACAGGCTTCCGCTGGCATAAAGCAGCATCTTGCATTGACTTTGGACTGCTGGCTGGTTGTGAAGGAAGCAGTTGCACAAGTTCTCAGGTATCAGAACAGATATTGATTACATTATCTATACTAGCGACTACTATTTGCTGATTTTTTTTTTCTAGATAAAGACAAATAAACTGTAAGAGTTTAGGTTCATCTGAGTCACTTTTTATAGTCACATTATGTGTAGTCCCCACAGCCTACAAGATATTTCCTTCTCATATATTAAGCCTAAGAAACTGGTAAACTGTTCAGGAATCTGTTTATACGCACACTATCAGTAGATGTGGAGCCAGAGAAATAACCTATTGAATTAGTGTGCCAAAGGCTGAGACAGTTGAGGTTGTTCAGCCTAGAGAAGAGAAAGCACCGAGGAGACCTCATTACAGCTTCCAGTTGTAAAAAGGGGTGTATGGGAAAGATGAAAAGGGGGAGTGTAGTTCTAGGACAAGAGGTAATGGTTTTAAGACAAAAGAGAGTTGGTTTAGATTAAATATTAGGAAGAAATTATTCAATATTAGGGTGGTGACACATTGGAACATGGAATTATCCCAGAGAATTTGTGGATGCCCCGTCCATGGAGATGTTCAAGGATAAGTCAGATGGAGCCCTGTGCAGCCAGATCTAGGGGAAGCTGTATTGGCCATGACAGGGAGGTTGGAACTAGATGGTCTTTAAGGTCCCTTCCAACCCAAACCATTCTGTGACTCTATGATGCTAAAACAGAAAAAGGAAAGGTTCTGTACAGGACTTAGCAAAAATTACAGCAACTGTAATGATAGAAGGACGGTGGACTTCAAACTGACATAAATATACAGGAGGTACTAAATCAAGTATCAGTCAGTCCTTGGAACTGGTTGGTATTCCTTCCAGAGCTCTGGAGGGTTTCATATGTGAAACTGCAGGGCCATTGTTTATTACCTGTTATGCAAACAATCACGATGCCAAAGGAGTGGTGATATAACACTATGGTGAGGACTCTGTAGGGAAGCCTGGACATCACAAACAGATGAGTCTTTCAGCTCCAGTGAGGTGACAGAGTCTGTAACAAAGAACATGAAGCACGTGGAACAGTCTGCTGGGAAGGAGTCAGCATGGTGTCAGTACCTGCTTCACTAACAAGCTGGTGCTTGAGTAGGGTTTCAATGAGTGCGCAGATAAAGGCAATCCAGCAGAGAAAATATATTTGGATTATCCAAAAATCTCTGACAATGTTCTTAATGAAAAGTTATTATAGCAACTAGCATGACAGAAGATAAAGTCTTTTTGTGGATTTTATCTTCCTACTGTTATAGCAGCCAACTTTCCTATAAGCCCCTGAAAGGCAATCCCCTCTAATTTGCTGCTCACTGCAACAAGGTGTATGTAATTACTCACCTTTGGACCACCTAGAAAACAGCCCAAATTAAAAAGCATCTCTTCTGCTAGCTAAGCCAAGGATATGAAAATAATGAAACATCATTTGGAACTTCCACTCTGAATTTCTGGAAAATCTAAATACTCTCCTGGATGCCTGTAATAGGCCATGCTTTCAAATTTCCATTTCTGTAAACAGTGAGGCTACAAAATAATCCAACAACCAGTTGGAAAAAATAAAGCATCACTCTTTACGGTAAATCAAACTTTTCTCAGTTAAGACTACTTACTGTCAGTGTATCTCCCCAGTTCCCTGTCCATCTGTTAATGTGTTCTATATTATAATGCTTTCTATAAAACCTTTCCTCAAAATTTATCTCCCTGCTTTTTCCTTCACTTACTTGTCCATGTGTCTTATATTTTCTCATATATATATTATTATTTTTTTTTTTTCATTCCTATTCCTCTGTCACTCCTTTTTGTCTGCCTCCCTTAGGGCAGAGAAAGAACTGCAGCCATGGTATCCACAAACAAGCAAGAATATCAAGAGCCGGCACAAGGGTTGAACCTTCCTGCTAATATTGAAGGCCAGAAAGAGGCAAAGATGACCAAAGGGCTGAAGCACCTCTCCTCTGAAGAAATGTTGAGGGAGTTGAGCATGTTTAGCTTGGAGAAGGCTCCAGGGAGACCTCATTGCAGCCTTCCAGTACTTGAAGTAAACCTACAAGCAAGAGAGGGACTGATCGGCTGACTTTTTACATAGTCTGATAGTGACAGGACATGGGGAAACGGTTTAAAACTAAAAGAGGAGGGATTCAAGCTAGATGTTAGGAAAAAAACTTTTACTCTGAGTAAAATGAGGATGTCCAGAGAGGGTGTGGATGCCCCATCCCTGGAGGCATTCAGGGGCAGGAACTAGACAATCTTCAGGGTCCACTCCAACCTAAGCCACTCTATGATTCTGTAATATTCCATTATTATCTTGTTGCTGCGTGACAGATGGCAGCAGAAAGGCAGCGAGACAAAATAGGGTATGACATGGAAGTACATATGAAACTAAAATATGTCATTGAATTCCTCCATGTGGGAAAAATGTCACACACTGAAATTTGTTGATGCTTGTTGAATGTTTATGGAGACCAAACAGCAGATGTGAGCCCAGTAAAGCAGTAGGACGTGTGTTTCAGCAACGGCAACAGTGGGTCACCAGTGGATCACCTCCTCCGGTGCAGATTTTTAATAGCATGACATGCAGACTCTTGTTCATCACTGGCAAAAAACTGCATAGTTATAGTCAACACCATTATCGAAAAACAGTGTTTTGCAGAAGAGAATTTATTCTATCAAATAGTGCCATTGTGTTCTTTGTATCTGTTGTACTTTCCATGGAAATAAAACAGGAGGCACTGAGTGGAGAGACCTATGTACTGATAGAATCATGATACATCAAATTTTCAACAGAAGTGTCTGTTCATTAATTATAAGGCCATGCTGTGCCATGCCAAAAACCTACTGACAGTTATGGGGAAATCTGTGTCCCCATCCACAGAGGCATAAATCATGCACCAAAGTAAGCAAACATCTCGGTCAGAATCCATTTTACCTAAACATTTAAATTAGTAGTTATGTAAGACTATGCCAGTGTTTCCATCCTTTGTAGTCAACGGAAATAAATAACAAGTGAGGTTACCTGTAAGAACACTACACAAGTTGTCTGCCAGAGCTGCTTCGTTACCCCATTGTCTAAAACCTAAGCTAACCATGCAACTAAGTTTTATTGCCTTAAGCTCACTCCAATGAATTCCATCCACGTAGGAGAAGACAACCACTGAACAGTGCACTCTGAGTACACATCTTGTCTATGTGTTACATGTTTCAGATTGTTCCTCATCTTTGTATTTGCAAAAGGAAGGAGGCATCAGTACCTCCATGGCTAGGATCCTGGAAGACATTTGGGGCTATAAAGGAAACAAAGATTATTTCAGACAGGAAGGGCCATTCTGTAGCTAGCAGCACTCAATGACAGGTCATTTTTGGGAGGCAAATAATATACCTTCACTCTTGTACAGAGGTAGACATATTCCCCTGCCTACAGCCTGCTTGTCATACAAGTCTGTCAAACAAGAGACAAGAAAAATCTTCTCTGAAGGCAATGAATTTTTGTTGTAAGACAAGAAATCTCACTTACAGAGATGCAATGGCTCAGGATACTGCCTTTATGAGATGGAGCAGGGAGAGCAGCTGACAAGCCCAAGAGGTCTACCTGGGCATTGCTCAAGCCAAGGGTAGCACAACCACATACATATGGAGCTGCATCAGAAACACAGAGGGACCATTTGTCATGGCTACGAATTCTGATGCAGGGGACAGGCTGCTCATCAAGACGTCACTTAACTAACTTGCTCATTCCTTCTCATTATTTTCAAAAAGGCCTGAGCAAGACAATAAGCCATGGGCTTGAGCTGCCTTTTCTCAGGCCACTGACTGACTGGTGAGGGATGACATTTAGGGGCAATCTCTCCTGTTTATCACAGAGCCTTAGATGGTCAAAATATTCTTCAAATGTGTCTTGGTTGGCAACTGTTCACAGGGAAACACAGGATGATCTTTTTTCACTGTAATTTAAACACTGGTTAACACTGATGATTTTGCGTCTTCAACTACATGTCCAGAACCTACCGAATGCTAAGCTGTATATCACCTCCAAGATAAACACACAAGTGACAAACTAAGCTTGATTCCTCTTGGTACAGGGACAATTTTGAAAGCACTATACAATAGTTCTCTCTAATGGGACAGCAGCTTCAGCAGCTATTATTACAGTGCCTGTAGTTTGTATGTATGTTTAAAATGTACAGCACCTCATTTCCCTGAGCTCTGCAGTTTCCTCCTGCCTGGTCTCACTCTCAGCTCACTCTGGCTGCTATTTCCCTGTGCAGAAGACTGACAAGAAACAACAAGATTAGTGCTGTTTGATTAGGCTGGAACAACAGAGACAAAGGATCATTTAACTCATCGGTGGACTGTAATTTAGAAACAAAGTCAGTAACACGGTTCATACAAAAAAAATAACAGTTCTCAGTGGACAGCACTAACACATTCTTTTCATACACTTTTGCTGTTGAACATATTAATTTGTTAGAAAATTGCCACATAAAAGCACAGCTTTCAGACTGAGTGAATTGCATACAAATTAAATAAAATAGCCCAGGAAAAAGATATCACACTTCTATCCAAATTATTATTTCTTTTTTCTATGGCATCTAAGGTACAAAACTTGTTTG
Organism: Excalfactoria chinensis; assembly: GCF_039878825.1. Taxonomy (NCBI): domain Eukaryota; kingdom Metazoa; phylum Chordata; class Aves; order Galliformes; family Phasianidae; genus Excalfactoria; species Excalfactoria chinensis. The sequence continues at coordinate 29,376,953 of NC_092827.1, read as the reverse complement.
GAGAGGAAATATCAACTCTTCTCAAAGCCCCAGAATAAATCCTAAATTTTGCATTGTTTTACAAGAACAGATCCTGCTAATAAATGCTGAATTTGAGCATGTGACACTTTTGTGTCTGGATAAGACCAGCAAGATATTTTCAGTGCTTGCTTTAAGGTAAGAATATTAACCGATATTCAAAATAGATGTCCTACAGAGGGAGATTAAATTTATATCAGAAGCTATGAGCGTTGATCCTTTTATTCTGTTTTGCAGAAATTGCATTAATTATTTTCTAATCTCTTGCTTCCTGTTGAAACTATCAAGCATTTCCAGATTGTGGGCAAGCCCACTGGAGCCAACACAAAACTGTTTGCTATACACACCATGTACTCAGATCAGAAGCCAAAGTCTGAAACAAAACTGGAAATTATTGTAAGTAACAGGAATACCTGTTACAGTCTCACTTCAACATAAAAATTACTTTTCCTCTGCAGCAGTAGCTCTGCTACAAGATCAGTCAGTTCTAGAGCCCAACACAATCTAAAGAAGCTTCACAGAATATCAGGCAGTTTCCCTCCAGCCAAGAAGCATACCCCATTCTGTTTCCAGAATTTAACATGGGGCATATCTGCAAAGGGACATTCAGGCAGCTGCAGCTTAGTGGTTCAAGTGTGATGGAGCACTGTGGTTTCAGCCACTGCACAGAACAAACTGAGTCTGTTAGTCCTGTCTGTTATGTGCAGTGAAACAGGCATGTTTTCAGTGCAATTTTGAGCAAGCACTGATTAGCTTCTCTTCAAAATATCAAGTTGTAAGTAGCTCTAAGTAGTTGTGGTCAGGTAGGAAGTCAGTCAACACCAATAAGATCCAATAATTTCCTGAAATACATTAAATGCTTTTTTTAACCCAGGAATTTCATTTATATTGATTTAGCTAGCCATTATATACACAAGGAAACACTTGCTGATGGTGAACAAAGATAACAGGATACAATTTTTATACAATAATGCTAAGTGAAAGGACTTAGGTATGTTTTCCAAACTGAAACGGCAACTGACTAACAACACAGGGAATTAATCTTCTGTAAGAAGAGTGGAATGAGATGTTATAAATTCATGACTATATTAGAAAGCAAGCAAGAAAAAAAAAATAGAAGAAAAAAAGCTCAGGGAGTTTCCATGAAGCTACTTATAAACTTGATAATGTAGGTGCAGACTGTGGTCCTGCAGTTCATGATTGTATATAGCTTGTGATCCCACAATTCCTTTTTAGTCATACTTTAATTCACCACTGCTTTGAGGAGAATAAGTAACTGACAAGGATCAATAAAGTAATAAATAGCCTTAAAAAGCTTTCAAAAAGAGTGAGAGAGAATATGAGGGAAGGAAGGAAAAAACCCCACAGTAACAGTTCTTCAAATGGCTGTCTCTGTACTAGACTAAGGTCTACTGATCTCTACAATAATGTAAGCAAACAGGACACGCATGCTTATAAACTGCACACAACTTTCTAATGTACAATTTCAATAAGACTCAGGATTTTTTTTCTTACTGTCTCGCTTCAGTTGAAAACTGATGATGAGAAAGCATCTTAATACTTTTGTGTGTTTTTATGACAAAGGCTGACATTCAATATTAGAAAACAAACAACAGCAACAACAAAACCCCATTTTGTGTTGCTATTTATTCTCTTTCCCCTCTTGATATTATATGCTATGAGGAAAATGAGATTCAGGGTATAAAGCAATCTATAGCTTTGCTGCCAAGAAGTTCTCACTTCTAACTCTGTCTCCTTTTTATTAAATATTCTTTCATTCCTCCTTTTGAAGATAATTAACTGCCGCTTTTATTCCTGCTTCATTACAATGTGTTACCCAAAAATGCTGATCCATATGTTATAGATTAACCTGTCAGAAACAGGTACAGGTGATGTTTGATTGTTTTAATCAAGGAGGTGCCAACATCATTACAAAACCCAAAGATTTATGTCCCCAAAACCTGAAGCATTTGCATTTTTAATTAGCACTATGTACCATTCATCCTGATTTCATCAAGAATGTTCATCTTTTTTGCTAGTGTCCATTATATAAATACCGACTTGTCAGTTGACTCATCTGATTGTTTAGAGAAATGGTCTTGTACAAAGCATATAATTTTCGTCTATCAATGCATATCTGCTGAAGTAATTAACTAATGAGAACTGAAAATCAGATCAGGAATCATGGACTGTATTTCACTTTCCCAGACTCCTTACTCCTCTACTTACACAGCTGTGACTACTACACAATCATGGTGATGTGATGTTGCATGTATGGTCACATCAAAATTTACACAACCAGCTGCTATCTTTCTATTCTGTAATGCTTCTTATTTTTTCCTCCAAAATACACCATATGCAATTAGTATCTCATTAATTATCTTGTTACCAACTATTTGTATTTCCCATTTTGACTTAATTTTTTAATATGATGAACTTTTTTCCTTTATAGAAGAAGCAAACATCTCCAGATTTCAGTTTCAAAAATTGTTTACTACAAAATCTATAGGTGTTTTCCCTATGCATAATATCCAGGGGAACCTTTTCTTCATGCACACACACAAAATAAGACTATAAAAACATTGCCTACCCACAACACGCACAGTATTCTTCTCAAAGTCACATAAACTTCCTTCCTGAAAGTTTTCCATACTGTTGCCTTGTCTTCTGATTGTGCCTAAAGCACTTCTGAGCCCTGCTGGGTCTTAGCCCTGCACTGGCCCTGCAGACAGTATCCCCAGCAGAGGGCTGCAGATAGTACTACAGCCAGTAAAGAAGTGGCAACTTGGCTACCACAGTATGAGCAGTGCTGCCAGGCTTTCACTCATCTTCTCTTGCACATCCAACAACTCACATTTCATTCTGCAATGCAGCAGAGAAACACTGCAAGTTAAAACAATGAAAGTGGCTAAGGTTCTCTTCTGAAGGGTTACAACCAGGAATAGAGGTGAATAAAAACATAGAACCTTTCTTAGAATATTCAGCTTTTGGGGTGCACATTAGAAGTAGGTGACACTTCCAAATAGCCTCCTTCAAAAGAAAAGAGTGAGCCTTACCCCACTGCTTATGAAAAACCATAGTCACAATCTTTGTGGAGATGGCTACACACCCAGTAACCAAATTCTTGAGAAGGGCCTGCACAAAGGTACTGGGAAGAACCCTGCTGAAATTTCAAGGCGGGATTTCAACATACAGACCTCTCCTCCTCTGCAGAGCCAGTTATACCTAACACCTTGCTCAGTACTTTAGCTGCTTGGATATCACCTTGACAGGCCAGACAGTCCTGAATGGTTATTATGACTGCATAACTCACTGTTCTTTGGATTCCTTTGTCAGGAACAAAATCCAAGCAACAGCATTACAGTATCTCAATACAGTATATCAGTATTTAAGTCCTCCGCTAGTCTGTTCCTAATTTAGAGATGCCTGGCTTAAAGAAAGCTGATTTTATATATAGCATACTTCTACTGGCTTCCATATAGAGCAGATGTTCCATTTTCCTCCAGTCATCTTCAAATTTCTCCTAAATTGCTGTTTAGTTTCTGGATCCTTTTGTCATCTCATTTCAGATGTTGCAAATGACAAAACAGCTGTGATAGCTCTGTGCCCCTTTCACTTATCACCTACTCCAGACAGGTGAAGAAAACACTCTCTTTAGCATGCAAAGCAAAAGATAAAACAAATTACTAGCGCTGCTGAGGCTGCAAAAACTCTTAGCAATTAGCACATTGCAGAGTGGTGGTAAAAGGGATTGGACAAATTAAACATCCAAGGGGAAAACCCAGGTTTGTGTTCAGTCCCAGTTATTCTGCATGAAACCCAATGAGAAGAAAAAGCAATGCTCTAAAGCAATATTCAGTTGAGACAGAATTTCTCCAGCATAGCAAAAGGTTTTTTTAGTGTCCTACAAGCTGCGGAGCAAAGTGGCCATCACACACCTGCGGGGCCCCCTCTCAGCTCTTTAAAAAAACTGAAAGCAAGCATTCAAGCTGAGGGTCCCAGAGTGATTAAGAAGCCAGGAGGCTTTGGCTCACAGGTTATCTACACTGTTTGCCTTTTCAGTTAATTTCATACAGCTGTGCTCTCTTCTAACTCATGCTGACTTTATACCACACCTGTTTAAATTTAACAAATCATTTCCCCTTGCTGTTCAAATGAGATTTAGCTATCTAAATCTAGGCTCAGAGTACCTAGACTGCCTATTTTGAATGCTTAAAGCTTACAGAAACAAGGGTTTATTCATTTTATCTTGTATGCAATACTCTTGTTTCTCCTTACTGAACTTTGCCCTCTGTGTATCTCAGCTGGAGATGCAAAAAGCCAGTGCAAAATGTGAGATGTGCAAAAGGCCAGTCAGACTCAGATTTAAAGTTTTCTGCTGAGCACCTTGATAAAGCTCTGAATCTCAGGCATTGACTTTGTTCATAGAGCTCAATTACCAGAAAAAGCTTAGCAGACTTTCATAGCTAACAAATGCTTTTCTGTCATATCATTTTTACTGTAATGAAACCTATCCCCAGCTGTGAAACCTTAATACAATTCATCTTTTCCTTCCCAGTGTACATCTTAAATACTTTCAGGCTTCCAGCCTTTCTCATTTTGGCTGTTGCTCATCTTCTCTTAAAACCTTCCCAGTAAGCACGCTGCATGTCGAGTTGGATGGACTTGCTAATATAGAAGCTGCACCTTATCAATCACTTTCCACAGCCTTTGTGGTATTTGTGAATCGAATTAAAACTTCTCCTCCTTCTCTTAAGAATCTCCAGCAGACTCCATGGTCTCTTTTGTGTACCCTCCTCTCTGCTCATTCAGCACCTCTGATCCTTCCCTCACCCCATCTGCTCTATTTGCACTGCACTATATAATATCCTGAAAACTTCCTCCCTATCGGAGCCTCTGGCTTAAATTAAGAATTTTCTTTACACCTCAGCCTGTGACAATGAAACCCATTTTACTTTCTGTTTCTTTCTCATCATGCAACTCCCTCTTACTGGCTTCTTTCTGAAAGTTTCAAAAGCTGATAAATATCACCCTGCTATTCTGCTCCTTGTCATGCCCATATACTGACAGAACTTTCTTGCCGATGTAAGACGTAACCCTAATGTATGTTTCTGTATGCACACAACACAAGGGCATGATATAAAATATGCTCAAAACAAAATGAGATATACTGGGTTTTTTTTTGCTGCTCAGATAATTTCATCATATTTTCTTTTCTCATTAGCTAGGCTGAGAAATGTAACATGGGATAGTAAATCCTCCTGCTATGGCTACCAGAATGATGTGTATAAATCATCATGCTACAACAAGTGACATTCATGTAGTAAACCTGTACCAATTTTATATACTTCTGCAGCAAAAAAAGAAAAAAGCTACTGTGTTTTTAGAGCAGATAAAATGTGTTTCTCTGCAGCAACCTTTCAATTTCACAGAAATGCAAGCACTGTTTACCTTATGAAACTTTCATGATATATGACATGGTGTGACCAGAATTATTTTAAAATAGACCAAAGAGCCAACACAGAAGTGCTTTGAGTTTACTTCCATCCTAATCAGTTCCCCTTTTTACTGAGAATTCTAGCAAGAGTATGGGATACGCAATAAATGTAAAGTGGGTCTTTAATAGCACAGTGATTTTTCACCTTAAAAATCCAACAAATAACATAATTAGGTGAGGTCTACTGCATGTATTTTACTGTAACTCACACACATGCTTCATTATCAAGTCTCAGAGTCTTTATTACCACACAGGGCAGTATTTCTGTCATTAAGCAATGACTTTCTTATGATTTAGAATACAAAATACACATCATTTATTTATTTATTGACTTCTGTGTAGATGCAGTTACAATAACAATATTATCCCAGGAAATTAAGTTGTAAAATAATCCGGTTGGGAAAAGTATTTGTATAGCTGGAATAACACAAGTGTATAGTTGTAATTACAGAGTAAATGGGTAGCCAGAAGGTATCTAAGAAAAAACTCACCAGAGGCTTTCAGCTGAGATGGATGCTTACCACAAAAACTCCACAATGGAGTGATCTCCAGAAAAAGATGCTGCCTTAGTCAGCCCTTAAATGGGATCTATGACAGGTGGAGTCAAGCTCCACCCCTTCCGGGAGCACAGCTGAATTACCTTCACCTGTGCTCCCACAGCTGACTCATTGTTTGCCTCAGATGGTTAATCAGAGGTTCAGGCTGTGATCAACAGTTTCCCTTACAGTATACCATTTTTAAATTTACGTTTTAAAAGAACAAATACGATTTTGTAGCCTCACATATTTAGTTTTAAAAGATTTTATATCCTGTGGGAAAGGAAAATTCTATTATTATAATTATTACTATTATTATTGAATAGTTTTCTCCTATTTTGTTTTAAGGGAAAAAAAAAATAGAAATGGTGAGACAATCACCAATAGTTTTACCTCTGTGAAATTACAGATTTCATTGCTCTGGTGTCGACTTACAGTTGTATCATACACACGGACAAAATGTCTCAACTCAGAGAAACAGTGGGCTCATTTACGTCACAATTGAACAACCTTCTGCAGAGATTCACTCTCATGGTTTTGCTGCAGCTCCTGGCACCTGTCAAAGTGTGGAAGGAGAGTTTGACATCAGTTATGAGAGTCATCTGCCTTCTCATTTTCAGTACAGGCTATGACCACCTTGATTTTTGGGTTCCTTCATATCTCCTGCAGTACTAACTTCTTCACTACCTCCAAATCTGTCCCATCTCTTGAATTCTGAAGCACGACCTCCACAGAGCTACTGAAGGCAACAGTCGCTGGCAGACTGTTGAAGATTATTGAAGTAAGGATTCAATAATTATGAAATTTTAAAGAATTCTATTATAAATGTTGAAACAAAGATACAATGCTTATCACTAAACATTTGTAAGATTGATCATATTTTGATCATATTTTGTCTTAGGCCTTTCTTATTATCTTACATCAGAAAGGCAAACAGACGCAATTTCAGTGACGAGGCAGAAAGGTTAAATGAAATGAAATCAATAAATGAGTTTCCCTGTTAAAAATCCTACTCCTAATTTAATGGAAGTAATGAATTACAGAGATTATTTTTCAACTACAGCACACTGCTGAAATTTAACAGAGAGATGTAGGAGTGTTGCTGAGATTCTGCACTGCATGGAGAGGGTTGTTTTTTTCCAAACTTCCCTTCTGCTCCCATGGTATTCAACCTACTTACTCAACAGAAAAGCAGTTTTCCAGCGGACAAACTGTACTAAGTGCAAACATTATAATTGTGCAGATTGTATTGACATTCATTTATGAAGCTATAAAACTTATTAAGTTACTTCTCAGATTTGAGTCTGTCAGATTCTGAACTCCTGGGTTACTGCAATTTCAATATATCAGTCAGCAAAGATAGGTGGCTCTTGCAGGATACATGAATAAAAGCTTTATCAATATTTTTGTTTTGCAATGTTTCCTAACGTTCACATTTGCACCAAGTATAATTTATGTGTTCTGTGCTTTCGTCTCTTACTGCAATGCATTCTCCAAAAGAATAGTTTCCTTGTAAACTCTAACACTAATTTGGCAATTGTTTTAAAGCTCCTCATGCGCAACTTTGTACAGAAAAATTAAAAAAGACTATTTGTTCCATTGCAGAACATTTTAACTGTAGAAAGTAAATTGGTTAAGCTTCTGTGATTCCTGCCATTAAACTTGTCCCTATCAAAGTCTGATATATAAAAGATGTCAGTCTTGCTCCAGTGATCACGACACATCCCTGGTGGCACATGCTGAAAATATTCAAAACCAAAAATTATCCAAACCTTCTGAAGATTATTATTTTCCCTAGGTTTACAGCATAAAAGATTAAGAAGTAAGATGATGTTGATAAGGATATTTTGTAAGACTAGGAAGAAGGATCTTCCTGAGAAAAAAGTTTTCTTACTTTAGACTGATTTTTCTGAATATATTACCAAGAAAAATGCCTACCGTTTAATCAGTGAGGGGTCTACTCACCAGTAACAATAAAAGACTAAGAATTTAAAAATAACTACGTGGATTGATTACTACTGAAGTGATGCACGCAGCTGGGACGGGCAGCAGTGAAGAGAGGCGATGGAGAAGAGCGACAAAGAGAAGAGCATGATCAGGTCACCTTGCCAGGAGTTCTATCTATCTATCTATCTATCTATCTATCTATCTATCTATCTATCTATCTATCTATCTATCTATCTACTATCTATCTCCTCTCTGACAGCAAAGCCCCATGGGGAATGTAGTTCTTCTCTTCTAGACAGGCACCTGGAACTGGAGCATTAACACTTTAACTCCCAGTGAACTACATGATGTTATGATGTGGAGTACCAGTAACAAAAAACCACAAAACCATGACAAGACGCCTTTAAATATTTAAAGGGGGGGCTGTAAGAAAGAAGAGGACAGACAATTAAGCAGAGTCTATTGTGATACAACAAGGGGAAATGGTTTCAAACTAAAGGAGGAGATACTTAGATTGAATATAAGGAAGTTTATTACAATAAGCGTGTTGAGGTACTGGAACAGGCTGCCCAGAGAGGTGGTGGATGTCCCATCCCTGGAGACACTCAAGGTCAGGCTGGATGGGACTCTGAGCAACCTCATCTAGCTGTAAGTGTCCCTGTTCATTGGAGGGGAATTGGACTATATTGGCTTTAAGTGTCCCAATTCAAATAACTCTATTATTCTACTGCAATTATTCCAAATCCAAAGTAGTAGGAACAATTGCATGCAATTCAAATATAGTGGAAACCATAGAATGTATTGCTAAGCTTGAAACCAGTGCTATATGTTTATCTACAAATTATTCCAAATTCACAGTGTTTCCAAAGAACACTTAATTACTGCCTTCAAGTAAATAGTTACTCTTATACAATACTCTGTACTAGAATACTCTTTTCTTTCCAAGGGCATGATTTCTGGTCTCAACTGAAGGTCTTTTGCTTTTAGTCACATGTGGTCTTTATGTTTTTCATGTTTCGTATTTTAAGAGGTCATTCATTTGGGTTTTTGCCTTGTTTGTTTTAAGGCAAATACACCTACATCTTTTCTTGCAGCTGACCCTAGAAGAGCTTTAATGCTTCACTCACTCAGTACACACGCTACACTGACTGCTCAAGAGAGGGCTGCCCCTTCTTCATATCAATGACCAGAGCTCTGCTTAAAATACATCACTGGATGATGTTAAGAGGAGATGAGATTTCTTTTTTTATCTCACACATGCATGTTCTATCACAGACTAACCACACATCAAATAAAATACCTAAAGAAAGTACTAGCAGTTTAAATTCCCGTGTTTTTTCATAAATGCATTAGAGCACAATTGAAGTATTTACAAGAAAAGACCAGAGCTGAAAAGACTACACAACTGATAAAGAAGTAAAGGACCATGGCATGCATTAAAATAAAATTGACATTGTGATCTAATACCAAAATGCTGTTGCATGCATAATTTCATGAAAATCCTATTTAATTTTGCTGCATTCTTATACATTCTGTAAATTTACCGTGGAAAGGCAATAAATCAGAACATTTTACCATGAATGTTTCCCATAAGCTTGTCATATGAAGTGAGGAATAATATGTCTCCAGAACATCACAGAACTTTTTCAGCACTCTATTCTGTGTCAGGCCAAGTCTCAAGATTTATAGGTATATTTGTTTTCTTAGAGGAAGAATATATATAGCTCAGGGTATCTCAAGAAGTATAAACAGGCAAATGTTCTCACGTAGTAATTAGAAAGATGTAGTTAGCATTAGAAAGATGTAGTTAGCATATGCAGCAGTCTGGGCTTCCATGGATACCTCTATTGACAGTTGCACCTGACAAATCAGCATTATTGTAACACAGTAATTAGGAACAGTATTATAATTTTAAAATCATATATACGAAAAAAAAAATACAGAGTTATGTGCAAACCAAACAAGCCATCAGCAGTTGGGTCAAGGAAAATTATAGTAGTTTAAACTAAAAGGAAAGAGGAGGATTTCCAATCTTATTTGAGAATATCAGTATTTTCATAATTAAAGGAATGCAATAACAAAATTAATGGACAGACATAAAGTGGGAAAACAACAAATGTACCAAAACATAATGATGTACTAAAATGAGAAGAAGAGAGAAGGATACACATTTGAAAGTGATGTGTTAAAAATGCAGTTATCTAGCTGAAAACCACAGAAAACAGTTTAGTTAAAGGAGTCTGAATCCATCATGGGATAAATGAACTGTTAATGAGATGTTGTGGAAATGTATCAGGAAAAGGGATGCTAATAGATTAGAGCAGTATCAGTTACCAGGAAGAACTGGGAGAAACCACATTCTAAGTCATGTGTCCGTATCAGATAATGAATGTTCAAGAAAGATGAACTCCAGCTACATAAGTGAAAATAAAGGCTGCGAGGGGGACAGGAGGATAGAGAGCTTTTCTGCAAGAGGTCAGTGTCTACGTCTTCTAGGCTTATCTTAAGGTATCAAAAAAAGCATGTTTTGCACTTTCATCAAAGGATGCTAACACTTTCTAATGCTTATTAATAAGGCTGAATTAATTGCTCTCGAATGACCCTCTCAGAAAGCCCAGAGTTCTTCACACTGCCTGAAACAAGACAGAATTTCTCAGAGGCATTTACACAGGATTGCTCAGGATATTATTTACACAGATTGAACCCAGGACACGGGAGGACAGTCCAAATGTCACGTTCCTTCCTTTCAGAGTTTCCTTGGGAGACTTAATCTTATCCTGTGCTTCTCATAGGGCACTAGTAGACCCTGACAGACACTGCAAGTCACGCTCTCCCTGCTTTGCTCTTTACCACTGAATGTCTTCCCCTCAAGATGCATCAACTTTTCTCATTTGCCTTTCAGTATTGACTATCTTTCTGGCGGACAGAAGTAGTAATTTAGAAGAATGACATTAAAACTGAAGTTATTTGCTAAGCTATTCACAATCTTGCAGTTAATTGTGTAATTTGAAAGACTTTTTGCAAAGAAAAGGAATGATCTTTGCTGCATATGGATTTTGATTTGCAGGAATAAGTGAATAAAAATATAACACTGACTAAATTACTAAATGGCTAAATTACTGTCATCTGTTCAGCTTATTAAAAATAAACAATGAATATATTAAATAAAAAACTGAATAAAGCTGAATCAATGAATCAAAAATAATTTTCAACTGATTTTCGAAATTACCAAGTCACCAAATTAGTAGAGAATAAATCATGAGACTCACCAGCCGATTAGCAACACCAGAGGGCCCGGGTTCGAATCCCCCTTGTGGCGCAAGGGGTAAAACTGCCGCTCTGCTACACTAGAGGGCTCGAATCCCGGGAGTTGGACTCGATGATCTCTAAGGTCCCTTCCAACTCGCACGATACTATGATACTCACATTAAAAAGATAAAAAAAAAAAAAAAAAAAAAAAGGCTAATTTCTTCTTTTTTTATATACTTGTGCATATAGAGACAGACGAAAGATGTATTATATCCATTGCCTCCAACTGTACACACAGAAAAACCTATCTATCCATCACCTTCTTACCAATCTGCAGTCTGTCACTGTGGCCTTGATTTAACAGCTCAAAAACCAGAACGTCTGTTATTAATTTAGGTCTTCAACTCAGGAAGTTCACCTAAAAGAACAGTGCAATAAATGTTGCTAATTGCTGAGAAATAATATGTTTAAAGTACTTTCCCTTAATTCAAATCCTAAAATCTCATGATGAGAAAAAAAAAGCTAAAATGAGCTTTTCCTTGTGCTTCTCTTGCAGAAATTACAAAATGACTTAAGAATAGAGATAACTACCAAAAAATTAGTAACAGCTCCACCAACCACTGTCATAACTCATTTTTATTAAAAAAAACAACCCTACATTTGAAAATAGAAGAGAGAGGAGGAAGTCCAAGAGAAGTACGTTTCAGAGACCAGAAACCCTGCCTGATCAGTGTTGTTCTTGATGGGGGTCAGCAGGTCTATTTGTTAGACACAAACGACGGCTCTGAGACCATGAGAGAAGTAGATGCAGAAGAGGCAGTGAACACAGGAGCTGCACAGACAAGAACAAGGGAAGGCCAAGAAAATGAGAAAAGAAGGAAACAGACTCAAGAACAAGAGAACAGAGTATTCAGAGGCTGGGATGAAGACACAAACTTTCTACATGTGACCAGGAGACTGAAAAATAGACATGAGTGCTGGAATAGGACACACTGTGTAAAATTGTATCAGCAAGGCTTATAGCTATACTATGGGAAGTAAATTTATTGCAATTATTGCTCAGGGATGAGTACTGCAAAACTGCATTCAGACTGTCTTCCATCTGCCTATCAGAAGCATTGTTTCCATAAATCAGATTCAAGAAATACATTACTGGTTCATAGGGATCAATGTGCATGTGGTTCCACTGCAGTTGCAATTCAAGAGTAATTCAGTTTTTAATTTTACATGTTCTGTAAGAAGAAGCACAGTAGTGCATACGAACATGTGTATGCTGAACAACAATTCTGATATGCCTCTGAGTTGTTGCCTATATGTGCATTCATACTGTGTATGGCTCAAAACAGATCTCGGACTTATGCTGTACAAACCAGAAAGTGCAGGCTGAAACTTGCCAGCACTTATCGGCTACACATTGCACTGAGTTACTATATTGTTTGATAAACTGCAGTTGTGTGAAGGTAGCTGTCTGGTATCAGTAATGACAATGTAGCTGACTCCTCTTGTATCACTACTACCAACAGCTACCTACTCATAAAGGCAGAGCTTTTGCTGAAATCTAGTGAGTGTTTGGCACAGTCTCCAACCCTGTAGTCTCATTGGACCACAATACAACTCATTTATCCAGTTTAAGAATCTCTAGCAGGAGATAATAATACCTTCGGGTTTCCTAGTTGCCAGCAGAAACAACCTTGGAGACTGCTTCCCGTGGAGAAAAGCAAAGCCCTTTTGAAATTGCTAAAGAAGGATTCCAGCATCTTGATACAAAGTTTTCAATGGAACACAGGTAGACTAGCTCTCTGAATGAGATATATCTCATAAACTGCAGGGATCACATAAATATACACTCTCTGCAAAGACAGAGTACCTGCCATAGAACTCATTTTATTTTATTTTATTTTATTTTATTTTATTTTATTTTATTTTATTTTATTTTATTTTATTTTATTCTATTCTATTCTATTCTATTCTATTCTATTCTATTCTATTCTATTCTATTCTATTTTTTTTTGCTTTCCTGTTGATACCATCAAAACCAGAAAGATGTTTGAACAGCTTAAAGAGATGCAATGTTGACATTGCCAGGAGCTTGAGAAATGAGCTCTCAGAGATTCAGTTATCTCATGAAGAAGATTCCCAGAAAGGGAAAGATGATAAAGGCAAAGCAAACGTAATACAATTTGTTGCCATGAGTTCATAAACTGCTGGGAGCATGTAGAGAAGACTTTGCTAATAGGTTACACAGAGAAACTGAGGGAGGTAGGATCTCCCATGCAAGGTCACTGAGCAAATGAACTTTCAGGGGCTTTGAAGACTTGGGATCAGACAACTTTGATAGCACCTAAAGACACAATGCATTTCAGATACAGAGCTGAATAAAAGGCTTCCAGTCTCACTACTCAGGGATTAACTCTGGGACCTGCTTGTGCAGTAAGTTTTGGCAACGTTTAGCCACTGGATAGATAGTCATTAATGGTTGATGACAGAATAAATAAATAAACAAACAAATAAAAAGCTTGTATACTGACTATATATAAAATATCCCACTTATCTCAGGTGGCGGATGAGAAAAGGAAGAGAGAACTATCATACATTTTTGCATGATGCTTCACAGAGCGTCAAAAGCAGGAATGTTTGGGAAATAACCTACACATATTGCAAATGCAAACAAGCCTTCAGTCTGGAACTGTTTGTCATATGCATATCCAGAAATATAAAGCGTGTGGGAGTTTTACTCCGTAGAACTTAAAATCCCACCTTCTATGCTTTTAATACCAGAAAAATCCAAGATTTTTTTTTTTATTATTATTTTTTTTGAGTGGATTAATGGATTAATGGATTAATGTATCATAATTGTCCTCTGGACATTATCTTTAAAATCAAAGTTTAAAAATCTGCACATATAAGCTGCGTTGATGTTCTGGCAGATGCTGTTAAAATTATTCTTCTAATTCTGGCTTACTGCTGCATTCCATTGAATTTAGATTCATAATTATTTATGGCAGAAACCTATATTTTTATTATTTTGTAAATCCCGTGTTCACCTGTAGTGCAGTCTAGTAAGAGATGTCAATACAATTGAGAAGAACGTGTGGGTGCTCTGAACAACACTGTGTGAAAGTATTACCCAAGTTATTGACTACCTATCAATTTATCTGCAGAGCTTAAAGGAGGAAATGAACTGCCATGCCTCAGATAGAAAACACTATCAGCCGAAATAGTAGGCTTCAGCAAAGTAGCCTGCAAAGAGAAGTTAAATACACTTTCAGTGTAGATATCCAGAAAACCAGTACACTGCTGTAGAGAAGACTTCTATTTCTCTCCAGGAGCACAGATCAGAAGAAACAAAAACAAAAACAAAAGCCAAGAAGATCAATGACACAAATTTTAATGCTTTTAAACAGCCTGACAAGGAAACAGAGAAACTTACTCTTCCTTCAAGTAAACATAATCTTTTCTTCCTTCCTTCGCTTTTCCCCTAAAACACGAGGACACTTTACATGAACATATGATTTGGAAATTTTCTCTTACCTAAACAGACCTTATTCTCATTCGGTTTCTATCTCTTCCCAACAGAGGTTTAAACAGAATGTGCATCTCAACCTAATTTGTGGGTTTTTATTATTATTTTTATTTTATTATTATTATTTTGAATTTCAACTGAAAGCTCAAGTTTCTGACATAGAATGAAGTTTTCCATCAACTCTTTCTCAGCAGCAGTTCACAGAATCTCAGAATGGTTAAGGCTGGAAAGACCACTCGGGATCATCTAGTCCAAACCTGCTTCAAGCAGGGTCACATAGAGCACATTGCCCAGGATCACATCCAGGCAGGTTTCTAATATCCCCAGAGAAGGAGACTCCACAGTGTCTTTAGGCAGCTTGTTCCGATGCTCAGTCATCTTCACAGCATAGAATTTCTTAACCAAGTGCAAATGGAACTTCCCGTGTTTCAGTTTGAGCCTGTTGCCTCTTGCTGTGTTGCTAGGCACCACAGAAAACAGCTTGGCTCCAACCTGTTGATATTCTCCTGATGCACCTAGTTGTTTATTTGCAAAGCCCATCCACTCTTCCTTACATTACTCCCCCTCACAGGCAAGATTAATGAGAAAATGATCTGGACTCCCAGAGCCTTGAAATCCCATTTAATCTTTTTCAGTTTGCCCTCGGTATCATTAGTGCTCCCATGGAAGAAGAGCAGAGGGTAAAAGTCCGACACGTAGACAAGCCCTGGGAAATTTTCAGTGATTCAAGTCATTCAGTTTCTCTTCGAAGGTTTTCAGAACTTCATGGTACAACTCACAAAACAACCTGGTTCAATCTTCCAACTGACCCTGCGTTGAGCAGAAAGTTGAACTAGACATTCTGAAGCCTGAATTTTCCAGCCATCCTCAAAAACATACAGATGCCTTTTGGAGATTGACTAAACGTCTGAATGAACAGGACAATGTCAGAAAATGCTACTGAATACATAAGTTCAGTGTATGATACTTTTTTACTTAATTATAACTTGGTATCTTTAATTACTTATCCATGAATTTCCATTTAAAACTGTCAGTCAACAATTTGGACTTCAATAGATTTGCTGAGCTATAATTCCAGGAAAGAATACAAAACCAAAAGCTGAGCATACAAAAAGCTTCACTTACAAAGAACTCCTTGGACATCTTTTTTTGTCCCTTAATCTGCCCTTTATTGCTTGCAAGTTGCATTTTTCTTTACGTTTAACAAGCTCTACTTGCAAGGGTAAACAAGTTTCCTCCTAATGATGTTCTGATGGAAGAAACATAATTGCACACCATAAAACCTTAGTAGCTATTTTAATTGCTCCACAAATTATTTGTAAGTGCTGTGCTTGATTTATGGTAGCAAACTGCTCTCCTTTCCTCCTGCAACAGCACAACAAAGCTGACTAGGAACATTCTAGGAAGTACACATATATATTTTGGAGGGAAAAATATCCACCTGCTAAAGGAAAGCCTTTTTACAGGAAAGAAATAATTAAGGAAATAAATTTTACTTGGAAAGGTTTCTCAGGTTGAAGTAGAAATTTTGATAAGATTTAAAATACCAGTTTAATCAGATCTTAATCACAGTAAGAATATTAGTAACATGAGAGACTGAATGGTAAACTAAGGCACACAGCTTGATAGAAAGATGTTCAAGCTCATGCCTTATTCAGATTGCAGCAGAGCAAGGAGCCTGTACTTGGATCCAGGCAAGAGATCTATCCTGGTTCAAGCTTTCTTTTCTACTGCACTGAAAGGAAGTCAACGTAAAGGTCTTAAATAAATAATAATAATCACTAAGTAAAAATTTTGTTTCCCCAATTTTTCTTCCTGAGTTTTGTTTTCAGTCTTATTTTTAAATAATATGTAGACAGCTGAGAAACAAGTAAACACATATGCGTGCATAATCATGATTTTCACACCTCTCATCACCTCAGCACTTTGCAACCATAAATGAAATGGAAACTTCAATGAAGAACAGCATCACTTGTAGACAGACTATTGTTGAAAGTCCAAATATGGAACGATTGACATTTAAACAGTGAAAGCTGTTTCTCTGCAATGAAGCTCTACACTAATTGGAACATAATTTATTGAGTAGGAAATAGAAATCAGTGAGGCATTAGGAAAAGCTTTTAGAATGAGACAAACTTCAGAGCCGTTCCATCAGAGGATTACATTCCAATATAATTACAGTTTACTTATTCAACAAGTTGTATATTAATGGGCTCAAACTCATTAATGAGTAACATTTGTTTCCACAGAAATCATCATTGACATTTGTCTAAACAACTTTGAGGTGTTCCTAATAGAATCTGATCTGCTGAATGAAATCCTGAAATACGACTACTCTGTTGAGTCACTTGTTGTCTAAAGCTTTGTTTGAATACAAAACACTGAAACAATTTTGCTCTCTGTTTAAATTCCATATAATTTTATATGGGCATGTAGTGACATGACAAGAGGAAATGGTTTTGAACTGAAAGAGGGTAAGTTTAGACTAGATATTAGGAAGAAATTCCTTACTGTGAGGGTGGTGAGTCACTGGAACAGGTTGCCCAATGAGGTTGTGGATGCCCCCTCCTTGGAGGCATTCAAGACCAGGCTGGATGGGACTTTGAGCAACCTGGTCTAGAGGGAGGTGCCCCTGCCTATAGCAGGGGGTTGGAACTACATGACCTTAAAGGTCTCTTCCAACCCAAACCATTCTGTGATGCTATGATTCTATGACAATTATTAAGCCTTCAATGCATAACTGTTGGTACAGGGTATAACTGACCTCGTTTTTAGAAATTAAACTACAGGTTTCAAGATCTGCATATTTCTCATGTGGTTTCTGACAAAATAAATAAATAAATAAATTAGGAAAACAACACATGAAAATCAGAGAAGCAGTGACTGATTTTGACGTTCTAATGATAGTAGCAAATAAAATAGCTCAATGACAAGAGACTACTAACTCCAATTCATCAGCCTCAACTGTAAAATAAAAACAAAATTATTTCTCCTGACTTCATCTAGCAACACTGTAAAAAATGCTTAAAGTGCTATGAGCAGAAATCTCCAGTAACAAAATTCACTTTTAACACAGTCCCTAATCAGCTTATTAACGCTGAAGAAGTCAGTATCGTTTGCCACTGTTTACTCTAATTGTATTGTTTGTTTAGTTATCGAATTTCTTGCACACTACTCAGTGAATTTACTTTCACTGTTTTCCTTATGCAGTACTCCAGCTACAGCCATTTTAGGAGAAAGTCTTTCCTCAGAAGTTGATATTTGTTACTGCACTTTTTAGAATTATCACAGATTTTTGTACAAGTATTCCAGAGTAGAGTTGAAGGCTGTGTTTCTACTAAAGCTGTCCTTCTGAAGGTCAAAACAAGATCTTGTTCTCTTTTTTTCTGAGTGATTTCCCTTCCCCTGTGTCTTAATTCTTTCACTGCCAGCTGCTCCCACCTACTGTTACTATTTCCTTTAGGTTGATAAACACCAGAGTTGATGTAAGGATAAGACCGGTGTGGCTATCAAAGACTTAAGCAGGTGCTGAAGATGGAATCTGAATAAATAACAGGATCTCCAGCTTTGATCATCCCCTGTCCAAGTCTGGTTCATTCTCCTCTGCCTCAGAGGCCTTCTGCTGACTGTCACTCCAGTTTCCCCTTGGAAACTTCCCCTGGGCTACTATCTGTAACAACCTGAGTGAATTAAAAACTGGCCAAAGAAGCAATTAAAAAAAGTAATGATCACCAATGGTGAGCTGACTGCAGACAATTATCCTGCGGTGTGTTGAAGAAAATGGTGTTACAACTGACTGTGTCTGATGCTGTCATAAGTAATCTGCAAGAAGGAGTAAAGATTGTATTAGCGACCCTCTGAAACACTAGCATAGTACATGGAGAGAACTTACAAATCACAAACAAGACAAAGAAAGCAAAGGGGAAGATTAAATAAAGACATAAGTAAAACATAGAATATTTCAATTAACAGAAAAATTAAATGCCTCCAGGAGGAAAACAGTCTCAAATATAGCTGAGATTTTAGTCCAGGATAATCTCCCATATCAGACTGTTGAATTGTGATCCAGCTCTTCCTCTTTACAGGCACAGACATTAATTCTATCTTTCAGGAATCCCTTTTTCCTGAGTTTCTTTTCTTCTTCTTCCTGGGAGTTGAAACTTTGTGGCCTAAAGCTCTGTTTCCCTGCTTCTTATAGGGCCTCCTCTGGCAAGCCCTCCAGGCCTCCTGAGAACCTCTGCTGACATTTCCTTCTGGATAGGATGACATTTAAAGCAAAGGGCAGAAACCTTGCACTGGAATTTCTAAATACACACGTGACTAGACTCTAGGCAAAGCATATACACAAATTTCTGACAACAGGTACACTGGCAAAAAACAAACAAACAAAAACAACAACAACAAAAATCTGTATGACCCTGTATGACCTCAGAAACCCAAGGACTTTAATTCACATATACAGAGTGTTAGGGTAAATCATCCATCACAGTGCAATGCCAGAGCAGTCCCTGTTGTGCATTTGGTGCTCCTCATTAGCAAATCTCCAAGCAATTCCTTACAATTCAGCCCAGAGACTGCTCCTCCTGATTTGTACATGGCAGCTATGCTTAGAAGACCAAGAACACTCAACTGGCTGGTTGAGTTAGTTAACTAAGCTGGTTAGCAGGCAGGCTGGAGGAAGCCCCCAGCCACGTGTGATATGAACGTGGCTGTTGAATCTTGTAGGCCTCAAACAGTCTGCAGCACAGAGTGCAGTAAGCAAACAGCCACTTAATGACAACACACTTACCCAGGTCATGTTCTGGTCATAAGAGATTAATGAGAATGCATCTACAACGTAACCATTTACATTTTTATACTGACTTGGGAGCAACCGCTTTCATTTCCTGAAAATAGTTGTCTGCAACAAAGGTTGAGCAGGGAATCATTGATTTTCCACACAGCCATGAGTGACCTACCTGGATGCTCCATAAAAAGAAAGCACAAACATCTTTACTACTGCACTCAGGGAACAACCTTTAAAACAAGGTAGCCACAAACGCATTTTGTGGGAAGTCCTATAGATCATATTGTCTTACTCTGATCTATGCAGTGGGTAAAGCAAGCAATACAGGTATCTGTCACAAGAAGATGAAGAAAGGAAAGAGGCAGAGAGAGAGACGAATTAACAATACAAAGAGGAAAGGAGATGATGGTGGCTTAACGTCCAGCTGAACTGCTCTCCTTCTTACAGCCAGAACTCATCTCAGTTGAAAAGAGCTACACATACAAATGTAGGGTATGGTTCAGTCATACTAAAAAGAATCACGTTTCACTCACATTTAGTATTACTCTCCAAGCATCATAATATTATCAGAAAGATATTATCAAATCAGTCTTCAGAAAAGACTGAATAATAGGGAATAGGCAAGAGAGTAAATGAAAGCAAATGAAGAACCTGAGTCCTAACCAGAGGTACAGAATATTAAATGGATGTATTCTTGTTTATTAACACTTGGTAGCACATTGCAAAGACAAGTTAAACAACCCGCTGTTCATCAGCTTGGAAATTAGTCAGATGTTTTTTCGCTTATATATTCTAATTTTCAATTTATACTGTTGATGAAAAGAATTCTGCCATTGAGCCTAGAAGTGGATTTGATAGTTTGGTTACCATAAACAGTTTCCTTCAAAAAGTTTCTGAAAATTATCTAGAAGAAATGCATTAAAAATAAACAATAAAAAATAAAAAAAAAAATAAAAAAAAAAAGATGAAAAAGAAAAAATACACAGGCTTCAATATTAACATAATGCTTTTTTCTGCTCTTTAGGGCAGGAATTTTATGGGAGCACAGGGTTCGTGACAGTGCTCTTTCACTAATTCTTGCATCATGTATGCATTCTTAAGTTAAAATAGACTGTTTTAAAAATTAATGAGAAACTGAAGCAAAAAAACCCACAACAAAACAGAACAAACCCCACCAGCACTGAATTACCCCGAGTAAGGAATGTAAAGTCTAACAGCTTTGTTTTTGTGCTCGCAGCAACCAAAATAAAGGTGTAACATACTGCAAAAATAAAATAGGTAAGAAAACCTCCTGAATATTACATTTTATAACACACAATTATGATCACACAATTTCAATACTTTATCTTTCTCCTTAGCTGCCCAACAGGTGCCGATCAACTCTCACAGTACGGTCTGTTTAACCAAAGCTGAAGAAATGAGGGAAGGGTGTTAACAACAATGATAGATGTAATATTTGCATGAAGTCTAGTAACAGAATGCAACAAAGCACATCAATTGTCAATGTTTTCCCCTGTTGGACATGAAAAAAACACATTCATTTACATTAAAAAGATTTAAAAACAACTACAAAAAACATATAAAAGTACTTTGTCTGGCACAGGATCATTAACTTCACAGTGAAACGAACTAAAAGTAAGCTGCCTCCAGTACTCTTTCTAACTTTAAAATAAACTAGTAACTGAAAAAACAACAGGTGTCAAAAATAATTCCAATGATATACATGACTGACACATATTTCTTCAACTCACTTGTTTCAATTATTGCCTTCAGTTATTTTCATATGGTAACATAAACTATTTTAAGCAGATTTTCTTTCCCATTTGGAATAAAAAACTAGAAGTGCCAAACAGAATGCTGAAGTTCACAGTCTGTTTACTTCTTATGGTTTGGAATGTCAATTTTGTTTTATATAATCATTTGGACCAAAAAAAAAAAAAAAAAAGTAGAGCATGCTGCTCAAGAAACTTACATTAATATTACTCAGAAGTGCTTGTTACAATACCTTAGTGCCACAAGGAACGGGGATTCAAGTGGTATCCATGTGGAACAGGCTTCCTTTTGCTTCTATTAACTTCTAATATATGAATGTACTTTCTAAGGTACAAACAGTACAAAATGCTTTCTGAATGGCAGAGCAAATTGCTGCACCAAAAGCTTATAAAACAATCTATTCCATTATATTCTAATGTTTAAAATGTTGCATAATTTCTTAGAAATTCTCTCTGTTCAAAAGAGCCTTCAGACAAACACAAGAAAAGAAGAAGAACGTCTACTTTCAAGTTTAATTTTTTGCCTTAGAAAGTAAGTTATAATTAGCTGGAAAAATTAACTATGAATGGGATTTTTAGCAATTTAATTACCCACTTATGAGGGAATGCTGAACATTTTATTATTATTATTTTTCTTTAAAGGCAATGTATAAAAAAATTCAACCACATCTCTATTTAGAAAGGAAACGACATTTAATTTTATTAAGATGAGCTGTAGCAAACTGCTCTGCCAAAAGTGCCAGTGGCTCCCCTGGCAATACTCACCAGCCAGTGATGCACACCCCATGGTTGCACAGGACTTAGGACACAGCACTAGGTTGTGGGAATGCTAGCTCCAGCCTCATGGCAAGGACACAGTAAGGCTTCATCATATTGCTTCATCATGCAGCTTGGACACTGCTGAAAAAGATGACACTGCTGAAGGCAGTTTCACTGGAGTTTGCACTTTTTGGGAGGTCTAATAAGAGTTTGTCTCATTTCTTTGTTCCTCTCATCTGTCTCTTTTTTTTCCTTGTGTTCAGACGACAGGACAGCTGCAGGAAAGGTCAACATGGAATTAGATCAGCCTGTGGGACCTTTTGTTATGGATAGCTACTAAAACAAATTGAAAGAATATCTAACTCTCCATTATCGGTAAGGGCTGAGAAGCCTTGATCTTGATTGCAGGATGAGCAACAAACATCGGTGAGATATTCTGACACCCTATGAAAATCAGTCTTGAAAACAGTCTGCCTGTGGAAAGAGTTAATCCTCCTTCCCACCACTCTCCCCTCAAAAAAAGGTTCAAAGGAGCCAGTCACAAAGCAGAAAGATAGTGAACTACAAAATTTATCTTTCAGTCTTCCTTTTCTGACTTAAAACATATCCCTTTGTTTCTAATATCAAAACACAACTTTCCAGAGGAAGAAAGAGTGCTGGGTTGTAGAGGAGAAATCATGGTGAGAGCGCTCTTGGAGGACTCTGCTCGAGTCAAGGAGAAAGAGGTGATTGGAAATAGGCAGAGTGTAATTACTAAAGGTAAATCATACCACACCAACCTGATTACCTTTTAGGATAAAATGACTGGATTTGCATCAAACTGGGAGTCTCAGTACCCAGCTGAGAAGCAGACCTGGGGGGCCTAGTTGGCAGCAAGCTGAATGTCAGTAGGAACACAGCTCAAGGAAAGGGAATACTCACCTCTACTCAGCATTTCTTACCTCTCATCCAGGCAATTGTTGCCTACTGGGGGCTCCTCCAGTAAAAAGAGGATAAACTGATACAAGCTGTGTGCCTCCGGTGGCGCAGTGGTATAAGTTGCTGCTTGCAACACCAGAGGCCCAGCGTTCGAATTCCCCCTGTGGCGTAAGTGGCAGAAATGCTGCTCTGCTACACAGAGGGCTCGAATCCCAGGAGTTGGACTCGATGATCTCTAAGGTCCCTTCCAACTCGCACGATACTGTGATACTGTGATGCTCAGTGGAGGACCTCCTGGATGGTCAGGGTTGGAACACCTGCCCAGTGAGGTGGTTTAAGGAAGCTGGGCTTGTTTGGATTGGGGAAGAGATAGTTTCAGGTTGACCTAAAAGCAGCTTCCAGATCCTATGAGGAAGATACAAAGGGGACAAAGCCTATGTGGTGGGAAGACTAAAGACAAAGAAAATAAAACAGAGGTTTAGGCTGTTTCTAAGCAAAATCTTTTTCACCATGGAGACAGTCAAGCAGAAGAGGAGGTTATCCAGAGGGGCTGTACAGTCTCTGTCTTTGGAGTTTTCAGTATCAAACTGGATACTGAACTAGCAACAAACAACTCGGTCTAAATTAAAAACTAAATTGCTTGTTTGAGCAGGAGGTTTGACTGGACTTTTGAGGTCCCTTTCAACATAAATTCTCGTATGATCATATGAATGTAAGCTGAATGTTGTGTCACAGTAAACTATAAGTCAGGGACAGAGAGAAAACTGGAACAACGACACTACAAAGTTATTACAGGATTAAAATAGGTAAAATTTTATTTCTTCTACTACCAAAAAATATAAGCAATAACTATCTAAAATCAGAAAATCACACACATTTTTAAAAGGTTCCAAATTAAGCTTATAATAACATCTTCAAATCCTACCCACTACTGTCATTATTAGCAGACGTAAAATTTTTAAGTGAATGAAACAGTCAATGGGGAAGCAATAATAATAAACATTTATTTTCCTTGCATCGTAATTTTTCTACTCATAAAAGGCGACACATGAACATAAGGTTCTATTTAAAATAGATGCAGATGGTTAAAAAGCACAGTCACCTGGATAGCCACGAATGTGGCAAAGTAACAAACTACAAAATATTAACCAACTACTTGGCTACTAATGAATAAGCAATGCTAATTTGACCATATAAATATATAATAAATACGTAAAATATATACAAAAATATATATTAAATACATAATTTGACCAGATCGATATATATCTATATACATCTATATAAAAGCCTGAATACTTTGCATTTTCAGAACACTGGCATTTTGCTTATTTTTAAAGTACATACATTCATATAAAGAAAATCAGTATGATGAAATAAATGGCGAATTATTAATACTAAAACTGTACAGCTAACTCAGGTAGAACACTCCCAAGAAACAACAGGTCGGACCACTCTCTTCTTTCAGAGTTCCCTGTTCTTTGAGCCTAGGATAAGTTATGCTCAGCCCATGGGACTCCTAGACTGTTCTTTAGGGACATCCAATTCCGCAAAGACCATATGTACTTTTTCAGGATTTGGGATTCTCTGGAAGCCAAATGCTTAAAAGCTGGATGTTGACATACCTACATGGTAAGTACTTAAGACACTGAGTAAGTTCAAATCACAGAAGGGTTGCAACTGGGATGCAAAGCCTTGCCTCAGAATATGTATCTGTAAAATCTAAACACAGAACTGGCCCTGTCATCATGTTTTGTTTCAAATCTAAATACAGTGATGTTGCTGTAAGTCACACCTAACAATTGCTGGGCAAAAGCAGAAACTACCCAAAGAGCATGGACTTAAGCCTAGGCTTTTCTACTTACAAAACCAGGTATCTCAAGGGTCAGATTTAATTCCCATAGTAAGACATTGAAATGCATGTTGTTGTCATAGCTAGCTACATATCCATTACTGCTCAACATATTTTCCTAAACATGTTTAGTGAAAGTGCTACTAAAGATGCTCCAGGGTATTAAAGGCAACTACATGAAAACAGCATATGTGACACAGGACTTCTTTAAGAGCTGCATTCATTTGCTGTAGCAGCTGGAGACTCAGCACAAAATATTGCTCCATGTTGTAGATTTTTCACAGCTTAGACACCCCAAAGAAACGGAGACTTCTATATGTCTACATCTGTGCCATCTTCCTATTGAAGCAAGTCCCACATTAGTGAACTACTTCACTACTTCTTTGGGAAACTTAAGACAGTGATATAAACAACTATTCCAGTTGTAGAGGTTATTGCTCCCACCAAAGCTGAGATATGCCCACTAACATGAATTAACGAACTATTTAATTTTGCAATGAAAGACTAGCAGAGCTCAGGGGTAAACAGTACTTGCTAATAACTGTCTGAGCTGCTACAGACAATCAGCAGTTGTCTCACCCTGCCTGAATATATTCAGAACTCCAAAACAAACTGCTTCCCAACCTTATAAAATTTCATAAACAATGTCTCAAGCCAGAAGTTGATTCAAAACTTAGGAATGATGCATGTACTTCCCAAAATATCCACTGCTCCTCCACTGGCCTTGGAAGTTTGCTGATGAGAAAATGCGATGCTCTGCAAGGAAGGATGCCTTTCCGGATAGCAGTTGTGAAGCAATACACATTCTACTGTTTTTCAGATTCCATTACTCTCCTGTCTTTTTAATCATTTCTATGCAAGACATTTTTGAAGCTGTTTTGTTTTGTTTGTTTGTTTTTTTTGGTTATTTTTCAAATACAGAAATGACAAATGTTGCACAAATCACCATATCAAATAGATACCAGTTCCCTTTCATTTATTCTTTTCCTTGCTTTGTTTTCATAATCATGCCTTTATTACTATTACAGGAATGGTGTAAGGAGGTGGGAGAACCTTGTCCAAACAAAAATTAATGAGACAACTAAAAAGGCACGATAATTCCTGAGTTGCTGCCAATTTTATATCCTTATTTATTTTTATTTTCCTTAATTTGGTAAAACTCTGATTTTCTATTGTGGATATTCTTTTTTGCAAATACAACACATTTCTCTTGAAAGTTTGCTAATAGGAATAACTAAATGTTACAACAGAACACACTAAATACTAAGTTTAAGAAACATACCGATGCTGGACAGTATATGAACAATTTTAAGAACCTCTTTCAGATATCAATTCAACATCAAAGTAACTTGTTTCGCAAATGTTATTATCTTCTAACTATGAAGAAAAAAAAAGGTTTGTTATCTAAAATGAGCGCATTCAAACTAACAAGATAAATATAATTAAGATCAATTATTTACAGTAATAAAGCCACATTTCAGAGTACTTTTTTTTTTTTTTTTGGACATTAAAAATGGATTTGAAAAAGCATACTAAAGAAAGAATAAGGTAAATGTTAGAAATGTTTTATATTTCTGATGAATATGCCCTACTACAAGACACAACAAAACTAAAATGGTGTTTATTTTCTAGAAATACTGCTATCATTGTAGAACTCATACCCTCCTTCCCCAAATTTACCAAAGTTGTTCTGTATTGGTTAAGCTATTGTTGAATTAATTTTTACATGCCCAATGTATTTCCATTAATATGTGCATTTAATAATTCCTTTCAATACAACTCTGTTGTACAGAAATAATAAATAATAATAATAATAAAAAAATCAGTACATAAGTATACAGAGGAGATTTTATCACTATTCATTTATTTTGAACAAAAAGTTCAACAACTACAGAAGGAGTTAAATTTGATTTGAAATCAATAGTCAACTCAGAGTGAATTAGGCCTGATGCTCATGCATGCACAAGTAAAACCAAGCATAACAAAGCTGTAGAAACCAAGCATCAGATGTTATTTTGGTCAGATAACGACCATGATTAAACCAAAAACTAAGACTATCCTAGAAGAAAGGTGATGTTACCAAGTTTAAATATATTCTTTTTTGTTATTTCTCATTTCATCATCAGACAGTAATCTCTGCTGCATTACAGTGAGCATATCAACACACCTGCTTTCTGATGGTCAGTCCTTTATTTCATATTATCAATGTACCTAACCATCTAATGTCTCTAAAGTACAGAGAAGGCACAAAACTTAAAGTTTCCTAATACAAAAGCCTAGCTCTACGCTCTCATTATTTATAGTTCATAGTGCTTATAGTAAGCATCATCTGAAACTATTTTCTTTGTTACCATTTTCACCGTGTACACAAATACCAATAAACTGTTCTCTGTTACGAGAAATAGCATTTACTGAAAGCAATGAAACAACAACAACAAAACACAGAACAAAACAGGGCCTGTATTATTAAATTTAATTATCTCTGAAACAAAAGCATAGCATAGAAGTATAAAATAAATATTTTCCAATAACTACAGTTTTCCTGTCTGACTCAAACATTTTCCAATCTAGTCTTACAACAATGCACTGCTTAAAAGTAGGCTGCTTGTTTTAATCAATTTGTATTTGAGCTGAGTTCAAAAGAACACTCACTCTCCATAAATATAAAGAAAACAAAGGGAATTCATCTGAAAGATGAAGAATAATTTGATCAATATTCTTCAGAAATTTGATTTTCTCTTCTCCATCATAGCCTGAGTCTGAAGCCTTACTTTCTTCTCTCTCATTGTGAAGAAGTTGTTCCAGAATCATGAACAAAGAAAAAATATTCTCATACTGGGTAACATCATACATCGCCTGGATCTGGGAATAAAGAAAAATTGATGCATAAACATGGTGTGATAATACTTCTGAAGCTCATTATCTCAGACGAGTAATATTTCTATAATTACAATGGCTATATGTTCAAGACATGATTTCTAAGGAAAGATCTCTTTTTTGGGAAGCCAAGCAGCGAACACTCCATCAAACTATCAAATGAGAAGTCAACCTCTTGTCCAAGGCGCACAGAATACTTTCTCTAATTATCCACAGACTGTGACATATAATTATGATCTAAAGACTTACAACAACAACAAAAACCTTTCTTGTTTTAGACACATAATTAAATTTGTTTGTTTTTTGCTTCCAGAGAATTTAGGAAAAGTATAAAAATCTCTCTAATATGATGAACTGTTATTCAAATAATGCTTCTAGAGAACAAAAGAACCCAACACATTAGGATTCTCAATATCAATTGAAAATATCCAACTCAGTACTATACCTTTGAGTCAATTACAAAGGGAAGGAGTCAGTTTGTTAAGCTTAGAATTCATTCTTATGCACTTGTCCTGCATTTGGAAAGTGCAGTTTCAAACTGAAGTTTTTATAGCTGTACGCAAAGAACAACTGATAAGACAGAACCTTGTGTTCTAGGCACCCTGAAAATCAAGTTAATTACTGAAAATATTATCCCTAGCCTTGCACATTTCACTTCTGTCTCTCTGGATCTTGGTAAGAATAACCTGCAGCTCAAAACCCCATGACAATTCAATATTGACGTTGTTACCACAACAGATAGCAAAAAGATGAAAACATAGCATTAAATACTTAGAAACCTTTAAAGTCCAATTAAATACAATTGTATAATTAGAGAAAACATCTTTCTATAACTTCAAACTACGATTTGCATGATGGAAATGATTCTTTGCTGTCATATGCTAGAAGACATATGACATCACTGTACGACTAACATTCTGAAAATACACGTTCTTTCCTTCTGTAACAGAACATTCATGGCTTATTAAGCTATATTAATCTCTCATTAAATATTATTGGGAAAAAGGAAACAACTTACAGTGGAAAAGTATGATTCTGCACAGCAAAACAGAAATGAAGAAACAGATTGAAATTCTATGCTTTTAGTTCCTACAATTTGAATGTTGGAAGTACAATCTTACAAGCAAAAATCCATGTTTAAGTTTTATGTGCTGGCCTTGGAAATTCACTCCCTTTCATATGAGCGATCAACAGGAAATATGTTAAAAAAGAGAATTATGTCACTTCACTTATCCCCATGACCTTAGGCTTTTTGAAGCAGTTAAGCAATTGTGTTACTTTCAGTGGATCTCAAAAAGTGCAACTAATTGCAACTTAGTAAACTGTCTAATTGATTATATATAATAGAAACCACAAGGTAACTAATTACCTTTCATCTACAAATACTACTGCCCTAAAAGAAAATGATTTTAGCCACACAAAGGGTAATTCTGAGAGCAAGGAGAAAGCCTCCTTTTGAGGTAATTGCTTTGCAGGGAATGAATGCACTTCAAAATACTTTCATAATACCAGGGGGAAAAAAAATAATAAAGTCAATTTACAACAATTTCTGGTTCAAAGCTTACAAACCTCTCCAACCCATTTAATATAACCTGAACTTTCTTTTATTATTACTATTATTATTATTATTTTCTTTTTCTAAAAACTAATTGATGTAATTACTGCTAACTGGAACTTACGCCATAGAATTAGTAGACAGGAACATTTACAGCTACTGATGGTTAATAACAACCTTTTCTCCTTGCTCACCATTTATTTAAGTGAGTAGCAGCATACATACACGTACACAGACATAGACTTCATATATTGGTGCACGTGTATCTAGAAAGTTCAGAAGCTGGGTTCATAATGCAAACCTTTTATATGAATGATTATTTCAAAATATATTCATTCCAATGATATATTAGTCTTACAATGACCCTGCTTTTCAGAAAGAAAGAATACTTTTCACAGATCAAATTACAACATTTGGGCTTCTACCATGTAAAGATTTCCTCTTTTCTCGCTTACCTGTAGTCACTATCCTAGCCACAAGCATTTATTCCTCTTTCCAACATGGCTGTATATGTGTGTATATATATATATATACATATACATATATATTTATACATGCTTTTTTCCCCCAAGACTGTGCTAATTAAAATGATTAACATAGATAGTACTACGTTCTTCCCATACATTGCTTTCTACAGAATTGCAGGGTATTACTGAAGCAGCTGACGACAGTATTCCAATCAGCCCAGGAGTGCTTGAGCTCCATAGGCCAGTGAGCATGGCCCCAAGCTGCCTGAGTTCAAGATGTGTTTGGACAGTCTCTATGAGTTTCTACAAGCAGCAATTCAATTGAGTAGAACCAAGACATGCACTCTGAATAAAACATCTAGCTGAAATCTAACATTTATTCTATATCAGTGTAGCTTTCAACTAGGTCAGTTCCGTGTAGGAAACAAGATTTGGAAGGGGAAGGTAAGGACTGCAACTTTTTTATTCTGTATGCAACAGATGTTTGCATTCAGGAAATCAGTAGCTGAAGACACTGCTCCAGAAATTAGAGAAAAATGTCCTTGCAGAGGACAAGTGCCAGCATGCTGAGGCTGTTACTTGTAGTTCTCCAGGAGAATGACCACTCAGCCCTTTGCCTCAAGGCTACAGTAACAAAAACTGCCTTGAAAACTACGGGATATCATGTAAAAAATTGTGGGATATGACAGGTAACAATGGAAGAAACTGACACAAGTCATGGATGGTTGGTTTTAGGTAAAGATGTGAGATAAGAGCAGCCAACATCACAGCCGGCTGAAGGGGAACAGTGGGGACCTTGGGGAGAGAGGAATCCTGTAATAAGGACGAACAAAAAACTGTCTCAGCAATACAAGTGTTAACTACTTGGACAGTAGTATCAGCAACACCAAATTTGGGTGCAGATACAGCAAAACAGGCACCAGTGAGGAAAATATAATTAGGGGTGGGTTATTTGAGAGGAGATGGAAATGTAAAAAGACTGATACAAGACCAGCAAAAAGGAGGGTCAAAGCATGGGAGTGTTACATGGATCAGTGCTTAGCTGTCCTACAAGACAGACAGTATTCTCATGAAGTTCCAGCTAAATGAATGCTAGCAGCTAACCAAAGTAAGCATTCCACCGGTGACATTCTGGGGCTCTGGGGATTTTAAACCTTTATACCAGCATCACCAGACTGACACCACCCTCTGAGTGCAGGCAAGTAAATTCTACTCTCCTTTTATGCTTCAAAGGACCTACACAGGAAAGACAATACATACTTTACAAATATAAACATATTTTAAGGTGAAAAGACATGGAGACTAGTTTCATGGAAACTAGTATGGAAAGTGGGGTTTCTAGTCCTACAAAGACACCAAGTTCAAATGTATATTGCAATAAATAATTACATATTAATATAAAGTATATAAAATATGAACAGAAATTTCAAAAACTCTCATATAGATTTGAATCAAACTGGAAAGATGAGTGTTTATACAACAGTTTTGAAGTTTAAAAAGTGACATTTATATTAGATGGCTATTTTAACAGAAAATTATCCTGCCCAAACATTCTCAATCCTTCTCAATTGTAAGAGTTTTATTCTCTTATAACCATGACATTATCTTTTTCCCATATCTTGGAAAACTTTTACTATCCAGCAGTTGTAACAAACATGGCCTGCTAAAGCTATGCTAATGCTGCCTTACAGGTAAAGCAGAGGCAGTGCTTAACCGTAGCTGCAAATAATCACATCCATATTTAAGTAGTACCAAGGACAGAACAACCAAGTCTGCCCATCCATTCCCAGCAGTGACTTCTCCATGAACTTATCCACGAGCCTCAGCAAGACAAATGGAACCAATGCTCCTATAAATTCTTCAGAGCACTTTAGAACAGGCAAATAACACATATCTATCTAAAAACAGTCTATCACCAACCAACGCATCATCTCAGTGAATAGTTTCAATATCCCCCAGTTCCTTGCAAAAGGCTGCTGGCACGGGCAGGTACACGTGCAGCCTGAATTCTTGGCAGGAAAATAAAGATTTGTGGGCTAAGAGGCCACAGAACTTGTGTAAATTGACATCCCACATGGCACGGATAAAAATACCTCCTCTCTGAAGTGCAGCATGACTGTTAGAAAATGCTTGAGTATGATTTACATGTTTCCAGAGACAGAAAATCCTGGGACTGTTTGTTTTAGTAGTGAACTACTCCAGTGCTTTTGTTAGTGCTTTAATCTAGAAGATTTGTTTTGTTTGTAACAGAGATGAGAGAAAGTGCTAAGACTTTTTCCCTAAAGAAATCATAAAAATATGGTTAAAGGAAAAGCACAGTAACCTCCCAGCAGGATAATGAAGTACTCCTGTGATTCTGGTAAATGAACAGTAGAGTTTGACAGTTTTCTATCAAAAT
This sequence comes from Excalfactoria chinensis, assembly GCF_039878825.1. Lineage (NCBI taxonomy): Eukaryota > Metazoa > Chordata > Aves > Galliformes > Phasianidae > Excalfactoria > Excalfactoria chinensis. The sequence goes on along the minus strand of NC_092827.1, from coordinate 29,344,799 downwards.
TCTTCGTAATTTCAGGGTTTTAAATTTCAGACCCACTGAGCTACAGCGAGAACAAAGTGAGAAGTGTGGAGATGAAAATAACATCCTTACCAAATACAGTCCAGCATCAAAAGAAATTTGCTGAAGTTCTTTGTGCTTTACTTCTGATGAAAATGTAATGGAAAACTTGGAAATATTTCAGTACAAGAAGACTTGGAAAAGAACATCTGCCTTAAGTGGTAATCAAAACAAAGCCATGCAATAACAGATTCAACTCACAAAACCTGGCATTTTATGGTTAGGTGACAGAATTGACCAACCGATGACAGAGGCAAGACCGTAAATAGCACCACATTCATACTTCCAGTATTTGCCATTTTCTATCCTAAAAAATATCTCAAAGTGCGCGACTTTTAAAATGTTCCCTGTTGCTTCACTGTCTCTTTACTCGCTGCATTTCAATGTGATCTACGATTTGTTGTCTTGAATTCTGGAAATGGAAGGGGCTGGTCCATGTAGAGCTAAGAGACTAAAGTATAAGGCAGCAGCAAACTCAATACAGACATACAAGTTCAAATAAACAAATAAATAAATAAATCATTATTTTTTGTGCTCACTTTGGCTAGATATAGAAGAAACATTACCCTGAAATTGTTTACAATATTTTAACAATATAGCAGTCCTAACAACTGTATTATCAAAATCAAATCATTAAAGTAAAAGCAATACTTCCCAGTAAAAGAATTTCTAAATTGACTCATTGGAAACTCTACCTTTCAAATAATCAGCATATAGTAAATTCTGTATGGTTGCTATGATGATGTTAACAAACCTTATTTTTCAGTGAATGAATTCACCATCATATCTGAAAATATTCTCTTCTTATACATCATCAGGAGTAAAACCAACATTTACCCAGCCTCTGAGCCAGAGCCTATAGCAAATATCTTTCAAGAATGACTGAACTGCTTCCACAGACAGCGATACTAGTTTTTTCTCACAATATGACGATCAGCTCTAACAGTGAGTTCTGTTCTTGATGTGCTGCTTTTCCTTCGAGAAATCCCTATTCAGTCTATTCATTGCTTCGTTCTTGTCCTAAGCACAACACAAAGTTTTTTTCAGAATGCTTCAGGTATATTTGGATATTAGGGCTTTTTACTTCGAAACAACAAAGACTTTTAACATGTTTGTTCTACAATGTGAATAACAATGTTCTACATGTGAATAACTACTATGTAGAACACCTAAGAATAAAAACAACAACAGTATCATATAAGAAGCACACTGTAGAATAACAGAGGGTATCTCTAATTGCTGTTTAGTGTTTCAGTAATGTGCTGACAAGCATCTCTAAAATATTTAAGGCAGGCACGCATGAAAGACTTTACAGGAAATATTTTTGTTCTGATTTTAATTCCACTGTCTTTTGTTAAAAGGTAATTATCTTACAAATTGCTGTGCCTCAGGATTCAGTCTTCAGATGATTAGCATTTCTCTTTAATTGCTTTTTGTTTTGTTTTTGAAATGCATATTTCCCTAACAGCATTCCCAGTAATCATAATCCCCATTAACCACATCAACCTGCCAAGAAAGTTCAAACTGATTTACATGCTCTTTGAGTGCAAAATTCACACCACCTACAATTCCTTATTTAAACTTGCAGTAAACAAAGCAACCTTTCAAGCATTTTTGAGCCTTCATTCAATGGGATTACAAATTCTGTTTTTCTCATTTCTTTACAGATGCTCTCTCTTTCACCTCATGTAGCTCTGTACGATTCAGACATCCACATAAAACACCAGCTTTCCACTGGAATTATATCACCAAAATACAAAACCTTCTCTAAACTTTCACAGTATACTGTTAAAGGAAAAATTTAACTAGAAGCCACAAAAGTCATGGTAGGGTTCTATAATCTCATGAACATTAGTGACAATAGACATGCAGTGCTACTTATTCAACATATACAAATTTTGTTGAACTTGCCCGTAGAATAAATATTTAAGAGACTACTAAAATTCAATCATATGAAAATTCTGTTACTTACTCAGCTTAAATTTTTGAGGAATCATAGAAACAAAATATTTACTTGACAGTCATGCACAACAAGAAATATCATGAAAGAGCACACCATATTACATCTAGAAGATTGTATACATGCTGCAAAGCTTCATTTTAAAAGCAACTACTCCCTTGCCTAGAGCATGGCAAAACAGAAAATTGAACAGATTATTTCCTACAATCTTTTTAGACTTTACAGTGACTAAATGGTATGACTGTGTGCAAATATGGTTTCTACTGTAAATTTACTCTCCTATTAATTTCATGTCATGTTCTCTTGGAAAATCCCAGACCAGTAATTTTCTAGAAACTTGCATGCATTTTATTTATTATTTTTTAAAATGCTATGGCAGTACAGAACTATAAAAAGAAGGATTTTAAAAGCTTCAGAGTAGCAGTTTTCAACCTGTGTCATAGCAGAACCTCTGCTGGAAAGGAACGACATGCAGTTCAAGACTGGCTCTATAAATTCAGGAGGGATATTCTAAGGACAGCTGCATTTAGAAACAGTTTGTTGAAAATGACAAACTTCTGCAGTGTTGTATGAAAATTGTAGCATTCTGACAGAACACCAGAAACCAACCAAACAAAAAAAACCCACAATAAAGAAAACTTGAAAGGGATTACACAACAATTTAGCTGTTAGAAACCAATTTTTTTCCTTCATATTTTGAAGCAGAAACTTTACAGATGCGATTATGTATTAAAAGCCAACCAAACAAAACACAACTCTACATTACGATATAATCTGAAACAATCATGAAAGGATTTAGAGGAAAGGTCTGTGGTTTAAACATTATTATTATTGAAATGTATTATACCAAGCTGAACTTAGTCTAAAGACTTCCTATACCCAACTCCAGGACAGTTAAGATCTCCATTTAATGTAGCCTAGGGAAAGATCTCTGCTGTGCAAGTAACAGGGCATGCATGGACAAATGTCTGATCTGAACAGTTCTGAAAATCTTATCTGTCAGTAGTTGGCAATGACAGAACTGGTCTTAAAAGGTTGTAGAAAATGCAGGTACATCAAAACTTGGATGTACAACAACAGCCTCAGCAAGTACACAGCCACTTACAGCAGAACCTATTCACTGTGCAAGCAGGATGTCATGAAATGATGAATCTGGGAATCTGAAATGACCTAGAAGAAAGTTGAAAATTTAGAAGATTTACATAAGGCAAGAGAAGCATGTGGCTTTTCATTCTTTGGCATCTTTTGTTTTTATGCCAAATCATCAGCACAGATCACTTACGCTACCTCAAACAGACAGAGAAGTACAGGCCACTGTGTCCTTTACAAGGACAAGGATTCTGTGAGGAACAACTCAGTGCTATTGAGCAGGGTGCCTAAGGGCTGAGTACCTTAACACAGAAGTACTACCAATTACATTGAGCACCCACAGTAAGCCAAAGATCTCAGAAAAATAACACTAAAAATGATGAACAGTGTACTACATTTCACGGAGTCCCTCAGAAATCAGATTCTTGCACCTAAACAGCAGAGATATAAGAGAAGCTTACAGTAATTAGATTTGAAGTAGAATCACCAATTCTGGTGTTCATTAGAAACAGTTATAGAATCACAGAATGTCTTGAGTTGGAACAGACCTTTACAATCATTCATCTCCAGCCCCTGCTATAGGCAGAGACTGCTCTCTCCAGGTTTCTCAAAGTCCCACCCAGCCTGGCCTTGTATGCTTCCAGGGAGGGGGCATCCGCAGCCTCTACGAGCAGCTTCTTCCAGCATCTCACCACCCTCACAGTAAATAATTTCTTCTAATATCTACTCTAAATCTCCCCTCTTCCAGTTCAAAACCATTTCCCCTCACTCATTTCCCCCCCCCTTACTACTCGCCTTTCTGAAAAATCCCTCCCCAGCTTTCCTGTAGGCCCCCTTCAGGTGCTGGTAGACTGCTATAAGGTCTCCTTGGAGCCTTTTCTTCTCCAGTGTGAAAAGCTCCATCTCTCTCAGCTTGTTCTCATAAATTGCCCAAACATAACTTAAGGAGTAACCAAATCAAAAAGATTTAAATGAAGACCGAATAACAAGTAGCATCACAGTAGAAGAACTAAGGTAACCTACAAGTTCCTTCTGACAGTGTCACAGTACTTGCCAAATACTAAATGAACACAAAGCAAACTAGATGCAACACGAGTGTCAGATTTATTGTGCATTAAGAATGTAATGTTAGATACGCCACAACATTTATTATGAATTTGCCATGTAAAGATTTGAAGATTTCCAGCACTTCAAAGGATAACTAACTTTCCAAAACAAAAGCTAAACTCCGGTTTGAGACAAGACACGTGTGCGTGTGTGTGTATGACATTAAATTATTCTGGAAGAAAAAATAAAGCATTGCTTCTTTCTAACTGTGGGCCAGATGTGCCAATTTAGAATACCTGATACTTTATTTTGCAAAAAAACAACAACAACAAAACCCTTTAATGGCTGATTCTGTTTAAAGTCTACCAGTAGGCAAATGCATACAGGAATGGAGCAATACTTCTCCAAGTGCTGTTAGCAGCCCAGTAACATTCCTCTTTCTTCAGCTATCAAATTTTGCTACTTTAAACAGATACAATGCTGCACACTTAATGCAGTTTAACATGAAAATTTATTAGCAAGCATTAAAGCTATTGTGCAAAATATTAAAATATAGCATTAACAAATTATACTAAATACATGGGATACAAATCTCTTCAAAACGATTTCAGATGACTGAAGGAATTACATTAAGAAAAATATGACAGGAAATCATTACAGACTGACTCATTAAAAGATGAGAAAAGAAACAAAATCAAATGCAATCAAAATTAAGGTGCACCGATCATCTTTGTTATGCTGAACCTAGCAAACTTAGTTGTTAGAAGATGTAGCCTACACAACCTAGTTATCAATCAATGAGAGACAACAGCTGAAGTATTAATAAAACTCTTGTTTTAATGGCTACAGTTTCTTCATTAGAATAAAATCACTACCTAAATCCAATTTTCTTTTAATTTTTTGTATTCAGTTTTTATTGCACTTATTCCCTGAAAGAGCACTAATCTAGCACAGAGAAAAATTCAGGGACAGAACAGCAATTTTCAGACCATGAACAAGAAAGAGAGTATTGCCACATTTTTGATGGCTTTAGAGTAGACATTAAATATATTCCTTGTGGATTCCCTGATGACACCACATTACCCAACAAGGAACTCAGGCTGTGGCTGTTTCTGCTATTGGACTGGATTCATTTAAATATAATTCAAGCCCTTCTATGCTACACTGGCATATAGCCATTAATTCTGAAATGTTTTTAAGCATTCTGGTATATAAATTCTCTAAAAAATTATATTTTGCCCCCCTTCCCACACACAGGTCTATCTCTTTACCTTACTACCATGTATTTTAGATTCCCTCCCATATATGGAGGGCTTAACATCAGGTGGTTCATCTAATACTCTTTTGGGTCCTCAGTCCTCTGGCCAATCAGATCTGAAAGACTATTAATTCCTTAATCCTAATGGGTTAATTAGTCCTTTCCCATCTATTGTTCCCTCAGTGGGATCTCTGTTCTCTGAGAGATCCCTTGTATCAGGGCAGCCTGAGGCCAATACCACTCTGTGGCTTTACCTTCCCATAAAGGGAACCATGAAGGTTCTTGATAGTTATCTCTAAGAATAAAATATGCCTCAAGACCTGTTCCCATCTCCCTAGTCCCTAGGTAAGACATTAGTTTATCAACAAACAAGAAAGCACTTCACGTGCATATTTTACCCTGACCGACCTTGAAAGTATCAACTCACATACAGACAAAGGAACTTAGTGACTGTGTTCTAGACCAATTTTCATCCTGTATCTTTTCAAGATAAGAGTCTATAAACTGCAAAGTTTTATTTCATTTTACAGGAAACTGCTTCCTGTCCTGGAAAGGAGGAAAAAACTCCAACCTGTCATAAAAGATTTTCACGAACAGTATCCTTGAAAAGTAGCAGGGTTAGTATGATTCAGAATGAACATATGGAAAACTAGCAGCTTCTAGCTGTGCTAATACAGTTTAAGCACATTTAAGCACAAAGATTTAAGCACAAGATACTGCATATAATAGTAAAAACTGCAAGAAGTAGAGAATTAGAAAAGGAATGCATCAGGCCCCTTGAGCATGTCTCCAATGTGAGGGTAGGTACCTTGTGAAACTCAAAGAGGTGTTCAACTGGGTGACTCTAACATCATTTCAGTGGAAAATACTGGTGGAACAACCAAGAAGTGTCACTAATGGCTCTTAATTTGCTTCTAAACTCTTTAACAAAAGACCTCATCCATTATGTCATCAGAAAGGACGAATAGGTAGTCATGACAAACTAAAACTAGGAGACGTGGCCTTTGTTTTAGAGGAGTATCAAGCACATCCATTGCTGTCTATAGCAATATCATGGTCAACAGAAATGGTCTTGGAAAGAAAACTGCTTGAATACAGTATAAGACAAAACAAAACAAAACAAAAATTAGGGGCAAGGAACAGTTTATGCAGAACCCTGAACTTTTATAGACAGCCCGATATCTAGCCAGGAGAAAATGATGATGTAAACAACTTCCCAATTCCATTGTTGTGCTTCTGGGTCTAACCTCTAGACTATCACTGTTTTATAATTACAATCTACCCATATAAACTCAGAAGTAACAACTCCCACCACCATGCAGCTAAACAAAATGAAAAGTGAAGCAATATATGTTGGGTCTTTTCTTTTTTAAATCTATCTGTTCATCAGATAGTTTGACACTAGAGACTTTTATGATGTCCTGCTATCCATCTAACGTAACAGCATGGAGAGACAGATAGTCAACCGTACCTTCTTCCTGAATCAATGCTATTTTCCACCTTGGAATCATATGTACCAGAAAAACAGCTCAACATACAAGCTGTACAGCACTTAAAAATATTTCTATGGACATAATCCACACACATTATTCCTGGAAGCATCTATTGCTTGAAGGTAGGAGACTCCTCTGAAAAGGAAGTAGTTCCACTTTGCATATGACCTTCCCGTGCTGGCCATCTGCCTAGGTGTCCCATTTTCCTTCTGAGAAGCTTATAAAAGCTTTAGAACCATCTTAAAACATCAGGGGCAGCTTTCTAAGAACATGATAAATGTTAGAAACATGTCTGATTTTCTTTCTCACCCTTTGAATCCATCAGACCTGGATCCTCAGAAAACCATAAAACACCGGACAAAAATTACTGCCTTAGAAAGAAACAAACCCAAAGTGATATCAATAGTCCAAAGATAAAATGTAAAGCAGAGAGGGGAAAAAGATTTCAGAGAATTAGCTCATATAGTGAGAATTTTAATGGAATTCCCATTTAGAGAAAGTAGCTAGAAATTTCTGGCATTGGATCTTTAGGCAGAGAAAGAAAATATAGTAAATATTAGCTTTGAACAAAGGTATCTTCTCTGCCTTCCACAGTTCATTCTTCTTTCCTCCTTAAAAAACAATTTCTTTCCAGTTTCAAGAGATGACCTTGCATGTTTCCTGATCTGCTGCTCTTATCTGAAGTCTTTCTATTACTTATGTATTTTCTAAGATGACAAGTTAACCAAGCTTGATGCAACTCAAAATCTACATCTCTATTAGTTCATCTCATAGTCCTAGTAGGTAGTTTATTAAGTAGTTAGTAAGGAAGTAATTAGTTTAAAACAGTTGCTCCACCTGGAAATAGCAGCTATATTTGTTTTCTGCAAATAATGTGAAATTCACAATTAACAGTGAAAGAAAATAATCATTCATTACAGTTAAAAATGAAAAATTACACTTACAGAAATCTTCCAAATTTAAATCTAAAATAGTAAGCACCATCTTGCTACACTAAACTATGAAAAAATGATAGAGTACCTGGAGTGTTTCTTAATTTGCTGTTCTTTATTGCAGTATGATTTATCTTACAATTTAAAACTGTGTTTAAGTGCATATTAAGAGACGGCTCTATGTGCAACAAGATTTTATTAATCCAGCTGCCTATCATATTTCATATTGAAAACAACCTACACTGGCTTACCTATGAAATGAGCTCATAATAAAGACCTACTACATGTAAAGTAGCACATTAATATTCTACACAGACTGTAACAGCCATTCTATTGGTTTTATAATATTCATATTTGTAAGCAGTTTTGAATAGCCTTCAATTACTTTTCTTTTAAAATGTCCCCTTTGCATTTATATTAAAAACCTTTGAGAAGGCAGTTACTAACTGGTGGGAATAACTTTACAGTAACACAAGTATATATCTTTTAGTTTATTTTGACTTTGTGCAAATCTTAGAGTATTTCTTAATTCTTTTTTTAATACTTGAATAATTCAAGTACAGTGATTATTCCAGAAGCTTCAGTGCTCACTAAAGAGACAGACAACTGAGTTCTAAACTGCTTTAGATAACTACAGCACAGAACTATTAGAACATAATGATACTAATACTTAAAAGACTGATGCACATACGACAATTACATGGGTCACTATGAAAGTAATGCCACTTACTTATGTCCATGGAAAATACAACAGATACAAAGAGCACAATAACACCATCTGATTGAGCAAATATTCAGCTGCAGAAATTCTCAGCTATTTTTCAATATAGTCACCCCCATTAGCTACGCATTTTCACCAGCGATGAACAAGCATGCACCCTTAAAAATCTGTGCCAGCAAGGGTGACCTGCTGTTACTGTTACCACTGCTGAAATACACCACTCACTACCTCACTGAGCTCATTTCCATTATTTAGTCTCCATAAACGTTCAGTGTCACTGAATGTCAATGGCTACCATTTTTACCACATGGAGGAATTCAATAACACACCTTGTTTTGTCAGACTGCACGTGTGCTGCCATCTGTTGCACAGTGACAAAATGTATTAGAATATTAGTGGGAATGTTCAGCTCCTACTGCCATATCAACATTACCTGCCTCCAACACTGCGGGCCATCACAAAATAGGAGGCATTACTTTTGGAGCATCCCTTGCATTTAAAGAAGGAACTCTGGATGTTAACAGGGCTTGTAACAAAACAAAAGGAAAGGAAAAAAACAAAAGAAAAAATGCAATACAAATATAGATTACCTATAAGATTAATAAGGTACTAACAGATATTTTTTGTCATGAAACTGAGTTAGCAAGATTGTAAAAATGTAACGTTTCTGGCAGGTGTATTCCTGATTCTACTAACTCTTCTGTGGTGTACAACTATTATGAAGAGTGACACAAAAAACGAGTATTTTGTATGAATTGCATTCCTTATTTAATACTGGGCTGGTTTTGCTTTGCTTCCTTATTTAATCTTGTGTGAGTATCAAGTAAGTGATATTTCATATCACCTGGTAGAAACTTAGTAAACTGAAAAGTAAACAGTGCAATCAGTCTAAATCAGAGATTAAACTGTACAAAGCTATCATTTCTGAAGAAAGTAACACTCTAGGAAAAAAGGACATTAGAAGCACTATTACCGAATGACCTCATTTTAAACAGTATATGGAAATTTTGTCCTTTCCATTTCTAACTTGAAAGAAAAGATTTTGGTTCAACTAAGAAAATCAATTTCAGTCTGTAAACCACAATTCTCAGGTGAGTTGCACAAAATAAACGCCCACAAAATTTAAGAAACTTCCATTTCTTTAACTTTCCTTGCTTCATAGAACAGCTTTTTCCCACTCATTGTACCTACTGCTGTCAAGCCTGTCCTTAAATACACTCTTCCCAAGCCTGTATCAGGAGCTTACTGAAAGATCTCACTGTGGGAACTAGGCACACACAGGCGGAAGCACTATTACCTCTTCAGTTACATTCCATTGTGATGGAACTTTTGCAGTCTTACAAGACAGCATTTTTGTGTTGTTTTTGTTTTCTTTAACCAAGAAATACAGAAGTTGCAAAAAGCTGTGAAAAAAGATGCAAAAACTGACAGCAAAAAGCCAAACAGTCGATAGTGATATGCTAGCCCAGTCTGAGAAGTGTACTCTAACAAGAAAATCACATATACTGCTTAAATGTTAGCCTCAAGCACTCACACAGATGAAGAACCAGAAGCAGTCAACTGCAATATGAAATCAGCATTTCAGAATTTACAATTAGTCTGCCCTTAGTTAGCTTTTCCTTAAGCTTGGGACGTTCTATTTTGTGTGTGTACATGGGAGTGTAGAAACCTGGAATTCTACACAGTCCATAGAACAAAACAAAAACACTCCTTTGCTGCTACTTTGTTTACTTCTAAGCTAATTCTCAGAATGTTTTTCTTTCTGTTGCTGTGTTATGACAGTTACTTTTCCCTTCCTAATCCTACACTCAGATGAATTCACTGGCATTTGTACAGCCTGGCTAGCCTGGAAGAGTGTGTAAAAACAAACTAAATAAACAAATCCAGATTCTTCTGAACAAATTCTCTCATTTAAAGTATTTACAGAAGGGAAACAGACAGAAACAGAAAAGTAATTCTACTCCTAAAAGATAATTTCATGTTCTTGGTGTTCACACATCTGAAAGAATACTAAATAATCATAGGAAAGAATCATAGAATTGTTTTAGTTCGAAGGGAGCATTAAAGGTCATATAGTCCAACTCTCCTGCAATGAACAGGAACATCTACAGCTAGACAAGGTTGCTCTGAGCCATGGCCAGCTTGACCTTGAATGTCCCCAAGCTTGAGATTTTTTGGGCAAGCTGTTCCAGTGACATCCATATCATAAAAAATAATAATTAAAAAAATCCTTATACGGACAACCTAAATCTCCCCTCTTTTAGTTTGAAACCATTTCTTCTTGTCTTATCACCACAGATCCTACTAAAGAGTCTGTCCCTCTTTATAGACTCCCTTAAGATACTGAAAGGCTGCTAAAAGATCTCCCTGTAGCCTTCTTTTTCACAGTCCTCTCACCACATCATCACAGGAGAGGCATCCAACTCCTTGGATCAATATTGCAGCCCTTCTCTGGATGCGCTCCAACAGGTCCACGTCTCTCCTGTACTGAGGACTCCACATCTGGACACAGTACTCCAGGAGGGGCCTCACCAGCACAGAGTGGAGGGGCAGGATCACCTCTCTTGACCTGCTGACCACACTAATTCTGATGCAGTCCAGGATATGGTTGGCTTTCTGAGCTGTGAGGGCACATTGCTAGCTCATGTCCAGCTTCCCATCCATCAGTACCCCCAAGTCCTTTTCAGCATGGGTTTGCTCATCCTTACACCCCCTAGTTTGTACTGATATAGCAGGGGCTTCAACAACCTATACAAGACCTTGCACTTGGCTTTGTTGAACCTCATGAGGTTCACCTGGACCCACTGCTCAAGCCTGTCTAGGTCTCTCTGAATGGCATGCTGTGTCTTGGGCATGCTGATTGCACCACATAGACTGGTGTAATCTACCAGCTTGCTGAGGGTGCACTGGTCACAAAGAATCATGGAATTGAAGTTGGAAGGTACCTCAAGAGGTCATCAAATCCAACTGCCCTGCTAAAGCAGGTACCCTACAATAGGTCATAGAATCATAGAATCACCAAGGTTGGAGAAGACCTAAAAGATCATCCAGTCCAACTGTTCACCTATTACCAATAACTCCCACTAAACCATGTCCCTCAACACAACATCCAGTCTTTCCTTGAACACTCCCAGGGTTGGTGACTCCACCACCTCCCTGGGCAGTCCATTCTTCATTTATGAAGATGTCAAAGAGAACAATAACGTAGTATGATATTACGTATCCTTCAATTTTAAATCTTGAAGGAACCACAAAGCTTGACACTGGAGGATGGTTGGACTAGATGATCTTGTAGTGCATGTAGACATGTTGGTCCTTTCCTACCTTGTGAGTCTATGATTCTATGATATTATTAAGGTTCTCCAGGATCAAACTATATATATATATTTTTTTTAAACTAGGAATTGCATTTTAATCATCTCTCAGAAAAATGCTTAGCTCTCTATTATAGATGATATGCTATGAGAGTCACCATTTTTCCTTATCATCTGTCAGTGGAATATGTATCTGTCAACATTACAGATGGAAAAAGTATACTAATGTAAAAACAAACCTATTAAAAGAAAACATGAAAGCACTGATAACACATTAAGTAATCCACACATAGAAGATGAAGCAATTAACAATACTGAAGATAAAGCAAAAATTCAGAATACAAGGGATTGATAAGAAAGCCTAAAGGGATTACATGAAATAAAAAGAACGTTAAAGCATATTAGAAATGATCTGTAAGATCTATATGATCTTATAGGTCCTTTCCAACCATGTGATTCTATGATTCTATGAAATAAAAAGCAATACCACAGAAAAACAAGGGTACTGAGCAGGCATGAAAACTACATAGTTAAGTGGAGAAGGCAACAATAGTCAAATTACTGCTACATTTTCAGAGTAGAACGAATGGCTATTTCCTGTGATATTCTGTGCAGAACTGAAAAGAAAAAGGACATATAAAACAGCATCTTCAACAGCTTGACACTTTAATAAGGGATGCTCTCAATGTTCTTTTCAAAGTGCCTTTCTAGTGTTTCTTTCACAACATCAAGACCCACGTTACAATATCAGATGTGTGTATATTAAGCCATAGACTACTGTATAGAGGATCTATTTCAATAGGATAAAGCATTTGCTAAGAAGACAGTGGGGCTTTTGCCTGCTAAGTAGATTTCCTTTATACTATATATATACTATGCATATATATATATATGCATACAAATAAACAGGTACAAGGTTGTGCTGCCTATGTTCACTGTAAATATTAAAAAACCACAAAACTTCCTGGGCAAGAAAGTGCAATGTACAATACAAACAGAACAGTCCACAGTTTGGACTGCAAATGAGGAGTATCAAAAGGCATAGATCTTTCTACTGCCTCAGAAAGACCCTCGTACAAGCAGATACTTGATTAAATCACAAAATCGTAATTTACTTTTATATCTTTAATTAATTTTAAAATAGCATGAAGAATTGGAAAAGTAAGATTTATTATTATGGCAAATCATTTCAGGGACTATAGTTAGTTTTCAAGTAGTATTTGTATGATGCCAATTTATCACAGTCCACCGCTTGTGTTTCTGGATACAACAGCAGACATACTAAAACCAGTCTATGTTTTATTTATTAACTAAGCAGAAGCACACTTATTAGATTTCACATTAATTGTTAGTATTCCACTGTAGCAACAAAGTCTTGAATGCTTTGTTAGAAATATGTCAGCTGAAACTGGATCACAGTTTGTTTTTCAGATCTAGTGCTTTTACATTAGGCATGCCAGGCTTTTCTCAATGATATAAACAGTTACAGATAACAGTGCCAGATAATGGCTCATCGCTTGTTGTGAAGACCCTTAATATACCACAAGGACAATTAAATCAATCTCCCTTAATTTATAAATAAATAAATAAAATCCTACAGGCTGTACCAATTTTACAACTACACTCAGTGAAGTTGCTCAAAATATTCCAGTCAAATATATTATGCAAAATAGTAACTCCTGGCTCTCTTTAAACTTACACTTAATGAAACAAGTTCCTTAGAAACAAGTTGGTCCTTAGCACAGGCTGATGCTTTACAGATAAGATACTGCAGACCAAACAATTACAAACATCTCACCTTTGTGAGTGAAATTCTGAAAATCTCCCTCCTGAGAAACCAAACACACACACACAAAAAAGTGTCCTACATATAAAATGACAATAAAACTTGCCATATATATATTAAACCAGTTCTGGTTTATGCAGAAATTCATTGGGAGCCGCTACTTCTGCACACATAAGTCACCCGCAGTCAATCACAGTCAAACCACATCTGAATGTTGATACCAATTAGGAGAGGAAAAAGAAGACATTTCCTTTCCTCTCCTAATATTATGTTGCTATAAGAACAATTAGGTGTGCATACCTGCAACAGTAACAGTTTCTTAGACTTTTTCTAAAGTCTCCTTACCAGTGCCAACAAGGATATGGAAAAGGCCCAGCTTTGGTTCCTCTGTCCTTACTTTCAGGTAGAAGATTTAACCAATTACCTGAAATTAATAGATGTGCTGTGGTGCTGAGGCAGCAATTGGCCCCACAGCTTTAAAGGGAGAACCCACTGCTCACCAGGCTGTCAGTGCTGGTTGCGCTGTGCCACAGTACCTGAGGCCAGTGGGGTGCCAAGGTCATTCAGTAAAGAAAGAGCCCTCTTAGATTCTTCGACTGTTACAAGAAAGAACAAATGCTGTGCCATGGCAACTATACTATGTATTTTTCATAGCCAAAATAATACAGCAAATATATATTTGAGGAAGGGGGATTGGGGGGAAGGAGGCTGAACTAAAATCTTAACATGTCCTCCTCATTTCTCACTGTTAAGAACAAATAAGACTGAACTGCTACAGCAATCTCAAATATCTTACTTTTTACGCCCCTACAGCCACTCAAAATCTCCAATTTCTTCCTTAATTATCTTGTACTGTACTTTAAAACTGTTCAAACAGAATATATGGATAGCATGGAAATGATCACAATCATGATGAGATTTACACTACTGTTTTCTCCCTAAACCTGATATTTGCATGTGCTACTGAATATAAATTGCTGTTACTCCTTCCACCTTACATGAATTGTAACAGCAGTGACTGATAAGAAGTTTCTGAACGTGAACAGAACACTTCAAGTTTGCTAAAACTGATACTCTCTGCAAAGAAGGGAGATAGAGAAACTTATGTCAGAGCACCTGGTAGGGCAGACAACCAAGGCAAACATCACTGATAAGTGCAGGCAGCATTAAAAGTGCTTTCATAAAGAACAAGAAATGATCAAATTATGCTTTACATGGGGCCAAAATAAGAATTACCAATGTGAATTATCTTCTAGCTGAAGAAAACTATGAACTCCTAGCTAAAAGGAAACCCATTCATGCTTCTGTAAAAATTGATTTTTTCTTTAATAAGCAACAAATACATAACAAAATGAGTCAATATCTAGTTAATACTATTGACTCAAGTTGATATAATGCTAATTGTGTAGATAACTGATTATGCTTTGCTCATAATTTATCTAGTTTTTTTTTACATAAATGATCACATATCCAGTAGTGTTTTCCCTCCCTCCCTTTGAATCTGCAACCAATTCAAATTTTGATCACACTTAGATATATTAATGGAATAAATAAATGTGAGCACAGTTCAGATTTACAGCTGAAAGAGTCCTCAGGTGATTAATTTCTAGCCCAAACTCTCAAGGTTCAAGTATACTGAAGTCTCCTCCAAAAGATGGATGTACTGGAAGACCATCATAAAAGAGAAGTCCTCTGTGTTCCCTGTTCCTGTGTACTCAATCCATCCACCCTATGATGCAGCCAATAACCTACTCTTCAAGTGTTAAAGCATTTTAACAACAAAAAACATGCTTATAACAATCACCAAGTTCACTTTAGGAACCAAAAAGGCAACATCTCACATCCTGAGTGATTACTACAGCTGCTCTTACTGTCCATCCTCTCTCCGACGGACTAGATGATTCCAGTTCCTGTAGTACAGACCTTAAGTACCTAATTTCAAGTGAAACCTGAGCAATCACCATGTAGAAATGAGCTAGCTGCATATATTCCAAGGGCTGGTTAAACAACTCATAAGCAGAATCACAAAACATTGAGAAAATTAATGGTTACAATTCAGAGTATATTGTACTCAATACCATAAATTCATCATCTTATTTGCTATATATGGTTTCTCAGCGTACTGCTAGCTACCTGCTTTCAATTAAGAATCACAATTTTAAACCAACACAATTATATTGGAAGCCTAATATGACTCCCTCGTCTTTATAGTTTTAATAACATGATCAACTACTGTCTTGTTTTTGTTTTTACAAAGATAATTGCTACTGTTACTAATCACGTCAAAATAGGAGTATTATTATTCAGTCCTTTTTCTATCCTTGTTATATGCATGAACATAAAATGCACAGCATTCACTTTGTGCTCTGAATACAGATTCAATTTTTTAATGACAATAATCACTACAATTTCACATATACTACATGAATTACTTATAATTCAGTAGCACTTTTAGAGAGAGGTAATATTTTTATTTTATAGAATATAAATATATATAGAGAATATAAATATATAATCTTTGAAATAATCACACTATCTGCTAGTGGCAAACTTAAGTGAACTCGGATGTGATTTTACTGCGTCTGGCACTACACAGAGTTGCATGAATTCAAAGCACAGCTCCTACTGGCTTTTATCAAAGCTGTGGGCTCTAACACACTGAACTTCAAACTTGTATTCATGCACTGACAGAGGCAAAAATAAAATAAAAAATACATATAAGAAAGGCCTTAGGTAGATACCTCTAAGAAAAATCAGCCTGAAAAGTTAGCATTAGCCAAAACAAACAAGCAAAAACAAGATTTTATGACCTTGCTGACCCCTGAATCTACTGTCCTGTCAGTCTCACCTCTATGGCAGGAAACATCACAGAGCAGATCCTCCTGGAAAATATGCTAAAGTATATGGAAGATAGGGAGGTGACAATGGAGAGCCAGCATGGCTTCACTAAAGGCAAATCCTGTTTGAGTAACCTAGCAGCCTTTTTTGATGTTGTCACTGCATCCACAGACAAGGGAAGAGCCACTGATGTAATCTATCTGGACTTCAGTAAGACCTCTTGCCCACAGCATCTTTCTCTCCAAGTTGGAAAGATGTGGATTTGATGGGTGGACTGTTCAATAGATGAAAAACTGGCTGCAGAATCGTGACCAGAGAGTGGTGGTGAATGACTCAATGTCTGGATGGAGATCAGTGATGAGTGGTGTCCCACAGGGATCAGTGCTGAGACCGATATTCTTTAATACCTTCACATCAGTGAAACTGACAGTGGGGTTTAGTGCAGCCTCAGCAAGTTTGCTGATGACACCAAGCTGTGGGGTGCAGATGACACACCTGAAGGATGGAATGCCTCATGAGGTTCAAAAAAGCCGAATGTAAGATCTTGCACTTGGGTCAAGGCAACCCTCACTACCAATAAAAGTTGAGGGTTGTAAGGATAGAGCACACCCCTGCCAAAAAGGACTCCGGGGTACTGATGGATGGGAAGCTGGACATGAGCTAGCAATGTGCCCTCACGGCTCAGAAAGCCAACCATAGCCTGGACTGCATCAAAAGAACAATAGTCAGCAGGTTGAGGTGATCCTGCAATAGTCAGGAGGTGATCCGGCCCCTCCACTCTGTGCTGGTGAGGCCCCTCCTGGAGTACTGTGTCCAGATGCGGAGTCCTCAGTACAGGAGAGATGTGGACCTGTTGGAGCACATCCAGAAGAGGGCCACAAAAATGATCCAAGGAGTTGAACACTTCTCCTACAAGGACAGGCTGAGAGCTGGAGCTGTTCAGACTGGAGAACAGAAGGTTCTGAGGCCTTTCAGTATCTAAAGGGGAGCTACAGGAAAGAAGGCAACAGACTCTTTAGCAGGGTCTGTGGTGACAATGCAAGGGGAAATGGCTTCAATCTTAAAAAGGGTAGATTTATGGTGGATATAAGAAAGAAGTAATTT
Organism: Excalfactoria chinensis; assembly: GCF_039878825.1. Classification (NCBI taxonomy): domain Eukaryota; kingdom Metazoa; phylum Chordata; class Aves; order Galliformes; family Phasianidae; genus Excalfactoria; species Excalfactoria chinensis. Next base: position 29,327,200 of record NC_092827.1, on the reverse strand, counting down.
ACATTGAGGGTGCTGAGGAACTGGAACCGCTTGCCTTACAAATGTGGTTGATGTCCTTTTCCTGGAGACTATCAAAGTGAGGCTGGATCAAGCCCTGGGGAACCCAATCTAGCTGTGCATATTCTTGTTCACTGCAGGGCAGCAGAACTAGATTAACTTTAAAAATCCTTTCCAACTCTAAGGATTCTATAATTCTATAACAGAAAACACAAACATTTAACATTTACAGACACTTATGAGAAAGCTGGAGAAGGGCACATCACAAGTGTAGTGATAGAACAAGAGGTTATGGCTCTAAACTAAAGGAGAGGGAATTTAGATTAGATATTATATAATAAATTATATAATAAATAAAAATAATTAGATATTGTATAGATAAAATCTTCTCAGTGGGGGAGGAGAGGCACTGGAACCCCCCTGGAAGTCTTCCAGGCAAGGCTGGATGGGGTCTTAGGTAGCCTGATACAGTGTTGAGTGTTCCTGCCCATTGCTAGGTGAGATCTTTAAGGTCCCTTCCAACTAAAACTATCCTGATTCTAAACTTCCCAGAAGTATAGAAAGCAGAAAGTAAATTTGCCAATATAAGCAGACAAAAGAAGGCTTTATCAAGATTGTAATTTCAGCTACAAGTTTATAAACTGATATACAGTATGATGAAAGCCAAAACAATTCCTAAGAGATCCAAGCACCATTTGGTCTTAAGACTGCTAGATAAATAATAATGTTTTCTTGCTTGAAGTTATTCAGGACCCTTCTTAAAAATCAAGAGAAATTTTAAATTAAAATAGCCTTTACTTATTTATTAGGAAAGTAACATGTTATTTCCTCTATTTTCTTGATTGAGTAAAACTATATATATATATATAAATAACATCAAAGACTGGAGATATACTTGAACACACTGTTCTATCTGTTAAGTTTCCTCTGAAATATCTTTTGGCCATGGAAGACTAGGCACTTATCTAGTATGTAGAGTCCTCCATAACAGATTCCATACTCAGTCTTACTTATATACTAAAGGGATCCACACATGCCTCAATATTAACCTTATATTCCCACAAATTGAAAATTATTAGTCTGCTTTCAATAAAAATGATCTTCCTATAAATCAGACTGCTAACTTTGAGAGTGTTACTGAAGCATCTATAAAACTTCCTAAAAAAAGACTGCACCTTGATAGTTGGAAAAGTGACTTATCTCTGTATGACTTAATACTTCCCTCAAGAACTCAACTAATTTGCAACTATAATCTCACCTACTGCTGAAAAATTAATCAAAAGCAAAAAGCAGGGTCACCACCTCGGGTGTCAGAAGAACATATTTCAGCCTCTTCAGCAACGTATTTGGGAAAAAACTGCAATATGGCATGACTCTGCAGAGAATAGGCATGTGTGAGAGTTAATTTTCAAAGCTCAAGCTCGAGAATGCTCTGCGTGATATATAGGTAAGAAAAAGTTGCATGGCTCCTGCACGAGCGAACAAGTTGCTTCTGGCATAACTCAAATATAAAAAAGGAAGCATTAAGGTGTGAAAGCAAGGACAGGTAACTCTGAAAAGATACAAAAACACTGTCCAAATTTGAAGATACAAGGTTAAGAAAGTAAATGTCTATCTGAATCTGAATAGGAATATGAAGTGCATCAAGAAAGATATCTAGAGGTACACAAGCAGCATAAGGTAAATAACTAAAAATGTGGCAAAGGAACAGGTGATGAGGGGCACAGTGCCTTCTTCAGATAGAACTTTACTGGTGAGATTAGTTTTCTGAAGCACCACATGTCTGAGACCAGTGGGAAAGTTTGGAGAAGGCAAAATTTACCCTGAGATGAACAAGGTTGAAGAACATTTCAGAAACTGGACATATAGGTCCACTGGACTTGATGGTTTGCACCTATGATTGTTGAGAGAGATGAGCACTGTCATGGCAAGGCCATTATCTATGGATGGTCCTGGCAAATGGAAGAATTCTTGAGGAATGGAAGACAGAGAATGACAGACCAATCTTCAAAAAGAAACATCCAGAGAACTACAGGTCAGCTCATCTGAGCTTGACCCTGAAGCAGGTGACATAGCAAATAACCCTGGAAACTATTTCCAGACATATGATGGTGAACGTGTAGTCTGCATTGGTTTACAAAAAGGCAAATAATGTTTAACCAACCTGACAGCCTTCTACTTTAAGCTGCTAGAGGTTACCAAACACTGGAACAGCCTGCACAAAAAGACTGTTGCAGTCTACATAGTTAAAAAAACTAAAAATTTGATTAGACACAGTGTGAGCAACCTGCTCAAGCTGAGCCTGGTTTGAACAGAGGGGCTGCACTAGATCACCTCCAGAAAGCTTTTCCAATCTTATTAATTCTATGGTCATTTGATGAACTCACTTTATTTAAGTAAGTTAACAGAACTGAATTGTATCTCACAATTTTAGGAAGGATTCAAACTGAATAACTGAATACACTAACCTAAACTAAACTCTGCCAATAATTTATTCCTATAGGCAGAAGTACTACTCAGATTTTAATCTCTCTGTAACCTCTCTCACTCATATACAGTTCCCTACAGTATTCTACATAAATGTAATAGCTAGGCTTAGTAAAAGAGTTTTCATTAAATAATAAGGCTACATGAAAAAGAGTTCTTTAAAATAGCAACTTCAGCTAGAAGTTGGATACTCTGAAAACTCAGAGACTGGGAGTAACTTTTAATGAAAGAACTAATTTTAAGGATGAAATGAAGCCAAAAGTTTCAAGACCTAACACCTAGAGATTTAGTTGTGCTTTGCCAGCTAAATTCAGGGATTGACAGACGCAAGAAAATACAAAACACAAGCTAAATCCTCAAAGGTTGAGCTGTAATCGTGTAACTTGGCAATCCTACACTTAAAAAGAATATAAATACAAACACCAAAAAGTTAATTTTTTCTCCTATTTTTCTTGTACTTTTTTTCTCTATTTTCTTTCCCTGTGTGTTTGACTCAATTTATTTCTGCCTTTTCAAGCTGTTACTGGAAACAAAAGAAAATGTACCATCTTAATAAGGAAGTCATCTTGAGTAGATTCAATAATATTATTTCCTAAAACTAATTTTAATTCTCTTAGTGCTACATTAATTTCAAATTTCTTCAGCAGGAAAGAAATAATTCTGTACGACAAGCAACACAAATTGTGCTACGGTAAGTTATTCTATGAATCTGTACATTTACTAATGTGGTTTAAATGAGCAAAAGTATCAGGTTGCGGGTATTTCATCCAAGTTCATGAATGCAATCAACAACATCTTAATCCTAAATTTAATCAAACCATACAAATTATTTTTTGCTCTATCCAGGATATTTCCAACATTTTCTAAGACATTCTCTGCTGCTCAAATCCCAAGCATCCAAATCTTCCTCTCTAGCTTAACACCAGACCACATCACTGATACTCAGATCTAAACGAAGTTGGCTACTGCTGCCTTTCTCCCTCAACATAAACCTAGCACAGCACCCCCTTCCTGCATCTCCAAATCTCCTAGGAGTTGCAAATACATTAACAAACTCACTTCTCATTCTTGCACTCACCCAAACCCAAGAATAAATTACATTCATAGACTTTGCCATGGATTGAGAAGGCTGCATCAAGAAGGCATAATTAAAACTGATACTACACATTCATAAGCCCTTGGAATGACAATTCTAGCTCCATAAACATGTTCAACTTTAGCTCACCACATCCTATCTTTCTCAATTAAACCCGTGTCAGAAATCTTGCAAATCCCGCTGTCCTGAAACCTACCTCCCACTCTGGGCACAGCACTAATATCACTGCTGCCCTGTCAGACCAAGCCTTAACCAGTCAGGTAAGTCCTGACACCAAAGATCTAGTCTTACTACTGAATTAGATTCAACCTACTACTCACCTCAGCCACACAAACCAGAACTCAAACCTTAGCTACAAAACAAACCTCAAACAGCCAATCATTTCAGCCCAGACACAAAATCTCTTGATCACTTATACGTCACTCAAAATCCAGCAATGAGGTCTGCTCTTTTTGGAGCCAAATCTGAGACTGCAGTTCCTTCTAGATGTGGTGCTCACTGCAGCTCATCAGCAAAAGCAGATCCAAAAACAAACCACCACCACAACTGTTGTCTAAGATAGTTTCAGCTCAGGGCATAACCAGGGAGTTTGTTCTAATGCAGCTATAGCCTGACTAAAACCCAGGCAGCAATATAAGCACAGCTAGTTAAGTTGTGGCAAATATTACCTTTCAATCTTTTTCCTCTTTGCTGACAACCTTATTTTGCAATCCTAAACCTAAATCAGGTTTAAGTCCACTGCAGCCATCCCTACCAAAAAACAACCTAAGCCAAGCCATATGGTCCCTTGAAAATGCAGAGCTCAGCCCAAGCACACAGAAAAACGGATTGCAAAGCAAAAATACTGCTTATCAAAGAACACATAAGGTTCAGAAACAGTATTTCTATGTTTGATGAAACAGCGCAGAAGATGTACCATTGTGCATGTGATTTGTGGTTATATCTCACAGCACTTTAACATTTTAGAAAGAACAAACGTCAGCTAATCCTCCAGATATTGTGATTTCAGCAGTGATGACTATGCATAAACTCAACAGGTTGACAGCCACAGCTTCAAAGATAGTTTTTAACAAAAAAATTTAGCTACAAACAAGTTCCCAATGGGGCAGGCCAATGCTCTAACTCTTTATGGACACAACCATCCTACATATTTAGAGAGAGAGAAATAAGTGTGAAGCAATCAAACTATATTAATGTGTTCTGTAAAATGAAAATCTCATTGTGGAAAAAAAAGATGAAGTCACAATTTCACTGGTAAGTCACTATAATTCCTTAGCTTCCACTTACATTTTACTATTTTTAACTAGGTCATTATCTAAAGACAGTTTAACCATCAACTTAGTTATTCTTCTAAACAGTTATCCATTTATTAGTAACTTCTAGCTAGAAAATCTAGGGCTACAATGCTTTTCATTTCTATTAAATGCAGATATAAATTATTAACAGAAAATAAATCGCAAGCCACCGACAGAGGGGTTATTCATTCATGCTGTTTCCTGAAAAGCATTAGGTGAGGCCGTGTTTGAAGCACAACATAATGAAGACTGCTTAAACAAGTCTAAAGTAAAATCAAAAGGTAAATCTGTAATTAAAAATTACCCTGCCTATAAAATAAACTTTTAGGAGCACATATGGTGGATATGCTAATTCACAGAGGTAACACTAATATCCAAAAGCACTAAGGAAGCTGTGGTTTATTTTCTGTAACATCATGCTGTTTTACTCACTGCTAGGCAGGCCCTGTGAAGAGACCGAGTTAAAAGGAGCACTTCTATTTGACTAAGCAATAATGACCATGTATGTATGTTGCCGCGTATGTTGCTTTTTCTATCCAGAGTGCATTTTCAAGTTTACTAAAGGATTAACTGGGTTGTAAAGAAAGCAACAGGAAAAGGACAGAAGCCACAATGAGAATAAGGCAGTAAAAGCCAACTGCAGCATCAACCTAGGTGTTAATCTCTTTACTATAAGCTGAATCAAGAATTCAAGTACTTAACTTTTTAGTTATTATCATGTTAATTTCTGCTTATTTTTCTTTCTTTACAGTCTTTTTAGATAGCTTAGATTTCCCAGATGATTTAATACACAACGGTTTCTAAGAGTGCAACCTTTTTATTTGTTAAGGCATGGTATATCCTGATTTTTGAAATTAGGCATTTTTCCTCTTCTGGTACTTATGTTTTCATGAATGAGATGATTCACCAAAATCAAGACTAATAATTCTCTGAACAACAGATATATCTCCTCATGTAATCAGTATCTGGTTTGATTCCCCAACACACATGAGCTGTTTTGATTTTATGTCATCCTCAATTTTGCCAACCGCTGTCCTACCACCCCTTAGCTTTGTAAGAACACTTCTCAGCTCCTTTCTCCTCATCGCTATCATTTCATGATAGTATGAGAGGGAGTAGAGAAACTGTATGAAATGACATATGCCACAAAGGTAGGCATATGCTTCAAAGATACATGACCCTCTTCTGACATACAGTGAATCCTGAATCATTCTTTTGCTGCTGCCTTTTAGGGGAAAGATTTATGACTTCACAGATATGCATCTCCAAACCAGGTATGCATCTTTAAGGAAAAAAAAAAGATCTACTGATTATTATATAAAACTATTCCTTTGTTACCAGTAGCATCAGTAGTCACATGGAATAAAAAATAAGTCTGTACTTAGCTATAACACTCACTTTCAGCATGCACAGTTTAAAGTACGTTACAATCTGTGCTTACCAGCTTAATAAGGAAAGAAATGATATCTTAAAAAGAATAAACAGATGTCCAGATGCCAGTTTAATTATTATCATGAGGTCTGCATAGCATAACTTTCTCTTCTTTTACATGGATCAAGTATTATTAATTTGATGTGTAAGTAAAAGTCAACAGCAGAAACTGCAAAAATCCAAACAGGCTGAACGGTCAGTCATTTTAGTATCTTTTACAGTCACATAACATGCTCAGCTACTTTCTTCTAGTCAACAACTTAAGCCACTTTACACCATATCTGGGAAAAGTAGCAGGGAATTTTTCTATTCCACGTAAATGCTCTGCTACAACAAATACAGACATACATCTATAAAGATTATTAGACATACAGGACAACACAGGGAACTACTGACCTGTCAGTCTCATCTATGTGCCAGGGAAGATCACAGAACAGATCCTCCTGGAAGATATGCTAAGGAATGTCGAAGAGAGGGAGGTGACACAGGACAACCATCTTGGCTCCACCTCGTGACTTTCTGTGATGGCATCAGACGAACAAGGGAAGAGCCACTGACTAAGGTCTTTGATACAGTCCCTCACAACATTTTTCTCTCCAAAGTAGAAAGAGATTAATTTGATGGGTGGACAGATCACTGGATGAGAAACTAGTTGCAAGATTGTACCCAGAGAGCAGCAGTCAATGGCTCAGTATCCAGATGGAGATCAGTGATGAGTGGTGCCTCTCAAGGGTCAGAACTGGAACTTTAATATCATCATCAATGACACTGACAGTGAGATCACAGAATCATAGAATCATAAGGGTAGGAAGGGACCTCCAGAGATCATGGAGTCCAACCCCCCTGTCAAAGCAGGTTCCCTACACCAGGTCACTCCAGGACCTTCACCATCCTTGTGGCCCTCTGCTGGACTCTTTCCAAGAGGTGCCTGTCTTTTTTATACTGGGGAGCCCAGAACTGGACACAATACTCCAGATGAGGCCTTACCAGGGCAGAGTAGAGGGGGAGGATCACATCCCTCAACCTGCTGGCCACGCTCTTTTTAATGCACCCCAGAATGCCATTGGCCTTTTTGGCCATGAAGGCACACTGCTGGCTCATGGACAGCCTGTCGTCCACCAGGACACGCAGGTCCCACTCTGCAGAGCTCCTCCTCTCCAGCAGGTCATCCCCCAACCTGTACTGGTGCATACAATTATTCCTCCCTAGGTGCAAGACTCTACACTTACTTTTGTTAAACCTCATCCAGTAGATAGAGTGCACCTTCAAAAGTTTTACAGATGACACCACTCTGTGTATGGCTGCCACACCTAAGGAATGAGATATAATCATGAGAGTCCTAGACAGGCTCGAGCAATGGACTCAGGAGAATCTCATGAAGTTCAACAAAACCAAGTGCAAGGTCTTGCACCTGGGTCAAAGCAACAGAAAGTTACACCTGGAATACAAGCATTTTATAAATTGATCAAAATTAAACTAAAAACCTTGAAATATCTATAGGATTCATTTAGAAAATTTAGAAGAAATGTTGTTTTCAATCCAAGTCAATGTTAAGAAACAGCAACTTTAAGAACAGTACTGTAACTGTACAAAATCAAAGGAATTCACTTGGGTGCAAAAGCCATTATTTTTAATTTCTGTCATTCACTAAACATTTAGTAATTAATTGAAGGTTAACAAAGAGACATCCAACATTCCTGTTCATCTCACCATAATTAAACCTAAGAGTCCCTAATTCCATTTTCTGAAATGGAAGACATGAAACAGCTTTGCAATTAATAGAAGTTTTGCTTAAGTAATAGAACAGGATTGTGATAATGGTCAGTTAATGGAAGTTGATTCTATAAAGTTTTAACCATTTGCAAATTTACATATTTAAGATGATTTATTTTTTAAACTGTCATTCTGAATATTTCTAATTATTAAGTGTATTGTTACACTGATTGTAAAACAAGAAAAACATTTAAAACTTACTTCAGGATCATGCTTACCAAAGGTATTGCTCCATGAAGTTAGAAACACTCAGAAACAGGTCTGTAAGTCAGGCTGTCAGAGATACTAGAGTTTATTTATCTACTGTAGTAAGAAGAGAGGCCTACATTAAGAAATATTTCCATAAAAATGATCACTTATAGATGTACATGGGTTTGTAAGTGAACATTAAACATAAATGTGCATAAATGAACATAAAACTAAATATACAAATGCATGAAACTGCAAACATTCATTTCTCAGCAAGCCAGAACTTGTTATGTACATTGAGCCACATGAACTGCAGGTTGTCAAGATCTAAAAAGTTCACCTACAGAGACACCTGCACACAGCTAGTGTGTAGTAGTTACATATTCCATCACCTGGAACATTCTGTATTTCCCAGACACAGTCTGACCTCCATGCTTGCAATGAACATTTCCAGACTGCTTTGCTACTGTAAAACACTGGAAATTTCCTAAGTATATGAAACTTATTCTTCTGATGGATACTTGAAAGCAGCATGTTTTAAAGAGATGAAAGAAAGCACCTTAAGCCTTGGTAGGACTATATGAAACTCCTCATCCAGCCCTGAGTTTGTGATTGGTTGATCAAGGTCAATTAACCTCCCAGGAAACACTATGAACACAGAATGGGAAAAATATGAATACACAGATTCCTTAATCAGAAGGCAATATGCCCTCATCACCCCAGTGCAACACTGCTGGGAAGAAAAAAAATACAGAAATGAATACATAAAAAAGGGTATATCAGAAGGCATGTTTTTAACAGTGGAAGGACATAGAAGCAGAGCAGTAAACTTTCTTTATGGGAACATGTTTCTAAATTCCTGAATGTGAGAGAACTAGCTAATTCAAAAAGATCTTCAGAAGGGTGCACAGCACATGCTGTTTAAAGAAGGGATAAAAGGGAACCCCATTAATTTATTAACCTTTTTAACACTCATTAAGTCAGAAAATCTTTCTATGCTTCCCTTTGCACAACAGTGAAAATACATCTCCTCATATTAAAGGTGGGAGGCATTTTGTAAAGGCTTTTGATGGTATAAAATCTGGAAATCTGCTTTATGTATCGATAACAGAAAAGATCTGCAGTAAACACAAATATAAGGTAAGTAAAATGTGACAGGAGACACATAGGTAGCAAAGAGTTTACCTGAAAAAAGACTTGGTCTTGAAACTGAAGAAGTCAAGTAACATATGTGTTTTGCTGCCCTGATTTTTTATTTTTTTATTTTTACATATAGTGAATATGAAGAAACAGACCAAAAGAATGGTTAGTTTTTTCTTTTGAGTGCAACTTCCTGTCCCCCAGAAATTCTCCTGAGCTCTGAAACCAGGCCAGCTCTTTACAAAGACGTTTCATACAAAAATCCTCCTGAAGAAGGGTAGGAAGACAGGAAAGGAAGGTAGGTGTTCCTATGTAAGGATTACATAGGAAAACAACATAATATATGGAGAGGAAAAACTCTGTGGTATCTTTTACACTTCCCACTGTACCTACTCTACAGAATAAACTCCTATTTCTGGTATAAGTTTTAATCACTTATAGCATTCTTTCTGCTTACGTTGGTTAAAAAACAAACAAAACTGCAAACCTGTTGTACGCAACAACTAAGGGCATCAAGCCACCCTTGAGAAACAGACATTTAATCCATTTACTATGCCAGCTGATGTATAGGAATCGTTTAAAGATTAAAACACCAATTTTTTAATATTTATGTTCAAATCCAATCTTCTATTTTCTTCCCATAAACATATAAATTACACTGCAAGTAATAAAATTAAATTATCATTAGAAAAATCCAAGTCATTTCTGTGATACCTTTGCGTTAAAATCACAGGATACTAATTTAATTTCCTCAACTACAAATAATACTGTTTTGTAATCTTTCCTTTTTGTGACTTAGACATCATGCATTACAGAACAATATAAAGACTGCTCAAGCAACACCTAGTGTATTTTTTAAGCTGGCCCACAGTGTTGGTGATATACCTATGATGAATATTTATTAGACAAACAAATGACTTCACTTTCCACTTACTAAAGCTGCATGCTTTCTTTTCATTGACCCTTGTAGGACACTACACAATCAAGTCATATTCCCAAGTGAGACTGTACCATTTTTAATTAGATATACACCACTGCACAAAAATATATGAAAAATATAAGAAAACCCAAATGATTTCCTATCTTCTCCAAATTTTAAAAGGAACATCTACTCTTTCTCTCTTTCCAACTCTATAGTTTAGTTGAAAAAAATTATGCTGGTTCCATCTATTCAAACTCCACATCATTTCAATATACAAATCTATATAAGAAATCAATTTTACCAAATATATTATCTCCACTCCATTTCCCTTTTCATCTCCTACTCATTACAATCAACAAAATACAACTCTAAGCTCTGGATAACATATGTATCATGTAAATTAATATAATGTGAAGCAACATATTTAATTTGGAAGAAAAATAACACAACTTACAATCTCAGGTACAAATGGAAAAAGACAGATGTAATTCTTTGTGGGTCCAGCAAGATACCAAAGTTGTATGCCTGCATAGCTCACAATTTACATCTTTAATGAATTAAGTTCAACTAACTCTTAAGATTAACTCGAGTATTTTTCAAATTACACAGCATGATCTTAGAACCTCTATAGCCTATTATACACTCTGATCACTTTACTTTTGTCCATCAGCAATTTTTATTTTTCCCTGTATCTCTTTTGAATCTGCTGGTAAAATTAGGATTCTTAAATCTGCACATCTGATAGAATGATAAACTGGCTAAAATGCTATGTCGGCACTGCTCAAAAACACTGTTTTTAACAGTTAAAACAGTGCAAAAACACTGTTGTAAATCAATGACATTCAAGCTATAAGTGTAGAGCAAAGCACTGTATGGCTGCTGTGTGGAAAGCTAACTCCATCTCAGTCAGACCCTGTACAACATTCTACAGAATGATGAACTGACTACATTCCATGAAACAAACATGTAGAAAAAACACTCCCCAACACCAATCCTTGGATGTTGTCCAGAAGAAAAAATGGAGGTACCTGGTAAGCTTGCCACATCTGCTCAGCAAACTGCTGTAGTTCTGACAGTAGAAAAGACACTAAAGAATTTCGAAGTATGTTGTTCCTTCCTAGCAAAACAAGAGTGTGTGACACAGCATCCAATGCCTGAAACTAAAAAGAAACGTAATCTTTCAAAATCTGCATTCTCGTACCCCAAATGAATCTCTTAAACAGAAACAAGACTTACGCGTCAACTATTTTAAGAATGAAATCAAATTCATTTTTCTTACAGTCTATGTATGTAATTAAGGTAAATACAGCATACAGGAGATATATATTTTCATATACCTTTATGAAAAACCCACTCTTTACCCAGAAATCATGTGCCCTCTTAAGTTTAGCACTACATCTTATAAAGAAATGTCTCCAAGGGTGCAAATTCAGCAGAGGGCAGCTCTTGGGATTTAGCAGTCATTGTGCCCTTCCTGCTGTCATAACAAATGAGTGACAGAGACTAATTTTGTCACAGGTAGGCAAATGAACAAACAAGTTATTTGAAATAAGCAAGCTAAGAGCTATACTGGATGTTTCAGTCTAAGGAGTTACCAAGAATAAACTTGATTAAATGCAAAGTGATAGAATAAGCACTGGACTTTCAAGTTTAAACAAATCAGTTGCAATTTGTTGTTTAACTGGCTGTTACCTAGGCATGTCTCTTCAACCACAAAAGGAGTTATGTGAACTTAAATGGGATTTATGGTTGCTACTCCTTTCTATTTAAAATAAATAGAAATTATTTTCTTAGTTTCCTGAAATGCAATGTATGGTCATTATATAATGCTGCAATTTATGTAACATACTGCTCCAGACAGCAAGGAACTCTATTAGAATACTTTTTCTAATGTATAAATTCAAAGAAAAAAAATACATTAAATATAATGACTATAAAACTTTATACCTTTAAAGCATTAAATTCAGTAGCTCTTGCACAGTGTCCGTTGAAACAGCTAACACACTGCAGATGGATATTTTTGACTGACAAAACAGTACTCTGACCTTGTCTTAACCAATCAAAAGCACTCCTGCAAGTAGTTTACTCCTCTGGCCAGCTTATGCACACCTGTACTTAGACCAACTGCTGGTTTTTGTCTATTTTGTTTGGCTATGAATTTGTGGGGAGGTTCAGGATGGACATTTGGAATAACTTCTTCTCTGAAAGAGTGGTCAGGCACTGAAATGGGCTGTCCAGGGAGGTGGTAGAGTCACTGTCCCTGGAGTTGTTCAGGAAACATCAGATGTTGAACAAAAGGTTCGTGTGATTTAGAGGGGAAATACTGGTAGTAGGTGCACAGATGGACTAGATGATCTCTGAGGTATTTTCCAAACTTGGTGATTCTATGATTCTAAATATATTCACATGCTCAAGTGAAACAGCACTTAACTAGTCTGAGTGAGATGCATCTTCCTGAAAAGCTTTTCCAAACAGGACAGTCAGGAGGGTAATGAGGAGTCACCAGGAGTCACTTACAAAGGAGAACGCTTAGCCATCTTAATAGCCTTCTAGGATTAGATGACAGGCTGAATGGGTGAAGGGAGAACAGCAGCCACTTTCTACCTTGATATACTAAGACTTTCAACACTGTTTCCCATAAAACCCATTTCAACAAAATTTTGAAGTATGATGTATAAAATATTGAATTCGTAAGTGAACACTGTAGGGGTTAATAACTGTCCAATCTGCCACACTTTGGGGACTGCCATATGAGGTACAAAATCCTGCTGAAGCTCGCTCACTAATATATCTAGTGTACATCTCAGGGCTTGCTGTTGGCACCAGAGCTGTAATCACAAGTAATCTCTGTTATGATGGGACAGACTACACCCACAGCAAGTTTGAATATAATGCAAAAGCAGAAAGAGTGGTGGGCTTCCTGGTGTCTAACGAGTTGAAAAAGCTAGGAACATGTCCTTATGACATAAGCCAAGACCTCCTTAGTCTGCAAGAGCAGAAGCACTGCCAGCAGATTGAGGGAGGTGATCTTTACCCTCTGTTCACCACTGGTGAAAAGCATTTGGAGCATTGAGGTTCAGTCCTGGGTTCTCCAGCAGAGAAGAAGGAAACATGCTGGAGTGAAACCAACAAAGATGATGAAGGACTGTAATGTCGGAAACACAAGAAGCTGTGGAGAGAGCTCTAATTATTCAGTTTTAGAAGAAAAGGCTCAGAGGGGTCTTATTAATGTACATATCTGATGGGGAAAAGAAGAGGTAGCCTGACTCTTTTCAGTGGTACTTGGTGAAATGACAAGAAGCAACAGACAAAACACAGGAATTTCCACTTAAATACAATTAAAAAGCAAATAAAAACAAACAAACAAACAACAAAAAAACACTGTTTATTGTCAGAGTAATCAGTGATAGAGGCTGCCCAGAGAGACTGTGGAGTCTCTATCTTTGGGGACATTCAATACATGACTGAATGCAGTCCCTGACAACCTGCTCTGACTGAGCCTGCTTGAGTAGGGAACTGGATACCTTTAACATCAATGAATCCATATTTACATTTTTGCCTTGTTTCAAGACATTGACTGCCAAGTCAACCGGTTCCAGTTTCTATTAACATACCACTACTACCAAGAAAACACAGCTAATGGTATCTTTGATTTTACTTAAAAAGCAGTGCTTACACAAGCATGAAATCAATCAGTCTTTAACTTGATGTGGTGGCATTCAGGATGCATCAAAGTGCTCAGGTTTCCATAGTTCAAGATGAATACAATTTATAGATTTATTTACTTATTTTCACATTTTAAATGGATTAACTATTACTTATTAGCTAAGGTTTCTAGGAGTTACGACTTTAATAACACCTTACTTGACACTTACATAGCTATTAGTCCTAGACAATACACTTTTGACTTTTGTAAGCTTATAGAAGTGAAGAAATACCCACAACACTGGCTCAATATCTTCAGGCATATTTATACCACAGATATTTCGACTGTATCCCAGCAACTTATGGTGCTGAGAGTATACTAGTACCACCATGAAACTAGTACTGGTTCCCAGTTCTCTACTGTTCAAGATCCCCTCTCCACAGAACTATAATCTCCAGGACATCACAGTTTACATTTCAAGTTTTCAAGTGCATTTACTACCTGAATATAAAGAAATTTCATATATAAGTTATTTAGTAGGTTATTTAGCCTTCAATTCTACCAAGAGTATACATCCCTGAGGAAAGTAACATACAATCACCCTGCTTTAATTTCTCTGTGACTATGGGTCAGTACGGTCACACGCTGTGTCACAGTTTTGTAATTTTGCTATCAGTATTCCACATCATAACATCATGTAAAGTATGGATAATAAGAATGTTCAGCTCACAGAAGAAGACTACATATCCCAGAGGACATCACGGTCAGGGATAAGTCACGGGACAAGGACACTATATAATCTCACTCCTGGGCTGGAATTGCTCTCTTGGATTCTTGGAGCATGTGGGAGCATTCCAGCCATTTCGCCTAGAGTTACAGTAGGCCTCTCAGTTTTGGGACTCTCTCTCCTATTTTGCTTGATTCATTAGCCTTAATTTCAATTATATTGTATTATATTGTGTTATCCTGTATTTCAATATAGTATTTAGTAAATAAGTGTGCCTCCTTAGATCGTTGCCGCTGTTTTCTTTTCCCTTTCCCTTTTTCCCTTCCCTTTTTGGGCCAGCGGCCCTGCGGGCCAGCTGCCCCCCTGTCACAGGCACAGGTAAATTGTCGGTTAACCCGCAACACTCTGCTAAAGCAATCTGGCATCTTTCTCTTCTCACCCATTTCCTAATTCTACTGTAGAAATAGCTAATCAGTAATTACTTCCACAATGCTCAATAGTTGATGTAATGCCTATTTACCAGCCTAATACAACCAATCAGTTTGGCTATCATTTGCCTATTATGAGATAATCTCCTATTCACAATCATAACAATCAAACTTTAGTGAATCTTTGCTATTAATCACTGCTTTTAGCATGTAAACTCCAATTAAATACAAGAAAAATATAAAAGACAGTCAAGCTTTTATGATCAACATAAAATCTTCATGCTGACACAGATAAATAATAAATTCCTGATGTTAAAGAAAATTCAGAATACGTGTATGTATAGCTTTGAAAATCTGTAAAATTAAGATGTTAAAATTAAATGTTCCATAAAAAAATACCTGCAGCTATTCTCTAGAAGAAAAAAAGCAAAATGAGTCCAAGTAAAGGAATGAAGAGATAAAATGTGCTCAGAAGACACCTTCACAAACTAATGAGCTTTCATTAGACATTATTCAGTTCTCCATGCCCCTTAGACAGGCAAAACTCATTGATTCAACCATAATTCAGAGACAGAAATCAAATAATACAGTCTGCTTTAGGTTTAATAAAGTAGTTTTTCAATGCTACTCTTCCCAAAGAACACTCTCAAAAGAGAATCTTTCAAAAAAAGTCTATATTCCTCTTACTTTGGCAAGAGTTACCGTTTTCTAGTAGGAATTCTGTAGGAATAGGTGATAGGGAATCTTCAAATTTAAAGCCTAGGCCTCTACTAAATGAAGTACATAGGGATTTTATAATGATGGTATTTATGGAACTTGAGATATGAGTATTGATGTCTCTGAAAAATCCCACCTGCTAGTGATTTATTAAAGAGCACAGATTCAATATTGCATTTTGGTGCAAGTAGTACATTAAAAAAAAGGAGAAAGCAAAGAACTAAAAAACAAAACAAAAAAAAAAAAAAAAACCACAAAAAAACCCAACCCCTCAGAGGCTGTATATATTAAAAGCACACCAAATTTATATTGGATAAGGAAGAGATTCATAAATAAAGAAGAAAAGCAAGACTTCATCCTTCAGAGTGATGTTCAGACATTGCTAGTTAAACTCTAGAAACATTCAGAGTAGTAATAGTTCAAAAAATATGTAGTTTCATTAAAAATAAAGCACTTCCTCAGTTCTCAAATCTATCAAATATTAAAAAACTAACAGAAATCTTTTAATGCCTTGAGTTGGTATAGTTGAAATAAAACCTGCACTGTTCAGGATTTCTCAGAAATCCTAGTCATAAAACTAGTTTGCAAATAAACAAACAAACAAACATACCAGAAACAAGAAAATAATGGAGTTTGGTAGACTCTTTGCCCCTAACCCTCATTCCACACTCCAGCTCCCTCCCTCTCCCCATGTTCCTGATGATGCTCAGCAACCTTTCCCAGGCTGGGAAGGATGTGTGTTGTCAAAATGAATATACAGTATCAATGCTTCTGCTTGCCTCAAGCATATTCATTTGGTCTCTCCTGCAGCCTGTCCATATTAAAACCTACTGGAAGGTGTTTTTGACTTTTCACTCCTCTTTCAGTGCAATTTGAAACTGGCCAGCATTTTCAAAGGTTGCTAGTAAGTAAAAGAGTGATCAAGGTGAATAGCACTCAGACTTGCTTCCCCAGAAAACTGGGATAAAAATCTTTACATATGAACTACATGTTTAGAATAGCATAGACTTTCGTATGCTTTGAAATTAAAAGAATTAGTTTCAAAATTGTTAGTTCTTATGCAAGCAAAATAACTGCTTCCTGAGTTGCATGATTCAGTACATATTGTGACTACAAAAATTGAACCTTAGTTTCTTTTTTAGTTTTCTTCCAAACATAGGAATTTGTGATGTTATTACAATTCTTGGCTTTGTAAGCTTCATTGTGAGCCCTTGCACTGCACTTATCCCTTTATAATCTTCTTCATACTTCTAAGACTCTTCTAAAACTTATTTTCTCTGCTAGGACTAACAACTAACTTCCTAGTTTTGTTTTGTTTTGTTTGTTTTGTTTTTTTATTATTGCAATACTTCAGTACTGTTTCGGTGAGCTTTGGCTAAAAGGCTTTTTGATAGTGTGACACAGAGTTCTTTATGCTACTGAGATAAAATGCTACCCAGATAACTTCCTCTTAACTTTCACACTCAGTTAGAGATTAGAAATTCTACAGTCACAATAACACCATCTTCAAGTATTTTATTCTAACCTTACAATTTTACTTTTTTCCCTTCAGTTTAATGGGATACAAATTTATCTTTCTGATTTTGAATGTATGATCTAACTCAAGAGAACATAATACATATAAAACAAACACATCTTGTTGGTCAGATAAAATAAATAAAACAAACTCTCCTCTGGGTTTGTGTTTGGTTTCTTCTTGGTTGTAGTGTGGTGTTCTGTTGAGTTGTTTTAAAGAAAACAAAACAAAACATCCAAAAAAATCAAATCATGAACTTGATAACCTTAAAAGAATTCAGGACTGTAAATCACAGTCAAATTTAATTCTTATTCTACCAGAACTTGGTAGTACCCACTTCCATCTTGCTTATAGCACTTCAGCCCAATCACTTTTAGAGAAAAGACATTTTACATTAGGGCGCACAAAAACACAACTTATGAGTACCTCTGAGGACTACATACATTGATCTACAAAGAAATCCAGCTAAATACTTAATACACTCTCAGTCCTTCAAGATCCTGTGTTTTCATCACTACTTTAAGCAATACTGCATTGGCAGGGGTCAATATTTGAACATCTGCACCTTTTCTGCGATTCATGAAGCAGGCATCTATGCATCTAAATCAACCAAGAGTCTGGGACCAGTAAACACCATCAACAAGAAAACAGTATTAGATCCACTTAAACAAACAACATTCTCAGAGCAGAGCTCATGTGAATGTTTGCTGCTGATGCTGCTGCCCATTTTTAAAATAACTAGTGTAAGTAATCTATTGATTATTTATAAGCAGCTCTAAATGCAAAGTCTTCCCTGCTTGCAAAATGCAAATTAATTCTCCTCTTGAAGCTCCCTTCTTAGCTAGCACTGGTCAGAAGATTGTTAGTGTACAGATCTGCCATCTGCCTGCTGATGCTGGGTGCCTTCACCACACTAAAAGATGTGGAAGACACTAAGCAACAAGAGCGAGCTCAGACAGAAGAGAAGAGCTATGGATTCGTTTTCTTAGTCTGCATTCTGCTTAGAAATAGATACTGAATAAAATCACATAAAAAATCTGTATTTTTATTTTTTTCATTAAAAAAAAAAAACAAAAAAACAACAAAACTATATTGTGAGCTGGTCACCCTTAAGGAATTTTAAGAATGCAAATCAAAGTCTCATTTAGCTGTTTAGGATTCGCAGACAATCTCTGGAAACAAAAATGGATTTTATATGTTTCCCTCTCAATCTCTCACTCTCCTCGGCTCTGAATGTACCAGCAACTTTGAACACCACTAAAACCACTAGAAGCAAAAACTGTCTAGCACACACTGCATGAACAGGTAACTTGTTCAAGGTTGCAGATTTCACAGCAGACTTGAGCACTGAACGTTACACAAAGAATATCTTTTGGAACAAGCTTTAGAGAGAACAGGCTCTATAGAGGATACTTCATTTCTATCCTATCACAGAAAGAAAAACACACATCCTACACATATACACACATGCGTATTTCCCTCAGAAGCGTGACAAATTTAAGCAGCAAAAAAAAAGGTTCATTAGCTAACAGGCAAAAGAACAGAGAAATTCCACGGTTCTTATTACAGTAAATAGCAAACATTTAAAAAAACTAACCAAAACCTCAATGCAGATTTACTGCAATGCAGGCATTTTGGATACCACAAAAAAACACACCACAACACCTTTATCCTAACGGTAGAAAAAAATACTCAGCTAACTTCATCCCATAACTCTTAACAGTAGCTTTTGTTCATGCTGTGTATCAGCTGAGGATGTCTGAGAAGGTGGACAAAAGTCTCAGAGGCAGACAAAATTTTATTTCATTCACTCCTGTTTAGTTACTCCTATGATCCACTTTGCTGAAGTAAATGAGTCAGTCAATCTGGTGATTGCTTTAGACTGTAGCGATTTACAAGACAATGGACTCTGATTACCATTTGACTTAAATAGCTCTCCACACAGGACAACAGATTGCTGAGAAAAATTAATTCAACAATCAAGAGATTCAAACATTGACTCTTAGTAGACCATAAAATTCCAGCAACGCATTATAATATCCATGCAAATGAACTGCTGTTCCACTATGTATGTGAAATTCTCTGGCCAACCAAAACGAACTGTGTCTCAAGAGCCACGATACTCCCCTTTGAACTCAATTAATTTCAGAAAACTGAAGCTCACTGGTTTCATACTCGAAAGCTACTGGTGATATGAGTAACTATTTTGAATTACTATTTGCCCCTGAGCAGGCAAGGTAAACTGAGGAGTCAAGTCCTGTCCTAGCAGTTGCTGACAGAAGTTGCTGCAAACCGTGCTCGTCTGCGGGAACTCACAGCCAGCTGCTGCTCCATCAAAAGTATCATAAGATTACTCTCTTCTGGGCAATTTCAGACATTAATTCAAGTTTTATCCTAGGTAAGAAAAGATCTGAAACTTTGGTTCTAGTTCACTTGTACTTTTTCAAATGCATAAACAAACTTCAATATCTTTCATAACACAATTGCTAATAAGATTCAATTATTTCCCCTTTTCTGCTTTTTGCTGTACTACACTTTCAACCTGGCATTTTCACGATTGTGACTCCTTTCTCACAAAAGCACGAAGCAACTACCAGGAATTCTTCCATTTGCCTTTCTACTCAACGTACTATTAGTAATATTTGAACTTTTTGCAAAATTGCTCATTAAGACTTTTATAAGGAACATAAACAAGGAACATGAAAATGGGCAGCAAAGTTCCAAACAGGATAGACATTTTCAACAAACCGCTCATGTCTCAGCATCCATTCAAGATATTCTTTAACATGAAAAAAAAACAACCTTCAAACAACTACCCAGAGGTAGAGTAGCCATTTCTCAGCGTACAAAGGAAATGGAAGGAAAGAGCAAATAACATTTTTTTCATTTTGTTAAATGGTGCGGGCAATTCGTGACTCTTGACAGCATCTTTTGAAGTCAGTATTGATGTGCTAAATAGAGCAAAGAAGAAGCAAACAATCACGGTTCACTGAAATGGGGCTCTTTTCTTTCTGGGCCTAGTTTGAAAGAGATTAGAAGGGTGGGGAAGAGGGTGGAGGGGGAGGGGGCAGATGGGTGAGGTTTCTGTTGAACAGAAACCAAGCACCACAAAATAGTATAGCCTGAGAATCCCACACAGCACTAACGTAGTCTGGAATCCTTCAAGCCGTGCAGAATTTGTCTTCTATTTCAATGATTTCATTCAATCCTTAAAACAAGAGGTCCAATAAACGGGCACGGGTCTCCCATGGTGAAGGCCAGGGTCTTCTGGCATGCAACTGAAGCAAATGAAGCAACACTTCTAATTACACTATCAGCAACATCTAAAAGACAACCAGTGAAGTGAACTTCAGTGAAGATGCTGATAAAGTAGTGTGACATCACCAGGGATCACATCATATCAATCCTGTGTATCACAAAACCCTGTGGCACTATATGGCCTCTACTATATGGCCTTAAACACAGTTCAACTGAAAGAAGCAACATGTAAAAGTATTTTTCTTCTCTCTCCAAAGTACTGAGTGACACTCTAAATCGCTTACCAATAATTGTTTTGATGATCTGCACAGCTGTATATACTAAGGATGTAAATAAGACATGTACAAAGTAACTTCATTTACCTTACAATGATTTGACTTTTAAAGCTAATTCCATATGCTATGAAATTATAGCCAGCTCAAATTCCCTACAGCAGATTTGCAGGCAGGCTCCAGCATGCTTTCCATGTAAAAGGAATTTAGCATCCTCTCAGAAGTGCCCTGCTCCAAGATGCTATGCAAAACCTTCCCCAGAAACATGAAACAAACAGTATTCTGAACACTGCAGGAGTTCAGAATTCCCAGCATCCCTGACTGTTGTACTTTCCTGCAAGGAAAGGAGCCCTAGTTCCAGTGCACCATGGAAAATACAGTAAGTAATGCATCTTGGAGTTGGACAGATCAAAAAGCAGGAAAGGTGTACATTCATTCAATATGACTCTGAGAAAGGGGACTGAAGTAGCTGTTGTCAATTCTCAAACATTAAACAAAAGAAACATCCCGTTGCTTTCCATCTGATCAGAAGAGGCAAAGTTTCCACTCCACTGCGGCTAAGAGTATACAGCACAACTATCATTGTAGGTAACAATGGCTGTTTTATCATATACTGAGAACAGCACATTTGAAAAGCACAGCTGATGGCTCCAGAAATGCAACCCAGTCTGACAGGTTTCTTCTAAGTGGACTGCATTACTCTCTTTGCAACAAAGTAGGACTTGCAAAGAATGTGCCTAAATAGGAAAGTCGTTCTGTTGACAGAGGAGTGACTCTGAATGAACAATTCACACACTGAGAGGTAACAAACACACCAACAGCAACACATCCTCGTGAACTTCCAAGAGTCTCTGTGTCGCAGATTCACAATCTGGTGATAACTAAGAGCTTGATCCAAAGATAGCAGTGACTGCCACAAATTTCACAGTGTGAGAGTTGATGTGTACCAGAATTAGATACAAGATGCTCGCAAGCTTTACTGTGTCAGCAATACAGGGCTCCATGATCACACTGGAAGAAAGAGCAAAGATAGGTCTTCTAACAGATGATTTATCCTCAGTGCATTCATGCCTTATCCTTAGCAACAGTGACTTAAGAACCCTTCTAGATACTTCCAGATGGCACCTTGCAAAAAGACAGTTTGCCAGTTGTACATAGAGGGAGGAGGAAAAGGAAAATACAAAAGGGAAATTCAAAAGGTTAATTCTCTTTGTAGTTCTTTGATTTTAAATTGCTTTATATTTTACGTAATATGTCTTTTTATTCTACCTCTCTATCTAAAATGAAAGATGCATTTTCTTTGCTCTATGTCCATCTGTAGTTTCAGGTCAAACATTCTAACCTAAGTGCACATATTTATGCAACTGCATCCAGGCAGAGAAGCTCAAGGTAAATGTCTTTCTGGCTCTTAAGGCACTGCCAGTGCTTTATAATTAGAAACCTCTCAAACAATAGGACTCAGTACTTAAAGCAAGTAATTTTACTGCTGTTTTTCTTTCTTTACATCTAATGTAGAAATAATTATCCTTTCTACAATTCTCAAAGGTTTTTAAAGGTTGTTTAATTCACTCTGCAAAATGCTGAGATTGCTTTTGAAGATGAGGCATTCAGCATAACCCACAGCCGTTTGTTCTTTGTTCACTTTCTGAAGGTGTTTCTTACAGCTCTTTGTCCTCCATGACAGATCCTGACAGTTTTATAGGTAAAGGTAGCAAAGGGAAAGTTGCATCAGATCCAACAGCTGCACCGATAGTTGGCTGTACATATGCTTTCTGACAGCTAGTAGGGTTAGATTCAACACAGTTCCAAATGTTTTTATATTGCTGGCATTTTAGCATCCTCCTGGAACCAAAATTCATAGTTTGCCACTCTTTTCAGATGACAGCCTTGTAATTAATGGCTACTTTATTTTAAACCTATAATCTTGATGTTTCAGTCACCACTTGAGTATAAACAGTGATGATTAACAGTGAAGCATGAAGTGTCTCTGGGAGGTACCTGCTACACAGCACGTGAAGAACTATTTGCACAACTACCAGAACTAATTTGGAATTTACATGTTTATCTCCATTTTTAGCTCATTTTAAACAAATCAAAACTGTGGAAATATACATACAGATTTTTTCAGAAAATCTTTATAAACATTGCAATTAGCACACACATTTCCCCCTTCCCCAAGATATCAAGGGATAATCCTGATAATTTCTAATTGTCCCAGACAATTTTTCAAGTCTTTGAAAGCTGTTTGATTGAAGTATTAACTGCTGACATGAATGACTGTTCAGTCAATATTGCGGTAGAAGCAAGATATAAAACATCTCATAAAAAGCCATCTGTTTAGTGAAGTTATTCAGAGGAAAGATGCCATTTGCAAATTATGTGGGCATAATCCACCCCACCTGAATGATTTCTAAAAGCACTTTGCAGACTTGAAACATTCTGTATCAGGATATTTTCTCTCATTTAATCTGTAATATCTCTCCCTTGCCTTCTCTTTGCACTCTGTTCTCCCCCTAGATTCCTCCATTTAACAAACAACCCCTGTTTGGAGAGCCTCTCAATTGTGTGCCTAAAATTAACTTTATTTTCTATTATTTATAAAATTCCAACTTGAGTGGAGGAAAGATAAAAAGTAGGGACATACCTACAGAAAAAATAAGTATCACACTACAGTGATACTGAAACGTAAAGCACCCTTGTGTTAGAGACATACGATTCCAGTCCTGGAAAAGCTTCAATATAACACACTTATCTCCAAATGCTGTACTTTTTCTACCTCCAACCAAAATCCAGGTAAATCTTTGTCCCCTTCCCACTCCATTTGGTAATATTGATAGTTCTTATTTCTTGGTTGTTGGTTTTGTTTTTTTTTATATTTACATTCTGAGGTACACACATAGTGACGTGGAGATTCATTCTAAATTACAACAAATGCACATCTGTATCTACAGGCATAGCAGGTGTCTAACCTCTCATTTTGCTCAAGGCAACATGAGAGCTCATCCTACAACAGACACCTAAGACCCAGCCAGCATTCCTCAAGTTCCATGAATACAAACAACATTTATTATCACGTGAGTGTAGGTATGTGTATGTGGACACCACACTGAGATGTCTAATGCTCAAACAATTCCACCACCATGTCTGTTTAAAGTTACTCTAAAAGTCAAAACAAAACCTGAAAATCTTAAGACAGACAATGAAACTCAGGCAGGAGAAGTTCTGTGGAGGAAATCTATGGATATTTTGACCAGAAGAAGAAACTAACAAGAAGATGCATGGAACAATACTTCCATATAAGTGGAAGTGATGAATACAGACAAAATGCAGCTTAGTCCTACTTGCTTTATGTGCCAGGGATGTGCCATTCCTGTATTCTTTACTCATTTGCTGATTTACTTTTAAACCCAAGTCCGCAAATGTCTAGAGAGTTAGAGATGTGATCAGAAGCAAAATAACATTTTATCTAGGTGCATTAAAAAGAATAATAATAAAAATTATATGGTTGTTACCTTCTGAGTATACATTATATCCTCAAGTAGCAGGACAACCTTTCTTTTATCTCTTCTACCAATTTCTTTTAATTTGCCTTTTTAACACTTTAAAAGTCATATAATTAGGAGTAGACCAGAAGAATCTGCATGCATAAGCAGAAATTTTCCTACTCCTTTTCAGCATTTACCCACCATATCACACACACACACACACACACACAAACTAAATAAATCAGAAGAATATCACGTAATACTTAAGTGGTATAGAAAAGATGGAAGATGTTTAAAACTTACCCTATTGACATCACTGTTTCTTAAAATAATCTGAATTAGATTTTTCATAAATTCTTCCAGCTTCCTGAAACACTTCTTCAGAACATGATTAGATAATTTAGTGTCAGTTACTAATCTGATCAAAACACAAACTGCCTCAGTAAGAAAACTTGAAACTGGTAACTTAGGACTGTTGTAAAAAACAGTTAGACCATCAAGCAGCTGAGATATTGAACTGCATATAGTGAAAGAATCATTCTCGAGCTCTGTGAAGTCTGCTTGCAGCATTCCTCCTTCTGACAGCCTTCTTATTTCAAGCAGATGTTGAAAAAACTGCACTGGAACAGTCAAAGATTCCTCCTTGCTAGCACAGCAAAGATTCAATGGAGGAACTATTCCCAACAAACGTTTAGATGTGTCGACACTGTGCTCAAGTTCTTGGGTATCAGAAACTATTCCTAAAGATTCGAATGCATAGTCATTAGACACATCACATCCAGAGTCCTGTAACTGGCTTGAGTAACTCACAGGATTTATACGTTCCTCATCCAGAAGAGTTTCAGCAGAGGCACCAGGTTTTCCTGAAATACAAATGTGAAACTTACATTTACATGTAGTTGAAATATTAAAAACAAACAACCAAAAACAAACAAATAAACAAAACAAAGCTAAATTCTGTCTTCCTTTTGCTTCCATGCAAAAATCACATCATATGTGCTTGCTGCCCAAGAACTTCCCATGACTGACATTTAGCTGCTGCAGAAGGTGATGTTTCTCAAGTCAAAACCTTTAGGAACTAATATTTACTTGTGAACCAGACGTTTCATGCAGATAGTAGTATAAATTACAGTTCTGAGTTTGAGATTTCTGATGCATCTCAGGGTAACTGAAGTGGAAATGACATAGAAAATTTAAGCAGACAGATATCCATAACATATCTGATTCCCAGGAAAGAAAATACATTTAAATTTCTGCCTTCCAAAACATTTTTCACTACTTTTATTATCATGAATTCAGGGTGCTTTAAAAAATAGCAAGAACTTATGCTTGTAACTGCATTTAATAAGATTTTCTCCTTTACCCACAGTTTTTTGCACTAAGCCAGGTAAGGAATTCTAAGAGAGTCAAAGTTGAACAGAATACTACCCTTGAATGTCTTACTATTTATCAAAGAAAAATACTCCAAAACCTTAACTCTATTTTACACTATCTTCTTCAAAACACACAAACTCCATTTCAGATTGAAAGTAGGTAGCAGGTAAATAGGGGCCTTTCATGAAGATTAAGTATCCTAGGCTTTGGGGAATGTCAGAAGGACCAGTGGGACATGTTGACACTGCTATAGTTACAATACAGATGGGTATACATAAGGGAAAGGTAGCCAAAGAAACTGGTTTTGACTGACTGAGTGGAGGAGCTGGGTCAAAGCAACCTGAGGAAGACTTCTGACTTCATCCGAACAACCACAAGAGCGAGACCCCCACTATGGACTATGCACATGTCAGTAGAAGGGACAGCATGTAAATGAGTTCCCGGAAAAACAATGAATACGTTAATGATTTCTCAGAAATTTGATGAATATGTATATGCTTGCTCTATAACTTTCTAACACTCCTGTCTATCGGTGCACATGATAGGAGGAGTGATCCCCCATGTGCCCAGTGCTGAATAAACGTGTACCTGCTTTATAACCTAATTCTGGTTATAGAGTCTGATTCCACATGTCAAGATGGCATTTATTACATTTACACTCTAAGAAATCATTTTCCATACAGCAATGTACAATCTCTACCATTTTATTTCATCTTAGTAGTATGCAATTTGGTGCCTCAGGGCACAGGGACAGATGACACTCAGAGGCTCTCACTGTGCTACATCCTGCCTATGGCAAAAGATTACTGTTAAAACACGCAAGAGACATTAGAGCAGTGAAGTGGAAGAACAATGCACGTGATCATCTCAGTGATACAAGATAAAACTACAGCCCTATCTGCTCGACCTCTTGCTGTGCTCCATTTACTAAAGCACAGTCACACGCAGTCCACTCAATTTTACACTGTTTACATTTTCCACAAGTGATGCTGCACATTTCTGAGTCTGCATTCCCAAATGAATTTAAAAAAATATAGATGGTTTGGCAAGCACATAAGAAACACCATATTAACATGACACGTTTCAAAGCATCCATGACAAATTAACAAGCATTTTTAACAGTAAAAGCATCACACAACAGCAGTCTACAGTATTCTGTACGCTACTGAAAAACTATTGTTTCAAAGTTTCTAAAGACTTAATTAAATACACAATTTCAAATTGAATCCTGACCACTACTTCAGTCAATAAAAACATACTCTGGTACTGAGTTTCAATCTTAATAGCACTACTTTCGATTGGTAGAAAACTTGTGGGGTTTTTTCAGGGAATGAAGATCATTGAGTCCAACTGCCTGACCACTTCAGGCCTAATAAGAAAAGTTACAGCACATTATTGAGGGCATTGCCCAAATGTCTCATAAACACTGACAGGTCTGGGACAGCAACCGCCTCGCTCTTCCATATTCAACCACCTTCAGAGTTCAGAAGGTCTTCCCTATAACTAAGATGAACCTTTTTTTATATAAATGTATTTTAGTTTTATGTCCCTTTAACATTCAGACAAAGTCAAAACAGAACAGGAGTGGGTACCAACTGACTCACAATGAAAGGTCTAACTGCAGGGAAATCAACTGGCATTTCCAGAAGGTAGAAGTGGGGCCCAGCATTTCAGATATTATTAACAGTTTCCAGATGCCCTGCAAATCAAACTAACAAACAAGAAGAGCAAACTTGGCACGGTTTGAGTAACAAAAACAGGTATCAGACCTTCTTGTCTTCTCTCCCTATTGCTTTGAGCAAAAGATACTCCACAAAAAAACAACTCGAAAATTCTTTTTCCTGCCGCTAAAGAAGCTCTTCTAGGGAACCTATCTACTCCTAATGAGAATCACTAATGAATATTTTGTTCAGTTCTTAATCCTATGGGATAACAAGGAAATTGTTCATAGGGATGTAACTCCAGGAGTCCAAAGAAGCAAAGCACATAAGCATGTGAAAAAATATGTTCATTTTTTGACTATCATAAAGGAAAAAAAAAATAAAAAAAAATAAGGTGGAAGAAAGAGGAAGAAAGAAGGAAAAACTACAAAGAAAACAGTGATGCATAAATATCTGTAAGAACCAAACTAAAATCATCCCAAAAACAAAGATGTAGCACATACAACGAAATATTCCTACCAGCAGGAGACAATATTGCATTTATGCCTCAGTTCCTATTTACTGAAACAGGAAACTTCTCTGCTGTGATCAGCTTTCAGAAATCAGTGCTACAGTAAGCCCCCAGTTCAACTGAGAACAGAAAACACTTTAAAAATGTTCAGTGATTTATTTTTTCCAGTCACGTGGAAAGGAACGAGAAGCTATATTTAAAATATATAAATAAATTCCCCAACAGGAAATATGATTCATGATTTCCCTCAAAATGTCTAAACATCACTTATTTCTTGAAAGGAGGAAAACTAATCACCTTATGCTTACCTATCATTTAAATGTGAAAACAGTCTTGATGTTCACATCATGTAGTTAGCAAGTATAAAAAAAAGGAATGGTATTAAGCCTGTCTCACAGTACTAACAGTCTTTCAATGGTAATTTCAAGAAAATGTGTCTATAAAAATACTAAAGAAATAAAAAATACCCAGCATTATACACTAATCACAAAATTTTATGATGCCTTTATATATAGGTGATGAAATATTTGTTCATGAATAATTTTATAGTCTCCTTATAAATGTCACATCATACTAGTGAAATATTTACATTTTCAATTGCTGTTTAGGACTTCAGCTCCTCTGCACATTATAATCCTGATCTGGCAACCACAATTGTGTACTCACCAGATAAACCAAGGTGCAAACACAATAAAAGCCCTGGGGTGCAAAGGTTGAAGAACTGGCACCCTTCTACATATATCTACCACTGTGGAAACCATCTGATGTGAAAATCAGCAGTTGTTCAAGGAACAAGGGTTTGCCTTCTATACTGTGAACAGTATGTAAGTAAGGTTGAAGGAACCCTGTGAAATATATTATAACTCAAATGCAGATATTGCTCCTAGGCCACAGGGACATAGTGGCTTTATCACGGAAGTTTGATGTCAACGAGTCTCATGGTCAGAGAAAGTGGAGTTTTCAGCTACTCTTGAGGAATAAGAATCCACCCTACACCTGAAACAAATTCTGACACGTCAGAATAGTTACCTGGACGCAGATATCATGACTCAGTTAATGGACATAAAAGAGAGATCAGTTGCAGGAAAACCATTTGTTGGCAGAGTGCTTGCAGCCAGCAATGCTGTCATAAAGATTCTTAGAGCTCAGAAGAGACAAAGGAATGTTCATAGTCCTTCCTACCCAATGGTAATTACGAAAGGCAGAATTTGTAATTGTCATGGTTTTGTAATGTTGCTGTCAATATTCCACATCATAACATCATGTGCAGCATGGATTATTAAAAAGTTCATACTCCAGTTCCATAGAATAACAACGTCCCAGATACTCAGCTCTCAGCAGAAAACTACGTATCCCAGAGGACCTCGTGATCAGGGATAAGTCATGGGAGGAGGACACATATAATCTCGCTCCCAGGCTAGAGCTCTCTCTCTCAGACTCTCAGAGAGTGGGAAGCATTCCAGCCGTGTCGCCTAGAGTTCACAGTATGCCTCTTGGTTTTTGGGAACTCACTCTCTCTGTTTTGTTCAATTTATTAGCCTCGATCATATTGTATTATATTGTGTTATCTTGTATTCTGATATCATATTTAGTAAAATAGGTTTTCCTCCTTAGATTGTCACCACTGTTCTCTTTAACCATTCCCCTTTTCCCTTCCTTTTCGGGCCGGAGGCCCTTTGGGGCAGCTGCCCCCTGTCACGGGCACAGGTAGATCTAGGTAACCTGTGACAGTAATATAAGAATGATGATGGAAGACATTCTCTCACAGGGCAGGCTTGAAGGTGGCAGATGTAAGAAAAATGAAAATAAACACTGGAAATCTGCAAATTAAAAAAATAGTATCTTAACACAAAGCTCACTTGAAACTCAATGTGCACAGTTATACTTAAGCAAAAAATAAAATTAGACTAATCTCTAATATCTTTTTTTTGTATTGTCCTATTCCCTTCCTTCAAAAAATAAAATATTTTTGTGGTTGCAATGCTGCCTGCTTGCGTTAGTACTGCTGGTGTCAGTACACTGATGTCAACTGACTGTTCATTACTGCAGTACTGTTTACATTAGAGGAAGTGCTGACATAGTGCTTCGGTAGACTGGGCTTCCCTCATGGATCTGTATGGACAGAAGGCCACCTTTTTTGCAGGGGAGGAAAGAAAAAAATCTCCTTATGTAGAAATACCACATCCCCAAACATGAGACAAAAGGCAATATATATTTTTTTCCATAGCAACATCAAATTAAGCACTGACTTCTGCCCAACAGGGAATCTTCTCACATTAGAAGAAGTAATTTAGGGAAAGAAGCCAATGATGCTCCACTGAAGAGAAACATTTCTTTCCAAGATTGCAGATATATTCACTGATAAACCTGCAAATGATTTGGTCTGACCTTTCCGAATTATCCTAATTGTCTTCTCTCTAGAAAAGAGATGGGGGGAAAAAAAAGCAAAAAACATTATGTTCTCCCACTGCTCCTGTTAACGTAACCAGGAAGGGAAACACCACAAGCTGCTATTTAAGTCATAGTGAATTTTCACCTTTCCAGAGGTTTCTGTCAAATTATTCAGAAAATATTTCCACTGGCTAGCAGTCTTCCTATTTGAAGCAGAGCAGGACTTCTCCGACTCTCTCCTCTGCTTCCAGAGGAAAAGCTGGGGCTTTAAGTTGAGCACCCAGAGGCTCTGCCACCGTCTGCTAGGCAAGAAATACCCAATCCATGACTTACAGGGAAGCAGAAAGGGAAGATACAGCAGAACTCTGTCTCAAAACAAGCATACTTACATGGAGTTTGGTAAAGTTTATCAGTTTTTACTTCAGATCTAGTTCGTTCTAATTCTATATGCTTCTGCTTTTGCAGAAATTCTTAACTTACAGCAAGAAGAAAGGAGACTGAAGCATCTTCATTCATACTAACCTACAAAGAAAACTGCTTCCTTTTTCCACAGGTACAGCTAAATACCTCAAGAAACACCATAAGTTAAAAAGTTAAAGCAAGGGATACAAAAAGTTTTTTGTCTCTATTTCTTATTCCCAGAAAAGGTAAAAGCTACTGCAAAAGTCTTGGCACAATAAGCAGAATTCAGGGGACAAAATCCTGAAAAGTCAAATACAGCCTCAGGATGCAGCTGAAAAAAACAGTCATGTTACTCACATACAGTGAATCAGAGTTCAGTTTCTACCTTCATACACAGGCACACCATGGAAAAATGTGCTGGTAACCACATACTACTGTTGAAGTTAGAAACACAGGATGGGAGATGAAGACCTGCTATAGGTGACACAAGAAAGAATTAGCAAAGTAATACTAAAAAAAATAGAGGCCAAAAAACCCTGATTATTAATTTTTATTAGAGAAGCAACCAGTTCAGAAAATTCCTGTCCCCTGCACAAGAAGGGAATAATATAAACCAAGATTGATGGCGAAGATAAGGAAAACAGAAGATGTGCAAAAGTTTTGCTAATATACCTCGGATAACTAACTTAGAATCTGTCAAGCCTATCAGCCTAAAACAATCAAAACAACATATCTATCTCATCTAAATTGTCATTCCCCAAATATTTACTGAGCAAAAAAGGGCTGAGTATTCCATTAATGCCTTCTGGACTTGCAGTAACAGCTGATGCTTTTCTAGATCTCTTCAGCAGAGCTGCCAAGAAACAATGCGATTGTTGATTTGATGAATTGATCATGGTTAAGGAATTTTGCTTCAGATGACAGGTGCTTCAAACTGAATAAATCAATCAATACTTTGTAAGACCTTTTGTCTTTTCATGCAGCTCCAAAGCAAAGAGACAACAGTATGCTCAAATGTTTTGTTCCTATTCTTCAGTAGTGCCTCCTTCTCGATATCAAATTTCAATCTAAATCAAATGAAAGGCAATAACCTTTTTTTTCTTTCAAACCAACAGGCACAGCTGTAAGGACAATACCAGCAAGGTGAAAAATAATGAACAATTACAAAGAATCACAGAATAGTTCAGGTTGGAAGAAAATTCAGGAGGTCATTTAATCCAATGCTCTTGAGCTTCTTGCCCCAGGCCCCCGTCCACGTGACTTTTGGACATCTCCAAGCAGGAGACCCCACAAATACTCAGGGCAACCTGTGCCTGTGCTCCATCACCAGCACAACACAGAAGTGCTTCCTGGTCTTGTGGTCTAACTCAGCAGGTGGCTGAGTGCCACACAGTTGTTTACTCACTTCCCCTGGCTTCCTTGTGGAAGATAATTGAGAAGAAAAAAAAAAAGAAAGAAAGATAAAAAAGAAAAATAAAGTAAAACTCATGAGTTGAGATCAAACTATTTATTTACAAACCCAGAGAAAAGGAAAATGATAATATTTATAACTATATGTGTGTGTTATCAACATTGTTTTTCTTCTGGAACTGAAACATAGCATATTACCAGATACTCTGACAATAAATAAATAAATAAATAAATAAATTAAAAAAAAATAAAAAAAAAAAAAAAATCCATCCTAGTTGAAACTAAGACACATTTAGAAGGAACCTCCTTTATTCCAGTTTATATCTATTACCGCTTGACCCGGCACTGTGCACCACTGAAAATAGCCTGTCCTTGTTCTTTTTACACCCTCCTTTCAGATGCCTCTGTACATTGATGATACTCTCCCTCCAGGCTGAGCAGCTCTCTCAGCCTCTGCCTATAGGTGAGATGCTCTGGTTCCTTCATCATCCTGGTAGCCTTCTGTTGGACTCACTCCTGTCTATGACCCTCTTGTACTGCAGAGCCCAGATCTGGACTCAGCACTTGAGATACGGTGTCAGCAGTACTAAACGGAGAGGAAGGATCACTTCCCTGTCAATACTTGGTCTAATGTAGCCCAGAACACTATTAACTTTCTTCGCAGCAAGGGCTTATTGCTGGCTGACATTCAATCTGGAGTTCACCAGGAAACCCAGGTCCTTTTTGCCAGGCTGCTTTCCAGCTGAGTGGCTCCCAGAATGTCCAGGTACCTGGAATTGTTTCTCCCAAAGTGCAGGACTTAGCACTTCTTGTTGGACTGCATAAGGTTCCATTAGTCCAGCCTATCATAGTCTCTCCACAAAAAGATTTGCTTCTTGGATGGCTGACATACAGACAAGGTACCACCATATGAAAGGGATACCAAAGTCCTTGCATTCAGAACGACAACTGCACATGAAGCAAACAAAGTTTCCACACAGCGTCAGTGAACGTATACTACAGCAGCTCCATAAACAGCACATTAAAATATAACAACTCATACTGCAAAACAAATTAGTTACCTAAGTCACATTTCTCACCTTCAGCAAAGATACTCACACTTGTTAGGGTCTCCAGCAAGGTTGGATAAAAACAATTCAGATAATATGGCTTCAAAAATAGGTATTTTTTGCTACAACACCACAGTTTCAAAGAGCTCACAAGTTTCCCCACAAGAAGGATATGAAATTCCATAGGCCATCTCTAATAATTCCTGAAGCCTTTGAAAAATCTATTATTGTTATTATTACTCAGAACAGAGAGCAGGGAAGATTCAGCTGCAAGGTGAACCTTGGCTGAAAGACAAACTCTTTAGCTCACAATTGGCAGCAGAAGACAAACAGTATCTGGTGCTTACTGTGCAAGTTTTTCTGGTGACAGATTTTGTGAAACTCTGTTATTTTTGTATTAATAGAATTGTTAAACAGAACACAAGAGAGCCAAGGAAAAGCTGAGTGTTTGAATTCTTCTAAAAGGTTGCACTGTCTTAGGCAGAAAGCCAACCACAAATACATGGCTGTAGAAACAAATGGAGGCAGAAGAAAATCCATGGTATCCAGACACCTGGCCCTAGGAACAATCCCATCTACTCACAGCCCCAAGGAGAACTTCTCTGGTACATCAGGTAGAAAAATTAATGTCTATACAGTAACCTTCAGGCAAATAGGATGGAGCCCCATTTATACTGCTTTCTTTCCAAAATGCAGTCAAGCTCCTTGTGTCTTTCTATCTCAGCACTAAGCACCTTCTGGTTTTAACCCAAAGAACTTAAACACCTCAAGACAAGCACAACAGAGAAGAATTTTAATTTTCCAGAGCAGAAAATTTCAGTAGTACAGCGTCCCTTATTTCAGGCAGGTTTTGCCTCTACAACCATCTTCCTTTAAACTGCAGTCTTAGGTGTTCTGCTCTTAATACAAATCAACTAGAGCAACAGCAGAGTGAACAGAACTTACCAACTGGTACCCCATCAGATATCAGTAATGATCTTTCTTTACTCAGAAGTAACAGACTGAGCACGTCTCCAGTTTAACGGTAACTGTGAATGCTCACTCAGCAGTTACATATCCGATGAAGAATATCTTCCAAGAGAACAGATGGCTCAAATTTCATTATCAGAAAAATTTACATGCCCTACTAATGTTGGGGAGAGGAGGGAGAGAGGGGGAAGAGTCAATCAGTCAAAAGAAACACCATAAAAGACAAACATCAAAGTTAGACTCCAAGAGCTGGGTACTTTTAACATTAAGGAAAGCCCTTCTGAAGAAACGTGAATGTCCTACTCATCTTGGACAGAAAGTGAGGTAGGAGGGGCTGATGTGAACAACAATAAATATTTAAAATGTCAAAATGTTTTCTAGCTAAAAGGTTTATCAGCAGTGCAAACTGATTTAATCTGTAGTCTACTGACACGTTCTGCTGATCTCACATCTTGTAACCACAACTAATCTTCAGGTTTGGAATAAGTTACAGAAAAGAGGCATACAAAGAATAACTATATATGAATAGTTAGTAAATCACTTTTCTAGAGAGAAAGGTCTAGTGATAAAAAAAGAAGTAGTAAAATTTCTAAATCTTATACATTACTCCTCCCAATTAAATTTATAATCTAGAACTCTTTTCAATCTTTTCACAAGGCAATAAAGAGGGCACAGTTTCAGTATAAAAGCATTCCAGTACCACAGAATTACAGAATAGTTTGGGCTGGGAGGGACCTCGAAGATTATCTTGTTCAAAACCCCTTCTGTCAGCAGGGTTGCCAACAACTGGATCAGGCTGCCTGAGACTCCATCCAACCTGGCCTTGAACACCTCCAGGGATGGGGCATCCACAGCTTTTCTGGGCAACCAGTGTCAATGCCTCACTATCCACTAAATAAAAATGTTCTAACACCTAATCTAAATCTCTTCTCCTTTAGCAGAAAACCATTCTTCCTTACTCTACCGCTATTAGCCCATGTAAGAAATAAATAAACAAACAATAGAAACAGAAGGAAGACTGATTTAAGTTCCCTTTAAGTACTGGAAGGTACACTTCAAACTCCAGTATTCACATACAAGAAACAGAGCAGGCAATATGAAAGCTATTTTATTTCTTGCTACTGCAGCATGGTGGATTGTCACAAACAATTTCAGAAACTTACCATTTTCCAAGCAGACTCTCTGACAGACCTTGTTCAAAAGAAGCTCCTGACGTAATCTAAAAACTTCAGCTTCTAGTGCTGTAACTTTTGATTTGTAGTCAAAATCTTGCTCAGATACAATTTTGGCAAGGTGCTCGGTGTATTCTTTGCAGCTCTTCCCTGGTGGTTTGGAGCGGATAATGGCAAAAGCCAGCGCCAGTTTCGATATTTTCAAATACCAGATTTGATTTTCTCTTCTGCCTTTGACTTCTATAACAAACAAACAAAACAAAACCTTCACCATAATTTTATTAAAGCAAATTGTGCACGCTTTCCTTACCTTTGAAAACCTTTTAACAGTGAGACCAATTATCTTATTTCTTCCACAATCCAAAAAATCAAGGACAACAGAAAAAATATAAGTAGCTATCCACAATGTGAGAGTAAAACATACATGAGCTGTGCTTCAGTACTAACAACAAGCATAGGGCTTGATAACAGTTACAGAAAACAGTTTGAACTAGCTTATACTACAACATTAAATAGCAGTGTTATCTCAACTAAAACAGAAGTGAAAATGCTAAAATTCCTAAGAGAAAAAATAAAAGAAGAAAAATCACTGAAACCCAATGGCTGAAGAATGGGGTTATATTAGTTTAAACCCAACACATGATTTCTTGATCAAAAAGTCTCAATTCAAAAAATACAAACACCTGAGAATACTGCTAGCCTCCAGTTTTGGATACCTGGTACTGCTGTACTTTGGTTTTAAGTCCTCATCATAACACACCTGCAGAAAGGTCTTTCCAGAGATACTGCTAACAAAATGCAGACTCAGCCTCAAGTAAAGGTGTCTTTTCTTCAATTATTGTCATCAACAACATTAAAGTTAATCCTTTCAAGTCAAAATAAGAATTCACATGTTCACACACAACTTAGACAAATTCGCTGATTGCCTCCTTGAAAAAAGTATCACTTTCAGCATTAAAAAATAATGATGTTTTTCTCCTAGCCTAACACTAAAAAATTCTCCGTCATCCTAGTTTTTAAAATCTTTTTATCCAAGAAACTACAAATTCAGCACTACAAAAGTTGTGTTGAACATCTGTGAAACAGTAACAGCACAGAATTCAGTGAGGCATTTTGTGCCATCCTTCCACCAGCTCACCTGATATCACTAAGCTGATGCCTCCTCAACTTTAGACAGTAAGTCATCTAACGTGATGTATTTATGCATCCAGCAGAGGCATTTAGAAAAAGAGATGCCTTTTAAACATTTTTTCCACCTTCCTACTGCCACTGAAACACATGAAGAATTCCTGTATATTCTTTGCATGCCATCCATTCAGATACACACCAGTCACATCCTGAAGCATGAGCACAAAGGGCAGAAGGACAGGAATTCCTTGGGATCCATCTAGAGCCATGCTCTAATTAGTGTCCTCCACCTGAACTATTAGATTCCTGCTCTACCCATGCAAAAACAATTAGTCAAATCATAAATTGTTGATGACAGAGCAAGACCTTCGAAACTAACTTATACTATATATACCATTAGATATCTATATCATTAAATATATAAACAGAATTTTTGCATACCTTCTGCCTTGTAAAATACATTTCAATATCACTTCTTCGTACACAGTTAAGAATTCCACAGAAAAAGCATAAGTTACTCCCTCCCCAAAAAGAATCCACACTGCTGTAGGACAATAAACTCCTGTAAGACTCTTTTGCCTACTACATCAAAGGAAATATTTTGCAAACACAGAACCATGCCAGTAATTGAGCTACCATCAAAGCTGTGCATAAAATGAAATACACAGAATCACACAGAAAGAAGAGTTATGTAGTAACTTTTAAGGATCAAAGATCTTTGGCTTTGAACTTGAAATACGCTCCCCAGATTCTTATCTTCTTAAACGTAAGTTTCACCCAGGTATCACTCAAGCCACACATCAAGCTCCATTCTTACAAAGTTTATCTGCAGAGCTACAGATTAAGGCAGACAGAAATTCTTACAAGTGGATTTTATTGCTGCTTTCTCATTTTGAGTTCTCTGGGGAACTCTTTGCAAAATCTTTCTGATTCACCTGCTTTTATAAAAGGGAAAGGTAATAGCAGCTTTCTGGTTTGTAATATGTTCTGTCAGTACAAGCATTTTCTCACAAATTACATTCAAGAAAGCTGCAAGAAGGTATGGGGCAGGAAACAGTGCTTTGTGACTGTCCACATGCTATTTATCATTACAGAAGCAACATCAATACCTTTCCCCTATCATGCTCTTTATTTCCAGTCAAACAACAAAGAATCAGTCGGCTGTTTGACCACTGATGCTTTATGATCCTGCATTTCATACGCCTTGGTCCATACCTCTTCATTAGCAAAGTAAATAATTAAATCAATAAATCCGTACATCCTCTGAAAATCCACTACTGATAGAACATGTCTACATTACCGAAAGTCCAAGAAATTAGGAAGTTCTTTCTGAATATTCCAAGCTCTCAGCCCTTGTAATTGAGCAGTAAATAAATAAATAAATCACATTCTAGCTCTGCTTTAAAACCCAGCTACCAAAACATTTAACG
Organism: Excalfactoria chinensis; assembly: GCF_039878825.1. NCBI lineage: Eukaryota > Metazoa > Chordata > Aves > Galliformes > Phasianidae > Excalfactoria > Excalfactoria chinensis. The sequence goes on along the minus strand of NC_092827.1, from coordinate 29,289,324 downwards.
TCAATCCACGTCAATCCTCGCAACACAGAATTAAGCAATGAAATTTGGATTTGAACAGGCTTCTTCCTCTTTAAATTTCTCTACAGACTTCTACGGTAGCAGTTCTTACTCTGGGTAAAGGAAATTACTTTTGTGCAAAAAACCCTCATAGAGCTGCTGCTCAAAAAAACAACAACAAAAAAGAACAACCAAACAACAACAAAAACCCCACAAAACAGGCCTGTTTTTGAAGTTGGTTTTCTTTAGAAACATGACAAAAAAAGCAACATTTGGAGAAATAATTCTACTGGAATCTTGAAACCAAATAATTCATGGCTAATGTTGATGAGTATTTTTGGAAACAATGAATTTTATAAAGATCTCACAGAGAATAAACAGCTCGTTTATCTCCTTTCTTTTGTTCTTCCTATCACCATCTCACTCTCCTTTTACGAAGAGATGTTTTGCAGGACAAAAAGCAGGAAGTGCAGGAATCGATTCAAGTTTCCCACACCTCCCTAAATGGAAGGCTGTTCTCTCACAAACCACTGTATAAAAAAACCCCAGAAAATTACACACTGGATGCTGCTGCTAGAGATTTGCCAACTGTGCATTAGCAAAACTTGCAAGGCAAGCTGTTGCTTTCAGGAAGTATCATACCAAAGACAAGCAACTGTGAATGCATTCCACTAAAAGCATACTGGCAGCTACAGCGATATCAACAATATTTTTGCTCACATCAGCATAGAAATGACACTACAGACTAAGGTAGAAAAAGGTTAAGAACTAAACCAGAAATTTTGTTAGACTGGAAAATACAAGACAAGACCATGACAAGAGCAGAAAGAAGTCATCAAGCTAATCATGGCTCCTAATGTCAAAATATATCAATGGGAACAGAAAGAATAATCTTTCAGGAAAACACATCTGGTACCAAAGTTATAGTAAGAATAACAACCTATAAATCTCTGTTTTCATTCAGTGCTAAGGAGGGAATCTCTGGCCCTCTTGGCAGCCCAGCTAGAAGTAGTGCCCTTATTGGGACATGGACTGATGACAAGTTTTGTATGCAAAGCCTCAAACCACAAACCGAGTGCAGAGGACAGGATCAGCTAAAACAGACGTCAAACAGAACTGGTGTCTCCAGATTCCTGACGCAAAGAAGGAAACCTAACTCCAGCCCTCTTGCTCTCAAACCCTACTAAAGTAGGTCTTAGCTGTGGAAGACCACTGAGTAACCATTCAGATGCTGAAAGAAGTACAAAAGAAATTACAGAAATCATTAATTCATAGTGTGGCTTGGGTTGGAAGGTACCCCAAGGAACATCAAGTTTCAGCTCCCCAGCCAAAGGCAGGGTTGCCAGCCACTAAATCAAGTACTAGAGCGGACTGCCCAGGACCCCATCCAACCTGTCCTTAAACACCTTCATGGACAGACTGCCCACAGCCTCTCTGGGCAATCAGTTTCAGCACCTCTCTCAGTAAAAACTACCCCTTGACATCTAATCTATATCTCCTCTCCTTTAGTTTAAAACCATTCCCCCTTGTTCTATCCCTATCTGCTCATACAAAAAATCGCTTCCCCTCATGTTTATAAACTCCCTTCAGATATCAGAAGACCACAATGAGGTGTCCTTGCAGCCTTCCCTTCTCCAGACTGAACAAGACTAGTTCCTTCAGCCTGCCTTCACAGGAGAGATGTTCCAGCCCTTGCATCACCTCTGTGGCCCATCTCTGCACCCCCTACAAAAACTTCTCATCTTTTCTTTGTTGGAGCCCTAGACCTGGACACTGTATTCCAGCACTGGACTCCTTGAACTCCTGCAGCTTGGGCATATGCCCTGGGGAGTCTGTTCCAGTGCCCAAGCACTCTCTGGTGAAGAATTTTTTCCTAATTCCCTACCTGACCCTCCCCTGAAGTAGTTCCATGCCATTCTCTCAGGTAAAAAAGGTAAGTAGGAAAGCAGAAATAATCAGGCTAAATCGGAGTCATGAACACCACCTTTCTACACTGATTTGCTGGTTCTGCAGCTGCATTTGATGCAGCAGTTCATATTGCATCCCTGGGTACAGAAAGATACTTTTCCAGCAAATCTCACCTCAGTTTTGAGGCTGCCCCACAACATGTAAACAGGAAGAAATATCCAAAACTAAGAAAAAACAAAACAAAACTATTCTCAGATAATCATCTTTAAAGTTTGCTTTATTCTCAGTTGGAAATTTCATATACATAGCACTACTCAAAATATCAAAGACTTCACATTATTGTTAAAAAAATATGAAAACAAGCATTGGAGTTATGGAGGTCTCTTGGTGAAGAACCTTTACCTAAAATCCATCCTGAACCTCAATTAGCTCAGAAAGGGTTAAACTTAAAGTCAGCCATCAGATCAAAATGGACTGCTCGATAAGGAGAAAAACAGAAGTAAAAGAAACCAAAAAACTCTCGCCTTAACATTGACCTTGGGATGGGCCAAGCATTCCCTAGGCAGTTTTGGGTACCCCTATCAGGCTCTTATCACAGAAAGCGCCTGCATAGCCCAGACACTGAGGGATTAAGCTAATCAGTTCACCCAGGCAAAGCCTCTGCTCAAGAACTTTTAAGAAGTCCTTCAGGAAGTGTTTGTGGGTAAGGGAGGTGAATTTTAAATAATTCATCTTTCTGTACCCTACTCATAAATTTTCAACTGACCTTGAAGACGTGGAAACCACAATGATAGGAGGGAAGATGGTGAGATCAGTGGTCTTTGTAAAAAAGGGAAATACCGAGACTTTGAAAATAAAACCAAAACCTGAACTTATTTGAAATAATCAAGTCTTTGAAGAACTGCTTGCTGTTACAGGACAGCATACCTTGGGTATCAACCCTAAGTTCACACACGTAACTCACATCTAACAATAGAAGAAACTTCAAATGTCATTGACAAAAACCTTACTGTTTAGAGGACATCAAATTCTTGTTCAGATCGTTATTACCTAAGATTGAAAACTTCAAGAATTTATGCAGTACCACACAAAATAGACTATAATGCAGTTAACTTTCAGAGAATCAAAGGGCTCTGTTCTCCTTATACTTGACATAGACGGTTACAAACTACAGGACTTACAAGGGCAGCATTAAATTGCTGTCATCACTGCTACGCAGCTGAAAGTTATCTAACAGTCCTACACAACATCACGCTATAAACATTAAAAAAGTTTATGCTCCAAATTAAGTGTATGGTCTGGCACTAATGGTACAAACATAATAGGAAAAACAGTTTTGTCTGCACAGTTTTCACTTTAACAGGTTTGTCAATTACACGCTGCGGATAAAGGTGAAAAATCACCCATATCTGCATGATCTCATGCATTACATGATGGCAACCAAGTTACTGACCTGTTATAAAGGAATACAAAATAGGTCACGAAACGATGCATGTGCTTTAGCAGAACTGAGCTAAGCTGCAGACACATATGGCTATAACATTAAGCAACAATAAAATAAACTTGATTTAATTAGTATGCCTAACATAATGCTGTCTTTTATGTACATAATAAATAATGATAATGGGACAGCTGTATAATCAAGATGAACTAAAGTATGCCTTGTGTTCCAATTAAGCAGCTTTTATTGTAAAATTTGTAAAATGTTTATTAAACCAAAGCTGCTTGGCAGTGCGTCATCTTTAAACAAAGATACATAATGTGTACATACTTAGTGAAACATTCAGTTTCACCACCACTAGTCTAAACAATACCTCCAGCATTCCCTTTTTCAAAACCTCCTTGCTCAAAAAAGAACTCAAGATGTTAAAAAGACACTGAAACTAAAAAAAAAAATCCCAACATTTTAAATATGTCAAAAGCAGAAAGAAACTGGGTTTAAATGAATCATGAAATTTATTTCTTACGAACCATTTAACTGTTAAATCAGTTGGGCCTCTGAAATGAAGTCAGACAAATTCTATAAACAATAATTAAAGAGATTCTTAGCATTCACCAACTATAAAAACTATAGACTATATAAACTACTGCCTAGCACTAAGTACGTAAGCAAATATAATCCTCTCTGGGTTTCAGTGAGACTAAGAGGCAGGATTTATCTCTCCTCCCTGTGGAAATCTACAGAGTAGAAGGCTTTAGCTGAGCTAACTGTCTAGACTTCCTTTAAGATCGATGGGCAGAAACGGATTTCTAAAGTCAACAATAAATGAAGTGATTCGTACATCTACCATGTGATTAAGTAAGTCACTGTTCCCCTCCCTGGACTACAGAAGGAGTTCAGATGACTAGATGTGATGCACAAACACATCTAGGGAACAGCAAACTTCAAAGAGATGAGCGCACTACAAGCAGTTAAAGCTCAGATCTTCAAAAAAACTGCCTAACCAAACGGGGAAAAACGAGCTAAAATTAGCACTTATAATAAGAAGTTTGCAATCCTAGGTCTTCTGAATATCTCTGAAGAAATTAACACCACACAAAAATGATAGGGAAAAAACTGACAACAGCCTTGTGAACACTTAATAGCATTCGTGCACAGAAAACTTTGCATACATGTGCTAAGTAAGACAAGTGAAGCATCAAGCACATCCAGAATTAAATGCACATAAACCAACCCGTTTAGCCCTTCACAATGTTACTGTATGTTAGAGTTCAGTAAGATCACATGAAGAAATGGTACTTTATTTCCTCCCATTTGAAAAATGTGCAAACTCCCATCTTTAGCTACCAAAGAAAACCACTTTCTCAGCAACAAGAATAGCAATACTGCCATATCTATATTACATGTTTAGCTCTCTGCAAGTTTGGGCTGTTCTGACATTTGGCTTTCTGAATAGAATCAGCAGACAGGGTCGGTTCTCTTAAAACCTTTCCTCCCCCAACATGCTGCTGTAGTGACACTTCTATAAGAGAAAAACCATATCAGATTTTACAAAGAAGTATTCTAAATCACTCAGAAGTTCAATCCTGTCACTCTTATTAAAGAAACATTACAAAGGATTGATAGCAAGGACAGCATACGAAATACAGAAGGCTTAAAGAGATAAAAGGATTCTGCTTTTGTTCTATTCCCATCAGAATAGGCCAAGTAAGAAAACGTGACATAAGCAAGAGATTTCTGATTGCTTTAAATTATGTATACATTCTAAATACGAGCAGAAAATTGTTCTTGCACTGGTTTTACTTTTCAGATTTGTATGTTTGTTTTTGCTGTGTCACTTACAACGTTATCTAGTCATTGTGCCACATTGTACCGCATTTTTCAGGGGTGGACACAAAAGGGAATTTATTCTATGAAGCCTGCTGCTCAGAAACTAAAGTGTAATTCAACGTTGCACATTTTTCTGTACTTACATTGGCACAGATGTTTCCTTTCTAAAACACAGCTGTAATCAAATCAATTGGATGTAACCCCACTTGCCTTGAAAATTAAGGATATGCTTTTCATTACAGATTTACAAGTGGAAGTCAGATCTTCAGTCAATTACAAACATTCACATGTGCCAACAACATTCAGTTACACTAAGTATAAATCCACAATTGGCATCCTGGACTCTGAATCATAATCTCAGGCTGACAAAAAGAGGCAACAATAGTCTATAAGATTATACAGAGATTATATTGCACCTTTCCTCTTCCCATTGAATATATGGGAAGATTTTCATCATACTTCTCAATTTTTATCCAAGGAGTCCCATTCTCATACAAGTTCTTAAACCTTTCACATCAGTACTTCTCAGAGCAGAAGTTTCCTTCAGATAAATTACAAGAAAGCTTGGCTTTCCTACACAAATTTATACTGGAAGAATGAAAGGTGAGATGGCCCAGAGGTAACGTTCTTGAGATGAGGCACAGAAATAGATTCCTAGAAGCCTACTGAAAAGCATACAGTAAAAGACCAAAGTTTTACTACACTGTCAATACTAACCTAACTAAAACCACAATGAAGCATTTTGAGTAATAATTTATGAAGCACTGAAAGACAGTGAACTAAGAAAGTGACGTGCCAAGCATTCACAACCGAGACCACCGAAAAAAATAATGTTTTGTCCTTTAACTCAAGAACTACTTCGTTCAAATTAAGAAAAGGAAATAATTTCTTCTGTTAGTCACTGATAAAAGCACTGAATGAAAAAGCCAATTAAGCTTACTTGAAAAAGCAGAAGAGCGTATTTATTTTTTCTTTAAATCACACCTCTAAAAGGCAACTTAGCAACAATACAACGTGCTTCAATGTTCTTTGCATTAAAAGAGAAAGAAACAAACAAACAAGTCACAGTCTCGCCTTCAGCCATGCCCAGCTACTGCAGTTTTTCGATGCCCACGCAACAGCCGAAGCCACACGGACAGCCCACCCACGGCCCCGAAATGGCGGCGGATCGGGGACACCCCCTCAGGCCGCGGGCTCGCCTAGCCTCCCTCAGGGCCTCCCTTAGCACCGCCCCAGTCTACAGAGCTCGAAGCTCCCGGGAAGCCCCAACCTACCTGCAGCGAGTTCCCCACCCTGGGGGACACACCTCGGCTCCATGGCGAGGGACAGTGGCGTGGAGTTGCGCTCACAGCCCCCGCCCTCGGCTTCACGCTGCCCCCTCGTGGGTGGCGGCTCAGCTCTGCGCTGAGGGGCCGCGCCGAGGCAAGGAGGCTCCTGGATCCGAGGCTGAACGGACCTGCTCGGCCTCGGTTTGGACTGAGGGAAAGTTGAAGGACAGGGAAAGTGGGGAAGCCTTGCAGAAGATGGCTGAATTAACAGCTACTTCTCTGCCTTCAGTGCGCCCTCCATCAGGGAACCGGATGAGTTGGACCGTGAGGAGGATTGTGGAGGCAGTGGCTGTGCAACTGTACTTAATAGTTTTGAGGTAGTGCTTTTATTTGGAGCTCACCATCACCTGAGTCACCTAAAATGGCCTCACACACGTTTTTGCACTGATGTGTGCTTGGTGTCAAGCCCCGTGAGTAGCAGTACTGAGAATGAAGCTCAATCATGGTGATAAATTTTAGTCTCTTTAAAGATTTCTTATGTTTGGATGTCCATGAGATCATGAAACTTGGAATTATTATCTCGTTCACAGTACACTGGAAATAATTTCTTCGTTTTGGCTGAAACTGTGTGACCAAAGTTGTCAGTCAATTTGAGAATGACAGAATGAATGGCTTGATGTTGGAAGGAACCTCAGAGATCATCTAGTTCCAACACCCCTGCCACGAGCAGGATTGCCAACCACTAAATTAGGCAACAGACCAGGCTGCTGCACAGGGCATCCAACCTGGCCTTGAAGACCTTCAGGGATTAACACATTGGAACTTTCATTTCAGACTTCAAATGATAACAATAAGATTGACTGAATAAGTTAGAGAGTATTTTCATTTTGGCTTTATACTTAATTTTCAATGAAGCTCAGGGGAAAAAATAAGAAAATAAAATAATCTTCAGCCTCTTTTTTTTTATTTTTTTATTTTTTATTTTTTTTTACTGTCACAATGTGTCTATTCTGTGCATCTTCTGTGCTTGCAGATACTTTTCAAAGTGGGCACTCATTATGTAGAACAAAGCATCCATGTTTTCACCTAATGTTTTTAGGTATGGCTGAAAGACTGAGAGACATTAGTACTTTTACCTCCAAACCTGGGGGAGGAATTAGGCAATAGCATGTTTATTACTGTTTTAAAAAAAGGAAAGAGGCTCTGACTGCTTTAGTGTACCAGTCATACCTGCAAGTGAAGGCTAACTGAGAGGCACCAAATCTGAGACCTTCTGCTGTTAAACAGCTGTCTTGGGATAGGATGATTTAGGCTTGCTTATTTTGTATTTGAGCATTCAAGATGTACTTAAATTTCCTTTATCTGCGTGGCCCCTTTATTTTGGATTTGGAACCAGTAGTAGTAAAAAGCAGTGTTGTCACAAACTTCTATAATCACTGTATGCAGAATACCAGCCATCCTGCACTTTTTTTACAGCTCTTAGGTTTTTATTATAAATGGAAGAATTCCAATATTTCCAAGGTGGAAAAAGCTGATTCCCTCCCCCCCACCACCACCCTCACCTTCCCCATGGTTGAACAGTGTATCACTTTGTCATTCATCAGAAAGCAGCAAATAAAGGTTCAATCAAACTGAAGATTCACTTTGAGATATATGATTCTGGTCTATCGAAGAACTCTTTTCAAAAATAACTTCTATGTTTTTTTTTTAACTCATATTATCTTTGTCCTCAATATTCTCAGTGATTATATAATCTAACAGATAAGCATTGTAATCAAGTTACAGTGAGGATGCATGTGTGGATTTGTGCATGTGTGCAAACTAGGGATAACCAATGAATAAAAAATAAGATACAGTTTCCATTTTAATATCCAAACACTGAGTGATTAGCAGTTCATGTAATCTCAGGTGAAGCAAAAGTAAAACCAAGCTTTGACTTCAAATAAGCAGTTTGTAGATCATGAAGGGAGACGATTCTACTAGCTGAAGATAAATTCCTTTGATCTCTATTTCTGAAGGTGCCTTTTGATGTGAAAAACAGTAAAAAGATATATTCATGGCAAAAGGTCATGCAAAATAATTAGCTGCTTTTATTAATAATTAAATATAACAGCAGTGCAGGTGTTTAATCACATTAGAGGTCATGCAATTTCTGTATTTAATCAATCTATATGCTGAATATTTACAAACAGGTCAGTGGTCAACTAAAAACACAAAAGCACAACCTTCAATCAAATGTTAAGTATAAATAAATTATATCTCTTTAGTACATGCAGGCCCTGCTGTTACTAAATGCCTACAATATCAACAACAATTTTGAGCAAACATGAAAGTAAAAGTTTTCATTTGAAGAACTACAGATTGTCAGAATCCATTAGACATCTTTATGATTTAGCGCAGCTCAATTTACCCATGGGCCAAAAGTGCCTGAAAACACTTACAAAATATGTTCTCTCAAATGATGTGGTAGTTTGCGGTTTTGTATTGCTGATGTGGAGCAAGTGCTTACTAACTTGAGAAGAATGAGAGAAAATCACTAACAGTGCCAGTGTCTTCTCATTTCTGCTTTCATTCTTCTGTGTTACAGTGCTGTATTTAATTAAGAATAAAAATTTTGGCATCGTGCATCTTGATTACTTGGCATCACGCTCTTCAAAATGGATTGTAAAGTGTTTTCAATGGCTCTATTTTGTATGTATTTATGATGACAGAAATATGGTTCGGGTATATTATTAGCCCCTTTGATCATAATCTGCAATTCTAAACAAATCATCTGATTTAGGATGTTCAGGGAGTTATGCAATGACTTCTTTGTTACTGCTCAGAAATAAAGCATTACCATCAGGAAGGAGATTACACTTCAGCAGTTGAAGCAGTAAAAATTACCCTTTTCCAAAAGCAATATAAAAAGTTAGGCACTATTTGAGAACAGGGAAACAACTTGTTACCAGTAAGAGGCAATATCATAGAATCATAGAATCACCAAGGTTGGAAAAGACCTAAAAGATCATCCAGTCCAACCGTTCACCTATTACTAATAGCTCCCACTAAACCATGTCCCTCAACACAACATCCAGGTCTTTCCTTGAACACCCCCAGGGTCGGTGACTCCACCACCTCCCTGGACAGTCCATTCCAGTGCTTCACCACCCTTTCTGAGAAGTGATACCTCCAAATATGCCATTGGTTACCATGTTATACTTCTGTCATGAAGAGATATTTCACAGTGATTTATTTAATTTTTATCATAAAATCACCAACATTGGAAAAAGCCTCTGAGATTATTCAGTCTAACTGTCCACCTATCACTAATATTTCCCATTAAACCACTCTGACCCTCTGCTCTGCTTTTGCTCCTCTTCTCTGCTCTCATGATACCCTATCTGAAGTACTGCATCCAGTTCTGGAGCCCCTCAACACAAAAAGGACATGGAGTTTTGGAGCAGGTCCAGAGAAGGCCCATGAAGATGAACAGGGGGTTAGAATACCTCCCTTGTGAGGACCAGCTGAGAGACCTGGGGCTCTTCAGCCTAGAGAAGAGAAAGCTCTGAGGAGACCTTATAAGCAGTCTACCAGTACCTGGGGGCCTATGGGAAGGCTGGGGAGGAACTTCTTATAAGGGCAGGTAGTAATAGAACAAGGGTAAATGGTTTAAAACTGGAACAGGTTGCCCAGTGAGGTTGTGGATGCCCCCTCCCTGGAGGCATTCAAGGCCAGGCTGGGTGGGACTTTGAGCAACCTGGTCTAGAGGGAGGTGTCCCTGCCTATAGCAGAGGTTTGGAACTAGATGATCTTAAAGGTCCCTTCCAACCCAAATCATTCTATGATTCTCTGTCCCTCAGTACAACATCTAAATGTTTCTTGAATGCCTCCACCACCTCCTTGGGCAGCTAATTCCAGTTCCTTACTACTGTATTGGAGAACTAGTTCCTAACGTCCAATCTGAAACTCCCCTGGAGCAACTTGAAGCCTTTTGCTCTACTGCTATTGCCAGTTACATGGGAAGAGGCCAACCCCCACCTGTCTGCAACTTCCCTTCAGGTAGCTGTAGGAGTAATAAAGTCTACTTTGAGCCTCCTCCAGAATAAATAATCCCAGCTGCTCCTCATAAGACTTGTTTACCAGTTCTTTACCCTTCTCTGAACACGCTCCAGAGTCTCACGTTGCACTTTAAAATTAAATGCAGACATAAGATAACAACAACAGAATCAGTTTTCTTCTATATGGTATACATTAAGCAAAAAGAAAAACTTTCCCATCAAGGATATCACTATTCAGAAACCAATTAAAAAAATACCCTCAAATCCAGGTCAAGAAAAAGGCAAAGCATACAGCAGATAATCAGAATGATGGTTATGCTTCACTGTTTAAAGACATGGCTATTCAACACCTAGAGACTGTGAACTGGATATGGCCCAAAGTACTTTTTCTCCTTCAGTCCACAGAAAAGAATGCAAACATTCTCTCATTTTGTGGACACTTATGCACGCTCGCATACAGAGTCGTGCACATAACTAGCAGTTAATGACCTACTCCTATGGGCCAAGCAGTCCTGTTTGATCTTCAAAACTGGGGCAACTCCTTCCCTCAAAAGACACACATTGCTCTCCTAGATGGGGAGGGGGAGGGCAATTTAATCAGCAAAGTAAATTACCATGGATTCATTCAATTGAAAGGAGTTTTGTCAGTTTGCTCTAATTGTAAATGTATCCCACTGTGTTTAACAGGCTTAAACAGTTAACACATTCATTTTTCCTGGTGTCAAATATAGGCTTCAGATTAAATTTTAAAAATGAAGATTCTTGAAGCCCTGAATTCCTTGTATCTAGCAAATAGGGAAAGGAGAGAGGAGGAAAAAAGAAATACAGCTCAGAAAATCTTAATTTGTTTAGAATTATAACTTTAATTTCTAATGCAATATATGCTATAAATAGGATAGGTCATGTACAGAAATATGTACTTATACTGATGTATGTACGCACACATTTAGATTAATAGATACGTAGGCAGACAGGCAGAAAGATAGTTACAAGTGAAAAAGTGAAACAAATTATCATAAAGAAGCAAAGAAAGTAATGTTTGTTATCTGACTAATATGTTCCAACTGGCTTCTAAAGATAAAGCAAATGCCTTCTACCCTGTACAGGCAGTCTTCCTTTCCTCAGAATAATCACATCCTAGTTCAGTGGCTAATGTCCTTTACAGCTATAGGTTTGAACATAACTTTACAGATCAAGGAAGCTTCGGTCAATACTGAATCTGCTTTGAAACTCATGTGCTATGCTTCCTGGAGTTTCTGAGGCCCATCTGGGGAGGAAGACCTGGCAAAAATCCTTTTTTCCAGCTGATGAGCTGCTGCTGTGTAGAAGAGCTTCTGCTGAGAGCATGAGAGAGACAGATAACTGTGATTCCCATGCCTGAAATAAAATGGTGGTGATACAGAAATTTGAGCACCATGACATTGTGTCCAACTGCATGGCATGGCTCAAGTGACAGGATTTTAGATTAAATGAAATTGTATAACAAATCCTGGAAATATGCAGGTGTGTAACTGGTCTGCAGGTTGCGGAAGAGAGCCATGAAAGCTGGGCTGTGTATATTTTAAGGGGAGAAAACTGCACATGCCTGTAAGACTCCTCTAGCATCCATTCTGTAGGAGTATTTAAGAGGCAGTCATCCATCTAACACAATACACATGTTGTCTTTAATCATGGTTCTGATAAATGGAAAAAAACCATCACAAGGAACTTTAAAAGAAAAGTTAACAAGGTTTCTCAATTAGTCATTAAGGAATTAGACCAAAACAAATGATTATGAGGAAAGAATATGGAAACAAGGTGACCATAAGTCTATGATATGTGTACTTCTGGACCTAGACCAAGTGGTCGTGATTTACAACATCACCGAGTCTCCCGTGAGTGACTATTTCATTCAAATCTGTAAAAGCTTCTGCATAAATTATGCTCATAAAATTAACTAAATTAGTTCAGGTCTGAGTTCAATTTTAGTCTTTTTGTTGAAATAATTCATTATTTTCGTAACATTCACTGTTTCTATAATATCAGTGCACATTAACATTTGGTTTAGTGCCCCTTACTATAAACTTGATTTGTTGTATAACTTGAATTCCCAAAGATTTGGAGGAAAATGAAAAATAAAATAGCAAATCAGCAGACTGAAATTCTTATGTAGGTTACTTGGATAATCCATATCTAAGAATGAAGTAACCTGAGTTCAGTAGAATATATGCAACACTTGACATATGTAGCTTATATGTCATTTCCTGAAGATTTGTAAGATTTAATCAGTTTTCCTCTGCACTTATCTGTGAGAATCTGTGGTGACATTGGACCAAGCAATGTATTTATGGAGATAATCCTCTTCTATTCCCATGCACCTTGCATTTGGATGAGAGCTATTTTCCAATACTTTCTACAGTTTTCATTCCTTCTTCAACTTTACTATTTTATCTATGCTTTATCACCAAATTCTGTGCACAGATGTGTGTATGACTCTCAGTGAAGTCATTTTCTCTTGAGGGAAAATGTGGCCTTCAATAAATATGCAATGAGGCACAGTTGTGATTGAGGTACGTTTTTTTAAGATGCATAACTTGGTGATTTAAAAACCAAATTTCTTTAAACATGCCAAAGGCAGGTATAAGTCAAGCTAAATGTTACTTGAATTGGAGTATAAAAGGGCACTCTAAACATTTTTCAAATGATTCAGAATCTATTTGCTCATATTCCACAGCTCAAGACCAGCCAAAGTGGATTTTTAGCACACTTCCATAATAATTCATGTTTGGGTACTGAACAAATATGAAAAAATGTCAGCACCATAGGTTAGGATTTTAAACCTCTGATTGTTGTTCATTCTCAAACATAATTAAGGCCATTGCAAGGAAGATGGTATAAAAAGTAAAAAAAAAAAAAAAAAAAAAAAAAAAAAGCTTTCCTTTTTGTTTCTTCATTTGAAATATTTGTTTAGGTAACCCTCATGACACTATTTAATATCTTCAAGGAATAATACTTCAAATGCTCCAGACTGCTCCAGAATTTTTAAGGCACTGCCAGAGTTCAAAGAAGCCTGTGTTGTCACTGGTGTTTCCTCACATGCCATGAACACCTCTCTTCCTCTGAAATAATTAATCTATATATTTGTTTTCCTAAGTAGAATTTGTTATGCCAGTTTTTGTGAATACCAGTTTGTCCTCACCATTTTTAATTTCTTTGTGGAAAACAGAAATGGATAAACTAATTGAGTGCTCTGGGACTTCATGGCATTTTGAAATTCATACACCAGCAAAGAGATTATCCCAATGTAACATGGATCACTCCTTAGAAATTCAGACAGTGTGGTTTCACCTGGTTCTCCATATCGGGTAAGTCCAGTAGAAGTGACACCAAACATGGAAGTGCATAGAAAGCATAAGAAGAAGCCCAGTGGATGAGATCCAGAGTATGTCTAACTTATTTTTCTCTCTTATAACAGCAGTGGGAAGACTGTTAGAAAGATATTTGAAGACTTCTGGCTGGCATCTGTTTTCTCCATTGTGCTTTGCTTCAGCTTTTAAACAATTCTGAGCCCTTCATTACTATCGTAGCTGAGCATCTTCCTTTTTTCCTAGGCTATTTTCATGGTGGAAAAGTGCCGTTATTCAAACTTCATTAAACAGAGTGACACAAGGAATCAACCACAGAGTGAGAAATTAAACTTCTGTCTTCGGCTTCTTTACTAGCACCCTACCTAATAGACTTGGTTATCCTATTTGACCGATGTGATTAACAAAGTTATTAATTAACAATAATTAACTTAGACAAGTTATCAGTAATTAATTAACTTAGATGGTAGAGGTTACGTTTTGTTGTTGTTGTTGTTGTTTTCCTCCTCCTTTGGAGGAGTGGCAGCTGTAAGCCAGGATGTGGCTATGTAACGCATCACTATATATCTTCCAAATACAGTGATACAACAGAGATGTTAATGCAGTTTTCAGAATGCAGGTGCTTAGTTAACTTGACTGTAAATTCAAATGAGTAGATTTTAGTGTGTGTACAAACTATCATTCCAAACACAATCCTAAAATCTTTGCTAATTTGCAAGGCATTGTCTTCTTGTTTTTTAATCTGTGAACTCACAAACAAAGATACTACATGATTTGTGCCTGAAAACCCTGCTATCAATTACTCTGTCAAATGTTACACAGTACTGATTTTCTGTCCTTAAGTCACAGTTGCATGAGTTGTATACAGTAAGCTTGCATCACAGAGCTAAGAAAATCTCTGTTAAATGTTTTAAGTAGCTCACAGAGTTCCTAACAAATATAGGAAACCATGAAAGAATCATTCAGATGTTCCTGAAGGAATTCAGAGATGATATAATGTCCTTGACAGTAAAACTTTATAATAGAAAAGCTGACAGGTCCTTAGCTATAAAATCATATATGCATCTCCAATCAGTCTTTTGTAAGGGCTTTGTGAGTTTTCAAAGGAGATTCTTGAAAGTGAACTTTCTGAGCTATTAATATAATAAAATCTTAAACAATTGATGGTCAGGTGATTAAAACAGTTCAAGATAAAGAGAAAAAATGATAAAAATGTGAATTGCTGTTGTCAAATCAAAAATAAATGTGTAATTCAAATCTTAAAGTTGAGTATCCACAAAATCACATGAAATGTTTCCCATGTTTTGTTTATTATTATTATTATTATTATTATTATTATTATTATTTTTCACCATATAATAAAAGCTAACACTATTCTTTTTAATATCTAGACACACTTCTTAGAAGTTATATTAGCTTGTGTGGCATTTAGATGATATTTTTCAGTGAGGGACTGAATTCTCTAATAAAGAAAGAGGAAGGAAGGGAGGGAGGAAGGAAGAGAGGGAGGTAGGGAGTATTCAGCTTCATAGCAAACATGGTTGTAAAAGCTACAAAAACAATGTTACAAAAGGTATAGAAATTATATCTTTGCTGTTGAAAGGTTTTAGAAATATTTGGCAACATTTCACTTTAAAGTATGTTTTTAAAACTTATTGAAGAGATTGCTTTATTCTGATGTCTGAAGTAGAAAACAAACAAACAAACAACAAAACCCAAACATATTGTAATGTTGACTTCTTTTAAATAGCACCTGGTAATAGTAACAATAGAAAATAACACCAAGACTCAGAAACTGGATAAAAAGAACTGTAGAAATTTTCTGCACAGAAAAAAACAAGAACCAAGAATCATTATAACTTCCTTCACTGCTTTTTCTTGATGCAAGTCTCTGTGCAATATGTTTAAGCACAAAAATATGCTACTTGGGTGTGATTGAACTGATAAAAAAGTCAAAGGAAATTTTCAGATCAAAGCAAGAATCTTTTCTTTCCATATATAAAAATGCTGCAGCAGATATAGAGTAAAATAACTAGTGAGGTGAAAAACAGCTGATCAGGCCTTTTTGGTGCCAGTTTTTATGAGGGTGATTTTCAATCACTTAGGTCAATGAATAAAAAAGAGGTAAATCATATCAGTGTAGATCAGTACCTGCTATCTTTACTTTGCCCTAGTCTGCTGCCAATCTGAGACTGAATACAATCCTGAAGCAGCAGAAGTGACACAGAAAGGTTTTGATTTAATTTTTCAATGTCATATCATTGAAATATAACATTGTACAAGGCACTTAAGATATTCCAAGGATTGCAGATTATTTTTTCTCTTATGGAAGATATTTTGGACATCAAGGAGTTACTTGAATTGTTAAGTAGGTAGGCAGGGTAGACTCTGCTTTTCAAAAAACATTGCTCACAGGTTTAATTCAGCTCCTTCCACATATCGCTTAGAGCAGTAGGTTTTCAGGTCAGGGCCAGGAAGTCATTGCATCTTCTGAGGACAACAGAAGGATCTGCTACTTTTCAGCTTTCAGCAAGAATCTACCAGACTTACATATAGTTGCAAGGGCAGGCAAGCAAGTTGCAGCACATGTAAGCCATTTGTAAGGGAGCCATTACCTCATGGCCTTAGCTGATGATTGAGTATCTGGTGAAAGGGGGTGTCTGGCCCAGGAAGCAGAGGTGCAAGTAATTCACTTGTGCTTCCCACATGACCAGAAAAAGCAGAGCCTGGGTCCACTCCTCCCTGGGGTCCTTTAAGTGCTCGCTTGGATGAAGGCTGCTCCTGGAGGTGTTTTCTATAGCTAGAGACCCTCGGTCAGGTGAGTGAGTTGACTTTTTCCTACATATAACCTTTGTCATTTTTTATGATGCTTTGCATGGTATTGCAAAGAACTTACCAGAAGCAATTTCATTGCTTGTAAGGACCAGTACAAATTCATGCAGTTCTGTCTGTGCCAAATGTCTAAAGATGTAAGCTTGTTTGTTTGGATCCATGAATAATGATAGATGGAATTCATGTCTTGGGTATCCTTGGTTACTCCACAATTAGTATCACTAGTTATTATTAGCTATCCTCTTATTTACTATTATTTAATAAATTCCTTGAAAAGTCTCCATGATAAAGATCAGCCTGGAATCTTCTGTGAAATTAATAGAGAATGATGAGAGAGAGAATAAACTTGAAAATTAGTATGAAAATTGGGATGTTTTAACAGATATTTTAGAGGTGTTCCTAACTTTTCTTTTGGGTTCCTACTTGCAAAGCTTAGTTTGTCAGTCTTCCTTTTATATCCTGGCTGATACAAGACAGACAGGATAAAGACAAGAACGAGTATCAGATTTATGAGGGTGCTTAAGAAGATAATCCATGTAGGTCAAGTCTCCCAGGCATTAACTCTGCTTCTGAAGTACTGAAACATGTGGGTAAGGTTCTCTACCTCCAAAGAACTTGTGGGAAGCCACGGAATGCTTTGGATCCATCAGTGACTGTTCTGCAGCCTATGAGACAGCAGTAATATGCATTAAAAGCAGCTTTTGCTGGTGGGTTTTACTAATGAAGTAGTTGAACTTCAGGACACAAATAATGAAAAATAATGTTTAATTGATGGATCTAAAAGCTTCACAGCCCAGCACAGCGGGCCACATCCAAGGATTCTAGATCAGGTTGCTCAGAGTCTCATCTAACCTGCCTTTGAACACTTGTAGGGATGAGGCCTCTGCAGCTTATATGGGCAACCTTTTCCAGGGCCTAATAGTAAAGAATTGCTTTTTTATATCCAGTCTAAATCTATCCGTGTTCAATTTAAAGCTGTTACCTGTAGTGAATAGGACAAGGAGTGAAAAATCTCTACCCTATGAGCCCTCTTTAAGCATTGAAAGGCCATGATGAGGTACTGAGTATTAAAGCTGCTTACAGATCTGATTAGGGGTATAAGCTTTAAAGCGAACTGAAGAGAGACTTCAGAAGTTGATTAATCGTACTTGTTAAAATCCCCACCTTTTCCTTTTCTCCCCCTCTCCAAGAATGCTTGCTAATTCAACTTTTCTGGCAATTATCTTTCTGAGGACAAAAATGCAAACAAAAGAAGCTTAAGAAACCAGGCAGAGACTTTCAGAAAGTCATTAGGATCTTGAAAATTCACCTGAAATTTTGAAGCAATTGTTTCTTCTTTTGATATCTCCACTTGTGTTCTGCAAATGAAACACCCAGTCATGCATTGCTGGAGAGAGTTGATGGATGAAGTTGTTTTATACTGGAAATGATCTCTACACTGCTAGTCAAGCTCTTTTTGTCTCCTGTGTATTCTATGTATGGTTGGTTTTCCCCTTATGTAACAAGAGGTAAACAGAGACTGATAGATACTGGTTTTCAATCATCTGAATTGGCAGCTGCTGTACATTAAGAAGTTATCTATGCCTTTAATTGTGAGTGGGGAAGGAATTTAGAGCTTGCAGAAGTGTAATTGCTTCACATTAAATCTACAGGTAAGCCCCTCTTACTTACTGCACACAAACACGGTTCTGCTGACTTGAAAATATTAAATTGTCCCTTTCCCTTCAAGCATACTTGCCTAAGGCTACATCTGTTATCCTAAAGCCTTCTTCTTAGCCTGGGCTCTAAGGAGATGCTGATGCTGCAAACTAGTAACCCAGATGAGGATATATTAAATTGAAGCATAAGAATGCCTCTATTATTTCCACATTTCTTTACGTTAATTTTGAAACTCTTTTCTCTATTCTAATTCCAGTCTTAGCTTTAACAGTTTTGGTAGCCATGTTTCTTTTCCAGTGAATTACTGAAGACAAAGTGTAAGCTTGTGGGGGAGAGCAAGGGAGGGAAAGATGTTTCTTTTAATGTACTAGAGATTGAAAATTTATTTTCTATTTACTTGATCAGATAAATTACTCTGACGTCTGAATCTAAAAGTTTTGCTTATTCTGAGAATTGCTTATAAATTGGGCTTGAAATCAAGTTAGTAACATGAAAAGAGCTTAAGAAAATCAAGTGAATGGTTGTGTGATTTAATAAGTACCTGCAGTCTCCATGGGGTATTTGTTTATCTTGTCTTGTTCATGTAGCGAAGATATGAGAATGTGTCTATTTAGCAAAAAGTATCTGTGTAAATAAGCTAGTCAAGTCTCAGATGTTTGTATTTCCCAGCCTGCCTGAGAAGGCGAGGGATTTTTCTTATTGATAGTATTAACAAAAGAGGAATGAACACCAGAATAACATCTGTTTATCTGTCCTCTGTTCACTGATTGTAATTAACACTACAATAATTTTTTTTAGGGATGGAATCTAGAGTGAATTTCTTCTTTAGAGTGAGTCTAATTGCATGGTTTGAAACAGTGGATGATGCAAAGAAATCATGCTATAAAAGAGACAGACACTTCTTGCATCAGCCTGGGTTAGTAAAAATAGTTCCGGCCATACCTCTCCAACAAATGTGATTTCACGCAACAAGAGTGACCAGGTCAGGAGATGTAGATGTGAAATGAACAGGTGGCTGACTTCTGCAAGAAGCCTATAAGCCTGAGAATTACCAATGAAGGCTGTCTCTCTAAACCCTTTGCCACCTGAGGCTGCAATTATCCTTAGCACAAGGATATTTAGCATTTCTACAGAGAGATGCACAACTATACATAGTTCTACTTTTTATTCTTATTATCCTTTTTTTCATTAATTTCATGAAACAAACATAAAGGCATACTGAAAAAAAAATAATTGTCACATTATAGGAATAAAATATTTGGGCACTGTGCAATTTAAAAATAAAAAATAAAAATGAGAGGCTGAAGTAACAGCATTTGGCTTGGTATTTTCTCTCACAAAGAGGTAATCCATTTACTCAGCTACCTTATGGGGAGGATGATGTTAAAGGAACATTTAATAATTTGTGGAATTCCGTGTGCTTGACATCTGTTTTTCCATTTCAGTGGAGTTAGTAAAATCCTCTTTTGTGTTACATGTGTATTTCAGTATCCGCTTACTGCTAAAATTTTCAGGTGAAACTTCAAATAGCTCAGAGTAGAATTTTATATACTGTTCAATGATTAATAGAAAAATACAATTCTCATTCTTTTCCTGCTCTATTTTCCTAATATAGGGGTGTGTATTGTTACAAAATCAGTAGAAGTGACCAGGCACTAGTGTTTTTTATGAACTTTGTGGTCCTATAAATGTACAAATCTAAATAGAAATATCAGAATTTAACAATACTGCCAATTTAATAACACAACCAATACAAGACTGGCTTGACTCTATTTACTGCTCTTTGAAATTTTTTGTCATTCTTAAATGTATGCACCTTTGGTACCAAATTTTGTAGATGATATTACTCATAGTATTGTGTTGGTACTCGGCTGCAGGGAACAGAAATTTATCTCCACAGTGTGAAAACAGGCAAATGGAAGTTCAGTAAAGTATTAGGTGATTTTGCTAATGACAACTACAAAATAAGGTGGTGGAAAAAGAAAGTAACTGACCACTGGCAGTTGAACAACCCATAAGAGTATAACATTAATCATGAAACACTGATTTGTGGACTAGCCAATAAATTTGCATATATTACTTAAGTGTCTTTAAGGTTTTTAATGACTTATGTCATTTGCTATATGCAACATGTCACATCCTATTAGAATACTCAACATCTTATGTGTAACCAACTATCTAGGCTGTTGTTCAGTTTTCCTAGCTCCTTCCTGGTATTAAGAGAATAAAAATCCATCTTATATAATTTAAGGAAACAGAATGAAAAACTGCTTGGAAACCATCTGTTATTTTTATGTTGAAAATGCTCTTCCA
Source organism: Excalfactoria chinensis (assembly GCF_039878825.1). NCBI lineage: Eukaryota > Metazoa > Chordata > Aves > Galliformes > Phasianidae > Excalfactoria > Excalfactoria chinensis. Next base: position 29,268,692 of record NC_092827.1, on the reverse strand, counting down.
ATGAACTATCTAGAGCCAAGACTTCTCCAAGCCTTCTTGGGTTGGTTCAGCCATGATACCAGGGTTGATGGTTACAACTGGTTTTCAAGAAGCTGGTTAAGAAAAGGGCAAGTTGTTTCTAATACTTAACAAGTTTAGTTAAGCTAATATTAATTTTATTAACCGGAAAGCCATGAAGATTTTCAGTTTCGTGGAGCACTGCCATGTCAATTATTTGAGGGAGATATCTTTTAGAAGAAATCCGATCTTCAAAGAATTTGAGTATTCCAGTCATTTCAATGACTTATTTCTCAGGCATCAAACTTGTTTGTATCAATCAGTGACATTACTCTATCTTGAGTCTTGTTAGAGATCTCTAAAGCTTTATAAGAAGATTAAAGAAAATCTGAGATTCTTTGATATCCTTCTCACAAGTAAATGAAAACTGAGCTGATTAAGTTGGATGTTTAGTGAAATAGTATGTAATTATGGAATCTCACACTTCTGAAACCTAGGTGAAAAATAGATTTAAACCAAAAAGTTTTGTAAATTAATTGTCAACAGGTGACCAATGTTAGTTAAGTTGACAGCCTCAGTAAGAAATTTTAAGACAAAGGTTTATCATTATTTTCAGTTCAGTTTGGCATCTACATGTTCTGATATCAAACAGACTATTCAGTTTTCAGTGTGGATGTTGGAGGTGTGACTGTTGTATGTGTACATGTGTGTATATACACATTCATACTCACATAATTCAATTTCCAACCTCTGGGATGGATGCAGAGTAGAAAGGAATTCTGTATCAATAAACAATAACTTTCTACCAAGAAAAAAGGAAACCCAAACAAACAACCCAGCAACCAATAGAAGCAGTCAAAAAGAAAAAAACTTGAAATGAGTTCTTCAACAAATTGAAAACTGTTACTCTGATATGTTGGACTGGCAGACTGCTTAGAAGTGAACATGGTATAAGCTTGTGAGCTAGAGATAGAAAACTTGACGTTGCACAGGAACAAGCAAATTTTGACAATCTAGCAGCATGACTTGCATGACTATCTTGTTATTGTCTCAGAAGACAGTGCTGATGAACCACTTAAAAAGGCAAAAGATATAGAAGTGCTTAATGTGGAAAGCTATTTTTCCTCCTTTCAGTAATGGTGGAAAGAAGAAAAATATGGTGTCTACTGAATTTTGAGAAGAAATTGAATTACACAAGAGGTGTAGGATTTGGTGCTTCCTTGCTCCTCCAAAAGCCCAGCACCACCTCCAGTGCCTGGGATGGCAGAAGACTCTTCTCTCCCAACTAGACCTCAGTGCTGGTGTTTTAGCTGAAGCTCAATGACTCTTCAACTAACTGAGCTTCATTTATATAAATGGCCTTGGCCTTTTATATTCATCTATATATGTATTTTGGGACTGTCTGAAAGAGATGTCCTTCTCTGGTCAGTCTAGAAGAAGTATTTACAATCACTCACTCTGAGTAGCACTCACGATGGTTATACTAACCCACATTTGTCACCAATCTGTTGAAAACCTTGTTTACAAAATGTATAAGACATGTATGGTCTTATAAGAAATTTAGGGAGAAAATTCCACCCCATCTTTCTTTCTGGGCCTTGAGAAAGCCTTTATCATCTCACCCCACTTCTAATTTCTTCATTCATGAGCAGAAGGAAAGCTTGATCTAAGTGTGCTAAGAAATGTGCTTCTATGTTTATTTCGGCTTTAAGAAGAAGCAGTGCCTGATCAAGGTTTTCACTTCAGTGACTTCTAAAATGCAATCAGACAAAACAGTTCTGTTGTAAAAGCTAAGGTACAGCAAGTGTATTTGTTATCAAGCAAGTAACTTTTTACCTTCAAAAAAGCCATTTGCTATACTTCGCATTCACATAGTGGTGCCATACTTGACATTTGATCTAATGTACTTAATCAAATTTAAGTTATTTCTTATTTTCAAATGGAAGACTTTCATTTTCTGTTGACAAACATCTTTAATACAAGGATCAAACAGTGCTGACATAAGAAAAAATCTGAGGACATTTGAGTAAGAAACTTCGTATTGAACAAAAACAGGCTTAGTTCTTTTTTCTGTTTCACTGGTAACATTTATCTTCTGTACAGGTGTTGGATGATCTGAATTTACTCAGTAGGTCACTTTTTCTCTTAATTTAAAAAGCACTTCACATAACGAGAATACTGTTCTTTTTTGCTATATCGCTTTCAAGTGGATCAATACTCTAGATATTATTGGAAGTATTACTTTAAATATACTAGCCTATAAATAGTATCAGGTTCCCCCTTCCATGGATACATGTGTCCAGAAATAATCTTTGAGGAGTACAAATAATCTGCTTCTGCTTCTTTTGCTTGCACCTTTAATTTTGCAGTGATTTTATGTTTCATTAATTTTTGAAAGCCAGCCATTTTAGTGCTTTCCAGTGAACTCTGAGTAGCCTTGGGCTATTGGCAAACCAGTGTAGAAAGGTGTGGGATAGTTATTTCATTATCTTTCTAACTACAGTATTTCATTGCTATTGAGAACACTATTTGTATTGCTCTTGCATTTTAATATCTTCAATAGAAATTTGAAATATCAGGGCTGCATACTGCAAGGACCATGTGCATATCCTTCCTTACATAGAGGAAATTGCTCGCTGAGGGAAGGGAGCTCTTTTAACACTACAGTGCATTTGCTGCATGTTAAGGGCAAACTCTGGTAACTCCTGAGACCCAGTAGCACGATATGTGGGATGTACCTGAGCCACTGTGATGCAGAACAGAAGGCTAGCGAGACAAGTTAGGTATCAATGTAGATAAATGTACCTGGTGAGTAGGGAAGGAAAGGGCAGAACACTTTTTTTTCATACACACATATACTGTGAACTGCTATTATTAGCAACTAAGATAAGTTTGAGATGCTTGGCCTGATATTTTCCCAGTGCCTTTCTCTCCAAAAGTACACATTAGTTCATTTTCTTGGACTGAAAATCCCTAACACATATGAAATAAAGTACTGCTTTCTGTGATTTTAATTAAATAATAAAGATTTCAGTGTCTGATGTTATTTCAGTGTCTGATGTTATTTTTCTAGAGTTGTGCTTTCATGGAAAAGCTTTTTTCTTGTATTTAAATCTTTAAATGCTTCTTTTAGTGCTTTCATTATTTATTACAAAGAAATTACAAATTGTCTCAGTAAAAGTTTAAAGTCTTTATTCCATAGGTAAAAGAGCTCAGGAGAACAAACAATTGCAAAGATATATCTCAAGTATATGCGAAAACATCAGATTTTTTTAAAATTTTTTTAAGCAATTTTGTGAAAACATCTAAAATCCTACAGTGAGATGTCTTATAAAAGATGCAAGTGGACTTAAAGTGTGCAGAATCGGGTTTTTGATTTACACTTTTTTTGGTGAACATTTACAACACACAGTTATTAAAACAGAAAGTGCAGTATTTACCACTAACTAACTCTCTTCCAGCATTTCTGTAATGCAGGCAATTATCCGAAAAAAATAAATAAGTATTGTTTTATAAGAACTTGTACAGGGCTAAATTTAGGAATGAGATAAACAGTACATTTATGTCATTGCAATTTTGTTTGCATGGAACGAGTTCTGATCCCATGTTGAATTTAAAAGCTATAATCCTGTTTCACTTTAACAATAAGTGAGATATCCCATTCAGCAAAGCTCCTAATGGCCAAAATGACAATTGGCTTCTAATACTAAAAATGTTATGACAGAATATTAATCATGATTCAGAAAAAGAATAGAAGGTTGGAGATTCTGTATTTCCTTACCCTGGCTTCAAAGGCACCCTCTCTGGGCAGCCTGTTCTGGTGCTTGACCACTCTTTTGGAAAAGAAGTATTTACACAATGCTCCACTGCTGTCTATGCAGTCCACACTCAGGCTGCATAGAATCATAGAATTACCATGGTTGGAAAATATCTCCAAGATCATCCAGTCCTACCATCCTTCCACCTATCATCAATATTTCCCACTAAACCATGTCCCATGGTATAACACATCTAAGTGTTCTTTTAACACCTCCAGGGAAGGTTACTCAACCATCTCTTTAGACAGCCTGTTCCAGTGCCTGACCACTCTTTTGGTGTAGTATTTCCTAATGTCCAATTTGAATCTCTCCTGGTGCAGCTTGAGACCATTCCGTCTAGCCCTACTGACAGTTGCATTAAATTGGCTCACAAAAAATATTGCAGAAAATAACAATGTTAAAAGTTTACAGTCATGGGGCTGCACTACTAACTGTTCCTGGATGCATGCAGCCCACAGGCTGAGTTGCGTGTGCCTGGTTTAGAGGAAGACATGGCTGCTCTGTTCATTCAGTTGTCACAAGTAGAGGAGAAAGACCATTTCTGTACGCACTCAAGTACCTTATCAAGACCTTGTGGAGAAGTCTTGGCTGTCTCAGGACATGGTTAGAGTTCCCTTGTGTGAAAGAAAATCTTTGCAAAAAGTCAGAGTCATCCAACTCAGACAAAGTGTGAATGCCTGGTGTTTTTCAATGTTTTAGAGGGTCATAGTTTACAGGTAATAGACAAAGGACATTACCTGTTTTTATTGTTTGATAAAACTTGTTTACTATAGTCCAAGATGCAGCACAAACTGTAATGCCTTACCACTATGTTAAACTGTGAAGACTTCAGATGGATTGAGGCAAAAGAATTCTCAGGAAATTAAAATATGTATCAGAGAGAAAATGAAATAAGTAATAAGTTGTCAGTTATGTAATAGCAGAGGAGTGGCTACCAGTGGGAGGTGCTGACTCTCCCTGCAGCATCTGCCTTCAAGGAGGCCTCAGCAGCCACATCAGGCCCATGAGTAACATGCTCCCTGCAGCTCAAATATATCTCTTCAGCCATTGTAGGTTGGTAGCTGGCCCTATGACCTTGCTGAATTTACCCAAACAAAACAAAACAAAACAAAACAAAACAAAACAAAACCTTCTGGCCTTGTTTACTCAGCTCTGTTACCCAGTGCTTCCACAGCCTTGGACATTTCTGACACTGGCTGTGCCGTAAGTGTGGTCTGACACTGGCTGTGCTGTAAGTCTGGGCTGCTGCTCCATGTGCAGTTCTTGTCATTGCACCAGGTGAAAATTCAGGCAGCTCTGATACTTTGTAATGTGAACTTCATGCTAAGAATGAAGAGCATCCTCCTCCCCCCCCCCAAAATAAAATAAAAAATAAGGGAAGAGAGGTAGAATTTTCATCTCTTTGTAATGAGAAATTAGGAGAGACGTAGGTGATCTGTTGGGTGCTACCAGGAGGTGAACAAATTAATATGTAAGAGTCATGACCGTGTCAGACTTGCTGGTTTAATTCTTGCCTTGAGACAAAATGCGAACAATAATTATAGTCTCTAGTGAGCTGCTCTATGGACATGAGTAATTTTAATCCTTGACACACAGAAATGTGTATCTCATTATAATGAAGCACAGAAGTAAACAAAAACAAAAGAACAAGAACTAAATGTTCAGAATATCATTTATATGCTCTGATGTAGTTGGCCAATTGAAGTTTTATGTAATGAGGAAGTCTGCATGTAAAAATGTGGTATTGTAAGAGGAGTTTGTGTGAAGACTAGTCATTAGAGAGAGATATTTGCCTGAAAAGACAGAGATTGTTAAGTTCAAATACTTAATTATGTAGTAAACAAAAGAAGAAATCTGCAAGGATACACTGCTTTTAAAAATAAAATACAGTTCTGTACTCATATTTCTGTGCTAACTAGCTTAATATCATTAAATCAGTATTTAAGACCTGTTTCATTAAGCTCTAAAATACTTACCACAATTTAAGTAGAAAACTATGAAGTCCATGTTACTCTAAGTTGTCTCTTAGAGTCAGTACCAATCTAGAAGCAGCTCAGTTCACACTAAAGCAGATATCTTCCACATCCTGTAGATAAATATATTTAATCAACATAATCAATCCTAGGAAATAAAGAAAATTTAGACTTAAAAATCTGATCTCCATACACTCAAATTTTATTAGAATGAATCTAATACCCAACTTTTTAGTTTGGTATACCAAATGAAATATGTAAATCTTACCAGGCCAAAAGTTTTAGAGGAATGCTGTGCTGGCCACCCAGCTGTCAAGAGACATTTGTAGAAGAGTCAAATCAGTTCAGACTGACTTCTCCATTTTTGTTTTCATAGAGAAATTTCCTACATGGCATATATACTTACGCTGTCCTCAGTATTTCTGCATCTTCTTACCTGAAAGAGCATGGCACTAAAAAAGTGTTTGAAACCCTGGTTCTGCTGAAGTCAATGGAAATATTTCCTTGATTTCAGAAACATCAGAATTTCACCCTGTGATGAGAATGGTTGTGCCGTATTACCACAGATCTGTACAGGGAGTAAAGCTAAACCTGCACTCCTCTAAACAAAACCAAATGACCCGTTTTGTCTGGCAGGTTCTTCATTTTTCCTTCTATCAAGGTAACTACAGGCAATTCTGTAGTAGGGTACAGGATGTCTTATTCCCATTGCATGAACAAAGGAACGAGTGCTGGAGTTCAGCCGTGAGTCACATTCAGCAGTGCGTATTTCTGTCACTTCTGAGCGGCACTGCCCTCCCTGCTCTGCTCTGCAGAAACATTTTAAATGGTGTGGGAGATATTTTATACGGTGAGGCAAAGCACTTATATGTGACTCATGGAGATCTCATTATTATTTTATCTTTTATTCAAATTACTCTTTAGATCAAGATTGTATTAATACTCATAATTAATTTGGCCTTACATAATGCTTCTAATCCAAGTATCTCACAACACTTCTTGCGCATTATCTAATTAAACCAGTCACAATATTTCTGTGGTGTAGTCAAGGAACCTGTGTGGCTGGCTCCATCCAGTTCCAAAAGCAGTCACCTCTGGGGTCAAATGAGGCAGCTGCTCAATAATGCATAGCAGCATCGCACCATGTTTTGGGAGGAGAAGTGAGAAATAGCATCTCTAATTGGAACTAAAGGGGAACTGAGGGAGGAAAATGTAATTATCTGTAATTTCAGATTAAAAAGTCTTAACCCATCTTTTCCTCTGAAGGTTGTCAAAGGTTTTCTAACGTCCAGTTTTTTTAGCTTACGGTACAAATATAGCATACCACAGGTTCTCTGGTACCCTCTGGTCGGAGTCAGAGCAGAATAACTTACCACACCATCACTTGATGACCTATTTTATACTGAAATTCTGCTTCTACACATGTAATTGACTTGCCTGAGTAAATAGCAAGGTGCAGTGCTTTGATCAAAACCTGTAATAAACTTCCAGTATTTAGCATATCTCCCCTCAAGGCTGGTTTAAAGTAAGTTGTTCCACTGTACTGAAAGATACTGAAGCATGGGGGAAAAAAAATTATCTTTCTCTACAAACTCAGAAAGCTAGTGATGAAAAGATCATTGAAACTTATTTTCTAAGCTTGTGTTACTTTACTAAGCTCTCACTCATCCTGTATTTTTTATATCCTTGATTAAAATAAGGATTAAATGTCTCTACTAACTGGAGGGATTTTACCTACATGCACCTATTTGTATCTCTACTAATGCAAGTATCTCTACAAAAACAAGGCGAGCTAATCCAAGCGATATAGAAGCTCCCCAAGGGCTGAGTGCTGTGTTTTGCTGCTTTAGCCCAGATCCATTTCATGAGGATGTTCAGGGACCTAGGCAAGAACTGCAGGGGTATGTAGAGTTTATTGGGCCCAGGGACAAAGGGCATGGGGCTTAAAGTATCTACCAGTGAGAACAAACAAACTCCACAGACAGTTTCTTCTCAGAGGGACTCAGGAGGTGTGAAGACATGAAGAGGGAGTTGTCTCCATGTCAGTCAGAGAAAACATCTCTAAAGCTTTCATGGACTCTTGCAGCAGGATCAGGAGGTGGTGGTCTTCTGTGACCTACTGTTCAGAATGAAAAACTGTAGATGTCGCCAAAAGGTTTTTTTTTTTGTCAAACCTGTAACAGCATTAAGATAAAAACTAGATCTTGGTTTAGATTTTGAGAGTCGATGGGACTGTTGTGTCTCTGGGTAATGTACTAGCATGAAAAAGCACCCTTGCCATTGACTAGCAGAGACCTCATTGAATCTCTGGCCACTCAATCATAATTGTATGGAAATTGCAGATACTAAGATTATAATAAACATGTTTACTGAGGTTGGAGAGCAGCTTGGGGAGCCTGCATGCTTTCCCCAATGCCAAGGAAAGACACGGTGGCAGAAGAAGTCACCTTTCTCCATCTTGCTCATTGCACTGCTGTTTTTTGGACCTCAGATTTTGTGTGCATATCTGGACCTGGAACACACGGGTCTTAAAATGCACAGAAAACTTTGTCTCATATAAAAACATCCATAATTGCAGTGCTATGGTAATGATGTAGTCTGTGGTGATTTGTTATAAAATCTGTGTGAAGTGCTGTTCCTTTTTTTCACAGTGGGGCAGACATGATCTCTCCTAGGATGAAAAACTTTTGCAAGATGATCCTTTAAGCAGAGTGCACAAAATGAAGAAAATTCAATTTCTCAGATGATTCCAGTTCTCCCAAATCCAGATGCTTTCAAGCATATTTATGAAATAAAAAATCCAGAAATCCAATAGTCCAGTTTTCTTCCAGTCTTCAGAGTACAAAATACCTACAAATTTGAAATAAAGTAATTTCGGAGGGGGGGGGAGAAGTCTGCAAAACATTGTAACAAAAAGTTCTGACACAGTCTGTGTCATTCAGGTTAAAATTGACAGACAATTTTACATTTCACCATAGCAAACATCTGTCAAAGTTTTAATAGCTTTTGTTGTGTTCTTTAAGCAACTTCACTCACTTGAAAAGAAAGAAACATTTTATTTCAGGGAAATTTCTTTGGAAAGGAGGTTTAATTATCATTATCTTTCCAAATTCATCCAGAAGTATCCACATTTCTTTCTCACTGGATAATAAACTTAGGACGACTTTATTAATTGTATTCATTATGGTGGACATCATGAACAGCTGTAGCTTCATGGTCACAGTGGCGGCACTTCTATTGTCCCTGTAGAAAAATGCATACCCTTGTTTCTCAAGAGGGAGGAAGAACATCTTTAGTCATCTTTGAACAGCTGAAAAATGCCGAGTTCTTTCCATTGCAGGCCATGTGTAGAGTTAGGGGGGAATGAAATCAACTTTATGGGAGTCAAAAATTAGACAGACAAGTCAAAGTTTAACTCTTAGTGATAAAAACTGCTGGCTCCTTTGTGATTCATCTCACCACAAATAAGATAGCTAATTGCATGTAATTACATACCCTCTCTCAGTTAGGGAAAATATTCGCTGCTTGGAAATCCTCGTCATTATTATCTGCTGACCTTAAAAGGAGATAAAAATAAGTAACACACTCCTTGATAACTAACTTTCTCTAAATGTTGGTGTAACGATCGTACCCTAAGGGCCTAAAAAATACTGATAATAAAATTATCAGATAATAAAATAAAATTAAATACAGATCTTAAACTGCTTGTGGATTTTGATAACCCTTCCAAAATCCAACAAGAAGACTTCCAGCCTGAGCAACTGCTAAGGGTAACATTCCTATGGGTAATGCTAGAGCAGGAACATTAACAGTGAGAAAGGTCCAGAAACAGTCTCTGTTATAAACAGATTTTTCAATTTTAATTTTCATACAAGGTAGCATTTGAATGAATGAATGGACAGATGCATTATTTGAATAGTGCTATAACTGTACCTGATGCTGTACATGCAGCAGGTGAAATATTAATGCACCATGTATCAACTAAAGCAGAATGATGAGGTGGCTTGGCACAGCAATTGTGAACATTTTTTTTTTATTTTATTGCCAGAGCATATGAGACTTTTTATTTTATTTTCCTAAGCCTATATATATAAGTATTTTTAGAGATGGGTGCAGGCTTTGTGCTAGAGTAAAAAACAGTCTGAAACAATTAGTTGTTAGAAGTGTTAAATGGAAGTATTGCTATGTATCATTGCTGTAGTAAGATTTAGAGGTGCCAGGAGACAGACGTAGAAAACCAGCTGTACCAGTTCAAAGGGGCTGAGCTCTCCTTTTAAAGGTACTGATACACAAGGCTGGTGGAATAGCAGGAATGCTTGAATTAAAAGTTATTTTGGGTACCTCCACATTGTGCTGCTGTATCACATATTCTCTATTGCCTTCAGTGGGACTACAGAGAAGTTACGAAATTGATGGTGAGACTATTCTCATACCTTTACAACATATGTTTTGTTTTTATGCTCAGATCTGCTTGATTTTACTAGCTAAACTCAAAAAGCATAAGAAACCAGTGATTTCTCTCTAGTTATGATAATGTACTCCACGGAAAAATGAAATAAATGGTAGAATAGGAAAAAAAAAAAAAAAAAAAAAAAAGTTATAGGGGAAAGTAAACAAGAAAAAATAGTGGAGAAAATTGTTCTAGAAACTTAATTGCACAGAAAAAAATAAAGGGCATCCAGAATGGTAAGCAGTTCAGCATCCTACCTGAGGAAACACACTTAGGAGACAAGGCAAATTAAGGCCATTAAAATAAATTCAGCCCCCACTCCTTAAAGCACTAATCAAATATAGACTGAAGACAGACGGAACCCCAACTGCAAATGCAAACATCTCATTTCTCAGTTTCAGTCAACCAGGAAAACAGATGGCCCTTAATAGCATGCCCTGAAATGCCTAATTACATGAGAAAATGTGTATGGCTTTTCTGGACTTTTAATTGGTCCCCCAACTGTGTGTGAACAGAGCCAAATGTTTTAATAGATTAAATACTAAATATCAAGACAGTCTCTTTTACAGCATGTACAACACCTTGCTGGGTTACTGTTAACATCGATTTCAAATATATGGCAGTTCAGATCTGTGGACCAAGGTTGTCATGCAGATGAGCTAAATTCATTTCTTCCTAAGTCTTCTTCCTATTTCAAGCTGTGTGCATTGCCTTTCCATGAAATTGGAACAGCAAGATGGGCATGATAAGATATTTAGTGTCATCAGGAATTTAGCCTACATAAATGACATGAGGGGAGAAATGGCTGGTAACTATAGCAACCAATAGAAACCTAACAGGAGAGGGGAATGTACGTTATGCATCAGCATGCCAAACTGAAATGTAACAATACAACTAAAAATTACCAATATTGCAAAGGTCTTATGTAGTTCTTGAATAATTAATTATTTATTTTTATTATTAAAAGAATTAATGCACATCTAATGACTGAGGTGTTTAACTACATTAATTCGTTTAATAATTAAAAAAAAAAATGTAGTTAAACATCTCATTAGTAGAACATCATATGATCAAGACCACAAACCCTTCTTTACTAACAACAGATACAGAAAACAAACATTACGTGATGCAAACAAAAAATCAGTAAAAACAAATGTTGTTGTTAGCGTGCAGTGAATTCAAACGCACGTCCAGGATCCTTGCTTCTATTACCCAAAACGTTTTGTAATGTCTCCCTCTAATAATATAGGTCATAAAAAAGCATCCTGGTTCTGCTGTTTTGGTCAATCACATCATTCAGTCTTGGTTGTGAACATGCTCTCTAACAATTTTTTTTTGGCAGCAATTAGGAAAGCTGTTCAAAAATTGTACTGCTCTTATACTTAGAAGCCTACTTTTCAGGATGAATTTATTAATGGCCAGTATATGCTCATTTGTTCTTGTGCCAACAGTGGTCATTAGTTCAAATAGCTTTTCTCTGCTGTATTAGCATGCGACATTATAGACCTCTTCTTTGTTAGACTGAGAATGCCAAGTTCCTCTCAGATGGAAACCTTTTTTCACCTTAATTATCTTAATTATCTTTCTGTGCTTTTTATCATGCTTAATTCATTTGCATAATTGTACATTACATTCCAGGTAAACTCTTACTGGAATTCAATTTAGTTTTCTTCTTATCACATCAGTCTATCACACAATTATTATCAGATACATTACTTTTTTTTCAAGTCCGAGCTCCTAACTCACTGCAGAAGCTCTAGAAACTATTCCTTAATCATTTGCTTTGTGTTTTATGCTACTAAATGTTGCTTTATTTCTAATGACTCAATTGTCAACTCATCACAGTGCAAAAACACATATTCTAGTTATGACTGTTAATCCATTGTATTTGTTACTCCTGTGCAAGTGCCTATGTAGTAATAACTGAGCATTATTATTTATATGTGTCCTCCAGCATATGCCTGGAAAACTGTAATCTCAGTAATAAGAATTTAGTGGGAATGTAGACCTCTATTAACCTGTCTTCAGGATCTGTGAAAGTACTTCAAGGTCTGCCTCAGCAAAATCTCTTTTGCAATCCTTACAGAAGATAGCTGACCAAAATCTTTCTGTTTTCCTCCATCTAACTGCAGTTTCACTGCTGCCTACAATGTCATCAAGCACCCAGTGGACAGGAAAGTGACATCAATACAGGGAACTAAGTCATTGCATACTTCATTCACAAATTCCTGGGCCAGATGGCTTTGGCTGGCTGTGCCCATGCTGTCCTAGCCTCCGAGGAAGGGTAGCCGCTTCCAACCTGCCTGTTGGGAAAGGACCCCAGCAGAAGCAGCCTGTGCCGTGAAATTGCTCGTAAGGTTATTTTTCACTCAGGTCAATAAGTGCAAGTGACTAATTTAGCAATTCATCAGTACAGACATTTGATTGTGTTTGTTTAAATTACCACTGATGATAGTCACAACAATGCCCATACTCTTGCTAACTCAGTTTCAGTGTCCACATGTACATATTTTCCTTTATGTGCCTCAGGATTACCTCTTCTAAGGGGTGTTTATTAGAAGGAGCATGAAAACCCATATTTGCAGCTATCAAAAGTTAGGCCAAGAACTTCTAAATTGTATCTTCTGAAATTTGAATGTTTATAACTAGAATTAGTACTTTTGTGTCCCTAGACACCTTAACCAACCTGCTTGTGATCTATCCCTTTGAATATTTCCTTCCAGAGTCTGTAAAAATTTCCTTGTGTTTAAACATCTACAAAGAAATAAAAGTAAACTTGCCTCATTTAAGTGTAGAGATCTAAAAAGTCACTTTGCTACTCTGTAAGTATCATGATATCTACACTACTAGAGGCAGAGCTGTGTTATTGGACATCTTCCAGCATGAAGAAATAGGATAAGACAAGTAGCATTAGAGAAGCACAGCACACCATATTGCTTCAAGAATGCTTGCTCTGCAAGACATCCACAGGAAAGGATATTGCTAACGTGATGGGCAAAAAGGGGAAGTAGGAAAAAGCTGAGCTTGAAGGAAAGAAAACTAAAATCAGCAATACCAGCAGCTTCAAAATACTTTGATATACTGTCCAACTTGTCCTGTTCTCCTGCTGAAAGGAGAGTCAGACCATGGGAATTCAAATAAGTAAATTTTGAAGCAGTCAGAAAGAGCTATGAGAAAGCAAATTATAGATAAGGAAGAAAGTTATTTGGAAATACTCTTTAGCATAATAATGAGCAAGACAAATAACACTCTGGATGAAATCGCCTTACACAAATAAGGAAGGTGAAATGCAACAGCCATATAATTGAAAAGAAGCCTAACAAAGATGACTTCTTCTGATAAGAATGCAGCACAAAGAACTGCGAATTTATAAAAAATATGAAAGTACATCCCAGAGGCACCTACACAAGTGATCACTGTATAAACAATCAAGCAGATGAACAAATCAAGTGAAGATTAAGTATATTAAAATTCTTAGCACTAGATTAGAAATAGAACAGAAAATATCTTGCAGTGGAATAGATCTGTTCCTGTGAAATAAGAATGTGAAGGAGCCTCCTTCATGGGGAACTGTGGAAACAGTGCTTAACTAGAAGTACGAAGCATGGTAACTGCTGCTAGTCGTTCTGCATTTAAATCACATATATACAGCAGTTAGGAGCAGCAGTTAGGAGCTGCTGTCAAAACAGAATAAACCATGCGGGTAGTGTGATAATATGCTGTTATTTCCTTTCTAGCTGTATGTTTGCTTTATTGTTTTCTAGTTTTCCTTCTGTATCTCCTTCAGAATGAAAACAGGTAGACTGAATCAGTTATTGTTTACTGGTTGCTTATTACAGATTGTCTTTTAAACAAAGTTAGAGTTTCATAAACCAGAACACACTAAATCTAGATCAAGTCATGAGTTCACATATTCACATTGGACCTTACTTCCTGTGTTTTCCAGTGGTTACCTCTGGGCTTTCAAATCAGGCACAGAATCCAGTTATTGCGTGTGTGCCACATTGCATTCAATTATTTTAAGTGAAGTACCTGTGCACTGAAAGGTGCCTCATGCATTTGCATTGTTTCCAGGCCTTCATATTTTGAGATACAGTACTGAGATTGAAAATACATTATTTCAGCATGAAATTTCACAACAGAGGTTCCAAGAAAGTAGTTTTACGTGCAATAAGTTGTCGTCTAGCATAATTTGATATCACAAAAGAAGAAAATGGCATAATCTGAAGTCAAATTCTCAACATATTAAAAAAAAAATAGATATGGCTAAATATTTTCTAATTATTTGTCTGTTTTTCTCCCATTTCCAAGCAGCTCTATTGTAGGCAACATAATATTGAGGGCATTTTAAACAAAAATAGTAATATGATTAGATAGATATTATACAGTTCTGTATACATAACATGAAAAATATCACAAATACTATGACTATTGGATGTAACATCAATGTAAAAACGTATTCTTTAAAACTTCAGAATATTCACACGTGACCATAAGGCAGTTATTATCACCTTTGGTTAGGCTTGGAATGAATACATGTATGTTTGTGTGTGCACACATATACACATATAAAACTGCGTACTAATGAGGAAATGGGGTGTTCTCCAATGTTTTCTCACCATTTAGTGTGTCACGTAGACTAGTACAGAGACAATTAGTACTTGAAGGCAATTGTATGCACTGATAATAAAAAGGTGACACGGTTCTTATCAAATTCCCAACTCAAAAATATGTTTGGACAAGCTAAAATTTCACTGTAATTGTGGAAACAAGAAAAGCAGCACAGAAATATGACAGCATACTAAAGGTAAAGATTGGCTATTACACAGTTTCAGTACTGGATTATATTTGGAAAAAAAAAAAAGGGGGGGGGTGTAGAAAGAAAGTATGGAGAAAAAGAATGGCTCTAAGAGATTCATCATTGTATATTCAAATTTTCTTTAAAAAATAAATGAGTCAAAAAGAGTAGATACCTAAAATATTCCCTTGCACTTAGACTAGGAAGCCATTTAGCAGCTCAGGCATAACTCCCAAGTTTTTAACTCTGGTTAAAACAAGAGAAGCATGAATAATTAATGATGTGAGCTGCTTGGCAAAGACGAGTATTACCCCTAAATTACTTTGAATCAATTAAAACTAAAGATTAGGATCTTGGCCTGCAAATAAATAAGCAAGTAACAAATTCTGATGATCCAAGATTATCTGTGCCTTTCCCACAGAACCAAGAAGCTCTTTGGATGATTCTTCCCATCTCTCAGCAATAGTATTTGTGGTTAATGCAGGAGATCACACGAAGCTAGCAGGGGAGAAAGGAAATGCTGTGCAGGAGGAGATAAGGAGAGAGCACCAACAGGGAAGCAGGGAAGCAGAATCTGAAAATAGCAGCTATTCTAAGAATTGAATTAAGGCCCTAACTACAAAAAGGCACTCAAAATAATAGGAGTGGTACTGAAATATAAGGTTCACAATCCAGATACCCATACTTATAACTTAATACTTTACAAAGAAAATACAATTACAGTGAATCAGGACGGAAAAAAAAGGAAACAAATAAAAAAGAAAAAAAGAAGGGGAAAGGAAGGGAAAAAAGAAAAGGAAGGGAAAAGGAAAGAAAACATATAATTAAAAATACACATTCTTACCATGTTTGGAGCTTTTTCTGAAAGTTTATGGATGAACCGGGACTGTGTCCAAATGGGAAAAGAGGCCAGTGGGAGAAGAAATAGATCGTGCTTTATGCTGCTGACTTAAAAATAATATAGTGATTGTTAAATAACTTGAGAGTTACTGGATTCCTTAGTTCTTTGTCAGATTAAGACTGGAATTTTTATACATGAAAAGTAGACTTAATTGGGAATTTTCCAAAATCAAAAACCACAACTCCCAAACCCAAAGCAGAGGATGAAATATTTCATCATGTCACTGGGAGATGAAGTATTTAGTTTGGGACTGGTTTATGCAGCACAGAGATTAAGCTTCATGAATTCAGTTAACACAGAGTGGAGGTTTGAAGTCTGGGTCATCAGGATTTACTGCTCAAGTTGCGGAGTAAATTGAATGAAGATGAATCTAAAGAATTTGGCTGAGCTCAGAGTGGAAATGTCAAGATGTGCTGTTTAGCTTAGAATGACAAAACAAAGGAAGAGGATGCCATGAAAGTTGATTTGCATGAAAAGAAGTGTCAATATTTCTTTTGTCTGATGCATAACAAATTTGGAAGTCCTGACATTTTCACAGGATGGAAGTCTTGATTTGTCACCAATTCCGGTAAATTTAAACCCTGTGTATTATTAAACAAGAGATGTGCGCAGTATGTGAGGGCAAAGTCAGGTAAGGATCTGAGGTGGATGTCTTGACACTGACATTTACATTGTGGTAGAGATCAGAAGACCAAAACACTTTTTCATCTGAAAGGCAGATTTTGTTAAATATAAGCCAAAATATTTAGCCTTTTAATGAAACAAAACTTGTAGTCACTCATGCAGAATAGAAATTAAATTGTATATAAATGTCTCATCCACCCACTGCATCTTTACAGGCAAGTTCTTGCTTCTCTGTATGGTTACTGTGTCTTTTCATTTGCAGCCAGCTCTCTCTGATCCATAAAATATTTCTCTCTGACACTGTGGGTGCTTGGTTAGGGGTCAGTTTCTTCTCCTTTTAGCGTTATCTCTATGGGTTCTAGCCCATAAAAGCCCATGGAGCCCATGGGTGACTACCTTCTTGTCATGACTTCCACCCTCAGCACCCTTCCTCTTTCCCTTAGGTCATTCTCAGCCCTATGGAGACACCACTTGGAGCGCAAAACACATTGCCAAAAAGGACATAATTCATTCTGGGAACAAACTGTCCAGTACATGTGGGAAAATCTGTTTTTGTTTAGTTTTAGACTCTGGTACTTGGACCACAGAACTATACTGTTTGGCAAGATCACAACTTTTCTGATTTAGTGAGTACAAAGGTATCATTTATTCGACTATATGAAACGAATATTGTTTCTTTTTTTGGTGAATCCATTGCCAGTATTAATTAGCTTTTTCTCTGTATGAGATTTTTCTCTCTGAAATAAACTCTTCTGATAAAGCCTTTCATAAGTTTAAAGACTTTATTTAAGCTGTGTTCAAAGTAAGTAACAACTCTTATATCAGCATGATAAATTTTGACTTTATGGAATGTATTATTTTCATAGCAGCAAATAAGGAAAACATTAAGATCTGCAACCTCCAAAGGAGAAGCAATACCAATGTTATTCAAAATAGCACAAAGAAAATTGTTTGACCTGCCAAGAAAATAATGTAAATGTATTTTGATGATCATAGTGGTAGCATGGAGCTGATGAGAGCAAACTGTATGCCATTCTACTGGTAGTAGGAGACACGGAATGGAAAATCAGAACAAGTTGGGAAATCTCAATGAATTAAAGACTCCCCACTTACTGCATGCAGAAGTTGACATAAATCAGTGTGATCTGTGCCATTTGGGTCACCTGACTACAAATATTTAATTGCAATAAAAGTTGCATTTTTTTGATGAGAAAAAAGGTTGTGAATTTTTTTTTTTCTTTTTTCTTTTCTTTTTTCATGAGTAGACTATTTAGGCAATTATCTGTAACTCTTATTCAGTACATAGACTAGAGCCAGCATGGTTACATAGAGACATACTTAGTCAGATATTGTACATGCAATACGTTTAATTTTACCAAAAAAACCTATTACCATGCCATAAGTAAATTTAAACCTGGAACATACAGTTTCAAATTGGGAATTCTAGCATTAGAATATCACCCCAGGCTTGAAGTGAGACCCTGATGTTTCTGTGGGTGATGTCAAAAGAAAAATAAATCCACAAGCCCCCAGAACCTTTCCAAAGCTTAGGGAAGTATTTTTTATCCCAGCTGAAAACAAGGAGAATAATGTGAAGAAAATTACTTGTTGGTTAGAAGGAATAACATGCTCTGGCAGTTCAAAATAGGGGGAAAAAATGGTGATTGGACAGAAACACAGCAGAAATCTACAGGGATTAGCATACAGGGGTGACACATTTGGACCAAGTATATAAGCAATATTTACATTTACTACCTCTGCAAAAGTGATGTAGGATTCCAGAGGGAAAGTGAAAAAGTGTGATCTAACATTTTAATTTGCTACTTAACAAGTTTAACTTCTATTTAATCAGAAAATTAGTTTTTAAGACTGTCCAAATCAATGGTTTATAATTGTTAGTGGAGCTGTTTGTTTAAATAAGCGAATATGTCAAAGAACCTTAATGCCAAATCAACCCTAAAGTGTATAAAGTTCATGTTTTATAGGGTGTTTGATGTATGTCAGCATGCTTTGACACACTGTCCAATAGAGGCCCACGTAACAAGTCTGGGGTTCTGAGGAATGACTCACCTAAATCTTGCAATTACTTTTCTGCCAAACAAGGTGGCTGTAAATGAAAACATAAGTAGTATTGAGATCTCCGTATGTTCTAAAAGATCAGTGCAACACTGTCCTTCCCTTCTAATGACTGCACAAATGACTTGCAAAGAGATTATCCATTGAATGCGGAAAGTTTCCACAAAGTCTAAGCTCTCTGTGCTACTCAGAAATAAATCAAAAGCATTAGATTTTTCAGAAGCATTTGTTCTAATTCAAATACACTTTTAACATCTGATAAAAATCTTTATTTTTTTTAATTAGAAAAATTCTAATCTCTTGAATGTATACTTTGTGAAGTGATAGTAGGGATAATTATAACCATAATTATACATCCTCAAAAGCCCATAGGGTTCAGTGGGGGTGAATACACTAGAAGGAAGATCATGTTTTCTTTTCCATTCAGCATTCTCAGGAAAATATTTTACAGGACAAAGAAAATTAATCAACATGATTTATTTAGATTTCCAAACTGTCTTTGAAAAAATCCATCATGCTGAACAGAAAAGAAGTTCACTGAATTCACAATGAGAATGAGTTTTTGTTTGTTTGTTTGTTTGTTTGTTTGTTTGTTTTGTGCAACAAACTAGAAACTGAGTAAGAAACAAGGAAAAAAAAAAAAGAAAAAGAAAAAAAAAAGTGAAAGGAATGGTGACTTGTGGCACAGCAAGAGTATATGTTAGGTTTATGCAGTTATATATGTGTAGCATATCTACCCTTGGGAAGGTGATAAACAGCAAGATATGAAAATTATATAGGTCAGGATAAACCTGGCAAAACTAGAAAGAAATGAGGAAATAGGCAGTGTGGTGAGGCAACAATTTGAAATTGAATACTACTATAAATCTGGATGCTGTCCTAAATTACTAATCCAAGTTCTCTAAGGATCACAGCCTAACAGAGATGAAAATAAGAAAACAAATGGAAAGATTGTCTACAAAAGGTTGGTATGAAGAATAAAATGAGAAAGACCATAATCACATTTATAAATCAAGATACATCTGTTGCAGTAGGGATATTGTCCCCAGGATGGCCTGTCTCAAAATAGAGTCTTTCTAAGTGTGCAGATGGGAGTAATAAGAAAGATTATGAAAAGACTGAATGGTTTATACTAAAAATATATAGAAACTGAAACTCTGGGCTATGGAGGAGTAAGCTTCCTTGTCTTGTGCAAGTGAAGGATAGTGATGAGAAAGATAAAAGGAAATAAATCTTACAAATCAGCATGCTTCATCCTTCTGATACAGATTTTACAGGAGGAGAGATACATTTTTCAGAAAAGCATGACAATGAAACAGAATTTCAAGAGTGAAATTGTTGATGCATGTGTATATTCCAGGCTCTGCCTACATTGCAGTCCTTCTAATTCAAGACCCAAAATGTGATTGGCCAGAATCTATATGCATTTTAAGTAGTGCTTCTTCTTATGAAAAAGATGTGCCTAATTTCTCTCATTGATTCCAACACTGATAACATGTCCTTAGCAATTGCAGTGCCATCTCAAACAAGTGGCAAATATCTAAAAAGCAGTCAAAGATAGACAGTGGCAGTTTTAGGGTCTTGAACTCCTGAAATGGGAAATTTGATCATTCTTCCATCACAACCTGTTCAAGTGGCAAAAGGACATTGCTTGAACAGCAGTAGCTCACCACTTCTGCCATTTGTCTGGGCAGAAGAAATAAGAACTGCTTACAGAGCATCTGCCTGTTTGGGGAGTTCCCTGAAGGTGAAGATGAACTATACAGACAAAACTGAAGTCCCTACTATGGATATAATGAGGTGGAAAGGCACATTAACAATTGAAAGTCTCTGCTGGTGGTATGATATAGTATTTGGACACCTAACTCCTCAAGTTAGGAGGAAAAAATCTAGGAATTAGTCCCAGTTTTCTGTTCCAGCCATCATATAATTATTCAGTGGAAAGTGTACCTTCTACTGAAAACAAACTCACCTGAATTTGTGAAGAGCTTTGAGATCATTCTAAACGAAAGTTGCTCGCAGAAATTGTATCTGTTTTACACTCATTTCATAGCATGTTGAAAGTCAAATGAAACACGTTCTCCCAGACAAAATTTTCCAGCTTCTCCTCTCCGCATTTCTACTATTTCTACTTTAATTCTCAAATAGTTAATGTAGGCTCTACTTTGCTAAAAGAGTTCTCCTCCTCAGCCCCAGTCCTCAGATTCAGATTACAAAAATACCTTTGAAGAGGATAGTGTAAACGTCACGGAAAATATACTAAGTGCATTAATGCTAGGACTGGTGTGAAAACCAGTGACTTTCTGCTACATCCCTTCTGTGCTTTGTTTTCCACTGCTGTGTTTTGCTAACCTTTGTCCTGCACTGCTCAGAAAGCGCCCGTATTCTCTGAGCAAGACTCTCAGGCTTAATAATTTAGCTTATTGGTTTGAGCTGGTGCAAAATGTGGCAAAAGTGATAGCAGAAATAAGACCAAAATAGATTTGATGGAATTAATGGAGCACTTGTGGGCAGGACTTGGTAACATTAAAGTTTTTTTCCTAGCTTGACAGTGAAATGCAGGGCTGTATCTGCAGGGGATGGAGAGTTAACAAGGATGGATAAATCAGTGTAATGTGGTAGCTAAAACCACAGCTTCATGGGGAAGAGCCCAGAGAAATCCACAGCTGTGTGCCACTCGGGCACCATTGCTAGTGATAATGCTTAAGGGAGGGTGATAAAAAGGAGAAAGGAAAGCGTGCCCCTAAGCAGACATTAAAAAGGGCCCTGTTTCTCCTGGAGCATGAGACATAACAGGATTGAGCTACCCATCCCCTCTCTCCTAGATGAGCAACGGGAGGCTTTCATGTGAGCCACAGCAAAAATAGGCAAAAATGAGCCCTTCATCCATTAAGTGAACATTTTGAGGCTTCTGAATCTCCAAGATGGTTGCAGTGCTTTCAGTCAGTGTACTGTCCAGTACAAATATAGGAAAAGCCTCTGAATCTGCCAGATTTTGATTGCAATCAAGGCAGGAGCAACACATCTCATTTCTCTTTAAGAGATATATATACATACAGATTTAAGTTGAGAGGGAGAGGGCTGAGGGCAATACCAGGATGCCTTGTGGGAACTCTCAGATGTTAATTAGACCTGTCTAAATAGAGCTAGATATCCAGGTTCCATCTTCATCCAAATTAAAGCAGAAGTCTTCAGTTCTTACACAGTTTTATACCTGAATGTGTCCCACTTGCAGATGGCTCCGCAGAGAGATTTTCCCTATGCCTTCTTCCCTAGAATATCACAAGACAGGAATATTATTGTTGACTTTAAAATGTTGCAACACTGTTTTCAGCTGTGACTCCCTGAGCTGCTGCTCCAGGATGGTCAGTAGCTTACCTCCAACTGCAGGGCGAATCTGTGAAGCTTTGGAGCAGTGCCAAAGAAGCCCAGGGATGTTTTTCAGGGAACAGTGAAATCCTCCTGCACGTGAGTGGTGAGCAAAGGGAAGAGCATGGGCTTTGATGGAGGGAACTCTGTAGATCTCCCCTTCCATAAATGATGCTAGCAACATCTTTTATTCATCAGAACCATGCAGGTGAAATGGAAAGAAAAACATCATAATCTGGCCTTCAGACCAAGAATCTTGAACAAATTCACCTTGCTGAAATGCCTCATCCAAACTGTAGCATCAGCAGTGATGGCCAGTGTGACCAAATGGGCAGACTGACACCCAGAACAACAGTTCCCCTCCATTTTGCTGCTGTTGAGCCTCAGTCTTGTTCTCCTCACTAAGCAACAGTAGCGCAGGTCTGACTTAATGCCATGGAAACTATTTTGCTCCAGTGCTTGGAATGGTTTGTTGTACAACATACTAGTGCTAATTGCTGGCAAACAAAATTACTTTGAGTATCAAAAAAATAATAATCAAATTTGAGAGAGTAATTAAGAGTCAGAATGCTCATGAGAAAACCTTCCTTTTTATTTTCATTTTTGGTGGAGATAGAAAGTAGAGAGGAGATGTTCCTGTCTCTTTTAAATATGAAATAAAGTTAGAAATGAGACCTTAAAGAATGCTGTAAAATAAATAAATAAATAAATAAATAAAAGATAACAAGGCAAAGAAAAATGAAAAAAGTATTTAAAAAAGTATTTTTCTTGGCAGAAATGAAAAAAGCTAAATGCAAGAGTTTCATTTCAGGAAAACTAGATCGATGGACCTACAAAAGGTAAGCCCTTTGGGAAACCTGTTGCACGGTGACTTCTGTATCTATACCTGGTTTTGCTGGATAAGAGTTTTTGACAGAAATCTGCAACATACTTGGGAGAAAGAAGTAATTTTAGGAATATGGCGGTGAGAACTGTATGTGCTAACCAACAATTTCAAGAATGTTTTGACGGCAAAATTTTTCAGTGCTGTCTAAATCAAGGTATTCTGAGGTTAAAAAATTGCCTATGGCAATTGCTGTTCACTGTAAGTACTCAATGTCAGGGCAAATTAAAATACTTTTCAAGAAACTGAATACATAAGTATAGATTTAAACCCACGTGCTTAGAAAATCTCATCAGTCTAGACTTACGTAGAATTTAATTCTACCACTCTTAGTGATGAGGTGTGGTAGCTGAAGACAAGAGTGATCTTATTAAATAAATTCTGCTTTCAATGTAAGTTAGACTCAGGATCAGGTCCAAAGTTATTACAAAAGGTGTATCAACAAATATTTATTAAAGCAGAAGGGCATACAGAGGAGCATCCAAAGCGTGCTGTATATTTGAAAACTGACATGCGAGGCGAATGAAAATAAATCTAATCCAAGCCCAAAGGCAAAACTGGCTTTCTTATTGCTACAACAAAAGCAATGACTAACAACCCTCTCTTCTGTTCCTACATTTCTGGAACATATATTTCTAAGAGCTTGGCATCACTACGTCGCTCACAAAATACTAAAAAACAGAACTAGCCAGGCAACACAGTTTGCTGTTTTTTCTTCTTCTTTTTTTTTTTCTTCTCTCTGTATTAGTGACTAAATAAGCCTACATCAATGACCCTGCTAACTTGTAATCCTAGGTGTGTTACCAGGCAATCATTATGTGCAACTGCACCTAACTGTCTCCTCTCTAAAAACAATCTAAATGTCTCAAATCCTTTCACTCGGTGTTCTAATGGAAATGGAAACTTTCTGTTACTAAAAACCTACACAGACATTTTCCATAAAATTTGCAGAGTACCAAATTTCTGGTTAACCTTTCTTCAACATATTGCTCTTTGTTATGCAAAATGGTTAACACGCTCTGAATGAATGTACTTGCATTTCCATTGAAATATATGTTTCATGTAAGGCTGACTTGTTTATCATTTAAAAGATAGTAACAGTGTCAACAATTGCAAAATGAGTAAAAAATGTATGGGATTTGAATGACTATACCTAAGAATTTATTGCAGGACTTATCTATCTTCAATGCAGTGCAATTGTTAAACGGTAAATTAGTGTGCAGCTTTTCTGAGGTATCACTGAAAGATGCCTGTTTAGCATTTATATAATGGAAATAATATTTTCCATACTTTTCCTTAAGGCAGACATCATGTGCCAGTGAACTGCTGAATTTGTTGGAACAAGATCAAGAAAAAGCTGAAGAAATTACAAGAGTACAACTACTGATGCTAGAAGTAATAGTGAGTAAATGGTGGTCAGCATCTTCTTGCCAAAGCAGGGGCTTCTACATGAAAGGAGAAACCTTGCTTACAAACAAACAAATAAACAAACAAAACTGATCAAATCCCTGCAGATAATGGCATGTCATCTCAAGTTTCTACAGATAATAAAAAGCTCTAAAATTCAATGCAGAGAACACGAAAGCCATTTCAGCTAGGTTTACTGTGAGGATACTTAAGTCAGATTAGAAGATGAGGTGTAAGAAAATTCTCTGTATGCCATCCATCAAAATGGCAGCACTGACAACTTGAAACCACTGTGCAATTAGCAGCTACCAGCACAACCACCCTGATGGATTTGGATTCCTGGTTAGTGATAAATCCAGCATAAGTAAAGAAACTGCCACCTACGCTGGGCAAAAGACCTCTTAAGTGGAGAGGAGCAATTCCATTACTCAAGTCTTCTGAAATGAGCATTTTCTGTTGAAACATCTCTTGTTGTTTCTGTGCTACTAGGAATGCTTTACTATCTTAACTGAGGATTAGAGAAGTTTTAAAATTAAAAATGAATACAGTTTTTCATACTCTTTTACAAACCTATTAGAGTGATCTCAGTTGAATACCTGCTCCACTTGAGTGTTCCCCAGTGCTTGGAAGGGTCAGTGGGATTTTAGAAAGCCAGAGACATTCAGAGCAACAAACAGCAGCAGGTAGGATATGCAGAGTGCACTCTGTAGCAAGGAATAGCAACAAAATAAAAGCAGAGAACTTATGCAAGCTTAGCAAAACTCTTGCAGAGAGCTGGCAATGACATTTGAGAGGCCAGGAAACTTATGTCAGTGGAATGGGAAGAGGGAGACGAATGACACCACACACTTGGAGGCCAATCTGCTTTAAGGGATGTTTAAACCCCAGGGTATTTTAAGCAACAAAGAACAAAACTTGTGTTGCTCTCTGAAGAAATTACACATAAAAAAACCAACAGGAATCACTCAGCTTTCAAACCTAGTGTGTGGTGTGTGTGTTTTTTGTTTGTTTTTTATTTAAACTGTCAATATATTATCACTTTTGCCTCCTTAGCTAATACATCTGTTAAGTGAAAGGCCTCACATGGACCTGAGCAAAAAGGACCATTCACAGTCTGATTTCAGCTAAGGTGCAAGAGGGTCTTCTGAGAAGCAAAGCTTTGCTGTGACACTGAGCTGAGAGATCTGTTGGCTAAAAAAAAAATAATTTTGACAAAAAGGAAAAACCATAAAGCTTGCATTTGGGCAAACACTACAGGGAAAAAAAGTGGGGAAAACATGAAAAATGGGAAAAGACATGCTTCTACAGAACAAGAACAGAGGGTGGTGACACACTGGAACAGATTGCTCGAGGAGGTTGTGGATGCCCCATCCTTGGCGGCATTCAAGGCCAGGCTGGATGTGACTCAGGGCAGCCCGATCTGGTGGTTGGTGACCCTGTACATAGCAGGGGGGTTGAAAGTAGATGATATGGGTATGGGATGATTAGGGTACTATGGTTAGGCTGCAGTTGGACTTGATGATCTTCAAGGTCTTTTCCAACCTGAGTAATTCTATTATTCTATGATTCTAAGATCTTTGAGGTCCTTCTCAACCCAGTGCATTCTATAGTTCTACGATTCTAGGAAAACTAAAAATGTATTCAAAACTAGTAATTTTCCACCACCAACAACTACTCAGTCACTTAACTCACTGACAGCTCTTAGAATCATGGAATCATAGAATCATAAAGTTTTCCAGGTTGGAAGAGACCTTGAAGATCGCCAAGTCCAACCACAGACTAACCATAGTAACCATAGTAACCCAACCCTCTGCTAAATCATATCTCCGAACACCACATCCAAACGGCTCTTAAACACATCCAGGGACAGTGACTCAACCACCTCCCTGGGGAGCCCATTCCAGTGTTTAACTACCCTTTCTGTAAAGAAGTGTTTCCTAACGTCCAACCTAAACTTACCTTGGCACAACTTGAGACCATTTCCCCTTGTCCTGTCACTTGTCACCAGTGAGAAGAGACTTGCCCCCACTCTCACTGTAAGCACTCTTCAGATACTGGAAGAGAGCAATAACATCTCCCCTCAACTTCCTCTTCCCCAGACGAAACAGCCTCAGCTTCCTCATCCTCTCCTCAAAGGGCTGAGTTGCCCTTTTCTGTACCTGCTCCAGTACCTCCTTGTCCTTTCTGTACTGAGATGCCCAAAACTGAACACAGTACTCGAGGTGAGGCCTCACCAATGCTGAGTACAGGGACAGGATGACTTCCCTAGTCCTGCTCACCACACCATTCTTGATACAAGCCAGGATGCCATTGGCCCTCTTGGCCACCTGGGCACACTGCTGTCTCATATTCAGACGACTGTCCATCAGTACAACAAGGTCCCTTTCCATCAGGCAACTTTCCAGCCATACCTCCCCAAGCCTGTAGGGTTGCCTGGGGTTGTTGTGAGCAAAATGCAGAACCTGACAATTGGTCTTGTTGAAACTCATGCTGTTAAACTTGGCCCATTGATCCAGTCTATAATATACATTGTCTTGTTTCTTTTTAACAGACAAAATGACCCCATGAAGGACTTTTCTCCTCTGATTTTCTATGAATCTATGATAATATCAGCAGTGCCCAGCAAGGCCAGTTCTAAGTGTTCTGAAATTGGTTTGACTTTCGATCAGCTTAAAAGGGCCTCTGTTTTGCCCTGTTGCTCTGAATTTTGAGATAGTCATCATTTAAATTACAGAAGCATGAAGACAACAGCAGGAAGATATGTTCCCGGTGAATTTTAATCATGGCAAAACCTTCCTAAAAAATAAATTTATTGTTATTAATGCAAGCTATCATAGAATAGAATTAGACTAATAGGAACACACTTACAGGGTCCAATTGAGACAATGGTAGAACCATTCTCAGAGACATTTTAATTTATGGTAAAACTCAGATACTTAATTTTAGGTGTATTTGTAGCTGGAGTCACAAAGGAATATGAACAAAAGGTATAAAATCTTATATATAATTATTTATTAAATTTGTTAATGGTGAAACATAGCAAACAGGACGGTTCAATACTGTCACATAATGTGCTGTAACACATCAATAGTTATTATACTGCAACCAGTATATTATACCTGAGAGAAAGGTTGAACAATGAAAAAAATTTTGCATCAAGTTGCTGCAAACTTTTCTAGCATGTTAAAGATGTGTTTTACAGGAAATTCTGGAAGTGTGATTTGATGTTAGTCTCATACAGATAAATATCAACCCATATTCCAGCTATACTTGAAATCAATCAGTGTTCTGCTTAGTAAGGCATGATCCAAAGAGTTCTAAACGTCAATGCAAAACACATAGCTTTTTGCACCAATGTAGATCAGAGTCTGGATTTCTTCTTCAGAGGAGGATGAATATAGAGGATTTCTATAACAGGAAAAATCTTGTACCTGTCCTCAGACAATCTGACACATTGCACTGGGGAACAATAACTAATTTGTATCTTGGAGAAGTGCATATATATAATAGAACATACATACACACATATGCAAACACAAACAACATACACCATGGACTAATGGACTGCTCTAATCTAATGTATTCCAGATTTTTCAATTGAAGATCATTGACTTTATATATATTCACTTGCTCAGCAAATTCCTCATCTGATAGTAAAGGCCTCTTTAATTTGTGAATTAATAACACTATTTACACAAACTCAAATGCTGCATTGTACATGATAATAGAAAATTGCAACATTTTGCTTATTGAATTGTAACAGTATTTTTTTCTGCCCAAGATACTAAATAAGAACAAAGGACTATATTTGAGGTTCTGCAATTTTTTATTTTTTTTTTACATATTTTCCAGACATATTTCCCAGACATCACTGATCTATGCCTGGAGTATTACTTTCAGATATAGAAGAGAAGGAACAATCTTTTTTATCAGGCTTTGCATTACTTACTTCTGTGACATCTTTTATATTTTTCATGTTGTGTCCATGGGGCCTTTTATAATGCTAAACTTTTTCAGAGTGTTTTCTAACAGCTTTGTGTTTAAGCATTGTAAAATGCCTTTCCAGATGAGTGTCAACCTGGATTCTTTCTTTTCTTCTCAAGCATTATCACCAGTAATGAAGGCTGTGTTAAATAAATTCCATTTTTGGGTACCTTGCAGCCACACTCTGTTTTGTGCATGAGGTGCTGCATCTTACATAATTGACTTTTCAGTTCATGGTAAACAAGAAAGAGAAGAATTTACTCATACCTCTCCCTCTTGTTTGAATAGACTCTTAATACAGCTGATGATCTGCTTTGTATATAGGTATGATAAAAGCTGTTTGCTTTCTGTCCCTCATTAATGCTAAAACACATGGAAGATTTTTGTCCTTGCAAAAGTCATCTAAAAGCATTATATGTATTCCAAGCCTCATGACTACTACATGTGATATTCTGATAAACATGTGTTTATAGGCACCAGTGAACTTCCAGTGCTTACAGTAAATACCTTAAATTGTAAATAGCATTTAAACTGATTCCTTTACATCTGTGCATGCTTTGAAAAACCGAGGATAAATTTTAAATAAAAGCTGTTATACAATAAACTTACTGATGTTTCCCACACAAGTCTCTATTTTGTTGCTGTGATACATGTTCAAAGGCAAACGCTTCAGCCTTTATGCCTTTATATTTAGGACATGTACATAAATATATGATTCTTGTTTACTTCCAAAGTGAATGACTCAGTACTTAAATCCCTATATGATGCATATGTGTTCATTTTGCATCTTTTTGTCACTGTAAATCTTTTTATGAAGATTTTGCTTTCAAGTGGGAACATAAATGGAGATTTGCAAAACCAAACCATGGCTTAACATTGGTCAGCTACTCTGGAAGAGAGGGCAGATGTGGAGGAAAGATCATACCTACCCAGTAGCAAAAGTAACACAGAAATGTCAGTACAATGCAGGACCCTTGGCTAACTAAACTTCTTAGTTGTGGGGACCAAGCTGCTATCTCTACTAAATGTTTGTGGTTGTGTTAGGCTGTATTTTGGTGTTGATTTCACAGAATCACAGAATCACAGAATTATAGGGGTTGGAAGGGACCTCTAGAGATCATCGAGTCCAACCCCCCTGCCAAAGCAGGCTCCCTACACCACGTCGCACAGGTAGGCGTCCAGGCGAGTCTTGAATATCTCCAGAGAAGGAGACTCCACCACCTCCCTGGGCAGCCTGTTCCAGTGCTCCGTCACCCTCACTGTAAAGAAGTTCTTGCGCACATTCGTGCGGAACTTCCTATGCTGGAGTTTCAGCCCATTGCCCCTAGTCCTGTCCCCACGCACTACTGAAAAGAGACCAGCCTCGCCACTATAGCTCCCACACCTCAGGTATTTATAAACCTGGATCAAGTCCCCTCTCAGCCTTCTTTTCTCAAGGCTAAACAGACCCAGTTCCCTAAGTCTCTCCTCGTAGGGGAGATGGTCCAGGCCCTTCACCATCTTTGTGGCCCTCCGCTGGACTCTTTCCAAGAGATCCCTGTCTTTTTTGTACTGGGGAGCCCAGAACTGGACACAGTATTCCAGATGAGGCCTCACCAGGGCAGAGTAGAGGGGGAGGATCACCTCCCTTGACCTGCTGGCTACGCTCTTTTTAATGCACCCCAGAATGCCATTGGCCTTTTTGGCTACAAGGGCACACTGCTGGCTCATGGCCAACCTGTCGTCCACCAGGACGCCCAGGTCCCTCTCAGCAGAGCTCCTCTCCAGCAGGTCTTCCCCCAACCTGTACTGGTGTATGCAATTATTTCTACCGAGATGCAAGACTCTACACTTGCTTATGTTAAACCTCATCCGGTTTCTTACTGCCCAGCTCTCCAGTCTGTCCAGGTCTCTCTGAATGGCCGCACAGCCTTCAGGCGTGTCAGCCAATCCTCCCAGCTTCGTGTCATCAGCAAACTTGCTGAGGGTGGCCACTATCCCCTCATCAAGGTCGTTGATGAAGATGTTGAACAAGACTGGACCCAGCACAGACCCCTGGGGGACACCACTAGTCACAGGCCTCCAGCCAGACACCGCACCGCCAATGACAACCCTCTGCACTCTGCCAGTCAGCCAATTCTCGATCCACTTCACCGTCCACTCATCTATCCCATACTTCCTCAGCTTTGTTATAAGGATGTCATGGGGGACCGTATCAAAGGCCTTACTGAAATCAAGGTAGACTACATCTACCGCTCTCCCCCCGTCCACCCAGCTAGTGACATCTTCATAAAAGGCCACCAGGTTGGTCGAGCACGACCTCCCCTTGGTGAACCCATGCTGAGTACTCCTGATAACCTCCTTTTCTCCCAGTTGTCTGGAGATGGCATCCAGCACAAGCTGTTCCATCACCTTCCCTGGGACAGAGGTGAGGCTGACTGGCCTATAATTACCCGGGTCATCCTTCTTGCCCTTTTTGAAGACTGGGGTGACATTGGCCATCCTCCAGTCTTCAGGCACCTCCCCAGTTCTCCAAGACCTTTGAAAAATTACAGAGAGCGGCTTAGCAATAACCTCCGCCAGCTCTCTCAGCACCCGCGGGTGCACCCCATCAGGTCCCATGGATTTATGGACATTAATGTTTCCTAAGCACTCACGGACCACCTCTTCCCTGACTAAAGGGAAATCTCCCATTCCCCAGATTCTCTCATCAACCACCGGGGACTGGGATTCCTGGGGGAGAGCCCTTTCACTAAAGACAGAGGCAAAGAAGGCGTTCAGTATTTCCGCCTTCTCAGCATCCCCCGTTACCAGAACACCCCCCTCACTTAGTATGGGGCCCACATTCTCCCTAGCCTTCCTTTTGCTGTTAATGTACTTAAAAAACCCTTTTTTATTATCCTTTATCTCCTTAGCTAGATTCAGCTCCAGGTGGGCTTTAGCCTTCCTGGTCGCATCTCGGCAGTCCCTGACTACATTCTTATATTGTTCCCAAGTGGCCAGACCCTTTTTCCACATATCGTGTACTTTCTTCTTTCTGCGGAGCTTGCACATGAGTTCCTTACTCATCCACGCAGGTCTCCTGGCACCTTTTCCTGACTTCTTAGTTACAGGGACGCACCGATCCTGAACCTGGAAGAGGAGCCGTTTGAATGCTAGCCAGCTCTCACAGGCCCCCTTGCCTTCTAGCACCCTGGCCCACGGGATGGCCCCAAGTAAGTCCCGGAGGAGATCAAAGTTGGCTCTCCTGAAGTCCAGGGTAGCAATCCTACTTTTTGTTTTGCTTCCTCTGCTCAGGATCTCGAACTCCACCATCTCATGGTCGCTACAACCCAAGTTACCCCCGACTTTTACTTCCTTAACGAGTCCTTCCTTGTTGGTGAGAATAAGGTCCAGCAGCACCCCGCCCCGCGTCGGTACCTCGACCATCTGCATTAGAAAGTTATCTTCAATACACTGCAAGAATTGTCTGGACCGCGCATGCTTGGCCATATTGGTCGTCCAGCAAATATCTGGATAATTGAAATCCCCCAAAAGTACCAACGCCCGGGAGCGTGATGCTACTTCCAGTTGGCTACGGAAGGCCTCATCAACCTCCTCTTCCTGATCAGGAGGCCTGTAGTACACACCCACTACAGTGTCCCCCTTACCAGCCTGACCCTTGATTCTCACCCACAAGCTCTCGACTGCTACATCACTCTCCCCCAGGTGGAGTTCAATACATTCTAGCTGCTCTCTCACATAAAGAGCAACTCCACCACCCCGCCTTGCTAGCCGATCTTTCCTAAAAAGGACATAGCCCTCCATGACAACATTCCAGTCATGCGAGCTGTCCCACCACGTCTCTGTGATCGCAATGAGATCATAGCCATGCGATTGCACACAAAACTCCAGTTCTTCCTGTTTATTCCCCATGCTTCGCGCATTAGTATACAGGCACTTGAGAGAAGGAGCATCTCCCCACCTCTCTCCATGCCTTTGAACCCCTTTGTCAGCACCCAACACGCTCTGCTTTAAGCCTTGAACTGCCGCCTCAGACCCAGCGGCCCTCATTTTGTCCCCTTCCCCCTTCGTACCTAGTTTAAACACCTGTCAATTAGTCCTGACAGTTCCTCGGCTAGAACCCTCCTACCCCTTGGAGACAGGCCGCTTCCATCTGCAGCTGTCATGCCAGGAGCCGAGTAAATTCTCCCATGATCAAAAAACCCAAAACTCCTATGTCGGCACCAACTCCTTATCCATTTGTTTAAGAGGTGGGTTTTTAGGCCCAACTCAGTATCCCTCCCTGTCACTGAAGGTACAGATGTAATAACCACTTGTACACCTGTACTGTCAACTACCCTCCCCAGTCTCCTGAAGTCATCTTTTATGACCTTCAGGCTTTTCCTACTGACTTCCTCACTGCCAGCCTGAATTATCAGCAGGGGATAGTAGTCAGTAGGCCGGATCAGATTGGGAAGTCTCCCAGCAATGTCCCTGACTCGCGCCCCAGGGAGGCAGCACACTTCTCTGTGTGTAGGGTCGGGTCGGCATATAGGGCCTTCTGTTCCTCGCAGAAGGGAGTCACCTATGACAACTACCCTTCTGTCCTTCCTCGTGGAGGAAGTCTTGAGGCGTGGGTGTGACCGCTTACCCCGAGGCTCCCTCACAGATGGGCCTGCCTCAACATCCACGCTCACCTCTTCCACGGGTTCCAGGGCCTCAAACCTATTTTGCAGAGGCACCTGGGGAACCGAGCATGGTCGTGGGCGGGGATACCCAGCACGCCTAGCTGGTATTTGTTTCCACCCATCCTTTTCTCTCAAACTATTTTGGTCCGATCGGCTACTGTAGGACAGAGGCTCCGCCAACAGTCCCACACCCCTTAGCTCTTCATTTGAATTGCTAGGTGTAGGGGAAGACTGAGGGCGCACTGTGGCAGGAGCACAGTCTGTCTGCATACTCCTTTCTATAACCTGTTTGTGAGGCAACCGGGGGGGACATGCTCCTTGGGGAGCCTCAGCTATGTTCCGGGATCCCGAGGCCAATAGGGCCTGGCACCACCAGTCGATTTCATTTTCACTATCTTTAATGGACCTCAACCTCTCGACCTCTTCCTTCAGGCAGACCACCATACTAAGCAGATCATTTATCTGGTCACACCTGAAACAGGCACAGCTGCCATCGACTGGCACTTCGAGGGCCAGGCTGTGACACTCACTGCAGCCTGTGACTTGCACGCTAGCGTGCCGCTTGTGGACCTCGGTCTGGGTCTCCACACTCCTCCTGGCAGCAGCCTTCCTCCTACCTGTGCTGGGGACCTCTGTCTGGGTTTCCACATCTTTCCTGGCAGTTACCTTCCTCCGGGAGGGAGCCATAGCAACCCAGAAGACCCCACTAGCAAAATCAGAAAAGTTTTACCAAGTTTTGACAAGCAGCTCTGTCTGGACCCTGTTAGTGGTGGTGCTGCCCACGACCCGGTATTAGAATGCAGACAGGTAGACCTGCACTTACCTTTACCCTTCACAGAGACTAGGTTGTTCCTCTTCTTCCGTGTGGGCAGGGGCGAAGCCCCTGCCCTGCTCAAGGCCTTTTAAAGAAGAAGAGGGCGAGGGTGGAGAGCCGTTGCCTTGGCAACGCCCCCTCCACGTGTAGCCTGGGAACGCCCCCTCCACGTGGGCCGCTCTCTCTCGAGCTGCCGGGCTGCTCCTACCTCGGATGGATGAGGGAAAAGCAGAGCGAATCCCCTGGACACCCCGCGATAAACAGCCTCAGCTCTGCCAGGGGCAGCTCCGAAGCAGCGAACCACGGCGATCAAAAGGGTCTCTGCCGGGTTTGCACCCGTTTAAATATCCCGCTGTTGCCTTGGCAACGCCCCCTCCACGTGTAGCCTGGGAACGCCCCCTCCACGTGGGCCGCTCTCTCTCGAGCTGCCGGGCTGCTCCTACCTCGGATGGATGAGGGAAAAGCAGAGCGAATCCCCTGGACACCCCGCGATAAACAGCCTCAGCTCTGCCAGGGGCAGCTCCGAAGCAGCGAACCACGGCGATCAAAAGGGTCTCTGCCGGGTTTGCACCCGTTTAAATATCCCGCTGTTGCCTTGGCAACGCCCCCTCCACGTGTAGCCTGGGAACGCCCCCTCCACGTGGGCCGCTCTCTCTCGAGCTGCCGGGCTGCTCCTACCTCGGATGGATGAGGGAAAAGCAGAGCGAATCCCCTGGACACCCCGCGATAAACAGCCTCAGCTCTGCCAGGGGCAGCTCCGAAGCAGCGAACCACGGCGATCAAAAGGGTCTCTGCCGGGTTTGCACCCGTTTAAATATCCCGCTGTTGCCTTGGCAACGCCCCCTCCACGTGTAGCCTGGGAACGCCCCCTCCACGTGGGCCGCTCTCTCTCGAGCTGCCGGGCTGCTCCTACCTCGGATGGATGAGGGAAAAGCAGAGCGAATCCCCTGGACACCCCGCGATAAACAGCCTCAGCTCTGCCAGGGGCAGCTCCGAAGCAGCGAACCACGGCGATCTATGAAACTTATTTGTTCTTATTTAAAAGACAAAATATCTCAGCAAAGCAGAGGCCCTATATGGGCCAAAAGAATAAAATTTCTCACATCCATCACAGATTTTGTATATTCAGTGTGTAAACCATGAAGTGGCACTGATAGACCAACAGTCTGGTATTTATTATGTTTCCTTTGTTCTTCCAAAAGGAAAAAAGCTGAGGGAAGATGCAAAAATGTGCACTTCTGAAATATCACACAGGTGCTAGATCATGTTTTGCCATGGGGTGATCCCACCAGCTTTCTAGCAAGTAATTTGGTTCCCCCAAAAGAAGAGACAACAATAAACATGTCTATCTACTCCCTGGAAATGAGAGAATCCCTGGCACTGACATAAAGTGTCACCATACACAGAAAGCCACATCTTTGTGGCTTCCCAATCCACACTCCTTCTGTGAGGGTACACAGAGCGATAAAGGTTTTATTTATTAATAACTGCCTAAAAATAGACATACAACTAAATTCTTCATCTCTAAAAAGCAGAATGTGATAGGAACAGGAGAAGAAGGGAAGAAGTTAATAATAAAAAAGAGAAGGCAAGAACTGGGCATGAGGAGTGGCCAAGATCAATATTTCTAGAAGATTAGATTATAAACTGAGAAAGAAGAAAGGATCCAATTACTGGATCAAAGAATAAAA
The DNA here is from genome assembly GCF_039878825.1 of Excalfactoria chinensis. NCBI lineage: Eukaryota > Metazoa > Chordata > Aves > Galliformes > Phasianidae > Excalfactoria > Excalfactoria chinensis. The sequence goes on along the minus strand of NC_092827.1, from coordinate 29,233,258 downwards.
AACTCTGGCAATAAATTAAAGTGATGAAAAAGAATTAAAAACTGCAGTGCTGTTAATCATGTGCAGTTATGTGAGGTTAGTAGAATCATAGATTGTATTAACCTGGTCAGAGCTGTGCACTAATTAGTGAAGTGGAATAGAGCTGGAAAGTCATGCAGGAACCATGAGACAGTATACAGACACTGGTAAAATGTACATAATAATGAGTTTTCCTGCAGTTATATTTTATTGCATGGGTGCTGATCATAAGTGAATACGGTTAAGATGTCCATATCAAATCGATTAGAAGTGCTTTGCTGATCTTTTCCTCTCTAACCTCAGGCTACTTAACCTCGTATTTGATAATAATTCACTCCCTCTACATCCTGCCTTCCTCCTGCTGACAAGGTCCAAGTAAGATCAACTGATCCATCCCGATTTGGCTTTAGAGTTGCAGAGCTCAGCAGATTATAATCACAGAAGAGACAATTATAATGGGATAAAAATGGCCACTCTAAGAGGGGCACAGTTTTAAGGAGACCAGAGATCTGGCATTGGCTGTGGCTTCTGAAACCCAATTTATAGCTTAATAGGGTCCTGTATGCTCTCTGCTATGCTAATAGCAGACCTAAACATTTTGCAGAGTTGCCACACCAAGAAGGGAGTGTTCCACAAAGTAGCATGTCAAGAGACACTGATGGAGAAGTTTAGGACACAACTATGAAATTGCTTTTCACTTTCAGAGTCAGATAACTAAATAGAACCTTGCTAACTAGGCACAACCTGGCCCAGAATGCTTGAACAACCATTCAATTTCAAAGTGATTTCAAAACGTTGAATTTACTGAATATTGTTTCCATCAATCTTACATTTTTGTCATTCCGCTGACTTTGTGAAACTAGTTACTTATGACTTTCGTTTGTCTAAAACTGAATTAAGCTCTAATATCCTATCATATTATTAAGCACGTGGATGGATCATATGGGGGTTACTCCCTTTGGAATGACAGTTTTGCAAAATCTACAGTGCATGCAGGTGACATCTGACTACTGCTTTTTAAAGTGATTTGTTGCCTACCTGCACAGCTAGATGAGAAACTTGTAGTGATTTGCTGAGGATATCCAGATGTTCTGCTCTTCTTCCTACATGGGCTGGTCTCTCTAACTGCACACCAGCTTTGAATCTTATAAGAGTAAATATTAAGGAAAGAAAAAAGAACTTTTCTGTCACTAATTCCTCTCATTTTTCCAAAGAAATTTGAGCTTTCAGTAGATGTGGAGAAAGTGACTACAGTATATCAGCTATAAGCACTGGTAAGGAGCAAGACAGATTAAAAAGTAGACAAAAGAGCAATGAAAAATGAAAAGAGGAAAAGAACAATGAAAAAAACTCCACAAATCTGCTTTAGAATTATTCCTAAATGCATTAAATGGATCAGGTTTGTTTCAAGCCAGTTCAGCAAATTCTGGCAGGGTAAACATTGGAGAGTGCTTCTGAAAACCTGGAGATTTGAAGACCCCCAGCCGAGCTATCAGATGTTCTAGAAAACAGCATCAGCATGATTAAGGCTTCTGAATATGGGTGAGGTGATTCTGGCTACAGCATTTCTTAGAGGGCCCGAAGAGTCTGTGGCTTTGGTACTCTGTGCCTGAGTGCTGCTGGTCTCATCAAGGTCCAGTGCCAGATATGTATCATGCAGCACAATTTGGGAAGGTGCTCAACACTGTCATTGTGTGAAGTGGTAAAAACACATGTGCTTTTCTGATTTTGACAAAGGGCAACGTGTAGGATGAGAAGATCAGCTTTATTTGTAGCGTGTGGGAGAATTATTACTGCACTCCTATTCTGGCCTGCAGTTTCTTGCCACTCTCTCTGAAGAGGACAGAAGGAAGAACCATCAGCCTCTATGAAGAAGAAAAATGAAAATTAATAATAATAATAATAACACAAAAAAACTATAAACAACCACAAAACCAGACCAAACATGCAGAAATGCATCTTTCCAAGACTGCTTTTTTCCATTGTGTCCATACTCTGTGCTGTTTGCCTTGGCTCAGAGAGCTCAGGGGGTCTGTGTCATTCTCATACACTTTCCAAACTAAGATATCACAGGTCTGGCATCCTTCCTTCTCCTTCATGTTCTTCTTGAAGTTCCCTGTCCTTCACAGTATAAGTAGCCTTTCCCTAAATTCCTACCTGACACTATGACAGTGTGTCATTCTCTCCTACCCCCCGATCCATTCTCAATAAATATTTATTCTAAATGAACATAACTAATTCCACAAAGGGAAAACTGTTTCTTAAAGCAGCTACTGCTGCCTCATTTCCAACCATGTGACACAGGCAGATGAACGAGACACATGCTACATCTTCCTCATATGATAGGAGGCAGACCTGTCACATGGCACTGGAGAGGAGAAAGAAATAGCCACTATTTACCCTTCTGCTTCACGCTGCAGCCATAAGTTTCTGCCTCTATTTGCCATGTCATTCACCTGCATGGCAATCACCTCTCTGGTGGTAGTGGGTATGTTTGTCATAGACTGCCCAGGCCTTTCCAGACCAAGGAACTAACTAATAATATAATCTTTCTGGCCTTTAAACTCTGTCAAGTAGTGTCATGGAATGAATCTGGTGAAAGCAATCTTGGCCACTGTCAATTTACAAGCACCTTCATGCCATGGCCTTTCAAAGCTTGCTCCAGCATATTGGCTTGGTTGATTGAATCACAATTGCGTCCTTCCCAAATGACACCACAGACCCCCGAGTTACTCCTGGATTTCATGTCCTTATTGTTCATCTGAAAAAAGAATCATAATTTCCTTTATCAGACAACTACCTTTTATCGTGCCTGTTTTGCTCTATGTCATAACAAATGCATGACCTGTAAGTCTTACAATGATAGCTGTGTGTACAACTACCTGTTGGTTAAAAGACTGACCTATGTTTTATTAATATTTATAGATATAAATTTTTAATACACAACAATTCTGCATTATTGAATAGGTGACTTCCTGCATCTTAATGGTTATGGAATAGGAGTGGGCTCTTTGTAGTTAACATTGCAATACATTTTTCATTATTAAATATAAAGTACCTACTTCTAACCTCCTCAAAAAAAGAAATCCCCTCAGAAAACATATTGGTACTATGGTGTAAATTCTCTCAGGAGGTATACAATTTATTTGTGACAAGTTTGCCTAAGGGATTTAGATTTATGGTACAAGAGTTTCCCATATCTGGAAATAGTTACTAAGTTTCTCTTTAGAGTTGTTAAATTATTCGAACATCAGTTTGGGATCACTTACTCAGTTTTGGAGATGACTGCATTCTTATTTGCAAATTGATCTTCATGTTTTAGAAGGTGAATGTTGCCAAAATAAGATATTCCAAACATTCAGTTCTTGGACTAAGATTGGTATGTAGATTCAGGCTTTTGTAAATTTATTTTGAAAGCAAGACCTTTGCTAAGGTTCTTAATAGTTGCTTCATTGTAAAGTAATTGCATTTTAGAGGACAACTTGGCATTTCCAAGGAGTTACATAAAAATAAAATGATGCCTATGACCATGTTGCCTACAGCCATCCCACCATGGTAATGCCCGATCTCGTCTATGATTCTATGAAAAATATGGACCATATGGCATAAGAAGGTCAGTTTATTTCTTAGGAAAAAAACCCAAAGCAATTAGTCACAACAGTCATGTTTTAATTCTTCTCTGCCAGCTAAATATTCTATCAATAGTATCAAGGTCCAGTTTGTGTGTTTTTGTGATAGTAAGACTTTCAGTGGTGGCATATGAACAGTGAAGAAGAGTTTCTCTGGACTAACAAACTTGACAGCATTTCACCATTAGACGGGTTGTGTTGTTCACAGGCTGTTATTGAAGTAAGGACCGTTGTGTCCTTCAAATAAAAGAGTCAATCCAAGGAATTTTCATTTAGGAAGGGATGCTCCATGTGAATACCACAATCACAGAGTAGTCTAGTATAATCAGTAGACCATTCTCTTAGAATGTCTCTTAATGTCAAATTTGTACTGCATAAAAATTAGTCATGCCAAGGTTTTTCTTCTCAAAATCTTCAATGTGGTTCGAGCTGGGACTGTTTGGATTTTTTTAATGATGAAATACTCATCTTGAAAAAGCTGTTTGCCATATCAGCCTTCTTTTATGTTTCATTTTAATATATAACTTTCAACTACAACTGAGCCCACCTGATATTATTTCCAAAATACATATATATGCCAGTGAACCAAAGATTCAGCTGATGGATTTGCCATTGTAATTCCTTATTTGCAGGATATCATGGCCATGTTTACCTACAACGAATGTAAAGAAAGCTATAAATCTTGAAATCTGTGCAGAAGAGTTGGTGCTGCTTTGAAAGCCACTCACACTAATTGAAGAAAATTGGTCATGTATGTGATTAAGAGATATAATTCAATATTCGGAATAGTCAGTAATTCAAATCTGTATGTTTTGAATTAATTTGGATCATGTGTCATCTTAGAAATTGCATGAATTCTCCAGTTTTAGAAAACAAATGCTCACCCAGAATTTGGAAATGGGGCAAACCGTACAGTTTTGTTATCTGCCCTGTTGTGTACCCACATCCCAGTGACAGTCAGATGAAAGTACTTGCACACAGTGACTGAGGCAACTAATAAACATTTCATTACACTCAGTGAAAGAGATCTTGTTACCATAGATTCTTTCCTGATGTATTTCTCATGTTGTCCAATAGGCAACTGAGAAATAAATGTGTTCACAAAGAAAAACAACAAATACCACCACACTGTGATGGTATACTTAAAACAATAATAATTAGTAATTAAATATTTAAAATGCAATGTTTCCCTCTGATTTCACAGCCCCTGAAATCCATCCACATCTGTGAAGCTCAAATTCACTCCATTTTTATCTTGATCTGCAAATAAATATTATTTTTTTACGCATGAGTCAATCTAATAACCTAAAGAAAGATCAGAGTTTCTGTGTATATGGAATATAACGCGTGTGCGCCATTTTCCAGTAGAAGTGTATGAAAATGCAGCAACACTTCAAGACGGTCACTGCCATAATTCATTTCTGAACACCACAAAAATAGCAAGACACCCACTCATTAGACAGTGCTGTAAAACAAATAACAAAGGCAAGAACATTGTTTCCTTTCATCTTCAGAAATGCAAGCTGGCAAGCTCTCCTGGGGTGTGATTATCAGTTTCTCAGCTGGGGGTACTTGCAAATGAAATTATGTCTTTTGCTGTTAACCTTTGATGACATCAGTAATTCCCACATCTAGGAGACAATGCCTGGTAATGGACATGGAGGAGGAACATGCACTGACTCACGCTGCAAACAGCCACATCGAAACACGGACTTGGATGAGTTTAGCTTCCAAGTCAGCTGCTAAGCAAACACCAAGTTTTCAACAGCACTCAGAAGCTCAAGGCTCCCACAGTGATGCTATGAGGAGATTTTCAGGCACCAGCTTCTCTGAAAAAATCCACTTATTGCTTTAGGTGCTGGAAGCAGCTGCATTCTTCTAATGAGCTGCCCCTCACAGACTTTTTCAGCCTCAGGGAACAGTGGCTCAGAGGCACTGCCTTGCTCTGCCATTCCTCTGCCATTATTTTCACTTACCCCTTCCCTCACAAGACTGCGCTGCCTGCGTTTTACTGCTGTCACAGCTCCTTCCTATCTCAGCGGTAAGTACGGACTGTGTTCTTTTGTGTCTGTCCAGCAGAATGGTGTTGGAGCATCCTGCTCCAGTCCTCTGGGCTCCACTCCAATACAAGTAACATCTGCTTGCAAATTACCCTAGTGCTAGGAGACAATGATGTATGACCTTTCACAATACTGGGCGAGGTATCGATCAGTGCCATTGATCCCATGTTTGAGTGACTGTCTCACCCAGGAAGACAAGTGAAGTAAAAAAAAGTCTGACAGTGTATGCAAAAGCCTGTGTCTGATTGGAAACTTCAAAACCGCTTTTTTTTTTTTTTTTTTTTTTTTTCTTATTTATTTTATTTTATCATATCATACTATGTCATACTATTGTTTTACTCAGAGGGGTTTGGGGCCATGGCACAGACTGCTTGCACTATCCCTGTAGGCACTCAAGGCCAGTCTGGATGGAGCCCTCAGCAGTCTGTTCTGGTGGGTGGCAGTGTGGGTTAGCTTTGAGGTCCTTTCCAACCCAAACCATTTAAAAATCTCTGATTTTTATAATTGTTTAATTGTTTTAAAAAGCGGTTTCTCCTATGCAAACAACTTGTTTTATTTGGTTTCTTTGGTTTTTGAATGGACAAGCTACTTTAGGGTATCACACAAACATTTACTTGTGTGAGTAATCCCTAATTACAGAGCCACTGCTCTGCCCTGTAGGAAACACTTTGCAGATAAGACACAGGACCGGTCAGTACATTTGCTAGGGCTAGATTCACACATTGCACATATGCTTTTCTCTTTTGGAAGGCATTTTTCTAATTTTTAACAACCACCTGTAAGAAACAGCTCTTATTTCTTTGTATCACTTTAATGGGACATCATTAGTGGCTTGTTTTATCTTGAAGAGACAACTAAGATTGGCTTCCAAACGGCAAGAGATAAAACTAGATCACCTCATAAGCCAGCTCTTAATACTTCCAGAGTCACAGCGGTAACATACGGTGTTACCTGAAACTACATGATCCACAAAAATAAGCACTTTTGCTTCTTTTAAAACTGTTCTACACAGACCTACCCACAGTATGACAGCTGGCTAGGTGAGGTCATGCAGTGACACCCCATTTCAGAAGGAGCACATAGGCAAATTTCTGCTAATGCCATACAGATTCTATGAATAATGGATTTAGCAGGCATGCATGCTAAAGTGGGGTAATGAAGATGCTGTCCTTGGTAAGTGAATTCATGTTAAAATAGGAAAATAACTCCATATATCATTCTTACATCTGCAATTCCAAACAGATCTCTGGTATCACCTGGGCAGGGAGATTTGCAGCAGAATGAATTTCATCAGAACATCCCAGTTTTCTGGGAGGCTGCAAAAGAGTTTAAATAGATATTTTCAGATCGAAAGCAGAGTAACTAAGGAGATGGCAGAGAAATAACTACAAGTTCCACATAAAATGTGAATGTTTAGGAAATGTTTTCATAAGGAAGCGGAGTGAACAAACAGATGCTGATTCCGTGCAAGAGGCTTCTAGTGCAGATGCTCAATTGTTCCAGTGCACTCACCTCCAGAAGGATATTCTGCTTTACCTCTCATTGCTAGTGGCATGTGATATACTGCTTATGAGACACGCTGTGCAGAATTTCTCTAGTAACAAATCAAAATTTAATGTTTCCATTTTTTTTTTCTTCCTTAAAAATTTAATTTACACATAGTATAAGAAATCTTTCTTTGATAAGGTCAACAACCCTGCAGTCAGCCTCCATAAAACATCTCTCTTATCCCTTCTGGATAATGCCATGTTTCATTGCTCCTCTTGCCAATACCTTGGACTGCAAACCACTGCTTAGGCAAGTCAGTCCTGTCCTTGCATCCAGTCCTTTCCAACCTCATCCTTAGGTTCTCCTCTCAAGATTATTCTTAATTGAATTGGTAAGTACAACTGATAAATGAAAACACCTTAATTGCTGAAGCACATCTCACTGAAATCCTACTCTTTATATTTTGCCACCACTGGAAGAAAACCAAATAAGCCTCCCACTGCCATCCTGCCACACAAACGCTCAAATGTCTGGAAACAAGACACTAGGAAGCCCAGCCTGATCCATTTAGAACTGGCATAACCTATAGTCTGTCTCCTTTTCTGGTACTGCTTCCCAATGCCTGATAAAATAGGCACAGAAGAAACAAACAGCAGCTTAATTAAGTCACTCTGATATGGTAAATGTAGAGTTGCTTTTTATCTACCACCTATTTACCAAAGCATTAAACTGGATTCTGGGACAACTTTGTTCCTGATTTTTTAGCCTTACTAATAAATAATTGTGTTACAAGGCATTTTTCATCTAAGCTTCCCCCTCTGGAATACTTCTCAGCTTTCTCACTGAGACTCGTGCATCATTCCACCTGCAGTGCTTGAGAGCACCAGCCCATGCAGCCTGGGTACTGTCAAAGACTGAGCACAACATCAACCCACTCTCCTCAGTGTGTCTGCAGGCTTCTACTCACCTCTGCAGAAGAAGGAAAGTGATTCCCTGCGTAGGCATCTCCATGGTCAATGAACTCTTCCCGTCACCTCTCACATCACTTGTCAGGGATATATGCTGGCACCAAATGAGCAGAAATGAAAGCAAAAGCCTTCCTTGCTGGACAAATCAAGCCTGACAATTGGCTTGCAGTGGATGCCAGAGAGATTCTGAATATTTTGGCAGAAATGCAGGCTTTTTCTAGGTGAGAATCTGCCTACATAGAATTTATGCAAACATTTCCTTGCTTGGTCTGTAGCCACCCCTTTGCAGCTTAGTGGTTCAGCGCTATCTCCATTTCTTTACATAATTCTGAGTTTAAAATACTACCATCACCTAAAATAAGAGGAGTTTCAATTACAGTGTTCTCTGAAATGAAAGAGGTGGAAGCCAGTTTGACAATTTAAGCTGATAGCTAAGATACTGCTGTACTAGCATTTTTGGCACCTGGCCTAGGGAGGAAATAAACAGAGGGAGGGAAGGGACAAAGAGAAAGGAGGAATAAAGGGGGTGAGAGGGATCCAGTCCGTGGAATATAACACCATGTATTTATTATAAAGGAAGCTTTGTCATCAGTGAAAAGAGAGAGGTGCTTTCAAATGCTCCAGAGGGTATTCTTGTCCACCAAACCTAGGCACGTCACTCCTTTCACTGACAGTGCAGAGGTCCTGCTGTTCTCAGGGAGCGATGAAGCCCAATAGAATGAATTGCCATTCCTCCTTGGAGTACACCAAGGCAGTGGAACATAACACGCTTTCACTCACTCAGACCTGATGCTCTTCTGGAGCAGATGTTTCTGTTGAGGTCTCATAAAACTTTGTTAAGAGAATAGGGGAAGAAATTGGTCCCAGAACCTAGCTGCAAGAAAGCCTTGAAGGGGACACAGATTTACACCTACTTGGAAAAACACATGAGAGCCAGAATAGTTAACAGCCTACATTATTCAAAACAACCAGTCTGTGAATGTGGTTTGCAGGTCCAAAGTCATGGGTAATGGCAGCTGCAAAAGAACAGGGTAAAGTCAGGGGTCCCGAGCTGAAGCCCAACCTTCCAGCTGAAGCCGCCACATTGCTGGCCATGTGGGGAGCAGGAAGTGAGGTGTATGCCTGGAACAGCAACTCAGAGAGAGAACAAAGGGATTACGTCTGGTGTGATAGAAATGACCAAGCTTGCAGGTCAGGGATGTAATGAAGGCACTGGCTGAGGCAGAAGTGACTGCCTTGGCTGATGGCCAGTGCAAAAGGCAAATTGTCTACATGCAAGTAAGGTAAGAGCTGGGTAGCAGACAGGTATTTCTGCCATATGTGAGAACTGAGTCACTGCTCAGGCGGGTATACAAAATGTTTAAACAGAGAACTCCTAAGCCTTTTGTAAACACAGGGTCAGGCATGTAAGAGAACAACATGAGTATGAGCAAATTATCTCTTGAGAGGGCAGGTACAAATTACTATTTAGGCACTGAAGAGCAGTGACATGAGAAGCCCCAGAACATCATCTTAGACTAAAGCAGAAGCTCTCAGGCTAAAAGCAGCTTTCTACTGCAGGGTGGCATGCAGGGGTGTGGAGAGCCAGAAAGATGCTCGTGCATGAAAGTGGTGGGCATTGCTGGGCTACCTAGGCATCACATGAGCATACCTGAAGCGAGAACATTACAGAAGTCTGTGGTATATGGAAGGATACAAAAGCCAGAAAATGTAAAATCAGTATTTAGCTCATGGTTTCACCAAATCTAGCAGCACATTACAGAAAATTTAGAATGCCAGGCAGCATTACTCTTCAGAAAAAGAAGTTAGCTTTATCAAACTGGATATGACAAGCTTTCCTCTCAGTGCAAGCAGCCCTGTGGAATTAAATAGGAAAGCATCAAAATATTCCCAGGCAAGAACATATTTGTAAATGCATCAGGCAGCATTTGTCTGAAGCTAAATGAAACATTTTTCCACAGAACTCAAAGTAGCCAATATAAAGATCTATTAGTAACTGCAAAATATGTAATTTAGAAGGCCAAATAAAAATAACTTATGGCTTATACTGTCAAGACCAACATATTCAGGGCCAGCACTGCAAACAGGAGTCATTTGCAACTAATCCACAGGATGAAGGGGAGGAGCAGAACCCAGTAATGGTTCCAGATTTATTATCCTCTGTTGACATAGACTTTTCAATTCCAGTGTGTGATATTAGAGACAGAACAGAAGGTGCTGAAGCTCCTTTGGCCAAGTTGTGAAGATTGCCAAGCACCAGCTGTGAGCTGATCTTCCATTCTTTGGGCAAATGGCCACAACCAAGGTAGCAAGCTGCTCTGGTATTCAGGGCTGTCTCTCTGGTAGTGTCTCTTCTGGAATCAAATGGCCCCAAAGCAATTAACCTGTGGAACAAATGATCATCTGTAATCTCTAATAAAAGAGGTTTGGCTTCTCAGCTAGTTTAAACGTCAGTTATTCAGACAAGGTATGTGATGACACAAAAAGATGTCTTTCAATCCATCAGTTTTCTCCAGTAATGCCCAGCTTTCCCTCTGATATCAGATGTGATACCATTCCCTATGCAGGCAGTGTGATTGCACTTGATTGGCAGAATTACCATGGATGAACTTCTGATCTTCTGCAACGACCACCTCAGTCTCTTTATGATCTTCTCCCTCATGCCTCTTGGGGAATAACATTTTAGAAAATATCTTTTTGTCCAGTGATTGCTGGTTAAAAATAGAGATCTATACACTTGTTATGCACCATGAACATCAGTGCTGTGAAAAAGACAAAACTCCACAACAAAATGTAAACTAAGTGAAGATGAGCTAGCTGTCCATGGAGGTGTGCTGTGCTGCTGCTACTGCGGGCCTTGATGCCTTTAAGGGTTGGAGCACTCTCCCCAGTTAGTGGTGAGTTCCACCGCTATCTTTGTCATTACTATCTTTTCTGGTAACTTCTCGCTAGCATTTTTGAAGTAGAATTTGTGGCCCTGAGCACCTTCCTTGTTTTTATAAATCCAGATCTTCAAATTCTGTGTGAGCAAGCTGTGAACTGTGCAAAATACAGTTGGTGACTTCTGTACCATCACTGTAATTTGAACTGCTGTAGACTGGTGATTTAATATTTTAATGTCATCCTCTACACACCTACAATCAGCAAATGTGCATTTAGAAATAAAAATTGTTTCAAAGTGCCACCAACTGTTGTTTTTGCAAACTGCAATTCAAAGCATGCCTTTTTGAAGCGCCCTTCCTGAATGTTATCACATTTTGCGGTGTAATGCAGAACTTACATGAATGAGCCTACATTATCCTTTTCCCAAGGCAGACCAGCAGCACATCCCTTTATAATACCTCCTTATGGCTAGGATAGGTTTCAAAGACAACATAATACACTTTATCAAGCACACCTTTTCTGTTGTTTGTAGAATATATATTTTCAGATTTGCATGCTTTAAATACAATCCAATTTCTAAAACTTTCCATAAGCTTCCAAAACAGTCTGAGAAAACCAAGTGCTAGAAGCTTGATTTGCTTTTTGAATGCATCTCCTATTAATGCTGTGTGAATTCCTAGGCATCGAGTATGTGCTGAAAACACCATGCTCCAAAGCTCTGCTTTCACCTTCTCCAGAGTTTAATTTTCACTCTTCCTTTCACTCTTGGACTGCTCAGTTTCCTCACCCCCTCCATTTTGATTCCTCCTGAATCAATCTGGACTCCTCACAAGACAAAACTCTTCTGTGATCTACAGATGTTTGTAAAGAAAGATGATTACACAGTGTGCAAGAAAGGCTCAGTGCTACTTACCTCATGTTGCCGTGAGTGGGGTAAATACTCTCAGAAGTTTGTCAGTCTTCACTGCCTGTGAGTAATATGGTGTGAGGCTCTTCTAGGAGCTTGAATGGTTACAGCTCATGGTGAGCTATCTCCATAAATAGCAGCTCTAAATCAATTCTGTTTGCTTGCTGCGGTCATATGAAATGCATCAACTGTTGAATAAATCAATGTGACCCCACGGATTCCTTGGCCTAACATCTTATTATTATTTTGTGGCTACTGGCTGATTAGGCATTTAAATAATTATCTGAGAGAGCATCTGCGTTATTTGAATATCAGATTGGGAACACAAAGCTTTAGATTTCTCCAATGCTTTATTTGCCAGCAATAATAATAATTGAATTAACAACAGCCTTCCCTTGCTTTTGTTGATATCACTTAGTTTTTCCAGAGAGGACAAAGCAGGCATTTTGCTGGTTTGAAAGGAAACATGTTCTGAAAGGTCTGAGCTAGTCATCTATTGACTGGTGGGAGCTTTCATTTCGGAGAACAGTAAGTTACTCCGACATTCCCAGCCCAGATTGATCCAACATAATGAGACCCCCTTTGAAGTCTGAATTCCACCATATTTTCTGTATAAAAATTGCAGCCCTGGCCCCATGTAGATGAATTGGGTAATTGGTGGTGACTGATTTCTCAGTCTGTAGATATAAGAGCAAGGAGAGAAACAACGCAGTGTCAGGAGCATGTAGGAAGTTCAAGAACGTGGAGAGGAGGTTCCAAGGAGCACTTCTGTGAGAGCAATCCAGTGACTGCAAAAAAGCGAGTGAGGAAAAAGAAAGAAAGATACTGCTGAAGGGTGAAATGAGATTACAGCTCGGTGCAGTGATTAGAGGAGGGAGGTGTTTTCAGCAAAACAGCACACGGTTAAATGGAGGAGCTGAAGTAGATGAGGGTACAGATTTGCTGAAGTGCCTAATCACATGGAAAGAAATCTGCTCAGATTTCTGTTCTGAGAGAGAAGGATTCAAAGCAGCACATATTGACAAAACACTAGGTGCCTGAGATGTGTGCCAGTTCCTCCTATAAAAGTTTTGAAAGAAACAAATTGGTAGTTTGAATAAGAACAGCACTGCGTTGCAATACTCTCATTTCTCCTTGTAAGCAGAATTATGATTTTAAGATTATCTCAAAAATACAATGTATTTTCTGAAAGCATCAAATAAATAGAAATATCCAGATACTTAAATCTGCCACCACCTTATTGGTAGCTGGCTTCTTACTGAACTTCTTGTCAAAGAAAAGCAAAACAAACTACAGCAAACAACGCTTTTATTTCCACTCACTGTTCTACAAGTATCAGCTCGACAAATCCCAAGTGCTGTGCAGCCAGGCTTCCTAGCCTTGGCTGGTCTTACTGAAGGAGTTTTGACTATGAATGCCATTGCCATGGAAAAATATAATATCAGATAAAAATAAGGCTGGATTTTGCAACTGGCATCACAAAAGCAACAGAGAACAGAAAGACAACTGGCAAACAAAAAAATCTTGAAGGCTTGCAAGGTTAAATATCAGATTTATATGGCCCACAGTAGTGTGGTTCTACAGTTTTGCTTTGCTTTTCAGTTTAGAGCTAGGAAAAATTAATTGTGATTTAATTAAATGACAGTTCTGGTGTCAGCTTAAGCTACAACAGAGAGTATGTCCTTTCCATTACTGACAAGTGAATCTGAATTTGCAAAGCTGTAACGAGAACCTACTGCCCATACTTAACACTGGTTTATTAAAAAAATTATTAGATTTTCCTGTTTCCTAATCATTTGCTTCAGCGTTCTTTCCCCACAGTGTTTTCAAGATGGGTATGTCTCAGCACTTCATTAACAGCAGTGCTTCCTTTTGTAACAAATTTGCATTACTGTAGTGTACAATATGTGTTTGCATCTCATTTACATTAGGATCCTTTATATAATTCTGGCAAAAGAAGCATTTTTATAGGAAAAATCTAGCGCCTTCTGCAAATATTTATTTGCAGAGACAAGGAGGATAAGGCAGGCTCCCTGATTTTGCTGCAGCACAGATATATGTGGAGCACTACATCTTTTCTCAACACCCTCTCCCTGGCAAAGCATTTAACAGTGCTAATCAGTTCAGACCAGGCTCTCTGCCTGTTTGGTGGCTGAACGCTGACCCCCAAATACCTTTTATCAGAGCGAGATTGCCAGTCTTTCATTCCAGCTAATGAGAGGCTAGGCAGGGTGAACAGGGATGGAATGTTACTAGAGCTCCCGCTCCATGAAACTACGTTTTGCAACATCCAGTCACATCACCTCTCAGAAGTGTATCAGTGAAAAACTAAACTCAAACGTGTAACTACAGGCTACTTCCCAGGCTTATGGAAGACTCAGATATCTGACTTGCCTGCAACAAATGAAGTAATTCTCTACTCCATGGCTGTGATTGTTACAAAACCGCTTCTGCTGAAGTAGCTGGCTGTCCATTAAACCCAATATTAATCTCTAACTAGAAACCTCTTCACTTAGCATTCCTCACAGTTCTATGAGGAAAAAATAAATATCCTTCTGCTACTCAGAAAAATGCCTCTGCAACCGATCCTCTTATTAAATCCTTACATCAGTGAGAGCTGTCCTGTCATGCAAAAACTCTATTAGCATGAAACAAAAGTTAGAAAACACTGAATGTTCCTGCTAAGTGAAAGTTATGATGAGAAGCATAGGTTCCACAGGGTTTGCCTAGCACAAAAGCAATCTTTATTGAGTTTCTCTAGATATCTAATAGGAGCAACAATAACAGTAAATGAGTTGTCGCACTTTGCTTCCATACATGCTAAGGCAAAACTTTGCTTCAATCAACGATCATCTAAACATAGTCGCTTTAGTTCATCAGTTGTGCTTTCTGCTCATTGCAGTCCTCCTTGAATCACAGACCAGTGGAAAGGTGCTATTTCTTGTTCTCCGGGATCTTCCACATTCCTGGCAGCCCCTCATATCTCTTACTTCATTACCCTGATTTCCATTTTCTCTAATTCCCTTGATTTTAGAGCATTTCATTTTGAAAGCCAAGCAGCCCACTGCCAGAATGAAGCCACCTTCATTTTGCTAACACATAGTGCTGACCAGTGGCATGACAAGCAGGGTGGACTTTCTGCCTGGATTTTAAACTCAGAGATGATTCTCCCCTCTCTCACTCATGTACAGTACTGAAAGTGGTGAATATGTATAATGGCCAATAAAAGTCTTGCCTTGATAGCTGATGCTATCTTCCCAAAATTCAGTCATTAATATTAATTAATTCTTCGTGGCTATGTTTAGAAGCCTTGCTGCATTAATACAACAACAATAATAATAATAAAAAATAAAACAAGAGAGAGAAAAGAAATGCTAGTGGGAGAAGGAGCCTTTGGAAATCATCCAGACCAACCTGCGCCAGCACTGTATTGTAGAGACAGCTCCTCCTTGAAATATCTCCTGATTTTCTTTCACTGATTAGTTTATATAATGGTGGAGTATGTCTGTAATCTACTAGTGAACAGCTCTGTTACGTATGTATATCTTAAAATAAAACAGCCCTGATTTCCCACTAGTTCTATTTTGAGATTCTCCTAGAAATAAGACAGCTTGAGAGCCTAACTATTCTAAGGGTAGAATAAAAAATTTTCCAAATGTGTTGTAAAAAAACCTTCTCACTACTAATCACCATAGATTCTTTCCTTCCTTTATGTGATCATCTTTCATATATACTTATGTATACCACATATACATATATATGCACATATTTGTATTATTTTGTATTTCATGTATCTCCTATATACAATTTATATATGATGGTATGTATATAGTACACATATGTATATAGTATATATAATGGTATTTTGTATGTGAGATCTACCTATATCAATAGCTATATATTTCAGTCTTCCTTCTTTGAGACAAGTAAGGCAAACAACTTTGCAAAAAGGTGTAGGAAGAACTAATGAGACTGAAAAGCCAAACAGCACAAAAAGAAGCAATGGGGATATAAAGAACTGAAGACAGCAAGTCTCTTCTACCTTTGGAAAGAGGTTACGAAGGATGCTTGATTGCAGGCTACAGAGAGCTGTTCTAGTACAAGTCATTTGATATCAGGTACTCTTTAATTTAACAGACAAAAGCATGCAAGAATCAACTGCTGAACATTGAAGTCACCAAAGTTCACGTTAAGAAAATGATGGAAATTTTTATCAGGGGAAGCAGTTCACTGCTGGAGTAGATTAAAAAGGGATGTGGGAGAATGAGTTGGGGTGGGTCAATGTTCGAATGTCTGACCTGCTGAAGACCTCTCTCATGTCCCTTAGAAATTGTCTGCTTTTCTTCCAGTTATCACAGCTGGGATGATAAAGTGTATTGCCTATCTCCCTCTTCTGTGGCCTGATTCGTTCTTTACTCACTAACTTTTCAGTCAGAATAGGGCTGGTAAAATCATATAGCCCGTGGCTATAGAATACTTTCTACTACTCTAATACTTCCCAAGCCCTTAAAAAAAAATTTAACCTGTTTATGGATTCCAAGAAGCTTCAGATAAGTAGGTGTATTTCAACTATTATGTTGCTTCTGTGTATAAACAGCTCCTATTCCTTCAAACAGGCTCTAGATGCATGTGATCTGCCATTCTGTTATACCATCTCCTACATTAGCATTATGTCGCCTTTCCCCATACTCTTTGCTACTCTGATTGTTCACAGAATCACAGAATAGTAAGGGGTGGAAGATAGAGTCCAACCCTCCTGCAAAAACAGGATCCCTATAGTAGGTTGCAGAGGAAATCATCCAAGCAGGTTTTGAATATCTCCAGATAAGGAGATCTCACAGCCTCTCTGGACAAGTTGCTTCAGTGCTCTGTCACCCTCAATGTAAAGAATATTTTCTTCAAGTGAAAATAGAACTTTCTGTGTTCCAGTTCGTGCTCATTGCCCCTTGTTCTATTGCTGGACACCACTGACAAGATCTTAGCCCCATGCACTTGACACCCACCCTTTAGATATTTATAAGTACTGATAAGATCATCTCTCAACCTTTTCCAGGCTGACCTTTCCCAGGTCTTTTTGCCTCTTCCCTCATCTACCCAGCTGGTCATGACATCATAGAATGCTACCAGAATTGTTAAACATGATTTCCCCTTGGTGAATCTGTCTTGACTACTCATGATAATCCTTTCTACTTGCTTGGAGATGACATCCAGGGTACCTTCCCTGGGACAGAGGTGTGGCTGACTACCCTGTAGTTTCCCGGCTCCTCCTCCTTGCCCTTTTTGAAGACTGGAGTACATTGGCTATCCTCCAGTCTTCAGATATCTCTCCTGTTCTCTGTGACCTTTCAAAGATGATAGTGGTTCAGCAATTGCTTCTGCCAGCTATCTCAGCACACATGGGTGCATCCCATTGGGGCCCATGGATTTATGTGCATTGGACTTGCCTAGACAATCTCTGACCAGATTCTCCTTGACCAAGGGGCAGCCTTCTTTTCCCCAGACTCTTTCTCTTACTTCCAGAGTCTGGGATTCCCAAGGGGTAATTCACAACTCAACGAACTACTTGCAATGCTTATTTTATTAGTATTACCTACAGTGATCTCCAATTATTTCAAAATCAAGAGAAGGATCTCTTTCTTGAATAATGTTTACTTATTCTTTAATTTATGCTATGTAGACAATGACAACATTTAACTATGCTGACCTTCGTATTATCAGAGTAAAGGAACTAATGTCCCTAACAGCCTTTCTACTCCCTTGTATTTGATTATGGGTAAATAAGGAAGGGTAGTACTCTAGGAGTAAATAACCATTTTCGTTCTCTTGCATATGAATTATAGTTATGGATAAATATTAGATTCCTTGGTCAAGGCCTGAGTCTTTATCCAAATCTCTTCAAGCATAATTTCATAGAATCATGGAAATATAGAATGAAGAACTGGGTTGGAGGGGACCTAGTTCCAAACCCCTTGATCTTGTCAGGATTGCCAAGCACCAGCTCAGGCTGCCCTGGCCTTGAATGCCTCCAGGGATGGGGTATCCACAGCTTCACTGGGCAACTTGTGGCAGCACCTCTCCTAACATCTAACCTAAATTTCCCTTCTTTTAGTTTAAAGCCATTTAAAGCCATACCTCTGTCCTATCACTATCAGACTGTGTAAAAAGTCAGTCCCACTCCTGCTTGTAAGCTCGCTTCAAGTACTGGAGGGCCACAATGAGGTCTCCCTGGAGCTTTCTCCTCTCTGAGCTGAAAAAACACAACACCATCCTACTTATGTTTGACCATCAGTACTTTTTTTCCCCCATATTTAAGCTATCATATTCTAAAAATCTCATGCTGTGTTTGACCAAACTTTACATGACTCCAGCCTAAAAATATTCTATCAAGATGTTTCCATTACCTCATTTTTTCTTCTGTTTGCCATAGGCAGCTACTCAAATTCTTTAACAAATATCAAACATTCAAAAATGCTATCCTATGTGTGAGTAGCATAGGCAGGATTTAACTGCATATGAACATAGTTATATTACTTAAATCGTAGCAGGGTTTGTTCCTCATTTTGTCACAATTGTTTTTTGGTCTCTTTGGTCATTCACTGTACATTCCCAGTATGACACAAACATTTGCAAATCACCTCTATTTGAATACTGTATAATTTAGTGAGGCTACTGCTTGTATAATCTACAATCGTTAAAATGCAAAGATTCAAATTATCTTACAGAGTTGAATAAATATCTTCAGATTCATCTAGTGCCTTCCTCATATCTTGCTGTTCCCACTAAGTACTCTTAGCCATTTTAAACGACAGAGAGCAAAATGTAGAAACTTTTCCAAAAAAACACCATAGGACTACTTCATCCAGTCCTCCACTTTCAAAGTCACGTCAAGCACAATCATGATTAAACACCCTAATTATTAGGGTTTGGTTTAGTTTTATTTTTTCATTTCATTGGTTTTGTGTCTTTGATAAATCCGACAAGGAGTAATTCAATGGAAACTGTCGATATAGTAATGAAAACAAAAGGAGCTGAAAAGCTGCAGTTTGACTCTTATAACTGGAAAAAAAAAAAATTCCTGAGTTTTCATGTTTTCTGTCCAGAAAACAGAGAGCAGATGATTTTAAGTATGCCTAAAGTCTCCAAAACTTGCTTCAATGAAAGAAAGGAGGACATCTAAACTACCTAGGGACATATACTATAATAATTTTCATGTATCAGACCCAAGAAAAGGTGAACATGTGACTATCAGTTCCAAGGAATATCTCTCCTTATAATTTTAAGCCAGCTAATATCAGGCTTAGCATCTGACTAACCCGTTGCACTTCTCCTGAGAGGCTCATGTCTCAGAGGACTCTGCATTTCCTGGCAATCAAATGGCAAAGACAAAAAATACTATCAAAACCCAGAGTTTTTGCTTTTAAAGGAGATTACTAAAATCTCACAGATCTCCTTGAGACTGCGAAGCTAAAAACTTTTTGTAGAAGTTACAAACTGTCCCTGTTGTAGGAACTGTGTGCTGTGGAGATCTTATCAAGTTTATATTGGAGCTAGTAGAAAAACTCCCCTTATTTCCTGGTTTTCCACCACTAGTACAAGGGCCATTAGCAGACCAGCATGGTAGAGGACAAGAACAAAATAATATCCAATGTTCCATACAGTCCTGAACCAGCAGAGTCTGCCTTGCTGAGACAAGTAACATAACACTAATGAAACAGGTTTCTTAGAATGAATGCCAAAATTTGCACTAACACTGAAGGAGAGAGGGAGAGACCTGGAAAACTGCTGAGAATAGAATCCTGACTGCTGTTTCCAGATGCTTAAAGTTTTATTGTGTGTACACTTTAGTCAGAGGTTAGGCAGAACCACCTAAGATGGAACTTGCAATTCTTACAATCAAACATTAAGTGAGAAATTATTAACTGGGGAGCATTTGGAGAATTTGACCTCTTAGTACAGATGAAGTGCAAGCACATACTGGAAGAGACAATCATGATCTTTTTTTCCTGAACCCCAGCCTTTGGAAATATGTTTTGCAGCCTTTTTCCCCTTTTGTGTCTACAGCTTGAAATTCAGAGCTGCCATAGAACTGAATATCCTGCTGCACATTGCATTGCAATAGTTTGCTTTTCTGCTTTCTTTTACTTCTAACTAGTAGCATAATGGAAATAAGGGACAGTTCTTATTACATTTTCTAAATCATAAAATATTACAGTTTTCCTCATACAGAAAATGAGAGATTTGTACATTCTGGTTGACCTTACTTTGAGCATGCTGTTGCACTGACCACATCAGCCCATCAGTCATGTACTGCTAAGAGTATTCTTTGTATCATTTTTGGATCATCGAAGAAGGGAGTTCTGAACAACACAGATGAATACCAGCAAAACAAATGATGGTAAGTAATTTTTGTTGATATAAAGGTAATATAGCAGGCCACTCAAAGCCCACAATCAGGACCATTAACAGCTATTTTCAAGGCACTGCAAATACTTGAAGCACAGAGGCAGTGCCTGTTCTGAAGAACTGAAGTCTAAGATAGAGGTACACAGATGGAGGAACATAAGCAAACAGATTACTAATAACAGGCAGCAGTCACAATCAACAGCCTGACTCTTGTCAAGTGTGGTTTGTAGACATCACAGAAAAGCAGGATTGTTAGGTAAGATAATGAGGATGTCTGAGCTTCTCTCGAGCCTGTGAGAGCATGAAGACATCTGATTGAAATCAAATAAGATTGGGAGGGGCCAGCATCAGAGGCTAGTTGGAGACAGTAATTGACCTGAATATGTGATGAGAAAGGGATAAGCTACTAAAAACTCTGAAAGTTGTGTAAAGAAGATTGGTTTGTTAATGATATACTAGTGCATGGGTGAGATAAGGGAAGGGATGCACAAAGCAGAGATAAAAAGGGACCATGATCAGAACATTATGTAATAGAAATATGTGGTAGTATTTGGGCAGGTGTAGTGCAGTTTTCAAGACTTGAAAAAAACAACATATGAAATCTAACATGATAGAGACTTAGCTGGAAGTTTAGCTGCTAAACCTCTTCAGCTCCACCTAGAAAAAGGCAGCTTGTCCAATGAGATAAATCCACCCTAGGTTTTCCCAGCATCTTACATGGGTCTTTAGGTTTTGGAATATAGAAATCCCTCAGTATTTAGCACTCTGTTTTAAACATAAGGCAGGCCTGGAGTATTGGGGGAATGTGTAAGGATGTTCTCCTACCTTCCCAGTTACAGGTCAGAGAGCAGGTTTGGGGAGCAGAAGGATGAACTCCCATACAGAGGTGCGCCGAGCCCCAGAAAAAAGCCACTGAGAGGACAACTTGAAAGTGAAGAAAGAGTGTTTAGCCTTAGAAGCCTAGGCTTGCTCTTAGAGAGGTGAGCCATGCATCCACTGGTGCCTTTGCAAATCTCCCAGAGAGCAGGCAAAGTACTATGAGAAGAGGCATCCCAGAGCAAACGGTCAGTAAGGTCCCAGAATGTACCAGCTGGGGCAAGAATCAGCCATACAGATGATGGACCTAGTTATATCTGTCAGTAGATGGGACCATGTTTAGCAATCCACAATATAGAAACCTGGCAAATGTTAGCTAGAAGGCTCCACCAGAGCAATTTGACAGCCTAATGTGTTATAAGACAATTTTGACAGAAGAGTGGACAGTGATGTGAACTGAGAACAGGCTGACTGGCAGAGCTCAGGGGGTTCTGATCAATGGTACAGAGTCCAGTTGGAGGCCTTTAGCTAGTGGTGTTTCCCAGCATCTTCATCAATGACCCTTACAACTCCTAAGACCCTGAAACAAATGGTTTTCCCACATCTGCTCAGTAGTCCACCACATTTCATCACCTGACTCTGACTGTACCCACATGCTTTAGAAGGTAATCTATCTACCACAGACTCACAAAAGATGGTCCTGAAAACAGATTTCTGATCATGAAAATAATTATTAGCCCAGCATCCCACAAATAGAAACAATGTGAAAAACATCTAATGTAAAAAAAAAGGATTACTGTGTTGGCTGAGCTGTCTTAACCAGCAACCAGATAGCTAGTATTAAAACACGACCAAAAACTTCAGTGTTGACAACTTCCTAATGAACGTAATGGAAAAACGTGCAAAGAGAACATTTCTTTCCAACCTCTTTTTAGGTAGTTGGTGATTTTTATTTTACTAAAGTATGAGGATTTACATTTCTGCTAATTTGTCTCGAATTCTGAGTAGTATGATTATCTACTTCTAGCTATCTGTAGACACATTTAAATCTTTCAGCCTCATCAGCTGCATGGAATTAGTCTCTTACAAAGAAAGAAAGAAGGAGAGACAGAAGGTATGACAAATAATCTGTCAGAAAACAGAAAACAAACAAACTACTTTATAGTGTGTTCTATGTAAGAAATAAGATTTTATTTATTTATTTTTTTATTTTTTCCCAGGGAAGGGGAGGGAAACTCATGAAATTAAAAGCTAAAAACTAAAGTTTTCTGGTTCTACTTCCACAGTTATGGAAAGAATCTTGTAAAGGAGGACAAGACCAGATCTCAAGCTTTAAAATCTACTAGCATATCAAAGGCTGTACTCAGAAGCAAGGTATTCTTGAGACCAGTGCAGAACCTTTACCTGGGCACGTTCTGACCTGAGACCTGAACCTGTTAATACTGACTTCTTCCTGTGATAAAAAAGAAAAAGAAAAAAATAAAGCATACTGTTCTAAACAGAGAACATATCTTTCTTTTACGGTTAAGTATTCCTTTCCCCAACGACACAGAAGCTCACTAGACAATGAGAAACACAGTTTTACAAGCATCAAGGACAGATGCCAATTAGAGTCTCTGGATAATTAAAAGATTGGAAAATAACAGGCATTTGGCACAGTAGCTTCATTAAATCACTGGGGTGAGGCTGACCCAGCTTGCTGATCTGGCTCCCTAGCTTTACCTGGTTACTCTTCTGAAAACCAAGTGTGATATGGATCTGCTACCAGTCAGTGGCAGGACTGAAGTAGCACAATTTTATCTACCTCTTCTGAAGCTTTTGCTTCTCAGTCTTTGTTTTCCTCTTCAAAGAAAGAACTGCACAAGGAGCACAACCTTTGCTGGCTGGATTATCCCTTGGTGGAGTTAATCTCATACACTGCAGTATCCAGACCTGCAGTTTTATAACAGCGTCGCCCCATGAACAGATTGTATTGGAACGTGCTGGTTTGCCCACTTGCCACCAGAAGGAGATCTTCAGCTCGGCAATACCTCAAAAAGTGCTGCAGAGATTAAGGCATGTGCCTTGATTCCCTCAGAGGACCTCCTGACCTCGGCAGGCTCTGACATTTGGACAGCCATTTGCTACTGCTTTACTCCTGTTGCTGCAGTCTGCATTCTACACAGACCTACTAGATCTTCATGGCTTCAGAATGTCCTCCTTTTCTGACTTTCAGCATGCTGCAAGATCCTCTCCCTAAGCCTATTGCTAAGCAGTATAGACAACTAAATTTTGCAATTGAGTCTCATACTGCAGAAGAAACTGTCAAGTGACATCCTAAAAGGATTCAAATTAATGGATAATGCATTTTATTAAATTAGCAGCCCAAATCTGCATACCAGCAAAAGCTCCTCGTTTCTGATTACCTCTGGGAACAAAGAAGACTAGAGCACGCTTATACATAGTGGCAGTGGGCTTAAAATACATTACCTTCTTTTCTAGATAAATATTAATTAACCATGTAGAAGAACCATATTCTTAGTAAGAATAAATCTGTACTTCCCCTTAAATCAGCATTGATGTGCTAATTTTACAAGGAAAGTAGCATTCCTTATTTTCAGCATTTTATTTCTTTACTGTGATTCACTGCATTGCACGAGCTTCCTTTAAGCTTTCTGCGTGAGTAGCTTGTTGCTTAAAACGTGTGCAGACTTCTTTTTCTGAACACAGAATTCAATGTTTCATTCCTGGAAACTTGGTATTTGGGACCGATCTGAAAACAACTGTGGATCCTAAAAAGAAACCCTTACTGATTTCATCCTGTGAAGCAGAAAGATCTGAGCATACTGAAAGGGGCTGAAGCTTTAAACCCAATGCAGGCCCACATCTGAAAGTGGGGGATTTATGTTCTGCCAGCTCTGAGAACAGAACATGAGACTTTTTTTTTCACTTGAATCCCTACAGAGTCAAAACACAGGGACCTTTCCCTTCATGCTGAACAGACACTTTTCTTTTTTTTTCTCCTTATGTGACAGGCTGGAGTTAAATGTTATGCCATCTACTTTCGGTCTTGGTAGACAGCCGGCCTTTGTATTGTAGTGTCACGGCCATTTCCAACACTTCATTCCCCAATGGATCTGTATGAATTTCAATGCAGACAGATCCTGGTGGGTTTAAAATCCTTCAGGTGTACAACTGAAGCCTGCCTAAGCCATGGGTATAGTTGCACAGCCAAACTCTCTGGTTGCAAAACAGGCATTTGCGCTGATTTTAGTGCAAATTAGAGGCTCCAGCAACCTCAGATGGAAAACACAATAACAAGGCAGTAGCAGCAGCAACCCTTTTCAGTCATTTTTTTCTGCTCAGTAACAAAGCCAGAGAATAACGGGAGCGTGGAAGGAGAGGTGATGGGGCAGAATTGAAGCGGTTTCCTGTGGAGCATATCCAAGAAGATCATTAGAGAGCAAACCCCATAGCTGAATGGGGAACAGCCACCAAGCCTTACTACTGCCTCCATGAACTAAAATCTGTCAGGGTAGATGCAGTGTCTGGAGATGAAATGCAGAGACGGTAAAAGGGGAACTGGAGTTTCTTTTTGCTTAACCCCAGCTGTCTACTTAAAGAGTAATTGAATACTCCTCAGAGGGTATTTGAATGCATCCTTAGGCACCTGTACCTGACCAGTGTGAAGAACAAGGAGATAACTCAATCTAGCTTTACTCCCATGGGATGAAGAAGTCCATGTGTATGCGTGCCTGCTGAGCCCACATGTTTTTCCTCCTTTTCCTGGGTCCTCAGAGTCAAAATCAAAACCAGCCCCAGCTGTTTCTTATAATTAAATTTCAGTAGCTCAAGCTGGGTGTTTTTATTTTGACTAGTGACTTAAAAGTGCTGGCATTTAAATGGCCTCAGCTATATTTCAAAGTTAGCATTGAGAAACTTCACACATATATTAGTGTTATTTTTCTGTTGGCAAACTCAACAAAATACCACCACGTTGATTTACATAGTGAAGGTTATCTTTGCTAACAGAAGGACTACGAATTTCATTATTTAAAATAAGAGGATGAATCTCATCACCGTACAGGAGGCTACAGATGGCATTACATGCAACTTGCCACTTGGGTCAAAGGCAGAGGTGAAGTTCATTTTGTGCACTGAGCCCTGTGCTCAAATGTACCTAAAGGATCCCAAAGCCAAAACTCATACAGCAATATCTGAATTTAGGACAGATCTGATTATAGAAGTTTCCATTTCTGACACTTCATTTTGTTTCTGTGTGTTGGCCCTCCCTCTATCTAATTTATTTACAAGCCACTAATTATAAATCTGTGCCATATGAGCCATTATTCATGGGCAGTTTGTGATGCAATAGACCAGTAACGTGATTGGTTTTCATTGCTATTTCTGTACTTTGGTATATTAATACATAAAAATCTAGAAATAAGGAGCATTAATAGCCTTATGCCGGCAGAAAGAAATTAATTTTATGCCTGCATCTGCACAGAAGCCAAAAGCTTCAGGAAATGGAATCCCTTCCTATAAGCATCTTCTCAGATCCAGTTAGGAGAGGGGAAGGTAAACAGCGGGCATGTGGCTGCTGCTTTGAAATGCAAGCTTCTCAGTGACAGCACAGCAGGGAGATACAATCACCCATGCGATGATACATATGATTCACAGTATGTTTCTGCCTGGTGCTCCAAGACATCAGCACTTCACTGACAACCCAGCTAGAACCTGCTTCTTGCTGCCATCAAATCTCAACCTGTATACCCAGCTGTGGCATGGGCTGCATGCAGCCTGGGCAGAGAGAAAGGGTAAGCTCCTGCTTTCACACCAGTTCTGGGATACACCACTCACTGCCTGAAGAACAGCAGCTTCAGTGCTTAGTGGCATATATTCTTCAAACATCAGCTGCAGCAACGCACCGCTCTGGGGTATGGAGCACTGTCTGTTGGAAAGCTGACTTTGTGTTGTAGCTGCAGCAGTTCCAGATCCCAAACTGAAGCCCCAGGGGGAAGGTACGGGGAATGACTGCTGAACCTGCCAGGGGACCAGGTGATCCCTGTGGGAAGCTGTCTGAAGTCACCAGAGTGAGACCTCTGTGAATGTGCTCCTGAACACTGGCAGCAGCACTACATACCCAAGTGAAGAGCAAGACAATACTACAACAGAGAACAAACCAGAGATGAGAGGAAAAGTATCTACCTGCCAAGACAAAGAAGGAAGCAGTGAACAACAATCTCTCATGTAAATAACCCAGAATTAATGAACAAGGACAACAAAAAAAGCAGTGCTCAGAAAACACAAATATTTTATAACAATTGTCAACAACAAAATTAATGGGATGGTCAGAACTCATCCCCTTTTCACAAAGTATTTGCACTACACAGCACAGCTGAAAGCAGTGGTATAGTGAGTACCTTGCCCTTGGAGGCTATATGGTTTTATCAGGCAAGCCTTTCCACAGGAGAAAGCAGTTCCAATGCTGAATGCAGGGACCGGATTTTGGTCTTGCTATTCCCTGTGTCTTAAATTTAAATCAGCCTCAAGTATGCAGCCCTTTTTGGGAAAAAAATACTGAGCTACGGAGGCTAGAGGGCAGCTGCCAACTTAAGCACAACTAAATTCAGCCAGAAATGTTGAGCAGAAGTGGAAGCAACAGCAGATGATATTAGAAACCGGGATTATAAAGTCTGTGCTCAACAAAGAGACCAGAAGGATGTAGATAGCTCTACATTATTATTTGCAGTGCAGCAAAGCATAGAGGCTCCAACCAATTACCAGGCTCTGTGGAGGACAAGGAGGCATCGTAAGATAAAAACGTAGAGAAAGACCAAATCCTACCCCAAGTCCTGATGGAAAAACAGAACAGGTTAGTGATGTTTTACCTTCCTGTCAGATTGGTGAACTTGGGCACACTTGACCACCACACTGTGATGGATCCAAGGAAGCCCTCTCTCTTCTGCACTCTGAATGCCTCAGGAAATGTTTTGGGACCCACTTTATGCAGCGCCAAGCTCACACTCCGCCTTCTGATCCCAGGGGATGCGTGGGTGCCGAGCACATCCCGAGATCGGGGCACCTTGCCCGGTGCTGCAGTGGGGAGCCCCTGCAGGGCTCTGAGTCTCCCGATTCCCTTAGTTCAGCGTTTCTTTTCCTGGACCCCGTTTCAGTACCGCCCCACCCTCTTCTTACCATCCTCCCCCCACCCGCATCTCCTCAGTGAGCCCGTCCCTCCATCTGAAGGATTGCCAGTAGGGTGCTCGCAGGGAGATGGGGCGAGCAGCGTTGTGTACAGGTGCGCACAGCTGTGTCTCCAGGCACAGACCCTCGCCCTTCTATAGATTTGCAGTGGCATCTCAGGAAAACGTGTACAGGAGGTCTGCAGCAGGCATTTCATTGAGCTCGGAATCGCCCTGATCGGGCACAATGCTGACTCGCATCTCCTGTCGCGTGCTAAACTTTCCTGCAGCTGCAAAGCCAACGCCGGCGGGAGCCCGGGGACGCGGGCACCGCGCCCAGCTATCCCCTCCCTCCTGCACCTCGGGGATCCCGCGGGGCTCTTCGGGGCGGAGCACACTGAAAATTAATGAATAAAACAAAATAGAAAGAAAAAGAGCACGAGAAGCGCTGGGCTGCCACACCGGGAGGGCTCCGCAGGCAGCCGGCATCGCCCCATCCCCGTCGGGCCGCGGGGGACCGTTCCCCCATCCCGACCCCGCTGCCGGGGAAAGGGCCGAACCTCGGCTCCTCCCGCCGCCTGCAAAGCGGGGGGGACGGAGGGAGGGCGGTGCGCGGGGCCGGGCGGGCCGGGCCCCCCCCGTCGGACGCGGGGAGGGAGGCGCTGGGAGGCGGCAGCCCCTCCTCCGCGGGCAGGCGGGCAGCCCGCCCGGGAGCGGCACGGGTTGCTCGGTGCCGGCGGAGCCGCGCCGCGGGCTATAAAAGGGGCGGCGGCTGCTCAGCGTTCCCTCACACCGGCCACTGCCGAAGGCTGTCGGCGCTGGGCCGAGGTCAGGCCCCGACAGCATGGCCGGCGGCGGGGTGCCGTGGGAGGGGAGCTCCCCACCTGCCTCCCACAGACCCTCCCCCCGCACTCGCGGTGACTGCGAACTCGTGGCGGCGGGCTGCGTGTGAAGGCCGGACCTGGCGGGGCGGCTCCGCTGCCCTCGCAGCCGCGCCGTCGCTCCCGCAGCCAAGGGGGAAGCCGCCGCCGCCCGCGGGCATGCGGCGCTGCCGCCGCTCCCGTCGAGACGCGGAACAGGGCGGCCGGCGGCGGGGCTGCGCCTAGGGGCGGCCGGGCGGGGAGCCCCATGCTTGGGGCTCGGCGCGCTGCGCGGAGAGGCGGCGGGGCGATGAGCTGGCGGGCGTTCCCGGCCCCCGCTTCGCCCTGCGCCCTCGGCCGTGGGGAGTGAGATTCCGCGCTCCCGGAAGGGCGGGCGGGAGGGAGGTGGTGCCGGCGCGGGGATGCTGCAGCCCTCCCCCGGCGCCGACGGGGTCCTGCCGGGGTAGCCGTGCCGAGCCCAGCCCAGCCCCGCCGTCCGCGGGGGCGGCGGCCGCGGAGGGATGGAGCCGGCGAGCCCCTGCCCGGCGCCGCTGCTCCCCGCCAACGACTCTTACCACGGCCGAAACTGCAGCGCCGAGGAAGGGGTTTACCAGGATGCCACCCCCCTCTCCGGGAAGATCGTGCTCGCCGTCTTCCTGGCGCTCGTCACCCTGGCCACGGTGCTCTCCAACGCCTTTGTCATCGCCACGGTCTACCAGACGAGGAAACTCCACACTCCGGCCAACTACCTGATCGCCTCGCTGGCTGTCACCGACCTCCTCGTCTCCATCCTCGTCATGCCCATCAGCACCCTGTACACTGTGACCGGCAAGTGGACGCTGGGCCAGGTCGTCTGCGACATCTGGCTGTCCTCGGACATCACCTGTTGCACGGCGTCCATCCTGCACCTCTGTGTCATCGCCCTGGACCGCTACTGGGCGATCACCGACGCCGTCGAGTACTCCACGAAAAGGACTCCCAAGCGGGCAGCGGGCATGATCGCGCTGGTGTGGGTCTTCTCCATCTGCATCTCCATGCCCCCGCTGTTCTGGCGGCAGGCGAAGGCCGAGGAAGCCTCTAACTGTGCGGTGAACACGGACCACGTCCTCTACACCGTGTACTCTACGGTGGGAGCCTTCTACTTCCCCACGCTGCTGCTGATAGCCCTCTACGGGAGGATCTACGTGGAAGCCAGGTCGAGGATTTTGAAGCAGACTCCAAAGAAAGCGGGGAAAAGACTGACTCGGGCTCAGCTGATCACGGACTCCCCCGGGTCGTCCTCCTCCGTCACATCCATCAACTCCAAGGCCCCCGAGGGCCCCAGCGAGACGGGTTCTCCTGTGTACATGAACCAGGTGAAGGTGAAGGTGTCGGACGCCCTGCTGGAGAAAAAGAAGCTGACGGCCGCTAGGGAGCGGAAAGCGACAAAGACTTTAGGGATTATTTTAGGAGCCTTCATCGTCTGTTGGCTGCCCTTTTTCATCATAAGCCTAGTGTTGCCTATTTGCAAGGATGCTTGCTGGTTCCACATGGCCATCTTTGACTTTTTCACGTGGCTGGGATATCTCAACTCCCTCATCAATCCCATCATCTATACCATGTCTAACGAAGACTTCAAGCAAGCTTTCCACAAACTCATCCGTTTCCGCTGCACAAGCTGAACATTTGGAATGCGATGTGTTCTCCGGGGCCGCCCCCGCGCACGCCCGTGCCCGATGCCACAGGTGGGTACGAAGGGACGGGGAGGAATCGGGGAATGGAGCCAGAGGGGAGCGGTCTCACCGTCCCGCTTTCCGTCCCGCCTCGGGCACGGCTGCTGGGGAATGGGGGTCGGGCCGTCTCCCTCCCCGGCTGTCGTTCATCCCCTTTGCGTTGCCGGTGGCAGCGATGCTACACGCTCCTGACATTTCACAGCGTGTGTCCCCCCTCGGCTGGCAGGGAGTGACTCACGGCAATCTGCTCTTTATCCCACCTATTAAACCAATCTGCCGGCAATTCGTATGCTAATGACCGCGCTGAGGCTAATTAGAGCTAAACGGCGCCTGTTGCCGAGCCCCAGGGAGCGGCGGCGCTGGGCGGGGAGAGGGGCGGCCCCGGGGCCGGAGCCGGGCAGCGCCGGGGGAAGACCCGTTGGGCAGCCTTGATGGGTGTGTTATGTAGGAAAGGGAGGAAAGTAGGACAGGCCGTAGGCTAAGGGTGCTTCTAAACTTCAGCCTACTTTCTAGCCTCCTTTGACTGCTCTTCCTGGGAGCTACCAGCTCTCAGTCCCACGCGGTTCTACGCTCTGCAGAAGACACGCTTTGCCTTTATTGGGATCCTTTAATAATTCTGCCAATCTCTTGCTTTTTGTCTGCAGAATCAAGTTGCTATTGTAAAGACCCACTGCTTGAAACTTCCCCAAGCCCAGTTGCCAGACTCATGATGCTGCAAAAACGTCAATACATACTGCCAGCAAACTGCTCAGCTCTGCATTTCAGTGTAATGACTCTGGCAGAGATGCTGTTCCAGTAGTCACGCAGATCAGTTGCAAAAAAAAAAAAAAAAAGAAAAAAAAAAAAAAAAAGAAAAAAAAAAAGAGAGGGCAGCCTCGAATCAAGGTCTATAATTCATCCGGACTGAAGAAAAAGTTTGAGAGTAAACTCAATTTATTTTGCAGGCTTAACTTCTTAATTTGTTCTCCGGCCAGTTGTAGGGGTGTGCACAAGAGCACAGTTGTCTCTGTCTGTGTTGGTAGCGTAGTTGTACTTCTGCACACCTGTAATTTCTTTCTTTCAGTGGAAAGAGTTGCTCACTCCTCGTAAGCCCTACAAAGGAGGGTGGGGGAGGGAAGGGGGAACAAACATCACAACAAAAAAACAGCTTTAAAAAAGAAAAAGAAGGGCATCACAGAAAACTCTGTGCACGACTCCTTCAGCTGAATGTGTGTGAGA
This sequence comes from Excalfactoria chinensis, assembly GCF_039878825.1. Classification (NCBI taxonomy): domain Eukaryota; kingdom Metazoa; phylum Chordata; class Aves; order Galliformes; family Phasianidae; genus Excalfactoria; species Excalfactoria chinensis. The sequence continues at coordinate 29,202,132 of NC_092827.1, read as the reverse complement.
AGTGGCAGTGTGCAAAAGCTACGTTTGTATTTCCAAACAATAGCAAATGCAAGTACCTTAGAAACGAGTTGTAGACCTGTTCAACTGCACCCGTATCTATAGCCTGTCCTCGTAGTTGTCTTCACGACGTCGGTGCTTCTTGCTTCTCCTCTGTAACTCAGCAGCAGGAAACAAGAAGTCCAATGACCTTTTCCATAAACCAGCTGGGAATAGAAGTAGCAGTTTGCTGTTGTAGCCGTGTTTTCCATTTTGTGTCAGTTGCACACCCTTACCGCATGAACCACTGCAAAATTTAGAACTCTAAGTAATTACATTATTAAATGTCTATTTTGTAAAGAAGTGAAGCAGTCTGATCTCTCAGAAGAGCAGTATCACCTGCAAAATAAATACCCATAAATCATGAATAAACTGATGTTAGTGAAATTACTCTCCTTCCTACTTTCCCCTTATTGTTTCCTCTCCCCCCACCCCCCCTTTTTCTTTTTTTCTGATCAGACCTGAAGGCTGGTCTGCAAATATCCAGCAGTCAGAGTTAGAGTTTTGGGATATGATCCACCTGCTGTGATAGAACTGCATTGATTGTTTCTCCTCTGTGTAAATGAAAATGAGTATAAACAATAAAACGCTTTACTGTGTTCTCAAGAGAGTTTGGTAGCAATTGTGTGACTAAAAGGAGTATTTATTGGTTTACCTGGTTTTTCAATATTGACTTTTTAGGTAACGCTGACTTCATGAGTCACTCAAGAAGGCTGAAATTGCAAGCTTCAATCTTTGGTCACATTTTTAACAGGCAGATTTGCTTTCATCCTAAACAGCACTGTTCGATAAAATGCTTATTATTTGTATGTAATCCAAAATTGAATTGTAGTTGGTTTTTGGGGCATATTTTTCTTACTCCATTTGTAGGAAACAAAACTTATTATTATTATTATTATTATTATTATTATTATTATTTAGCACTTGGTGGATACTGTATGCAATTATTTTTAAAGCTGTATGGATGCATTCCAGATAGGGCTGTTATAAATGCTCCAAAAATCTCACGTGAATTGTCTACCTATTATTATTCAGAGTCGTTTAAATAATAAGGATTATTAACCTAACTGAACAGTAAAAAGGAATCTGTGCCTCTGCGAGTCAACTAAATGTTAAGTGGGTGTGCTCATGGGCAGGAGGAAAACTGGCACGATATGCATTCAAGTAGTGGAAAGTAAATGCTTTCAGTAATTTGAAGAAATCCAGAAGACTTGCCTCCAAATTGCATATCTCTGTAAAAAAGAACTACTATAATAGGCTTCTAGAAAGTGCCACCTTATGTTACTAATGATAAATCTAATAAGGGGAATCTTCTAAAAGAGAAGTTTAATTTATTGAGATGCTTAAATTGCTTTTAAACATTTATTTATTTATTTATTTTCCATATACTGGGTGAAGAAAGCAAGAAAGATAGCATCTAACATTACTGTTCTTAACCTGTTCTCTAATCAGACATTTTCTGATGCTGTAGTAGTGGAATAAGCTTGGCTTATGTCATAGTTTTACATGCATGAGGTAAGCTTATTGTCATACCTCAAATTGTCTGTGAAATCAAGAGATTTATCTGTCTAAAAATGGGAAATCAGACCATAAAACTAATGCTTCCAGCGTTTCCACAGGCAACTTATGTCCTTTATCAGTGTTAAATAGTTATATGACATGAAGAGCATGGAGCTTGGGGGCTGGACTCTCCTGGTCCTCATGCTTTTGGGGTATGTCTTCAACTTGACAGCATTAACTCCTGGCTCCCTTTTGTGAGGTGAGATTTTTGACAAGAAGCAGAGAGGTTGGATATCAAGAAATTTTCCTTCCCTGTTCATGCTGGGGCTCTGAACTTTCTGCATAAGCAGCTGATGCTCACTGTTGGGACATTGACTGGGGCTGAAGCCAAGGACAGAGGAGCTGTACTGGCTGAAGGCTTTGTGCTGCCTGAGCAATCTTGTCCTGATTGGAAAACCCTTCCCACAGGGAGATAGGAAGCCTGAGGATGTGTACCTGTTCACAGTGAAAGGGGAAGAAACATAGGGCAAACGCTGCATGTTGCAATGCAAATATGTGAAAAATGTCCTAGGATGGAAAGCTTCAGTAGCATGTTTGAGGACAGGAAGGGTGACCCGCGTGAGCTATTCACTACTTTGTGACCAGCAAAGCTCATACTGGGTAGCTTTTAAAACACATCAATGTTCAAGGAGCTGTGGTGATGCTTTGTTTCTCTCTGGAGCTCCAAGGGATCTGAGGATGTCCTCCTGCCTCTCCACCCCTCACTGTGTGTGGCAACTGGAATTTCCAGCAGAAGAGGTTGCTTTCTCAGCCCACTCCATCTCCCGCAGAAGGTCCTCAGAGGATTCTGCCTCTGTGTTACTTTTCCATGGGAACCTCTTCATGATCCTACAGGTAAACCCTAAACCTCAAAGGTGCCCAAGCCTGTGTTGTTTTGGTCTTTCATTCCAGAAGCATTATGACTTGCTCATTTATTTTTGGCATTGGGTTTAAAGATTGTCTAAAATGATGTGCTAAAATATGTTTGCTGGGTACCAAGGTTTGAAGCTGATGACACATTTGCAAGCCCTGTGTTTCCCACTTTTCCTGGTGAGGGGTGTGTTTGTGGCAGTGCTGCTGGCTGTGAACGGTGTGAGATACATGACTGCTTGAGGGCCTGCAGTAGAGAGGGCAGCTACCTGCTAGTATTTTGCAACTGTTCTTAAGAGGCACTTTATTTTTTTACTATTAATAAAATACAGGTGCAGCTTATAGAAATTGAGAGGAAAAATCCTTTGTAATGAATCTTTGTTACCCCCATGCAGAAGTCAAGCTACTCTCTTTCTTCTGCATGTGTAAGAAAAGGACTTGGCTGCTATGCCAAGGCTCCATAGCACTAAAGGACTTTCAGCTAATTCTATGGAAATCCATACCACATTCACTGCTGCATCACCTCAGCAAGCAGGACTGGCCTACAGCCTCAGCAGAGCTGTGTGGAGTAGGGCTGAGAAGCAGTGCTCCGTCACACTTCTTCTGCCTTGGCCTACCTGAGGCCCACCTGCCTTCCATTAGTTGGGTGCTGCCACAGCCTTCTGGGCCTCGCTTGATCAGAAGGGAGTGAATACTGCTAGAAGTAAACACTTCCACATCCCTCTAAAGCAATTATTTCAGGAAAAAAAGTGACAACAAGTAGTTGTGATACTAGAAAAAAAAAAAAAAAAAAAAAAAGCCACTGTGGTTTGCAGTTGCAAATAAGGCTAAGCTGGATGGCTAAGGGCAATCCAGTATTCAAATGGTGAAATCCCATTCAAACTGAGACTATAGAAGGCGATGAAAAATGGGTTTCTCCAGCAAAGATACAGTCTGCAGCTAAGAGAGAGGACAGAGGGAAGTCATTGCCAATCTGCAATCCTTGACCTTGGTGTAAGGAAAAAAGGGGTTATTACTTTCAGGTCTCAGGACTCCAGCAGACAGGTGAGCACACAGTTTCAGAGAGAAGAACAGAGATGTAGGAAAATTGCAGGTGTATGTTTATTCAATAAAGTAGGCTGGCTTCTTTTTGTGCGTTAGAAGCATTTTGTCTTTCAGGGAACCACATATTTGACATACATGCTTGAAAACCTGACTATATCTTACCTAAATTTTTTGTGGCTTATATTGCTTTGACAAAGTATATATAGATGTATTTATATATATAAATTATCTATCTCAATAATTAGTATCTAAAACAAAATACATACACAGTCCAAGTGGACTATTACCAGTGAGCTGGTAATAATAAGGATCATGGAATGTTTAAGCTCAGAATGATCATATAGAAAAGCAGGCTGAAAATGAAGCTTTTTAATCAATCACATATTAAGCTTGAAAGATGTAATATAGCAGGCAACTCAATAGGTGAGGTGAAGAGTAGATCCACAGGATATCAAATTTACAATACAGAGATCAAAATCTCTTACTGAGTCATTTTCAGGAGCTGGAGAAAGAAATGCTTTGCTGTTCTTCTCAGAGATCAAACTCCTTGCAGTTATCCTTATAAAGGAACAAGACTTTTTTATTGTCTTTATACAAATAATGCTTTGAAGGCTATAAAACAGTCAGAGTTCATGGCTGCAAGGCTTTCTCTGAGTAATCATATGTTCTGTCTTTTAGGCTGAATGGTCATAGAATAATAGGAAAGACAGGAACAGGGTATCATTATGTAAAATAACCCGTTTTCTGCAATTCTTTCCCATAGAGAACCAAGGTAAGAACTACAGTGAAAAGAAAAGACAGTATCTGTCCATTTTAGGCATTTACAAGGTTAAATTAAATTTCAGGAAAGCGGTAAGGTTGAGTGGGACAAAAATAAACACATTTCCTGGGTGCAGAGAAGTGGAAATTAAATTAGAAATCTCCTTTCACCCAGGTACCTCAGGGAGGTCACTATCCTAATATTAATTTCATAAGATCCTTTCTTAAAATCTTGATATTCCCAGATTATATTATTAAATTATATTATTAAATTACCATTTATAGCAGATTTATACTTACTTTTATATTGGGGCACACACTTTCCAAGCTCACTCTTTCTTTTCCCTATAGGTTTAAAATTTCATTTACTTGGTGCTATTTTCTATCTGTGTGCTATATTTGGAACATGGGTCACATTTGGACCCAGCTCTCTAGTCCAACCCCTGAAAAAAAATATTAGGAGCAATACATTTATGACAATTGGAGCAAAAACCAGCAAGGCTCCTGTTTCTTATTTACAAGAGAATGCTGTTGTTCCTTGAACTCTGTTCCTAGAAGAATTTGCTGTAGAGTTGGGGTACACAGATATCATATAAACAGAACCATACAACAGTTCAGGCCTTGCACAAAATGGCGAGGTTTTAAACACACACACGCACCATAGTAACTGGCCTTGGATATGAAGTCCTGCAAGAAACTGGTTCTGAATCCTTACTATTCTCTGATGCTCCACTGCTAGGTCCCACATGCACACAAGATCTTGTTGTAAACTGGCTGGAAGTCCTTTGGTCCCACTGGTAGCTAATTGCTCCTGTGCATCCCACACTCCTGTGTCTCTACCCCTAGAGATGCCTGGCTCCCAGAGCATTTTGTCTACTTTCCAGCTAGTCTAGCTTAATCTTTGCGAGCAATCAGGCATGCTTGTGTTGGTCTCTCCAGTTGTTGCACCTTGGGTACAGAAGTTGTGCTGATTCTTGGACCTCCAGCAACACGCATGCACACTAAACAGGCTTCCTCACCCACAAAAGAAGTTAGAAACTGAGTTTAATAGGACATGACAGACTACACTGGTCAGGCATAGGGCATGACTGGACTGCAATATAACCAGATAACACAGGGCCAGCCCTTTTATCCCCTTATTACCATCTCTTTTTCCAACACTTGTTCTTCACCAAACCCTTTTCAAACCTCCTTTTCTCCAACTTCAATTCCTCCCCTAAATATTCCACTCTAAGTCTTGTTCAGATCCCAAATGCTCTTCCTTGCATCTTGTGTGTCCCATACTACTGCCTGTAATCTCTTCATTCCAGAAGGTGTTTCTGTTGACTTACTGTGATGTGTTTCAGGCCTGGACACATGGATTCAAGCTTTTTTTCTAAGTCTTTCATTTGGGTTTCCCACTTCTTATGGGTCCTTAAATTGAGTTCCCCCTGTACCACTTGCCATTGTGCTTCTGTGCTTCTCTGGTCTTGTGGAAATGAGCTTTTGATAGCTTCCCCTCTCCTACCATCATCTCTTTGTGTTCATTTGGTGGTGGTTGGAGGGATCAGAGAAGGTTTTCAGCATGTAACCTAACAAATAGATTCTATCAAGAGAAAATGAGAAGGAAAAATGAGTATTCAGATCTATTCTCAGCTGTAGGGCCCTGAAGAATCAAGGTCCTCATGTGTCAGGCCAGAACTAGATCTTAAATATCGCAAGTTGAGATATTACATACCAGACAGATAGATCTGAAGTGCCTTTGTGTAAGCTCTCTGCACTTTGATGAATTCCATACTAAAGGAAAAGATGATTGAAGGAAAATCATAAGTTAACCAGTCTTTTTCATATGCTTGTGCTTTGGTTAAAATTCTAGTAGAAGCTACTTTTAGTTCCTTATGAGACTGTCAGTAAGGCACTGAACAAGTATTCACACCTGGGCAATGTATTCACATATTTAAATACTCACAAGCAGTGTTTTTACCTATAGATAAATCAAGATACCAATCACTTCCTTAATTTCAAACACAAGTAAAAGGTGATCTCTAAAGTCTGTGATTTGAGGCCTCACAGAAACCTTAGGAAGAGGAACAGTCCTCCTCTTAGACTATAGCCAAGTCCTGGAAATATGCTATTTAACATTTACACTAGAGGGCCTGGAAAATCAACAAGATAAGAAGAGAGATGCTGAGAAGGCCAAAGTAATGCAACACTGGAGAAAATAATCCTGACCTTGAATGTACTAATAGAAGTCACAAAAACAACCTCTTAGAGACATCAGGGAGTGTTTTGTGGAAAACAGCTGCACTCAAAGGAACAAACAAAAGATTGGATGCAGAAAACAAAGCAGAAGACTATATTAGTTCACTCCGTAAATTCCTATATCCTGTATTCTCTGCATTACAAGAAGGTCAAACCTACCCCAGAAAGGGTACTGCAGAACTAGAAAACATGCAGGAAAAAAAGTATCATCAGAGTGTGTTTGAAGCCTCTTTTGGACACAAGCAATCTTGCACTCTCACTACCAAGACAGATGAGCCAGTGCTTCAGGCTTCCTCCTTCAGAGGACAAACACTTTTACAGAAAATGACACATTTCTAAAAGCTGTCCTGTTCAGCCTCATTCCACTGTGCCTGAAAATCCCAAGGAAACATTTCTGATACTTTTCTTGCTTGTAGTTGTCCAAAGGAATGCTGATTCTCCAGCCCAGCCTGCCCTACTTCTGCTTTAGGCCGCAAGGAATTAAGACCCTTGACTATTCTGTCACAGACTCCCAGCATGACCCCTCTGTCAGACATTAAGCTACAGCTAAAATGGATATTGAATGACACAGTAAAGATTGCGTTCAAAGCAAGCATCGTCTTAGGGCTTTTAGTGGGTATGCAAAGAGTGAGGTTGCTGGGACTGGTGAACTACTTTGCAATTCCAGGGCCCAGTTCCTGGGATCTGCTACACGCTGAGTCTCTACATGTGCAGAAGAACTACGTATTTGGAAAAGTAATCAAGCTGCAGTTTCCCAGAACTGCGGGCTCCCAGCTGCTATGAAGAAAAAAGGCTCTCACATGCTTTTCTGTTTTGTTCCTCATCTATATACAATTAAAGGGCATTAGCTTTCACTTATGGTGGAAGGATTTTGTCTCTTCTCTCTTCAGCTAAAATGCAGACCTCCCCAATACACAAATTGGCATTGCTATAACTCAGCTCCCACAGAAAACAGTTGGATGTCAACACCCTGTAGGATACTCTTGCCCAGCTAGCCTTTTAAACAGCAGTATTTATTTCAATTAAGTAAGTTAATAGAACTGGGAATTTTACATTTTACTATAGGAAAAGTGAATTGATTTTTTTGCCTGAATGACACATTTCAGTCACACTTCAGTTAAAGTATACAAAATATTCTGAGAATTTTGCCAACAGATATAATTGAGTTCCTTTAATCAAGCTTGGGATAAGGTCCTAAAGGGATTCTACCATGCTTTTTCCAAGCAGCATGGTTACTAGTTCATTATATAGAATGAAGCTTTTCACATTCTTTCAACTTCCTCTACATGAGGGATTTTTGCCTGAGTGATGTATGAGGATTAAATTCTTGAATTAGCTAGAGAAACCATTTATTTTTAAAGGATAAAAATTCAAAAGATAGTAAGAAATGTGTCACAGTGCTTCCAATTGTATTTAATGAAGCAGTTGTTCCTAAGCAGAGGAGTAACAGTGTGGTTTGTTTAGTCATAAATGAGTTTTATAAGAAAAAAGTGGAGGTTTTAATGCTCTAAAAATACTTCTACATGCTTAATTTGACTATCTGAAAAGTTGCAACTTTCAAATTCACCTTTCTCAAACTCAAACTTCATGTACTTCCCTTTCCATGTCTTACATTCTTTCAGTAACACCAAACAAACAAAAAACTAAAAATGACTAGAAAGAGATATCAAAATGGGCATGGGCAAGGAAAACAGTAAGTTCTTTGAGAGACTGCCTAACTGTGATGGTAGCTTTTTGTCTGAGGGATCTGCATTTGTCATCATGAACACTTCCAAGTCCAGAGGAAAACTCTGAGGTCTGAAAGACCCATTTAACTACAGACTTCATATTTCCTCATCCACTGGATTAGTAAAGACATGTAGTTTTTCAGAACTGTTGCACAGTGCATGTTGGCAAATATTGATTTCCTTTAATACCTGTGATGGCTGCAATTTTACTTTAAAATAATGCATAAAAGGCCACTGGAGACATCTGGGGTAATACTACCACCTCTGGCTGAGGCAACATGTCCTCCATTAGTGACAAAGGTTCTTGAGTTGGGAATGATTTTAGTTATCCCTGATGGACAGTAGGCAGTGATATTATAGCTGTAACTCAGTCAGCATTCTACTTCCCAGGTCTGAGCAGGCAGTTGTGGACTTTCAGGACTAATTCCATCTGTACGTGTCAACCAGCTGCACTGTGTTCCCTTTGGGGAGCCAGCTGGCAGCAGCTTTCACACTTCTCACACCAGGTCCAGCAGAACAGTAAGGCTTGTGTGATGCTGAAGGATGTGTATGAAGTTGCTCCCTGTTCCTATCCTGTCAGGAATTTTGTGATCAAAAGAAACAGCAGATGGAGAAATACATGTTAATTGCCTGACCTCTATCAGCACTTTAGCAGCTCCCCATCCTTACTGCTTATGTAACATGAACTTCAGTTTTCCTCAAAATTCTAATATGCAAAGTGAGAGGAGCTCTCAGTATAACTGTTTTGACTTTCTGCTTAGGGGATAATCATTTTTATTCTGCTCCCCATGTTTTACCACTCTTTACCTTCACAAGGTAGTGGCTACCAAAGCTATATTTCTCCTATCCTGCACTGTGCCCACATGGCCCACAACTGCACCATTCTCTGTGCTGCCTTAGACAGCATGCTTCCTAGGAGGGATTGTCAAATGGATCTGGGAGCAGAGGAAAAGCAGAGTGGAGTTTGACCTGCAGTTCTGTGCCTCAGTGCCCCTCACTTAAGGAAGGCTGGTCTTCTTCCTTTGGAGAAATAATTATTGTTATTGTCCTATGCTTTTCAGAACACATTTGTGTAAGCCCTATAAAGAGCTGATTTCCAAGAGTGTAGGAATTCATTAGAGTACTCACATAATTTGGCCCTTAATGCTTCACAAACAAAAAATAATGACAGTTGCACCCTCCCACCCTATACACAGTTATGGAAAACATGACAAAAAAGATTATTAATCCTTTCACTTTCAGGTACTGTTGCTGTCCACCTGTTGCAAGTCGGACTAAAAAGTTCAAGAATCAAGAATCATAGTACTATTTTCCTGTCATCATTCCTTTTTGTGTGCCTCAAAGTTCCCTTCTGTAAGCTGCATTTCTATTTTTCATTGCAAAACGAAGCTGATGGCAGCTGGTGATTTACTTACAGTTTAAAAGAGAAAAAACAAATATAGTTGATATCAGAACAGAAATACAAAGTGGTGCAAAATTCAGGTCTGCTTGACAACTGGATAGAGCAGCCCACCAGTCCTCTAGTTTGCAGCTCCATAGTGCTGCCAGTGGTCTTCCAATTATGAGTTCTAGGTGCTGTTGCAGGACATTAAGGGTCCATGCATACTCTACATTGCTGAATGCCACAGTGCTTTTTTAGCCAACCTTTCCAGTCCCATTTCTCCATTACCAACTCTCAGATCTTGTCTAGATTGTCCCAGGATCCTGATTTTGAGGAACATCCAAGCTGGAGGGATAAAATGTATTGCTGTTTAAAGAGCTACCTGTAAACCTGTTAAGTCCAGTTAAGTTAAGAAAACAGAAGTATGTACATCAACATTAGACAGATCAGTGGAAAAAGCAAGGAAATTACTCTATTCTTACCTGTCACTTAGATTAGATTACATTTCTTTCTTACACTGTTTAGACTGACCAGGACACTCACAGCCATTCATGCGAAAAGCTTGGATCCAGTCCCCTTTTATCTGACTCTACTTTTTCTTGTACTCCAGACGTGGATCCAGTCTTTCATGTCAGATCCAACTCTTCAGAGTTAGGCCATCATTCTAATTAATAGCTTTCACCCTAACTCAGCCAGGAAAGCCTTCTAGCTCCCTTTTTACTTCCTGACAAAACTGTTATCTGTTTCCTCCAACTTGCGAAATTCTGCTCTCTTTTGAGCCTTGAACTTTTGTAGTTCTCTGAGTTTTCCAGATAGTAAATAAAGACAGTTCACTTGGTCTTCTGCTCTTAAGTAAACCATTAGAAAATTACAAGTCCACCTGTAATTCTTCTATTCAGAAGAGTCTTCAGAAAGAAACTTCTCCATCCTTTGGTCTTCACTTTTCATATGTATACATTAACCAACATACAGTACATAGCAATGTAAATACATCTTGATATGATAGGAGAAATTCCATGCAATCAAAAGCATGCAGTTGGATCCGCATTATGGAAATTATTATGTATCTTTAGTTGCTTTATGTATGTTCTTTAAGAAGGTTGTTAAACAGGCAGGCTGAAGGTGCTAATTAAGAGATAAAGTAGCAGTTTGCCTTGTGGAAACTTAAGGGAGAGAAGGGAGAGAAAGTGGAATTGTTCATCCGTCCTTGGTATTGTGTGACATCACACATATGAAATGAGAAAGAATGCTTCCTTAAAGAGATGAGCCATTCTGCATTGAGATGATTCAGAAAGAGGTTAACTTTTTTCCTGTACTCTTGGATGCCCAAGTAGATGTGTAAGTGGAGAAGAAAGGCCTATGGCAGATGAAGAAGCAATCATGACAAAATCAACCCTATTTAAGTGAATAGTAGGAGGTAAGATTCCAGCCAAGGTAAATGAATGAGGTAGAGCATAACTGCTCTTCAAATTTGTTCAGGAAGAACATATATTGTTAAGAGCAATACTAATGATGTATTAAGGTGTATTAATAATGTATTCTATGACTGACAACCTCTATTTATAAAGTAAATTAACTTTACTTCATAATCTTATCCAGCAATAGATCCGGATAGTCATCTGGTATTTGGCAAGGTATTCCTTACCCCAGTTCTCTACAAACCTTAAGAGCGTACCATTAAGTGATAGAGCATCAAGAGAAACAATCTGAGCAGACCATGAAGGTCAAAAGAATTTAAGAAGGTATTTTTTAACTTAAGGGAAAGAAAAAGTCAATTGATCTGTTCATTGCTCTTAAAGAGTCATTCAGTACTTTATGAGAAAATAATTACTTGGCCAGCAACACATTGCATGTAGGCTACAGATACTCTAAAGCCAAAAGATAAAATAATTTATCGAAGTGTGGAACATTTTATTTTGGAATTCGTTGACAACATGTATTTTTTTTAGCTGCTACCCCCTCTTCAAGAACTATAATAGAAGATCTATGAAAAATACAAAGCTTTCAATGAAGATTTCATGTTCTAGAAGAGCATAATACATACTGGCACATACTACAACCTTTGCCTTAATATATCTCTAACCATGAATTGGTTAGATCCTAAGGAATTTAAGACAACAGATGTCCATTTTATTTTATTTTAGCATCAATATTTATAATTTACCTTTGTCCTAGTCTCTCTTTAATTGCATTTAGCCCTGCTAGTCCTTTCTTCATATCTTTGTCCAGTCTTTAAGTTTATCTGTTTCTTACTTCAATTTTACTTTAAACTATACTGATTAACAAAAAAATCCTCCTTCACTTGAGTTCTTGATTTTCTTAATCTTTATTTCCCCATCTAATTTAAAGGTTATTTTAAACATCTTTCTCATGCTTGCTCTCACCACTTGCTTTTATAATTACCAGTGAGAGAAAAATCTACCACTGAGTCAATGGAAGGTTTGATTGTTGGAAAGAAGCCATGTGCTTAAACAGATAGCTGATGGAGAGAAGTTAAGTTCTGAAGACTGGGATGAATTTGTTCCAACAAAGGTAAATAACAAGAAAGTCTGAAGTGTGGGACAATATTGGCTCTCAGCGCGGTCAGGAGCTCTATACTCTAAGGAGCTGAATGTGGCATCTGGTATGCCTCATACAGTAGAAAATGACAATAAGGTCATAATCAAGAGAAGATTTGTCACTGTCAGAAAGTCCTGTTTCTAGAAGAAATGCTGCCCATTTCTGCACAATATTCTAAGGTCTAGTTTTTAGTTCAAAACTAAGTTTTAAATATATAATCCATCCCATTCTTATTCAGATCAATAGCAAAACTCACTTACTTACAAAGTAGGCATCTTAAGTAAGAGTATGTCTGCCTCTTATTTAGGCAACAGTAAGGAAATATGTACCACAGAGAATATAGGGTTGTGTTTGGTTGCCTTGTTTTGAGATTAGGTCAGCAAATTCATTTTATGACTGGCTTACTGAAACATTTGTATAATTCATTAATAATCTTCATCATAGCCTTTGACTTGGGCTGTCTGATATCACGTGACTTCTGGTTGAGGTAGAAAAGACTGTTCCACAGCTCAGCCTGCAGAAAACACCAAGCAAGCTGCATTTTAATGCTCAGTTGCTAGCAGTCTGGCTGCAGATATGGCTGGATATTTGAAACTGATATATTTAGGTGGTGTGTGGAGAGGTATCTGAGGTATGGTTATTTACTTGAATGTGGCCTTTAACTGTGAAAACAGTTTATTTAACAGTAAATGAGGAAGGATAGATCAGTCACAAAGTCTTGAAAGCCCTCTGAGTAGCTTATGTTTGTTGTTATAGGATACAAGGAGAATAAGCAACTTAAAACAATGAGCTAAGAAAACTAACTTTGCAGATGACATACTAGAAGCAATGCAAGATGGTATTTGTCAAAGTCAGGGAAAATAATATTGTGGAAAGTAAGTAATAAGATAGTGAGTGATGCAGTTATAAGTTTCAACTGTGAAAGAAGTGCTATGCAGAGAGAACTGCAAAGTAGGCAAGGAGAAAGAGGTCAGTTCCAAGAAAATTCTTGATTGTAAGTCTTTGTAGCATCTCCCACAGTGATAAAGCTCTCCTCTCACAAGGAGAAAGACAGGATTCTTCTTTGGACATATTGCATTTCATCTTTAAGTCTTAAGTCAAAGCAGTAAGAGGAAATTTCAACATAACAAACGGTTTAGTTTGGAGAAAATGAGAGATTTCCGTGGATGGATCATCAGCCTTGAGCAGGTAGATGAATTTGTATTTACCAATGTGATTTATTCAGAGGCAAAGAAATGTAGAGGTAACACAATTGCAAAGACTTTGCTGAATGTTGGGTCATGGAAAATATGAGTAGGAGTCTTCAAAGTTCCACTGCAAGAGGAGGCTAACTGGGAGAAGATCAGGCTACAGACACCAAGGAAAAACATTTCTCCTGCTGAATAGAAGGCAGTAACAGGATGAGCTAATTACAATTTTTGCCCTTCGATCACAAAAATTATTAGAGGCTGTCTTGAGATGATTTTGAGGGAAGCATATTAAGTACAAACTAAGTCATAGGGAAGAGGAACCTTGCATACATACTGTAGACAGCAGTGGGAGGTGAAAAATTAGTGATAAAATTATCAGAGTAAAGAGTGAGAAGGAGTCTAAAGCATGGAGGCAGCAGTACTTGTAACACTTGCCTTGTCTCTTACAATGATGATTTCAAGGCAAACGTTTCTTTCCTTATTGTCACAATTTCATGTTTTTTCTTTTTTTGTTGGTATGCCATGTCGTAACATCACGCAGTACACTGGGAGTCAAAGAGTTACTACTGCAGTTCTGTGGGTTGTGGATATACTTAATTAGTCTTCATCTCTTGGTCTCAGAAGAGGAGAATGAACATGTATATCTTTTGCATATAGATTTTATATAATATGGCTACTGACAATGTTTCATTCCTTAAGAAACATTCTGTCTTAAAACCCCTAGGTGCTGTCATCTGCATAGTAACCTCAAAATCAAAACAAGAAATAAAATTTATTTATGTATTTTTTTATTTCTGTTCTGCGCAGAAACAAATTATTTTTTCCTATCTTTGCCACTCTCCTGTTGGAGCTAAGGCAGCAGTTTCTGCAAGGCCTCTCTGGTCCATGAGGAGCAAGGCTGCAAGATGGACATGTTTGCCTGTGCTTCCTGTCTCACAGTGCTCTTACCTTCTGCTCTGCAGAGAGCCAGAGGCATTGCAGAGAGAGCACTAGAATGCAGAAGAGAGAATCCTATGTGCATGGAAAAAGCAGAATCAATTCTCCTGCTCATGACCTTCAGTTGTGGGTCGAAGGCCCATACAAAGAGTAATTCCTCCTCCTTCCCTAGTGGGATCAGATTGACAGGGAAGCTGTCTGAAACCTCATTGATCACTGGTTCAGAAAGTTCAATAGTGTCAGGAAAGTTGCAACACTTTTTTCTTCTTTTTGTATCAACAGCATGAAAGAAGGAAATGCTTGTTGGCCCTAGGAGTCCCTGCTCACTGACTCTCAGTCTTATTTTATGTAATTTTTTTGTATACTGAGTTTAAACTTGTTGGCAACAAGCTTGCCTTTCTTAAGTACTTTTAGTGGAAATCTTAGAAGTAATGGCCACAGCTACAAGGGATACACAGATTGAAGGTCGAACAAGTCTAGACAAAAGGAGTGCTCTTGTAATTCCTGCTTACAGAGGAAGCGGAGGTACCCTGATGCTTTCTCTTTAGGGATAACATGAAATGCCTACTGGCTGCATCCTACTGAGACTGACTACAGCATGGCTACCTGGACTACAGTATCAGGAGGCTCAAGAAAGGTGAGAAGAACAACACATACATATTTGTATAAAGACCCTGGGGAGGACTGCAACCTGGGTAACTATTGTGGCTGACTGTTCACAGAGGTGAGAGTGGGATTCTTTACATATCCTCTTCACCAGAGTTTCTAAACACAATCTGGCATCCCATCTGATATCCAAATGTGCTGCTAGTGCTTGGGGAAGAGCAATGAAATGAATTGGAAAGTGGACACAAATTTCTTGCACTACTGGAACTCCTTTGCTCCAAGCTGAATTACAAAGAGCAGCTAGCATCCCACACCAATTTGCTCCCTTTAACATCCAGTTTTCTTCCCATCTCTAAAGACACACATCTGTACAGATATAGGTGGCCCAATCTTGTTGCTGATTAAAATGAGCAGGACCTTTTGCTTGTGTGCCACTAGAATAAACTGAGTTGATAGCTTTAGTTGGCAATATTTAAAAATCATTAACAAAGACAATAGGCCTGTAAAATAGATTTAGAGAAATGAAAATGCTGTTTTTGAGGAACATGCCTTTCAGGCCAGACATTTTCAAAGTACAGATCTTGAATTGTATGACTGTGTGATCTGACTTCTTGGTGTTTTTGCTTTTGTTTGTTCGTTTGTATTTAAAAGATGATTTTTCATGTAAACAGTGGGTGACTATGAAGAGACTATGATTTGTGTTAGAGCACTCAGTGAGGCATTTTTTTGGGGATCTCTTTGAAGCACTGTGGGAAGTTACTGCCTTCAGGTGCCACAATGGTTGGTGTGGTTGCCTATTCCAATGGAAGGCTATCTGGGTCAGATTAAATTGACAAGGATGGCTATTCTTAAACCATTTCTGCAGGAGGACACCTGTCCAGGCCCCATGAGTATGTGCTTAGGCTCATTTTTAATTTAAATTGCTTAGAAGGAGAGCTAATCAGAACCTCAAAATGTTTGACGGTGATTAAATTTAGAATTCATGGGTAATTAGTTTTGGGGAAAAAAAGGGTTATCTGCTGATGCTGTATTCTTCAGAGCTTCTTTCCTGGGGTTGTCATGCAGTGGTTGGGAAGACACTATATAAGCAAAAAGTACCGTAAGTAAAGATAAGACAGAACATCAGGACTGTTCTTAGACATCTTTCTTATTCTTCTGACCTTATAAAGACACCTTTATGGAGCTATTCAACTTTTCAGAAATCCATTCCAAGGTAGAAAAGAGCAGTTCCTTCTGGGGGTTTCGCTGTGCTCCAAGAAACTTTTATCGAGTTCCTCAATAGTGGGAAGTTCCTAATTGCTTTTAACTATCTCCTTCCTCCCTCCTGCTTTGTTACTTTTTCTTTGCTTTTGACTCCTGAGATATTCTGAAGAGCCTCTCACCTTTCAGAGGAAGCACCGGGGCTGGTACAAAGATATCCACAGAGAATAATATTGGCAGTGTATGTGCTGTATTGATCTTAGCCTGAAGAACTAAGCTATGTATTCTTAAGCTCTACCAACTGGTATCTTATATCTACACAAATAAAAAATTCTTGCAATGATTCCTACTGTATGTGATTGTATTTTTATTTAAAAGGGATGTGATTCAGACAGCACTGCTAACAGCTAGCAGCACTGCAGTGGCAGATCTGCTGTTCTAGTGGACTCACTCTATAGATCCCTCCATCTAGCCAACAAGTCTCACTTTGAGGCTTCCAAGCCTTTATATTCTTGTAGTCTGCCTTCTGTGAGATATTTCTTTAAAGTTCTGTTAGAAGCATTATCTCCACCACAACAACAACAAGACCAAGAAAACAATAAAAAGGGCTTTTCAGATGGGAAGCACCCATATCCAAGAATGAGATGAGATTTAAGAATGCAAAGTATCAATAAATTCCCAAGATAAGCACAATTGCCCAGTCAGATCCAGGGAAAAAGAGCCAAAGGCTTGCTGGTTATACAAGCAGAGGGGAACAAAGGGGCAATATTCTGTCTGCAGAATTAGTGATGCTGCTACTGAAGACTAACTGCCCTCAAAATCCCTGTGAGGAACTGAAGAACACTCAGACAAGAGCTGCATAAATTGTTTGAAATCTGTAAAAACAGGGTTTTTAATGAGAACCTAGGGATGCCTGATACATTTTCAATCACTTGCTCAAGGCTTATTATTTGAGTAGGTGGATATTAATTTTCACAAACCATGGCTGAGCAACGAGGGCCTGCTTTCTTACCATGGAAGTCAGGTGGAGCTTGAGTGCCAGTAGCAAGACAGCTGTGGGGATTTGGGCATGCTGTTCCTTCTGCTCCTGGAAACAGGAGGAATGAGACTGACACTTTCTTCTTGCTTTTTTTTTCTTGCCATAGCAACATTAATTATCCCATAAATGATTCCTTTTCTCAGGAGAGGCAGAAACATGTTGCCTCTACATGATTCTAGCCATGTAAATGCTAATGTCCGTGATGCCATTGCCTTTTTGTGTTGTCTTTAGAAACTCCTCAGCCTGACTGAATCCAAGGATGTATCCCCACAGGTCTGAAGGGACCAGAATTTTGTTTAGGTCTCCCAGTGCTGTGCTGGAATGTGGTCAGGGCACACCCAACAAAGCAGGCTTGTGGCATACCCTGAGGACTGAGCTAGTCCTGATACTCACTGTTACTTCCATTGGTACAATAACTCTTAGAATATATTTCTTGTTTGAAATATTCTAAAGAGCTCAGACAGATCAAATCTTTCTTCCTGAAACTTATTATTTTGCTTCCTTTTCTAAGAGTCTATTTGATCATTCTTCTCAATTAAAATAACTGTTTCTACTTTAGCTCCTTGGAGATGCAAATTTCTCTTTCTAAAGAAAAGTCCTTGACTAGCTAATTAATAATCCTTTGCATCAATGAGTAGGGAAAGGTCTTCACATTTCTCCTCCCTTTTTGACTCTAACATGGAGAAATGTATCTTCAGCTGTATTTTATATTCTCTAACATATCTGATACGAACTTATAACCATGACAAAAATAAATAGGCACTTGACTGAAAGCGGACACAGTTGTGATTAACCACTTCAGGGTGATGGGGTACCAACAAGCTTCTACTGAGCACATACAGCAGTACTGCACTACACAGTTACTTCAAAGGAGGACAGAGAGCAGTAATGGACTCAAGAGATTTTGATATTTCAGTGATTCTGTGGAGGCAGACAATCAGAGAAATAATGTTATAATCATTATGTAAACTGTAACTGTTCTCAGCAAAGAGCATTAGAACATCTTAGCAAGCTTTGATTAAATGAGACAATTTCAAGACTGTATAGAGCGACTACTTTTCTGTAAAAGCTTTGGTGTAAACTGTGTACTTTATGCCATGTCTTTTATTCTTATCTAATATGGAGATGTTTTTCAGAATAGTAGGCATGCAGTTCAGAAAATGTGTTACTGGAACTATCACACTATCACACCAAATAGAGCTTACTGTTAACAAGGTGGATGGCCTTTCTTGCCCTCTCCCTGGGAGTTTAGTGACATTGTTAAGAGTTTTATACCATCATCTGTTTGCTGTTTCTGTCTGTGTGGTACTGTTATAGGGAAGTTTAGTTTACTAAAGGAGTATTAAGATACTGAATAAGATATTTTTCTCTAGATTTTTTCTCTAGTATCCTTGGACAAAGTAAGTTTTGTCTTAACTTGTAAAGCCTAGTGCATCAATATTTACCCATGATGTTTTTTTATTTAATAATAATAATAATAATAATAATAATAATAATAATAATAAAATAATTACCATCACCTCAAGTTTATCAACAAGTTATCAACACATCAATAGAAATCATAAAAAATTGGAGTATATGTCTTTGCTCTTCATGAGGTACCAAATATGTTCTAACACTAGAACTAACAGAACCATTCAGGAAGACATCCAAAGTAACACAGTTTAGTAACAGGGATCACTTTGGCTCTAGGCAAAAGCAGGCAGTACCCAAGCTTCACCGTGACCAAGTCCAGGCTGATGAGAAAGTAGAGAAGATGCACACAAAAACCACACACACACACAGATTCTAACCCCCCTTTGTGCACATCAACATGCATACAAGTTAAAAAATATGTTGAAGCCTACTAATTTTTAAGAAAGATACATATTTGTCAAGGCTGAATTTTGTGCTGGTGTAAAAGATACATAGACTTTTTTTGCACCTATATATGTATATTTATTTTAAAGCTGATAAACTCCATTGACCTTTATAAGTGATTTAATTAAAAAAAGTTTTTTTAAAGACTCAAAATTCATTTTGTAAGTTTATAAAAATTCTGGCATTTCAATGTTTCTGGCATTTCAGTATGCTAATTATCATCAGCACAAAGATCAATACTACCATCCATCTCTGTTTATGCTATTTTTTTTTTTTTTCCTCCAGAAGTTAACTTGAGTGTCAAGCAAGTTTTCAGTAAGAAACAATGGAAAATATTTTTGTGACTGATTATTATCTATCTCTGATTTTGTTTGAAAATCACAACTTCATTTCTCTCAAACATTTCACAGCAATAGATTGAGAAATTTATGGGCCTAATAGCAAGCATAAATTCTGTTGCAGACAGGTTACCTGAGTTACTGAGATTTTATATTATATAATTCTGAGAGATGGCTTTCTGAAATAAAATGTCATCTGCTTCTGCTTACTTTTCCTTGTTTTCTTCTCCAAGAGAACAAGTAAATGTGCTGATTCTGAAAGGTGGTCCCTCTGTGGCCCATCCTTTTCCTCTATCTCTCTAAAAAGACAAGACACGAATTTGTAAGTGAGTTATCAGACAGTTCAATATACAGCACATCAAAGGAGCCGAATAAATGCACTTTCATTTGACACATTTTGACGTAGCTGAAAGTTTGAAATTTGAATTCAGATTTACCAGAAGGCTTCTGGGACCACAGCCAGAAGTAGCTGACAGCCATATTCTCAAATAACTTTCTCTGTTTTCTCCAAGAGAAATTTATTCACATATCATAACACTATGGTGTGCATTGTAGCCCCCTTATTAATGTGATATGGGCTAGTACACATCCTGAACAAGGCGAATCACAGTAAAACAAGTTTTTCAATTTTTTCGTCTTCATGGAAGAAATAAGTCATTTCACATCATCCTGACTATACCAGCTGACAGCCAAAAATTTAGATACAACAAATCAGCATCAGGGCTTTAAAAGTTCATAACATTTTAATATTTTTCATAAATACTTGGTTATTTTAAGGCTACTGCAACATATCAACGTTGTTGTCAAGCAGTACATAAGTAAGATATGCACTGCAGTTGACTCTTTATTCTTGGTGGAATTTTCCAGACTTCGCTTTAATCCGAGAGGAAAATTTGATTTTCAAAGGGCCTTTGCTACAAGTGTTTTTGGTTGGAAAAAAAAAAAAAAAAAAAAAAAAAAAAAAGCCATAGTATCTGCTCAGAGATCAATACCTGCAGGGCAATATTATCACATGAATACAGAGAGATCTGATTAGACAAGAGTTGCCTAATATATGGCATAATTCAAACAGCAAGGAAAATTATAGATAGATGCAATTTAAAAGATCTTTATTGCATATTAAGTTTGGATAAACATATGAAAGCTATTAAGTTTGGATTTGTTATTTGTTTCAGCTTGCTTCCTGATTGCTAATGTTTAAGACAACAGCAGTAAGTTTTTCCAAGGGCTGAAGAGTTTTCTTTTGAACTATCTTTTGACAAAATTAAAATGAAGTCCCTTATTTCAGTATTCAAATCACAATGACAAGAGATATCTATATTCCATGAAATTGTTAAGGTCCTTTGATATTCTAATTCAAAGCTGTCTATGATCAAAATTAAGGAGCAAACTATTTGTAAAATGTTTCATAATGTTCTCCTGAGTGTGAGATTCAATTTCATATCCCTTATAATAAATGAGATGCAAGAGATGTGGGTTTTGAACCATAGGAGCATATGATTTAGAAGAAAGATAGAGTAAGATACTCATGGTGTCAGTTTGGCCCTCTCTGCTTGCTGTACTGAACTTATTTAAGAGGAGGATTATGCTTACTAGGACATTATAAGGAACCCTGTGAGGAAACTGGCAGTGTAAACTCTGGCTTGAGTACAAACAATTTGCCTCATGCTTGGTGTTTCTTCTTCCTACAGCAATCTTGTAGTCAACTGGATCTGAAGCCAGAGAGCTTAGTGGACATGCTGGGTGAGAAACTCACATATCACAAGGAGTCCAGTGGCTTTAGGAGTTTCCCAGGATTTAGGACATAGAGGCTCAGGCTGAGGAACTTCTGACACCTCACAGCCCAAGGCTGCTGATGACAGTGTCTCCAGACCTGACTTGGAAGAGTTCTTCCTCTTCTTTACAACAATGAGCTTAGTGGGACAACAAAATTTTACAGTCTAGGCACTCACATGGCATGTGGGAAATCAAGAGTCAAGTCCACACTCTGCTAAATATTTAAATTCCACCCTTACATTTTGACACTAATTCAATCCTTTGTTGCCAGTCTCAGCAGAAAGGCTGTCAGCCAAATGGACGCAGAAAAGAAAGTGTCCTCTCACGTCTACAGATGGTCTGACCAGCTCAAGCGTAAAGAGCTTTGATGGGGTTGAAAAGTTTTATTATCTCTGTATCCACTTTGGTTATATCATGGATTATAGAGTTCAGTTTCTGTGTACTAAATCTGCAGTATTACACTCAGAGAATTGCATTTATCATAGACAAAACTGACTTTCTGAAAAATATTTATTAAAAAAGACTGACTACAGCTTTCAGAAGGCTTGACAAGATTTGATATTTTGCTTTCCATCTTTTCCAAGTGCATTAATAGCTTTTAAGACTAAATGACATGAGTGTGCTAGATATCTCAGCAGTGCATTACAGACGGAGAAAACAGGATTTTGTGGCTTTGTTTACAAACCTAGTGATCAGGGGAGAAAGCAGATTTAATAGAACCTCTGTCTGAAAAATCAGGAAATTCTCCTTATCCAAACAGATTAATGAAGGGGTTTGCTATTAAACAGCCAAAATTAAAATTAAATTGACAGCACCTAGATTATATTTCATATTATATCATAAGCATTTTAATGAATGAACGTTTCTGAAAATATATTCAAATAAAAAAAAAACCATGAAGTAAAATATCAGTTTGTATTGTTTATTATGTATCTGTCACTACCACTTTTACCAGTTACTTTCCATTTTTCCTTGCCTGATTGAACATCAAGTGAGTAAATATCTAGCAACAAACTGCATAACCAAATAATCCTTGAATACCTCAAGTTCTGAGAAGTCATTTATTCTCACTAGTGAATATTTACAAACAATAAAACTGAATCTGAGCAACTGGATCCAAACTGAGATAAAGCCAAAAAATTCCAACATGTCAAGTGGCAAAGCGAGTGGCAAAAAATTACAGCCTTTCCTAAAATCTTTCCCAAATATAATCACTGTTCAAAATTACCATTTTTATCAAGTGAGTTTACCTAATTCTAATATAACAGCTACTCATATTTTTCTGCTGTGGCTGGTTGATATGATATGGCTACTTGCCTAACACAGCTAACAGAAATAAAAATAACTTCAAGATTTATTTATTTATTTATTTTTCCTGCTAAGCTAAGCAACATATGAGACATGGGTGAATTTTCTCTCAGTAAAGCTAACATAGTAATTTTCATGCACATTTGATTTTTCATTCACATGCAAGAGACTTGCTTAATGAGCTACCCAAGATGTAGCATCTTTGCTTAGAAGAAAATTAGGACACCTTTTATAACAAGATGTAAACCTGTTGGATTTGTTGGTGTATATTTTAATTTATGGCCATCACCAAACCATTTCACATAATTATCCTTTCATGGGCTAGTATTCCAGCCCCTGTGCCAATGTCTATTGGTATAGATCAGCAAGGATGACTCACTGTGGAAACAGAGAATCCAGGATAGTGCCATCCCTTCTATGTTACCCAGCTAAGGGCCAAGGACCAAGGAATTTGGGTCAGGCATTGATCCTCCATGCACTGAAGATGAGGGATGTCTAGGAGCTGGGAAGCAGAACTGATTTGTCAAGTTAAATATGAACAGGTTGTTTCTGGGAGAATGAGCAAGGTACATAGGTGAGACAGCTTCCAGGTAAGGAGGAAGTTGCTTCCTAGTGCAAGTTGTGATCAAGGGAAGTCGTAGCAAATTGTTTTAACCATTTGATTGATTAAATCTGATTAGATTGCTTTCTGCACTGTCCTTAAGTGCTAGCCAACAGCCATTTCATTTCATCTTTTTCAGATCAAAGAGAACATTGTGAGAGGTAGATCTTCTCACAGCTTGGGACTAAAGTCTGCTTTTGTCTATCCTTTCTGGGAATAAGAAAAATTTGCATCTGATTTTGACGATGAGCTCTGCCTAAAGAATATGCATAAAGACTGCTGTGTTTCATTAGTGTTCTCAAAGCAGATAAATGAGCATTCTCTTCATTGCAGCAGATTTGGTCTCACACAGGGATAAGAGGAGTTTGGTGGACATTCCCTGTAGGGCACACATTCAGCTTTGCAGTGACATAATCATTCATCTCAGCCCACCTCTCACACCTGGTAAGTTATTCAGAAAAAGAATATATAGGCATTCACTGTGCAGGACTAAAACTGTTTACTCTGTAGGAAGCTAAAGTGACCAGTAATGCTGTACATGCATATTCCAAGTTGTCCCCCATCCACCCTCCATCCCAACAACCCAGAAATTGCTTTTTTCCCTTATTCTCAATAACATTTGGGATGGTAGCTTTTGATAAGGCTGGAACTTTAGGGAAGCTCCGTAGAAGACTCCTTCCTTAAGTCTTTTCTGTTGATATTTCAGAAGAGATGGTTAAGAGTACTCTCACATATGAGCAACTCCCTAAAATAAGACCAAGCCAGCAGAAAGTATTATTAAATTAACCTCATCTCTCTCTGTGGAGCCCTTCACTCTGACCAGCTGAGTGCATTTCATTTCTATTATATTAGAATCCACTGTAAAGAATTATGTTACAGTGATTTCATTTTTTCAACAAACCTACTCACCATCTGCATTTGGCAAAACTCATTGACATCAGTCTTTGTTGCTTAGCAATAAATACTTGTGCTGTCTCCAGTCACAAAAAGTGTTCATTACTTTGTCATCCAGACATTTTACATAGCCTTTATGGCCTCAGAAATCATTTATGCCGGCCTTCTTGGAAGAGAAGAGTGAGAGCTGAAAAAACAATATGTGGAATGGAAGGAAAGGCACAATAATCTTGAACAGATGTTGGATATACATGGCAAAGAACCTGCAGCAGATTCACAAGCTCAATACACAGGAAAGAAATACCTAAAGGAAATCAGTGCAATACTATTACTATAAAATATTAAAGTAGTTTTAAAGGTTGCCAGACATCAACAATCTTGAACACCATTTAAGTGTATGTTTTGTAGTGGCATTGATGATTATAACACATCCATGTGTGCTAATCAAGATATATTTATTATTCAAGAATATCTAGCATGAAAGTGTGCTTTGTGTTTATATTCTGTGTCAGTGTGTAATCAAGTATTCCAATTTGAGCAGAATACCTACAAATTTCAATAGAGCTCTGTACTAATTATTTTGTTACTCATAACTTCAGAACTATTTGAATTTGATAATAAATGTTATAGCTATTAGCCCAGAACTGAACTGTATCAAAATCTTGAAGGAAAGTTTCTGCTTATGGAAAAACAGGAGAAGAAGTGATGTATATATATATATAATTGCTGTGTTTCTTTAGCAGTTACTACAGTACAATTTTGTTAGATTTCTAAATGTAAGATATTAACCTCTGGCACTCAGATGAGAGAAAGTCAGACTAGAAAGTTCCAAAAAGGCAAAAAGAGAACTGAAAATGAAATGGGTCACTTGCTGTAGAGCATGTTCAATTTAATACATGAACAAGCTAATGAATATGACAGTGAGTCATCTGAAGTCAGAAAACAGCATACTGTTAGAATGTCAGATGATTTATAAACTTCTTAGTTCTTGCTTGTAATTGTGGACATGTTCATTTTACACGGGTAGCAGCAAAAATACAGGAAAAAAAAAAAAAAAAAGAATAAGTGATAAAAAATCTGTCTTGGGCAGAGTGTCCACTGCAAAACACTGCAAATACAAAACACTGCAAATACTTCATGTGTTTTCCAGGAAACTATGATGAAAACTTCCCAAAAACTGAACTTCA
This sequence comes from Excalfactoria chinensis, assembly GCF_039878825.1. Classification (NCBI taxonomy): domain Eukaryota; kingdom Metazoa; phylum Chordata; class Aves; order Galliformes; family Phasianidae; genus Excalfactoria; species Excalfactoria chinensis. The sequence continues at coordinate 29,177,041 of NC_092827.1, read as the reverse complement.
TTTCAGCACTGAATTTGGAACAAAAAAATCTCTTTTTGTTTTAAAGATCATGACTTTGATCCTTATCTACAAATATAATGTTTTATTTTCATTGTTCAGCAAAATGATAATTACAGTAGACATGAAGTACAATCCAGGTATTTAGTTTTAGGCTACTGGTGAATTACAGTGACACACAACTGCTGTGCAGCCTTCAAGACTAGAAAGAGAGATTTAGGGAAGTTGTTGTAACATTGTTATAAAAGCCAGATTCTTTTAAAATATGCAGGAAACTGAGAAGAAAATGGGCTAGTTCCACTTTAGCTATAAAGCAAAGCTTAATTCAAGTTCCCCACCTGGAAGGCATAATGTTACTGTGTCAAGGCAATACTGACCTGAATTGCCTTGGGAGGTGGAAAATCATGAAGCCCAGACACTGACACAGAAATCTTCAAACTGCTGCTCCTACTTCACCAGGATTTTCTTCAGGAATCTGTAATGCAACAGTGCATTGTGTTGCATGACCATGCTCAGTATGCTGTGAAGCAGGGAATTTTTACAGCATTCAGCTCAACCATAAGCAGCTGTTAAGTGCTGCAAACTTGAAAGTCTGACCCTCGGCCCTTTTGGAAATATCTCCTATTAAATGCAACACACTGTTGAGATACAAAGTAAAACATTCAACTGTGCTGAAACAACAAGTGAAAACTTTCTTCAGTGTGAAGGAAAAAAATGTGAAAGCAACAGGACAGAGGGAAAAAAAAAATACTAATCAAAAAGTCACATCTAGGGGGAAAAAGAAATGTAGAATTTGAAAGATGATAGATGACATTACAAGGAGTCAGAGGCTAGGAAAAACAAGAAACCTAAGGTTCCTCTTTTGTCAAGGTTGATATTCTTGAGTACTCAAGAGAATTACTAAACCTTTTCCCAAGTAAAATGCTGACTTTTCTAAAAGTACAGTCAAGGTAAGAAAACAAGCGTATTCTCAGTGAACGATGAGTTAGGCTCTGTGCTTCCAACAATTCTGAGATCAAGTTGAATGACCAATCATGGTCACAGAAGTTTGGAAGAACTCTTCTCCACACCACTGATTATATAAGAGCTGCTCTGAAAGTAATGCCCCTACTTTATTTTCTTTATTCACCATGTCAGAGGCAGATGTTAGTGGTACGGCAATAAAAGAACATTCCTGTCAGTGTTCTCTAAGCTTTGTTTCTGTGCAACAGATGGCAGCAGTGAGGCAGTCTGACCAAAGTGGCATCTGACATGGAAGTGCAGATGAAGTGAAAGTGTCACTGAATTCCCCCATGCAGAAACAGTCGCACCCATTGACATTCACTGATGCTTGCTTTTTATGGATACCAAAGAGTGGATGTGAGCGCAGTGAGGTGGTGGGTGGTGCATTTCAGCAGTGGTGACAGCGATGTGAAATACAAACCATATTCTGGATGGCCATGCACAGCTATCACACCAAAAAACAAAGAGTGCCTCGATCACATAATCCTTTTGAATTGGCTGATGGGGGTGACTATGTTGAAAAACTGTCTTTTGTAGCTGAGAATTTTCTCTTTCAAATGATGTTCTCATGCTCTTTGTGTCTGTTGTAGTTTCCATGGAAATAAACAGGAAGCATTGCTTTCATTGCAACCTATGTTTTGATATTTTCCCTTTCTCCTTCACTGTTTACCCCTTCTCTCTGGGCCAAGATATTCTGTTTGGTTGTTTCCAGTTACCTTTTCACTACTTTTCTATAATGTAGGAAGGCTCAAAAGACCAGCAACACTGAACACTCTTTTGTGGAAGAAATAAACCCTATGTTAAATTTGGAATCTCATGTTACTTAAACAGCTCTGAAATCACATACAAAAATACCATCCCACTCAGGCTGAGTTGGACCAAAACTATTATTATTATTATTATTATTATTATTACTATTATTATTATTATTTCTATTTATTTATTTATTTATTTTCCAGTTCAACAGACTGAGAAAGATCAAACAGGATAATCTGATGGTCTATCTGGATTTCCAAGTTACAAATAAGATTAATGAATAGAAAATCTACTTTTACAGCAGTAACCCCCTTCACTGGGGTTCCTTAGTGCCAACTCAGAGAATTAGGAAGCAGTGTAAAGGATTACACTGTGATATACTGCTGCTACCATGCACTTTCAGCTGACTTCACATCAGGCAACTCAGTAAGTAAAAGCAAGTTGGTTCTTGACACGATCTCTTCTAGCTCTGAGCTCAGTGTTCACAGGCTCACCACTTAGTTCCTCATTTCTGCCTGAAGCAAGCACTGGGTAGCAGGATGCTGCAGAGGCATTTGTTCATTTTGCATCAAGCTAAAGGCAAGAAAACACACAAGAGGGAATTTTAAGTACAAGTTATGCCGTTAAGGAGCTGTGCCTATAGCTTTCTTATATTTCTAAAAGATAAAGCAATGATTATGTAGCACTCAGCAGTCTGAGTCAGTGAAATCAGGAGACTGTAGTTGTAACACTAAATCAGACACCATAAAGGGGCTGGAGGGAAAGTGGAGTTGATTATCTATAATTCCCTGACTATTTCTTTTCCTTTACATATTTAAATTAATAATTTTGCTGTGGTTTACACAGCCAGGTACCACAACAGAGCTGCAGCAAAAGAGCTGTGCCTCAAATTTTGCCCCTGCTGGAGGCGAAGATCTAATTCAAGAGTTTATTTCCATCTTGAGGGATTCTTCTACGCTGTAATCAACAAAAGAAATCAATGACTCACTGCTTGCCAATACAACTTGCACTGTATTTGTTCATTTTCCTTGAGCTGAGATGCTTGGAATAAAAGTAAATGGCTCTTCTCACCACTTCCTGTTCTGATCTCAAAAATAAGCATTTCAGGGATTTAATTTGTCATCCTTGACCTTCCCAGTTTCCCTCTGTTTATTAGTGGGGCCATCCTGTGACAGGAAATGTCATATAAGCTGTAGTGTGCTGAAGTCTTTTTCTGGTTAAGCAGAGATACAAGAGATAACTTGGAGCTTGTTTCCATTGTTTTGTAACAGAATTCCAAATATTAAGCATAATATAGAATTTAGTATAAGCTCAACCTTTTATGCCATTTAGACACAACAAACTGCTTTGCAAATATGCTTTAAGCTATACTAAGCGTTTGCCATGTGGTTCATGACATGTCCACAGCTTGGATGGAACTGATGTCTACTTACTTGTTTTAGAGATTAATATTTGCACTATGGAAGTACTTGGGTGACATTTAACAATGAGACAACATTAGGGTCATTATATGGACTCACTACCTTAGCTCTGAGGAGGGGAAACACTTCTAAGCTGATAATTCACTATCTCAAAATGTCAGATGGTTAATGGAAAACACTGTACATACATCATTAGTGTTGTTATCACTGAAGTTTGAATCCCACATATGAAACTGTGCACTGAATCATTGTTAATCACCATAACATTCAACCCCATGTATCTTAGTTTAGATAGCACATATTCATCCTGTACATGGAAAATATAGTCTAATTAGTTTTTTTCTAATAGAGATGTAAGATATGCCAACGAAATACATTGATTGCATTTATTGTGTAAAATATTATGCAATTAGATAACTCCTGAAAGAGAATGGCTTGGAGAAAAGACTTGGAGAACTGACTAAGAAAGTCACAGGTTCTGATTTCTTCAGTGTCTAATTTTATTAGGCCATAGTTGGCATTTGATCTCTTCTCTGTACGTTAGTCAATCTATGTGGAAAACTGGTTAAAAAAACATAATAATAATAATAATTACAGCTCTAACAGTGCTGAACATTTCAAATCCAAATGCAGTGGAGCATTACTAGCAGTTTACTCCTCTCACCACCATCATTTACAGGTCAAGGATGAAGAGAAGTGAAAAGATTTAGTTTTTGTAAGTGAGTGGGAGCAGAGGTTCTAACCGTGTCCTGCATGCTTGACATGCTGAATTTTTGCTAAGATTGCAACTGATTAAGAGGACCTGTTCTGAGGGATGGATGTGACAGTGATGAAAGGGAAATGGAACACGTAAGAGAAAAGGAAAGATAAACTTGACAGGCAGAGTGGGACATGTTTGCCAGTTTTAACAACATCTGACACAGCCAATGAGCATCAGCTGGCCAATACGACAGAAACTTCTTTGGCAGCATCTCAGCTCAAATCATTCATTACCAGTACAGCGGCTGAGGTGCATGTGTAAAGAAGAGCACACTGAGCATGTCATCTTTGACAGGGTTTTTACCGGAAGGTTTCCTTTTAACTTTTGATCTAAAGTGGTAGAGTTCTGTGAATTTTTCATGACATTGTGTCTAAATCTGCCTCTCCCCATGTTGACAGGCCTCCCAGTGTGCCCTCCAAACCATCTCTTTGCATCCTACTTGTGTTCCTTCCTCCCTTCTGTCTGCTTCTGTCTGTTAGAACTGCTTATTTATCTTTGTATGTCAGATGTCTATACCTTTCTTCATGCAACTTTTACCTGCAGTTCAAATCTGTGAAAAACCTATAATTCTAATAAATGAAGAAGATTATTATCATTTTTTTTAGCTATACATGTATTTCTTTTAACTTTGTTTTGCTTTGATAATCCTACATGCAAGCTGCAAAAATCAAAATGGAAGTAAGTAAACAACAAAAAGAACTGCTTAATCAAAACGAGCACATTTTGATTTCCAAGACCAGACAAGTGATCAGAAGCTATATTACAGTTTACAACAATCTATGTTAGGCAAATTACTTGATGACATATTGCTTCTAGGAATATACAAATTTTATTGCATTAATAGAGGATTTTCACTTTCTTGACTTCATGAATAAGCTGATATAGACACAAGGACATCTCAGTATAATAATTATGAAATGTGGTGGCTTGAAATTCACTTACCACCTGCTGTGATATGCCCAGTGATGTTAAATTCAGAATTAAGATGCATGCCTGTAGAATTCCTTAGCAAGGAAAAAATGTTCTCTTTCTTTGAACATTAAAGTGGTTTTGTGGTGTGAAGTCAAAAACTTGTGGTACAAAAAACCCAAGAAAATAATTGACTTAGTGAATAATTTATTGAATTTACTGAAAATATTGACCTACATTTAATGTTTCCACACTCAGAACATGGAAAATGAGTTAAAATGGCACACTGAGTTAGCCAAGAGTGAGACTGTTGTGACATGATTAATTTACGAGAATGAGTTGTTATGCAAGAAAAGCCATTTAGTTATTGAACACTGTGCTTGGGCTAATACTGACTTTCACAGTATGAAGCAAATATCACCTGTCGTCTGATCCTGCCAGCTATTAGTGAAGTCAAAAGTTGTCAGAAAAGAAAGTGGGAGTGATTGACAGGCTTGGGAGTAAATGAGGGCTGCGGTTTTCTTTGCTTTTTCTCCACCACCTCTGAGCAAATCTGATACCTGGTCCCAGCAGTCCTGGACTCTGGTTTTGGCAATGTCTTCTGTATTCAAATTGTGGATTCCATTATAGAGTCTCATGCACTGAAGTTTAAAGTACATTTAGCTTACTTCTCAGAAGAGTGGCTGCTAGGCCTGCTTATACTTTTAACAAAAAAGCATCCAATAGCACAGAAAGCTCTGAATGGAAAATGTCATCGAGTATCCAGTTAAAGCTGGAAATGGACAACTGAGCCATTCAGTAATAAAGAAAGAACATCAAAACAAAACTATACTAAGATTTACTGTGTAGACTGATGCTTTTTTTTTTTTCTTTTTTTTTTTTTTCTTTCTTTTTTTTTTTTTTTTTTCCCCGACAGAAACCCCCTTTAGTGGACAGCAAATAGTCAAGCTGATGTACTTTCAGGCCTCACAAAGAAATGTAATATGTCATGTAGAGTATACAGTTTCCAGACTGGAGATTTACTGCACCTGTATGCATCTTACTGTGCAGACATACCCTTCCTTGTCAGGCACTGGAATGCACTGCCCAGGGAGGTGGTGGAGTCACCGACCCTGGGGGTGTTCAAGGAAAGACTGAATGTTGTGTTGAGGGACATGGTTTAGTGGGAGCTATTAGTAATAGGTGAACAGTTGGACTGGATGACCTTTTAGGTCTTTTCCGATCTTGGTGATTCTATGATTCTATGATTCCTAAGCAGAAAACATTTTGCCCTGGCTGATTTACATGGATCAGGCAGCTCTTGGGAATATACAAAATACACTGAGCCAGCTTTCCTTGGCCCAGCACAGCATCACTAAACATGACTGCTGGCAAATATCACCAGTGAAAGAAGATACTTGTTGCAATCTGCCATCTGATAGGTAGTTTTAACAAATACTATTTTATAAAAATATTCTCTGCAGGAATAAGTTCACAGTGGAGTCACATTATTTTCAAGACAAGGGAAAATTATGTCAGCAAATGTTGGCTACAAGGGAATGCCTCTTAAAGCATGGGGCATTAGAAGATGAGTTGTGGCACTCATGAAGTCTTTAAGTGAAAGAAGAAGTCAAATGGAGGTAGATAGCACAAAAATAGTGGGGGAAACAGAGAGGACCTCCATGATGATGGGAGGCAGGGCTTGCATGCTTGTTGAAAAGGGATCCATGATGTATAATTCAGACTAAAATATCACTCTTTTCAGACACCATCCGTACTGCTTTTCATCACTTTGAAATCTGGAAGCGGACAAGGAGGAGCAATGCTTTGTGTACTGGTAGCTTCAAAGTGATAATTGTTTAAAGAGAATGGGAAGGTGGTAGAAAGGATTATGAATTATAAGAGGAGCACAGAAAACGTGTTTTCATCTTTGTTTCATAGAAAAGTACTCAGGTGTGGGAAGAAATGTTTAGAAATCCCCTAGTGTCACCCAGTTCCAATTGTACTTCCCCAGACAGTCATGTACAGCACCTTTAACTCCTACAATAGCAGTTCCCTTTCATGGAAATGATATGAGGGGATTCAGGGAGGCATGCAATTTGCAAATGCAGACAGCCAGTTATAGCTATCTACTAGATGTTACTGTCACAGAGACAGGCATCTGAGGTCTCTTCATAGTCAGTGGAGGGAATGAATCAGATCAGCTCCTAGGCTCTGCCTCAGGGTGCATTGAATTGCTCATTAAACTCATTGGCTTTGTAGAAACACAGGTACTCCTGTACCCTAGAACTGCTGCTGCCATGTGAGCCAAGCTGTAATGCTTGCAAGATTTCAGGAATAGTAGAGGAACCTATTACTGACCACTAGCTATTAAGTTTCTTTTGGAAAGCACATAATTGTTATTTCACAGATGGCAAGCAGAGGAAGAACTGACTTGAAAATTACAACAGTTGCGCAATTTCTTCAAGTTGACATAAATCAAGAAAAGACCATTTAAAGTAACAAGCTTCTTACTCTAGTACATGATCAGAGCTAGGAAATGTTGGAGCTGGGAAGATGGAGAGATGTTTGGATATGATGCAATCACAGTTTTCAGCTATAAGCATGCAAGTGTGCACTTTGAGAATGGAGCAGATGCTTCTAATTATCTGCAATAAGGAAAAAATGGGATATTTGAAAATGTAGCTGGCATCAGGTGGCTGTCAGAAGACTCCGGGTAGGAAAGAAAAGCATACAAAGCATACATTTTACTCTCTTAGCGTGTTAACTTCATGACACTCTACAAGCTGAAAAATTTATGTATATTCAATGACTGAAAGCAAAACAATCAAACTGGAAATTTTACTGCAGAGTTTTTTTTCTTGTTTTAAATCATACAGGTGACAAAGGAATATTTTCCTTTGATGTTCTAAGACATTACTCAGATTGGAACAGATTTGCATGCCTAAATATGCCTACTGCTTGCTTATATACTGCTTGTGTGTGAACTAAGATTTTCACAGAAAATAAAAGAAAATAAAGAAATGTGTAGCATAGAAGGGCAAATACATAAATGTAGCTCTTTCATTCACCATTTATTGTGTAATGCCCCACATCCTTCAGCAATGTTTCTGAATCTCAATGTGCTTAGCAGGATGATGGTGAGGAAGTCCAAACCATGCATCTCCTGACTGGCAAATCCACATCCTGTCTCTTGTTACTCATTAATCTACTGGAGCGCAGGCTGCCTGCACCCTCTGTCTTACTCTGCAGTGAGCTGACTTGTGGAAAGCATGTGTTATAAGCAGACAGCACCACTGTGCTTTCTTGATAAGCTTACATGACATGTAAAGTTGTGTGGTATCATCAGACTATGTAATGGTAAATGCAGACACAGAGATTTTACATAAAGGTGGCATTACCAAGCCAGCACTGTTCTCATGATCTGTCCGCTGCCTCCCATGAAGCCAAGCACTCTGACCATATCAACAGCATCAACTAAAACATTTGCTAAAATTATTAGTAAAATATGAGCTTTTTGACAATTGAGATAGCACTTTCCTGATAAAATATATGCTACCACTGAAAATGGCTTTTTCTTATCCACTGCTTTTAGACGTAGCTGCTAATTTATATGCAATACATACTAGAGCATATACACACTTTCAGAGACAACTTAAAAATCCTATAGGGAAATGTTCTTTTCTTGGCAGCTCGTGCAAAACCTCAAACTCTTATGACTGAAACTAATATGGAAAGCATTCTTTTGTGGCTGTACATACTCAGTGCATTACCTAAAATTCTGCCCATGGATGGGAGTGTTGAAATCAATCGAAGAAGGTATATTCTTTATTAAACAAACCTCTTACTGCTTATTCCAAGTCAGGTAATTGTTTTTACTCTCATTATTCTGCAAGCTCCCCTGATGATTTGACACTGACCTCTACTGACTAATTTGTCGTGGCCCACAGAAGGAGAGGATAATGAATTCTAAATTGTAATTAGATGCATCATTTGCTTCTTCTTGAAGAACCACAGGAAACAGCTCAAAAACTGTAGGGAATAAAAGGAATTTTGAGGTGATAAATATCACCTCTCCCTCCAAACACTAACCCACTACAGGTAAGCCAATGAATGGTAAAAGTTTGCCTGTTTGGATGAATAGAGAGAAGTCTTAGTACTTATTAGTAAGACTTCACTATTTAGCAAGAATGTCATTACGTAAATAAAGTGAGTCTAAGTCAGCAGATTGGGTACGTCATAAACAAGTGAGACTGTTTGTCCTCATACATCTGCCTGAGTTTAAATCAAGGAAACAATTCTGAAAGGATTAGAAATATATAAATCTTATTGAAAAAACTTTGCAATAAGCCTCATAAAATGCTTTATGTTATCTGAAAATCACTGAGAAACAATACAATAGACTAGGCATTCGAATGCCTGACAGTATTACACACAAGCCCCACACATCAGGCTCTTCTGCCTCGCTACTGTACAAAATACACATATTATTTTTAAAAGTTTCCTTTAAGTTTCTGTGTCTTTAGAAGATTAAAATAACACAGTATCATGGAAAATTATAGCAAAATTAGAATACAGTTAATGACATTTTAACTTAAATTTCAGTTAAAACTTAATTATAATGTAGAATAGTATCAAGAGTACAAAAAGTACTTGGAGTTGAATTCATAAGCATTTAGAGTCATTTTAGATACCATTTTAGAGTATCTGAGGCATCTGCATGGTTTACCAGATAATACAGGACCTATAGGAGAGCTGGGTCTTTATGAAGCAACACTTGGAGAGAGAATGTGAAGAATAATATTAAATATCTTTTTGTTCAGCAAATCTGACTCCTTCTTTCTATGAATGTCTTTGAAAAGGGTCTGCAAATAAAACTCTTCTATTCATATCTGATTTCTATCACGTTTAGTTTCTAAATAACTTACCAATACCACAGATTAGTAAAACAGTTGAAATACTCATACCAAATTTTATTTTCAGAAGTAGCAGGAGTTATATCAACTTCTGAAATTCTACAAAGGGTTATTGTACACTTTATGTTCTTTAATGACAACTCTGCATATGAAATGAAGATGCTGAGTGATTCACTAAATAAGTAAAGTTATTTTTAATCTCAGCTGAGTACTGTTCAAATCCATTGCCATGTGACAGAAAAAAATAAAGGCCAAGGGAGGATACAGCTTGGGCTTCTCAACAAAAAAGCCAGTTGTGTGGAGACTGCAACATTATGATTCTTTTAGAGAAAAAATTAAATAAATTGAGAGAAGAAGGTAGAGACATTGATAACAACAGATATATATGGTACACAGATTAAGGGAATTTTCTGTTGTAGCACGTTGTTTTTCTTTCAGTGACATCTTGATTATGTTCTAGGCAGAGAAATATGTATAAAAAGCACCTCACAACAGTATGTCCTTTTGTACTTTGAAGAACATTAACACTTCAAAGATCATTACAATCCAGCATAAGTTTACCTCTATGGATTATCAGCAGCTTTCCACTAAGTATTTATTAATAAATTGTTAAGACAAAAATAATAATTTGCTCAGTCTAAATTAAGATGTTATCACTCATACAAACTTGACCACTTAAGCCTATAACAAAACTAAGAAGTAATGGCTTGAATATAGATTAGGATCTAGAGCAAGAAAAAACAACAAATGTAAAGCTAGCTACTGAACAGATTTCTTCTGACAGGATCACAAGTGGAACACAGGCCAAGCTGACAGAAAAGCAATATTTGAACATTGCAACTTGCTGCTCTGTTCAGTCAGTCAAGCCATGGAAGACCCTTTCTGTCTGACCACTAGCTACGACTAACTTTCTGAGTAAGATGCTCATACTCAGGTGGATAGAATATTTCTATTGTACTGGAGTACAATACTGACCTGTACAATACTGACCTGAAGTACAGTACTGACCTGAAAATTTTCTTTATGACAGCAACCACCCATCGCTCTTCCTTAAGAGAATTGTATGCTCAATTCAGGTTGGAAAGAAAGACAATTCAGGTTGGAAAGTACATCACAAGATCTCCAGCCAAACATCCTTCTTGAATCACAGTTAGCTTTGAATTTAGGTCAGGTTGTGATTTACCCATCAGTGAGCAAATGTTGGCACAGGTTGTCAAGAAACGTGAAATCTTCTCCTTGGAGATCATAAAAAGCCTCTTGGTCATGGATCTGGGCAGCCTGTTATGGGTGTCCCTGCTTGGACAGGGGTTGAAACAAGTGATGTTCAAATATCCACTACCAATTTCACGATTCTGTGATTCTGCAATCTTTGGTGCATTTAAGTTGTGCATTGCTGTCTTCATATTTAATTTCTCATTAATTATTTTGGTTTGGCAGATGTTAAAGTAAAAACAAAAGCAAAGAAAACTGATTGTGTGTAGAAGAAAGCTGACCTTTAAATAATCAAGTACAAATCCAAACAATTATAATCTTCCTTCACTAATTATTGCAGATTCCTTAAGTGCTTCAGCCACTGTGTGTGTCAACTCTATCTACTGTTGACATTCAGAAACAAGCAAGCAGAGAAGTAGCTGGAAATCACAGAACTCTGTTGATGTTAGGGGGAAGTTCTTTACTAGGAGAGTGGTGAGGTCCTGGAACAGGCTGCCCAGGGAGGTTGTGGATGCCCTGCCCTTGGAGGTGTTCAAGGACAGGTTGGATGGGGCCTTGGGCAACCTGATCTAATAATTGTGGAAGTTTGGTGGCCCTGCCAGGCAGGTGGGTTGGAACTTCATGATCCTTGAGGTCCCTTCCAACCCAGGTCATTCTGTGATTCTGTGATTCTGTGATTCTGTGATTAGAGGTACAGTAGAGGAGTAATTAAGACATGTTGCAGCACTCCCCATCAGGAGGCAGCATTCAGCCTCCTTGTAAACATAAAACTGCTAGTTGTCCTTCACCCAGTTTAACCCTGACCTCAGAAGGAACAATGGGTGATGAGCTCATTCCAGTTTCCGCTTTCATCATCCTGTTGTCTTCTTTGTTACTAGTATGTCTTGTCTGATGGTGCTCAAACAGCTCCTGTGTTTTCAGAAGCTGAAGGAATCTAACCTACTACCCATGGCACTAGAAAACACTTGTTGAAGTAAGCTACAATGTGATGCTTTCACATCAGATCCACAGGGCTCATGTAATCATGTGATGTTTTATGGTGCATCACATCTGACAGCTGTGGAGTTCTGGTGACAAACAGCCTATTATCCAAGGCAGCAGATGCTGAGATGCTTTATCTTCCAGCATGTGTTACACACTTCCATTTTCTGGTTCTGTTTTTTGCTTGGTTGGTTGTTTTTTGTTTTGTTTTTCTGTTTGTTTTTATGTTTTAATTTAGGATGGAGGGAGAAATGGGATAGTAATAACAAAAAGAAACAGAGAGAAGAGAAAGAGAGAGAGAGAGATTGAAAGAGAGGAAGCATCATTCTGTGAATTATCCCTACATTTTAGCTGCCTCAGCTGCTTAACATGTTAACTTTATCTGCTACTTGCATATGCAAACAGCCTCTGGAAATGCAGTTGCAGTTCAGGAAACAAGGGTTGTCTAAAAATAGTCACTATAGTAATAAAATATAGTAGATGTCTACAGAGATGGTGAAAAACATCTATCTGCTACTCAAAGGAACCTATGGTCCTACACAGACTCTGGCGCCTGCTGCGTTGTATTGTTCTGAGAGTATTTTAATGTTTAGCTATCAGTGCACACATACACACACACAAAAGTGCGAGGAAAAAAAAAATATATATATATCCAAAAGGGAAAGGGTAGAACAGGATATAAACAAGAACAAAACTAAACAGAAACCACAGAAAACCACTGCACAAATTATTGGTTTGTTATATTTACTTGTTTGGTTAGTTGGTTTTGCTTTTGTTTTGTGATGGTACGCTCCTCCATGCTTCCAGCTTCCTCCTTTGGCCTGGCTGTTATTCCTAAGGCCTTACTCAGGACTGTTCTGCTAAACACTGTGACTGTGAGCCAACCATCTTATCACACAAACACTGAGCAGCCCAAGAACCTCTGGAGCTCTGATCCTAGTAACAGCACTGCATGTGATCTCCCTAGTTCCTTCTAAGTATTGTGAAGCTTGAGTGATTCTAGCCTCAGGGTGGGTTATATGAAACTTTTATGGGGGACGACTTATTGAAATGTCCACCTCTTGAGAGAAGATAAACCTCCAGCTTAGAATATAGTAGATAATTAGTTCCATGACACTTCCTTAAGCAATGTGATATGTCAGCAAACAGTGGGGGAACCATGTATTCTTACTGTAAGAAAAAGCAAGGTGGAGTGTGGAGTGGGATAGAAGTCTTCTGGACAAACGCCAGGATCATCCTGAAAGGGTGATACAATAGAAACTATTGAAATCTTGTCTTCCTGAGTCAGCCTTGAGCCAGCAGTTTTCCACCTTTCTGCCAAAAACAAAGGTATATTTGTCACTCAAGTTCTACCTGAAAGTAAGAAGATACAATAAAAGTGTCTTAAGAGAGGAGGATTTTTGGGGAAGACAGATAAATGAGGAGAACCTGGGACCAGCTGATGGACTGAACCAGATCTGCACATTTAGTGTGCCAAGTGCTGTCCTAGAAGCCTAGAATTCTCTACAAAGTTATTCCACAATTTAACAAATTTGTGGTTCACCATATTTCTCATGTTCTTGGTAAATTTCAAATGTTTTACAGACAGTGTATTTATCATCAGCAGTGCAAAAGAATCTGTAATCTGTTGCTCTAATTAACTGTACTATTCATTAATCTATCTGTGAGAGTTCCCACTGGGTGCAGATAAATTCCATAAGGGTGGTTGTGAGAGACCATCAGAATGTAGCTAGAATAAGTGAGCAGTGCACTATTTCTCAATCTGTAATCGTGATAGTTCATGTCATGCTCGACCAACTTCATCTCCTTCTACAACTGGGTGACCAGACAGGTAGATGAAGGAAAGGCTGTTGATATAGTCTGCCTGGACTTCAGTAAAGCCTTTGACACTGTCTCTCACAGTATTCTCCTGGGGAAACTGGCTGCCCATGGCCTGGACAGGTAAACCCCCTTTGGATAAGGAACTGGCTAGAGGGCTGTGTCCAATAGGTAGTGAATAATAGAGTTAAGTCCAGCTGGTGACCTGTTACAAGTGGTGTCCCCCAAGGGTTGGTACTGGGGCCCATCTTGTTTAATATCTTCATTGATGACCTGGATAAGGGGACTGAGTGTATCCTCAGTAAGTCTGCAGATGACACCAAGTTGGGAGGTAGTGTCAATCTGCCTGAGGGTAAGGAGGCCCTTCAGAGTGATCTGGATAGGTTGAATTGCTGGGCTGAGGTGAATGGGATGAAGTTCAACAAGTCCAAGTGCCGGGTCCTGCACTCGGGCCACAATAACCCCACACAGTGCTATGTGCTTGGGGCTGAGTGTCTGAATGACTGCGAAGAGGAAAGGGACCTGGGGGTACTGGCCAATGCTCAGCTGAGCATGAGCCTACAGTGTGTCCGTCCAGGTGGCCAAGAAGGCCAATGGCATCCTGGCCTGTATTAGAAATAATGTGACAAACAGGAGCAGGGAGGTAATCATCCCTCTGTACTCAGCACTGGTTAGTCTGCATCTTGAGTGTTGTGTTCAGTTTTGGGCTCCTCACCACAAGAAAGACATTGAGGTCCTGGATCATGTCCAGAGAAGGACAACAAAACTGGTGAGGGGTCTGGAGCACAAGTCTTATGAGGAGCAGCTCAGGGAGAGAAGAAGAGGCTCAAGGTAGACCTCATTACACTCTACAGCTTCCTGAAGGGAGGTTGTGATGAGGAGGGGCTTGGCCTCTTCTCCCAGGGAACAAACAGGACCTGAGGAAATGGCCACAAGTTGTACCAGAAGAGGTTCAGACTAGACATAAGAAAGAACTTTTTCTCTCAGTGGTTAGGCACTAGAATGGCCTGCCTAGGGAGGTGTTGGAGTCACCATGCCTGGCAGTGTTCAAGATGTGTCTGGATGAGGAGCTATGAGGTGTGGTTTAGTGGCTTGTGGTAGCAATGGTAATGGGAGGATGGCTGGACTTGATGATCTTGTAGGTCCTTTTCAACCTTGTGATTCTATGATTCTATGTTTCTGTGTGTAGAACATGACCAGATTTAAAAGTGCTGGATTGGGCATAGCTCAAGATCTAAGCTCAGTTGCCTCCAGCCCCTGACATCTGAGGACAAGGTGGAATGCATGGGGTTTTATTTTCTGCCAAACTTCTTTTACCCTTTCATGAAACGGCTTTAATCAGATTCTCACTTTCCCCCCATGTAAGGATGATTTGGCTGTTAGGGCAGTTTGAGGTCAGTGTCAATAAAAGCTGTTACTTATCTGCCATCTTACCTCTTTATTCTCTTTTTAAAAACTGGTAATTTTTCTAAACAGAAAAATGAGAAATGGTCTTATCATGCTTCACTGGTGTATGAAACAACAAGGAAAATATTTCAATGTGACTGTCTTCCCATTTTACATAGAAATATAGAAATTTAAAAAGGGATTTAAAAGATCACCCTTAAAGCTTCCAGTTCTAAGATATCAGTAAACAAGTACGCTGATCACCACAAAACAAGCTCTGATTATTTTCCCAGCATCCAGAGAAGGAGCAGTAAAATCATGAGAACCATTATAAGATGTAAGAAGCAGCACCCAAGGAAATGAAAAAAAATATTAGAATTGTTATTATCTATGCTTACAATAGAAGTACTGCATAGTAGATAAGAACACTGGAAGGATGCGTTTTTTTCCTATCTTGCATTATATCTTTCTGAACAAAACCCCTGTGTAGACAACAGAAGCTTGTTCTAATAACAAAAATGTTGCCTGAAATGAAATTCTTGACATACCAATCATTCTCAGTAGCTAAGTCATTTTTCATATAAAACATGTTTCAGAGTAGGCTTTAATGAATGTCTCAGACCAACTCATCTGACTTATTTTCTCAAGAATGGGAGCATTTACGTAAGTTTAATAGAAAATCTACCACGGAGGCACCACAAATGTGCCCTGCCAAATCAGATTATGTACTTTTAAAGGACAGAAGAATGCATACTCTCTTTAAAACTACATGAACACACAGATTTAGCTAAAATGGATGATTGTTTTGATTAAATATAATTGCTGTGAAAACTCCTCCCATTGCACCATAACCAAAGTGTTAGTTTTCAAATAAAAACCCTATGGACACAATGTTCTGGGAGGAGAAACTTTATTCTACTGTAGATACAACTTCTTTTTTCTTCTGAAGGAACCCATACAATATAAAATATAGTTGAGTAACTCCGTATGTTCTGTTGCCTCAGTCTGTTAATTCAGTTGCTATAATTAGTGAAAAAAAAATTATGTGACAATTTAAGAGTGAATCTGCCATGATTCTACAGAGGTTTGTATTTTAGCACTGCTGGAAGAGAGTTACTGCTTCGAAGTGCAGTGTCTTGTTATTTGTATTGTAGTTAAATTAAACCTTGCAACCCATTTGTGAATAGCAGGGGGAAAAGGCCATGTAAAGGATCTTAGCTCAGAGCTAAAAAGTCATCAGGATAAGATGGTAAGACAATTTTCGTTTTTGTAAGTGTTGTTATAGATATAAATACACATATACAGTTTTGTTTTTTTTTTCTGCCTGTCAATAGTGTTATTACTCATTTCTCTCCCTAAATGTTCCATTCTTTGTTACCAGAATTACATGTAATAATGCTCTTTCCATAGTTTGTCCTAAAAGACACACAGTGCCTAATATGCTTTTTTGCACAAACAGAAGCCAGATTATATGTCAACTTGCTCCAAAAAAATTCACAAGCAATAGATATAATCATTTCATTACTCCAGAAAAGTTAACATTTATATACTAACCAGTCCTGGGTAAACAAGTGGGAAAGAGTGGTCTTTAGGTTCAGCTTCTTTATCTGTCAGTGACTGTTTCATGAAACTTTTGAAGACAGGAAACAGAAAATAAAGAAAACATATAAGTGGAAGTCTTGACTTTTAATCTAGATCAGTGGTTTTAAAAAATAGAGAAGTGGATTTAATTCATCTATTATCAGAAAGGAAATTTCAAAAAAGAAAGAAGAATTGTAGCTTGTGAGCTGTAGCTCACTGTTCCACTGTGTCACTCTCCAAAAAGTTAATGCTTCCACACTATTTTTTAGATGCTTCAGCATTCCTCGGGAGGGTGAAAAATCAGTAAAGATCTAAAGAAAGTTACTCTTATGACTGTAGGCTGGTAGAGAGCACCAGGAGACATCGCTGACAGTGTAATAATGTAGGCTGGTAGAGAGCACCAGGAGACATCGCTGACAGTGTAATACACACAGAAGTAGCTGAAGTCTTCCAGCTCCAGACCATTATGATGGCTGTATTTTGGCTCATAAAACAGCAAGCTTTTTACCATGGGTTTTAAAGATACCAAGCTGTGTTGTGTGGTCGACATGCCTGAAGGATAGGATGCCATTTGGAGAGACCTATACAGGTTTGCACATTGGGTGCAGGAAAACCTCATGAGGTTCAACAAAGCCAAGAGTAAGGTCTTACGTCCAGGTTGTGGCAACTCCTATTGTCAAAACAAGCTAAGGGATGGAAGAGTAGACCACAGCCCTGCTGAGGAGGATTTAGGGATACTGTTGGATGGCAAGTCCTACAGGAGCCAGCATTGTGCCCTCACAGCCCAAAAAACTAAACGCATACAGGGCTGGATCGAAAGAAGTGTGGCCAGCAGGTTGAAAGAGATGATCCTGCTCCTCTACTCTGTGCTGGTGAGACCTCACCTGGAGTACTGCATCCAGATGTGGAGTCCTCAGTACAGGAGAGACACAAACCTGTTGGAGCACATCAAGAGGAGGGCCACAAAAATGATCCAAGGAGTGGAATGCCTCTCCTATGAGGACAGTCTGAGAATGCTGGGTCTTCTCAACCTAGAGAAGGGGAGGCTCCAGGGAGACCTGAAAGCAACCCTTCAGTTCCTAAAGAGGGTCTGTAAGAAAGAAGGGGACAGACATTTTAGCAGTGTCTGTTGTGATAGAACAAGGAGAAACAATTTCAAACTAAAAGACAGAAGATTTAGATTGGACATAAGAAAAATGATTTTTATGGTAATGGTGGTGAGGCACAGGAACAGGCTGCCTAGAGAGGTGATGGCTGCCCCATCCCTGTAGATGTTCAAGGTCAGGCTGGATGGGGCTGTGAGCAACCTGATCCAGCTGTAGGTGTCCCTGTTCATTGCAGAGGGATTGGATTATATGACTTTTAAAGGTTCCCTCCAGCTCAATCAATTCTATGATTCAGTGATCTTTTTCTGGCCTGTGTTAATGAAAACACCATTAAGAAAAGATATTGGGTCTTTTAAAGGCATGGAATCTATACCAAAAATATGATTAAACCAATCCAACTAGTTGGCCAGGAGACTGGTTAGGAAGAGCAGCCAAAAAGGGCAGAAAAAAAAAAAAAAAAAAAAAAAAACAAACAAACAAAAAAAAACCCACAAAAACAAACAAACAAACAAACAAACCTAAAAAATTCTGATTATGATCTAAAAGAGGAAATTGTTTTGTGCCACATTACACTTACATTTCATGCTGGAAAGTAAAACAGGTCCCAGAAACACAACAGTTGGCTGTAGCAGCAAGTTATTCTCAAGATGAGGAAAAAAGCCAGATGTCTTATAGCCCGGCAAGTAGTTGCTTTCCAGACATTTAGATGCTATTTTACATCCAATATAGAGTCCAAATGGGCCACATGGTCATGATATATTTATATCACATGACTCTTACTTACAAGTTGTAATCCAGCCTACTCATTGTTGTTACAAATTCATGCTCAAGACTCCTTCACCTGCCCTCTTTTACATTCCATCTGTGCTCCTAAACCAGAAAGCAAAACAGTTACATTTATTTAATAAAATATGTAACTCAAGTTCTTATTCATCTGTATCTAAAGAACAAAAAGTCAGATCTCCACTGATAAACAAAACTAGTATTATAGCTTTCATCATCACCAAAATGAAAACATATTACTGCTTTGGTTTTGACTATTATTGGCTTTGACTACTGACTGTATGTTTCAAAAATGTAAAAATTTCTTGGTGTAGTTTTTCCCTTCTGTAAATCAATCTGTTCAGTCCTATACACAGCATCCATTGTCAATTATTCTTCTAGCTGGGGATGTGTACAGAAGCACACTGGGAGCAAATAATCTAGCCTGTTGCAGTTCCTAATGACAGCCCAAGTGACAGGTTTCTTACACATCAGCTTGGAAGAATTCCACAATTACTCCACCTCCACGTGTTGAATCCAGGTTCCTGAAGTCCAGGGAAACTGCAGCTGCTCCTGTTAAAGCAGTGTGGAGATTCTTCACATTCAGGACAAATTAATATAGTTACTCATATACTTTCCTATGTGAGGACAGCTCTGAAAAGTAATGCCATTTGTTTTACTATGTTAACCTACCTCATCAGAGATGGATATCAGTGGTATGGAAGTAGAGGCTGAACACTCCTGACAATATTCCATTACATTTTGTTGTCATGTGACAGATGACAGCAGAGGGGCAGTCTGACAAAATGGCACCTGACATGGAAGTTCATATGAATCAAAGGATGCCACTGAATTCTTCCATGCAGAAATAAATGCACCTGCATTGGTGCGTGATGAATGTTATGGAGAACAAACCATGGATGTGAGCACAGTGAGGCAGTGATGCATTTCGGCAGTGGTGACAGTGATGTGAAAGACAAGACATTCTGGATGGCCATGCACAGCTGCCGCACCATAAACTGAAGAGTTTCTTAAGCAGATCAACCACAAAAATTTATGGATTACAACCAGGGAACTGTGTATAGAGCTGAATATCAGCTTCAGTGAGTTGGAAACTATGGTGGCAACACTGGAATATTGCAAAGTTTGCACCGGGTGGGTCCCATGAATGCTCTCACAGAAACAGAAAGAACACTGTACGCAAGTTTGTCAGGACCTATTGAACCTGTACTAGGCTGAAAGTGGTGGTTTCCTGGACTGCAACATTAACAGCAGTGAGTTGCAGTATCTCCACTATGAGCCTGAGTCAAAAGAGCAGTCCATGGAGTGGCAGTATATGAATTCCCCATTGACGTGGGTAAAATTATGCGCACTATCTGTTGTGATAAGAAAGAGATGGTTTTTCCAGTGTTTCTGGATCCTGGACAAACCATAAACTCTGACCACTACATCGTGATACTGACTAAGCTGAAGGCTCAAATTTTCAGAGCCAGGCAAGAGAAGAAGACATTTCTTTCAATCCAATAATGCCAGGCCCCACATCAGTTTGAAAACCATGGAATACACTGACCATCCTGTCTGGACTGTCCTAACACCCCCCACCACATAGTCTGGATTTGGTACCTTCTGACCTCTTTTGATTCAGGCCAATGAAAGATGGACAGTATTTTCCTAGCAATGATGCCATCATAGCAGCTGTGAAACAGTGGGTTGCCTTCTCTTGCACAGATTTTTATCTGTGTGGCATGTAGGCTCTTTCTTATTGTTGGTGAAAATGCACATTTGGTGGTGGTGACTATGCTGAAAGATAGTGCTTTGTAGCTGAGACTTTACCAAATCAAATGATATTACTTTGCTCTTTGTGTCTATTGTAGTTTCCAAAGACATAAGTAGGAGTTTGGAGTGACCTATGTAATTACTTAAGCCTTCAGATTTCCCTTCAACAAACAAGTCACCAAAACCAAGAGAAAAATAATAACATATCATTTGGTTTCTTCAAAAGTACTGGTTTATAAATGTCTTATACACATATCAACCACACACTCTGACATTACCTTAAATTTCAGGGTTACATGACAAGAATTCATGATAACACTTGATCTCATCTGCCCAGCAATCCACAATCTCTGATTAATTTAACATCTCAACCTCTTAAGCAGCTTTCAGCTGCTTTTAGATTCAAAATGTTAATAATTTGACAGGTGTAGTAGTTTGCCACAAAATGTATTTCTCATATTCTTCTCAAAGTGACCTTCACCCCTCCCTGACCCCCCCCGACCCCCTAAAGAAACGACATCATCCTGAGGACTTGACAGTGAGGACTTCATGTGATTTATTCATATAAAATCCATTTGTAAGGCTTTAATTCCTCAGCATTCAAAGCCAGTTCCATTTCTGCTGCAGAATTCAGTGCTGATTTTTAAGGTTGGGGATGGATAAGAGTAATGCATTATGCAATGGTCTGGTCATGTATCAGAGGTGCTTTTTGTCACCACTACACTTTCACATTTCCTCCTAAGAGACTGACTTATTTAGCTGGGCAGCAATGAATCCATCTTTTTGAGAGAAAGGAAGGGAATCCACATAATTCCATGGTAATTCATAAATACCTTCGTGATTTTCCTGGAAACATGTACTGTACATTGTGTCTTACAAACAGAACGTGTCAGCCTGCTGTGGTATAGTAACTCCCTGGATAATGGCAGTGCTATGAAAGCTTCTTATTTCTGTAACTATGATAGATTTAGAAAATAACAGTGGCAGAACCCTTCAAACTCTCTCTCTTCCTGGTTGTATCTACTTGCTGAAAGGCTTTGCTGGAGTTAGTATAGAACAGTCCACCTCTGTGGCAGCCCTACTCTTATCAGATTGTTCCGTGACTCAGTTTCTCTAGCTCTCCTTGAAAAGTTGAAGCTTTTTGGATTCAAATACCTAAGAAAAGTCTTTTAAAAAGTCTTTTAGCCAGGAAGTGTGTACAGAAAATAGTTCACTTGCAATTCTGGGCAATATATATATGTATATTTATGTACATATATAATATTTATATCTATGGAGTGTGAGAGTAATCTACTGATCATAGACGACGTCTCAAATAGAACAAACAAACAAAACAAAGCAGACAAAACAACAACAACAACAAAAAAAAAACCCTCCTCCATGAGATTTATTCTAGATAGTCCTAAAATTGAATTTTTACCCTCTTTACAAAATCCAGTATGACTTTCTACAAATCTGAATCCAGAATCCAGTACAGTTGAATAGAATACTACAAGAAGGGTCTAATGAGAACAAATTAGTGAGGATGAATCAACTACTTCACCTTGTGCTGGCCAGGCTTCTTTGATGCTGTCCAGGATACAGGTGGCTTTCCTGGCTGCGAGTACACATTGATGGCTCTTGTTTCTCATCAGCCAACTCTCCCAAACACTTTTCCTTGGATCTGTTCACAATTCATTCTCTTCCTAGCCTGTAGTTTTGCTTGGAATTGCCCTGACCCAGAATTAGGACCTAGCACTTGATCATACTGAACTTTATGATGTTTGCATGGGCTCACCTCTCAAGGTTGCTCTAGATGACATGGATAGTTAAATGAACACCTTTACAGCCATGCTTGGGCAGATGGTGATTGCCTTTTAAGTGAAGAGAGATGCACACTTTTTTCTTATTGAATTACATCTTGCTTTTTCTCAGATCTTTTCTCTAGATTAACAAGAATATTTTCAGTTTGAAATGTCTACATGCATTTCCTTCTAGCCAGGCATCATTTGCAAATATGAGCTCCTCTCTTTTTTGTCAGACAAGCCATTGAAGAAAATATCAACTAATTCTAGAATATGAACAGATTATTGAGAAAACCCACTCAATGTATTGCTGTACCTTGAATTCTTTCCATTATAACATTTTCATATGGACCATATGTTGCTAGTTTTCCTATGAGAGTGTTCTGGGAGATGTAAGGGGACTATCTGAAATCAAAATGTTGCATTAACTGCTTTTCTACAGCTATGTTATCCCATGACAGACTGGAATTATTTTGGTTTTGTGTGATTTTTATTGCCAGCTTCTTCTTCATATACTATTTTCTAAATGTTCAAAATAAATATGCTGACTATTTTTTCTCCACAATGTCAGCAGGAATTGAAATTAACTGCTTGGTTTATAACTTTAAACTTTAAACTATCTTTTTAAAGATAGAAACTCTTTCTAGCTTTTTTGAGACTTTGAGAATGCCATATTGATCTAGATGATATTACATATCATATTTTGTTTATCTACACAAATCAAACATATAAAATATATCAAACATATTTTGTTTACCTACACAAATCAAAATATCTTCTTTCTCTCTCAAAGTTCTTTTTATTTATATATTTATTATGAGAATCAAATGTGAAAAGTATCTGAAAAGATAAAAATCTGAAAATACTCATCACATCAAAGGCATCAAAGGCATCTCCTTGATCTCCATTACTGACTGCCATCAAAACATTAGCACTTTTTCCTCTTTAAATGTTATTCAGGAACAATGAAGGCTTTCATGCCCTTTTTTATTCTTAATCTCAGAGCAAGTAAATCTTCATGTAGGGTAGCACATAAGGTAACACCTGTATCTTTTTCTGTTATCTGTCTGTCCTGAATAAGATATACTGTTCATATTAATGTTTCTGTTACATGAATCATCCCATCAGACAGCTATTACTTTTATTAAATAACAACTTTGAAATACTGCTACTTCTTCTTGCTGGTTCCCAGTGCAATTGGAGTTTGTATATCCCAGGAAAACAAAAACAAAAACAAAAACAAATTAGAAAAGAGACACTCCTATAGAACAGCAGCTCTTAGGGGTTCACAGAAGAGCAAGAACATCTGGTAGGACTCCCTTGTACACATTGTCCATCATTCAGCCTCCAGGACAGTCTCTACCCATTCATTCTAACCAGAATGCAGCCTGGCTGCAACCAAAGTGCAGCAGCCTGTTACAATTATCTCTACACACTGATTTAAGCCTTATGTCTGGTATTGATGCCTTTAGATTAGATTATTACTGGTTACCTAGATTAAATTCTGTTGGACCACTGTTGGACCAACCAGCAATGTGGAATGGTCTCTGGTGGTAATTTGTAGCATAACCACTAAATCCCAAAGTAAATAATAAATTAAAAAATATATCTAGAAGATTCAAAGTACTAATATTGCACAAAAAAATGAGGTGACTGATACAGATTAGCAGTCTACATCTATTACAGACATAATTATGGAAAAGAAGCAGGATTAAAAGTGTACAGAAAATTTACTGTCAATGGTGTTACAACACTGACTGTTAGATAGCTCTCATAGGTATATGTATGAAAAAGAAACATTAATGACTAGAATATCTTGTAAACTAAACAAAGTTATTCTGGATTAGTCCTAGACTGACAACATGATCACTCTAACCTGAAGCTGATTCCACTTTCTGGGATATTCTGGTGTAATCTGAGAGTATTTCCAACGACATTAAGAAAATGAAGAAATCCAACAGCACAAAATCACATCGAGGCTGAAATCAGATCTAGACTGTACAAATCAGACTTGCAGATCCGTATCACTGTTAGAGCATTTAATGTCATATGATTAGACTTAGCATCCAGGCAAAGGAAGATCTGACAAACAGCCACAGTGCCTCAGGGAGACTGACAAAATTCTTTTTCAGAGGTTTTTGGTGAGGAAATCCTCTGTACAGCATAGATACTGACAACAGAGCGGGGAGTCATCTTCTGTACTTGCATAGTAGAATGTCATCATTACATGAACAGAAAGAAATATGCTAGGTCTGTTTCCAGATATTAAGTTTTCCTTGAACAGTTGCTGCATTTTATAAACTTTCTCAGAAATAATCATTATGAATAATGTGCAAAAGAAACTGATCCTCTTGATCACTTTCGTGCTGAGGTGAAACTGAGATTTTTTAAATTATGTCTAACAAAATAAAGATGTGCGCACAGAACAACTTGTCACTTCCAGCAGCAGTTTTTTTTTTTTTTTCAAATTCTTCAGTGATTTGGAAAACAGATAAGTGTTCTGTATTATTTGACAATGTTGACTTTAAAATACATATATATAAATATATGTATATGTTATATATATGTATATATATATCAATACGTACTGCTGGAAAAATGTGGATAGAGCCATTTCTAAATCAGTAACTTTTTCAATGCTTGAAATGGCTGCTCAGAAATCTTGCTGTATCTCCAAATTATCTTCCAGAAACAATCCAAAACTGAACATGCTGGATACATTTATTGATTTTAAATTGAAAAATTAAATATTGCTTAAGTAGCCGCAAAAGACTCAGGGCAAACATTGTTCACTCGACCGAATGTCTCAAAAGGAATATGTATCTTTCCACTTTTAAAGTAGTTGGTGCATTTGGTCAGTCATGAAATGGTTATGTAATGCTTCCCGTGAAGTAAAGTTTCAGCATGTGCTGTAACAGCTTAGTGTTGTACCTGAGGAAGTGGCCTCAAGTTGTAACAGAAGAGGTTTAGACTAGACTTAAGAAAGAACTTTTTCTCTCAGAGAGTGATCAGGCACTGGAACGGCTGCCCAGGGAGGTGGTGGAGTTTCTGTCCCTGGCAGTGTTCAAGAGGCATCTGGATGAGGAACTATGAGATATGGTTTAGTGGTTTGCTGTAAGTATGGTAAAGGGAGGACAGCTGGACTAGATGACCTTGTAGGTCCTTTCCAACCTCGTGATTCTATGATTCCTTTTGCTTTTTCATCTGTTCTGGACAGCCAGTGAGCAGAGAAAATCTACCATCCTCAAACAAGTGAATGCTGCTGGCTTGGCACTTGCCAGGAGACTGCTCTCAGCTGGCAGAGTTGGCCTGGCTCCTCGGATGGCTCTAAATGCAAAGTGCCTGGGAGGTTATGTAACAAAGGTAACAAAAACATGCCAGCTTCTTTCTCAGACAAAATAGAAACAAAATAGAAACCAGTGTTTTGTGCTAGCAGAGTTGGCCTGCTTTGTGCTAGCAGAGTTGGCCACGTGTTCTGTTGTTGCTTCTGGTGGTGGTTTTGGTGCAGTTTTTTTCTTTCTCTAAATATTCTGCATATACACTTTTAACACAGTGTGAATTCACTAACCTCTTCACACACACACAATCCAAACAGACATAGGGATACAAGTCAGCATTAAAAATATCATCACTTCATGAAACAGTGTTTGTCACCATTTCATATGCAAACAGTTAAGACTTTGCAGGCAGTTCTATAATAAAACTATGTAGGGTTTTGTGCAATCCAGCAGATGTTGTGCCATTCTGGGCAGTGTTTTCTTCCTCAGAAGCTGAAGTAGAATGATACAAAGAACTTTGTTTTATAAACAGCTCAAGCGGAGGTGAATGTACTCGAAGACTTATTTCTGTTTATTACAGCAAAACTGTAGGCAACAGAACAGAATCTTTTTAAAAGCTATGTGAAATTCATTGATGTTCTCCATTCATAGCAGATACAAATTAAGATACCTGAGATCATAGAATCAAAGAACGGCTTAAGTTGAAGGGGACTTGAAAGATCATCTAGTTTCAACCCCCTGCTGTGGGCAAGGTTGCTTACCACTAGATCAAATCTAAGAGACGTTAAAACAGACAGCAACAGAAGACTTCTAAACTTGTCTAACAAAAAAATAATTCACTAAAAGTAATAGAAAGAAAAGTTAGAATACTTTAAGGTTTTGCCTACCTTTAAGCATATGGTTTTTATTTTAAAAGAAGCTAGACCTCAGCATGTTCCTCACATAACGTGAACCTGGTCCACATGGAATTTCTATTTTTCAGGTGAGCAACTCTTTCCTCTGGAGTGCCACAGAAAAGCCTGGATGATTACCGTTCAGATATAATTTTTCTTTTCAAAGTCAGACACATCAGTCTGGATTTTATTCTGACCTAATGCACAAGCATTCACTTCACTATGACAATTTAGTTCAAGGTTTGATCTGTTGCAGAATCTCCCAGCTCTCTAATTTTTAATTTTGCCCTTCATAAACATGTAAAAATATAAACCCTTAGAAAAACATACAAACTCTTCAAGTGATCTGATTTCATTGTGTGTTTTTTGTTTGTTTTTTTGCTTGTTTTTAATAAAAGAAACAGGAAATTCTTTTAAAGTATCATGACAACAGAGGACTTGTAGCTTTCACATTATTTGTATTTTTAAACTCTGTCTTTGTAATAATGTAATGAACATAATGTTATGTAGGATCTGTGGGACTTTATATATATACCTTGGCATTAACTCTTATAAAGACAGTTCACTGTTTCCTAATTTTTCTGTCCTTTTTTTTTTTTTTTTTTTTTTTTTTTTTTTTTTTTTTTTTTTTTCCCATGTGAAATATCTATAATTTATTACAAAGCTAAAATTCTTGAATAACATCATAAGAATTGATCACACTTCATGACTAACTCCCACTAAACAGCATAGCTATTTGCTGGAGAGAAGAGTTCAGTAGTCCATTTACAGAGTGATATTTCTACAGACCTCTACAGTTACGTGCAGTAACAAATAGTAAAGTTACAGAAATTATCTAAACTAAAACTTGAAAGAATTATGTCTGTAGCAAAGGCCACATTTGAAACTGTCCACAACCTTGCCCAAAACTTTTTTTTTTATCTTAAGGATACGGTGATCATTTAAGCACAGCAATTTTTAAACAGCAATCTTACACAACACTGCCCTGCTGATAGCTTTATGTGGGTTGGTGATTCACATCTATTTGTAAATTACCTTGCTTTTAGAAGGTATTTGCCAATTATCCTCATATATCCCTTTAGATACACAGCAGAAGCTGTGAAAGAAAATGCAGAAACCATCTGACACTTTAAATGTCATTAACATTATACTAAATCCTTCATTCCCACTAAAAGGGAGAATATGCCTAAACATAAGGAGTTTAGTGTCTTGAACAGCCATCTATGGTTTGAACTCTATTTTTTAAATTCTAAATCTACGCCTTATCTATTGAACCTCAGCCCAGACCTGAATACATCCACTGCCTTTGCTGCCCTCCTTGCTGTCTGTAATTCTTCATCTTCTCCACTGTATTCTTTGGCTAAGTCTGTACCAATACACAGACAGTACCAATGGACCTGATTGGGCTTTGGCATGAAACTGTTCACAGTGTACATTAGTAAATGTCCCAGGCACACTATCTTTCCCACCAGGCATGATACTAGGCTTCACATGGTCAGTGACCACGTCCAGTAGGTGTGTGTATGCTGCTGTTTTGTTTTGGGATGAAGAAAACTCAGTCCTGTGGATAAGTTGTGCCAGATGGCCCCAGGAGCCGGTCCTTGGCCTGTTCTATTTACGATATGAATTGCCACATTTTCAGATAGTTCTTAGCCTTCCATGCATCTATTAAAATTCACTGTTTCCAGAAATGTGGTAGGATATATAACTCATCTTCTGTAGTACGTGTAGTATAGGTTGGGTGTTCAAGGAAAGACTGGATGTTGTGTTGAGGGACATGGTTTAGTGGGAGCTATTGGTAATAGGTGAACAGTTGGACTGGATGATCTTTTAGGTCTTTTCCAACCTTTCTGATTCTATGATTCTACATTCCTTACCATAATAAATCTTTAAGAATATGTCTTGACCCAAACCCAGCCCTGAAATTCCTGTCATCTTCAGACTGTATGAAACACCAGCTTGCACTTCAGAAAAAAATCTAAGTTAGGCAAGGAAATAGCTAAAATCAATAGCTAAAGGAAATAGCTAATATCAAAAGCATTCATTAAATGATTAGAAGGCCTGATGTTGTTTATCCATTCACTAGATATTCTCTAATTTCATGATCTCTATCTGGAATCTTCCAAGCATCTTTTTGAATTGCTACTCTTAAATTCTATTTTCTAGGAGGATATATAATTTATCTGTCATAAATATTGTGTAAACTCATGTATTCTATTTTCTGGCAATGATTTAATATTTCATTAGCATCTCATTTACTTGGTCTTCAGAGAACCATTTTGCTTGATTTGCTCCCAAAGTAGGTCTTCACTGTCCTCTATCACACACTTTTCCCCATAAGTTAATATTTTTCTTCAGATTGTCCTCATCCATTGCTCCTTCAGCTGATGGATGCTTTTTTTTTTTTTTTTCCAAATAAAGTCCAGTTATAACCCAACCTGTGACTTAGATAGTATTTGATTTAATACGATTTAAACAGATACTATTCCACCTCCTTCCTTTACTTCATGCTGGTCTCCCCCCCCCCCCCCCCCCCCCTTTTTACTTTTTAAATAATTTATTTTTCTTTTTTCTCCCTGCAATCATACAGCAAAATGCTTCAGAAAATACATACACATTCTTCTGTATTCTTTCTAACTTTGCTGACTTCCCTGACTTGTCTCACCATGCCAGACTCCCAGTAGCTGGGTTAGCATAAATCTAAGTAGCACTTGAACAAGAGCTAGCAACCAAGGTTTTCAGAAAGCTGACTCTCTTACCAAATATTATGCTCACCAAAGTGCACCCTCCATCTTCTCCACTCACTCTTTGAATACTACCACACTGGAATACATCATGGAATTTTCCTTCACAAAAATCATGTGTGATAGGTCTCTTTATCACACACTGTGATTCATAGGAGAAGAGAAACTCAAGGTAATATTTTTTTCCTAAGTGTTTAGCAATCAAAGACTGGAAATATGTCTTCTGTCAACAAGTCACAATCATGACAAATTCCTTGTGATGACACCTGAGTTCTTACACAGCAAGAGACTGGGCTGGAGCAGTGGAAGATACACATGCTGTGGAATGAGGTCAGGGATATCTTCAATCCTTTTCAGAAGTCTTCTAATGTACCACATTAATGTGCTCAGTGTGGGCTTCCACACTCTCAACTGCAGCTCAAGCTGGCCTTCATTGGATCTTTGATTGTGGCACTTGAGCATTATTTTGCTGGAAGAACCAGTTGTCACTTCTCAAGAGCAATGTAACTTGGGACCAAATAAAGACTCACAGAGAGATACACACAGTTTTTTAAGTAGATTCAAATAGTGATTGCTCTAGGTAGTCCTCTCTGAAACACGCAGAGGAAAGAGCACTTTTGAGGGGCACTCTTGCAGGGGAACTGTAATGTCAAGGCTTGATCTGGTGATTGAGCACCTGGTGAAGGTGTGTGGCTGGCCCAAGGAGCACGGGTACATTGTTTGCACCTGTGCTGCCAACCAGAAGGACTGGAGCCAGGGTGAGCCACTCTGGACTCATAAGGGCAGTCACTAAAGGAAGATTCCCTCTTGGACTCAAACTGCTTTGTGGGGAAGAAATGCTGCATGGCCAGAGAACCCCCCCCCCGCCCCCATGAGCTTGGTGAGTTCTTTTCTCCTTTCTGTGTATGACTATTGGACTGCTTGCAAATACTTTACCTGGTATTGCCAAGAACCTGTCAGAAGCAGTTTTTCTTTTTTGGAAGCAGAACAATGCTGAAATCACGGCAATGGAGAAAGATGAGGCTGGGTGGGTGTGGGAGAAGCTGTGATATGACACCACTCCTCCCTGGAGATTTTGTTGGAGTCCACTGAGAACACAATTAGTGATAGGTATTTAAGGGTTTTTTTGTTTGTTTGTTTTTTGTTTTTTGCTACTTCTCCTGGTAGTCAGGAGCTTTTAGTATTTAAGACTGTAAAAAGCCTAAAGAAACAACGGGAAACTGTAGCACTTTAGTACACCTCAAGATCTGGAGCCAAGTTTTCCATGTCTCTGTCAGTAATTCTGCTAAACTAAGTAACTGCCCACTGTTGCCTGGCCTAAAGCCAGTTCTGCAACCGTGTTGCACAATTCCCTAAATACACTGATCAAAACCACTCTAAAAATGCCTAGGATTTTTGCCCAGCTTCTCAAATTAAAAGATTATTCTCTTCTGTGAAGAGTTAGACTCTTCAGCACAACTGCATATGGTCATCTCCCGCAACAATGTAAATTACACTTCTCTACTAGAGTGATTGGGTTAGATCAGCTTTAAAAATCAAAGCAATGCCCTGTGGTAAAATCTACCAGCCCAGGAAAATAGCTCAAGGTTGGGTTTTAATGAATATTAAATTTAGCAGCTCTTTGGAAAAGAAGAAAAAACTTGAAAGGAAATTAAAACCTGTAGAGGTCTTATCCTTCCTTCTTATCTGTTATTCCCTTACTCTTATCTGAACTTACCCTTCTTGCAACAACAGGAGTCTGGGATATGATTTTACTGTAGGTGCTCTTACTGCTTGCCAAAGCTATAAGCAGCTGAGAAACATCTTCCAATTTCAGCTTTTGTGCAGTCTTGCTGAGGTTCAGCAGCCCAAGCTTTCCACTCCAGCCATACCAAAACTGTAGTGTGCAGATACATCTGTTTGCACAGACCAAAGGTAACATTTATGTATAGGTACAGTAATGAGGTGATTACATTTAGCTTCCCGGTTTCCAGTGCAGCTATCAGTTTATTGCTAGGAAGGTGCAATGTGACATAAGAGCAGAGCTTCATGCCGTGGAATATCAAAATATAACCAAATCCAATTCAGGAAAAATAGTGGTCCGCTAATTTTGAAGGGGCAAGTAAAAGGGAGATGCAAGCTTCATCCTTTGTGCTTCAAAGTGAAACTGTCACTGTAAATATAAACCATGAAATCCCTTGATTTCCTTCCTTTGTGAATTCTGAAGATGTTAATCAACATGATAAAGCAATCTAGTTTAGCTAGGTGTACTAGTTAAATGCTTATTTTCCTTTCTCTTTTCATTTAAATCAGTCTTGGTTGACAACTCATTTCTCCTTCCTTTATCAGAGTAAATACATCAGATGACATCTCAAGATGTTGTAAGGAAAATGAAAATTACTTTAAAGACTCAAAAGCAGAGCTTGTTCGTCAAACACTCAACAACTAAATGTGTCTAGAGACAACAATTTGAAAGGAAAATCTATAAGAAGGTGTGTACAAGGTTTCAGGTTTGGCTGAAAGTCAATCTATAAACTCAGTGGAGAAATGTAAAGAGGAAAATCAATTTCAGTTGAAATAAATATTGTATTGTACTGTCAATACTCTTGATATTAGAAATAGTTTGACTCACTAATTTCAGGTATCTAGGTTTTCCTTGTATGCTTTTTTTTTTTTTTTTTTTTGGTGCTTTGAGTCAGGTCTTAACTACTTTTCCACAAATGACCTCTTTGCATTTGTATCCATGATCTATTATGATATCAGTATTGATAAACTATGATGAAAAATAATTTTAATATTTGATATGTGCTCTACTTGGGCCACTGGAGTACAGCTAGAAGCCAATGTGGGAGTGCTTCTATTTCCAAACTAAATAAGAAATGAATCTGAAACTAATAAGAGTGATAAATTACTGCCAAATAAGAGGGTGTTTCATGAGGTAGCAGGAAAAGTCTGTAGCTACTTTTAGTATAATGGGCCACTGACAGAACTAATTAAAAAAAAAAAAAAAAAGTCTCTTTCCTGATACTGGGATGAGCTTCATATGTTGGGGTCATTTTTATATGCTACCAATTAAAACAATGGCAAATCAACTTGTTCCTTGTCTTATGTACTATATTACTGATTGTCTGCAAGATTTATGCAGGACTTCCATGTTCTGCACTGACACCTATCAGGTAGGGATCTCTGGGTGACACTGGGTATCATTTCATTTGGGGGATGCAAACTATCAAGAACTTTAGTATGTGCCAGAAGGTCCCCTAGATGTAGCTTCCTTCACACTACACTGTCCTTCAAGTTGTTCTGTCAGGTTTAGCACCAACAAACATCCATGCACACCTTAGCCAGGACTTGAGGGAATACTGCTCCCAGCTTCATTCTAGAGGACTGCAACAGAATCCAAACATCAATTCATTGACTGTGGAGTTAAATGAAAATAAAGAGATTTATCTGAGAAATCATTATTATATCTTGGAAGGGCCCAAGAAGAGACCTGAAGACAAGTGGGACATAACCAGTCTATATAATCTGGCATTAGGGCTGATGGACTCCGATATGTTCTTTAAGCAGAAGCCAAAAGTTTTATGTGAATAAAGTATAAGTCTCTAGAAATCAGAAAGAACACCAGGGAATTCCTGAAGGTATGGACACAATGTAGATGATGCTCTGTATAAACAATTAATTTCATACTGGAAGAAGGTAACTTTTAGTCTCACAGAAGCAAATAAGACATTATTTGTTCTTTAGTTTCTTTGCTCAAGAAACGTTATGGAATACCCTTTGTACTTCTTGCCCACACATTTTAGTCTCCATAGCTTCAATTAATATGATGTTCCCCCCCACTCCTTCTCTTGTGGAGTGTTCAAAAGGGTGAAAAGAAAGAAGGAAGAGGTAAGAAAGAAGCAATGTGAGGGCATGTTTCTGTACCCATGTCCCAACAGTTACCCTCTCTTATAATTGGTAATTGCAGGGTCTCAAATTGAATAGTTTCAGGGGTTTTGGACTTCTGCTCCTGATTCTTCTTCCTTTTAGTGGCTCTTTGTTGGGTTCTCTCCAGTATATCTGTGTTTCTCATATTCTGGGAAGCCTAAAACTGGACCCAGTATGCTAGGTGCCTCAGTGCTGAGCAGAGATTATCTGTTGCCTTTTTCCACCTGCTGGAATAATTTCCTCCTATGCATCCAGAAAGATGTTTGTCCTCTTTGCTGCAAGGGTATATTGCTGACTTATATTCATCTCCTTACTAAGAAGGATGGCATTTGTTTATCCTCTGTGCAGCTCAACCAGAATTAGAGCTGGATGGGGGGGGGGGGGGGGGGGGGGGGGGGTTGGAGGAGGAGGGATATTTTGGAGTTGAAGAAATATTTTCATGTTTCACCCATCTTAGCCTTGAAATTGTAAACCTATAACTGAACCAAATGTTAGAGCAAACAACACCATCTCTCTTCTGGATACTCTCTTCTGGATACAAGCCTCTAATGTGGTCCTGTAATGCATCATTGTGCAAAATAAGACATAGTTTGGGAACTAATCGGAAATAAACTTTTCCTTGAACAAGTAAAAAAATTAGTTCTTCCTGTTCAATGAAGAATATTTCCAATAGTAATATTGCCTGAGTAGCATTCCTATTCCATGAATAATGTTAATGATAGGTAGAAAAATGATAAATTAGATTACAATAAGATTTCTGTCTAAGGGAAATCATACATATATCTATATATATAAATCTGCTTATATAAATATAAATATATATTTAAATATATATATTTAAATAGGAGAGGTGATAAGCGTACATAATTTTCAATCTAAATATTAAGGGTCTTGAAAAGTGTTCTTCCATTCCTTGATAAAAACAAATTATTTTAAAGAAGCACATGATATTGGAATTTCTACACTTTAAGGTAGAGTGCTGCCTTTTTTACCTCCATGTCTATCAGTGATTACAATAAATGCAAAATGAATTCTAAGTCAGATAACTCTTAGTAAAACGCTGAAGTTTTGATGTGCTGTAACTGTTTTGGGGAAGTCATTTGTCATTTCATCTGTCACTGTGAGCCTTCTGTAAGATGGTATCTAATGCAGTGTCCTGTGGTGATGCTGTATTTATTGGGGGGAGAGAAGGGAGGGGGGAGAAGATAGCCTAAAGGGTGTACTATCCTTTAGTACAGTGTTGCTTGAAATCATAAATCTTTGTCCATATATAAATTATAAAATTAAAATAAACCTCAGAAAATTAGGGTAATCACTTGAAGTAAGAAGAGGAGATTTTGACTTTTAAATGTAGCAGTAATGCAGCATCCATGTTCCTGCAATCTGGAGGCTTGTATAGCTATTACCTCTATGTGGCTAAAAGCCTCTGGTATTGTTCCAAGCTTTGTGTCCACTTTGCAGAAGCAGTGGGGGGAATTAATTTGAAATAAATAAAGAAAAAGAGCAATAGACATTGTTCTTATAGCATAGAGAGCACTGTCAGACATGTAAGTTGGTAAACCTGATTAGAGAACTATAAAAGACGTAGCAACCTTTAAAATGAGATATGCAACCACATTCTGCAAGTGTGTGGAAAACAACATGTTAGCGTATTCCTTTGAACAAGATAGTTGGGGTAGAATTCACGTGATTGAAATAGTGTTGCTTAAATACCAAGTAGATGAATATTATTCCAGACTTCTGTTGTTGATGTGCCATTTACTTTAAGGTGTGCTTATTTTTCCCCTCAGTTTCTTTCTAGTTTTCCTAAAGTTTCACTATGCTCTGTGTCTCCAGAATACCTCTGTGTACTGAGTGTTGCCAGGAGCTAAGTAGTGATTCCTAGTAATAATAATTGAAATGTGAATAGCTGTTGTGATAATTGTACTCCATATGCAAAACTGCCACTCCAGAATACATCACATGCATTCATGCAGTCTTCAGGGATCTAATGTTCTGTCGATGAAAGATCTTGTCAATAGGAATGCAACATTTCTTTCCTTATCACATCTTATGTTGCAAGTCTCACTGGATATCATCACAGTGCAAGAATAAGGTGGCCAAAAAGCACTGCAATAAAAATATACAGAAATATTTGTGCTTGGAGAGACATATGAGATACTCAACTTCTCTGATTTGGAAAGTTCTGAAAAGCATGTGCTGAGAAGGAAATTGGCTCAACTCAGTGCAGTGGTGTCTGTTTATTCCAATATTCACAGACCTAATTAGGACAAAGGCAGCACTGCTATTGGCACAGGCAGCACTTCTATTGGCACAAGTGTGTTCATCATTTCCTTTAACACTCCTACTTTTCAGGCCTGTTTACCAGCCTTTTGCATAGCTCCTGTCAGTGCTGTGATAGAAAGGTGTGATCCCTTTTGGTAATCTTCTTCCTCTAGTGCATTGTCCATAACAGATATTTTAATGGTGTATCTTAAATTTGAAGTTTTTGTTTTGTTTTGTTTTGTTTTATTCAGTGAACTCTTTGTTCTGTAATATATATGTGCCATGAATAGCATCTTGGCTTTTCTTCAAAGCACTGAAACTTAATACAATGCCCTCAGTGTGCTTCAAAATGTTATAGCTTGTTTCTATGCTAACATACCATCAGATTTTTAAAAGCATACATTCTTTTCACCATCTGTTCTTGCTGGTGATCAAAACTTTCTGGACTGTATAAGAAATAATAAAAATATTTGATTTTTAGGTAAATAATGATAGAAATGTAATGCATTAGTAAAGACAGCTGATACTTAATTTGCAGAGTACATTAAACATCCTCGAAATAGTTATTTATTGAATGTAAGAACAGAGGTAAAATTCTGCTGAGGTCAATGGCAAAAATGGCATAACAGGAAATTTTTCCAGGGACTCCAATAGACTTGACAGAGGCCAAATTTTTCTGACTAATTTCTACAGTGCCATGTCTTAAGAAGATATGAAGTTATGTAAGACTTCAGGGCCTGGATAAAGCAGAGGGTTCATTGGGCAAAGCTTTAATCTGCTTTTAAGAATGTGGAATGATCCAAATTTTTCAATGCGGTGTGATTTTACAAATTCTCTTGAGTGGTATTTCTGTAAGTCTGCTATGCTAAACTGTTAGAATTTGAAGCTTAGAACTATCTCAACTCTTTTTTCAGCAGAAGCTATGCATTTTATTTCAGCTTGCACACTTAAATAGAAGACAAATTGTCTCTGCAATTACACTTTAAGAACTCTTAAACAATTTAAGGCTCATAGGAAATGTCATATGGAGAGTCCCTGAGAAAGCAGTATCATTCAAACCCGTACAGCACAGACACAGAGAACTTTCTTCTGCTAGCAACCTACCAATAAGACATTTCTCCACTCCCAGGAAATGTGAGGTTTTATTTCTGTTATGGGAAATAATTCATATGTAACTTCCTCAAAGGAAAGATCTACATTATTGCCAGAAGAAAGAGCTTCAAATTATAGGCTGAATTTTTTCCCTTACAAAAAAATCCTGTCCTTGTCCCTGAAATGTTCCTGTTCATACTTAGCAAAGAAGTTACCAAGTCTTAAATTGATTTAATTGATTTAAAGTGATTCCTAAAGACAGTTAATGTTAAAACACTTTTTGAAGAATGAAAGCCTTACTTTGAGAACAGTGACACACAGACTTGATATAAAAGGGCCTAATGGCTCTTCAGATGTTGGGAATTTTTTACAACACTTTTCCTTCGTGTAAGAGAAGTCTTTTATTAACAACCTTCTTAAACATTTACTGTGAAAGGGAAACATTAAATAGCAATGTCAGCATTGCTACTGGTGAATTTCAAGGCAGAATTGAGTGGTTTGCGCTGTTCATTGTCTGACAGTATTATGGATTTTGTCAGGCTGGAGTCTCTATAGCCTCAGTAATGTAAACAATCAGCCATCATGGCCTTCAAACTTATGTCAGAAATATGAACTATGAATTCAAACTTCAATAGCATGACCAAGTAGATTTACAGTGTTTTATCCATGTGTAACATAGAAATTAGAAAATATTTGCCTAAGATCTTTATGCTATGTATTTGTTTATAAATAGAATTACCACCACTATTTCATTTCTTAGGTTACAAATCTGTTTAATTCATGGACATATGTGCAGGTAGAGATTAAAAGTTATTCTAGCCTCAAGTATAAAGAAAATGAGCACTGCCAATACATTGTTTGCTATCTAGTACCAGAGTCAGATAATAATGATATTGGATTGTTTCTGCTCAATAGCTTGTCAGTCATTTGCTCTGACATTAAAATTGAACTTTATGACTTCCTGAAGGGAGGTTGTGATGAGGAGGGGCTTGGCCTCTTCTGCCAGGCAACAAACAGGACCCGAGGAAATGGCCACAAGTTGTATCAGATGAAGTTTAGACTGGATATAAGAAGGAACTTTTTTTCTTGGAGAGTGGTCAGGCACTGGAATAGCCTGCCTAGGGAAGTGGTGGAGTCCCTGGCAGTGTTCAAGAAGTGTCTGGATAGGGAGCTAGAGATATGGTTTAGTGGTTTTCTGTAGGTATGGTAAAGTGAGGACGGTTTGACTAGATGATCATATAGGTCCTTTCCAACCTTGTGATTCTATGATTCTAAAAAAGTCTGCTTTATGTACACATTATTCTGAATTGTTTGCATTCTCTAGTTAATTTGCAATAGCTGTTTAAAATAGAAAGAAAACTTCACTGTGCTTTTTCAGCAGTTATTCAAAGTCAAGGTGAACAGCCAAGTGTGGTCAAAAGAGGAAGAAGAAAATGACATGCAAAGCACTACTCTAGAGATGCAAAGTAATTAGCTAGGAGGACATATAGGACATATAAACAATATAGGAGAGATAAACTTATTGGAGGGAACTGAAGCTTGCATATTCTGCTTTTTTTTTTTTTTTTTTTTTAAAGAGGAAAAATTTCTTCATTTGCTCTTGGAAAATCCAATATCTGGCTACTGGCCACTGCTTCGGGGGTACTGAGGTAGGTACCAAGTGAAGGAATATTTGATCAATAAAAACTTTCTCCAGTGGGAGAGAAAAAAAATCTAAAAGCTTTTACTGGATCTGAGAGTAAATGAAAATTGCTGCTGCGACTATAAATAAAGAAAAGAAGTCTGCAAAAAGAGTCTGGAGCAAGGTAAACGCATGAGCAGAAAAAAGTATAATTTTTGTATAAAATTGCAAGTAGCACAACAGAGAGGAAACAAAAGCAAACAAAGGAGAAAAGAAACTACTCAGTTTATTTGCAAAAGATCTAAGGCAGATAATCATTA
The DNA here is from genome assembly GCF_039878825.1 of Excalfactoria chinensis. Lineage (NCBI taxonomy): Eukaryota > Metazoa > Chordata > Aves > Galliformes > Phasianidae > Excalfactoria > Excalfactoria chinensis. The sequence continues at coordinate 29,138,773 of NC_092827.1, read as the reverse complement.
GAAGAATAACATTATTAAAAAACTTATGAAACTGTATTAAAAATTAAATCTTCCATGTTTTTATCCTCTTGATAGGACAAGAAATATTACCAAAAAGTACATCAAGAAAGCAAAAGAGAGCATGGAAAAGACCAAAGGAATATTGTATTGTTTTTATTTATTTCATACAGTGTATTATGATGAAATCATAAATTCATAGAATGGTTTACAATGGAAAGGACTTTAAAGATTGTCTAATTCCATTCCCCCTGCAATAGTCAGGGATACCTTCTGCTACAAAAACTGGCCTCAAGCCCATCCAGACTGATCTTGAATTCTTCTTCCAGGAATGGAATTTCTACAACTTCTCTTGTCCTGTTTCAGTGCCTCACTATGCCTGTTATAGAATCATAGAATTACTCAGGTTGGAAAAGACCTTGAAGATCATCAAGTCCAACCGCAGCCTAACCAGTAGCCTATCTCTTAAAAAAAAAAAAAAAACAACCACAAAACAATACCACAACAACAAACCTCTTCTAAATCATATCCCTGAGTACCACATCCAAGCGGCTCTTAAACACATCCAGGGATGGCGATTCAACCACCTCCTTGGGGAGCCCATTCCAGTACCTAACCACCCTTTCTGTAAAGAAGTTCTTTCTAATATCCAACCTAAACTTGCCCTGGCGCAACTTGAGGCCATTTCCCCTCGTCCTGTCACAAGTCAGTAGTGAGAAGAGACCTGCCCCACTCTCACTGTAAGAACCTTTCAGGTACTGGAAGACGGCAATAAGGTCTCCCCTCAGCCTCCTCTTCCTCAGACTAAACAGCCCCAGCTTCCTTAGTCTCTCCTCATAGGGCTGATTCTCCAAGCCCTTAACGAGCCTCGTTGCCCTTCTCTGGACCTGCTCCAGTACCTCCATGTCCTTCTTGTGCTGAGGTGCCCAAAACTGGACACAGTACTCAAGGTGAGGCCTCACCAATGCTGAGTACAGGGGCAGGATGACTTCCTTAGTCCTGCTCACCACACCATTCCTGATACAAGCCAGGATGCCATTGGCCTTCTTGGCCACCTGGGCACACTGCTGGCTCATATTCAGCCGACTGTCCATCAGCACACCAAGGTCCCTTTCCATCAGGCAGCTTTCCAGCCACACCTCCCCAAGCCTGTAGGGTTGCCTGGGGTTGTTATGACCAAAATGCAGGACCCGACACTTGGCCCTGTTGAAACTCATTCCATTAACCTTGGCCCATCGATCAAGTCTATCCAGGTCGATCAAGTCTATCCAGGTCAAATGCAAAATTATTATTATTTTATGCAAAATTTCTTCCTTTTATCTGGTATAAATCTGCCCTCTTTTACCTCATTCTTTCATTACAGGTCCTACCAAAATGTCTGTTCCCACCTTTTCCTTTGGTGAAGCCTTGTTAACTCTTTTACTGACTAATCTCCCTATGTGCATTAATAACTCTTCCATGAGGATCTGGTCCATGATACTCCTGGGCACAGGTGGGACTCAGTGTTCTCCAGTTCCACAAGTCTTCCTTTCTACCCCTCTTAAAAATGGGAGTGATGTTTCCCTCCTACAAGTCACTTCACCTGACAGCCATGAATTTTCAAACATGATGGAGAACTTTGCTTCATCTCTCCTGATTTCATCCCTGAATGTCTGGGTGGCATCCATGTACTCTTTCCAGGCCACAAGTCCCTGCTTCCACTGCCTATGCATTTCCTTCTTACAACATGCCTTGATCAGCAGGTTCTTACTTAGCCATGCTGGTTCCTTGACTTCCCTGCTTAATTTCTTACATGTTGAAATGGAGGGCTCTGATCTGTTCCTTTATCCCTAAGGACAGTTTTCCAGGAGGTGTCATCTGTGAATTCTTCAGATAACTGAAAATTAGCTCTTCTAAAATTCAGGGTTTGAACTTCACTTTTTTGGGAGAGTCTATGTCACACAAGATCATTAACTACCAGGGCTTGGTTGCTGCAGCCAGACTGTTTTGCTCTCTACACATTAGTATTTTCTCCCTTTGGCTACCAAGTGATTCTGTCTTTTCCTGCTTGGGAGGTGATGAGCAAATGACTTATCTTAAGGCTTATCTGTCAGTTGAAGTCAATCCACCAACCACCATATCTTTGTCTCTAATGACAAATGACTGGTTCATTCTATACCTTTATCAGAGCTGCCTGTGTTCAAGCTGTCTTGCCTGCTTCTAGAACAGGAAAAGCTGGGAGAGCTCGGGAGAGCCTGGGAGAGCAGCAGAGCCCTGAGAAATTCAGATCACTGGCTTTTTCTCCAAACACCTGCAAGATGATGGGTACAGCAATTGAAGCTGCTGCTGGAAGGTTGTGATATCATCTTGTGTCTCAACCATCCTTTAAGAATAAACTTTCTCGCATACACCTTCACCCATGTACAGATAGCAGCATCATACAGCCCAGTATTACGAAGTTCAGAAATGGGAAAGCCTCTGTTGCTCCCACAGTCCATTATCCTGGAGAGCGGTGTTTTTAGCATCAGAGCTGGCCTTGAACATCTGGATGCTTTTAGTACGTGGAATGTTTTTCATACATAATTAGCCACTTTCTGCAAATGCTGTAATAGAGATGATGTCTTCTACCCATTCAGGGATTCCCTATTTGGAGAATGCATTCTATAACAAAAATAAATGAGTAAGAAATGTCTAATCTTTGTAACTGTGTGAGTCCCTCCTGATGTGTTACTCATTAGCACCACATGGTCTAGCAGTCTTATGAGCTCTCAAGATTTTGAATTTAGTTTGTATTTCTTACTATAACAAATACCGTATCTTGGTTTCAAAAACAGCACTCTACCAGAACCATCCATTTTAGATCAATAATACCAGGTTTTCATTTCAGATCTCTCTTTCTTTCTGCCATCAGGAGTGACTGGAGTGTGCTGGATCTCATAAAACTTTCTATTGTGAAAACTTCCTCAAAATCAATACTTCATTGCAGAAGATGCTTTTGCAGGTGGTCCTATATTCTTTTGGATATTCTTAAAGTAATGGAAAAAAAACTTAAGAGTTCCATTTATTTGAACTGATGCATGAAGGTTTCACACACTGATAATGTTTTATAGAGTTGTTCTGGTACTTGCCTAAGTTACTAGTGACATTATTTGGAAAGCTAAGTTTATACTTCTGACTAACTTGAAGGTGGGATATTGCTGAAAGTTCTCCTACCTAATGAGGTAAAAGAGAGAAACAGGACAATAATTCCTGAAAATTACAAATGAAATGTAGAAGTTTCCCAGGAGCCTGGGAGGGGAGGAGAAAAAGACCCGAACTATCCATATGGCTGTGTTCAAAACAAATGACAGCTCACAATGCAGAGTAACGTATGACTGACACACAGAGCTCAAACAACACAGTGCCACCTTAGCTGGAATAAGCAAGTGTTTGCAAGAGCCAGCAATGGATAAATTAATTCTTGAGACAGCAAGAAAAATTCACAGAAACTGAGTTCAAAGACAGAGTTACTAATGAGGTTACTGGAACAAGCAGGTTAATGATGTTCAGCAACATCATCTGCAATTATATTCTGTGTGTTTGTGGTAGCAGGCTTTGACCAGCCAGGCATATCTATATACAGTAACAGAGAGGAACATTTCTTGTAATTTTTATATCACCACCTACAAATGATACACTGTATACTCATGAGATTCTTCAGACGTTGTTCTAATTTTTTTATTTTATTTTTATTTTATTTTTTTAAACTCCCACTTCTTTTATTCAAGTCAGGAGAAAGAGAGGCTACATGAAAAAGATCAGAAGTGTTTCAAGAATGCAAGAATTTAATAGTCCCTCTTAACATTTTGTAAATGTGACTGGATGACTATATACCAGTAAAGTCACTGTATTTATAATGCCAACCTACTGATGTAGAAACTGCAGAGGTGGCTGCAAATAACTGATGCATTCACCTTTCTCTACACTTCATAGCACAGGGTCCAATTGAAAAAGCCAGCTTCAGAGCAAGAAGTTCCTGTTCACATTTGGACCGATGTTACCAGTGGCTGTGACTGTCTGGCCAGTCAGGTATTCTGCATGCTGCTGCCTTGGTTCCTTGAAAATTGACCTCAGCCACCATCTCTAACTCCAGTCTAGCCTAAGAAATGGGCCGCTCCTCTAGTTGTCTAAAGAAGCTTGAGTGCATGAGGAGGAGAGCTGCAGTGCCCAACAGTTGTCCTGTGCTGTGGACAAATGAACTCTGGGGATGTGAGATGCTGGAACAATTTTTGGCTCAAATCTTGTTCAGTGGCACCCATCCAAGGCATAACCTTCTCAACAAGCTTTTGGGGTTAATGATTACTGTGATCTCAGCAGTAAGTGAAACATATGCAACTGGGTAACCAGAGGAAACCATTTTTGGCTGTTGCTCCTTTGGGGCACTCAAATTGACTAAAGGAGATCATCTCAGAGTAGAGAATCACCATGTAGACAGTGTACTTACCTAGCAGCCCACTATGTGACAGTTGTGTGATCAACTGCCGATTACCCTGGAAAGTAACTGGGAGGGGCATGTACTATGGATGTGCTGTTTCCCCATGTGAACAAAACACAGATGTCCCCTGACAACTAAAGCAAGCCATAGTGAACTAGAAGAGAAGTATCCCTATTCCTGCTGTATAAACCATTCACTAGGATTTCTCTCTTTACTATTGCTAACTTCTCCATCTTCCCCACATTCCTTAGCTGCTTAGAACTTGTAATAACTAAATTGGACAGCATTTGGCCTCTTTTGCTGCCCAAGTCTTCCTCCAGATTTACATAATAATTGGAGTGAGACAAGGGAGCACTGAGGATTATATTATTTGCCCTGTGACACAGGCACCAGTCACTGTTCACCAAACTTTTCCTTTGCGCATTACCTCCTCCTTACCATGCATCATCTGTGAAGAAGAAATAGCATGCTGGAGGAGTGGGCTGAAGGAACCCAAGAGGACATACATGAGCATGCATTAGCATCAACTTCTCATCTTCCCCAGGAGCTCAGCTTCCCACCAGCTGGAGCAAAGATTTAAATGAATAATCCTTATGCTACTCAGATCTTATGTATCTATCTCACTTTTTTAGTTGTGGTTGGTTGCTTTTTACCTACGTCACTCACTCCTTACTTAGCTTTGGCACGGTGGATGTAATTTTGTTTTGCTGAAGATCTGACTAGTCATCTGAAATTGATTTTGTGTTACGTGTTACCTAACACAAGAAGGCAGTTACACATACTTCTCTTCAGTACTCATGGAGGTGCAAGTGGTTAGGCAAAATAGCATTTTGAACATTTTAACATTAGGGGAAGAATGGCTTCAGCTAGATATTTGTCCTGTGGGAATGTATTCCTTCAGGAACATGCTTCACCCAGTATCATCAGAGGCTTGAACTGTGCACTTTCCCAACTCTTCAGCATCCCCAGCTCTCTGTGTTCAGTACATGGAAAGCATAGGTGCCTGAGCCAGTGGTGCAAATGCCACTCTTGAAGCTGCTCTACACTCAGGGCTGGTATCAGGCCACTTGCAACTGCTACACAGTATAGCACTAAGCATTTCAATATATAAACCACCCCTCCTGGGTAAGCTACTCTGAAATTCATCTCTCTGAATACTCTTTTTTCCCTGGGGATCCTGGCAGATTTCTTGTTGTAAACTGTTGTATTTCCACAAATGGCTGCCATTTTTTGTTTTGTTTGTTTGACATGAAGAAGCACCATTTTATGAAATAAAATAGTTCTGCTGAAAAAATTATTATGCATGTAGGACAATGATAGATTGTTTCCTCCTACTTTCCTCATTTATCTGAAAAAATAGAAACTGGTTGGAAAGAGTTGGATGTCTTTTTGTGAGAAAACCATTTGGGAGCTTCCTGTTAGCAGGAAGAGAAAGTGTGAGATTGAGGAAAGAGTGCTGCCTTTCTCACCTCCTCCATAATATGCAAGACTGAATTTGTGTTGCACAGTTCAGCTATGATGTAGCTTATGTATTTCCATATTGGTAATTGTCATTGTCCTACAAGCCTCTTGCTCATATCTGCTTAAGGAAGGTGTATCTGGAGAAATGTCAAACATAGTGAAAACAGTACAGTAAAACATCATGAAAATCAAAAGCATTGTTCTCTTTGCCAGTAAGGAGCCATGTTATTTCTCCATCCTCTTGAGGACTCACTTGCTATATTTCCTTATTCCTACATTACGGAATCCATACAGTTGCTCATCTGAGACTCTCACAGACTATTGTAAAGGTCTTCCTTTGTGCTTGGGAGTCAAGCTGTTTAAATTTGGAAGTGGAAGAATCACAGAATTATATGGATTGTAAAGAACTTTCAGAGACTATCAAGTCCAACCCCCCTGCAAAGCAGGCCCCTTTACAAGTAGCACAAGTAGGCATGCAGGCAGGTCTTGAATATCTCTAGAGAAGGAGAATCCACAGCATCCCTGGGCAGCCTGTTCCAGAAGTTCTTACACATGTTGAAGTGGAACTTCCTGTGCTCAAACTTATGGCCATTTCCCTTTGTCCTTTCCCCAAAAACCACTGAAAAGGGGTTGTCCATGTCTCTGGCTCCCACACTTAAGATACTTACTTATTGATAAGATAACCTCTCAGTATTCTTTTCACAAGGCTGAACAGACCCAGTTTACTTAGTCCTTCCTCATAGGGAGATGCTCTAGGACCTTTATGATCTTTGTGTCTCTCTGCTGGGCTCTTCCCAGTGGATCCTTGTTGGTTTTTTTTGTACCAGGAAGCCCAGAACTGGATACAGTATTCCAGGTAATCTTCCCACAATACCTTTAGTTGAATTAAAAATCTTTTATTAGCAGCCACGAGCTCATCAGGGAATGTTTTCCCTGTCCTCAGAATGAATATCACTGGAGAATTATTCTAAAATTTCAAGATGCACATTGAATCTTGTTCATTTCAATCAATTAACTCAAGTTCCTGTTAACACTAGTTCCAGCTGATAGATTACTGCAGCTTTGGGACTGCAGCAGAGGCTGTACCTATCTTTTATTTTTAATTGATTTGAATTAATTAGTTTTCTACAGGTTATACAACTACACTCCAAGGATCTCATCAAGGCTTCTGTTGGCCAGTTGGATGGCACACCTAGCTTCCAGAGCTACTGAAATAGTTCAGATTTGTTAACAAGTATTTAGCTAGTTCTTAAGAGTCAGCTGGTATGTGAAAAACTCAACAATGACATGTCAAATACACATAGAGGAGAAAGAATAAAGAAAGCAGCTAAAAATATTAGATGTCTACTGTTTGTATGCTAATGCATGATAGATACTAAGATTATTCATTCTTATTATGTCCACTATGTATAACATGGTTATTTCTTGAATTTTCTTTATTATAAATATGGAGAAAATCTTTAATGAATTCTCCTAGAAGTCAGTTTTGATCTCAGCTTCTGTTCATAAAATGTATCAGGCTTTTTTTTCCTCCAAGAGGAAGACAAGGAATCAAATGAATCATAGGAAAAAGTCATTAATTTTCCTTCATTTCATAGAAACATTCTCTACACATTGTAGTGCTGTCAGCTGACTAGAGTGAAGTCTGCTATTAAAATACACATCTTTGGTAACATTTACTTCTGCAGTTTAGGAAACAAATACACTCTGCTCTCCTTCCAGAGATCCTTTCATAGTTTATTTAACTTGATTTGATGAGGTTTGACTATAAAATTCAATACCCAATATTTTAAGGATAAATTTGCTAATCAGTTTCCATTTCAGATGACTAAAAAATATTTTTATCATGTCTACTGAGATACAGAGAACAAAAATTCACATTTTTGTTCTTGAAACCAGGACATACTTAACATCCTCAAGTGATATTTTCAGGACATATATGATCAGATTTTAAAGGCAAATCAAGCATCAATAACACACTGCAGTGTTCCATATCTGTGCTCAAGCATCTTTATCCATGTTGCTGTCTTACTTCTTCTGGCATATCTTATTTAAACTGCATATGAAAAAAACAAAACAAAACAAGGCAAAAGGTACATAGGGGTACCCACACACATTTTATTTGGTAGCTAAGCAGGGCCCACAGTAGAAAACATTCTTCTCTACATTAAGTTTGTCTTTAATATCTCTACATAAATCTGTTGAATAATCACATATGGCACTATCCTGAAAGGTGGCAGGTGCTCTGAGATGCTCTGTTCTTTGAATGTTGAGTGGGAGTAGAGAAATGGTTTGTACTATGTTGCACTATGATAAGAAACTGAGTGAGAGTTGTTTATTTCCATGATTACAATTAATTACACTTCTAACTTTCTTGGAAATAAAAAAAAATAATAATAATTAAACAGGCAGAGGAGGCTAATTAAACTCAAATTCCTGCAATTAATTGACCCACCTGAAAGGTCAGTGTCTCCTTCATAAAAATTCAGAGTGTTTAAAAACAGAGGCTGTGGCTTTGCTTAGCCTTTTCTCAGAAATGATCTTTGATGAGGTTTTTACAAAAGATGCAAGAGGTTTAAAAAAATAATAATTCAGAACACTTTGTCCAGTTGAAAAGATAAATATTCTGGGGAGAATTAGGTCCAGAAAGAGAAAAAGAAAGAAAATTTGACACACCACTGGCTAGGAAACATCTTCTCTTCTGTACTTTCCTGGTCTTTAACATCAAAGCAAGAACCATACTTTGAGTAAGATGAAAAATGCCTCCTTGAAGTGCTGATATCCCTGGCAAGAATGGCCCTCAGCCATGAGAAGTTTTGGAACCTGACTCAGTGCAACTTCCTGATGCTGAAGCAGGGAAAACGTGCCAGCAGGCTGGTAAGCTTCATGGGGGAATAATGCTTTCTTGTTCAGTCACCAAAAGGGAAATTATTGCTAACAAGCTAACAGTTGTTGTTCTATTTAAATTACCCCAGAAAAATCATCTTTTCTGACACCTATTCCCTGTACTGTGTCTAAACACCACATGAGCAGGCAACATGCCATCCAATAACTTAAGCAAGACAGCTGTAAGTGCAGGCAGCTTGCAGATGATTCATTTTTATGATACTATTGCAATGAGTGGTGCTTCTTCTACAGATGCAATGATTTCTATTGACTTTGCTCAGTGGGCACTAATAGAGGTCTGAAAATAAGTACCTTTACTAAAAGCTCATTCAGTAAGCTACGACACAGGCTGGTGAAAAAAGTGATATATTTACTGAGAGTGTAACACACAGCTGAGAGATGTCATATATGCTCAGTGTCTCTGGGAAAGGTGAACTCCCACACGCTTAAAAAAAAATAAAAATAGGAGTATGTGACAGGTAGAATGTGACAGCTGGCCTTTATTAGGACAGAGGTGCAATCCACTCCATCTATTTGGGCAGGAAATACTGCTGGCCGTAGTCTCTTTCCCTCTTCAGAGTGCGAGGACAGAGATAGTAGCTGTCCTTTATATAGCTGCAGAGAGGATGTATGGGATCAAACAGATAACTCTCCTATTGCATTTATGAAAGCCTAATTATAATCTATCTAATAATGTCTGCATCCCATTTTGGGTTATTCTCAAGCCTTTGACTCAAAAATAGCTAAAGAATATTTTTCCGGTTTGCAAAATTCTCAGAACTCTGTCTACTAGCTTCATTTAACTTTCACTATGAAAACAAAGAGAAGATGCCCACTGAAAATTGAAAAAAATAAATTACCTGAAACTTCTGTTTTCTGAAAGTAAGCTACACAGCAGGCCACCTTCATCTTTTAAAATGTTTGTAATTTACAGACAGTTTCAAATGTTTAAGACAAAGACAATTCTCACTAATCTCTCCATCTTGTAGTTACTATATATATTTGCTTAACTGTTACAGACAGGAACAGTAATATAAAAGGTATTATCTGTAAGATCATTTTTAAAAAGAAAACAGCAAAAATAAAGCATGAAATAAAATGAAATTCCTACCAAAAGAAAACAGTAAGAATCCCAAGCAACTAGCAAGAATGTAAGCAAAGATACAATACTTTAAAACATCAAAAATTCACAATACACTGTTCCTTTAGTGTACAGATGAATGCAAGGTCTAGAATACAGTATAATAGTATAATAACTGTACAATAAAGGCCTTGCTAAAATATTTCTAAGTTACAGCAAATTCTGAGGTATTTTATGTCTTTTTTAATCTTGGTTTTGCTCAAACCCAGATTCAACAGAAAACCATTTCTTTAACATAGCTCACTTATTTACAAAAGAGTTCTAAATCAATCACAATTAAATTCTGGTATTATTTAAAATAGCACGAGAAGGAGTGTTTTCCTTTTCAGCTTTGATAATAGGATGGCCTTAGCCTCTTATTTTGAGTCTTAACAGAAATTTGAACACAAGAGCACAGTTGGGGTGTAATTTTTCCAGTACACAGAGGCATTCAAAGTTCTTGAGCCATCTGGAGGTACAGTGTGTGGAAAAACTATCAAGATTCTGCTATCAGAAATTCACATGTACTCAGAAGGGAATTCCCTGTTTGTTTTTTTTTTCCTCTTTGTTCACTGACATTAAAATTGATATTTGAGAATATAAATATCCTTATCTCATCAGAAAAATAAAATGAGAATAACCAAATCTGGCAAACTATTAGTTATTTGGATGTCATGACAACTTGAACATGCCTTATAACGGCAGAGATCCTGTAAATGTTTACATTTGAGAAAAATAGGTTTTGTAAGCACTCCTGCAGATGTCAGACGCTACGAAACAAAACTCATTGGCAGAACTTGGTGTGAGACTGCTTCAGTAATTCCCACTGACCAGTATGAGTGTCAGGAGTTGACAGTCCTCATCCCAGCACAGACAATATTGGAATATCATTGAATCAGGAATGCATGATCTTATCAGAAAACATCTATTATTGGTGTTTAATTTTACTAAAGTATTAAAAAAATCACAGGAATTTATACAGCCTCTGATCCAGTTAAATTGAATGTCTTATTCAAAAATGTGTTATTGATGTTGACAGGAAAATGAAGTACACCATTTTTAAGGTAATCAGTAGTGTGGTATAGAGGCAGAAGGGCAGGAAAAACAACTCCTCTTGATAAGACAGAAGACTGAGAGTGAATACAGGTAACTGCCGGAGAGCAGAAGAGCTGACTCACAGTAAAGCTTTATGCTAGAGTAGGCCTGATGAGCATGTAGATCTGGAAACTACATTTGAATATGGTACTACAACTACACTGAAACAGCAGAGAGAAGTTCAGCATTAAACACACGCTGCTTCACTGAGATAACACAGCCCTGGGGAAACAGCCCTTTTGAGAAAAAAGCAATTATGTCAAATATGTATTACTTAAGTGATGTGGATTTTACGTGGACTGTATCACGGAATGTTATTATAAATTAAGAACCACCCAAAGCAGCTGCAGACTAGCAGCAAGCAAGTGACAAATACTGGAATACAGACTCAGCAGGAACTAGTACACCATAAACATAAGCCCCTTAGTGCACTAACCCCTATGTGACCTCTCTGTAGAAAAAGCGATCTGGGAAGTGCTAAGATAAGGCTTCATAGTTCTGGAAGTAAACTATGCTAATGGAGCAACAGCACAGCAGATTCCTGTGACTACACTGACATAGCTAAATAAAGAGGGTACAATCCTCAGGTCCAGTCTCCGGGCCAGTATGTACCATGGACCCCTCCAGTTGTGGTATAGACAAGATGGATTTGAGGTTACAGCCTTGTAATTGCACACAGTTCTCTAGTTCTTCCTGTTCATTCCTCATGCTGTGTACACTGGTATGCAAGTGCTTCAGAGAAGAAAAGCGAGCAGAGGATGCAGGTATCCATAGAGGGTTGCAAGAGAATTGCTCGTTATACACACTCTTGAGGTGTCTAGCCTTTTGCCTTTTCAGTAGCAGTAATCTGATCAATACTTCTCCCACCTTTCCCCAAAATAAAATTAAGCAGAAGTAATTCTCTTTTCCTTGGGTCACAAAACATGGTCCCCAATTTGTAACATTCTACAGCTACACCAGAACCACCCAGGAAAGGACTGGAAGCATGGAAAAGCCATATTGTTCCTTGTTCCATTCTCAAATGACTTGAAGAATATTGGTATGCAGTATTTGTTGGCAAGAAAATAATACAATTGCCACAGTCTGCCTGACAGACCATACTGTTGTAGCACCTCCAGATTCAGCCATGGTAATGTGAAAGCATAAAACAAAGAATGGGTCCTGCTCCACACACCTTATCACTGCGAAATGAAGCTGGAACACCTGGGGTCTCAGACATTGTGCTGCTGCTTTTAAGTGCCATGATATGACATACTTTGCACAATATCTCAGTTTTCAGATGTCCAGTTTGAAATGCTTTTAAAATTAATTAATATTTATGTGAGTAATGGCATCTGGCAAATATTAAAATCAGCCTAAAAACACAGCAAAATTTCTGTCTTCATACAGTGTTCTTAGTACATGTGAAACTAAACTGATGTAATGTACAGGATGTGTAACGTTAAACCGCAGTACGAGTCTTGCTGTACACAGCTGTACACAGTCCATTTATACTAACAACAGCAGGAATATCATTGCTGCTGTTGTTTTGGAACTAGTCTGCTTTTGTTTGCATACTTCAGTGTTAATGGTATTAAACTGTACTGAAATTACTAGAAGAGTTTTTTTGATACACAGATAATGTTTAAGCTTAGGCACTAAATGGCAGATGTTACTTGACTAATTTATGTGCTTTCTTGCAGTTATAGTTTGGACTAATTATACTAGCTATTTTAAACTACAGTCAAGATAAAACAGTTTTAGCTTCTACTACTTCTCCCCTTCAGGGAAACAGAGGAGAAAAGCTACAAGGAATGGTGACTCTCACATTTTATTTCCAAGACAAACTGCGTATCTTTGAAATGCAAGAAGATGTTATTTCAAGACTCTTTGTTCTCCTTCCACAATCATTTTTATTGATTTACAAAAGCAGAGAGCCTCCTGTAGCATAAGAATAGCAAAGAACAAGGTGAGTGCTGCTGCAGAGTCAGCAGGTGGAGAACCATAATCAGGGTTCACATCTTACATCACCCACAGCGACACTCATCTCTATGGGTATGTACAAATGAAATAACTCCCAGCTGAAAAAGGCAAAGTGGTAGCGATTAAATCCTTCCTTACTTCACGTGCCTCCATCTAAGAAAACATGTTTTATACCTTTATACTTTTATTTTATTGTATTTATTTATTTTATTTTTTTAAACAGTTACTGAGTACAATTAAGAGGAAACCAGAGGTGGAGATAAGCTAAGAGAATCAATCTGAATAATGCTTTGGTGTTGAAAGATCAAAGAAAGGGCAGAAACACTGTATTTAACATCTCCGAGTTACAGTGGCAACAGTTCTGAGTTATTAGTGTTCATCATGTACTCCTAGAATGGCCCAGGCAAAAAATAGACCTCCTAAAACTATTTATCCAAGGCACATACTAGTATATTTTACCTATGAATGAGGCAGCTTACAATCAGTAACACTCAACAATTACAGAAACTTAGCTGTCAACTAAGTGGTGTCAAAACCTGACTGCACATAACTGTGTGCCTGTATGCAGATTCTCTGGAAAGATTCCAAGCTCTTGACTTACTCAGCATTGAGACTGGTCATGGTGTAAATTTAGGTCCTGAAACTAGTTGAGTCTCACAAATCCCCAAGATCTTTCCTGTCAGAAGCTGACTTTCTCACCTGATCTGAAATGTTACAAGTGACTTAATTTAGGCAGTGTAAAGTCAGTAAGGCTCAACTATTTTGCTGGCAGGTGTAACAGTCAGAAGGAGCAACACAACGGAAAGCTTATATAAGGGGTGTGATGACAAGGAGACCAACGCTACAGAAAGATATTTCAAGGGAAGGATAAAGGACTGCTCACCCATCTCTGAAGATCTAGGCTCCCAAGGCTCCACAGAAGAGGAATCTCCAGAAAATAATCCTTCCCCAGTGGCAGTCAGCTGTTAAGTGAGGTCTACAAGAGATGCAGCCAGGCTCCACCCTTTGCCTTCACCTGTGTTCTTAGGGCTGACTGGGTCTTTCCCTTGGGTGCTCAATCAGTGGTTCTAGTTGTGACTTAACAATTACCATACAGCAGGCTATAAAAGTTAATTGTGAGAGACTAGTTTTTAAGCTCCATAACATTACTATTTTTTCACCTGTGTCATCTACCTAGGCTGCTGTAGGGATCCCATTAATACATTAGCATGGGAGAGAAAGTATTTCTCTCTTAGTACAGATAGGGACATAACCATTATTTGTTATGTACAATTTCTATTTGTTTAGTTTTTATATAAGAAAAGTTTCAGGGAGTTGTTAAATATTGACCACAAAAGACATACTTTTAGGCTATCCTGTGTAAGAAATATGCACGCTAAAGTCATAATACCCATATGCTTTTAATCCTGATGTCATTGCATCAAAAGCAGAAAGTGCCTCTTAAGATCACAAATGTTTATCAAGCAATACGAAGTGAGTTTTTGCATTAGTAATGCAAAGTATTCTGAACTGAAAATAGCCCCGCAGGTGTAACAAAGACATTTGAAAACCTTTATATACTCTGTACAGATGATTACAGCCGCAAATATATGGTGTAGCAAATAGAGAATAATTACTCCTTTAATTGTATATTCCTGATCCCCTAAGATTTAAGAAACATAACATTTTTTAAAATATGGTTTTAGAAAGTATCTAGAATATGTATGAATAACAAAAAGGACTATGGATTAACTTATATCTGAAAGGGAAGTAGTTTATATTCTCTGCAACATTCAAGTGTATAGTAGGAGATCAAAGGTGAGAATATAAACTCTTAATATAAAAATATAAATATATAAAATCTTCATATTCATTCTTAAATATTTCTGCTGCTTTGTATCACTGAATGTCTAAAATGACTGCATTTAAAGTGAAATCACTGAACCTCTGCCCATATATTTATCAGTTCAAAGATATGCTGTGAGTACTGTAGTGTACCAAGGTGTCCCTAGGAAGAACATATTCTCCAAAAGCCAGTAGTGGAACAGGCTGCCCAGGAAGGTGGCAGAGTCACGGTCCCTGAAAGTGTTCAAGAAACAGTCAGATGTTGTACTGAGGGACATGGTTTAGTGGGAAAATATTGCTTGTAGGTGGTTGGTTGGACTGAATACTCATGGAGGGCTTTTTCAACCTTGGCAATTCTATAATTTTGTGATTCTAGGAGGTACACATCCAAGGAAATATTTATGTAATGAATGTGATCATTTCCACCCTCCCAAATTTCTCCCTTTTCCCCAACCGACAATGCAGGTTCTAGTACTTGAAATTTTCTTTATATTTATTCTCTTCCTCTTTGTATTGAAATCCATAATGGATACATTTATTTAGACTGCTTTTTCAATAATAATTATCCAAGTATTCATACAGAAATATGAAGGTTTTATCTTGTAATTATTTTAGGACTCACTAAAAGTTCCCATCTGTTAAAAGCACTAATATTATGAATAACACAGGAATATGCTGCGTCCATCCTTTTTCAAGTACAGTCAAACCCACTGCCTTCTTCATAAGTGTTTTCTATTAAAGGCAATTGACTGAGTACACCTCACAACACTCTGCACTTACACTAAAAGATGAAATTCTGCTATATTGAAACAAATCTATTTTTTTCTCTCCACATTTTTTTTATATATGTAAATATATTTATTCATTTCTCTTTTGTAGGGGAATAAGTTCTGCATTGGAACATCTCACATTCTTCCAATATAAAATGTGTTATATGCAAAACATCATTACAGCTGCACTTACATCCAGTTTTCTGTTTTGTTGTTCTAGTTCACAGTGAGCCATGACCCAAACTCACCAAGAAGAATAGCATTTTCTTTGTTGGGAAAGTAAGTCACAATCCAGCATGGACAGGTTCTATTAAGTGAGCAATCTAGTTTATTTTCCAGTTCTTTAGTTTTAAGAGACTTTGGGACTGCCAGTGTCCTTAGGAGAAATAAACAGAAAAGTTTTCTATTTGTTTGTTTTTTTAAAAAGGGATTCTCTGGCTTCTTGAAGTCTGAATCAGACACAAAACAATTGTTGCTCTGGAAATTTTATTTATTGTATTTCTCTCTCTGTCAACATAATCTACTCATCTCCTTAATGTCTGAAGAAGCTGAATGAATTGATGATTAGTACACTGTGACTTTTACTCTTCATTTCATTTCTGTGTCTGGTTTTGGCTTTGTTCACACCACCCCTTGCAATCTACACCCCCTCAAAAAACATTCTGACTGAAGCCATAAGGCAGCAATCTCATTTTCAGACAAGTTTCAGCCTGTCCGTATGGTTCTTGGAGAACTTAAATTTTTTTTGCCAGGTTTAAGTCTGGGTGGGACTCTGAGAGTAGGTGTATGTGACTACTCAGCCAATCCTCCCTGCAGAAAGCTGAGTTAGTCAGAGGTGCAAAGGAAGCTCATGTGATGGGGAGAGCTGAGGGAACAAGTTTATGCACTGAGACTGGGTTTACTATTGACAAACCATCAAAGCAAGCTAGGAGATTATTTTTATACACTTTGTTCAATGTTTAAAAAAAAAGCTTAATCAGAATTTATTGTCTTGGTTTCAGTTGGGACAGAGTTCATTTTTGTCATCATGTCTGGTATGATGCTGTGTTTTGGCTTTAGGAGAAAAGCATTGTTGATAACACACCCGAGTTTTATCTGTTGCTGAGCAGCGGCTTCACAGAGGCAAGGCTATTTCAACTTCTTGCTGAGAAGTGCTGCATAGTGCTGAAGATGTTTCATTTTTTCACCATGTTGTACTGTTAAGCCAGAAAAGGAGCTGAAGGAGTACAAGGAACTTGGAGAAGACAGAATCAATACAGCTGACCTAAAATGGCCAAAGTGGTATTACATACTGCATGATGTTATGTGAAAAATACTGAAAATATGGGGAGTTGGCTGGAGGGCAACCACTGCTCAGAGACTGGTTGGGCATTGGTCAACAGGTGGTTTGAATTTGCATTGTTTTGTAAATGTATATTATTATCATTACTATTATTATTTTCTGTAGAAAATAAATTAGACAAATCTTAAATTAAGGACTAAATCATGATAACAAAGAACAGCTCTTCTACCCTGAACTGTGGGGACTCCCTTTGAACGGATGCTACTCTGACCTTGAATTCCTTAAGGAGACATTAAATATGTGCCATTTCTATTTAGAGAAATAATCCCTTTTTCACTATTGTCTCAAATGTTTTCTCTCAGGTCCTCTCATGACAATAGTGTGTAAGCCAGATGTGGCTTGCTTTGACAACATGTTTTACAATTTACATGCCTTGTGGAAGAACTTACTGTGTTGATTGCCATTTTAAAGTGAGTTCTTGTTAAGCCCAATTATTATTAATCATTTCTGCTAAGCAGAACTGAAAAAAAAAAACCCCAAACATTAGCTTTCCTTTTAAAGTGATCCAAAGAAGAGCTCTAACTAAACAAAAAACTTGCTAGCAGTTTGCTATCCTGTTCATCCTCATAATAATTTCTTGAAAAATCTGTAATAGCCAAGAAATATTGCGTCAGCTTATAGGAAGCAAGAAGTAATTACTTCTTACACAAGTCTTTTCATAACAAAAGCTATTTAATTTGCATATTCACTTACAGCTCAACAGAGTCATAGATTCTTTTTACACACTGAGTACTTTACTCAATTGGTTAAACACTCATTCATTTGCATAATTTATCAATTTTGTATTAACAGTATAATTAAGGTCTCTGGGAATTTATAAGTCATCAAAATACTTACAGTAAGAACCAAACTTTGCAAATGCCTTTATTTGGAAGGGTGATACTTTATCACTTTTCTATATCCCCAAGCAAATATGAAATAAAGCTTTATTATATTATATCCTATTTATAAAGAAAGCAATCTTCCAGGTCCAGACAGTTCTTAGCACCGCTTCCATTTTTGATGTGCAGAGTGCCCCTTTCCCTATGTATATAAGTCCCGTCCTATCAATATCCAGCTCTTCAAGAGGAGCTTGCACCAGCAGTCTTCAGTTTTTCCCAGTCCTAACATGGTCAAAATGTTCCTGTGGCTTGGATCAGCTGTCTTTCCAAGGCCCTGAAGACAAGTGTAAAAAGGTACAACAAAAGCACATCCACACATTGTCTTTTGACAGCCCAGTGCAGCTTTAAAGAAAATTCCATTAGTTCTTAAACTCAGGACGTAATTTAACAGTTACCTTACAAATACTTCCATAATTTCAAATATAAAATTATGTAAAATTATTTTCACAGGGAGATATTCACATTTTCACTGCAATGAATGTCAAAAAGGAATAAAAGCACATACAGAAATATCACAGAAATAAGCATATTTTATTCAATGTATTTGGCACTTTTGTCAAGTACAAGCTCTGTGGAAAGAAAACTTCTCTTCTGACATTGTCTAAAGCCAAGAGCACTTTTGAACATTAAGCCATTTTGAACTAAATTCAGCAATTAGATTTGTATTAATGTAAAGATGGATGGAAATAAAGAGCTGTCAGATTATAAAGAATGGACTTAAAATGTTTACCATTTGTGTAATATTTAAAAAGTTGTTTTTTTTTTTAATTTTTATTTTTTTTTGAGAGGAAAGAAAAGGGAGGATGACTCTGTAAGGAAATGATAACTACAGATTAAGAAAAAAAGTTTCAGAAGTCAGTGAAAATAGAATGGCATGATCTTTCACAGCACTCTTGAGCCTACAGCATGCAAAACCAATGTATCTGAAAAAAAAACCCAACAACAACAAAAAAAAACAACAGATGAATTCACTTATCTTCTCTGAACAGAATTGGCATGTCCTCATGCAGAGCATCTTTACAGATTTTGATTTCACACAGAGCTCAAGTAATAAAATTCCTGTTGCCTAAGAGAGTAGTGACAAAACTGTAGCTTTCAAAGAGTTCAAGAGGACTTCCTGTGCCTCACATGAACAGCACTAGGCCTGAAACAGGATGTGAGCACTGTATAATCAAGACATTTGACTGTGGGTAGTGATGAGCCATTAAGTAAATACTCGAGGATTCCATTTCATTTTTTTCCCATCTCAAGAAATCCATGAAACTCTGAAATCTCCTGCCTGTGGTTTACTTGTAGTGCTTCCTATCCACTCAGGTCTCGGTAATATAAGTTATGATACTAACAGCTCTTGACCATATGATGATTTTAATATGTACTTTGTGGACTGGGAAGTTGAGAAAAAACATAGCCTTAAATTTCTCTACCATGCTCATTCAGTCAATGATAAATATCTTTTGCACTGCTGTAAAGCGCAATCTATCCCCTTAATACTTTCCTTGCAGGCAGTAGTGATTGCTATTAGCCCCCCCCTCAGAGCCATTTCTCCTTCACTCTTACTAAGTTCAGCTCCTTGAGCCTTTTCTCACAGAGAAAGAGATCCAGCCATCACCATCTTTTTGATCTCCAATAGACTTATTCTGATTTATTGATGCCTTACATGTACTAGGAAAACAAAACCAAGTCTGTTATAGTCTAGATGTGATGAATGTGAGTAAAGTGCAATAATCCCTTTTCACCATCAGCACATTGTGCTCCTGTTAATAAAGTCTGGGATGATGTTAGCCCTTGATATTGCCCGGGCCTCTTCTGACTGACACTCAGCTTACTACCCACCAGAGTCCCCCAGGGCCCTACTGTGAGAACCCTTCTTTGTTTTCTGGCTCAAAGCTTGCTTCCTGAGGTGTTTTCTAGTGATAAGACTCTCACTGATTTATAGAGGAGGCAAGTGATGGGTGCTACCATGTGACAATCAACATCACCCTGTAGGCATCTGATAGCACCTTCCTTCATAGTTGTTTGTTTCCAGAAGAGAGTGCTCAGGAGTGTTTATGGGCAGAAGATCTGGCCTGGGACTAAATAGTTCCAGCATGGTATGGGAAAACTGGGGAATGGTGCCATCATATCCTGTGAAAAACAGGATGCAGATGGGCATCCCTGCTCCCTCTTATCTGCTGGCAAGGTCCAGAAGATGGGAACAAAGGAGTTTCTGCTGAGATCCCAAAGCCAGAATTTTCTGCACCAAGGAGAGCTGACTCAACTACTTTGGATTTGAGCTGTCACTCCAAAGAGAAAGCTGACTCAACCACTTTGGACTTATAAATAAGTTGGTGCTACCATTGGAACTCGTAGTTGTCCTCATCGTTGTCGTGGTCACCATCATCATCAGCGGAACAACAACGCCTGATGACCCACCACTAATGAAGATCAATGACAAACCTCTCTGGATCCATGGTGGTGACTATCTCCCTTTTGCTTCCTGCAAAGACTCCTTTGCTTCTATTTCCTATCTTTACTATCGTCTGCCTTCCCTCCCTCCTCACCCTATATCATAATAGTGTCCGTCCTCTCCTTCCCCATCTCCCAAATTAAGATTTATAATAAACTGGTTGGACCAACATTTGAACTGCTGTTTCTTAATCTCATGCCGGGTATACATATATCAAAGAACCTTGCCTCCCTCCTATAAACTGGGGCAAGACACCTACTCACAGAGCTTCTTTCTAGTCAGGAATTCCCAGCCTGCACTGATGCAAGGAGTTCTTCATTCCCAGGGGCAGCACTTTGCATTTGCTGACTTTTTAAAAACTTGGCTCTTTCCTCCAAATTCTCTGTGACATTCTGAATGGTCACCTTGCTGTTAAACGTATTGAGTGTTCCCTGAAATCATCTGCAATGTAGATGAAGGTGTCTGCCATCAGCTCCTCCATGACACTGATAAAGAAGAAAAGCAGGTTATGTCCCAGGATAGCCCCTCACTTTAGTCCATCTGTCTCAATCACCACGTAGAATATGCTCAATTAACTACAACTCTGTGAGCCTATCCTTCCAGCTATTCAATTCATTTATTTGTCCATCCATTTATTTTGATACAAGATTAATCCAGGGACAGTTTTAAAGTTTCACCAAAGTTGATGTAAATGGAACCCAGTGCCCTCCCATCATCTATCTGCACAGTTATTATATCATACATAGATGGCTAGGGAGGATTTACTCTTGGCAAATTCAAGATGTTTGTTTCCCAATAATTTTTTCTCCTACATGCATCCAAAATACATGCTCAAAGACAACTCACTCCTTGCTTTTCTCAGGAACAAAAGCCAGATGTAAAGGAAGATTCAACATTTATCTTGGTCTGGTGCCCTGGTCTCCACAGTGCCACTCAGTATATGTGAAGTGGATAAATTTGAAAGCATTTTGGTGATCAGTGTCAAGTGTCCAAAAGCATAGTACAAAAAAATCAGTAAAAGTGATTCAGTAAATAAGCAAAGTGCTAAAATACAGTCCATAGTGTTAGGAGAATTTTCATAATTCGCTGAAACATTAGGAAGAAAACCATCTAGACCAGACCCAAGTGTATTCGTCAGAGAATCTAACTTCAAGGTTGATGAGGATTACTCCAAATAAGTTTAAGTAGTTCAGTTAGTCAGACAATAGAAACTATCAGGGCAGCTTAAAATTAAGTTGTGTTAGTTGTTCCTGCTGCAGTGCTCTATGGAAGTTCAAAGGACTCAAGCTGTCTAGTTTCCTTGAAACTGGTCTCTCTCAGTGGACCATATTCTTGCTGGCATGCTATTACCTGCCTTGTTGATTGCACCTCACTAGTCCAAGCAAGCTCATAAAAAGAAAAGTCACGTTGAGCAGTTCAGAAACATGTGGTAAAGTGCACTTCAATTTGACAGGTTAACCCACATCTTTCAATGTAAGAACTAAGAAATCATTTTCCATTAAAAAAAATAGAATAATAATAATAATAATAAATCATATTTTCAATAAAGCCCTAAAATCAATAGAGACATTTTGTCAAATTATGATAGCACTTCTATTTACATTTTAAATAGACCATTTAATAGTGGAGTTAGAATACTAGAAATATATTTTGGGAAAAGCATCAAGGCCTCTTACCACCTAAATTCATATAATCTAATTTTCCTGCCTTTTGTATATACTTGGACACAATTATATTTGCAAGTTTGGTGCCACTTGAAACATAAAACATTCTGTTCATTTTATTGGGTTCCTCTCAGAATATAATGTTTCCAATGAAACAGCTAACACCTACAGGTAAGACTTGAGTCAACAATGTAGTCACTTCTGAATATAAAATAGACAAGGTTAGTCACAAGACATTCAACAAAGCCAACTGCCAGCTGCTGCACTTGGGTCACAACAATTCCATGCAGCACTTGAAGAATTGTGGATGGAAAACTGTCTGGCAGAGGAAGACCTTGGGGTTGTGGTTGACAGCCAGCTGAATACAAGTCAGTGGTTTGCCCACATGATCAAGAAGGCCAGTGGAATCCTTACATCAGAAATATTGTAGTAAGCGGGACTAAGGAAGGGACTGTCCATCTTTACTTGGCACTGATGAGACCACACCTTGAGTACTGTGCTCTATTTTGGGCCCCTCTCTACAAGAAAGAAACTGAGTTACTCAAGTGTGTGCAGAGAAGAGCAGCAAAGTTAGTGAAGGGACTAGAAAACAAGACAAATGAGGAGCTTATAAATGAACTGGGGCTACCCAATCTGGAGAAAAGGAGGCAGAGAGGGGATCTCAACACCCTCTGCAGCTACATGAAGGGAAGCTGCAGAAAGTGTTAGTCTCTTTTCTCAGGTGACAAGAGATATGAGGCAAGGAAATCATCCCATGTTGCTCAAGGGAAAATTTAAATTGGATCAGGAAGAATTTATTCATGGAGGGGGTGGTCAAGCATTGGAGCAGACTGCCCAAGGAGGCAGTACAGTTCCCATCCCTGAAGGAATTTATTTAGATGTATGTGAATGTGGCTTTTAGGGACTCATTTAAGTGGCTGAACTGTAACATTAGGAGACTGGTTGGACTTGATGATCTTGACTGTCATCTCCAACCAAAGTGATTCTAAGATTGTATTATTTTAAATCATATAATCACCAACGTTGGAAAAGACCTCCAAGATCATCCAGTCTAACCATCTACCTGTCACCAGTATTTCCCACTTTCACTCAATACAACATCTAAACATTTCTTGAGCATCTCCAAGGATGGTGACTCCACCATGTCCTCAGGCAGTCCATTCCAGTGCCCAACCACTCTTTTGGAGAGTAAGTTTTTTCTAATGTCCAATCTGTCCCCTGGTGCAACTTGAGGCCATTCCCTCTAATCCTATTGCTAGTTACAGGCAAGAAGAGGCTGACCCCCAAATATCTTTTTGTCTTAAATGATTTACACAGTCCTGAAATTATTACATTCTGAGCAACAAATCAAATGGGGGTATGGTTTTGAAGCCATCAGGTAAATTCAAACATGAGTCCAGTTTTATACTGAAATTTATGGTTTTTTGTTTGGTTGGTTGCTGTTATCTGTTTGTTGATGTTCTTTCTGTCATTTGTTATTAGTCTGTTTATTTTCCTTCCAGTTTCTAGCACTTACTTCTCTTAACAGCTGTGGTTTTAGAACTTGCAGCTGCTTAATAAGATTAATAAGATTTCTGACAACCACTTTGATAGCATGATTAAGAACCATGCTACTAACTGCATGGCATTTCAAGGTCTTCACCTTTGAAACAAACAAGATTGTAGGTCAAAATACTTGCAAAAAGTCTAGAAGCTTATTAATTTCAGTAATGTTAGAAATAGAAATAAAGTTCAATTTTCTGAAGGTAGAAGTGGAATAACTGTGCTTTGTTGTTGTTGTTGTTGTTGTTTTGTTGTTATATTAGACTTCCTGCTACAAAATAAACAACAACAAAAAGAACAAAGGAGAAAGTACCTAGAGACATATGAGTGGGGCCACTACATGATCTCAGCTCATATCTCTTATGATATAACCACTAAAATGACTCTTTTATGAATTTAGACTGTTTATGAAAGATGATAATTGAAAGCTATATTTCCAGATAAATATCTCTGCACAAATAATTGTGAAAGCTCAAATCCTACGGTCAGAACATTTCTAAAAATAAGTCTGTTAATGTCCAAAACTAATAATATGGACATACATTTCTATGAGTTTTACTAGTTTTAATGGTTGTCAGTTTGGAACTACTATCATTTTCAACCCACACAAGCAAGAGTTTAAAACCTTTTCACTGAATGTTCAAAAATTTCACAGGATCAAAAGTGATTGTAATGCATTCAGAAATTTTATCTCACTAAAATTAAAAAGAGAGAGAGAGAGAGAGAAAGAGAAATACCAAGCCAAAAACAAGGAAAAAAAATAATAACAAGGAGCAAATAAATACAAAGAACAACCAATATGTAGATACTTTGAAAATACTTTTCTTTAAAAATAAAAAAATAAAAAAATAAAAGAAAGAAAAATAGAAAAAAAGAAAAATGATGAAGGTTGGACTAGGAGAGTGGTGAGGTCCTGAAACAGGCTGCCTAGGGGCGCTGTGGATGCCCCGTCCCTGGAGGTGTTCAAGGCCAGGTTGGATGGGGCCCTGGGCAGCCTGATCCAGTAAACATGGAAGTTTGGTGGCCCTGCCAGGCAGGGGGGTTGGAGCCTCATGATCCTTGAGGTCCCTTCCAACCTGGGTCATTCTGTGATTCTGTGATTCTGTGTGATCCAAATCTTCTAAGAGTCTCCAGGAAGAGAGATTAAAGTCAATTACAGGGGTGTGCTAGAAGTGGTATATCTGATCAAAATCTATATTAAGATATACCTTGGTATATAACTTGGTATATCTTAATTTATAGCAGCTAAATAAAATAGCTGAAACCTGCTTACCTCGAGTATTAGAAAATCAATATATGTTTGATTTATACCTTCCAGCTTCCAAGAGGTATCCCCTTGACCACTTTGGGCAGCTGTCCTCCTCATGTCCCCTCCTAACTTCCTGAGCTCCTACAGCCCCTCACTGACAGGACAGTATGAGAAGTTGAAAAACTTCATAAATCCTTTACTCTGTGGCACTGCTCACAGTGATATTTATTGCCAAAGACAAATGCTGCCAAAGACCAACTACTACCACTGTATTACCTATCAGAATCACAGAATCACAGAATTATCAAGGTTGGAAAAGACCTAAAAGATCATCCAGTCCAACCATCACCAATACTTCTCAGCTACCAATACTCTCAGGTCTGACTTTAAGACATAGCTTCCTGGTGTTGTAAACTCAAAGATAATGCACAATATGACTTTTAAGGATTGACTGCTATCAATAATTTACAGTAATGATTTTTAACAATTGAGAATCTACCATTGGCAACCTACACTGCCAATGACTGTCAAGTTAGCAAAGTTTTGTTGTGAAGGGCTGCTATTGCTTGATTTGCAAGTTTTCTACATACCTGTGGTGCCTCCAGAGCTTCCAGATATCTCAAATAGTGAAACAGCATTTTTTTTTTTTTCTAGCAACATTGACAATACTATGTTCTCCGATTTCTTTCATACAAACAAGCATTCAACATTCTATGTTGAATATTAAATATTAAAAGGGACCCCATGATTCAACATCTTGCTTGACAAGTCACAGTTTATTTCTACTCTTCAGTTCTTAATTTCTGTCTCAAAGCAGTACTGTTCCTTTCAACTACTATTGAGAATTTGGTATGATTATGGTCACAAAATATCAAGCAGTGTACCTGCTACAGAATTACTCCACAGAATCATTCTGCCATGACATATACATCAAAGAAAGACAGCAAACACCTCCAAACCCCAACTTGATGTGTTAGTATTTTAATGGCACAGATATGAGTCAGCAATCCAGGCTGGGAGTCCTGCTCAGAGACCAAAACCTAACAGGTCTGTTAAGCTGTAATGATCTGCAAAATGCTATGCTGCACAAGGACCCTGTAACCCTCGAAGGTCACACATACCTTCCATTTCCAAAATGTCAGTCCACACAGGAACCATCTAAATATTCCCAGCTAGAAAATACCACTCTGAGCTGGATTTCTTTGTGAAATTATGTAAATAAAAGTTGTTGAAATTGAAAATTCCGTGAAGCTAAACATGTCTCAAGGCATATTTCCTGCCTTCTGGCACTGATCCTCAGAGGCACAAATACTCTGTACATGTTTTACAAAAGCTTGTGCTAAAATTAGGCTATAGTAATAGTGGCAGGGAGAGGTATGATGATGATAAGGTTAGTTTGTTTTGAAAACTGTGTTTCATTAAGATGTAAATATCTCAAGTGCAGGAAGAAATAGAAATAATAATCCCTGAAGAAAACGAACTTTTCTCTCACTATCACAGCCCACAGAAAGCATCCATGTATCCAGGTACTCTTCATATAGAATTAAATGCCAAGGACAACTCAGTCATAGCTAAGAGGAAGCCTTCAAGAAGCTGAAGAATTAGCTACATTATATTAAAACTCAAAGAAATTAACAAAATGTATGACTGTTTAATTAAAATTAGTATCAATAAACATACATGAGGAATGAAGGAATGAGACTCCCCACGTCTACTCCTTTCTTAAAACTCTACAGTGTTAGAACTAGCTACTGAGTTGCTTAATGATCTTGTTGTTTTAGCTGATGAGTACTCGATACTCTGAAACTTGACAGGAGCACCTAGAGACTCTGGAATTTCTAGCATCTTATGAAACAATCACTCATTTGGAAGGAAATAATTAACAAGTCACCTTCAAGATTCTGAAGAGGTAAAGGTTTGTAGGGAAAATATCTCGAATTACTGTTCTATTTAGAAAATAATGGGCAAACTTTGGTTTATAAATGCCCAGAAACAAAATTTCAAAGCTAAATATAGGTGGAGAAAAACTGCCTTGGATTTAACTAGTTTTAGTTCATCACCAAAGAGGAAAAAGAAACTGTAAAATGCAGGAGCTGGGACTTGGTGGGGGGGGGGGGGGAGGAGGAGGGGGAAAGGGGGAAGAATAATAGCAGGGAAAGGTGAGAAAGGGATTATCTCCCATGCTATAAGACTGAGGCAGATTATTTATCAGTTTATCACCAGCAGTAAATGGAGGGACTGTCGAGAGAGAAAGGTAAGATTATAATGCATTTTAAGACTAATATTCCTCTCCAGTCTGGGATTTTTTGTATCCTGCACAGTTAAAGCTCTCCTATGCTTACTTTTCTGGAGATGTTTTCTAGGTTTCCCCTGAGGATCAGGAATTGGTTTGATTGCTTCATTAATAAAAAAACATAGTATCTCCATGTTTATACACTTTATCAGCAATCTGCATGAGATAACTTCAGTAGATAACAACCACATACGTTTCCTCAAGCTTATTAGAAGATAATTCAGTAACTTACTGGAGTGCATTAAACCACAGTACATGTATGTTACACCCATCCAAAATACTTTGGTAGCTCTGTTACAGACAGTACTGCAGCTGAGGATAATGCCACTCTGTCATTTGTAGAGTTTCACAAGGTGCTGTTTTTTTATCCTGAAACATCCCCGTGATGTGGTGAATAAAACAACCATAATAAATAACAACCATAATAAATAACAACCAAATAAACCATACATGGTTAACTCAAAAACGTCTGAGACATTGTTTAATAAAAATAAACTGATAAGTGAAACCCAATTCTGTTTCTGTGCTAGTGTTTCGGTCTGTATGGAGAAGCAATATGCATGGGGAAGAAATTATCTTGATTTTTGCATACATAAAGAAAGGCTTTACATTAGCTGCTGTTACTCAAGAATGGACTCTAGTGACTAAAGTAGTTTGTTGAAAAGGAGAACTCATTTCTTATCAGCATTAAGCAGTGCAAATAGGATGTAGGAGATGATAATAAAAGAATGAGAAAAAAAATATACCACCTTAAAATTATAAAAAGTGAAAAACTTCTTGAATACTCTGTACAGTCCTTGTCTATACTTTTCAAAATATGTTCAGTTTGAACTAATATGAAGAAGGGCAGCAACTAAAATGCAAAGGGGTTTGTGTATGAGGAAAAAATGGAATGCAGTGATTTCAGCGTGGAGAGACAACTGAAGGGGGGTAAAATAAAATCACAAGTGACATGGAGGCATAAAACAAGGAACAGTTGGTTATTGTCTTCTCCACAAACAGAACTATAGAGTTTGAAGTATAATTAAGATGCAGAAAGTTCAAGAAGAATAAGAGGACATATTTCTGACGCTTATTTGTAGTGTAAGATTTTGTTTGCTTGGGAATGCTGATGATTACCTTGGATTCACAGAGACTTTGAAATTTTCATGGTATAAAGGTGTCTTTAAGATAGGAATGCTACATGTTGTATGAAGTTCACGAATCACTAAACACCAAAAGACTGTACCTGTGTAGTGGACTGAATTAGATTTCTGCCTCATTCAGTAAAGATTTTTACTGTCAAGTTCTCCCATATTTGGACCAGATGTCCACTGAATTATGTCAGGGACCTCAGTAAGAATCTTGAATTCTCTATAACATCATACAGTAAGCTAATGATGGCACCTCCTGGGTATTTCCCCCCAAAAAAACGCCATAATGAGTATTTGTTAGGTGGTATATAATAATTGATTAAAAGAACACAAATAACTATTGGGGTGCTCAGTCATAATTATTCTAATACAATCAATCTCGTTACAAGAAATAACATTTAAACCAGCATCTGGGTGTAGAGCAAAAAATTTTAATTTCAGTTAATTTTCTGTCCTTTTCTACAGCAGGGAGGCTATTATCGGGAAAACAACTTTCTGGCTCTTTTAAATTTGCAGTCACTATTGAAAAAAAAGTAGATATTCAGAAAATCATATGGTTTCCCAAGTTGGAAGAGACCCTGGGAGGCATCACTTGTCACTGGTCTCCACTTGGACACCACTGATTATAATACTCCGGCTGCGATCATCCAACAAATTCCTTATCCAAAGAATAGCCTGTGATATCATATCTATCTAGCTATCCTTGCCTTGTTAATCATAGTATGTTTGCTAGTGGTGAACTATAATAAATAGAAATCTTCGACAAATAAAGCTTCTGTACCTCTATTTTTTACAAAATCCTTTGAACCTACTGTTGTGGTCTCTATATAAACCCACATCCCATTTGATAGTGGCACTGATAATACTATTTAGCCAACTTAGCAGCACTAGCAGTGGGAGAAGACTTTGATGGTCATCCACATGAGTATTTGATGACTTTCACTGTTTTGTATTGGACAGCCAAGATTGTGAATGCAGAAATCAGATTAGCTGTTCTACTGAAAATCATTAAAGAGTTGCAAGGCTCTTGGTGATAGAATTCAGTTCTTATTTGGCAACAGCTTGAGGAAGTGTATGTATCACAAATGTTTGCTACACACTAATTCAGTAATCATTATTTCACTGGGAAGACTGCCAGTAAGAGAAAAAGCAGTAATTTCTACACTGAAAATAGACTTATGTAGTTCATGCCCTACTTTCTTGGTGCTGCAATAAATGTCGCACTGTTTTGCCATTTTGTAAATGTCCTGCTCAAAGACTTACGATCAAGAATACACTCAAAGGTCAACTCCTGGCAAATTTCATTACTCTGAGGTATGGCCAAATGATTAAGCAGCGGTGACTCTTAATCTAGGATAGTTTAGATCAGGCAGTTTTCTTGGTATCTTGTCTTTTAAGTCTGCAGTCAAACATAATGGGAAAGAAGACAGGGAGTGAAACACTTAATTAATGGTTACAAAGGCTTAAAAAAATAAGATAGTTCATCTTTGGAAAAACAACATAAAAACGTTCCATAATAATGATGTATGGAGCATTTCAAGCCCTGATGTTGCTTGCTTGTAGATATCAAAGTGGCAAATGTGCAGCTTGATGGCAAAAGGTTGAATTTCCCAGATTTAGATGCTGCAATTGTAACCTACCTGCCTTGCCCAATTTGAATCCAGTAGCAAATAGCTACTTTAAGCTTATTGCATTGAATTCTGAGTTGTACTTAAAATGTGACAAATTACAGACCCAAATCTCTTCCCAGAGACCTTCTACTTTGTAAAAATAAATGGTAAAAGCAAAGTAAGTACTGAATCTCTTACCCTGTCTTCTCTGTTGCTGGTTTTCCTACAGTGACATCCTATGAGAAGAAAAAGGAGAGTTGATAGTTCTCCCTGGCCAATATCTCATGTAAAGGAGAATTTTTTATCTGCAGAAAAAACACCAGAGACCTGGGAGTGAGATGAATGTGAAAAATTCAGATTGTCAGAAAGATGTTCACAAGAATTTTACAGGATCCTTCAATCAACAACAAAACAAGGGGATCCATGCAAGGATTTACAGTGTAAAAATATTATTGTCATCAAGAGAATATTGATAGATGCATTTTGAGTAGCTGGGAAGGGGAATTACATGTGCATTAGCTCAGAGAATACACATTCTTATTAAATTCAATCATTTTAAAATCCTTACTCGCTTTTTGTCCTCGTTTCACCCTAGTCAACTTTCTCTTCAGATATATAAAAAAATCTCTAGCCAACAATGAAAACAGTACTTAGTTTCTGTGGGATCAACAGGTCCCAGACAGAACAGTGAATTACATACTTACATCTAGAACTAAAATTAAAGAGAGAAAGGACACTTTTCTTTACAATGCTCAAGAACTCTGGAATGAATGCTGAATTGAATCCTTACCATAAAATCCTGGGAGTGCAAAGTGTATTAAAAATTAAGCTTTTCTCTTAGTTTTTCAGGTTTCACAATAGTTTATTTAAGTTTCTTATTTATTTATTTATTTATTCTGAAGAACTACATTAATTCCTGTTTTTCTTGTTGTCAGCTTTTATGGTTTAGTTACACATAAAAGAAAAAATAATAATATCCTAGGTAATACAAATATAATACAGCCAAATCTCACAGATTTCAAAGTTAGGAAATGATAATGCCAGACCATCACATTTATTTGCTAGATTCTGAATATTGGCTGATATTGACAGTAATTAATTCATCAAGCATAATTCTTGTTATAAAGAGTGCAAAAGAAAATATTTCCATAACGATTTGGGATACACATAGTTATTCGCAATAGACATAAATTGATGTAGAATAAATTTATGCAGTAACAGGGCAGAATTTTGTCTTCTGTAGTTAAGATCCTCCCTTACAGATCCACAACCTAACAACAACCCAATAAAACATCAAAGCCTTGCTTTGAGCAGGAGGCTGGAGAGATGACCTCCTGACATTCTAAATTATTTTGTGATTCTATGATTCTAGCTGCCCTACATAAAAAAATATTTTCAGAAAATCACAATCCCAACAAGCATTAACACTGATATAAGCTCTGCCCCAAAATGTTTGTTTTTAGAGATGTAATATTGCATTGCTGATGCATTCGACCAAGAAGTAAAGATAACCCAAGGGCCTTCAAGTAGGTCAGAATTCTTGATTCTCTTCCTACTGCCCTCCTTCTGTGTCATTCTGAAGTACAACTGCTTTGATCCTATCTTACATCTTTGATTTTACAAATAATAAACATAACTTTGAAAAAACAACCTCTATAGAAAAGTTGGATGCTGTCGTACATAATATTTCAGCACTCCCCGAATGTTTAATTCTAAATCATTTGAAATAATTAATTCCAAATAATTAAGATGCCTACTATAAAGATCTGAATATTTGAAGAGGCTATGTATAGTCAGTGAATTCCAGTGTAAAACTATGGTGACTTTTACATATATCATCACAGAACAAGTACCATTGCTCTACTGCAGAATGGCACTGACAGTGGTTATAAGAGATCATTAGTTCACTAAGTTAAAGAAAGTGGCCAAATGTAGGAAATTTACGTACTTGAAGGCACAACTAATTAAGTAACAGATAACAGGTTTGAAGGAATGATGGAGATTTTGTGAAATTAGATGACAGGAGAGATTAAAAAAACACGTTTTTAAGTTTTTTGAAAAGGAATTAATAATGTGGAATTCAGGAAGTCTGTCTCCAAGCATAGAATCATAGAATTACTCAGGTTGGAAAAGACCTTGAAGATCATCAAGTCCAACCGCAGCCTAACCAGTACCCCATCTCTAAAAAACCTCTGCTAAATCATATCCCTGAGTACCACATCCAAGGTGTTCCTTCATGTTCCCACACTGCAGTGAGGATTCCACATATTATAAAACAACTGGAATCACTTCAATTACACAAAAAGATCTCCTTATTTAATTTTATTTTGAACAAGGGTGGACATTGCTTTCAGGAGAAGAAAAATAAATGACATTTATTGTAACAAAGTTTTGTGCACATAATGTTTCCAGGAGTTTATTGTCACAACAAATAAAACTATCTTTCCTATTTCTGGTCTGAATTCTTCTGGCCTCAGTTTGTAGCCACTGGTGGCTTCTGTTCATCTGCTGAACTGAAGAATCTTTTAGAATAGCTTTCATGCCTCATATATAAGGAACCTTAACTATCTTTCTGCAAATTGAGGGGAACAAATGTCCTGAGTCTTACTAATAAAGCGTATTTTCCAGATCAGTGTCACTTCTCTCAACTCCTTGTGCCATTTTATCAATATCTTTTAAAATTGTGATGTCTATGGGCTCCGGTACCAGACTGCAATATTTCAGCAAGAGCAACATCAGTGTCAGTCGCAGAAGCACATACTCTATTGTTCACTTTCCCTGGCATTTTCCTGCAAAATAGCTACTCAAGATTAGACTAATTAAATTTTATAGTGATTCAACACTTCATTTTTACAAAAAATAAGATTTTCAATACAAAAAAATTTAAATCCTGTCAGGACTCTGTGTCTCTAAGAACCCATGCTAAATTTCATGATATTGCTCTGTTCATCTCTAACATTTAAAAGCCACACATGTACAGATTTGGACATTTTCCAGGCTTGGATCATTAGAAATGTATTGCTTCATGAAAGTGTTGGTGGGAATTACTTGGTGCAACAAAAAAAAGGAGGAGATAGATGTTGTAGGCATGTAGGCAGTAGCGGGGCTTTTCGGGATGTGACGGTGATAATAGCCTCCCCTCTTCCATCCCCTACCTTGTGATGTACCTTGGGCACGCATTTCAAACATGCACCCTAGGGAGCGTAGACGAAGTAATTAAGGTATATAAGGTGTTGATTACTCCTAATAAACGCCATTTTGCCACCTTTCTTGATGAGTCACGGTGGTCTTTTTGGCCCTAGCGGGGGTTTCGCTAGAATCTGGGCAAGGGGGGTTTTGAACTATGATTGCACACGGCAACAGATAGATAGATAGATAGATAGATAGATAGATAGATAGATAGATAGATAGATAGATAGATAGATAGATTAGATAGAAAGATAGATAGATAGCAGCAGTTTCTTGCCCCTTTTCCCTTAGATCACACACAAGAAGCCCTCCAGGATGAAGGAATACAGATGTTAAATCCGCTAGAACACACCCACAACACTCTTCCTAGTCAGCTTAAACTCCTTGTCTCTTATTTAAAAAGCAGCCTATTTTATAACTACTTTGTGGCTATAGAGTTTGATTTCCACATGTCAGTCTGATGACCTTGTTGAGCACAGGTGACCACCACTGTTAATGCCTTGCTGAATAGCAATACTTCTGTGCCATATAGCCAGTCCTCACTACAGAAGCAAAGCCATCCCAGTGGCGCAGTGGTATAAGCTGCTGCTTGCAGCACTGGTGGGCCCGGGTTCGAATCCCCCCTGTGGCGCAGGGGGTAGAAGTGCCGCTTCGCTACACAGGGGGCTCGAAACCTGGGAGTTGGACTCGATGATCTCTAAGGTCCCTTCCAACTCGCACGATACTATGATACTATGATACTATGATACTATGATGAATGTGTTTAAAAACCATTTAGATGTGGTGCTGAGGGACGTGATTTAGCAGAGGGTTGTTGGGAGGAGATGGAGGTACTGCATGCAGTGACTTCACTAAGGAAGAAGTTATAAAAAGAGATCTGAGAAGAGCTAGCTTATTTTTGACAGCCAAAATTGTTATATCCACTTGAACAACAATTTCTCAATTATATATTCACCTATAAGGTACAGATTTTTTCTTACAAGAAGACAAAAACTGACAATGATTTTTTTTCAGTCAGCATTTCATAAAAACAAGCTTGATGAAATGCTGTACAAGCTAGTACTGGAATAAAGCACATTCCACCTCTGTTGTTCACTTTTACAAATGACATGTAATGCAACATCATTCAGGTTTCATTCTTCGTTCTGGATTATTTACAACACAGTGCTTCTCTGAAGTGTCAAATTTCCTCACATTGTGGAAACACAATACAATTAACAGTGGGTTACCATTCTTCAGTCTGTAGTATTTTTTCCTATAGTATTTCCAAAGAGGAAGAACGATTTACACTGTTCAGTCTGTTGGTATTTAGAACTTTGGTGTCATGTTACTTTTCACATATTTCCAAGTTCAAACATGTTTAAAATCTTTTTTTCTTTTGCAATTACAGTGGCACAATCATGAAAAGCATAAAGCCAAAGAAACAGTACTTGATGACTCCTAAATTGAAGGTATTTAAAAGTTTCAGAATAATACTCCAGGATACATCCAAATTCACATAACTGTTTTCAATTACTACTTTTTTCAATCCAGTTTTCATTTCTTACACAAGGAAGCTTGATTAAAATAGAACAGAGCTAAATCGCAAGAGTAGGAAGGAAAAAAAATATTTTTCTCTCCCAATTTTCCACCTCAAGAAAGCAGAACAGTAAAAGATGCAAATGTGCTTTCTCAGTATTAATCCCATGTGATTCCTTTTGCTCTAAAGAATTTTCTACATCCCTTTAAATTATCACACAGTTTTAAAATGCCTTTGAATGCATGTAACTAGCTAAAATGTGTAACATTTGAAAATTAAGCTGAAACTTCTTTTCTTTTCTGCAGGTACCTCCTTCCTCCAAGTCCCCAGTCCACTCAAAATTGAAAACTTTCTTTTTGACAATGCTATTGTAAACTCAATCAGAAGGTATTTAACACTCCCACTGAGTTAGGCTTTAGTATGCTTTCTCTTTCAAAGGGCATCCCCACAAGCTCTGGCTCCATGCTGGAATGTGTTGTCAGAACTGACCTAAAAGGCTGCAGTGCTGTTTGTGAGTAATCAATACCACCTCCAGCAAACAGGAGAAAATGACATTAGCCAAAATATGCACTCCTACAAACCCTCAATCCAGTTCCTGGTGGAAGATGAGCACCTGAGTTCCTGCCTTTCTTCAGTCTCCCCAACAGTGCCATGTCTCATCTGCCTTACTGTTATGATAGAGAAACTGGAATGAGCACTTTTGAGGAAGAGGTCATCATGGCAGCTCTCTGGGCTCCAAGCAATCGAGGCAGGGAACTGAGCAAGCTACCTGCCACCAAAAAAGATTGCCTGTATCCTCTCTGCAGCAGCTCCCCCGAGAGCAGAATGAGGCTTTAGTTGGTTTTAACATATGATCTGCCCCAGCAGCAGAGGTCAAAACATCAAATGTAATGAAAAGGAGAACCCCTTGTCTCATTTAGGTGACCTGAGAAAGTCAGTGAAAAAAAACAAAATTCCATTTGAATGAGGATAATGAGTTCTGTGAGTTACAAGCAGAGTGGGAATTCTCTATGCCCTGTCCTGATAAGGGCAATTAGAGAGGCATTATCACAATAAAACCAAGTGTTTTTCAATAACCAGGTGAATTTCTAGGGAGTGTGCTAGTGCTGACAGATCACAGTCCAAAGAAGGCAAAGGCATCCCCTGAATAAACATTTTCTTTAAGAGAATTGGAACAGGAAAATCCACAAATTTAAAGATGCCTTTAAAAACAAAAACAACCAAAAAAAGGCATTAGGTACCAAGGACAAGAAGAAAACAGACCAGCTGCAGAAGTAATAAATGACATGATGAAAAAATAAACATGATGGGAAAAAAATCTTATATACATAGCATAAAGAGACAAAACAGTTGTTACCGTGAAACTGTCCACACCTCTATGGCATGTCAGCACAGCAGTTTGAGTGACGTGAGAAATAATTATGTCCTCTTAGGGTGGAATATAGGCTGCTCTTTCTGCACACTCATTCTCTGTATGAAGTTGTTTGTTGTTGTTGTTGTTGTTTCAGTGTCTATAATAGAGATATAACCAAATTTTAAAAAATTATATAGAAAACTAAAATCGTTAAATGTCAACAAAGGCTTTCCCAGGTGGTTTAAGAATTCACAACACTGAAGCCAGCAAAACATTTTCAATGTCAAGATACTAAAACAGCAGCCTTTGACAGCTTTTCAAAAATTGGCAGATGATTTCTGCCAAAATTAGCATGCTAATAAAAGCTGTACTGAATCATCCCTTTCATCAGGTATCTATTCATCTTCACAGCTTAAGTCAAATTAGGGCTCTTGGGACACAGTTCTCCAGCACAGGTCACAAGTATCTCTTGAGGCACAGGATGCTCATCTTCAGGAGGATAAATAAGGATCCCTTAGGGATCTACATGCTGTTTCTAAAAGCCCTGTGATTGCTTGTCCCCCTTCGCAAGATTATAGCTTTACCATCCACATGGTTTTCTGTGACTGTGGGATTCCTCCTTTAGTTTTGCAGCCTTGTTTACATCTCTCTTCCCAGCCTGTTCAGAGAACCTGAAACCCATCCATGACTAACAATTCCTTCCCACACCCAGATCCTGATATGAGACAAGACGGGAATAACTTTTTCACATCTGAACTTTCTGGAGTCCCCATCTCTCATTCTCAAGATCTAATTCTAAGTATTGTGTTTCATAAATACTCATAGAATCATAGAATTATAGAATTACCCAGGTTGGAAAAGACCTTGAAGATCATCAAGTCCAACCACAGCCTAACCAGAGTACCCTAATTCTATCAATCCTCTGCTATGTCATATCCCTCAGGACCACATCCAAATGGCTCTTAAACACATCCAGGAATGGCGATTCAACCACCTCCCTGGGGAGCCTATTCCAGTACTTAACCACCCTTTCTGTAAAGAAGTGCTTCCTAACATCCAACCCAAACTTACCTTGGCGCAACTTGAGGCCATTTCCTCTCTTCCTGTCACTTGTCACCAGTGAGAAGAGACTTGCCCCACTCTCACTGTAAGCACCTTTCAGGTACTAGAAGAGTGCGATAAGGTCTCTCCTCAGCCTCCTTTTCCCCAGACTAAACAGCCCCAGCTTCCTTAGCCTCTTCTCGTAGGGCTGATTTAAGCCCTTCACGAGCCTCGTTGCCCTTCTCTGGACCTGCTCCAGTACCTCCATGTCTTTCCTGTGCTGAGGTGCCCAAAACTGAACACAGTAGTCAAGGTGAGGCCTCACCAGTGCTGAGTACAGAGGCAGGATGACTTCCCTAGTCCTGCTCACTACACTGTTCCTGATAAAAGCCAGGATGCCATTGGCCTTCTTGGCCACCTGGGCACACTGCTGGCTCATATTCAGCCAACTGTCCATCAGCACACCAAGGTCCCTTTCTGTCAGGCATCTTTCCAGCCACACCTCCCCAGGCCTGTAGGGTTGCCTGGGGTTGTTGTGACTAAAATGCAGGACCCGACACTTGGCCCTATTGAAACTCATGCTGTTAACCTTGGCCCATCGATCTAGTCTATCCAGGTCCCTCTGTAGTGCCCTTCTCCCCTTAGGCAGATCAACATTCCCTCCCAACTTAGTGTCGTCTGCAAACTTACTGAAAGTGCACTCGATCCCCTCATCCAGATCATCAATGAAGGTATTAAACATGTGTCATACTCTGGAAGACGAGCTGTGCAACCAAACCTCCTTTGTTCCATACTTATCACATGAGAACCATATGCACTGGAAAAGAACTAAGTGTATCATAGAAATAAGATATTCACATGTGTCTGAAGAAAGAGCAGCAGCAAAGCTTCAGAAAAGAAAAACCAACAAAGAAGATCCCTGTTTCCCCCTTGAAAAGGCAACATTAATTGCAATAGGTAATAGACTACACATTTTGAGAAGCAGGAAGATTTTAAGGAAAATAATGATACAGATGTACTACCAGGAAATAGAGAAACTCAGAGAAATAGAACTGTAACCTGGAAAATCCTTGCTTCTTCTGAGTAGTTCTTCACACCTCCAAAATTCCCACTGATTTCAATTCTGGTGTCCTAAGGAACTCCAGTGGGAAGTGCAGCATAAGGTGACTCTCATGAGCTAGCCCTAATAGTTTTTCTTGAGCTTAATAGAACAGAACAATAGGAAGACATTTGTGCAGTGAATACATATTTGTTGCTGGATTAAGTATTTGTGTTTCTAAGACATAATGCTTCTGTGCTCAAATATTCAGTCATTGCGCACCCAGCATTTTTATGTTTGCTAAACAGAAAATAAACAGGAAAACATAGATAAACGTGTTAATTTTTGAAGGATTTTTATCTGGGTGATGTTAAAGAAAAAAACCTATCGCATCAGGGCCACTAATTAACATTAATCATATTACTTATGGAATGACAGGTTTTTGAGGTGCAAGTGATGTATATCTCTAAGTTAGATTCTGTGATAGTACTTAATGATATTTGACTAAAAATCAGATTTTACTTACACTAACATTAATAAGACTATTCAATTGAATATGTTCCAAAGCCATGCTTTTATGCCAGGAGATCTATAAAAGATAAATACAGAAGGTAAATAATGACATTACTATACATATACTATTATTAACTGAGAAGTCATTATAATTGCTGCTGCTAACACAACAGTCCCTTTTTAGAGATTTTTTTCTTAAATCATAAGACTAAATTGCGAGTGCAAAATACATTCCAAACTCTCTTCCTTTCTTTCCAGAATATAACAAGGCCAAAAAAAAAAAAAAAAAAAAAAAAAAAAAAAAAAAAAAAAAAAGAGCACAAAAACACATAAACAAAACTTCTGGGAATGTTTGGAAGAAGATTTGTAAATCTATTAAAGGCTCCTAATCTGGAATCATTAATAACAATCTCTATCCTAGCCATAATAGGTAACACCTGAAGACAAAGGTGTAAACGCATATGAAGGTGTAAACGCATATGAGGTGTAAACGCGCATATGAAGGCTACAGCTCCGGTGAAGAGAGCTGCTTCCTGAGAAGGAGTGTTGTGTTACTAGAGAACCCCTTCAGCAGCTGAGTAAGTTCATATCTTCTTTCTGTGTATGACGATCGTCTTACCTGCAAATACCTTGCCTGGCACAGCCACAAACCTCATAAGAAGAACTGTGTGTTTAACTGTCTGCTGCCCATCCCATCATCTTTGTTTAGGTGCTAATTGCATTGCAGTTCAATTGTTACTTTTATCAGTGATAAAACAGAAACTCTTATTTTCTGTTTAATTATATGACTTCATCCACAGTCACATTTAAATTGATCTTTGTTTTGGTGGAGGTTTTGTCTCCCTTTTAAATAAAGTTCCTTGATCAGCCATCATAAAATCTAGCTCCAGTTCTTTGGCTGCAATCAGAAGCAATAGATGCAACGAAATTTGATATACATTTGAATCACCGTAGAAACATGAATGAAGGGCTTTTGAAATCCAAAACTGGCTAAGCTAAACACACTCAAAGATGTCAAGAGTAGTTTATAAAAGTGAAGGGTCAATTTTAGCAACTACTTAAAACTATGAAATTGTTTAACTGTTTTCAGGCTGGAGAGAGATTGCTATACAAATAGAACACCGAAGCTTTGTTCAGTTGTTCTATGATGCATGAGATGGAAAAGCTAAATAATGAGCATTAACATAGGTTGTATTATTCTATGTTATCTGAGCCAGTGATGTTCTTTGATTAGGAGATACTTGAATTAGGGAACAGGCCATTCACTGATGAAGTTAGCAGAAATATTTCCATTGGTTTTAAAATAATATTTAGATTTGCCTGTAGTACCAGAGTCTAGGGTCTTATACAGCTGTCAGTGAAGTTAATACTGCTGTTATTACTGTATGTGGGGAATAGAAGTCAGCTCAAAACACCTCTCATCTGATCTGTACAGCGTAGTGTTCTGCAGTCTCAAAAATACACATATATCTCAGTAGAGTTATGCACAACAGTAAGGATAGAAGGTTGTTTTTCCCATTAGTTTCCTTAAAAGTTAGCCAGTCTCTACAGATTTGGGCCACTAAGAAACATAGAATTTCAGCAGTAGAGTTATAAATATCATTTTCTTTCAAGTTCATTTTGAAATCTCTGGAAAAACATTTTAAAAGTTTTCACTGCTATTTTTTGAGGGATCAAACTGAAGAAAAATATTTCAAATGAATAATTAGATTGCTAAAGAAGCAAAAAACAATTAAAAAAAAATTACTTGAGAAAATATCTCTCTTCAGATTCCCCAGAACACTACCCCAAATTTATGAGATTTGCTCTCGAAGTCCATGCATCAATTCGGGCACAAGTCCAGGTTTCAGTTCCCTTACCTTTTTTTTCCTTACACACACCAGGTAATGCTGTGAAATGTCCTCCTTCTGCAAAAGAGGACTCCCTCAGTAAAGATTTTTTAAATTTTTTTTTGTATAAAACTTGCTGTTTGAAAATATAACTGCTTTGAATTGGAAGTAAAATAAGGTCATTAGAAGTTTCTGTCAGTAACACAGCAGATACCTATTTATATTCCACTGTAACTTTTGGGATAACCCTTTATTGAAAATCCTTCATAAGATATTCTGAGAATTTCATCCAGCAAATGGCATCGTTAATTATTTTAAGCATATTTAATCCACTGAGTTATAATCTTTCTTAATTAGTTCAGAGAGGTTATTTTCTTTTCAGATATTGGAAATATGAAGGGAAAATATAGGCTGTAGAATAAGCCTGACAGCAGATAGAGA
This sequence comes from Excalfactoria chinensis, assembly GCF_039878825.1. Lineage (NCBI taxonomy): Eukaryota > Metazoa > Chordata > Aves > Galliformes > Phasianidae > Excalfactoria > Excalfactoria chinensis. Next base: position 29,098,120 of record NC_092827.1, on the reverse strand, counting down.
CATCTAAAAGAAAAGGTAGAAAGCAGGAAAGCAAAAAAACATAGCAAAACAAAACAAAACAAAAACTCTGTTTTTTTGTGTTTGTTTGTTTGTTTGTTTGTTTGTTTTTTTGCCCCTAAAGCAGGATAAAAACTGAGAAAGTTGTTTTTAAACAGTATATTCCAACCATGTTGCAGGTCTTCTGGCCATATACATCTACGGTCATAAAACTTCTAACACTCCTTCTAGAAAAAGAAACTGCATGATGGGGTCATTGTTAGATTCAAACTTAGAATTCTGACTGATTGTAGAAATAAGTTGTCACAGTTTGACTCAGAAACTAAACCAAAGAAGCAGTTTCCTCCAGGGAATTTTGATGTCCCTCTAATCTGTCTCATTTCTGTAATTCCAGCATTTACGTGATCCCTGCTTCTTCTTCCCATCATGCTGTAACCACCTTCTCTTCATCCTCCTTTAAATTTTTCACACTGCTTCTCATTGATGGATGGTGAGGAGGTATGTCATGTGTCTGGTTCTGAACCACCTAGATAATGATCAGTTTGACACTGACACAAATTAAATAGGCAACAGCTATTCCTTCAGTTGGATAGAAATGGGTAGAGGGGAACAAGCTGCATGGAATTCTCTCTGATCCCCCTGTCTTGTAGAGAAAGTTAAAGGAACATAAAAGCTTTATGATTTCTACTGGTCAGTAGAATTCAGCATCTTCCCAAGTTCTCTGGGAAATGAAAATTGAGAAGGATGGACAAACCGTATGATTTAAAAAGCCTAATTACCTTACAAATCAAGGTTAAATAAATCAATACTAATGTCCCCAACAATGATGCCTCTAACATAAATGACACATAGCACATCCAAGTAGTCTGCTATCAGCAAACTTTGCAGAATATGGATTGTAAAGAGAGCATCCAAATGTCAGTGTCTAACTGCTCTCAAATGTGGTATTTTCTGAGGCTTACTGAGTTATTGCAGCATAGATTGCCCTGAAGGTGCACATTAATACTGAACTGAGAGAACTGTTGGAGACAATGGGCTTTTTTAGCTAGTGGAGAAATATATCTAACAAGAATCAATGGCTGGAGCTTATAGGTAAACATATTTGTCTCATTAGTTTGAATTGTTTAACTACAGGGGTGATGAACTATCAGAATCGTCAAGGAAAGTTTAGGTATTTTCCCAGTTACTGATATCATCAAATCAAGGCTGATCGCTGTGCTGAGCCACATTATAACTTATTTGGCTTACCACAGAGCTTAAGTGAAACTGAACTGCTGGTGTTATATTTAGTTCATTTTAAGTTATCTAATGATCCCTGTTGGCCTTCAAATGTATGAACTGATGAAGTGAATCTGACGTTAAAAGTTGGAGTTTGCAAACAGCAAAACTGAGGGAACATAGGACCTTCAGTGGCTGAAAAGCAGAGAAAAGAGTGACTTGTTGCAAAATGAAACAGGTTTCATGCAAAATTTTGGATGGTCCTGAAAGGAAATGGGAAAAGAAAAAATGGATTTCCTTAACAGCAAAAAAGGTCATAGTAGCAAGAGGCTTTTTCAACTTTCTTTTAAAGGCTCCTGTGTGACAATGGTCTTCCTCCTACTATTTGCCTTTCTAGATGGACAGGTGCATTCTTTCAAGTTTTTTCAAGGAAAACCAGTTTGTTATTTTTCTTTTTCTTAAGATTGAACAAAGAGTATTAAGAGCTATGAAGAAGGGGCCTAGATTTCCAGTTTACTTGCTCTATTTATAATATCCCAAGTGACAAAATATGTAGACTTGACAGCTCATTCACAGCTGCTCTGAACTTCTAACACTAGTGGAACCAGTCCTGGTAACTTGAATTCCAAAGCACGTTTACTTTCACATGATACTAATAAGAAATGGTCTTCTGTTTTCATACAGTTCTAGACAAAAAATAAAATAAAATAAAATAAAATAAAATAAAATAAAAAAACACAGCAATAGGCAGATTTAAATGTTATTATGGTAGGACCACCATGATCATGTCAGTCTGATTTGTTTTTTTCATTATGGTGGTCTCGATGTTATACACACAGAGCATCCAGCACTTAAATTCCCAACAACTTTTAAATCCTCAGTGAAAACAACTGTACTTTAAAACACGTTAAGAATAGCAAATAGAAAAAACATTACAGCACACTGTGATCAGGTATACAAAAGTAAAACAGAAGATGAGAAGACCACAACAAAAGATGTTGTTAGTAATGTAGAATGTTTGCCTGCTTTGTGTTTTCAGTCTCTGACCTTTTCATTCTCTAAATATCAAGGAAGTGATGATGTTATTAAAATTATACCTAAGGCTTTGACTGTGAATTTGCACTTAATACTGCATTAATCTTTTCTCATTTTTTTTTTTCTAATGGGAGTTATACATGCACAGAGAGAGAGAGAAACAAAATGAAAAGTAGGATTATTTTTCCTTTAAAATGGATATTCCCTAAGTTTTCTATTTACAAAGAGTAATACGTGTTATTTTTTTAAGTTTCTATCATTAAAAGAAAAATCTCTCACACACACAAAAGAAAAAAAGAAAAAAAGAAGAAGGAAAAAAAAAAAAAAAAAAAAAAAGCTAAAATTCAGATATCTGGATTAAAAACCCCTGACATCATTGTCTACTATTGTCTACTATATTCTGTGCTTACCCTCCAATCTTAACAAACATCATTCACACACTTACTAGAGCTCAGAACATTCCTGACAACTTCACATGAGTTTAAATTTGGCTTCCTCTTCTACAGCATTTCATCTTCAATCTTTACCTTTCTGGTTCTAAGTTCAGCACTGATATTGACTTCCTTCTGAGTACATCAAGAAGCTGCTGTCACAGATCCCTTAAGACTGCCCTTTCACTCTTCAGGTCAACTTCAAAACAGTTTTAAAGTAAAACATATATTTCATTTCTCCTAGTCCTCAGAAAAAAAAAAAATTCAGGCAACAGTGACCTTGCACTGAATGTAACCTTGATTGAAAGTTCACATGGAAACGCTCAGAGAAGGATTTCATTTGTTATTGTAGTTAACAGCTGGCCCTATTATTTTCATTACTGAGATCTATTAAGTCATTTTTAAGAATGTCTCAAAAGGGGAGCTATTTCAGAAGCTACAGACCTGGGGTTTTTGGGAAATAAAAACAACTTCAGTGAGAGCACTGAGAAAAAGACAGCAGTCGGAAAACCTTCAGATAGTTCCTGCCAGAGTTTAGTCAGATATGTTGTAGAAATTAATCATATTATTCTATAGAGGAATTGAACCTAGTAAATAAAGATTTGATACGCATGCAAATGTCCTGCAGGATTTGCTACTGCAGAGTCAGAAAAATGCCTGTATTGAACTACATCTCCAATTAAACTCTGAATATAACTAAAGGACAAATTTAACGCTTAAAAATAACCCTTATCTTAAGAAAGCTACCAACAAATCAACAAAGCAGATTATCACTAAGGGGAAGGTAGCACTTCTTCTTTCTTTAACACAGAGCATGAGTGTATACTCAGGTCTTTTAAATTTGCATCTTCTGCAGCAGTGGCAGCAATGACTCACTTTAAGCCACTTACCGCAGGAGATTCTGCAAGCATGTTTTTTTCTAGACATCCTCCAATGTATACCCCAATCTCAGGACCTAAGAGCATAAGAAAAATGAGGAAGGAAAAGTTTCTTGTTACCCAGTTTGCTGAATGCCAGATGGATACAGGACAGAGGAGAGACTCTGCTCTTGTCTCAGTCCAACCCAAGAACATTCTGAAAATTACCCAACAACAGCAATAAATAAATAAATAAATAAATAAAAAGTTGTAGTGCTACTCTATGTGCAAATTCATTGTTGCTCCGTAACCCCATGCAGATTCTTTATGTTCTAATATAATACAACTTCAATTTCATGAAGCTCCTGCTGAAGACAATTAGATATTTGCATGTACCACTAATTGCTTTCTGCTCATTCAGCTGATATTTCTTACTCCCTTTGACCTATGTTTCAATGAGAAGTTGGAGATATTCTTAAAATCAGACTGTGACTTATTCTCCTGTGGTGATATTTCTCTTACAGCACAGGTGTTGCCATATGGCTCAAAAGTGTCCAAAGACTGAAGCTAAAATCCACATATCACATCTCATAGGATGCTTTGCTAAGCAGCTGAGATAATGATGTGAACCAGCTTTTCTTCAAAACTAAAACCAACACTTTCGTTTCTCCACATGGCATGAAATTAGCTCCCAGTGAGCACCGGAGCTAGTCATACCCTGTTGTGGACTAATGAGGAAGTACCCATATTTTTGTTCTTTCCAGTCTTTGCTGAACAAAACTATCAAGTTATGTTGAAGCAGAGGTTTCTCCCTATGCCAGAAGGACCGGAGTCACCCTCCAGTCCGTACTTGAGAGGTGCACCAGACCCTTTGGTGGCTCCTCACTTTGAAGAATGCTCCCTCATACGCATAGAGAAGGCAGACCAAGGATACATGTTGAATGTTTCCTATTCAGCAGCTTTGTTTTGTGCAAGTCAACCCAGTAGCACCAGTGGTCTCTGAAAAGTGGGTGGCAGATGGGAAGGAATAGGTCTCCTCTAATCCCCCCCATCTTGTTGGCTATTCCCTCTGAGTGAAGTCCCTTCAGAAAAACCATTAGGGCTTTTCTTCAGGTCAGCACCTCAGTCATTTCAATACCAAGTATGAAGGGTGGGTCTACAGTGCACCATCATAGTTTAAGCTTGAATCAAACTGTGTGTTTCCACATAGTTTCTTGTGTGATAACATTCTGGGACACACATGCTTGGCAGGGTTCTCTACATATTTCAGCAAATGTATGCACCCACTGAGATCAAGATAAAAAGGGCATGTGGTAGGAAACTTCCCAAGAAGAACAAATAGAACAAATGTTTCACTACAGATTCAACTATCTCTCTCATAAAATCAAAATGATTACATGCTGCTTGAAATGTGGGTCAGAATTGTACATCAGCGTATTATGAAACACAGCATGACACCAAAGAGCAGAGCAGAATAGAAGAGAATATCTTGAGTTGGAAGGGACTCAAAGGACCATCAAGTCCAACTCTTGTCTCCACATAGAATTACCTGAAAACGAAACCAGATGTTTAAGAACTTTTTAAAAAAGAACTCCATTAGGCTTGGTAACGCAAGCATTACACTGGGAATCTTATAGTACTGATATCTGATTAGTTGTCTAAAGTATGGTTTTAAGCTGTTTTCAACAATCAGTCATTCCATCTGTTTCTTCATGGAACTTGCAGTTAACAATATAATTCTTGTACTTTACCTGTGTTATTTTGAAATTTCTCTCTCTCTCTCTCCTTTTTTTTTTTTTTTTTCTTTTTTTCTTTTTTTTTCTTTTTTTCAGATTACACAAATATAATTTTGAGATTAAAAGATTATATTATGTACTGTAAGTATTGAATACAAATTCAGTGGTTGCCTTCTGTTCTTGAAGATACTATTCTCATTCTTCTTATGGGCTGCTAGTCTCACCCTTGCTGAGCCCCAGCCCTTTTATGTGTCATTATCAGTGTTTTACTATTTTAATAACACAGTAGCCTGCACTCGGTGTTGGGGATAGTTTCAAGATAATTGTGGATCATTTTATTATTATTATTACTTTTTTTTTTTTTTTTTCTTTTTTTTTTTCCACAAAACTGTGATTCCTTAGCCTTCTGGAAACACTCTGTACAATTACTTAATGCATTGTAATAAATAGAATGGATTAAATTCACATACCTAAAAATAAATCTGGAAGGTCATCAGTAGTAATACTATAAGCACCTAAGAGTGGAAGCAGCACAGCTTTTGTGAAAGGAAGAATACATTCATTCCTGCTGGATACAATTTTTTCACTAGCAGATTCAGGAGCTACTTGAACAGCCAGATGCAATGCAGAAATGTAGAAACTGTAGATATATAAAAGTAACAAAATGGACTTTAATGAAGGCAAATAGTGATGATGTACTCCCACCTAAATACCTGGAGTTTTCCAATTTAGAAGCACATGATTACTGACACCAAACAAATTTCTGTGAAAACTCATCTCTTTGAAAGTGCTGTTCTCCACTTAAAATGACAGTCATTTTATCTGCATTCAGAGAAAGAATAACCAGGAAGACAGGACAAATATTGGTAAAAGAACGTGGCCAGATAAAGGGCAACATGAAAGCTTCAAAACATGCTCTAACAACTATTACTCCAAAAGACCATGAGTCTAGTTTCCTGCTTTTGAGTTTGGTTGGTAGCAAATGGAGAATTAAAAAGCAGACAAGTATACAGCTGCCCTCCTCATGTTAAATGCTTCCAGTAGCTTAGGGACTTCATACAAGGTCGTCTATTCAGGCTTACCTTTTAATGTTAATCAATGACTGTATTATCTATTTATCTGATATGATATCATATCATGTTATCATATATGTTATCATATATGATGTTTATCTGGCAAATAATAAATAAGAATCCCTTCGCATTTTGGTCATCTGCAGCATCTTGTGAGACTGCAATTACTTGGGTATCTAAATGATCTAAATGCTTCCTTTAAAAAAAAAAAAAAAACAAAAAAAAAAAACAAAAACAAAAAAAAAACAAAAACAAAACACCCCAACATTTATAAGCCCTCTTCCAGAATGCTGTTAGGCACCTCTTCATTCTTATAGAGGGAGAAAAGCATTAGTTTTCTGTCCTCTATGGCACTCACGGAAGAAAGGTCTTAGTCATATTCTCTAAATTGAACCTTTAAACACAGAAGCCAAGGCAAAATTACACAGTCTGGAAAGATAAACTGAAATGCCAATACAAGATATCTGGACTGGTCTGGACTTTTTTTTCTCCGCATTTTCAGCATCAAAGCTATTGTTTATCAGTGCTTGGAGTAGCAATAGTGCAGTTTCTCTGAGTCCAGTATTCAGCTAGACAAAACTAGATCCATAAATGGTGGTTTTGAAGAGATATTGGGAGAGATAAATTCAGAAGCAAATGGAATAATAGAATAATGGAATTATTAAGATTGAAAAAGACCACTAAGATCATATAGTCCAATCATCAAACCCTCACCCACCGCACCAAATAATCACCTCCATAAAATACCACATCCAAATATTTCTTTAAATTTTACACCTCCAGGGATGGTGACTCCAGCACATCCCTGAGCAGCCTGTTCCAATGCCTGAGCTCTCTTTCTGAAGATTTTCCGAATATCCAAACTGCACCCCCCTGTCACAACGTAATCCCACTCCCTCTCATCCTATTGCTGTTACCTGGGAGAAGGAGCCTACTCCCACCTCGCTACAACCTCCCTTCAGGTAGTTGTAGAGAGTGATAAGGTCTCTCTCCTGAGCCTCTTCTTCTCCAGTCTAAACAATCACAGTTACCTCAGCTGCTCCTCTTAAAAATGTGTGCTCTTTACCACCTTCACCAGCTTCATTGCCCTTTTCTGGCAATGCCTCAACACCTCAGTGTCTTTCTGTATACTGAACACAGTATTTGAGGTACAACCTCACCAGGGCCAAGTATACAGGGTCGATTACTTCTCTGCCCCTGCGGGCAACCCCCTTTCTGATACAAGCCAGTATGCCATTGGCCTTCTTGGCCACCTGGGCATATCACTGGCTCATGTTCAGCCAGCTATCAAATACAGCTATCAAAACACCCTGATCCTTTTCCGCTGTGCAGCTTTCCAGCTACCCTGCCCCAAGTCTTTACTGCTACATGTAGTTACAGTGATGAAAGTGCAGGCATTAAGTACCTCAATCTTTTCCTCATCTTTGGTGGCAATGTTCCCCACTGTATCCTATAAAGGATGGAGATTCACTTTGACCCTCCTTTTGTTGCTAATGTATTTGTAAAAATATTTTCTCTTATCTTTTGTAACAGTGATCTGATTAAGTTCTTGCTAGGCTTTCACCTTTCTGATTTTCTCTCTGCATATCCTAGCAGCATTCTAATACCCTTCCTGAGATGTCTGCCACTTTTCCCAAAGGTGTTAAACTTTCTTCTTCCCCCTGAGTCTCTGCAAAATTTCACTGTTCAGCCAGGCCATTCTTCTTCCCCACCAGCTTGTCTTACAGCAAATGGGGACAACCTTCTCTTGTGTCTTATAAACTTTTCTTCTTGAGAAATGTTCAGCCTTCTTAGACCCCTTTGCCCTGCAGGACTGTCTCACAAGGAATTTTCCCAGCCATTGCCATAGACAATCAAAAGTGTGCCCTCTGGAAATCCAGGGTAGTGTTTTCACTGATTCTCTTCCTCACTTGAACAAGAATCAAGAACTCTGATATGTCGTGGTCGTCATGTCTGAGACAGTTTCCACCCACCACATCTCCCATCGATCCTTCTCTGCTTGTGAACGGCAGATCTAGTGGGGTACCTCTCCTGCTAGGCTCTCTTACCAGCTGTGCCAGATGTACCCATGAAAAGAGGCTTAAATAATCCACATGAGATATACGAACACTGTCTGTGTTAACCATAAAACTGCAGCTTATCAACCATAATAAGCCCACAGGAACACTGTGAACTAACAAGTGCTATTACCATTGTCAGTGCAAGAATGCTTCATGAGAACAACAAGGTGGAAATAGGATGATATATCATTTTTTGGGGGGAAAAAATTAAGGATGTTCAGTTTCATTTCTCCTCCTCTGCTAGATGATTTAAATCCTTTCAGAACTAATGACTGAATAACGCTTTCTCCTAGGGTAGTGACAGAAAAAAAACATCCTGTGAGTTGTCTGAGAAAAAGGAAGAATTAATCTATGATCAGAAGAGATGTAATTAGCAAATATTTCAGATATTTTGAAAAAGTAATATCAGTGGAAATACATAGGGAAAAAAACAACAGTATTTGGGGAAGTCATAAAAAAAATAAAAAAGCAGCAAGAAATTCATGTTCTACAGGTAAGAAAAAACTGAACATATTTCAAAATATCTCCATAGACAGATGAAGGAAAAGTAGGTGGTGGGAACAGGATAGGAAATGAAAATTACAAATCTTAGTAATAGACTAAGTTGAGAGAGAGATGAAAGTTAAGGTACAATACGTACAGCTTTATGCTTACGGGAAAAGCATGCAAGTGTGATATATGGAGTGTTATGTTGTCCTTCCAGAAATTGCTAGGCAGCCTGTTGCTATGAGGGACTGGATAACAGAACATAGCTAGGCCTATGTGAGGAGGGTTGAGCAACAATTGGGAAACCAGTAACTTTGGGAGAGTTGTGGGTCACAGTCCTTGTGATGTTGACACTCTGCAACCTTGGAGATTAAGGCCAGGGTGTTTTCAAGCAGAACCTTCTCAAGGGGATGCCTTAAAAGGAAATAAATTGAAAACTCAACCCCAGATAGGCTATAACCCAGTTTGGGGAGCTGGGAGAGGGAAGTGTTGTCAATGATGTGGATATAAGTATTTGGTGTTTGTTTGTTATGGCTTGCCTACCCATTAGAACACCAACCTTTGCAAGAATGTCTGAACAAAGAGTGCTTCATTGAGACTCCAGCCTCAGCCTGAATAATTATTGGACATTAGCGTTTCTCACCTAAGTAATTCATCACCTACCTCCCAAACATGGCAAGGGTTAGATGTTTACCAGGAATTGACAAGAAATCCTATAACAAACAGATGCGGAACAGCTTTTTAATTTTCTTTCCTCTGCTTCATAAATTTCATGGCTACTTTATTCTCTTAATATGAATTTATAGTCCTGAGCCATTCTCAGTGATTTAACTGAAAGATCAAATATCACACCCCTAATAAAAAAATGATAATAATCTTAGCTCAGCCTAATGGGAGTATGGATGTTCTCCCAGTCCACATAAATGCTTCATTATTTTTGCTATCTAGTAAAATCTTGACACTGGTGATATTTTCTGACAGATGGTTTCATGGATCAAAAAATCCTGAAAGGAAACACTGTTTTGAAAAACATATAATTTAACTAGAAGCTGTATTTACTGAATGGTAGCTGTCAAACATATACTTTGCCTCATCAGTCAGTATGATTAGTTGTCCAAAGCTCTGATGCTTTAGTACTTCTTTAATACAATATTACTTAGCAAAAATACATAAAATAATTTTTAAAAAATTGATGGTTTGGAAAATAAATGTTAGCTACTGTTCTAAACCTTTGAGACCACACATCTTCTGAATTTTGGATGTTCATTTTCTGAAGCATTCTGTCAAAAGCTATTTTGACAAGGATTTACTGCTTTCAAAATATTCACAGTTTATTTTCACATACAAACCAATAACAGACAGAAGAAAGGAGGGAAAAAACTTTACACAGTCTACACTACATTTCCTTTTAGAATAGAAACACAATGTATGTTGGATGGTGTCAGCTTGGAAGATCTTACAGCAAATACCTGCTTTCAGATCTATCAGCAACCACTTAGTTGCCAATTACACTGAGTGGATGAGTAGTAGAAGGATTTTTTGTTTATTTCTGTTTCAAACATGGCTAGCCTGAGAACAGTGAAGTACAACTCAAACTCTTTGAGGACTTCAGCCTTAAAATATTTAAGATTGAACTCACATTTGATAGCTCAAAAAGCAAATTTATCTGCTTAATATATAACAAGTATATTATATATTTTAGCACTCATGTTCTTTTAAGTTACTGTAACGACGCACTGAAAAATTACTTGTTATTTTACTGCCTGCTTGGGTTTTGTTCTCCTTTCTGCACAATCATTCAGTGCAGGTAGGTATGCATGTTATATTTCTTCAGATTGATAGTACTTCAAAAGTAGTGATATCTCAGACTGCCACATAATGTAACTCATAACCTCTTTTTTTTTTTTTTTTTTTTTTTTTTTTTTTCCCTAAACTATGAAAGTCTTCTAGATTGGGTTTTCAGGATTTGCAATGGATGACATTTGGTTAATTTGTTCATCATTTACTATGTCCTGTATTCTGTCTTCTGAAAGGCTGCAGCTGGACAGCAGGCAGGAAGCCTCATGAAGGAGGCTGTACTTTGAAACAAGTTAGTCTTCTTGGACAAGATGCAAGAGTTTGCCTATTCTGAAAAAGAGAATGCCAAGAGCAAATGTCTTCCCAGGGATGGAGGCAGGCAGCCAGGAAAGAGATGCCAAGAAAACAGAGAGCCAGAAGCCGCTGGCCAGGAGAAAACCCACTGCCCACAGAAAGAGTCATACTAATGATGCACAGGCAATTGTGCAGTTTATGGCCCATGGGAAGCCCTTGGGAGATTTTTAAAGTGACCTTAAAGAGGAATAACACAACTGACCATAAACTGACGTATAAACCTTTGCCTTACTCACTGCCCAGAACTCTCTGTTTTAATTAGTTCTCCATTGGCATAATTCATGTTTATATAGAAAGACGTTTCTGCGATTGAAAGACACGTTTCTGTGAGGGCTGCTCCAAAAGTAATGCATCCAATTTTATTATGTTGGACCACAACTTCCAAAGTGGATGCTGATGGTATGAAAGTAGAGCCTGAATCTTTCTGCCAGTATGCTGTTGTATTTTGAATCTGTGCAACAGATGACAGCAGAAAGACAGTCTGACAGAATGATGTCTGACATGGAAATGTATATTAAGCAAAGGGGTGAACTGAATTCTTCTGGGCAGAAAAAAAAAATAAATAAAAAATGGCAAAATGGCATCCGGTGACATTCATCAATGCTTGCTGAATGCTTATGGAGACCAAACAGTGGATATGAGCACAGTGAAGCAGTGGGTGGAGAAACACTGAAACAGTGGGTCACCTCTGCTGGTGCAGGTTTTTACTAGTGTGGCATGAAGGCTCTTGGTCATTGCTGGAGAAATTATATGGCTAATGGTGGTGACAATGTTGAAAAAGTGTGAGAATTTACATCAAATGGTGATATTGTATTCTTTGTATCTGCTGCTGTTTCCATGGAAATAAATAGGAAGCATTACTTTTGGTCCAACCTATTTAATTTTGTAGGATCTCTTTAAGGTAGAAACACAGTAAGGTTAACTTGGCCAACATAAAATCTGTACCTTCTTTGACTATTTTTAGATAACAATCCAGCCACTTATTAGTTTAGGCAGTTTTAGTAGTAACAAAGTGTCAACCAGACACGCATAACTTGCCTAGTTGCCAATAGTCTGAGAGTAAACTGATAGAATAAGGAAAGAATCCCCCAAAGGGAAAATAAATATGCACGAGTATTGTTCCTATGAGCACAGTAGCAGTGAATTATCAATTATATGGCTTAGCCAACACCCTTTCAAGACAGAATGCAGCTGGGGAAGAAAGCTTTTCCAAGACAATACACACCAGCTTGGAACAATCTTCCAGTTATCCTGTGAACTGAACAGAAATTAGGACTGGCAGGGATATTTTCAACCTTTTGTTGAAAATGCTTGTTCCTTCTGAGTTGGAAGACCACATTCTTGTACTACAGGTCCTTAGTGAGATCTATGGTAGAGTAGGGTAAATGACATGCACTTAATAAGTGGACACATATTTTTCTTCTCAGCACCACCCTTAGATGTCAGTCTGGCATGCGTGTGTTGGGAGGAGAGGATAAAGGCTCAGAACACACAGAGAGCTGTAGTAATTCAAACAGATGACTGATGATATATGCCCAGCCCTGAAACTTAGTGGACTTCCTATCTGCAATAGCTAACCCATCATTATTGCCATGGGAAATGCACAGGACACAGAATGTTGGGCCACAGAACACACTAGGAGTTGATGAAGATAGAATTGCTGACAGAAAGAGAGAAAATGGATGACAGTATGGACATGACACATTAGCCCCATCTAGGAAAGGCCTACTGTGGAAGCACATATTTGTGCTAAAAGCTTCACTGAATCACACTTCTGATTCCACATTTTTCAAATACTGTGTATTAACAAAAATTACTTAATAAGATGCATTATATGTAGGTAGTAGGATAGAATACCTTAGCAGAATGGAAAAAAAAAAAAAAAAAAAAGCTGTTTTAATGCTTAATCATAAAGTCAATCAAGGCCCCCATCCTGCCTTCCTAAACAGAGGATTCTGACAACTCCCTTGAAAAAAATAAGGCTGTGTAATTTGTTTCTGAAACAGATTAAGAATTATTGCCTCTCCCCATATTCTAACTTGTAGAGACAAATAAAATACCATTTTAATGCATTAAAAATCAAAGAGGTGCAAATACTCCTGTGATTTCATTATGTGCAGGGGAAATACCAGATTTAGCATGGAGAAAGATGGAAGCTCAACAGAAGCTCAAATTCTTTTTCTCCAAACTTTAAAGGATTTTTTTTTTTTTTCTTATGTAATGTCTTTAGCTTTTGAAGCTGGGCTGCCTGCTAGAAAGCACAGATAGTAAGTACCACTGTGAAAACTGATGACGCTGTAGGGTGGTGTCATGATTATAATGAACTCTGTTCGGAAATACAAATCTGCTACCACAGTCAGATTCTGATGCAAACATTTTATACTAACATGGAAAGAGCTTGGAATAAGGTTGGAGAGATGACAACATAGTCAGAAAAAGAAAACACTTCCTCGGAAACGCCCAGCATAGAAAGGAAACATAGAAGTTCTTCCCTTTAAGGATCACAAGATCTTGTACTAATCAAGTAGAGTTCCTTGAAGAGAGCAGAACTGTCTTAGAGAAAAACTATAGATCCCAGTATAAACAGGACAGTGAGTCACACTGTGCGGTACTTGTCACTCTTCTCAGCCTTGAGATATCACAGTTTCTGTGATTCTACCTTTTTACTCTCAGATCACAAATCACTGCAATGAGGATCCTTCGCAACGTATATTTCTGAGGTTTTCTTCATCCAAAATGGAAAACTGGAAAAAAAAGAAAAAGAAAAAAAAAAAAAAAAAAAAACATCCTTTGGATTCAGGTTGGAGAGGCTCCCTCCTCCAATTTCAGTGTTTTAAGAAATCTGACAAAAGGTTTGAAATTAGTCTTCAAGTTGAGTCAACTGACCACTGTAAGCTGCGATCTACAGAGTGCAAGGATTAACAAGAAAATATTAATGTCTGCTACGTGATGTGGGTAGGGGATACAGTTTCACTCAACCTGTGCTGCATGAAGACTTAACCTTTTATCTCTGTTGTAGTGGAATTAGCTCTCAATGGATGAAAGATTAACTGAGGCATTTTATTAATTCGAAACTCATTCTTTTATGCAGCTTCTTCCTAGCGAAGGGCGGGGGAGGGGGAAGTTCAGTACGGAAAAGTAAGGAAAAGTGCTAAAGAATGGAAACTGGAGTCAATAAAAAATCAAGTTTTCATGACTTTGGATAGTAGACATGCTCCCTGAAGCTGAAAGGAAAGATCAAGAAAGTATTTTTGATGATTTTTACTGTTCTTTGGCCTCACTCTGAGATATCATCTCTGCTTATTTTGAAATGTAGGATCAAGCTTGCCAAGGACAACAGAAGTGCAGAGATTCACAGTCATAGAGTTGGCAGCATCTGTACCTAGAAACAAGTATTTTAATGAACACTTCAACACCATTCCACTACTCAAAGCTCTATTATAGACACAGCTAACTCTATGTCACAGATGTGACAATAAAATTAATCCAAACAGAAATAGAATCAAATATCAGCTCTGTAAACAGTAAAACAAATAGAATATTTTTAGTTTGTTTTCTGAACCACAAAATAGAATTGAGAGTCAGCTGATAAAAAGCAGTAATTATTTTGACTCAAGGAAACCAAGGAATCCTCAGGAAATGCACAGTGTGAAAAGGCGATTTGCCCACATACATTCTGCCATGGTCTAAGATTTTTTGGTTGACTTGGCTGAAGAAACTAATATAATTAGAACACTGAATAAAGTTAGGTAATGTCAGGAATAATATCTCACTCTTCCAGCAGATAAAGAAATGGATTGTGCTGTAAAGGTAAAGCAGAAAGCAAAAGAGAACACTGACAAATATGTCTGTTGTGCAAACCCAAATTATTTAAACTCCAGGAAGCATATCCTGTGATTTCAGCTATCTTAGATTTAGAAAGAATGTATAAATAAAATAGAGAATCTTACCTGCTGCAGGCTCCTGGAATATCAGAATGCACAAACACTGTCACTTCAGCACAGAAGGACATAACCATTGTGCTAAGGCACAAAACCTTCAATTCCTTTCAAACGTATTTAGCTGTTATCCGTACTGAAGCACTAACCTTTCTCACCTTTGTGCTTCCTTGCAAAGCATGGCAGGAGGCCAGTGAAAGGATGTCTTTAATGATACCAGAGTCTATTTCAAAACTCAAAGACTTTAGAGATTACAGCAGTCACAACTAGTTCTACACACATGTCCCTAAGGAGCATGGAAAGCGGGGACAATAAAGGAGGAATATAACAAAAATAGTGCACAAGAAATGCCACAATTCAAATACGGGGGTTTGAAGAGAGAAAAATGTTCCCCCAGAGTAACAGATGACCTGCTTAACCTCAGCATAGTATTCAGAATGCTGTATACAGGCATAGCATGTTTCATAAACCCCAGAAATAACCACAATGAATCACACTGAGCTTTATATCTGTGCCTGTACTCAGGCTATCCATCAGCTCTGTTTTACATCCATGTCATCTGCCAAACACAACATCCTGGAAATAATAATGCTTGCTTCACCTCATGCTATGCAGTCCCTTTACTTACAGTGCTGAATGGTGACCAGCTAATGGGAACTGCCATGGTAGGTCCAGGTCACATTCAGGCTTTCCTCTCTCACTACTGTTTCTGAGTACAGTTAGCATCATTCTATAAAACATCTGCTATAATGGACTCTGAGGTGGACTACCATAATAGTTCAAGTTACCTCCGGGGACACCTTTCTCATCCATCACTAGCAGAGTTGGCTATGCTCCAAAGAAAGCTGGATGTCACATTTTGCAGCTGGAGTTTGCAGGGAAGTGTTCAGATCTTCAGTGAACTGCTCTCCCTGAATCAGAAATGCCCCTTCTCAGACAAGGCAAGAGAAACAATACCTGTCAACGCCACTCTCTGAGATATTTAAGCTTAGTAATATGCCCTGTAATATCTGAGTGACGTCCTTGATTTTTTTCCTGTGACTATTACAAAGTGCTATTCATCAATAAAGGTTAATAGCTGAAGCTTGAAATCACTTATAAAAAAAAAAATAATAAAAACAAACACATAAATCAAAAGCATACAAACAATCCACTTCATGTTTCTAAGAAATGCAGTCTCTGGTTTCAGTTCCCACTTTCTGAAAGAGGTTAATGATGGTCAGGCTTATTCAGAAAGCAAGCCAAAATTTTCTACAGAAAATATGAGTGAATCAACATTATTCTTATAGTCACATTTCTCTGGAATGGACTCGTTATACACCTGGTGCACTTAGAATGCTAAGCCTCACTGCTGGCATTTCCTGGGAAGGCTCAATGTCACAGCACAGTCTTTGCCTGCTTAATAGTACATGCAGCACTAGGCTGCACAATATTCAAAAGTCAAGCACTTGACACAAAGAGCTGCTCTTGGAATGTAATACTAATTCCTGAGATAGTCAAGAGACACAGCTGTTATTTCCTCCCCTATCTTGTCAGCGTGGTCTAAATGGACAAAAGTGTGGGGGGAAGAAGAGTCGTGAAAGAATGGTACCAGGGAGCCTGTGGATTCCACTGGGAGGGCTGTGATGCTTAATTGCACTCACTGATAATTTCCAGAGGTAGAAAGCTTTGAAAATACACTGAGGATGAACACACATGCACACACATGCACAGAGGAAAATTAATGGATATTTCCTATGGAGTTATTGACTAGAATCTTTGCTTCTGAAGATGCTATGCTGAAAAGTGGAGTTACCGTGAAGGAACCGTGTTAATGGTTCACACTGATCGCCCAGAAAGGATGTTTGCACTGTTCTCAGATGCTTGTCCTTGCCATAAACACTGGCCAACTCCTCTGTGACCTCTACCTGAACTGCTTCTCCCAGACAAAGCACAGGCATCTTATTAACTGAGGATCTCCATAAGGATGCCAGGATGCCAAAGATTGGTGCTGAGCCAGCACCAATCTACATTTAGTCTACAGAGACATCATCTCCAGCCCATGTGTTTATAGCCTGTCTTGCCTCATTCCTGAATCTGTGGAGTGGAGTCATCCTGCAGCTGTCTCTTGAACCTCCTGTCTGGTCTCAATACCAGCAGCCTCTCTTGAGGCTATCTGTGTGCTCTCTTCTTTCCTTTACTGTCCAACCTGCCTTCTACATCAGCCTCTCTTCCCCGTTATGACACAACAGCAGCCCACTGACCCTGTCTCCAAAATCTATTACTCTATTTGAGCATAAGTAGGAAGAAAATAACAGAATGAATGGAAACTCCCCATTCCCGCTTTCCTTTGATGACCACCATCCCACAAAAATTACCTTTGCAGTACCTGCCCATAGCCTTATTTCTTTTCAAGACTGATTAAATACAGAGCCAGAGAACAAGAAAAAATAGTTTACTAGTCAATCACCAAGCACTGTTCTTCATCCCATTTGTTTATTTCTCTTATTTTAAACAAAAATCCTCAAGGATTTGGACTTTAAACAAATTCATAACTTAAATGGAAAAGTTTGCATGCTGCAGGCTGCTGGATTATCTGAATGCAAATTCTGTGTGTAAACTCCTCAGAAGTGGAGTAAACTTTCTCTCAAACTGAATTTTTACTTAGGGCTGTAACTTGGCTACCACAATAATTCCATTTATGTGACTTCCTTTGGTGGATGACTTCCCAGCTCCACCAAGTTACCCATCTCCCTATCTTCAAACAAGAAGAGTTGCATTCTTCAATTATATATGTATCAGATTGTAGTTGGTGATTTCACAAAAATGAGTAAAATGCATATCTGAAAATTTGAAGATGCCAAAATCTAAGAGCCAAAAATTAAAAAGAGTGTGCTATTGATACTTCTACAGTTAGAGAACTGAGACAAGATAGATAGAGAAGATGATTAAGGAATAAAATTGGCATTAGTTCTCACCCATTTGTCCTGGCCTCAGCTGACACTCACTAATTGCACACAGATGCTTTTGTTGCTTCTGAATGACAGAAGTACACTAAGAGCCAAGCCAGTCAGTCAGGAAGAGCCATCACTCTTAATGGGGTGGAAGCGGGAGGTGGGGTGGAGCCAGGTGGGGTTCCTGAATAAGGCCAGGGGTGATTCTATGCTACTGATGCCATGCAGAAGGCCATAAGGCTGCAGGCAGTTGAATGAGTAGGAGGTGGGATGCTGTTTCGGGATTGTCTGGGTGTCAACCAATAGGTGGTGAGGTGTTTCCTTACTTTTCCTTGCTTGTGGGGCATCAGTCAGCAGGTGGTGAGTAATTGCATTGCAGATATAGACAATGTTATCTTCACCTCTTTTTTTTGTTGTTTGTTTTTCTTTTCTGTCTTAGTAAATAACTTTTCTCTCAACCTGCAAGTTCTACTTTATTTCCAATTCTCTCCCTCATCCCACTTCAAGGAAGTGAACGAACTGATGTGTGGTGCTGAGTTTATGCTGGGTTAAACCACAACAGCACTTTACTGTCAGCCCTGCATCTAAATGTCACGTACTCAAACATCAAGGTTCAGAAAAAAAACAAAACCTTAAGTCTGCCTTAAGTCTGCAGCTCTCAGGATTGTTCAAATAAATAACACTGATTTTGGATCAAACTGCAACTTGTAAAAGCACTATCCCAAGTTCTCAAAATGCACTTTCCAGCTTCAGTTAACCAGGTCCCTTGTGACTCTCAGTAGAAACCAGTATCAAGTTCATTTTTTTTGTCAATACTGAAGATCAGTAGGTCAATTTGTTTAAGACCTTAAATATTGACTTACAACTGAGCAAATGCTGCAACCATCAGTAAATCTATGGCAATCCTTATATCAGAATAAAGATTTTTACTACAGATTTTCATACAGGTTTTAACAGGCAAACGTATTGTACTTGGGTTGGAGGGGACCTCAAGGATCATGAAGCTCCAACCCACTGCCCTAGGCAGGGCTACCAACCTCCACATTTAATACTAGACCAGACTGCACAGGGTCCCATCTAACCTGGCCTTGAGCACCTCCATGGATGGGGCATCCACAACCAATATCTTAGCTATTTCTTCTCAAAGTGAAAATATATTTCTGCTAACCAACGTAACTGGTCATGTCATGGTCAGGTTGTGGGACTAACATAAATCACTAGGAATCAGGGAATTTTTACTTCATTTGTGATTAATGTAATTGGATAACAATTATCTTAAAAGAAGCATGACAAATATCAGTTCCCACATATATATATATATGTATATTTCTGAAATCCTTAAAACATTTCCAGTCTTTTTTCCAGTTCTTTCCACTTCCACACAATCTTCTTTACATGTGGAAAAAAAAAAAAAAAAAAAAGTTGTTTGTTTTACTCAAAATCCCACAGGGGCTGTTAGAAGCCATGAGTCCACCAGAGGAAACTATGTCTGACTGTAACGTGATTTACAGTACAGCCAATGTTGCCTCATCCTGTATTCCTGCTGCTTCAGAGTTCTTCAAAGATGGCAATGAAATGAATGGTGCTTTCCAGGAACTGCATCATTAACTGGTGTTCCCGCAGCTGTTGAAAGACAGTGAGCCTCAAAATTCACTTTTACAAAAGTAAAAAACTGCTGCTAACCTGGTGCTGACATACCAGTGCTGTACTGCAAAAACTGTCATTCTGCTGAAGAGGAGACACTTCTCTAAACTGTCTGAAAAGTTGTGCCATTTTTTTTATTTTTTTTTTTTCAGATGGAAAAAGCAAGTGCTAACTAGAATTAATTTAGCCCGTACACAATATCAGAATGTATAAAATGTCTATTGCTTCAGGATTTATATTATCATTATATACATGTCTATGTATATTATGTAGATGTAGTGTATGTATGCATAAATATATAAATCTTATATAGATATATACTTTATAGATATATGTATAAACATATACAGATATAGATATAGATATGCACATAAAATTATGTACATAGAATCCTAGATGTATTTGGAATGGAAAAGATTCATACAATCATCAAGTCCAGCCATCCACGTAACTACAAATCCATTCCTGAACCGTGTCATCTACATGTCTCTTAATTACCTCCAGGGATGATGACTTCACCATTACTCTGAGCAGCCCATTCCAATGCCTAGCCACCCCTTCTGTGAAGAAGTTCTTGCTGATATCCAAGTTAAATCTCCCCTAATGCAGCTTGAGTCTGTTGCCTCGTGTTCTGTCACTTGGAGCAAGAAAAGACCAGTACCCTCCTCACTACAACCTCCTTTCAGGTTGTTATGCAAAGTGATGAGATCTCCATTCTGTCTCCTTTTCTCCAGATTAAATAGCATCAGTTCCTCTGGCTGCTCCTCATAAATCTTGTTTTCTAGTCCCTTTACCAACTTTGTTGTTCTTATCTTTATTATGTAGTGCATATATATATATTCTTAATCTTGAAGCATTAGGTATATGTTTCGCTCTCAAGTGCTGTTTCATTATCAGATCTGATTAAAATTAATAAAAACCTATTCTGGTGAAGCAAAAGACTACCCTGCTGTTTCAGCTTGGATCTTAATAATTTTTTATAATACAGTGGAAACCAAAATCCAAATTGATCCTTTGGATGGGTGCATCCAAATTCATCTTGGTTATAAGACCCAATAAAAGCTCTGTTCTGCTGCGCTGAGCATTCAGCTTTTCTTAAGATGTGCACACAATCCTCCAAATCACTCAGCTGATGAATTTTAATTTAATAAGCTGCAGTGACTAGAATGTTTGCAAGCAAGTATATAACATGTCATATTTTTATAGTAGGATGTTCAGTTCATAGTATGGTCAGTTTAGGAGCTTGTTCATGAATTTGTCCTAATCTGTGTCATTTTCCTTGAATATGATGCTGCAGAACTGCAAAAAATTTCCAAATAAGTGTTAACTTATGTTGCATTGTGACTGAAAATAAGAGAATAGATTAATTGTTTTAATACCTGCAGTGAATGACAGGGGAGTGGACAAATGACACTGAGGCGTTGCGATGCCTTTTGGGTTAAACCACAACAAATATTCAACACCAAATTTGATTTTTTATTTTATTTTATTTTATTTTATTTTATTTTATTTTATTTTATTTTATTTTATTTTATTTTATTTTAATTTAAGCACATGATAAATAAAATTGAAGGTGTTTCTGCTTCAAGTGAAAGATCTGTGTGATATGACTGTAACTGACCATCCAGCTACTTAACTGTAGATACATTTATGGCTTCAAAGTGGTAAGCAGCTGTGATGTTTTCCCTCCATAGGTTGCAATTTTTATTTTCTAGGGAAGTCATACATGTCATCTCTTTTGTTAGTGTCAATGGATTTACTGAGAATTAAGTGCTGACAGAAATAATTTCTCAATAGTGGGATTAGTTCTGCAAGGTTTCTTATATCTTCTAAAAATAAGCAATATATTCAATGTGAAAATATCAGTTGCTAAGATTTACCCAAAATTCCTTCCTTGAGTTGGGATGATTTCTTCATAATTCTTCTGAATATATATTGTGTTTCATTATCTGGTTGTTAAGCTAAGAAAAACTGCTGAGTAACACTTAATTTGAAGGCCATACAATTTTAGTCGTCCTAATATAACTCTAGCAACTCTAATTCATGAAGATGAATTTAAGATCTTTTCCAGAAATAGAACATAGCTGTGCAGATCCTACCTTGTTATGTCTCTGGACTATCATGCTTGTTTACTTTACAGTGATCATCAAATGAGAAACAAATCTTACAATTAAGTGAGTTTTAATATTAGCTAAGTAAAAATTTCATAGTTACATTCATATATACTGATTACTATGAAATGATTGATATTCACTTTTTGTATTAATATAAGAATGTCAAGGCTGGGGATGTTACTAGCCCACAACAAATAAATGTATTATGCTAATGAGAGGATCAAGAGTTCATCTCTCCATCTGTTGAGACATTGTATTGCATGTAACCTGGGACTTTCCCTAGCATGAGGTCACTGAAACCAGCTGAGCAATTTGTCAGGGACCAAGATTCAAATTCCATGCATCAGAGTCAAAGCAGTTTGTGAGTGTCCAGATTCTACCCTTGCCAAGATCCCAGCGAAGTATAAGGAAGGAATAGGGATGGTATATTTATTAGTATGTTACACTCACAATTTTAAATCTTTAATGTTGACACTAGTATGTAGGTGACATACCTAGATACTGTAGGTAGATTAGCAGCATCTGGCACATGTACAGCTGAGATTCTCTGACAATTGCCTGTCCATCCCTCGTTCTCATTCCATATCGCTTTTCCAGGCCCGAATCATCAATCTTAGATTTCCTATATCAGGTGTCTCCTCTGAGTTACTTTCAATAAAGAAGGCTTAATAATATTTCACAGAGCTTGGGAAGGCAAACATCAAGTATTTCATAAAAAGGGTGGACTTCTGAATTAAGAAATAAATGTTGCTTTTGGGAGAAGAAAAAAAAAAGGCAGTTAGTTTAAATACTAAAATACTGCTTTCAGCACAGTCTTTCTTAGTCTTCTCCAACATAAGCTTAGTGTTTGAGGGAAATTAATTATTTGAGTTTGACAGCATCTCAGATTACTGGGTCTTATCTTTGCTTTACCCACTAGGAAATAAAGTTGAAAGAAGTGAAAGTCAAACCTGTCAAAAAGTAACTACTAATGCAGAGCAACTAATTTAAGAACATGATGCCATGATCCTCCTGAACACTTAGCATTTCACAGGACCTTGTATTTTCAAAGCAAAATTTTAAGTGATTTCAGCTGCAGGTATATGCTCAAGGTTTCCATAGATCTGCTGTTGGATACCTCATGCTGAGCACACAGAGATATAAAACTAACTCAGTTAGTTACCAACCGTGAAAGAGCTGTGGTGTTTCTTTTTTTTATTTTTTTTTTATTTATTTATTTTTTCCTCTTCATTCTGCCTGAATTGAATTTGCTTTGCTTTGGAAAATCACAGAATCACAGAATTGTAGGGTCCCAGAAACAAAATAAATTCCTGTCTGCTTCCATGACTCTCATCGCAGGAATGGCTGTGGTTAAGTGTGGGAGGAAGAAGAACGGGATACCACTGGATATAGTCCCAAGGCGTGAAAGGGAAGCCAAACAGTATTAGTACAGTGATTTGAATTTCTTTGACTATTTTTAATTGTTATTTATTTACCTGTTTGGAGGGAGAAAGAGCTCTGTGTGAAACCACAGGAAAACAAAACAAAACAAAACAAAAACACCTTAGTTTACTCAATATTATAGTGGAATGTTAGATGATAATACAATATAATACAACATGTTTGGAATTGAAGCTAATAAATCAATTAAAATGAGAAAGAGAGTGTTTGAAACCTAAATCCTTACTCTAATGCTGTAGACAAAGAGGCCAGAAAGCTAAAAAAAAAAAAAAAAAAAAAAAAAAAAAAGCAATATTGACAGTCCAAGGAACTGCAGCATTAACTCTTTTAATGCCAGCCCTCTGCAAAATATTATGGTGTGGAATACCAATGAAAAACCATGAAACTGTGACAGCTGCTTTGAGAAAAGCAGGACTGGCCATAAGGGGAGCAGAGCATGAAGGAGATTTTACAACATGAAATCTTTCTCATAGTTCTTCTGTGACTGTACATCTGTATTTACTATCTCCTTCTACGGAGTTATCTACTGTGTTGTACATTACTAATTTCATATGCAGCAGAGTTTGGCAGCATTGTGATTACTGTGCTCAGTCAGAAGACATTTGGGACCAAAAGATGCTATAGAGCTTAAGTTTGCTAAACTGCCTATGACACAAGTGAGAGTTGCTTGCAAAGATGAGAGACAGAGGATGGCCTCAATGAATACAAAATAAAATAACTTTCAAGGACGGTCTTCCTACAAGAAAGTACATCATTAAATGGCTGTGTAGCTTGGGCCTGTCTACAGGGACATATATATGCATATATGGAAAAAGAAGAATGTATAATGCATCTAGCCTTGAAAAATCAGTAAAAGCACTTTCTTCATTCTTTAGGTACACAAATTCAGCAGGAAATGCGTGCACTTAATTTTTTTTTATTTTTTTTTTTATTTCCTTTGAGGAAATTATAGATATTTGAATATAGATTATTTTTTCAATAGAGAGGAAATGTTATGTATTATAATAATACCCTCCCACACACTCATTTCTATGTTCTGAGTTTAACAGCCAACTTTTTTCCCAATTTGGCTTTCAGTGTGTGCTCCTACAGCCCAATTTGCATGTGTTTATATAATTTTATTTGTTTTATCTTACCCTTGTACATTTTACATGTTGTCTAAATTTATGGGATATGATGATACAAATCTTAAGAAAGACTGGAGAAAATGTCATAGATTCATAGCTCTGCCAATTAGAAACAACTGTTTGTCTTCTCCATGTAGGTTAATTGTTTCACTATTTTTTTGCGGGTCGAATATACTTATTTTACAAAGGATTGCAATCAGTTCATAAGTCTCAATTCTTATTCCTGTTCTCTTTCTAATTATCTGTATTTTCTATAGTTAGCAAGCTCTTAAATCAGAGCCCCATCTCTCTCAATACAGTATACATGCTTAAGAAACTGTTTTGTTTTTTCTTCTGATAGACTATGAGGTATCAAGATTTTATAGCGGCAATACTCATTTTGATCCCTGTTTCCAAAACTTTATTTGTGCTTTAAAATAATACAAGCTTTCACTGAGGCAAAATTTCACTTGCCATTTCTAGGTAGTTTAAGTTGTTTATTTAATGCCTTAGTAGGTTGCCCAGGTTATAAACTCACTCTTTGCATCTTTGTTTTTTTTACTCAGAAGTGCCAGCTGTCAGTGAAAGTGCTACATAAATTCTGAAAACTAGGGCTCCTCAAGACCTTCTCTGTCTGTGCAGCTCTGGTCTACTGAAAACTTTGCTGGATCAGAACTTTGGGTATCTGAATATTTCTTTGAATAGTATTTGTTAGTTTATTCACATATCCAGTCTAGCCCCAACTTACTGCATAAACTCTTTTAAATTAGTATTTAAGATGATGCCATAAAATGGAAAAGGCAGGAGAGACAAAAAACTGAAAGGATGAGCAAAGGCAACAATTACAGCAAGCTTAGAAAGAAGGAGAAAGCATGAGAAGAGAGATGATGTTGAACTGTGAAATAAAAGATGTTTTTATAGAATGTGGGAAGGAAGCAGTGGAAGCTGAGCTGCTGAAATGAATTAAAGAGTAAGATCTTTTGGTAAGAATGCGACTGAGACAGAAATCAGGACTGGGGAGGAAGTATCACAGAAAAATAAAATACATTAAGCAAATGTGAATCTGTGAACATCTAGAGAAAGAAACATGGAGAAGAACAGAAATAAAAGCAGAATACTGGGTGGGGGATGAAACCTGCTATATGAAAAGACAGCCTGAGGAAAGGAAAGAACCCTGGCTAACAAGGCCATGAAGAAGCAATGCCTAAACATTTTGCAGTACAGGTCGGGAGTCGTTGCACTCAACAGCCTTCTGGCACTAGTAGTATCTGCATCTTGTGCAGGGAAAGGGTAGGAAGGGGTGTGTAGAAGTGGGGAGGGCTTTCTGAGAAAAATCTAGGACATTTAAACCACGGAAACATATACAAATGTCTCAAACACTTGACCTGTATAGAAAAGATATATAGAAAAGATTACATAGAAAAGATTATTACTTTTACTTGAATTTCAGTTCTTAAGTTATTTCACCCGGGCAGACTCTAAATCAGGGTCAAACTTGTTTCCATTGAAAGTTTTACTTACCCCGCTGTTTTCAAAGAACAAAGCTGCAAGGAGGGGGGAAAGAAAATGAATTAAAAAAAAATCAAAGAATTTATTTCCTGGAAAGGGTAATGTCTTTTGGGACATATTTTTAAGACAATGAGATTTTTGGACTTCAGCAGAGCTGAAGGCTCAGCAGTGGCTGCACAGATATTTCTACCACCCTAAAGGTCATTTGAAAACCTAAGTAGTTCTAAAATGTCACCTAACTGGTGATGGATGCAAGTGCCCTGCATTTAACTTGGTTTTAGAATTCTGAACTCTGTAAGTTACAACCTGATTATAAGGTAAAGGAAGTTCTACATCACAAGGTACATAAGGCATTAATGAACAAAGACAACACATCTTGCCACACTATTTGCTGGTATGGGGCAAAAAAAAAACTACTATGAGTTGAGATTGTATGCCCTTTGTTTCTTCACATAGAAAAGCCCCGATGGAAGGGGAAATATTATTCCAGTTTGATTTAGAAAAGAAACGTATCTGTAGAAATAGAACAGACCATTTGCATACATACTATGATTTACCTCTGTGTGGAAGAGAAGGATGTATTTACAGTTTCTGTACCAAGAAACAACTTTTTTTTTTTTTTCTTTTTTTTTTTTTTTTCTGCTATTAGTTACTTACCTGATCAATAGAACCAGATCCAAATTTTAAAGGTTTTGTAGTGCATACATATTCAAACCCTTGGAAACTCCCATAGATCTCACAAAATGCTAAAATCATACTCTCTCATTGAAAAGTTCTATATAATAGAAAGAAAAACTACATGTCCCAGAGGACCTCAGGGTCAGAGAGGGAAATACGTTATGGAAGTGACGCTCTCTCTCTCTCTCACTGCCTGACAGTGGGTGTGGGTGTGCTTCCAAGCTGTGCACTTTCAATTTCAAAGCAGGCTTCTCGGTCTTCAGAAAACTCTCTCTCTCTTATTTTACTTAATTTATTAGTCTCAATTTCACAGAATCACAGAATCACAGAATTATAGGGGTTGGAAGGGACCTCTAGAGATCATCGAGTCCAACCCCCCTGCCAAAGCAGGCTCCCTACACCACGTCGCACAGGTAGGCGTCCAGGCGGGTCTTGAATATCTCCAGAGAAGGAGACTCCACCACCTCCCTGGGCAGCCTGTTCCAGTGCTCCGTCACCCTCACCGTAAAGAAGTTCTTGCGCACATTCGTGCGGAACTTCCTATGCTGGAGTTTCAGCCCATTGCCCCTAGTCCTGTCCCCACGCACTACTGAAAAGAGACCAGCCTCGCCACTATAGCTCCCACACCTCAGGTATTTATAAACCTGGATCAAGTCCCCTCTCAGCCTTCTTTTCTCAAGGCTAAACAGACCCAGTTCCCTAAGTCTCTCCTCATAGGGGAGATGGTCCAGGCCCTTCACCATCTTTGTGGCCCTCCGCTGGACTCTTTCCAAGAGATCCCTGTCTTTTTTGTACTGGGGAGCCCAGAACTGGACACAGTATTCCAGATGAGGCCTCACCAGGGCAGAGTAGAGGGGGAGGATCACCTCCCTTGACCTGCTGGC
This sequence comes from Excalfactoria chinensis, assembly GCF_039878825.1. NCBI lineage: Eukaryota > Metazoa > Chordata > Aves > Galliformes > Phasianidae > Excalfactoria > Excalfactoria chinensis. Next base: position 29,070,830 of record NC_092827.1, on the reverse strand, counting down.
TACGCTCTTTTTAATGCACCCCAGTATGCCATTGGCCTTTTTGGCTACAAGGGCACACTGCTGGCTCATGGCCAACCTGTCGTCCACCAGGACGCCCAGGTCCCTCTCAGCAGAGCTCCTCTCCAGCAGGTCTCCCCCCAACCTGTACAGGTGTATGCAATTATTTCTACCTAGATGCAAGACTCTACACTTGCTTATGTTAAACCTCATCCGGTTTCTTACTGCCCAGCTCTCCAGCCTGTCCAGGTCTCTCTGAATGGCCGCACAGCCTTCAGGCGTGTCAGCCAATCCTCCCAGCTTCGTGTCATCAGCAAACTTGCTGAGGGTGGCCACTATCCCCTCATCAAGGTCGTTGATGAAGATGTTGAACAAGACTGGACCCAGCACAGACCCCTGGGGGACACCACTAGTCACAGGCCTCCAGCCAGACACCGCACCGCCAACGACAACCCTCTGCACTCTGCCAGTCAGCCAATTCTCGATCCACTTCACCGTCCACTCATCTATCCCATACTTCCTCAGCTTTGTTATAAGGATGTCATGGGGGACCGTATCAAAAGCCTTACTGAAATCAAGGTAGACTACATCTACCGCTCTCCCCCCGAAATCAATTAATGATTCGATTTCAATTAGATTGCATTATATTGTGTTATCTTGCATTCCGATATAATAGTTAGTAAAGTAAGTTTTCCTTCTTAGATCATTGCTGCTGCTCTGTTTTTTTCCTTGAGTCCAGCTCTCATCTCCCTACCCCTTCCCCTTTTCCCCTCCCATTTTTGGGGTCATAGATTGATCTAGATAACTCCATGACAGCCATTCACAAGCAGTGTCCCTCAGGGGTCAGTCTTGGGACCATTGCTCTTCAGCATCTTCATCAGTGACATAGACAATGGTATAGAGTGCACCCTCAGCAAGTTTGTGAATGATACCAAGCTGAATGGCGCCATCGATACATTGATTTATACAGGTCCAGAGGGACCTGGACAGGCTGGAGAAGTGGGCCCATGTAAGCCTAATGAGGTTCAATAAGGCCAAGTGCAGGGTGCTGCCCTTGGTAGAGGTGACCCCAGGTATTTATACAAACTGGGGGAAGATCTCCTTGAGAGCAGCCCTACAGAGAGAGACTTGGGGGTCCTGATGGATGAGAAGAATGATATAAGTCGGCAGTGCATGCTTGCAGCCTGGAAGGCCAACTGTGTTTTGGGCTGCATTAAAAAAGGTGTGGCCAGCAGGGAGAGGGAGGTGATCGTCCCCCTCTACTCAGCACTTGTAAGGCCCCATCTGGAGTACTGTATCCAGGCCTAGGGCCGCCAATACAGATAGGACATGGAGCTCTTGGAGCAGGTCCAGAGGAGGGCCACTAAGGTGATCAGAGGGCTGGAGCAGCTCTCCTATGAGAAAAGGTTGAGAGAACTGGGTTTGTTTAGCTTGGAGAAGAGAAGGCTTCAGGGAGACCTCATGACGGTCTTCCATTACTTGAAAGGAGTGTTTAAAAGGAGGGGGAACACCTGTTTACAAGGGTGGATAGTGACAGGACAAGGGGGAATGGTTTTAAACTAAGACAGGGGAGGTTTAGGTTAGAGATTAGGGGAGGGTAGTGGCACATTAGAACAGGTTGCCCAGGGAGGTTGTGGATTCCCCATCCCTGGAAGCATTCAAGGCCAGGCTGGATGTGGCTGGGCAATCTGGTCTAGTGGTTGGTGGCCCTGCATATGGTGGGGTGGTTGAAACTAGATAATTCAACCCAGGCTATTCTATGATTCTATGATTTTATGATTCTATGATTCTCCCCAGAACCTTTTCTTCTCCAGGCTGAGCAAGCCCAGCTCCCTCAACCTCTCTTCATAAGGAGAAGTGCTCCAGCCCTTTGACCATCTTCTTGGCTCTCCCTTGCTCCAACAGCTCTACTGCTTTCTTGCGCTGGGGACATGGATGTGATACTCCAGATGGGGCCTCACAAGGGCAGAGTGGAGTCATCCTCGCTGGAGGTATTCAAGAAATGTTTAGATGTTGTACTAAGGGACATAGCTTTGTGCAGAAATATTGATAAGTGGATGGTTGGATTGGTGATCTTCATAAGTTTTCTAAGGAAAGCAGAGCTTCTTCTATGCTAGGTATGAATTTTGGTTAAGTCTGACTGCTGGTCTTACCTGAAGTGCTTAACCTCTTAACAACTCAAATAATTAACAGTGTACAATGATTATTTCTGAATAGTACAGCATGTAGTTCTAATATCCTGGGCTGTGTTTATCACTAAGTTAGCAATATAGAATTTTTGTATTTGCTACTAACAATTCAGGAACATGTTAGATTTTGTTTCCTTGTAAGTTTCCACATTGTAACAAATCATCCAGAAAGGATATGCAGTTTCCATCCTAAGGGTTGTCAAGACCTATCCAGATTAATCACCAAGGAACTGTGGTTTGATATCAGAGGTGTCTCTGAGTGGGAGGCTGGAATTGAGAACTCCTGAGGTTTCTTCCAATCTGACTTTTCCTATGATCTTGTGTAAGGTTGCCTTCTTTATCTAACTTTTGCAGCAAGCTTTGATAGTGCTTTTAGAAAGGTTTTAAGTAGAGGATAAAATCTTTTTTCTGATGCTGAACTCATCTGACTGTAAGTAAGTGTAATTCTATCTTCTGGAAAATGTCTGCTAACATAGATCAGACCTTTATCTGTATTTCTAATTGGTTGAGTGTTTTGTTTCATTTAGATGAGGTTGTGTAGAATAAACCCAAGGCAAATTTTGCTGTGGATTTATTGTCTAAACAAATATACATACATAGTTTTCACTAGTTGCTTCAAACTATCATTGGCATTTAAAGTTGTGCAAATCATTATCTGAGTTGTATGGAACAGCTCCTAATTTTCTCATTAGATGGCAGAGACCTGAAGAAGAAAGGCTGCCAGATTGATTTCAAGCTCATTATTCTTCTGCTAAGAGAGCCAGAGAAATAAACTGTGGATTGTGGCATAAATAAATACACAAATCCTTTACCTGTATTTCTGTTTGTCTGATTAAACTGCTTTATCTATCTGAGATGTGCTGTAGAGAGGATGTCTTCCAATTGAGAAAACACATACAAATCAAAGCTTTTAGCAATGTTCTATGAACTAAATCCCATATGTTTTTATTGTAGCATGCATCACCTGTAGAAATACCCTGCATGGTGCCACAACTGTGCAGTTAAATTTGGCATCAGGAATTGATATATACACTTGGCTCTTTGCTTGACTAATTGTATCAACATCTGACTTTTTGTCTTGAGACCAGGGAAAACTCTGACATGAGTTTTCTTAATTCCATTCTGAAGGACTTCCACTTTTCTTGCAAGAATGAGGCATCAATTGAAACCACAGCAAAGGAAATTATTTTAATAGAAAACATGTATGTAAAACACAGTTTAACAGAAAACTCACCCTCTGACAAACATGATGATGAATCATAGAATCATAGAACTACCCAGGTTGGAAAAGACCTTGAAGATCATCAAGTCCAACCTCAGCCTAACCATAGTACCCTAACAACCCTCTGCTAAATCATGTCTCTGAGCACCAAATCCAAACGGCTCTTAAACACAACCAGGGATGGTGACTCATCCACCTCCCTTGGGAACCTATTCCAGTGCTTAACAACACTTTCCGTAAAGAAGTGTTTCCTAACGTCCAACCTAATCTTACCTCGGCACAACTTGAGGCCATTTCGCCTCCTCCTGTCACATGTCACCAGTGAGAAGTGACTTGCCCCGCTCTCACTGTAAGCACCCTTCAGATATTGGAAGAGTCCCTTGAAAGAGTATTATGGTTATTTTTCTGACATTAGTTATTGAGGGTGGTAAAGGCAGTTTATATGAGAAAGAAATGGTTATGAATGGAATTGCTGTTTGGTAATGATCCAGCTGAGAGCATGTAGGTGAGAGATAGGGAGAGGCTGTTCTGCATGAGGGGCTTGGGCTAGGATGAGAGAGACAGAAACCCTGCAGGGCTCTTTCTAGATCTCAGTAATAAAGGCAGGAAAAATAATAATAATAATAATAAAAAAAAAATTGTTGTTTCAATAAGATGGAATAAAAAAAGGAGATATCTTAATAATATTTTTAATTTGTAGTAATATCTTAAGCCCCTTCAGATGGTAGGAACATCATGTTTGTGTGGCACTGGATGGAAAGTGTAGGCATAGCATGCTCTGTGAAAATCCATCCAGGATGTTTCAACTCTCACCTCACCTCCACTCTCCCACTGCTCAGTGTAAAACATCAACTAGTGTAACTAATGTTGGTTTCTGTCATAAGACAGTGGCCACAAATTAAATTTCAGGAATTTACATGTAAACAATAAAAAATATTTTTATTTTGAGTGTAGTCAAACATTGGAGCAGGATTTATATAGTAGCTGTGGTATCTCTATCATTTGAAGTTTTTGAAAATTCATCTGACACGGATCTCTAAACCTGACCTGATTGAATCTGTTTCAACAAGAGGGGATGGCTGAGACCATCTCTAGAGGTCATTTCTCATGCTCTTATTCATTGATTCCACTGATTTATTGAGTCCATGTAGAGCCACAATGATGAGGAGCCTGGAGCATCTCCCATATGAGGAAAGGGTGAGAGACTTGAGGATGTTCAACCTGGAGAAGAGAGGACTGAGAGGTGGTCTCATCAGTGTTTATAAATACCTAAAAGGTGGAGTCAATTAGATGGGGTCAGGTTATTTTCAGTGTGCAGTGACAGGAAAAGAAACAGTGGTCAACAACTGCAACACAGGATGTTCCCAACAAATATGAGGAGAAACTTATTTTATGTGACAGAACACTGGAACAAGATGCCCAGAGGTGTTGAAGAGATTATCTGGAGATTTTCAAGACCTGCCTGGATGCCCACCTGTGCAATCTATGGTAGGAAATCTGCTTGAGCAGAGTGGTCAGAATTGATGATCGCCAGAGGTCTCTTCCAATCACTATGTACAGATTTTAATACAAAGGGTAAGTGGTTAGAGGTTGAGTTTTATTGTTCTCACTTTTACATCTAATGAACAAACAATTAGATTCTAGTTACTATTGATTTTAAAGTAGTACATCTGAAGTACTTTAAGATAAACTCTTTATAACAATTTATATATTCAAAGCACACCTCCAAATAACTCTGCCAGCAGCTGTGATTACTCAGCAATTATTAAAAAGATGTTTCAGCTATCACAACTTGAATCCCTAGATAATGCACTTTCAATGTCCAGTTCTGAAGATTTTTACTTAAGTAATTTGCCCTTCCCCATGCACGAACATTGTGGCATAGGCAATGTTAAAAACAAAACAAAACAAAACAAAACAAAAAAAAACAAAAAAAAAAAAACAAAACAAAACAAACCAAAACAAAACAAAACATTTTTCCAAGCTTATATTTATCTTCCTTAACCTTTAGAGACTTTTTTCTCTCTTCCACTTCCCTTATTCCCTTATAAAACATTTTATCCTTTACAGTCCTGATGTCCTGCAGCTCTAATGCAAACACTCCTTGCAGACAAGAATCTACTGTTGCCAATAAGATATAAAAAAGTTATCCCTCAAGTTTAAATGCAGCACAAGTTTAGTCTAAATAAATTTCAAGCATGATGAAATTAATTTTATGTTACTATTTTTCATATAAATGTTTATAACTCCATCACAGATACAAGAAAAAATTTCCTGGTCTCTGACTGGCACCTTAGAACAAAATACCAATCACCTAAATTCCATGGATTTTTAAAAATAATTATGCAGGAAATCTGAGGGGAAAAAAAAATAAAATCCATTTCTGTTTCTGGTAACAAAATGTGTGCCATCACATTCCTATTATAGAAACACACATCAAAATAATCAATGTGGTAGACAAATGCAATAATCTCTGTTGTAAGGCAGTACTGCTTCCATAAATATTTGAGAGCAATAGATATAACAGCAGTGTAAGAGTGCTCAAATTCCGTATGAATGGAATTTTCATCCTTTATCAATTAATTCTCATACTAAATATTGAAACAGACAATAGAAAGTATTGACATAAATATCCTTATGGGAAAATGTCTCCTGTTACACAAAGCATAAAGAGAATAGCTTAGTGTGCTTGAATAATATTGACTTTGAATAAATTTTCAGTTTTGTTTAAGCAAAACCTGTTAATTGTAGTATTAGTGGAGTGAATACCTTCTGGTTATATTTGACAATATGCAAATCTCAATAAATTCAGTTATCCATCTTCCTATGGTTTCATTTCCTCCATACTATGAATTAAGTTGTATTAGTGAAATGTTTAAATTGCTTATGAGACTGATTTTAGAGTATATGATGACTATTGAAAATCCAATGGCAAAAAATGAGATCTGTTTCCTGTTTTAATTAAATGTTTATTCTTCCCTCCCTGTTTCTTCTCATGTTCTCAATACTGCTTGCCACTTTCATCAGGGTAGGAAAAAAGAATCATTCCTAAAAGCTAGTATGGAAATTATTTAGCAACTATTTTCACAAGATTTTTTTCGAGGTTTTATGAGCAGTCTCTCTCATAATGTAAGGAACTAAGAAAAAATGATTTTTTCCATAGTACAGGATTATGAAAACAAACCATAACAAAACCCAAGAATGTGCTACAGGAATATCATAACAGAAGGAAAACTTCATATAAGTTTCTCCTCTCAAATCAAATCTGTATAGGCTTCCAACAGAGTAGAAGGAAATAAGCTGAGGGCTAAACACTACCTGTCCCGCTTGTTAAATGAGGTCAGGACAAGTGATAATGGGCTATATTACTAAAGGATATATGTGATAGTGAATCACAGGATCATAGAATCATTAAGGTTGGAAAATGTTCACTGCCAATTAACCATGCCAATTAACCATATCCCCAAAAAGTCCCTAAAATGTTTCTTGAACACCTTCAGGGATGGTGATCTCCCTGGGCAGTCTGTTCCCTTGTATTTTCATTCTTTTTGAGAATTTTGTTTTTAATATCCAATATGAACCTCCCTGCCACAACTTGAACTCATTCCCTCTTGTCCTGTTGTCAGATACCTGGAAGAAGAGGCTGACCCCCAGCTCACTACAATGTACTTTCAGGTAGTTGTAGGGAGAGACAAGGTCTTTGTGGGGGTAGATGTAACTGTGAGCAAGTCACCAAAGAGCTTATCAGACTCTTTGGTAGACCTTATCACTGTGAAACCCTGGAAGACCAGTGTGTGAGACAAGAGCAAACAGTGTCTGTTTGCTTCTAAGGGTGGACAGGAGGTTCCATTGATATGCATTGTTAATCCTGTTATTCTTAAGAAACCTTTCATCCTTTATCACTTCTGTTTGTGAGAAGCTGGGACCAATTAACTGATTAGAGGAACAGGAACTGTTTGAGGAACAGGAATGTCTTGCTTGTGAGTGAGGTACATAAGATGTATGCTGAACACAATAAAGACACACAATTCTGATTCGACAAGAAACTAAGAGAGGTCTCTAACTCAACTGAGCATGGACAGGTCTTCCCTGAGCCTCCCCTTCTTCAGACTCAATGATCCAAGTTCTGTCAGCCAATCCTCACAAGAATTGTGCTCCAGACCTTCACAGATTTGTTGCCCTTCTCTGGACACATTCCAGCACCTTGATGCCTTTCTTGTAGTGAGGGGCCCAAAACTGAACAAAGTACTCAAGATGTGGTTATACCAGCACTGAGTATAGAGGGATGATCACCTCTCTGCTCCTGCTGGCAGTGTTATTTCTGATACAATCCAGGATGCCATTGGCCTTTTTGGCCATCTGGGCACATTCCTGGTACATGTTCAGCCAATTGTCAACTAACACTCCCAGACCCTTTTCTTCATTGTGGCTTTCCAGCCACTCTTCCCCAAGCCTATAAGCAATGCATGGCGCTGTTGGGACCAAAGTACAGGATCTCGTTGAACTTCTCATTGGCCTCAGTTGATTGATCCAGTCTGTTCTGATCCCTTTGTAGGTGCTTCCTACCCTTAAAAAGATCAACACTTCCTTCCAATTTTGTCATCTGCAAACTCAATACCAGTAAAGTTGCACTGTTGACATTTTCTTCAGAGGAGGTCTTCTTTCAAAAATAAAAATAATAACGAAAAAAAACAAACCAACATGCAAACAAACCACCAAAACTATTTAATGAGCCAGTATGTCAGGAAAAGGATAGCTGTTGTATTTTTGTGAAAGGAATAACACTCTGGTTAAGCCTTTGAAGAAATTTCCTCTTTAAGCTAAAAAAAAAAAAAAAAAAAAAAAGGCTTTCACTCTGAAGTTCATCTATTTGCAAACAGATTTTTTTATGAGAAACAGAAGAATTAAATTTTTATTTATATGCCTTCAGGACACAACTCTCAGTTTACTGAAACAAAAGAAAGCAAACTCCTTGAGGAACACACCATATGAAGCCACTGCATGCATTTCTCCTCCCCACACTGCAGCAGAGGTGCAGTTGGGAGGCAGGGGCAACTGGGGGAAGCTGCAGTGGGTGCCTACCCATGAGACACTTCTTTGGGCTTCAGCAGAAGCCCTGATTTCCAACATAAGGAACCTTTGTGGCTTCCCCCACATATTTTCCTGACAGCCTCCCTCATTGATTTGCTCATGTCTGAAATCTCAACTTGTTAATGAAATAAACACATAATAACTCCAAAATCTGGGGGAAAACTTTGCAGTTACTATTTGCAAATGTTCTTTTCTTTTTGCTCTTTGCACTCCCCCCTTCCAGTTTTAACTTTACATGTCTTCTTTTGACAAAATTTTAACAACATTTTGAAATTTCTTGGAAGATAAAGTAGTGGTTGGACAAAAAATGGTGTATTCACCAGTGTTCACCAGTGAACACTGAAATTCTGATGCAACATGGAGTATCTTTCACCAGATAAGGAGTAGAGCAAATAAATCCTTACTTGCCTCCCAGCTCATCTCAACTACCTTTGAATTTTACCAATACAAAATCCTATTCATAGTTAGTTGCAATCCATGCCCTCTCCAAAAATAGTGAGAGACCCACTAGAGAACCTAACAGCCTTGTGTAGAAATAGGACTTAGATTCCAAGAGACAGAAGTGGTAAGGCTTCTGATACATTAAATGCATTATCATAATCACAAGAATGTAAAAATGCCAATGTAGAATTTATTCTTGTACTCAAAATGGGCAATAAAAATATTTGCTTACAATGCCACAACCCAAACATTTTCAGGTTTAACAGTAATTACTACATGTCCATTAAGAAAATGGGTTGTGGTTTTTTGATAGACTGTCTGGTTTGAGGAAAAATGTGCTGCGCCAAGAAATGAATGGTAGGAGTGTTCACACAGGAGTGACTGGGAGAATGATAATGAGGTTGAGAGCTGCATCAGGGAAATATCACCTCTCTGTGTCCTCTGCATCTGCTTCAGGTCAGCTTCTTGTTTGCACAGGCCAATATCTATGTGGTGGATTGTCCATCCAACACTGATTTGTTATTATTTGGGCTCTGAGCTACTTCTTTTTTCTTCTGAGGGTATTTATTTTCTTAAAAAGCAAAACTACAGTCAATAACCAGTAATCCTAAAACTCAAACTTCAATACAGAAGATATACCTATCATTTTACATAAGTTTTTTCAAATAACCCTAAACTGACTTACTCTTTTAATCATAACAGAACAGTTATGGAGTTCAGTGCAAGAAAAAAATATTGAGGATTGTATGAATAACTAGTTTACAGAACAGTGTACAAGTGTGAGGCCTCTGTGTATCAAATTCCTTTTCCATCTCAGGTATAATAGTGACTTTGAGCCCACAGGAGTATTTAGAGGATGGCACAGGTGTCATATATTTCAAAGGCAGTACATGCACCCATATGGTTTTTGAATACAGTATCAGTGAAACTAGCAGAACACTTGTTGATGTAGGCTGAATTTCAAATAAAGGCCTCCTTTTTATACCAATGATTTATTGTCCTGCTCCATACACTCCAAATAAGGAAAATTCAGAGGGGAAAAAAAAAAAAAAAATAGAGCTCTTTGTTGCAGTGGAAATTTCCTGTGAGCTGCATCAAACTGCCTAATTTAGTATATTTACAAAAAGACTTTTCAGTTTTAACTCACATTCCACATATTTAAAACATTTTCCCTACAGTTCTTCTGTTCCTACTAATGCCATAGAGATCTCACTGATGAAGACACTGTGCATTAAAAAATTCTGAAGAAAGTGGAAAACATTATGTAAGTGACAGAAAGGTGCAGAAATTAAAATATTTGCATATTTAAATAGTCTCTCTGGAGATATGCAAGACAGAAATGAAATACAAACCATCACAAAATGTCCAACATTTATTTGTTAAATATGCTCCTTAGAATGTACATAGTACTTCACAGAATAGTGGAAAATAAGGATCGGATAGCTCTGAATCATGAGAGAATATCCACTGTCTGTCCCAGTAAAGCAATGTAAAGTGGATATGAAAGCACAGCAACAACATCCAGGAGAACAACGTGAAGGAAGTACATAATCAGCAACTGTTTAGTTTGTAATATTGGGAATTAGTCATAAACCAATTTCAGATAAACTGTACTCTGTTCGTTTGCAGAAAAAATACTACAGCAAAACAAACATCCTCCCCAAGAATATGCTGGTTTTACTAACAGAAGATTTCTGCTTGACTTGAATCTTGTCATCCATTAATCTCTGGACCATGTGTGAAATACAGACAAGGCAAGCTTCTAAAAACATTACTGTCCATGAGACCCTGAGGTATTTGACCAGCAGCTAAGCCCCAGTTGAAACTATCCTTTGGTGTCTCTTTTTGGCATTGCTCCAGAAACATAACCAAAAACATGAGTTCAACTTCTTGGTGCCTTGAAGGAAAGCACTTGTGTAAGTGGATATTACTTCATCTCTCTGCACTACAGAGAAGATACTAAACTTACCCAAAGGAAGTACTCCCCTTAGGGTATTGACCTCTGTTATCAGGTGGTGCAACTCTAAACTTCTCCAAAGAAGAGTATGGCTAGTCCCCGAAACTCTTTACTCTGTATATGTGCTTATGCTCATACAGTTCTTCCAAATCCATGAAATAAACTCACTGAAACTAGAACTTGCCATTTCTATGCTTTTGTTCAATACTCAAAACTCTCTCACATAGTCTAAAAGACCAAGTCTCTACTTGTCCCTTCTCCATCTTGCAACTGGTCACCTCAAGAAGGAAAAAGGGAGACACTGCTCTAACACAAGCAGTTGAAACCTGTACCACACCAAGACAACAGAGCAGGATTAGGCAAATGATTAAAATACAAAAATATTCCCAGTGCTAGGATAATCAATAAATAAGGTGTTTGTTTTTTTTTTTTTGTTTGTTTGTTTGTTTGTTCTTAATATATTTTATTTTGCAGCTGGCTTCTTAATTTTTGTGTACCAACTTTTGAATATCTTTATCCTCTTTATGCTGAATGCTGCCTCAAAAACCAACAGCTCAAAGTTCCTACAAGTTCCTTTCTCAACAACCCTTCTTCCAGCTCGCTGGAAGCAAAAGCCTCACAATGGCTGGAAGGGCAGAGGCAGCCTTTACATTCTTTGTTTGCACAGAGGGAAAAAATATCCCTGTATTAAGCCTCCTTTTGTAGTCTATTGCTTTTGTGACATAGCTACAATACAAAGATTTCTCAGTGTAAGTGCTTTAGATAGAAGCAAGAACAAAGTTTTATCATTGGTTTAATTTCTACTCTTTTCTTCACACAAATATATACAACTGTGCCCACGGGCAACAATAAAATGGTGGGCTAATTTCTTGTGCCTATTATTGACTTTAAATAAATATTACCCTTCCCCTACTTAGCTAGGTGGCGTGGAACCTGAGAGTTATTTGAAAGGACTTGGGAGCTGTTTCAAAGGCTAGTGCAGTAGAATGAATTATTTCCTTGCAAAAGGAAAGACTGATTTTCTGCCAGCTACTCCCTTTGACTTGCTCCTACAATATGACAGTCAAGTTTTCATTTACCTGACAGTAAAGAAAGTGCAGCTGCACAACTAGTCATATGCCTACACAAGGCTCTCCTGCAGCACACACTTTGCAAAAATACTTACAATGCATTCACATAGTCTTTTCACGTGAGAAAGGAAAAGGAGTTTCAGATGTTTGTGAGATGGTCAATGTTGCTTGAAGACAGAATTCTGAGTCCCTGCACTTTTTACCCTTAGTAAGCTTTTACTCCTTGTGAGGCACTGATCTGGAAATGGTCACCCCAAGACAAACAGTAATTATAGTTGATTCACTGCTACAACAAGAGATGTGCAATAGAACTCAAATGTTAGGTTATATAAGCAAGGTAACTTCAAGAAAAATAATATTCTAAAGATTTGGGCTTTTTTCTCCTTTTTAAATCTAGTTGATGGGCAGGTGCTTAATCAAAGCTAATGCCTATACACATGGGGATAGTTTTTATTTTGCAACATCTAATGAGGAAGGAGCAACATATAACAGTGAAAAAAACTCTGCACCACAATGTGGAAGAAAGATGATAATATTCTGCTTCCAAGGAAATAAAAAGTAAAATAATACATAAAATAATTTTTATTTATTTATTTATTTATTTTTCAGAATAAATAGCATGGGCTGTAAGTTTTAGAAATTCTGAAAATTTGGTTAGCACTTCTTGTGATTCACAGGGGTGCGTGTAATAACAGGAAAAACATGTGTAATCAAGTCACATTCTAACTCCTTTTAACACAATATTCAGTCTTTACCCTTTATGTTATCTTTATGTGTTGCTTCCAGCAGCCACCTCAAATTCTTGCTTCAAATAACACCACCCATTTCCAATTCTATGTTGCTACTTTCTTTACTGAAATATATTGCTTTTGAAAGTCTATTTGAAATAATAGATCTTCTCTTCATATAGGTTATTTTGTGGCATATGAGCTGTCATGATAGTAAATGTGGTAAAGTATGTTCTTGGTATTGAGCATGAATACAGACCAGTAGACACTCCCTGAAGAGCTGATGCATTCAGGGACTGGTGGTGGTTCCCTGGGGCAATCAGACTGCAGAAAGACAGTGCTAGAAAGCATCTCCCTTATCCGTCTTGAAATGCAATCCTTTTGATAGAACTTTGAAACAGAGGATGGTTTACCTCTGCCACAATGATGCACTGTAAGCTATATTCTTCTCTAAACATGGCTTGCCTTCAATCTGTTCTCTTGCTACAGTGTCTTTCTTCTGCAATGGCTAGTTTTCATTTCTGCAATTAACTACTGTTCCATTGAGAAACTGCTAGCTCCCTCAATTAATTTGCCTTAAATTAGTTTGCCAGGGAGCTTTATTTACTAGTTGATAATTGAATCGGCTTTTCCTAAATCTAAATTTTTTGCTCTGCATTTTTGGTGCATATTGACTACTTTTAAGCTGCTACTATTGATCACAGAATCACAGAATTGTAGGGGTTGGAAGGGACTTATAAAGATCACTGAGTCCAACCTCCCTGCAAAGCAGGCTCCCTACAGCAGATTGCACAGGTAGATGTTCAGGAGAATCTTGAATAACTCCAGAGAAGGAGAATCCACAGCTTCCCTGGGCAGCCTGTTTCAGTGCTCTATCACCTTCACTATGAAGAAGTTCCTTTGTATATTGGTGCAGAATTTCCTATGCTCACATTTATGGTTATTTCCTCTTGACCTGTCCCCACATACCACTGAAAAGAGGTTGGCTACGTCCCTTTGACTCCCATATTTTAGATATCTATAAACATTAATGAGATCACATCTCAGTGTTCTTTTCTCAAGGCTGAGCAGACCCAGATCATCCCACCTTTCCTCACCAGGGAGATGATCATGATCTCAATCATTTTAGCACAGCGTTCACCCAAGTCATCTTTTACCTTAGTTCTCAGTGAATTTTTTGACTGAAAAATATCAGAGAGTTTTCCCTGCATTCAGTATCAAAAACACTCCCGATAATTTATTTGAATAATGTCACAGTTTTTTCTAACAAAAACCATCCTCAATAACTCCATAACCTGTAAAACTATATGCTACTAAATACATTAATTTGTTCAGCAAAAAAAAAATGCTTAGTAATAAGATAGTAGAAATTCAATATCAGAATTTGAACTTCACAAGGGGAGGTGAAAACATGAAAGAAATACTTCAGAAGTATCTGCCAGGGCTTGGTACTGCGGCTGTTTCTATTTAACATCTTTATTGACAATCTTGATGAGGGGATTGAGTGCAACTTCAGTAAGTTTGCAGATGACACCAAGTTGGGAGGGAATGTCGATCTGCCTGAGGGGAGAAGTGCACTACAGAGTGACCTGGATAGACTAGATCAATGGGCCAAGGTTAACTGTACAAGTTTCAATAGGGCCAAGTATCAGGTCCTGCATTTTGGTCATAACAACCCCAGACGTCCCTGCAGGCTTGGGTAGGAGTGGCTGGACCTTGGTGCACTGATGGACAGTTGGCTGAATATGAGCCAACAGTGTGCCCAGGTAGCCAAGAAGGCCAATGGCATCCTGGCTTGTATCAGGAATGGTGTGGTGAGCAGAACTAAGGAAGTTATCATGGCCCTGTACTCAGTATTGGTGAGACCTCACCTTGTACTGTGTTGAGTGTTGGGCACCTTGTTACAGAAAGGAAACTGAGGTGCTGGGACAGGTCCAAAGAAGGGCAAGAAGGCTTGTGAAGGGCTTGGGAATATGCCCTAGGAGGAACGACTGAGGGAACTGGGGCTGTTTAGTCTGGGGAGGAGTCTGAGGGGGGACTTTATGTTACCTACAATATCTGTTATCTATGTTATCTTCCAGTATCTGAAAGGTGCTTACAGGAGAGTGGGGCAGGTCTCTTCTCACTAGTGACTGGTGACAGGATGAGGGGAAATGGCCTTAAGTTGTGCCAAGGTAAGTTTAGGTTGGATATTAAAAAACACTTTTTTACAGAAAGTGTTGTTAAACAATGGAATAGGCTCCCCAAGGAGGTGAATGGGTCACCACCCCGGATATGTTTAAAAACTGTTTGGATGTGGTGCTAAGGGTCATGATTTATTGAAGGGCTGTTAGTTAGGGTAATATGCTTATTTTGTGTTTGGACTTGATGATCTTTAAGGTCATTTCCAACCTGAGAATTCTATGATTCTATGATAGTACAAATTTTCCTTTGCTCATTTTCCAATGTAAAATCTATTCACAATAATATCCACAGGCCAATTTATGCTGAGAAGGAGGAGGAGTAGATATAGGGTTTATTTAAATGAAAATTATATGCAAAATACAGAGATAAAATTTGGTCATTGTTAAGAGCCATAAGAATGAATTTGACCTGAATATATGGATTAGAAGCTCCAACAGTGAAATTATCAAAGTATAATTACATTTGCTCTCTTAAACAGCCAAGTGTTAATAAATACACACAAACATACACACAAAATAAATAAAACCAGCAGCAGCTGTCAAGATTGCAGCATTTACTTGCTCATTTTCTATTTCTTCTCCTCCCAGGAAAAAGCAAACAAGCCATACATTACTGTGTAGCTTCTGAATTCAATTGGTGACAGGAAAACAAGCCACGGTATAATGCGAGAAAGAATGTGAAATGACAGGAACATTATTTATTTATTTATTTGTTTGTTTGTTTGTTTAATTCTCAGTTTAAAAAAGCCTAATTTGGATAAAATGAATAAACAAAAGTTTTCACATAATCTGTAGTAGATTTTTTATGTGTCTCATTAGTTTCTTCTCCAAGGACATTTTAGCATTTAATCTTAGATCTTGAGTAAGAAATTAAATGCAACTTGATTAAGGCAGTTTAAAGACCTGTTACTACAGACTAGTATTGGAGATGCTATAAAGCCAGGAACATCTGTTCAGTAATGTGAAGGTTTAGCAGAGTATAAGCCACACAGTACACAGTCATTTAATGTTACTTAATAAAACTGACATGTTTTAATCCCTTTTTTTTTTTTTTTAATTGGAGTTACACAGCAAAGAGCATTCAACTGTGTATACGTCTTTCACCCAACTCTTTCAAGCTGGATAATCCTGGTCAGTGGCTCTTCACAAGTGAATGCACAGAAACCTGGTATTTATAGCAATAGAAAAAAATGGTAAACATTGTTTTTGAAGTTTAGGTCAGTAGCCATCAAAAACGTTGATGAACATTTGTGTATGCCAAATTGTCTTTTCAGGAGTTTAAGTGGTACGCAAGCTGTCCAATGGAGCTCATTGAAAAAGTCAGGGTTTGTATTTCTTAACGTGAGACAGCAGTGTGCTCTTGCAGCTTGGAATGCAAATGGTATCCTGGGCTCCATCAGAAGAGGGGTGACCAGCAGGGACAGGGAGGTAACTGTCTCCCTCTACTCTGCTCTTGTAAGGCCCCATCTGTAGTACTGTGTCCAGGTACAAGAAAGACAGAGAGCTGTTGGAGAGGGTCCAGAGGGGAGCCACGAAGATGATCAGGGGACTGGAGCACCTCCACTACAAAGACAGTCTGAGGGAGCTGGACTTGTTCAGCCTGGACTAAAGAAGGCTGCAGGGTGACCTAACTGCAGCCTTTTAGTATGTGAAGTGAGCCTGTAAACAGGGAGTCAACTCTTTCAAAGGGTGGATAACAGCAGAACAAGGGTAAATGGTTTAAAAAAAACAAACAAACAAAAAACAAACAAAAAATTAAGCTACATGGTGTATGTGGAACTTCTGTCTATGAAAGTACATGTCCATGTTTCTAAATATGACAAGACAGCTGGAAAAGCCTTAGGGATGTTGTACACATTAACACATTGAACACGGTTTCCAATAGGTATTCGTAGCACAGTAACTACTCTCAGGGAAGACAAAGGCCAGAAACATAGGGAAGTGTACATATATCAGAATTTCTGATGCTTGCACAAAATGTTCTACAGTGCTTATCTTCTGTGTATTAAATACCTGATAAACTGGACAAGAAGGTGTTGCAGATTGGAAGAGTTAAAAGAAACACTAACTCAGCAATATCAGCTCAACTGACAACAGACTTTAATAGAATTCTCATTTGTCATTTTAACATCCACTACCCTGTGTACCCGGCAGCAGTATTCAGCCAGGAAACCGACTGTAACTTTGCTGGTATTTGTGTCATGTATGTCAGGATATTGCCAAGTAGGAATTAAGAAGAGAGGAAGGAGAAAAATAAATTAATAAATGAATAAATAAAAGAACAGATAAATAACTTTTGTTCCTAACATTCTTACAGCTTTTCTATAAAAAGGTTGACAAATGCTTATTCAGGTGTTTCTTAGCCAGACTCCCCAAAGCAAAAAAAAAAAAAAAAAAGCAAACAAAAACAACAAAAACTTACTATAGATAGATCACTCCTGGTAATTTTTATTTAAATTCCTACAGCTGCTCACTCTGTATTCAGCTTGAGTTATTGAATATTTCAGTCCCCTAGTAGATTTTCTCCAGAGCTAACACAGATGTTGATCCAGGTAATTACAGACCAGCCAGCCTCACCTCTGTCTCTGGAAAGGTGAAGGAACAGTTTGTGCTGGATGTCATCTCCGGGCAATTGGAAGAGAAGAAGGTTATTAGCAGTAGTCAGCATGAGTTCACCAAGGGGAGATCATGCTCAACCAACCTGGTAGCCTTCTGTGATGCATTGGATGTAGTCTACCTTGATTTCAGCAAGGCATTTGATACTGTCTCCCATGACATCCTTATAACAAAACTGAGTAAGCGTGGGATTGATAAGTAGACAGTGAGGTTGGCTGAGAACTGGCTGACTGGCAGGGCGCAGATGGTCATCATTGGCGGTGCAGAGTCCAGTTGGAGATCTGTAACTAGCAGTGTCCCTCAGGGGTTGGTGCTGGGTCTGGTCTTGTTCAGCATCTTCATCAGTGACCTTGACGAGGGCATAGTGGCCACCCTCATCAAGTTTGCTGGTGATATGAAGTTGGGAGGATTGGCTGACACACCTGAAGTCTATGCTGCCATCCAGTGAGACCTGGTCAGGATGGAGAGCTGCGTGGTTTAACAAAAGCAAGTGTAGAGTCTTGCACCTAGGAAGAATAACTACATGCACCAGTAGAGGTTGGGAGATGACCTGCTGGAGAGGAGCTCTGCAGAGAGGGACCTGGGTGTCCTGGTGGATGAAAGACTGGCCATGAGCTAGCAGTGTGTCCTTGTGGCCAGAAAAGCCAATGGCTTTCTGGGGTGCATTAAAAAGGTGATCTCCCCCTCTACTCTGCACCAGTAAGGCCTCATCTGGAGTACTGCATGCAGTTCTGGACTCCCCAGTGCAAAAAAGACAGGAATCTCTCGGAAAGAGTCCAGCAGAGGGCCACAAAGATGGTGAAGGTCCTGGAGCATCTCCCCTATGAAGAAAGGCTAGGTGAGCTGGGTCTGTTTAGCCTTGAGAAAAAAAGACTGAGAGGGGACCTGATCCAGGTCTATAAACATCTGAGGTGTGGGGGACAAAATGGTGAGGCCAGACTCTTTTCAGCAGCATGTGGAGACAGGACAGGGGAAACAGCCAGAAACTGGAGCATAGGAAATTCTGCATGAATGTGTGCAATAACTTCTTTATGGTGAGTGTGACAGAGCACTGGAACAGGCTGCTTAGGGAGGTTGTGGAGTCTCCTTCTCTGGAGATATTCAAGACCCACCTGGACATCTACCTGTGTGATCTGGTGTAGGGAACCTGCTTTGACAGGGGGGTTGGACTGGGTGATCTCTAAAGGTCCCTTCCAAGCCCTACGATTCTGTGATGTTCTGCTTCAGAAGTACATTCAGCATCTATACTCAACTGTTTACATACTAAAATACTCAGCATCAATTTTTAGATAATGATTTCTGATTTTAGCAGCAACAAGTTTTTTTTTTTGTTGTTGTTTTGTTTGTTTTGTTTTTCAATTAAAGTATATATAACATAGTAAAACATGTATATTTCATAAAAGTCATGTTTACTTCACTTGAACTGTACCAAGGACATGAAAGTAGCATTTTGAGTACACTTTTAAAAATTGAAGTACAACATAGCAAACGATACAGGTCAAGTAAAGGGAGATTTTTGCTAACCAGATCATGAATGCTTTCCTGTGCAACCTACTGCAGGGAGCCTTCTTTAATAGGGGGTTGGACTTGATGATATCTGGAGGGACCTTCCATCCCCCATCATTCTGCAATTCTGTGATCAATCTTCAATATCACATTCACATATAAACACAGTGAAGGATATAGTATTTCATACAAGCATTTGTAACACATGTACCAAAGTCAAAATTGCTAAATGACTTAAAAGTTAATATGTCTGTTAAAATGAATGCTCACAATTTGCTTTTTTTTTTTTTTTTTTTCTTATCTACTCTGAAGTGCAGTGCCTGTTATGACAACCCAACATCTGTGCTTGGTTCAAAATTTGGGATTTTATTCCACAATAAAAATATCCTTCTTGATTCTAACCAAAAGTACATTGAGTATTGTCCATTTTTTTTTCATATAATTTTGTAACAAAAAAAGTAAATGCATTTTCAAGCAACCCGACAGCTATTATTTTTCCATTTTTCCCATTATTCACGTGTTGATTCTGAATCTTATCACAAAGCATTCAAAACACAAAGTATAAGCCATAAAACAAACAGCCAAAGACAGAACACAAACATACACGTAGCCTCTGGACATCTGTCAGCTGAATGTATGCATATGCATGCACAGTATAGAACATTATATTTTGCAAACCTCATGCATGCAAAATAACTTTTATTTTTTTATATACCCTGAGGACATTTACATTACCATTTTCTCAGAATTGATTTTTCTATGCCATTTTCTGCCAAAAAAAAAAAAATTAAAAAGGAAAAAGGTAGAAACACAGAAAGAAGAAACATCTGTACCTCTCTGTACTATGAAATTTCACTGATCTTTATTTTATTTTACCTGTATCAAGGACATAGACGAACTCCATGTAAGGCAAAGAGTTTTAGAGAGGTACTTATGCATACATGATGTAGCGCTTTATAAATATTTAACAATTTTTTACATTTCATTCCTCAGCTAGATGTGAGTGAAGAATTTTGTTATAATATTAACACTAAGAAATATCAACACTGTAATTAAGAAGGTCAATCAGTCTTATAACTGACTGTCTCAGAATACACGATAGCTACATAGAAACTATTAAGCATCAGCCCTCAAGATGTACTCAGAATGAAATCTATCAAATTCATTCAGTATATAGAAAAAAAAAAACAAAAAGTACTTTAAACGACTTTCTCATATGTTATATAATTGATAAATCTCCTTGGAATATAAAAGAGAGAAGCTAGAATAAAAACCACAGAACAAGACTGAGTCAACAAACTTGTTTACCTTACACAAACACTATCTACCATGTAGCTAGAAGACATGGCGATTACAACAGTGTATTTACTTTTCTAGATATGTTTATTTTTCTCTTTTCTTTTTTGGCTTTTTAGTACTTTGAATTCACATTTTCACATTCTTGCCAAAAGCACAATCAAAAAGATTTACTTAAGGTTTAGAGATGTAGTACAGGACAAAAGACAGTATAGAGGCATTTGTAAAGTCCCTGCACAGAATCACAGAATCTGAGATTGGCAGGGATGTCTGCTTCCACCCAGCCCAAACCCCACTCAAGAACAGACACCGGGAGCAGGGTGCCCAAGACCCATGTCCAGACAGCTTCTGAAGACCTCCAAGAAGAATACTCCACAGCCTCTCTGGGCAGCGACTGCTCAGTGACTTGAAGAGGTTCATTAACTCAGAAATTATTTTGTCTACTATTTTGAGTGTCCCCAAAAGTTTAATTCAACATAGCTTCACTGTGCTAAATTTTTGTGAGAGAAAGAAAGCAAAGCCACTTCAGAAAGACAGA
The DNA here is from genome assembly GCF_039878825.1 of Excalfactoria chinensis. NCBI lineage: Eukaryota > Metazoa > Chordata > Aves > Galliformes > Phasianidae > Excalfactoria > Excalfactoria chinensis. The sequence continues at coordinate 29,049,996 of NC_092827.1, read as the reverse complement.
GTTGAAGTACCAAAGGTTCACATCTACTTCCTATTACAGATTTAACAGCAACAAGGAAGACAAGCAGAGAATAAATGACTATTGATTCAAGCTCAAGATGGGCTCACAAGAGATCTTAGTTTAATAATTAACTTCCAATCTGAATTTTGAGCAAATAATTTATAGTCTCTGGCCTTATTTTTCTCCCTCTTATCCAAAAAGGTGGTATTCCCCTGGTCTCTGTTACTTAAATCTCATCTGCTTAGGACATAAGTGGCTCACTATCTGTACAGTGCTTGATGAAAGAATGCTCCGATTTTAGCTGTGACCTTCATGAGCACTATAACAGAAACAAACCAACCAGCCCCTACAGCTTTAATTAATTGCACAGTCACACAACTTTTTATTTAATAGTTTGATGTTTCCAAACTACTTGGAATGAAATATACCTCAATCTAATTCTATAGGCCACATGAAGAAACAAATACTGAGGAAAGTGAAAATGAACGGATCATCTTTATGAATTAATGCATGCATCTAACTGGTTTCTGACAAGGTCTCAGTGGTCACATGACAAGGTCATGTGGTTACATGACTGAAAGGACAGGCTTACAGTGTAGTGGCCAGTGGCACAAAGTCTAGTCGATAGACATTAGTAATGACCAGAGAAACCAATAGGGTGGGTAATGGGTGTGGTCCAGACTTGTTCAACATAACATTAACATTCAGGACAGTGGGATAGCATACATTCTTGGTAAATTCACCGGTGACACAAAAATTGTAGAACTCCTAGAATGACACAAAACTATTTACTAAGAAAAGGAAAATGGTTATGACTACATATATATATAGATATATTCTAATGTATATAACTAGCACATGGAATATAACAATGCACAAGGAATTTCTCGCTGATGCGCAGCCAGCCCCCTGAGCAGCAGAAGTGAGAGAGATGAACTCCCGCTCCCTTCAAAACTCCATCTGCACGATATGGCATGGCATGGAATGTTCCTTCAGCTAGTTTGGGCCACCTGCCCTAATTCTATTGGTGGAGCAAGTCCTCCAGGAAGGTATGTTAAGGCACATGCAATTTAAGGAGATGGTCCAAGACAGCCAGGCTGCCTGTACAGAGTGCAGGTTATACCTGAACATTGCAGTAACTTTTTATTATGGAATAATGGCTTTGATGGACAAAGGAAGAGTAACTGGTGTCATCTACCTGGAATTCACATGGTCTCACAACACATCTTTATCTCTAGGTTGGAGAGACATGGATTTTAAGGGTGGACTATTCCATGGATAAGGAATTGGTTGGATGGTCACAGCCAATATGTTGTGGTCAATGGCTCTATGTCCAGGTGGAGGCCAGTGATAAGTGGTTTCCCCTGAATGGTCTTTATGATCACTTTCAATCCAAACCATTTTATGTTTCTATGATTCTTTGACCTGTTGGTTTTGAAGCAGATATTATAGAACCAGCTTATAAACTTACTATTTTGCATAACATTTACAAATAGTTATCCCACATTTAGATTACCCACATTTAGAAGTAAATATTTTGAAAATATTTGAATAATATTCTCTTGCACCCACAATTCACTTACATATATCACGATTTAATTATTATTGAATGTATAGGAACTTCCCCCCTCCCCCATCTATGACTTTGTTCTCTCTTATATTACTCTTAGCATGATACGAACATTTATTAAAAAAATATTTACAGCATAGCAGTTTTTCTGCTTTGGAAATTATTTGGAATGTTCAGTCCTTAGAAACATCTAGAAAGCCAACATAATTTATTTTTGCCTTGATGGAGAAACGCAGTGGAGTTCAAGTTCCTTGAAAGACCTGAACACTTTTTAAAATATTAAAATATTTCAATACCTGGAAGAAGAAATAAATCCTGAAAGTTTCTTTACACAGTCCTATAATTGTGTGTGACCATCCAGACAAGGTTCACCTTTGTTTCTCAAAGCTTTAAAGAAATTGAAATACAGATGAAAGCCAAGTTTTATTATATTGTTCCTCCTTTCCTTTTTATTTTTCCCCCTGCTTTTACTTCTAAGAAACTGACAGTTCCCACAACAGAGGTAGTAAAACACTTGCATTCCCTCCACTGCACTGTAAGATTGTAATGGCAAGAAATTCATGGGGCTCTCAATTCATACCTAGGACATATGTAGGAACTGATAGTGAAGCACAGTTTTCACTTACCCACTATTATCTCCTCAATGATCTATGCCAAGAGAAGGCAACTGAAACCTGAGAGTCAAGAGCACTTACAGAGAAAAAAAGGTTCGATCCCTGGGGTAAAAGGCCTCCAGCTGCCTTTGCTTCAGCTCCCTACAAAGCCACAACTGCATATGCACATTTTTCCAGTACGACTAATACCAGACAGTAGCACTGCCAGTATTTCTTCCTTTCAGTTCAGGAATTGATGCTTGTTTAGCATAGGCATTTGCTACCTGGGATAGTGTTTTCCCAGTGATGTTCTTCATGCACATATGGAGTTATGCCAAGATGACATTTGTGTTTCTGAGGGCAAAGCTAAACCCTACATTAAATGACCTCATGTTAAAAATATTGTGTATATATATATATATATATATATATATATATATATATATTTATTTATTTATTTTTTTTTTCAAAAGACAAATATTTTTTTCCACCATTCTAAATGATTAAATCACAGTTTTCATATTTCAAGTACAGAAGAGAAGAGGAAAAAATAAATAAAACTTACAAATAAAGCTGTACCAAGGAGAATGCCTACCTGTGTATAAGTAAGGTCAGAGATAAAATAAGATACTTTCTTCTCTTCTGCCGAGTGCTCTGGTTATAGTTCAGGAAAAGGAAAGGCAAACCTGAAGTGGTAGCAGCAACAAAAATTACTTAGGGGCTAACAAGTTGTTATATATATGCCCCTAGGGCTTCAAATGCCTTGACATAGCATCTCTGATTCCAGTTGTTGCAAGAGGTTAATATTTTAACTACATTTACATATATTATTCACAGAGTAACAGATATTATAAATATTTAAGAATTGAGGACCTGTTCAACTTCTGAACTATTAATATATTGTTATGAATATTCCTAGGATGATTACCAGGGATTTCTCAATGTAAAAATGGATCTGATTTTATAGCTTTGTCTAGTTATAAAATCAGAAATCCAACTAAAACATACCGAGTGGAAAAAGAATGCATAGAACTGCACAGAAGATCTGTTTGTGGGACTTCTAATAACATCTAATGCTGAAGAGTGTAGTAACATTCCAAGACAAAGAGAGCCTAGAAGAGTTGGATTTAACAAAAAGTGATGTCAAAGAACTAATAAATACACTTTCCATTTCCATAGCAACTTCCATCAGAGGAATAGAAAGTGCTTGAAAACATCAATCAGTTTACCCTCAACACTACAACATGGCCAGCAGAACATATATTTGAAGAAATAAGGTTTCTTCCTGGTGTTTGCTGGCCTTTATTTTAGGAGTCCTTTACATCTGCACTAACTTTCTCCTCAACATTCTGACTTCCAATCTGTCTCTTTCATCTTCAGTCACATGATGTGTCACAAAAAACCCAGAGTGATTAGAGAAATCAGAATAAAGAATGAAGATCTAAAAGTAATTAATTGAGCTATTACTGAACACCATATCAACTTAGTATAAGTAGACTTATTTTCCATAAGTAATCATGACAATATCGCATATCGAAACATCACTAGCTTTCAATAGATGCTACTTTTGCTAAACACTTTACCAGTGCATATGTGCAAAATACATATTTTGACTAGACAGGTGCAACACACATGTTAAAATGCCCAGACAATAAGTGCCATGACCCAGTAATGTATTTCATGCCTGTAAAACATGGGTGGCTTTAAAATATTTTTAAAATAAACTTATAGAGTCAGATAAAGAAAAAAAAAAAAAATCAGAAGATTCTTAAATTATGATATCAACGTCCTCAATAAGAGAAAATAGAACCTGGTTCCTCTTGCTCTGGACTTTTAGGAATCAAGGATCAGAAGTCAGAAAAAGTTCAATTGATGCTCTGCAGCTCAAATAAAGAGAAATTAAAACATCTATAGTTTGTTGAGGACTTGTGATAACTCTTAATGTTTTCTTTTGTTGTGAAGGTGGATAAACTGGCTGGAATGAAAGCAAAGGTGGCAGTCAGGATTTTGGTGTCTGGAGAGAGATCACAGTTTAAGGCTGAAGGTTTTGCAACCTACACCAGTGAGGACAAGGTTGGAGTGGTCAGTAAATAACCTCCTTTTCATTTGGATATTTGGCTAGGCAGTTTTCTGTTGGTTGGGTTTTTGTTGGTGGTGTTGTGGTTGGTTTTTTGGTGTTTGTTTTTTTTTTTTGGTTGGTTGGTTTTTGTTATACTGAATATGACAGTTACAATTAATTTAAGCAAATCTAAATATATCTTCAATATTTTTCTTCTTATATGAAAGACTCTAAGAGATTTTGGAAAATACTAAGGCCCCTTCTGGATGATACTTACTTTCTTGGGAGAAATGTGTCCTCTAGCTATGATCAAGCTTGTTAAAGGTAGCATTTAGGGAATAACATTTGAAGGTTTTGATTGAATGTCTTTTCAGAGTTCAAAGTATTTCTTCTTCTTTACTACAGCACAATGAATCCCTGTGATTCAGGGAAGATGAAAGAGTTATTTAAGAATTGGATATTTAAATCTAAATACTGAAGAGTTCCTTCCCTTTCTGGGCTGAATATCTCTAAGTGATGTCAAGATGACAAGGGCTATTTTCACTGCTCACTTTTCCAAAGGAGATGGATTCACTTAGCTAGAACTCAAAGAAAAGTTAAAATTAGGGACAGAACCAGGATTTGCTAATCCAGGGACAGAAAGTGTCATAATTCCAAGTTAAGCAGAAGCTTAGTGTCAGTTGTGGCCAGCAAGAGATGAGCACTTTCATTGCTGGGATTGTTTCCCTATGTTTTATTACAGGAAAATTAGTAAAGGGGAATATAAAATATTCTCTGCCATATGCTAATGAGTCTGAGATAGGAACAGATAAGGCAGCCTTTATGTCCCATGTCTTACATACACATTTTCCAAAGAGATGAAACCTTGGCTATAATTAAAATTTGACATACAACTTCAATCCCTAAAACAGAAGTAGAAACATCAGCTTAATCTTCAGTGCCACGTGGCCAGTGTAGAAAGGATCTGTGCTGCAGTTACCAGTTGAAGCCAATTCTATATGATTTTTTTCTACTGCTTGGGAAATTCCACAAGCTATAACAAAGGCAGGAGCTACTTAGAGATAAAACCATAGGATTTCAAGGATTTCTTGGCAGTACTGTAAAATAACATTTAAATGCCTTGGTTTTTCAAACCACTACTTCACTGTTACAAAGATGATAATCTTACTAGCTGTTTACTGTGTCACTTAGCTATAAGAGTCGCATTTCATTAAATATTTCTCCTGTTCTGTAGCAAAGGGCTATATTTTTCTGGAACATAACACTACAATGTGATGAAAAGTAAAGCAATAACAGCAGGATGACAAAGTCTCCAGCTACAGCAACAGAGGACAAGCCCAATACAGCAGCTGTATTGAAAAAGAAACAAAGAAATTAACTTACTTTTGAAAGGTCTCAGGTAGACAGGGATCTCCAGCAAGATACCCTCACACCCACTGCCAACTCGTAGATGAGGTCTGGGAAGAAGAGGAGCCAGAATCCACCTCTTCTGGTCACTCAGGTGTACTCATGCTCCTCTGGGTTGGCCCTGCCTTCCCACCAGGTGCTCAATCACTGTTTCAGGCCGTGAATCAGCATTTCTGCTGCACTGGAACAATCTACAGTTATGTTTGCTATTATGCATTAAAAATAAACAAACAAAACCCCTCACTTTTATCATGGGAAGCTTTCAGCCTGCCCTCATAGAGGAGGTACTCCAGCCTTCTTATCATCTTCATAGTCCTCTGCTAGACCTTCTCCAACAACTCCACGTATCTCTTGAATTGAGGGCTCCAGAACTGGCTTTAGTACTCCATAAGGGGTCTCACAAGAGCAGAGTAGAGGGGCAGAACCTCCTCCCTCGTCCTGCTGGTCACACTTCTCTTAATGCAACCCAGGATATGGTTGGCCTTCTGAGCTGCAAACACACATTGCCAGCTCATGTTGAATCTTTTATCAACTGACACCCCTAATTCCTTTTCCTCAGGGCTGCTCTCAAGCCATTCTCCACCCAATTTGTATATGTGCTTGGGATTGCACCAATCTCTTAAGGATCTTATACTTGACCTTGTTGAACTTCATGAGGTTAGCATGGGCCCACCTTTCTCACCTCTGTCATCACAATAAAAATCACAAGAAGTGACATCATCTTTCATCACTTAAAAGAACACTGGTGTGAACTGTTATCACTGAAATTGTTTATATATTGTGATCCAAGGTTAGCTGAATGCAAAAGAACAGTATTTCTTGTGAGACTTTGCCCCAGAGTAAAATATTACAGGAAGAAATGGTGTCATCTGAACAATAACTTTGTCAAAGATACAATATCTTTAAAAATACAGCATTTGCTGCATTCTGAAAGTAATATTTCAAGCACTAATTTTTAGTTTCAACAGTGGGATGGACATATGTAAAAGATGCAGAGACTTGAAACACAGAAATAGCACAGAAAGGGCTTTAGAATGTTTGAATATTGACATCCATACACCTGGCCTTGTAAGTTTCATGCTGCATAAATTACTGCACGTAGCTTGGAACAAAGATAGATATGACAAAACAAAAGGCATTTAGACTGCAGTGACTGATTACAACTACAAAATGAGCATGTATTTACCAACTACCATTGAAAGAAGAAAATAAAATGATCAAAATGCTTTTTTCAGTCAAATGTATGGATTATTTACCTTAGCTACTGTCCTTTCAACAAGTTCATTACATTTTCTGTACCACTAATGCTACCTTGTAAACTGCTCTTGTTTTCTTGGCATAAATATTTTCACAGCTCTTTCACAAGATAAATATAAGAATTAAATCCAAAATTTCATAAGTCTACAATAAACTCAAGGATGATGCAACTCATCTTTTTGCTACTAAGATTAATTACTATAAAACCACACAGTCAGGCTGTGGTTTTCAAATAGCTTATATTCATTAGTAGTCAATGTAACTAGCTGTTTTATAAGATCAGCAACTTTCACATAGAAATATAAACAATTAGAGTGTGTTTTCAATTTAGACTTTGGTAACTCAAATTATTTGAATTAAATGACAAATTCTTAAAGCTATTGCTGATTCTTTGCTTTTGGATTTAACATTCCATTTCATACTGCTGTGTATTGCACACTGGGGGCCAGTTTAAAGTTGTGCCCAAACATCTGCAGTTGAAGGATAGTAAGAAAAAAATGTACAGCGTACTTGCAGTGATTATCCAAGTTTAGCATTAATCCATGGTATGTAAATTGTAGCATTAGCTATCATCTGCACTAATCATTATGTCTGCAGTTGGCTGAACAGAAATCAATCTCTGGTATGTTGTGACATATTAGTACTCATTGTCAGCTTATTTCAGAAGAGAATTATCATGACACGCTCAATTAAATAACTGGATGGTCCTATCTAACATTGCTTGTTCTCCACTGTTAATATTACCTTACTAAATAAGTAATGACTAGATTAGGACAAGTAAAGGCTGGATTTTTAAGAATTTCTAAGGCAGTATATTTTCATAGGTAATACCCCAAGCCTCCCTGGGGCTGAGCAACATCTTACTTGTCTCCAGTGATGATTATACTGCATTTATTATTTTATTCATTATATTTATTAATTGATTTGACGACCATATGAAACTGTGCTTATGACTATATTGTTTAAGTTCATTTTTAGGGGTGTCCATGCTAGAACTTAAATTCTGTAACTTGAAATTACAAAATATAATCCACTTGTTACTGATTGAACTTCTGTAGGAATTGCATAAAATAATGTCTGCATGTACGTTGAGTACTTTACTATTAATACCTATTATTTGACAACTTTCCTACATAGTGTCATGATATTTTTATTTTTGTTTACTACTAGCCACAAGAAGAGTCCTCCATCGCTAAGTTCACAGTACTGTCCACTTCTACTGTGGCCAAGATACATGCTGTAACTTAAGCAATTGATGCACTCTCTTGCCAAACTCACTACTGCTCTCAGCATTTCTGGCTGAGAAAGAAAGCTTTTTTGGAGGACTCCTAGTGCTCCTCTGAGGCAGGATGGAAATTGTAGATGATTTCCAATTGGCCCTCTAACTCATGCAGTCTGGTGAATTCACTACCTCACAACTGCTGTTGCTGTACATTTCACCTCATCACTCAGCAAGGTTATCCTAAGGCAGTTTTTTGAGGTGCACAAAAGATCCAAACATTTGTTTTCTTCTTCATGGGGGAAGGGGCTTCCTTTAGAGCTCTCTGCCTTTATCCAAAGGCTTACTCAAAAAAGATATACAGGAAGAAATTTACCAGAGAGACTGTCCCGTGTATTCTTCTCCGCTTATCTGATGTTACTGATTGTGATTAACACAGTAAATCACACAAAATGTGAAATGCTTTCGCAGAGCAGTGATGAATCTAAACTTGTGTCTGCTGTGGTATGAACAGCCTGGTCAGAAGTAACAAGTTTAGCATACAGAAACTTGTGTAAAATGATCACTAGTTAAGCTTACATATCTCCATTCTAGAAAATCATGTTGCTGGAAATGAATTACTGAGGACACTACATATTTCAAGTTTGGAGGGTTTAGGCTTCTTTTCCACATTACACTAATTGGCCAAGAGGAAGAGCCTGAGCTAGCAGAGAGCAGTGCCATTAAGAAAGCCCAGAAACAGGATTCCTCGAAAACTTGAGCCAGAACATTATGCTCCAGGAAGATCTCCCCTGAAGCTTGTTCATGCTCTACTACACATGGCATGAATGGGCCATAGTTAGTGCTGCTGAAGGGAACAATAACTAATTAGACTAAAGGCAGAGTTTATATTGCTTTTGTAATTGAACCCATGCTTGACTCTGCTACAGAATCAAATTCTCCTTTTTTTTCTCTCAGGAACACAGGGACACTTCACTGGAAGCTGTATGGAGAGGAAAATATAAAGCAGAATGAGAACTGGGTTTGGCATTCATGTACAACCAGGCTGTATAAATGAACTGAAGGCTCCACTCAGTCTCTTCTCTTCCCACTGAGAGCTGTCATGAGCAGAATTTATTTCACAGTAACTATATCATAATTGCTATTTGTAGTTGTCCTTTTTCAAGTTATAGCATAATGAAGTAATGTTTCAGAGCCAGGTGTGCTATTTAATCACTCTTCTCTGTTCAGTCTTGTGAAAGTTTTCCTTTCAAAAATAGGTTGGTGAGTACAAAATTAGCGTAGGACCCTGACATAAATTTTGAGACAGCAGTTGTTTTACTACCTATCTTTTTCTGCTGTAATATTTCATTATTTGATGCTTCAGAAAGCAAGAGTCCAGGAAATTTTGATTTAAGAGCATTCATGCTTTCAGATAACATACTTAAATTCTATAAAAAATCCACCTCAGAGGCTAATCTATAGCAACTTTTTAATCTATACAGTAAGAGGAAACTGTATACTGTATTTGACTTTGGTGGTTGATCAGATTCATCCAGGAATCTGTATATAGGAAGAAAGCTGTATGAAGTTCTGAAAAGTACCCGTGTGATATACCAGTGCCTGCTACCCTATCTTAAATCCAGTTTTATGTTTGTTGTTTTTTTGTTTTGTTTTAGGGCTTGGAGGGTTAGGGTTCAGTGAAGGGGAACAACCTTTGTACAAAGGTTAGTGTTTAGTGAAGTGGGAACATCTTTCCTCAGTTCTTTGAAGAAGGGCTATTGTCTATAAATTAAGGGAGATTTTGTAACATCTAAAACATGAACTGTTATCCCAGCACATCCTAAGCTCCCTCTCTGTCAGTGGCATTTATATCACAAAGCACAGTGCTCTCAAAGATTTCCTCATCAGTTACGTATTTGTGATGATTTTATTTCATGTTAGGAATAATGGAAAATATCTGGGTGATTCTTGACACTACAGAAAAGGGAGAAAATACTCAGCTTCCAGAAAAAGCAAAGAAATGAATAAGAGGGATTTCACAATGCATGCAAAGCAATAAACCTCTTCCTATTTATTAAAGACGCATTAATTGTTCCTACATGGGTGTGGGAAGAAGCCAGAATAGGTAACTGGGGTAACTGATTTCAGGTTGTAAAGTGCACACAGAACACAGTGGAGAGAGTGATTTTTTCGGCAGAGAATCCACAGATTCTGTAGGGATCTTGCCAACAACTCTCTCATGAAGGCAGCCCAAGTGTGCACAGAGCTGTTCTCCTGGAGGACAAGGAATAAGAGGGCATCAGCATTTCAGATTGGATATTGGGAAGAACTTCTTCTCAGAAGGAGAGGTTAGGCCTTGGAACAAGCTGCCCAGAGTGGATTCACCATCTCTGGAGGTGTTTAAGGAAAGAGTGAATGTAGTACATAGGGACATGGTTTAGTAGGCAATATTGGTGGTAGCTGGACAGATGGACTGGATGATCTTAGAGGTCTTCTCCAACCTTAATGATTCTGTGATCCTATTTTCAACAAGCATTGTTGCAGCATGCAGCTGAAGAAGTTTATCTATAGATAAAGTGAGTAGGCATGATACAAAGGCTAAAACTGAATTCAAGTTTTCAGCTTTTAAAGTTATGTGAAAAGTATCCATGTGTATGTATGAAGATATCGACCATATATATTGTATAAACTCTTGTTCAGCTAAACTTAAAAACTCACTCTCTTTTCTATGCCATGTGAGAAACTGACTGTGGAAAAAGTATTGGTGAATAGCACATTAATTTAGTGTTGTTTTCATTTGGTGTTTGTAATCTCAAGAAGACTGAAGATAAAAGAACTGGACAGCAAAATAGAAACTAATGTTAATTTTACATTCACTCCCAAATACTTCTCTGGGAGAAAGGTGATTAAAGTATGACTGGACAAGAGTTCTCTGCCCGTGTCTAATGTAAAATTACAGGGGGGGGGGAAGATTTTAATCTTTGGTCTGAGAACTGAACAATGAAAGAAATGTACAGTTTTCTGTGGCATAGCCATGATTTTAATTGATACTTGGTCTAATGAAGAAGAAAATGGTATTTATTCCATAAGAGTCAATGTTTGGAGTGGTAGATATGAGATCATAGGCAGTATAGGCAGAGCTAGATGAAGTGTGGTGACAGAAGCATGTCAGAATATGATGTGAAGAGGTAGTCCTCTGACTAGCTCTACAGAACCCCAGTGAGGCCACGACCAAAAAGAGGAACTGCAGTGGGGAACTGCAAGCTATGCTGGCTTTTTTTGTGCTGTAGAAACCCCACACCTGGATGCAAAACTACATATTTTTAACACCCAGAAGTGCTTCTTCAAATCAAGTGATAAGCTTCTACAGTCAAAATATAAAAAGCCTCTGACCTCTGCTAAGGGACACTTGTGTATATGCCATGTACTGGAAAGCCATCTATGCATCTTCCTGGAGAAACACTGGAGAAGCATTTATAGTGGGACACAACATATCTCGACCTCCTTCCCTGTTATTTACTTCCACTCCTAGGGAAAGTAAAGGTACAAAAATATGGATATGGCCCTTTGAGCCCAGAAACACTTGTGCTGTGTCCAGAGTCAGAACTGAAGTAAACAACTCTACCTAGCAGAGATATCAAGTATTAAAGGATATCACTAGAGACAGTAACAGTAAAGCATAATTTTTCCATCTTGCTTCCCTTTAGAGTCTGGTCCATGGACAATCGTATCTCAACCAAATAGCAGACCGGGCTAAACACTTGGTATTTACCATACAAAGGCAGTTAATATTGATGTTCCTCCACTGCCACTACCATGCAAATGCACAGAGTGTTACATTGACATATAGAGGTGAATCCCTACCTAAAGCACATGTGTAAGCCTCTCATGCATAAATAGCAACTTACCTTGTTTATGCATGTGCCTGTGTCAATTGAACAAGGCTTGTTTAGGAGTCCTACACCAGAACTCAATATTGTTATGAGCTACTGTAGGCAAAATCACAAATAACTGTTACAAACAAATCAGTTTCTTCATCTTTAGGAACTTAGGTTTTCTTCATAAAATCCTATTTTGCACTACAGAGTGTTTTACTGTTTCAGTTCCTTCACTTGTCAAGGTCACCTACTTCCCCCTGAATGCGAGCCCAGTTTTCTCTTGAAATGACAGAACAATTACAGAGTAATAGGTATTAGCTCATCTGACATTCTTTGTGAAAACCTGAATCTGCAATTATTCTGCTAATTCTCGCCTCTTTCTTAAGAGACCTTAAATTTTTTCCTTCCTAATATCAGCCAACTTATGAAATACAGATTAGATATATTGACAAGGAGATGAACAAAAAAGGTCTCAGTTGCTGGGTTCACCAGGCTGTGAACTACAGCACAAATTCCAAGTGAAAACAAGTTACTAGTTCTAGCCAGGGGCTGGTACAGGTCAATACAAATACTGTTTAACATCTTCATTAATGATCTGGGTGACAGAGCATACACTTGAAGAATTTACAAAATAAACAAAACTGGGAGAAGTAGTTGATATACCAGATACTCATGCTGCCATTCAGAGGGACCTCAGAAGACTGAAAGTAGGCCAACAAGAACCTCAAGAAGTTCTGCAAGGGAAGTACATACCGAGGCCAACTGGCTGGAAAGCAGATTGACTGAAAAGGATCTGGGAGTCCCATGAACAGTAAATCAACTGTTAAGCAGGCAACGTGCTTTTGCAGCAAAATAGTCTATAGTATCACAGGCTGTGTTGCCAGCATGTCTAGGGACATAATCCTCCTCTACCAAGAACTGATGAGACACCTGTAGTGCTGGGTCCAGTTCTGGTCTTTCAAGTAAAAGAAAGACATGGACATACTGGAACAAATACAACAAAGGTCATGAGGATGATTAAGATACAATACAGCACATGATATAGGTGGAGAGGCTGAAGTAGCTAGGATTGTTTAGCTTGGAGAAGTGAAAACTCAGAAGTGGTTTACTGATGCACGTATCTTATAAAGCCCTTGAATTCCTAGAATGAATTGGAGCATAGGCACAGATGTAATGCAACCATAAATGAACACTTAGTGAGATGCATATTCATTCCCATAGTTTCTGAAGTGCTGTCATCATGAAATGTCCTTGAATTATCCATGACTTAAGAGACAATTTGTTTCTATTTTGATTGCAGCAAAAGAAGAGTCCCTCAACATACCAACCTGCATCTCTTAAACTCTTCCTTTGAAAATGTAATTATTCAAAATACAAAATGAACACATAAACATACATGAATATCTCACATCCACTAGTTCTATAAAGAAGATGATAGAGAAGTTAACTTAGTCTTCATATCTCCCTTTTATTCATCTTAAATTCATTCTAATTGCGGAAAAGGGTGTTGGCCTTACAGTTCTATCATTTCTTTTTCATACAAGAAGACTTAGAATAATATAAACATAATAATATAAAAGCACTGAGACTCCACAATAAACTGGTGTGGGTGTACACGAAACACAGAGAATATCAGAGTGCATGAAGGACAGTCATTTCCAGCTGTCCTTCAGGTAAGAATAGCCAGAGGTATGACTTCGAGTAAAAGATTAATTATTTGTTCATGGTTTTCTCCAGTCTCAGAGCGAGAAACCTGCAAAGAATGTTAGTTCTTGTTAGACAACAGATGTAACCAAGCACAGACAAGCTGAAAACGTGACCCCACAAAGAAAGGGTCAGTTACATAAACCATTCTTAGCTGTTCTGAGCACAACTGATCACCAAGAACCTGCAGAAAAATTAAACCCTTGGCAATGAAAAATGTCACGTTAAGACATGCTTTTTGCATTCTATTCTTATAGAATGTAATTCCAAGAAGGCATGAAACAATATACACAATGTCTGTGTGGTAATTTCAAAGCCACAACAAACTGAAAGTGGGATCTCACTAAAAGCAGCATTGGTGTGACTTTTATTTGTGGTACAATACTGAAGAAAGAGCACTTGGAAATCTTCTTGGGACTCCTCCACTGTAACCCTTGATCTTCCCAGCTTGTTTCACTATTGACAAAATAGCTCTGGAAAAGGGAAAATGGTAGCTGTGGCTGCCTTCCCAGAAGATCTCTCTGTACAGTTCCTTTCAATTGAAACAACTTTGCAATGAAATTTGGCTGTATTCATGGTCAGGGAAGGTGTTGCAAGTCTGAAACAGGTAAACATATGTAGAATAAGAAACTGAGGCATTGTTTCCAAGTAACATCTGAATGCCATCCACAGGATGCCATCAAGAGAGACCCAGACAGGCTCAAACAGTGGGCAGAAGAGAACATCACAAGATCCAACAAAACCAAGTGCAAGGTTGCAGAAAAGGACTTGGGAGTACTGGTGGACAGCAAGCTGGATATGAGCCAGCAATGTGCTCTTGCAGGCCAGAAAGACAAACACATCCTGAGCTGCTTCAAAAGAAATATGGCCAGCAGGGCAAGGGAGGTGAACCTTCCCCTCTACTCTGTGCTGGTGAGACCCCACCTCAAGTACTGTGTGTAAATGTGGAGACCTCTGTGCATAGACTTGGAGCATGTCTACGGGAGGGTCACTAAAATGATCCAAGGGATGGAACATCTCTCCGAAGAGGAAAGGCTGAGAGAGCTGGGGCTGTCCAACCTGGAGAAGAGAAGGTTCTGGGAAGACCTGATAGGAGCCTTTCAGTATCAAAAGAGGGGCTATAAGAAAGAAGAAGACAGACTCTTCAGCAGGATATATCAGTCTGGACAGGGTTCTGAGGAAGCTGATTTAGCTGTGGATGTCTCTGTTCATTGCAGGGTAGTTGGACTAGGTAACCTTTAAGGATCCCTTTCATCTCAAACAAGTCTATGATTCTATGAATATTCTGTAGCTCCCTCTATAGTGAAGGGAGGGAAAGACTACCCAGATCCTCATAATCACCATGAAAATACTTGATCAGTACATCAGCATTCACGTACCAAAGTGTGTAATATGGACAAGGGCAGAAGTCTTCTTCAGCAGTTTCAAGTTGGATTTCTGCCCAAATTGTAAGGCAACTTTTCTTCTCCCTTGATGTAGCCCAGAATACAAAGCCTCTTCAGATGTATTTGATTACTTACAAGTTATGTAATGAGTTTGTTTTTCACGTCTTTTCCTAATAGAACTTGGCTTTTCACAGATTGATTCTGCAGCTGAAAAAAAAATTTGAAAAGATTTCCCACCAAGAAATGTAATTGTGTTAAGTCATGAAATCCTTTATATTCTGCTGAAACTTCATTTTGAAGGTAAAAGGGAAGATGTTTAGACAATGTCAAAATATTTTGTTATTTTCTATATGTAATGATTTCAAAATTTATTTGTATGGATTGCTATAAAATGTTTTAATTGCCAAAAATCAGAGCGTTTTTGTCAAAATATTTTGATTAACTCCAACTGAGTATTCTTTAAGTTATTAAATTTGCAATTCTGCAATATTTTCAGTCTGAAATTTACAAATAGAATTATGGTCATCTGTCCAACAGTTCCAAACACACACCTCCCCCCATAGACCAAGAGAGTCACAGAAACAGTAAGGAAGGACATCTCTAAGATGCACAGGACTCCTTTTATTTGAACTTGCCAACAGTTGCAGTTGTGAGGAGTTGCACCTGATTATATATAAGCATTTTAAGAGAACTATCTGTCATAATGATACCAGAGCAACAAAAGATGCAAAGATTAACAGAGAGGCCAATGCAGGTGAAAAGTGGTAAAAAAAAAAAAAAAAAAAAAAAAAAAAAAAAAAAAAAAAAAAGTGGTGCAATTATTCATACAGAAAGATTTATTCTGATATCATGATACATCTGTGAAAACCTTATGGCACAGTAATTCATGCCAGATGAGATATGTATCTTCCCAACTAGAATAATTAAAGTAGGATAGGACTCCAGAAAAATCAACAAAACAAAACAAAAAAATCCATGTAGTGATGCAGGGGAGATTATGCCAGAAAACCAGGCTATATCCATTTAGAAACTAACACTGAGCAAAAAGACAGCTTTAGATATTATCACAGAATCACAGAATGACCCAGGTTGGAAGGACCTCAAGGATCATGAAGTTCCAACCCACCTGCCTGGCAGGACCACCAAACTTCCAGATTTACTAGATCAGGTTGCTCAGGGTCCCATCCAACCTGGCCTTGAACACCTCCAAGGATGGGGCATCCACAACCTCCCTGGGCAGCCTGTTCCAATACCTCACCACTCTCGTAGTAAATATATGTAATATATATAAATATATGTGTGTGTGTGTGTGTGTATATATGTGTGTGTGTATATATAATATATATAATATATAATATATAAAATATATGGTATATATAATTATAATTATATATATATTATATAATATCTTCATATTTTGATATCTTATATCCAACAATATACCATTTTTTTTATTTTTTTTATTTTTTTTTTTTCAAAATCACTATCCAAAGCATATTGTGCTATGCCTACAAGTGACAGCATGGGAAACGGGAGTTCTGCATCTACAGTCAGCAAATACAATCCTTTAAAAACTCAATATAGAAATACTACTGGTGTCATGATTATTTATAGACTTAACGACACACATGTATGCATACAAGTCAGATGTTTCTGAAGGCAGTTTTCAGTTATAGGTATCTGTCTTACTGGCATGAGCAGTCTTGCCTGCTAGCATTTTTTTCCATTGAACAGTAATAAGGAAGTCCTGCAAGCAATCACCAAGGCCCACAGGCTGCTGCCAGAAGAAAAATGAATATGTTCTATTCATTACTTCAGTATTATGCTTCATTCATTACACTGCTCCTTGTATTATTAAGAAAAATTATTTTTAGAGCAGTTTCCCTCAAAAATTAAATGAAATGTAAAATACACATTTATGTAGTAAGCCATATAAATTATATAGCCCAAGGTTCGTCCCATCTAGCTTTTGGCATTTGAATGAGTTCTCTGAGCTAAAAGCCATGTCACCATGATCTCTCTTTATACTCAAAATAATAGAAAACATAAGAAAGGAAAATATCTGGACCTCAGGAAATCTAAGACTCAGACATCCCCCTCTCTTTACTGACTACACTACAAACCTAGAGCAACTGAATCCAAGATCTGCCAATAAATCCAGCCTTCAGTAGCCATCCTTCTGTTTGTTTGGAAGCACAATTTCTCTGAAATATTTTAACTGTCTTAACTGGCTAATAACCAATCATCAGCTCCAACAATAATGTTTGAATACTGAAAGTTAAATGCATGTCTAACTGACTCAGATAAGGAGCAGGTTCTTCTGGGAGTGGCCAAACAGAGGTATCCGCTTCACCAAACTCTGACTGTTTGGTTCAGTCAACATTACTTGCCCTAACTCATCATGCCAGAACCTCAATTTAATTATTCTCTGATGCAGAACTAGAGTTCAACCTGGTTGAACTGGAGTTCAACCCTACCTGCTAATGATGTTGTAAACATTTTGTTTTTATTTTCCTCCTAGTGCATTTACAAGCAAATTGAGGGACAGAAATAACACACTTAATTTTTGTAAAAGTCAGGATGAATAGGCAGGCTTAGCTTCCTGACCTATCAACTTTTCCACTTGGTTTCTCCTATTGCCCTATTGTTCTTGAAGTTTCTGCTTAGCTTGTGCTTCTCTGTAGATGGCCATGGCGTTGAAAATTGAGACTTTCTAGTAATTGAAACATTTCATTTCTATTTTTCCAGGCACAGATCATTCTAAAATACTTTCTACTTTGAGAAAAGGGTGAAGAAAAAGAAGAGAAGAACATGGAAGTATAAGTACTTTCTATATCTTGATATTAATTAGCTCCCTGAAAATGAGAAGTTTGATGGAAAAAAAAAAAAAAAAAAGTAGCAAACTGAGTGTCAATTACCCATCTAATATAGTCTTAAGTAACAACATGTTCTGGAGCATCTGAATTTATGAAACTGAAATACTCCAAGAAAGGAAATATTCAGGTAACAGTTATGTAAGACAATTCACATTTGAAAAGACAGCTAAATTTTCACAAAATTGAGGTTTTCATAGCCAAAATCCACTGAGTTCTATACAAATGAAAAGGCAATTAATTATTACATAACAGTACTTAAACGTGGGGTTCATTTGATAAAATATGTATTCTACATACACCTTCATTAGTTGCTTAATACTTCCTTTACAAACAAATTCTTCCAAAGAACAGTTCATTCTATTTCAGCTAAAGTACATCAGATGAAGAGTTTTAAAGCACATTTCTCTCCACTGATTATAAACAGTGCTTACTGTAAATCAGAGAGTTTTGAATCCTTTTCCTACTGGCGCTGGATAATAATGTATTAATATATCTCTCCCCTCTGCCTTCAGCTGAACTATGCAGTGTAGATACATAAAGTCATATTGAAATACTTTGAAAATTCAGAGCATAAAAAGGATGCTGCAGTTTTTCTGGTAGTTCGAAAAATAGAAAGCTGTCATTCAACTCTACAGGTGCCTAGCTTTCATCATGGATTCAAAAACTCACCCTGTTCTGAATGCTTTATTCTTATGAAACGTGTAGCATTGACGTTGCAGAAAAAGAGCTTCTGATGCAAAACCAGTGACCTGACAAAACTGTTAACAAAAAATCCACTTTAATGATTGAACAGCAATAAATATCCTTCATAAGGAATTTAAAGTCTATAATGGAATTAAAACCCAAATGAGAATTTCATTCACAAGGTCTTTATTCCAAGGAGGGTTCAGAAGAGACAATAAAAATTTGCTGAACCTCTGGACTGCATGAAACATTTTGTCCTCTGTACTGCAATACAGGACAAGTTACCTACAAGATTTCTAAATGGCATGAGTTTCCAAATGTAGCTAATAATATATTAATATAAAATATGTTATGTATATTAATATAACACGAATATTATTAAAGTAATATCTATTAAAATAAAATTTGTTATGAGCTACTTGTTCTGGCATGAAAGGTGACAATCCAAAGTGCTGCTTGTTTTCTTTTTTCCCTCTTCGTTTTTTCTCAGTTGAAAATACAGGTGTCAGCTCCTCAGTCTTTCCATAGCATCCTTCTGAAGAAAACATTGGAAATAGTGTTGAGTCTTGAATTCAAACAGTGTTGTATTTAATGTGTCTGAAAGAAAGGAAAACTTTAATAAATAAGAAACAGTTAAACCATAAGAAACCGTCTTAAACGAACTGTATCAAAGCCAATCTAAAATGATAGAGTTGCTGGCGATTAATTTGCCAGCCATAAAGTAAACTTTTGCCTTTAGCTGAGTGAACAAGGAAAAGGGATAGATGAGAGCTCAGGACATTTACCACAGCACCTTAATGAAGATACATTTGGAAGTGGTTGCATCTACACCATTAGCTCAGCCTCAGTCTGATTCCAGGCCTGGTCTAATCTCACTCCCGTTAACACAACTTTAGTTAAAATACCTGTACTCAGCAAGTTTGTAGACATTACTAAGTTTGAAGGAGCTGTCAGTAAGCTGGAGGCAAGAGTTCTTGTTCAAGGGTAACTAAATAGGCTGAAGCCTGACAGAGATTTCATGAAGTTTAAGAGTAGCAAATGAAAAGTCCCACACCTGGGATGTCATCACTCCATATGACAGCACAGGCAAGGGGCCAATTGACTAGTAACCAGGGAAAGCATTCTCCAATGCTAACCTCTGAAATTCATTACCATGTATAAATATGAGGTCAAAATCTTAACTAGATCAAATCTCAAAAATAGCCTGGATATCGGTCTCCAGAGTTTAGATATACTAGGAATTTAATGAAGCATATGAGTCCCCCCACAGAGATTTCCAGCTAAATTCTCTTGTAATACGTAAAATCCGATGCCTACTGAAAAGTTTCTTCCTCTTCCTAATACAGTTGATGTTTAGCTATACCCTGATCCTCTTTGACAGTTCCAGAATTCCAAAGGAGACAGAACTGAGCACAGTGTAAGCTAGGAAATGATGATTCTGGTTAGTTACAGGAATATTTACATTCCTAATAAAACATCTCATTCTTAGGAAAGAAAAAGGACAGTAGTAGAATAGCTGGAGAAGAGATTTTTCAAGGTGGAACTAAAATGCTCATCAACACATGCCACAAATCACTGACAATACTAAATTAAGAGGAGCTATTGACTTCATTGAGGGTGGAGAGAAGTCTAGACAAATTAGGGAACTGAACAATTACCAACTGCATAAAGTTTTACCAGAGTAAGTGTAAGATTCCACACCTGGGAAGTGACAACCCTAGCTATACATTAAGACTAGGGGATGAAATGCTAAAGAACAGCTCTGCTGAAAGGGATTTGCATGTCATGATCAACAGCAAATTAAACACAAGTCGGTAGTTTGCCCAGGAAGCCAGTAAGGTCAACTGCACCCCAGAGTGAGTCAAGTGCAGGGTTGCAAGCTGGGTGAGGGAGTGAATGCCCCAATATACATACAGTGATATGGTCTCTACCAGGAGCACTGGGTGCAGTCTGGGGCACCACAATACAAAAGTGACATAACGAACATTATGGAGTGTCCAAAAGAGTACTACAAAGACGGTAAAAGATCTGAGGGCAAGATGTATGAGGAGCAGCTGAGGTCCCTGAGTTTGCTTAGCCCAGGGCAGAGGAGCTGCCTCATGGCAGCTGCAGCTCTTCACAGGGAGCAGAGGGCAGTGCTGAGCTCTGATCTCTACAACTGCAACAGGGCCTGAGGGGTGGAGCTGTGTCAGGTTCTGTGCTATGGAACAGGCTGCCCAGGGCGGTGGGCATGGCCCTGAGCTACAGGAGCTGAAGAAGCATTTGGACATCTCTCTCAGACATAGGGTTTGAATGTTGGGTGGTGCTGTGGAGAACCAGAAGCTGGACTAGATGACTCTCATGGGTCCCATCCGACTCAGGATATTCTGTGATTCTACAATTAGCTGAAGCTTTGGACTTAAATGGCAAAGGAAGAAAACATATCAATTGCTATTAGCTTAAAAAAGTAAAAGTATCGAGCAGGTCTTATTCTGACAGCACACACCAAAATTCTCCAAGATTTTTAGAACAAGAAAGTGTTTCTATGCATGTCCATACAGGTAATACATATTCCTAAACTTTGAACCCTAACCTCTTGTAAGAAATAAGTAAACATGCGTCTGAAGCTGAGTGTTTTCTAATGGATAAGAGCACTTACTTGTTTGCAGCAGAAGTCCCTTAAGAACATGAGCGTGTGGTAAAGCAGCAAGCTGTAAAAGACAGTTGCATCCCTTTCGAAGACAGGGAAAATGTCTAGTGAGGAAAGACTGTTTCAGATTATCCAAGGGCATCTACAATACGTGAGCAAAATAGCTACTTCTCCGAATCTGTTGTCAGTGTTGTATTTATCATTTAGAAGAATGGTCATCTCACATATAATGCTTATAGCAATTTGAAGAAAAGTAAACTATTCTTTTCTCTTCACCCTGAATTAAGGCTACTGATTCTGTTTCTTTTCCTAATAATAACTACCTAAATAAAATATTGCAGATTTTTATTATGGACAATATTCTGAAGAGCTGCTAAGCTTTGAATTCACACCTACTAATAACAGTATTTGACATTTCTGGAAGAGATACTTTCCAGCTTTATGCGATTTTACAAAACTGTAACACACAGGTTTATAAATTTGGGAAGAGATGAAAAATTCAAGTATTTTTTTTAATGTTCTTTAATTGATGAATTACATGAAAGTGGGAGATTGACAGTTCTGGATATATTCTGAGTCTGTTCACAATGATGTATGTAACATCTCTAATCATTCCAACAAACGCTGTTCATGCCACGTCAGTAACTCTAAAGAAAAAATATTTTTAATCTTTTGAATATTCATTTATTCATCATATAAAAGTAAGCCAGTAAAACCATAGAAAATTCATGCATCTGCTGTTTTCTATACCAGGCAACTATATTTATGTTATTAAAACTCACTGTAAATATAGAGAGTTAAATATATTGATAGAGATGTGAACTATGACATCCTGCAAGTATAGAATTCCAGTCTGCCAAGGAGAAGAATAGTTTACCATCTGTTATCTTATTTCCTGAATTTAATTTGCACTGTGATTTGTATCACTGCATTATTAATCAAATGCTTATCCAGCATGTGATTTTAAGAAGGTGAAGGTTGCTATTAATATTCACAAACTGACAATTTCATTAGGTGAACATCTCCACTTCTTGCAAAAAAACTCAACCTATAAGCAGGGCATTTTCAAAGTATTTTAAGATGTATTACTGTCCTATTTATTTTATTATGCCATAATAAATTATGATTTAACCATAGGAGATAATATCTAAAGAATAGTTTTTTTTTTAAAGCTAATAAATTCAATAGTTTATTTGGAGAGATAAAAATCTCGATGATACCCAGTATATGAATATTAATCTGATTGCATGAAAGTCAAATAATAATTGCTGTTCTCCTATCACTGTAGAATAATGATAAAATAGATTATTAAATTACAGTAATCTGTTTCAGAAACTTAATACAAGTCCATTACATCAATACCAACATCATTATTTAGGTTGAGAATACAGTCTTCCTTACTTTCATTTGAGGACCAAAAAGCATCAGAGAAAATAAAATAACAGTATTTAATTAACCTAAGGAGCCCAAATATTAGATAAAAACTAACTTGAATAAATTCAGCATAAAGTAGGTGTAATTATAATTTTAATATTAGGTGTAAATATATTAAATAAATAAAAAAGATCAGTAGAACATTTTCAGTTCTCCATTTTACATTACGTATATTAATTTGAGTTCTAACTGGTTTTACTTCTACTTTGATCCATCTCTTCCTAGAGAAACTGTGTACCTGTGCCAAAAGGAGTTGTGGGTGTAGAGGGTCAGCGTGGAACAGTAAGACAGATTTATGGATAACTCACCACATAGTCAAAGCACTCTGGAGCACAAGGGAGTCTCTGCATTTTATATTCAACAATGATGGGATTAAATGTAGTTGAACTGGAAATGAGTCCCATAGTAGGCAAGTGGTGAAACCATTGAACTGTTGTGCAAGAAGAAGGGGGAATTAACCCCACTGATTCCTGCTTGACTCTGTAATAAGCCATACAGCGGTGCTCATCCTTAACTGATTCATCCAGTAAAGCTGCTTGCAGAAAAGATATATTCTTCTAAGGAGGCGATTTTGTACCTCCTCAAGCTGAAAAGTCAACTGAACCTGAATTTCTCACTTCCCTGAAGAACACATACTTGCAAACAGATAAGCAAAGGTCAACACCACTCCTATCCCTCCTACTTTTTAAAAGCCTACTGAGGGCATTTCAGATATTTTGGGACTATTTTCTAAAAATATTGTGAGGGATTTAATGAAGGAATAACTGGAGGTAGAAGTGCTGCATGGATTTTGGTCTGAATGTGTGAAATGCTCAGCCAGGGAAAGGCTGAGACACTTATTATCATGCAGAAGTTCACAACTCTTAAGTTCTTGGGAAACTTTGCAGTTAAAATATAAGGTACCAAGGAGGCCAAGTTCTGGGTTATGCAGTGAAATTCCCTGCATTACAAGACTACGGGTTTCAATTCAATCATGTAAGCCCTTTACTGTGTTTAGTACTGACCTTTATTTTTCCCCATTCTACATCCCCAGGGATATAGACCCTGTATTCCCTGTGACAGAGTGTTCTCTATGTTTAACAAAGAATTTTAAGCAAGTTCCTCACCACAGCAAAATTACACTCCTGGAAGTATTGCATTTGTATTGCCCCATACCTCACCTGTATGCAATCGAATGCCAGCATAATTTCATGAAGCATTGATCATATTTTCAGTAATTGAGAAGCTGTGCAAAACATAAGTACTTATAAAATTTAACAAGCTCTCTTTGTCTTTTTCTTAAAAGTATTCTTCCTCCTAACAACAGGATATGAGTATAATTACAGGAATCATAGGTTCATTGAATGGTTTGAGTTAGAAGTGCCCTTAAAGACCATCTAGTTCCAACCGCATTGCAATGGATAGGGACATGTTCTGCTAGACAGGACTGCCCAGGGCCTCTCATCCAAGCTATCCTTGAACATTTCCAGAGATGGGGCACCTACCATTGGGCAACCTTTTCCAGTGTCTCACCACCCAAATATTGAAGAATTTCTTCTTTACGTCCAACTTAAATCTCCTTTCTTTTAGTTTAATGACATTACTTCTTGTCCTATCACTACATGCCCTTGTAAAAAGTCCTTCCCCAACTTTTCTGGCAGAACTTCTTTAAATGCTGGAAGGCTACTATAAGATCACCCTAGAGCTTTCTCTTTTCCAAGCTGAACAACTCATATTTTCTAAGCCTGTCACAGGAGAGGTTTTTCTCTTCTCGTGGCTATCTTCTGAACCAACTCCAACAGGTCCATGTCCTTTCTTCGCTGGAGGCTCCAAAGCTGAACTCAGTACTCCAGGTGGAATCTCATGAGAGCAGACTAGAGGTGGACAATCACCTTCCATGTCTTGCTGGTCACACTTATTTTGATACAACTCAAGATACTGTCATCTTTCTGGGCTCCAAGCACATATTTATATGCTCCAAGCACACACTGCCAACTCATGTTGAGTTTATTATCATCTCATACATCCCAGTTTTTCTTGTCAAGGCTGCTTTCAATCCATTCTTGCCCAACTTGTATTAGGTATTGTACTGACCCATGTGCATGACCTTGCACTTGGCCTTATTGAACTTCATGAGGTTTACACAAACCCATCTCTGCAGACAGTCTGTTGAAAGTACAAAATATTGCTATAAATTAATTCCTCAGAAGCTAGGGTTCTTAATAATTCCTTGTTAGAGCTCATTCTGTCAAATGAAATCACAATAAGCAATGGAAACAGCCAGCACTGAATGTCTGTGGAGAGAACTAATCCAGTGGTAACTGCAATGAAGGATAGAAGGTGAGGCAGGAAAGATTTACTTGTTTTCACAAAGAATTCAGGAATAGCAGTGTATATCAGGATGACCCCTGTGAAGAATTTCTGGCACAAGTCAATACCATTTGTTTAGTTTATGTGACTTTGTGCTATGCTTTGAAAACTAGTAGTGCAATCTCCTGCAGTACATATGCAGAAACATTGGCTTTTCTTTTTTCTTTTCTAGTGTTTCTGTTTAAGAAGTTCCAAGTGCTATTAACATAAGTGCTTACTTATAATTATAAGTATGAGAATTAAATTCAGCCTAAGGAAAATGTACCACTGTCCAACTCAGAAAACAGTCATCAGCCACAGTTCAATCAGTACAGGACTGTAGAAAGCAGTAAGTCAGCAGCAGCAATCAAGTCATATTTTCCAATCAATTACTCCAATAAGCATGGCGTAACAATTAGCAACTGAAGACCTGAGGGTTCAGTGAACCAGATGCTATAAAAAATTTGAAGTCATTAATACGAAACATAATGATCTCAGTTGTGAAGGAACCTTGAGATTGCATTAGGACAAAGGTAAGCAATCCTTAAAGGTTTCTTAGGAAGATGGTTTAATTTTAACTGTACCGTAATCAGTGGTATAAGCATCACTTTAATCAGACACTACTTGATAACTTATACAGGATGTGAAAAACCTGATTCAAAGAGGATTTATGCAAATCTGGCAATCTGGCTATGCCAGTACTTTAACCACTGCTGAGATCTTGTCCTTGGCACTGCAACATGATCCCTTCCACCATCCAATAGTTAGAATGGTCACTGACAATTTTCATGCCAAATAAATCATCTTCTATCCCAAATAGCTCATACACACAGTTGAAAGGTAAGTGTCACTCTTAGAATCACGCTAATAATGAAGTCTGGTTGCGCCTGTTGTTTCTGGGAGGCCACTAATGGTTGCTAACTGGCATACCATACTGAGTGCCAGCTGAGGCTCAGTGATGGAGGATGCAGGTCTGGCAACAGCTCAGTTTGTTAATACAGACACAGACATTATTTGCGAATAATTATGTGTTGTAGTGCTTCACGTAGTCACAATGACCTACTGGTTCAGCAGAAAAAAGATCTTTGCAAAACTAAAGGAATGCACAGACTGCTGTAGGACTGTTGTATCTGCAACATTCTCTAGGATCCACCTGTCTTGACACATGAATTTACTCCTTTCAGTGATCTCATAGAAGATCTTCAATACATCCCAGTAACAACAGTGAGTATCAATGACAAAAAGCTTCAGTAGAATGAAAGCATAATATTTATGTTATCATCTCTTTTTCAGTTCTATTACACAAAGAATTCCTTGCTGCATTTTTCATTTGTACACATTAAAGACTTATTTTCTTTTCACTGATGTAAGAACACAAACCTTATATTCAGATTAAGCATATGTAAAATACACAAATAATATATCTGTTTTTCTGATTTGCTTACTGCAACAATATTGAGCAAGTTTTACTCTGAGCTTAAATTGTACTATACCTAGTAATAAAGGTTAGGAATAAAGGAATGAAAGACAATTTACACCTTAACTTTTAACATACATCACATGTGTATATAGTAAGTATAATATTGTATCACCTGTTAACACACATCATACATATACTATAGGTCATGTAATCACAGAATCACAGAATCACAGAATTGTAGGGGTTGGAAGGGACCTCTTAAGATCATCGAGTCCAACACCCCTTCCAAAGCAGGTTCCCTACACCACGTCGCACAGGTAGGCGTCCAGGTGGGTCTTAAATATCTCCAGAGAAGGAGACTCCACCACCTCCCTGGGCAGCCTGTTCCAGTGCTCCGTCACCCTCACTGTAAAGAAGTTCTTGCGCACATTCGTGCGGAACTTCCTATGCTGAAGTTTCAGCCCATTTCCCCTAGTCTTGTCCCCACGCACTACTGAAAAGAGACCAGCCTCGCCACTATGATCCCCACACCTCAGGTATTTATAAACCTGGATCAAGTCCCCTCTCAGCCTTCTTTTCTCAAGGCTAAACAGACCCAGTTCCCTAAGTCTCTCCTCATAGGGGAGATGCTCCAGGCCCTTCACCATCTTTGTGGCCCTCCTCTAAACTCTTCCTAAGAGATCCCTGTCTTTTTTGTACTGGGAAGACCAGAACTGGACACAGTACCCCAGATAAGGCAGGGCAGAGCAGAGGGGGAGGATCACCTCCCATGACCTGCTGGACACGCTCTTTTTAATGCACCCCAGTATGCCACTGGCCTTTTTGGCTACAAGGGCACACTGCTGGCTCATGGCCAACCTGTCATCCACCAGGACACCAAGGTCCCTCTCAGCAGTGCTCCTCTCCAGCAGGTCTTCCCCCAGCCTGTACTGGTGCATGCAATTATTTCTTCCTAGGTGCAAGACTCTACAGTTGCTTTTGTTAAACCTCATCCGGTTTCTTACCGCTGAGCTCTCCAGCCTGTCCAGGTCTCGCTGAATGGCCGCACAGCCTTCAGGTGTGTCAGCCAATCCTCCCAACTTTGTATCATCAGCAAACTTGCTGAGGGTGGCCACTATTCCCTCATCAAGGTCGTTGATGAAGATGTTGAACAAGATCATACCCAGCACAGACCCCTGGGGGATGCTGCTAGTTACAAGCCTCCAGCCAGACACTGCACCGCCAATCACACACACTAAATATGCAGCGCAGAATAATTTATAGAATCCTATCCATATCTGTCATGAATTTGGTTACTTTTTGCTTTAAGTTCTTTAGTTTTGAAAAGCTGTTCTCATGTGACATTGTACACATAACATATTAATATAACTTTTAACCTAAAATAACCCATAGTTTATACTTGTTCTGATGGCAGTATTGCCTCTGCTTCTACTTGTGTTTAGGCTATGCTGTATTCATAAAGAGCTACTGTATCCACTTTCATACAGTTTTTTTTAAAGTGAAACAAGAACAGATATTTCAATCTTCTCATGTTGGAAAGGATCTTTGTTCCCTTAGGAGCCACTTTCTTTATCCAGAGTTTGTCTTATGACGTTCTACAGAGGTTCTTACAGGGCTGAGTAAAAGGAGAGTCACTGTCCCAAAGTTACTCATTTGAGGATCACTCTGGCTTATATTTTTGTTATCTTCGCCACTCTTAGATATCCTGGATCAAATAAGGCTACTAGACTTCTCATAAGTTTAGACTGATAAAGACTCTAATTTAACCGAAAAAAATTATGCACTATCATGATTACCATGCAACATCCCAACACCTGAACCTCTGGCATGGCATTCATACACATAGCACAGCTGCTCTCTGAACCTCCCTACTAGAGGTGGAGCCTCTGAATACAGTAGATGGAGGAAGTGCCCAATATTTTTTATGAGACAACTAATAGGTTATTTGGTAGGGTAAGGCCACATGCAAGTATGTAAACACTACTCAGATGTGTACCAGATTTAATATATAAGTCTAATCCTTTTCCTAGACTGGTCAGAGTGCAGTTGAATCCTTTTGATGAAAGAAAAGCATATTTCCTTTTCTTTAATACCGCTTCTAACATTTAAATTGTAAACTTCATGCAGCAGCAGTTTCCTTAGCGATGCAGCAAATTGGTCATTTAAAGAGTCTTATATGCTGCAAGAAAGAAGTTTACTGCTTGTCTTTAAACTTTTTAAAGTATTTCTTAACATAAAAGTTAATTCAATTTTAGTTCAAAAGTCATGTAAGCTTCTATGGGAAGTAACCATAGAAGATATTAGTTATAAAACCTCACATTGAAAGGTAACACACCCACAGTCCTTGCTAACATCAACCAGTGTCATACTGTGAAATTGTAATATGTGTAATTACTTATGACTTTGAATACAGATCAAAATTGGTATAAGCCTTACATGTAAGAGTCATGAAGAGATGATAGAATAATATGCCGTGAAACATTTTTAGCTGGGATCTTTTATGTGATTCAGTAGGCCTTTCTAAAGGAGAGAAAAGCGATAGCAGATGGCTGTGAGTGTAATGGACAGCACATCAAAACTGGACACCAAGCAGGCTGTCAGCCAGTTTTTGCTCCAGGATACTTCAGCAGCATCCACTTAATTGCGCTCAGGTTGTGTCTGGCTTGTACAAACTTAAGCACAAATTTAGGAGGTGCCAGCAGTAGGCATCTTCACAACAGTATGAAAAGGGCATCATGAAGTGATTTCAGCTCATAGTGGCACAACATACTACATGATTAGGAAAATAAGTCTGGACATCAGACAAGCAACACCGTATCAACCGGCCTAGAAACTGATGTTCAGAACATGCTCACTATGGCATTGGTTTCTGCCCATTGTTTTCAGTACTGGTTGTGGTCATTTTAGCATTGTTCCCAAACTCTGTGCATTACCCTCATTTTACAGTCAGAAAACATAACTACTTAAATAGTACAGTATATGTCAGGTATAAGAGAATGTGAGACAAACTTCAGCCATCATTGAAGAGGCAGTAACAAGACATCTTATTACTTTGTTATTTACCTGCATAAATCCAGTCATTACCCACCTTCTCTTCCATATGACCAAAGGTGATTGTCTGCTAACTTTGTTGCAACAATCAATCAGAATACAATCAGAAGTTCTCAGCGCCCCAGGAAACAGCCATACATCACTTAATGAAATGGCATCATCTTTGGCATCATTTGTTAGACTTGTTGGACAATCGTTTTGATTGTAAGAGCTAGAAGATGGCTGTAGCTGAGGCAGATAGGAAAAAGACAATAGAAGAGGGGATATTTTTTTGTCTACCTTCTGTCACAACTTCTACTGATGGAGTGGAAGTCAAGCATGCTTTATGTCTCACATCAATTGTTAATGTATTGTTTTCTATGGACCGTATCATCTTTGTCCATAAAAAAATCCAGAGAGGAAAAACTACTAAATTTTGTCATTCCTCTTTGCTTGAAAAAACACACTTTCCTATCAAAATTAATCTAGAAAAAAAAAAAATGATGTTTTTAGAAGTTCTTATATCCAAGATCACTCTTTATTCCAGAACCAGTATCATCAGAATCCTACAAAGAGTATCATTTTTCACTACAATATATATATATGTATATATATAAATCACCAGTAGCAGCAAACATTTTACCTTAAGATATATTTTTTTTCCCATTTCCACCACTTTTTGCTGTTAATTTCCTCTACTCACCTCTGTTTTACTGAGTAAATTCTAGCAGCTCTCTGGCAAAGAAGGAATATGCATCTAAGCATTGTTATCCCTTTAGTGCCTGACAGCAAACCACTGTCTGCTTTTCTTATGATGTGCTGCAGTGCAGCAGATTTACTCATATCTCTCTCTCTCCAGCTAAAGTTCCAGTGTTTTCTTGCAGAATGTGCTGTAATATAACTATCAGATGGCTTTTTCTTTAGGTAATTGCAAGACTTTTCATATATGAATCCTTCAATAACTTTGCACCATTCCTCAAGAACTTGAAAGCTTCAACAACCCAGTTGACAACACAATATAAGTAATCTGCAAGATCCCGCTTTCTTAGAGCATCAGAGAGACTCTGAAATGCAGTTTCTCTTGAACGTCTGCTTCAGGCAATTTTCTTTTCTTGAGAAAGAGTTGCTTCCTTTTTGGTCAGTCACTAGCAAAGTTGATTCCTTCTTGTTTGAAAGTCCTGAATAACTTTCATATGCGGGACTGCATGAATCTTATCTAGGTTTACTCCCTTTCTATGATATGTACTTTAACGGGGAGTTCAAGAGGTTTTCTCTCGACACTATTTACATAAATCAGTGAAATCCAATCACTCTCCCTCTCTCACAATTTTTTTTTTTTTTTTTTTTTTTTTTCCTAGAATCAAAGTGCTGTTAATAAAATTGTCAGTTAATGACTAGATAGGATTTGGATTCAGTGGATTCAGCAGCCAAACTCCCTCATTAAAACTTAATAATTATGTATCTTTACCTATTATACTAGGTTCTGTATTCTGAAATATACATAGAAGGGGTCTAGAAGTAAGGAACCAGAGAATGTCAAGGCAGCTGAATTTCTGATGACATAGAGTAGCTCAGCTAAAATTAGAATGCAACATGAAAAGATTTCAGAAGATTCAAAAAATGAGTGAATCATAGTGAGAAGTGAATGCCCATGCCAATGAAAACAAATCATATCAGAGAATAATTAGCAAAGTCTCTAAATCACAGGGTTTTAAAGTAGTGCTTGCAGGTTAAAAAATAGACAGGAACCTCACTGCATATTAGTTGATAATGACTTCTACCTTCTAAAGCCTTGCTTACAGCTAGTCATTGAAATGGCAAGGTGGCTAAAAACAGCAAATCTATAAGAAAATCATTTTCCATACAATGTACAATCACACTGTGAAATTCACTGTCAGTTGATATTACTGAAAAAATAAATCAAACAGGACAAATATATATATATATATATTAGAAAGTGATACAAGTAACACCAATACCAGATGGGTAATGGTAAATCTAAAGAAAGCACAGACTCCTATCCTTTCATGATCTAAGGCATAAAAACTGTTTCCTACTAGTACTTAAGAGGAATTGTTAACTGGTGATAGGTTATCTCAGAATTCCTTTCCCTTGAAAAAGGCCTGATCATGAAATATTTAGATGTTACACTGAGGGACATGGTTTACCGGGAAATATTGGTGATAGGTGGACTGCTGGGCTGGATAATCTTAGACATCTTTACCATCTTTAGTAATTCTATGATAGACTCTCTGATTCTTGCAAACAGAACAGTAGGCTAGAAAAGCTCAGTCCTCCTCTGTGCTACATGCGCTACAGCTTTTTTAAAAGAAGAAACGTTGAAGATGTCAGAAGAAGCATGTTGCTACTGCAAACTCAGACTGTAATTTCTACTAGTCTAGCAAGTTAAAGAACTAAAATAGCATTAGTCAGCTGGCCACTTGGCATACTGAGTAAGGGTAACTTGTAGTAAATTGTTGAGTTTTGGAAATCTGAGCATCCTGGGCTGTCCGAGAGGTGAGATAAAGTATCTGGCAAGACGCAAGTGCGACCATCAGGAGAGCTTAGAAAACCACTTGTTTCTACTGAAGCATCAGCAGAGCAGATGCAATCCTTCATATGTCATTTCTGGCATAAGAAGAACTTCCTCAGAAAATAGTTGATTGAAGCTGGAATCTGGAGATAAAGTTAAAAATCAATATTTAGACAGTGAAAAGAAATATGTGCAAGTCAACTTTAGAGCTCTGTAGTTTTAAAGGTGTTACAAAAATTACTATTCTGCCAGAATTTTCTTTTTCTTTAAAAGTGAATACTTGACTGTTGACCAAAATGTCAGAAAACAGATAATTTCACTGATTTCATGTTATAAGCACAAGTGCTTTCTAACCAGTGTTTCTGTGGACATACGTATTACTGCACTATAATATATGAAATAATTACTTTTTAAAAGTCTTATAAAGTTATTTTCTCTTATCTATTTTATATTTTCACATTCATATCTACCTCTTCCCACACCCAATGGAAACTCTTTGATATTGCCACTGCCATTATACCCCAAATTTTCAGCTGAAAAGAAGGAAAAAGTGAAACAAGTTTTTGTTTGTTTTAAACAAAAATTCTAAACATGGATTCCTGTCATTTTTGCATTCCTTGGCAAGTGAGATGCTACAAAAGAAGGAATTTGGGAAAAGAAATAAGTGAAAATAAAGCATTGTCAGCTCCCGTTGTTAAAGATCTAGAAGTATTTAATGGCTCCCTTTACATTCAATTGATTAAATAAAAAAGTTTTAGAGAAACTCATCATTCACTTTCATTATACTTTTTAAATTCCTTTTTCATTCTTTAGGCTGTGGACAAAAGCTGAAAGACAAATTAAGTAAGACAAAAGATAAATAAACAAACATACTCCTCAGATGTATTGCAGTTGTTTAAAATGATATCTTTAATGATTATCAGTTACATGGGTTTTGTATGCTCAAAGGAGACACACTTTGAAAGTCTGCAGCCCTCAGCTTCAAAGGACAAGTTCAGAAGGACAAAACAGTCTCATTTTTTCAAAGGTTTCATGGAAGAAAAAAAAAAATATAGTTACTCCTTTAGTCCTGCTTTCAGAAGGCAAAGAGACCTGAATTGCAGCTGTCACCTGGCTTTCTTTCTAATGCATGGATTACACCTAAGACGTGCAGACTTAGCCTTGAGATCTCCATGGCTAGACTTCAAAATTGAAAAGCAGAACAAAAGCTTGCAAGAAGGAGCAGGTTAATTGAGAGAAAGGTAACACAGCAGGAAATGCCATCTGCTGTCCGGAGGATACAGGCTCTCTGGCTGCTGCTTTCTGTCCCCTGCATGTCACTGCAGCACAACCTCAGCACACCCTCATGGACACCCTCAGTAAAGCAGCTGCTTTCCAAGGTAGGAGTGATACTGCTTAATCAAAAGAATGCCTGATGTCCAGTCCCCTCTGGAAGGCAATTGAAAAGCACAGCTAATTATATACTTATTAAGCTTTTATTTATACTTATATGCTTGTGAGTAACTCACCTGAGTAAGGTGAATCTAATCATCCTTCAAGCTGATCCTATTCTCAGAAGTTACTTTAACGTTAAATGTGCCTTCTTCCAGAAACAAATAATCGTAGCTTTGTGCTATCATTTCAGCCGGTGTTGGACTGGAAGAATTTTTTAACACTTTGTTAAAATCTATTCTTCTGTGATTGACTTTCTCAAGTGTGTAAATTCTAAGAGACATTATTTACTCAATATTTTAATGATTTTCTGTGCTGATAACTGAATTCTCTTTTCATTACTACCTTGTCTTATTTTCAACTATCACTATGGATTTTCTGCCATCTATCCAAGGTATTTAAACCACTGAAAATCCCCTTTAATATCAAGTACTAATTTTCCTCTTACTTAGTTTGCTTAAACATAAATACAATTTTATTCATTCAAATGAATAAATTCACAGATTGTTCTATTCTAAGAGAAAATTTGATTCATTTAATGTAGATTCAGACCTAATGGTCAGTAGTTAATTTACTCAATATTTATTGCATATTAGAGAAATCATGTTAAAGTGACCTCTTTTCAGACTATATCTCATAAATATTCATTGGGATACTGCCAACCATGTTGCATTTTCAGATAGTTGTCTTAAAGCAGTATCATTCCTTTGGAAGAAATAGATTTTAAATTCAAGTTTTATGAATTAATGAATGCATAATGGAGCCTAAATTTCCCTCTATAGATTGTGTATTAGCAGTGCTTAAGTCATTGCTATATACACTACACGGGAATCACCTTTTTATAAAAGTAATAAGAAATAACTATGTACAAAACTACTATAGTTACAGACCGTTAAATGAATTTCATAAGGAAGAAAAAAACAAATTGCATACAACAAAAACTGCATGGCCTATTGACAACGCCTAGTATTATTGACTTTAAAAAAAAAAAAAAAAAAAAAAAAAAAAAAAAAAAAGACTAGATCAGTTATATTATATATTATATTATAGAGTATATTTTGCATTGCTGAATTCTCAATTACATAACCTCTTCATAAGATTCACTATGATACTTTCACTGCTAGATCACAGCATAAGAGTTATAAAGAATAAAATGTCTGAATACATAATCCAAGTGCTTTGAATGGAATGGAATGGAATGGAATGGAATGGAATGGAATAGAATAGAATAGAATAGAATAGAATAGAATAGAATAGAATAGAATAGAATAGAATAGAATAGAATAGAATAGAATAGAATAAACTTCAAAGATCACATAGTCCAATTGCATGACCTTTTCAGGGCTAACCAAAGGTCACAGTGTATTACTGAGGGTGTTATCCAAATTCCTCTGGACCACTGACTGTTACGGGGACTTAGCCATCTGTCTAGAAAGCTTCTTCCAGTGATCTTACTAAACACTGGAGAATTGTTTGGGTTTTTCTACATATCTTTAAGTATAAGAAGTTCTGAATTTTGGTTTCAGAACTCACTGCCATCCACTCAATTCCAATAAATGGAAATCTGTAGCTATGCCAGAATCTTTCATTGGTATTTATGCTATCTATACAAACAATTAAAAGGTTCACCACAAGTCCTCAAGATATCGAACACAGAGAGCTACATTTAAATGTATATTTTATTTGACAAAGAAATTAGACCTTATTCAATACAGTCATTAAAATTAATCATGTTCAATAAGCTGTTTCCTCTCAACTCAGTACAAATGGAGTCTTCTTGGATAAATACATGTGCTCTGTGAATATAAACAGAACAGCACAGCCATGCAGACCTAGCAAATTGATAGAGTTTTCTGCTCAAAAAGTACTTTTTACACTTGGGATTAAAATTCAATTACCACATCCACATTAACTGTCTTGAATACTTTGTCTACATCCACTACATCCAGCATCTTACTGAATATGGATTTTTACTGTCTAGAAAACCTTCTCCCAGTGCAAGCGTCATAAGTAACAGCTTTACAGTACAGAGACATTCTGAAAAAGGAAAAAAAAAAAAAAAAAAGAAAATGCAGTTTGACTAGTCACAAATGCAAAACCAAAGTTGTGAAAGACAACAGCTGTTAACATCAGCAAGAGAATACAAATCATTGTAGATTGCCTAAAGTAGAATCACTCTACATTATCCTGGAAAGACTGCAAGTGCTAGTTCAACATTTGAATAACCAGCATGTCCAGAATAAATGAAATAGGCACAGAATCTGACACATATTAAATAAAACAATGACTAATGTGACAAACGAGACATTGCAATTGGATTAAGATAATGGTTTTCAAGTAAAGGCTCTTCAGAGCAAAATTGTACTTTGTCTCTAAGGCCCAAATTCATCTCGCCCAATTCTTGTTATTGAGCAGATGAGTGACTGCCATAATCTAAGTATCTAGGGTAAGATTCAGCTCAAGATTAAGATGCCTGGGTTTTAACATTCATACACAGTTTTCTACAGGTGCACTAGGCATTTATATCTTTCTTACATAGGCCATGATTTGTTTGCCTCCAACCTGACATCTAAATCCATGTTCAGTGATCCTCCTGGCCCTTCATCTTCTTTTTCAGAAGGGTGCAATTCTCCAAAATGTCTGTGCCATGCCTGCCAGCCTTTTGTGTTACATTCTGTTACATACTACAGCCTATCCAGTGGATCCTCAATGCTACCAAAAGAGCCTAAGCAGATATGATGCTGAATGTTGCCGTGATCTCCATTGACTACGCATGGAGCTCAAGTACTTAGCATCTACATTGATGTCTTAAGCTCATGGTGGCAGATTTACAGCAGCAGGGAGTGATACAGCTTTTTTTTGTCCCTCATTTTCCAAAGCTAGTCTCCACTTTAGTTGTTACTCCAGCATCAGTGTGGTATTGCACTGGTGATGCATGTGCTACAAGGCAAAGGAGAAGAGTCCCATTTCAGAGTCAGAAATTACAAGCTTCAGTTACAGTGAGGTGGCATAGCTCCACTGTTTTCAGATCTGTTTGTCCATGACAGGAGGCAGTCTGTCCCAGTCACACAGCTTCAATCTATTGCAACAAGGACCTTCACCATGCCCTTACTAGGTCTGTCAAATCTCATATTGAGCTCTGCTGAGGAGATGACCTATTCTCCCATTTCACAGAATCACAGAATCATAGGGGTTGGAAGGGACCTCCAGAGATCATCAAATCCAACACCCCTGCCAAAGCAGGTTCCCTTCACCTGGTTGCACAGCTTGGTATCCAGGTGGGTCTTGAACAACTCCAGAGAAGAAGACTCCACAGCCCCCCTGTGCATCCTGTTCCAGTGCTCCGTCACCCTCACCGTAAAGAAGTTCTTGCGCACATTCATGCAGAATTTCCTATGCTCCAGTTTCTGCCCATTTCCCCTTGTCCTGTCTCCACACACTGCTGGAGAGTCAGGCCTCACCACTTTGCCCCCCACGCTTCAGATATTTATAGACTTGGATCAGGTCTCCTCTCAGTCTTCTTTTCTCAAGGCTAAATAGACCCAGTTCACTTAGCCTTTCTTCATAGGGGAGATGCCCCAGGCCCTTCACCATCTTTGTGGCCCTCCTCTACACTCTTTCTAAGAGATCCCTGTCTTTTTTGTACTGGGGAGACCAGAACTGCACACAGTACCCCAGATGAGGCCTTATCAGGGCAGAGTAGAGGGGGAAGATTACCTCCCTCGACCTGCTGGCCATGCTCTTTTTAATGCATCCCAGAATGCCATTGGCCTTTTTGGCCACAAGGACACATGGCCAGCCTGTCATCTACCAGGACACTCAGGTCCCTCTCTGTAGAGTTCCTCTCCAGCAGGTCATCCCCCAACCTGTACTGGTGCATGCAATTATTCCTTCCTAGGTGCAAGACTCCACACTTGCTTTTGTTAAACCTCATCTGCTTTAGCTGGCATCAGCTTCAGGTGCTGCTAGAAAATAATATAATCAAAACATTAAACATTTGGTAATTAGAAATATTTTCACAGAAATTACAGACAAAAATAATCCTTTTTAGCATTGTGGATGAGAGGAACATATGTAGGCTTTTTCTCTATACAGTAGAATTTTAAATAATTCTTAAGGCAAGGTCTCTGTTAACTAGCAATTATTTAGTCTTCATGCCAGAAAATGTTATAATTTTCTTAAAAGATGTTTTTTTTATTCCCTATAGACAATAAAAATAGAGAAATTTTTAGAAGTGTTTTCTAGGTAGTATTGATCTTATCTTTCTGGATACTTTTCTCTTATGTGCTATCTCATCTGAATCACCTTGCTTTATTACTACTCCATATAACTTAATTTTCAATTTGATTTTTGGACTTTAGCCATCCTTTGTATCTGAGAAATTCATTTTTTATTGTCACATTATTGATCTTTTTTAACAGCTTCTATCTGCAAAGAAATTTTTGATGAACAAAAGCACATAAAGAGACAAACTAATATTTAATATTCATCATTTCTTTTTTTCTACATTAACTTATCTCTAATGTTGTAAGGAGGATTCAGAGAACTACAGGCATGTCAACTCGACCTCAGTTCCAGGGAAGGTTATGGAAGAGATCATCTTGAGTGAGACCACATGGCATACGTGGGACAACTGAGAGATCAGGTCCAGCTAGCATGGCTTCATGAAAGGCAGGTGAGAAAGTGACCCTTCCAGTGGATGAGGGAAAGGCTGTTGACCCAGTCTACCCAGCCCTTAGCAAAGCCTTTGACACTGTATCCCACATTATTCTCCTGGGGAAGCTGGCAGTCCATGGCTTGGACAGGTACACTCTTTGCTGGGTAAGGAACTGACTAGCAGGCAAGGCCCAGAGAGTGGTGGTAAATGAAGTTAAATCCAGCTTGTAACTGGTCACAAGTGGTGCTCCCAGGAGTCAGTAGTGGGGCTTGTCCTGTTAAATAACTTTACTGATTACCTGAATGAGGGGATTGAGTGTACCCTCAGTAAGTTTGCAGATGACACCAAGTTGGGAGGATGTGTCAATCTGCTTGGGAATATAAAGGCCCGACACAGGGATCTGGACATGATGGATCACTGGGCTGAGACCAGTGGGATGAAATTCAACAAGAAGGTCAACTGCCAGATCTTGTGTTTTGACCACAATCACCCCACGCAATGCTCTTAGCTTAGGACAGAGTAGCTAGAAAACTGTGTGGAAGAAATGGATGTGGGCATGTTGATAGATGCTCAGCTAGACATGATCCAGCAATGTACCCAGGTAGTCAAGAAGGCCAACATCATCCTGGCTTGTATAAGAAATAATATTGCCAGCAGGAGCAGAAAGGGGATCAACCTTCTGTACTCAGCACTGGTGAAGCTGCACCTGGAGTACTGTGCTCAGTTTTGGGCTTTTCTTTATATGAAAGACATCAAGGCCCTGGAGTGTGTCCATAGAAGAACAGCAAACCTGGAGAGGAGTTTAGAGCACAAGTCTTATGAGGAGCTGCTGAGGGAACTGGAATTGTTTAGTGTGGAGAAGAGGAGGCTTAGGGCAGACATTAGAGCTCTTTATCTGAAAGGAGGTGCTGAGGAGATGGATGTTGGCCTCCTCTCCTGTATAACTAGCAATGGGACTAGTGGAAAGGGCTTCAAGTTGCACCAGGGGAGATTCAGGTTGGATATTACGAAAAAATTTATTCTCTGAAAGACTGCTAGAATAGGGCTGCCCAGGGAGGTAGAGGAGTCACCTTCCCTGGAGGTGTTCAAGAAACAGGTAGATGTACTAAGAGGCAGGATTTATTGAGGAAACATTGGTGGTAGGTGGACACTTGGAATAGATGGTCTTGGAGGTCTTTTCCAACTTTAGCTATTCTATGCTTCTATAAACTTCCATTGCTTTCTCCATCAGAAACTCCCAATTTTCTTCAGAGGTCTAATATTATAATTTATTTTTTTTTTCTTCTTTTCACTCATAACTTGTAATTTGCTCTGTGATACTTTTACAAAACAAAAACAAAAACCAGTTCAATTTTAGTAAATCTGTGTCATGCAG
This sequence comes from Excalfactoria chinensis, assembly GCF_039878825.1. NCBI lineage: Eukaryota > Metazoa > Chordata > Aves > Galliformes > Phasianidae > Excalfactoria > Excalfactoria chinensis. The sequence goes on along the minus strand of NC_092827.1, from coordinate 29,010,545 downwards.
TGTTTTCTAAATAGCTCTGTAGAGCTGAAATCCAAACACTCAACCTGGAAAATTTTTTGAAAAAAATCCAATATAAAGTAAGGCATTTCTGCCTTTTGCTATAGAGGAATCCTCCACCAAATAAAAAGACATGGATTTGATGGATAGCCTGTTCAATGGACATGGAAATGGTTACAAGATCATACTCAAAGTATAGTGGTCAATAGCTCAATGTCCAATTGGCAAAAAGTAACAAGTGGTCAGTACTGGGACTATCAATACAAGGTGGGGCCTGAAAGGATAGAGCACAGCCCTACTGAAAAGGTCTTGGGATCGCTGATGAATGGCAAGAAGGACATGAGCCAGTAATGTGCCCTCATAGCCCTAAAAGCCAACTGTATTTTGAACTGCACCAAAGGAAGCATGACTAGAAGGTTCAAGGGAGGTGACCCTTCCCCTCTGTGTTGGTGAGATCTCAGCTGTAGTACAGTGTCCAGATGTGGACTCCTCAGGGGAGATTTAGACTGGGTATATGAAAACAAGCTTTTATAATAAAGGTAGTTTTTCTACTAATAGTATTTCGTACTAAGAATAGCTAATGAGAAATGTATAAGAAGAATTAATATATCCCTGGACATGGAAACACCTGTTGGAAACAAAGCCATCTGTCCTAATCAATGCTAAATCTACAACTGAGCCCAACAGTAGTTTCTGCTTTGCAAATACTATTAGCACTGGTGTCATTGTGAGAATCAGGTGACCTCAGCACCAGCCACATATCTGGCTCATGCTGCAACCCACAAAAGGCTGAGAAGACTTCTTGCTGAGGGATTTTTGGTCTTTCTGCATATGAGATGACTCCAGACTTAGCTTGGAGACATTCTAATCTGTTCTGATTATCTTTTTGCTGATACTCGGTTTATTAGCTACATACTTTACTGTTGGCTTCTTCCTCCATGACGCTTTAGTTTTTAAATCTGTCTAGGCACAGCACATCTCATGGCATGGATTGGATTTACTGAGGTAGCAGTGTTGAGCCACAAATGCTGGTAGTCAGAGACCCATTATCAGTTGCATAAAGCAAGGAGTATCAGACACCCGCTTCAAGACTGAGACCATAAGGAGGACTGGTGGTCCATAATGTACTAGGTGAGGCACTCTCCAAGGCAAAACATGGTGCATCTGAAAAAAATCAGCTACCAAAATAAGACTACAGCAAAGCAGTAAGAGTTTAAAATTATGAGGTATTCCATTTGCCTCAAAATATTTTGGTAGCACAGAACTGAAAATAGAACTGTACAACATTTGTAAGGTTCAAACTAATAATGCAAAGACATGGGAAATACCAAGGACTCTCTGTGGTCACTTTCGCAGTGCAATTAAGATGAAACTGAAGCATGACAGGATAAAACTCATTCTGTGCTGTTCAACAAGGGAAGCCTGACAACATGAACTGAGCAAAATTGTTGAAATTGTTGAAAGGGATACAGGTTGAATGAGTTCTGCATCAGCTCATACTTATAGATCTCCTGCATGTCTCTTTCTACATGTGTAACAGACCATTCCAAAAAAGAACACAAAGCCACCACAGCAATATGTGACCACTTATCTACAATGTCATATACACACCCTGTGCCAGGAAGTAAATTTGATGGGAGTCTCTTCTGTGCTGTGATCAGCTCCTATTTCTTTTTGAAACTACATTAGATGACTCCTAAACATCTAGTTGTTACATCAGTAAGAAAGTGTAATTACATTTTCAGTTGCAACGCACACACAATGCAGTTCAATCAGCACATACATAGAAACAATCATTTCAACATACAAAACAACCCAATATAAAAAATCTTTCATTTGTAAACTCATCCGTGATTGGTTTAGAAAGCCAAGATAAATAAACTTTTAAGTTCCCTTCCATCCAACACACACTAGAGGGAGAAAGGAACAGGGAAATAAAAGCGTATCTTGCTAGTTTTGTCTCATTAGTGTTTGATCCTGTGCTTCTTTCCTATCCCCCATTTTCCCTTCAAATTTTAAATGACTTCTTTCCCTCGTCACAGCCTAATAGCTCTGTTTCTTTAATTCTCTAAGTTATTTTTCTGTGTTTCATGTTTCCCCAGTAATCACTAATCCATCTTGTGCACAAACTATTAAAAAGTTCAGAATTTGCTCTGAATGGCAATGTCGCTATATGTTTAGCTTACACATCCAAGAGGTTTTGAAGACCTTGTGATTCATTGTATGAGCCAACCAACAGGTTTTTCTGAGGCTCAGCAGAAGGAATAATCTTGATGTATCAGTTGTCATTGTTTCCCTTTTCACTATCATACTCTCTTGAGTACCACTGTCAAACTGACTTCTGTCAGAGCTAATTAACTCCTTTGCGATTGTATCTTCAACAGAAACACCAACTCCTAAAAACCTCTGTCATGATAATAACAGTAATCTTGAGAGCTGATCCTCTTAGCGTTAACTGGCAAGCCGAAGGAGCTGCTTCTTCAACTCATGTTGAAGGAACACCATATGCTTCAGAAATCACCTGGCAGGGCTGCACAGTTATGAGTACTTATCAGCTCTACAGTAGATATTTAACCCTCTCATCTGCCCCAGTCATCACTTCCACCTCTTCTACTGCTCCTGTACTGCTCCCATACAACACCTTTCTTCTCAGTCTTTCACTGAACTACAATATCTTTTTATCTTGCAGAAAATTCAGAAAATTATTTCTGGAAATTCCCTCATTTCTGCATAACTTTCTAGCTGATGTTCCATTCTAGCTGTTCTTCCTGATCTCGAAATTATGTGGCACGCTGCCTATAAAAAAAATACATCAGCTTCCTCTGCTGCAGTGGTTACCTTCCACCCGGATTTCCAACATTCTTGCTCTGCTGTAGTAGTTCTCACTCCTGTCTCCACATTCCCTTTCAGAGTCAGAAGCCAGGCCATTTGCATTGTTATTTCTTTAGATATAAATCAACATTTATTCTTTATACAAATATTTTATTTTTGTGCATATTTGAAATGATACTCTTTCCTAGATCCTTCCTTGACTTCTGTAGCAGTACTCAAGGAGATATAATAATTTCCCTGAGATGAGTCCCAAGGGTCCTAAATTTGTTATTTGCAAGCACTTCTTAAAGTGCCTGGGACAATGGATCAGCTGTCTGAATCAGGACTTCACAGGCCGAAAAAAAAGAGAGAGAGAAACAAAGTATCAAAGCTGGCTGAAAAGTCCTTGTTTGCTATTCAGACTGTAAATAACTTCTGAAAACAAGGGCATGCAGTTATGAAAATCAACATATAAATATATTCTTCACTATTGCAAATTGATTCTTCCTTAAAGAAGCCATGTGATGCCAGTGACAATGCTCAGACATTTGAATGCTTGAATTTGGAAGAAAACGGCTGCATGAGTGTGGTTAATTCTGGAAAGAAATTAAACACAAATTCTAATGTCAAAGAAAGAAAGCAAAGTGACCGTGAAAATATTTTTTAGCTTGAGAAAAAAATAAACAAAAAACACATTCTGTCCAACATAAAGTGCAGTTGCAAATAAAAGTCAGCTACTATGAGAATCCAGCACAGGAGATTTTCATTATAGTGATGCAATAATAATGATCACATACAAAGAATCTAGGAACACAGCAAGTAAATTGCTTTATTTTCTCCCAAGCAATTGAAGAAATCATTTCAGACATAATGGTGCAGACACATTAGTGGATTAAATCAGTAAAAATTGCTCACAGAAAATGGCTTGCTAAAGAAAATTGCATCTTTAACCTCTCTATGTGTTAATTTTGTGCAACTGCTCCTCCACCTTTTGCGAATGTAATACAAAATCTCTAGATGGTGAATGGAGGGGGAAATCTGTAATTAATAACCATTATTTTAATAACCATTATTTTAAAGTACTGCTTCAATGTTTATGATACATCCTGAAAGAAAATCAAATGCAGACTGGAGTCCACCATTGGTCTCTGCCCCCCTTAACTGGAAATAAAGATTGGCTGATAAAAAGTCACACAGTCTCTCAAGTTTATCAAAACTTGCACAGCCTGATGTTTTATTTTTCTGTTTCTTCTTTCAGGTAGCGCTAATTACCAAAACGAACTTATAGGAAAAAAAAAAAAAAAAAAAAAAAAAAAAAAGAGAAAAAATCCTGGGACAGATGCTGATCTCAGGTGACAAATCTAATCTGATTAATCCTGAGAACATAATTCCAGATTTACAATGGTATATCTAACAGTTCAATCTGGTCCTGAGCTTAAATAACTTGTAAACCTCTTCCCATTGTCATCTGGCATATGAAATCCAAAAATAGGAAAGTTATTTTGATGTTTTAGATGATGATCTACTTTAATATTGAATGCACTGACATGCAAGAGCACTTTAAGAAGAAGAAAGAAACACCTAAATCAGATTTCATTGTTACATGTGTTCTTTCTGCAAAACAAAGTACTCAAGAAGAATGTAAGCTAGTAAAGAGATTTTTTTTTTTTTTTTTCCTTTAACATTTGTGGAATTTGTTTGTCATTTTCTGTTTCAAAGAGAGTTTCTTAGCTTAGGATTTTAAATTAAAACACTGGCTCCAAAATGACTGAAAATGGGGTGGTAAGAGTCTGATAATTTCCTTCGTGGACTCACTCTAAATGTGCAGTCAGCATCCAGCTTGTTTTGCTGCCAGCAGAATACAAATAACAAATAAACATGGCAGAAAGTGTATAGGGAGAGATTCTTTAACAGGCTGAGTGACTTCTCTAGAACTCATTATTTTAATAATGAACACAGTCCAACCATGACAGACACAAGACTGAATTTTTATGCAAATATATTCATCAGTTCTGGAACCACTCCAGCCCTAAAAATCAAATTAACAATGTCCATTAGGAGATATCACATATTTGCACACACACAAAAAATAAAAATGAAAAATAAAGGGAGGAGGTGCTTTCTACTTAGTAGCTGAGAAGGTTAAAAATTTAATCTACTGTTATTGATGGTGTAGTTCCATAGGTAAGAACTATTCCATAGCAACAATTGCTACTGCTTGGCTATAATTCTCTAGTTTGAGTACGAATATGCTGTATGAATGCGAAAAATAATGCATTGAATAATTTAAGAAATAGCAATATTATACATCAAATGTCATTCATCGCTAATTAAGTCCTAAAAATGTGTGGATAGAGACACTGTAGTACTACTTTTATGTTTCTAAAGATACAGCAGCTGCAAAAACTATGAATTCTAATAGAAGCATTGAGGCAAGTTGCATTAATAATACAAGGTCATAAAGTTGGATTCTTTTATAAATGTTCCTACAGGACCTACCTGAAAGTCTGAATGACTCCCCTGTAGTCAGGATGTGAAAAGCAGACTTGCTCACTGTCAGCTTTTCCTGGGGGTCTGGAGAACATATTTCCACATTTTTGGAATAAGAAACAGTCAGAACTGCAGCATTTTAACAAATACTCAGAACTGTATCTCATAAAGGGTAATTTTGACTATTTTAAGTCTGAGTTACACAAACTCATAGAATCACAGGATATCCTAAGGTGGAAGGATCCCATGAGGACCATCAAATCCAACTCAAAATTCAAACCCTACATCTGAGAGTGGTGTCTAAACACTCCTTCAACTCTGGCACTCAGGGCCATGCCCGCTGTCCTGGGCAGCCCGTTCCATGCCCACCACCCTCTGGTTCTGAACCTGTCCCTGACCCCCAGCTGACCCTCCCCTGCCACAGCTCCATGCTGTTCCCTTGGGCCCTGTCGCAGTCACAGAGAGCAGAGCTCAGCACTGCTCCCTGTGAGGAGCTGCAGAGGTGCCATGAGGCATCCCCTCAGCAAATCTGCTCTGGACTAAGCAAAACCAGGGACCTCAGCTACTTCCCCTTGATGCAACCATATAGTTAGTAACATACAAAAAAGATACGCTACTTCACAGATGAATGCACCACTGAAATCATGTACCTGCCCCAAAGTGCAGTTCTACCAGCATCAGCTCTGCCATGTCCACTCTTGGCATCCATCCATTCCTCAAAAATGCACCTCCAGGTGGATGCAGATAAAACTTCTTTTCCATAGTTGTGGCAAATGAATGTATATTGCATTTTTTTCCTAGAGAACCAAGCGTATCCTTTGGTTAGAAAATTTATTTTACTTTTTTTAGCAAATTATTTATATGCCAAACATAGATATATAAATAGATCATTTCCACAGTAGCCAAAGTAGTTGCAAATTCGGGTTGAATTTTGCATAAGATATGTTTAAATATCCAAAGAATTCATTTTAAAATATCCCAAGTTGCTTGCTTGGCCATATTTCAAATATTTTATTTGCCAGCACTTAAAAAAAAATAACTAAGGAGAGAAAGCACAAAAAATGATGCACTCAAATTAATGGAGACAGATACAAATTTTTCTTTTTCCTTTGAGAATCCAAAACCGTGTCTTCTCTAAAGCAACCTAGCTACAGTATTTTAATGTATTAATCTAGAGAGGTTTATTCACAGCCTCTCCCACTGATTCTGTTTTTAAGGAATCTACTTTTCACAGACAACTTAAATATTCATTAATCCAGTGGGAAGGGAAAGCACTTAAAGCGCTTTCCAGGAAAGTGACAAATCTGGACTCAGACCTATGTTGTTTTAATTCAGAACAGAGCTTTGAATCAAAGTCAATATTTTCTCAGAAGTTTATTGTAACCAGAAAGCTTTAATTTTTTATTTACTCATTTTTAAATCATCTTAATGAATATTAGCCTCTACAAGATGGAAGAAAATCATCAAAAGATGACACACAAAAAATATAGTATAACATGGTAGTTCAGTCATCATGGAAGGTGCCAGTTCAAATCTCTGCAAGCCATCTCCCATGGGTTAAATGAAAAGAATTCACCAGCTAGAGGGCATACAGCCACAGTACAATAAGCCTTTCATCTGTCACATATTCAATACTGCAATTATATTTACATACGGTATTTTGATCCTTATGTTAGAGTTCAACCTTAGTGCAGAAAGCAGTAAGTACTCTTTGGATGGCTCATAGGAATGCTGCTTAATATCCTAAAGACAGACTGTTGTCCTGAAGTCTCCAGTGCCAGGAGAAATCCTAAATTTAAAATTCTATTTCAGTGTTTGGTTTTCTGAGGCAATGTCTAACTGAGCAGCAGAAACAGTCTGCTAAAAATTTACCTTTTGCTTCAAGACCTATAAAGTGCTGAAATGTTAATACATAGTGTTTATATAGATATATTAACATTTAGTGTATGTTAAATGCTTATACAGCAGTGCTGCTAAGAGCTGATTCTATCTACCATCAACAACTGTGCTGGCAGAACTAAGCCACCATTCTGGGACATGTTATTCTGAGGCTACTGAAGGATAAAACAGAAGATTACTTGCCATGGCTACCATGTCCATGAAAGCTAAAAAAAAAAAAAAGCCAGTATTTCAGTTCACATGAGAAATGAGATCTTCTGTTCTTTTCCCTTCTGTACAGAGGATGGATAAAATCTAAAGGATAACTTCAATGGGAATACACTGTTTTATATTCTGAAACATCAAGTGATTCATCTTTTTAAGGTGCATTTAGTACAATTAAGTACATATTTCAAATGTTTCAGATAATTCTCACTGACTATTAATTCAAATTCCCTTAGAAGCTTTTTTTTTTTTTTTTTAATTAAAAATGATGCTTTACACTGAAACTGGATCTAGGTTGCTCTGAAATTAGTGTTTCGTATTAATTTCCATGAAAACTACAATGGATACAAAAAGCACATTAACTCCATTTGATAGATAACATTACCAGCTGCAAAATACTGTTTTTCAACATAGTCATCACCACTAGTTATGTATTTTCTCCAGGAGTGAACAAGAGCCTCCATCCAGAGCTTCTAAAAATGTGCACTGGTGGAGGTGACCCACTGTCACCTTTGCTGAAATGCACCATTCACCACCTCACTGTGCTCACATCCACTGTTTGGTCTCCAGCAACATTCAGAAAGCATCAATGAATGTCAGTGGGTGCCATTTTTTTTTCCACATGGACAAATCAAGTTTCTCACCTTTGCTTCATCCACACTTCCATGTCTGACACCATTTTGTTAGATTGCCCTTCTGCTGCCACCAGTCACACCACAACAAAATGTAATGGAGTACTGTCAGGAAAGTTCAGCCTCTACTGCCATACCAACAACATCCACCTTTCACTTTGTAGTCCAATATAATAAAATAGGAAGCATTACTTTCAGAGCACCCATCTTATCTATATGAAAGATAAGAAAGTCACATTCATGGCATTCAGCCTGAAACACCAGGTTACAGCATAAGACCCAAGAGTAAGAAGTTTTATGTTCCTCCCCATGCCTCATTACACTGATAGGAAAGAATCCACCAGAATACCCAAACTTATCTGCAAAGAACAAAGAAAAGTGAAACCAGTCATATAGAAACAAGCAAATGGGACAAGACCTGCACTGACTCAAGAAGGCTCTTTGCCTGAACAGCCTCAGCCCACACCAGAGAGGCATTGATCACAGAAATCACAGGGCATCCAGCACAGCTGGGTAGCATGTATAGATCACCTCTAACGTACAGTTCCCAACAACATCTCATTCTCCACCCTCCGGAACTTCTGATCCAACCAAAATCTAGCAGGAGATTCTTGACTTGAAACTCAGGTGCTCCAACTGCTTCAAGATGTCAGCAATGAGATAAACATCAAGAAGGACAGCAATTAGATGGGTTTCTGAATCATTGTATAAATGAAAGGAAACCATTGCTTCTCATTAGTGTTGAAAGCTTACCTTTCCTTGCTAAGCTTTTTACACTTTACTGTTTGTAACCCAGGTGTAATTTTTAGTCTTTTTGGTTGTCTTTGCAAGAAAAACAAAGGAAGGATTTTAGTATCATGCATTTTATCATCTTTTTTGATATGTTTATGAATAACTCTGCAATGTAAGTCTTGAGCTCTCCACCTCATGTATTTTCTTTGAAGTAAAATCTATACTCAAACCTGCCTGCAAATTAACATTTTGTTTACCATATTAAAGGCACATGATGAAAAGCTTCATTATTAAAACTAAGTGCTCACTGCCAACACTTCGAAGCTCACAAAAAGGAGATTTAACTAAATCTTCCTTCCATCTACTGCACATGAACAATAGCATATGTTCATGGGCAGATTGATTCTATATCACCTCTGCAATGAGTCCAAGGACCTCAGAATGCAAATTCATTGCACTTGCATTGCAGAGTACTCTCCTTCCTTGAAATGTAAATTGTTTATCTTCAATGGCTGTGGTTGTTCTCAGGGGCTATTCAGATGTTTCTCTTTTTTCATTTTTGTTTTAGAAAGAAATCGTTTTGTCATCAGCAGAGAGCAATTTTTTACTCTTTCTTATGCTGACACAAATTCTCTGATGAAATCTTCTGAAATCTGTTAATGAGTTGGGAAAGGATGCATTTCACTTCTACTACTCTAATGCTGTACCACTGAGGTTGAAATCTGCTGAGGGTTCAAAAGCTGCTGGCTGCCAGATGGAACACTTCTACATGAACATCTTCAGAGCAAAGTTGTACATAAGTTGCTTAGATATGGATGTGTTGTAGTGAGCTCAAAAGATAAGTTAAAGTCTATTTTAAATCATTTATCTAGCTGGGGAAATAGCATAATGTTTTAAAAATCCTCATCTTCTTAACAAAAAGAATCTCGGGAGAAAATGATAAACCAAGTTACAATTACAGCAACAAGGGGCTGATTTCATTTAAGTACATTCCAGATATCCTCCTGGCACTATGTAGAGCAAATTTTGACTTCACATATTATGTGCATACAGTTGGTTGAATGTTAGTGGGTTAATCTACGTAGAGTATTAGTTTAACAGAGAACCCTGACTACCTCCTACATAGTGATAGGCCATGAAGATCCATGGCCAACCATACTGAAGGACTATAATTTCTATATTATAATTTCTGAATGACATTGAATTCTAACCTTAGAAATTAGTCACCAAAGAAGTCACTGAAAATATTAATTTTGACAAACAGCAGTGAAACAAAACACCTTGTTTTATTCTCCTGTGTGTGCAGTTAATAGCTCTAAAGTTCTATGTTGTCTACTGGTTTTGGAAGATCTAGTACACTACTGACACAAAACAGGCCATTGTAAAATTGTAATGCTTTTTTCACCTTTTAAATGTTCAAATGTAATAAATAATGATTTATATTAATATGTAGAAATCCACAGAATTAAAAACAGAGATCTGCACTTAGCTTTGTTAAAGTTGGTGATTCCAATAATAGTGCGTGGATATGCAGAAATGAATTAGCACAAATTTATTCAATTTTTTTAAGTTCTTTTTCTTTTTTAATAAATAACTAAATAACTAAAATGTGTAAACATGATTTTAAAGAGCTCTTCAAATATGGACTTGTCAGATTATTTTTTACTGAGAGAGCAATGACAGAAGATGAAATCCTGATCATCTCCGATAGCCAATGAGAATAGCATGTGCCATTCTGGCTAATATCACAAGCCCAGGAAGAGGTAATAGCCCTAAAAACATCAGCTAAAGAACAACCACAGCTTCTAACAGCTCCAAACCAGGCATTTGTGGGGAGAGACAGAACTGGTCTGAGTAGCATCTCAAGGTACACTGGGAGCAGGGAAATAAGGGAATCTGCCAGATGATATTTCTTTTATCCTTTATAAGTCAAAAATACTGCCCACAGAAAAATAAGAGCTGCAAGGTACAGATGAAGCATTTCTGTTTCAATACTTATTTCATATTAAACACTTTTATACTTAGTATGTAAACATTCACATTTTGAACCTGATCTTTTATATTGTCACTAAAACTGAGATATTAAAATTCAAGTCTACCTGGCAGCTAACATCAGCAGTAGCCATGGTAGCAGAACACTTCAGTTCAGAAAGGGAGCCCAGGTCAAAGTTCAAGATATCACATACAACAGCATGAAGATGCTTGAATTACTACTGCTAATTACTAAATTACTAAAGGAAAAAAACAAAAACAAACCACATTTTATTTCCCTTTCAAGTAATGACAGATGAACAGATAATGAATTGAGTCTAAACTCTGCTATCTGCTAGACTGCTACTAATACCACAAAGATGAAGGAGATTTCAGTAAAACTGTGACCACTTTCTGCATGACTTCATCAGCATTACAGTCTTCAAACTGTACATCTTCATATACCTGCTTATATTGTGAGATAGCATCATATCTGAACACATCAAATAAATGCAGCATGGAAAACACACAACATAATTCCATCTCTCTGATTATCATCACTAAAGACTAAGATCTCTCTGGTTTCAGGCACTGTGATTCAAGAAAGACAGGAACCAGCTGAGCAGAGTCCTTAGGAGAGCAATGGAAAATAAGTCAGGAAATTATGACCCACAGAGGGTAGTTGAAGTTGTAAGGGTCATTTAAGTTAAAGCATACAGAAGAGGCACATAGCAGTGTTCAAATACATAAGAGACTGATAAATAGAGGAATGAAATATTTGTCAGTGCCAGCGGATTATAATGCAATAATTTATTGTTTTGAATTAGAGAGAAGAGTTAGACTAGATATCAGGAAAGTTTTTCTGATGATAAGTGTAATGTAATACTGGAATAGATTACCTGTTGATCTTCAGTGCCATGACAATGGAAATCCTTCACAGAATCACAAGATCACAGAATTGTAGGGGCTGGAAGAGCCTCTAAGCCCACCTAGCTCCAAGTCTCCTGCCACAGGCAGTATTGCTACCCTCTCAATCAAACACTAGATCAAGCTGCCCAGGGCTCCATCAAGCCTGGCACTGAATGCCTACAGTGATGAGGCATACACAGCTTCCCCAGACAACACATTCCAGCATGTCACTACCCTCTGAGAGAAAAATATCCCTGACCTCTAACTTAAACCTTCCCTCTTTCAATTTAAAATAATTCTCCATTTACCCAGGTAAAAAGTTCATCTCCCAGAAGTATCTGAAAAGATTTCAAAAAGAACAAGGACCAATCTTAGTATGGAAATGTCAATTGGCACTTCAGTTCACATTGCGCTACTGATTACATAGCACCAGTGTAAATGGTCACATATATTTCAAGGATTTTGCTGAAAGGGTACAGCTTCTATGGTATATTCAGGAATATTTACATCTTTGTGTGATTTATAGTGATTGTTGGAAGTGTGTTGTGAATGAGCCATTACATAAAAATCGGATGGAATGCCCAAAGATAGGCTTCCAGAAGGTAGATATATAAACAAATTTCTCCGTGAGTTCAATATATAATTGCTTTTTCAGCTCTGAGACTAAATTTGAAAGCCTGACCCACCTGCCATGCGATTCTGCTATCCTCTTCAGTATTTGACACTTTGGTGTGCCTTCTACTAAATAAAAACTCAGCAACTAATCTTAGCAAATTTTACAAAATCCGTTTAAGTTGCTGACATAACAAAATTAAAAAAATGTACATTTAGATCCAACTATTTGTTTTAAATTAGACATAAATCTTCAACATGAATTATCTTGGATACCTTAGACCCAGCACCAGTAAGGTTTCTAATTCATGCTTATGAATAAGAAAGGCATGTCCTTTTACTTGTTCAGTTATTACAGTGAAGCAAAATATATGATTTAGTAGGATTGTGTGAACTTGTGTTCTTGTAAGGACACACACACAGAAATCATTCTTTCCTAAGCTGTAATAGATATTATGTAAAATTCGTAAACATAATTACATGGATAACTCTTCCTACATGATAAATAAAATCTATTTCTTAATTTTCCAAATAGTTCTGAAAATGTAGCACTGTTGTCATTGAGTACTATCCCGCCTCAAAAAATCCCAAGATGGAAGTGTGCCCCAGTGGCGCAGTGGTATAAGGTGCTGCTTGCAACACTGGAGGCCCAGGGTTCGAATCCCCCCTGTAGTGCAAGTGGTAGAAGTGCTGCTCTGCTACACAGAAAGGCTTGAATCCCGGGAGTTGGACTCGATGATCTCTAAGGTCCCTTCCAACTCGCACGATACTGTGATACTGTGAAGGCAGCAGACAATTGCACTGCATGAAAACTGTAAATGAAACAATCTGGTTGTTGTCAACTCAGATGGCAATCAAGCAATGTACATATCTTTCAAGGCACTATATCACTTCTACATACAATTCAGAGATACTCAGAACCCAAGTGGACATCACCCCCAAACAACTTGCCTGGCTCTGCTCTGAGCAAGGTGTGTCAGACTGAATGACATCCAGTGGCACCTTTCTGCTGCAGCCACTCTGTGTTTACACCATTTTGTTGACATAGGGGATTGAGGGGATTGCAAGCAGCAACTCCATTTTAGTGATCTGTATGAACATTGCTTTACCTGGGAAGTTATCTTTCATTTAAAACCCTTTTTTTTTTTTTTTTTTTTTTTTTTTTTTCTTTCCTCAGCTAGAACTTCAGCAGCATTGCCCCAAATTCTTGTGTTTGGAGATCTGCCTCAGAAAGGTTTAAAAACCAAAGACAATATAAAATTCAACAGAGACAGTGCTACATAACACACTAGGAGGAATGCATACACCTAAAGCAAAGTAACTGTAGCATTCTTCTTCAGTTTTATTATCTGAAAATATGGCATCTGTTATAGTCCAACCATCTTAAGAGACCTCTGTGAAGCAGGGAGGATTAAGGAACCTTTATTAGGCAGTATCTTTAATCAACCTGAAACAGACCTCAGGAGACTGATAACAGCTCATGCTGACCACTTAGCTTTTAGACAGCAAAGGTCATGGAAAATAAACCTTATAATAATAGAGACATTGCGAGACAATATTTTTAACTGAATACTAGAAATGTGGCATTAGTTGGAGAGAAGTCAAGCAAACACATACCTTACAATAAATGTGATGTTTTTAAATCACCCAATGTTACCAGCAGGCTTTTATATAAAATTCAAACCAAGCTTCTGCTTTGAGGAATGCACAGTAATTCTTCCAGGATTATATTTCTTCTGTGTCAGATGTGCATTTTCACAGTTTCATTGTCTGCACAACTCTTTCTGTTCCCAGTTGCTCAGAACAGCAGCAGAGCCTGTGTGCTCTCAGGCAGAACAGAGCAGATGCAGATGAATGCGTAAAAGTCACTATGAAGACTTCAGAGAGATCAAGTAGAATTTGCTGCGATGACATCTAGCCAACAGACATTACTCTGTAGCACCTCCCAAGGTGCAGCACAGTGTGTTCAGTTTCATGAAATGCATCACTCTTCTTTGTTCTCCATTCTAGCATTTCTTTAAAACAAATGCAGTATTTCTCTCTCTTCTTTTCATTCTTTCCAAATGGCTATTGCTTGAGAATAAAGAAAGTCTATGAAGTCCCTTTTAAGCCTTTCTTGGACGATGGACAGTAGCACTACAAGGTCCGAATCGGTGTCCAGAACTGTGAGAAATGAAGTTACCCTGGTTTGGTCCCAGACAAAACCAGAACAGGAAAAGAATTTAAATGCACTTAGATGTATTTTAGTCCATAGCATAGTTTAACATAATGTTTGTAAGCAGCGTAAGTAGCAAAATTCAAAATGCATTTTTTGTCTTCAGTCTTAAGGAATAGTCCACTGCCTTACTGTTTGAGATTGATATTGCTAAGAAAGTGCATGACACCCATGCTTACGATATTCTGTGAACTTCTATGGTATGCTAAAAACTGAACTAGTTTTTAGTATTAAAGACAGAGAGGTCAAAGCTTCTGTATCTTTCACCACAGAAAGAAAAGTTATGCAATAAGTTCCAAAAACGCAAAGCAGCTATTTGGACCACAAAAGCCTGCCACTTTTTCCCCTGATTGTTCCCCTGATTTCAAGGAGTCTTCAAGGATTAAACTCACATATCAAAAGAAAAACTCAATCCTGCTGCACTGCAGTGACTAGCAATTACAGCACACAAAATAATCAATGAGCAAACAACTGAACTGTAAAAGAAAGTTTTGTCCAGGTGATAGAACACAACATTCAGGTAGCTCTCCAGGGAGCTCTTTGACTCATAATCTAACAGAACAGGAACAGGCAGCTTCATCTTTTGTTATTTAATGTTCCACAGGAGCCTTGCAGCAAGAACTAAAAGCAAAGACTCCTGTTCCTGCTAGATGCTAGTCCCAAAGGCAGTCCTCTATCTGGCACCAGGTGGCTGCCTGGCTATAGAACATCAGTTACAACAGCTGGGCAGGAGCTGGAGCAGAAGAACATAAAGGATTGATGGTGATGGAGGGCAGTTTGCTATCATTCATACTGCAAGAGAAATGACCTTTGTTGAAGGGAGTCATCAAAACTGAACAAAAACTCCTTCTGAGCTCAGGTCTTTTCCATAGGACTTGTAGCCGAAGAGTGGAGTTGCACACCCAGTTGGTCACCTAATAAGCTGTGAGTGAATTTCATGCACAATAAGATTTGATCAGTATTTCAGCAGATGTGCACTGTGTAATGTTCAGAATGCAAGCAGTAGAGGAGAAAAAGGAAAGGGATTGTTTGGAAAGAACAAAGAAAATGATGACTCTTCTCCTGATTTTTTCTTGCATCCTCACTTAAAATAGCCTAATAACTCACATTTTTCCCTACCAATGGATGTTTTCAGTGATCAGAGAAATAGGAAGACAGAAGGAGTACAGTCAAGCTAGAGTTTTAGTGCAGTTTCTTTCATTCGCCACTGCACAGTGAAAATTGTTCCAGAGATAAAATGAGGAGAGAACATAGGAAGTGATCTTTTGCAGAATTTCTAGGCTTATGAATCTCATAATGTGTCTTTCATTTCCAAAGTAATATGAATCAGTACATCAAAAAAACAATAAACCAAAACTTACTAGAGTATTGTCCTGCCACACACAGTGAATCAGTGTTCATTACACATGGAATTCTGACAGGGGGAGGGAGCAAAGCACAGCCTTCTCCTCCATCCTGGGTGGTTTATTCACCATTGTATCACTGTATCTCTTGTGGGGCTCACCAAAGGCTTGATTTAGTTCCCAGTGATACATAGAAATATGTGCTCAATGAGGCCACTGAAAGCTTTCCTCTACTTCTATCTCAAAATTTCCCTTTCCTTAGAAACGACTGTGTTCAAACTGGGAGAAAAAAATTTATTTCAGCTTCTTGCCAAGTGCAAGTACAAAATCAGAGCAATTAAGAAAATGTTTTCAAGTGGAAAATGTCTTTAGAATGAAAGTGGGTTTTTTGTTTTGTTTTTGTTTTTCTGCCAAATAAAACTGTTCAAGAGAAAGCATCCCAGACAGTTTGAGCACTTTACCAAAGCTATGGGATACTGAGCTGTACTGAACACTTGTAACGCTGCTCAACTGGACAAAACTGACACCAATAATCTCTAATAGGTCAGCATTTTTTAAAATTTATTTCCAGAATCGTTTTATCAGCACTTACATTTTTGCATGCAAATAAGCAGAACAAATACACTAATGAGCTCAAGTTCTGGATTACGTGCTCAAAGTATAACAATCCCCACGCACAAATTTTCCAGCCTGTATTTTCTTTACAGAAACATTCAAATTATGCGTGCACAGTTCACAATTACTTAATTGCTCATAACAAAATTTAAGTGTATTCTTTGCAATTACTTCTACATAGTAAGGATATAATTGAAGGCATAGTTGATAATGTTCTGAAACCTCGTCATCAAAAGTATGCACCTGGTTAGAAACAGTCAAGTCACTTGCAAGTTTCAAAATTACTACTGTATTTGGCCACTCTAATTTTCTGAACAACACAGATTTAAAAGAGGAATTCTGCATATGAAAGGTTGAACTTCTAGTGATACTCATTAAAGTTTTTTCATAACTTGGACTTCAGTTTGGTGTCCCTCAGCCATTTGGCATTTCACCTTAGTCGCTCAACTGCAGTTTGACTTCATGTGGGTAGCAATGTTCAGCACTCAAGCTTCAAAGAAGAATAAAACCAGATCTCAAAAGGGAGTCTCAGAACAACCAGGTTTCTTCTGATTTTGCATAGGAGTTCCTAAGGAACTTCCAGCTTGAAAACATCTATTGCAAAATCGGCATTATCTGTTTGTTCCACATGGAGAATAGCCTATGGGGAAATGATTACAGATCTTTGGCTAAACTGAAGAAACACTTATCTCACATAGCCTGTTTGAGACTGAAATGTAATGTGAAATCTAAGTATTCCATATGATTTTGTACCTAATCACAGATGTTCCCCAAATGCCATGCAGAATCACAAAAAAAAAAAAAAAAAAATTGCTAGTTTGAAATTATCCTGACCCCAGACTGGCAGGAGTGAGGGAGAAGGAGGAAAGAACAGGTCTTCTATGTCATTTGTATCTGAAAGCCAGAGCTAAGACTATAGTGGAACACCCTGTGATGTTAAGCATTGAGCAGTTTGATCATACTTGTTTTTAATATGATTTTCATATGAAACTAAAAAAAGTGAAACAATAAATTCACCTTTTTTGCAAAACACAAATTTCAAGGTTTCATCACAGAAAAACAGTTGCAGATTCCATGTGAGGAAGAAAAATAGCCTAACAAGTTTATAAGCACCTTTAGCAATTAACATTTTTGAAGTGTTGTAATCAATTTAAGATCTATTTGTAGGCATGAATAAGCAAAACTCAGATATGTTCATGTATAGAAATCATTTTCTTAACAGATAAAGAGCAAAAACATCAGCTATTCTCATAAGGTAATTTGCTGATTTTGTCTCTATCCTGCTGAGGATGGCAAGTATAACATTACAACACTTCTTTCATGTATCCTCTGACTGTAGTTTACCTGATTTGCATAACTGGGATGAAGCCTGTACATTTTGACAAAAGCAAAAGGATTCTGCCTCTCTAGTTAATTCTTAAATAAGGTCATCCTTCAAAAGCAATCCTAAAACTTTGGTAGGAGTATTCACAAAATAAGGTAATATTCAGCACAGTTAAAGATATTACCACCCACCCTCAAATTCAAGTAATGATCTATAAAAAAAATAAAAAGGTAGGGAAAGTTATGTTTTTAAAATTTATGCTGCATTGAATTAGAGAGTAAAAATGGTAGATATGAAACCAAATTCAATTTTATCCAGCAATAATACAATTGCAACTCTAGAGAATCTGCTAGAACAAGTGCAAATAAATGTTCCATATTCATTCAAACCAGATATCCACAGCTGGTATATTGTTCAATTCCCTTTGGTCAAAGTATGACTTTAGATACCACGCAAGAACATTATTTTCTTATTTGTGTGATTCCTGCTTTATGTTTTGACTGGTCTACTGTTGCCAGCATTTTCCAAGAAAGATAAAAGCTTTCAAACTCAAAACCAGAGCCTTGTTTCTTGTCTCGTGTCCCCACCCCTCACCCCCACCTCCCCCACCCCTCCCTCCCTCCTTCTTTTTTAAGCAAATTATAACACAAATAAAAACAGGTCCAATTTATCTCAGCGTTTGGAAAGCTCACAAGTTAAAGCTTACCAGAACAAGCTTCCCACTCTAAGGAGAATAACCTCTGGACATTCTGGATTTCTCTGGCATTTAATCTAATCATTTATGTTTGGTGTTCATATCAGAAACATAACAGAAAGATTCCAAGATCTTATACTTAATGAATATATATATATATATTAGAGGTCCTTTCTTTTTACTTTAAAGTGCATCATACAAAACCAAAATATTTTGCCAAATTGTACTGATTGTTGTTGAATTTTACATACATCAGAAAATGTTCATTAAACATCTTCAAAGCACTGTGAAAGCCATTTGTTGAGAGGGCTGGAGACATAATTATACACTTTAAATGCAAATTGTAAACGGAATTGTAATTGCATGCCTTTACAGGTCTCCAGTCAGTGGTGGTGAGAGCAGTCATTTACCTGGTAACAGTAATGTTATCTGGAGTTTTTATTTGCTAATGCTGGGAGCTTTATCATTCGTGTTCTGTATCTGAAGGTTCTCAATATTAACCCATGGCAAATTTTCAAAATATATATTTGCAGTTATGGATTTGGGAGGATGAGTTTCTATGCCAAAGAACAGAGGGTTCTCTCCAAGACTTTTAGCAAAAGTGAGATTCATAATTTCTTCCAATTATTCGGTTTATCCAAAGCTCTAGTTCCATTTGCTAAAACTTGGCCTTATTTTCACAACATCCCTCATCTCCATTGTTGAATATAGCTTTCTTCTTTCACACATGTAAATTCAAATTTAGAGTGCATGTTCTTATCTACTCATGGGAAATCAGCATTCAGCAGTTTACCAGTTTTGGAAGCTAGAAAGTTCCCTACTGAGTTATGTAGGCTACAGTAGTATATTTAGCCAATCAAAGGAAAATATAAAAGGCCAAACATATCAACACACTCTGATACTTTCTGGCACAAAAGATTAATATTGAATGTAACTCTCTTTTGTGAATGCCAAAAGCATATTGAGAAGAACATTTTCCTCATACATTCTGAAAGTTGAGCTGAAATGTGTCCTTAAAAGAATGAAGGATACGACTGAATTGGTCCAGTGTGTTTTTGAGAACACAACAGTTTCATGCATGAATAGAGATGGTGAAGGACATGGTTCAGCTGTCTAAAACTTTATGTGGTGACCTTTTTATTTAGTGTACCATTGGTTTCTAGGACATTCAGAAAGCAGATACAACACAAGGCTTTGGGACACTGGCACGCTTCTGGAGTTGTAGCTACAAAGATCTGGAGAGTTACGTTCAGGCAATGGATTTCAGCCCAAGATGTCCCAAGAACTTTAACTATGTTGTATGAAGAAACTGGTTTTGAAGATAAAAACTGATAGACCCTCAGGTAACAACAGTCACACTGAATGTTCTAGCTTGTGCATTTATTGTCATTTTAACCAGGATCCAAGTTCACAATCTCCACCTGATTTTTCTTGTTCAGGATTGCCTCTGCCACAAGCTGACAGAGTCCTCAGAATTCTGCCCTTCCTCCTTAACATTTTACAGTTGTTTTGTTACAGAGATGATCCCCTGGACATATAGGCAACAACTAGTAAATCATGTATTTCCTGCAAACTATTCTTTAGCAGTGAGGCTAGGAAATGCTCAGGTTTCTAAAGCCTGATGGCCCAGAGTACAATTAAACATAAGCTTCCTCCAGAAGCATGAAAGGATCCAAACTACTAAATAGTAATGGTCACTGACCCATGCTTACTCCCAGACTCTGTCAGAAATTGTTTGAGGAGTCCACAGCTGGTGAGGCTAAAAGCATACTAAGAGCCTGTTTAATCCCTTTTGCAGCATGTGCAATCACATCTCAGTGCTCAGGACATTCTGGCTCAGGTGCCATTCAATTTGCTGGTATACAGAGAGAATCACAGTTTTTGCAGGAATTTAATTAGATTTTCAGCCCATCCACAGATGGGCAGTTCAGTTGTGTCTGGCCAAGCATATCACCTGGTATATAGGAAAGAAAGTGTTTTTGTTCTGGTTTCTTTGACAAAAATACTTCAAAGGGAGAATGCTGTTTATGTTTCCTATTCTGAGAATGCTCAACCAGCAGAAATGTAACAACTGAAGAATTTTTGCATAATTTTACTCAGGTTGGGAGAATTTTTACTATCATATGGAAGTCTGGGAGTCATGGTGATCATTATTAGTGTGGGCATTTGAGCAGGCTGCACAAGGAGCTACTGCCGGTGCATTTGTCAAGGAAAGGACCAAAGAAACCCAACCCCACTGACCTGGGAACACACCAGCAGACTTCAAATAAAACTACAGAAAAATTGAGATGTGTAAGAACGGGAAACATTAAAACCAAACTCTCCATGAATTAACTGCCCCAACTGGTTAAGTCAGTTACTTACTTTAATAAAAAGTCTGATAAAAATACATTGATGATATCAGAACCACTATTAACTATTTTAAATAACTATTCAAACATAATGTCTCAATCTGAGGACAAGTATAGAAAAGGGATATTCTCCTGCAAAGGTAGCACGATACACTGAAGTTGGAAATATCCCCAAAGAGCAGACTGTTCCGTATGAAATGGGAAATATTCTCTGACAGTCTTTCAGAAGTGGAATTACGTGAATTGTACCTGAATTGTACCTGCCTGAAGGTAACTACAACTAGTGATGTTTCTATCTGTATGCCTTGCTTCCCCAGTTTAATACAGATAAAAATAGGAGGTTCCTACAGAAAGCAGCAACATGGTCTTGACATGGAAACTAATATTTTACAAAAACTAGATATATTTAGGTGTAGTAGGAAGATGTACAGCAAACTGGAACTGAGTTTAAACTGAATAGATGGGAGAAGAGACGTACTATATTTGGATTACATTTTTAAGGCAGGGAAATTGAACTCAATTACCACTTTATATTTTTCATTACAGTCTTTAAACTGATAAAAATATATGTTCTTCAACTTCAACAGGACTGCAACTGATATAACAGAGGGGAAAAATATTAATTCAGAGTTAAAGAACAAAGTTTGTTTTGTTTTTTTTTTAAAATTATTGCACAACTTTTATTCAGAACATTCTAGTATTAACTGGTGAGGAAAATATTTTTCTCTTTTAGAATCACTGTTTTACGTCTTTTGGTCCTTTCCCTATTTTTTCCACATCTCCTTCTCTTTCAGTTCTACATGTCTTTTTTCCGATTTATGTCAACTTCCAGTGAAACAGACCCCCAGGAAGGCAATCTCACTACGAGATTACAAAGAGAACAAGGGGCTTCTTATCTAACTTATCATTTCCTAACAACAGAGATGTAGGCAGCTAATCCTCACTACTCTCTAAAAGCCCCTAGCCTTCTCTCAAATGAATAGGCATCTACTTTGCAGTTCAATGTGCCAAATTAGAGACATCGGTTGGCAACTCCTTTAGTGAAGGACAGTTTTGCAGAAACTGTTCCTTACTATTCAAGGAACTGGCACAACTAATACTGTTTCTTTTGCCTTTGGAGATCCTCTTGCTCCTACTTGGACTAGTCTAAAAATTTGATGGGTCTGTTTCAACCAGAAAAAAACAAAAACAGATGAATGTGTTGTCATTGTGAGATGTGGGCAGATTTTGGATAGATGAAAGGAAAACAATCTTTTACAGTGAGGTGACAGGTCACTGGAACAGTTTACCTAGTATTGTGATTGATGCCCTATCCCTAGAGACTTTCAAGGTTAGGCTGGATCATTCCCTGGGCAACTTGATCTAGCTTTGGTGTCCCTGTTCATTGCAGTGGAGTTGGACTAGATGGCGCTCAGAAGTCCCTTCCAACTCTAAGGATTCTATGATGTCAAGTATTGTGACATAACAGAGCATTGTGGTAACAGAAACTAAGGCAAGAATCAAAGAAAAATCCATAACGGGGAAAAATTCTTAATGATCTGAATTGAATGAAATGAATCTCCATCTAGCAAGGAACCAGAAATGAGGCAGAAAAACAGTTGCAAAAACAATCATTGTTATAAATACCAAATACAACAATTCAACAAGCTATTCTGTTAACTCTTTGATAGCTGTCACAATGACAAATCCAAGCTTTAAAACTGTTCTATATTTATAGACAATTCTGGAATGTTAAATTCTGCATTACCTTGGTATTTACACTCACTGTTGACAAACTACATGTTTGAAACTAACTGGGGATGTGATGTCCACAGTTTGATGCAAAGCAAACCATTTCCAAAGTTCTCTACCCAAAGATGAAGTCAAGATGGATCTAGACTCACACCAGACGATGAGCAATATGTGGACAATGTAGATGACTGGGGATCTTGGGTATGAACTGAAGCTTCCTCTACCACAAACATAAATTCAATAGCTGAGGTATGCAGTCACCTAATTATCATGAGTAGTTCACCTGCAACAGAGCTCTGTCATGCCATGAACACCAAGGTACACAGCCTGGCTCTCAAAGGACTCCATCTCAGTGCTGAAAATATCTTGCTTTTGCTGCCAGCTATGATTGATGAGCAGTACTGCTATATTTGCCAGAAGAGAGCCTTTGCTACTAAACTTCTAAGACAACAATTGTTCTGGGCAGTGTCATAGAATGGCACTCACTTTCATACTGCTCCCAGAATTAATGGAGAGAACAGTGCACAAGCAGGCCCATAAGCATCTCTGCAGAGAACATCTACCATCCTTCAAGACTGGCCCTGAGCTAGAGCATCCTGCTACACCCAGGTTGCTCTGGGCATGGCTATGTGATTCTGTCTGTGGTGCACATCCACCATGCTCCAGCTTCCAGCAAGGTATATTTGTTCAAACACAAGGCCAAGTAGATACGACAAGGGGGAATGGTTTTAAACTGAGACAGGAGAGGTTTAGGTTAGATGTTAGGAGGAAGTTTTTTATTCAGAGGGTGCTGACACACTGGAACAAGTTGCCCAAGGAGGCTGTGAATGCTCCATCCCTGGAGGCATTCAAGGCCAGGCTGGATGTGGCTCTGGGCAGCCTAGTCTAGTGGCTAGCAACCCTGCACATAGCAGAGAGGTTGAAAGTAGATGATTACCGCGGTCCTTTTCAGCCCAGGCTACTCTATGATAGCTTCTGCCAGAAGCACAATGCTCTGACACCTGAATGACTTTGTAGGGTATCTTGCAAAGCAGTGGAGAAGCACAGCCCATGTGATAGCACTGCAGTACAGCCCACTATCTACATCCTGTTATGCAGGGAATCCTAGCTCACACAGAGGTGCAGAGATGATGATCACAAAGGCAACCTATTTTTTTTTAAGTGTGTCATGCTTTATCTATCGAAATCCTGCTTGTTATTTTACCATAGTACTGCGTAGGTTGGGAAGGACCTCTGGATGGAGATCATCCAGCCCATCTCCCCGCCCAAAGTAGGGTCAAACTGATTTATGTGCAATCTGATGTTCTGGTAGGGTCTACTTCCAAGTCACTCAGTGCACTTTCATTTCAATTTTTCTCCATTAAATATGTAGAAATAGACTTTTTTATTTCAGGATTAAGCCTCCTTTGCAATTCAAAACCATTACATTCTATGTAAGTCTCACATAAGCAGAATGTTCTCACCCAGAATTCACTGACTCATATCTGTACTACAGTTGAGCTCTGCTAGCATTCTGAATGTGAAGTTTATTTACAGAGCAATATGCACTCTCTGTAAGAAGACTTCAACTAGTTTCAGAGCCAGTTTACTGAGGACACCATGTGCAGGTAGAAGCTGGCTTGCACAGTTTAATGTGCAGCATTGTACAGTGTTCAACTGGCAGTAATGATGAGATGTTAAGAGTATAGTTTAGAGGGAAGAAATCTAGTACTGTTTAAACACACCACATAATGCAATCAATCTGCACCAAAAATAAATAAATAAATGAAATAAAATAGTAGTATAAGACAAAGTATTAATTAAAAAAAATAAAATAAAATAAACAGGGATTTAACATTTGTTTTGCTAAAACTATCATTTCTGCTTAGACAAAAAAGAGCTAATGTGAGAGCTTCCAAAATGCGTATGTTTCTGGACAATGTAATCAAAAATACAAACAAAATATGCTTTATGAACTCTGTTTACATGAAATGATATTCTTTCAATTCTTCATGCCATTCTCCTCTAGAATCATAATGGATTTTAGAAGATCCATACTAGCCACAAATTAAGGAGGCTAAGCACCCTTTGGGTGAGCTTTAGATGGCTGTGCCATTCAATATGCATTTATCACACAGTACAAGGTATGTACTGCTGAACACAGAGACAAAAAAAGCTGCCCCTTCCTCCATAAATTGAACTGTGAACTATCAAAAAAGAAAGTGACACTGCATCCTCTCAGATCTTTTTGTAAAGGAGTTGTGATTTCATTTGCTCCCTTCCTTGATTAAAACTTCCTATGTTTTTGAAAATCTTACTTAGCAGATACCATGAGTGCTGAAAACTGCACTGATCTCCTTGGAGTTAACCTGCCAGTAGAATAAGGAGCAATTTCATTTCTAGGTTCAGCTGATCCAAAGAAATCAAGAATATTATTCTCAGAATCTCTCTCATTGAAGATATTTTCTCATCTCATAGCAGATGTACTTCTACTGAGAGAAATTATTTCTGAGGGCTTTAATTGCTTTATTTAGTGTCTTCCATAAACCAACTATTTTCAGGGAATAGGAAGAATTATCGCCTATTCTGGACTGCTCCCAGCAAGACTCACAAGCAGGTTGACCAAAGATGCAATGGTCACCTAAGGAAGCACACTTAAGCCATGGCCTGAGGTTGCCTTTCATCTCTCCATGAGTGTAACCTGCCCCAGCGCACTGGAGGCTGCATGAGGCAGCCTTGTAGGTAACCTGAAGGCACATCTGCATTTCTCTTGAGATCAATTTTGAGAGCCATTTAGGCATATCCAACAAATCTCTCAAAATGTTTTTACATTAATCTCCTGCCTTCATAATGTACTTGAAAGATAGGGGTATTTTACCCTCTTTCTCATTCCTTCTCTTCGGGCAGTGCACACAGAGTACAGCAGCTTATTCTAACAACCATCTGGTGTAGCTGTGTGCTTAGCTTTACTAAGAGCTTTATGTGTGGGCTTGAAGGTTCCAGGGTTCAGACTCTGAAATGCTTTTAATAGAGAATCTTTTAGTTCTGTTTTAATTTGAGTCTGCTCAAGGACAAAGCAAAGACATTATTTTCAATAGGTAGTGAATCAGAGCTAAGCCTGAAATACAGGCATTTTGGTATTAAACACAGAATTCTGTCACTTTAGTACCACATTAGAAGACAAGAATAAAACACCACCCTGCTGGCCTGTCTGGACTAGCAACAGAGGGGAGATACAGCACTTACTTGACTGCTGCGTATTGTGACCCTCATTAAATGGAAAAAGGAGTTGTGTAGTGCAGCTACATGGCTGATGTTGTATTATTTTACAGCACTAAGCTAGAATTGAAACAGGGCAATTGGGAGAAGCAAAAATTGCTTCGTACTGTTCTTCCCCACACATGTAGCAGCAGCCAATTTTGCTAGCAAATTACTCAAGAACATAAGTACTAGAGCAGTGTTCAGCAAGAGTACAGAATCAGAATCACAGGGCTGGAAAAGAACCTACACGATCATCTAGTCCAACTGTCCTCCCATTACCTTTGCTACCACAAGCCACTAAACCACATCTCTTATCTCCGCATCCAGATGCCTCTTGAACACTGCCAGGGACAGCAACTCCACCACCTCCCTGGGCAGCCATTCCAGTGCCTGACCACTCTCTGAGAGAAAAAGTTCCTTCTTATGTCTAATCTGAATCTCTTCTGATACAACTTGTGGCCATTTCCTTGGGTCCTGTTTGCTGCCTGGGAGAAGAGGCCAAGCCCCTCCTCATCACAACCTCCATTCAGGAAGTTGTAGAGTGCAATGAGGTCTCCCCTGAGTCTTCTCTTCTCCATGCTAAACAATCCCAGATCCCTGAGCTGCTCCTCATAAGACTTGTACTCCAGACCCCTCACTGGTTCCATTGCCCTTCTATGGACATATTCTAGGTCCTCAATGTCTTTTTTGTAATGAAGGGCCCAAAACTGAACATAAAACTTTAATTAATTAATTATTCATGTAAGGTATTTTAGTGGGAGCTATCTTACTTAAAGAACTAGAGCATGGACATGGTGCTGCTAGAATGGAATTAGTTACATTACTACACAGTAACATGTTGAGAAGCTCACATTCTTATGTATCTAAGTCCATATTTTAAATCAAATTTCTATTCTTGATTTCTCATAAACAGCACATAAGCCCTTTCAGATAACTAGAAACTTTCTTCTTTTAAATGCTGACACTGGGTACACCATCCAGTGACACAAGCTCTGCCCATGCCTTCATTCCTGTTAGGCAGCAATGGATGGGCATTAAGTAATTGCACAAGTGTGCATTACACCCAAAAATACTGCAGTAAGTTTGAGTTTCTCGCTGTTTTATTTCACTTTTTACATTTTTTAAAATGAGTACACAATCTCCAACACTTTGAGTCTGAGTTCCAATGCATCTGAGCTCCAGCTAACATGAATTATGTGACAAAGGAGGAGGAAAATATAATAGTAGGAAAATAACATAAGCATAGACATGAGAAATGCAGGTATGCACACAACTTTTCAAAAAAGAAGCTTGCCATGACTCACTTTCTGTCAGGCACGATAGGTATGTTTTACAGAAAAATACTTTAGACTCAAAATCATACCTGTTTATTTAAATTTTATAATAAATGGTCTTTATAACTAAGAAGTAGCCACTGTGAATTTACATTGACTAGAAAAAAAATGTAGTAGAAATTTGACTGGAATTAATTAATTCATTTTTTCTTACTCAAGTTAGCTTCTTTTCAAGGAAGATACACTGTGATGCCTTCAATTTTTTTTTTTTACATTAGATCATTTTCCTTTAGCAAGCCCACAGTCAGTTAGGAAAGAGGCTATTATCATGCTCAGCATTTCTAAGTAGCTTTTAATCCAGGAGAGCAAAAAATAACCATTACCCCAGACAATGGAGTCCCAAATACTACAGAATCTTTTAATCAAAATGGCTACAGGACAAATACCAAATAATTTGTTTGAAGTCATTTAAGAGCCTTCTTTTGTGTTCTCTCTCCCATTTTTATTTTCTCTTTCCAACAAAAGCAGCAGCACAGTAAGCTAAGTTTCTCATCATTTGTCACAATTGCTAAAGCAAAGTTAAGATTGACCTGAACTGATAAATTTTTTGATTCCTTTATAGCTATAGAATCATAGAATCACCAAAGTTGGAAAAGACCCACAGGATCACCCAGTCCAACCATCCCCCTGTCACCAGTAGTTCTCACTAAACCATATCCCTCAACACAACATCCAAATGTTTCTTGAACTCCTCCAGGGTCAGTGACTCCACTAATTCCCTGGGCAGCCCATTCCACTGCCTGACCACTCTTCAGAGAAGTAGTATTTCCTAATGTCCAGCCTGATCCTTCCCAGGTGCAGCTTGAAGCCATTCCCTCTAGTCTCATCACCAGTTACACGAGAGAAGAGCTGACCCCCAGCTCACAACAACCCCCCTTCAGGTAGTTATAGAGAGCAATAACGTCTCCCCTGAGCCTCCTCTTCTCCCAACCGAACAATCCTAGCTCCTTCAGCAGTGCTTCATAAGCCTGTGCTACAACACTGTGCTCGTGGACTGTAGAATTTGAGTACAAACACAATTTGATTCTGTCTCCAGTGGTCATTGCTCATAAAATTGACCATAATTTGTCACGACTGGCAACTTCTGTTGAAAAGTTCCCCAGTACAATAAAGGATAGAGCTGCTGTCAAACTCAGCTTTTTTTCAGTGACAAAAGTTCAACAATAGCCTAGTTTTTGTCAGCATTGGTCTTAATGCTTCAAGACATGGCACGTAGTCCACCACTGCTTTTGGAAGCAGACTCTTCTCAGAAAGCATTTCTCAGGATCAGTTTCCAAATAGAAGAATAAACCAGTAAGCAAATTCTCTGTTTTCTGCCAAAAATAATGCTTCTTTCCCAAAAAGCATAATAAAGCCAACCAGAACAGTGCAAGCCAATTCTTTTTTTTTTTTTTTTTTTTTTTTTTAGCTGAGATGTGGCATTGTCTGACAAAAGCTCTTAACATGCAAATGTGAATCTGCACAATATTTGCCCAGCAAAGGTCTCTGCTACCTGGGGTTCTTTGTGCTATTCTCCATTTTGTGATGCAGTTTTTCCCTGAAGGTGGTAGCATCAGTAGCTATTGCTCTCGCAAGGGAACAAGCAGGAGTTTAAGGAAAGATTTTCTCTTAAATCACTCAGGTTTACATTCCTTTTTCATCCACGTAGCAGGCAATTTCAGCAATTGTTGATTGATTTTCAGGCTGTTGCAGCAAGTAGATTTGGCCACTGAAATCAGGAGGGCAAAGACAGTAGGGTAAGAAGAGGGATTGCAGAGAAAGTGGAAAACTTTTTATGGAAGTGATAACAGAGTACCTGCTGGGTAAGCTTCTTTATTATCTTAGCTCAGCTCAATTGCAATGTAACTGAAAGCAGGCCTATTTTCTGTAGGCAAGCTCCAGCCTGCCTCTTGCATGGTTCACCTGGTATCCATGAGACTGCTCAACTCCAGTATTCTCACACCAATCCATTTTCCATAAATACCAGGTTAGAGAATTCTGTCTGTAGCCCTGCTGTCCATGAAAAAGGACTAAGAGATATTTTTCATCATTGATTAGCTTTTAAAAAATATGGGTTAAGGCTCTTGTTTATACATTGCCCTCTGATGAAAACTTTTATATATATGAGCAACTTCCAGTCTGGCACCTTGGTGTTCAAGAGGAGTGTGAGGTAAACCTTACTTGCTAACACAAGCAGCACTATTAATCACAAGGATATCATCTTTTCACAAATTCTGCCTCTCTGCTAGGAAAGAAAACACAAAGCTGCACTAATTAATATACAGTTTTCTAATCTGTCTCTGACTTGTCTCCAACTATTCACAGATTTGTTGACAAGAAATGTTCTCTTTGAAAAGCTCACAGGTATCAGCTTAAAACACTTCAATCTGTTTCTCCAATTCTATTCTTCAGTAACCTATTCATGGAATGAAATGAAATCTTACTCCCAGTGAAATCAGTGAGCAGAGTTTGAACAGGATTTTCCCTAGGGTCTTCTTCCCAAGTGCTTTGAACATGTTATGTTATTCCAATTTGCTTGTCACTCTACAGTTTTTGCAGCCTCTTGGTATGAACTGAACATTTTTCCCTTTTTTCCTTTTTCTCCTTTCATCAGAACTAAAGCTTACCGTGACACAGACTAACTTTGCCTTCACTGCAAAGTCTTTAGATAGCCATGTGCAGATTCTTCAAATAACATACTGTTTCCCTTCAGCTGGAGGGAGGAAATTCTATGAGAACTTTTTCTTCTGCTCAGAAGCACACAACCTTCTCACTTTACATACTCATTGCTAACGTATGTTGGACATTCTGCCACTATGTTTTTCTGTCATGTCTCTTTGTCTATTAAATTCTTCCCAGAAAAGTTAGACTAATATTTGAGGGGTGATCAAAGGCATGACAGTGTCCTATAGCATACATTTCATGCTAGCAAATGACAAATTCCCATTTTTTTTTTTTGTTTGTATTGTTACTAAGCAAGACAGATTTCAGAACCACTGAAATCTTGGCTTTCTGATGGATCTTCATTGTTCTTACTCCAGAACCAGGGCTGAGGTGTAGTCACCCTCCCTGCACTGCTGACTGAAGCCCAGCTGGAGAGCATGATTCAATGCATAAGCCTACAGCTTTCCAGGAGAGACTGTATTTTATGGCTTATCTGTACCTTTGTATAAACAGGGAGGATGTTAATAAGATTATCAGACCTCCAAAGAAAAGCAGACTGGGACACAAGGGAAGAGGAAAAAAAGAAAAAAAGATATTAAAATTAAAACATGATAATATTGGAGAAGGAAGTAATAAAAAGGGAGGGAATTCTCCCAGGAACATGAAGTAGCAGTGTGAAAAATATGAAGAATATATTTATATTTAAGGCTGAACTGTTCTAAGAAAGTAATGTACAACTGTCATGGACTGAAGAAATAAGACAGGTAGTTGTAATAAAATATTATTCTTTAAGAGTATCTCTGAGCAGGAGGACCAAATGAGAGCAAAAATAATCATTATGGGTATATCTGTTTCCTTGACTAATGACTTTATGCCAGAAAAATGATAATCAGTTTCATTCATCAGATCAATTAATTGCATTTCAAGTATCAAATCTGTCTCACAATTATGAACATGTGAAACTTTTATCTCCTTTTTCTGGTCAGATCCTCATTTCTCAGACATCTTCAAATGACAGTTCTCTTTATTCGATCCAGACATTTCTCTTTTTACCACACTAAAAATCACTTAAATATTTGATATACTGATATACAATACGTTGATTATTTTCACATATATGATTAAGAACATTTGGGAAAAAGGTAATAATAAAAGCATATGGCACTTATTATTTGTCAGTTCATGCTTTCAATTAGTATTGCAGGTTTCTTCTATGTTAGCAAAGAATGAAGAAATTGACAATTAAGGCTATTGTAACATCTGAGATTACCTTTTTATTGGCTTGTGACTCAGTATCCTATTACTTAATAAGAATGTTTACACTCTTTCTGCCCATGCCATGTGTGTTTTGGTTTTTAAGTAAAGTTTCTACTAAACAGCAAGACGACAAAACATTCACTGTCTTTAAATATATATATATATAAATTATATATATATGTGTATATATATATATATATAAAGATACATATATATATAGAGAGAGAGAGAAAGACACATACATAAATATATATATCTTTCTACTATTCTAGAGAGACTGGATTGAATTCTATGCTGCAAGGTCAAAGCTACAGTAGAAAGAATCATCCTCATTATAAAGCAACGTCTTTGGGCTAGAATTGTTGCATTAAGAAAATAAATACCTGCATGGTATTTAGATAGTGAAATGTCTCTCACTTTTTAACTGACACATTTAAGTAGCATACAGCATAATACATTTGAAAAAACTTACACACAAATTTGCTGGAAGCACAGGAAGTGGGATTGAAATATATTGCATGTATGGGAAGGAATCCAAATTTATGATGGAACAAAAAAATAGAATGTTTTTATTTGCATTAGTTTGATTTTGGGATATGAACAGTACGTTGTATTTACTAGGTTAGAGGAACAACTGCAGTAACTGTCAGAGGTAACTGTAACATTTGCAATGGACAAAAATTCAGCTTTTGTCTCCAGATTTTTGAGGGCAGAAAAAGGGCCTTGATCATTCTAAGACCATATTAAACCTACATGTCAACTTTGAAGTGTAATGATACTACCTAAAGTGTTAGTTAATTTAAGAAAAGGCCTATGAGATCACGTATCCCAGCCCAACAGTGTAGCTACTGGGTCCCTACCCCTTCTGCAGTGACTGTCCATGCTCTATTGCAGCTGCTTAATTTCTTGATGCTGTGGGATACCACAGCCCACCATGTGAAATGACTTTTAGTTATGAGTAGCTTTTTTAGTTACAAGTAAAAACAGATTTCAAAAACAAAACAAAATACAAATCTAAGCTTACCTCATCATCTTTACTGTTATTTGAAAGACAGAATTGCTCTTTATATTTGTAAGTAATAATTTCTGCAAAATATGAATGTAATTTTCCCTCTGGCTTTGATATTTTTTTTCTTCTCACCGTGCCTCTTTCTCACAAGACTGTTCATTTTATATCTGAGGGACTTCACAAACAGCTGTCGCAGACAATTTTAATTAATTTGCCAACATAACAATATCAATGCAGCATAGCAGGCAGAAATGCTACCTAACCTCTGAGTTCACCTCCACAATGGGTAATGCCAGTATGTAGGAGGAGAAGGACCGAGCACTGATGCTTTTAATTCACACTTAGCGAACCGTAGGAGAGCCTTAATGAGGGTGGGTGATGCATGCCCTCACACAGTGCTGAATGCACTCTTCACCTTCATAAGCAAACAGTGAAGGCTTGCTACATACTTAACAGAGGTATTTCTTAGAAATTCACAAGTTAACAAATAACAGTCATCAGCAACAACAGCATGCCAGACCACAGACACTAACTACCCTCTTGAAAAGGTTAATCCTGCTGCCTATGACAATATCAAAAGTGACTTCCTAGCACTCCAGTTCAATTGTATGTGCCATAGGTGAGATGTAGGAGTGACTCAGTCCCTGCCTGTAAGGAATCCAAAGAGCAGGGTTAAAGAGAGCCTTGGGTACAGTACACTCACTTCTCTAGGGCTGGAAGATTGGGCACCGCAGTTCAAAATCACTGAAAGGTTTTCATGCAGCCAGTCTTGTAGCTAAGCTGAGAGTTGGGAACGAGACAAAAGACACAAGAGCAGGCAAGACTTTGACCACAAAAGATTAGCCTTCTGAACTGAGACAAGGTTTAGTAGTACTAAAGGACTAAGAAACATCATTCCTAGTGTTACACATTATCCCAGTTTTAAAGAAGCACCCAACTTCCATGTCTACTTCCAATGCTTAGCGGAAAACTAGCACAACTAAACT
The DNA here is from genome assembly GCF_039878825.1 of Excalfactoria chinensis. Lineage (NCBI taxonomy): Eukaryota > Metazoa > Chordata > Aves > Galliformes > Phasianidae > Excalfactoria > Excalfactoria chinensis. Next base: position 28,977,546 of record NC_092827.1, on the reverse strand, counting down.
CTTATTTGTAGATAATCATTTTCTTAAGAACTAATTAAAAATATATATTAATTTCACATCTAACAAAAATAAGATAACTTATAGCTCCATGGAATTACTTCTGGTTAACTTTTCATCATTCAAGGATTCTCCCATATCACAAGTTGATCGTGAACTATTACAACTGCTTACTGTGGGAATCAAATGTTGTTTCTGCATTTAGAACAAAATAACAATATTTTATTTCAAGGTACCAGTATATAAGTGAAGCAATTTGTAGTTATTAAAAAATAGGTAAATGTCATAGGTACAAAGACTGCAGCTCCTGTCTGTCCAGCTGTCTGAAATAAAACTACTGATTTTTGGTGCTGGACAAACAAGACCTGAGTAATAAGGGATCCAAAGAGGAGAAGTTAAAATAATTAACAATATACCTGTATAAACTAGCAACAGTGTTTAGATATATAGAAACAATGTATGTTTAGATATATATATATGTAATGTTTTGTTGTACACATTGTAAAAATATACAAGACATACCTAAGGATGTGCCTGAAGAGATACCAGGAAGGACTGAAATGACTGCCCCACCCCCAGATCTCTTTGTTTAACAAAGAGTCCCTCGGACAGAATGGAAGAAACTTTGAAGGGAAATATATATATATTTACCAACTATATTTTCTTAAAATTAATGAATAAAATATTCATAGAAGAGAAAGACAGATGCGCACACTTCTAGATGAAAGTTGAAACTGATTTTGATCAGTTTCTAGGATATACTGAGCTCAGAGAGAGTCCTTGCTGCCCTGACAATGCTCATGTTGAAGCCCTTGAGGCCTTGAGGTGTGCTAATGGGCTGCTGTGCACATTCACAATCACTTCCCAGATGAGAAGTGGGTTTATTCTTATAGATATTCAGCAGAAGAATTTTCACCTGTCGTTTATTGGGGTGTCTTGGAATGACAGAGGTGGCAGAAAGGACTTCTATTAGCTTAACTCTTTCTTCTAGTCATTTGGATTTATGTCAGCTGTAACATAAAACAGGGGATGACAATCTTTCTGGACGGAAAGAAAAAAATCCTTGTAAGGTTATAATTAACTGAATGCTAACCTTGAGCATTTATATTGTCTCCATAACATACCCAAGAGCATCACCTCTGTTAGCATTTTAAAATTTGCTCTGCTTACAGACACTTTTTATCCCATTGTAGCACTACAGCTAGCTGTGCTGTAGGTGTCTGTTTTAGCAGAGTAAACTTCAGTTAGAATCTGTTTACTCTCTACTCTCAGTGATTCCAGTTTCTAGTATGTAATTTACTGGCACCATGTCTGTATTACACTGAGCAAGTCAGATTATGATATGTTTGCTGCTGTTCTTGTAATGCAGAAATGTCCACTTTTACTCATACCCATTGCATGTCTAAAATCTTACAGAGCTAATAGTCATGAAACATAACCAGCTATGTATTTCTCAAAATCTTGGATGGTTAGTAAAGGAATATGTTTTGCAGTCTCATAGGCTTTCATGGCCTCTGACTTCTCACACATAAAAATGATGTGCCCAATTATCCATTCCCTTCAGCATCTGGCTATAATGAGGATTCAAAATTTACTGAGTGATATCTGAGTACCCTTAGTTTCCTCAGTAATATGACTTACATTGTCCTTAACTCTACAAAATGATCAAACTGATTATTCTGTCAAATAATGGGAAATTAATTCAAATACATATTTAGATTTGTACCCCAACTTAAACCGACATTTATATTCTTTGTTAGACTGCAGTCTCAGGGTGCAATTTGGCAGCTTCATCCTAACTGCATCTAGCTGCACAAGCCCTAGGTTAGTCATTAAGTAGCCAATGTAAATGCAAAGAAGCATAGGTCTGGTGGCTTCCTGACTGCAAATGTGACAGGCACAAGCTACTTCAAAAACATCCACTGTGATAGGCTTTTTAAATGAGAGCTATTCGTCTTCTGCTTTTCATCTACTTTCTCCCTTTCAGGCAACATTTCAAAAGATGCTGTAAGCTCAAGTGGCCTATTGAAAGGTTCTAAATTGTCTTAAGTAGGGAGATTTATCAGGCTCATGATTGACAGATAGTAACAAGTCTCAAAAGATTTATTGAGCATGAGAGCCTTTGGTCTCCAAGAGCTTGTTATATTATATCTAATATGTAAAAGCTTCAGACTGCAAGGCAGAGAAGTCTTTGATGATTTAATTTATTTATTTTTTAAAGAGGTCCTGAATTGGAATACTGAATGAGAATGATCAACAATGCCAAACAGTGAATGAAAGACAGTCCACAAAAAGAATTTCTGCACATTGTGCAGTGTCCATTATTGCAGTGTTCCAGACACTTTGCCTTTTCAGGTGAACCTGTAGGTGGTGAAGAGCCCTCTAACATTATCACAGAAAGGAAACCACAGAGACCACCTAACTTTAAGTATGAGAGAAGAAAGAGTGTCTGTTCAGTCAACCCCAAGCCTGGAGATACTTGAGGATTCACTGGTCTAAAATCTCTCTCTCAACAAAAGTCTCTCAACACACGTAAGTTATTTCTCCAGAAAGCGAGCTAGGTATTTCATTCCAAGCAGCAATTCCATTTACTCAATTGCTTTTACTCATCCAGTGGATATGAGAGATTCAGATCCCTACTGATCTCACAAAGACTTGGTCAAACATTTCCAGTCTTGCAGCAGTGTGTGCTAATTTCTAATTGGGGAATACCTGTTTGTTGACTCATAGCATAAAAAAAGGAAGGCTTTTCCCCTCCAGTTTGTGTGAAAGACTCTCATAAATATGCTACTGAATGAAGGAAGAGGTAAGGATTACTGGGAGAAATCCAGTATGTCATGGGTGGACCTCTCACCTGCCATCAACTTTTCATAAAAGTAATGTTGCTATTCAAAAAAATAAAAATAAAAATAAAAATAAAAATAAAAATAAAAATAAAAATAAAAATAAAAATAAAAATAAAAATAAAAATAAAAATAAAAATAAAAATAAAAATAAAAATAAAAATAAAAATAAAAATAAATCATGATGAATTTTCCCCTCTGCCAGATCAGGCTGCCCAGAACCCCATCCAACCTGGCCTTGAATGCCTCCAAAGATTGAGCATCCACAAGTTCTCTGGAAAACCTGTCCCAGTGACTCAACCACCACCTGAGTAAAACATTTCTAAATGATACATAATCTAAATATCCCCTCTTTTAGTTTAAAACTATTCTACAATGTCCTCTCACTATCTGCCTGAGTTCTTCTCCCAGTTTGTACTCATATTTTGGATTGCCTCAACCCAAGTGCAGCACACTGCACCTGGCCTTGTTGAATCTCATTAGCTTCATAGTACTTCTATCATTTACAGCTCCAAAACAACTATGAAAACTACACATTATGAAATCTGCATACCAAGTACCAGGGATGTCACTATTTTCCTTCTTTTTCCTAGCTCCCTGGAAATAGCTTGTCCATGAATAACGAAAATATATAAACTGAAAACAGAACACTTTTTTAAATTACAGAAATGAAATTCCTGCAGATTTTAACTTTTGCTCTGTGTGCTGCTAGTAAAGCATGAAAATACAGACAGAAAATCTTCATTTTGTATCACTGCTTCCATTCTTTTTGAGGCCTTTCCAAGGCAATGATTCCTCTTGAAAACCCAGAGAATGAACTACAAGCTGCAAGACATGGAAATTGCTTACGTATTGATCAGCCAGTAGTAAGTGCACACTCACAAAGAGTGAATTGGATTTGAATAGAACAACAAACGTCAAGTGAGTTTAACAATAAATGTCAACTATAATTTGGGATTAAAAACAGAAAAGGAAGAAACTGCCTTTACACATAATCTGACAGCTCAAATACATTTGTCAAATTTGAAGGAGCCTAATAATATCCTATTCAGGCAAAAGTGACACAAAAACATGCTAGAAATGGTTCATCTTCATTTTACAAAAAAATAAAAAATTCCAGTGCCTGAATGACAATCACCAGAAAGAACATGGTAAACTAGCTATTTCCTTACATTTCCCAATTAATTATCTTTTTATGTATAAAATTTATTTCCATGCATGAAATGGAAATGTGATATAATGAATCTCATTTTTCCATTGAGGTATCTGGAGTATTACAGTATTTCTTGTAGATTCCACTTCTCTTCTGCTAGAAATATTTCCATTTTAATTGCTGATCAAAATAATAACACTGCTAATTGATTTCATACTGTGTCTACCCTTAGCCTCTTGCAATAAAGTATTAATTCCTGGGGCCTTTCCTGTTACCTCTGTAATAATACACATGTTGCATTTTATTGATAAGTACTATGCTACCACACATTGTGTAAGGTGGAATAATACAAAGATGGTAATAGATATTCAAAATGTTATTTATAGGGAAAAGCTCACTGATATGGATGCCTTCACTGGGAAACACTGAGGCAAACTCCACCAGGGAGCAATCTTCAAGAGATGCTGCCTTAGTGGTGGTCAACCCTTAAATGAGGTCTAGAGGAGGTGGAGTCAAGCTCCACCAGCTAAATTACTCTCACCTGTGCTCCCACAGCTGACCCAACACTTGCCTCAGCTGATTAATCAGCGGTTCAGGCTGTGATTACCAATTTCCCATACACATTGTATCCCTATGCCGGCTATGATTCACACATCAACTAGAGCTTTACAGTGTGCATTATCTTCTCCCAAGAAGCTGGATTGAAACACAGCTGACATGCTTTTAGCCTAGGGGGTTAAAAATAGTTGTGACAGCTGCAAACCTGAGATGTACCCTAATGTAACTCAGTACTGTAGACAGTTATATGTCACTATGTATAATTTCATTATTGAACAGTCACTGAAAATATTGATGAGCATTTTTGTTTATCCTTAGGCAAACCTCAAACACACACTCCTCTGTTATTTGGCTGAAACTAATAGCTCTTTCATGTTTGTGCTTATAATTTTAGCAGTAAATGCTTGAACTAATATACAAAAATTAAGAATCACTGTCAATGCTGCCTACAAATTTTCATGCCACCATTACATTTACTACTAACAAATAGTGAATTTTGGCTCCATTAAGCAATGATGTATCCCTTTCCACTAGGAAGTGTGGGATAACAGATAGAAAATTCCTATTCATCATTCCAATCTGAAGAAAGACAGCTTTTGCAGCAGTGACTTGGGCCAGAAATAATTTTCAGCTTCCATTTTAGAGATAAGCAAATTTGAAATAACTTAAAATAGCTGCTTAATTTTGACTAAGTCAAAACTATGCTCGTAGTGCTCTTAGCCTTTTTTTCGGTACCATTGTTTTAAAAAGATTAAAATTGCTGTTCATTATGCAAATAAAATGGATTTCAGCACATGGAAAATCTCTGTGCACCATCTGTAGAAGTTACATCAGAAAAAGTTTTGTACAAGAACCATATATTTAAGTTTTGTACAAGAACCATATATTTAAGTTTTGTACAAGAACCATATATTTAAAAATGAAAGTAATAAAATAAGAGGATGAAAGTCATAAGAGCGTAAAATAATTCTGTTGTTACATAATGAGAATTTACATGTATATGGAAGAAAATTTTAATTGAGTATTATCTACTCCATCAGTCCAGGTGTTAATTCTGACAATACTTTTTATAGTTTGATATTTTAGTGAAAATTAGATTTTTATTTTATTATTTTATTTGCAGTTCTTATTTGAAAATATGGACTTTGTTGGTTTACATGTATTTTTTGAAGCAGTGTACATAGAGGATGATATTCATCATCTGCCGAGTAGAGGGGCAGAATACCCTCCCTTGACCTGCTGGTCACATTTCTCTTGACACAACCCATGATACAGCTGGCCTTGTGGGCTGCAAGTGCACATTGCTGGCTCATGATGAGTTTTTCATCACCAACGTCCCCAAATCCTCCTCCACCTTGCTTGACACTCATTTAAATAAATAGGTGCAGGTAGGAATTTGTATCTTGTTTCCTTATGGAAGTAAGGAAAGAGAGTAATCTGCCTCTCTTGTGAGATCCCATCTAGACTAAGGCATCTTGTTCTGGGGCTCCCCCAACACAAGAAGGACATAGAGTTGTTGGAGCAGGTCCACAGGAGGGCCACAAAGTTGATCAGAGAGCTGGAGACCTTCCCTATGAGCTCAGACTAAGGAAGTTGCAGCTCTTCAGTTTGGAGAAAAGGAGGGTCCAGGGAGACATTATAGTGACTTCGAGTACCTGAAGGGGGCCTATAGGAAAGCTGAGGAGGGACATTTTATAAAGGCATGTAGCAATAGGACAAGGGGAAATGGCTTTAACCTAGAAGAGGGTAGATTTAATCTAGATCTTGGGAAGAAATTCTTTTTTTGTGAGGGTAGTGAGACAATGTAACAGGTTGCCCAGACAAATTGTGGATGCCCCCACCCTGGAAGTACTCAAGGCCAGGCTGGATGGAGCTTTGAGCAACCTGGTCTAGAGGAAGTTGTCCCTATCTATAGCGCTTAACAACCCTTTCTATAAAGAATTTCCTTCTGATATCCAGCCTAAACCTCCCCTTGAGAAACTGAGGTCATTTCCTCTTGTCCTGTCACCTGTCTCCAGTGAGAAAAGACCAATCCTGCTTTTGCTGCAATCATCATAAGAACACAATCCAAGAAAAATATTTTGTTTTAAAAGAATCAATAAAGTTTCTAGGTTCAGAACTGAATTTGAATTTCAAAGGACAAAATATTATTTTCTGCTAAGGAGAGTAGAAAAGGGTTATGGTTTAAGACAGCATCTTCTAGAACATCTTAAAATAACCTGTTTCTTAACATTTGTTAAAGGATGGGAATGATAATGAATATTACTGCAACTGTCATCATCACTGAAATACACATTTTCAACCTACTAATATAATGATATAGAAGTTCTTTGAGGGAGGTCTGTAGAGAGCAGCGATTTCATGGATGTTGAAAATGTAGTGTCTCAGTGGACCCACAAGTTTAAGTTTTGAAAACAGCTGAGAGCTATTTCTCTTGAAAACCTCTAATAGTCACTGGAGCTTTCTATGACTCTCTTATTGAAGAGCAAAAATGATGGGGGCAAAGTATCCTATGAAATTATCTTGACAAAAGGAGGTGCCTTGGCAAGTAGGTAGACAAGGTACTTCTCTTTTACATGGCTACATGAAAGAATTCTTTTCCTAAACAATGTGAAATACATACTTTCTATTTCCATGTTTATTTGATATGTTGTGAGATGGTTCAGTAACCAATCAAAATTAAATGGTAATACATCATAAGCTGTAATTATGTAGCAGTGAGGAAGTAAGCGTACAAAAGACTTTAGAACTGTAATTAACCTTAAGAAATGAAAAAATGAAAAGTGACTTAATGTGCACTGTAATAACCACAGGATAAATTATGCTGCAGTGGCAGCTGAGACAAAAGACTCATTTTTCAGTTAAAAAAGGTGAGTTCACATTTAGACTGAACTCTCCATTTTGGAATACTAATTCTGTAAAGAGAAATTAACATAGGACTTGTAAAGTAGCAATGAAATGCCCAGAAATTTTATGTTGTTTTCTCCAACAATTCAACAATACTGTGACTCACCAGCAGGAGAAAAATGTTTAGGAGAATCCTTCAAGGTATTCAGCTGCAGTAGATTTTACCTGTACTTCTGTCATCCCAGTCTATATATTTTCATCCTCACTAACTGCCCCAAAATAGGCACCCCCAGCTGCACCTGAATTTTGTTCTATTTTTCTTAGTTACTTAGCATAATTAAAGGGAGTGATCTGAAATTCAACTCCACCATCTTGAAAAATGTCACTTTATAGCAGCTCTAACTAAAAGATTCTAACTAAAAGATTCTAACTAAAAGATTCTAACTAAAAGATTCTAACTAAAAGATTCTAACTAAAAGATTCTAACTAAAAGATTCTAACTAAAAGATTCTAACTAAAAGATTCTAACTAAAAGATTCTAACTAAAAGATTCTAACTAAAAGATTCTAACTAAAAGATTCTAACTAAAAGATTCTAACTAAAAGATTCTAACTAAAAGATTCTAACTAAAAGATTCTAACTAAAAGATTCTAACTAAAAGATTCTAACTAAAAGATTCTAACTAAAAGATTCTAACTAAAAGATTCTAACTAAAAGATTCTAACTAAAAGATTCTAACTAAAAGATTCTAACTAAAAGATTCTAACTAAAAGATCATCCAAGTCCAACTGTTCACCTATTACTAATAGCTCCCACTAAACCATGTCACTCAACACAACATCCAGTCTTTCCTTGAACACCCCCAGGGTCGGTGGCTCCACCACCTCCCTAGGCAGCCCATTCCAGTGCCTGACCACCCTTTCTAAGAAGTAAAGGGTGATGAATATATGATATATTATATGATGAACCATAAAGATAATGAGGAAATACTCAATTATTTTTTTCCTGAGTTTGATTAGTGTGTAGAAGACAGTGCATGTAAATATAATACATTATCTAAAAACAAAACCAAGCATATATTTTCAGCCTTAATTCAGGCCTGTCTATATATGCTACAATATACATATAATGTACTCTGAAGTTTAAAAAAAAAAAGTAAAAATTGTACAGTTTTTCAAATATCTCATTACCATAATCTTTTGAGATGTGTTACCTACTTTGAAATTATGTAGACAGTCCCAAAAATGATTAAAAATACTTCCAATACATTATGTTCTATTTTGAACACAGTGTGCTTCAAAAAAGAGAAAGGGGGAAAAAAAAGAAGCGACGGAAGATGCATTTAAGATGTTTCTTTAAAAAAAAAAAAAAAAAAAAAAAAAAAAAAAAAAAAAAAGAGAGAGAGAAATTCCTATTAGGGAAAGAGTCTTCCAGACTCTTACTGAACCAGATGCTAAAAGTTGTGTTATCCTATTGGACACCTGGGGAACTCTATTCCCAAGATGTCCACATTTTTCACTCTGAGGGGCTGACAGCAATAAGAATTAAAGTGGTCACTGGTGTGTGATGGAATGTATGCTCTTGTGCTTGTGTCATCTTGTTTTGCTTGGCTGAATTACGATTGGATTTGATTTTTAAATGCTAGGGCAGCTGTTTAAAACTGCTTAGAGATTTAAAGCATTTAAATTTCCCTAACCAAGAAGGGATTGTAGACAAAAAGTGATGAAGCAGACAAATTATCAGAGGCGTAATAAATGTGGTTACTGATCTGACCTGGCTGGTTATGACATAACAGCCAACAACCATGGCCTCTGTAGCAGAAATATGTAGTTAATCAGGACAAAAATCATACCAACCCTGCATTCAGGGATTATTTCTGGTAAATCAATAGTGGCAAAAGGGAACAAATAAAAAACCAAAGATTTGAGTTGGAGTGATAGCTATAATGTCATTCTATTAATATAGTATTGTGTTTAACCAAAGTAGATCCAGCTGTCAGCTACTTAGTCAAAACAAACACAACTATACTAGTGGCTAGGTACTGCACTAGACCTGAATCAAAAATGTCTGTATGTATTTGCAACCAATTATCAACACAGCTGGCCAACAAAGTTCTAATTTAGCCTCTAACTATCCACACATTTCCAAAATATTTATCTTACTTTAAAATTCCCAATTCAACATTCTAAGTGCTGTTGTATAAAGCATCAAAAGTATGGCTTGCTTGTAACATGGAACGTGTGAAGTATTTGTTTGCTAACAGAAACACAGTTTTTCTGGTCATTCTTTTTAAGTTACAGTTTTCTTCAGAACCTTCATGTGCTTAATCACCAATGATAGAAATTAGGCAGTCTTTAAAAAAAACCTTGAGGTTTACTTCATTAGCATTTGAATGACTTAACAGCTTTGACCAGTGAAATCATGTCTTTGCACCTGGCAGATACTGCATTATTTTTTATGTATGAATTTTCTGTACCTCAAATGAAATGGAAAGAAAGTCTTTTCTATTCAGACAGAGAGCATTCAGAGTCAAGTTCATTGACAGCATATTTTTATCCACAGAGCACAAGCATGATCCCATGCCCTTAGCATATTCTATCACTATCTCGTCACAGAAAACCACTCTCATCCCACATCATAGCTCAACAGTAAGATCCAGAAAAGAATTTTACAAAGTGCAGTTATCCTCCTGCAAGCTTTCTAGATGAAAGGAGCACTTACAGCAAACAATACACATTATTATTCCTAAAACTTTTTACATCTTTGACTTGTCAGCACTTATGGATTCAACTTAAAAGCTGAAGATTCAAAATATATACCACAAAATATATACTGCCTGGACAGTGACTGCCATTGCTAGACAAGAAGGAGCTGTAGCTAGACAACAACTCCAAACCCACTGGAATTCACAATCTAACAGAGTCATGTAAACTGATACTCCTTTCCAGTTACCTTACTATTTTTATCTGTAAGTACTTCAGCACAGGAATTAGTCAGTCCTCCCTTTTGTAATGGCAAGGTCTGCTGTAGGACAAACAGGAAACACTAGCTGCTTCACACACATGAATTTAATCCATTTGTTTCTATCTGCATATCATTCATATCTCTATAATGGATATAAATTCCCCAATACTACTTCAAATGGCAGTTAAGATGTGTAACAAATAAACACTCTATTCTATACATACGAGGTCTGAAAACAACATGAAAATTAGCAGTGACAACTGTATGGACCTACAATTCACATTAATCTGACTGTTTCAGAAGACACGTTCTTTGAAGAAATTGCAATCTGCAGAGAGAAACAGGACCTGAAAGAAAATGGGAGACAACAATCTGAAATATACTTACAACGAAAAAGACTCAGGGATCACAGTAAAGGAGCTAATGAAGCATCAACATCCAGTGCTGTAAATAACTGATTCTTGCATGCTTAAGCAAGCAAATATATTGCCAATATCCCCAAGTCCTTTTCAACTGGGCCATGCTCCATCCTTACATTCCTCAGTTTTTATCAATAGTGAGGGTTGCCATGACCCAGGTGTAAGACCTCAGGTATTAGATTTATTAAACCTTCTGAGGCCCACCTGGGCCCACTGCTTGAGCCTGTCCAGGTCAACAAATATGACAGCTTTAGACAGCTTAAAGAGATATAACAGCTTTTGGATTGAAAAATTATATGTCATTTCTCGAAAGTGAGTACAGCTATGTGTATCTGCTACATAAGTCTGTTCAGAAATCCCTTTTCCTAATATATAATAATTGTGCAATACTTTTAAGCACTGCTAACTGTTTCCATCAAGTTAACAAGTCTTTTCTACAAGGAATAATATCCCCCAAATACAAGATTTAAGAACTCAGAATGATTGTATATAGTCATCACTATGAAACTTATCTTTTTGTTGTTACCTCATTCTTTTCTAGGTTTCCCATACTGTAGATTTGTCACGTTCAATTTGCTTTTCAGTCACCCCTTTCACAAGTACCTTTTCTGACCTGGTATTACTTTCTGTGCCTGCTTCATACTAATTCCCTTTTTTAAAATAATCTGTATAGATAAGCAATTGCCCATACATTGTTTTCAGTCACCTGCTACCTTTCTGTCCAAATCTCACACTTTCTTGTGCCAATGGCTATTCATGTTCATTCTGTTAACTTTAAAAAAAAACATCTCCTGTTCTTGCCACCTGTATGCAGAAATGTAAATATGCATTCACACAAAACATCCACCAATCTCTACAATCTCCTCTCATTACCTGGCATTTTTCCTGCAATCCTCTCAAACAATTCCTTTAAACAAAAGAATGCTGCCCTGTTCTTCTCTGATTCATGGTTTGTATCTCAAAAATACTTGGTGTAACCATTTTTGCCACCTGCAAGTCTACCTAAGCTCATTGATGTTTCTGAAAACGTCAAGGAATGTACCATATGTAAATAACAAGATATTGTTCCCCTGAATTTCTTTTCCTTTTCCCTTGCAACTCACATTATTTGTTATTCTCAAGTCTTTTTGGATGTCAAAATTAGAGTAAGTCTTTGCGGAATTCTTTATTCATTCTGCCAATACATTCTGCTCACTTTTGGCTGCTGCATAGATAATGTAAGCAATGGAAGTTTTGTATGAATAATATGAAAAGAATTTTGCTAATATAAGGAACAACTTAAGAAAGCACTAATCCCAGAGGGGGAAAAAAAAAAAAAAAAAAACTAAAAAAATTTAAAAAAAATTAAATACTTCACTGCATTAGAAGAATACAGTGAGGTAGTTATAATGAGACAGGTGGTTAATACATAAGTCTAATAGCCACTGGTCATATTTTGGTAATGTTATATTGGTAATGTTCTCAAGCACATGTGCATCCTTATTTTAAATGCCTGATCTACCACAGAGATACACAGCTGCATTGTCAGCAAAAGGTAGATACTGTGTTCAGTGGTCAGGCCAAAGATGAAACAGAATCTGATCTAGAATGTGAAAATGTAATCAAACTAAATTTGGGTTAAAAAAAAATCGCAATTGGTCCTATGTGCTGAAGAATGAGATATTCTGTTCTGTAGTCTGTTTTAAAAGACAGGGTCAAAAATAATTAAAATTATGATGGAGCATATTAAGTTATTTCCTGTGCAAGAGGACAAATTTTGATACCCATACACTTTTTCAAAACAAAATGAAATTGTTCTTAATCTGTATCCATGCTTCCATGTATGTAACTATACTTCAGAAGCTAACATGGAAAGTCTGCACATAGACAGTGGGCCTTTTTCATTAGATATTCACCTTTTATCCTTTTTTCACTTCTGATACAAGGTTTAGGGACAACCTTTGAGAACCTTAAATTTTGAGGATTTTAATTTTATATCTGGAAGAGCAACTTCTGGCATCAACTATATCCGTCAGTACACGTCTTTATCTTATCCTAATACATTAAAAGTCAAAATCCCATTATTTCTACTCATTTCAATTATCTTGATCACTAGATACTGTCACAAAGTTAAAACTTCTGCTTTAAGACTTTTTCTAGGAGTATTTTACATACACTGTTTCCTACTTTCACAAAATGGTGAACAAAAAAAAAATACAAGTCTATTTAAAAATGTCAGGATGAAACTGTTTTTACATATAATTCATTAAAATCGAATTATTAAACAGGTTTTAAGTATTTTCCTCAAAAAATTGTTATGGATTTCAGCATTAAAAATTTTTCAGAATGGTTCATTAAAATGGAATAATCTAATGTTAATTACAACTGTGGCAGGTGTACATTTTGTCATTAATGCCTTTGTAAAGGAACATTCTCTAGCTGCAGATGTACTTAATTGAATTACCAAATATTGCCACAGACTTTCTGGGAAATATTTGCTTTATAGTGTTCATCCCAAGGACACTGTGAAATAGAATAACTGAAGCAGCATGGCTCTTTCCAAGCTACATCTCTAGCTCTCCCATCCTGTTTGTTAACTTTGAGAATGATATCAGCTTAGACTATTTTGATCTATGATTTATTCTTCATTTCATATCTGTGCTTGTTAATTATGATTCTGCCTCTACATACAAATAATTTTTCATTCCAAAGACCGAATGATGAAATCAGGTGGGGGGGAAAAAAAAAAAAAAAAAAAAAAAAAAGAAGGTACATATGGATTAAATATGTAAATGCTTGTTTTCTTAAACAAATTTTACAAAGCAATTTCTTTTTTCTTTCTTTTTCTCAATTTCAGGATCAATTGCTTTTCTCTTAACCTGATCCAGAAGGATGTTATTATTGTTATTATTATTATTATTCATGTTGAGGTCTTAGATAGGGTCAACATGGAAGGCATTCAAAGAATGAATGGGACAGATGTGATAACTTTTTCTCCCAGGAGCCCAAAATCAAGACCTTTCACTCAGATGCAAGACTTACTTATGTTCAAAAACATTCTATTTGGTGGGATTTGAACTTCCTTACCCCAGGAGAGCATCTTTACCACCTTTCAGTATGTTTCTCAGTAAATTGTTCTCACTGTCTCTTCTTTACATTTTGTAGAAAATTGTAATATACTTCACATTAGAAAGGTAATAAAATTAATCCTATAGCTGGTAGATAGCTTACTTGCAAAAAGTTAGTTCCCTAATAACCAAGAAACATTTTCTGAAGGTACACTAGCATACAGAAAAGATAACGAGAGACAGCGTGCTTAGAGGTTTCCCATGGAAAATTCAGATAAAAAAGCTGCAAAAGTAAGTTTGACTAAATGTGCTGCAAAGCACTACCTAAAATATTTTTCTGAAATACTTCTTTTTCTTCAGAATCATTCAATTCAAAACAAACAAACAAAACAAATACTTTTGCAGTAAAGTATTTTTTTACATATCTTAAATAGAGAAAATCACCTTAAGTTATCCATATCCTGGGTACAAAAAACATCCAGATATTTTTGAAATAGTGCCAATATTTAGATGGTAGATGAATTTTATGACATATCTATCTCCCTGACTTTCAGTAGCAACAGGCTTGGGTTATCTGAAAGTATTATTGCTGGTAGTTCAAATTTGTACTTGAAAAAACTTTGAAAGGTTTGCAGATGTCTGTATATGTTTAGCTATTTCCCCCCCACTCTCTGGCTTATTTTTCCTAAAAGGAGAAATGTTCTTAAAGCTAGGTCAATACACCCCATTAGCAAATGATTGCAGTCCAACACCAAATCAATTGCATGACCCAGAGAGGCTACAAGAAGATAATCTCTTCTATTTTTTTCTATTGAAGTGCTGAAGGAGCCAACTTACTGACCATTATGAATCAGCAGGCAATATTTTAAACTGAACCTTATCAGAAGGCAAATTTCAGACGATAAAATACTACAGTCTGTCAAAGGAGGCCTCTTATTGAAAACTACCGCAACCCCTCAAGTAATGCTCACCTCCCAGTAGCCAATAAAGGCCCTGATAGACAAAGTGAAATGATTTTAGATCCCAAAGGAGTATTCCAGTGACACTTGAATAAACAAACTATGCTAAGCCTGAGTACGCCACTCCTGTGAGGTATCTGGGGGCTCCAGATCCAATTTGGTGGGAAGGAGCCAGGTTGGTGAGTACTCAGGGCAGTCTCAACTGGACTATACCGAATGACATGGGCATACTTACAGATGGCTCCCAGAGACTTACAGGTAGAGTAGCCAAACTTCCCCATTGTTTTCCAGACGGGTGTAAGAATTTTTACACTGATGTCACATTAGGGGGAACATAAACGTTCTTTTAATAAAGAATGATTCCTAAAGAGCTGAAGCAACTTTTAGAAAAACAGTAAGCTGTACCTGTTGACATACTTTTGAGGGTTACAAGTAGTGCCCAAAACACAGAACAACTTCTGAAGATTCAAGCATCACAGCCAGATGGCAAGCCCACAGCATTTCCAAAGCAGCAGCCAGAATAGACTGATCAGATGTTGTCGCAGAAGAGATGTCCTTTTCCAGATATGCATACCTAACAATAAAAATAGTCTGTACAATGGAAAGTTTATGTGAGGGAGAAATTTATATTTATCTATTCTATTATTTATTTATTATTTATTATTATTATTATTTATCTATTCTATGTATTAGTCTATTTATTTTATCTATTTCTAATTATCTATTTGACATGTAAATGGCATCTTAAGAGTGCACAGGGATATGAACCATAGCTTATAACTTTACAACAAATACTTCAGTGTTTATGGTACATGAGTAAATGTCAACATTGAAAAAGTAAGTTAAAAAATAATAATAAAACAAGCAACATTCTTCTATGGAAAGGTATGGCACATTATATGCACAGAGCTTAAGTTTTACTGTCTTCTGGAATGTTTCAAACTCTCAGTTTTTTTCTCTCTATATATATATATACTTAATCTATTTTTATTTATTTATTTTTGTATCTTAAGTTCTTCAAAATGCCCATGTCTACAGAATCTGAAAAAAGAAATCTGAATTCATTATTTCAGGGTCAAGTGTAACCCACACTCTTGGGTTTGCTGTTCATTTCTTGTTTCGTTTTCTTTATTTTTATTCTTTCTTTCTTACTTAACCTCAGCTCTTAAGTACTCTAGATTTTGCCTTTCTGATTTCTTCCCGCTATCCAAGTGGGGGAGGGGCTGAGGGAAGCAAATGAGCTAGCAGCTGTGTGTCACTTAGATGCTTGCAGGGAGGGAATAGAATTCCACTCCTCAATAAATGAGGAAGATATGACACCAGATCAGTCACAAGAAGATTCCTATCTTCTTGAAGCAAATTCATTCACTGCAACGCATTGTCTTAGTCTACAACTAGACTGCAGAATTGCAAGTTAATGGTGCACAAAAGAATCTGTGTTAAAAAAAAAATATTGTTAAAGTTTCTATTCAAGTGTTAGAATTCAGACACAGGAAATGACAAAATTACCCGTATAGACATCATTTACCTCTTTTTACCCTTCAGGAAAGTAACATATACACCAATATTTTGTTGCATAATCATAGTAAGTGTAAACCTTCCTAATCTTATAGATGAGATATGGTTCATAACTCGTTCTCTCCCACTCAGAGCTCTTGAGGTCTGAGCAGGTAAATTAGAGATGGTGCTCATCAACATTTTAAAGAATTGCCAGATAATGTTACCTGGAATGGATAACCTAGTTAGGTAAAATACTACCATCTTAGTTGAACTCTCCAGATACACCACAGGAAGATAGGATTTATTTACTTCCTGTTGAGGTCATGGAGGGCTGGATGCAGAGAATTTGAGAGGACTATGACAAGAGGAATTTACAAACTTTTACAGGATTGCCTGAAGCTACCAATTTCTAGATTCCCAGATGACCCTATTATAACTGAATTCTAACAATCTAAGAGAAGTTGTGATGTAAATAAATGCATTTCTCTAGTTACAATGCCTGCAGCCTAAATAACTCTTACCTAAATGAGGCAGATAAAGTAATACTTCTGATGAGAAGGCTTTCTGATTCTCTGTTTATTTATCCAGTGTGGGTGAGGGGACCTGCATTTATGTGGAAAAATTTGGAGGGCTGTTTGTTTGATTTAATTAGTATAATTTGTGAACTGAATTTTCAAGTATACATGAAATTTCAAGCAAACTTCTATGCCTACGCAGAGCTTCATGGAAGTATACTTTTGCAGACCTTAATAAAGGAAAAAATGCTGTAGTTTTGGGATATTTCTTCCCTCTATGCTACCAAAGAATGAAATTAAAAAATGGATACAGGCAAGTAAATAAAAAATAATAATAAAATAAAAATAAAAATAAAACATAGTAGTACAGCCATTGTAACTTTAGAAAAGAATATTCAGCAAATATTAAAAAAAAAAAAGTCGAAAATTCAAGTTCTTAGTCAATGCTCAGCCATCTATTTTCTTAATTCTGACAGCTGAATATTCCCCAGTTTTTACTCATTTTTGTGTGAACTCCAAAGCTATACTTCAAACTACAACTTTATAATACAGATTTCACAAAAGCTTACTATAGGTAAAATGTTTCTGTGTGAAAGTCAGTCTTTAAAGTTGCCAAGATAAAGATGAAAACTTGTCACCACTGAAGTGAATTTAATTATGAACATCAGTTAAAGCGCAAGTGAAGTAAAATGATATAAACTGAATGGTTTAAAAGGACTCTGACAAACAGGGATCAGAGGTGCCTTGGTTAGACCTGCATGACTAATCTAGGTCAACATGACTCTAGACCTAGAGGTTTTAATGTCAAAAGAAGTTTACCACTGAAAAAACCTTTCTTATTCCCCTCAAAACTGGTTATCAGGCACTCATGTTCCAAGACTGGATATATTTCTGTGAGTTTTATCATCGTGGCTGCCATACCCATCAAATCCTGAAATCCCTCACCATATTTCCTGTTTTGATAGGTCTGACCATTTAGCAGCATCATGAGTAGATCAGATCAGGTTGTGAGGAACATAATCAAGGCTCACGGCTAAGTTATGAATAGTGCATGGACATGGGGTCTTGCTCTTAATATCTCCTGCCAATGTTTTTTCTAACTACTTTGAACCCTTTTTCTCCTTTGATATACTTCTATCTTCTTTCAGTAATATATTAGCTTAACTTACGAGAAATATCTCTCTATTATATTTCTAGATTGCAATTAATGAAACAATTAAAAATAATACTAAACAAAACATATGACTGGAAAATATCTGTTCAGCTTTGGAACATGCTTCTACTGCAGTCTTCCAGCAATGAAATTAATAGTTATCATCATTCTCACAACTACCTGAATCAAGTCAGCCAGGTGGGTTTTTTCTAGTGAGAAAAACTCACTAGCTATGGAATAAACAATTTTACCCAGACAAGAGCAGTATTTCACATGTGTTGTTGAAGTTTGATGTATACTTCAAAAGCTTTGTCATCCATCCTAGCCATATGAATAAGTTACCATGGCCATTTGCTATAAAATGTTAAGAGAAATTCCCCACATTCCTGCTCTAAAGGAGAGAAGGGAAGTTTGTGTCATAACACAATGGAGGGAGAAGTGCAGAGTTGCACATATTCAGTGGAAGAAGAACGTGGAGAAGAATCAGTGGAACAATGGAAAAGTCCAGTACAGGTCCATTGGATCTCATACTAGACCTGAGCTTTCTAGAAATTCAATGAAAGGCTGTGGTTTCACTGTCTATAATTAGAATTATGACTAAAAGCTACACATTTCCATATAAACCAACATAAATAAAAATAACAGGCAAGAACAAGTAGAAAAGAATATACTGAGGTTTCTTTTATATTCATCCACAAAAGTTTTAGTTAATTTTTTTTCTTCTTAACAAGGAATACCTGACAGGTGGCTAGAAGCCAAAACTGTAACAATCAGCAGAAACATTCTTTCTCTTCTCAAACTCCTCATTCTTTTGTCTTTGGAAAAATCAGCCAGAAAGCTACACAAACTCAGTCAGATTTTTTTCATGATAGGGCAGCATTCCATTTTTCACACTGAAATCTTAATAACTTTACAGCAACACACTTTTTCCAGGGGAATAAAACTTGCTAACAGCTTAAATGTAATGCATGGACACTGTGCTGTACGAACTAGACAAGGAAATTTTTATTCATCAAACTTCATTTAAGCAAAATTCTATTATGTTATCCCAGTGTTAGATATAGAGAAAGTCAGCAAGACCTCACATAACATAAAAAAGAAACAAAACAAAACAAAACAAACAACAACAACAACAACAAAAACCACATAAAAATAATTAAAAATAAATAAATAAATAAATAAATATGAATGGATAACAGTATTGTCCAGCTGGGGGTTTCTAGCTGAGAATGTATACTATAAACACAACTACTTTTGTTAAATTAGTCTTCAGGATCTCAAGGGAGATTCAGTGACTCTGTCTTTCATACCCTTTTCTATCATCTCTATGACCTCCTCCTTATTCTAAAGCCCATGTTCTCCCAATCCTGTGTGCTGACCAACAACCCACCTCCACCACAACCTCTCCTGTTTGTTCTCAGTAACCTACAGTCACCACACTATCATTAATTTACATGAATTAATCACATTGTCATCTTCTACAGGAGAGGTTACCCACATGCTGCAAATCCTCAGCAAGAAACTGAGCCACTGGATCAGCTACTTCCAGGTGGCCAAGTGCTGCTGAGGTGTTTAAAGCCACACCAGTGAGTGCTGACAACCTGCATTCTGTGATATTAAGACAAAGAAAAGTCCTAAAATCTTGATGATTTTTTTAGCCATTGCAGCATAGCTGCACCAACAAGCCAATAGAGAATGAGAGTTGTCTTAGGGCTTGCAAGTATCTGACACCCTGAAGCATAGTCTTTCTACATATCCAAAAGACAAATCCTGTCAAAAAGAGCAGATCACACAGTTGTTGTTCTGGGAGAAAGAACTTGGAAGCATCATTTCAAGCACTCTTCCTTCTTTTGTCTTTATCTTAGGTACATTGACAGGAAATTAATCTCATCTCAAAATTTAAAGGACTTAATTCCACACTCTTTTGTGACTGTTAAAAGAAAGAGGAGGCAAACTTAACTACAATGTGAGGTTCAATTATTTCAATTACCACCTCCTGCCTAAATGAAGGCTGTTCCTTCAAAGACATCTTCAATTTTACACTCATCTGTTCTTAAAATAGCATTAATTATGTAGTTTCCTTGAAAATAGAATGCATGTACAAATTAAATAATTACTTACATATGCTGAAAAGTTACACACATTTTAATTATAAGTTAATAATTTACTTTTCATAATTAACAGCTTATCCAAACAAATATGAAAGTATTGTGAGATTTTGTTTTCATTTAAAACGTCCTTTTAAGAGTTATAATAATATGGTGGCTCATTCTGGAAGCCATTTCAAAAAAAAAAAAAACAAAACAGAAAAATATACCCAAAAGATTTTAAGTAACTGATACTTAAAAATAAATAAATAAATAAATAAAGCCCAGTAAAGTGACATAAATGATGTACACTTTTGTGCCTTTTCTGGGTTGGGAATGATGAAAGTTGGTGGGATTGTTTCTTCATGTGAGATTTTGCTTGAGCAAAGATCAATGAAAGGACAGAACAAAAGTGGAAAAAAGAAGCTTTAGGAAAGGAGAAAAAAAAAAAAAAAGATGAAGCAGAGGAGGAGAGAAGAGAATAAAAGAATGAGTCAGGAAATAATAGTGGTGAATGTGATACTTGCTATAGGGCTGCATGCATGGACCCAAGACATCCACTGCAAAAAGCCTGCTAGTGAAAACATGAGTAAAGGCCATAATAGGAAAGCAGAAAGTTCTTTGTTATATCAACTTTAGGAAGAAAATTATTTCTTAATCTCTGTGAAAGGACTTAACTTCAGTTATACAAAATGGAGGTGAATAAAGGCCTTACAGGGGAGAAAATACTTCTGTGTAGGAAGTATACAGGAGCAAACTGAGTAATTAAAGGCAGTGATGTGGTAAGGTTATTTTAACTGTATTTCCTTGGAACATAAAAGTATCTGACACAAAGGGGTGTATTTCTGAAAGATCCACTTTAAATCATAATCACACTTCTGGTATTATTCTAGGAAAACATCTGTGCTCAGAAAGAAAGGGCAGGTGCTCTGATTATGTTGTGAATAGGCAATAAAAGCACTGAATTTCTGCTTAGAGTGCCAGACACTGTTCTATCTTAACTATGGCAATCACCCTTTCCTTAAACAGAGAGAAATGGAATAAAAGACATATAATCCCAGTATGAACAATCTGCATACAAAAATTCAATTTCCAGACTTCAGCCAGATAAGCTGCAGTAGGCATTACTACTGGTGCAAGGAGCCTTCCTTTCTCTGCTCTGTTTACTCTGCTCCAAAGCATAGATTGATGCTTTACTGGGATCAATGCCAAAGACACTTCTACTTATCTTCTGAGTACTTCTGTGCACCAAACTGACTGGATTCCCAAGATGTACATTCCTAATACTTACTAGTTTGTAGAACTGTCGGGAAAACAGAAAATTATGGATTTTTGTTTGTTTGTTTGTTTGTTTTGTTGTGTTTTGTTTGTTTTTTTTTCAAACTCAGAGTATTTGCCCTATTTCTAGGAATGCAGTTTATCATGACACCGCTGGGGTTGAACCTCTTGCGTTAGTACACAGTCACATCATTCAGCAAGTAAGTAATAATGAATCAATGCCCTGAGTAGACAGAGGCTGGACAGTTAGTCAAGTTTCTTGTGGGCACTGGTTCACAATATAGAAGCAGCAGCAGAGCTGGAGCTGTGAGCTGAGATCTGAGAGAACGTTATGGAAATTAATTCTGTGCTTCCGGTCAAACCCAAGTTTTATTTGTCTGGTGGATCCTCACCACAAAACCCACAGGTCTTCATTTAGAATACCTACTGAGATTTATTGTTTTTCCAAAATCTTCTTATTCCAGGACTGCACAAAATCTGACAGATTCCAAAAAATTTTTAGAAAAAAAGAAAGAAAAAAGCAAGACTTTTATTCTGGAACCACCGCCTATTTATCTAATTACAACTCAGTGAATCTCTGTGAACATGTGGAATCAGTAATTGTACCTTGATACCAGTGGCATCAAAGGCAACTAAACTGTACATATATAATGAACATGAGTTAAAACAGATAGTATTGACTTGCTATATATTTCAAGGAGTTAACTGATAATGAGGGTTGAAAATCTTAGCCTTGAGAAGTCACTAAAATCTCATTTTCAGGGTCTCTCTGAAGGAGTAGATATAGTACGCCTAGGTCAAGAGATTACTCTTTCTCATAGAGCAGTGATTAATGTCTGAGGTAAAAACTGGGTGGAAGTACTGTGGAAACTTGTACTCCTCAGAGATGTTGTATCTGAATAGTGAGATTGTTAGATAACAAGAACTGCCGGCTCCTTGTTCCTTTCAGGTAATGCCAAAAGAAAATCTTATATATAACTCCCACTCTCTGGCCTCTGATCTCTTAAACATTCTCTCTGTACCTTACTCTCTCTTATTTCATGGTGCTACTTCTCACCTAACAGCTGAGAAAATTCTACAAGCATGGCATGGCAAAAACACCTAAACAAATAGCTGGAATACATGTTTAAATGTCAGACACTGCTATATTAAAAATATAATTCTTTTGTTCATTGGAGAATCTTTCCCTCTGCCTAAATCATGCACTGACAAAAATAGACAATGATTTTCAGAAATGTAAAAGAAACACTGAGCAAAAACCTTTCAAACTTTTTACATGATTTTTTTAACAGATAAGGTAAAACTGTGGGGGGTTGGGGGAAACATCCATGTTCATCTCAAATCATCTTCGTTAACTCTCCACAGTGATTCAACCAGTTCTCTGTGTGCCCTCAAAATCATATTTTATAGTTTAAATAGTTTTAATATTTAAGAGGAACTTTCACATAAGGGATAAGTTTAGAGAAGCTGGATATAATTTTACTACCTGATTTTCTTTTAATTTGAAGTTATAAAATCTATGGCACATTACTAATTGACAGCCTTTAAAATTTCATCTTAAAGCTCAGATATGATACCCTAAGGAAATATGCAGGAGGTTCTTTTACATACATTTTCTTCATGAATAAACATTACTTCTTTATTGTGCAGGTGACAGAGCACTGGCTCAGATTGCACAGAGGCTGAGGGACAGTGAATACAAGGGGTGCTCTTGCAAATGACAGTGAGATATTAATTGGTTCTCCTGGTAAATGGTTGTTTCTTAGGAGTACAGAGCAAATAGACTGTAAGGCCAGAGAAAGCTTAGAGCTAGATAAAGCTCTTGGAGAATACCACTAGCAAAAGTAATGACAGAAGAACTGTCCAGTCCCCCTGAAAAAATTTTGTGTGATCTAAGGTTTATGCCAGAGGCCAAGGGGGCTGAATCACTACTGTGTGCACAAAGTCTGTCAGACAAACAGAACTTGGAAACAGGGTAATGGTCAAAGAGGGAAGAAAGAGCTCCTTGAGTTTTTTATCAACAAGTCCTTCTCATCAGGGCTATTCATAATTCATTCCCAGTTCAGCCTCTATTTGTACTTGAGATTGCCGCAACTTAGCTGCAGAACCTTGCTCTTGGCCTTGTCCCACACACTCATGCAGACTCTAGTCATCATAGTATCATAGTATCATAGTATCGTGCGAGTTGGAAGGGACCTTAGAGATCATCGAGTCCAACTCCCGGGTTTCGAGCCCTCTGTGTAGCGAAGTGGCACTTCTACCCCTGTGCCACAGGGGGGGGGGATTCGAACCCGGGCCCTCCAGTGCCGCAGGCAGCAGCTTAAACCACTGCGCCACTGGGGGCACACAAGTCCTTCCAGACAGTGAAGTTTGAACTTTTGTTTCCAGTTCCCTCGAGAAGTCTAGCAATGAGGCAGTTCTATAAAGCATTGCAAACTGACTGCTAGAAAGCCCCAACTCCAATATTGAGCATACTGATGAATTTCATTCAAGAAGTACAGCACAGACACTGTCTGTCAACCAGTGATTCCACTCCCTTTGTATGTTTTGAAGAAGATAAGTAATGATTTTCAACTCAAAAGCATAACTGTGAAGTATTTTCTGTCGAGCTAAATAAATGTGTAGCTTTTTGAGATTACGGTAAAACAGTTCTGATTACTTCATTGCTTAAAAAAGGCACCTGTTGTTGATGCCATTGGAATTGAGAATCTAACCACACATTGCAATACTTCAGCAGGCAGAGGGGATTCTCTGCATGGGTCTTTTTTTCCTGGTTACTTGATCATCAAAATATCACTTTAATTTCAGAGATGAACATTAGCTGAAGAACACCATGGCAATAGGAAAACGAAGCAAATAGATACTTCAAAGAAGAATGTACATCTTTAAAGAAGAATGTACATACATTATGGCAGATTCATGTACATATACATCTTTTAATTCACCAGTTTACATCTTCATTGTTTTCTAATACTGTGTCATACTGATGGGATTTTATAAAGGTATTCAAGTCATTGCAAGTATCTACAATGAGGCTGCTCCTTTTGACTTTTCTACCAAGAGAGATTTTGACATATTTTGACTCTCAAATTGACTCTCAAAGATTTCAGCATCCCTTATTACAGGAACATAAAGCAAGTAGATCTGAGCCCCAACTCTATTTCCATCCTAGAAAAAGGGAAGATTTAATACTCTTAATATCTAAGTAGGAAACCTAGTAGAACATCTGGAATTCTGTTTTCCACTGTAACTGAACTTTCTTCAGCCTGAGGCAGAAGACACTTCAGGAAGGGCTCATCAAGGCACTGATGCTCCAAGCTGAAGTGTTATTTATATCAAGAAGGTTTTCAGCTGTTTTACTATTAGACTAGATAGTGTAAATGTAAATAATACACACAGATGAAGAAGTGCAGGCAGCTGATGTAGCTAACCTACATGTATTATTCCCATAGACATAATACTGTACATAAATAATACAAATTTATTTTGATACAGTAAGCTGTCTCAAACAGGAAAACGTGGCCTACAAAAGAATAAGAGAAGTTATACAGCCAGAAACATCTTTCAGAGGCATCAGAGAAAATAAACTCTCTGTGTGACTATTGCTGTGTAAAATATTTAAAAGTGCGTAAGCTACACAACCGTCTGACAACTGCAATTTCTGTTATAATTATCCTTCTCTGGGTTTCTCTGAGCAGGAAAATTCCTGAAATGTTTTTCATTAACCTCCCTTATGTAATCATCTAGTTTCATCTGTTTATTCTAATTACTTTCTGCTTTTGCAATTGGAAATATTCAGCCTTTCTCTCCAAGGCCTCGGGAAACTGGACTACACTACAGCTACAGGACAGTGCTGAAGAACTGCTCATGGGCAGACAAGAAGAAGATGAAGAAACCAGGAATCTATCAAAACTGTTCTGCAGATTTTTTCTGGTTCCACATAAAATTTCTCAGCTAAATGCTGTTGTAGATATAATCCTGCAGAGTTTAAGAAAATAACATTTTTATTCCACACTATTACTATTTTTAAATATATATATATTTTTTTTTCTACCAGTGTTTCATTTCAGCCTATGTAGCTGGAGTGTGGAGTCTCTGAAAGAAACAGCTATGTGGAGAGATGTATTCTAAAGAGATCTTGCTATCAGCCATCTAAGCCACAGGGGTTCCTCATCAAGTAAAAGATCTGTGGTTTTGAGAACAGAAGTGAATCAAAGGCTGCCTAGCCCAACATACTCTCCCTGCTCACTGGCCAGTGCTTAGGGAAAGAATACAAGAAACAAGGAGACTACATGTTAAGTTTTTCCCCAGTGGATTTTTCCAGCTTCTTGAAAAGAATAGATAAGGGACTTTTTTTAGCCAGAAGCGCCTATCATGTTTAGTAGCTGCTTCATAAATCCATCCAATCCTTTCATTTATTTTGAACATAATGTCTGTTGGTTTCAGTGGATATCCCTCTCTGCTCATGCCAAATAAAGCAGTGTTCCCAGGTATACCTCTTAGAAGGTTTGAGACTGTAATGTTTAGTGTACTGTCATGAAAAAATGATCCTGTACCATCTTTCCTAACCATCATAGTTTCTTTTCTTCCAAGCCTAACATGAGCAGAGCTCCTCTGAGCATGTGCAGTTGGAGTATGTGTTTTATGAGAGATCCAAGACATAAAAATATGGTTAGCCACCCCACAAAGCAACAGTCTTCATAATTCTAGACATCACCAAAATTGAGCTCAATTATAAATTTCACATATTAAGTGCTTAAATAAGCAGGCTTTAAAGTAGAGAAATGAACTGCATAACAAAACAATAGACACTGAAATTAAATTACATTCTTACCTCTAAGTTATAGAATTATGGTTATAGCTTTTATGGTTCTTATTTTAATTATTAATTTTAAAATAAGGCTGTTGTGTTCCAGCAAGCATTTTTTTCTAAATAATTCTGCAGTAAACCCAAGTTTAACTGAGAAATTACAACCTAATACTACAACAGACTGTAAAGTAACAAACATAAGAATATGCTTTTCAAACATGAGGAAGAGAAGAACTTGTGTAGAACTGTATCTAAATTGAAAGGTTTCCCATTCAAATATAAATTTCTTATGCACAAGTGGAACACAACAAGAAGTACACCGTTTCTTCTGTCAGTTCTTATTTCTTGCAGTAATAATCCTTCTAATGCATTAAATTCATTTAAAAAAATGCTTTTTAACCCTAAATAGCATGCTAAGAACTTGGCCTTCGATACAAATGCATAAATTAGCTGTCCATGTCGGTACCAAATATACTAAATAACAGCTTCAGTGATAATGAACTTTAACAAAGCTGCAGTAACAAACCACTCATTCAAACAAAGTAGAAGCTGTCTGACCTGTTACAAGAAGAGTGCTATGTGCCTCTGTGTGTTTGCTGAGCAAAACACTCTCAAAAAGCGCTGTTTAAATATCATGTTAATCTCATTCTTTTCAGGGAGATGTATTATAAGTCAGAAAGCACTCACAACTCTCTAAACCAGGAGATAATAACACAACTGCTTGTACTGTGAATCCAACTACAATGTAGTTTACACCCAAAAGGCAGAAGATGCTCCAGATTGATCCCTTTTCTTCATAATTGGTAAGTTATGTGGAATATAAGGACGTGAAAAATCTCAAAATATAACTTGAAGTCATCTTAAGAAGCCATGGAGAATATCATCTCCTCTCTTAACACTTTTAAATATCTTTTGATGCAATAGCTGTTCTGGGGAAATAAACTTAAGTGTTCTACCATATTGAGGATAACAGTGGGATTCTGTCAATTCCCAGCAGGTAATTAAGACACCGAGATCAATACACTCATTTCTCTTTTCCAACAAGTTTTCATGATATGCAAAAGGCCTGGAATATGGCCTCAGACAGAGACCATTCTACTTGGACTTCCCATTTCAAAATCATTCTTTGACACCTAATACAGAATAGGTATTTGCAAGTAATAAATCATGAATCCTCATGAGGAAAAAACCTCAGTTCTACTGTCTTGGAATTTGCAGATTTACAGGATACACCCAACTCATTTCTTTCAGTAGCAGCTATAGCCCAGAAGCAATTACTCACTCCATAGCTTCTCCAATGATTTTGAGAAGACAGACACAGAAAGAATCAATCAGAAGATTAACAAGGACAAAAATCAACATCACTGAGAGAAATGGGGATTAGTCCTAACATCAGAAAACTGATGGTCAATAGTGCTAAGTAAGTATATGACAAAAACCAGAAAGCTTATTGAGGAAGAGGAAGATATAAATTGACTGCATCCATAAAAAAGAAACTATGTGCACTGAACAATTACTCTGAGTCTAGAAAACAAAGTGTTCTTGCAGATGTCAAGCTTTTCACTAGAGAGTGACTTGATTTTTCTTGTGCAAGAAAAGGGCAAGGGAAAAATAATTATTACAGCTACAGATATTTTCCAAAGCATGTAGGAACTGAGGTAGTTATTGACACAAACTGAATGCTGATTGAGTATTCCAGCTTCATAGCACTCAGTACTTGTGTGACCAGAGTGCTGTGTCTGGTTCTGGGTTCACAGGGTACACAAACAAAAAAAAACCCCAAACGAATAATTCTCAGTGATTGAGTCCAGTGAGAGTAATTGGGATGGTCAAGTGCAGAGTACAAAATATATAAAGGCTAAGATAAATAGATTTTTACAGCTTTAGAAAGAGGAGGCTTTATATAGTCTTCAGCTATGTATACAGTACTGTGTACAAGACCCATCCCATATTATGGTCTATTACATTTTGCCTACACCTTCATGTTCTAGCTACATCTCTAGACAAGGCTTACATTCACAGCTACATTGTCAAGATATTATGGGCCTTCATACAGTCCTGTGGTGATGACCTTTGGTATGTAAAGACTTCTTGTTACAAAACAGTTGTCAGGTATTTTAAGTGGGGAGGGAAATGAAACAGCTCAGGGGCATTGTGCAGAATTTTCATGTATAGCATTACAAAAAAAACCAGAGAGGTCTTACATTCAAGCTCATTATTCTACTTTCCAGGTAAAGCATATCCTGTTTTTGAGGTGCAGAACTCTCAATCCTTAGGTTGCTACTTCTATCAGCCAGACAAACCTTTATTTGTTTAGCAGAAGTGCTTAAAATATTGTTCCAGTGTTAAGAATAATATATTCATATTGCAGGAGATTTCTGAATGCTGTTTATATGTCTGGCCTACAGTACAAAGTCTTTCTCATATCAGTTGAGGAAATCTGTTTATAAAATATACAAGTTTGTCTTCTCTCATAAGAACAAAAGTAGAGCTTATAGAATAAATGACATCACTGAAAAGTATCAGTTGACAGAGCTACAGAAACTCGTGTAGATTGCTACTGTCATTTTGGTTTAGCTAAGTGGAGAGAGCAAGATTTTCAAACAGCTATTCACATTTCAAGAAACTCCAGTCCCTTCCTGGTACTTCAATTAGTGGCAGAATCCAATACAGGTAAAATCCCACCAACCTTGAGGGACTGTTTTGCTGGACTCACAGAGCTCTGCAGCCAAAGATTTGATGTAGTCAGCTTTACTCAGTACTAGTCTGACACTCTGGTTTATGTCTGCTATCTAATAAGAGTAAAGGAAGTTTTGTTACATTGAAGGGTTGTACTTTGTCTTCAGAAGAACTAATCGGTAACAAATAATATAAAATTCACTAATTCCCCAGAAGATCTCTCAGTGTTAACAGAGCTTTGCTTGGCTCAGTGAAACAAGGAACTGTAACTTTTCTGATATCCCCACATATACCCTAAATTTCCCATTAACTACAATGCTGTAGATCTGGTTGAACAGATTTCAAGAACATATTGGTTGTTTGTTTGTTTTTTTTTTTCATAACAGTTCAGAAGCACATGAAAAAACATACTTCAAAATTGTTCCTAGAGGTACTTTATTTAAACTTTATTTAACTCAAAAATTATTTGGCCCCATCATTCTGTACTAGCTTATTTTCATGCCGGTGAATGCAGTAGATTATGCTAGTTTCTCTGAAAGTTGAGTTCTCTAATTTTTGAATGGATTATCACATTGCATTTAAACATTAATACCTTTAGACATAATTTTATTTATTTGCACCTAAAGAAACGGAAAGGGGCTGCCTGCATTCTTCAAAGAATCACAGAATCACAGAAATGTAGGGGTTGGAAGGGACCTGTAGAGATCATCGAGTCCAACCCCCCTGCCAAAGCAGGTTCCCTACACCATGTCGCACAGGTAGGCGTCCAGGCAGGTCTTGAATATATATTCTTAAATTTGACATTTCAAAAGGAAGTATAGAATTAATATCATATTAGATATAAGTTGTTTCCCTTCTCAAAATACTACAACTCTGTGCTTTACATTCTTCAAATTAGTTTGCACCTCGTATGTAGGAGAACACCATTGAACTTGCATTTCACATTCAAAAAGATGAAAAACTTGTAACTTCATCAAAACATATCTCCAGCATTTATCTAAATGCTATTCATGCTCCCTATAAAGCATAACAAAACACTGTTCCCTTCCTGTTATTTGAGAACATGATCTAATTCGGTTCATCTGCTGAAGCTTTTAATACATATTAATGTTGATACAAATTTATACATCTCTTCTTGCAGCCTTTAAGGCAAAGTATGATCTTGATTCTGCTCTCACATACATAAGAGCACTAGCTGCTACCAAATCAATTAAAGTCTAAGGATCTGTTTAAACAACATAGTTAATACAAGGTCTGATGCAAGGAGTCACACATTTTGTATAAATAAATAAAATAAATTGCCTAATACAAATCCTCAGAAAAGCAGAATGATCATATATGTTCTGTACACATTCTTCAGTTTAGTGCTGAAGCACTGTAACAGAACAACTTGGGATGGATGGGTTTCTGTCATAAGAGGTACCCCAAAAGTCAGTCTTAAGCTAAAATATAAAACATTTTTGTGAAATAATATTTGAAGAAAAAAATCAATCCATTATTTTTTCTTGTAAGGGGAAAGGTTTCCTGATTTGATCCTTTGGCTGTATGTACGTCTTTGTTCTTCTCGTGAGTGACAACTGCATTCCCATGAAAAAATAAGTACATTGTCAGGACTCTAAAATTTACTCTCAATGAAAGAAAAAAAAGGTATTAAAACAGTAACTCACATAGTCAATAAACTAAAGCCAATGAAAAGAAAGTGGGAAAGATAGATAATATTTTAAATGCTGAATTTAAATGAACAACATAAAGTTACCTTAATCTTAAGAACTTGCTAGGAATAAGAATGCAGCAGGACTGACTTGATGTTGACATTAATAAAGTTCCAGCGAGCCAATTACCCAGTGGTTTACATTCAGCTGACCTCTGATTATTCCCTCGTGCCATTTTCTTCTGAGAAAATGTTATTTCTCACATTTTTTAAAACTCTACTGAAGAGTAGCAAGCAATTTAAAGTGAGACAGCCTTCAGAAAATGGATCCCTTGGCTCTGAAAAGATACCAAACAATAGATTTCAGTTCTACAGCCTTTTATTTATTTTCCCAGCTTACCTATTATGTGTTCTATGCATGTCTCTATGTATTTGAAAATAATTCCCACTTTATCCAAAACTACAAACCTGCAATCAAGTTAGGACACGGCACAAAACAAGTAGCAATAAAGTTGAATGATCTATTCTTCTGAGGCAATTGCATTGCTAAAATTCGTCATGCTTAGAGACTTTTTTTTTTTTTTTTTTTTTTTTTCTTCTCTGGGTTTATTTCGTCTGTTTCATGAACTCAAATTCAGAAAAAGAGAAACAATTTCCAAATAATTTCCTAAAATAATTTGGATTCCCATAGTAACAATCCTTGCCACACGCCAAAGAAGTGTCTTGTCACCTCAGTGTTTACAAAAGAAATGATAAGCATGTATATTTGAGTGTTTAGTTATCTAGCTGAGGATTTAAAAGTATTCCCCCTGAAATTAATATACTGAAAAATAAGCAAGAACACCAACGTGAACCAAATTCAATAAGTTTCTTCCATGACCTGAAGATCTCACATGAAACAAAGTATTATCTTTCAAATTAAGTATATGATTCCAGTCACAATTTTTTTTAGCCATCATAGAGAATTAGAATTTACCCCTTTGGTTAGACAAAGAGATTTCATTAACCAGAACTCCACTTTTCATAAACAGTTGTGTAAGAAACTCTACTTATGGAACATTTACTGAAAAATGATCAAAAGTATGTTTTTAAAATGAAATTCTGAATCCACAAAATCGAGTTGGACTCGATGATCTCTAAGGTCCCTTCCAACTCGCACGATACTATGATACTATGATACTATGATGATACCAAACTCTCAAATGATCCAGATGTGGAGATATCTCTACTTCCTTTAACAACTAGAAAATGTATAATACATGTAAATAAACACTGCAAGGGTCTGGAAAAAAATATTAAGAAGAAATTATTAAAAAGGTATTCACTTGAACTAGAAAATAAATATTTGTATGACTTTCCATCAATTGCGTAAAAATAGTGTCTAATATATATATATATATATATATATAGACTGTGTCTATCATTATGTAAGCCTAATTACAAGAAAAACATGCAAACTATTTACAGTTCTAGAAGATTATAAGTTAGTACAACATACTAAAACAAATTACTTCCAAGTAAAATGGTTGCTTAAATATTCAAGTAGTTCAGTCTAAATCCCTCCTTAGTAGGTAACAGGCATCCCAGCTGAGAGTCCCAGCACTTCTTCAAAGCTGTAGTGTTATCTATAATTACTTCCCTGCTATGGTTAACCATAAAGCTCATAATTTCTGAGAGGAATATACAGGACTCAGAAGAAATATAGCTCTAGCATGTTACAACTCTATGAGGAATTCGAGTGAAGCCAGAGTGCAATAGAGGCTTAGATCCCCTTAGAATGTGGTCTATGAAAATTTTAAAAATGAAAACAGATTTAATTAAATCAACACTAGCCTCCCACCCAACCCCACCCCCCCCAAAAAACAACCAACCACAAAACTACCAGACAGAGCATTTCTTTCCCAAATATTGTCAAGAGATGTTAACACCATATTAGTCTACATGATTAAAGGGAGATGATTGAAAGGGAGATGGTATTGTTTTACCAGTCTCCAAAAGGCCATGTCAGATCTTGGCCAAGACAATGAAGGCTTACTGACCATTTGTTTTAAAACAGTAACACCACCAACACCAAAATCTCAACATTTTTTATTTCACCAAAGATTCATACAATTTATTGTACTCATTAATTCAGCAGAGAAAGGAAAGCATCTCATTGCTATCTACAGCTACTTTAATGGAAGATTATAGAGAGGATAGAGCTAGATTCTTCTGAAAAGATTACTGTAAAGCATAGGAAATAACAGAAAAAAAATAGGACCACATACCTCTTATAACTCCATATCATTCTGTGAATCTGTTCAAGTATTTATCGGAGCTGCAGTACAAAAGAGTTTCAAATACCACCTAAGAGAACAGAAAGCATATTAAAGGAGGTACAGTTCCACACAGTAGCAATAACTGCATGCACTGCCTGCAAAGAATTGTAAAGTCTTAGAAACTTTAGTCTTGTGTCGATCTCTGTATTAAGAAAGCTGAATTTGTATGTTTTATCCTTCATATGTGTCCTTTGCTGAATCACGAAGTCTTGGGCTATTTATTTAAGGGGAAAAAAGTGAAAAAGGTCATATGCATCTTTTCACATAGGTTCAAAAAGTTACTATTTCTAGTACTACTAGTACTAGAATCTGAGCCCAAGTAGCCAAAAGGGCCAGCATTACCCTGGGGTACACCAGGCCCAGCTTCCCAAATGTTGATATTCTATTTTTCTATACTACTACTACTATTTTTACAACTGCTATTAATTACTCTGCTTTTATACTTGTCCCCTGAATATTTGCCATTGGTCTTCCACAGGGGTAGAAGACAAATCAGAGCTAGTATTTGGCCTGACCTGCTGTGTTTGTTTATATCTTGGGTTTTTATGAAGAAAATGTAGAAAATGAGATATACACAAATACTTTGTCCACTATTTTGAAGATGATACTTTTATACTGTAATTAAACACTTTTTTTTTTTTTTAACTACAAACTGGTATATAAGTTTGCATTAAAAATATGATGTAAATTACCAAGCAGCCTCTAACAAAGAATTTGAACACCAAAGACTAAGCAGATTCTTCTACTTAAGTAGTACAGTCACCATTATATACTGCTTAGTTGCTACTCATGAGTAATACTAGAATAATAAGCTCTATTACAAACAAAATAATATTAAAATGAAATAGAATAAAACAAAACAAAAAGAGAGATGAAACTTTCATAGCAATTCTCAGTAACCTTGTCCAGGAAGGATAATGATTTCAGAATTCTTTCCAATTTTTGCACATCCATGTTGTTTAATGTTGTACTGCTTTATAGAAATGGTGGAAAAGAATCATTCACACCAAAATTGAGCCAGAGATGAATTTTTAAGCACAGATAAATGTACTTTCTTAAATTTTATATTCAGCAGGTGCCTTATCAGAAATGCTAGGATTCTGTAAATGATTTATACCATTTGGATGGTACAGTAGGTGTGGGATGAGCAGAAAACAGGTTTCACGGGAATATCAGATCACTGACTGACATTTTGAATCAATCAATATTCATGGTGTCTCTTTAAGAGCTAAAAAACTTTGCCCTTATAAATGCTAGTAGGATTTAATAATAATACTCTACACCTATTAACTCACCTTTTAACTAGGGGTCTCAAGACAATTATCAAGAATCCATGAATGAAAATCAATGTTACATCAGATTATTCCGGTGAAAAAGAAACAGGAAAAGAATGGTTCCATCTCTTACTGGATTTTTCATGAGAAATGTTGTAGAGGAAAAGAAAACAGAACTAGACACAATATCCCATTAAGTAAAACCCACTATGTTACATGGAAACTCCACTGTGAGTTCAGGACCACTTCTATTTGGGGTATTTATTATTATTTTTTGGGGTATTTATATTATTTTACATTATTGTATCTGGGTGGCTCTGTATTAAGACTCCAATATAGGAGTAGTTCTACTGCTTAGCTAAATATGAACCAGCAGTGTGCCCATGTAGTCAAGAAGGCCAAAGGCATCTTGGCTGGTATGGGAAATAGTACTGCTAGCACTATTATATCTAGAAGGGGAGTGACTATCCCCTGAAATCAGGTCTGGTGAGGCCACATCTTGAATATTATGTTCAGTTTTGGACTCATCACAACAAGAAAGTTGTCAGCACATGCAGAGAAGGGCAACAGAGTTGGTGAGAGAACTGGAGCACAAGTCTTATGAGGAACGCCTGAAGGAACTGGGATTGTTCAGTCTGGAGAAAAGGTTCAGGGAAGACCTCATTGCTCTCTGCAACTACCTGAGAGGAGGTTGTGGTGAGGAGAGGGTAAGCCTCTTCTCCCACTTAACTAGCAATAGCACGAGAGGAAGAGCCTCAAGTTGCGACAGGGGAGGTTCAGGTTGAATATCAGGAAAAATTTATCATCCAAAGGAGTGGTCAAGCACAGGAAGAGGCTGCCAGGGAGGAGGTTGAGTTGCCATCCCTGGAGGTGTTCAAGAAATATGTGGTACTATGGGATATTTTTTAATGGGCAATATTGTTGGTAGGTGGACAGTTGAGCTCAATGATTTTGGAGGTCTCTTCCAGCCTTAATGATTTGATGATTCAATTATTCTTTCAAACATACATTACATTGCATATGTCGATAATAAACTTACTGCTAAGTTTCCTGATTGCCTCTAGAGCTCCGTTAAAGTTCAGATGTAGAATGATATATATGAAATATAGATTTGAGTAAACCTAATACACTGGGACAGATTCTATTCTAAAGTATGAGTCAAAGAAGATGAACAGATTTCTGAATGCAGACAAAAACCTTTAAGAATTTTAATCAAGAAAGGGATACATCATTTTTTGCAATATATTCAATCTCTCTAAGCACAAAATATTGTTAAATAATATACAGTTCATTTTTAATTTTTGCTTTACATGTATTGTTCTCTTAATAATCAAAGACAAACTGAGCTAGAGCACAAATTCATTTCCATAGGATTTTTGTTGTCTGTATTTTGTTGTATGCCTTCAAAATTTCTGATAATTTTAGAAGAAGGAGTCTAGAAAAAGTTCACAAAAAGGAGCAGAGCAAAAAAAGTTCAAGAGATCTCTCTGAATCGAAAAATAAAGTTTCTATTCTACACTTATGTAAAGAAACTTAAAGCAGCCTTTACCTTCTCTACAAATAAGCTATCACTCACGATACAGGAACTGCTGCAAAGATGATAAAGATGATACCTGAAAATCCATCTTATAGGAGACATAAACAGAGAAAATGTTCAAAGCCAGGATTTGAGTTTAATTCCTCAGGAGAGATATTTTCAAATAGATTTTTATAAGGAAAGTGAAATTGTATGGAGAAACATTACATCAGCAATTTAAAGGCAAAAAAGAAGACCTATAAAGAATTAGATGTCCCCAGAGTCCACTGACATTTCCAATATAGAAAAAATCTGTCAGGGATTTATTTTTTTATTTTTTTATTTTTTATTCTTGGTGCAGTAGGGAGCCAATGGGAGTTACATAAATCCTAGGAAGATATTAAAGGTAACTTGGCAATGACGGGCAGTTTGTCTTTTTGTCTTCAACAGAGTTCAAATATGTTTTCCATAATAATTCCCCTGATGAGTCCTCTCTAAATGAAAACAGAATTGACAAGCTAGAAGTTTCTTTGTTAGTGATCTTTTTTTTAAACTATCATTTTAAACTTGTAATTATATTTTCTGGTAATTCAAGGAAAACATTCTCTTATGTAAGAGAGGAAACATATAACATTTTGATTATAACAATAACTTATTTAAAGGATACCAGCTTCATTATAAACCAAAACAAACAAAAGCTTTAGCAGTATTTGCTGTTAACCAAAGTATTTCAAATATGGCATTTAATACAGGAACAATGTAGATGCATAGGACAATTACTAAACTAATATGAACTCAGGAATGAGAGTAAAATAACAATCAATCATCCAGACTACACAAATGTTACTCTGATACCACAAACAAGATATCTGTACACACATATTACTATCAGTGAATCATAAACTTGAGCAAACACCCTGCAAGCACCTTTTGAAGGTATAGGTAAGGTCAACACCTAAACACAACTCAACCTTCCAGTTTTCAAATGCTTGTGGTACTTCCATTGCTGTCCTAAAAGCCCTTATTAACATGTTCCTCCTCCTAGAGCTTGGCAAGTTTTATGGAAATCAGTTCAACTGTTCAACAAAGCCCCAGCTCATCAAAGCCTGGAAAATCCCTGACTCCTCCAGACTGCAGCCATGGGGATCTGGCTCAAGGGCTTTTCTGAAGGTCACACAAGATGCCTGTAGCTGAAGAGAAAATTCAATCCAGCTTTCTAAATCCCCTAACATTATTCTAATTACAGTTCCTTGAATTCCTATGCTTCAGGGAGATTGCTGAGATAGTTTTCCTATTTGAGCAGTAGTCTGATGTTTTACATATAGATACCTTCTGTCATATTAAAGCTTAGTACCATTCACTGGCAAAATATGTGAGAGAGAAAACTGATAGTGTTTTGTTGTTTCAGTGAGCTTTCACATTTCATGGATCAGGATTATCTAAGTTACTTGTTCACTTGACAGTGTCATTCACTGCTCTCATTCAAATAATACTCAATAAGGCATATGAGGCAGCATTTGCACATATGTGAGATTATATTCTAAACACCAGCTTTGGCTGCACCAACCCAGCCTCTTCTGTCTATGCTTCTTATCTACAGTGAGTGGCCATAGCCTGAGGAATGTGTTTAGCTGCAGTCTCTGATTCAGACATTAGGTGTCCCTGTGCACTGTGAGGGACTATGTTACATAGCCCCCTGAAAACAACACAGAGATGAACTAAACTAGTTCTGGGAAGTTTGCTCATTGTATTTGCACTTGTTACTATCCTATTAAATCAAACGAGTGCCTCCTCTAAGAAAGTCTGTTATTTACCAGTTCACAGAATCCAAGTAATTGCATATCCAGAAACTTCAACCTGCTAAACCTAATTAAGCAGGATAGCTCCTTTTATTCATTAGTACAAGATGATGACAATTGGCCTTTAAGTCAACCCTTTTGTGTTGCCCCAGTTTAGAGTAACACCTCCACCACTGACAACTACAGATCAGACTCAGTTCTCATCTCTGCATCTTCCTTTTCCCTCTCCACTTACTTCTATGTTTTTCTCCAGCTGCATAGCCATTTCTCTCTACTCATCTTCCTCATACAATAAGCAGTCCCCTGAATAATGGAGTATATTCTGTGGGTTTGAAGACTTGCTGATTTTCTCAGAAGTTTTCTGTTTTTCATTAGTTCTGAATTTTTCCATCAGCAATGTCACAGCCATGGTCCACCATATTTGCCACAAATTAGCAAAGCATACAACAGTAAACAATTAATTATATTCATGTTTGTATTTTATAAAATACCGCATGATATTATTTCCCTTGAGACCATAGTCAATTCCAACAGGAGCAACGACTGCACAATTAAAGTAAAACAGTCTAGTTTGTGTTATATCAAAAGAATGATTATTTCCTGCCTTATCAAGGTGAGGAATGTGTTTTCACAGTGTGCATAGCAAGCAGTGGAAGTTTCAGCAGCAAGTCCAGTACCAAGGTATCCACTGAACATCTGTAGTCTTGAAATAAGCCTCGTAAAAACAGAGAAGTGATTTTCTGCCCTCTCACTCTGCAAACTGAACTTGCGCCTAACACTATGTTCTGATTCCCTTTCACTTAAGTAGCTGTCTTGTGAATTTTGTAAAGAAAATATACTCAGAAGCAGATATTAAGTGTTATTAAATGTTTTCTCCCTGTAATCAAGTCTCCATATATGTAACAAAAAACTAATTATGATTCTAATTACTTTTCTATAATACAAACAGAAATGATGGCATTTTAATGGCAGTTTAACCTCTGCAGTTTAACAGATGTGTATCTCTGTTATTTGCCTTGTATAGTTTAATGTAGAACTATGTGGGTTTCCCCACTCTCAAAAGATGTTTCAGCAAAAAGATATTTCCTGAGCATTTTACTGGTAGAAAATGCCATAAATAACCTCTTTGTCTTTAAAGAGCTTCTAACAAAACGAGTAAATGCTGTGATTTAGTCTGAGGAAAAGGAGGCTGAGGGGAGACCTTATTGCCGTCTTCCAGTACCTGAAAGGTTCTTACAGTGAGAGTGGGGCAGGTCTCTTCTCACTAGTGATAAGTGACAGGACGAGGGGAAATGGCCTCAAGTTGCGCCAGGGCAAGTTTAGGTTGGATATTAGAAAGAACTTCTTTACAGAAAGGGTGGTTAGGTACTGGAATGGGCTCCCCAAGGAGGTGGTTGAATCGCCATCCCTGGATGTGTTTAAGAGCCGTTTGGATGTGGTACTCAGGTATATGATTTAGCAAAGGGTTTTTAGAGATAGGGTACTGGTTAGGCTGTGGTTGGACTTGATGATCTTCAAGGTCTTTTCCAACCTGGGTAATTCTATGATTCTATGATACGTCTCCATTCTGAAACTACCAATCTTTCTAGAGTCCAGATGCATTTAAATTCTTGTGTAAAAATAAAAATAATAATAAAGTCTCCAGTGAAACTGCACCCAACTTTTAGATTCCAGTCACAATCTAAAATAATTGAAATACAAAATCCAAAAGAAATAGGTAGTTTGTCTGGTGTATTATTCATGCCATGTCTTTGCCACTTATTTAACATTCTAAGACAGCTGAAAATCTGAGGAGACAAATACATTATGTTGAATTAGGAAACTATTATACAAGCTTCTCTTAAGTCATGTTAAAGGGTTTCTGTCATGCAAACACACATACATGCTACACTTTGATTGCAAGTGGAATCAGTAGTTTCGATGAGACTAATTATGTACTTAAATCATGTACCACTGTGTAGAACTCAAGCCAAAAAGATAGTAGAATCAAGCCTTTTACTGAAAGTGTGCTTGGAGCACTTTGTTACAGGACCCTTCAGATTATAGCTCTCCATCTGTTAAGTGTTAAGGGAATTAGAATAAAGCTAATTTTAGACTTGAAAGGCAACGCACTTTCACTAAAAAAGCACAAATCCAGTCTACTAAGAGGGTTACGAGAAGAATCAGTAATGCATATATAAGATACTTAAGTGATGTTGCTGGCTCTGTGTAACTTTCTGGAAGGAGGAGACATCTTCCCATTCTTTAGATGTCCTACCTTCCATCTCTGCAAGTTTGCAGTAGGTTTGTCTGCAGCAGTTCATACCTGAATTCTGTAGTAGAAAATGATTAAATCCCAAGCGGGACTTTTCAGTTACTCTCATAAAGAACTTCAACTAATAACTGTTCTACAGCCTGCGATTCTTTAAGGAATGTAATACAACTTAAATGCAATAAAATTAATCTGTAGCTTAGTATATAACAACCAAAATTTGTGATATTAACTGCTTTTCTGCAAGCAAATGCCATATAACATGAAAACATTTCTCATATGTTTTCACATATTCTGAAGTAATGATGATGTCCTCTAGAAACCTTTCTGTACCTTTTTGTTGGTTCTGTAATGTTGAAGGAGGAGATGTATATCTTTGTTTTATGCTTCTCAGGTAAGAAGTGTTTGCTCTGCCAGGTGAATCATTTGTATGTGAAATCAGCAGTCTCCCTCACAGTGAATGCCATTTTTAGCCAGCTTGTTCCCATGAGACATGCAACACATACGGGTTCAAAGCAGATTCTCCAAACTCGGGATTGAGATGATTCTATTCACCAGTTTTGCTTATTTGTTCACCATGCTGTGATATTCTCTGTGAAAGTAATGTTTCCAAGGTGCAACAGGAAATCAGTGTCAGAAGTCTTGCTGGGGGAATTATAACATCTAGGAAATAATTTACTTAATTTCTGTTGTTACTTAATTTCTGTTGCCTTTCTTACCAGGAATTTTTTTCTTTCTTTCTTTTTTTTTTTTTTTTTTTTTCACATCTGATAAGACATTTTACTGCATCCTTCCAAAGACACTTTTCTTTCATTCTAAGTTATCCAAATTGCTTGAGGGAATACATTGGAGCTGCCTCTGATGCCACATGCCTCCAGAGTCTTCATGTGAAGACAGGTTAATGAGACCCGTGTGTTTTATGTGCTGTTCTAGAATATTTTTATGTAAATTAGCACCCAAGAATATGTATAATTCCCCCAAAAAAGCCTTCAGCCTTGTCTGATAGTGTCAGTGAAGGCATTCAATTCTACAAGCAAGACCTGCTTGCTGCAGCATACCTCCAGCAAACCCCAGTAAAACAGTTGTCATTAACACCATACAGACATGGCAACAACAGCCTCTAATGACCTTTGGATACAGCATGATATTAACACTCACCGCATTTGTTATCACAGTACATAAGAAAGTGGAGCTTGCACAATATCTACGTAGCATCCCTTCTCCACAACAGCTTCTTATCTAAATAGACAAGCATATAGAAGCTAGAGAATAGGATTAAATATACAAATAGAGAAAGAGGAGCATCAGCCTGCAGATTTCGTATCAGTTCAGCTACTCTCGTTTATTTGTCTTTTGGATAGATTTTAATTAGTAAGGGATTAGATAACAGACAGACAGAGGATAAGGGATGGTAAAGAGAGAAAGTGGCAAGGCAAGTGAGAGAAGCAGAGGGTTTCTGGCATGAGGCTGAGATGACTCTGTGAGAAAGAAGGTCGGGGGTTGCAGAAGGTGGCTGTATAGAGCATGGTAGAGGAAGTCATAACCCAAATCATTAAAATAATAATAATAATAAAATCTGATGTAGTGTTGACACTCTATCCTGTCTTGCCATTTGGCTTATAGCAAGGAGGCAGCCCTGAATGGGTAGTAAGGATACACAGATTGCCCAAAGCGTGACTCATGATCTTTACAGAGATACAGCTGTTGTGCAGAACACTATTTGTTTTACCATCCTCACAGCCAAAATCAGCCATAAGCTGGCTCCTCCAGAAGCTGCTGTCTGGCTGAGTGCCAACATGGTGTAAAGAGCTGGTCCATCCCAGAGGGTGTCTGTGCTTTGCTGTGCTGGATCAAAGAGCTGAAGAGCCCCAGGGACTTCCAGCTGTTTAATCCCCACATTCTCAGGGCTGTTCTTGAAGGAATAAAAAGAAAAATCATACATATATATATAAAAATAAAATAATCCTTTTCTATCTGCTTGAGCAGAGAACCAGCTGAAAATAAGGCTTGGTTTCAGGAACCTTCTTTGTATTGCAGCATGAGAAGGCTGGAGACCACTGCAGTGGTAAATTCTAAGGTGGCAATTAAGAAAGAAATGTCACCCTTAAAAAGATTCAGAAAAAGACATGAAATAAACCCTTACACTAACATAGTCCAATGCAGAGGATGTGGAGAAAAATACAAAGATGTTGTTGTTTCCTCTTCCTAATACAATATAAGATATGCAGTCTTTCTAAGTGATAACACTTGAAAATTCTGAAGGCAGGAGCTACCCACAGACTGCTGTAGGCTGCAGTGAAATGCAGAAGGAAGGAAGGAATTGCCAGTGGAGGGTGGTATTGTACAACATAAAATAAGTTGCCTTTTCCTTCTTTGGGGTTGCTGACAAAGGGTAGAGGTTAAACCTCACAACAGCCCTCCAGTCTTAATTTCCAAAATAATACATAACTTCAAATCAAGGACATGGAAGAGATGAGTAAACTGCAGAAAGAAGCTGAATTAAATTAAGAGAGAGGATGAAATAAGGTCAGAGAAGAAGGAAAGTTGATGCAGAGAGGATGCAAACCTGAGGAAGGAAGACCAGATGGGGCTGATAGTAGGACAGGGGATCAAAAAGAAGAAGAAAAAAAAAAAGCAATATGAGTAAATACTGCCTTGGTGAACCGTGACTGAATAGCGATGAACAGGACCTATGTAAAACAGATTTCCTGACCAAGTTTCTCCCTTCTTGTCATGTACTTAACACGATGGAAAACACAGTAATGTTGGCACAGCAGGAAGGTCCTAGGCTTCAGCAAGTGAGGATCTCCTCAAACGCAACAGCTGTGAGCACATAAATATAGATAAAAAGCTGCTTACCTTCAGAAGGCCTCAGGTATGCAGGGACCACCAGTGAGATATCTTTGCCTCCACTCCCAGCCCTTAAATGGGGTCTGGGAAGGGGTGGATCCTGAGACCTTTGGCCAGAAAGCAGTATTCTTTTTCAAAAATTAATAAAATCTAGAATTTTTTTTTCTTGTTACTCAATCTAAAGTTTTCTTTTCTTTCTTTTTAGTCTTAATAGACTCCTAACTTTACACTGAGTTATTCTTCTTGTTCAATATAAAGTATACTTTAAAATATTTCTGTGTATTTCTATCGGCCACAATATCACACTGAAAGTACTGTTTGGAGCTAAAGGTGGCTTGTGGAGGACCTACAGCAGGCAAAATGAATTTTAAAAAGTTAATTGCCTCTTTTCAGCTGTTTTTGTTCACTCACTGAGAGAGGCTTATAAAACCACAGAACAGCTGAGGTAGTAAGGGGCCTTGATTACCATCTTGTTCAACTATGCATCAAGGCCAGAGTCAGCTAGAACAGGTTGCTGAACAGCATTCAGTTGGATTTTGAATATTTTCAAGAATGAAGACTTAACAAAATATCTGGATAACACTATTCCAGTGTTCAATCAGCCTTATATAATATGTCTGATTAAATGGAATTTCTTGTATTTCAGTATGTGCCCATTGCCTCCTATTCTTTCAACCATCTACACTGAGAAGAGCACAGTTCTGTTTTCTTCACTCCTTCCCATCAGGTATTTGAAAATGCTGTTAAGATTCCTCTCGAGCCTCCTCTTCTCAAAGCTAAACATCCCAGCACTATTCAGCACGCACAGTAGAGCATGTATAATACATTCAGCTCTGCAGAATAGTACACTGATACTGGAAACACTTCCAGAAATACACATCTGTAAGAAAGAGAGGCAGCTTCATAGAAAACCAAGGTCATAACATTTTTAAATAATATATGACAACTCCTCAAGCTGCTTAATGAAAGTGAAAAAGCAATTTTTAAATAGGAGAATGACTTTGCAGTGGTCAAAAACATTTTTTTTTTTCCTGTTTGGAATATATAGTGAATAGAAGCACATCTAATTTATATTTCCCTTAAAGTTTATAAGTAAAAAAATAAAAAAATAAAAAAATTCAAAATGAGAAAGAGCAACTGAGCAACACAAACATGAACTATAAAGTGGTTTGAAAGAACAAGCGCAAACATCTGTGTCATTAGGTTGCATTAGCCACATTTCCAAAATGAAAGGAATATTGGAATCTATTGGAACAGGCTTCCCAGGGCAGCAGTCATGGCACCAAACCTGCTGGAGATCAAGAAGCATTTGGACAATGCTCTAAGACATAGGGTTTGATTTTGGGGTGGTTGTGTGCAGCCTGGAGTAGGACTCAACAAACATTATAGGTTACTTCCAACTCAGGATATTCTGTGTTTCTATCATTGTAATGCAGAATCAGGATGCCACGGAGCCATTTGGAAAGAATGTGAAGTAATAATACAAGTTTATTTAATAGTCTAAGATAAGGTGACTAATGATACAAGGAACAAAACTTGATCTGAATAACGGCAATGTCATACTGGTTATTCTCAACAAATCATAAAGCATGTGAGATTCTACAGAAGGATCCAGAAATAAAAGCACTAGAAAAAAAACAGGTTTTGCACAGGCACAGAATCTTTTATCTAAACAATGACACGTACAATACTGTCAGCTGCAGAAAAGAGACAGGAGTGTATCAAAAGCATAAAACAAGATTGTTTAGATGGCTGGCCAGTACGTGAAAAGTCAGCGTGCAACTTACCTCTGGAAAAAAACAAATTTTTCACAGAATTTCGTAGTTCAAACACATTTACTTTATAACTGAAAGTAAATTAAGCAAAAAAAGACCAATAATGCCAGTAACAACAGTTTAAATTACTCAAATACATCTTGAAGACTTGCCAGGCAGATTTCAACATTGCCTCCAAACTACTTCCAGTTTTCCCACACTGTGTTAAGAAAATCTTGGAATTGAGTTAAGTTTGGATGTTTACTCTTGCAAGAACACAAAGTGTTAATACTGCCATTAACTTAGCTAATGACAATTACCAACATATGTTGGTAGGGAAGTTCAGGAGCACAATAAGGACAGAAGGAGTTCTGTTAACTATTGGTGCCGGCACAAGGTTCACCAAGAAAAAAGTAACACTCGCCTCTCCTGAAAAAGGAGAGACGTTTTTCCATTCTCCCCACAAAACTGAACTCAGCTAGTATAGATACTGGAATAGTGCTATATGATGTGCTTTACTAGAGGTCATAGACAGCAATAGC
The DNA here is from genome assembly GCF_039878825.1 of Excalfactoria chinensis. Classification (NCBI taxonomy): domain Eukaryota; kingdom Metazoa; phylum Chordata; class Aves; order Galliformes; family Phasianidae; genus Excalfactoria; species Excalfactoria chinensis. Next base: position 28,932,782 of record NC_092827.1, on the reverse strand, counting down.
ACTGATATAATAATGAATAATCCAGGAGATCAAAAGAAAATCAGAAATGAGGATTCTCACACAGAATTAAATATTCTGTGGGTTTTTTGTTGTTGTTATTTTGTTTTGTTTTGTTTTAATAGCAACAATATATAGAAACACTAGAAATGCTAATAGGAGGGTGATGAAGATTTGATCATAGGATTATAGAAGACTTTAGCCTGAAAGTGACATGACAGGTTGAAGAGATGATTATCTGTTTTTTTCTCGTAACAAGAACAGAAAAATCACCCAGTTTAATTTTCAGACAGCTATTTTCTGTCTTATTCCTGAGCCTTTTGTATTGTTGGTCTCTGCAGCTTACTAGGACAATAATATTTTCAGATATTCATGACCAAGCTGGATGGGGTTCTGCAGAGACTGATCTAGTGCCTGATTTAGTGGTTGGAAACCCTGCCTGTGGCAGGGAGGTTGAAACTAGGTGACGTTTGATGACCTTCCAACAAGCCATTCTATGATTCTATGGTATAAAACCAGAACTCAAACTGAGATTATACCAACTTCTGTTTGGAGACAGTCTATTTCATTTGCTTGGGGAACATGAGTTAGCTGACACATTGTTTTTCAAACCTAAGTAGGGTACCCAACAGGCAGTACTATGCATAACTAATTTCAGATCATCCTCATATGGCACCTGTTTTGCCCACCATTTGCATAAAAAGTCTTCAAAACAAGGTCCTTGATGGCCCAAATTGTCATTTTTCTGCAAACAAAGGAAACAGCTTTTGTTGTATTTAAACAGCATGTCAGCATATTATTTTAGATATGTGCAGTGATTCACTGAATTGACCATTAACAGGTCTAATTTAAACCATTTACAAGCACTTATCATGGATGAATGGATATTTTAGTATACGCTTTTGCCCTTCCCACATCTTGGTAGCATATTTGTAATGCACTGTTGAATTTCAGTAGAATTTTTTAAATTGCTTCTTTAAGAATATATAATCATTGTCGTTAGCAAACTAACTAAAAGAAGCACTTCTAGATTAATTAACAGTAACCTATAATTAAATGCTACAGTACTTAGAGATGGAGTGGTCCCTAGATAATACTACTTTAGCTGTAATGAATGTTTGTCATTTTTGTTTGCTTTCACTGTGGCAGTCATCAAGCCTAGTTACAAAATTTCCTAATTAAATGGAAATACCTAGAATATACTGCCTTAACAGAAAAAAAAACAAAAAAAGCCTGAAATAGTCATGAGTTAAACACCAAACCAATTTATGCAGACTCCAGCCCTAAAGTTTTTTAGTCAGTTTACCCATGGAGTTCAGTATTTTCCTGAAATCATACCTTGATGCTAAATAGCAATGTAGGGTCTTCTAGGCTTATTCGTGCATATGTTCATTTTAAATTATCTGAAAGATAAAAGCACGTTTTCCTCTTTGCGTAGCTAATCCAACACGTGAAGGGCTCACTTAATATTTTAACTTATAGCTTTGGTAAAAGATTTCCAATTCTTGGCTCAGGCTACACTAACAGCCTTGCACAGTAATTAAGAAAATCTCTTTATCACATATTTTCGAAACGCATTCTGATGCTTAATTTAGATTCAAAATAGAATTAAAGGATCATATTCATACTAAATTCTACAGGAAGTTTGGTAACTGAGTTGCTGTGAAGAAATAGGCTACGACATTCAGAAATATCAACCATGAACACAAAATGGTAACATCAGAAAAAAAGTTGATTCCATTGCTATGAGAAAATATCCGTTTCCAAAAGGGACAGATCCAAAACTAAAGCAGCCAAAAATAAGATAACATAATGGGGGAACATCTTCATTCAACTTTAATGTGTCTATAAATGTGTACTAAAATTTGCTTGGATTATGAAGGTAGTCCTTATATCTCTATAACATATACCATATGATTAATAAATATGAAACACGTAAGGTCAAGTATTGATCCTACTAAAGAATGATCCTCCTGTAATATTCAAATTTTTTATGGTAGAAATCTTGACCATGTCCATTGTTGCCTTGCATTGGGCTGCTGAAATGGTCTTCCTATTTTGTTTTGTTGTTGTAAAGTAATGTACCTGAAACAAAATACATAAAGCAATAGAATGAGTACTAAAAATCAGATAAATATTTGAAAAATAAGAAGCAGACTTGGTTTTGTCCCGTGGTCTCTTTACTATCTTTTCTAAATAGCTACAATTAGTCAATCTCAGGATGAGAGGGAAGCTGCCATTTTTTAAATACCAAGTAAAAACAGAATTCAAGTAAAAATAGGGTTCAGATGAAGTTTATTCTTAAAGAAACCTGCACTTACAGTGCAGATACAAACAGATTCTTGCTGCCAAACTAGATATTTCCTATGATAAGTACAGGTACACAGAAATTTCTGAAGTTTAATGGGTCTTTACAAATACCCACCTGGTATTTTTTTAGATGTAATGAAACACTATAAAACATTCTTGAAAACAATAAGTATGATTCTCTTTCACATTCCAAATATGAAACAACAGTTATTTGGGAAAGTGGAACAGAGCTGTTTAAAAATATTCTCTCACTGACTGTTCACGGCTTGGTTATATGCCTGAAACAGCATTTCCCACAGTCTGTTCCTTATTTTCCTTCCATGCAGCATCTTCCCTCCCCCACAACTAATTTGGAATTGGCTTGTGCCCTGAACACTGCTGCAATTAACTGCTGAGTCACGTAATTTCCCTGCTGTCACAGAACAGCATCACTACCACCGTGATAGGAATATCTCAACAGAAACCTTTTGGCATGAGGACAGAGACACACTTCCAAATCAAATGCAGTGGGTAAGTTGAGTATAGTATATACTTTATGAAAAAGCTGTCTTCCTCTTCAAAGGAAGTTCTTTGTTTTTTGTGATCTCAGGTTTGGAAGTAGCACAGTCAGCTCTCCACATTATTTTACTTCTGCTCATGGGCCAAACCTCTGCAGTGCCCAAATAATCAATGTTTGAAGGCAATAGGCACCAGAAGACACTTCCGTTGTTTATCATCGTGCTACTGAAGTCTACTGAAGTTGACAGATGCTGCTCCAGAAGGTTAATAAGATGAAGAAAGCTCTTCCAGCTGGACCGTAAGAGGGATTATGTCTGAGCAGCAGATAAAAAGATTATTCCAGAAACAGACACTGCTTTTTTTTAAAACATCGTCACTCTTGTCTTACCACTCCAGTCCCCCAGGCTAGAAGTGTTTGCTTTGGAGGGGTTTGTCCAGCTCTTGCATCCTGAAACCTGTTGTACTCTTCATTTTGTTGTGATTCAAAGCAGTCCACAGCTGAAGACACCTGAAAAATAACTAACAAAAAAACAATCAAACATCAAACAAAGAAGAAGGAAGTTACTTGGGGATTTTAGCTCTTTAAAAAATCTTCTACTTGACCTCAATATTGTAGTTTCTTGCATGATTCTTTTGAAAACCGTGAATGATCGACAGACAGCATGCATTTGAAAACTGGATTAATATTCTTGGCCATTTGCCTTGCTCTCCAAGTTCAGGGAAGCAGAGGTAAGTTCATATATAAACGGATTATACTAATTTGCATTGGTTGAAAGGAAATGGAAAGATCAGGCCATTTTATCGCAGAATTTATTACATTATTACTTCTTTAGAATTTGGTGTCATGACAATTCTGAAAGAGGCATCACAATTTGTGAGACTGTTGTAAAGCTGAAAAGAGAAAGGTTGACAACATTTCTCATGTGCGTTCACTTTGTTTTACCTGCATATGTTCTGTTATGAAAAAAATATAGTTAATTTCAAAAACAATTATGTGGAAGGGCTAAAATAACCGAAAGAATATCTAAGAAAGTGCTGACATTGCTAGAGGTTATCCATTATCCTTGAAATGAAGGGAAAGTAGTAAAGTATAGTTTTGTATTTATTAGTCAGTTTTAGAAATTTCAAAAACTTTTAGATAAATAAATTCTTTAGGAAGAAAACATACTTACAAATAAACAAGAAATTGCTCTGTACAGAACAGAACAAGCAGGAAAATATAGACATTACAATAGGAAAATAAAATGAATGCATCAGTACATCTTCGGGAAAGATAAAACAGAAAGAAAACACCTTATAATCACAGTAACAGGACTGAATATGCTCCTTTTGTGATACACAGTATGACTTTTTTAAATGTATTTTGATAAACAGAGCTCAATGAGATAAAATGAAGTATTGATTTGTAAAATTATTTCCAAGTCAGTAGAAATATAGACAACTTTGGTGTGCTTGGTACAACAGGTAATTACTACACCTTTTCATAACATCAGAAAGTTCAAAGTAATTTCAAAGGTTTTTCAACAACAGAAAGTAAAGTTGATGATGAGATTTTTCCCAGTTCAATTCCATATTCAATACATTTAGAAGTTTGGGGCAAGTTTCTAATTCCGAGGAATTTTCTTACTAACTTTTCCATCTACACTTTGACATTTACATAATTGAATTAAAATCCAACATCACAACTGCTTTGCACTCCACTCAAGTGAAGGAAATCATGTCCACGAAAAGTCTTTTTTACATAATATATTCTTGTCTTTTCAAATATACCAACTAATTGCAATGGCAGCTATATAACAAAGCTTATGTATTCACATGTGTATATAGATAGATGGTCTTTTAATTTTTTTAATTATTGATGGCATTAAAGAGAAAAAAAAAATATTTTCGAACATGTATTGGAAAAATGCTTTCCCAATAATATTTTTTAATTCAATTTGATATGAAAAAACATATAATAATCTCTTTTTATTATCATTTAATTATGCCATATTTAATATCTCTAAACTGTGTTGTTATCTCAAATACATGCATACAAATTTCAAAGAACTTAATTCTTGTCTTATGTATCTTCCTTACCAGAGCAGAGTTGCATCCAGAACTGCTATTTTGTGACTTAGAACTTGGGTCAGATACTTTGGGAATACATTTTTGAAAGCATGCAGACTCTCCCAGCAGTGTGAATACTTATTTTGATCACTTGTTAATAATCTTAGCATAGATGATTAGGGTTATTCCAGTTTAAAGTATATTTCAACTACAAGAAACTAGAAAATAAAAGATTAAGTATACCACCATCTTAACAAAAAGATAAGTATAAAATCTCCAAATATTTGTAGGGTTGGTTGTCATTTTCATCATGAAAGAAAGTATCTGAAATTCAAGTTCCATTTTCACTTTACTTTCACATCGATATTCTAGGGTAAATAAAAATGGGACTTAGAAATGCCTTTAGATCCTTTCCTCCCTACCCCTATTTCAGGACTCATCCACCTTGATGCTAATTGGAGCAACCTGCAGTTCCACAGCTAACAAACAGGAAACTGTAGGGAGCAACATAAAGCCTTCAGAGATGGAGTGTTTATCTTTGGTCATGGCTAGTGCCAAAATCCAGGAAATGACCTCAGGACTTGAACTCAGATCTTTGCCACTGTCCTGATACAAACTGTCACTAATAATAGGAAGAGAAAGTGAGGGAAACAAAAATTGTGATACGGCAAAAAATATACAAGAAAAATAGGACAGTAATTATTAACTGTTGAACTTTTAAACACTGAGCAGTCAGACTAACCAACAAAATTTAGAGAAGATTTAAACTCCCAAAACTATGCACTGATTCTGAGTAAATCCTAGCACTTGATACTGAGAATGTGAAGGAGACAGAACACAAATGGCTGCTTAGTGTTAGCTTTTAATCAGCAAGCAAATATTCTCTGTCTACTCAGTCATTCTCTGAGACACAAAAGCTTTCTGTGTTCTCTATGAAATCATTTTAATTCATTCTGACTTACTCCTTCCCTCTCAACTGTTCTAATTCAACAACAGCCATTGCAGATCTTCATTACTATAATTGCCCTTGAAAAAAGGGTTAAGCAATTCTCTGCCAAACACAGAGCAAGTCAAAGAGCATATAAGGCCTCAAAGAAAGAAAGGAAGAGAGGACATCAGCTTCCTGCACTAAGATTATTCTCTACATTCACACGTAATAAACGGATTAACAGGTTAAAGTTTGCTGTCCTGGTTGTGCTTATAAACAGACAAGAAGTAAAACATTAAAAATATATATATGGGGATTATTCTTACTTAACTCCTATCTATTTGAAAAAGAGTCAAAAAAACTTGAATAAAAATACAAAATATTGATATGGAACCTTAACGATTAATTCTAGATGTCATAGCACCCATTTAATACCAATTAGTGAATTATAAATGACTGAACCATTAGCTGTGTGAGTATTTTTTCTCTGAATACAGCCATGGACAAGACAAATATTCTTAATAATAAAATGATTAGTCTCTTTACAAACAATATTTTTTAGATAACAACAAAATAGTTTTATGAGTTGGTCTCGATTTTAGAATTTGGATTTGATGATTCTTATGGATCTCTCAACTCAGGATGTTCTAGATTCTACTTGGAGTCTTAACCTGCTAGAAATCCAAATTACAGTTGATGTGAATCTCTACATCTCTACTCTTCAGTTAACTGTTAACTGAAGTCTAGTGGCTTCAGTGCTTTACCTTTTACTTTGGTATCTCTTTTCTATTTTCTGTCAGTTTGGGATCAAAGCAAACAGTATTTACTCCCTCTTTTTTTTTTTTTTTTTTTTTTTTTTTTTTTTTTTTTTTCCTGATTTTACCAGGTGAATTATCCTGAATATTTTATGTGGTTTGCAGATTGCCAGTTTTCAAACACACTTGCCACGTTGTAGGTGTGTTTATATTCTCTCAAGTAATTTCAGCACAACTTACCACAATATGCAAGCATACAACCCGACAGAGCAACATCACTATCCTCATGTCACAAGAGCATGACTACCAGAGGTATCGCAGAGAAACTCCCCTGTAAGAGGCTCTAGAGTCATTAAGCACGTCAACAGCAGTTTAGCAAACTGAGTCTTAAAGCAACTGTCTAATCACAAAGACATCTGCAAGTCTTTAGGACCCCGATTCTGTTTAAGAATTAGGAAAACTAGGAGCCTACATAACTGACTGAACTTGGGCCACCGTGCTTGTCTTTTCAGCAGTGAAGTTATACTGGCTCTAAAATTTCTACTTCACTGCAGAGCCAAGAATATCTGCTTGTTTACCTCTCTGAATCTTTCACTAGCTTTCTCAGGCATTATCCAATCATGTATTAACAGTCTTAGGATTCCTGAACCTAAGTTACCTGTAATGCCAGTTTTAGTAGGCATGCTCCTTTCCCATGTATTAATCAACACAGAAGTCCCAGATATTTCAGGAAGGAGGTAATAATGTACTCGTATTTTACTTAATGACACTGTTATAGTTCACCATATATATGGTGACACTTCTAATCAAGTTCTCTTCCCTCTTTTCTTCTCCCTTAAAAGTGGATACATTTGATCTAGATCAAATAATTGGACAAGTTGATCTCCAGCTGTCCTTCCAACCTAACTTCGCTCTGTGCAGCTTGACACTTAATGCTTTTCAGCGATTCATCTTGGTTCAGTATGGCTGAGACCAAATCACTCTCTGTCAAAATAAGAAGGAATCAACCATCCTATTGTTGTCATATTTGAACAGAGCTACCTCAGAAAGTTTATTCTGCACAGCAGCTCTTTGACCTGTGCTATCACAATGGTTGAAATGTTGATTTATGTGGCAAAATATTACTGTAATTTGCACTTATGCTGTTTCACTGAATTCTCAGAGGCTGGCTGTACATTTTGAGTATGACTGGTTAGAAAAACAAATAACAGAGGTGCTCAAGTGAGTGTTACACCACCAAAGATTGGATGTATTCTTCCAGGAGCTGCTAAAATATTTAAAACACTTTCTTAAATGGTTTGATGGAAACAAATCAGATAACTTCAGGTCAAATGTTTTCAAGATGTACAAAGTAATACAGATATGTATAGATTTCATACATCAACATTAAAAGCATTCATTCTTCAATATTTTTCTAGTCTGAATGATGCATCTTAGCCAGACTGTTACAGAACTCAAATGGCAGCAATGAAACCTTGTATGGCATTTGATATTTTTTCTCTGAATCCCAGCTGCACCAGTCTGTAGAGATAAGAAACTACAATGAAGATGCTTCATCAGAACTTATCAGCACTTATCTGTCTGAAAGTGAAGAGATATATTTCTGCTCTAGATGAGACATATGATGCCAAGGAAAACATGACATTCAGTTAGGAAAGAAACATATCAGAATCATGTTTTGACTCTAAAGGCTTTAACATGTTCAGTATTTGTGGATGCTGCATTATGGCAAATGTGAATTCGTTGCTGGTTAGTATATGACAACACTATTCACAAAAGTGGTAGAATCTTCCCAGTGGCATATTATGTTTTCTGTTCTCATCTGTAGTAGGCAGATAATTCACCAGAGTTCTTACATCATGAGTTGTTTAGTTAGAATGCTAGTTGTTTAGTTCAAGGATGCTACCAGATTGTCTACTTAGAGAGGAAGAAATTATTTTGTTGGTCTGTAAAAAGATCTAAGATCACATTTCATAAATACTGTGTTTCAAATGACCATCTTCTTCGCCTTCTTTCTGATGCTAATTGAATTAACAACTGCGTTTCTCCTCCTGGCATACAAAATCACACAGATTTCTTCAAGTAATTGGAATCAACTGGGGGACTGTGATGTCTAATTTAGTTTCTCAGCATTAATAACTTGCAGATATGAAATCCTTCTCATTTACTGACAGACACCTAAAGCACCTTGGTTGATGAGATTTTCTTGTACCATAATATAAATCCAGGTTACTTTAAAGGATTGTGCTCAAGAGAAAGAAAAAAATATATATAATAATAATAATTATTATTATTATTATGTGTATATGCATATTTACAAAACAAGTGATACACAAAGCAATTGCTCACCATCTACTGACTGATGCCCAGCCAATCTCAACACAGTGTCTACCCACCCTACTCATCTTCAGTTTTCATTTTTTTCTCATGATATTATATTGTTTGGAATACCATTTGGTCATCATAGGTCAGCTGTCCTGGTTATGTCTCTTTTCAGCTCCTTGTGCCCCTCCTTGCTAGTGGGGCAGTATGAGAAGCTAAAACATCCTTGGCTCTGTCTAACTCTGCTTAGCAACAACTACAAACATCATTGTCTTATCAACATTGTTTTTCTCCCAAAACCAAAACATATAATTATACCAGACACCAAAAAGAAGATCAACTTTGTCCCAGCTGAAACCAGTACATCTGTGAACATGTGTAGGTAGTATTTTGTCATCTGGAATGCAAGTGAGTGATACAGGGACTAGATTTGTTGCGTCTTCAATACAGATTCCTTACTGCACGGGCAGGATCTAGCAATTCCTTGGCTTGTGAGGTGATGCTAAATGTAGTATAACACAAACTACCCAGAGGGTACATTGGAGTTTTTGTACTGCTTGGGATGGGACATCAGGTTCACAGTATTTAATAGGAAGTTTTCTAGTAGACATCAGTCAACACAGGGTCTTTCTGTCTGGAGACATGTCCCTGTCCCTCACAGCTCTTTGCCACATCCAGATACCAAGGCTTCATTCTACGGGTAATGTTATTGTACAGTGGCATGTAAGAACGACATTCACACAAGACAACATATCGAATAGCTAACTCATTTTTGCCAATATTAATTTTAAGGAAATATAATTAATTAATTTTTAAGATATTTCACTGTCTGCATCAACAATAGTTGAAGTATATAATGTATCAAATATAAATACAAGTAAACCATATAGTCTTGCACACATATGCAAGACCTAGGCTGCATTTAATCATAAGGTTATGGCATATTTTTATTTCTCTGTTCATCTAAGCTCCTTCAGTCTGGTCAGACCATTCCCAACTGACTGTGATAGAGACAATGTGGCATTAAAGGGATATTAAAATGAAGACAAGGAGAGAACACATCACAGATGCCTTGTCTGTCACTGGCATGTGCCATTTGAATTTGGGGTCCTTGCTACTCCCATGGCAGGAGAAGACCGATTCAGAGAGAAACAAACATCCTCTGTTTGTGCTTTCTATGCTCCATCTGGTATCTACTGTAATCAGCCCTTTCACAGATAAACTATGACTAGTCATCCTTACTTTTTCCATGACTAGTCATCCTTGTTTTTGTTAACTACATGCATTATCAACATGGGAGTTGCTGAGCATGTTAGTTCTGCTGTATATTTTATATTGGTCACATAAGCACAATTACGGCATCCTTCTTTAATTCACCTTCTTTGATAAGCCCTTCTCATGTTTTATTTCAATAGTTCCTCTTAAATAAGTCTTGTTTTTTAATTAATAATTATTTCACAGTGAAGGCTATATGTCTCATTTATCAATCAAGCATTCCTCTCTTTTCTAAGAATATCAATTTATTTTTCAGATTAACCATGTTCTTCACACATGTCAAATCTTGTGATGATTTTAATGATGAATTATTCAGACTTCAAAAGCTTTGTCCTCATATCACCTTGAATTTTGCTACTAAAACCTAGTTACCATATTTAACAATCTTCACAGTATAGAATGGTATCTTCATTGTAAGGTCAAGTGAAACCAAAAGGTTACCTCTGAGTGTACGTTGTTGATGAATGTTCCTACACAGAGATTGTTGCTGCTGCTAAAACAATCAAGCAAACAAACAAACAGTGACAAAATCAGAGGCCTCCCGAAACTATTACTATGAACAGTTAGGTGTGAAGGTACAGAAAGTAAATGAGGATTTCAAGTTTTTTATTTGAGAAATTCTTACTGTTTATCTTCCTGAAAACACAATCTGAAGAACCAGCAGCACTACAGGCTTGACAGACCTCTAGGAACATTAAAGCACTTTTGATTAGATTCAAATACAATTAAGATTGTTTTATCATGTTTTGAAAAGTGCTTTATCAGATTTTAAAAGTCTTTACCATATTTGTCTAAATTCAGGACAAACATCGACTGTCATTGATCCTTACCAAAACTACATCATTTTTTTTCCTCAAATCAACAATTCAGAAAATGAGGAAAATTATGCAGATTATTTCATGCGAGCATAAGGAAGGAGAGTATGGCTCTGCATGAGGCACCCCTAGAGATTAAGCTTAGAGTCAAATATTAACAGACTTTGACAATTATCTACTCTTCTGACCTAAAACCATAAAAAAAACTAAAAATTTTAGACTTACCTTTTGAAAGTGAAACTGAGATAGTCACCAAAGTTAAATTGGGCAGGGTAAGCATTAAATATATTAACTCCATATGTTTGAGAAAATATAGTTATGATAACAAAATATTTGAAAGAGAACTTAATTTTTAAGAACAGTAAAACAACTTTGTATTATTTGAATTTCTTTTCCACAATCAAATTGTGTACCCCATAAAATTTACACCTTGCCAGTTCACCCAATTACTGTGTTGAGCAGCAAAAAGAAAAGGCTTCAGTCTTATAATAAAACAAGCCTTTTACAATTTTGCTCAACCTAGGACACTGAGAGAAAATCATTTCTTAAGCTGTAGATGGAGTCATAGTCAAGCACATAGATGAAACATGCTAGTTGAAATTATCTTATTCTTAGGTAAAAGTTTATCCATTCGGGTTTTCCAAAGACATGGAAGAAAGCACAGCTCGAAGACTTATGAACAAATAATGTTTGCACCAGATAATCAGTCTTCTTCAATTCATACTTAGTAAATATTGAGAAATAGGTATTGACAAATAATTTGGAGAGAGGATGGTTGATGTTTCTCCAGTTCAAACTGAGTTTAAGTTTAGCAAAAAGTCATTTCTAAGGCTGATAATAATAAAGATTCATGAAGGAAATTTACTAACTGAAAGATATAAATGGAATTAAACCTATTAGAGTAGGTATGCTTAAGTAACATATTCCTCCCATTTAAAAAAAAAATAATAAATAAAAAGGAAATTAAATATAAAAACAGAAAAAAAAAAAAAAAAAAAAAAAAACCATGACACCTACCCTGAGTAGGCCAGCAGAATAGTGACATCTGGATGCAGATAAAGTACGGCCACTTTTCAGACAAAAAATCCCAAATAGCAACCCTAATTTGAGAATTCGAGGTCATTACATCAATCATTTGTGAAGAATGTCCTTTGTCAGTCTTATGAATAGTGTAATTCTTAATTCAAGTTAATGACTTAGGGGCAAATCCTAGGAAAGAAGCAAATCCTTGAAGGAAGGCCTCTGCTCCATGCAAAAGCTATCAAAGAGCTTAATGGAAAAATCCTCTGCTCCAGTTGGTCAGACTGCCTGGGCAGCTGGGCTATAGCAGTTAATAGAGCTTGTAACAGGTAATAGACTTACAGCTGGCTTCTTTCCATGTAGATTTTTGGTATTTTCTTCAAGAGGATTAGAGAGGGCAGCTTTAAGATCTTACTGGCATTGTCTTTTCCTTGATGGTAAATCTATCACTCTCTCCTCATATATCATTAAAATAATTCAGTTCCTCAAATGATCCAGTGTTTGGCCCCTTTTGTTTTTTGGTGAACCCCCAGCCATGTTTTCACAGAGCAAGTTCCTTTTATTCCTTATTACTGTAAGGTTCCTTTAAGGATACTGATCCAACATTATTGAGAAAAATAATTACTTTCATTGCATTTTATAAGACTATATGACTGCATCATCATTTTCCCTTATCTTGCAACAATTAGAAACTTTTAGGCTTGCAGGCTGCTACTTCTGGCATGTTTTGCTAGGCCATAACAGTCAACTGTGTGTCACTGTATAAACTACTGCATTTGTAAAATACCCTCATAATCAAGCAGTCAACTTATTTCCATCTCAGACTACCATCTACTTCATGATATATGTTGTTATTATGCTTTGAACATCAAAAATATTAAAAAAGAACTGAGATATATGTGCACATACAAACTCTCAAATATGGTAGAATTTCTCCCATTCTGTGGCTGAATACTGTTCTTTTTGCAATAGTATGATTTTATTTTTCTCTTATAATTTATCTGCTAACTTGTCTTTAAACATTTAAATAACAAAGTTGCCAATTGTTAAGATAATGTGATTTTAGCATCCTTAGTTTCTCTTGATTTATGTAAGAATGTGATAATTAATGTTTGTTAAAAACTGCATAATATTTAGTCTTTCTCTACCAAACTGACAAATCTTCACTCTTCATTTTTTCAAGACTATTTTTCTCACTGTTTCTACCACTCATTGATCTCACTCTTTTTCTAATGTAGTTGTTCCACTTTGCTGGGAATAATTAAAGATCTATTGAGAGCACTCAGGTCACTATTATCAAGTGGCAAAGATGCATAATTGCAGTCTGTTCTGATTAATATTTCAGTTTTGTTGAGGGATGGAAAGAGCAGTGCACTGTGAAGTGACAGAGAAAAACTGGAAAAAAGATATTTCTGTCCCCAAAGACAATAAAACTCCTGTTCAGCTTTTAAAAGAATGTTTTCCAGTGTCTAGTTTTCTGAAGGGAGATGTGCCCAGAAGCCCAGAGTGAAGATAAGAACATCAAAAAAGTACAGCTATTTCTCACATCCGTTAGCATAGATTTCTTTTTATAGAGTAAGCTAGTACGATATGCTTCACCTTCTCCAGGCTCCAAATATTTATTTATTAAAGTGCTTTACATTTAATTATAGACTTCTACACAAATGAGATGCTTTAGCATGAAGTTCAAATGCCTAAGTATCTTCTGTGGATCTAACACAAAATCACTTTTTAAAACAAGATTTAGGGCTTCTGAAACTTTTGTTTTGTTTGACCTGGAAGTTATATGATGAGTTATAACTATATTACTTACCAGGTTTTTCAGTCCCAGTGGTCCAATATGACAACAATTAATTCAGCATACTGACAATAACACAAAGAGCCCTTACGCTGGTTGGCATGCATTTTTCAAACATGATCTTGCATACTATCTAAGCAATATATGTTTATGTGCATGTTTTCCTTTTATCTTTTTTAGAAATCCCCAGTAAAACAAATCGTGGTGAAGCCAAACAACTTGCAGATGCCTCAGGGTCAGACAAAACAGAAAGAACAACAAAGAGGTCCAGAGTGTCAACTATAAGAAGGATATTTGACATGGCAAAACACCGAACAAAGAGATCACCCTTTTTTTCTACTGGTGTGAAAATCTGCCCACAAGAATCAGTGAAGCAGATTTTAGCCAGTCACCAAGCTTACTATCGATTAAGAGGTAAGATTGTACTAATTGTAGATTGTACTTTTTCCTGCAAATATTGACAAAGATGTTGCAGAATCTTGATCTTTATCTCTAGACAATGTATCTGATACTTATTTCATGATTAAATAATACATGCACATCAGTACAGCTCAAGACAGGTAATTACCAGAACAGAATAAAACAATTCACTCAAAAGACTAATGATCTCAGTGAATTTTATAGTTTTTTCTAGCATGGCAGAACATAACAACCAAATCAGTCTTGCACTACTGTATGAAGTTGTACCACTTTTCTAAAAGTATAGCAGGTACTATCTTTGCTACTCAGAATTAATCCCACTCGTTCAAGACAGGTGATGAAATGAATAGTGCCTCATTTCACAAATACATTGGTGAATCTGCAGCTTTATTAACAGTGTGGTAGTGCTGTCACAATACCAACACCGAGATAATTGCCAGCAACACATGACAAGACTTTAGTCTCATTTGTAAAAACCTAGAAGGTGGCTTTTCCTGCTCTTTTCCAACTCCCTCCCTCTCTTCTTCCTTCTATTTCTTTTCCTCTCATATCTTTAGAGAACTTACAGAGTTATCTCTTTGGTTTTAGATCCTCAGAAATCATGGGAAAAACAGCCCTCTCTTTCTGATTTATTTATTCTTTAATCTTCCTCCCTCTCTCACTCCCATTCAGTGGCTTCTCCAATTTGTATTAAAAACAAACAAACAAAATCAAAACCAAAAAACAATCAGAATTTCAGGCTGCAACTGGACTTTCCAAAGCTAACTTTGAAACCAAGTCAGCTCTTCAGGGATGCAAGTACCTCCGGTGAAATCTTAAATCAGCCCTCACATGTTCTTTGAAATCAGCTTCACTCATGCACCTGTTCCTCTCTATTGATCTTCAGCCATTCCCAGAGCTGCTTCTCAGCTCTGTTTCAGGGAACCGCCTAGTTCTCTCTTATGTGAAACCTGTACATGAAGCTGTGAAAATTTTATTCTAGCAGCCACTTCCCACATGCAGAGCGGACAAGCTACACCAGTGTCTGTAGTCATTCCTATGGATACAAACATATCCAGAAAATTTTGTGGGATTGATTTCCAAGCCAGTGGGCATTAGAGAGAATTCTGAAACCTATGTCAGAGGCTGATCCTCAAAGCCTTTCTTAAACATGAATTAATCCTGAAAATCCCTAAAAATCACTGGTCATGTCCCTGACTGATCTGAAAACACAGTCTCATAGGACATGCTTGCATCATTAGCTGAAAATCAAGTACTGTGACTCCGACATTCTCCTTTAAAAACTGATGATGTTGCTAGTAACATCTTTTTGGAAAGCATCACATCAGTTTAGAGTGACAGATTGAATTCTGTAAACCTTGTAGTTTAAGCAGGTTTAATTACAGATCTTCTTTCCCAGCAGATCATCCTACACTCAGAAACTCCTCTGAGTAGATACTTCTCAGTTCTTCAGCTGGAACATTTACCAAAAAGTACACAAGAGAACAGAAGTCTGCAGCTGAACAATTTGTATACACATTCAGTAAAAAGCTACTGCATGGAGAGCTGCACGTTCTCTATTACGATGTCCTTCGTTAAAACTTCAACAAATCTTTCCTTCAAGGAAAAGATCAAAAACCAAGACATTTGTCCTCCCAGCTGAGCATGCTAAAATATCTGATGAGTGTGATAAATGAAGAGAAATAAAAGTAGAAGTGAATATTTGGCGATGCAAACGTTCCTGAAGTAGCAGCCAGTAACAGCAGTACAAGCCTACACAAGAAGATGTATCTGTGTAGCCATGCTGGAAACTACACAGTGGGAGAACCTTGTCTTCATTTTGTTTTTCAGATGTCTGTTCTTTGCCTTATATAAAGTCTGGAAGACTATCTCCATCCCTCCAAGTCCCATAACACATTTAAAAATGTAACAACCCTGTAGATTACATCTGTTCTCTAGAGAATTTTACTGCTTCCTTAAAAAATTACTTCTTTTTTTTAATATTCTAATTACTTCATGCTAAAACTCTTTCAGGATTGAGCACACAACACAAAGCTGCTCAAATATATGTGCTCAAACAGTAACTATTGGATAATCATCATCTTGAAGACAGACTCTCAAGTGCATGCAAAAATGCACATGTTCATCCATGCCTGAGGCCCCAAGCTCAAAAAAGGCATGGAAGTGTTTGTCCAGAGAAGGACTACAAAGACGATCAGAGGGCTGGAGCACCTCTTCTATAAAGAATGTTTGAGGGAGTTTGGCTTGTTCAGTCTGAATAAAAGAAAGCTCTGGGGAAACCTCACTGTGACCTTCCAGTACATGAGAGCTTATAAACAGGAAGGAAACTGACTTTTTAGTCTGAGAGTGATAACACAATGGGGAATGACTTTAAACTAAAAGAAGGGAGATCTAGATTAGATGTTAGATGGAAACTCTACTCAGAGTGTGGTGAGGCACCGGCACAGGCTTCCCAGTAGAGCTGTAGATGCCCCATCCCTGGAGGGGTTCAAGGCCAAGGTGAGTGTATCTCTGGGCAATCTGATCTACTGCCGAAGAGGCTAGAACTTGATAATCTTTCAGGTTCCTTCCTACATAAGCCACACTATGACTCTATGAAACATGCATGGAATCAGCTAAAAAACCCGTTCATCTGACCATGTTTCATTTATATCTAAACCCTGAAAACTGGATTGCTTTTCAACATATATAACATTTTATTTAGCAGTTAACACACACGAAAAAATGAGATTTGTGAGAAACAGATAACAGAACATAGCTCTAACCTCTAACTCATTATGAATAAATGCTTTCAAAAGACAGCCTGTTGCTTTTTAATAATCTGGCCACCTATGCTTCCCATACAGCTGTCTCGTTTGGAGGGCAAGTTGTTCCTGAGTTATTATTATGATGTCCTAACAAAGAAATGTGATTACATCCCTACAGCAAGTTTGGATAATAACCATTTCTAGTACTAATTGCAGACACTGGTATATTAGATAATGCAGACAATTATCTCACAGTAAGTCAAAGCAGGTATCAAGTACTGAAGATAAATGTCCCATCTCACAGTAATGAACCATGCAAAATAAAGTGCTGAAGGCAACAATTCTTAAATCGCTAGCAAAGCATTATAAAAATGATTTTTCAAACATGTTGGAAATTCCCATTCTCTAAAAGCATTTAATTTCAAGCAACATTCTGAAAAAGTCTGTTTCTTCATCTCAAGTGAGTGAACACTATCCTTCCACAAAGTGAAAATAGAGCTGGCTTTGTTGACTCTTGGAATACCAGAAGAATCATCAAGAAGAAACAGGCTCAGTCACCCACTAACTGGAAGGCAGAGTGACATCTGAAATAAACTGAAATGAGTCTACTCAAAACACATTGGATCTAGCTGCCACCAGGCTATGATGGCTATTTTCAACAACTGTGTCCAAAATGCCTGCTGGGGACAGCCTGCAGAAGTGAACAAATCTGCAGATGATTGGGGACATTCACACAGAACAGCACATTCTGGACAGGTTTGTGCTAGCCTGAGGATCCCTTTGCACCAGTCAGTGATTTTAAACATTACCTCGGTACCGACAGGATTTGTTCAAGTCCTAGCCCTGTACTGTGCAAAGTTCAATGAAATCCAAAAAATATTTTTGTTAGCTCAACAGGCAGTAGCTGTCTGGAGAAGAGAACAGTTTATCTGTCAGAATATTTTGAAATTATAAATGGTTTCAAGTTACAGCAAGGAGGAGGCTTCAGCACTCAGAAGTGTAGCCCCACCTGGTCTTCTCTGACTTACAAAAACTCACTTCTGTAGAGATACTTAGGACCTCTATGCTAGGAAAAGGAAAATAGACCCTATTAAGTATTTCGTAGCAGATATTTTATATTTTAGCTGCTGGTGCTTTCTTCCCTTCCTTTCCTACTCAAGCATGTCATGATCTTCACTCAAAATGTTAAGAGAGCAAGTTCTTTGCAGCAAGAGCATATCTTTTGCAAGTTTTCCTTGAAATGCCTGATGGAGTTCTGACTTCCAGAAAAGAGTTTTAAAAAAAGGCAACAACCAAGACCAAGCCTAAATATATCTAGTACATTTGTAACACATGAGCAGTGATCCAACAGAATAATTATAGAATCAGTCTCCTCTATTATGTTCTATATGCTCTCATATAATTAGATCAGTTAGCATCCAATAAATGAAACTCCTTTAAAACCATGAATACCATCTTTTCCAAACCTCCTCTGCTGTTACATTTCCTTTGTGTTCACTTTCATTTCTCCAGATGATGCAGAATGCTGCTGTTCTCCCCACAGCCACAATCCCTGTTAATATCCTTTGAGGTAACATGGCATTTAACTGGGTTATTCACCACCACAGAGGAGATTTTTTGATATTGAGCATGAGCGAATACTGTCATGAAGTAAAAAAAGAAAATGGAGTTCTTTCCGAATGAATTTTACCTATACCAAATAATTCAATTTTCCCAGAGGTGCTTAAAGAAACATAAAAGCACGTTTATGCTACAGAAAATCCTTATCACTTATGTCAAAAAGGCTGACTGCATTGGAAATTTAGAACATTAGAAAGTCATTTCAGCAAGCCGCATTAAAAAATAAATAAATAAATACACAATATAGTGCTTTCTTTCATATCTGAGCAATATTGAAATCTTATATATTTTTTTTATCTTATTTTATTTTTTTCTTATATACCTGTTCCAAACCTAGTTGTGTATGAAACCTGCGTATATGGTTTAAATTTTTATTATTCCACTATGGACTGCTAGGTATTATTAATCTACTTCCCTGTTTGCTGGAACTTCCAGTGCATGTATCTTTAAGATGAACAAAGTGTGCTTTGTGTTTGCCCTCTATTCATGCTGATGATATTGGGCCAAATTAATCTGTTATTTAAAATGAGGAAAATAACAGTCCTTAACTGAGAGAAAATGAATCCCTCAGCAACAGGGCAAGTGACTGGCAATTTAGAAATACTTAAAAGACCTAGAAATACCAAGAAGATGGACTTATTTACTAAGAACAGTAAAATGTGTAAATCCCAAATCACTTTAAAAAGACTTTCAACATTATTTTTTGGTAAAAAACATCTATCCCTAGTCCCTTTCTTCTTACTCAGTCTGCCAGGAAGCTGTGTGGGAAGCCTTTCGTATTTTTCTGGA
Organism: Excalfactoria chinensis; assembly: GCF_039878825.1. Lineage (NCBI taxonomy): Eukaryota > Metazoa > Chordata > Aves > Galliformes > Phasianidae > Excalfactoria > Excalfactoria chinensis. The sequence continues at coordinate 28,913,439 of NC_092827.1, read as the reverse complement.
TCGGATTCCCGATACTTCTGAATATCAGAACTGGGTTACTGCCTGCCAGAGGGAAACCTTCTGCATATTCGACATTGGCAAAAACTTCAGCAATTCCCAAGAGCACTTGGAAATAATCCAACGGGTAAGGATTATTGACATTTATTTAAAAACTGAGGGAGACTTCCCCATCTGTTTATAGAAGGGCAAAGTATTGCTCAGGAAGAGGAGGGGGCATGTACTACAAGCAAATAGTACAAGTAGAGTAAACAAAGGAGCTAGCAGGCTACTTACTGATGTTTGGATACACCCACCAGTAAAATGCTGTTTTTCTTACTCTTTCCACAGCGAGTAAAACATAGAACCTTCCAGGAAAAGTAAGTAGCACAAGTAAAACCTCACCACTTAATGTTACTGCCTTTTTTGAAAAAGATGCAATATATATAACGATATATTAATATCGTTAGAGTTGCATTAAGATTAGTATTAGTCTTATTAAGGTTAGATTTGACTAAGTAGATAAGTAATTCAGTTAAGCTGAGTACAATAGTATAAGTATATTGCATAGAACATATAGAATAATATCAAATTTATAGTAGATTATACTTGGGATTTTAGTGTTCACATTGAAAAGGGATAAATTGTTGTCTTGGGGGGCGGGGAGATGTTGTAGATGCTAACGAGGCTGAACCTTGTAGTACAAGCATATAGGCGGTAGCGGGGCTTTTTCGGGATGTGACGGTGATAGTAATCCAGGAAGTAATTCAGCCTCTTCCGTCTCAAGCCCTGTGAATTACATTGGCGCGCATTTCAAACGTGCCCTAGGGGGCGTAGACGAAGTAGTAAGGTATATAAGGTGTTGATTACCCCTAATAAACGCCATTTTGCCACGTTCCTTGATGAGTCACGGTGGTCTTTTGGCTCTAGCAAAGGTTTCGCAAGAACCTGGGAAATTGGGGGTTTCCGAGTCACGGCAACATAGATGTGTGTGGATATGAGCATATATATAAGGATATATAAGGATAGCATCGTGTTGTATTTAGTGTGTGCTGTGAGAGATGTGTATGCTCTATGTTATAGAACACAGTAATTAGATCACAAATAATTAAGGCAGAAGGATACCCACATCGTCTGTTCAATTTAGAAACACCAAAGATGTCTTCTTAGGCTAGCATAAGCATGAATCCATGTTAAAGCCACAGCCTTACATTAGAATAGCATTGATGGGCAACATGACAAAAGATTATTCAATTACACAATTCCTACAGTTTTTAAAAGGAAAGTCAGGAAGGTTAAAGAAGTTTATCTGGGAGGCTACATGATAAATAGTTTAAAAATTTTGTGCTTTCACTTTAACTTTTGTCTGTATTTTTACATAGTATGCTATTATAAATGAATATAGTGCTTTACTCCAATAACTCTATTGGAAGAGGATAATGCTCCTGGCAATAATCACAAGTCAGAGATGGCAGGATTAAAGTTATGATATTGAATTCTCTCTCTCATAAATATACTGTAGTACAGATGAAAAAATATCATTGTCCACCATTTCTGATGAATATATTGTTTTACCTTCAAATATTCTTAGATTTTCAGAGGTAGAAAATAATATTTTCCATTCATACATTGTACTGTCTCAAGAATACAGAGCTCTTATGTGTCTTTACTGATTATGACATGGGAGCCTTGAGTATTCTTCTTTCTATTAAATGTATTTTTAATAATGTAGGACTTAATTAAACTTTGCCAGAAGTCCAAAGGGAGATCTTCTCACTCAGTCTAGTGCAAACAGCAGCAGGAAGGCAGTAAGTGAAGTGACTGATTTCAGAGTTCTTATGCTCTGTGTAAACAGTGTGGTTTTCTCTAGGCACAGTTCAGAAGATGAAGTAAAATCTATGAAATTATTTTAGCTGGAAAAGCAGATAGCTGTGATTACACATTGTTTAACTTCATCTTTACTACTGTGTAGTTTTTGGAAAAGTTCTGTATCTCTGTAAGATATCACATAAAGGGATAAGTCTCAAATCATTTGACATTATGAAAACAACATAAACAAATTTTGTTTCTCACCACATAGGATTACCAGAGAACGTGCTAAGTTAGGAGCTGTCCATGCTGTTTGTTTATGTTATTCAACACCTAGGCTGGTCCTGCATAAAAATGCAGCACCACCATCTTTTTTGTCTATACTACAAGCTTCTTGTTGTCTCAGTTAATGTCATACCACATATTTGCAGAGCCCATAGGTTTTTCATTCACATCAGTCTTCACATAAATTGCAATTGCATATTCTGCTTTAATGATAACCATTTCTACACAAATATTAAGGAATTTATCATTGTCAGTTTCCATGATGGGGCTTTTCACTTTCATGCTCTTTTTATATTTTTCCCCATTTTACTTAAAACCCAAAACAAATTAAATTCTTCACATCAGCTTACATGAAAGAAAAATCTCAGATTTAAAATATTCTTAGCTATGAAACTAAGTGTTTGTATAAGGTACAAAGTAATAAATACCATTTTTAAGAGCACAAACTATTCTACAGCCTTAACTTCAGAAATCTTCAATACATCCTTAATAAAACGTACCATTACTTTGCTGACAATACAAAAAACAATCCTGCAAGGTAGAAAATCCTTACCCCAATCCCTTGAGTTTGCAGCCATCTTTCATGGGGATCATGGAAGGCATTCACTCACAAATATTATATCTAGATCCAAATATAAATGTTTTTACAATTATAATAATCTTGAGCCAGGAATCTGATTTTAAACTATCATCAGTTGGTAGTGGTTTGATGATATTCTAATGTAGGCTAATAACAAAACAAAAGGTCCTCCCATCTTCCTCTCACAGCAAATCATGAAATGCCCTTGAAATCACGATATTTCCATTCACTCAAAAATTTTAAGGCCAGAGAACTCATAAAACTATCCTGATAGTCAGAGATATAGCAAAGGAAAGATAATAGATAATAATGTTTAGATAATTCACAAAGCCTTGTTCACATTACTGCCAGTGCTCAAATATTCAGTGACTTAGAGGAGAGGTAAGGAAGAATCAGCACTGTGTTCATCTGTGTGACCCACTCTTTCTGACGGCCCAGAAAAAAAATCACTATGAAATCTCATGAGCAGACTCACAGAACTGGGAGGAGAAACATAATCTGATCAGTACTTTTGTTCATTGTTAAGAGCAAATACCAGATTGAAGAAGAGGAAAGGAGGCAAACATTTCTATAAACTGCTGAATATAAAACAGGATCAAACTATTGCATTGCCCTGTTTAACCATATCATCAAATATTTCACTACAAATAACTTCATTTAATCACATTTAATGTAGAAGTCATTTCTACAGTTTGTTACACCTTCATATTTGCTTGTAAGTATGCTGATAATTAAATCATCCATTTCTACCTAATTAATAGGAAAGATGAAATATCCACAGACAAAACAGGTGGCAAAAAGCTGGAAGACATTCCTTCTGTTTCCACAGGTAAAGTCATATCTGCTTGCTCTGTACCTGCCCATCAAAAAGAATTACCAGTGATCTTAGAAGGCTGTAACTGAACAAATGCTGTAGAAGCACGGCAAGTTCAGTAAAGTACAACAAAAGCAGCTTATCAAAATAGTCTATAATAAGCAGTTCTTTCTAATTAGAAGTTTTTTCTACAGCATGTCTGCTGTTGAAGGGTAGCATTCCACATCTGTTTTAATGTCTTTAAATGCATCTTATAAACTATATTTTGCTAGTTTCATGTGTAGTGAGTGGAGCATATTTTTCTTTGGTTATAAAGCAGCATCAAGAGCATCTGCTACTTCATTTTTTTAGCCAAAATAATCAAACAGAAGAAAAGCAATATTATTTCTGATAGAAAGTCACAGTGAAGCCTAGACACTAATTTGAGTAACTGGTCTATTCAGACATACCAACACTGCTGCATACCAAATTCTTTAAAATGATATAAATATCTGTAATTATAAACTGTAAATACAAGCATTTGGTTCAAGGAGGAAACATCCTGCACACATTTTTCTAGGAGGGCTGAATAGGATAGAATCACTGATTGTAAATATTAGCAAGGTAGTTGTGCCTCCAAAAGGAAAACTATCAAAACCTCTTGTTACTTTAAATTAATCAGAAAGGAAAATCACCATAACACAGACAAAGATCTCTAAGCAAGATGATCAGAGGGGAAGATTTTTCCATCTTAATTCACAAACATTTCACAAACATGATTTTATTTGCAACCCTGCCAGGTCCCCCCAGTGCATCCCTTTCTACGTTCACACTGGTACCTAATGGAACCCTACTCAATGAAATTGTCAACGAGACCAAGACTCCTGTGAAGGTGAGATGAAGACTGACAGCCTCTTTTCCTATTCAGTCTTTTCATTCAGTTCTTCCTCACTGTTACTGCTGGTTAGTTTTATCAGCATCTGTTCTACATCATAAATGATGTTTACTGCATCTGCAGTGGTATAAAAATATTTCAACCATTTTTTAATTAGTCTTTTTTTTTCTTTTCTTTCTTTTTTTTAAATCAGATGCATGTTGCTTATTTTACACCATTTTGCCAACTTGCTTTATATTTCAAACCTTCTGGAAGCTCTCTGGGGTCAGATTGAGGCCTCTCCAAGGCCCAATGGTGCCGTATGGACTTTGCTGCTGAGGAGTCCTGGGTAGGAGACAACACTCCTTTTCACTTTTGCTCTCAGGATTCCTTTTCTTTCTAAAAACTTTACACTTCTACAGTAGCAACTTGGAAAGCTCCTCTGTATTTTTGTTGGCATGTTCTGGATGTGAACAGAGATTCATGCCACCCCACTTCTACTTCAGTGAAATATAACAGGCATATTGGCAGTTTTTCTCTTATTAACCAACATGCTCTGAGGGTAGGATACCAACCAGCTTTTAACATTTACTTGTTTACTTGAAGTCAAGAATTGTCCTCCAAAGTGGTAAGTAAAGCTATACCATTTTAATGATGTTGGAAACAAGAATTGGTAACTGAAAAAAAAAAAAAAAAAAAAAAAAAAAAAAAAAAAGTTTGATTTGCTTCATCATCTTCCTTTATGAATATAAAAGAATATAAACTGAAGCTCTCAAGTCACAGTAAAAAAAACAAACAAGCAAACAAAAAAACACTCATTTGCAGAGGCAGAAAAATAAAATCAAGTGGCTGTCACCATTTGTAGGTGTATTGGTTATTAATATACAGATGATAGCAAACGTACAGAAGGAATAAGTAAAGGGAAAACTCACCAGTGGTGGTGCCTTGGCTGAAGAAGCTGGGGCAGTCCTCACTGGTGAGCAGTCTCCAAGAGATACGGCTTCAGTGGGAGTCAGCCCTTAAATGAGGTCTCAGAGGGGATGGAGTCGAATTCCACCCCTTCCGGGAGCACAGCTACATCACTCTCACCTGTGCTCCCACAGCTGAGCCCATACTTGCCTCAGCTGATTAATCAGTGGTTCAGGCTGTGATTACCAATCTCCCATACAGTAGGATCTGGTTCAGAAAGGTTTATGGGGTATGGTTTTAAAAAGGAACTCATCTATCTAATAGACTTTGAAACGTACGGGGGAAATATACACTTGCCTTTATTTCTCTTTTTTTTCCCTCTCCTCTTTCAGGAGCTAGGAACAAATACAGTCCCAGAACTTCCTTCAGAGCAAATGGTAGAATTCAGTGTCACTCTCACTGATCAGGAATACACGGCTGAACTGAGTGATCCCAGTTCCCCACAGTATCAACAGCTAGCTGCCAAATTTCAATTACAGGTAAGGAGGCTTCATGAATACTGAAATCTTGATCTTATACCTTGTATAGATTTATAACATGAAGCTAACTCCACCATGAAGAAGAACTAGAATAAACCATTCTCATTTAAAGGAGACAATTCCTACTGTCTCAAGACCTTCAGTTTTCCTTCAGGTATAGCCACCTTTTCCCAGTGTTTTGGACATTTGTCCAGCCGCCAAGCTAACAAGCAATCATCTTGGTTATCAGTGAAACCTCATAACTCATGAGAAGAATGTTGTTCCATCTGTAAATTTAGGGATATCATTTGGGATTAATCGGGAATTCTTGGACAATATTACTTTGTCATAATTTAATTTCTGCAATAAATGTAATGAAAAATGTAATATAAATGTTAAAAGTAATTAGCTACTGTGGTCTGAACTATTTTTCAAAGGACTTTCAGTCATTTTTGTTGTGCATTACCATAATTTCTCTAAGAACTGGAACATCTGCACTGTCTTCATATAATTAATAATGATAATGTAATGTTCAACCATCATTTTTAGAGATAGCAGTTAATGATGATGTTCCCAAAATCTTTTCTTAGTAAAATTAAATGAGTCTTCTCATCAGTTTCATGAGTGCTCCTCAGTACAAACTATTTCACTATCCTGGTTCAATTTCAGATATGCATAGAAAAAAAGAGAAAAAACTGTTGGCAGAACCAATAAAAACTGGATTCTCCAGTGTTATCCTCAAACAGAACTGCCTGCATACTTTGTTACACATGTAATGGTGCAAGTCAGCAATATAACTTTTATTTAATTAATTTTAAAATATTTCTATAGCATAGAATAAGTATCATATGAGGAAGTGCATGCAGGAGGGAAAAATACAAAGTCTCTTGATTTATTAGCTATTTGCAATTGTTGTGAAATTTTATCTGATCACTTTATAGTGTCTATAGCTGTTATTGACATGAAATGTTGACAAGATAATGATTTGTAATCCAGTAGCATGAAACATAGATGATGCACTTTTCTTCTTACTTACATAATTATATAATTGTTACTTCTACATCATTTTTACTGTTATATCAAAAAGTTACCTCCATTCCTTTGCTTAGTAGCCAAAGAAATGCCTAGGTTACGTGCTGCCAGTTCCATAGTATGACCAGAAATTAAATCAGAAAGGAACCGTGTTTTTAAAACACTCTCCTCTTTCAAAATAAATAAATAAATAAATAAAAATAAAAAAATAAAAAATAATAAGTACATAAAATACCTAATTTGGCTCAGCTACAACAGGAAAAGACCAATTTGTATTTATCAGTTAGCTGTAGCTCAAAATACTGTCAATTACTGAGATGCTGAGAAAAAATTTATTCTAATCTGAAAAAATGTATGCAGAGGTCACATTTATTTTCAACTTCATTTGCCTATTAACAGCTAAAGCAGATGGCAAAGATTTTGTTTCAGTTGAACAATGACAATAGCACAAAAAGGGTGCTTAAGGTTGTTTCCTAAAGCCCTCTCTGAAACATGAAAAATACAGTCTAGGTATTCAGCCTGTAGTTTTGCTTTTTAGCAGTAAGAGTTACACTGAATTAATGAGTTTGTGTTTTTCTGTAGATGCAAAAAATATTTGAGAAACTTCCAGGATTTAAAGAAATCCACGTATTAGGATTTAAGTAAGTAAGAAAATGGGGTTATTTTTTCTACTGGCTACTAGTATTCTACTCTCTCTTCTTTCCTTCACATGAAGAGACTTATTCCTAGTGGAATGTGTGTTGCTATAAATAGAAAATAGTTTTTTGGGAGCAATACTGCAACAATACGGAGAGAAATGCAAATACATCCCAAGTGAGCCTATGAGCCTTCAAATTATTAAGAAGTAGCTTTAATTCTCTGAGAAATCCTCCTTTAGGTGAAGTAAAATAAATGCTTTGAAATTATCGCATTAAGGAATTTCTTAAATGACAAGGAGTGTTAAAGGTAGAATCACTTAGATGGCTACACTTTTGTGCATGAATCTTGTGCTCTTCACAATCAAAGTAAGGTTTTTGGAAAGAGAAAGTTGCAGGAGGACACGTTCACACACAACATTTTCATATAAGTTTCTACCCAGTGTGTCAAACAATTCTTTGGATTAGATTCCTGTTCTGTCTTGCCAATACAGTTAGTGTTAGCTTCTTTACGTATTTATTGCTGATACAAACTGCATTGTTGTTGGTTTTTTTTTCCAATAGAGAATATATAGTTCCTATCAAAAACTTCAATTGTTGTGCTTCAGTAGACATAAGTAGATTATATAAAGAGTCAAGAGAAAACTGGATTACTAAAAGCAGTAAATAACATAGAATGAAAGCAAAGAAAGAGGAGGAAGCGACAGAAATATGTGGGCTTATGGCACAGCATTAGGAACATTCAACTATTCTTGTAATATTTAATAGATATTGAAAAGCAATCGTATCAAAATAAAATTTTAGAAAAGCATTCTTTTTCCAGGCTGGATGTGGCTCTGAGCAGCCTGGTCTAGTAGTTTCTGACCCTAAGCATGGCAGGGGGATTGAAACTAGATGATCATTATGGTCCTTTTCAACCCAGGCCATTCTATGATCATATGATTCCTAGCTTTTTGTTCGTAAAATTGCTTACATAACATTATGATAATTAAAGTAAGAAAAGAAAAAGCTAGCTACTTCAAAACACGCAAATATCTGCAGTAGCACCTCAAAGACACAACTTACATGAAGTAACCTCTTTCAGTTGTGACTCTAAGAGACTTGTAATCTATTTCTGCTTAGTATCAAATTATTAGCTCTCTGTAGCTGATAAGAAAGTACATTCATCAATGTGAATGTCCACAGCTGCCCATCATCTAGTGATTTAGCTAGCTAGGTCCACAAAAACAGGCCTTAGATATGTTGCTGTCCATTCTCCTTTGACGGTATCACCACAGTTATTCACAGCATTTTCCACAAGGCAATATGAAAAGACAGCATTAGAAATATGCCATAGAATTCATCAAGGGAGATAATGATAAGAAGGTCAACATAGGCATGTCCTTCAAAGTGAATAATAGATCATCACCCCTGTGACTAGGATGAGAGCAGGTACAATGTGAAGTCACAGTAACAGTTGCTTCTACCATCAAAGCTGTTCATTACCACTGTAAAGAAATGATCAGCAATGCTCAAATTGCACTATTGGTAGTGACAAATAGGAAAGCTATTTCAAAAATTTCAGACTATCAAGGTAAAGTAAAATTCCTGTTTTTCCACTCAAAACATGATGATTTCCACTACTCTGATGGGAAAAAGAGCAATGATGGAGAGCAGGCTGTCATTTTCACACAGAAATAAAAATCATAGGTAATACTTAGAAGATAAATTGTCAGCAGATCTTTTTGATGTACAACTGATTGATTTACCAGTATATATAACTCTTTGTTTCTTTTTCTTTTGCAATCCACTATGGTACTCTTTTTTTTATCCTTTTCTGCAATGAAATGAAGACAGAAGAAGGAGAAAGATGGGTAATTTGTCTCTAATTCATAATGAAGTTAGATCATTTTATAGACTAAGAAATTAAGACAAATCAATAAACAGTATTTATCTTGATGTGACTAAGTGAATTTGATTTGTGTTCTGTTCAAGTACAGAATTTGTGACAGAAAGCAGCAGGGACAGCTTTCATTTTTATCTGTAAGGTTCATACAATGAAGCTTGTCAGGATGTCTTTCAAGGATAGGAAATTGCCTGACATAAGAAAATTTACATTCAGATGGTAAAACATCTCTATCAGTCATAAACTTAAAGTTAAAAAGAAAAAAAAATGCACATTTAACTTTCAGTTTTAATCATCGCTTTCCTAGCTGTGTTTCCACACAAATGTTATCTTCAGTAAGTATGCAGGATTTGCTTGGTTACCTGTGTTATCATGGTGAATAGAGTGGCAATGAGAGTAGTTACTAGCTTAATAAAATGCAGGGAGCTATTGACTTGTAATACAACCCTTTTGGTACGTTCCTGTATAATTAGTAGGTGATTATTGCTTCTTGTAACTGCCAGCATGCACTTTGATTGTTTAAATCAATAATCAACTGTCAACCAATATTACCAGCTCTACAGGTCTCTGAGTAGTCATCTTAAACAGGATGATGCTAGAATATTTTTATAATTGTATTCAATATATGAAGTTTAATTTAAAAGTACGAACAGAAGGAGAAAAGGTCTAGGCATAGTAAAAGTAATTTAAAGATTACAGTGTCATTAGAAAGCAATGCATCTGTGTTATTTTTACAGTAGAGGATATGCTGTGTTGCATGAATCTTTGTAAGACCAGCCTTCAGGCAGTAACTGATTTTGCTGCACTGGTCACTCTTGCATCTTTCCTTTGCAGGTCAAGCAGCACTATAGCACGATACATGGTAAACTTTGAGAGAGATGGCTCAGATATCAAAAGCACTGCAGATGACATCTCAACTATTGGATCAAACAAGGTTGAAAATGAAAAAGAACCACTATCTGCAAAGGAAGAGAGGGAAATATCAGCAACCAAACTCACAGTAACGGACCTTCAGCAGCTGGTTGCCATAGCACTCCATGAAGACAGGTCCCTACCAGTGGACCTCGGGACACTTCGGTTTACTGATGGTCAGTAGGCAGGCCAATACTGGGCACAAGTCTGAACATTATCCTTGCAAATTTATGCAGGTTCAGTACAGTGTCCTTAGCTTTGTTCCAGGTCATTTTTATTTGATGTATCTACATCTCATAAGTGCTGCAAAACAGTTAAAGTTTATAACAAAATACAGCTCTGTGTTTAAATAGTTGGACTTCCAATCATATTAGAGGGTCAGTTTTAATTTGTTTAGAAAATCTGGATATTTTACAAACTAGGGCAAACCAGAGAAGAAAAAAATAAAACACTAATTCATTTTGAATTCCCAGCATGGACAATCACCCTTCTTTAATAAGTAAGGGGTTTCTTTAACCTGAATTTAGCTTTCTAACAGCTAAAACTCTATTGTAAGTAAGCCCTGTAGCCTCCTGATGGAGAAACAGAAAGGGACAGGCACCTTAAAGGGCAGAGATGAATGCAAGTTTAAGATTTAAAAGAAGAATAAAAATCTAGGATATTAATATAAATGGGTGAGAATAGCCCTAACTGAAGGGCTGCATCTAACACAGTGCTGCAGCTAATAAATACCCCCTTGTAGTCCATCAATAATTTTTTCAAAACTAGCAAAGCCCTAGCATTGGAGAGGTGAGTTAAAATGATGGCAATAACATAAACGCTATTGTTGGCCATGAGCCAGCAATGTGCCCTTGTAGCCAGAAAGGCCAATGGCATTCTGGGATGCATTAAAAAGAACATGGCCAGCAGGTCGAGGGAGGTGATCCTCCCCCTCTACTCTGCCCTGGTAAGGCCTCATCTGGAGTATTGTGTCCAGTTCTGGTCTTCCCAGTACAAAAAAGACAGGGATCTCTTGGAAAGAGTCCAGCGGAGGGCCACAAAGATGGTGAAGGGCCTGGGGCATCTCCCCTATGAAGAAAGGCTAAGCGAGCTGGGTCTGTTTAGCCTTGAGAAAGGAAGACTGAGAGGGGACCTGATCCAGGTCTATAAACATCTAAAGTGTGGGGGACAGAGTGTTGAAGCCAGACTCTTTTCAACAGTAGAGACAGGACAAGGGGAAACGGCCAGAAACTGGATCATAGGAAGTACTGGACGAATGTGTGCAAGAATTTCTTTATGGTGAGGGTGACGGAGCGCTGGAACAGGCTGCCCAGGGAGGTTGTGGAGTCTCCTTCTCTGGAGATATTCAAGACCCCCCTGGACACCTACCTGTGTGACATGATGTAGGGAACCTGCTTTGGCAGGGGGGTTGGACTCGATGATCTCTGGAGGTCTCTCCCAACCCCTACAATTCTGTGATTCTATGATTCTGTAGTCTTCCTCATATGCATGCTCATCAAAAAGACATTAAAACACAGACCATATCATAGCTATACTGTTTCATTTACAGGCAGGAGAATTTTCTCCCCTTTAAAGATATATATAGATGAATTAATACTTTCTGTAGTATTAAAATATCATCTTTTAATACAGATTAAACGTGCCAAGCCAAATTTTCATGAATATAGAACACTTAAATAGTGTCTACTTTTAATCAATTTTTTCCCCTCTAGTTATGCCTAATAAACAGTTTTAGAAAAGCCAAATGCCAAAACACTAGCAGTAGTGTGGACTCCCGGAAAAACTGAATATAATTTAGGCTTAATCAACAATGGGGTGTGATGAATCATCATAACCCATGTGAGTTTAACTGAGTGGTTCAGCTGATTTTAATCATTCATCCAGCTATGCCCAGTTCAGCTCCCTGCAGCCCTATCCCATTCATACTAAATAAAGAATACAAAGAGTACTGCATATAAATCTCCTGCTTTCTTCGTAATTACCAGTGTAATTTAAAATTTATGCCTCTCTGTTCTTAACATGGACTTTTAAAAATCATCTTTTTAATGGGGAATAGTTTTAGTGCATTTTTTCTTTGTGTTTGAAAAGTTTTCAGTGTGCTTTTGCTGAAATACTGTTGGTTTTTTTGTTTGTTTGTTTTTTTCCCCAGAACCTATTAAACCATCAAGTGATTTTGATAATGACATCCAAGGCATGGTCACTATTCCTCTGGCAAGCCCTGATTTGGTGAGTTAATTCCACCTCTTTTATTTATCTATTTCTTCATGAGAAATGACCTTAAACACCAAGAAGGTGCTTGAAAATATACAGCAAATTGCTCTTTTGCAAAAATATATATCTGCCTTTTATATATGCTATAATAAGGAGTGCTGCGGTGATACAGTGAAAGGAGAGATATGGTTTAAAGCATTCACAGGTGAATATTACCACTTGATTGCATTTTCCAGTTTTAATTAAAAATAAACAACAGATCATCAGTTCAGAAGTACATCTCAATGAGAGGAGAACAACTGGCAGGGTTGGTAAAGGTTATCCTTCTTTGGCTGCATTTGAAATACCAGGCAATACGCACATGCATATGTCAGACCTTTGGTGTATACTATGGCTTCATGCAGAATTCAGTTCCCACGACTAAAGATTATTGGCTGTTTTAGCAGTGAAAGTTAAACATAATAATGAAAACTACCTTTAAAATCTGCTTCCCTCTGAAATCCTTTCTTAGGATGACACTGTAAGTGCGGAACTTCCACTGGTTTATCCCAGCCCAGCAACTGTGGACCAAACCAGAGACATCTTTGTTGATGAATTTACAACTGGAATCTCTGATCTAAGCAGAGAGATAGGTGGACCTGAAGACTTTGATAGTAATTTTATTACATCTGAACCTGCATTCCCTACCAAACCCTCCAGAGAACCACCTCGTGACAAATCTCTAGACACAGAAGATATCACTACTGACTACCAAAGATTCACAGTGCCTTTCAGTGCTCTGGTTAGCACAGACAGTTCTACAAAACCAGAGGATTCCTACCTGCCTCCTCCAGCAGATGAGTCAGAAAGCAATGACTTAATCACCGATGATGAGGAGTCTCCAACTGAGCAGGTTATCACACTGGCAGTTTACACCACAGGCAGCTTCACCCTACCTACTTTCCTGCAAGCCACAGATGAGGATACTGAAGCTGAGATGAAGAAAGAACTGGTTGGAGTAACAGAACCACCTTTCAAGGAAGCTGATAGAGACAGCCTGTCTGGACAAGGTAAGATGAAATAGACCTTTCTACAAGAAGAAGTAGGAAAAATGTTGATATTAAACATACGGTCACATGGCACAGGAAATATTCTTTTAACTTTTCACTTTTAGTTGTGACACAAATATTTCTGCACCATCAAAATCGTACATTGTATTTCTGAAACAAACAAACAGAAACAAACCACTAATTCTCAAGTATAAGGAAATAAGGCAGGATTTGTGTTGTGTATTGTGGTAGAATTTCAAACTGACAAAAGACATACGGGAAGAACAAATAAATAAAGGCAATCCCGGCTAACACAAACAAGAACTTTTACAGCACAGAAGGTAAATTATTGTGGCATATCAGTGGCATATCAGATCTGGATGATAGCCACAAGAATATCATAAAATTATACATTTCAAGCAAGGAGTACCATGTATCAGAAAAGACTACATTTCTGGAGATCTGAAGAACATAAATACTTCACTGGATGGGAGGAAGAGATAAACTTCCCTCTGGCCCCGAGGTTATGGCTTGCTTGGCTATTCCCCCGTGGCAGTGCAGGAGCACCCTTCACTTGGCTCTCATAAATGTTTCAGGTCAAAAGTAGAAGCTGTGCTTCTAAACCATCCTCAGACACACTGCATTGCATAGTTTAGTGACTATCAGTCCCATGAGGCAAACATCAGGGAATTTTAGGAAGTATAGTGTAAATAGAAAATTCACTATTAGAAGAGATCCAGATTTTGTTTACAAGTTTTTCTCATGTACTTTTAAATTCATTGGAAAGAAGAAAAGAAAAAAAAAACAACAAAAAAAAAAAAACAAAAAAACTAAAGCCATTATTGTCTGTGCTCACACAGCACTCCATTTTTCACTTAAAACTTAGAGTTGCGTAAGTCCTGTGAATGCAGGTTTGATCTTTTGGAACAAGTCTTTTAATCACTACTTTCAGAAGTTATTGGTTGTGTGTTTGGTTTGCAACCTATTGATCTGCAAAGCAGAATAAACTGCATAGAGTATTAAGAAAAGAAAGCTTCCTCCAGAGAAGGCCACCATCTTGCTCCTCCTCTTTAAGCACTAGTTCGGCCTATAAGAAGCACTGACATATCCAAACTTCATCATCACTTCTGCAAATGAATAGCAGGAGAAAAAAAAGTCTTGCTCCAAAAAGGTGGGATGCCACATTAGCAGTGACACATAGCTGTATTATTTTTGCTCAGAATCTTCTAGTACATAAAACATTAACAGAACAAAGACACTGAACATTCACCGAGTTCTTAAAAGACTAAGCTGTGCATACTCTTTAAAACTTTTTCTAAAGCTTTTTGGCACTACTGCAGCAGCCTCTCTATTCTTATTTTCCCATATTTTTGCATATTTTATAGGAAAAATAGATAAGGAAACTCAGAACTTAACAAAATTTATCACATAATTTTTATGAAAGTCAGTAGTACTGGTGATATTAACTGCAGTACGGCAAGTAAAATTCTGACTAGCAGGTATAGACTTTTTGCCGTTTTGTGCCTGGCTTCCTCATTTGAGAGTTGCATTTCTTATCAACCTTTAATCTTTTATCTACTGTTGGTGTGAAAGAGCAAAAACTACTTAGATCACTCTGTGTGAGGCTGGACAGCCTGCAATTCTACTGCATTTATTCCCAGCCATTTCCCTGAGCTACAATACAAATGACAGACATTTAGAACTTAATAAAACTTTAAATTCACTCACGTTCATAATGAAGGAAAGAGGTGGCTTGCAAAAATAGCTTAGTCCGCTCTTCTTTTTTTGTGTCTCTATCAGCTTTATGTTTCACAGATGGACTTACTTGCCTTAGTTATCACCTGTGCATAACTAAATATTACTCATTACTACTCATTACTACAGAGTCCTCAGTACTGAGTGGCTGAAATCTACTCCAGCCACTTTAATTGTGTCCACCTGAAATCACTGTGCACAGGAATGTAAAAAAAATATTTCGTAGCTCGCAGGAATATCTGCAAGCCCCCACACACAAAGTTCTCCATACAAGATCCAGGGAAAGGAGAATAAAAGCAGGAAGGAGTTAAATCCATGACAGGTGCTTTTAAGACATGAAGGATGGCATTATTGAGGTATGGATAGGCAGTGGGAAGAATGACCTAGGAGCAGATGTGAGGCTTCTTTTGTGTGGTACTGTACTCATTCAAGATGGTGATGATGTCCATAGACAGTAAAAGACAGACTAGTGAGAATTAGAGAGACTTTTTGACCAGACAGGATAGTAATTACTGCAACCCCTGAAGCAACTTAGAACTACTAAGAAGATGCAAAGCTACTTTTCAAATAAGCCTAAAGTGTGAATTTCAAATTACTTTTTGAGATTTCCTAGTAACACTAAGAGAAAAACCTTCGTACAAATGTCCCGTCCTCTTATTGCCCAGCTATGGGGTTTAAACTTTAAGTAGTTATGAAAAGGATTTTCTTTGCTGTAGAACCTTCAAAATCTGCGCTTTCATTCTCTATTTATGGATAGTGCAAACAAAACTGCTCTTTTCTACTGAGATACCTGTTCAATGTCTTCTAGAATTCTTCCTCTGGAATCAACTCACCTCTCCTTCTCCATGGTTAAATTTCTTCTCCCTTTCTTTCCAGTCTTCCCATGAGCCTACCTAATGCAATGCTATTATTCAGAAAGGAGTGTTAGACATGTTGTTATTTCAAAATCCAAGAAAATTCCAGGAGTAAAACAGATAAAGATGTTTATGAAGTCTGTAATAACAATAGCGAAATACTTTTATTCCTAAACAGCATGGAGAATTTTAAATTGCAATTGTTTTGACAGTAGCCACTTACAGTTCGTATAATCAAGGTAAATGGTTATCCACAAGCTCTGACTATCATGCAGGAAGTATGAAAATGAGAAAATGAAAGTAGTGCTAAAATACTTCAGCTATTTTGTCATTCTCATACATCTTGATCTCATCAACCTGAACCACCCTCAAGAAACACTTTCAGTGAAGACCATTCTGCAGAGTGTATCACAGTGTTTTTCCTGCAAGGAAAAAAGCCCACACTGATGTATAAACGGTTGCAATGAGTAGCTGATAAAAGATATCTGTTCCTTTTAGTAATTGCTCTCATATTTTATGCAGCCTTGTTGTGAGGCATCCTTTGACTTCCTACTCCTGCCCAGCAGTTAATTCAGTCATACACTCCTCTCTCGCTACTATTTCATAGCAATCTCTAGAAAAACTCAGTTTTTTGGATGTTTGGGGATTCTTCCTGCCACTGGTTCATTCCCAGCTGCCTGTGGGCCATCTGTGGTTAGCACAGCTCTCTATTTGGCATAGTCAAGATGGTCATGGAAATGAAAACGCCATTACATCTTGCAAGAACATCTCCAGGTGTTTGGGGTACTGGAATTCACCTCTACTTTGTGCCAGGAATTCACATGGCATTTTATACAAGGTAAGAACTCTTTTCCTGGCATGTTTTTCTGTTTTTCTCTGCGTGTTTTCTTAAACATTAAACTGACACTCCACATTCTCCCTCATCAGATTATTTTGGTGTCATTTCTCTTGTAACTTCGGATGTGCCAAGAATGCTTTTTGTGAAGATGCTGCTTTAGCCTGATGCTTGGAAGAGTGAACAGGTAGGTCTAGCTGTGTAATCCTCAATGCAATATATACACTAGCAAAAAAGTTATCTTTAAATTGAAGATGAGGCTGAATGCAAAAGTTTCAGCACGCCAAAATTAAGACATGACAGCCTTAAAAAAAGTCATCATATATTAACAATTAAGTCATATAAATTACATACTTAGAGTACTACAGATATCCTGAAGAGTCTGAGGGAGTGTAGGTTAGTATAACACAGCAACTGGTAACAGCTAGTTATTGTTTTAGACACTGAAACTCCCAAAGAACACTGCTCGGGTTATTATGGGCTGCACCAACCACAGTGACCTTTTAATGGGCACAATCACCCCTAAAGCATCTGGTCCAAAATCATTATCCATATCACTAAAATTGAAACACATACTTAAAATAAAACCAGTAGGGTCTTCTCAGATTCCTTCCATCTCTCCCTTACTTGTTCCAAAGCAAAACTACGATAAAATCAACTTGCGTATATCCAAGGTGCACCAGAAGAACAAAATAGACCTCACATTAATTCTACATTTTTCAAACCATGATATGAAAAAATAAATGTATTCAGTGTTGAAATTTTTCTTTGCGAGTCTAAAAGTGCTCAGTTGATGACAACATTTTAAAATAGTCTCAGATTAAACTTTCTAATTTTCATTTTTTCTTCTTCTCTGTTTTTAGATCCTTGGGTCACCACACTACTTGAATGTATATCACGCCTTCTGTGCTATTTTACCATTTTGCAAACTAATAAACTTGTCTGACGGTCCCATGACCTACAAAAATTTGTTCTCCTACTTTTTTTTCTATCGCACAGTAGTGGAAAATGCAGGAATTGAGGAAGAATTTGGAGGATCCTTTCAATTCTGAAGGATTGGTAGCATAACTTTTCAGAACACGTTTCTAACAATTATAAAGTAAAATAAATTAAAAAAATAGTATTTCCAGCTTTGGGGTCTCAATTTAAGGAGCTCCAAAATCACGTCAGTGGCATGGAAGAGTATGGGTGGCATTTAGATGGCTGCTTCTATACCATTCCTGGTTTCTAATGCTTTAGGTTGTTTTCACACTGTCTCTTATTCAAAACTCACAATGTATTTTTGCCAGTTTAACTGTAGAGCCATCAACAACTGGAATAAGAACTGTTAATCCACCTGAAGCTATGGTTTTAAGCAAGATGTTTTTTATCCAGATTTGACTCTGTTTCTTTGTAAAAGCATATTCATATTTGCAAATTCACTGCTGCTTAGTTGTTTCTCTGTTTAATTCATTAATGCAAATACCATACAAGTTCAGACATCTCAGTTTAGCATGGTATCTTACCTAAGATATATTTTTTATGATTTTAAAGGCTAGCGAATGTTGCTGCATTTTAATACAGTTTAGCTCACAAGAAATGGTAGCCACAGCAGCCCTGTGCAATTTTTGCATGTCTTCACTGTAAAAGAAATTGGGATTCACTTAAGACGGAGGAAAGGGAATTCTGTTTTCACTTAACACCAGACCTGGCTTCTGAAGGCTTCATACAGACAGAATGACAGCTCTAAAAATTAAAAAGACAAAATCAGTCATTAATTATGTACCACAAGATATTTGCTGTGACCCATTAGGTTAATGATCCTCTTCCCCTGTTATTCTTTTAATCCTCATCTTATTTGAGCCTCAGTTAAAAATGGAAGACCTTGAACTCAAATGCAGTACTTTACCTGTTTGTTTGTATATAACATTCCTGCATCCAGGGAATTTGTGGCATTTCAATAAGCAGAAAATATGCAGATTTGAATTCAGCTCCTTGCTGTACCGTTTCACCTAATATGTGCATCAGCAGAGCTGTCCATATGGAGATTTTTTACTCTGATTGTGGATTGTTTTAACTGCATACTTTTTCCTTTGTTAGTTATTTTCTTCAGTTAGCTTGGTTACAAATATCTCTATATAAAGTGTTGTACTCTAACTTTCATATACAGAACTGCATGTCAGTGGGCTTGTAAAAAGCATCCATTTCCAATATGAAATGTCAGTGCTTATTAAGCTCATGAATGAAATGAAATGCCAGGTTCTCCTGATGTACAGCCTTCTGGGCATACTTATTAATGCAAAGCCACTAGAAAACCTTTCAATTACAATCTGAACTTTAACAAACAGCAGTTCCTTATTCACGGTCAATTTGGAGGCTTTTCCTCACTTAAAATATATAAGAGAACAAACTAATTAGACAAAGTTGTTGAAATGGCAATTGATTTTTTTTTTCTGATATGTAAGTTGAGTCTATGCATTTTAATCCTCCAGCTGGGGAAAAATACCTCTGCATATAGCTCCTCTTACAAAGATTTAGTACAGCAGTGCACTCTTCGTTTACTGTTTATGTGTCTTTGCCAGCAGCAGTCTAATTTCAGATATAAAACTATCCTCAGTACACAGTGGCCCTGCCTTGTCCATATAATACATAAAACACCTACAGATTCCATTGAACAGCTTTACAGGACTGTAAGTAGTAGCTGAAACTTGAGTTGAGTTTTTTATTAATGATGGTAATATTTAATTCCATGGCATTGTTTAACCTTCAATGTGGTTACTCTGGGGTATATGTATGAGTTCAGCACCTTATTTCCTGTTCTCTGTGGGTTTTTTACACCAGAATGATATGGTTTTAGAGCAAACAGTGCACTGAAATGAAGTCTGCTGAGAAGAAGAATACCTGAACCGTCAGTGTTCATGCTTTTAAACGTCTCATAAAATAATTACCTGTATATTTCCTGTCTTTCTGTTGTAATAATCTCACTTTAAAAAGGCAAACTGGATAAAGGGTTACCACTAATTGCTCTGTGAAGAAGTAGTTTAAGTGTGCTTTGAGTTCTATTTCAAAATAACAGATACATATATATGTGCACATATATAAAAAAAACAATATTTTATATGCAAAAGAGTCTTCTGGATTCCAAATATTTGAGTCATCTTTATGTTTCAAGAATATTTTTAACTCACTAAGACTGATCTCATCTCAATCTCATGCAGACAGAGGAAGAGCTTGGCAAAACCTGTTGCAAATCATTTTACTGCTGTTTTTAATGCATCTCTTGTGTAAGCAGTAGCATAGCACATAGTGCAAAAAAAGGAAAGGTCAGAGACCCTGCAACTCATGCTGTGTTGCAGTGAGTGCTCAGCAGGATTTTAGGTGAACCCATTTCCTATCACATTGCAATACTTCCATCACCTCTGTGCTCCATCACTCTCTCAGCTGAGAGACATTGACCGGGAGGCAGGAACTAGCAGCATATGAGAAATGGTGATGCATGCACCAGGGGTCAACTTGTTGTGCCCTCAAGACCTCTGAAGTTACTTTGTTTGTAATAAGAGAATGACAGAAGACATTTATAGTCTATGTTTAGCTTTTATATATATATATATATATATATGTATATATATATATATACAATGTTCATGTCTAGACAACTACTCATATAGAGTTGTATTTCAAATATAATAATGTAATATATGTATGGTTATACTTTTTCACACTTGCTGCAGCTTCACAGCTGTTTCAGTACCTATTTCTCCTGAAGTTACATCTTCCTAAAATATAACCCAACAACTCCATCACAGCCGTATGCTCAGGTGCATGTTGTCATGTTTTCCTTGCTCTGTGGAGCCACTGGTTCATCCCATCAGTAGATAATCCTGCATTAATGCCACAAGCACTAATGCTAAGAAATCTTTTCTGGGTTCCCTTAACTAATAAGGGACTCTCACTTCTTATCAGCATCACAAGTAATGACAAGAGCTTTGTAAATGGAGAACATCACCAGGTTTGTTTTGGATTCATTTACCTAATCTGTCTGTATCTTTGATTACACAATAAACATAAGGACATAAGAGAAAAGCATCTCAAGATCCCGATTAAGCACTGGGGCCTTGAGCTGTAGTGTAGTGTTTAGTGTTTTATGCTCCATGCAGGACCCTGGACTTGCACAGCACTTTGCTCTTCTCTTCTGGATACTCTCTAGGATTGCAAGGATTAAGGCTGTGGCCCTCTTATTATGTTCGCATCTATTATTACTCATTACTTGTTAAAAACAGCCTTAAAATACATTGTGCTAACAGCCAGATATTTTTGTAATGGAATAAAATTTGCACTACTTACAGATACAGTGACTGCACAAATGGAAACAGCTGCTGCCATGGTCTTTCCAGAGTGTTTTGTCTGAAAACTTCAGATAAACTTCAGCCTATTTGGGTTATTTCTGAAACTATCTGTAAGAGTTCATTTTCCTTCAGAAAACAAAAACAAATTAAAAAAAAAAAAGTAGAAAGCTAGATCTTTCCTTTTCAGAGCATATTAAAAATTTACAACAGATGTAAAAATGAAGAATTAAGAGGAGCACTTCACATTTGAGCACAATTCTGGTGTTCTACAGTAAAATGCATGGGACGTTCACCAGTGTCAGAACTATGCTTGTCTGCTGGTAGAGTCTAACTGTATGAGAACCCATGAGAACTCTCACCATGAGAACTGTTTTCCTTTCCAAAAAAAAAACCTGTCTTAGTTCTCATCACTCTCAACACTCAAAGAAGCCAGTGAGCCTCAGTAATGCTAAGAGGAGCTGAAGGAATTGATTTAGATAACAAAACCTGTGTAAGAGAAAAATTGGGCATCTGATGATCCAACATAGGTTTGGACGGTTCTTTATTTGAGATAAGTGCTTCTCTGGGGTCTAAAATGGAGAAAGGATGACTGACTGGCTTAGAGGAGGCACTTAACTTTTAAAAGTTCCCTCGAAGTGCGATCAATACCACAAAAAGATGTATTCTCAAGATTCCCAAAGAGTCTAAGGCAAAAACAAAAATTAAATCTGTCTCTTTCACAAGCACTAGTAAGTTGCGTGGCCAACTTAGCAGAATGAGGCTATACATTCCTAATAAAGCATGCTAGCCTCACCCAGTGTACAAAAATGCATGTTATATCAATAGAGGAAAGAACGATGACAGGGAAGTAGTGTTTCAATAGTGGCTCTATAGAAGAAAAAAACAAACACACACATTAGGCAGATTAATGTTTGGCCACATCATTCTATCTGCAGGGAGGAAGCAAAGAGCACGTCAAAATAGTATTGTAAACAATATAGGCAGCAATCTTACCTTAAGGTTTTCTTTACTGAAAATAAACATTTTTTTCCCCTAAAAACAGCAATACAGCAGCAGTTCAGTCCTCATTCATTCAGAAGCAAAGAAGCAGAAAGGGACACAAAGACCTTCCATGGGCAACTGTTTGTGGAATATTTGTCATCTCTCTCAGTGAGGGTTATTCTCGGTGCAAACAATCGTTCAGTTCCTTCATTGGCCCCTGAGAGGAAGAAGAGAACAGAATAATTCATTAATTGGAGGAAAATTGTCCTATTAGGAAAAGGACACAGCTTATTGAGTAGATGTCTGTGGGATAGAGGCCATCATTTTCTGTAAGGTCATGGCAGGCACGTAACTGAAAGCCACTTTCAGAGTTTCATCACACTTCAGATTTGGATTTCAGGTACATCCATCATAAAGCCTAGGTCCATGCCAAGCCTTACTGGGAACCTCATGAAAGTTTAGCATCAGGGTCAGACAGCGGGTGGCTTTTTGAGTGCAGCAAATGATTTCTTAGGGTTTGAATTTGTTTTCACTGCTGCTGTTGTCTTCCAAGTAAATCAAAGGAGATTGCTTCACCATTTTGCTTGGAAGCATTTTATGATTACTAGCAACTAATAGTCTTAACCTCTAGCAGAGAGGGGAGCAGCAGAATGACTCTGGCATAGAACTGATCCAAGAAGACAACTCAAAGCTGCAATCTACTCTTTCTGTCAATATAAACTGACAGCACAATTATATGCCTTCAAAACAAGACTGCATTAGGAACTGCTCAGGAAATACTTACGGGGTGTAATTATTACTTAAACACATCACCTACAGAAATCTCATCACACAAACATGTGGATGAGGTGTTTCATTCCTGTAGTTCTTCTTTGCTGATGGAAATATCATTTTCATGTTTAAGTAGCATTAAATCTTCCTTTTAAAAATGCTTCAGTGGAAATACCACATAATGTTGGCTCCATGCTTGAGGTTTGCTATGCTCATTTTTTAAACTAGCTCTTTGTCTTTCCCCTGTTTTTCTGCAGCAGTCAAGATCATGGATGAACTAGAATCATCAGGTGATGACATTTTGGTTACAACCAGCACTTACAAAACGTTGCCTTTCCTTATCGGTTCAAGCGATCTCTTTGCCACACAGCCAGAGGTCACTTTTGCAGCAGCACTGCCACCAGACCAAACTCTGCCACCCACAGTGACCAGTCCATTCTACAGCCACTCTGTTGTCATTGACCAGTCCCCCGAAGTAGCAGACACCACAATGCCAGCAGCTGCCAGCGTTCCTCCTGATCGTGCAAGTACAGGAGTGCAGGACATTGCTGCTGAGTTGGATGGCGTTGGTGCGAAGAGCACGGCAGTGCTGGATGAGGCAGAGCATGGCAGTGGCTACATCTCAGTGCAGACAGCTGAGCCTGCAGAAGCCACCCAGGCTCCCACGCTGAAGTATGTGACCACCAGCACCATGACAACAGCAGCCAAAGGCAAAGAGCTTGTGGTTTTCTTCAGCCTGCGGGTAACAAACATGCACTTCTCCGATGATCTCTTCAACCGGAGCTCACAGGAATACAAAGCACTAGAACAACAGTTCATGCAATTGGTGGGTGAAGAGCAACCTAACAACACATGCAATAGTCAGACACAGTTTGAAAACAAATGCACATCCCTCATCACTAAATTACATTAATTATTGCTCCATATTACTCAGGAAGAACAGCAACTAGCTTTATGCCAGAGTTGTACCAAGGGGTTTTGGCAAGGAAATTCTGCCAGGTGGTTCAGTCAGGCCTGGAGAGCACAGTATTTTAACAGCATTGGACCCCGCTGCAATTCAGTCAGATAAGCAGCACAATTAAGGGACTCATAACCCTGGGATGTTCTCTGGATGTGAAAAAGCACTCTATGAACTCAATTATTAAAGTGTTTACCTGTTCAAGGGACTCCAGATATATGCCTTGCATGTCATTATTTGGCTTTAGCTTAGATATTACTTCAACAATTCTGAATACATCTAAGACTTGTGTCTCTATGCCGAATTTAAAAATAGCCTTATAAAAGATATCGTAGCTTAGCAGAAGCTAAGCTGGTGATTAAATATGGATTTTCTTTATGGGTACAATAGGGCAACAGGTCAGCTCAGTAGCACACCTGTTATGCTATGTCCTAACCTGCCCAGATTGAACATTTGAAAAGAATTACAGTTGGCTTTTGAGCGCAGTGATATTTTTTCCTTCAGATGAGTAAGTTCCCCAGCTGCCATGCATTTCGGTACAGGGAAAATTACTGCTGTCCAACTCAATACATTATTAAGAAAGATGCAAGAGTCCCAAAAACACCAAAAAATAAAAAAGCGAATTTGGTGGTGAAGTTTAGCAACCATATTAAAATCAGAGAAATAAGCGTGCAACGCGTGTACTTGGTAACTAAAAGCAACTAGAAGAGAAATGATAGCAGGTAGACATTGACAGTAAGGTAAAATAAAAACGCCTTTTTGTTTTGCAGCTACTTCCATACCTTCAGTCCAACCTTACAGGTTTTAAGCAACTGGAAATACTTAATTTCAGGAATGGAAGTGTGATTGTCAACAGTAAAATGAAATTTGCCAGAACAGTGCCATATAATATCACAGAAGCAGTACATTGTGTTTTGGAAGACTTCTGCGACGCTGCTGCCCAACGCCTCAATTTGGAGATTGACAGCTACTCCCTGGATATTGAGCCAGGTAAGACTATGATACTAAGATTTATGCTAAATCAAAACCAAGAAGGTATTTCTTTTTCCCCCAAAAATTCTACAGCTTTAGAAAGATTCAGTTTTTGGAAATAATTATATTATGAATAGCCTACTAGTGAGCTATCAGGGGTAATACAATATATAAACATATATATCTTGCAGATTCAGCTATCTACAGATGCACTTCCATACTATAGTGAAATACTGAGCAGAAATGTTGGTCTCTGCACATACACCAACTGCTTTTCAGATCAAGAGCGAAGTACAGGGAAACAAAAATTAGGGCAATGGCTGGGTGAAGACAGGAATAATAATAAAAAAAAAGCTCAAGTGCAGCTCACAGGGATGATTCATCCAGATCTTTTATCTGAGTAGGTAAAACATCATTTCTGATTATTTTTTCAATGTAAGAAAACCATTGCTTAGGACATCATTAAATCTATCTTTAGAGAGCCTTAGATTTCAGGGCAGAATAAAAATTTCTAGGAATACTAGGATTCTACAGATACTGTCCCAAATATTACTAATAGATAACTCTCTGTGGGTTTATGATTCCAGAACCTCTCCTGATTTAAAACCTTCCATTGTCATAAAATAGTCTGGGTTGGAAAAGACCTTCAAGATCATCAAATCCAGCTATCCACCTGACCTACCAAGTTCCCATCTCTAAATCATGTCCATTAGTGCCATGTGTACTAATGTGTCTTAAATACCTCCAGGGATGAGTACTCAACCACTTCCCTGAGCAGACTGTTCCATTGACTGACCACCCACTCTATGAAAGAATTCTCCTTGATATCCAATCTAAATCTCCCCTGGTTAAACTTGAGACTATTTCCTTTTCACCTGAGAAAAGAGGCTGATCCCTCCTCACTGCAGTCTCCTTTCAGGTATTTGGAGCAATGAGGTCTCGCCTCAGCCACTTCTACTCTAGAATAAATGGCCCAGTACCCTCAGCTGCTTCTCATTACTTTCTAGTACCTTCAACAGCTTCCTTGCTGTTTTCTGCAGATGTTCAAGCAATTCAGTATCCTTCTTGTAGTGGGGGGCCAACACTGAATACAACACTCAAGGTGCCAAGTACAGGAGGACAGTCACCTCCCTGCTCCTGCTGGCAACACTATTTCTTATAGAAGCCAGGATTTCATTGGCTTTCTTGGTCAACCAGGCATGCTTCTGGCTTCTGTTCAGCTGGCTGTGAGCTAACACCCTCAGGTTCTTTTTCTCCATGCAGCTTTCAAGCCACTCTGCTCCAAGCCTGTAGAGCTGCGTGAGGTTGTTAGTTACGACCCAGGTGCAAAACCTGTGCTTGTTGAAGTGGCCTTCAACAAGGCCTGGTTGAATATCTTGTGACTGGACTAAGCCCATCAAACCAGCCAATCCAAGTCCCCTTGCAGAGCCTTCCTTTCCCTCAAGCAGATCAATGCTTGCATCCAATTTGATATCATCTACACCCATCTTGCTACCTCTATACAAATACACACGTAAGTCTGAAGTATTTGCTAAACAGAAGAAAGTCAGTAA
Organism: Excalfactoria chinensis; assembly: GCF_039878825.1. Lineage (NCBI taxonomy): Eukaryota > Metazoa > Chordata > Aves > Galliformes > Phasianidae > Excalfactoria > Excalfactoria chinensis. The sequence continues at coordinate 28,886,988 of NC_092827.1, read as the reverse complement.
CAGCATATCTAGACACCAGTCAACTATGGGAAGTTTAGAGTTTTATGAGTTCTGCCTTTTTGTTGGTATTTTTCTGCACTAACTTCTGACAACTTGAGCACAAAATGTCCATTTACCATTCATGCAGACACTTTCTAATGAGTCTGCACTTTACGCATCTCCTTGTGGCCACTAAGAGAATCAGATGCATGTGGCAAGAAAAGTTAACAAAACTACAGTCTGAACTGCTGCGATAAACTGATGTATTACTGAATGAGGGATAAAGGACTCCTAGAAAAACTGAACTCTGGGCTAGTATAGGTTTTCTGCTTTGGTAGTAAATATGGATTAAATAACTTCTAGAAATTAAGCATATTTCCATATGGGTGTTTGATAGCCCCACTGTATTTTTGCTTTGTGGAAGGGCAGGTAGTAGATGAAGGTAATGCCATCAAATTCTTATTAATTGTGAGAATAAGAGCCATCTAGCGGTAAGAGTGTTACATCACAATGAAATGCTAATAGGAACTGACAGCCCAAAACACAAAACCAGACTCAACAGCTTTTACAGCTGTAAAATGACTAACTACATCAGTCATAAATAAATAATAACAAGCAAACTTTTAAAAATATCCACACTCATTTTGGTTCTTGTCAGCTAAAGAAAGTGAAAACACAGAGTTAAAGAGCATGGCAGGTACAAAGTCCAAAACTTTATAAAGGGAAATGAAACACCAGCACCAAAAATGAGCCTCTAACACAGCAGTCTGCTCATGCCTAACTCATCCAGTTGTAAAGAAACACTGATACCTTCCAGCTTCTTACCACTGCAGGACCATAGCACACAGCATCATAGAATGGCCTAGGTTGAGAAGGACCATAATGATCACCTAGTTTCAAACTCCTGCTACATGTAGGGTCATAAACCACCAGACCAGGCAGCCCAGAGCCACATCCAGCCTGGCCTTGAATGCCTGCAGGGATGTGGCATCCACAGCCTCCTTGGGCAACCTGTTCCAGTGTGCCACCACCCTCTGTGTGAAAAACTTTCTCCTAATCTCTAACCTAAACCTCCTGTCTTAGTTTAAAACCATTCCCCTTTGTCCTGTCACTATACACTCTTGTAAACAGCCCTTGTAAATGCTTCCTTCAAGTACTGGAAGACTGCAATGAGGTCTTCCCAAAGCCTTCTTTAAGCTAAACAAGCCCACTCTCAGCCTTTCCTCACAGGAGAGGTGCTCCAGCCCTCTGATCATCACATGCTGACCACAGAATCACAGAATGGCTTGAGCTGGAAAGGACCTCAAGGCCCAACCCCTTGCAATGGGCACAGCTGCCCCCTATCAGCTCACCTGCCCAGGACCCCATCCAACCCAGCCCTGAACACCTCCAGGGATGGAGCAGATTTTTGAGTGATTTTGATTTCTACAGACCAGCTGTTAAACCAGATTCTTCACCACAGCTAAGACAAGGTGCATAAACCTCCTTTGGAGAGTCCAGGTGACTCAGGACCTGCCGTGCTTGTAGCCCTGCTCCTGCCTGTCCTTCTGATCTCATTTCCTTCTCTATGCTCACTCTTCTTCACACGATCATTATTTTTTTGCCTTACTGGATTCACACGTCTTATTGAAACAGCGTGCTGATAAAAATAGAGTCTGTATGCCCTGTGCCACTTCTCATCTTCTGCCTTCTATTTATGGGCCTCACCTTATGACACACACGAAACCACCTCCAGGAGACGAGGACTGCAGCCCTCCTTCTTACAACTCCATCAGCACACAGCTGGGCTGAGATCAGCCTTTAATGGCTCCTTCTGGGTCCTTCATGCATTTCCAGGAAGAAGCAGAGAATGGCAAAGAAGAACAAGACTTCTGTGACAGCTGAAGTCAGGGCACTGCACTGCCTCTGATCTGGGCCTGCCCAAGGCCCAGTGTTTAATCTCAGAGAGGCCTCTCTTACTAATACTATCTATCTATCTATCTATATAGATATAGATACAGATATAGATATATACACACTATGCAGCAAAGTTTCCCCATGCTAATGCACATATTTTCTGTGGACAGTACTGTTATTTCTAGCTTGCAGTCTACATAGTGTTGTGCAATACTCACTAAGCTGATTCCTCATTATGTAAACAAAGTATCTGTTTCAGATGATTACAGCAAAAACTAGTTTTTACACATATATAAGATGGTAGCATACCATCCTTGAGTACAAAACAAGTGCTTTAAGTAAAAAACAAGAATTGATCAAAAAATTCAAGTATGAACATTTTGTCAGTGAGACAAAAATCACAGGATGCGGTAAACAACTGTACAAGTAAACATAAGCTTGCATGCTTGTTGTGTCACCCAGAGAAGAAAAACATGTCCCCTTATGTCATACTATACCCCACTAATATGCACAGGCATGCAATGTTTTCTCTGGCTGCCACGCAGCTTGCCAAATACTTGGAGGGTGATGTCTCAATGATCCCATTAATGATTTACCCATCCTTTACAGCTGATCAGGCAGACCCATGCAAATTCATGGCATGTGACGAATTTTCCAAATGCATAATGAATGAGTGGACAAAAGAGGCTGACTGCCTTTGTAAACCCGGTTATGCAAGCCAGGACGGATTGCCCTGCAGGAGCCTGTGCGAAATGGAACCACATCTTTGTGACAATGGTGGGAAGTGTGAGTTAGTTCCAGGAAGAGGAGCTGTCTGCAGGTAAATAAACAATGCTTGACTGGAACTCTGTTAATGGACCCCTGGTTCTATTCCATGAACAAATGGAACTGAGTATGTACTTTGCAACAGCATAAACTGTGGTGATAAGCCAAGAACTCAATATTCAGACACTTAACTAACACTGCTGCCATTCATTTTCTGCAGTAGGAGTCACAAAAAAGAGAGTTCAGCACAGTGACTTGCAAGACAGGCCACAGCGCAGCACTATTACAGCTGGGAGCCCTTCACCTCATGGGATCCTCCTGAAAGCTCTACTGCAGAGGCAAAGTGAGCTTCAGCACCATCCCACTACATAAAATAATCGCTTCCCACTTCAGAAAGGTCCAGGTGCAGAAACTACCAAACCAATGGTTGGAGTAGTAGAAGTATTAAAAGTAATACACAAAAACTTTGCAAAGTACATAGACTGGCAGCTTCTGCTTATTCATGCAGTCTGTATAGTAAGTTCTGACCTATGTGGAAGCATCTGCTTGTGAATTCACCCAGACCACACTAGTTTTTCCAGCAACTGGAAACTCTCTGTTCTCATGAAATAGAATAATCTTCTGCCCTGCTTTGAAGGAAGCTCTTTATGGTGGAACTTTTACTTCAGACCCTGCTAGTCAGATTAAAGCCACCAGTAAACAGAATATAGGCTTTAGAGGGATGTTCAAGAATAATTCTGAAACACACCTGAACTGCTAAGGTGCCAGAACATTAATGTTATTTGACCTTCATTAAGTCAGCAAAGAACCAATCTGTGGCTTTTTGTTTAGTGCTCACTGTCATGAACCTAAGAGTATTTTCCTTCCTCTTTTATGAATCACATTATTTCATACAGATACATAGCAACTAATTGTATTGTGAATATTATGCTTGTATTTAATTGCATGTTCTCCTTTGTTTTCATTTGAGGTATTCTGCATTTTCTGCCCTCAAGTTCTGTATATTTGTCTCTTCCTCTCCCCATTTTAGATGTCCTGTACGCAGACACAAGTTTTACCAAGAACAGCGCTGTGCAAAATTTGCTCCAGAACCCACACAACCCTTCACTTTTAAACCTGTCGTTCTTGGCTCACTGAGCCTTGCTTTTCTTTTCATCATGTTAATTATTAAGTTAAGAAGAAAAAGCAAAAGAAACTCTAATTTGGAGTAAGCGGCTCATGATCTTTTCCCTCACGTTTCAAAAAAAATATTCCTTTTTTTTTTTTAATTATGCAATTTGAAACTTACCTAAACAAAAAATGTTCTGCATTGTAGAAGGCCCACTCTCAGCAGCCGCTATTCAGAAAACGCTGCAAGGATTAACTCCGCTTTCGAACACGATGAAGCCATAACTAGCTTTTGCCACACGGTTTGTAGTGTAAGTGCTTGTGCCAGTAGCTCCTCGGAGACCACTGACCGAGAAGCATTACACAGACTTGAAAACACAATTCAATACGGAGGTAAAATGCGTGGAACTTCTCTCCTTGCTCCTCAGCACATAGCACCACTCAAATAACTGGTCCACCTGCATGTCTTAGATCTACAACTAAATTAAATCGGATTTTAAGCTCTTGCTCAGCAATTTCAGAACTAAAAATACTAATCTGTGTATTTACTTTTCACATTTACTGACATCTTTGTTTCCTAATAGAGCACAGAACTGCTTTTGTCTTTTTGTTCTTTTGCATGGCTTTGGTGCTCCATTCTGTCCAAGTGCCTTTTGTAAATTATTGAGTGAAATAACCTTTTCTTTCTTCCCCTCTCTAATGTCATGTTTTAGGTCACCAGACCAGTTTACAAAGCCAGGACTGACAAGTTAGTCTGTGAAATTCTGCATTTCCAGCGTCACCCAGACAAAAACCAAGGTTTGTGATTATTTTCAAGAGCTTTAAACTTCTCCCGTTTCCTCTTAAGGAAGCCCCTCTTAACTAGCTCAGAAAACTACAGAATTGTTAAGGTTGAAAAAGACCTCTCAGATCCCCTAGTCCAACCACCAACCCATCCCTACTGTGCCCACTGACCATATCATTCAGTGCCAAATCCATAGGTTCTCGAGCACTTCCAGGGATGGTGACTCCACCAGCATTCTGAGCAGCCTGTGCCAATGCATCACCACTCTTCTTGAGAAAATTTCCTAATATCCAACCTGAGTTCTATACAGAGAAAAGCTCATTTTTCTTTGGAAGCTTAATGGGACAACAGCAGCAGTCATTTAAATATGAAGAAGGAAGGAACACCTGAAAGAAATTTGAAAGTTCAACAGAAATACAAAACAAAGGGGGAGTTTTAATAGGAATGATAGATTGTTTAAAAACACAGCTTAGTGCAGTGCAAACTGTTAGAAGTGAACTGACACAGCTCTCCTCAAGATCTGGTCATGGAAACGAATTTAGTTGAGAAGTTAGGCAACTACATGGAATAAACAAATAATTAGAAGTATTTGGCCATTTTTTCACCATAAGTAAAGTTCAAAATGAGTATCCACTTCAGAAGCTTTTGGTAGAATATGCTTTTAATGATTGGGAAAAAGATGACAGAGAAGTGGGAGGAAAAATAGATGTAGAACACAGCTTTTGTGAGCTGAAACTAAGAGCATCACTTCAAGATCACTTCCAAGCTCCTTTTGAGGGCACGATTTTAGAACAGAATATGGCAGTCCAATCAAATTTTCAGGAAGAGGTGGATATATAGAATTTTTAAGCCAAACTGAAAATGGCAATTTTGATAATGTTGTTTTGCTTAGCATTGCAATGTGTAAGAAACGTGTTTCGTGTCTCTGTGAAGAACTGGCTCTTCCTTTTCTGAGCTCAGAAGAGTAGAAATCCTTGCAAGAGGGTGACAATGGCAGGCAGCACTGTGCATGGTTAGCGCACTGGGAACACACTGCCTGTCTTGCTCAGCAAGCAGTCATATGAAAAATAAAACAACTGTGAGTCAAAGCAGAGTGTGACAACGAGCTAGAATGGGTGCATTCAAGAGGATGGGCCCCTTCAGAATGAAACAGCAAACGTCCTGAGAAAGTGATCCTGTTGACCTGATTTCTCTGCTGCCTACTTCAGTGTGGCATGTGCTCTTTGTTCCTTAGAGATGAAAGGTGAAAACACGAGCTCATTCAAAATGCAACATTTCTCTCATTTCTCTTGTAATACCTCCTGTCCCTGATGCTGCTGAATTTCCTTTGTTCAGCCACAAGGGTGCTGAAAAGTAAGACACTGCTTTCAGCTGAAAGAGTATTACCTCCAGCTGTCTGTAACATCTATTGTTTTTCAGTTGATCTGTCAAATGCTATTCTACCAACGTATCATTTATTTGTGATCATACACAGCACTTGGGGATGAATAAGCTTCATTTTCAATGTGTTATCTGGAAAAACTCAGTAATGGATATAACCCCAAAGACAAAAAAGAAAAAGAGATGGTACTAAATCCAATTCACATGGATACAGATGACTTATTTTGATGCAGTGCAGATCAAGCTTAATAGTCATTATAGATTCCCCCTCAGAAATATATCAAATGCCATTCTTTGCTCATCAAAACCAGTGACTGTCATGCAGCATCATCCACTGCAAGAGTGACTCTCAGGCACCAAGATGACTGAAATCACATTTGATTAGAAAACAAAGACTGCCATTTATTTTATTCACATGTCAGTCACTTGGATGATCAAGCAGACAGTACTCTGGATTAAAAAGGTAATACAGCACTTCAAGTTTGAGCTCCCCATCAGTTTCACAGGTCAGTGTTTCATTATCGCAATCGTGAGACCTGAAGCACCAGAGATGGATGAGCTGGACTCTCAGTTCACGAGTACCAGACATTAGGTTTCAGAAACATGTGAGTTTGCTCAGCACTGCAGCTGTTCTTACCCCAAACCAATGCTGACAAAGTAAACATCCCAAATCATAATTTATTCCAAGCGAGCTGCAATTGTGAATCCTGTAAACCCTTTAGCTAAGGCTTCTTTTGCAGCACACTATGCTGAAAAAATGCTCACAAGTACATCCTTCAACTTATGATGATATAGTCAGTATTTGTTATACACACACAAACACAGCATTGTCACACCAAGGAGGAAAAAATCATTAATTCTTCTCTATGATTTAGTATGTATAATAACTTCAGGTGTAGGACCAACTTAATTCTCCTTAGAAGGAAGTGTAGATGATCTGATATAAGATTTAAGTGAGTTCCTCACCATGAGCAGTAGTTAAATTACGTATTTTGAAATTCAAAATGCTTCTTAAATATCTTATGAGAATTTCTTTTGCAGGTATTCAGAATAAGGAGGTCTGCATTATTCAAGACTGGAGTTCAGGTTGATAACGCGTAACAAAAACAATCTGAGGATTTCTAAAGATGCATCACTTCCCCTTTCAAATCACTACACATTAAACACGTCATGTCATTACAGAAAAACAGCTTGACCTTGTTGATCAACTATTTGACCATGTCTAAAATTTGCCTGGTAAGAAGTAACCTGTGTTAAGGTGCGCACAGTATGTATATATCTTAATCCGACTTGTAAGAGCCTAGTGCTAGAAACAGCTTTTGCTCAGAAGTGACACTTTTTTTTGCAATACTGTATCATTACAACCAGCCTGGTAAAAATGCAGACAAAACTTTAAAGCAGACCTCCACCACTTTATTAACCTTGCTTAGACACACCACAGCAAAGCAAGTGGCAAACATGGAAATAAGAGCTGTCACTAGCAGCATTCTTAACTCTTACCAAAGGCTACATTAAAAGCATTTGGGAATGTTTTCATCCTCTCCCTGCAATACTCAGACCAGAAATCACACAGAAGTTGTAGTTGTTTTCAAGGGCTTCCCTGAATTTAAGGTTCTTGTGTCTCTGCTTATAAAAGTATACATATGTACTTATAATACTTCACCGGTTAATTCCTGGTGACAGAATCCCATCACGGCTGAGGCTGGCAGGGACCTTTGGTTCACCTGGCACAACCCCCACACAAGCAGGGACCCAGAGCAGGGTGCCCAGCGCCACGTCCAAGCGGCTTCCGAAGAGCTCAGGCCAAGTGTCTAATCCAAGCACTTCAAACTTTCTGAATAGGTGAAATGCTTGTAGTTTTCTTCATCCTTTAAGATCACGGGATTTACATTCCCAACTACCTAGGAAATAAATTACAGTCACGCACAAACATACTTTAAACTCAGTACATACCAATCATATTGAGAGGTTACTGTTAGTTTATCTAGAAGACAGACAACGAGTGCCCATTAATTATTTAATAGGCTTAACAATTCATGCTCTATGAATCCATAATCCTGATTCAAACAGGAGCATTACTTTACCTGGAACATTGTTTTCTTGAGTATTTCCATAGATGCGTGCCACCCCAGTGCTGTGTAACATTTAGTCACTGTTTGCTATTTGGCACAAATCAGAAGTTGTATTTACAGCTCAAAGTGAGCTTCTGCAAAGTTCATGGCTATACTGCTTGACAGCTCCTCATTCAGATGTGAAACTTTCGTGTATTCAGGACATAGCTGATTTCAACTTTAATTCTTTCTAGCTTTCAGTACCACACAGTTACCACAACAAAGAATGAACTTTACCTTCTTATACATCCCTGACAGTGTTTATAAATTCCAAATGACGGCACAAACAGGTCTCCTTACAAAACCAACAGAACTGGTGATTAGGTACAAATGAAAGCAACGCACCAAGAAAACAATATTAGGATTCCACAGCTGAAATTGTATTTTTACTTCCTCTATTTAACTAGGAAACACTTTAAAACAAAACAAACCACTAAAGACGCCGTTTTACACAGTAACTTCAATATGAAGCTCACTTCAAAAATACTTCTTACATGGCGGGGTGATGTCCCACGCCAACAGTGTTAGCTTTTTACAATTACTCGTGTAAGTTAAGATGCATTAAGAATGCTAAAGGCATTCTTTCCTTCTTTTTTTTTTTTCATTGCAAATGTATTTTTGTATGTGTTTAGCATCTCTCTCCCCGTGCCCATTATTATTAGTTTAAAAATTAAGTAATTTTAAGTTGCGTACTTTAATAATGATTGTTCATAAATGCATTTATCACTCTTAACTATTAATTACCAAATTTATTTGCTGGATGTAAGCCTTTTGTATTTCAATAAATTATAATAAAACCATCTCCTTGAAAATTTTGCTGGGATTGAACTGGTATTTAATCTCACACTAAGGTGCATCACGTTATCTTTAACATGATGTTAAACTATACTTTAACGGTAGTTCCAACCACAGCATAAAGGTACCAACATAAAGTTACGCCTAAAAACTATCAAAGACTGAATTTCTTCAACTGTATTGAATTGAAATATAACACTCTGATTCAGCCCTTAAAAGAGGCAAGTTTAATAGCCTTTTCTTCTTTTTTCTTTAACTCCAAACGTCTCACACATATATACGCAGCATATAGTTTCACTAGTCGCTGTTAAGAAAATGAAGCAGATGCAAATGGTAAATAGCATAGAAAACAATGTTTGCATTGATTACAATAAAGCTCTCACAGTAAAGCAGCAAAGGTTTAAAAAAACAATTGCAATACAAGGATACTGGTTTTAGAACAGAAGTTTTTCTCATACCTTCTTCTCATACCTTAATTTACCCTTACTTACTCCACTTAACTTTTTTAAAGCAGCAAGAGAGATACAAGTGAGGTTTCAACATGGAATGTATTTTATTTTCTTTGTTTAGATTTTCAGTACAGTATTAGGAGGTCATTTAAATACTTTAAAAATATTTCAGGGGGAAAAAAAAAATCAAAAAAATAAACAAAAAAAAACCAACCAAACAAGGGCTTCAATGACAAAAAGAAAAACCAATCTCAACAGTGGGTAATAGGCAAGTATGTAATGACCTTATGATCCATGAGTAGCACTCTCTAGACTGGTTACTAGTCAGGAACGTAGCCCAGTGATTCTCTTCCTCTCCTTATTTTCTGGAGTGTTTCACAAAGTTCTCAACTATAATGGGCAGCTGCACTGACAGGCAAGAGGAAATGTTTATATAAATGAGACACACAGAATCTCATTTTCCTTCAAAAACAAATTTTTTTTCTATTCCACAGAGCAATAGATCAGAAGGGCATTAGATAACATCACAGTCCCTAAGACCAGAGACTGGTTGTTCCAAATCATCTGACAGCATCACTATCTGACACAGTAGATGAGATGACAGAGAAAAGCTGGAGGAGTAGATGAATATTTTTCATTTGAAAATAATAATAAAAAAAAAAAAAAATAGAACAACAACAACAACAAATTGTTGCACAAAAAGACTGACAAAAACTAAAGTTGCATTGTTTTGATACAGAATGAACAAAGGCATGCTACTGTGCAAACTAGGATACCCTGATTTATGGAATGTATTTCTCAAGCACACTGCTCAACCAATGCAGAGATGGGGAATGCGCAAACTGAACACATCCAGCCACCAGTTCCTCTTCCACAACATTACAATCCGTTTTATTTCCCTCACACTTAATATTCATTTATCATATAACTAACACAAATTCCCATACACTCAATTCAGGCAAATAGCTTCCTTTCAATACCAGCCTGTAGACAACTTATTGTCAAGAAACAGCCTCAGCCAAGGAAATACTGGCATAATGAAAGGAACAGACTGGAAAAATTAAGTTAACAATTTTATTTAGAGTTCCCCAAAGTTATGTTTACAGACATTTATATATACACACAGATACATACTTAAGCATTTAAGTATATATATGTGTATATACATACAAACATACACACACACACTTAAGTACTGAAGTTCTTTGCTTAGTGTTCAGTCTTGTTAAGATCTGTTTTATAAATATAAGCAGAACCTGAACGCACTAAGTAAAGAATTTGAATCCAGATAGAAATAAATATAAGATGGGGCTTCTCGGCCATATCAATTCAGTGATTTTCTTCTCCTTGTGTCAAATATAAGATCAAAGCATTTGCAGTTTTAAGTTTCTGGAAACTGGAAGTTCTGAAACCTTCATTCCAAATTCAGCAATGCTTCATAAGGACATTTAAAGTCATGTAATATTGTGTAGATCTGCACACAACTTGCAGTCAACAGTATGATTCAATTCTCCTTTTATCATCCGGCCAAAACTTACTGCTTCAGTGAAAGGGGCATTTTCAGCAAAATGAAAACACGTTTGCCAGTTTGCAATCACATAATTAAAAAGCAGAAAGGGTATGCAATGGAAGTTGAAGTTCCCTGTTATGGCAAATTCATACAGAGTTAATGTATTACTCAAATACCTTCACATGTATTGCAGTAAGGAGTGCATTTGTAATAATATTTAGACATATGAATGCAAGCATAATTTATGGTCAGCGAGGACATATGTATCACGAGCTTCATCTGTGCTACAAAACTGTACCTCCTGGAAGTCATTAATGACATATTTATGTAGTTATAAAGTTTATGAAGGTTCAAAAGGTTTCAAACATTGTAAACTGAAAGGAAATTATTTTGTACTGTGAGCAAGCTCTCAATTTGTAGAGCAAGATTTCATTTTTGAATCAGGTTGAATAAGTAACAGAATATCAAGTTACTTATTATTTCCAGTTTTTAACAGAGAAATAATATATAATTAAGCCTACTTTGTTGAAATAATGGTCAGTGTGGTGAAACAATCACATAAGTAAATGGGATTCATCTTAAAACTGAATGAAATTAGTGATTTATATCCAAAAAATCTCTCACTGCTTAATTAAGGAACTGTTACAAGTTAGGACACTGACAAAGGAGATCAAGATAAAGATCAGTGTTTGAATGAGTACAATATTCTAGTATACTAAAATTTGTAGCTAATTCTTCAGCACGTAGATGATGCTTTATGTTAATGGCCAAATTTTTACAATATCTAACCAAAGGTACAGACTTTGTGCATCTCATTACAATTAAAATAATCAGGTCTCAGTGTTAAGTTATATTACCATCCAGGAGCTGACCAGATTTCCCTTATGCTATCCTTATCTGCCTCCAGATACAAGTCTTGGACAATTTTGCATGCTATATTTAAGTTACACTAGATGGATAAGTGAGCTGCCCAAGAATGGACATATTTTCTTAACAGAAATTTGGTCCCAAAAAGAAAAAAAAAAAAAAAAAAAAGGAAAAAAAAAAAAAAAAAGATTTGTATTTAAAGAAAAAATAAGGAAATAAACAGAAATAGGTGGTATAAGCTATAATGAACAATTGAGCAATATACTGTTTGTGTACAATATTACTCAGTATCAACATACATGAACTCTCTTCTCCGAATGCACAGAAAAAAAAAAAAAAATGTTTCTCTTAAACCAAAACAGAGAATGCAGTAGGAACAGTAACAGAACAGTAACAGAAACAGTAGGAGGTTGAGTCTGAAGTACAGAAGGATTTCCCATCACTTTCAGAAAAAGTTAGCAAATACAGACACTAACCAATTTTCAAATCAGGACATAAAATATCTCAGATTATATAAAAGTACACTCCAACTTCTCCAGAACAGAAGTCAAAGCTAAGGCCCCACAATTCCAGTTATGAGATACAGCATAAACTCTTGACTAGGCCACCACTTAAAGCCCACTATTTAGTATTTTGAAGAGGCAATTTTATAAAAAGATGGTTGCAATGCCATTCTTTGTACTACGTACCCAACTACTGATAGATCATTTATAGTTGTCGTAACAGAAACTGCTAAGAAAAATGCAGTGTATAAACATAATGCTGCAACCTACACTGACTGAAAATTCTTCAGGGTTCTCATACCTAGTAAAGCTGACTACACAAATTAAATATAATAGGGTACAAATTAACAAACCACATGATTAATAAAATCTGTTCACTTTATATTAAACATCTCTAATATGATTATAGAACATTTACGCCCTCTGTTGCACAGAGGAGCTCTTCCCTTTGTATCGTGGGCAAGGTTTCTCATCTTCATTGCTACTGTGCAAAATGACCATTTATTTATTTCAATAGGTTCTGCAGCATAGCCGTAGCATACGTAGGACGAGCTTGTCTGCTTTCAATTGCATTTTGAAGGTACTGGATACCTCCACAGCGCTCCCAAATTTCTTCAAACTGTCTCGGCAAAATTTCAGCACCTCGCTTTCGAGTTAAACCAGTCTCTTCAAGATTAAGCTCACACATATCCATATCATCCTTACCTGTAGATGTAGAGCAAAAAAGAAGAATCTTTGTAAAACATTTACATCATTTAAAGATCACATTAGCAAAATTCATATCTTTATTAAATATATTTCCTCTGTCAAGCTCTGGTTTGTTAATAGACTTCATAGCTTATAAGAGAACCATTCTTCAGACAGATTTCTACTCACAGGACAGAAAAGCAATATCAGAATAAACTACTTTTAGATGCTGAAATTGACAAAATTGTGGTTTAAAAATAAAAATTAAGCAAAAAGGAACAAAACCAAGACACCAAGAAAGATCAGCATCTCGATATACTCTCCTGAAATCCACTACAGGATGAATTTGTTTTGCACATACATACAGTTTTGCCAGTCAACTGTTGCTATAGTTTTGTTTTTTAAACAAAGCAAAGTGACTTGGAACTTAAGGCTTGATCAAATTGCCTGTACCCTTAATCTGTCAGCCTCCCATGCTAAACAAACTGGAAGTACCAGATGGTGCTTGCCCATGTGGAATCCAATGAAATGATGAATGTAGCTCACTGGCTGTATTTTGATCTTTCATAGGCGATCCACTAAATGCAGTATTCATGACAGCACTGCTACTTTTAGATAACAGCTTTGAAACTGAGCAGACAAAGATGGTATAATTAATTATATTAAAAATAATTAGTAGAAAACAAAGGAAGTTTGGTTGCTAGTAAAGCAACACTTTGTAAAACTAAACCAATGGATTACAGCCTTCTCATCAGTTCTGAAGTCAAAGACAAGAACTCAAAACACTAAACTGTAAACCAGTAGTTTTTTGCCCTTTTCATTATCCACCAGAAAAAGACAACACAGGAAAGCCAACAGTATCACTGGCTACATCAAAGAAAAAGCATAACTGGAAGCTTCAGGAAGGTGATTCTCCCTTGCTTCTCTGCTCTTATAAGACTCCACCTTGAGTACTGCATCCATCATTGGGGCTCCAGTATAAGAAAGACATGGACCTTTAAAGCAGGTCCAGAGGAAGGCTGTGAGGATGACCAGAGGGCTGAAACACTTCTCCTATGAAAACAGAATGAGATTTTGGGTTGGTTCAGCCAGGAGAAAGCTGTGGGGAGACCTTATATCAGCCTTCCAGTACCTAAAGGGACCTACAGGAAAGGTGGAGAGGGACTCTTTGCCAGAGAGTATAGCAATAGAACAAGGGTTAATGGCTTTAAACTGGAAGAGAGTAGATTTAGATTAGATATAAGGAAGAAAATCTTCACTATGAGGGCACTGGAATGGTTGCTTAAGAAAAGACATGGATGCCCCATCCCTCAAGGAGTTCAAGGCCAGGTTGAATGCAGCCCTGAGAACTGGATGGTCTTTAAGGTCCCTTCCAACAGTTCTATAATTAACCATCCACTGCCACATCCAGTTTTTATTTCAAATATTTAGGATTAAAATCCAACTTTTCCATAGCAGGCAACACAAACATTGTAAAAGCATTAGTTTGCTCCTAGCACCACCCAAATAGTATTTTGTGACATTTGGTCACTATCGACAGAAGTCACATATCTTCAAATTCTGCCCAGACAGGAACTGCTGCTGACAAAATGAGGATGCAACTAAGAAAACTTTAATTATGTGACTTTTTCTCTAAAATAAGTTGTCAACTCTGAACTTTTTCAACTGAACTCTGCTTTTGATACCAACCAGCTACAAGGAGAATGGGTGCCTTGTCAGGATGGAGTTCCATCTGTCGAGCAATCCATGGCCCATCAAAATGTGCATACCACCAACCCTTCTTCTTGTTCTGGGGATCTTTATATTGGTCCATGGGACGGATGAAGGGAATGCGGAAGTAACGCTGTTGTCTATTTATTTCAATCTCCTGCTGCCTCATTGGTAGCTGAGCTGTTGGGTTCTGTTGAGCTATTGCACAAAACAAAAGCCAAAAATAAGCAAGAAAACCAAACAAATATTATGATTTGCTAAATTAATTAGCAAAAACAATAACAACAAATCTGAGAGTCTCTCTGAATACAAATCTAATCAAACCTTATGCTTTGCCATCTCATATAATGTGTGTTCTTTCAGCTACTCTGACTACAGCATTGGTGAAGAAAGGACCATTTTAACTATTATACCTACATGTAAAACAATTGGTCAATGGCCTGAGGTAAGTTTAGAAGAAAGCAAACAGAATACAGCATTCTGCTCTAAATTAGTATTTAAAGTATAAATTTCTATGTAAAATTTCTTACCAACCAGAAACATTAATCAGTAGCTGTTCCAGATCAGTCTATTTCTTTGTAAATTAAGGTCACTGTGCAAAGTAGCACTTTCAGTTACAAAAATACAGTGCACCACTCAAAGACTTTTCTTTTGACAAACAAGGGTGTGTAACAGTGTTAGAAATCACTAGTTTGTTAATAGAAATTTGAGAAATAACTGCTTACTACACCAAACAGTCTTCAAAAATAACTTCCTAGACCGCTGCATACTGAACTCTGGCATTAGAACTACTCTCCGGCTGCTTTCTTTTTTAAAGGAACTGGTTATATCTGACTATTAAAGACAATTGATTGAATTCCTCTGGGAAATATGTTTCTGATAAGCATTTATCATGTGTGTTTTTGGAATCCCAAACATTTACTTGTATTTCAGACTCAGGAGAAAAACTTTCTTTTGAACAAAAGCAAATACTCTCTGTTAACACATCAGTGGATCAACCTTCTTAAAGTTATGTATACAATACAAATCAGTTTTAAATAGCAGATGCTTTTATAAACAAGATTCTTTCCATTAATAACTGCCTCTTTCAAAATTTTATTCATTTAGCTTTAGTGGCTTACAATAAGTACTCTGATTAAGAAATTCTGAATGTGAATCTATGTCATCTATACAAAAAGACATGAATATTAACAGCTTAGTGCTTTAGCATAAACAGAATAATTAAAAGTGAATTCCTTTTTTTGTATGTGTATATTTCCACTATATATGAAGAAGCAAATCTGATTTTTGAGTTAGAATTTAATATATGAAATTGATGATGACTTCTAGTAATGCATTTTTACATTTATGAACAGGACTGACAAGTGTACCTTGAAATTATATTACTTTTTCTTGAATCTGAGTATTTCTAAATCTGAAGAGAGGAATTTTGAACAGAAATGTATCACACAAACTACACCCCCATTTTTTTTGCCCACGTCTACATAAACACAACAAGAAAGCAAAAATGTATGTAATAGAAGAATGCTACTTTTATACATTAAATTTGAAAAAGCACATTTTATACGGGGATACAGGCTACAGGACACTGCTAATTGTCTGAACATCCAACAATATAATTTGAACATCACACTAAAGATCAGTGCTTTAGTATTGTCAAATACTTTTTGTAGTGTAACAGTAGTTGCTAAGACTTACTTCTAACCCTTTGCATACTTAAATTCAAGAGGAA
Source organism: Excalfactoria chinensis (assembly GCF_039878825.1). Lineage (NCBI taxonomy): Eukaryota > Metazoa > Chordata > Aves > Galliformes > Phasianidae > Excalfactoria > Excalfactoria chinensis. The sequence continues at coordinate 28,870,713 of NC_092827.1, read as the reverse complement.
ATCTAGAGGCTGGAAAGCAGCCAGTAAAGACTAACTTTCAGCACTATGGAAAGTAGATCTTTACTCAAATGAAACCACCACCTGATAGTTAGTATGCTAGGAAAATAGCTGTTATATTAAATTGATTCCAGAGTTTTGCTACAAAATAATAATAATAATAATAATAATAAAATGTGCAGACAGTAAAAAAATGCTATTGAAAAAAAAGACTTATTTTGTAAAAAAAATAAAAATAAAAATTATATCTTCAAGTAATGAACAACAAAAGATTTCACTCTCCCTTCTTACAACACTTGAAATGGGAAAGGATTGCATGAAATAAACAGTAAAGTACATTAGAGTAAGTTATTACAATACCACATAATAACCTGCAGTTGAAGAAAATTGCAAAATAGTAAAATAGCATTTTACTTGAACAATTGAATTCCATGTAGATGTGTAGCAAAACACTGGAGTAAATAATGTTAGTACAGAGCTCTTGAGTGTTCCTAATCTTCAGAGTTAGCTAAAGTAACCATCTCCCCACTTACTTGAGTTGTTCAAAAAGGGTGCAAAATCTGCAAACAAATATTACATGTTGAACAAAATGCAGTAGTGCTGACCTTTAAGTTACAGTTTTGTTACCTATTTTTCACCAATTATGATATTAGACAAACAAATTATAATTTAAAAAGTATATGTGGAGCTATTTCTATTTATTTTCTGCTCACTGGCATAAATAAAATGTCTTCTTTGTTCAGGTTTCATAGATACCTAATTGCTTCTAGTTTCATCAGGATTTAATATAGAAACTGATTACTTTGCAATACTGTATGAATTCATCAGTACAGACTGCAATAAATGACCTCAAGTTAACACAGTGCTTCTAATTTTTTGTATTTCTGTTATGAAAAAAAAAAAAAAAAAAAAAAAAAAGGAAAAAAAAGGAAAAAAAAGATTAATTCCCAAACCTCTGTCAATATCAAAACTGATATTGATTTGATCTTTGATAAGGTCCTTTCCTGGAGTCCAGATCTCCCCTCCTCTCTCTTCAGGGAACAAAAGTTCTCTGAAAAGCCCATTCTTGGGTAATGCTCAAGTAATGCCTAACTCAGGAAATGAATCAAAAGAAAGGAAATGTTTTTGTATAACGACTGATACTGGCAATAAGCAATACACCTGGGATCTACACTGCCCATGTTCCAAGACAATGCCTTGTACCTAGGCTAATGGGACTCAAAAAACATCACCTCCTGATCTGCTCTCTTCTCTTCTACTCTCAATGCAGCCATGATCAAAGGATGAGAGGAAAGATCTGGCTGAATTATTCCATCAGTTTGTTGCATTTGTGTTCATTTCTTAGGTTCCTATCATAACAGATGACTGTTGGAAAAACAAAACCAAATCACCACTACCAAATTTAAACCACTCCATAAACTGGACACCTAATTTTCAGGTTTGGCAATTTCACACATGGTAACTCCTACACATTCTCATCAAATTTAAAAATCAGTCATAACACTTTGCTCTAGCAAATAAGCTCTGTATAAAAAGCAGAATGACAGCCTAATGAAAAAGCAGAAACCATGCAATATTTGTCATCCTCTTATTAAAAAATGCAGTATTTGTAGAATTCATGAAAGGAAAACATAATTTTATATGTGGAAGGTTTAAAATAACTTAGATGAGGAAATAATTAGCTCCTCTTAAAAACTCCCTAACTACTTATCCATATCTTAAGAAATGATAAAAGCACAAGAAACCACCAAGGTATCTTGTCTTGTCTGGACCTTAATGTAATAGTACAAATACACAGAACATGATTCCTTTCTACCTTGTGGTTTTTTTTCTAGCCCCTATAAGCCATACAGACTATTGGACTACTTATGACACACAGGACTATTGTGTTTAGAATCTCTAATCTACCCTTAGAGATAGTTTAAAAATATACCTATCAGAACTCTCCTTGAAAGCAGTATTTTATCTACAAAGGTCAGAATTAGTATGAACAATCTTCAAAACAAAGTCTCAAAAGTCCCAAAATGCAAACTGGAGCTTCGTAAATGGAAAATCTACCTTAGTCTTTCTTGTACAGCACAGCAATGAATGTTTCATAAAAATGCCAGCAAATGCATTACCAAATGAAGAATTGTTTTTAATTTTTAACAAATGCGAGTTGTTATCGAGAACGTATGTATTTTCATCTTCAGGAAGCATTCTATCTTCTGCAAAGTATTTGCCAGTTCAACCTTTTCAAAATATTCACCCTAATTCAATATGAAAATACTCTTGGGAAAAAAATCACCTTCAACATAACAACAGAAAATTTTCCTAGAAACATTTTCTCTGGAATATTCTCTGATAAATACTCTCTGTATTGTAAACACACAATTATCTCTTCTCACCATAGTCTGTGACTGATTTGGGAGCACGCTGTTCTGTTTCTGCATTGCGTTTCTTGTTCTTGGATTTCCAAGCATGATATACCTTTAGCCTTCTGTGAAACTCTTCTCTGCAAGCCGCCAGTAGTTCAATATCTGTCTCAAAAGCAAGAAAGGAAGAGAGGAGTAAGTAAAAAAATTGGAAGAACGATGATGCTAAAAGCACAGTATTTCCACAACTAAGGACAATTTCTTAAAATACTTTCTAGCACAGCTTTTGATTACTGATATGGTATTAAAGATACATACCTTGTTCTTTATAGAAACAAGGACCTAGCCTTATGGCCTAAAAAATCCCTTGCAGTAATACATATACTTTTGTCCTTAGAGATAAGGCAGTGCTCAAAGTAGCAGTGAAATGCTACGTTGACATTATTGCAAACAAAGTAGTAGAGAGGCAAATAAAATTTCACCCGTGAATTTTATTTCTGAAATTAAAAACAATAATCTTTTAGATCAGATGTAGATGCCTCTTTCACTTTGACATCTGAATTCTTTGTCTGCTTTATTAAAGATATTTTCATTGTATTGAATTTCATGATGCTAAAGACTGAACGATCACAAGATCACAAGAGTTCTTCATTAGTTATCCAAGAGGATCTGGACTGCATCCATTATAGATAAATACACATTAGCACCATGTATTACTGAACCTGCTATTTGGTTGAAACACATCATTGCAGTTCTGCATATGTAAATACAGGGACACAAAACTTGGAGCTAACTTTGCGGGTTTAAATACAAATATGGAGGATGGATTTCTTTCTGCATCCAGGGATTAATTCTCAGTTATCTTAAATCCCAAAAGAATCCAACTCTTCCGATCAGAAGTAAGATAAACTTTAAAATTTAATCAAGAAATAGCTCATAACTGTTTCTGTAGTCATAAAATCAGAGAAAAAAGGTAATTAATGTTACAGTTATGGGCTTCACAAACTGTTGCATCTTTTCAAAAATAAAGAATAATTTGAACATTCAAGACGTGAAGTATTTTAAACTGTGCTTTACACACACTTTTTGCTAACAGCAAGAAAATATAAAAGAAGAGTTGTTAGAGCCCATAAATTCTAGATAAAGCCTAGAAAATATTCCCTTTTTTGAACTGCATAAGAGAGAAATTATAAAAATTATGACATTTTATGGCTCTAACAGCTTAATATACTTAGCATATAATTAGTAAAAAAGGTAACAAAGCAATTTCTGTTTCCTCAGTATACATAGCAGCAAGCTAAATTTCTTTAGAGAAACAAAATATTTTTAAATTAACTTGATGTTAATTCAAACCTGCATAACTTCATGACCATGTTTTTATCTTTATTATAGGATGTAACACCTTTCATATAACTACAATCTGACGACTTTTCCTCTCAAATGAGAAGAAAAAACCTACCACAAGATGTGTTGATGGTATCACGAAGCTCTGCATATTTCCATTTACTCAGATCGTGCTTCTTTGCACCAGCAGCAGCTTTTGTAGCTTGAACTGCAGGACCTCTACAATTATTAAAAAAAAAAAAAAACAAAAAAAAAACAAACCAAACAAGCATATTTAAATACAAATGTAATTTTTACAGGACAGGTAAGTATAGAACAGGAATTGCTACGACAGTACGAAAAGAGTCTATAAGCAACACTGCCGCATTCTTACAATAGCAGGACTGATTCAGAAGGTAGTTAAGAAATTACTTTCATGACACTGCAAGTATGAAGAAAAAAACAGAAGCATTTTTTATGTACAAAATCTTTCTGTAAGAATAATCTGGTTAGCTGCCCAGAAATCAAGAGAAAGTGCCAAAAATATCTAGTGTTTATGTGTAAGAAAACACATTCTGTGCATCAGTATTGTCATGGTTTTGCAATGTTGTAATTTTGCTATCAGTATTCCACATATGGGTAACCTGTGACAAGTATGTCTGTACATCCCCCCTCATTTTCCTTGGTACTAGTCAAGATGCAGAACACAGACCCACATTAGCCATACACATTTTCGGTTCCATTATAAAAACAGACAAGGAAGGAAAAACGTTTCTGAAGTAGACAAGAAGGCATAGAAGGCATTTGTGCTGCTGTTTAAGAGTTGAAGTAAACCTTTGTTCAAGAACCGTAAAAATACTCCATGCTTCTGACAGAAGTTTAATTTGAGAAATCTATTTAATTATCTACTTATTTTATTAGGCTGCAGAGGGAAGAAAAAAAACCAAACATAATTATTTGTGGAGACACTGAGGAATAAAAACCCCTCTTGGAAGAAATGCTGGCCAGTACTAAAAGGCCCAACCAGAAACAGTCTTTCAAAGACAAATGGTATCTGTCATGTAAGTACTGCACAAGGAAGTTAACAGCATGTGAGAGACTATTACTAACATTTCCAACTTCTTAGCAGTACAAATAAATCAACTGTTTAACAAGCAAATGGTTCATACATATAAGAATAAACCTGAAAAATACCATTTCATTTTACCTTAAAAATGATGTAGATAAGGAGTGGAAGGACACTCCTGTAGGAACAGCCCAATGGACTGGAACAATACAAACCAAGATGAAAACACTACAGCATTTGGTGAAGATCAGAACACTTGTGTCTGCTGTTGAATTCTGTAGTGTTTAACTTGATTTTACCAACTTCTACCAACACCAATGAATAATAATATGAGGTAATTGTCTTTCTGTCTCTGAGAAGACTCATTCAGAAGACATTATTAAATCTTTAACAGAGCAGCAAAACCCCTGATGCAACATTTCACATTACAAATTCACAAGAAACAGTGGAAACCACAACTCTTTAGTAAAATTCTGTTTGTGATGCAGTATCTTTGTGGGGCTATTTTATTATCATTTACAAATCAATGAATATTATTTCAAGTTTATTTTTCTGTAAAATCTAAAGGTCTCTCACAAGAAACAACACTGCACATTTATGCCATATTTTTCCTTTTTAGTGAAGAGGATATAAATATATTTTCTATGAAAGTTTTCTCTGTATAGATATAGCAGTTCTGAATCTGGAGATAAAAAACACTTAAGTGATAGAATAAAACATCTGTTTAGGCAAATGTATTTCTTAATAGCAATTGATCCATCTCTTGAAATGTAATTAAAACTACAGAACCTTCATGTTTGTTGCAGCATCAGTTTAATTATGCCAGCTCACACAATTAATCTGAGCTGACACACGGCTCCCAGTTTACACAAGAAGTTTGACTGAAAAACTACCTCATCTTTTTATCAGTACAGAGTTAAAAGGCAATAACACTTCCTCATCCTTAGCACTATTCATGATTAACATCAAAGAAAACGTTAAACAGACAATTCCTTTCAAAAATCTCTGTGTCAATGTTTTGTTATTGTTAATATGCCAAAACATTAAAGGATTGCTACTAAATGCAATTTCCATTACCTGGCATCTAACCTTGTTGAACAAAGGATTTGACAAATCCTGAGGATTTTCCTTATTTAGCAACACTACCCACCACTCTTAAGTGTTTGCAACATAATTTAGAGCAGCAGAACTAGGCCATAAGATCTCTGGTTAAAGCAGCAATCTTTAAGAATGCTAATCCAATTGAGGGGCTTAGCTTCCCCTTTACAGTACTACTCTGCACGCTGCAGATCAGTGGTTTTCTACATGACTTTACATGTAACAGTCTAGCAGTAGGAAGAGAATCATGCTTGACAGTCATTCTTCACCACTCAATCTGACAACATTACATATCATAAACTGTATTTATAGATTTCATCATAGTCAAAAGTTTTGAGTATGTGAATATAAAAAATAAAGTAAAATTAGTCAAACAAGCATGCAGAAAGCATACAATTTTAGATCAACCATAACACAAAGCCTCTGATTTTGTGATTGTTTTAGATATTAAGGTTTGGTCATCATCATTGGAATTACAGCCATATATACACAATACAATCTGACCCTCTAAATTTGCAGTCTAACAAAATACCAGGGTTCTGAAACTTCTTTTTAATTGTTGTTTATATAATCAAGTAAATTAGCATCTAAAAATTACTGCAAAATCAGGTAATGATTGTTAATTAAAAAGGTGTTGATAAAGGAAACTTATCTGAAACAAACTGTTCGCTTATCTGCTTAAGACTTAAAAAAAAAAGATTCATTATTTTTTAACACATTTCATGTGTGATTTCTTTCCATTAAGTGTTTTATTCATTCAATATTTTCTTCTCACCTACCTAGACAACATTTCTGACATTTCTTTGGCCATTTGTTCCCTATAAAGAAATTGACATATAAGCATAAACCACATATATCAAAATTTTTAAAAAGCCCTTATTAACTGTGATAGTCTCTTGCCAGCCAAAGCTAATTCAAATGCAGAAGATAAACAGCAATTTATTTACAACATCCATTCTAATGCATAATACACACACGATTCTTTGTTAAGAGCAAATTAATCATATAAGGCTGTGAAAAAAATGGCTGTATGTAGAAAAAAATCAAAATAATTATGATCTTTAAATAGATGTTAGGTTATTAACATGTTTATTAGACAATTAGGGGATATGTGGATTTAAAGTTTACAGATGTGTTCTAATGAAGATTATTACAAGGTATTAGTAAATAGGAAGACTAAATCAATTTCCTTTGAATTAATTATTGTTACTTTTTTTCTGTTAAAGTATTCAAATGGAAAAAAAGTGCCATACGCAGTCATTTGCAGCTTTGTTCCATTGGCTCTGCAAACAGAAGATACTTTTGTTAGCCTATTTGCTTAGTTATCTTTCTAAGAATCTGAAGCAGGAAAAGGTGAGCCATGGTAGCCACTCCCATAATTCATCTTTTCTTCTTTTTTTCTTCAGAATTTTTTTTATGAGGTTAGATTAAAATAATTTAACAAAAAAATAAGAGGCAAACTACTTGTACATTTTATGTCTGGATAAACACACCACAAGAAATAACAACAATCCTTATTTAGCTGTCCTGAAAAGAAGATAGATAGTTTCTTCATGCAAGCTGTGAAAAGCACTGCACCTAAATACCACAGTGAAGATGTCCTTCCCATACTTACAGAAAAGTGATAGCATTAGATATGCTACAAATCAACAACTACTTGGATTGTTGGGACTATCCACACAGAATAGATATATTCATATGATCTTCAGTGACAGAAACGACAGAAACTTTTTTTGGTGCTTTGTATTATACGTTTCACTAAGACACATAAATTAAAGCATTCTGCACACATGAAATCAGGTCCTTAATTGATTTTTGTCCAAATGCTAAACACTTCAGGTAAGTTCCACTTATGTGCAGTAAACCCCTTGTAGACATATTTGCAAACTGTGGGATGAATAATAAAAACGGGTGAAGCTAGGAGAAGTCCTGCTCGCTCAATACAGAATAAAAAGCTGAGTCTACTGCCTTAACAAACAAAAATTCTTTGAGAGGAACCAATCAGTATATTTCTAAAAGGAACTGCTAATATTTTGGAACCTGAAAATATCTATGAAAGAAAGATGTTGAGAAAAAAAAGAAGTAAGGCAGGGGCTACCTGTTTTCAAACATGCCAACACCTAATTGTCACAGGTGCCTTAAAAAAATGAGCAAAGCACAGATGTACGTTTTAACTTGTACAGAGACATCACCCTGCTCTTATTAATTTCATACTATGAGTAGCACAACACTGAAGGAAATAATCTTTTCCTCATGCCAATGTGCAATGCTGGAATGACTCTTCTAATTTTATGCCCACACAGATAAAGGGAAAATTCACATGGGTAGAAAAGTGTCTACTACGTTGTTGTTTTTTTTTACAGATTTATGCCTAATTCTTCAAGAAAGGGTTTATGCTACTAAGTAAATTTGCTCAGACTACCCTGTACTTTCTCATCATTTCAAAGAGTCTCTGACCAATACACAGTAGAAAGAAAGCAGAAGTTTCAGCTATCAGTATGATTAGTCTACCATCCGTTCCTGGATTTCACAAGACAAATGATAGCATCACCTGTAAGCAGTAGGAAATACTGTGGCAAATGGGGCTTTGCTGAACTCAAAAAGTTTCTGAATTCTCTGAGCCCTTCTTTACCAACCCCTCCCTTCTTCCACCTTTGAGAGAAATCTGCCAAGTTGTAACACTACATGACTTTGGGTTTACCTTCACGGGGAAAGCATGAAAATATCCAGAGTGCTGTCTGTGAAGCACTTAATTTGGATATTCAATTGAGCATATTAAAGTCTTGTCTGAGACAATACTATAGCAGCTGTAAAACATCTGAGGGCAAAACCACAGTAATTTGAATCAAGGCATCTACAAATTAATACTGTACATGACAAAAAAACCCTACCTAGGTACGACACGTAGGCATACAACTATTAAAAGTACACATCTAAAGGAAATTTGATTAGCAAAGAGAACACACCTAGGAGCTTTAAATTTCTTACACAACCTTCTTTCAACTACAGCAAACCAATAAAGGTGGTCACATCACTAAGCCAGTGACATGATCATACTGCTGGGTTCTACATACAATTTGACCCATCAGTATCATTTTTACTGGACCTTTATGCCAAATTCTCACATACATTTTCTGGCTACAAAGCATCTTTAGAAGGCAAGAGATACCTTGCTTTGCAAGCAGTGTGGATCTGTACAGCAAAAAACAAGCAATTCCTATGACACACCCAAAAAATCAGACAGAAGACATTCAATTTTCAAAGCCACCCATATTACATATATTCATTCTGCTTTAAAGAAACAACCAATCAACAACAAGACACAGATATAGCTATTATTTCTGCCTTCAAAGAGGGCTTCTTGTTAAAATAAATTAAAAACATCAAAAAGAAGCAAAATTAAACACACAGATTCCTAATATACTACTGGAACCATGAAGTACTAAAAAGAGTACATTATTTCTACTTGCCATCAAAGAAGTTCCATTCTCTACTTTAAATAACTCATAAAAATCATAACTTAAAATCCTTGCCATCCTTGCCGAAATTCAAGAAATAAGTGAAAACTTCATTTCTATTTAGAAATACCTACTATATTAGCAACAGCAGTAAGCAAAGCAGAGAAACTCTTTAATACAAAAACAGATAAAAGAAGCAGGAGTTTAGTATTCTCAAAAGGATGAGGCCAGTGAGAAGAAATTTAAGTCTTAAACTCCATACCTGCACAATCCTACATCAAGTTTTGTCTCTTCAGTGCTGAGTTCTGCCCCAGTTTGGGCAATTCTCATTGCAAGTTCACGATCACGACGTTCCTGTTCAAGAATTGCCTGGTGCTGGGTTTCCTCTTCTCGTTCTCTAGCTAGCTGAGCCTCAATTTCAGCCTGTATTATGAAAACACATATAAAAACATACATTGAATCTTATCCAATCAAAACACAACGTAAGCAAATGAATAGCAAAAATACACCTAGTATATTTACAGCTTTAAAATACACTACATTTAGTGAATTAATGGTGTTAACAGTACTAGTATTTGCTCGACTCAAGAAAAACACAAGCTACAGACTGCTATCTCTAGATTCTCATAAAACCTGTCAGATCATTAATGTATTATCTATTCAGATTGAAGTGCAAAAAACATTCTTTAAAAAACATTACAGCCTTTCATATACACATATAATTTAAAAATATAATTAAAATTTGCCTATAATCATTAAAATTCTGATGATACAGATCCCTATGTTTATTCTCCACATCACTAACACCATATTCCTTTGATATTATGCAGTTAACACTGTAAGACTTTGCAACAGGTACTGCCTTGCACATCAGTCTGGGGGTTCATTTTGAAAAGAGATGAACGCAGGAATCTCTGCGGACTTGATCTGGGTTTGAATTTAAATGAACTGCCAAATTTCAACTTACTGCAGTGGAAAAATAATTCAAATACAACACCTCTGCAGCACAAAGCTGTAATTCCAGCTTATCATCTTTATTTAACAAAGGGTCTTGCGCACATAGTAAGAAAATGTGACCATTCAATTCCAAGTTCTAGAAGTCACATATGCCAGCTGTTAGTTGTGCCTTCCTTGGTGTCCAAGTTAACACAGGAGACAAAGTCACTTCCCACTCAGCATCACAAATTTGCACCAGAAAGGGAGTACAGAAACACCAGTAACTTTCTGCTATGAATCCCATTTTGAATTATCTGATAGTAACTACCACAAGAAGGAAAGATAATGAATAATTAACTATGTGGAAGAAATAAATGCCCTACTGGATCGTATGTCTGCTTAGTATCCAAATGCAACATTTTAAAGTGTAAATTGCATTCTGCAAACATCAACATCTCAGAAACAGAAACACAAATAAAGATTATGTCTAGAGAAGCTTATAGTGCTGGCAGGCCAGGCTTTTAAACTTTCTGCCAAGAGTCCTGTTTGCTTCCTGAGTGGACCCATCCTTTATGCTTCAAGATTAGCCAAATAGCATCTTGCTGCCTCTTTATGTTTAACTTCTAAAAGCCAGATTTGCCTACTCTTCTAATACTGGCAACAGCCGCAGCCACACAGCAAAGATCCATTTTTCATCAGTTAGGCTGCAGTGCTGGTGGTAAAAACTGCACATATCTTACACAGAAGTAGCTGAAAGGCTACTTGTAGCCTCTCACTACTACCAATATTATGAAGATGTTTACAGATAAGCTGAGGCCAAACACAGCCTCAGACCACATGTGACTTCTAATTAAAATAATAATAATAAAAACAAGAAAAAAAGAAAAAGAGCAAACTCACCCGGAATGCAGTATCAGCAAAAGACTCCTAACTCTAAACTCTGATTCTCAAGTGTTATATACTGTTAAAAGTCATTTAAAAACAAGTAGACCTCCAGTCCAGTATATCTGACCTTGCATGTGGACTAGAAACAGGTGGTTCTTTTAGCGATGTGCTAATTATGATATTCTCTTACGTTTACTACCAAAATAAATGACCAGACTGTCAAAGTTTTAACTGCTTACAGAATTTCTCTCATACAGATAAAGTTACAAGAACCACTAGGACAAGTTTTGTAACATGCTATTAAACCCAAATTCCTCTACTTTGCTGTTATGTTATCATGGAAGAATTCCATGCAGTTTTGGGCAGTGCCTTTGAGTACCACAAAATAAATAACCCCAGTCATTTTTATTCATAACATTTTCTTTGGTTTTCGTTTTCTTAGCAGCTTTCACTGATTTGGGCAGACATCTTGTCTTACTCCACAACAGCAACCAGAATACACTACTAGTTTCAGCTCTGGAATACAAAGAGCTGACCTGACAGACATGATAAATGCTCGCATTTCTTCTCCCATTTTCCTCTACCATAAGCGCACTGCAGCTAAGGCCTAGTTAAAAGGTTACTCTTCTACAATAAGCACGTGCTTCTTCTCTTGAAAAGTCTGCACGAGAAACTGAGCAGTATTAAGCCGCTTGAAGGCTTTCAATTTCAAAAAATATCCCTATTTTTTAAGGTATTAAGATGATTACTCCTGTCCCAAGTAACAAGAATGTAGCATATGGTGTACCACAACCAACAGCTTAATGCATATCACTACACAATACCTCTGTGAACAGAAAATAAATGAATAGCAAGTGGCAAACAAAATGAATTCAGTTTTAGCAATAACTACCCAAAATAGACATCAAAGAGTGATCTATAAATGGTGAGGTTAAAGAATGTTGCTAACACCTCTTCTTCCTGAATTTTCTCCCTCTATCTACCAAATCAACTCATTATAGCTACTTAAGTTCCATCAGGAATCTAGCATGCTCCCAATGCACAAACATTCTCCTTCTTGATGTCTTGTCTTCTTGACGATGAATCCATTACCCATTACTGAAGTTATCTAGTACATCCACAGCTCTCTTTTTTTTCATCTCTGGGCTCTCTAACACTGCACTCACATTCTATGACATGCTGGACATGCTATTTCCCTCTCACGCAGTCCAGGATGCCATTGGCCTTGTTTGTTGAAAAAGCCCATATGTTCACCATAACCACAAGGCCTCCTCTGCAGAGCTGCTTAACCAGGTTCCCCCAGCATGCCTCTATGCATAGGGGTTATTCCTTCCCCAGAGATAGGTTGTTTTTTTTTTCTTTTTAATATCCCTTTGTTAAACTTTATGAGATTCTGGTCAGCTAATTTCACAGAATCACAGAATCACAGAATTATAGGGGTTGGAAGGGACCTCTAGAGATCATCGAGTCCAACCCCCCTGCCAAAGCAGGCTCCCTACACCACGTCGCACAGGAAGGCGTCCAGGCGGGTCTTGAATATCTCCAGAGAAGGAGACTCCACCACCTCCCTGGGCAGCCTGTTCCAGTGCTCCGTCACCCTCACCGTAAAGAAGTTCTTGCGCACATTCGTGCGGAACTTCCTATGCTGGAGTTTCAGCCCATTGCCCCTAGTCCTGTCCCCACGCACTACTGAAAAGAGACCAGCCTCGCCACTATAGCTCCCACACCTTAGGTATTTATAAACCTGGATCAAGTCCCCTCTCAGCCTTCTTTTCTCAAGGCTAAACAGACCCAGTTCCCTAAGTCTCTCCTCATAGGGGAGATGGTCCAGGCCCTTCACCATCTTTGTGGCCCTCCACTGGACTCTTTCCAAGCCTTTTCTCTAGCCTCTTCATCATCTCTCTGAATAGTAGCACATCCATCTGGCCTATGGAACAGTTTTTTATCATCTGCAAACTTGCTAATGGCACAGCCAGCTTCATCATCCAGATCGTTAATGAAAACGTTACACAGTATTAGCCCCAGTATTTATCCTTAGAGTACAGCTTAAATGACTGGCCTCCAGCTGGCCATCATGACCTTTGAGCCAGTTTTCAATCCACCTCATTGTCCACTTACCTAACTCATACCACATCTGTTTTTTCTATGAAGACATTTGTAAGAACAGTGTTGAAAGCCCTGCTAAATTTGAGTTAAGTAACATTTGCTGCTTTCCCATTACCCACCAAGCTAACCACCTCATCAGATAGGGCTAGTGGATTAGTCAGGCATGACTTGCCTTTCATAAATCCACACTGACTACTCCCAACCACCTTCTTGTCCTTCACTATTTCAGAAAGGCTTCCAGAATTATTTGCTCCCATGCCTTCCCCGCAATTGAGGTAAGGCTGATGGTTTCCCAAATCCCCCTCCTTGCTCTTCCTAAGCCTGGAGTAGCACATGTCTTCTTCCAGAACTCAACACCTTCCCTGACTGCCATGACCCTTCAGAGGTCATCAAAAGTAACTTTGAAGTGACACTGGTCTGCTCCTTCAGTGATTGCAGGCACATCCCATCAGGTTTTTGGACATATGTGGATCCAGCTTAAATGTTCCCTAATCTGTATTTTATTTACTTGCTGCATATTTTTGAAGAAGATTCAGGGACCTGGAACTCCTGAGGGCAAGTTTATAAGTAAAAGCAAAAAATCCTTCTGCTACTTTTTTTTTTAACTTTGGCCTTATTGTCCTCACTATTACAACTGTAAGATGCCAAACAAATTTTTCTCACATCTTATTCTGCTCTCTATTCCCATTCAACAATGTCAGCAAACACTACCAAAAGAATTTTAGTAACAGTAAACTTTTAAATATTATCCTTTTAACCCTCTCTTATGTCTCGAGGAAAATATATGTGCTTAATACAAACAATTCCCAAGCAGAATCCTCTTTATGGGTTTCATTCACATGCACATTCTTCCTTATCTGAAAACTGAATTTAGATTATGCATTCTTCCTCTTGTAGTTATAATTCAGTTATAGCACTACTTCTACACAGATTGTATTACGTGAACCAAATGCAATACTGCTGTATAATTTGGAGACCTACTCACAAAATAAAGCCATTAGACTCAGTGCAAATTGTAAGCCGTAAAAAGATTTAAAAACAAAAGAAATAAAAACAAATCAAGAAAACCATAGCTAAAACATTACCTGAATGCGCTTTTCTTCATCTTCCCTCTTTTTCCTTTCTTCTTCTTCCTGTTTTCTCTTTGCCTCAATCTCAGATTTTCTATTAGAAAAGACGAAGAGGAAATCAAAACTTTTAATAAGTTACTAAAACAATGCAAGCAAACAAGTAATACCAAAGCATCCTCCATAAAATTAAATGACAGTCCAAGGGACTGTACAGTTATGATAAAACCCGTATTTAAATTCAAGGACTTTTGCAAGTCTGTCTGCATCATGAGCTGCACCATAAAATCATTTAAATACTCTATCCTGACTACACTTAACATTAAAATTGTTTGGAAAGGAGAGGAAATATTTTAACAATGAATAGGTCGCCACAAGCACAATTCAAGCAACTCTCTTTAAGCAGGGTAATATTAAAAATAACCCAATTGAGTGCTTTTCCTATTTTCTTCTTATTCTAAAGCCAGAAACTTATTTAAGACTCACAGACGCCTTTCTTCTTCTTCCTTCCTTCGCCGTTGCTCTTCCTCCTCACGTCTCTTTCTTTCTTTTTCCATTTCCTCCTGGATGCGTCGTAACCTCTCTGCTTCTTCCTCCTGCTGTTTTTTCTTTTGCAGTGCACTCAGAAGCTGCTCTGAGCTCCTAACTAAAGCATCATATTCTTTCATTATCTGTTCTCTAGTCATCACTGTGGTCTGCAAAATTACAATAAAAAGAGGGGGATAATATTCCTTTGCATTTGTAATTCACTTTAAAAAAATGTGTATTTAAAAATTACATTTGAGAAATGAAAAGCTTTGAGTGTTGCAATTAAGTTATACATATACTGCATAGTCAGTGAACTTAAGCAGATCCCTCCTTCCATCTTAAAGTCTTGCAGATGCACTGCTCTCCTCACACAAAACTGCAGTAAAAACAGTCTCCATTTTATCACTGCAAATAGTCACGAATTTTCTTTGAAACCTGAATTAATTTCTGAAACCTTGCCATTCTGTACCAGAAATTAATTCTTACTATCCTAAGATGAAAACTGATAGCCTCCTATTTTTCTGTTATGTTCTTATTGGTTATTTACATCTCTGCTTTTTATGTCACACTACAAAATAGATTTAATAACTCTTACTATGGACCACATTCTGACTAATGTATTTAAGAAAAAAAAAAGTTACTGATAATCAATGTGTCAAAAATAAATAAATAAATAAAATTAAAGCAGTTGTCTTCACTGCATGTTTTCAAATTTCACTGATAGCTACAGTCCAATTTCACCTTACACACTGATGCATACCAATCAAGCTGTGACATGGGATGTTTTCTGACCATTTTAAGGATGTATCATGATGATAACCAAGTTGTCTGAATTTTATTAGGAAAAAAGAAGTATAAGTTGACAGGTTAACTATACCACCATTCCAACAGTGATGTTAAAGATCAAAATATTTACACAGGACCCACAGAAGTCTATAACATAGGATGAAACATAAAACACACTTTTTTCCCCTAACGTTAATAGATTCCAGTCTGCTTTCATTTTCAACCCATGACCTGGGTTGAAAAGGTCTACAATGATCACCTAGTTTCAACCCCCTTGCTATGTGCAGCGTCACCAACCACCAGACCAGGCTGCCCAGAGCCACATCCAGCCTGTCCTTGAATACCTCCAGGGATGGGGCATCCACAACCTCCTTGGGAAACCTGTTCCAGTGCATCACCACCCTCTGAGTGAAAAAATTCCTCCTGATATCTAACCTAAACCTGCCCTATCTCAGCTTAAACCCATACCCCCTTGTCCTATCACTGTCCACCCTCGCAAACAGTCACTGCCCCTCCTGTTTATACGCTCCCTTCATGTACTGGAAGGCCACAATGAGGTCTCCCCAGAGCCCTTTCTCCTCTAAGCTAAACAAGCCCAGTTCCCTCAACCTTTCCTCATAAGAGAGGTGCTCCAGCCCTCTGACCATTTTGTCAGTGTGTTTTGCTGGTAAGAGACTACAGAAGCAAATTCAGCAAACTAAATTCCAGTTACAACCAGGTCTAAACAAACTCAAAACTGAAATATCTACTTCCTCACACTGTGATGCTTTTAGGTTCACTCCTGATTAATAATAAAAGCAGTAAGTGAATTACTAACAACACACATTTCACAAGATTAATATACACTCACTCCTCAAAATTCTCCAATTGTGATTCTGAAACACATAACAATACCAAAATCCAGACTTACTTCAGTAATATTCACAAACAATTTAAACAAGATGTAGCAGTGTTCACTCACTCCGAAAACAAATTATATTTCTATATTTAAATGTCTTTCCTATAAAAAAAAAAAAAAAAGTACTTTGACCTTTTAAATTAAGTTCTCAGAAGATTTCTATTTTTCTGATTAATATCATACCTTAATTTTGGTCATTGAAGCATCAATTGAATGCTCCAGCTCCTTGATCTGCTTGCTCGTCTCTGCCTTCCCCTCCTTCAGAGCACTTACTACTTCATTAAACTTATCAAGTCTCTTTTTCAGCGTACGGACCTTTATCAGACCATCAATGCTGTGAATGTAAGGCAGTTTATTTGAGATGTTTTCACAAGTCTGTATTTTTAAAACTACCACTAACATTCAACATTAAAAAGGTAAACAGGGAGACAAGTAATGCTTTCAGATAGAGTTCACCATCTTCCTGAAATTCAAACATTATCAACATGAACTAACTAAACAGCAGAGGAGCCTTTTACCAACAATCATCAAGAATACCAATTATCAGTGACCAGGTCATTAAGCACATGGGAAAACTGATATTTACTTCAAGAATCAGTGGTTGGGTTGATTGTTTGTTTATTTGTTTTCCAGTAATAAACCATTAGAATCATCACCACTTGAAAATTTTCAGTGGAGTTGAAAAATGTGAGTTGTGCCATTTACAGAGCCATAGGGCTGAATCAAGACAAAAACAAGACTGAATCTGGTCAGGGAATTCACCATATCTTGCAGCTTCCTAAAGAAGCAATATTGAATACAAATGATACAAGTCAAACTCTGCAGACACAGTCATCATAGAAGCCACTGAAATCAGAAATTTTATAGGAAACCCACTAATAAAGAACAGAGAGACAGATCTCTATCAAAGAGAAAAAGGTGTCAGCAATGCTTAATGACCACTTTTTTTTCCATCAGCATTCCATGTAATCAGATTACAGCTAATGAAATTATTTAATTTAAAGAAGAGGCAAAATAGGACACAATTATTATGATAAATAAGAAGTAGGCCTATAATGGAATGTATAAATGAGTAAAGGATAAAAATTCATGAGCTTAAATTGCAGTTAGAGATACTAAGTACTCCCAATAACTACACTTCCACTGAAGGATTTTACAAACAAATCTCTCTTAGGAAATGCTCAGATTTACAGAATCAGACAGTCATAGTATGGCTTGAGTTGGAAGGGTCCTGTAAAAACACCATCTAGTTCCAGCCCCCTGTAATAAACAGTGACAGCACCCACCAGCTCAGGCTGCCCAGGGCCACATCCAACCTGGCCTTATGTGCCTCCAGGGATGGGGTACCCACAGCTTCTCTGGGCAGCTGTGCCAGGGCCCCATAACTCTCATTACAAACAAAAAAATAAAGTATTTCTTGTTCCTAATTTTGTCTATACTGTTACTTAGGCTACTGGTCCTTGACAAAGACAGGTAGAACAGAGCACCTCTCAAAGCTCCCTTCTATCATAACTTGGCATCATTCCAGGACTTCAGATACAGTTAGTTATGCACAGTACATCTCTGTACTGGTTTCAGTTGGGACAGAGTTAATTTTCTTCATAGTGTCTGGTATGATGTGTTTTGGCACAGGGAAAAAAGCAATGTTGGTAACACACCAGTGTATCAGTAGTTGCTGAGCAGTGCGGAACAGACAAAGCCAAGGAAATTTCAGTTTTTCAGCTTTTGGTAATGTCCTGCTAGTGCAGGGAAGCTGAGGGCATAAAGAGCTGAGAGGGGACAGAACCAGGACAGCTGACTTAATCCGGCCAAAAGATATTCTATACCATATACGATCGTGCAAAAAAAATGTTTAAAAACTGGGAGGAGTTGACCTGGAGGACAGCAGCTGCTCAGGAGCTGGCTGGACATCAATCAACAGGCAGTGAGCAACTGCATTGTGCATAACTTCTTTGTAAAAAATATATATGTGTGTGTGTGTGTGTGTGTATACATGCATTTTATATATACACACACACACACACACACACACATTTGTGTGCATATACATATATATATGTGTATACACACACACATATATATATAACAATATATATATATAAATTATTACTGGTTGTTTTTTTTTTTCCTTCTTCATTTTCTATCTCAGTAAATAGTTTTTATCTCAACTCATAAGTTCCTCTTTGTTCCCAGTTCTCTCCCTCATTCCACTGGGATTGTGGAGTGAGCAAAAGAAAGTGTGGTGCTTAACTACCTGCTGGGTTAAGCCACAACAACGTCTTTTAGACATTCATAAAAAAGTATTACAAAGGCATCCATTTTCTTCAACCAAGGAATATCCTCTTACCGTGGTTTGTGTTTTCTCTTGCAAAGCCACATACGAATAGTCTTTTGTATTTTGATGCAGGCACTAGCTCGGTATTTTATCTTATTTTTCACTGTAAACACACAAGAAATACTGAGTCTCAATGGTTTAAACAATTTAACACAACTCCTGTATTCCTCATATAACTGTAGGCTACACAATGTATACTATGTGCACTTTGAGATCTGGGTCAAATTCATAAAACACAGCAGACAACAGAATTCACAGTCCTGAGTGAGAAGCTCCATACGGGCTCCCCCAGTAATAATTCAGCATAAAAACAAAGAGAAAAAAATCCCCAAGTCACTGCCACCACCGATCTTTATTTCTCATTGCTTTATTTCTACTCCTCACCACAAACTGAGCAGGCCAAGCACTTACAAACTGTATATCAGCAGTGCTGGGCACTTACTTGCTTATTGGCAGTAGTTGCAGGAGTGGAGATGTTTGCCCCATTATGCACATCAGTGCTCCCAAGCCTGCAGTTTTTGTCTAGAGGTAACCTTTATGCAGGTGCTTTCCAGGTTGTCAGATGAGAGTACAGCTATTGCTCTTTCCTGCTGATGTAAAAGTCTCTCCCTCCACAAGTCCTGTGACTGCTAGGTACTTCTGAGCAGGTGCTTACCCATACATTAGTGAGCATCCAAGGATATCAGATGCCAATGATGAGAAGATGCAACCCACCACTACTTTTACAAACCTCTGCTTGAAGCCCTTACATAGGTCCCCAATGTATAGCTTACAAAATCTCACCAGCCTTGAATGCAAATTACTCAAATTTCAGTACATAAGCATGTGCCATACATGCTCTTGGCCACATTTAAAAGAGGTTATCATTGCTTTGCTGTATTTTAAACAAAAACTTTAGTTTAATAAATATAAAATACATACATTTAATCACTGAGAGAGAACACCATTGAACTTTTTTCCAGCGACTGCAGATGAGCCAGTGATTGACCCTTTTAACTAGCTCTGCTAAGTGATCCGGATCAGACTTCATTATTTGATCAAACTCTGCAAACTAAATACAAAACCAGTTTTACAAATGAGGAGAACAGAGAGTGTTAGGTGTTATTACTAAAGAGCACATTAAGTTCAAAAGGTAATATATTTTTTTTAACATCACCATTATATTGGCTATCAATTAATTCAAGTGAGTATGTATGTCTGCCAACTTTAATGACAACAGGAATAAGTGCTGTTTTGTTTTTAATTCGTGTACAACATTTGCATTTTGCTTAATCTACCAATTCATCATCATTGAAAATATTTATTGCTTAATTTTATTTTTAAATAATTTGTTTACTCACTTCCTGAATACTCACTCTGACCTTCCACATCTACAATATGCCTCTAACTCTGTAATGTAGGAGAAAACACTTCCCAGTTTCTAACTTTTGTATAAAAGTCCATCTAAAGTCAATATTTACTGAAAATCCTGCTCTTCTACTTTTTGACATTTATCAGACATTAAGGACATTCTTCTAGGACTACAGTAGCTTTTTCCTGTCTGCTCACAATAGCTTTCTACTTTTTTTTCTGGGCAGAAGCAGCAATGCTTAGAATCATATTCCATCCATAACAATTTTAGTAAAAAATATTTATTCATTTGCTCTGATTTGCTCCTTTAACGTTCAACAAAATGGTCTTAAGTGACTGTTACAGCATCTGGACAACCTGTCGTATCCAAACATTGCTTCAGGAATACAGTAGCATTAGCAACAATACTATGAAATCAATTTCTAGTCATGTTAATATTGATTTTTTTTCAACAGATTATGAATATTGTTTATGAAAAACCCTGGGCAAATTTATTTTAGTTGGTTATACTTTCAGCAGCGCACTGAAAAACACCACCTTCAGAACTTTCTCCCTTCCAGTCCAATTTATTCTACAATTCATATCCAAGTTCAACAAGAGGAGCCTTACCTTGCCAGGTCTAAAAAACACCTTGGTTAACCCAAATTTGTAATCAATTTCATTTAGTCCCAGAGCTTTAAATAGTGCCTGAAAAACAGCAAGCAGTCAGGTTGATATTTTGCCACCTTCAAAATAACACAAGAATATATTTTCAATCCTAAGTAATAGCAAAGAAGAATTAATGTCTCTCACCTTGCAAAAGAGTCTGGGATCCAGTCGCGCCAATTTTTCAGGCAAATATTTCTTGTACATATTATATAGTTCATGAAATGAAGCTCGTGATGGGAAACCACCTTGCATCAAATCCAGAACAGACACCATTCCTAAATACATAGAAACACACGCACAAAAGTGAGCAACAGTGAAACTGAAAGACTTTGCTCAGAGACCTAAACAAAAATTTCAGCTGGGACTTGATTTAGCCTCTACTATGCAATCATTCACAAGAAGTTGATACTGAACTGATGAACAGAGTCTGTACAATCCCTCCCTCCCTGAGATATAAGTGACATCCAGTCATACAGAGCACGTTTTTGGTTTTTTTCCTGGTCGTTCTTCCTTATTAGCAGATTTGGTATTTTATAATTCATTTTTGAAGAAAGAAAGAAATGACGCCCAACCAGGCTTTTATTTTTAGCATGTAAATGATTTTTTTGAGATGCAGTACAAATAAAAATGCAAATGCTGTGCAAGAACATTTTGTGTTCTTGCATTACTTGTTATCAGCTGATAAGATGTAATTTTAATGTTCCAAATCCCGTGACTACATTTTAGTTGTGCCTAGCTAGCGCATCAGTAAAGCACAGACACAAAGTCAAGAAAAGGTTCAAATCACTTCAAGCTGCACAGGCCTTGCCAGGTTTTGTCCACTGCTTCCTAATGGAATTTACATGGACACATACATGGAAAAGTGGGCTTGTAAGACTGTTGTGAAACACTGTAATTGTCATCGTAGGAGAAAGGGGTTCTTTGTTGGATTTTTCTGACAAATTAAGTGAATTTCTGACAAATTAATGTGAAGAAATCCACTGATGAATATTGTACATGGAATTCTAACTGCTAAAAAACTGTTAAGCTTTTGTGCCAGTAACACAGAATGATAAACACACATGGGCTAGTCAAAACACCAGCTGCAGAAACTGGAAATATCTCAACTTCAAAAAGAGAAAAAAATTAAACACAAGCCACTAAACATACAAAAATACAGAAAAGAGAAAAAATATTGAAGTACTTCTGTGAAAAAACACCCTACGGAGAACAGCAATACCAGCACTTTCAATTCCTAAATAATCTTTGGGAAAGCTAATTAAAATCAATGGAAAAAACAGTTGATGGAAATTAGAGTGACTCTTACAAAGATCAGATGTTACAGCTGCTAAGATCAATTGCTTCTTGATGTTATCGACTTAAAAAAAAGAACAAATTGCAGCACACCTAAATAACTGCTCATGTGATACCTTCTAGAGATCAACAATTCAAACGAGGAAATAGAGCTTCCACCTCACACGTTTCAAACTTTGATCAATCTACAATGTCCAAATTAATAAACAGATGGAAAAATATCAGAGGCATACGCTACCTGAACACTGAAGCTGGGAGAGGATCTGTCCTCCTTCAAAATGGTGACTTGTCATCTTTAAATTAGGTTTGATGCAGCGAATAAAGCTAGATCCCTGTTATTAAAACAACAAGTTAGCAAAATCTAACATTTTGTAACCTCCTGAAATAAGTCAGTCATTTAAGAATCATGGTTGGGGAGGGAGGTGGCGGAAAGGGAAGAAATGAAATAACAGTCTTCTAAAAAGAAACTTTGGCATTCTTTTGCTCTCACATATCTTTTTTACAGTCTAGCCTTAGTCTTAACAAAACAGACATCAACTTTTGAGTTTTCAATCAACTGTTTTTGTTAGCACTAATACAATTTAGGACGTAGCAGCCCAGATCCTGCTGCGCTCATTGTATTCTCCACAGTGATATCACCTAAACACCTTAGTTCTCCAGAGATCATGTGCTACCAGTGTGCTGACGCTGCAATCATGCCAGGTGAACCTGACCTTCCTTTCTTGTATCTTTCAGTTCTTACAGTTTCTTTTGGCTCATGCCTTTGCTTTCCCTTCCCGCATATTGTTCCCATCTGCTCTTATCACCACATGTATTACTTCCATAATTTTAACCACTGCTTTCTCTGATTGCTCATAGTCATTCTCTCTTTAAGGGGGAGTGAAATAAAACATTCTAGTCATAATTGCTTTAATGCTGACTGAAGACAAAGTAATAATTTATTGCCTTATCTTCTAAACAAAAATCTCTAAATATTTTGCAAATTATTCATCAGCGATTAACAGTGAATGAAGGGAAATTAAACTGAAAAAACCAGAGACTGCAGATCAAACAGTTTTAATGTTTATTTGTTTTTTACCTATGTTGTAATTTCCATTCTACTTATCTTTTTTTTTTTGTTTTTAAATGATTTTTAGGTTTTGCTTTTTAAAGCAAGCAAATTAGTACTCATCACCTGCAGAGCAGGATACTTTAGAAGTGCCATATAACTGCAAACTACAAAGCATTATTTACCACTGGACAGCTACAACCTCATTTACATGAGATTATGGACAATGATTTGTTTCAGAAAATGATGGACCTGCATCTCTGTATATACTTACAGTACTGTGAAGCTTCTCAAGAAGCAAATTTAACTGAGTCTGTAAAAGAAAACAGGTATTTCAATTGTCTTGCCATGACAACCACAGAAACATACACACAAAACAGTGGTATGGCATTACTGCATGCACGTGTACTGTTAGTAAATCAAACATTCACATTTTTTAACAGACAAAATCGTGCAAGAGTACATGAATGGTTCTGAAGAAACTTCTTGTGTTTAACTGAACGACACCACCATGTTATTTATTCCATCAGTTATTTACTGTAATGTAATTGTCATAAACGAGTGTAAGTTTTTGTTGGAAAATAAAGGAAATAATGTCTTCATAATAAAGTTACAGAGGAAATGAGACTGAAAGCAGCAACTAAAAACAATAAAATTTGTGAAAGTCCAGATTTCATCATTAACAAGTGTACTTGCAGTTAAATAACACAGAAAACAGATTTTTTTTCATCTTTTCAAAGGTATTTTGGCTCAAAACTTTAAGTCAAAAGTTATTTCAGCTCATGTATCTGCATAATGTATTTTAATTCCAAACTTACACATTTTTAACTCTGTAGTGATGACAACAATGTAGTCATCAATAGTTCTAAACTACATTTACTTAAGCTGTATTTAAACATACAGTATTAAGGCCACGATCCTGTAATTAGCAGGATTAACGGGGAGCAAGAGTACAGGACCACCAGATACTTAGGAAACCAAGGGAAACAGTCACTATTGAATACAACTTAGTAGGGACTTAAGTATTACAGAACTATGTCAGAATAACAGTTACTATTTATTATATAGGTGTGTCTATTCTGCCACACAGATTACTGTTGTGTCAGCCTTTCTAGCTTACTAGCAAACATTAAGTATATAAACTGAAGTAAGATAAAATTCTATCTGTCCTAACAGATTCCTCATTTTCCATACTAGCACAAAAATGTGGAAAGGATCTGATTTTTGACTGATTTATTTAAACCAGATCTTTCAAATACCTCGAGTCCAGGAAATCACATTTGTCTTAGCAACATGCATCACCTACAGCTGTTAGACTTCCTTCCAGAGGATATAGTTGTATTTTTATGTTTCATGGATAAAGTTAGAGAGACAAGGAGTTTCACAAGAGGTATGACAAACACCAATAACCTCCTGCTCAGTGCTCACATACTCTTTATATCTACTCTGGATACAATTTTTATGTTTTCTTAAGTTGGAAATGCTTGATTTTGGAAAGGGAATTTATTTTCATTGAGAAGTATGGTTCTGTTTGAAGAAAAATACCCCTTCCTTATAGTCCATGACTTCACAAGAAATAAGCCATAGCCTCTTTCAGGTAAATTTCACTGATGATCACATGAAAAAGGCATATTGCTAAAACTACTGCTCTTTGAATTATCACAATTTAATCCATCATTAATGCATTAAGATAAAACCATCCCAAAGACTGCATGTCTTATGAACTAATTCATCATCATTTCATCAACTGGTTTCTGTGAATTAAAATTGGTTAGTTATAAGGAAGGGATGTTTAAAGTGCTTTGTAAAAAAACAAGTACCTTCACCAACTATAAATTGCTGTATTTAGAAGAATTCAAGACTTGCTGACATACTGACAAGGCTATGAATTCTTATTCTTACAAATATGCAATTTCTATTCAGATAACAGAATTTATTTTGGCAACACCTAAAGCAAAATTATTAAGGCTATTAGTGTTCATCAATAGTACATATTGTGTCTGGGAAGGTAACAATAAATGAATTACTGAAATTAACACATACATTCAAGATGCCATGGAAGTTGGAAACACCGAAAGAACTACAGATTGATGGGCCAGATCCAAAAAGGACTTTTAGTCACGTTCTATGTGCAGAAGTGAACAAGAAAGTCCAAAAAACCAATACAAAAAGTTCCTACACAACTGTCGCCTAACATAAAGTGATCCATTTTTATTTCAGCCTTTCTTGGACAACTGTATCTTTCACATTTCCACATTTACTGCAAGTGGGATGCTAAATCCAAGAGGAACTGAAGACTCAGATGGAAAAAAGTGGAAATTATCTCAAAGATCCCAGTTGCTTTAATTTGGAAAATGCAATTACAAAAAAAAAAAAAAAAAAAAAAACAATGAAGCCAGCTTCACACCAAGCAGCTGTGTGGTTGCAGAGCTTGCTTAGGAGGTGGCATACCTGCAAGCAATTCTGATTTTCGTTTTCTCTTCTGCTCACGCATTTTACATTAAAACAATTGCTGTAGTTTAATTCTACTATCACAGTGTAATAAGAAGGAGAAGAAAATAATCAAAGCAAAATTCAAGAGAGCAGGAGGCCCAATATTGAAGTTTAATACCAAAACCACTGCCTTATAAATCAGCTCTCTCTTCCTATGCTTACTGCCTCCAACAAAATTTTACTTTTCTCTATGCAACAGCCTATCTCCAGAAGGATCTCAGAAGAATTCCCTCTGCTAAAATGACCAATAACTTGGTGAAAGAGAAAAAATGTATTAAGAGATAATACACTGAACATAGATCTGAAGCAGAATGTGGTTGCCATACAAAAAGTGAGTGCTGGTACCATATCCTTCCTTTTCTTCCAGCTTCTGCATTTTTCAAGAACAGTTCTAAAAACTAAGCTACAGGATAAACAAAGCAAGAAGGAATTTATCTCACAGTCCCAATGCAATACATAACCTTTACATGGAACAGAAATGCAGAAACACTCTTTTGTTATTGGCAAGACCCCACTCTACTTGTAGGTTTTTGGATTGTCTAAGATATCTGCATTTACCAGGGGACTCTAGGCATGTAGGTTGGGGTTTTAAGTGCCTTACGTTAGGTAGCATACAGAAAATGTTGCAACACCTCATTTGAAGGCATGTAAATCCTTCATTGGATCTGGCCCAGATATGTTGAGCAGAGCTCTTGCTGAAATTGCAGCAGCTCTGTCAACAGTAAAACCATGAGATTGAAAAAGTTACCTGCGGCCCATGGTTGTGCCTGCTTTTCCTCTCTTAATTCCCCTATAGTTCTCTTTCTAGCCATCCTGAGCTGGAATAGTCCAGCTAAAATAAAATTGCTGAATGAGAAAAGGATGCAGAAAACATTTGGAGAAGACAAGGTATGAAGGTCAGCTTTACAACAAGCAGAAGAAAGGAGAAAATGAGGAGAAGCATCAGATTCAGGTATTGAGAAAGGAAACATTCAGCACAATGAACATATTTCTGTGAAAACCACGACTACTAATATTTTAAGAGGAAAAACAGTGGTTAGGTTAGGCACTGAATTTTGAGCATGATAAACTGCAGCCAATTCTTCTTACACAGTGCACAATTAAGACAGGATGGAAGAACATCTTCTGCCGCTTTTAGAAGTCCTGGAAGTCCACAGAATTCAAATTTAGATCTATGTGGCTTAGCAAAATCCTGACTTATGAATTACTGCAAAAGCTCTGTAAGAGCTATTATAAAAGATACTTTTGACAGAAATGGATAACACTTAACTTTAATGTACTGTTTTCTTTTGTTTCAGTAGGGGAAAATAAAATGTGTATTCAACAAAATTCTTATATGAATCTCAGGTAACCACTAGTTCTCCCATCCTTAGGTACTACTTGTTTCAGGTAATTTAGAAATGACATGTATTACAAGAAAATAGATAATATGCTATCTTATGTTACCTTGAATTTGTTTCCCACACTGATGAAACTAAGTTTCCCAGCTTTTTGTTTGGGATCCTTGTTGTTATTAGTGTTAGATTCAAACAGCTGCCGAACAAACTTGTCCTTGGATTCACATATAAGAGATTCAAGTGACATGTGCAAAGCATCGTTATTTTTTTCCACAAATTGTGTCTGAAAAATAAAAGCCAAGAAATAATAGCAATTAATTCTAGCTGCCCCAACGACTGAAGTCTTAAGGGAAATTAACAAAACACAAAGTTATACGCTTCATTCAAAAGGCAAGAAGAATAATTCAGGTAAGTATTTTCATGTTATTTCAAACTTTTAACTGCCTACACAAAATAATAACAGGCAGAAAAGGTATTTTCAAATTTGAAGGATATTACTGGAATCATAAACACGAATCATTATCCTAAGTCCTTATTTTTCCAGACGTCACACATCAGAATTCAGCATTGAATATTTCAATGTTTTTGTATGATGATTAATCAAAAAAACACACAACCATCCAGATTGAATTTGAAGGTTACAACTTCACACATTTCATATTCTTACATGAATAATTCTACTGCCAGAAGAAATGGAAAAGAAGTATAACGCATGGTTTTTAATGTAGAATAAACAGGCACTGAATATAAGGACAAGTAAGGCGCTGAAAAGCTACACTTCAGTGAAACACTTCTATGTTACATAGTACATTCCCCTCCTCCAGATGCAAACTTCTGTTGACATAAGATCTGTAGTAGTTCAAAGATCAACATATTTAATGTTGACTCTGTTACCTATAGATTTATAAGTAGCTCCTATACAAAATATGTCAACAGAAGCCTTTCATCTGAGAAATTAAGAGAAATTAAAATGTATGTTAGAACACACTACTTATGAATTGCTTTCTGATGAAATTTCACTGCTTTTTATTTTTTTTCAATTTTTTTTTAAACCAATAAACACCAGAAACTATTAGAAACCAAAACAGAAATAAGTAAAATTAAGTAAAATTACCGTCTCGTAGCATACTGCTCCTGCAAAATGTCGGATAATAAAGCCTTCATCATCTCTGATATTTCTGTGAACAGCCAGTTTAGACTTCCTAGGGATCTGGAATTAAGAATTTGAATTATAAAGAAGAACTGAATTACACCAGAAAGTGAGAAAAATTTATGACTAAGACACTATTGTGATTTTGCCAGGAACACTAAATGTTGAAAGTAATACTTCTTGCAGCACAGTTGTGGGGACAACTACAATTTCAGTTCAAACAAAAATATCTGAAATAAACCTGCTTTCATTCTCATTCACACACTTAGAGACCTCAAATTCAAAACAGAAGTGATCAGGACTGCTAAGATTACCTAGTCAACTTTCTTTTTGTCTTTCCTCAACATTTCCTATTTCACTTACTTTGCAGCTGGTGAGAAGTTGATGAACAGCCTTATCATATGAATAAGATTAGACTAAAGCTTCAAATGCTTTTAGAAGGTATATATGCAAACTGACAAGAACTTATTATTACATGGGAACCTAATTAAACAAGCTAAGGAATAAAATTTAAGAAAAAATAAAGCATTGGCAATTTTCTTTGGCTCTCTTTGCATGCATTTTTTTCAGCAGGAATTCCCCACTCCCCACCCCCCTACCTTTGTTTTTGGCATTTCATCAGAAGTTATGTACAAAAGTTGCAAAGATTTACATAAACCTCCCACAGAGTGTTGTACATTAAAGAATTAACAACAACAAATTTCACCTTGTTTGTTACTCATTTTCATGACTTAAGAGCTAGATACATATTTTTTTGCAAGTCAAACATTCATTGGAGCAAGCAATTTTGGAAAGGAACAACAAAGCAGATAATCTGATATTAAAAAAAATCTAAATTAAAATGTAAAATTTGTTTCTTTGTCGTGCATTACATACTAACAATCCTGAAATATAAGCAAAGAATATGGCTTTACTTACAACAGGTTATTAGAATTCCTAGAAGACTTAACAAGCCTTTTATGAACTTTTCAACAGACACAATTACCAAACTCATCCTTAACAAAAGCGTAGGATCTGTATGTGGTGTGGCATGGAATTTCTAAGGAAAGGTTTTCATTAAATCAAGTATTAAAATCAGCTGTTTCAACAACTGTTTTATTAAAAGAAGACAGCCAGCACAAATAAACCTACAGAGAGTCTGAAATGGTCCTTGTGTTTTTGGTGCACAACTGAAGTGAAATGTTGGTCACTTGGTTGAGGAAGGCGATTTTCTTCATCCAAAATATCCAGCACGCCTATTAATTTTGCTTCAATCAAATCTATTAATAAAACAAAGTATGTTTAAAATTGAACAACACATACCAGAACTGAACACTGCAAATGCAAAATGCTACTGATCTTCTTTATAACTATACTGGAAAAGCTGTTAACACAAAAATTTAATTCTACAAATTTGATTTGTTGATTTAATCAAGATTCTATAGCAAGTTCTAACTCTATCACAAGAAACAGAGGGCTAAAAGGTAAGGCAAGGACTGTTTGACTTTTACTATAGGTTTTAAGCTGAATATTGTCCTCTATTCCCATAAAGCATGAAAAAGTGATATGCACATAGGTTTTTATCATGTAATTGCTTGTAGCAGGTAACTGCTACCACTGGCCTGGCCCAATACCTTAAACATAATCATATTTTTACTGAAACCACAATTATTTTTCTCACTCACTTCAAAAGGCAGTAGAAAATCCTTTTCTCCTGACTATACAGCAACAGAAATAAAGCATAAGTGGCACGGTTTAACCTGGTCATAATTTTTTTAATTTACCTTTGCTTCATACAGTGAAGAAACATATAAAAACTGTGGTAGGGTCACATGTAAGGGGTTACAACATGTTAATAACATTTTTAGGAGCAGGCTTATACATGCATTACTAAATCACTATGAGAGATACGGTTTGCATTCATGAAAGCCACATATTTCCTGTTGCTATGTTATTATTCTCTCCTGCAGATATTTCTCTATTTCTTTATCACAGGATGGCTAAGAGGGTTCACTTGACAAGAGCTTTGTTGAGTTAAATCAGGGTTACCATCTGTACAATCCTATCCTACAAAGTGAAAACTTCTTCAGCAGAGCTACAGAAGCTTAGACAACATTTTGCAACGGATCTTGAGTTCTGAATCCTCTGCTCAGTTGGGACCAACTAGCTACCACAAACTACTATAAATGCAAAAGCAAGAAGAGAGAAAGAAAGAGAAAGGAAAGGATAGGAAAAAAATAAACAATGACAAGGGTTGTAGGGTGGGAGAGTTGTTTGGGTTTTGTTTTTTAATTCATTGAACTTTTTCTTCACACCCTTCCTCATTTTATTTTATATTTTGGGCATTCTGAATAGCTTTATAAGAAAATGCCCAAGAAATTAACTAGTCCCACTTACAGTTACTACACACTGTAGGACAACACAGATCCAATGGAAATGCAACATCAGAAAAAGTTAAAAGAAATTACAACATTTCAACAGTTGTTAAGAGCATGACAGTGCTACCGTAACCTTGTAGCCTAAAGCATGCCTCCTCTACTGTAAGCTTCTTTTCTACATGATGCTAATGAATAGCATGATATTTCAGGAAATACATACCTATACAGTCCTGATTATCTACATAGCGTACTTCATTAACTCCCAGGCCTTCTTTTTGGTAAAGTTCTTGTTCCTTTATGAAGAAAAAAAGGAATAACAGTAAAAGAGAAAACATCATACATGACACATATTTTTACCACCCACCAAAACAGAGCATGAATGAACACACATTTTAGAATTTCCTTGTACAGCTTAATATATTTCAACTTTGTGTTCATAATGATAGATACTCCCACTAAATACAGGATTCTGTACAGTATTTGCAAGCCCCATTTTAATGAATGTAAGATAAAGAATCCTTCATTGAATATGGTATCTTTTTTAAGGAGAAGAAGAAAGGAAGATGTTGCACTTAAGAAGCCATATTCTCTCCTAGCTCAACCCCATATCACATAGTAAGAAGACCATTTGTTGACTGACTTCTTTTAATCTGAACAAAGTGAGCAATCTCATGAAAAACAGCATTAGTTTAAATATCTTCTTACTGAGAGGAAAAAAAAAACCTCCCTAAACATAACAATATAACATACCTCTTTCAGAATCCTTTCGTTAAAAAATTGCTGCAGTTTTTCATTACAATAGTTGATACAAAATTGCTCAAAACTGTTGTGTTCAAAGTATTCTGAAAAACATAAGTTAAACCCCTGTGATAAACCAGCATTCCAAGAATTTATGTTAAGAGTAAACAAGAAAAGTTCCATAGCGCTAATACGTAAAGATGTGTTCTGATACATATGTGCTTCCTTCAATAAAGCAAAAGCTTTTACAGATCTTCAAGTTGCAAGCAAGACAGAGATAAGAACACTGCAACAGATCATATAAACACCTGACAGTTATATCTGGCCACACACCAAAGCAATGTGCATTACAGTGACGCTGTACCAATACAACTCCATGCGTCTATGTCTGGCACAGGACAGCAGAACTCAGAAGACCCAAAAGCAAAGGTTTAGTTTTACCCTGTTCTTAGATAACCTTAGCAGGGCTTTTGCACTGGAGAAAATATGCCCTGGTTTGAATCTTGGCGATCCAAAGATGGCAAAAGCTTTACAGGAACCATCAATGCCCACCACTGCCAGGAAGCAACTTGAGAGTACATACAATGACTTTGGTTGGAAGGGACTTTTAATATCACTTCCCACTAGACCAGGTTGCTCAATGCCCCATCCAACCAAACACCAATTCTGTCCATCTTCCAGGAACATAATTATCTTAATTCAAAGGCTTCATTTGCCTGTCTGTCAGCATGCAGCGATCCCAGGACTCAATGGAAACACAGCACGCTTGTTCAGCACCTTTCCTAGTTTTACTGGGCAGCCACAGTTCAGTTCCATTTCAAATTTTCAGTCTTTCCAAAAGCAGTGTATATATAGACAACACAAGAATCAGAAAGCATTAAAAAGCTGCCTTGTTTAACAACTGCACTCATTACCATCATTCTCCATCAAGAGAAACTCTACGTTCTTGTATCTCAGGAAATCAAGACTTTATCTGTTCTCTCAGTACTCTCTTAGGACCTTGTAAACCATCCCATACACAACCACCAAAACCATCAGACTCTTCATTACAGATCTTATTATTGAATATTTGGTGGCAATAATGGACTACTACAACATTCATTCACATTTTACGAATACTTACCAAAACCAGCAATATCTAGAACTCCAATGAAGAAAGAAGAAGTCTCAAATGGAAAACACTGGTTCACTCTGTTCACCACATGGTCAAAGAGATGACTATACACCGTTTTAGCCAAGGCATCACGAGCATTGTTTGCTTGTTCCACCTTCAAGGGTACCCTATAAAATAAAAACAGAGACCTTATATTCCAGAAATTGTCACTTTAAAATACTCAAATCAGGCCTTGAACCTTTCCCATCTTCTTAAGTTGAGATACAAAAAGTTGGAACCTAAATCCAAGTACCAGGACACAATGTTGCCAGTAAGACTAGGTAACTTCTATGTAAAAAAGAATAAATGATGTTTCATTATTCCAGTAGCAACAATATACAGACAATTTCATTCTCATTCATACAATAATCTGAGACTATACTGTTAGTAGCCAGAGAAAGACATCTAAAATACATTCATTTAGGAGCTGCCTAATTACAATGAAGGTTGTAGTTCAGTTTTACTATGAAGTCTTTGACTCCATGTTTTCATAAATACAATAACTGAAATTATGACACTGTAAATGAACTGATAACAAAACGAAACAAACACCCACATAGACCTCATGGTGAAATTTAGATGCAGTTCCAATGTAAGGTGGATTTTCTTCCAACACCAGAAAAACAATTTCTACCGCTTGTTATTAATTCATTCTATATTGTGACTATTTCTTACAAGTTTACACTGTAATTAAGTACTTAATGTAATCTGGAGTTCAGAAAGAAAGTCACAAGTTCATAGTGTATGAAACGCATGACAAAGTACCATGGGAATATCAGGTAAATACATATTCTAGCTATCCATATAATATCTATCTCGTTAAGTCAATATGACAGAGACATGCATGTTTTTATAAGGACATTTAGCTACATTACTTCTTGGACAAATATATTCCACAGAACTATTTTTCTTTTAAGTAGGTTTCCAAATAACAGACTGGAGTAGCAAAACTAAATGCAGTCACACTCTACACAGCTCAGGAAATAACAAACTCTGCAACTTTACAAATACGCAAGAATCTACATTTAAGCAATAACTCATCTGAACTATCCAGTCAATGGTTCAAGGTTTGAGGCTTGAGATGCGATACACACAGAACTGCTCTGTCGCCCTCCCCAGGCAGCTTTCTTTACACAAGAATATAGATAAGTAGATCAGAGAAGGAAAACACTACATAGCTTACCCATGTTGCAACATTTCCTTTAATTCCCAGGATTCACGAGAACTAAGTTAACTCATAATCACTATTTCTGTATTTTTGAAAGATGACACACCTGATGCAGAAACATGGGACTGATGGAGATAACTTTCTTTTGTGACCGATAAGACAGGGAACCAGATACTCTGTTCACTAAGGACACCTGAAGCTAGATTACATTAGATAGTAATTAGCTTTAACACACAATCTTGTCTTCCACTAAGGATCTCCTGACTTATCTTAGGGTAACAAGTAGTGACAGAAATCCTACCCTATAAATAGAAGGAAGATACCTTTACATTCCATTCTGATACATTTAAGAGATCAGAATGTTAATTCCCACGTGTCAGCAGCAGCCTATTGCATAATACATACAATAGACTAAAAGCACTCACACTTCCAATTCTTTTAACAATTCTGTCAAGTGTGTTAAACAACATAACAAATAGTTGTTATACTCCTAGAACACGTGCTTAATAAAATGGCCCTATTCTTCAAAAATATCATAATCTACCATCTTTGAAGTACAATTCCAAAGACTGCACAAAAGCCTATTGCTATCTGAAATTATCATAGTATGCAGCAGAAACTTGAGGAAAGAAAAATGTAACCCTGCAATGGTGGGGTTTTTTGCACAGTCACAGAACCACAAAATAATGCTGCAATTTCACTGAATCCGTAGGTACAGAACAGCGCTCTAACAGAACTGATGCTCAGAATGAGTGACTTTCCTCTGGTGAACTTTCCCTCCTTGAGTTCCTCCTTCCCCCTGGTCTGCTCACTGGCAAAACAGTCACTCTTCTCCTATTTCTTGTCTGAACAGAAAAAAGATGTATTTCTTTTCTTCCATTTCTTCTTCTCCCTCCTCCTCTATCCATCAGCTACTTGCAAAGAACGTGGAAGAAATTCTTCCAATTGCCTAGTAATCTGCAAAGTCAGTAAGAAAAAGCCTTGTTTAAGCCTTGTTCAAACTAATTTACTCCATAATGTTCCCAGAGATTCACAGAGTATGAGGCCTAGGAGAAAGCTCTCTCATGGGCTAGGTTTATGCTCTGGACAATTCCATGCAGTCTTCAAACATTTTTCAATACTTAATATGATTCAGTTTACTTATCCAGACCAAATGATCTGCAACTAAATATATGTCATTTGCCCACAGTAGTCACAAGTTAGGGGACAGAAAGAGCAGATGAAGCAATACCCAGGAGCCGCTGCTATTCAATCAGATTACCAGTTCACAAACAAAATGAAATAAACACTACCTAATAAAAAGTTTACTTAATTAAAGAATACTTCAGTACTATCACTACAGATGCACTCTGGTAGAAAATATCTTACTCCAAAAGGAGTATGAAGACTTGAAACGATGTCAGTAAAACATTTAATGCTGCAAATAATGCACTTTATGATGATGGAGCTCTGCTAGAAAGCCTCCATGGAAAGAGTGAAACTGAAGAACAGAGCAGAACAGTGCATTTACAGCTTATGAGGTGTACTGGACTTTGAACACAAACACATTATTTCTCTCTGCAAATATACTTTATGTGGATAACAAAGATAACAGCCAACAAGGTGATTATTAAGCTTTTTGGGGGAGACTAAAAAGGACACAAATCTAGTGCAACAGTCAAAACACCCTGGCAGGCCACTGCAGAGCAGTATTTAATAAAAACCACAGAGATAGCATTTAGCATCACTCTCCTACTGTTCTTTCTGGCTCCATTGTGCCCAGCAGAACAAAGCCTTTGTTATACTCCGAGCTCAGCAATTTCAGCTGAGCCATTTATTCACTGTGACCTACAAGGACTCACATGATCTGTTCTCACACAAAAAGTCCCCAAGAAAGAAAGCAAGCAATGAGTAGCTCTTTGGGTTGCTGAACAAAACACAACAATGTACTTGTCAAATTTCTAATACTGATAGCAATCAAATTGTTTCTAAATCACACTGCCATAGCAAAACCTGGTGGCTACTTAGTAAATATATGAAACAGTCCACTTAACTCTCCTTGTATACACAGTAAGTCATATGTGAAGAAGACACCATTATGCATTTATTAGCATATATTTGCTTTTAGCTGCACAAGTTCAGAAAAGGGTATAGACAGAGGCTTAGGGCATTCATCCTTTGAGATTGTTGAAGGAGTCTTCAGGTTTTTCTTTGCCTTCCACAAAACAAAACACTGGGGAAAACCAAGATCCGCTAGCACAAAAACACAGCTACTTGTGCTTGCAGGCTTTTGAAACAGTGCACTGCTAACTGTGCCCCAGGCTAATCAGAATAAATACACTGAACAGAAAATCTTTACAGGCATAAATTCAAGGTGAATTTGAAGTGGTAGCAAAAACTTTTTAAATGTATCAGAGTAAATCGGAATTATGCATAAACACTTCAAACACAATCAGACAGTAAAAACATCTGTTTGAGATGCCTTGATAAAGAAACCTTGCTTGATGGGGTCACTTGAGAAGTGGTGAGAGAAAAGCAATATTTGCGATTCACTTTACTTTAGTGCTTGATACATCCCACCAAACATTCTCAAAATGAAAAATAAAAGGCACAGTTTATCTATTTGCTTTGTGTACAAAATCCAAAAGCAATCTATTTCCAGACTGAGTCAACAGCTCACAAAAAGCACGTCCAGTGAGGTGCCATCAGAATCCATCATGGATGCGTTTTGTTCAAATCTCTCTGCTTAACACTTTCACTAATCCAGAATGACAAATTATGAGTGAGTATTTTCATTAAAACAGTCAGGTAATTCTGAATTAAGTAAGCAAGTAGGAAATAAAATTAGAAAGAAAACTATTTTTACCAACAGAAAACACGGTCTAAAATTCCACAAGACAGATTTTGCTAAAGAGAAATGTGTTAGTATACTTGGGAAAAATCAAAAATACAAATGTAAGATGGGGAATAATCAGATGAGCAGGGACTCAAAGAAATTTCAACAGTGGATCACAAGATGAATCAAGAAAAAAAAGTTACAAATCTCATTCCACCACGCATTCACGAGTAGCATCCATTGTGTATGACATATAACTATCTATAACTTCATCAGTAATACTGACAAAGGTTCT
The DNA here is from genome assembly GCF_039878825.1 of Excalfactoria chinensis. Taxonomy (NCBI): domain Eukaryota; kingdom Metazoa; phylum Chordata; class Aves; order Galliformes; family Phasianidae; genus Excalfactoria; species Excalfactoria chinensis. The sequence goes on along the minus strand of NC_092827.1, from coordinate 28,834,031 downwards.
GCTGGGTTAATATATCAAAGACTGCTGTCTTTGAAAGACTTGCATCTTTCACTGGTAGACAGTAACAGGACAAGGGGAAATGTTTTTAAGCTCAAGGAGGGAAGGTTTAGATCAGATGACAGGATGATACTCTTTACACAGAGGGTGGTGAGGTGCTGGAATAGGCAGCCCAGAGACACCGTGCATGCTCCATCCCTGGAGGTGTTAAAAATGAAGTTGGATGGGGACCTGGGCAATCTGATCTAGTACCAGATCTGGAGGTTGGTGGTCTGGAACTTTATGTCCCTTGGAGCCCCTTCCAACCCACATCATTCTATGATTCTGTGATTCTATAAGGCACATTGACACAATAAAAATGGCTTTCATAGATTAAACCTTCTGGTATAACATACATAAGGCGGTATTTCTGACTCAGTGAAAGGAAAGCAATTTGATTGTCCCCCTGCATCAATACAAAGCTCTTGTGCACTCTTCCGATGAGTGAATGCTAATTAGTTTCCTAATTAAAACATCAATGCATTCAGCTAAACATAGGGCGGGCTTTCAATTTGCTCTAACCTGCTTAGCCCAGATTCAGGTTGACAGATTTCCTCAACTCCAGAAAAAAAAAAAAAAAAAAAAGAAAAGAAAAAAAGCAGCGTGTACTGAGATGACATGGTCATAAAACCAAACGTTGAAGCACACACTGCAGTTGCTCACAGCATCCCCCCCGCAGCGAGCTGCAGCTCGGCTCACAGCTTGCTTCTCATTGCTTTCCAGCCCCTCGGAGCCTCACTGCAGCTCCCCACGCCCGCCCGCCCGGCACTCACTTGATGACCGTTCCTTTGGCGCCCCCTGCCGTGGTGAGCATGACGCGCGTGGTCAGGCTGACGCGCAGGTCTTCCTCGTCCAGCCCCAGCAGCGCCGCGCAGCACTCCAGAGCCGGCTGGCTCCGCGCCTTCAGTGTGCAGCCCCCTGACAGCAACCACCACAGCTATATAAGAATTTACTCCAGAAAATGTGGGCTTGACTTTTCACATGCTGAGAAAAAGAACTATTCTGGTGCCCCTCCTCTGTGCTCTGACTTTCCACCCCTTCCCTTCTCTTTGTTTGCTGGTTTCCTGAAATTGCTTCTCCATTCACATTCTCACCGCTTTCACTCTGTCCCACCTTGCCTTATCCTTGCCAGTCCCAAATTCCGATCTCACAGCAGGCCCAAATATGGAAGCCGGCGTATAAGAGAGCCCATGAGACCACTTATCCTTCTCTACCCCCACATCCTCTCATCTTCACAAAGATGGCAAGATCATAAATAGAAACTGGGAAGGTTCTGATAAGACAGCCTCACAATGACAACCATTAAACAGTGAGAACAGGTTTCCTACAGAGGTTGTACAACTTTCTCTTTGGAGGTTTCCACATCTCCATGAACAATCCTAAGCTATGCAGTTTGAATTCCATGTTGGCCTCGATTTGACCAGGAAATGTTGGACAACAGATCCCTTCCCATCCAAAGGTTTCTGCAATTCTGTGGTGATTCTGCATTTGAAGGCTAATATCTGTATAATACACCTTTTTTAAATGTTCTTTGCTATAGCTTTTCTAAAAACTTTGGGACAAGCACAGTGATACACAAAGTAGGACTAAAAGGAACCAATCATGCTTTATCTTGCAACAGAAGATAAATATCTCCATGTTTGGGCTGTTTGGTTTGGTTTGTTTGTTTTTGACTGTGTTTTTTGTTGTGTTTTGTTTTGGGTTCTTGTTTGTTTTTTAACTACAGACATCTTTGTAATAAGTCTAGATCAGGAGTTTCTTTAGTGATCTGTGAACAACAGTTCTCAAGTTACAAAAGCCAATTTCAGTAGTATGGCAAGAATGGCCATTCCCAAAATAGAAGTTTCCCCTTCCTCAGCCTTCTTTGCTAGTAAGTACCAGCAACACTCATAGCAACTTGTTTTCTGAGTTAACATCTTAAAATGATGAAGTTTACATTTACCAAAAATTTTACTGCAACTTTTCTTCATCTCTCAAAAATATTAACCTAGCATTTGTGGAAGCCAAAGGACTTAGCAGCTTTCACTGGAGGTTTCACGGCTAACTTCAAGATTTTTCATGACATCAGCAAGAAGTTGGATTTATTTTATATATTATTACTAAAATTAAATAACAGTTTTGAGACACAAAATGTCTCTTCTTTATAGCAAACTTTGCACAAACAGTTCTTTGAACCATTTCAGTGAGAGCATTTGATGTACAGCTACAAAACTTGACGTCCAAATGGGATGATTTAAGGCTGAATTACCCTTTAATAGAAGGCAGCATTCTGAAGCAATAATTCACATGAAAAGGAATCATCTATAATCAAGAGCTATTTTCACTATTATTTTTACAGAAAACAATTTGTGTTTCTTCTAACCTGAAGTGCTCCCAGCTTCCTCAAAATCAATATTTCCAAGGTGAAGAACACCAGCCACTACTCGAAAAAGGTCAAGTTTTTCTGCATCATCCAGTCCAATCTTTTTCATTGCCGTGCACATTCTGTTGAAGTCTCCATGATCATCTAAGAGTGGATCCTTCAAGGACCCTGTCTTCAGATACTATAAAGAAACAAGATAGAGTAACAACAACAAAAATCAGCATAAGATATTAAAATATATGTAAACAATTATTTCCAGGCAAGAATAAATCATAACAAAATGCAATAAAAAGCATGCAAAACCCAAACTAAAAAGAGATTAGAACTCTTTGTACAGTACATGATTTAGGAGAACCCTGATTTGTTTTCACTTGTTGATACTTCAAGAGCATGAGCCTTAAAACTATAGTCTGTCTTCAGAAAGCAAATTCTTGAGAGTTTTAATAATGCAGGACAGGAAAATAGAGGACAGTCATTGGCAGAAAGGGAAATGTTTGACTAAGGAAGCTCTCAAAGTACTTCTATTGAGGAATATTTCTAGCCTTTAGCAACTGAAAGACAATGGAGGTCAGCGTGGTTTTGACAGGCCACGAGAAAGGGGTATAGGGCAAAAAAGAATTGGAAGTGTAAAGTATTGGAAGTTACTGGGAGTATCTGAACAGATTCATTTAGAGAAATATATTTGTTAATGTATGCTGGTGAATGAGAAACAGTAAAGTAGTTAGAAGTATACTACTGACTAAAAGAAGAGCTAGGTTTCAAAGTGTCAGTTTCACATTATGCTGGCAGTACTTCCTATTTTAAATACATCAGACCTGATTTTAATACTTGTTTTAAACAGTAGTGAAACATCCGCATGCAATCAAGAAGCTAACTGAACATGCATTAACTCATTTGAGTTTTCACAATCACTTGAAAATGTTTTCAGCTAAGAAGAACAAATGATTTAAGTAGAAGCTTTGTTAATGTCAAATAAGCTAACAATTATGTCAAAACCAAAACACCACATGCATCTGAAAAATTCACTTCACACAACATTTAGACACATTGATAAAATTAATCTACATGTTTTAATTATGTAAAATGATCACCTCATCTTCCTGATAAGGAAAACACAAAAATAATTTAAGTATTAATCAATTATTCCAGCTACTTTTGTTAAAATAAGCAATATTTTCATTAAATGACAGCAAATATAAATATCTGATTTCAAAAAAATAAACAATACAATGCATTTCCTGTTTAAGTGGCTAGATTAAGTTTTTATATAATTGAAATCTGAATCTATATTGCTCCTTCTAATTGACATCACTGTAATATACAGGTATTATAGCATCATATGTTCCACTATTTAATGGCTGATACCTATTTTCAAAATTACCCTATCAGGTTGTTATAGTTTTAAACAAACATTTCTTCCAAATTAAGTACTTCAAAGACATTTTATGACAGAACACCAAATTGTACATCTCATCTGGAACAGGAGCTGCACAAGTCCATCTTTGAGTAGCAATAGTACCTGAATGGTATTGTTTTATGCCTCCATAAATTGCCAACTTCACTACAAATCTTCATTTAAGACAAATTAGGCAAACTGTGGCAAAATCTCTCAACCCCCTCTTAGATTACACACTTAAAGAGCTAAATATCTACCAGCTTTGTGCCTCACACTATTATCAAATCAATACTTCTGTATCTCACTCTTCATCATCCCTGATTACAGAAAATAGCCTGCATTGAAGAAAAAGAAATTGGCATTACGTGCACAACGTTGCAACATATAAACACTATAAACCCAGAAGCAGACTTCACAATGTTGACTTAAGCAAGGGAAGTATCTATACGGCCTTTTTCACAGCTATGCACAAGCTATGTACAAGCTGAAATCGAAGTTCTCAATGGTAAGAGAGACTGTATGGTCACATGGGAGGGAAACTCTTGAGTCAGCTTCCACATGTAACTTCTTCCTCTGTTACTGAATCACAAGTATGGCTTTCTTTAAGCAAACTGTTATCTTCCAGCTATACAAATGAAAAGTTCTTATTTTAGGTATGAACGGATGAAAAGTATATTAGGGTAGAAGCATTTAAACTACCTCCAATTCACATAAAGAAATTAAATCTGATTTAATCATATAAGTGTCCTCAGGCAAACAAGCCCAAAAGGCTTAATCAATTTTTAAGAATGTAAAAGGAGATGAGAACACTTTTTTTCCTCCTGCTCCAAGTTCCACCCCCTTCTCCATCACGTCACTTTTTGTATGTCACAGTCCATAGCAAGGGACAACAAATAAAAGCAGTGTACGAGGAAGGGGTATTTGCTTAAAAATCCAGACTGTAAAAATGGCTTCAGAAGAAAATTACAATTTCTGAACCATTCCTGAAAGTATTTAGATTTTGAAAGAAAATGAGAAAAAGCCACGGGTCATTCTTTTGTTTTCTATGGAAGACATGCTGCATCATTAAGTGTTATATTACTGTAAGAATAAAAAACAAATGATTTTATGTACTGTTCCATTTGGAATTTTAAGATACACATTAACATATACTTTTAGTACTAAACTCCAAAACCTTTAGCAGTACCCATTAAGACCTATAAAGATGTGTAAAATGAACGTTTCATTCCACATTGTAAAAGTGTGATGATTTTCAACTCTGTGTGCACTGGTTAACACAAACTCCTTGAAGACACAAAACTTACCTCAGGACTCTTGCGATTCTGCAAAATCTGCTTGTCTGTTTCTTTGGTAGCAAAATACCTCGTACAGCCTCGATTTAAATACTGGAACAATAAAAAAGAAGAAAAACATACTTAAAGATAGGAGGGAGGAAAACATGCTGTCATCTATGCCTTGCTTTACATAGCTTGTTTCTATCATATAGCAATAATAATATAGCTATTCAAAAACATTTTCAAGCAATTAATTCTATTTTTTATATCTACAAAATCAGAGAAATGCAACAGTAACAAACGATTCCTATAATGGACTCTGGTATTACTTAAGAAAAGACCAAAAACCAGGAACCAAGAAAATACATTTCCTGGCCCATTTGTAATATCTAATTTTACTTCAGCAAAACTCATATGTAACATCAGATAAAATTCACAGTAATCTTTTTTTCCAGCAACATATAAGTTTTATATATTACAGTGAGGTGGTGAGAGAGGAAGGATCAAGGAAGCTTTGATAGTAGCTATAGCGTACTTTTATGGTCATTTTTTCTCATCAGAGATATATTTCTATAGATAGTCAAAGAGAAAACATAATAAAAACCATGTATAGTGTTAACCCAGTATAAATAGAAGTCTAAATCGGAATCTGGCTTCTGCTATCCATCTTCACATTGTACAGTAAAGGGAACAGGGCAAGCATTCAGATGAGTGGCACTTCTAGAAAAATGGAATCATCAGTTTTTTTCTCCTGAATGGTTCAACTGAAAACATGAACTCTGTCCAAAATTTTGGTGGGAGCTCTTTGTTTAAGGGAATTGAACTGATTTCTTGGTCTGCCCACAAACAAATAAGTTTTCAACTTCATGAACACAGATAATTTTTTGTTTTGATAAAAACTTATATACAGAAATCTAAAAAAAGAGCAGAAGAAAACTAAATGACAAATTTGATATTTAAAAACAAAAATTGACAAGTAAATGTTTCAAGTTGGCTTGCTCTTGAAATACCGAAAAGTTCTGTACATCAGCAAATAATGCAAAGCATGGTATAATTTAAATACAACAATATAATGCTGTATTACAGTATTAGTAAAGAGGTCCTAGAAACTGAGGGTGGGATGTAAAAAAAGGTCATGCTCAACAGACTGAAAAAATGAACCAGCATGGCATCCAATAATTCCCTGTGTCAAGAGATATTTAATCACAAGATAGCGGCTTTCGTTTGAAAGCTAAAACTTTGTGTAAATTTAAATCTAAGAGAAACTGTATTTTTAAGGCATGCAAATACATACCTTGAGAATATAACTTTTAACACCTAAATATCATTTAGATTTATGTTCTTTAAAATAAGGAAAAATAAAACAAAACAAACACATCCACACCTCTGAAGTTTAACACTCCACTATAACTTCCGTGACCCAATTATGATGCAACCTCAATTCTCTTTTGGCTATCAGGATCTGAAAAAAAATCAGCTTCTCATATTCATCACCTATGCTCTAGATACAGATTTACTGCAGAGCTTTACTTTACAATGCCACGTGGTGCAGTCAAAGCCGCCTGGATCAGCAACGTTCAGCACCTAGTGATTTTGAATCTCTTTAAAAACTTCTGCAGGGAAACCCAGAATATGAGCAACAAGGATGGCACACTTTTGTGCACGTGTTGTTCAGAGATGGGGCAGGTAAGAGCAAAGAGAGTAACCTACAACTCTTTGTAGTCCTTTGCATAGTAAATTAATGATGATGATCTTATGGAGAAGCACCCCCCATGAGCATTGCTGAAATCCAGGTAATAGTTCAGGCTGGTAAGCCAAATGCAGTTGCCTTGGTTCGTATCCCCAGAGAAAGCAAGCACTAGCACCAAGACAGCCAACTGCATAGGGAGGAGATGACAACAGATCACTTAAGTCAAGGGGAGGCATGGCAGCTGAGGGAACAAAAGAGAACTGAATCATCCTTTGTCTTTTAATACTGCTTCACTCCTATGTAAAGTGGGAATCACCTTAGATTTGAGATGGTCCTATTTTCAGATTAATACAATTAAGAGAAAACCGGCAGTGAGTAAAACATGCTTGTGTCATAGGGCCCTCACTGGTCCTAATTCAGACCTGGACTCTGATAGGCTACAAGCCATGTGCAAAATAAAGACAGTGAAGAAATATGTCTTTTAGGATGCAATATTCTAAGCAAGCTATTTAAGAATAGAATCTTTGTCTTGAATTTTTGGTGTTGCTTTTTCTGTTTGCTTGCTTTGCCAAGCCTCCAGAAGATTAACATTAATATCTAAACAATAATCAAACACCAAATGCTGGTTAGCATAGTATCTCTGCCTATGATTAGAAGTTTGATAGATGATATTTTCTCAGTAATTTCAACAAGACAGACGTGCAGTCAGCAAAAAATGATGTAAAACAGTAATCGAGGCATTATGATTCAGAGCCACATTTTACGACAAAAGTCTGGAACAGCAAATGTTTCAGTGAAAAATTTCAGTGAAGAACACTGAAAAAATAACCCTTACAAAAGCAGGAGAGATTTAGGAAGAAAAATTACCTTTTATGTTCTTTTTCTAAATATCTCCTATAAAGTGATATTTCATGCAAATATAGTACAATATGGCCAATAATTTTTAAGTATATTCATATTAATTTGCAGACAAAGATGTGTGAATACCAAAAAAGTGATCATAAATTTCCTTTTAACTAACGATAATCAACTGCAGAAAGTGAAAAAAAAAAAAGCAGAGTGGGCCTTTCACATGCAGCAAGAAGCACAGGGACGACTCATATACTAACAAATATTCCCAGCTGAAATGAGAGTACCTGCTGCAAATTTAGTACAAGCCCAAAAAATGATATTCAAGTCTGATAAGGCAGGTGTCACTGTAAGCTCTTTAGAGATGGAACAAACGCAGTCCTGCCTTCTGTACAGGCAGCCATGTTGTTCAGTACTCTACCGCACCAGCCTGATTTTAAGCAGGTAATAAGTGTGACCTTGATATCTATAATATCAGGTACTCTCATGAGCAGAGCTTTTGATTAAAACATTCCCAAGAGAGAGCATGTAGCATATTCAGTTACAGAATTAAAAATCTATTAACTACAAGAAATATGCATTAATGAAAAAGAGACTACTCAAAAATAGTTTCTGCTTAAAAACATTTAAAAAAATAGAATATTGAATGGAACAATTGGACAAAGTTCTGGATTTTGGGGAGTAAGATAGTCTAGTACAAAATGGATTATATGGAACTATCTTAGGTCTCACCTACATAACCACTACTTGGTTCAAAGGTATCAGGAACTTTGCATCCTTAAGGCTTCTGGCTTCACATTGAATTTTACTAAGTGCAGAGGACACCAGGTGAAGCAACAGATAAGCACAATTCAACAAGCTTTATTTAGAAAAATCAAGTCATAGAAACAAAAAAACCTATCAGTGTAGTAGCATAATGCTTTGTTAGCAGTATTCTTCGACCCACTTAAGCTAATAAAGATGACAGTCAATTGATTTATGTCCTTCTAATTCTACATGCTCTCCAGGTTTGTGTTACACAGACCTTACAAGCCCTGTGCAGCTATTTGCTCTGGGTACTTTAGAAATGCACAGTTCTGTTTCAGTGAGATTTCAAGTCAAGCATACCCCAAGAGACAATGGAAAGATGGAGACAAGTGACAGAACTTGAGCAAACAGCTAACTGAGGTCTACCAGTATGATTTGCTTTGTCAATATTCTTCTTTTCAACACAAGCCAACAAACTACATGATGATGTTTGTATATATTACAGCTCAAGAGTGTTTGTCAAAGAGGAAAAAAAAAAAACTAATATATTTATAAATCAATAATAAAATCGTAAGTCTCCACCTTACAAGTAAAATCAGTGATAGCAGTCTACAATGAGGAAAGGCTTAGAAATACCCCAAAAAACAGCAGCTTGCTTTGATGGGAAACAAAAGGGAAAAAAAAAAAAAAAAAAAAGAAAAAAAAAAATCAAGAAAACAATGAGAAACAGTTCCATAGTTGTACAGGTTGCATGTGGGTACAACTCTATTAGTTCATCAAGGAAAAAAATAAAAGAATGCAATAATCAAAGAGTAAAACACTGAAAAATTAATGAGAATTTAAAAATAAAGGAAGGAGGGTTGGAATCACACAAAAACAGGAGCAAAGATTTTAGACTGGGAAGAAGGGAAAAAAAAAGTAAAGGAAATCATAGAATTTGTCAAATGCTTTTGAATATAATTCAGTGACATCTGCAGAAAGTGAAGCTGAGTAGAAAGAAGGAAAGCTGGAACAAAAAGTTGAACTGAGGTAATAACACTATTTAGTGGAAAGATGGGAGGAGGAAAACTATGTAATGATAGCACAGAAAACCAGCCTGTTTGTGGAATTTCTGCTGGAAACATAACTCAAAATCAGGGTTAGGCAGAAAAAGCCACATGATCTCAGGAAAGGGGAAAAATGTCAAAAATAAAACATGGGGAGAAGAAGCAAAGGGAGTAGACAAATTAAAAGAACGGCCGCGCTGATTTGAATTAAAAGGTCAATACATAATATCCAATATCTCATCTTCAACCATGACCCGTATTTCACCCAAGGATTTTACTTTTCCTTTTTGAGCTGGGATGACAAAACAGGTCATAATTTACAAATATGGCAACATTACACACCACTTCACTCTCTTTTACATTCCTAGTTATTCCTGAAATTCTACTCTAGCTTTTTCTCTGCCACTGAACATTAAGCTAATGTTTTTAGAGAAGTACACAGAATTAATCGTATCTTATTTCCTTCCTGTTTAAGTTAATTTTCATGTAGGTATTGCTAAGAACACTATATTCAGTACTGACAGTATTTGTATTTTATTTTCTATTCCACGGCTGAGTGACTGAACCAGTAAATTGTTGAAAGACAGCAAAAACCCAGAAAAAATAAGTAGTCCTCAGGAAAGATTAAATTAGCAGATGAAAAACATATGGAAAAGCATACTTAATGAAGAGAAGTAATCCTGGGCAGAAGAGGTGAGCACAACCTTCAGGTTAAGTGGAGATAAAAGATTCAGCGCAAGGGATGGGCAAGTCTTATCATATAACCTCAAGTGAACAAGAATGGCAGAGGAGTACGAAGAGAAAAACAGGGAAACTGGGGAAATGCTAATGACAAATCTAGACAGTGGAGAAAGACAGAAACAGAACACAACAAAGTAGGAAAGACAAGTGATATGAAAGTACATGGATTTCAACAGGGAAGTACAACCAGCATGATTTGATCCTTGGTATGAAGTTTGAGATGATAATTTAAAGGACAGAATCTCAGAAGAAAAATATCACACCTTCTTTAATGCATGGTTGGAAGAGGAAGAAATAAAAGCAGTTTTCATCCAAGATTCCACAGAACAGTTGGATCACAATAAAAAAAAATTTACACCTTCCACTTCAGGAAAAGACAACAGCAAAATTGAGCAATTGGGTACGCAGTGGTACCTTACTGGAAAAAGCCAAGATTCCTCAGTTTTAAAACACAAAGGAAAACTATAGGAAGATATCCAATAAGAACAAAATGGCACACAGTCTTATGCCCAGATCAAATAGATTAAAAATAAAACAATAAAAAATAAAAAAGCTATTTTCTGAATTTTGTTGCAGAAAAGAGTTTTTCAAAGATAATAAACAGATACTTTAATAAGATCTATAAGAGAAGTTCATGAATGGCAGCAATGTAAAGCTTTACAACTGCTGACTCCGATACTTACCCTGAAGCTGTCAGGAGAGCTTAGATACAGTTTTTCTCTAATGTCTTCTGGAGCACCGGCACAAAGCCTGTAAAAGATGTGATAATTCCTCTCTTCTTTGCCTTGCACACAGATCCGAGATTTCTCCAGAAGATAATGTGATACGAATCCACCAACCACTGAGTTCTAGGAGGAAGAAATATTTTTCTAATTATTTGAGTGTTTTTTGACAATTTGACTGAGAGCTTTCCAACGTAAATTGTCTGATTGAGTGCACTTCAACTGACACTGACCCAAAGCTTAAAATATATTTGTAACTAATAGATACCAAGCTTAAAACAAGGAAGTTTCCTGTACCATAACTTCTCAGTGCATGTACTGTGCCTATGTACATTCCTCTTACCAGAAGGCTCTACTTCATAACCAAAAGGAAATTCTACATGCTTAAGTTACCCTATCTAAACTATATTCAAATAAAAATCTCCATAGGCTACACAGTGAGTAGAACTTCTGACCAAAAGAAAACCAAAAAACAACAGATCGATTTCAAGACTTTTTTCACATATATAATACTAATGTGAAGTCTCAACATTTCATACAAATACATAAAAATCAGAAATTCATATAAAATATTACAGCATTAAAATAAATGTATGGCAGTTGATATATATACGTAACTCATGCCTGTTCATGAATTAAAGGAATGCATAAGAGCAATTAAAGGTTGCCTTTTCCCCTTTGTGTGATGTTTGGATGGAGGCAGTTTTCCCACTGACTTGACACATTGTTTTCCAGCAGTGACACAGTACAGTGGCTTTCCTTTCACAGTGATAAATACAAATCAAATAGAGAAAGCAAGGACAGTAAGTATGTGATGTAAGATAAGTCTGTTTAACCTACTTCCAATCTAACATTTCCATTCTATTGCAAAAATCATCGCTATTATCTGTATCAAAACTCCAGTACCTTTTCATTGAAGTGAATTTCCACAAATTTTCCAAAACGACTGCTATTGTTGTTACGAATAGTTTTTGCATTTCCAAAGGCTTCCAGTAATGGATTTGCTGTTTATAAAAAACAAATATTTAAAGAAGTGTTAAAATGTGAATGATGAAGCACTAGTAGGAAAGGGAAAAATAAATTCATACTGATTATTCAGTTAGCTTATTGAGAATAAGGTGTGAAAATTAAAGGAAAAATATTACCTGTTATAAATAACTGATTTGGTATCAAATGAGTACAAATGGTACCGGATTTACAGTGGTGGAATTTACAATAAAGTGTTTAAATGTCACATCACATTGCAACATAATTGAATTAATACTGTAAGAAATTCAGAGACCATCACCAAAAATAATTCAGTGGTGTTCTTCTAACAGCAAGCAGATAAATAAATGATACATAAACTGTAAGATACAATACATGATTTGACATTTCCCAATGAGTTGCTGCTCATCAAATCTAAACTAACCATTTATCCCATGGACAAAAATGCCACTGAAATGCCACGCACGTTACATATTAGATTGATTGAAGAGGGGAGTGGGAAAGAGGATGCATTACAAAAGTTGTTTTCAAAACCACCTTAAAAATGCCCTTTCAGATTAGCTGGATTGGATTAATGATAGACTTTTGGTTTTTACTGGCTGCAGGTTTCAAGCACCTTAAAGAAAAACCCATACAGAAAGACCAGCAGCAATCTAATGTTTGGTTTATGTTTATACAAATCATGCATGGTTTAAGCAGTTTGAAAATGCTTAGTAGTTATGAAACACAAGGCTACTGACTGTATTTTGCTAACTCTGAAGATGAAAGAAAATCAATTTACTGAACTGCACTAACAGCAAACCAAATAAAATATCTGCAGGACATTTTAAGGCTTTTAACTAAAAAACATGCATTGGAAACTACGTGAGCAGAAACTCAGATCTAAAACTGACAACCATCTACAAATCTATTCCTACAACAATCGAACTCTAAGGGAACAACTACACTGGTCAGATGAATTAGGGAAGATAATACATTATTTGGTGGGACACCAGCATTAACTTTGTTTGGGGGTTTTTGTTCTGTTTTTAAAGCACAAGCTTTAAGCATATGCAAGAAAATCCAAGTCTCATTTTCATAACAATCTTACTAAGAGGCCCTGGTAACTGTTCATGTATCCAGATGCCTCATCTATTAATAGATTTGAAGAATGGCTTATGAATTTAAAAAATTGGCAGGAGTTCTTTCATATAGGATTAAGGTTCCTCTATTAATACAGATGCTGTAAGAACATTCATTGAAACGTGCTTCATAAAATTTAAAATTCGTCCATCGGATGCTGATTTAAAAAAAACAAACAACAACAAAAAAAAAAAACAACAGAAAAAACACTAAACAAATCACTTTTCTCAACATACCTTTGAGTATTTAATTACCCACTTGGGCCACTTTCTAGGTTCCTTTTACACACAGTGTTTTACACACAGTGAATTTCAGTAAGGAACTGGTTTAAGTAAACCAGTGTGCCCCCAGTGGCGCAGTGGTTTAAGCTGCTGCCTGCGGCACTGGAGGGCCCGGGTTCGAATCCCCCCTGTGGCGCAGGGGTAGAAGTGCCACTTCGCTACACAGAGGGCTCGAAACCCGGGAGTTGGACTCGATGATCTCTAAGGTCCCTTCCAACTCGCACGATACTATGATACTATGATATGATACTATGAACCTACAGCAGTAACAGACTAAAGACTATAGTACATCTCTTGAGTAATTCAGTGATTCAAATTCCATAAACAGAAATACTTAAAGTTTAAGAAAAAGACACTAAGAGTAATGAAATTCTGAAATGAATCTACAAGAAACTATAGAAGACTGAAGCTTTTTCAGAGTGGTTGGTTTTTGAGATGTGTGTGTCTTCTCAAACTTATTTCATGGTTAATCAAGAATTCCATGCAACATTGAAAAGGGTCAACCAAATAACCATAAAGAAATAAGTCTCTTTTGACCTTGTTCGGGAGCCTATTATAAAGACAGACACAATAAGGAAGAGATAAAAGTGTTAATCCAAATGACATGTCTTATGGCAAAAAAACATGAACTCTGAACTACATAATAAACCTCCCTCCTTTATCTGACTTCTCATGGTGAGAAGGAGGAATTACATCATCCTAATAGATATTAAGGAGAATGCAATCTTAGCGTTGTAGTCTAATACAACATAAAATCCAGTGTTGACTGTGTGACACTATGTTAAATAGAAGTAAGGCAAATCAGAAATTAAAGGATGTATTTTAAGAACTTAAGATCAAATTAAACTACCTAAATTACTCCACAGGAAGTCTGACAGTATTCTCATCCAAGCTGTTACTTACTGATAATTCAAATTAGAAAAGGATTTTATAACATATTTTAATTGAACCTTAAATTAAATTAGGCAAATTTCAATACCTTCTACAATTCTATCATCAATATCTTGTCCAGTACCATAGGATTCGGTCAAATATCTGTAAAGCAAGATAATTGCAAGTAAATGACAGAATTTTCTCATGAATTTCCTAAATTAAACACAAGTTCCATGCATATACGTTCTGCATTCACAGCCATCAATGTTAATAAAATGCCGAAGTGTAGATGGAAATATAGTAAATTGCAATGCGTAAGTAAGAATCAATTTAGCAATTGAAGAAAAAATTGAACACAAATTCAAAACACGCTCTTCAGTTGCACCTTTTTTGCTGCTCCCCCACTCCCAGCTCCCAAGTACAAGGCATGCTTCTGGAAATTTACAACTAAATCTGGGACACATTGTAAGCTGGTCTTGAAATAGAACCTTCCAAAAAAGTTCAGGAACATTAACAGAGCTGTATTGCTACCTTCTGCCTCCTGATGAGTACACAAGGAAAAAGCCTTCCTGTTTTAAAAACTCAATAACATTTTGTACACATGCTATGTGGGGGCAGTGGCAGAGACATGTAGCAGTGTTGACATTTGCCTGCCACGTAATCAGAACTTCCTCTGTTGAAAAACAGAAAAATAACATCCTTTGAGGACATTCCTCAGGGGATGCTCTCCCAGTGTGTGCTGTGTTTTGTGGGTTTTATAAGCAGGACAAAAGTTATGAGCTGTATTCTGTTAGAACCTTGCTGCAACTCCTACAGCTCTCCACTAAAGGTTATAGAGGGGCAGAGAACAGTGTGATGGAGAGATGGCCAGCTATGATGATTCTTCCTGGGATATAGAAGATAATACCACTACTATGTATATGATGCCAGGGAGAAGGCAATTAAAGATTTACACAGGGAAACCAGGTAAGGATGGGACAGAATGCATTTGAACTGCCTGCACTGTGCTTTCCTAGATAGTCAGGCCACTCGTATTAACTTCTTGAATTTAATGGAGCATTACTTTCCAGTTATAGTGTTCCAGAGTGATATAAAGCAGTTAAAGTATGACACAAATATGATCAAGATTATTAAAAACATCTAAGAGGAAGGCTGATCAGCAATATGACCCCCACATAGTTCAATATGCTTGATTCCGTATCTTGCATATGTGAGCATCAATAAATAAATAAATGAATCCCTTTATCAATATTTATTCAGCAAATTAGGGTTGAAGTATATTACAATTGAAATTGGCTCAGAAATTAAGAGTTAAAAAATACAGAACATCAAGCAAACTGAAGAAATAAAGACTGGGAAAACAATTGCACACTTATGGCAGAAACAAGGGTGTCTCGTAAGACAGTTAAAATGCCTAGCTTTCATTTTAATGACGACAATAGCAGACACATGATACCAAAACAACTGCATCATAAACCACAATAACTATATGATGTCACTACAAGTGAACTAAGGCTTCTGTAAATGTATAGCTATTGCCATATGTTCCATATGCCATCATGTCAGCACCTAAGTTTAACTCTGTGAATGTCATGAACTAAAGTGCATGTAGAAGCATACACATAACCTTCTGAATCAAGACAATGCTGTGCTACTGAGTACCTTTAATTAGCTCTGTCTGTATTTCAAACAAACACATCATAACAAGAGATTCACTGAACAACTCTGGCTCAAAAGTACAAACCTCAAAACAAATTTAGTGTTTTCTGTCTTGCCAGCTCCGGATTCTCCAGATACTATGATGGATTGACTCATCTTGAGAACTTTCATATCACGATATGCTTTATCAGCTTAAATGAAAGAATACATGAAACATGACAAAAATTATGCTTGCACCTCTCCTGAAACTTAAAATAAAAACTAAACAAATACAAACATGCAAACTCAGCATTTTCAAAGAAGTCTTTACAATTGAGCGCATTACAATTTATTGAAGTTTCTCTTTCAGTTACATGATAGCTGTCCACCCTCCAACACTGACACGTGATAGCTTGGACTCTTTGACAGCAAAAATTTACCAAACTCACCTAGGACAAAATAAAACAGAAAACATCCATCTAGAATTGAACATTTTCTGTCAAATGTGTTCACAAAACAGCCGAAAACCAGTTTTACTCTAACATAGTTTTAACTGGATGAGTAACACTTGTGACAAATCTTTTCTTAAGCGCAGTTACATTCAAAGTGATTTGTAATCAGGTTTGTACAAATAATAATATTTAAATGAGTTTTCTGCCTATAAAATAATCATACAAAAGGAAAATGTGCACGTGATTTGGCAATATAGCAAAAGACAAACGCAATCACTATATTTTGCCAGCTTTGTTTATGTCGTTCTTCCTTTATAAAATTGGATTATTTTTTATGATTGTAAATTATATTAAAACTGCTCAGACATAAAACACCAGAGGAACAGAACAATCAAAAGCAGCTGCCAAAAATCTTCAGACTGCATCTCAAGGAGGTAAAAATTTGCAATTTTAGTCACCATGTTTCATTTCTAATAGCTTACAGTAATTCAATCAAAGGTGCAGTTTACATACAACAATTTAATGCTCGTTTTATAAAAGACAAAATCAAACTCAATACATACCAATAGCAAAGACATGTGGTGGCAATGTCCCAAGTGATCTACCCTGGTACTTTTTAATAGCATCTGAAGAATAGAACTTAGGAATGTCAAAATATGGATTCACTGCAATAAGAATGTTGGCTACATATGTCTGTGAAGAGAAGAATTAACAGCAAACTATTACCTAGTATCCAACCAAAGTGGTTAACAGCAATTTTCTATTATTATTGAAGAGTATAGTCAAAGTATAGCAATTATATTTGCAATTTTCCCCAGATGGGATATGTTTTCAGAGTTCTTCTAATCATCTTTCCAGCACTTGTGTGAAAAAGCACTTCTCAGGAGAATTTCCTAACTGCTGAGCTGTGGAGCATGTCCCAAATTTGACCTTTGTCCGTCTCCTTTTAAATGATTTCCTACTGTATGAATTGCTGGATCAGGGATAAGGCATCACTACTTCCGCCTCTAAAGCAAAAAAGTAAGCTCTTGGCTAGTCTCCTCCAATGAGGACAATAATTTTTCAATATCAAATGGAAGCAACTCGGCAGGAAGGACTGACAGAATACTGCCTGGGAATGCGCTCAAGCAAGGCAATAAAAGCACTCAGCTGAAAGAAATTAGCTACAGCCGCTTCCAAAGTGAGAAATACAGAATACAAATGATCCGTAATTGACAAAGAATTTGAGGGGGGGAGGAAGGAGGAAAAAAAAAGGGCTGCTTTTTACTTTTCTGTCTGAAAAATCTTTTAATACTTTTGTTTTAATGATCAGATCCCATACAAGGATGGCCTAACATCTGAAGCACAGAAAAAAAGCAGATTAGTGAGAAAATGTATAAAGAATATCAGATAGACCCTCAGACTGAATAACTTATTTGGTTTATTGTTAGTGAGCACATCCCAGGTCTGAGAATTCCCAGATGGAGTCCTAAACACTATCACGAAATGCTGATAGAAGGCTGGATCACAGACAACGCACCGATTTTTTCAGATGTTTCTATTTTCATCATGATTTCAATATGTAAGACACAAGCACAGAGTTCTTCAAGAGCTGCGAGTACTAAAATTCGTTTTCTTTTCAGTAACAAGGCAAGTACTGTTAATCAGAACTAAACTATATATATATATATATAAACTATATGTATATATATATATATATATACAATTCCAACTATATCAAAAAGTTACAATAGGATGGTAATTAAGATAATCTGATCTGATATTTTCCCAGAAAATATATGTACATGGGACAACACAGTAGTTCTTGTTTAAAGGGAAGAAAAGTTTGATGAACCTAAATACTATCCTCCTTCATCATAAGTTCAGTTTATAGAGTTTATTCCATTGGTTTCCTGTGTCTGCCTCATTATTATTTTTCCAGTACAGCCTTCAAATCACCATTTTAATTCATTTATCTTAAAGACAGGGCTTTATCTTGAATCCATAAAAAATTTATAGCTCTGTAAAGTTAACTGCAACAAAGGAAAACAACTATACTTTCTTTATGCATATATAAGAAGGTATCATTCTTAATCATTTCATTTTAGAGCAGCAGACTAACAAAAAAGCTGTTTTTTTTTTCTTTTATAAACATTGACATTTAGAAATTGTGTAGACATTTTGCATTATCACAAGCCAGCTTTCTGTTAGAAAAAAAAGAAAGCAAATTCTTATCTTTCTTCTGTTTCACAGCTGTCAGTGTCAGGGCAGATGGCAAGGACAAAATGTAATTCAGTCAGAATTCATTAAGTACAATTAGGCA
Source organism: Excalfactoria chinensis (assembly GCF_039878825.1). Taxonomy (NCBI): domain Eukaryota; kingdom Metazoa; phylum Chordata; class Aves; order Galliformes; family Phasianidae; genus Excalfactoria; species Excalfactoria chinensis. The sequence goes on along the minus strand of NC_092827.1, from coordinate 28,815,513 downwards.
ATCTGATAGCAATATAAAAGATTAAGATGGACATCCGAGCTAGGAGGTGTTGGAGACGGCACCTGTTTGCTTCGTTCAAAAATAATGAAGAAAGAACCATCTTTGTTAATAGCTACTGTAATGGTGAAGTAAGTTCCCTACAGGAATAGACATCTGTGGTACAACACTGTGCAAATGAATAGCCTTGTCGAAAAAAATCTATTGCTCTGCCTGGTACATTTAGCTACTGTCAGTCTGATACAGCTTTTAAGCAAGGTAGCAAAAAATGCCTAAAACCTCCTAAATTTATAATGGTACAATTTCTTTTAATGTTCTGTGATTGGAGAAAAATATTGATTTTTATTTTTTTGTGGGTTCAGGTTCTTTTGAAAGGATATTTATCATTAGACTGATTGAAATAACAGGTAATACTTACATAAATTCTGTCCTTACTGTACCGAACTTTGATATTGTGAAGGAGAGTGGCTTCATTTAAATACATAAGGGAACCTGAAAGTAAAAGAGTCATATAGCATTAAGGGAACAGGACCGCCTTTGTATACAGCCAAGCAACTAAGTCCTAGGATTAAGGAACATTTTACTTCCTCTCTCTTTGACTACAGTTTAATCCTATCATTCCTATTACTCTACTTTGTTGAGGCAGAACATTGCCTCAATCAATATACACTTTAAAAATTGTAGACCTACTCTTCATCGTACAACCTAAGTTAAAGTTGCTGAACCAAGTATTAGACTACAGGATCCTCAACACAGATCCTGCTTGTGAAAATTGTCGGCTCTAAGGTCCCTTATAACATCCTCGCAGGTGCTTTTCCCTCCATGCTGTTCTAAAGCATGGAAACCAGTGCATATCAAAATCCATCACACCAACTCTTTTATTCCTTCCATCTCCTCTCTGATCTCTGCAGCAGCGTCCACAGGGCAACATTGTGATGCTCTGCGTAAATGCTGGCTCCTGGAGATTTTTAGCTCTTTAATTTTCCCCAATGTATTTTCTAGAGACAGCAGGGCAAGTGTCATTGCAACATCAAGCACCAATGCAAGCTTTCACATCTCTAGGCCTCCTCACAGAAACTGCTTGAGGCAGAGAATATTTCCACAACAAAACCTATTTTTTTTTCTTTATACATTAATACAAAATAGCTGCAAATTCCACCAGTGCATCAGAAAAAGGCAAAGCAAGGCAGAGAACAGGCACACATACAGTTTCAACATGCTGGCAAAGCTAGGCCTTGTTTTCAGATATAAAACTCTGGAACGTGTTTGACAGTCTGAAATTACAGAGAGCACTACGTGTTATGCAGCCTCAGTTTTCAAATATGTCTGGTCATCTTTTCCTATTTGCCTAAAATTCGAGTGCAGAACACCATTTTGTCTTGTTACAACTGATTGACTACCATACTTATTATTCCTTAATGTATTAGTGGCACTTGAAAAGTTGTATACATTTGACTAATGTTTATAGAATATGCACTGTGTGATAACTGCAACCTCCTACTTGCCATGATGCCCATATATGCATTATCAGTAGACAGTGACCAAAAACACGTAGAGAGATAGTGTCATTTCTGAATTTGAGCCAAGCTGAACCAATGCCTCTAGGGCCTGAAGAGCCCCAGCAGAGAAAAACAAATCATAGAACCATAGAATTGCTCAGGTAGGAAAAGACCTTAAATTCCAGCTTATTTCTATGGATATGCAAGACAGACGGACAATTCACATTGCCTGTAGTCCATCTGCTCAGACACCTAACCCAGAAAGGAAGCTTGAAGCTCAGCAAGCAGCTCCTAACTTATCCTGCAACGTTCCTTCTATGACTCAAAAGATACTGGCAGTAGAATAGGGAGTGGCTGTGCCTCACATCACATATACCAAAACCAGTTTGAAGCAAAGGTCACTTCAGCAGTGGTTTGCAGCCTCCCTCTGGCTTGTGTAGCTTCACTGAATAACAGTGCTTCCTTCCCTAACTAAAATATAGCTTTACTTCAAATGACTGGAGGCATTCATATTTTTCAAAGGACCTCGCAGCTTCTGGGTTGTTTAGAAGAAACCATCTTCCTCTGAAAAATCTCTTGTACATACAAACCTGCTATGTCAGAGGCTCCTAGACCACAAATTGCACGGCTGCCCTAGCAGACCTATTTCTGCAGTCACCTCTTTGAATGAGGTCACCACAAGTGAAAGAGACATTATTGGGGGAAATGAACCAGAAACTTCTGCTTGCTCCAATGAATGTTGAAAGCTCCTTCTCCCTGTAGGTGTTCATGGTGGTGGTGGGATTAAATTTTGAACATTATTAGTTATGTTTAATCATTTTAATTCTCAATACTGAGTTAAGGAACTGCTGTACTGTAATCGTCTTTGTACACTTAAAATTCAAAAGAAACAACCTTCTCCCTTGACTGCATCTTCAGATGAACCTCATGTGGTTTGCATTATATTTTAAAGAAATTGGAAATTATCCAAAAATTGGTAATTATCCAAACAATGCAGGACCCCAGATTTCAATATTCTTAGTCCCCACTATTCTCTTAGCAAAAGGATGCCAGTTCTCATTAAAGGCACTGTACCTGCAGATTCACTATGTCATGAGAGCTTGTCTCGCTGTCACCTCAATGAAAGATGTGCTCAATAAAGCTTATGTCAGCAATTTCAAAAACACACATTCTTTAGAATAAACCCCATAAAAACATCCAGAGGCAAAGACAGTAACCAGAGAGAGAATTACTGTTATTCACAGAATCACAGAATTGTAGGGGTTGGAAGGGACCTCTAGAGAGATCATCTAGAGATCATCGAGTCCAACCCCCCTGCCAAAGCAGGCTCCTCGTTCCTAAACATAAGCAGTATAGGTGCCCAGTCACATATTTATTTACATATACAAAGTACACAGAAGTGAAGTCATAATACTAGGAAATGCCAATATCAAATCTATGCATGCTGGCTCTCCTGTGCATACAATAAAGGAGGGCTTATATGGAAGATTATGTTTTATCCTGTAATTGCAAGGCTCTGTGTCTGTTGGACACTTCTTAAAAATAATTCTTATCTGATATCCTGCCCTCCCCATTCCTTCCTTTTATGGCTTTCTTTTGTCATAAAAAAATAGAAGTTCCACATGTGGTGATAGCACTCTAAAATTGAGAACGCTTGAGGCTGTTGGGGAGTGGAAGAGGAATGTTAATCAAAAGAAAATGTAGATTATTTGTCTCTGTACCATTTGCAATATTAACATTTGAGGAAGGACTAGGTTCACAAAAAGGTTTTCTCTTGCAGCCAGCATATTAGAGATATGGAAGACTAAGGGTGGGGAAAAAAAATACTTCAGCAGGCTACTCCCTGGAAGGGAGTTAATCACTAAGGATAGGTTTGAATGGTAAATGTATTATTAACTAGTTCTTCAGGATTTTTCAAAACTATTATAAGGAGCGACAGAAAGCACCTAGTAGTTGGACAGTTTCCCAGTGATTTATATTTAACATCCTCTTCTTAAAGATTAACGACACTCAGCACAAATCACAGAATGGCTTTGGCTAGGACATTAAAGACCAAAATCCCTACCGCAGGCATAGTTGCCAACCACTAGATCAGTCTGCCCAGGGCCACATACAGCCTGGTCTTGAATGCCTCCAGAGATGGAATATCCACAACTTATCCAGTTCTTCTGAGAAAGAATAAGGCTAAACTTTGGATTCATATATGCTGCAAATAAACCCAAACTGCTGAGCAAAAGGTAGAAATACATTGGAAATCTGAAAATATTTGGTACAAAATATTTTTAAGTTTTATATTTTATTCAGTAAACCACAGAAGATATTTTCTTCAGTATGAAGACTATTCTAACTTAATTCCATAGTAGTTTGTTAAAATCTCAAATTACACCTATTATCTCATTCCAGTTTTCAATTCCCTGATGAGGACCACTCAGATGCCAGGACATCTCAGTACCATCACTGTGACAGATGAACACATTCAATGCATTTCTTTAACAACCATCACAGGCACAGAAGACAGATACCAACTTTTCAAAGTTCCTATCCACATTACATTCACAAAAATACAAACAAATGGAAGCAAAGTTGTCAGTTTGGTTCCACCTGTAAAAACACTGCATCATCTAAGTCCAGTCAGAAACCTCAAGTCTCCTTTTTGTGTTACTACTGAGCAGTTGTTACAGTTGTACTTCCTGCCATGGGATATAAATACTAGTCTGCAACAGAAACTGTGGTATTTAAATCATCTAAACAAATTTGTATGTATTTTAAATGAACAACAGAAGCTACTTTTCCCCACCATTCATGAAGTTACCAGTACTTTGGCCAACCACTAACCCTTATCAGAAGTACTCAATGGAATTCCATTCATCAGAACTTCAGGATAGGATAGTATCTGTGAATAGACTGGTTCACAAAAAGCAACGGTTCTATAAAAGCTGATGTTTTCTCACTCATCTGTCTTGGTACTCTCTCTCCTCACCCCAGATTTGGGTACTCAATTTATTTCTACCCAACAAACCACAGAATATTTAACAAGATAAATGTCCTGCATATCAACACAATGTGTATCACGAAAGTTCACTTCAAAAGTCCCTCTTCAACATTACTCCTTGGCCTGATTCAGTATAACCTATTTAAGTTTTCCAGCAGCCACAAAGGGCCTGGATTCCTGTCTCCAAATTCTGAAAGGTTATCTTGACATTTTCAACTGCCCATGCTTCCACAGGAATGCTACATGCTGGAGAATGCAGTAACATACACAGGCTGATAAAGTAACTAATTCTTTTGCTTTGCTGTAAAATATATATAGTTAGCTACTAAACACTCATTGCAGTTGATCAAGATGCTGCATATATATCTGGTCAGTCAGATGTGCCTGCGAATAACACATGTAACCACGGGTTTCCTCTAAAGCGCATGGATGAAAATTTAGAAATAAAATAAAATAAAATGCAATATATTATATTTTAAATGGGCTTACTTTCAGTTTAAAGGGTTAGTCAAGTTCATACACAATTTCAAGAGCAGAAACAAGACAAAGAGGAAATATTGTAAGCAAACAACATGCTTACACTTCCCCCCATAACCCCCAAATACTTAATTTATTTTTAAATCCATAACTTACAATTATCTTCCACATCTTTTTTGCTGTCTTCTTCAGCAGGAAACACTTGATTGATAGCAGCCTGGAAAGTCTGTTAGATGAAAAAATATTAACATTGTCAAAATTCCTTCAAAATAAGGACTTCAAAAATGTCTTATGTCATGTTGCAAGTAAACATACCACAACTAAAGTTTCTACCTTTATAACAGCTTTGGAAATTATACTAACCTACAGACAACAACTGCAGCATTTGCACTATTGCAAACTGCTGTAACGTAAATTCTTACCACAAAAATATTTGATGCTTTTCGAAAATTGCACATAATTGTTGACACACAAGAGACATCACCAAAAATAAAGATGAGAAAACCAACAACACTGCAAAGGGAAGAGAATTCTAGAGAACAAACAAGTCCCTTAGCTTTGCAATGAAGCAGAAAGAAGAAAAATGAAATTTAGTTCAGTGGAAGGACTGTCTTGCCATTTTCACATATTGTTTTAAAGCACTCTCACTTAAAACACGAGTATTCAGTAAACAATATTCTCTATATCCCCAAATCCTGTTGTAACTCCAGGTTGTAACCATTTTCTTCAGCAAATCAGTATTCAAGTAAAATAAAGACTTTTCTTCAGCCCCTGTACTCCAAAGATATAAAACCAGCCAGTTACCAAATGTTCATGTCCAAGTGGAAAAATTCATATTAAAAGCAACTTCATTTCTCCTTTATTCTCCAGAAATTATAATTCACATTCTTGTAAAAATGAAGGAAAAGCATCCCAGAATGCATGTATTACAGCATCTGCATGAAACTGCAGGATAGCATAGGTTAAGAGGTAGGATTTCAATTATACTTCTTGTTTACAGTATTAATTAGCTTGTTTGAGCCACCTAAGGAATGAACAAAAGCCCTGTTGTACCAATTAAACATGACAGCCGCCATGCTGCTACAGGCCTCTTCCCTGTGGAAATGCAGATAAGAGTTTAGTTTACTCTCTCTAATATTTCAAAAGACAACCAAACAGATAAAAAATGATCCTAATAAATGAGAAAATTGCTTGTTTAACTTTGTATCCAGCAAGACAGTACCGTGAGAAGCATCTCATATGAAAGTTTAAGAGAAATACAGCAATTAGCTCATCTTTGCTTCACTACAAAAGTAACAAATATGATCTTGTAACTTATACCATCACAAACATCCACACGTTTCAGCCCTCTCTGGATATCCACCAGACCACCTTCCTTCTAAGCATGGTGAAGCTATGGTGGATCTGAATGTCATCTACCTCAGCAATTTGGTTCTAGCAGTGCAGTGAGCCCTTCCCTCCCTCTTAATGCACTGAAGTTGGAATATATTACCATCATTTCTTCTGCAAGTTTGTTGACAATAAAGGTATACCACGCTGAGTGAAGATTTGATAGATCTCAACCCAGTTACACCACATCTACCTCAAGGAAGGAAGAGCTTTTTCAATCTCAGCTTTCTGATCAAAGATAAATCTCTATGAGCAATTAATGATAATTCATACTGACTGTCCTCCTTCATTGTTTCACACAATGGGAATTGTGAAATAATTGCTAGAAATTGCATTATTAGATATTGTGCAGGGACATCTTGTGACAAACCAGATGTCCTTCCCCAAGCCCTTCCCATCTTCTCTAATTTAGTGTAGTATCATCTCTAAATATTTAATGAACGTCAGAAGTAATAAGCAATATAAAGACAATTGTTCTCCTGCTGGATATTTTTTTTTAGATCAGAATAGTATAAACTAAGTGAACCAAGAATTTTACTCCTGTCATAGTTCTCCAGCACTTTATGCTTAAGGTGATTATTTCGTGTGTAGATAGAAGTACATTATTTAAAGGTGTAAAGCTCTAAATATTGCCAAATACCTTTAAAATCTAATCTATTAAACAGAAAAATAGGGAAGCTATTGCACACCTATCATTTAAAAAAATATTCATTGAATTTTTATTTCAAAATACAATGAATCAATTGACTTTAAGAGGAAAATGCTTTAGGTCAGAAACATGTTAAAGCATAGTTTAGGACAAACTTTCTAAACATTGAGAGGATATTATTCTTATAAACTCTAAAGTGGTCTCAGAAGGCAAAGCAGAGGATTTGTGTGTTTTTGTGCAGGTTTTTTTTTCCTCTTTGTAATGAGGCAGCCCTTGAAATCCAATGGCGGTCTTAACAATTCTTCCAGAAACTAGATGAGTGAAAAAAGATATCTTTCCGTTCAAGCAGGATCTTCTTTCCGCCATGTAACCCAATACATGTAACCATGCCTTCCTTTATGCCTTCCAGATACAGACAGGGAGACATCCCTGCTCTCAGCTGCATCTCACAGAACAACTTAAAGCAACACAAACCATTCATATGGTGGATAAGAGCCTGCTTTATTCACTCACGCAAGCTGCACTCAGTGCTAAAATAATGCCTTTGCTTGAAAACACTGAACTTTGGACGTTCTGATCCTTACTTTCAGAGCACATTTATTCATTTATACTTAACCTAGTAAAATGCCTTTCTGGTTATTCAGATCATACCAGGATAGGGGCCCCACAAAGCCTTCCAGAACCCTTCAGAGACTTTCTCAAGAGACATCAGGGGGCTCTCAGGTGAACACAACAAGGGTGTAAGCTGGTGTCTGCAGCAATATGTGCCTCCCCAGCTCTGCCAGAAACTCATTACTACAGTACCATGTGCATCCTAGAAAGGCCTCTCAAGGTGCAAGCCCCTCTGAGGCATCTCCCTAATCACTTAATTCAGATTTCCTACCTCTAGGAAAACATTAAACTCCCTGTTTGGCCATTACACTGGGATCTGCCTTTGCCCTGTTACAGAATCAAGCAATCCAACAGAAGCTATTTTCAGCACTTCCTAAGGTCAGGATTTCCGATAAGTTTGAAAAGTACATTCTGAGTACAAAATGTGTATGTGTAGCATCAGCCAAGTATAACAACAGGCTGCCTTCCCACTGCCTCCCTCCTGACACCCCAGTGTGGGACAGCAGGCAGGCTCGTAGCCTGATGGGACCCCACTCATTCACAAATTGCTCTCTAGATTCCCTCTCTTCTTTCCACTTTTTTCCGCCTTGAAAACCCATGATCTAGCTTTGAGGAGCAACTCCCATCACATAGCTCATGCACCCTCTCTTCGGATAACAAGCTCTCAACCATTTGCATTACTCTTACACAATACAGCCTTGGTTACTCAGATACACATACCTTCTTAGATGCCTTGATGGGGATAAGTAAATACTGTTGCTAACTCTACATAAGCTGCGGTATCTAGAAATGCTATTGCTGGTTCGTAAGTAAATCAGCATGTTTGCCAGCTACCTCCACCAGTCTGGGCTGGGCAACTCAGCTTCACAACACAAAGCAGACTGTGGCCACACATGCCCTAGGTCCTCCTTCCTGCTGCTGCTTGCTGCCATGCTGGAAATTTTCCACTTCTCGGCTGCTCAGGCGGATCCCCTCTCTGACCTAGTTTTGCATTACACAGCTCCACTGACATGGCTGAGGTTGCCACTGTAATGCCATGGCTCACTGTGGGCAGGGAGGGAGGGAAGGCTTTAGAACAACAGGAAACTGCTGCCTCACAGCATTTACTGTAGTTATTAACAATGTATTTTAATTAACCATTAATGGTATAAAAGGCAACAATCAAGAAAAGCACACGCGCACGTTTCCTTTTCAGTCAGTTATATTGGGTAAGATACCAGCTTCTCCAGAGAATACGTACGACACGATAATGACCCAGATTAAAAAATAATAATAAGTTACACTGCCCGGGTATGTTTACATGATTGGGTTACTCATCTCCTCCCTGTAATTATCACAGGCAGCTCTGGAGCTGCTGGATCACTTCTTACTGAAGAGCACTTTTGAGCTGTCATTTTGAGTAAACAAAGTTGATAAGCATGGGTACAAATGCTGACTGCTTCAAACCAGCAGCCCCAATGCACAAAAGCAGTGTCTTCTTCAAAAGACAAAAAGCAGTCAGAAACATTTCACTATAAAAGGAAACTGATGTCACTTTGGAAAGACTGAGAAGGTAATTAAGATAATGCTTTGCTCTACCTCTATGAATATAAGCGTGATACTCAGAAGTATAGGACAACCATAATCTCTACTGAATTTAAATGCCTAATCGTGAAATGTTTAGGCCCTTATATGAATGAACACAGACTGTCCACTGTGAGCCATGAAGCAAAAATAACTGTATTTTAGGATCCATTTTAAGAAGAAAAAAAAAAGAAGAAAAAAAAAGAAAAGAAAAAAAAAAAAGAAATAATAAAGGAAGAAAAAAGGAAGGAGGCAAAAGGGGGCTCCCGAGACAATACACATATTAGAAATAAACAGAGATTCAAGAATATCTTTATTGACTGTTTTTGTTTTCAATATGTGAACTTTTGCTCACATCAGAACCTTCTGGGGATATAAACACAAACAAGGCTAGGGGTCAACACCATTTAAATCAGTAAAAGCCTACTTAATCATAGCTTTGGAATATTTAATATACTCTTATCTGAACAATTTTGCTCTTTCCCAGATGGAAGAACGCATACTATTACTGAACCTACAGATCTTATCTCACACACAAAGCTATCAGATGTTACACTTTTTACTTCTAAGGAAAGAGAAGTTTACTTCCTGTAAAATAATTTGTTTTAAAGAAAACCTGAAAACATTCAGCTCAAAGGAAGAACTGCTGCGTAACCTTTTGATCTATGACAAAGCACTCTCTATTACTGTAGACATTGTGGGGGAAAAAAAGATACAAAAAAAACTTGCTTTTCCATACCTGCAGTTGCAGACAAAGTTGTTAGAAATAGCGTGCATGACATATTGAAAGACCAAATTACAACTTATAAAACAGTGTATAACCTTATTCAAGATAGTAAAAACCAGGATGCTGGCCATCTGAATTAGGATAATTAATAATAACAAGGCACTTCCTGTAAAAACTGACATTTAATTGCACTGTACTGAATCTGAAAGATGTCATGATAAATGATGCAGCTTGAACACGTTAATTAGGACTTCAGTTTAGAAATTGTATTTCTTTTGCCTTTAATTTAATGTAGCAATTCCATAGGACCTTTGATTGACATTACATAACACTTTATAGTACTCAAGGTAAGAGGATTCATCACTCAATCTTTAGCAGTGTAACAGAAAATTGTCTAGTCTAAGATAGAACCTAGCACACTCCTGCAGGACTCTCTAAATATGTATCTACCAGAATAAAGAGAAGCTAATCTCAACAACAGACTCTGAACCAGTCTCAAATTTAGAAACATCAAGTATACAGTACTGAATCAAATAACCACAGAGATTCAGTCACCCCATCCGGCTTAAGCACATATACACATTCAGGTAACTGACAGAAAGCATGCATTTCTTATCAGTCAGATATTTCACTTGCCCTGCAAGCTAAAGCAGAATGAAGTTCCTCAGTCAAACACAGCAGAACAGAAAACCTTTTCCCCGCTCATCCAGGCTGCATGTAATGGTGGATGCTGGAACAGATTTGGCCCACAGGCTAAACATATCTATCTATCTATCTATCTATCTATGCATATATATATGTAAGGTTTTTCTCTGTTCCTTCACTTATCAGACACTTACCTTGCCTTTCTGATTCAAAGGTTCAATAGTTAAGTAGTCAGTACCAATGTCCACAATCATGCCCATCTGAAATCCATCAGTTGGGTGTGGAGCCCAAACGGGCTTCCCGTCCTCCATTGTGGGAACTATCCAGTATTTCCTGTAACAAAAGAAAAGAAAAACTGTATACAAATCTAGTAAGCTACCAGGATTTAGTACACAGACATTAATTTATTAGATTTATTCCTGTTACCCAGCATGGAAGCAGCCAGACAACAGACTGGAGCCAGACTGTCAAGACACAACCTCCCAGCCCTTTTCCATTCACATTCCATGTGATACTTTACTTACAGAGGACTCGCTTAAGTTTGTGTAAAAAGATGATTTGAGGACTGAACAATTTTCTGGGTGGTCCACAGACTATTGCTAACTGCAGCTACTACTATGAAGGTATGAACAAAAACAGGAGCCTAGCTCAGCAAAGTGTGAAGTACAGGACAGATTTGAGACTTAGTTTATAGTATAACTGTGCACCTTTATAGATATGTATAAACACACACACAAATATATACGCATGCAGTGAGTCATACAACTAAGAGAGGCTTGTCTTTACCTGACCTAGGGTGCAAATACCTGAATTTCTGTCATGGGCACACATCCAGGCACGAGCTAAGCAGCAATGCAATCCATTCTCATTTGAGACAAATGAACGTACACACTTCTCACACAGCTGGGCATATGGCTCCTAAATAACCCTTTTATTTCTTACAAATACACTGATTTTTCATACTATTCATTTGAGACACTAACATCCAATACGGCAACACCAAAACTCTCCCTGAACTTTGGCCTTATTTTCTATAAAAACATGGTGTGAAAATAGTTTTAGATTATATTGGAATCTGCACTAGCCAGGCCAAATGGATACTAAGGCCAAGACATTCAAACCTTAGGCTCCTCAAGTTATGCAGCTAAATAAGTTCCCACTTAAAAGAAGTATTTGATTGCATGCAAATCTCATTGAACTAACCAGGAAAGCTGCCAGCATTGGCACAATCTGAATGGCTGATGGTGCCATTTTAAATATGCTGAATAAGTCCTTTTTTTGAAACCTACTTTAGAGTCCTTACCCTAATGAGAATAGGGATTCCTCACAGCTTGAAAAGCTCACGCTTCCTGGCTTTCTCTAATTTCCCCTCCAAAACTGATTCACTTACCAAAGTGACGTGCTTCCAGAATCCCAAAACTTGTAAAAACATTTGCCACATCACTAAGGTGGAACTTGCCCCTCCCAGCAAGAATCAAATGAGCCCGCAAGCCAGAAAGAAAACGCTGGCATCAAAGTCATATGCTACGAAACAAAGATCCCCTGATCACAAGCAGAGGCAAGGACGAAAGTCGTTGTCCCCCCAAGGAAGTTGTACAGATACAAGCCGGAAAAGACATCCTCATCTCGCTGAGAATGTGCCAGGACATGCTTCACATGACCTGCTTTTTGCTGCCTCCAAGGAACTTAAAAAGGTCTGAAGAGACAGCAAAGCCTTGCTGAAATTGCTTTGGGAATGCTGTAGATCTTAACATCTTCATTGTCAACACATAAAGCCGTCTGTCATTATCTTCAAGGTTAAATGACAGAGGATTTAAAGTAATTCCAAAGCAATGACCTCGGAATGCAAAGTCAAATACTTTTTAAAATCAAGTAATGTTCATAAGAGACTTTGAAAAAAATCATTGTAGCATACTTCATTTAGAGTAGATCTCTCTCTTATGTTTAAATATACTGATCTAATTAGCTAATTTTTTCCCCCTAGCATGCAGTTCAGGATGCATAAAGATAACAAGAATTTTAACACATGAAAGTTTATAGCATATTTCATTTGCACAACTCATGCTATTTAAAAGAATTGATGTAACACAGGAAGCCTTACAGTTTATTTTCCCCTATGGTTGGAGAGCTTTAACTTCTAGCTGCTCACAAAGTTTATGTGCTAAAACATCAAGCATTGCATTTGCCTCTTATTACTCCCAGCGTCTTGCCATATGCTGTGAACTCTGCATACCAGGACCATCATTAGCATGTTGCCAGCAACATGGGATACATCCTGTAAAACAACATCTGCAAACACTCACAGCTGGCTGCTGGCCATATTCTCTTTAGTGTAGGATATTGTAAATCAGATCCAAGCTACATCATTGCTCTGTGGGTTATTTCTTCCAGTCAGACCTGACCTCTGAGTATCACTGCCACAGTGGGTGCAGCTGCTAAACATCTGAGTTTTTTTCTGGGTATAACCAGGCCTTCATTTCTTCACAAGCCTATCATCTGCTTTTAAAATGCTACTTCAAACTGGCACTTCAGCCATATGTCGCAAACCACTAAAAACAAGGCTCTCCTCCGCATTCAGTGTATGGCCAACTCTCCAGATGTAACAACCTTGCAACAGGAAAAAAAAAAGCCAACAGCACTGCCAAAATTTCTGCTTCAACACGAATCCATTCCTTCCAGTTGGTATCTGGAGGCTTCTGTTTTGTTCACCTACAGAGACTTCTGCATTCTTGTACAGTCTGAAGCCTACTTGATGCTTTATTAACAAATGACGACAGGGTAATGTCATGAACTAAAAAGTCCTCATGAATGACAGAGCAATAAGTGAATTCAGCCACCAGAATGCAAAATGCACATTTGAGAAGAACTAATTGAGGTTTTACAAGCATGTAAGAATCTAGTAGCTGACTGCATCGAAATTAAAGTGTAGTAGTTATTCATGGGATAGCTAATTACTTTTAAGAAATACAGTCTTCTGCCTGAGTAGCATCACAAAACCAGTGGTTGTAACATTTTGCAGCACTGCTGAGCATCTCTATTAGCTGGGACCCTGACTGACTTCTGGCAGCACAAAATAAGCTGTTGAAACCTATCAGGCTGTACCTGCTCCTCTATCTACCTTCCCATCTGCCCTTGAGACTGATGCATGAAGTCTGTTCCAGAACCAGCTCTTGCACAGCCAGTTTCCAGCTTGGCATTGAGATAAGCTGAAGCACAGAGGTACAAGTTCAACTACCTGAGACAAGTCCTTTAGGAAAAGGTAACACCATTTTATTGAAACTGAAAGAAAAACGAAAATGAAAGAAAATGCTTTATTGATTAAAACACACGGATCGGAGAATGCAAACTAGCAGCAGCATTTCTGCTAATCACAGCAGGTTGAACACCTTAGAAATGCAGACCCAGTTCTTTCATTTCATTGCCTAGTGCTTACAGCTTCTCACAAGCAGGTGCCTTCACTTAATTTTCTCTGACACACTTATCTAGTATTTGCATTGCATTTACCATTCACATAACAAATACCTACTCTGCTGTAGTCTTTATTACTCAACGCATTTTTAAAAGAAAGTCAATACCTTATGCTTAAAGCAGAATAGAAATATAGTTTTATTTTCTCTGCAGTAAAAGTGGCAGTTCACAATTAAAGAACAATCCTGGATCTCAGTAAAGAAAACATGCAATTCTCTGCTTTATTTGAACATTCACAGCTCTCTTTCCACTTTCTTATGAGAAATGTTTTTAAAGAAGTTCTGAAACCAGAAGTTAAAATAGCAAGTGAACCCAGAAAAATATCCTGGAAGAACAAATGCTATGGAGTAGAAGAGGTGGTGTGGTACAGTCTACAGACCTGTGCAGTCTATCCTATACCATCTCACTATCCTTGTTTCTGAATTGCTGCTCTGGTCAGGTCAGCACATCTGCATCCCTTGCTTCGTTTCCTTCCTGTCCACCTTGAGAAACACCGGTATTTGTTACAAGAGGGTCCTGAGTATGAACCAGAGCATTGCAAAAACACACATCCACTTCATCTGCAAATATTTAAATGGCTGCTGCATAAAGAAAAGTTCTTAAGAGCAGACAAATTTACTAACTTAAATAACAAATGTCCTTCACAGGAACACAATATTTTTCCTATTTACCACTATTCAGAAAATACAGCAATATTTGTACTGTGCTGCAAACAAGAAACTCTTCACATTTTCAAAAAAATATATTGGTTCAATGTTTTTTCAAATGTGCCACATCTAATCAATTTCCATTTTTGTATCTACCCGCAACTTTCACAGAGCTAAAATGTAAGCCATTAAATCAGGATGAGATCATAAAGAAAGCCCTTATCATAGAATGCGTACCTAGTATATGCTTTAACTGAACTGATTTCAAAGGTCTGCATGTTGTTCATCTGTTATTCACTAAGTGACAAGAACCTCTGCACAAGGTGAGGAAAAAATAAAGACCTGTGCAGTACAAGAAAATCTACCAAAACACTTTAATTTTACAAAGCCTACCCAAAGGTGCTGGGGATGAGAAGCCCAGTGGAAAAACTCCTCTTCTGAGAAAAGAATTGACTCACTGGAGAAAGCTTCATTGCAGGCTCTGCCAACAGGCTTTGTTGGCTTTTTTGGAAACAATATCGGCACCAAAGATCTTTGTGGCAATCAATATACAAGAGGAAGAATGAATTCTGTACAACTCAAAGCTTATGAAACTCCAAGCCTGTGGTCTTTTGACTATGATATTGAGAAACTAAGATTGATTCATGTGAGGATAAACATTTGCTGATTTCTTCTGTGATTCTTGTACTTTTCAGCTTCTCAAGCTACCCCATCTGTCAAGAATACTGCTCTTCCTTTAGTTTTTACTAACAACATACACTGGTTTCTATCCCAAATCTCATTAATTAAAATAAACCAAGTGGAACTGCCTAGTAGATCAAAAAAAAAAGAAGTACATATAATCTACAGGAGTATTTTCAACTCACAGCAAGTAATAGCAACAAATAGAAGTAGCAAAACCCAAAACACAAAGTCAAATTTCAGTAACACTGAAAATGCAGTTAAAAATAAAGCTAAATTCAAAATTAAAGGAAGAACTCCTCAGTTATGTCCTGGACACCACTTCAGACCCACTAAACAGTGAAACTGAACTACTAACCAAGGCAGAAAAACAAGTTGGAAATGGGTAGCTCAAACCACACTCCTGAAGGCTGGGAACATCAACTTGGATTAAACAAGGAGAAGGGCACAGGGCATGCAGTGGGGAGACGCTGGGAAGTTCAAGACAGGTTTCATCATTCAGGTGAAGACTTCAAAGTAAAATCAAACCATATCACAACAAAGTAAAAGGACCATGAATGCAGAGAGGCACACACTTGCAGGTTTACCAGTAGCAGCTAGTGAAGTTAAGTGTGAACTCAGCAGTTTGTGGTGCTGTGGCTGAGGCACTAAGCTGCCTGTCTGCTAGGCCTGAACTCACCAGCATGCCCAGCCAGTTGCTTAGGGCGGGAAACATCAACCTCTCCAACCAGCACTGGAAAAGTTTATGGCCTCCCACAACACTTCTTTCCAAGCGTAATTGCAGGAAAAAAAAAATAAAATTATATATATATATATTTATATATTATATATAAATTTATATATATATATATATATATATTTAAAGAAGAAGGCTCTCTGTTGACTGAGGAAGCTTAGATTCCCTTCCAGTTGTGTCACTTCCCACCTCCCGCACCCAGCCATCCCCATCTCCCCAATGGTTCAGTCAGAACCTACCCACTACACTCTGATACTGGGCTATAGCTAATTTTCAGGTAATGTAGTGCAAGAACTCACTTGTTCAGTCCCCTTTAAGAATACATTCCCATCAGTTTTTACTTCAGCTTTTACCGAGCTGATCCAGAAAGTGGCTGAGCTAGACTGAATTCCAGTAGCTCACAAGAAGATAAACCCAACAAATTCATCAAGGAAGTCAGAGGCATATTTCCAGACACAGATAAAATAATAATAATAATAATTTTAAAACACTTTTGATTGCTTTTGAATATTTCATAACTTGCCAGTTCTTATGTTTGGGGTTGTTTGGGCTGTTGGTTGTTTTGGGGGGGTTTTTTGTTTGTTTTTTCCCCAGAAAAATACTTGAAGTAGAAACACTACAACAACCAGTGACACTATTTCATGTTTTATTCTTTTAGAAGAGTCATCCTCAGTCCTTGAACTTCAAGCAACCCTACAATTTCAACAGAGAAAGTCAAGGCTGAAGTCCTTGTTTTATTAATAACAATGTTCTCCTTGGCTGCACTGGAGAACAATTTAGAAACACCTCCAGGACTAGGGGGGTGGGTGACCTGTCACACACCAGCGCACAGCTCTCACTCTTCACTAAATCCCCTTGTCTTCTCAAGCTTTGAACTCCAGATCCCCAACCCTCTCTCTGCAGTGGAATAACACAAAACACAATAAATGAGTAAATTTGAAGAAAAGCAAAATGGCAACCCAAACTGTTTTAGCAGTTTGATAAATGCTTGTGCATATGCTTATATATGTAAATAACAACCAAACAAGACACCTATTTGCATTATAATGTTTTGTTTTTTAAGTCCAGCAATAGGAGAACATCGCCAAATGCTACCTTCAGGTACAGACCAGAGTGATAAATGGAAAAACTTACAGAAACAGTTTTAACCTTCCTTTTCGTTTCTCCATATCAGCTTATATATCCTATGAAAAGCATGGGTATAGCTTATAGGTGCTGGGCAGACACACAGTCTCAGAGTTGCCACTGATGAAAATTATTTGGGAGTATGAGACTGAAGGCATTCTCTCAATATAAAAGAGTCCAAGAACAATCTAAGACAGTCTTAGCAAGGGCAAAGCAACCCAGAGAAAGCAAAACAGAACAAAACAGAACATTTTGCCACTAAGTCCATCAGGTTTGGGGGGAATATCAGTATAACAGACCATTTACTATGAGGCAAGAACAAGAAACAGTAATTTCAATGAAAGACGGTTTATCTATCTCAAGCTTAAAAAAAAAAAAAGATATAGAATGTATGCTTGAAGAATAAGATCCATTTGAAATAACCTTTAATTCTACAGATCTAGGAGAACTCTCATTTTCAAAGAAGCCACAGTGCAGTAAAGACTTAGGCATCTGAGCAGCAACAAATCAGACAAAATCTGTTGTTAGTACCAAAAGGAATTTGGCAGTGCTAAGAACTGCAGACCAGAACAGTTCCCACATTAGCCACATCCTGACCACAGTTGAACTTTCTTGTTTGCTCCCTTCCCTTCTCTTGCACACAGCACAACTCTTTTATTTTTGGTAATATATTCATTTTCTTCAAGGGTTTCCCTAAGCTTTGACAGTGTGCCATGCAGATTATGGTCCCCAGACCACAGCTAATCTTGGGTGAGGCTTTGCAACAGTGCAAAACAAACGTACTCCTGCTAGCAAGGCTATTTTTTTTATCATGGGCTCAGTGTCTCTGGGCCTTGCAGCAGGTGGCCAATGCAGCTCCACTGCTCATCGCTTTTACAGAGAGCAAATTCTAAGAAATCTAGCTCTTCTTCACAAAATGGTTAGGCAGGCTGAGGTAGAAGTCCAAGAGTATTCTACTGATTTTAAAACCTCAAATCAGAACATTACTCCCAACCATTTAACAGTGACACCGCACAAAAAAATGCCTCTCTGCTCAAAAGGTTCCGTTCAAGTCAGCACTAACCAAAAATTACCAAGCAGCATTATCACAGAAACCAAGATTAGTTTTCTGTTTCAGTGTTATAAAATTCATAAAAGGGACCAGGTCTGGTCAAAGTCATCTTTTAGAGGGAACCTGAGGTAGCAGTAAGGCTATGGCTGCAGGCACTACAGCACAAGCACTGCCTCTTCAGAGTCAGGAGAGTCATCCCTATGGCTGGAAATTGTACTGAAGCAACCAAAGGCACACAGGATCACAGTAAATCTGATGTTAAAGTAATCTGAAAATAACGCATGCAGAATCATGACTAGCAGGATTGGCCCTCAAGCATAATTACAGATTCCCTGCAGAAGCTTATGCAGAAGGCAAACCACTGTGGTCACATGCTCTGAACACCCTATTTGTTTTGGCAAGAAAGCCAAAAGTAGAGTCAAGGAAAGCTTTCTGTCAAGTTGTAAATTCAGCCACAAAATGTGGTTCAGGTGTTTTTAAATTCAAAACTTCCCAAGCAATTACAGCTGAGAAAAAAATAAATCAAGAAGTCACTGTAGTGCTGTCAGTACTACTTCCCAATCTGAGTTTGTAACTCCAAGATTAGAGAAAGCATTAATCTATGACACTTGTGCTCTTTGAATAAGATATCTTTTGTAATCTGAAATGTAGGCTAACCTTAAAAGATTGGGAAACTCCTCTAAGAAATGAGTCGCCAAGTCCTGCCCCCACATAACCTTCATTCAGACTAAGTGGAGTAGCATCAATTCAAATGCCTAAAACACACCTATCCCATGACAGCTTGATGGCTAGATATTTTCAAGAAGGACAGCAAATCTAAATTCTGAATGAAACTGAGCCTCTGCTAAATAAAAGGTGCTGTAACATTCATGATCCCTTTTCCTTCTCTTCCTTCAATTACAGGAGTAGGTATAGTCTTCATTTTGCTTTCCTTCCTTTAAGAAATACTGATGGATTAGCATCCATACTACGTGCATTTTGAGGGGTTTACTAGCTTTACTCTGTACCAAATAGCTTTACCAGATCCAGTCTGGTCTCCTAGAGAAAACATGAACAAACAGCTGGGGAATATCAGGTGACCTCCATCCTCCACTTTATTTTCATCCAAAAGGAATCCTATTGGTGTGCCTGGAGCCAGAATGCAGTAAACGCAGGCAAGGAAAAGGCTCAACTTGTGAGCAAGCTCCTGAGATAGCTAACACACATATCTCTAATCAGCCTTCAACCAGATGTTAATAGTCCCTGGTATGGGAAAGGAAAGAAGTCGTAGACTGTTGCTCTACAATAATCAGGGCAGGGTTAGGGCTTCTTTTTTCTTTTGCGCTTCACTTATTTGCATGTTATCTTCAACTTGATCATAATTTTAATCGAATCTCTATTTCTGAATACAGTGCATTAGTGTTCATACAACATATTGCTACCAATCACATCACATTACTTCATCAGCAAAAAAAAAAAAAGGAAGATAGCTTACACTTACAAAGGAAAAAATAAATAAATAAATCCAAAAGGCCAAGTCATTCTTGTTTTCCCCTTCCTTGAGGAAGCACTATTCCTTCTACAATACATTTTGCCTTAGACTTACAAAGTTCAGGACTTCAAATGTATACTTATGTTAAAAAAAAACTGAGCTCACAGTGAGACTCCCCTTCAGACCTTATGCAGAAATCATGATCTTGACCTACAAAAACAACACAAGATTAAAACTACCTTCAGCTGTCTCTCAGTTGCCACAAGAGGATCCAGCAGCTCTCACCCAGGTGGGCTTTAAGCCATGAGCAGCCACCAAGCAGCTCTCGCAAGCCCAGCCCATCAGCAGTGTGCTGCCCTGACCCCACAGCCCCA
Organism: Excalfactoria chinensis; assembly: GCF_039878825.1. Taxonomy (NCBI): domain Eukaryota; kingdom Metazoa; phylum Chordata; class Aves; order Galliformes; family Phasianidae; genus Excalfactoria; species Excalfactoria chinensis. The sequence goes on along the minus strand of NC_092827.1, from coordinate 28,795,410 downwards.
GCTGCAGCAGGAAACCACTGTGTTGGGAGAATGCCCCATAGCCCAGAAAAGTGTCAAACTATTTGGACAACAGGCCTCAAGGTAAAACAGCCTACCTGCTCACTCCCCGCAGATGATGACATGAAGTGGAAACCTAACAGCAGCACATCTGAAGCGCAGGGAAGCTCTGTTCCTTCATGTCCAGACATAACATTGTTCAGTTTTTCTGAACAAAGCTGGTGCTTATTCAGCCTGCACGGAGCTTTAATCTTCATGCTATGTCTAAGCAGATTCCTCTGCTTGTCGGATGGATAAGATATAAAATGGGGCCCGACATGCCAAAGCACAGCCAGTGCTGCAGTTGTACAGTTTGATTCCAGTGTCAAAATTTCCAGTCATGACTTTCAGCTACATTATACAAAGTAAACTTCTCTTTCAAGTACGGGCAGTACATAATAAAAAGTAAATCTAAATAGTTTTTAAAACACATTGGAAGACAGAATTTTAAAAACATTATTAAAAATAACTATCCTTGAAAACCGTGTACAAGGCTCACACATGGAAACATCCAATTTCCACATACAAGATCAGCAAAATGTTACACAATCTTAGAATCACAAGGTTGGAAAGGACCTACAAGATCATCTAGTTCAACTGTCCTCTCATAACCATTGCTACCACAAGCCACTAACCCATATCTCGTAGTTCCTCATCCAGATGCCTCTTGAACACTACCAGGGACAGCGAATCCACCACCTCCCTGGGCAGGCCATTACAGTGCCTGACCACTCTGAAAGAAAACGTTTTTCCCTATGTCTAATCTGGTACAACTTGCAGCCATTTCCTCAGGTCCTGTTTATTGCCTGGGAGAAGAGGCCAACCCCCTCCTCATCACAGCCTCCCTTCAGGAAGTTGTAGAGTGCAGTGAGGTCTCCCCTGAGCCTCCTCTTCTCCAGACTAAACAATCCCAGCTCCCTGAGCCACTCCTCATAAGACTTGTGCTCCAGACCCCTCACCAGTTTTGTTGCCCTTCTCTGGACACATTCCAGGGCCTCAATGTCTTTCTTGTAGTGAGGGGCTCTTCTCCACTAACGATAGACACCTACACAAAAGTATATTCTAAATGCTCCCCCAAAAAACACCACTTCTACTCCCCTTAGGAAGATTCAGCCTGCTCACTTGCTGTGTAATGCTTGCTCACCATTAACTAAGGATAAGGAACTGTATTCTCCAAATATAAAAGTAGGGTACTTAATGCGGATCACAGAACGATTTGATCAATATGACCTCTGGGATTTAAATAACACTCTTCTAGACCAGCTGTTTTTAACCACTGGTTCAGAAGTCCCCAAAAGAGGGATCAAGAAAAGTAGTCTAAAGAACCTACGAACGCAAAGTTTGACAGAATCCAGCCACCCAACTGAAACATCAGAGGAGTACAAAAACGAGAAAGACTAAGTTGTTCTTATAGAGTGAAGAGAGAAACTTAGCAGCTGACTTCACAGGTTTAAACAATGTCTACACAAACAAAGTGAAGCTGAGAAAACTGAAATGGAACTGCCTATATTTGTGAGAAGGACCAGGTGTAGGTGGAGCACTAATGCACCAAACAGCCATTCCCACTTAGCACTTTATTTAATTAACATTCTTGAAGAAATTTCTAATTTTCTCATCAGCACTCTCAAGAAACAGGCGCAACTCCAGTTAATTCAACTTGCTGTACATCATTAGGATTCACATAGGTGTCACAAGAGGAAAAAAACAGACATAATTAGATCAATTCATATCAGTTACCATAAAATCCGTGGGTTTTGTCATTTGGCACACTGAAACCTATTATCCAGTTAATCAATTAGAGAAGAGGATAACGGGAAATAATTCTTAAGCACACTACAATGAAACTTAAATCTTCTTATACTTTTTTTGCTTAATTCAAACATCATCTGTGATCAAGAAGAGCACCTTTAAAGCCTTCCTCCAAGTCTAGCCCTATCTATTAACTGATGAGTTTCAAAATCCTTCATTTAAATATTTATTTTTATTAACTTCTAAGTTTTAAGGCACATCCCCTTCATTCTTCCAAGGCAAAGGCAGTGTATTTCCTTCCTGCACATTTTCACAACTTTCTGATACATCTCCAGTTCCACTGAAATAGAAATTCCATGAAGTTTTAAACAAACCTGTTGCCTGACAAAATAGGATAAGGATCACATAATCACATATTAAATACATACTCAACATGGAAAGCAGAAACATCTTTTATCACTGGAAATGCAATCACTGGAAACCACACAGAGACCAGCAATAGACAGTATTTTAAATACAATGGCAATGAATCATTTGGAAAATTCTCTTCTAGAATTACTTCCAACACAGATCCTGAAGTAGAACTATTTCTTTCCTTCTTCCTAGTTCAACATGTCTCAGTCAGTGACTCACAAGACTTCACACCCAGTCTGCAAAGCAGCTGCCTTTTTTTATTTTAAACACAAACACAGATGTGGCCAACAGAAATGTGTTAGGGCCTTTTAACAGTATGACTTGAGAGAATTTCTGACTAGTCCCAGCATTTGCAGATATTGCAAGTACTCACAAACGCTAACAGTGGCAATCAAAACTTCATGGAGACTGTCAGAAGTGTCACGCGTGACCTTCTGGTGACAGACGCATTCAATCAATGCATTTGTAATTACTGCTGACTGCCACACAGTTTAACATGAAACAGTTACTGATATATATATATATATATATTTTTTTTTTCCCAGCTAAAGAATGAGAAACATTGTCCTAAAGCAAGCAGTCATAGAAGCAGCTGTACGGTTACTGAAGACCATGTGATCTTTTGGAACTTATCTCAATGAACTCACCAAAAACAACCTATTTCCTTGCTTTCTGCAGCATCCTCTTCAGCTTTTCAGTACAGAAAGGACATGAAACCCCTGGACTGGGTCCAGAGGAGGGCCAATAAGATGATCAGAGGGCTGGAGCATCTCTCCAAAGAGGAAATATTGAGGGAGCTGTGCTTGTTTATCTTGGAAAAGAAAAGGCTTTGGGGAGACTTCATTGTGGTCTTCCAGTACTTGGAGGGAGTGTATGAACAGGAGGGCAAATGTGTGCTTATGAGTGCAGATAGTGATAGAACAAGGGGAAATGGTCTTAAATTGAGACAGGGGAGATTTAGTTTAGATATCAGGAGGAAGTTTTTCACTCAGAAGATAGTGATGCACTGGAACAGGTTGCCCAAGGAGGCTGTGGATGCCCCATCCCTGGAGGCATTCAAGGCCAGGCTGGATGTGGCTCTGAGCAGCCTGGTCTGGTGGTTGGCAACCCCTATAAGACTCCAACTGAAGTTCACTGATGCACACTATCTGAGACATCAATGTGGTAGTCTAAAGTTAATAAAACTTCTTTGTATTTTCATCAAAAACTTGAATTCCACAGGAGCTTAAATTGGAGCCATCACGAAATTCTACAGAGAAGGCAAACGTGATTGATTCAAACTCTTTTCTTGAGAACAGAAGTATTTCAAGTCTCCTTTCACAATGGACATTTCTTCACACTGCTACAGGATCCAAGCATTCTTCTGGAGGGGCGGGAAAGTACCAAACCCTTCATAGGTTTCCTGAAGTTACTGAATCTGTTTCCTCTTTGGAGCAGAAGTTTTCATCAGAGTAAAGCTCTTGTTTTTGAGTTTTTCATGGGAACTGGTACACTAAAAGCTTTTACATCCAGCTGTCTTACAGCACTACGTATTTAGAAATCTAAGATCATCTTAGAAAACATTCAAAACACAATGTGAAAGAAAAAAAAATCACATACAGAATAGAGATGTAGTACCATGAAGAACTCAGACGGTTAAATGAAGTCAGACACTTCCTGAGGAACTCTGAAAGCTCAATCCCTTTGTTTGGTATTGAGATAGACAATACAGTGGAAACAGAAGGTTCAGGCAGATTCCAGAGACCTGTGCAAAAAGCTTAGAGCATCTTGAGGCAAAACCTCGGGAATCATTGAGTTCAAAAAAAAAAAGCAAAGATAACAGGAAAAATCAGACCAATCATCAAGACCCAGACCTCACTGAATTAAAATAACAATAATAATATTTTTTTTAAAAAGCAAACAAACAGGCAAAACCAAACACAACACACACATCCCACAGACCCATTTTGGAAAATGCATCATCAAATAACTAATGAATCAGCATCCCCATCACACCATGTTACTGGAGACTCCACCTCTCTTTACAAAGACTCATGTTCCACCCTCCACAATAGCATACCTGTCTTCAATTACACGGGTATGCGTGCTTCCTTTTGCTGACTGAAGGACAGAACCAAGGTCTGAAGAATTATCTTATTATTTCTATTTAAAAATGACAATATTTAAAGGACACACTAAATTGTAGTTCAAAAAACTATATTTAAGCCTGCAGTATGTTTTCCCCAAAGTATCCTACAAAGAATGAAGCAGCTGGTATCTCTTATTAGACAGAAATAATATTAATAATATTTATTATCAACCTGCCTTTGTATTTCAGTATAGATGTTCTGTTAAAAGGAAAATACCATCTTTCAGAGTTTCTTTTTCATTTGGGTAACTTAGAAACAGGATTCACTTAGCTATAAATGCTTACATTGACAAGCTTAAAATAAATAAATAAATACACAATTTAAGGCTTCTTAATCAAACCCAATTTCTTGGAAACAACAAAGAAAACAAGAAATTCATCGAACCCCTTCCCAAACACCTGCACAATCTGTGGGTCCTTTCCTATACTCCTTTAAAAGACAAGAGTAAGAATGATGACTCATGCTGGCTAACCTCTCAGTCGCATGACCTGTGAAGGATAGAAACCTGAGTTTGCTAGGAGAAAAATGCCACTGCCTCTGGTCTGTTATCTGTTAACTTATTATGACTATGTGAAAGTGAAGAGTTAGCAAAATTTCCTAAGTTCAAATTCAAACTGAGAAGAAAAAGTATATTTCAAAGTTTATGCTAAAATAAGCTGGTTTTGTGGTGGTTTTTTCCCCCCATTTCTACTCTGTAAAATTCATTCAACTTTTATTAGATGCTGTAGCAATTAATTTATTCACACACCCACCATATGCTGTGTGACATGATGATCTTCTGATATGGGAGCTTTTAGTATTTTGACAGCATTCTGGAAATGCACACAGCATCCTGTTAATAGCAGCATAGCAAGCCACAGTAAGCCAGGCGTGGCTTCAAGAAGGAATACTGAGCCACCCAGGAAATGCTGTAATAACTATGAGAGCCTCCCTGTAACTTATTGCTGTAACACTCTCAAACCAACTTTTTACTGAGCAACATAATGGCAGGGAAGCATGGGACAGAGGGTTAATGTTTCACCTGACCTGCACCCTTGAATAAGAATACACAAAAGACAGGCCTTCTTTACTGTGAATGATTTTAGTCTTGCCTTGCACTCATCTCCCCTTCCTTCTAGGTACTCCATCTCACAGCCTCAGAATCATTCCTGCCGTCTAAAGAGCGAGCAAATCACATTTATAGTTAAAATGTTAGCTATAATCAAGTCAACAAACATGGAGAAGGCTGTATCGCTGGTGACATCTGAGAGGAAACATGAGAGCAGAGAGGGCCACATCCTAGAACATGGAGTGACACTATTCAAGCTAAGAAATTCCCCTTGAAATGCTCCAGACTGCTCTTGGTTTTGAGGAGCTTCTGGCACTCCCCTTCTCAAGCCTATCTCTAAAAATGCCTTCCCCTTCAAACATTAAGCTGAAGTGGAAATTAGCTTTAAAAGTAGATCTTTAGTTCAACATCACAGTACTTCCACTCTCAGTTTCTTTCATTTTTCCCTAAACAGGAAAATACTGCTGTTTTAGTCCAGGAATTCCTGAACATGTCACACACCAAAAGGCACAGGGAGTTCTTTGCTAGGATGCTCTTTGCACAGTGAAAAGTTGCTTCTGTTGACCTAGAACAAGATCAGTACAATATCATCCAGTGCAAGGACTCCTTGGCATGCTCAGAGGAGTCCCCAGAAGAGCAGCAATCCTCAACAACGTGCAGCAACAGAAAATACTCCATCCTATGGACTTAAGACATGGGCGAGAACCTCTCATAGCTGGTCTTGCAAAGCTGTGCCCAGTGCATGTGAGCTAAACCTTCTGGGATAGAAGCATTGCAAACAGCAAATGTCATCTCCATGTCACACAGCCTCAGGATGATGAGGAGGGGAAACTGCAGGTTGAGAGCTTCCTAGTAATTACAGCCATTGCCAATTCAGTGCTTACACATTGGCCATCTTCAACATGGAAGGCAGAGTAGAGAAAGAAATGGATTTTGATAAAAAACTCTCTTTCCAATTCTTAAATTCCTCTTCCACCAGCTGTCCTGCACCGCCTCTCCACTAAACCTCATTAGCCATAAAGTCTGTTTGGCAGGGAACTCAAAAATCAGCATCTCTTTCATTCTTTGAAAACTGTAATGCTGCAGCCAGTTTTACATGCTGCATTGTACAAACTCCATATGCAGTCTATCCCTGTTTACTCAGTCCATGATGAGCAGGGAGATTGTTAAGCTGCATTCACATCTGTAGCACTGATGCCACATAAATGCCTTTCATTTCCAGGAAGTTGTGAAAAACAAAAGGCAGAACAGGACATCCTGGAACTAGAAAGGTAAAGGCAAGAAAAATAAATAAAATAAAATAAAATAAAATAAAATAAAATAAAATAAATAAAATAAAATAAAATAAAATAAAAAAAATAAAATAAAATAAAATAAATAAAAATAATAAAATAAAATAAAATAAAATAAATAAAAATAATAAAATAAAATAAAAATAAATAAAAATAATAAAATAAAATAAAATAAAATAAAATAAAATAAAATAAAATAAAATAAAATAAAATAAAATAAAATAAAATAAAATAAAATAAAATAAAATAAAATAAAATAAAATAAATAAGGTGTCCTGGGAGCAGCCTTTAAACAGAGCTTCTTTAAGGACATCAGCTGACCCTGAAAGTAGAAGTATTCTATTCACAGGGAGCAACTTGGTGAAGCCACCTACCTAACATGGATCAAGATCACACCTTTGTTGCAGCCTGTAAAGATCCAGGTAGGTAATGGCTAAAATAATGCAGCCCAATCCAGATGATATGCCAGCAACATATCCTGGACTGTTTGCTATGTTTTCTATTGAGTGAATTCCAAAGAAGTGCTATCACATGCATCTGGGTCAAAATTTGACTGCCATTACACCCAGCAGTGCAGAGATGTGGTATCAGCTATCACAGACCCAATTATGACTCACTGCAGCCTGGAGCCTCACACCAAGTCATTCCCATTCCAGTTGGGTGGGTGCCCTTTGAGAAGACACTGGGTACTTCCCTCAGCTGGAGAAGGATCATTAAAAACCCTTCCACAGTCTTCTTCCACTCTCTCTTCCTGTAAGTATTGAACAATAACTGAAGAATTCAACAGAGCACAGTGAAACTGAAGGCTGTGTGTTTTTCCTTATTTATCACAAAGATATGCCCACCTCAGAGTCAGATCTGACACTACTAGTTAGGGTTCTGTGGGTATGCCTGCCTAGAAGACTTTCATAACAAAAGTCAGGCATGAATTAAAAAGGAAGCATCCATACAACCCTGGTGCACAGCTGTATCTTGTCAGCTGTAATTTCACCATAACATTCATGCAGTGCTTGAAGTGGCAGGTCCTTTTCAGAAGGCTCCTGCCTCACCTGTCCCCCCAAAACTTTTTTTTTGTCTATCGTAAAATGGCTGAGAGAAAAGAGAGACTGCTTGAGAGAGGATGTTAAATACTAGGAAAACATGAGCCAATTAGCTCTCAGAGACTGCATCTCAGCCCCATCACTCCAACCTGCTAAGCTCACAGGCCTCTCCTGCCTTGGCATCGTCCCTCAGCTCCCAAATGCTTGCCCAGAAGCGGCTTCTCTTCTTCCTGCTGGTCGCCTTCTCTCCTGCTCCTGCCTAGAACTAACCCAGCACAGTCACTGAGCAAACACGCCAACAACATAAAGTATCCTTTGTTCACTTTTGTCCCTCCCACAGGGATTCATGAAGAAACCAAGATTAATACGGAAAACAACCAATCTCTAATAGCTGGTTTTGTGTGAAATTAAATAGATTTCCACAGTTATTTGATGCGCTCAAAGTATATGTGAACTACCAATTTCTTACTGAAAAAAAATAAAAATCAGGGAACAATAGAACTGCATTCTTTTAGGGCATAAATACATTCTCCTTTTACAGAGCTCAGTAACTGATCCACAACTGTAACAGAAGGGTTTGCAACAGAAGCTGCAAAAGGCATTAAGAAACAAGTCTAGGAATCAGCTCAGTCTCTTAAAACCACCGATTAAATGATGACAACACGAACAGACGCACAACTCCTTATCAATATAATAAAAGAAGCTGGCTTCCCACACTCGTAAAAGAAACAAAAACATCGGTTCCAATTTAAAAGAAATTCAATACAGTATTTTAAGAATAAGTACACGCATAAAAAAAAAAAATAAATGGGAAAAGTGGTAAGGATTTAAATTGAAAGGGTATATGATCAAAATATGGCCTATATTTTTCATCACTGCTTTGTTGGTGAATGTATCCACATGTAATCAGCACACAGCACAGAAATCTCCGACTCATCAGATGCCATTTCAAGACTGCATTTATTTACCATGGGAAAAGAATGTTACAGGCCGAAGAAGAGCATCTATTTAGATGACTGCACAGCAAAAATCACGTTCTGTGGGTGTTGACCTTTTGAGTAAGACATGAATTGTACAGCATGATAGCACACTAAGAAAAAACACGTTCAAGATTTCTCTCCCTAGGTTAGTTGTGTTGATTCTTTTCCCTTGAAAAGATGCAGAACTTCAAAATCAAACACAGAACAGCAGGTAAAATGTGGTTCAGATTACAATCAGAACATGATGGGAAACATATTTGAAAAAGCATCCTTTCCCCAAGTGAAGTTTAGAATTCCTACTTGTGTAAATGACCAAGAAAATATTGAGATGTTACACTACTTTTCAAAGGCCCTTAACAAGTCAGCTGAAGGAAAAAAAAAGCTCCTTTAATTTATGACACTGGTACAGTGAACCAAACACGTGCTCAAAGTCCATATAATCTGAGATTGTGTGCCTGACAGTGAGTGATTTACAATGCTTGTGAAGACAAAGGAGAGCTCTAATTGGATTGCTCTTTAAAGACCAACATCACTACATCACCTCTGGAACTACTATCTTTCTATATACTCACATTTAAATGCTTTGTTCCTAACAATTCGGTTTTAATGCAGCCATGATAAATGAGCCCATTTCTATCCTGTCTTCTGGGAGCTGAGAAATTTAAAACAACTTTCATGCCATGACTACAAGAAGATCAGTTATTGACATTTGTATAAACATTAAAGCCTCAATGAAATAGCTCGTTTGCAGCTAAGAGCAAATAAGGAAAATAAAGCAACGACGCAACACACACGTGTATGCCCACAAATGAATACACAGCTGGTAGGTCTATTTTAAGGAAAGAAAAATTAAAAGAGGAGGAGAAAATGGGCCTGGCAGATTGCTCATCAAAAGGGAAGGCAGTGAGTAAGTGTTGGAGGAACAGCATCACTCCGCAGCACCCACACAAGTAATGCTCCATGCGCCACAACACAGAATGCCATGCATGGCCTGAACACTTGCTGAAGATGAGCTGTGTGAACGCAGAGAAATGACCAGAAATGATCCGAGTGGTCAGAAAACACGATAAAAATAACAACTTAAAAATTAGGCAAAGGGTTACATGAGTTTAGAGGACTGCAAAAATGCTGTAGTTTCATGAGGTGGGGTTAGCTGAAGCGGTAACCTCTCCTCCTCTACCCTGCATTTCTGTCACTGTGTTGCTCCCATTGCCCCATTCTCTCAGCTCCAGCACTCGCTGTGTCCCCTGCAGCAGGGAGATGTAGAGGGGATTTTCTGTTACCCCCTGCAGTCTGCAAAGACAGGTGCACAAGCACCCAAGCTGCTGGGGGAAATGCAAGCAATTACATCTTCCCAGCTATGCACAGCATTACAGCCCTAGACAATCATTAGAATTGAAGTCATTAAAATATTTGTTAGCCTTTTCATTCCCCTAATGCTTTGATCTTTGTCCTGGAAAATGCAGTGTGTAAACTCTGGTGTCTACACCAGGCGAGGTTAACGCATACACGAAGCCCAGACCTCGAAGACCAGATACAGAACGTTCCCTTTGCAGAACACTTCAGCGTCCCTTCCTCGGCGTACCCACAGGCAGACACCCACTGAGGAAATGGAAGATGCAGCAAAGCAGCCCATCTTCACCTCCAAACGTTTTCTATAAGATTCTCATCTCTACCACCTCTCCTGGAGAGTGGCTGCAATGTGGTGCACTGGAATAAATGTGGAAATGTTTCAGATGGGAGCTCAAAGTACTGTGTGCCCCCACACCATTGCCCAGCCATGACCCGACCTGGCCTGGCATCTGAGCAGGCCGCAGCCCTTCCACCACCAATTCTGTAGCAATGCGGTCATTCCAGCTTCGCCTCTCAGTCAGCTTTCTGGGCAATTAGGTACAAACCTGGCGTGACCAAAGCTTTGCCAAGTGATAACGAGGATTCTCAGAAGCATCCATAAGAACAGTTCCAATTCAGCTCAGGAAGCCACTGCTGTCACTCCAGCCACCCGTGAAGCTGAAGTGAGAGAGACGTTCATCAAGCACTGAACTGCCACACACTCTACTTTTTGGAGGATTACTTATGAATTCAGGGTACACTGAGATCTCCAGACTGGGAATTTTCTTGCAGTTGTTCTTAAGACTGGGCCCTGACACTTGAACATACTGCCCTGGCAACCCTCCATATACCACCCTATTCCAACCCACGGTTTGTCCGTACCATGTTATAGCACTAGCTGTGATGTGGCCTGCACAGCTTGAGCATGCCTTTAGGAGCTGAGATCCACATCAGGACTGCTGGGCAAGCACAGCCTGGCTGCAATTTGCTCACGTTACACTCATTCACTGGGAAAAAATGCTTCAGGGGCTCCCAAACCACCTTCCGTATCCACGGGTGACAGCAGGCTTCCATCTTGACCTATGACACACACAGCAGTGGCAGCACCAGCCTGAACTAGCTCCACTGTGGTCTGCCCCATTTTCGTATGCTATTCAAGCAACAGGGAAGTTGAGACCTCATCTACAGATAGCAACTCAACACATTCATTTACTTCATGTGTTATTTGCAGTATTGGCACTGATCAGAAACACATCTTTAAGTCTCAGTCCCCACTGTTTACCACAAATGTAACACAGCCATTCCCAACAAATCTAAATATACTGTTATGCTATGTTAAAATGTTAATCACTGGTCAACTTTTATTTGCCCATGCATAGTTTAAAAAGCAGATTCAGAATGAGGGTACCAAAATAAATGCAATCTACTTTACAAATGGTAATTACTATTTAAAAAACCACCAGATATGCACACTGACCATTCTTTAAAAGCATTTCAGAATACACAGGAACATTTGGACACAGACTATGAAGTGACATACAGTATATGCTACAGTTCGTGACAAATACCTCAGTTATTATCCCTCTGACTTTCCCAGTTTAAATCACTGTGTGGTTGCAGAACTACATTTCCTGCAGGATTACAGGCTGCACTCCTAAACCAGAGCACTTTGCTGTTGAACGCACGCTGCAATAATCTGCCTCAACGCTAGCAACTTTAAAACAAAATGCATTCAGCTGCAACAACAGATCACCAGAAGCAATCGAAACAACCTACTTCTATATTACAGAAGCTGGATTTCTCTTGAGCACTGAGAAGACTTTTTCTTTTTAAGCTCAGGTCAGAACACAAGCAGCACCTGAAGAACTCATCAGGCTCAAACCCCTGCACAAGAAGTTGTCAGAGCGTTCCTCATAGAGGCTCCATCCCTCTCCCAGTAACTTTTTCAAACAGCAGATTCCACAACCTCTGCTTGTTCCAGTATTTTCCCGAAGCACAACCACTGTTACTAAACCAAATCCTCGCTACAAACTGGCGTCCTCTTTTTTTTTGGTACTTACTGTCAGAAGAACAAAGACTCACCACATTTAAGACGGTATCGTTTTGTCTCCTGGTTTTAACTTCCCTCCATCAAACAGGGTTTGCTTGCCCTTTGTAGGCCGTGATTTGCAAATACATCTGCCCTTTACAGATCATGCTTTCCAAACCCTTCTCAAGTCTTGATGACCATTTCCAGAGCATAGCTCACATTTATCTTTCCTAAAGGGCAGCAAAAAAACCTACACACATTACTCTATTAGCTTAGACTTCATGCCAAATGTTAACAGACAAACTTTCACATCACTGCATCCTACCTTTTACTACAATCCTTGGCAACCTGCAGACTAATCCCCACAGCACTGCTGCCAATAGATGTGATGGGAGCTCTTTCCTCTGATCACAGCATTTTGTACTTGAGCACAGCCACCAAATTTATCAGAAACCCCTGTCGAACCCCTGTCCTCCAAAGGACAGCATCAAGGCTCAAGTATCAGGCTCAGGAAGCCTCCTCTATCTCCTTCAACTTCTGTGCTAACCCAGAACACAAAGACGATGACAACATCAGATCCGCAGGTGCCAGAACTGCCCTATGGTACTACTTGAGCTACTTGTTTCCATTTGATGATGACAACACATAACAGCTCCTTGAGATCAGTCACCACACTTAATATATACAGACACGGTCCCTTGGGTTCAGCTGCTAACAAATTCTTCATATGAAAAATAATTTCCCCCCAAGTCACCTGTTCTGGGTCAAAGAGCAGATCTGCTGCTCCTGGGTGCTGCCTGTCGCACTGCATGCAGCCCTGCACACCTAGAATGAATACGAAAGTTTGGTAAATGCATGACAGTGCTGTGCCTGCATCCCATCCCAGCTTCACCTGTGGCCAACCCCTGAGCCACAGCAGCTTTACAGGATGGGCCTCAGGGGAGTTTTCTTCCATGAATTCATCCGGTTGCTTTTTTTTGTCCCTTTGAGCTTTTGGTATCCACATGCTTCAGAAAGGATTTCCAAAGCTTAAGTAGCTACACATTGGATAAGTAAAAAACACCCTTTTGTTTGCTTTGAACCTGCCAGCTTAATCTCATGCTTTGGCATTTCGTACTGAAAGCGACAGTAAAGAATTATTCCCTCCTCACCTTGGCCACATCGCTCACATCACCATACACTGCATTTCCTCTACTAAAACCTATAACATTTCAAGGTCTTCCTCAGATCAGCATTATTAAACACCAAGAGAGCATGAAGGTTAGAGGGAGTCACAAGACTGCCTTTGCAGAACAGGCATGGGGAGCCAGGAGTTGACCTTCCTTATGGGACCTTTATGGTTACTGTGTCCAAACACCAATGGCACATCCAATACCACAGGATCATTATGGTTACTACGTCCATTGAATACCAGCAGGTAGCAATCCCAGACTCAGAGCTCAGGACAGGTTACACTCAGACACCCACCCAACTAGAAATACAGGGTGGGGGAAACTACAAGCTACTACTGGAGCGCTTCTTACTTCATGAAGTAAGTAAGCCTTGCAGCAAAATTCTCTACCTTTACGTTCACTCTGCTGGCTTTATGGCTTCAGAGGGACACAACTGTATTGCCACAGAATAATTTAGTAACTTACACAAATTAAAAGCACAGCCACTAAAAATATAGGCAAACTAAATCCTCACTTCTACTTTTGAAACCTCTCCTATATTGTTTTTACTAACCGGTGCTCCAACGATTCCGATATTTACCATCCCAGCCCAGCAATAACCTCTCATGCTTTTATTCCTTGCAGTTACTTTATAAAGTGTAGACTTCTAACTTGCACATTAGTACAGCTTCATGGCATTTGAGCAAGCATCATAAGGTGACATTTGCTTACGCTTATACATTTCCACAAGGAGATTTTTTTTATCATTTAATCGCTTCTATTGTCCTCCAGCCTTTATCCTGGCATTTTATTTTGTCTTTAGGAGACAGCAGAAGAAAGGCTGCAGGTTAATGTTAACTCCGGAGTCCATCCCTGCCCTTGGTTAATATGCCACACTTGGAATAAAGGAAGGTTGAACACAGTAGCCAACCTTTGTCCCCCAGCACCTGCTCGCCCAGTCCATAGGCCATGCTGAGCCTGCAGTGCCAGCAAGCTATGGGATGATATGACATGTTACTTCTCTCAACCGCTGTAGAAAAGGGCTGACAAGCAGCAATGTTTAAATGAAATAATAGGTAACAACCACGCATTCTTGCAATCTATAAGCTTTTAATTTGGGTAATTCAATTTATAGGTCTCTGGTAGCATCAGGTTTTATTAACCAGGAATGTGATCGCCCAGTATCAGGCAAACATCAGCACTACCTACAGTAACACTGTGAGCCGTCTTCAAGTGACAGCTAATGAAGAAGACACTTTTAATTCTTCCTATCTAGTAACAAACCTAGATAGAAGAAATTAGAGATGGGTTTCTGGCAGCATATCAGCCACAGGCACAGTGCTTTCCCATAGGCAGCCTGCCACAGCGCTTGGGCAGAAGCCCTCCCAGAGGAGATGCACTTCACTGCAGTTTAGACCGTGCCCAGTTTTGTCCGGACAAGACCGCAAAGAGTTTCTTTCCTTTACGGGGACCATCCCAGGAGCACAGAAGTGCTTTTGAAGGGAGTGTGGATAATACTCAGCGTTATCTGGCATGTGCGGCATTTTACAGAGCTACACTTAGGACAAAAAAAAAAAGGCAGCGGGAGGGAGGGGGGAAGTTCAATAACTTTTTAGTTAAGGAAGTAAGGAGAAAGCACTTTAGCCCCAGCAGCACCTGATAAGGAAGGTCTGGGATGAATTCCTCCTACGGGGAGCGCTCAGGAAGGCGCCCGTCAGCCTCCGGCTCCGCACGGCCGCGCCGCGGAACCGCCCGAGCCGCCGCCCCCCGCGGGCCGCCGGTACCTCCGCACCTCTCCTGGCCCCGCGTTCCCCGGGACAGGCCGTGCCCGGCTCCCGCTCCCGCACCGCGGCCTCGCCCGGCCACTCCCGGCTCCGCCAACTCCTGCAGCGGCACCTCCCGCTCCGCGCTCTGCCTACCTCTGCTGCCGGAAAACTCCGACAACCCCTCTCGCACACACCCCCACCCGAAGCCCCACTGCCGGGCCCCGCGGGAGCCGCCCGCACCTGCCCCGTGGCCGACCCGGGACGCTCCGGCGAGGAGAGGCCCCGCCGCCGCCGCCACCCGCCGCCGGGCAGGGGGATCCCGGCCTGCAGCGCGGCCCCGGCGCCGCGGCGTTACCTGCTGCTGCGGCCGCCGCTCCGCTCCCCGCTGCCGCCGCCGCTCCGCTCTGCGCCGCCCCCCGCAGCCCGGCCCGACCCGGCTCGGCCACCCGCCCGCACGTCAGCGCCACAGGGGCCGGCCGGGGGCGGGAGCTCGGCGGCGGGGGAGGAGGAGGAGGAGGAGGAGAAGGAGGAGGAGGCGGGTAGGAAGCCGTGCCCGGCTGCCGGCCTTCTCCGCGGCCGCGGCGGAGGTCAATGGCCTACGAGGCCGTAGGACGCCGAGGCCGAAGCCGCCCCGCTCCCCTCGGCCGCTCACCTGCGCGGGGCCGCCTCACCTGCGGACGCCACCGAGCCTTCACGGCTGGAGGCGGCGCTGCGGTGCGGGAGGGATGAGCCGGCGGCTTCTGGGCCTGCCCCACCAGCTGCTGTTCGATGGGGGTTCCCGTCGTATTTGCTAGGAGTGATGTTAAGTGCTTTTTTGTCTGTCTTTTTTGTGGTACAACAGAGACACGGACCTACTGAAGCGCGGCCAGAGGAGGGCCACAGTGATCCAAGGGATGGAGCACCCACCTCCTTATGAGGACAGGCTGAGAAGCTGGGGCTGTGCAGCCTGGAGAAAAGAAGGCTCCAGGGAGACCTAGGAGCGACCTTTCAGCATCTTAAGGGGGGCTTCAAGAAAGAAGGGGACAGACTCTTTAGCAGGGTTTGTTGTGACAGCACGAGAGGAAATGGTTTCAAACTTAAAGAGGGGAGATTTGAATTGGATCTAAGAAAGCAGACTTTTATGATAAGGGTGATGAGGCAATGGAACAGGTTGCTCAGAGAGGTGGTGGAAGCTCCATCCCTGGAGACATTCAAGGTCAGGCTGGTCAGGGCTCTGAGCAACCAGATCTACCTGTGTGTGTCTCTGTTCATTGCAGGGGAGCTGGATTAGATGGCTTCTGAGGGTCCCTTTCAACTGAAACAATTCTGTGATTCTATGATTCTTTAACTGTACTGGTTAAAAAAGAAAAAGAAGAAGGGGAGGGGGATGGGGGTTGTGTTAATCAACCATATAAAGCAGGGTATAAAATAGATGGTTTCTATCCTGCTGTGGAAAACCTTGAAAATTGGAGATCACTTAGAAGCCACTCTGTTCCTTCCACAGGAGCTCCCCTCGTGTGCACCCCGCTGTGCTCACTGCTATCACTGCTAGGCTGTGCAGCATACGTGCCGAGTGTCCCCTAACTTCTGCATCCCTTGAGTGGGATCCTGTCCTGTCTGGTGCTGAGTGCCCACGCTACCCTCAAAGGCAAGGGGCACTCAAAACACCTCATGGTTTATCTAATGAGCCCTGCAAGTGTCAACAAACACGCTTCAGTCTGTAACCAGCCATGCCTTTCTTGCCATTTGCATTACCTGGTTAGGCTCGTGTCCTGGATCACAACATAAATGAGATCACTTATCTCGTCACCCACGCTCCACTGTTTATGTTCACAAGACTGTGCTGCAGAGAGCTGGGCAGCACTGCATCATACCTGTGATGTGTGTCATGCAGCCCAGGACACATATAGCCACCCCTTCTTAAGCACCCACATGTGAGCTCTGTGTCACCTCCCCCACCCTGAGTTTTATGGGCATGCCTGGCACCACCCGCTTGTTGGCCAGCTGGCCATAAACACTTCACTTCTCTCCGTGCACTGTTTCACAAGTGGCACCGTTGTCCTGACTTCACATCGTTCCCTGGGTGGTTTCACAGTCACAGAATGGTTTGGTTTGGAAGGGGCCACAAAGCCCACCCAGTCTCAACCCCCTACTGTGTACAGTCCCAACCCTCACCAGCACAGCTGCCCAGGGCCAATCCAACCTAGCCTTGAGCACCTTCCATGACGGGGCACCCACAGCTCTCTGGGCAGCCGTGCCAGGGCCTCACCAGCCTCCTAGGGAAGGGCTCCGTCAGACCAGCAGGGATGTGCGTGTGAAAGTGGTGCCAGAGGACTCAGCACGCAAGTAATCCTGCAGCTCAGGCAAAGTGCGGGTGGGCGTAAATCCCATGTCCAGATTAACATTCCTGCCACTCACAGAATATGCCGGGAGCTTGCTGGGGCTTTTAAACACACCTGCAAGTGGCAAGTTAAATTTGACCGTGGCTTACTTATCTGACATGGCTTAAGAATGTTCAACCATTTTGAGAAAGCAAGTTATTGTAAACGCTGTCAAAAATCACAGAATCACAGAATTGTAGGGGTTGGAAGGGACCTCTAGAGATCATCGAGTCCAACCCCCCTGCCAAAGCAGGCTCCCTACACCACATCACACAGGTAGGCATTCAGGCAGGTCTTGAATATCTCCAGAGAAGGAGACTCCACAGCCCCCATGTGCAGCCTGTTCCAGTGCTCCGTCACCCTCACCGTAAAGAAGTTCTTGCGCACATTCGTGCGGAACTTCCTATGCTGAAGTTTCAGCCCATTGCCCCTAGTCCTGTCCCCACGCACTACTGAAAAGAGACCAGCCTCGCCACTATGGCTCCCACACTTCAGGTATTTATAAACCTGGATCAAGTCCCCTCTCAGCCTTCTTTTCTCAAGGCTAAACAGACACAGTTCCCTAAGTCTCTCCTCGTAGGGGAGATGCTCCAGGCCCTATAGTTTACCCATGTCATTGCCTGCTAGGGCAGCTCTTTGTACATTCAGCCTTACTGTTATCTGCAGAAGGTAGATAACTATCATCTGCAAAGGGGGGTATGGCTGGGAAGTCAAAATGTAAATTCGCTGATTGGATTAAACATATATATATATGTGTGTGTTCAATTCCATTATCAAAACAGGATACAGTGTCAGGAAATGGCCAACCAAATATTGTTGGTGCCAACACGCCTGTGATTGTTTGTGACCTGGAAGCGCTGCAGCCTTGGGCTGTCCCACGGCCTGGCTGCCCCTCCCTGATGAGGAGGAGGCATCGCTGCTCTCCCTTTCTTCTCCCTGGGAAACCTAAAAATATCCCAGGACACAGCAGCATCTGTTCTGTGATTCTCCTGGGAAAAGAGGGGAAGATTCACGCGTCAGTGAAATGTGAGCGCAGGAACTCGACCTCAGCAAAGGGAAAAGAAGATGAAAAGAGAAAGTGGGTACAATGTATTTCAGTGTTCCTATGTTGTCAGCGTAAGGAGGCGGGCCGGAAGCATTTCAGCTGTCCTTTGTAGGAAAGTTAAGATAGAAACGACAAGCTGAGGCTTTTTGGAACTGCAGGAACAGGATGGCTGGCTTGGAGACCCAAAACCCTTTTTGCTTAAGAGCTCTTTCAGACTACAGAGATTGATAAGGGATGGATGCAGCTCAGTGTTTGCAAGGGAGCCCCTTGTGCCTGTGCCATGATGCCATTCCTCCTACGTCTCAGTGCATCACATGAGGCCTCCATTCGGAGGCCCTAACACACAGGTGATGTTTGCAGCTAGAGCTCCCCTTCAGCAGCAGGATCACACAGCGCCTGTCAGGCTGCAGGGTCTGTGGTGATGGGCAAGAAACCTGTTAGCACAACCTCCAGCAAGTCTGTAGCTGGCACCAAACCAGGGGGTGTGAATAGCAGGTTAAAGGATCCTATGTGTCTTCTTAGGGAACCCTGGGAGGGTATAATGTACACCTGCATTTCAAAGACTATCACATAGTGTCCAGCCTAGTTACATTTCTAAGGAACTGAATTCTTTATAATTAAATTGATTAAGATTTACACCAACTAAAGGCAAGAGGGTGAAGGATCCCACTGGTGAGGCTGGAAATCTCCCTACAAATCTAGTTATCCTCAAGTTGTTGGTACTGTGAGTTAAGTTTCTCTCTCCAGGCTTTATCATGGAAGATTAAATGCAAAAATCAAGTCTGACGCTGACTACAGCCCTTTGCTGTAGGTATCACTTTAGACAGAAAAGCTTGTGCTTAAACTGTGCTGTAATTAGCTGGGTCTTGTTGTGGGTCATACGTAGCTTCGACTGTTTAACACGTTGCACGTAGTGAGTAGCATTCTGCCTGCAGAAATGTCTATGGGCACCGACTTAAGTCACAGCCAACAACTTAATGAGGCCAGGAGTTCATTTACTTTACAGTGCTTTGTTGACATACGCTAAATGTATATGAATGAAATGTTATTACAGCGTGTCTGTGTAACGTGGTCATGCTGAAATGCCTCGCAGCCTGTCAGTGTCAGCTGTTGGCATTTCCTGCCTGTGTCTCAGTTTAATGCCTTGATACTCCCTAGAATCGTTTTATAATTTTGCAATTGATTTATAAAGAAAAAAAAAAACCCTAAAACTATGGAATTCATCACCTCACTGCTCTCCAGTGTATTTCAGATTTACCTAAGAGGAGTTTCTTAATGTAGCTGCCAATTTAGTCCCGCCAGCAGAATTTATCTGTAATTTATCTGGATGAAGAATAGCTTGCTCAGATATTGCAAATGAACACCTCGAACAGGATTGAGGTTTAGCAGATGATGTTCAGAGACAGTTGGAGAAAGAACATTTTCTGGGATTTATACTTCCCGATTCCAGGAGGTTTCTCCTTTCAAAATCAGACTCTGCTTTCTTTCCCAGGAAGTTTTCTTTAGATAAGAGGCATTCAGTCCCATATCATGTGAATTATGTACTGGAAATTGGTGCGTAAGCCTTATGTTATCCACTCAGTTTCCCTAAGCATTATATGTGTATACATAAATCTCTTGATTTTCCCCCCTCTTTCTTCCCAGTAGACTTTGCACGAACAACCCTCGTGATTACAGCGGAGTATTTCAATAGCCTGACTTTTCCACAGGCCTTTTGGATTCCAGCCACTCCATTCTGGTTGCAAATAAATCAGATATTACAGCTTAAGGCAACAGCTTCTATTTGAAATCTTCTTGCTTCATTTCAGTTCGTAACAGTTTCTTCTCTCACGTTATCAGACTGCGTTACTTAAGGAAGGTTGATTGTTTTACATTTTCACTCCTTGCAATGTACAACCAGCTTCTGAAGCTCTCGGTTGGGAATAAGTCTTCCAAACCAGCCCCATTTTTCTGTTTCCTCAACTTAAAGGGTAATTAAATTAAGCAAAGAGATTGGCTACACTGCGAGTAGCTCGAAGCAAAGGAACACAGGATGGGCTTGTATAAATAATAGCATGGGACTACATAAGAGGAATCCCTAACTTGTCAGGTCGCAGAACCACACAAAATCACACAGTCATAGGGGTTGGAAGGGACCGCTGGAGGTCATCTGGTCTAACCTTCTGCTAGAGAAGTTTTCCAACAGTAGATCACACAGGAAAGTGCCCAGGTGGGTTTTGAGCATCTCCAGAGAAGGAGGCTCCACCACCTCTCTGGGCTGCTCATTCCTGATCATAGTATCATAGTATCATAGTATCATAGTATTGTGCGAGTTGGAAGGGACCTTAGAGATCATCGAGTCCAACTCCTGGGATTCGAGCCCTCTGTGTAGCAGAGTGGCACTTCTACCCCTTGCGCCACAGGGGGGATTCGAACCCAGGCCCTCTGGTGTTGCAAGCGGCAATTCTACCACTGCACCACCGGGCACACAATGATGTCTATTTGCTTTTTGTTTTACTTGCGTGACCAGATTCATTCTATAAACCCAGATGGTGAGGACAAGAAAATAAGATTGCAGTATCCCAGAGTAGTGGGAAGATATTCTTGGAGCCATCCCAGTATTTCAGGAGGCGCAGATTCCAGTCTTAATGCAACACGTCCATGTCCCAAGGGAAAGTATTTGCTTTTGTTTTGGCAAGATCTCTTCTAGCAAAGAGACCAGAGGCCTGTTCCCAAGGCTATAAAAGTAGCACGGGACTCACTGTCTCACATATTTCATCTGGAGACATGGAAGCATCCATAATGTAGGAATAAGAACACCGTAAAAGCCACACAGTAGCGATTATCATAAATGTTTTCCAATTTTAGCTTTTTATTAGTATTGTTTTTTTCCGCATCTGCATTGTGATCATTCACAAGGATTCACTTTTCAGTGGTGACCAGCTATGGTCAATGAAATAACTGCAGGCCATTCTTAAGGATGTAGATTCCATCCTTGATATCTATCTGAACAAACTTTGCCTTGTTCTTTGCAGTTGGGGTGCTGCATGGAGTAAGAATAACTCCTCACCAAAAGAAAAGCTGACGCAGCATGTTGCTTCAGCACCTCCCTGTATTCCTTTACAGCACAGTTACACACACACTCAAATGCCATCAGAATGCTGGGTGTGCTCAGACTGCCTCCTCGCACCCTTAACATCCACATACTAGTGAGGTCACCTCAAGTCTTGCCCTGAGTGATCACCTGCTGCTGAGCAACCATTGAGTTGCGTTTCACATCCACAGCACTAGCACTTCAACCCCATGTTGGTCCTCATGAATTCCTTAAGAATCCACAGATGTGAAACAGATGCAGAATGACATCTCAAGTGTGTACATCCAACGCATGTACTAGCAAACAAGTTGTTGTTTCTTCAGAAGCATCAAAATCACATGGATTCGGGGTTCTGTAACCACTGCCTGAAGCCTGGCATTGTCTTCTTTGCACCCTCCCTTCAGGTGTTTCTAGCCTCTCCAAGTCCCCTTGGACAGAACCACAACCCTCAGGCATATCAGCCACTCCTCCCAGTTTAGTAGAGTAGCACCCGCATGTTTGCTGAGGGAACACTGCTCCTTCAGCCACATCTTTAATGAAGATGTTCAATGAGACTGGACCCAGTAGTGACCCTGGTGCACTCTGCTCATTACTGGCCTCCAGCTTTGTGTCCCTGATCACTCGCTTCCAGGCCCCACCCCACAGCCAATTTGGCTGCTGTCTGCTCATCCAACCTGTATTTCATCACCTTCTGTGCTGTCAAAGCTGCTTGGAACATTGGAAGGAGGTAGCAGTGGTTATTTTCCTGAAGTGTAGGCTGAAGAATTGGGCTTTGAGATGTGTTAAAAGATTATCAGATGTAGTCTCTTCCAAGAGAGACCAGGAGAGAAAGCAGAACAGAAAGGCAGCCCCCTGGGGTTTGGAAGGAAGGGACAAGTAATGCAAAAAGTAGTATTGTGGAGTTAGTCATAGAATCATAGAATGGCTTAGACTGGAAGGGACCTCAAGGATCATGAAGCTCCAACCTCCCCACCACAGGCAGGTTTACCAACCTCCACATGTAATACTGGACCAGGCTGCCCAGGGCCCCATCCAACCCGGCCTTGAACACCTCCAGGGACGGGGCATCCACAAGATCTCTGGGCAGCCTGTTCCAGCACCTCACCACTCTCATAGTAAAGAACTTCCCCTTGATATCCAACATAAATCTTCCCTCATTAAACTTAAAACCATTTCCCCTTGTCCTGCTGTTATCTACCCTTGTAAAGAGTTGCTTTCCCTCCTGTTTGTAGGCTCTCTTTAGGTACTGGAAGGCTGCAATGAGGTCACCCTACAGCCTTCTTTAGGCAGAACAAGTCCAGGTCCTCCTAGGGACCATCACCACGACGATGAAAGTCAGAAAAACTCATATACAAAATACACATTAAAGATGCTTACAAACATAGGTACTCAAAATTGGGTAATATTAAACAATGAAATCATACAAGAAGCCTTAATTTGTCCCACTGGTGACTGAATGGAAATTTCTGCATACAAGTAATGTTTTCTCCAGATAGCGCCTCTCTCAGTGGATGCAGTCGAGTGTTCGGGGAGCTCAAAATTTCACGGTAAAGGCAACCATGAGCTGAGTAATTCCTGTTGTCCCATGAGAAGCTGTGATAAGGACAAAAAAAGAATCTCCTTACTAAAATACCTAAATAATGCCTTTCAGACACGAACACACAACTCATCACTATGGGAAAATCATATTGAAAATGATATTGAAATCGGGCTGAATTCACTGTGTCCAAATATTCCTCAACAGTCTAACAACAATTAGATTGATTGGCAGCAGCACGAAAAGCTCCGAATGACTGCACTGTAAGGGGCAGAGTGACCTCTGAGAACGTGAAGAGCTAATAAACTACTGCAAAGAACATTGCCTTTGTGGAACAAAAGCCTGGCTTTCCTGAGGGGTGTCTGGGGGGGGAGGTAAGAAAGAACAGATCTCTTTCTGATTAAACACCATCATTGGACACTGCCTGTACAAACACACACAACAAATCAACTCAGACATTCTGGAACCTGAATGTTACCTGCAGCAGCAGAAGCCAGCACCATTTCTGTTTGAAGTCCAGAAATTTCAGTGGCCTTGTAGGATGGGACGGAGCCGAACAACTTCTCACGGCCTTTTATTGCCCTTTTGTAACACTGACAGATATTATTACAGGATTGTTTACCAATCAGTTCAGCTTTCAGAACCAAATAACATTTAAATAAGAAACGTAATCTGTTTGCTTGCATTCCTAGCACCAATTATGTTTCACATAGTTTCATTTTCTGTTAGAAACTCAGCGTGGTTCTAATGTCATTTTTATGGGGCCAGCTTATCTCGCTTTCCTGTGCTGCAGAACCCACACTGCACGCGGTGTACTCCTATTGCACACTATGAAATACACTTCCAGGAGCCAAGTGATAAAACACAAACTTCTCCAGAACTAAAACAAGTATCCTGCTCCCTTTCAGCCTTTTTCACAAACAGCAAAGTCACCCTATAGCTTTAAAATCCAACTAATTAATTCCCAAGAG
Organism: Excalfactoria chinensis; assembly: GCF_039878825.1. Taxonomy (NCBI): domain Eukaryota; kingdom Metazoa; phylum Chordata; class Aves; order Galliformes; family Phasianidae; genus Excalfactoria; species Excalfactoria chinensis. The sequence goes on along the minus strand of NC_092827.1, from coordinate 28,771,458 downwards.
CTCCTATGATTAACACTGTTTTTCACCCAACATACACTGATGTTTCTACCCAGATTACCGCTACCTGTAAAATATGAGCTAGGAAGGACAAACTCTGATGCTCAGAGTCTGACTTAAGGCTGTTTGAGGAGAGTGGGGATTATAGGCTTGTCTGCAAACTGCTGCTGCATGTCACCATCAGTATATTTAGTAATACGTGGTTACACTTAGTACATTTCAGTGATGTCAGTATAGGTGCAAAACTAAACCAAGTTTCTGAACTCAGAAATACTGTTAAAGAGAGATGGTGAGGTATCAATGTATCAACACATTATCAACACATAATAAATTTCCCTAAGCTAAGCTGCTGGGGAAGTCTAAGCCCTGGGTTAAAGGTCAGGTTCTAGGCATTGAATGGCTCAGTAGCCTCTGGATACAACATGACCACGAGTCCAGTGGAAGGCAGCTCTCTCCTCACATGGGAACAGATGCACAGCTGCACCAGTAGGGCTCAACAAACCACAGCAGAGAAAGCAGTCCTCCTGCAGATTACATCCTCGGTCACCAGACTGGATCCGACAGAACAGACGCCTTTCATTGCATCTTTCTTTGAGCGCACATATCTGGGATAGGCACAAATGATTTAGTTTTAAGATAAGGTGGCAAAAGGGAAATGAAATGGCTGATACCTCATTGTTAGTTTTACAAAGTTACAGTTCCTAACAGCCGTTCTGCTGTGACTGCCAGAAATAGAAGAGCTGAAAGACTTTGGAGGCTGTGAGCCTCTGTGAATCCAAGCACACACAGCAGAGAGGTTCTCTAGAGGTACTGAGTATGTGGAGCTGAAGGATGACGAGGCAAGACTTTAAACAGTGACTGGAAACGTTTTCATTTGAAAATAAAATAAAATAAAATAAAAAAATCTGAGAAATAAAATATAGCGAACCCACAAACTATGGGAGCTGCTGCTGTTTGCTCACCATAGAAGGTGGTGAGCAACTCACTCAAGTTTCCAGAGGAGCTATGTTAACAGGAATCAAATGCAAAAGCTTCCAGTCCTCCTGTTCTACTTGAGGAGTTTACCACACAGCACATCAATTGAATATGTATATATGTGTACAGATCAATCGCATCGTTTCCTCATCATGATAAAATTTGCTTGACTTTTCAACTCTTTCTCTGCTGAGTGCTTCAGACAATAAATTCTTCCAAGACAGGAGTGCGGTGCACCCACAGTCCCTGTTGGAGCCTCTGCTCTTCGGATGCTGTGCTCGGTTATTTCCAGCAAGAGAACACAACGTCTCAAGGGGCTGCTGAGATGGCTCTTCTACTTTTGCAGCCAACCCGCAAACGTGCACCAGAAGCACATCCATTTTTCATGCTGAGTAATCCAAAACTTTTCAAGGAACTCTTTAACTGTTATTCTATCCAACGTGAAACACAATACCAAGAGATACATTTAATTAGGTAGGAAGCTGATACCCCGCGCTGCAGGACACAGCCGTACTACTCAATGCATTTGTGATCTTCAGGTCCTGCAAGGAAATAAACAACACTTTCCTCAAAGCGTATCTGTTGATACAAAAACACCTATTCCCCTCCCTGCTCCTCTCTGAATAGATCTGATTCAGGTAAGCCGATGGTAAAACTCCTCCTATGATTGCAGAATAACATCATAGCTAATCCCTACGGAATGAACAAACTCCTACCAGAAACACACGTAGCGGTAAACTAGTTAAATAAGTCAGCAATGTTTTAAATAACTCATTTTTTTTTTCTATTTAAATCACATTTTATTAAAAAAAATAAGTTTCCTATATTTAACACGTATATTAGCTTGCTGTATATGACCGAGGATCTCTAGACCTTTAACGTTAAAAGATAATAAATCAAACACTTTCTTCACAGCTTCAAAACCTGGGAGGGTGGAAGATGGGGATGACAGGAAGGAGGAAGAGGAAGAAGCAGCAGGAGGAAGAAGCACCAGGTCATTCCTGGCAAGAGAACCAAACAGTTCCACATCAAATTACGAACCTGCATCACAAACGTCAGAAAAAGGCAGACTGTTATACTGACCAAATTTGGATATACTGCATACTGTGAGCAATATAACATGGGGGAACTCTGAACTGAGCATACATTCCACTTGCAATTGTCTCTCTATTTCCAGGAAATGACTTTCCTCTCTGCAAGCCGTCACTGATTCACGTGTGTTTGTAAAAAACTATTCCAATACATCAGTTGCACTGGAAGCATGCAAAACACTGCAGGGAAACAATCTGAACTTATTGCAGCACTTATTTCCTTTATTTAGTTTTTACGGCAAGAATAGTAGACTAATTCCATGGAGGAAGTAACTCCTACACATGTCCCTTACACATGTAACTTGTAAACCAGAAGATTGCCCCCACACAGTTTGAACAAGAAATCCATGTAGGAGTCATCTATAAGAGACACGCGGTGCTTACATATGTATGGGGACCCAGAGTCTGCATTAAGAAGAGATGAGGGAATGAACAAGTCCTCCCTCGATCCCGTGGGGCACCTGTGCAAAAGGTTAACAGCCCCTGGCTGTATTGCTCTATGCGCAATCACTGCCTCAGTGAGTGAACTCTGTTTCATAAATGCCCTGGCGGTCATGTCATTAGCAGCCATGTTTTCAGGGTTCAGGGAGAATGGAATGCCACAGAGAAGCCTAAAGTAATGGAGCTTCAAGTACACTTGATCTCACGTATAAAAACTGGTTTTGGGTTACACAGTTCAGCTATGGGAGTCTCTGCTGCATCTGTTGGGGAGAAGGGAATTACACATTACACTCCCAGTAGAAGAACCAGAAGAGAAAGCACTGCGTCCAAGGAAGGATAGAAGGCCCCTCTCCACCTGTGAGACTCCACCCCCAGAAAGGGACAGCTTCCAGCTTGCTTCAAAGACATCCAAACTAGCAGCAGACTGGATACCCATCTCCTTGTGAAAGCCACTTCTTGTTTTAGTCACTTAAAAACCGAAGCCTTTTTAACAAGGATGAAAGGCCGTTTGCACTGTAAGCAACAACGGCATCTTAAACTACCTGAAAACCAAAACGCACTGGAATTATCCAAACGAATCCCAGCATTAGGTCTGATGCTACCTAAGAGCCAAGAACAAACAAGCAAGCAATGAACACTGGTATTTTGGTTTGGATTTTTTTCTTTTTTTTTTTTTTTTTTTTTGCGTGGATATTACAAAAAAATAGTAATCATACACTTTTTTTTTTACTTTTTTTTTTTTTTTTTTTTTTTTTTAAATGTTCATTACTTAGATAAAGCACATATGAATGTAACATTCAGAATTGTAACATAGAAAATGTAATGTGGGCAATCTGCTATTCCAAGTACACTTACCAAAATACAATTTTATAATGAAGAAAGTCTCAAAATACACCTGTACAACAATTGGGATCCACAAAATATGATTTAATAGTATCACTCAAGATCACTTCATTGAAACCACTTTTATAATACTGTTTGAATAGTAATCTCTGGTCAAAGAGCATTCTCCCCCTTCCCACAGCCCGTCCCACTAAAGCAAGTGTGGAATTTTAATTGCAAGGCGTATCTTTTAAAACCCCAAATCTGAAGCAGTCCTATTAACTATTACACTGCCTACACTTAGATACTGCGAGGATGGGAATCTTCCTCTCTGAGGCCATGGTACACTGAGACACTTACCCATATTATTGTTTGTAGCGCAAGCAGAATAATCTCGTAAAGGGCAACTAAACAGGGTCAAAATATGAATTATCTTCCTACCAAATCATTCGCTACGCGTTACGTAAGCCTGTAACATTACAGCTTTACTGAAAAAGAAAAAGTTAACCATTTTATCCTATAAATATTTTCTTTATTTGCTTTATGTTTAGAAGTCGCTATTTAGGTTCTATTAACAGAAATACATAACAAAAGCTCCCTAACAAGTGGAAAAAAAGTAATTACAAATGCTGAAAAAGTTGGCCTCATTAACATATGTACAGACTCGCTTACTTAATACACATCTTTGTGGAAATTAAATCATTTTATGACACACATTTATACAGGCATTAAACATTCCCAAGTAACTTTGAGCAGAGAATACGCCAAATCTTTATTTAGTCTGGGCAGACAAAACGCATATCTCAGTTCTGATTGCGGAGCTAACATGCAACAGATACAACATTCAGTCTGAGCCGCTGTTGAAAAGTTGCTCTGTTTTATCCTGCAAAGACCTTTCTGCCGAAGCTGGGTCCTTCTGTCCCTTCTTGTCTTTGTTCTGCTGTTCCTGCAGCTTCAGGATGATATTTCGTATTTCTTCTCTTTTGGTTTTCATTCGTGGGCGTGGAAACCAGTCTGTTAAGTTCATTGGTAGCTCAAAACTCAGAATAGGATTCTGAAAAGAAAGTTGGTTTGAATATTAAAGCGAGGAGTTATATCTTAACAGGAACGGAAAGAACCAGAGTGGGGAAAATGGGTGTCCTTCCCCACTTCGTTCCCTCAGCATGAAACAAAAGCATATACGGTTTGTGTCCTTTGTACACGTACAGTCGAGGTCAAACAAACCAAGTCTCAGCACGTAATAGCACAGCACTCACTGTAAGGCACCAACACTGGAAGGAGAAGCACCACCCCACCCGGCGGTCCCAGCGCGCCCCGCCACAATGGCGCCCGCCCCTGCCGCGGCACCACAGCGCCCCCTGGCGGCCGTAGTCGGAGCCGAGCGGTGCTGCGGGCGGGAGGCTCGGGAGGCTCGGCAGGCAGCGATCAGCCGCTGCACGCAACCTGGTTACACCAACCGCCGCCTCAAACCAGCCCTGCGTGTAGAAAACCCTATGCGTCATGAATGCAATGCTTATTATTAAAACGAAGTTTGCAATCAACCCACAAACAACCCATTTTCCACACTTTCCAATTCATCCTGCAGAGCTGCTGAAAATGTGAGACTTCATAGGACTTTTCAAATACAAGCTGAAATTATTAATTCAGTAAGCATACGATAGCCAAGCACCGTGCAGAGCTGGTGAAGGTTTTACGTCCCTGTTCAGGTCACATCTGAGAACGCCCTGCTCCTGCTACCTGACACACCTCTGGGCACGCGCAGCTGCCGCACCCTGCAAGAGCATGAGAGACTGAGCCAGCTGCCCTACTTCTGCCCATGGTTTGCAAGAAGGAAGGGCACAAGATTCTCCAAACGTGGCTGCTCCACATAACCCCTCTGTACAGAACAGAAAGCTCTCCTACAGCGACTCTAAGTGCTGGAGAACGGCAAAAGTGTATTAAATGATTGGGCTTCATTTTGCACACATACTTAAAGCGTTGCTGCTTTCTCATTAAGGTATGAACAAAGGGAGGGTTTGAGGACTAAAAACAACCAGCTTTCTCAGGAAAGCTTTCAGGAAAGAGCACTGTAAGTAACTGTAAGTAGGCTTAATGCCCCATTCAGGCAACATGTCACACTGTTTCTCCTCCCAGCCCACACCTGAGGAGCTCCACCCTCCTCTTCTGAGAGGAGCTTCAACCTGAAGGCCGAGATAGTTAAGGTAAATAAAAGTTCAACTATTTCCTTCAAGAAAATTAAAATTTCACTTCTGGCTGTAATGATTCTACTTTCATGCTTTAATGAAAGCTTAGAAAGTCCAAACTAGCTGTGTTAGATTAATGAATTTATTTGGTCATCTCCCTCAGGCAAAAAACAAGCTTTTTTGTACCACACCTTTGTTTTAGGTTTTGAACTCAAATGCGAACCCTTACGGCGTAATTCAGTGTAACAACACCAAAGAAATCTCCCAAAATATTTTCTCAACATTTTCTCAGAAAATTCCATGGCTTTCCATACCTGGTATGTACGTGCAGCTAAAAATGGTAACTAGCTTATTTTCCAGAAAGTATTTCTTATTATGTATGTTAACATATAAATTATTTTCTACTGCATAATCTAATAAACTACTGTAAAAGCTACACTAAAGAACCTTTTAAAATGACAAAAAGTTCATCAAGACACGCTTGATGGCTGCAGGAGACAAAACAAGCAACTACACAAATACACATACCTCAAAGAAGCTCTCTACATACTGCAGGATGTACACTCCACAATCACTGAAGTTGTTTTGTTGCGGCACTTTGGGGTTGGAACCTTTTACAACGTCTTTGGAAAAGCTTCTTTTATTGCCTTTCCTGACCTCCCACTCTACCTCTAAATACCTACGACAAAAGATCGTATCGATTAAAACTTTGTTTTACTTGCGGAATTTTGCAGAAATCACAGACATGAAACTTACTCCCTTAGTGTTTTCACAACATTTGACCGGGAAGGGCCCCTCAGTGAGTCCATAAGTAAAATGCAGGGCCTATGAGAGAACACAGTATTTTACAGCAGCTCAGAAAATACAGTGTTAAACAGGTAGCAATAAAATTTTTTGTGGGATGACCTTGAACAAATCTAGTTCTATTTTAAACATTCAAGTTTTGCCTGTGCTGCTATAATCCCCTAATGGATAGCTAAATGTAAAGCTGAGTTATCTTTAGATTTAAGTTCTCTGCACATTGTGTATAGTTAAGAACTCACTCGGAGAATTCTAGCACTGTCAGACCAAAGCTATTGGTTAAAGGCAAAATCTATTTACCTAAGAGCCCCTCAGGTGTCTAGTGCTATTTTAGACATACAAGGTATCTGGGACATCTGCAAAAGGCAAAGAACCCACAGACAGCCTTCTGGAGTAGCAGCAAGAGGACTGAGAGCAGTGTACAGCACCAACAAACACTAGATTTATATGTTCAAGGAGTGATTCCAATTCCTGACCCTGAAATGCATACCAGATAGTTACCTATGAAGCACATGCACCGTATTTGAAAGACTTCAGAAAAGTAATGCAGCTAACCAAACGTTCTCTCTAGAACTTAGTCTGTTTGAATATTTTCTTGGGTGGGGACACATACAGGGAGTGAAGCTGAAATCCTTGTCAAAGGGATTTTCTTTATCATATAAAAGAAATTTAAAACCATGGTAACAGTGAAGTATTGAAGTACCCTTAATGATCTGCAGTATCTGAGTGTCAGAGGTCTCCAAAAGGTTCATATTCGGATTAAAATAGTGGCTGGGTAGGAAGCATTATGTACTGATAATCCATCATCAGCATGGGAAAAATTAGCTAAACTATAATTGGAAGTTCATAGCGCTATCAAATATTCTTAAACCGTGCAACAGAGGTGGATTTTCTGTCCTTTGTTACAATGCACCATGTACACCACCTACACATTTCATATGCTAAAAAATTATTCCCACTTTCCAGGTTTGATTCAGTTTTAACTTAAGTACAGCTTTATTTTAAAGAAATTTCTCTCTCTCTTTAGATGTATATATATATATGTATGTATGTATATATAATATTTATATACATATAATATAATATAATATATATATATATATTAATATATATTATATATGGATACATCTAAACCTGATTCTGCAACTTTCCCTCTGCAGGAATTTAAGTGCAAGATATGGAAGAACAGCCTCATTTGAAGAAACAATCTTCACTTGCATGAAGCAGTACAGATGATGATACTACAAAGACCAGAAGGTTCCCTCAAAGATAAACACATGCAGGCTAAACTGCCTGAAGAACTGTGTATGACCATCTCCCATAATTACAGTCTTAAATTTCATAAACTTATAAAATCTTAACTTTCCAAGCTATCTTAATGTCCATTTTAACTGTTTCACTACTTACTGTTTGCAGATTGTAGGCTTTAGGTGCCACTGTCCCATGTCTGAATTACAGCTGTCATCTAGAAGGCCACCATCATCACTACTGTCATCCTACAAAAGCAACACGTTTACAGGTGTTTTAAAGTTCATACTATTTTTCAGATTCAAAAAGGGAGTATTCCTGTTCTTTCCATTTTTAGTCAAGACAAATAAAGTCTAGTTTAATAAAGGAGCAGTAGCTCTCATTGAAAACCATTTATTATCTGTATTACCATCTTTTAGTCTATCTCAAATCCGTGATGGAAAGACACAGAGTGAATGGTGATGTTTATATAAGGACCATTGAAACTAGGAAAAAAAAAACAACCCACAGCAACAACAACCAACAGCAACTGACATTTTCCAAGCATTGCTTTACTGAGCTAAAAGCAGTGCAACTCCCTGCAGATTATAATCCATATTTTAAGTACTTTCCTAATGATGACTAGGATTTTTTTTTCCTAGCAATTTTATGTACACTATTTTCTAGAGGAAACAAGACAAAATCTGCAATAAACTCAGAAAGTTTGATTCCTGTTCCAGAATCCACCAACTTTGTCCTCTGATCAAGGGAAATCTGAAGGGAAAACAATGTAACTGCATGCTGCAAAACCAAAATGCCACAAACAACGTTCTTTATACTTCTGATTTCAATACTGATTGCTGATTTCCTGCACTACAGAGTACACTATTACTACCACAGACCACTGCATTCAGGGACAGAGATCCATTCCAAAACCACAAACTACCACATCAGCACAGCTGGTGAACTTGCTTCTTTACTAACAAGAAGGATCCTATGACTGAAATCCTCATGTTACAACATTAAGATTTTATCACGTTAGACAACAGCTGCCTAGTTCCTAATCCATCTGTTTCTGTTGGAGCTTCAACATTATTTTTGGCAGATATGAAGGTGCATTCAACCTGTCACGGTTTAACATTTCTATACTTGCTTTGTGCATTCGGGAAGGTATCAGTGACAGTTTCGGCCTGAGCTAAGTTCTAAGCTACACTGAAACCTGGGAAGTTGGCATCTTACCATCCTCTCAAGGAACACAGCTGACAGTCCTAAAAAATAAGAATTGGTATCAAGAAGAACTGCTTTCTTCACTACCTACACACTTTATTTCAGCTTTGAAGAACCCCACTCATCATTTTCCATGTTGAACTTACACTGCATAAGAAATAGGTGGAGCCACATCCCCATAACCCCAAGTGAATCCATCAAGGACACTTAATTCAAATTATCGTCCATTCAAAACACAACACAATATTTTGCATTTCCTAAATAAAATTGCTCAAAGTTTTACCTGGTTATCTTGGTCTTCAGAAAAATCTATAAGCTCATCTTCATTTAGTTTACCCCCATCAGCTGAGTCTTCACTGTAGTTTAGCCTGATTTTGTGCAATCCATCTGTACAAACCACAGACAGTACGATTGTATATTTAAACATGAAATGCTACATCATCACTGGCAGCCAAGCTAATTTTAAAAACCTCAAATTATCTAGGAGTTGCTCACAATGACTGTGACACATCTGGCTAAGAGCTTTTTACTCACATTTATAAACCAAAAGTGAGAGGTTTTCTTCAGAAACACAGCAAAGGCGATCACTGTCTTCCTATATCATCTTTTAAGTCCCCAGAACAGATGTTGAAGAGAAAACTAATGAACTAAATGGACGTAAGTGCTAAATGTGTATCCTATGTCAGCAAAACTTCCTTTCTTCAGAATAAAACTTTTCCTAGAAAGCATCCACATAATGTATCTAAGCAATCTCAAACTAAAAACTTGTTTCTTTTGGTACAGAAGTAATGGCATCCTATCAGTTACTAAAGAGAATTAGATTTCTGTAAGAAGAGTAAATAGGACAATGACGGAGCTAACAGAAGATCACAGAAGATCTGCATTTGTTGAAGTTTGGAATGAGGTTACTAGTGGATTTCCATAGGGACAAACTTGGAAATTAATCTTGCTTGCTATCTTTGAAAAGACCTTAGCACAGAAAATGGGCCATATATAGTGGAGTGACATACTGCTGACAGTCCTAAGAAATAAGAATTGGTATCAAGAATAATCACAGATCACATAAGAAGAACTGGATGACCTTTCTATGTTGATCAATAAAAAGGGGGTTAGTTAAGTAATAAAATATTTATATTTTGGACAGTCTCTTCAGAATTATTTTGGCATCCATGCCTACTGATTTACAAGTCCAACACCAGAATGCAGTTTGAGACCAAGACTTCTATGTTTAGGCCACCTATAGTAGGCAACTAGGGCGAAGACTATAAACAGAGCAGCTACTCAACTGAACATCTACTCTGTGTCTGTTTTTAAGGGTGAAAGAGCCCTCTTGGTTTCACTGAGTATATCATTGAAGATGCAGCTGCTGATACCCTAGGTTATCTAGCACAAAGATATGGGTTTGGCAGAGTCAAGAGTTAAGACTCGTGCCCTTCTGGAGCAACAGCTGAAGGCTGGACAGAATATCCAGGGTCTACATCCCCATCTTCTATCTGACTGTAATGGGAGTCTTAAGTTCACAGTGCATCTAAATTTAGCTACCTAAGCATACGCTTAGTGTCAGTCTCAAACTGAATCTCACTCTTAAACCAGGACAGTGCCTAGTAAGAATGTCTGCATTAATCCAAGGGTATAACACCTGCCCTAGCTGGGAAAGGAAGTCCAGGAAGTGCAGGCATAAAAAAGGAAAAAAATCCACCCCATAATCCTAGAAAAACTGTGTTTCATAAAGAACATACTCACTCATTACAGTCAAGTAACAATAGCAGTATCTAAGATAGATAAGATGTACAATAGTGATATCATATACTGTAAAAAGTGCACATCATGAAAAAAAAAAAAAATCAATAGGAAAGGGTTTATACCCAAAGATATGGAAGTTCCAATGGTCTGCAGTGTACAGAGTAGAACATATGATTGATACAGTCTTTTTGGACTTTGTACTATAAGCTATACAACTATTTACTATGCATAAATTAAGTCAGTAGGAGCAGTATCGATGCCTGACATACAAGTTTTCTCACCATCAGATATTCTGTAGTTCATGTCTCAAGGAGATCCAAACCTGCTCTTAAACCAAAGTTACTTTGTCTACTTTGGTACAAATGCTGTTCTAGATAACTGCAACTTAAAGAGTTCAACGGAGGGCCACAAAGATGGTGAAGGGCCTGGAGCATCTCCCCTATGAAGAAAGGCTAAGTGAACTGAGTCTGTTTAGCCTTGAGAAGAGACGACTGAGAGGGGACCTAATCCAGGTTTATAAATATCTGAGGTGTGGGGGGGGGCAAAGTGGCGAGGCCAGACTCTTTTCAGCAGTGTGTGGAGACAGGACAAGGGGAAACAGGCAGAAACTGGAGCATAGGAAGTACTGCACGAATGTGCACAAGAACTTCTTTATGGTGAGGGTGACGGAGCACCGGAACAGGCTGTCCAAGGGGGTTGTGGATCTTTCTCTGGAGATATTCAAGATACACCTGTATGACCTGATGTAGGGAACCTGCTCTGGCAGGGGGGTTGGACTCCATGATCTCTGGAGGTCCCTTCCAACCCCTAAGATTCTGTGAACTACTGCTAACAGCCTCTACAGAAGTGATGCATGGAGGAAGTCTCTCTAAATGCAACAAGGAAGGCATGTGCTTGTTTTTTTTTGTTGTTTTCTGCTCTTTTTTTTCCTTAAAATTTTCTTCTCAATCTTCCTACATGCCTTCTATCAGGACATTAAAGAACTTAGCTGTTGAAGCAATACCTTGAATGCTTAGAAGACACTGGAAATTAAGGTTCATCTTAATTCAGTTGCCCCTTATAGATACGTTATGAGGGTGAATGGTCAAATACCAGCAGTTTTTCCTTTACAATTCCAGGTTCATCTGATTCAAATTAAGTGACATTTAGAAAATATTTTGCGTGAAAAAATGTCACATAACTGACAAATTCATCTGTCTTATCTCCAGTCTTATGTGGGGCAAGAACTGAAACAGCCACAAAACACTTTATACACAATGACTGTAAATTACCTATGTTGCAAGCATTCCAAGTTGAGTCATGTAAACTTTCAATGTTTATGCAACTGCAAATATAGTAATAGAAACAAAGCTTTCAATTTTTTCATTAAAATATGTACTTTTTTATGGTAACATACCCATAGATTGGCTAGCAGTTGTGAATTCACCCTGTATACCATTTTCATCTGGAGTCATATGGTCCAGTCTATGGCTTGCTGATTCAACAGTATTAGGTTCTTCCACATCACTGTCTATTTGATTTAGTTTTTTGAAACCGCTTTTTACCCTACAAGGACTTCTTCTACAACATGAAGACTCACTGTCCTGTGTTTCAGTGTTTGAATCAGTTAAAGCTGTATTATATTTTTTGGTCAATGTCTTCTTTGCTGTGGATTTAGAAGGCGAGTTTTGTGCATCCAACTCATTTGGCAAAGGAGACGGTGTGTTGCTCTCTCCATCAGAAGAGGAAGATTTTATCTGTGCTGCAGCATTTTCATGGTAGTGGGGATTTGGTTCATATTTGGGTTTCTCTAAGCCAGGAAAACAGATTACAGCCAAAAACCAGTGGGCACTGCAAAGAAAAAATACTTCATTAGCTAGCTATTACATTGATGCTGTTAAACCTTAAAGCTGGTAAAAAGAAAACAAAGTGCTGTGCATAGGAATGCACACACAAAACTGAATCCTGCTTCCCATGCTCATCAAAGACAGACTGTAATATCTGTTCACTTTTCTGAGCAGGTTTTACTCAAGCCTTTAGAGTTTTCTGTTAAGGTCGGATCATTCCAAGTAGTCACTAAAAAATGCATTAATACAATGCAGTTAGCAGAGAACAGGTGCTAAGTATCATTTCCATTTGATCACCGTTTATATCCATCTTTTCCTCCTTTGAATAAAAACTTCTTTCTTTTTGACTACTTATCACAGTAACAATTAAACTGCAGAGTTCATACTTTATGGTTGTATAAAGGTTTTAAGAATTTCATCATTCCTGATAACTCAACAGCGACACGTTCCTGTTGCACGTGACACTCTCCATTGTTAAAAACGATCCTGTCACCAGCGAATTAAAAAGAGATGGCAATGCTATCACCTCAACTCTGTTGTCCTAGTCACCCTCACGGAACTACAAGAAAGAGAACTGACATTGTAACACTTTCAGGGTCAAATACAGTAACATCCTCCAACTCACAATAAGATAGGAAGCAAGTTTTGTCCCCCTTTCATTCTCACCTTGCCATTTCAGGCTTGACTGACTTGCCTCTCAAACAGAAATGGAGCAGCAGGAAATTCAGGGATTGTGCCATTGAAAGTACATCTACACTGACCCTATTTAGAAATCTTCTGAAGGCTTTCTGATTTCCTACACCAATTAACAAATCATATTATACATGTTCTATGCAGATGAAATCATACTACACTGTAATTTAAAAAAAAGAGCAGTAGCTAAAATGCGTGTCTGACATTAAAAAGTTAGATGACTGTGAAGCCCAAATTCTACTGACAGCAGCTAAAGTAAATGGCCTTCAAAAGCAATAAGTATGGATGCATTTTAGTTTTAATGATTCACGACACCTAATAAACGAATTTATTGCAAAACCCTGGAATATGGGCAAATCCTATTAATATATACTTTCTGTACCAGTTATGTAAACAAACTAGCAATTAACCTAGTTTTAAAAAGAAGATAGCTTGGAACGTTAAGAACTAATTATTTCTACTGGAGACTTAAACAAGAAGTGTTCAACAAAGGGCAGTGATGCAGTTCACTCGTGGCCAAGTCACACATTTCATTCTTACACTAACTCTTCCATAGACTCACCCTTCCCAACTCCAGTTATTGCAGTTCTTTGAGTGAGACCACTGGAAAGAGAAGCTTATTCTCTTCATTTTCCATTTCATGTCACACTATAATACAGCTTTCTATTTTAGAATGCAAAGCCTAAGCTTTTAGCACATACATTCAGTAATATTTACTTACGCTTCGTTAAGAGGAACAAAAATGAAATCCTTCTCAAAAATGTCAACGTGACGTGTCCACGTTTTTACTCGCCCGTGTCGTTTTTGTTGTATTCTGCAATAAGAAAAATGTGATTTGTCGGATGGTTTATTTGCATCAAAAGAACACCTTTCCTTGTATTTTCACATTAACAGTTTCTAAGGATTTTCAAAGTACATTCTCTATTTGTTATAGGTTTGGATGTTTCCTAGTTCTGTCTGTATCACAGTACTGTCTGTAAGGAGTTCATCTCCTGTAATCTTCATTGTACTCAGCTCTTTGTAATACAGACTTATCAAAAGACTTACGAGAGGTTTGAAGTTTCATGAATATTTCTTCTTTCTCTTTGATTAAGGCGTTTATAGAAGAACGAACTGAACACATGTATTCTATCAGCATCTTCTTTTTTCAGTTTCTCAAGTACCAAATACCTAATTAATTAAAAAAGAAGTTACAGAGGTGTTAACATAATGAATTTATCAGCTAAGTAAAAAGGACTGCCAAGAGTACAACTCCCACAAAACTGCTGCAGCCTCTGACAGAAGTGAAAAAGTTGTAACAGTATCAGGGCTAACTAACCATAGGACATTAATGAGGTCCTATCTATGTCAGCCTTTCAAGGCATTAAGTGCTCTGCTAAAAATAAAATAAAACAAATTAAAATAATTGTTCTGTTCTTGCTGTATTTTTATATTATGACAGAAAAACAAATCTGCAATTAGTTTCTTACATACGCATCTAGAAAAGATCTGTGTTTTGTAATTGAGCCACTGAATCTCCAAATACAGCCCAGATTGGCGCACTACTTTTCTTTCCATCTTTTATCTTTCAGTGAATTTTAATACACCAAAAATTGTACACCCACAACGCAGCTTATGCGCAACGTAAACATGGCAGGTATGTATGAATTTAATATGCTTCTAACATCTGTATACCTGTGACATCAATGACACCAGAAGATTAATTTATGTATTAAGTTAATCAATAGAAATGAAGTTCTAGGGAAAACAAACACTTGGGGGAGGAGGAGAAAAAACAAACAAACAAACAAAACTCCAAGTGCACTTAAAAAGGTAGTCAAAATTCCACTTCAGATGCAGAGATTGTAAGGAACCGTTATTCTAAGTGGTGTCAAAAGAATGACAGGAAACAAACTGAAATTTCTTCTGAAAATAAAAAATGACCTTTAAAATCAGTTACAGCCGGTTGGCGACCAAGTGTTACCAAATGACTTATGAAGTTTTAATGTCAGAATTGTACAGTTTCCTAAGGAAAAGAATACTAAGTACTGGTTTGAAATAAAACTTACTTTAAATAAAAATCAATAATAACATCATTTAAAAATTCTCCTTCATTTAGACAGTGGAGGTCTTCATTGGTCACAGAAATACCACCTTTAGCTGGAGGAGGTGGATAAACTATCAGCCTGAAATGAAAAAATACATTCAAGAATTAAAGATCAGAAAATAAAGCCAGAAAAACAGTCACATAGGAAACAAACATATCTTACTTTTCTATGGGACCAATAAATACTGTATGTGGTTCTCCAATTTCTTCTTCATCATCAAAATACGGTAACTGTTTATTTCGCGGCTGCACTTTGGGGTCAGGAGCAACCTTACAGGGATAAAGCCAATATTAATTTGCAAATCAGGATCAAATGTATCAACAAAACAGTAAAGCCTTGAGAAGTGCAGAGGTATGAGTCCCGCTGCTTTTGAGAAGGACTTCAGCATTTTTTCCCCCCTTCCCTGGTACATCATATTACAGTTATCTCTGTACTCATTTCTTGCAAAACCACCAAGCTCTCAAATTCCTCTTATATGTAGCTTTGTTTAAATAAAGCATTAATTAAATTTAACTATAATTCTCATTATAACATCATGTTTTACCAGTAGATGAATTTGGAGACAACTATGTTGTCTAATTATACTACAAATTTCTCATCCCTTAATCATTTTTAAATGATATTATTTGTAGATCAGTGTGCAACCCTACCAGTGAACTAAACACACTAAGAGCTATGAATGCACAGACTATTTCCCAGAGCCTCATAACCCAATACAGATTGCTTTGATGGTCCCCATAAAAAAAAAAAAAAAAAAAGCAAGCAGGAGTTTTGGGGGTATTTTATACACTATCTTTAGTGTATTTGTAATCCAAATGATAGAACAGCTTTGTTCTAAGATGAAAATGTACTTACATTTTTAAATTTGTTTTCTCTGTGAGAAGGGCTTCCTTTAGCATTCTCTTCCAAGCATTTAGTAAACGCGACAAGTCTGCCATTGGCTTCTTCAAAGGAGATTTTCACAAAGAAGTCAGAAATATTATTTCTAATACCAATGTCAGTGATTATTTTTTCAAATATTGAGTTTGCGTGAGGATCAAGGCCAGTTTCAAAAATTAAAATGATATACTGCTCTTCTTGACCTAAGAAAAAGCAGAGAAAAAATTATTCATTTGGGATCAAAGTAAAACGTTACATTTATAATCAGATTTCAAAGAACCACAATGTAACACACGTATGCTTCTCTGCTGACAACACATACATGCAGAAGTAAACAGGTTTGCAGACAGACAGCAATCCCTACTACTTACGCTTGAAACGAGTATATTCAACCTATGCCTTTAGGAATATTAAGCATTACGCCTTACACATACAAGACATACTGAATGCAAAGCCAAAACCTATTTCAAAACAAGAAGTTACCTACTAATAGAGAATAAATTCTGAGAACAATATTTTCTTTTTCTTATTATGGATTCTACGATAACGTTTCAATACAATTACAGAAATTACATACTCAGCATAATCCCCTCTCCATATAGGAAGCAGTATGCATTAACTTCTTGACATAAGTACATACATTCATTCATCTGTGGAAATGTGGAAGTAATTTAGGAGGGTAGACAGGCTTCTGTGTTCTCAATGCTATTACAGAAATGAAACGTACAAGCTGAACATGAAACACACATCTAACTGTGAACTGAAACATAGTAACTTACAGGATTTTATTCTTTATTAGTCTGAAGTATTTTTCCATCTACTATCACTAAAGTACAACATTCGAGCCCAGAGCATTCCAGCCTTTCAGTTAATTACATCATAAGAACCATACTTACAAGAGTACAAAGCACTGACATCTACACGTCTACTCAATATTGATTGACAAGTCGGGGGAGAAAAAAATCCTACTTTAACTGGAGGTAGCAAACAAGTAGAATGCAAACTGAAAAACCCCTGCTTAGAAACTACACTGAGGACAAAACAAACAACAAGAACATTTTTGAGATGGCATTTTCTAGACGTAAATTAGAAAAAAAGTGTGGTGTTTTTTCAAGCAGTGGATACAGAACTGTACACCATACACTATGAGCACAAAGTTCTAACAAAATTACTCTTGCTGATTCCAGGCACATATGATTTGAGTATGTAAAATGCACAAAAGCCTGTAATGGCAATTTCACAAAAGAAACACTTATTTTTCCCTGATCAGATTTCGGTTACTATAGGAACAGAAATCTCTTAAGGTTCTTTGATTCGCTGGCATGAGGAAAAAAAAAAGAGAAAAAAAAAAAAGAGAAGAAAGTACGCAAGTGAACAAGGAGAGGAATCAGAGGAATTTAAGCTGTCACTGATCAAAATCTTCATGTCTTTCCATGGGAGAAGGGATCTTACCACCTAGAACCAGAAAAGCCCTGGCTTTCAGGCCCTGTAACATAACCAAACCAAAACTTATCCACCCCAGGTGAACACTGTGGGAACAAAATACCACCACTCTCTCAGGATTACTTTTGCTACAGTGGCTTAGCTTCAACAGGTCAGCTTGGCCTACCACTTTACCAGAAGCTGGGCAATGAGATCAGCTACCTACCGTCTAGATCCCAACTATTCTCACTGTCTGACAACTAAAAAGGCAGTAAGCCCCTAAGAATGAATGCGGCACCTAGTTACAGGAGTAGTATTCCAGCTGCGAATTCCTTCTTCATGCAGCTGGTTAATTGCAGGAATCTATTTTTCTATAACAGAGGAGTTTCAAGCACTTGCATAACCATTTCCTATTCTTAACTCAGCATGCAAACCACTGTGAAAATGTTATTCAGCGGCTTGCCTCCAAATTCACTGCATAAAAATTTAAGTGTCTAACTGGGTTTTTCTAAGTCTTATTTTGTGAACTACTTGCTATTGCTTACATGGTTATAGATACAAGCTTCAAATAATTTCATCACTGAGAAAGCAAATAACCACTGTGTTTTCACAGGGTACTCGTAAGTACCAAGTACTATGAAGCTGTTGTGTGAGAAAACAGCTCAGAACCACAGTCTCAGAGGAAAATGCTTGGGGTGGCCGAGAAAGAAAGGCTGAGACAGGGAAAAGATTTCTTCCCCAGGCAAATCAGGAAGTTTTGCCTTTGTTCACTTGTCGACACCTGTGTTTGCCTGGGGTCAAATGCATACTACCAGGACTGTGTGTATCATCCCCTGCATGCTTTTCAATTACCTCAGTAATTTTAACACACCTTACAGCTTATAATTTTCACAGGAGGTAGATGAGCTTATTATAACAGCATTTTGTGTTGAAATCACACAGTTCTGAGATTATTGAAGGCCTTCTTCTTCCATTTGCATTTGAATACGTCATATATTGAGCTGCACACAAGTATTAATAACCACAAAAATAACCTTAAGAAAAGTCTATTTACTTGAGAAGAAAATGACTCCACACCAATTAAAAAACAGGGTGTATTCTAACTCTTGAGACCCTAAAGAAAAACTGTGCTGAAGTTAATTTTAAGATGTGTGAAGACAACGGGCTAATTCTACAAACAAGTATTCGTCTTCATTTGGAAAAAAAAAAAAGACACAAAAAACTAACACCAAAAGTAAACGCATACAAAGGTTTCTACTCCAACAGAGGCTTGGAAGCAGAAAATAACAGAAAACAGAGGTATGCATAGCAAAATCAGCAATAAAGATAGAAAGGTCCCTAGAAAAGCACTAAATAAAACAACTTCACTTTGGTTCAGTAGAACTATTAATGAAAAAGGTATTAAACTAAACCAGGATGTATATTGACAATGAGAAAAGCATAATTTTGCCAAGTTGTTCTGAGCTGTTATCCCCATTAGCTGGGGAAGGCAATACCATCAGGAAAAACTCTACATCTGCCCCAGCCAACGATGTCAGTTTTACTCCTTAGTGCACTCAGTCATCACCCAAACATTACAAGACAATTTAAAGTGAAACAGTGAATTAAAATCGATTTACTTACTGTCTCCTTTACATTCGTACCAGACATTATCTTTACTCATTTTGAGCTGTTCTCTCAAGCTACTACAGGTTGATGGTACTGTTTGTAGAAAAACTACCGGTAATTTTCTGACACTACACCATTCACATTTGGTAAGTTCTGAAGTTTTCAGGTTTATCTCTCGGACGTCACTGTCTGATTCTAGAAGAAAATCATGAAACTGCATCACAACCCAGTCAAAATACATAGATTTCCTTGATAATTTTCCCCTTGATTTTAACAAGAGATCAGTATGTGTTCATTAACCATTAAAGACAGTTTTTAATAAACTGAAAGAAACACAAGCGACGTCTGTTAAAAGACAAACTTAATTCCGATGTCACCTGGCAGGAAAGTAACTTAAAAAACTGCTTTTTTCTCACCAACTTTAATTTAGTTCTTATTCCACAGAGGAATAGAGAAAAGCAGTGACCATCTAAATCTGTGACTGTTGCTATGACACATTTTATGACAGGTTTGTAAAACATGCTTTGTAAATTTATCTTTGTCCAAAAATAAACACGTGCAGATAAAAAAATCTGCCTGCCTACGGAAAATAATGTCCTGGATTCAACTTTTATTAAACAGAGAGAAATGCCAGCAATGCAGTAAATTGTTCACATCTGAAAAAAAAAAATAGTACCTATGCATCTGTTTTCATATGCAACAAACACCTGACTGACAAGAGTCTACACTTAGCTTTGCAGGCCGTGTGAGACATAATAGATACAAGAAGTGACGGTTTCCTTACAAACAACAAAAACAAATGTCAGTTTTAGGTAGGACTGCATTTTCAAACAAAGGGAACAGAGGAATAATTGTTAGCTCATCTCCTAAACTACATCATGCATTTCTTTCAGTAATATGAAACATACAACCTATAGGCTAGAAAAGAAGAATGTTTAAAGGGAGATGTACACAGGAAATATGTTAGGCACCTATGCAGCTTTTGCTTTCTTTTTATGCATTTGAAACACAGACAGTGTTTTACAAAAGAGAAAATTTTCTTGCCTGTGGTTTTTGTTAACTGTTTTAATGGAAACCTCTGCACCCATCAGCACCAGTAAAACTGAAGCTCTTCAAATAAGCTGATAGGGAAAAGCCAACGACAAATTTGCACACACAACACAAGTTGCTAATTCCTATCTATGAATTTTATTTCTGTCAGTAGGAAAAAGAGAATGCAAAATCATTCTAGTTCTTCTTCACTAGGCAGCCCAGACCAAATTTATACTCTTGATTCTTCTGTTGACTATCAACACCCAGTGCAATTTATTACATATACAGCAGAAACAGAATTGACATTTCATTAGGATCCACCTGTTAATCCCTTTGATAAAGTCAATTAAAAAATATGTATTGAACATTAACAGAATGAAAGAACTCACCTTCTTGACTTTCTAAGCGTATTTTGATATAGTCCAGGCAAAACTGTGGAAGACAAGACAACAGTAAGATCTCTTATCTTCTCCATAATAAAACTGAGTTAATGCCTTCTGACTGTTACTACAGAGATTTCAATATATTTTTTCAAATACAAATGTAAAATGTAATACAATTCCAAGGTATAAATTTTATCACAACCCAATGAATCAAGCATATTCTTTACTACTTGGTGTCTCTTTCAGTCATACTGACTTTTGAAATTTAAAACATCTTTAACATATTTTTCCAAAAAGTTTCAAGCATTGAAATAACAAAGTATCTGAAAAAATGCTATGAACTGTAAAGAGAAAGAAAATCTAAAGACAATATCATCTATTAGTACGTAAGTGAATCAACCAATAGGAATTTCAAGGAACGTTTGGATGTTGTGTTGAGGGACATGGTTTAGTGGGAGCTATTGGTAATAGGTGAATGGTTGGACTGGATGATCTTTAAGGTCTTTTTCAACCTTGGTGATTCTCTGAATTTGTAAAGAGGTGAAAAGTACCAATTATTTGTCATTTAAGTAGATACCTCAGTAAGAAACATGCATTTCACGTGGCTTACTACATACCTTTGGCATTCAAAGACTCCTTAAAATCTGAATGTAGGTTAGCAAAATATATTTTGCTACAGAAGCAAAATTAAACACATGCAGAAAAGGATTCTTCCACCAACCTACACTTTTCTTTTTTTAATAACCATTGCCTTCTATTTTCTTAACAAATGTACCCTAATTGACACATTGCCTTCCCCCAAGTACACAAAATAAGCGAAAAGGAAGGGATTTTGTAAACATGAGGTTTCTATCCAATAGCGGAACAGGACAGCATACATTACTACTCAATGGTATCTATCTAACGGCTGTGGAAATCTTAGTCTTTGAAAGCAGAGACAGACTACCTGTTACAAAAACACAGGCAAAACAACATGTTGTTAAAGTATGAAAATACACATGCCCAAACCCAGATAGGAAGTTTGTTGAATAACAAGTTTACTCACAATGACTGGCTCCACTACCATTCTTCGCAGGGTTCCTATTCGTATACTTCGGCAGTTCAGAATGACACTTTCACATGAAGTTTGATAATTTAGAGGTGGCACAGCCTCAGTCACAATTTCTTGAGAAATCAGTTTACGACGTTTTATTGGAGTGTTAGACACAATGTTTCCAAACTGAAAAGCAATTTCCAAGGTTTCAGAATTTTTCTGTAAGATTTATCACTAAAACAAGCTATTAAAAAGTAGCGACTGATGATTTTTTTTGCTACCTGTCTGTTGTCAACAAGACTTTACTATAAAACCACCAAAACTACATATAAAAGCTTGAAATCTCCTAAAAAAAAAAACAACGTATCTTTCTGCAGCATCCGAAGATGTCAGTATTCTAAGACTTAAGGAAAAAAAAAGTTTACACTTATAAACATTTTGTTAACCTTTCAAAGTCACAAATATTTGCCAAAACTGCCAAAGAATAATTTAGGCTTACTTATATTCAAATACCGAACAGCTCAGCAGAATAATGTTAAATATATTTTAATTTATTTAAACAAGTACACTAATGCTGTATAAGCACTTCAAATGCTGAAGATCTGTTTCACTTTTTTATTAGTTGCTTTTGGCAACTGAAAACATTGATTTATTACTGAAGTACAGTGCAATAAAACATCAGCAGCAAATTTTCAAGAAATATAAATAAACACAATCAAAAAACCATAAAGGAACTCTGAAGAACTACTAATGTGCGTTTAGGACAGACTCCTGGGTCAGAAGACTAAACATTGAAACAAGGCCATGTGGAATTTGGCTCCAGCTCAAGAAGATCTCCAGGAGCTGACTGACTTGGTAGAGTCAGTATGAGAAAGTAATAGAGAAAAAAAAGAAAAAATAAGAAAGCTGGCTGAGAACCATCAGAAGAGAACATATTTATTTGTTGTATTGCTTAAATTGCTACGTTTTGTTAAAGAATTTTCAGTACAACAGTTTTGTTACTGGGTATCTCCTTAATTCATAAAACCACCCATTAATAAATATTCTTATAAGATAAAAGATACAATTGAAATACCACAGAAAAACATATTAAAGGACTTAATCCATTAAGACCAGATCTTGAGAATTGAAAGTTCTTAATCGTTAACCTATATTGGTCATAATTCACATATTTTTAGATACTTCATTTAAGTACAGGTGAGAAGACAGAGAAGAGAAGATCTACATCCCTGTAATTAAATATTTTCCAAGGACTTCTATTGAAGACAGCTCTCCACTTTTTTTTTTTTCCCACTGGACTACCTAAATACTGTAAAAGCTCAGCACTCAAAGACAAACAGCAGCACAGTAAATCTTCCAAGTGGCACTACCTTCAAGTACTCTCTTCCACACAGAATGTTTACAAAAAATAAAGCACCTTAAAGGATTTTTTGTTGGCGGTGGTTGTTTTTATTTTTCAATCACTCTGGTAAGCGTTCTGGTATCGGCAAATCTTGTTAGTTTCCTTGAGTAAAGTCTGTGTTAAGTTTCGCAAAAATAATGCTCTTTTCTACTATTTCCTCAAGTATGCAGTACATTTCTAATGTAACATGTGGTTGTTTAAGGGCAGTGGACAGGATCATGAATATACGAAGGAAAACATCTGGGAGACAACCATGCCTTCACAATGAAGTGCATTCACTTAATCCAGCATATAATGCTGGAGTAATAGAAGTTCAGAACTACTTACTGTCCAACCTTTAAGCCTCACTAGGCTCAGAGATTTACACTGTGATTATTCACCTCATGACAAGCCTGCATCATTTCACCAGTTAAGATACTAGAATACAGGCTTCTGAATCTCAACCTTGCATGAAGGTTTCGACATTATTGGCATTCTAGTTCAGAAAAAAGAAGTACAGATTTCAAATCTTAGTCACCATTCCAATCAAATACTCTTGTAGGACAAAACTCACAACAGTGAAACTGGACAAGTGAACCAAGAATGTTTTTAATCACCAGAATTAACTCAACAATCATCACAGGGAATTTATTCTTCCTCCTGGCTCACTACTGAGGTAGGTAAGTTGTTTTTTTTGAGACATACCGTGAAAGCTGTCCCCTTTGACAGCACTTAAGG
This sequence comes from Excalfactoria chinensis, assembly GCF_039878825.1. Lineage (NCBI taxonomy): Eukaryota > Metazoa > Chordata > Aves > Galliformes > Phasianidae > Excalfactoria > Excalfactoria chinensis. Next base: position 28,747,869 of record NC_092827.1, on the reverse strand, counting down.
AGTCTGCTCATGGTGCATTTTTTGTCTTTGTTTATCCAATTCTTGCAGTGGTGCTCAACTAAAAAACAAAAGCCCCACCATGAAATCCTTAAAATAAGTGCTATTAATTGGGACAGTTGTCAAAGTATTTTATTTATAAAGGGCCAATATTGTTCTGAATGTTTCCTCTCCTTTTCAAGTTTAACTTTACACGTTCTAAGCCTCACCGGTAAATAGTACTGACACTCTTCTGCAAGCTGAGAAGGCTTGCAGGCTTTCAGAGAAAACCTGTCCAGTCTCAAAAAATATGCATTCAGCACAGAAGCATCCACGTTAACAGCATAATTCAAATCACTATAAATTCATGAAAAAAGAAACACATTTAAAACATTTTCTTCTGTTTGCAATATTATATAAGTAGAGAGACCACTAGATAAATTGGTGAAAAACAAAAGCAATGAAACATAGCCAAGTTCCAACAATGCAAGACAAACCTTCACATTTCTCATTTATTATTTGATTTTTGTTTTCTTTAAACAAACATGAAATAGTACCTGATCTTTCATTCTTGCTTTTCTTGGTAGTGTGACTGCAATTTCTGTATCTGTTGTAATACTACCTATTCTCTGTTCTATTCCACAACTGTTTTCCTTTAACGCTGCTTCCACCTTTCCTGTAGAAGGAGCTGGGGAGGAGCGGGCTGAATCTGCAGGACGAGGTGAAATGCTTTCCATTCTCCTAGTGCTGCCACTATCCTCCTCCTCATCATCATCACTAGATAAAACAACTAAACAGAAAACATTAAATTCTCAACCACTACATTTTTCTGTAACAGAAATTTCTTTGCAAGCAATAGCTTAAAAAGTTATTTATGTAATTGTCCTGCAGTACCAAAAAGCAGTCCACAATGACCATTATTTATATTAGGCTTTTAGTAATACTATTTTGGAATCTGCTCACAGATGACCTCTTCCTCACTTTTTATTTCCCATAGCTAACTATACAAGCAAGAGATATCATCAACCCCCTTCTAGACATAGAAATGAAGTCATCCATGTCATGTGCCAACAAAGAACTAACCGTGCACATTAAGCCCCTCTTGCTGGGAAGCTTAGTTTTGAAAAGGTTATATAACACAGGTAAAGAAAAGTCTAACTTCTTTGGTCAGTTTAAGTTGCCCAAGTCAGTAACATAACACGATCTAGTACACTAAGCATAGAACAAGAGCCATGATTCTGAGTTCACACAGTGGAAACAACAAAAATTATAATTCTAGAAAACATGAAATTTAAATAAATGAGAAAATCTAGGTAGTATTCAGATGCATAGCTCAAAACATAAGAGAAAAAATTCAGCAGTGTGGCATTTCTGCCAAGAATACATTTTAAGAAATGCAAAATTTACGTCTTTAAAATTTATTTATTTATTTCCCTCCAGTGTTCACCTTTCAAAGAGAGTACAAAATGACATTAAAAAGTATGTCATGTCCCTCTTCCCCAAGAACATTCCCACAAAAAGTACTCCATGCAAAGTCAGCAAGTAAGCTTGTGTGGAAGGTTCTTTCATTATCCAGTATGTAATACCCTGTATTCATTAAATAGTACTTACTTGGATCATTTAGTTCTGATGGTCTTGTATTTCTCTGTCTCAAGTTTCCAGTAATTTTAGCATTTTTTGTCCCAGTTAGAAGACCAACTTTTCCATTCTGCCGCAACAGAGAATGTCCTACAACTTCATTACCCAGCAGAATATCTGCTGGACCTTTCCCAACAGCAGAACTATAAAACTTCTTTGTGTTGAACCCTGTACCTGAAGATTTTTGCCCCACTGAGTTCTGATGTATTGAAGTACGTGATAAAGGTCCCACAGATTCACTTAACGTTCCAGCTTGTCTGGAGACTCTTTGCAAATCCTTAAGAGAAACATTTTCACAATGTCGACATTTGGTCTGGTTTTCATTTGCCCGCCCACAATTTGGGCAATCAGTAGAGTACTCAATTGGTTCCAAAAGCTAGAAGAGAAAAATAAAAAATACATCTGTAGATTAAAAAGTCACCAATTTGAACATCCAGTAACATTATATATTTAGTTAATAAAGCAGTAATATAATTGAAAAGTCTAACAGTAGTGTCAAGTGGTTCATTGCTCTAATGAAGAAGTACAGTTTGACTAACTTAATAATACATAGGAAAAAACACAGCTGATTATATATAGTAACCATAGATCTACTTAATTTTTACCATGATCCCTTCTCAAGTTGTTCCATTTCAATAGACAGCAAGATCTGTATGTGAGCATTACAAATCTTGCACAGTAATCAAATAAGAAACATGGAAAGAAGAGTTTCTAAGACATCTTACATCTGACATTCAGAAAAGACTCTTGTTACCTGCATTTAGGAAAGAAAATGCCATGGGATATCTGCTGGTTTCAGTGAGAAATAAAGCATCTTAAGTTCTAGAAACTTTGTAATACTGCTGTACTTCCTGAGTACTGGATTATTATTTTTTTCATTTTTTAATGAATTTTGTCCAATAATAAAATATTAATCCTCTACTTCACAGAAAGCAAACCAAAGTTGTCCATTTCTGACTTATAAAAATAAACAAGAAACAGACAAACAATTTAAACACAGGTTCTTTGATTTCCAGCACAGTATCTGTCTAACTCAGAAAATATGTATTTCGTAATTAGCATCAACACTTTAATATCTTAGTCACCGTATGCATATGTATTTTTTTTTATAATGTTTAAATCATTCTCCTAAATCTTAAGGACTTTTAGAGCACCAGCTTATCTCCAAATTAGTTTTTAAAATATGCATAAACATTTAAAATTAAACCAAAGTGTATGTGACTCTGTTTTTTAAATCTAGCCCACCTTCAACTGAGTCAAGCCTTTTTTTGCAGAAGATAGTGACAAGTCAGATTGAAATGAGTTGCAGTGACGTTTTTGTTGCACTTTTCTCTTAATTTCAGATTCAGATTCAGATTCAGACTCTTCTGCGTTTTCCATTACATTGTCTAGCAGGAAAAAAATGCAAATGTGTTAACAAGAAACATCTGTTCAGATCTGTTTCCATTATGGTCTTAATTCTTTTATGGTCTTAATTCTTCACAAACTCTGATGTTAACAACAATTTTCTTTTTGTAGAACATTCAAAAACTACAGTGTTTAACTCATGTAAATAAGGGTCTCGTGATAAGTTGAGCAGATAAGAAAAATTTCCCCCAAATAATATTGAGAATGTTGCTTTATTACTATTATTCCCATGTCTCTTGGTGACAATTTATAGCATTATGCCTTTGGAGGAGTCTTGGGTCTCAAGAACGTACAGTAACTTCACTACAGCTGGAAGCAAGTCTCTCGGCTGCAAGGAGATGAGAAAATACTACACGATGTGGATGGTAATTTTCACAAAGAAACTACTGCTGAACATATTTAGAATAAATGAAAAAATTCTGTGCAATGTAGGATGTATTTCTTCCTCACAAAAGTCAGCAAAATACAAGGAACTATACTGTCATAGCTTGTTTTACAGGTACTAATTTAAATACTAGAAGAGTACAGGAATAAAGAAATCCACAGTTTACTTTAAACTAACAATATAATGGTGTGAGATTTTGTTTATAAGAGGGCCTTATTTCAGTGCGATGTAAAAAAGCTAGCCTGATTCACTAGTTTAATTCCTGTTTCCATCCTGAAGTTTTTTAAAGGCGGTAATTTTAATATTACATATGAATACTTTCTCCATTCATATACTGAGAGTTGAGCTAGTTCACAAATTATCTATATCAGTACAGACAAAGCTGAAAAGAACATGGTGATAGTTATTTTTTTGTTTTTCCCATTTCACAATTTTCCACCCCTCAAACCAAATTATATTTTCCCTCTTGCATCAGATTATCTCCATAGATGGTCTCTACCAATGAGATAAGAGCATATATTAAGTGACCTACAGGGCAGTGCTGATGCTGGGCTGCTCTGATCTCTCAGTGCATAAATATACTTCTTACCAAGTGTGGTTCAGCATGCTACATTTTTGCTTATACTAAAACTATTACAGAAATTCCTCATCAGTAACTCAAGAACAAGCTGGGGGCTTGGTGTTAAAACTATATAATCTCCAGACATCTGTTCCAACCCCAGCAACTGCCTGGTTCTAAATACAATTTCATTTGCATTTAAATTACAGTGCAGTTATTTTGAAGTTTATTAAAACATCACTGAACAGGTTGTAGAAATCTGTCAAAAAGAACAACATTTTTCATACTGGCACAAAATCACAAATTTCATGATACAAGAAGATATACTAAAGATTACTCGCAGTCTGGCAAGACATCTGCATAAAAATACTGATTCAAAAAATAATTCTGCTTAAAAGAAATAAGAACTCTAGTTCTCCTAGATAACTTACCTAGTCCTTGAGGCCGCGGTAACCTAATGTGGTCTGCTTCTACTTTCTGAAGCTGAGGAGGATATTCTTTTCTGGAAAATAAATTAAACACACAGTTGTACTTTTGAGAGGCACCATTACAATTCTGCCACAATTACTCATGAAAAAAAGAAAAATCAGAATTTCATCTGAAAGTTATGAATAAATTTCACTTAGAAGGGAACATACAAAATACGTATCACCAGAGTCCTAGGAACCATTAAAGGTCTTAAGTATTTCTGATCTAAATCCTTTCTGATAATAAACAATAGTTAAAGTCCCACTTTCAGACCAAAGCCTTCAAGAACTGATGCAAAGATCTTCCCCACATTCAAGAACTATTAACATTGTTACTTTAAAGGCCAAAAATGGAAAACAACTATTATTTTAATATTACATCCCACTGCATAAAATAGAAAAAAAACTTAGGTGAAACAGAGGAGAAACGTGCAATGTCAAAAATTGTGGCCAAAAATAAAAATAGCATAGAAAAAGTAATAATTTGTACATCTTTAAGAAAACAATACTTTGTAGACAAACTATTTGACAAAAGATCTTTAGACAGTGTAATTTGCATACTATCACATTTTTATTCACAGTCATAGAAGATTAGTGTCAAATTAAGATTCCAAATACAGCATCTTGGTTACTGCTTACAACAGTTCTTTCCCTGCTCATACACTGATCCACAGCTGTAGATTATGATGTTAATTAATCTACATTCAGGTGTAGATGATATACACCTGAAGTACAGTAGGCCTTCTTTACTGCCTACTAACTGCCTAATTCACTGCTGTGCAAATGGGTCACATAATGCATCACGTAACGCTTCCTATGATTGCAAAGACAAAAATCAACAGTGAAGGAGGCAAAGGAAACAGCTGTAGGCAGTAATATCTCAAACAAACACAGATAAATCAAATCTTGAGCATTCACCTGAAAAAAGAAATCACCTATGGTTTAAACAGAATGAGGAATAAATCTTAATTTGTTTCAGTACAGAATTTCCTGAAGCACCAAATTAGCAGGACCTTAGGAATTATCACATGGGTTTTGATTCAACTATACTTGTATGGTGGGCATGAGAAGTGGAGATAGCCCTGCACTGCACCCTCCCCTCCACAGCCTTCTGATGTCACTTGTGCAGTCCACACTCAAGCTATGTGTAATTGACTCATGAAAAATAGTTAAAAATCGCAAAATAATAGAATACTTAGTCAACAAGTTTGCCTTTATTTAGGGAGCACATAATAAATGCCACCATGAAGCTTCCTTTGTTGGCTTGGACCTTCAGTTTTATTCATTAGCTCTCAACCTGCTCCTCATTTTCTAGACAGTTCTGTGCAGCCTGTCCATTTTTTGGCTGAGAGGGCAACTGTCCCAATCTTCTTTCCTTGCCTGTCTCCCAAACAGTGTATAGCTACTGACTGCCTGCAGTGCCTCAGTTGTGTGATTCATCTCACCAAGTTTCATTAACAGTGTTTAGACCATAGTATTCTAGGCGCACAGTGGCTTCCAGCTCATCCTATTTTTTACCCAAGCTACTTGCATAGGACATAGAAAGACTTTAGCTGGACTACCTTTACTTTTCTAGAGTAATATGCCTTAATACTATGGACATTTCACAGACATTTCCCTGTTGGATCATAATACATCAACAGCCTCTGGCTCTTCTGCTATTTGAAATGCCATCTTCTTTCCCCCCCACTTAGAATCACAGAACAGTTTGGACTGGAAGGGACCATCGTCCTCCAGTTCGTCCCACCTCCCCTACTATAGATAGGGACAACTCCCACTAGACCAGGTTGCTCAAAGTCCCATCCAGCCTGGCCCTGAATGCCTCCAGGGAGGGGGCATCCACAACTTCTCTGGGCAACCTGTTCCAGTGACTCACCACCCTCACAGTAAAGAATTTCTTCCTAACTACTAGTCTAAACCTACTCTCTTATGTTTAAAACCATTTCCCCTCGTCCTACCACTACCTGTCTGTCCTTATAAGAATCCCTCCCCAGCTTTCCTGCAGGCCACCCTTCAGGTACTGGAAGGCTGCTATAAGGTCTCCTCAGAGTCTTTTCTTCCCTAGGCTGAAGAACCCCAGTTCTCTCAGTCTAGGAGAGGGGATGTGCTCCAGCCCTCTGATTATCTTTGTGACTCCCCTCTGTTAACACTCCAACAACTCCATGTCCTTTTTGTGCTTTGGCCCCAGAACTGGATGCAGTACTCCAGGTGGGGTCTCATGAGAGCAGAGTAGAGGGAAAGAATCACTTACTCCAACCTGCTGGTCACACTTCTCTTTATGCAACCAAGGATACGGTTGGCCTTCTGGGCTGCAAGTGCACACTGCCAGCTCATGCTGAATCTTTCATCAATTGATACTCCCAAATCCTTCTCCTCAGGGCTGATCTCAAGCCATTCTCTGCCCAGTCTGTGCTGGGGACTGCCCTGACCCAGATGCAGAACCTTGCACTTGGCCTTGTTGAACTTCATGAGGTTCACATGGGCCCACCTAGCAAGCCTGTCCAGGTCCCCCTGGATAGCATACCTTCCCTCTTGTGCATCAACTCAGCTTGGTGTCATCTGCAAACTTACTGAGGATGCACTCAATCTCACTGAATAAGGTGCCTATGAAGAACACAGAATCATAGAATTGCTCAGGCTGGAAAAACTGTCAAGACCAACTGCAAACAAATCATATGACAATAACTCTAACAAGCCTCCACTAACGACTGTCCCCAAGCATCACATCCAAATGGTTTTTAAACACATCCAGGGACTCAACCACTTCCCTGGGGAGCCTATTCCAGTGCTTAACAACCATTTCTGTAAAGAAGTGTTTCCTGATATCCAGCCTAAACTTACCTTGGTGCAACTTGAGGCCATTTCCCCTCATCCTGTCACCTGCCACCAGTGAGACCAACCCTATTCTCACTGTAAGCACCTTTCAGATATTGAAAGAGAGCAATAAGGTCTCCCCTCAGCCTCCTCTTCCCCAGACTAAACAGCACCAGCTCCCTCAGTCTCTCCTCACAGGGCAAACCCTTCACAAGTCTTCTTGCCCTTCTTTGGATCTGCTCCAGCATCACCATGTCCCTTCTGTACTGAGGTGCCCAAAACTGAACACAGTGCTTGAGGTGAGGCCTCACCAATACCACAGGAGCAGGATGACTTCTCTAGTCCTGCTCACCACACCATTCCTGATACAAGCTAGGATGCCACTGGCCTTCTTGGCCACATTGCTGGTTCATATTCAGCTAACTACTCATCAGTACACCAAGGTCCCTTTCCACAAGGCAGCTTTCCAGCCACTCCTCTCCAGCCTGTAGGGTTGCACGAGGTTGTTGTGACCAAAATGCAGATGTTAAACATCAGCCCCAACGTGATCCCTGAGGAATGTCACTTGTCACTGCTGTCCACTTGGACATTAAGCCATTGACCACAAGTCTGAGTGGGGCCATCCATCCAATTCCTTATCCAGCGAGTGGTCCATCCATCAAATCCATTTCTCCCCAATCTGGTGACCAGCATGTCATGCATGACAGTATCAAACGCTTTGCAAGTCCGTGCAGACTTAAAGCTCTCCTTACAAGTTTAGCCAACTTGTTAGCAAATACGCTCTTAGCCCCACTTGCGTGAATCTTATCAGCTCCCTACAGATCCATCTCTTCAAAGACAGACCACAACCACAGAAGCCAAAGCCCTGTTAACAACATCGGCTAAAATTATTACTGCAGATGCAACCAACACTTCACTCCACAGAGAAGACATCGTGCAATTTACCACATCAACACAACAAGTCTGTAGTTCATGTTCCTCAATCTCAAAAGCAATTGATGATGGTATTCCTGTTTTTTTCAACACTTTCTAATTATCTATTGAATTTAAAAGTGGGAAAGAGGGGAGGGAAAAAAAAATAAAATGTCTTGCAATTATTAATTAAGGGTAAATGTTTGATAAGCTCACTGTGTAATGCTCAGTTCTGGCAGTTCTCAGATCCACTACAATGCATCCTTACATAGCAACGGTGCATAACCATCCCAGCTCAAGTGACTTAGTACAAATTAAAAAAAAATAAATCATAGAACCATCTAGGTTGAAGAAGAATGTCAAGATTATCAACACCAACCATTAACTTGGACCTAGTGAGTCCATCACTAAACCACGTCTCTGAGTGCCACATCTATATATCTTTTATAAAACCATCAGCTGAACTTAACAGCTGAGGCTACCCAAAACAAATTAAGTCATTCAGCAATTCAAGGTCAGGCTTGAAGTTGCTTTCAGTTGGCAACAAAAGTTATAACAATTTTAAACACAATCTAACTGTAAATTTAATCTGAGAAAAATGTTTTCTTGGAGATGGTTGACAGTCCTCCAACAGAAACACTGCAACTCTAAGCTCCTCCTGCTAGCCTCCTTACATTGAAGGAAGAAACTCAAACCCAATCAAAGATACCCACACAAACAAAAGGGCAGGGACTACTACCAGCATAAAGTTTTTACAAATGGCTAAACACGAATTTGCTGTCATTTGAACAGTGGCAGATCTATTTATACCTTCTACAGTGAGGTACTTAACACAATGAACAGTTTGTGTATGAACAGAGAAACAGAATGCAGAACGGAAACACATGCTTTAAAAGATGAATATGCCATTTATCATTAAAAGGACTATTTGGGAAAGAATTTCAATAGTTTGGAAAAGAAAACAAAATTACAGAATGTTACAATGCATAAAGCATTTCAAAACAAATATCTTTTTGCTGTTAAACCCTGTTAATGTAACTCAAACTAGTAGTCTTCCATAAAGAATAAAGGAGGGATCAAACAGCTGAAAGTGCCAGACTATCTACACATCGTATCTAATAAAAAGAAAGAACAAGCAGGGATTCCTAAGGGAAAATTTAAGATCACCAGAATGCAACTCAGTCCTAGTTTTGTTATGGCATGCAGTGCCAAATCAAAAGCATTAGCAACCAAATGGTTAACTAATTGCAAACACAGAACAAAGAAAAACATGGAAAAAATACATGAAGTCAAAGCTGGGGCAGTAAAAGGGTGACCAAACAGCTTAATGGTTTAAATCTGCGTTACAGCAGGTTCTCTAGACGTTAGGGAAAACTTCACTGGGAGAGTAGCTAGAGACTAAAACAGGCTTCCTAAAGAGAAGGTTGACTTCCTGCTCCTATCCAAGTTTAAAAGGCATTTGGATAACTGTCTTAATGGTATGTTTTAACTCTGAGTTAGCCTTGAAATTGTTTGACAGCTGGATATGATGATCTTTGCAGATCCCTTCCAACTGAATTATTCTATTCTATTATTCTATAATGGACTGCATGATCTTTTAGGTCTTTTCCAACCCTGGTGATTCTATGATTCTATTCCTTGCAAGAGGGCTAAAGCTGACTCCTGGTTTTACTACTACATTTGAAATAAGTCTACAACACTGTGAATTGAAAAAGAACAAATCTACAATAGATTTCTGTTACTGATTAATAGTGTTACTGGTTAAACATTATATATGTATTCTAAACAATTAAACCTGATATCAAGCTTATACTGTCAAAACCACATACAGACATATAAGTAGATAAAAGTGAATAAATTATCACCAACATCTACAATAGTCTATAAAAGTAGGTTATAGCAGTATATTTTGTATTTCTTTCTGTAAGTGAAAAACTACGGACAGTAAAAGATGCAGAACATGTGACAAAGTTGTGACAAAGAAGCCTTACAGCATGTCCTTGATAACACTTCTTCAGGTAGCTGCTTTCACATACACACTTTATTAGCAGACTGTATGCAGTAATACAATAAAAGCCTTTAATACTACTCAAACCAAGAGGAAAAGGTAAAAGTTAAAAGAGTTAAAGCTCTTAAACAATGTACTAAGATATGCCTCAGAAACATTCAGTTACATAAAGTTTGTTACACTAGGAAGATCTAGGAATGAAATTCCAGAGAAAGTTTAAAATGCCTCGCTTTTCATATTATGGATATCCATACCCTTCCTCTTCCCCCAACACAGATTTCCAATGGCAAGATACCCAAAGTTAACTGTGATATGGCATTATCCACAGACAGATGTGAACGTTCTATTTGTGGTCCCATTATCACATTTTATCAAGAAAAAAAACAAACCAAACCAAACAAATCCCTCACATAGTTCTGATTGACTGGATTTATTATTTTTTAATTAGCATTGATACAATATTTACTCAGTTGATTTTCTTAATGCTCATTGCCATGCTGATTTCATCAACAGTAAGCTTACCTTTCCTTTCGGTCCAGATTGCTTAAAATATGAAAAAAGAAAAAAACACATAAGATGCAAAGCCCCACATGTGTTGCACATCACTAAATTAAAAAGTTATTAGACATAAGCTGTAGTTGTTTCACTGCCTCTTGTACTCACTGCACCAGCTTTCAAACGAGCATTATTATTATTATTGACAGCATTTTTGCAACAGTAGCTATAAATGCACAAACAAGAATTACTTCACAGAAAGCAAAGGTCAGTAGGCTAAACATTACTTGCCCCATTTTCAGTGTGTAAAATTTAATTCTGAACAGAAAAAAAAAGCCTCATTTAACCTGTGCAATGCCTGGTATTCTGGGAAGAGAGTAAAAGGAATTAAAAAACAATGTGAACACTTCACCTATGAGAGGATGGGATGATCTGTCAATGCTGCAGGAAAGTAGTTTAAAAAAATATTATAATTGGAGGTTGACTTTGCAAACTTTTGGGTAGATCACATCTGAGTTTATGAATCCAGTTAGATCCAACCCACTTCCAAATGTAGCCATTTTCCAATATCTTTACATTCTTGGCACAGTTAACCTGTAGGTTGGACTAACTGTTTGCAAGTACAGTACAGACACACTATTAAGAATGGTAAATGATAAAGAAACTCAAAGATTGCAATATATATATATATACACTGCACACTGTCAGTACACTAACTGCCTCACCCGCTTGTTTTAGAATCCCCTATTAATATAACACACTGGGGAAAAAAAATCTCAATTTTGCATCTTAGAAGGATTAAGAGGTGGGAATCCCTACTAGAGCCCAGAGTTATAACAAGCAGTGTCCCGACAAATTGCTTCATGCAAGTCGTGCATTAAGATTGGTTAGACATGCTGTATATAGCATGCTCTTCCACTGCCAAGAGAACCTTCAGTCAATAGCATAAGACAGAGCTAGAGTCCATTAAATGAAGCAACATCTGTTTGAACCAACCACAACACCAGGCTATATCTGAAAATCTCTTGCATCAGAAGTGAATAAAGTTCAATTTCATCCCAAGATTCCACTGGAAAAAATATGAATAATATTTATCAAAATATTATTTTGAAATTCTTTTATTTTTTAAATTGTTTTTTGGTATTGAAATCACATACTCGAAATACCAGAGCAACAGATATTCAGCTAGAATTTAAATTAACATGCATGTGCAATGAAGTCAGAGAAAAAGATGAGAAACACAGCACATGTCACAAAAGCTCCAAATTCAGCTCAGCTGGGTTTCACAATTAGAATGTTCTGTGTGACCCCACTCAAGGAACTGTAAGATTCAGCAATGTCAGTGTCAGAGATACAACCTACTCAGAAGTAATTAAGTAATTTAGTTTTACTTTTGCTTTTCCCATTCCTTAACTCAGTACCGATTTAAGAACAATATGTTATGTTTGTTAAAATTATTTTCTCTGTAATGCAGTTGATTAATACACAAGAAAAAAAAACAAACCTAGAAACAGAAACAATGTCACAGAACATAACTTTGTTAATGCCTGTAAACTTACACAAGAAAGAAAATAACACCTTACAGCTGTCCCCATGCTATCAGCTTTGTCTTGATCTACCTTGAATTTTATCATCAGCTATATTTCTGCACTAATAACTACTGTCTTCTAACTCATGGATTTTACAGATTAAACAATATTGAGAACCCCTTGCTTTAGGAGGAAAAAGGTATGGCATGAGCCCATCTTCTATCTGCTAACTTGTAAATGGACTTAGAAGCATTCAAAGAGTCATCAGTTGCATCAGCTGGAAAAAGCTACTGAGATTAAAAATCCTCTGAAAAGCTCACCCTTAAATTCCAAATACAAGTCAGTCAAATAACACTGACCTGCAATCTCCCGGTAGCAAAACAGTACGTAGAATTTTTATGACTGTTTCCCACCTAAAGAGTCCAAATACATTCTGACAACAAGCATTAACAATGTGGAATTAATGTAAATGAAGTAAAATAAGAATCCCAGAAGTAAATTTACTTAGAAACATTCAACGTGACTGTTACCCAATTACTTCATGCAATATTCAACTTGCTTATATTACTCATTAATTTTCTTCCTGTATGTCACACATACAAGGTCACTGCTTTCTTTTCCTCCCACATTATGTTAAAGGCTTATTAAAAAAAACAATACATCTCTCATTGGTGCTTAAAGGCAAGTAGGCAAGACCAATGTACCCTCACAATTAAGATCTAGGCACTGTGGACAGATTCAGCCCTTCTAAATTTAAGCAATGAATTCAACTGCCCAAACAAATAAGCCATCAAACATCTTCCAACTACAAAACAGGGGAAAAAAAAAGAGGCACTACTCAAATCTACACCCTGAAGATGTCCTAAGAGATGATGTAACTAGGTAAGACAAATCCACCTCTATAGGCTGATTTGAAAAACCATCTCGTAACAAAAGTTTAATGAGTACACTAATATTGTTAGGGGCAAGAGCTCTCTCACGTGGTTTTCTGTCCACTTTAGGTAATTCTGATTAGCTTTTAACCCTTAGAATTATTTTTTTTAAAGGAAGAAAAGGAAAAAGTGAAAGGTAACAGCACAGATGTTTAAAGATGCCTCATGCTTTTCTCAACAAGATGTTGAATAAAACTGTTCTAAAAAGGACTGCATATAAGAAGAAGATAGCTGGTGCAGTCTAAATCATACTGTCAACATAAACATTGTCTTCTAGTTTCAATTCTTGGGAAAAACTCTACCAATCCTCTTCAGAGACCCTTGCCTCACAATGATTTTAAAAAATAGAGAAAAGCGATAAAGTTACTGCTGCATTCACTATTACTGAAAAGTGAAGGGAAGTGTTCGTGCTGTTTGCCCTTTACAGACCATAGTGCAGGTAGAAATGGAAGGATGCAACAACAATATACGTTCTCAGAGACCAAAATGTAAAATTCACTGAGTCACATCACTCATTCACGTTTGTACGTGGTCTTTGTTATTCTGAAGATAGATATGAAAATGAGGGAAATGATAAAGAAAAAATAAGAGGATGCCTCTACATGAACCCAAAAATTTACACACACACACACACACACAAAGAAAAAACCAAGGGCAGAAAAATGAGGCAACAGAATGCTGACAGGTCAGTGGAGATCCATAAAATCCATAAAAAGGGCTCTGAATGGAGAAATTCTAAAAGAAAATTTCTATTTGAAAAGGTTAGGTCATATGTTTGTGAAAATGTTTGTATACGAGAAGTCTGAAACACTTCTATTATTAGAAAACCAATATGCTTTGAGTTTTGAAAATAACAATGTTTAAATCAGTATGGTTGAGTAAAATTCCCTAGTTTCCTATAGCCTATTTCAACAGATATTAACATCAGTGTAAATTCTCACTTCTGTGAGATGCACCAGTTTATACATTTTATTCTGCATTTAAAGACATGATCATCAAATCTATTGCTTAGTCTTTAAACGGGCCTTACATAGCCAGGAGTTTCTTTGAAATGGTATTTGATTATCACATTGTCAGATATGTTACATTCTACTGCATGCTATGTCAATTTGTCAACATATTTCCATCAGGTATTCTCCTACTGAATGTATGTCGGCATGCTTTAACATTAGTAATCTCTAAGAAGTTATACAGTGAGTTCTAAATGATAAGCTTCAGTAATTGAGATCAAGGTTCATGATCAAGTATGCAGCATGTAATTATGTTTCCTTAAAAGACTTGACAGTATAAGGAAAACAATTATGTACAAAAACAGAAACAACTTCCTGCAACAGGAACAGCTGGATAAACAAATCCACTCAGTCCTACCTTTGGGCTGCTGTTTTTACTACTGTTGTCTGTGCATGCGCATGGTGAAAGCGTCTACCATGTACCACAGTTACAGGACAAGACACATTCTGAGCATTTTCACTGCAAAAGTATAGAAAAAATGGTTTAAGAAAAGACTGTTGGGTTTATTTGTTTGTTTTTTGTTTTTACAGTCTCTTAGCTAAAAATCATGATGTCTTACTTTTACAATAAGTCACATGAAAACAACCAACAAATTACTTCTAAATCAATGTCACTTGTTATGTTATACTTAATAGGCATAAAAGCATCAGATTGCAGAATAAAACAGATAAGTAAGAAAGTTCACCTTTTCTCCCCCCAAAAGAAAAGGTTAATATTTTTATATCACTATTGAAAACACCTGTGAACCAGCTCTCCTTTGCTCAATCTCCTCACTCCAACATGACACTGTCTTTTTGAAATGAAAAATAACCATTTATAATTCATTTCATTTTTCCAACTATGCATTTTCCTAAGAGAAAGTATTTAATGTAATCAAGAAGATTTATACTGCATAACATACAGACTGAACCGTATTTTTGGGAAGTTTTTGGATACTGTTACTCCTAAGGGAAAGCAAATGCAGCAAATGTGTGGCAGTAAGACAGCTGGTAGCTGAAACAATGCACCACAGCCCAAAAAGGTTAGACATTGCTACACTACCTTAACAGGGCTCTGCACAGAAATAGTATATTTACCAATATTCTTTAGTATTTCTTTGTTTTCCTCATTTATTAAAAAGCCTTTCAAGGCTTTCATCTCATTATTACATAAACAAGGTAATTCTGAAGGGACATCTCCCTCATCATTTCTCAAAAGCTGATACAAAGAAACAATTTTCTGTCTCATACATGAGTCTCATACATGAGTAATGCAATAGTCAAGACAATTAACCTCTTCTACACTTATACTATAGAACACACAATATTGCATTTAAAATGTTCAAGAAGTCATGAAATTTTTAACAGGTAGCATGCTGATAACACTAATTGCTTCAAATTATGGAAACATAACACTTAGATTTATTTGTAAAACTACTTGGAAATTTTAACTGTATTAAATAAAGGAACATGAAAAAGGAATTCAATTGATTCAAAATATTTATCAGTGTATGTATTATTCAGCTGAATATTCATTTCCTCTATTCATCTTTTGATGAAAAATCAGAAAATCATAAGGCCCAAAATTTCCAACAAAGTTGCAAATCAATTCTTAATCCTTCCTTTATATCTCCCAAAAGATGAAGATGAGAATCTTCCTGTGTTGATTTTTTTGTATTTATTTATAGCTTTTTTAAAATTTATATGAAATAGCATAAGAAAAATTAGATGCTTTTAGAGCATTTCTGAATGACTGTAGCATAACATGACTGTTAGAATCTCACTGATCATAACATAACCATGCATATAACAGAACAAGACCTACCTAAACCAACCAAATGGTAGAACTTGACATTCAATCATCAACATGGAAGTAAGCATGAACACTTATCCCACAAGCCTCTAAGCCAAGACTGCACATTGTCTAGACCAATTTACAGCCAACCTTCTGTTAAGTTCACCTGAGAAATAAAATTCTGACAGCAACCTGTTCTAAATACTTGACCATCTCTTAGTTCCTCTCTGACTTCCAGTTTCTCTCCAGAATCTCTCTATGAAGAAATACTAGATGAGAAAACACAGGGAAAGTGCAGGAATTTCTTCTCAGATGCTTAAGAGTTGCACAGTTTAAAACAAGCAAGTAAATCTTGAAATATATTCATCATGATTCATGATTTTATTTGTTGTGTCTGAGCTTTGCCAAACTATCATGATTTGGAAACTTCAAGTCTTATGCCTCCACAGCAGATAAAACTGTTTAGCAGTGCTTCTGCTTTGTGCCTCATACTGAAGTAGTGAGACGCTCCTGTAGGTGCTGGAAGAGAACATCACAGTCTGCTGGGTGATCAGATTTGAGTCAAAGCAGACTGTTCTAGATGGTATACATTTCGTCTGGAGTCAGATATCCTTCCAAGTAGGACAGCTGTAAAATACAATCTGCTCTATGATCTTAGTCTTAGAATAGAATGTAATGAGTACAGACAGAATCACCAGAGAATTTCATCAGAAACTGTAGCAAGTTGCAATATAACCACATGCAAACAGAAATTGGCTTTGCAAGCTTCAGCACAGCTCTCACTGATGACAGGACGAGGGGAAATGGCCTCAAGTTACTCCAGGGTAAGTTTAGGTTGGATATCAGGAAAAGCTTCTTTACTGAAAGGTTTGTTAAGCACTGGAACAGGCTCCCCAGGGAGGTGGTTGAGACACCATCCCTGGATGTGTTTAAAAACCGTTTGGTTGTGGTGCTCAGGGACATGATTAAGTTGAGGGCTGTTACTTAGGGTAGTATGGTTAGGTCATAGTTAACTCCATGATCTTTAACGTCTTTTCCAACCTGAGTGATTCTACCATTCAAGAGAATGATAGAACATTAAGTCTCATCAGAAAGATTGTCCAAAGAACAAATGTTTGAAAAACCTCTAAGAAGATGGAATGTAACGACAATACTGCATCACTTAAGAGACTAGGCTCTGAAGAAAGCGGTTACACTATTGCACTGGATCAGTTGATGCTGCTAACTTGGGCACATTGCAGATTAAAAAGGTAAGGCACAGAGAAATCTTGCACTGACAAAAAGGGACAGATGTAGAAGTAACCGAGCACAGCATTTCAGAAACACAGAACACAATTACAGACTACATTAATTCTGCTGGTCACTGAATAACTTCTTTAACTAAACATTACCAAAGAGAAAAATCTAAGGGTCTTATATCATGAGAACCTTTGATATAAGTCATCAAAAACCAGCAAAGAAATGAGCGATTCAAAATGAGATCTTGAAGTAAATTAAAACAAAAAAAAAACAGACAACCCACCAAAATCAGTTAAATTAGAGTTTGATACTAAATTTGCTCAAAACACACGCCCCGTTGTACAACACCAAACCACTGATGAAAACTATGAGCTGGTTTAAAATATCCTTCATGAAAGTAGAGCTGCATAAAGAAAATTATTCTGAATCCTTCTATTCCTACCCATTTCCTTGTCCCTCATTTCCTGAATTTTAGGAAATACTGAAGGACAACAATACTAATATTACTGAGTTGTGCTCTCAGAAATTTTAATGAAAACCACCAATATGAAGTTTTCAATTCTTACTCTGCAGACAAGGCTGAAAAACTTCAGCTCTGTAATAAAAGAAAATAATCACTATGCGTAGATGCACAAGAATCTCACATATTTGATCTTCTTGAGCTTCATCTAGCAGCTTAACTGTATTACCAACCCTTGGAATTTTCTTTAGTCCCGTAATTCAAACACAGACTTGATCACTAGCAAGCACCTGTCATGTTACACCTCAAAGTTAACACACCACCAATCTTCACTACAGTGGCTGGATCACAAGCCTTTGGTTATTTAAGAACTTTGTTGCGATACCTGGATTACAAAAGATGTAACACTACCAACGTTGAAATATTAAATCAAGGCAATGGCTTGCAGACTAATCATGTTTCCATGCAAACTGATTTTGCAAAATCCAAATAGGAGGCAGTAGATAATGGTCAGTAGTACCCATTCTAATCAAAAGCCAATTATTTACATCAGTCACAACGGTCTACTCCTATCCATTCTTTCCTAATGAATTTGTCTATTAATGACGGTTTATAAGGTGGATATTTATACTTTCCACATAACTTCAGCATGCAGCTCAGCAGTAGACAAAAGGTGGTTGCCTGCTTTCAAAGTAGAAGATGGGATCTTTCACTAGGGTGACAAAAATCCAACAGATTTAACTTTTTTTTAGTTGAGTTTTGTGAATTTTCTGGTTTTAAGTTTATAGGTAGTATTTGTCAATGGAAGGTAGATCCAACACAAGCAACAGAACTTTGGAATTAAATGCTTAGCACCTCGGCAACTATTTACCCACATGCATTTTTATTTTTATTATTATTTTTTTTTTAATTTATTTTTATTTTTTATTTCAGTTATAGAAGAAACTTCAGGATCTCCAGGAATTGTTTGTTTTTTTCTTAATTAGTATTTTCTTTGATAAAAAAATAATGAATGAATTTAAAACCACACACATGCCACAGAAGAACTAAATTACAGAGTTGCACAACAACTGGTTAAGATACTGTGTAAACTGTCAACACCTGGTTGAACTTCAACAAGATAGATCAACATACACGAATAGGTTACAATGTTGAAACAAAAAGCCTTTATTTTGCAAAAAGTATCTACAATTCATGTATTCATGTATTATTCCATAAGAATCTGAAGGATCAGTTCAGAGTGGAAATTCAGGATTTGTTCCCTATAGATCAGGTTCAAAGACTGAAGAGCAGGACAGGACGCACATCATGCTACAAATCTAGGATTTGCTTTCTGAAGTGATTCTGTAATAAGTCCCACTAACCAACGATGCTACTCCTGACATGGTTATATATGCATTAGCTATCTGATGACTGGCCAAGTTATAGCTAGTCTATATGATCTAGTCATTCCTGCACAAGTAACTAAACCAGGAGTAATCTAGCGATATGAAATTTATAGCGATATGAAATTATATGAACGTATCACTTTCTGTTACACACTAAATTAAGAGATCAGTCTTATGAGACATTAGAAATATTCTTCCGTCAGCACTGTATAGAGGAAAACAGTAGCTCTCACAGACAACACCAGCAAAGCACCAACAAATGCAAAAGCTCTCACTTTATTTTAGTATTTTTTCACTATTTTACTACTATGCTTTACTAAGATTTTGGAAGAAGATAGACCTTAACAATCTAGCCTTCTGTCTTTGCTCAGAAGTGCAGAACAGTGTAGTTTCCTTATACGCACAGCAGATAATCATAATATTGTCTTCATTTATCACCTATTTTTTATTAATTATTAAGTAGTTAAGCACACAGAAAACTCAAAGCAGTACCTCAGTTTCTTGCTATTTCCCATCATGTTGAGGCCAATCGCATTCCCTTTAAAAGGTCTCAAGCTTGCAGCTTTGCCACGCCTCGCGTATGTTTTTATGGAATCACCACTGATGCCGACAGCTCCAGGCCGACAACGAAAGGACTGTAACAATAGAATTCATGTTCATTACAATACTTGTGTGAAAAGTAAAAACAAAAGCATATTATGTTTATAGAAGTACTTCTTTGGCTTTGTTTGAAGATTGCTTTGACACAAAATTTTATGTATAATCTACCCAGAAGTCATTTTTCACTCAAGTCTTGTTTTTAGCCTCCTAGAAATCCTTCTAAAGTTCACTGTACAAACATGACTGATTGCAGAGTTCTTCTCCACGTACTTTTTCACCCCAGAGAACAGAATTCTATCAGAAGCCCTCTAATTTTTCCTTTCCAGACAGTCTATTAAATATTTCATATGTGAAACAGCTTTATGCCTCTCAGATAAATATTATACATAATATAATAAAACTAACCTGCTTTCAAACTAGAATGCTGGTACCATAGTTGTATCCACATTTTAGATACAGGTATGTCACCTTTCAGATGCAGAATAATGGGAAAGGCATGCTTTGAGAAAACTGAAATTCAATGGACTAAACAGAGCAAAATGACTTCTCCAGACAGTTTGCCATTCCAACAACAAGGGAAGTCAATGGATTCAATCACCTTCAAATTTCACAGATGATTCATTCCCAGAATGGCCTGGGTTGAAACAGACCACAATGATCACCTAGTTTCAACCCCCTTGCTATGTGCAGGGTTGCCAGCCACCAGACCAGGCTGCCCAGAGCCACATCCAGCCTGGCCTTGAATGCCTCCAGGGACAGGGCATCCACAGCCTCCTTGGGCAACCTGTTCCAGTGTGTCACCACCCTCTGAGTGAAAAACTTCCTCCTAGTACCTGACCTAAACTTCCCCTGTCTTAGTTTAAAACCATTTCTCCTTGTTTTATCACACTGTCTCACATACAGCCATTTGCCCTCCTGTTTATATGACCTCTTCAAGTACTGGAAGGCCCCAGTGAGGTCTCCCCAAATCCTCCTCTTCTCCAAGCTAAATGAAAGCCCAGTTCCCTCAACCTTTCTTCACAGGAGAGGTGCTCCAGCCCTCTGATCATCTCAGTGGCACTCTACTAGACTCATCATCCTTATGCTGGGGGTTCCAAAGCCTGGACACAGTACTCCAAAGATGGGGTCTCGCAAGAGCTGAGTAGAGGGGGAACAATCACCTCCCTATCGCTGCTGGTCACCCCTCTTTTAATGCAGCCCAGAACGCAGCTGACCTTCCAGACTGCAAACGTACACTTTAAATTTGCATCTGTCACACAGAACCAATAAATGTAAAATAAACTCTAATTTCTGAAATAGTTCATTTTCTGCAAATGTAGTAAAACACTCTTAATTAATGGGATTCCTTGTTAAACAAAACAGTCATACTTTCAAAGCATTATGAATCATCTCTGCAGTAATAAGCTATATCAAAAAACACAAAAAGCGTGAGTTCTGCCTGTATATACACGTATGCATATAAAACTAGGAATTTGACATTAAGTGATTATGGGATATAATGATGAATATTTCCAAATTAAAATGAGCTCATTAATGAAAATCATTTAAGCATAAAATTAGTTATTCATGCTAATATTTTCAGAACACTCTACCAACTAAGGATCTCTAGATTTAAGAGGAAACATTAAGAGCGTGTGGATAAACAAGTTCGGCACACAGGGTGCCCAATCAACTCAAACTTTCATTTTGTAACACAGGACAAATGACTATGCAACACTGTTTCAAAAACTAGCAAGCTTTGAGGATACCTTTTCACTGTAAGATAAACAAAGTACTTACCTTCCTTTCTTCATTTGGGCTGAAGGGCCCATCACTGTCATCTATGCTGAGCAGATTTGCCTCACTAGTGATGATAGGCGTGGGAGAAAAACAAAAAAACCAAACGTTGTAAAGCAGCAGAGTATAAGCGAAACATTTTAATCATACAAAGATTATTTTTCCCCCCTTATATTTTAAATACAAATGCATATACATGCCCAAAACAACAGGAACATTAAAGTCAGCAATATAATTATCAGAATATGTTATGGCTACTCAGACTTGAAGGGTACATTGAACCAATCCTGGAAAAACAAAATTAAAAGACATTATTAATTCAAAACAGAGAAACTTTACTACTGTCCTAGTAATTTTACTGACATCATGAATTGTTCTATATAAACTCTGAGTCAAGTATTAAACTAGAAAATATACCTTTTGTTTTGTTCCTAAACAGAATGGTTTAAAATGGCAAACTTCACAATGCTTCAGGAGAACAACTTGTATAACAAAGTATTATCACACAGCAACTACTATCAAATTATGTCCTCCTAAAAATAATACATTCAGCTTGAGTCATCCATTCATTAAAATGTTTCTTTAGTAATTCAGCATCCATAACCTTCAAAAGCTGTAATGGAGAGCAGCTAGATTAGGCTAACATTTCTTGCCTCCAGAAGAAGCAACCTGTTCAACAGCATCCCTGGTAAATTTATTCCTCTCTCAGCTGCAAGAAAAAACAACTTTTATCCAAGTTATAATTTCAGAGTTTGGGTGGTTCTTAATTAAGAACATTCAGGCAGAAATCACATAAGAATAGATGCAGATATGTTGAAAGGCTAAAAGAACATCTACAGCTTGTCATGGGGATGAAAAACAGCGATGGAGAAGGGGGAAATATTCTTGGCTGCAGTTATGACGTACTGACTATCATGTACAAGTGACTATTTCTACCCTTCACATTAAAAGAAGGAAACAAACTGCAAAAAGAACGTAATGTTGAAAAATAAAAACAACCCTAAATCAGACTGAGCAAGTAGAATTCTTCTGATGCAACTAAGATGACATGACTAGAAAAATATTTGGAAGGGGATGCTTTCAAAGAACCAATATTTTTAGATTTTAAGGAATGCAAAGTATAAGCAACAGTAACAGAAAGAAAGGCTGTTCCTTCAGAGAGCAGAA
Source organism: Excalfactoria chinensis (assembly GCF_039878825.1). Taxonomy (NCBI): domain Eukaryota; kingdom Metazoa; phylum Chordata; class Aves; order Galliformes; family Phasianidae; genus Excalfactoria; species Excalfactoria chinensis. The sequence continues at coordinate 28,725,333 of NC_092827.1, read as the reverse complement.
TACACAGCAACTGACTAATGTCTATTTGCTCATGTATCACATGCTTGCACTTGCTTGCTTAAAAGATCTAATTTATATAGACAGAGGAAAAGAAATACACAGCACTCTCACATATCAGACAACAACATTTAAATGCTACTAAAATGAAATCTCAGTGGTCCTACTGTGAGGTTATGCCTTCACACTTCGTCTCTTTTTAAACAGGGAACCAACAGATGAATATTTTCACATTAGAACAATCACTTCTAACTACATTATACTTTATAATAAATAAAAATTAAACCTTTACTAAAATTAAGAAAAAACAGAGCTATGTAATTTAGGTAAGCAGAGCAAACTCCAAGAAGCCATTAAAAATTATGCACTAATACTCAGGCACTGAACAAGAAAAAAAGATGTTCTGCTCCTCTTTAATCACTTCTCATTTGTTTACTGTTTAAAACCATTAAGAATCACGCAATAGCCAATTAGGCAGCTCAGTTTAATAGAACATATTTGTACTTCCAACTCCAAGCATCACGAGTTGATTTCTGATGTTGTGCCAATGAGCTACAAGAATATTTTCATCAACTGTAGAATCACAAAATGGCTAAGGTTGGCAGACATCTCTGGGTCCACCTGGCCCAATCCCTGCCCACACAGGGACACCCAGAGCAGGGTGCCCAGGAACACATCCAGAAGGCATCAGAAGATTACCAAGGAGGAGACTAGACAGCCTCTGCAAAAAGTGGGCCAGCATTTTGTCATTTGCACAGCACAAAAGTGCTTCCTAAGTGCTTTATTCAGAACCTCCTGTGTTCCAGTTTGTGCCTGCTGTCTTTTGGCCTGTCCCCGAGCATTGCTGAAAAGATCCTGGCTCTATCCTCTTTGTACTTCACTTCAGGCATTTCTAGACACTGATGAGATGCCAGCAGTGCTGAGTAAAGAGGAAGAATCACCTCCCTACACCTGCTGACAACGCTTTGCCTAACGCAGCCCAGGATGCCATTAGCTTTCCATGGTGGCCCGTGCACAACTTGGGGTCCATCAGAATTCCCAGGTCTGTTTCTGCAAGGATGCTCTCCAGCTGTGCAGCCCCCAGCACATACAGGTGCCTTGGGATGTTCCTCTTTGCTTTCACCTTATAGATCTACATTAGGTTTCTATCAAGCCATTTATCCAGCCTAAATGGCCATACAAGCATCTGGCCTAATAGCCACTCTTTGGTTTTGTTTGACACAACCATCAACTGACCTGTTTCAAATGTAACCGGAATTTCTTTTTTGAAAACTCTCCCATACAAGAACAAAAGATTGGCATATTCTCCCTCACAGCACACTGCGTACACTCTTTACAATTATGTCATGGTAACAGACTCACTAAAAAAGCCCTGGTAATCAGAGGCATAAGAGAAGCACCCGTATATTCACAATGACATCCCACTAAGAATAGCATTAAAAATAAAACCTCTGAACTTAAGAATGGTAGCTCTGAACTAAAAAAATCTTAATCAACTTATTAAGGATTAAATACTTTATAAAAGTCGCAACAAAAGCATAGAATATTATATAGATGGGCCTTTTGAGGAAAGGAATTAAAAGAAAATAAGGTTTGGGGAAAAAAAACACTCAAAAAATGTATAGTATTACAGCTTTTTTTAAGTCAGGAATACAAGGCATGAAGTAGTTCACACTCCCTAAAACAATCTGAAAATCAAAATTAAACAACAAGCATTACTTCAGAATGGATACCATAGAGGAAACAAAATGGCAAAATCATTAAATGTCTTCTGCTACGTAAGATAAATATAGCTCTCACCATTTATTTTTGGAAGGTCTACACAGATTTCACTGTGTTAAACTGACCAACAGGTCTTTTTCCCCTAATTATTCCACATAAAGGTTCCTCTGCTTCTGTGTGATCTCCAAGTATAAAGCAAGAGAAGTTTCAAGTCATCTGCTATCACCCTGACACTCTAAGTAGATCAAATCTAGTACATTATCAGAGATTTCATTGTTTCAGTTGGGTGAAGGTGTTCTGCAGGCATTTACTTTGGAAAAGACACTTGTCAAACCCCATTTGCATTCTCTCTAACTACAGCTCCAAAACAAAATACCACCTCTAGCAGCATTTTAAAAATGTATACACTATGCTGGGCCAATAGTGCTATTTTTCCAAATCCTCTTCAGTTTACAGAGGTTCTGTATTCCTGAATATGAGATCATTACTTGGCATCTTACCATGATGACACAACCCATGTAACTCTCCCAGTAAGTTAAATGGTACACTTTTAAAGTACTCCATGTATACTAAAAATTGCTTTGGTAAAAAGCCCTTAGCCACATATTTTGTGTTATCTCACTGATGAAACAATCAAAGCCGACACTGAGTACTAACCCACAATATCAGCACAGATCCCATTCTCTGTATTCTTAAATCACATCTGTGTTCTCAGTGTTGGAATGCTACTCTTGGGCTAGTCCAAAACAAACTATCATTACTAGTGTAAAAAGCTGTGACAAGATCAGACACTGTAACACCAGGGTCTCAACAAGCAAGAAAAACATCTAGGTGCTTGTTTCAGATTTACAGCTTTTTCCTTACAGATATGCAGTGAGCTAACAGCACTGCCAGTAAACATCAGTATAGCCAATACAAGTAATATTAAGAGAATCCAAAGATTCCATGTTTAGCATGGTAAAAACAGGGGCTGGGGGGAACAACAAAGCTTCACTCTGGAACAATTGTAAGAACTGAAGTTGCCAACCTTGGAAATGGTCTGCTAAGTGTGAAAGGTTGTTTAGAAAGAACTGACAAATTATCGTCCAACTGATTGCTTCCCACAGATTCTGACCAAATATTGACAGTTACACAAAGTAAAAACATACCAGAAAAGCAAAATTTAAGAACAATGCCAATCATAAAACAAACAAACAAAAAGAAGCAGAAAACAGTTTGTTTTTAACAAAAAATAAATACTTGGGCAGCTTAAAAAGTACAGTTGCCTGGAGATCGTTTATAAGAGGATGACTGAGCAAAAAAGGTAGGATCTTCAGTTGAAATCATTTTTCAGCTCCTCTTTTACCTACTCTACCAGATGAGGTTTTGCAAAATTCAGATACAGAAAAGAACTACTAATGTTGTTAGTAATTCTAGCCAGCATTTCAATACTGGCTAAAGGAAAACTGCTTTATCATACAGAATATTTTGAAAGAGTGAGAAATCATTCAGGAATGCCGCTATATAACACATATGTTCAATAATCAGTTTTTCAAATGTCATTTTTTAAAATAAAAAGCATTATTACTCCATGCACGTCTCATTTTGTGTTAAGTCAACATCAACTGGAGATGGAAAATAGCAGTAAATGATTACAAGGAAAAACTGGGATGCTTACAAATGAGAGCTATTTTTGAAGACGAGTAAAATGCAAATACCAACTCTACTGCCTGTGCTGCCATCGCACTTGAAACGTATTACTGTGCACTTGAAATCAGGTTTCATTTAAAAAAACTAAAATGTCCTTAGTTTGAAAACCTTTCAAAAATTCTTTTTAACTTCTGATGCAGTTCTCTTGACACACCTTAATGTTTCAACTCACAATTAATGAATGCCTGTATTCATTCGAATGACAGAAACACTATATTTCTTAATATCTTGTTAAGTCCACAGTATAGCTTGCTGCTGCTGCCTAAGTGGTTACGTGACTACCTTCCTATCTCCTTTCTGCATATAATACTCAGCAGAGTATTACCTACTAAAATACACTTTATGAGTAGAGTAGTCTCTTGAGATCATTAAACAGGCCGAGCTACAGACCCATGTAAGAAATATTTTTCTGCTTAACCACTGGATACATTTCCTCCTTATGACAGAACTATAGCTTCTTCAACTCACAGATTTAAACTTCAAATATCTAAAAAAATTAACACATTCTTCATATGTGAAACTTGCTGTTAACAAATTATTAGATTTTTTTAGAAACGAATACTTATTGAATGAGAAAACATACCAGTAACAACAAAATGTTAAAGGCACGGGATTTATTCTAACTACACAGACAGTATTTAACTTATAGGAAAAACACAAACGTATTAAGTAAAGAAACAAATGATAAGGGAACAAAAATAGCCTTAAGTTTACATTGTGAGATAAACACAAGGGTGAAAAAAAATAAAATCTTTTAAGCTTAGTTTTTTAAATACCTTAATCACAACTGTGAAGTGCTGAGTGACATTACCACTATAAGCTCAAATGACTGTTTCCTTAGTTTGCATGTAACACATTTCCTGCCTGCGTTCTTCAGACTTCTACAGTAGTCTGAAGACAGTCCCAACACTTCCAAAATGTAGTGAACCTCAAGTCAACAATTAAGTGTACAATATAATGCACTTTCTATATCATAACTCTAGTTAAAATAAGCATTTCTACCAGGATAATTTTCATCAGTGGAATTTTTAAGGTGTTATATAATGTTTCTTATTCATAAATTACAAAAAATTATTTATTTGTAAATATACAATTATAATTTCAATAGCCTGGATAAAAGCATCCTTACTCTTTCTCTGCATCTCCTTCACTTTCTTCTGCATGATCAAAGCTCCAATTATTTTTAAAACCTCCATCTCTCTTGGACTGTGATCTATCCAAAGCTGAAATGAGAACAAGTTAAAATAAGTCTTGGTTTCAGGTTGAGTTATTAATCAATACAATCTAGAGGAGTAAACCAGGTGTATGTATTTTCCCCATATATTCATTTTATTTTGTTGATGTCAATGTTTAACTATCATTTGAGCAAATAAATTTGGTAATGCAGTGGCAAATAATTTTCTTAAATAAATACAAATAATTATCAGTCAACATCTTGATTAGTAATGTAATAAGTGAACATTATGAAGCGAGGGTTTTATTGTTTTACTGATACCTGTAAATTTAAGGGTTCCTTTTGTGATATGAAGACTCCTTACATTCGCTACTTAAGATGTCTAATGTCCAAACAAGCTTCTTTTCTCCACACATAATCAACAGTTTTGAACTATTCTAAGCACAACTTCAACATATTATGTTTTTTTAATCCACCACCTGATGACATTAATTCATATTTGCCACCAACTGAAATTTCAGGGTTACCATCAACCAAATGAGTGAAAACCTGACATCCTGAGAACAGTCACACTACATCGGACCTCAAATTTATCTCCTCCAATATCCAAAAGCATGGAGTTTTTTAATAAGACAGCATGCGGCTATCTAAGTGAAGGAGATTCAGAACGTGCAGGCAGCAACTCATTAAGGTAAGGCACCATTCACCCAGATCCCAATTACTGCAACTAAGAGCTGCCATGCACAAATTCTGTATGACTAATTTTATAGCAGTATTGATTAGAGTGCAGTTTAAAGACGCCTTTTCTTACTGTTTTTACATTTTCTACAGTACATTTAGAAATAATGAATGCAGCCTCATGCTTTGCAAGGAAAGGAAAAGAATTGTAACCAACAAAAGACCTATAGTGGAAAGAACTAACACTGCAAAAAGCAAGATTTAGCACATTTAATCTCAGCTTCCAGCTATTTGCACCTGCCAAGACCTTCCTGAGCCATTTATGATACTATTGTGTGCAACAGCTTTTTGAGCTCTTTTTTGAGATGGTGAAGTATGGAAACCCATCCTACTGCAGGTAACATTCAAAACACCAATGTGTCGTGAATTTCTACAGAAGCGATGTGGTATTTTTGCTTTGCTATTTATTATTTTTGTAATAAATATTATGCCTGGAATTGCTATTTTCACTGCTATGGAGAACTCCCACATGCAGGGTTGCCAACCACCAGACCAGGTTGCCCAGAGCCACATCCAGCCTGGCCTTGAATGCCTTCAGGGATGGGGCATCCACAACCTCCTTGGGCAACCTGTTCCAGTGCGTCACCACCCTCTGTGTGAAAAACCTCCTCCTAAAATTATTATTAAAGTTACTCCTGAACTTGAGTGAGAAAAACATTTACAATGGATCTCTATGACAGTTATTCATTATGCAAATAAATAAATAATAATAAAAATGAATAAAAATCTGCCCATCTACAACAGTAAAGTGAGGAGTATTTAGTGAGGTGCAACAGAAAATGGCAGCTGGGAAGATTCACTTTGAAGTCTTGTGCTCTGTGGTCTAGGACCAATCATTCCATATGAATCTATATTATAGCTTACCAGAACAATGCACCCTTTCATTTTTTAGTGTTCTAAATGTGATGTCACGTGCACTTATTGGTCACAGGAAGAATACCTTTAACTTTTCTCTCATAAACTAACTTTTTCCTACGTATCGACAGACTGCCCAAAAAACTACCCACTACCTCCTGAATGTGTCAGTAGAAACTGAACATTTCTACTACAGCACAAAGAAGCACTTTACAGGTCTTTAATTTGCTGAGATCGCATCTATTTTTGTGTGTCCAAGAGAAACCCAAAACACAAACCTAAACCAAACAAATGTTTCATTCAGGACAAAGGATGCATTCCAGAATAACCTGATATTTCCATACTTTCTCCCAGTTACACAGGTCTAAATAATGCAAGCCTTATCTTACAGATGCTCAGATCACCACAGCTGCAAGCAGTACACACTGTAACATTCAACAAAAGAAAAAAGATATATAATTTAATTTCAATGCACTCAGATTCATTCTCTTCATCTAGAATCATTTTAAGTAAATTAAAAAAAATACTTCTGAGCTTTCTAATTCGTTATTCATGTAGTCACTGCATATATTGATAAGAAGGTACAAGTACTCATAAAAATCTGACGCGAGAATCATTTACAGTTGTGTTTCTTTCCCTGTTGTTTCATTATTCCATCAGATAGATCTTCAGGCTTCTATGCAAACTAGCTTTTTAACTTTCAGGTTCAATATGATCAGCTCTAACAGATTAACTGTTTAACAGCTTTATGCACACCCTCACTTCCTAGAGACTGGGGATCCTTGCTCCTGTCCCGCACACTGCGTACATCAGCAGAGTTCCCACCTGTTCAACCACACTACCACAGCACAGCAGAGGAAAGAAACATCCAGAACCAGACACTCTTTTAGGCACTAATGAAACAAAAAAATACCTGTATGGAACCACAGCCTGGCCTGAATGAGACAGCTGCCTGATGGAAAGGGACCCTGGTGTACTGATGGGCAGTCAGCTAAATACAAGACAGCAGGGTTCCCAGGTGGCCAAGAAGGCCAATTCCATATCAGGAATGGTGTGGTGTGCAGGACTAGGGAAGACAACCTGCCCCTTGGTATTGGTGAGGCCTCACCTCGAGTACTGTGCTCATTTTTGGGCAACTCGTTACAGAAAGGACACTGAGGTACTGGAGCAGGTCCAAAGAAGGGCAACAAGGCTTGTGAAGGGCTTGGAGAATATGCCCTACAAGGAGAGACTGAGAGAACTGGGGCTGTTCAGTCTGGGGAAGAGGAGGCTGAGGGGAAACCTTATTGCTCTCTTTCAATATCTGAAAGGTGCTTACGGTGAGAATAAGGTTGGTCTCTTCTCACTAGTGTCAGGTGACAGGATGAGGGGAAATGGCCTCAAGTTGTGTCAAGGTAAGTTTAAGCTGGATATCAGGAAACACTTCTTTACAGAAAGGGTTGTTAAGCACTGGAATAGGCTCCCCAGGGAAGTGGTTGAGTCGTTTGGATGTGGTACTGGGGACATGATTTAGCGGAGGGCTGTTAGTTAGGGCAGTACAGTTAGACTGTGGTTGGACTCTATGATCTTTAAGGTCTTTTCCAACCTGAGTGATTCTATGATCCCATGATTCTATGAATTTACAGCTAAGCATCCAGAGACCTATTGTTTAAAGATGCTTTACCTTTCTTCTCCCTAAATTACCTGCAGATCGGAAAAACAAAAAAACAAATTTACTTCCAGTAGTAGATAGTGATTATAAATGGATTGTAAGTGAGATAGTGAGATGCTCCATTTAGTACAGACCTCAATGGCAGAGCTGCATGATACATATGTAAAGGATACAAGCATGGACATTCCGCTTCACTTGAAGGCAATTTAACTTCTCAGTTAAAAACATAATCACAAAGTTCTAAGAACTGTATTTCAACAGAAAACCAATGATAAACAAAACAGAATCTACTTCCAGTTAAAAATAAATAAATAAATAAATCAGCAACAAAAAAGCATTTATGAGAAATACATAACTGGAAATGAAAAAGCACCTGCGTATCCTGATAAAAGATTCTTTCCCACTCAATTTTCATATACATTGTGTTCATTACACTACAGAGTATCCTGTAGGATGACTGGCATAGCGAACGCAGTACAGCTGCAGTATCATCAGTCACCAAACAGCCTAACATTTTCTGAGCACTGACAACAAGGACTAACAAAGCACGAAAGCTTAGAAATACATTAAATGTTTTCTTTACAATCTCTTTGATGGCTTTTCTGGTAAGAAAGCAGTGGTAACCATACAACAGACAATTAGTGTTTCCTTTCTACTTGTTCTCCCAGCAGAGAAATACAGGCATCACACAAGGATGTTGCCCTTGTGACAGTATCAGAAAACAATACAGCATTTCAAAATTCTCTTTAATAACATCGGCAGATGAAAGAATGCTAAGGAAAAGGTGGGTTCATTGCTCACTGAGAAAGGGGACAAGGCACCTCATTACTAGGGTCACCGAAAAGACTGATAAGTCAAGCCTTTTTTTTTTTAGCTCCTCCAAATGCCTGTACTAAGTTCTGTCCATCATCCAAGTTCTTCAATGCTACCAGTACAATTTACTGTCAAGGAAAATATGATTAACATACAATTAAGCCAACTATACACATTGAATTCCACAGGACAAAACAAGAGGCTGATAGCACTGATAGCACTTGCCAATGTCACTGCCAGGCAGCTTCCTGTTAACTTCAAAAGGTTATGGCAACTGAGAGAGGTTTCCCATGAAGGAAAAACATCATATCTTTCTTCAAGATAAGCAACAATGACAAACTGGGGTACTACAGTCTTTCTCACTTCTACTCTGCCTAATATTTATTATGGATCATATTCTGCAGGAAAAAAAAAACTCCACAAGACAAAACATGGATTCACTAAGGACCAACTATGTCCGACTATCTGACTGCATTCTATGCATTCTCTAGCAAGACCACTGGTTCTTTGGTTAATGGAAGAGCAATGAATTTTGCATTCCTTGACTGCAACAAGCCTTTTGACATGGGCTCCCATGGGGACCTTATATCCAGACTGGAGAGATGTGGAATAAATGAATGATAAAGGGAGTGAAAAACAAGTTGGACCAAATGGAAACCAAGAGACAAAATGATGACTAGCAGTACAAATCAGCTGATAGCACACCTCAGTACCAGAACCAATAGCTTTTAGCTTATTTGCTAATACTCTAGATGATAAGACCAAGTATACTCTGCAGGTTTGCAGATGATACTACATTAAGGGAAGCAGTTCATATACTAGAAGCAAGGGCTGCTACTCAGAGAGACCTGGCAGACTAGAGAAACGGGCTTACATGAAACTTACTAAGTGCCACAAAAGCAAATGAGTCTGGGATCCCAGATGCAAGTCTTCCATCAGGGATGACATAAGCCCATGCAGTAGTGCAGACTGGAGGCAACTGGCTAAGAGCTGCTCTTCAAGAGGATCTGGGGGGGTTTCAACTGACAAGCTGAACATGGGTCAGTAGGATCACCCCACAGCAAGGAAGGCCAGCCAATTGACACAACTGCAGAAGTTCCCTCAGTGTGGAGGAAATGACTCCTCCTCTCTGTACAACCCTTGTAAAACTGTATCTAGTGTAATGCAGGCAGTTTTACACGCCCCACTGACATACTGAAGTAAGTCTGGAAGAATGCTGTCAAGATGGCCAGGGGGACGTATATCATATCATACAAGGAGAGGCTGAAAGAGCAACAGATAAATAAATAAATAAAAAAGAAAGAGGCAGGGAGGGAAGATTAGACCCTTCTATTGTCTTCCAGTTCCTAATTGGATGGAAAAGAAAACATGAAGCTGAACTCTTCAAAGATGCACAGCAAAGATGTGAAGAACCACACACAAGCTGGAACAAAACAAATCCAAACCCATTATAAGAATTGATTCATTTCTATTTATTACTGTAAGAGGGGCCAAGCAATGAACCAGGTCAGTCTGACAATTCATGGACATGGAACAAGGCCCTGAGCAATCTGCTCTCACTGAGCAGGAGGTTCCAATCTACATGATACCAACCAGCAGTCAAGTGGTTTCTAATCTACATGATTCTAAGACAAAACTAAGAAACAGTGTTATTAGTTGTAGGCACAAACATTCAGTTAAAGCAAATGCACCACTGTCACAGACACTCCCAGAATTACACACCTCAATCACTTCCATTTTCCTTTCTCCCAGTTAATTCTGCCACCTACACAGTCTTTCCAAATAAGTTAAAAAACATCAAAAGCAGGATCCATCAATAGGTAAGGTTAAAAAAGAAAAGAAGAAAGAGAAAACAAGCAATATTTTCATCTCCAGAAGTACAGAACTCTGCTGCTAGACTGGAGACATATTAAAACTCAGAAAGAAAGAAGACTCTTTCCATATGAAAGATAGATGCAGAAAAGATATTCTACTGTTACACAGGGAAATTCAGAGGCTAAAAGGTTAGGATAGGCTAAGGATGACTTCTGAACTGTCAACTTATTCTAAAAGATATTGGAGTGCATAAAGCACTTCAAAGATGATAAGAATTACAGAACGCCAATTTCTGTGGCAAATCAGTACGTGATACCAATCACACATGATCTTAAGATGTTAACACTGGAAGAGTATTTTAAGATAAGCAATATGAAGTGCAAGAAACCTTATATTACTTTTCCAGAGTATCTGAAATATTTTCCCCTATATTAAAAAGAATAAATCCACAATTCTCCATAAGGAAAAAAATATCAAGTAAGGGTATGAAAGAACTCAATGATGTAATTAAAGGAGAAATAAAACAAAACAAAACCAGACACTTCTTTGATGCTGTCAATTCTTCAAAATTCCCTCAAATAACAACAATGAAAGCATACAAAGAACGCTCAACAATAAAGAAAACCTCAGTAACTTATTCAAATGAAAAGGGTGCACCTTAAAAAAAATAATCTGAGTAAGGAAAGCATGAAAGGAGGATAAAAGAGTTATTTAAACTCTAAGCTGTGAGGACAATTTGCACTTGCCTTTTTGTACAGGTCAAAGATCATCCTTTTCCCCCCACCTCTTTGTGAGGGCAGTGAGCTGGTCTGGATTGCTGATACAGCTGAAAGGTAATGCAGACTAGCTCTACCAACGCTTTTCTATCCATCTAAAATTAGTTTTTCTGCCCATTTAGCTCAGCTTGTGGTGAAGAGCTACAAGTGCCAGTGCTGACACAAGGAAAGCTGCAAAACACTGTCAGTGGGAGGGGCAGCAGGACTGTCACTCTGAGCAGCACCCAGCAGCTGGGCAGGCCTGATCCTACCCTGAAAAGCTAGAACAAAGACTTGCAGGCCATACAGCACAACCTCACACATGAGAACTGCTAAGAGTTAAACTCCCTTTGCAACCAGAGATAATCAGAGCTGCAAGTCAAGGGAATCAGAGAGGAGTTCAGCAGCTGGCTGGTCAACTGAATTGTTCAGTAGGCTCCACAGGCTACACTCTATGACCAGATATTACACTCCCGTATCTCCAGTATCTGTATCTAATCCCATCCCGCAAAGTTTAAATAAAAATTGAAGAAAACAGTGATATGTTTGTAAATATGTTTGTCTTCAATCATTTTTGTAATAGAAGTATTAAAGTTCCAGATCTAACTGTGCTAAATATCAGGAGCACTGACAGGGGTTAACAAAACCACAGCATGCTAAAATTCACTACATGGACTTCTTTTTTAAACAGATAAAAAAAACAACAAAACAAGCCCTACCTTTAATTTTCCTGGAGAAACATTTTCTCAATAGTTACTTTTAAAGGCCATGAAAACAATTGAAAATCACTGATTAAGTAATTTAAAATGGGGGGGGGAAGAAAAAATGGAAAACAAAGTAATGCTTGCCAGCTTGCTAACAGCATCCAATTCTGAACTTGCTTTTCAAGAAATATCACTCAATAGCCCGATGAAGCAAAACACTCGGCTTTCAAACTACTATCCTGCAGATGGAGATGGGCTGAGGCCATCTTCAACTAAACACGAAACACACCTTTGCTTCCATCAAAAAGCTACGAAGACCTATGAAACTGCTCTGAGTTCCTATCACTCTTTTCCACTACAATTCATTCTCCTAAACAAGGAGCAGTGTCTTCTCCAACTAACACTTTGCCTGATGAGAAAAAACTTGCTGACTGCATTCATGGCAGATATTTTTCTCTGCTACCCAGCAGGTAAAGATTCAGAGGTCACATAGTTGCCTTACAGCAGTATCCAGCAATCTTGTTTAGCAGTTTATTAGCCCACCACGTTAGGTAAATGCAGTCGTAATAACCCTGACCAGAGCAACCTGTAAGTCCATTTTCAAAAGCTTATTCTTAATTGTAATGGATCTTATAACTGTGTTTTGAGCAGTGAGCCCTAGTACAAATAAAATTACAATGGACAGCAGTGTTTCTAGAAGATGTGAGCCTCAGAATTTACAAAGGCAATTGCAAATATGAAACCTTCCATCCCCTGCATAGTTTGAATTCTCATCTGATGGGCTCTTGAATAATCTTTCTGTTAGACCGCTGTATTAAATTCTACCATCACCGAGATATTCATATTTTGTTACACAAGACATAAAAATGGGATATGCCAAACAAACACAACATTATATCATACAACTTTAATAAAAGTACAGCAGTAGGATGAATTTTGGTGCAAAAGAGATAGCTGGATGGCACTAGACAAAAACAATCTCATGAAAATAAATATTTTTGCAGCTGTTTCTTACAGACATTAATTTTTAAGATTAAATAATATTAATCATGTCTCACAGCACGATGTTTTACTGTACCAGCCAAACACTACTAGCATTTATCATTCCCAAAAATCTTTGTGGCGAGTTTGATCAAATATAAGTATACACACACACACACACACACACACACACACACACCAGGGAGTTTGCTCCAGCTCCAGCAGTTTGAAAACAAACAAAACAGGAAGGTTTGCACCGTTTCTGAATGATTACCGTTCTTTATTTATAATCATTCAAGATTTAACCAGAAAAAGATATCCTACACTCGATGCCTTTTGCTCCAAATGATTCTTTTATAGGAATTACTTGGACAACAGTTCAGGAAAGTGTCCTTACTTCATGCAGCACTTGCCCATTAAATTCTTTAAGGCCAGCTGACCCATGCGGGAAGAATAACCACAGCCCCCTGATCCTGATAACTTATTCCTTCTAGTCTCCAGCTCTCACCATAAACTAGTTTTACACAGAACCTGTTATTCAAAATAATTGAGTTTTCCTGGGCAGAGTAAAGCTGATGTTGCCCAAGAGAATTTACTCTGAAGCTGAACTTATGTACTTCATCTTAAGTTGAATTTACAGCTCACTAGAGACCAAAGGGGGAACATCCCACACCTCTCACACCCAGAGGCTCTCTGCCCTCCCCAAGCCCACCCACTGTCCTACCCCATACGTCCCCCTTCAGAGAGCAAACTCAGAGGTTTGGCAAAGCACAGTCCGGAAATACAGTACCAAGCAGCAAATTCCACCTCTTTGGCAACAGAGTGGTGAGTCCCAGAGGTGGTGGGCAGTTTGAGATGCAGCACAAGGCTGGAATTTGGTCAAGGTCAGAGGGGAAAGAGCAGCAAATCTCCCCCACCTGTGGCAGGCAGCCCTCAGAGCAGCACAGCTGTAGTATGTTCTGTAATCAGTTTAAAACATTCTGTTAGTCCCTGTGCCTAAACCAGTTAATAACGTTAAGCCTTGGAAAGAGAACCAATAAATAGTTGGCATGCAGCTTTACATTCAAAATGGAGTTGCAGTACGATAAGATAAAAGCAGCAATGTCATGGTTCACTGCTTCAGGAAATCCACACACACAATTTATCATTACTCTGTATGAGACAACGGCATCACACCGCAATCACCTCGCTATTCTCTGGACAGTTTATTCTGAAAGAATTATTTACACATTTGATATCTGTGAGCTGCAGATTGCTAGTTTACATTAACCATGAGACAGCAGTATTCATGCTTTTATGACCATCATTTTAATAACCAACTATCCCCATATATTACTAGAACATAATTCTTCCTACAGATTACTTGTAAAGAAAAGCTATTCAAATAACAGCATTGCCAAAGCGTTACTTAAAATCTATCAGATATTATGCCATAAATAAGAGTAAAAAACAACTTTTTAAGTTATTTGCTCTTAATCATTCCTGCTAGTTACACTACCCAAACAACCATTAGCTGTTCTGTATTCTGATTTATACTACGCTCTTATTCAGAGATTGAATCCCATTTGGCAAAATCCCCAGTTTGATTCAAGGAGACAACAAAGTGCAAGAAAATTAAATAAGTGTGCAGTATTTTTACTCCTTTCTGTTTGAAGTATTCAAAAGACATCTCACAAACTAGTGAACACACTAATAAACTAAATTCTAGTTACAAAGCTTCCATCCTAGAATCACAGAATGGTTTGGGCTGGAAAAGATCTTTAACATCACCTAGTTCCAACCCCCCAGCTACAGGCAGGGACACCTCCATCTAGACCAGGTTGCTCAAAGCCCCACCCAGCTTGGCCCTGAACAACGCTACGGAAGAAGCATTCATAACCTCTCCGGGCAACCTATTCCAGTGTCTCACCACCCTCACAGTAAAGAATTTCTTCCAAATATCTAGCATATACACATTCCAGTTTAAGGCCCCCTCATCCTGTTAATACCTGCATTTATAAAAGTCCCTTCTCAGCTTTCCTGTAGGCTCCCTTCAGGTACTGCAAAGCTGCTCTAAGGTCTTCCCAGAGCCTTCTCTTCTCCAGGCTGAAGAGCTCCAGCTCTCTCAGCCTGTCCTCATAGAGGAGACAGCCTAATTTGAGTGACCAAATCAAACATGATTTAATTTTAAGTCACTGGGTAATACCTCGTTATCTTTGCCACATTTCCTAAAAGCCAAGAATTTTACTGACCTCAGAAGCAGAATCAAAACCATATTTTAGCCTATATTTGTGAAAAGACTAAAATATATATATATTACCTGCTAATTAACTGTGTATCTATCAACATGGGCTGCACAGCACCTAGGAAGGCAAGTGCCATTTACTCCTCCGACCACAGCATTTGCAAGCACCCAATTTGGCCAACACAAGACACAAACTTCGACTTCACAGCTTAAGAACAGTATCACCTAAAAGCACTACACATTCTCTGCTGCTGCTCTGAAAACAGTAACAGAAAGCTTAAGACATGCTTTTTAAAAAATAAATAAGAAAAATTATTGCAGTATTCATTTCTATGTAATAAGTAAAGATAATAAAAATATATTTTTTTACTTTCAGCAAGAACCAACAGAGAGCATCAGGGAAGATTTCAAACTACGAAACACAATCCTACCTTAAAAAAACCTCAAACTTTAAACCCTATAGACAATGAAACTGAGGTCAAGAAATATTCCAAACCTCTTTTTCTCCCAATGGAAGTATCTTCTAGAATAAGTAGGAGAATAATTATATTTGCCCTCTAGTTGCCCCTATACCTCTACAGCCTCCCCCACTACAGCATCTCCATTTTTTATCTTGTTTTCTCAGCCTCCTGCTGTATCTTCAGCTTTCATGCACATTCTTTCGCTCCTTTCTGCAGTGCACATACACATGCATGTGCACACCCTGACCCGTGCACTGAATTATCCAGCCATTCTAACTCTGACTTCTCAACCAGTGCCCAACATCACTTAATAGCAAAATGAGCCATGCTGAGGAAGCACAGGAAACTTTTGCTTCAAAGATATTGATTCCTGATTTCTCACTTCTAGGAAAAGTGTGCATGCTTCACAAAGTTTCCTGCTATTTACCTCTACTCCTCTGCAAACAAAAGGCTTCAAAAGATATTAGAGGAAAGGAAGGAGACAAAATGATGGAAGATGACTCAAAAGAAAACCAAAAACACCAACAACCCCTCACTTATAAAACAATATTTAAAAGCAACAAGTTGAGTTTGGCACTTAGTTTCACTTCATAGGACCACAAGGTGCTTGGACATCCTTCAGTTAGCTCAATTATAGACACAACTAAAGCTCTATAAAAAAAGAAGTCTGATACTGTATTGAAATCCATGATCTTATTAGAAACAATAGTAAAAAAAAATAACAAGGTAGTTGTTGAAATCACAGCATTAACGATCCACTATGTTTTTTGTCCTTGCACAAAAACAAGAAGCAAAACATTAAAATATCCATGTAGCCTTATTATAAAAGTATTTGTGCAAGCAAGGTATGTGCAAAACATTGATTTATCCTTCACAGAGTCATTAAGGTTGGAAGAGACCACTAAGATCACCCAGTCCAACCATCAACCCATCACCACCTCGTCCACTAACCCACATACCTCAGTGCCACACCTCATCTTTTCTTGAAAAAGTCCAAGAAAAATGCACTTCCTTGGGCAGTCTGTTCCAATACCTAAACATTCCCGTTCACATCAACCTACCCATCAATCACTTGTTGATAATATTATTATATCATTACTATTATTTTTACTTACACAAAGAGTGCAATGATCTCTTTTAAGAACGTTCCCACTTGTGGTTTCTTTTTTTCCTTCACAGAAAAACAGTAGAATTTCTAGACTTTCTCTGAGGGCAGACTAATGCTTTCCTATCAAACCCAAGTGCCAAAAAACCCCAACAAAAGTAGATGAAACCTCCTGCACAAGGCAGTTACTCTTGTACCAAATAATAGATGTTCCCATCACAAAAAAGCCACTCAAGTTAGACTGATACATACAAAAAATAAGACGGTTTGGACACAGTTTCTATTTAATTTTGCTGAGAGAGAATTCTCAACCAGTGGTTGAAGATCACCCCACTCATTCCTAGCAGCAAACATTACTTAAGGGAATGAGGTTTCCTGTTCTTAAAAGCCTTGCAAGAAACACTGAAACAACAGACTGAGACAGACAGACACAGTGCCATGAAGAAATTGTGAATGGGACTGAGGACAGAGAGACATAAGAAAGGCATCAGTATCATGAATGCCGCACTTTCAGGTAGAAAATCATTCCACCCCCCCAAAAAAAACCCACAACCAAACAGAAGAAAGGAATGGAACATATCCAGATACTGATGGGACTGATGGAGACCAGAGAGGAGCCCAACAGCATAAAGCAGTTCAGATTCTGAAAAAGACATGGAAGGAAATGAACGACATTTCTTCAGTTCCAAGCTAATATCTATCTCCATGAAGTCATAAAAAAGCATCAGAGACGGCAGTGGAGACACTTAAGACAGTAAGTTCACTACTGAGAGAAAACAAATAAGAGAAGAGTCATAACAGGTGGAAAATCATCAAGCATTCTACCCAAATCCAAACTCTGCTATGCCTTCCTAATTTGTATTATTCTCATCAGATATTTCACACAAAGGTAAAAATAACGAACAAGCAGGAAAGACTGACCATCACTTCAAATGGCACCACTCTGTCTATACAGTAATATACACAGACTGTGTGTTTCTGTGCTGCTTCAGAATTTCAGCTTTCCTTAAGAAAACACACAAGCCCTCAACCTCTGATTTTGGGAAGCTCATTCTTTACACGCAAGCTGAACGAAAAACCAAGCAGCTTTCTGGAGTCCTCTGATTACTGAAGCTTCTCCTGCTGCTGCTACTAATGGGTAATCCAAGTAGTTTTCTCTACTGCCATTAGGAAACTTGTAGCCAAGAAAATGGAATGAAAATTGTGCAAATTCCTGTCATGATTGCACCAAAGTCTCTCAGCAGCTCTGAAGGTAGAGGCTGGCCACATTCCTTAGAGAGGAGGTCCTGCAACAGAAACTTCAAAATTAGCTCTCGGTATCACTATTGTAACTACAGGGAGGCTGAAAAAAGAAAACAGGAAGGAATAAAAGCATTCTCTTTTCTTCTGCAAAATAAATGTGTTTCGGAATACCTTAAAGTTCATCATTTCTGGTCTCCAGCCTTAAATGTAAAGTTTCTTTATGTTTCTGTAATAGGTAACAGGCAATTTCCTCGTAGCTCAATAACATTCAAAGTGGCAGAATAAAACAGAGTTCCCCAAATTTTTCCACAGGGGAAATGATCAATAGTACTCTTCGCTCCTACAGCAAGCACTGAACATTGCCCTGCCCTAAATCTGAACAGACACGTCAATCCTTGCTTTACATTTTATGTCTGACTACCAGGTGAAAAGCACATGAAATCCCACAGATGTAAATCTCTGCTCATCAAATTTCTGGTCCTCCAAAACAGAAAAGAACTCCTGTGCACAGGGCCTACTTTGTTAGCATTAATTTCTGCACTTTCCACCCATGACTAAAACTTATTGGAGGAAACTAAATCCAGAAAACAAGGAAAAGGTTTTAGTTATTCTAAGTATCTTAAATAACAAATAACATGGTACTATCAGTTCTTTTGAATTTTAAGTGTCCCAACATTACAAAGAAAGTAAGCATGCAGGTGGTCACGTATACCAATATATACAATATCTTATCGATACTAAAAACTAGGAGCAGAAGGATAATGAATACAGCTTTAAAGAGACAGACATTATCATTCTAAGGACCTTTTTCACATCTTCCGTAAGACAGTCTGTCCAACATACAGCAGAATAATACAGAAAAACTGGCCAAAATGAATATCTGTATGAATCACACCACTGAACAACAGCATTACCAGAAGGACAGTAGATAAATCAGTATAGGATTAATCCAGAAAGACTACTTTGTTTTTACTGGAGAATGAAATAATAAAAATATTAAAAGGAAACACTTCGGCAACAGAATGAGAACCACATTTCTTCATAGTAATATCTATTACACTAAATAAAAATAAAAAAAATAATAAAATAATAATAAAAAAAAAAAACAGTATCTTACTGGACATTCGTTATCCAAACCAAAATTCTGGATATCATTCTTGCAAGGAATAATTTCTTTTAACTGCATGATTATTTTGTCAGATTGATAGTCAACACAAGTTTGACAGCATCCGAATTTTCTTTGTATAGACGTGTGTATATACACACACACACACACACAGAGACACACGTTTCTATTAGACTGAGTGCAATTACAGTGACACAACTGCATTTCTCGCACATTAATGGCAGGGATGGACAGAGGAATTCTCAGTTTTCCTTCTTCCAACCTTCCAAAACACATGTCATAAACAACTGCTACTTGCTGCTTTGCAGACCCTGCTGCTTTTGCAGACCATACACACTCAGACTAAGTATAGGTAGAAGTCTAGGCTCACACAGTAATGACAGCCTTGCAGTAGTTGTTGTCATGCCCCCTACTCAACACACTTTTATCCCTGCTCTTGTCCACGCTGTACTTGTTTCACAAATCTGGCACTCTCATGCTTGTCTAAAATTCAATCTTTAAATAATGGTTGTTCTACATCATCAGGTTAATCTACATCATCAGGTTAATCTAACATGCTGTCATGTTTTTCTAGATTAAAGACTGCTAGAAAATCTACATACATATATCTTAGATACCTTTATTTTTCCTTATGAAGTCAACCTTCCCTTCTAAGAGCCTCCTAAGAGACATCTTAAACCTTCTTTTTTCTCTCCTTCAAATGAGTACAAAGTTAAACTGCTCTTAGTAGATCTGCTACATTATGATTATCCTATCCGGACTTGGTCCACCCTCTCATATTTTTGCCACCTCTGTCCACATTATGTTTTCTTCACACAAGATTCCTAACCCATGCATGCAAATACACCCATACGCTCTCAGGGTTTGTACCCAATCATGTAATCAGTGCTAAAATTAACGTGACCCCAAATAACAGGGAAACACAAAACTGATTGATTACCCTGTCCATTGGTCATGCAATACTGAAACTTCCAAGGATGCTACCCAGTGTCATGCTGGTAACTGCTACTGAAATGAGACCTCAAAAATAAGAAACGTGGATATTACGTATGAAGCTTATCCTCTGTGAGCCACTGCCCAACCAGTCTGCACTCAAGGTGCACAGAAGAAGACAGCAACTGAACGTCTTTCTGACACATCTAGTAGCATACAATCCTCACTGTATTCAATGGAGAGAGTTCGGGAGGAAAACGCAGTGCCTGCAATGGAGCCTCTGTGCTTCACCATCAAACGCTTTAAAGGCAGAAAGAAGGTAATGGGACAGCAGTTACTGACCAAGAAGGTTTCTGGACATTGGAAATTCAGACAATTATTCAGAAGAACAAAAATAAAACAGTATTATTTTGTTTAAGCAGAAATTCCAATCTAGAACCTCCAGCAATAAATGAAATTCAGTGTGCCCCAAGAAGATAAAAGCTGCAAAAGACAATACCTATCAGTAGACACACGAAATCTCAACTGCTAAACTTAGATCTGACTTAAAATATACTCATGAGAAGTCATCTATTTCATCAATGTATTTTTTTAACCTACCACCATGGTAAAAATTGAGCAGCTATCAGCATGTGTCATCTAGCTATGTGCTTACAGCGATTCTGAGAGACTGCAATATTTGTTTTACCATGTGAAGATTCAACAGTTAAACATATTCGAATTTCAGTACTTTTTGCTCTATAATTCAGAGCTTTACAGTGAAAAAAACAAAAACCCAAACCTTGCAAATTAAAAAAAATAAAATAAAAAAAATTACTCCAGGCTTTACAACCGCTAAAGGTTCCTTTCATTTGCAGCTGCCAGATTCATCACCGGGCTTGTAAAACAAACGTAAGAATAAAGCGACCCCCTCCCCAAATTAACCTCAGCCCCACGTGGGCCTTTACTCTAGCATTTCACAAGCAGTCCAGCCGCGCGGTGGGGGGAACGGGCACAGCCCAGGCCGGGCCCCGGCAGCAGCGCACGGCAGGCAATGCCGGCCGGGCGGCGCTGCCCTCACCTCGCGCTAACCTTGCCGGCCCGGCAGCCCCCGCCCTCCCGCGGCCGCTCCCGCCGCCCTCCCGGCCGCGTTGTGCCCGGCCCCGACCGCGCTCTGCCCCGCCAGCAGAGCGCCACGCTCCCACCGCCCCCTAGAATTACAGAAAGAAAGAAAGAACCAGAACTGAAATCCCCCTCGCTAAGCCCTCCCCCAGAGCAGGTCTCTTTTTACCAAACGAAGCCACCCTTTACGGCACCCACCCTTCCCCCACGCCACCGAGGCACCTCTCATTGTCGTCGTCCCCCCAAGGGGACCCGTTCCTCCCCCCCGGTGCACACACCGCTCGCTCTCCTCTCCCGGTCCGTTCCATGCCCCTCGCCGGTTGCCAGAAGGAAAGGCAGCCCACGGGCCGCTCTCCCCCTGCCAGCCGTGCACGCACCTTCCAGAAACAAGCTGTCTCTGCAGCCGCCGCCGCCGCCGCCACCGGCCATCTTCCTCGAGCCGCGCTGCCTCACTCCATCGCCCAGCGAGGCGGCGGGGCCTGGCCCTTCCCCCGGCCTGCGCGCTCCGCTGCTCACCCACCCCCACTGCGGAAGGCTGCCTGACCCGCAGCGGCGGCGATGCCGAGGCCCGGCCCTCCTCCCGCACGGCGCGCACGGCTGCCCGGGCCGCGCTGCCTTCCGGCCCCGCGCAGGAGAAAGCAGCGGCGGCGGCGCGCCCGCTCCTCCCTCACCCTGCCCGCCCGCCGCAGCCCCCCGCGCTGATGCCGGCCGGGCCCGGCCCTGCAGCCGCCGATGGCGCCCAGCGAGGGAGACGGGCCTGGCCGGGGCTCCGCCGGAGGCGCCTCCGAGCCGAAGGGGAGGACGAGGAAGCGGTGCGGGCTGCGCTGCCGCCCCTCTCCTCCATGAACGGCGCGGCGGGGCCTCCCCGGAACCCTGGCTCGCCCGTCCCCAGGCGGAGCGGGGCCGCCGGCGTCCCCCGGCCCCCAGGCGATAAAATGGCCGCAATAGGGCTGCGCCCGGGAATGTCTCGGGTCTGCGCTCCCCCCCGATCAGATCGGAGGCGGCAGCTTTTTGGAGGTGAGGAGGTGGATCGGACTGCGTAAAAATGAATGAACTTTGAAGAGGCAGGGAGCCCAGTGCGCAGGACGGGGGCCTGCTGGCCTCCTCTGCTCGGGTACAATACGGCAGCGGGCCACAAAGGTCTTACGGACCGTTGTCAATCAACTTTCTCCGTGGCCGAGGTACGTTTAAATGCAAAACTGGGATTCTGCAGAAAGCACAGCGTTGGCAAGGCAACTATACGGAAATTGCAAGTCATGGCCCGAGATGTATGTGATTTTTAAGATAAAAATATACTTATTTGCTAGCATGTAGGGATTTATATTTTAAAAGGCTTCCTCTTACTTAGCTACCAAATGCACATCTTTTAAAAACCAGAAGGTAAATTTGGACCGTTTAGAACTGTCAAATACCAGAGAGAGCTTCATTTTGCAGGTTCCTAAAGCTGGCATTCCGTTAATGCTGCTTTTACTGCAGAAATGAGGATTTTTTATGACCAATTACTGAAAAGCAAGCTTCCACAACTGATGAAACTTAAAGAATATGTATGCCTGATAAAGTCCTAAAGTAGGTTGAGTTGAAGTGCTTAGCGCATATGAAGATTAAAAGTTAGACACAGAAAAACTGCAAGACTTCTCAATTATTCTCATTCCTGAGGTTTCTATGCAGATACCAACCATAAGCCAGTGTGCTTAAAGACACGTAAGGGAGTGTGCTTAGTTTGGACACGGGAAAGAAATGCAGAAAAACAAATAAAAGCACAGAGCTGCCCTGTAAGACACGCAAGATGTCAGACAGCTCCCTGAACGCTACACTGCCAAAGCTAATAAATAAGATAATGAAAATAAAAAATACTGTAATAAGGATTCCAAAACCTGGATCAGTGCTGCCACATTGACACTTCTCCATTCTCAGAATCTTTGTAGGACAAAAATTGTCTTTTCATGCAAGAAGTATCACAAAATATTCCTCTTTCATTCATCATAAACAGAAATGAATTAGGAAAATTCTCTGCAAGCTAATTAAAAAAAGCTATTAAAAAAACAGAAGACCATATGTGCTTAATAGAAACCTAACATTAAAAGATCCAAGTATAAATAGCACTGCAAGAAGTGATCAGTATTAATCTGGCTGCACAGTTGATTTCAGAAGGGCTGCCCTCAAATTACATCTGACTGCAGTGTTCTGTTGGTTGTGTGCTTTGTGTTGTTTTTTTTTCCCCATTCTTTTAATAGGATACAAGCAGCTAGTATGTAATAAAATCTTTCTCTCCTTTATTTCCGTGAAGCTTTTTATTAAGTTATTCTATAACGCTCAGCTTTCTTGTTTGTTTTGTTGTTGGTTTTTTTTTTGCTGCTTGCTTGCAAAGTATCTGTGGGGAGTGCAAGGGGAAGTGAGCCAAGTCTTTCCACCGGCCTCCTAACTCTGCTTAGCACCACAGGATTTTGTCATGTATAAGAACTGAGCGAGCACTGAGAAAATGAGCATTCCCTACCCCTGCTGAAGAAAATCATACAGAATTTACAGTGTGTTTTGTTTTTCTTCAGTCCAAATGTTAGTTGAGTTCTCTGAGGAAAAACCCAGGAACAAAATAGAGCAACTCGTGACTTCCTGGCCTCTAGCAACCCCTAGAAGTTGACCATTTTCAGTATGGACATTTGACAACCCCAGGATATAATCTAAGATCCTGAATTTACAAACATTTACATTTGCATTGCTGTGTTGTCAAGGCACTGCATCGAGTGAAAAGCTGATGACCACCCTAGATGAAGAGAAATTCTTATTTTGTCTTACAAATCTCATTTTTCCTTCTCTTCCTGCATTAAAACTCATTATTAATAAATACGAATTAGATGACTTAGTACTGAAATGACAAAAAAAATGCCTTTCTTCTTTATATTTCTGATTCTCTCACAATTAGTTCTTGTCTTGGCTGTAGTTTTGTAAGGTTAGCCAATGAAACAGGGAACGTTACTCCTCCAAATTCTATTTCCTTACTTTAGAAATAAAATAGAATCGGGGTTACATTTTTACAACTTCTATAGTTCTGGCTGTATACATCACTTATTTTGTTTTACTGTTACATACAACAAATAGAGATGTTTTAGGGAATTTATAGGTACTCTGAATCAAATCTTTGTAATTTACAGTCCACGAACCCATTTGGCAGACTACAAATTTCAGTTGCTTAACAGTAATGCCATTTAGAAAATAATGATTACGGACTGAATTATGTTTCAGTTTTTGCCACTGCTGCTTTTGGAACTGTTCTTTGAATGTATTATTGATGCACCATCTATATCCTCTATTAAATATATATGTATATTTTTCTTCTGTCTTTATGAGCTGATGCCTGTTTTTCCTCTATGCATTTTGAAAGCAAAATCAGATGTATTTACTCTTCCAGAATATTCCCAGATGGAAAAGTACCCATTGTCTATGACAACGCATCGAGATTTGGAGGTTTTTTGTTAAATTTTGACATCATAGATAGTTTGTTGAGTACACAGTAAATAATTATAGCCTGCGAAAGATCATCGGGACCTTGTCTGAAATGTCCTCTTAAATCTTTCCTTTGAAAGAACCACATCTTTCAAATCTGTCCAGGCTCTCAAACTGCAAGGCTGTGTTCTTGCAGAACAAACATAATAAACAGACATCTATTAGATTTTCTGTTAGTGTCACGAGTGTTTTGAAAATAAAAATCTTGTTATTCATTGCTGTGGCTTTTGCTTAAGTATCCGCTGTACCTTCTTAGTCATTACTGCATCAGAATCATTCAGAGAGAAACAATTTTGCATTAAATCTGTGTGTTCTCTTGTTGGACACTGACATCAAGCAGTTGTATTGGACTGAAAAAGTTATGTCTCATTCAGCATCAAAGTGTGAGTTTTTGGTATAAAAGACTGTTGGGAAAGTATGCGCAGCTTCAGCAGCCTCAGTAAAGTGCTTTAATTAACTTTTCTTTCTGGAGGGTCAGGATTACAGGAGGGAGTGTGGTGCACAGCCCAGAACCGTGCACAGCTACTGTGAGACTGTACCTCTCCTAAGCTAGAGCTGTGATTTTGAGCAAAAGTGAAACTTTATGGAAGACAATAATTTCAAACTTATACATGGAGTCATACAAAAGAAGGAATGATGATTTCTAACTTGAATGTAAAATATCCTCCGGTGGCGCACGGTCTTAGAACTGCCGCTTGCAACACCAGAGGGCCCGGGTTCGAATCCCCCTTGTGGCGCAAGGGGTAAAACTGCTGCTCTGCTACACTAGAGGGTTCGAATCCCGGGAGTTGGACTCGATGATCTCTAAGGTCCCTTCCAACTCGCACGATACTATGATACTATGATATGATGATATCCCATCTGAAATACTTGGGATAATTTTCTGTATTTTTCATTATTCTTCAGTAATTACATTGTTTAATTACTTTACAGCTTATTTTGATGTGATTGATCATTATCAATAAAACTTGATAGTAACTGTGGGAATGGTAAAAGGGTAGCATATACTTCACGGGTATATTCAAACTGTATATATATATATATTTCTGTATATTTTGATTCACTTACTTGCTGTAAGCTTCATGTAGCGACTATGTTTTTAATCTTAAATAATCTTTTTCCTTTCTCTAATATTTTTTGCTGTAATATTTTAATATGTTTCTGCATACAAACTGATCAAATATATCTATTGGTTGCAATCCAAGCTTTATGATTAGCCAACATCATACATCTGTTCTCATCGGTCTTTGAGCTGAACTATTTCCTGATCTGACTAAAAGAACAGAAGTTCTAATTGATGTAAAAGGAGTGAAATGTAAAACACTGCATTTCTTCACACAAGTAGCATGGGATATGCACAACAAGAAAATAATGAATGCAACTATATAATGAAAAATAAAACTCAAAGACTACATAATCAGGAAAACAAAATTAGAGAAAAAAATTTCCATAATAAAAATGAAAGCACAAACTGCTACTTCACAGAATCACAGAATGACCCGGGTTGGAAGGGACCTCAAGGATCATGAAGCTCCAACCCTCCTGCCTGGCAGGGCCACCAAACTTCCATGTTTATTAGATAGGTTGCCCAGGGCCCCATCCAACCTGGCCTTGAACACCTCCAGGGATGGGGCATCCACAACGTCCCTGGGCAACCTGCTCCAGGACCTCACCACTCTCCTAGTAAAGAACTTCCCCCTAACATCCAACCTAAATCTACCCTCTTTCAACTTAAAACCATTTCCTTAAGGCATCCAAAAACATCCCACATCCAATACATGCTATGTATGCGCATACAGTGTCGGATCCTGTCTCTAATCTTTTGCTTTTCAGATCAAAGGTATATACCCAAGTCAACTTTAAAATAGTTTTAAGCACATCATTACCTCGAGATTTTTAAGCTATCCCATTTAAACAAATGTGTGTTATAAACAGAAAATACATGATTGAAACTCTTTCAGCATGATCACACATGCTGGGGGAAGATCACCTTTCCTCTGCCTGTTTCATGAGATTTCCATTTCCATAAGGTTTTAAGAATACTTATGTTTCAGAGCAATTGAAGCAATCTTTCCCCAAACGGTACTATATTATATGTAGGTAACTTCTGTATATATCTTAATTATGGTTCTAAAATTAAAATACATCCAGGACATGTAAAACATCAAATATTAACCTGTATGCATACAAGCAGAAATACATAATAAAAAGCAACAAAAAAGCAGGTTGTGTCATAACCAGAATAAAAGCAGAGCAAAAAAAAAATCACTACATCCTACCAATGGTCAGTGTATGTGTTCATATGATGCTCGCAAAGACACTGAGTTTGTTTCCAACAAATTTCTCTCTCATCAGAAGAACCTCCAAAATCTGTTCCACACTGCACAAAATTGATGAGAGATCTGGACTATGATGATGGATGTTTATGTCTGTGTACTTCAGTGGTTGTACTGCATTCAGTCTCATCTGTGGAGTGGAATCAGTAAAAGTATATGTGGCAATAACTACACTGCAAAGAACAGAACCCACACAATAAGGATTTGAAAGATGTAAAGGGACCATTTAGTCTGTCCTCTGGCAGACAGCTAAGTTAAAAAGGCTTATGTCGTCTCTGGTGAATGTCTGGGATCGATCTTCAGTATCCACAAATGATATTTTTTCCTAGTATTAACCTGAATTATCTTTTCTACAAGGAAATTTCTTCTTCTACCTTAACTGGAGATCACTGAGCAACTTTTATATACTGGGGGAAAACGGTTGCATTTTTTCAGCCTTTTCTCTTCTACAATTCCTTCAGCCTTCCTTCATTTATTATTTTTAATCTTCTATCTGGAGTTCATTTAACTTGCCTCCATTTTAAAGTGGGACATTCAAACAGGACGCAGTACTAATGTAGGTCTCTCTAAAGTCAAGTAAAGCAGAATGACTGCCACCTGCTTCTGACATACTGCAATTCCCCTTAACATGGCCTGAAATATTTTCAACAAAATCACAGTTAGATCATCATCAGTTTGTAATCCAGTAGGACTTCTTGTCCCTTTTCCATTCTGTTGTTCCATTGCCAGGTATATCTCATTTTGGAGTAGTTTGTTTGAATTCTCCTTCTGAAATCTAGGATTACTTGCCATCACTACATACTATCTTGCTGGTTTTAGACTATTTCCCTTAATCTCTCCAGATCACTACAAACTCAATCCTGTTACATTAGGGGCTTATAACACTTGTGGACTGACAGTGGAAGTACAAGCAGAATTATGGCTAGCACAAAACAGCACAAAATCAAATGCCTTTCTCAGGCTCACTGAAAAAACTGCTGTATTTTCAGACTGTTTTTTCTAGTTCAGTTTTAAGATGTCATGCAGGACAATGGATAAAGCCTTATTAGGGTCATTATCACTTGCATTTTCTCCCTAGTTATCCTGTATGCCAGCTATTCTCTTGAAGATGAACAAAACTGTAGTTTGACATCAGAATTTTCCATTTGTTCTCAAGAACAGGAAATTGGAATACAAGTCCAAGAGATGCATAAGATCTTGACATCTGTGTCAGAGCTTAAGCCCTTGTTCTTCTCAGTCTTCTTCATCTCACTCACAAGAGGAAGGATGTCATTCTGTGGCATCATCTTCACTGTCAGAGAGTTGTGGATGTTTATTGCTATTTCTGAAGTTGTTATTTACATTCCTTATTTGAAGTATGAATTACTATCATACACATAGAAATCTAAGAGCCATGGGTTAAAACCTGAACATAGGATGTTTGGTATTAATATGTGGATGGACCTCTTTGCTGTAAGGATGACAGAGCACAGGAACAGGCTGCCTGGAGAGTCTGCTAGAATAGTCCTCTTCTATGGAGACATTCAAGACCCATCTGGATGCCCACCTGTGCAACCTGCTGTACAGAACTGCTTTAGCAGAGGGGTTGGAGTCGATCTCCTGAGGCTCCTTCCAACCCCCTTGATTCTGTGATCAGTAATTGTCCAATGATGGGATGTATATTTGAAAGGCTCTAAGCAAGATAAAGTTTTCTCCAGAGATGTATTGATAACAAAATTAGCCTCTGTGCAATTGCTGTGAAATTAGAGGTAAGATATGTTTATGGAGTAAAGCCTTGGCCATAAGAGAGTAGAGAATTTTGACTGGTGGAAGTTATGTGAGTCTTGACACAGGAGAGGTTAAAGAGAATAGATTTTTATATTACACAAATGCATCTCAGTGGGAGGAGATGTGCTAACCCATAGTGAGTCCTGAAGTATTTGCTAGCATGCTGTCCCAGTTCATGAAGTCTCTGATTTCAAGGGTGGTTTGGTTTTTTATAGTTTGCTTGTTATTTTAACTTCTAAGATCCTCCAAGCCTTTTCATTCCTTCATAAATAACAGTGTCTTCACTATGGGACCATCTGATTTATTCATTCCAGGTATATGTCATCCCTTATCACAGTAGCTACATGCATAAAATTTAAAGGACTCCGATTGTCACTGGTGTATTATTCATAATGAGTACCATTATGGATTACGTTTTTCAAGTAGTCACATGTAGCTGCTAGGAGGCCAAGAGGCTGGAATGCGCTGGGTCAGGCTGCTACCATTCTGGAAATTCCTAGAGACCCCTTTATTTGACACACCCATGTCACATAAATATGTCACTAGTATCATTTCTGATTTTGTCAAGAATGAAGGCGATGTTAACTACTCTAAGTCTAAGAGGTGTGTGATTTGCCTCCAGTGGATTAGACTGGTTTAGATATTTCATTCCTTTTTCTGTTAAAATTTCATGAGAATTACTTTGGTAGTTATTCATTTTCTCTGGAAGCATGAAGTCCACAGCAGTCAGTAAATATATTGTGAACATACATAAGCGTGTTACTTAGTCTATTTAGAGTCAGAAGAAAATGGCTGTTGCTTTTAATATTAATTAAGACAATTATCTCTATTTCTTTTTTATAAAACTCTTTAACAATTACAATAAGTAAATTAAATTTGCTTATTTTAATAAACGGAATTCTGTAAATTTCTATAAAGGGGACTGAAATCGTGAGGACCGTCTTCGTTTTTAAACAAAATAGAGATAAAAACTGCAGTCATTTATCAGTTTGAACATGTACATCCTCTGACTGAGGATTTATGGTTGCTAAAACAATGTGAAATTTCAGCAGACTGTTTAAACTACTTACCATCTGATATGGTGACATTTAAAGTGGAGCATACCTACTACTAACATCTGTTCTATTTGCTGTCTTGTGGTATAGAAGCTTAAAGCACCTAAAAGTTTTAAAGTGCTGTATCAGTTTTCATCGTAAAAATTCCAGACACTGTACCACCCATAAGGATGGATAATGATCGCAATTGTTCTCTGGACATTTCAACAAATAAAATAGAATCTTTTTAAGAGTAAGAAACAGAATTTAGGAAAGGACAATTAAGTCATATTCATTACTCACAAGCTGCTTTCTAAGAGGAAAATTATCAAATAATAAAAGTTCTAGAAAAGTATTGGGAAGGTATTTAATACTATACGATGTTTCTACACTGAAAAACAGTGTTTTCTAACTGAGAGTTTGCTCTATCAAATAGTATTATTGTGCTCTTTGTATCTGCTCTGGTTTCCATGGAAATAAATAGGAGGCATTACTTCTGGAGAGATATGCATATATGCTAAAAATGTCAAAATATATTAATATGTTTTTATGGTTTATAATTAACAGGATATGATTAATAATATTTTCACAAATTGGAGACATTCATTTTGAGTCTCATTATTGCCCTCATCACTCTATTTAGCAGCAACCCATCTGCTGCCATCTCCCCTTCACCAGACAGACTCACCTTGTTTTCAGAGTCTCTTTATCCATTTATCTCATTTCTCCCTGTGGCTCCTGCACTAAAAGCAATCCTTCAGCTTCTTGTCTGTCATTGTTCAAGCTCTCTTCCCAGTATTCCCCAAAATGTTTCTCTGTGGCTCTTTATATTTAGTTTCCATTTTCAGCTTCTTTCCCCCTACCAAAACCAGAACCAAAATTCCTCCCATGCTTCCAACAGAAATTTCTCCAACTCTTTCCTTTGACAATTGCTACTCCATTCCTGCCTTTTATTACAGCTCTCTCCCACTGCTGTTTATTCTATATTTGTTGCTATCCGTGAGCCATATTCAATAACTGAGGGTAGCAATAGCTGAAATTTACCTAGATGAATAAAACCTAGTCCCTGTTGAGCCCATTTTCTTTAGTGCTGTAATTCAGTTGGATAAAAAGACACATTCTGCCCTTCTTCCATTAGCTAACACAAGTCGTTTTGTTTTTAATAATGTCGCACACATATATGTAAAACTGAAACAGCGATCCAACAGATTTCATGTTCAGAGCAAAGAACCTCAACAAAAACATAATTAATGCAGCACAGTGTTTGAGATTTTAAGCCAACAAAAGCCAGACCATTTAGAGCTAAGGTTCCCATAGCAACCTTACTGTCTCCTCCTGTGTCTGTGTGATAGGGTCTTATTTTTTTTTTTTGACGACATATTGCTAGAGAGAGTGCTATATTATTCCATAAATAGAACCGCAGTTTAATAGGTAAGTTAACTACACAAAAACTTGGAAAATTGTATATGTGCCTTCAAAGGAAATTCAATGTGGCACATAGAAGTACTGCATGTATATAAATACCAGCGGAAATTTTCACGCAAGCTGCTGTTAAAACATCATCATTAGCACAAATTCTGGATGCAAGTGAATTTTTTGCATGCTTATTGTTACACCAATTATCTATTTCCCCAGCTATATAGAACATATAAAAGGTAGTTAATTAGAGGAGGAAATGTTTCATATTTCTTAAAAAATACATACCTCACTATACAAGAATACTCTTCAACTTTTAAGGGATTACTTTTCAGAGAAAGCAGCTACATAGAATCATAGAATTACCCAGGTTGGAAAAGACCTTGAAGATCATCAAGTCCCACTGCAGCCTAACCAGTACCCTAACTCTAAAAACCCTCCACTAAATCATATCCCTGAGCACCACATCCAAACGGCTCTTAAACACATCCAGGGATGGCGATTCAACCACCTCCCTGGGGAGCCCATTCCAGTACCTAACTCCCCTTTCTGAAAAGAAGTTCTTCCTAATATCCAACCTAAACTTGCCCTGGCGCAACTTGAGGCCATTTCCCCTCGTCCTGTCATTTGTCACTAGTGAGAAGAGACCTGCCCCACTCTCACTGTAAGCACCTTTCAGATATTGGAAGAGAGCAGTAAGGTCTCCCCTCAGCCTCCTTTTCCCCAGACTAAACAGCCCCAGCTTCCTTAGCCTCTCCTCGTAGGGCTGATTCTCCAAGCCCTTCACGAGTACATGAAGGGGCACATGGTAGTACCAAGTACATGGAAGTACCAAGGAACTCAAAATAGGCAATCAAACTTTAGGGCCACCTTAACATGGATTTTGCACTTTACATTGAAGACATTCTTGATACAGAACCATCTCAGAGAGCCTACAACATCTCATTACAGGCACAGCAGAAAGCACCTCAGCACCCAACTCATGAGTTTTAATTTCTCATTCTGGATGCTGGTTTAGGCCGTGCAATTCAAGAGAACGAAACCCTCTTTTTTCTTTTCTTTCTTTTTTTTTTCCTCCCTGGCTCTAGATTAAGAGGATTAAGTTGATATCCCCGGTAATTTAGCATAACTTTAAACTGTGTTTTTAGAACTGGGAACATTTTATATGCCATTGATGTAAAACTCTGGCCAACCACATGGTAATCAGTTAATTTGGAGAGAATTTTAAAATCCTAACACAATGAAGAAAAACAAGGAATGTCATTGCAAGAAATACTCCTGAAACAAATCAGAGAAATAGCATCCATTTGCTCAGCTGGACTCTAGCATACATTTTCCTTATTCAGTTCCTTTGTAAAATCTACAATGAAGCCCTGGTCAATGTCCTGACAGTTGTTAGCATCAAAGCAGGTGGATACTCTTGGTATTCAAGCACTGTTATCTCTAAAGAAACCTGATGCTGGACAACGAGGTGACTGGCAAATCCCTGAAGAATCTGCTTTTTCATTACAATATGTGGACAATAACAGACGGTTTGTCCAACTAAAAGTGGGTAGCAGTCTGAAATACTGAATAGATCCCCAGAGAAATAATAATGAGGAACTATTCAACCAATACCCTCTATCAGGCTCTCAAGGACATTACAAGATAGTAATCATACTTTGCTAGGCTGGATTCAACTTTCTTAGAAGGCATACATTTACTTGTAAATCTGCATTTAAAATAGGAGGAAAATAGGGAGGAAGGTGAGATTTTTGGGGGGTGAAAAGAAAGGAAATGCATGGAATCTTGAGGTCTGAATAATGAGTTTTCTTCTAGATAATGGTTAAGGTAGGCATGGAGAAGTAGCACAGACTGAAAATACAGAAACAAAATATGAAAAACAAACAAAGGAAAAGCATAATGATGCATAAAGGAGAGACTGAAGAATGGCTCAGAAAAGCCAGTGGGGCAGAGCACAGGCTGAAAGAGTTTTCCATACTGTGAACGGAGGTATGAAGTTACCTAACTCCCTCTTACACCCAGGGAAGAGACTTTCAAATTTTCTCAAGCAATCAGAACAGTAAGCAGGGCTATTTGACCTCCTTAACAATTTGCCTTCTAAGCTAACAAAAAGAAGTTGAAAACATTCCCTATAATGGGTCAATACGCCTTTAGCCTACGTTGCAAAGTTCAGAGATAAGAAGGTATAATTTGCCCTCCTCAACAAGAAGTAACTGCAGCTCCTCATAAAGAGGGCACATAGCAGCCTACCCAAGGAGAGCCACGAGCTTAAACTAACTGCAGTGTAACCCCATCAGTGTAACTGCCTCAGTGCCCATCATCAGCACTGAGAGCCTACAGGTGAAAGCATTCTTCCCTTGATAGACATTAGGTCACGTGCTCAGGTTTGGTTGTTTTTCCTTTTGAAAACGTTATCACAAGTGATTACTTACATGTTGGAAGCAACTTTTTGAAGGAAGCAGATTTGGAAACAGGACTGCAAAACATCTTCCCAGCGTTGCCACGGGGGAGGCTTATGAGCCCAGAGAGGACAAAAAAGCCTTGGCGTGTGGGAAAAAAAAAAAAAAACAAACCTGAAAGCGACGTGTCTAGCCCAGAAAGACTAGCTTTCACCTGTCAGGAGACACCAACACTGAGGTTTCCTCACCCCCTCCTGCCTTCGGGGACGAGCAACCTGCTCGGAGCTGCCCAAAGGCTGTTAGGGAGCGACCGTTGGGCGGCTCTGGGCACGCAGCCGCGCACCGCCGCCTCGCGCCCCCTGAGGCAGAGGGCGGGCGGGGCGGCCCGGCCCTCACGCTCGGAAGAGATGTAACGGCTCGAGCCTGTGCCTGTGGAGGGGTTTGTAGGTTGCACCGAAAGTAATGCTTCCTGTTTATTTCCACGGAAACTACAAGAGATACAAACAACACAATGATACTGTCGGATACAGTAAATTCTCAACTACAAAATGCCATTTTTCAACCTAGTCCCAGCATTAGCTGTACTTTTTCACCAGTGATGAACAAGAGCCCGCATGCCGCCTTCATAAAAATCTGCACCAGCTGAGGGAGAGCTGTTGGCACTGCTGAAATGTGGCACTGTGTCAATGGGTGCTGCTTTCTTTCCACGTGGAGTAATTCAATTGCACACCTTTGCTTTGTACATACTCCCATGTCAGATGCCATGTTGTTAGACTGCCCCATTGCTGCCATCGGTCAAAGGAATGGATGATTGATGGGAAGATTCAGCCTCTATTGGCACAGCACCAACATCCACCTCTGATGCCATGGGCCAACGTTACAAAACAGGAGGCACTACTTTTAGAGCAGCCCTTGTGAAAATATCCTGCCTTCACAGGTAAGCACAAGGGAATCATGTCATCATTATCATCAGTCTTTGCCTTTTTCTGGTCACAAGGATTTTTTTGATGTTCTTATACTCTATTAGTGTTTGCAGGATGTTTGCAAACCATAATACCATGGTAGGTGTGTACATATGAAATAGCTCAGAACTGTTTTGTAACACTGTAATAGCATTCTGATATTGAGCTCTGTTTTAAGAGATAGCCACAATTTGTGGTGAATGAACTCAGGAATCAGCAGTTTATGTTTCAGAGGTAAAATTTTGTGGATATATTGCTACAGCAGAGTTTAAGTTAGTTTACTAGAGGTCTACCATCTGTCCTTGTTTGAAACACGCCAATGGGGAAAGATATTTAATTCTTTACTGGAGCTTCTGGTGCAAGTTCTTATAATTCACAGCAATCATGCAGCTTTTAAGTGTGTTGTTTCGTAGGTCCAAAAACATAATAAACAACTACCTGCATTATCAGCATTTGTCAGCATGAGATAAATTAACCCTTAGATTACTATGTTTTTGCTTTACTGTACCATTAAGAAGGTTGAGAATGAGCAGTCAGCTGTAAGAGAAGAACCCTGTTTTTCTCCTTTGTTCAAATTTAAATTAAGCACTAATACAAGATCTTGAAAGAAGGTGATGAAGGTAATTCATTCAGGTCTCAGATAGGAGCTGTTGAATACAGCAACTCTTTCAGTTATGAAAGCAAAGAATCTGAAGAACTGAAAACAGTGTATTTCAAGCTGAGAACAGAAAAATACCTGAGATAAGACTACAGGAAGAGGAGAAGAAGATACAAATCAAAGTCTTTTAGTCCATCATCAGGAGCAACTGGTGAATGTTTTGTAAAATTAGGCAATTTATTTAGGCAATTTAATATGAAATTAGAAAAGTAGCACTTTGCCTTACATTGTATTTTAGGAAACAGCTGTAATAGTACTTATAATACCGACAAGCTTTTGTAAAATATATGGATGAAGTGAGGTACTATTAATAACAGTATATAAATATATATATTTATGTACACACACACATATATAAAATCTCAAATAACTGACCCTGAGAGATAAGATTTTTCTATAAATATTATCATAAAGATAAAATTATTACAGCTACCTGCCCCATAAAAAGTTGATCTTTGAGCTATTCACAGCCTGTAATGCCTTAAAATTCTTCTATCGAAGTCAGAACTGCAGTTATCCTCTGTTGCAGAAACACAGACAGTGCCTTACCTTTAGATGACTACAGAACTGGTCTACTTTTGAGCTAAAGGTCTGCCCTTCTTTTCTGCTTAATAGAGAGGAATAGGCACTTTTAAGGTATGATTTATTGGAGATATTTTTAGATAAATACCTGAGTTAAATTGCTCCATCAAATCCCCTGTTTCTTTCAATTTACTATAAAGAGAATTTAGATGCCTAGCTCAGACATAGATTTCTTTAGCATAGGAGTCTCTATTGGATTAGATGAATCTTATAAACATGTAATCTGAGTTCCAAGGTAGCATTGAAACATCCCTAGTCTTGAAAAGGAGAATACTGGATGATTTTTGTTTTCTGTGCCACATCAAAGTGTCTCAAATATCAATTGCTTATCCTTTTCCTCGTTGACGTTTCTGGGCAAGTTGTCTTCTCTGATGGATTTTGCAGATCTAGTGGTTTTTCATAGTTTGTCACCAGGGGGCAGATTAGTACTGTACTGGCTCATCTATTTTTCTTTCTTTTTTTTTCTTTCTTTTTTTTTTTTCCCCTATCAGCAGTAACAATCTGCAAAAGATGTGTGTGCAGGCTGTTCATTTGAGAAATCTTGAGGTACACTGCTGCATGCAGTTTGATTTTAATATGACTTTTGTGTGATTAGAGTTTTGTGGAAACATTTTAATTACAGACTGAATCAGTCTGTAATTATCAGGGATATTCTATTTGTAATCTCTTAATTCAAGAAATCAGATGAAACAACATAGTGTAATGAATTTTCCACTCTACTTACCTCTCTACTTCATAGTGTTCAGTCACTCATTACAAATGGTTAGATATTCCCACTTTTGTAATTTTTATAACTTATAAATGTGAATGAGAAATACTTGATTCATTAAAGCTTGCTTCCAAAACTTCTGTCTCACACTTAGTAGTACTGCTTAAAAATGCTATGAAGGTTCAGAGGTGACCTGATAGATGCCTTTCAGTACCTAAAGGTGAGCTACAGGAAAGAAATAGACTCTTTAGCAGGGTCTGTAGTGATAGCACAAGGGTAAATGGCTTCAAGCTTAAAGAAGGTAAAATTAGGTTAGATATAAAGAAAAAGTCTTTTACAGTGAGGGTAGTGAGGCACTGGAACAGGCTGCCCTGAGATGTGGTGGATACCCCATCCATGGAGATTTTCAAGGTGAGGCTTGATTGGGCTCTGGGCAACCTGATGTAGTTGTGGTGTCCCTGTACATTGCAGAGTAGTTGGACTGAATGGCCTTCAGAGAACCCTTCCAACTCAAAGGATTTCATGGTTCTGTGAGAAGTAAAATTTATTTCTGAAGGTAGTTTAAAAAGTAGAAATATAGTTCCACAAATATACCCTTTTCTTAAAAAATTATTCTGTCCTTTTCTCACTTTTACCCTTTACTTTTAGCAAGCAGTATATTCTTACCTCATTCTTCTGTTATTTGCTACTAAAATAATTTAGTAGCCGAATGAGTTGAAGGATGCATACCTATTTAACCCGAATATTCATCATTTTCAGTATGTCTTTTTCTCTCCTATGTATTCTACTCATTCCTTGCTTTTCATTCTCTGCTGAAATGTAACATTCTAGGTTTCCTTGTCGATATTCACTGAATTCAAAGCAACAGCAATCTTACTTATGCTATAATTGCACCTCACTATGTTTATATATATATATACACACACGCACATATATACACACATACTGAAAGAGGAAGAGAGCTGCCACTTACAGATTTTTCAAGTTAAGACTGCTCAAGACCTTAAACACTTAACACAGACTAGTATCTAACTCAAATAAGCTCAAAAGATACCCTAAACTTTGATGTAGGAAATTAAATGTGTTTTGTACTGAATACCCACTGTAGTATTTTGAATAAGTATTTCTAGAATGAATTTTAGAACTGAGGAACGTCTCATTTTTAGTACATATGATTGTAGCAAAATAAATATATAAACAGTATATCATCAATATATGAAGGAGCTGTTACCAGAAGATAAAATTATCTTGCAGCTCTGACCACGCATAGTAGAAATGTGAACACCTGGCAAAGGGAAAATAAAAGAAAGAGATGATGATATGTAAGGAAACCTACCTGAATTTCAGGGATTGACTTCACCAAAATACAGTTTTCTTTATTCCATCATGGAACATTATACAGAATGAATCTTCTACCTCCCAAACTCTAATAGGTAGATAAAGTTTTAAGCACTTGCCCCTTCAGCATAGATCATACAATTCAGGAGGTTGCAAATAGTGGTTTGGAAGCATAAATGCGACCCACCTTGAGAAATATCAGGCCTCTTATGTAAACAAAAGCAAACAAGGAAAAATGAACCTTAATTTTAGCAGAATTTGCAATCGGTCTTTACTGCAAGGCCGCAAGATTTTTTTGTTGAAATAAATTTTCTCAAATTGAATAAAAATAACCTGAGTCAGAAACTGACATTGCATGTAGAAAATTTCAGCTTAGATGTTTAAAGTATGAGACAATCATAAGAAAACAAAGACAGAATCTAGCTAGTAGTGTCAATTCCCCTCCACTCTTCTCGTTCTCTCACCATCTCTCTTAATCTGTATAAATATATGTAGTTATAAAAGTTCTTCCAAAGGAATTTACATTTGAGTAATACATATGAAACATTACATTCTGATCCCATTTTCTAACCCAAATTATTTACATGAGATGATATCTCTCCGCATCTTTGTACATATACATTCATGTATCTTCAGATGTCAGGCTTTGTTACCAAAAAGCAAATGCTTTAGATAACTGGTCTCAGATTGCACGTCAGAGGTACGTGGGATGAAGTACAGAGTGGTGATTGTTCTGAGATCAAAAGAAAGGCATTAAAGAACCTTATTGTTGAAATTTGTGCTCTGTTTTTAAAAGAACAAGATGTCAACTAGCCTTTGCCTTTTTCTACATCAAAACTTACATATTTATTATGTAAAGTTCTCGTGCTTTAAAGCATCCCTTGGTAATAGTTAACGGGAAAAACAGAAACGTATTAATTATGCCAAATACTTATTCCGTGCTGCCATTACTCCTACTGGTAAATCTAGTGTGTACTGACCTTATTCATTGTATCCAGGACATTATGTAAGGGAAAAGTATGCATAATGTTGTTGTGGACAGTACATCCCACACTTACACAGAATCAAAGTACTCTTTAAGACATTTTCTAGAATCTACGCAGTGATACAGACCGGATGGCAGACGTTTAGCATACTGTCTTTGCAAATTTCAGCTGAGCCCTCTAAGAAATCTTTCTGGGTGTGAATGGACCTTCTACTCTCAGTACACTTGAAATTACCATTCAAGATTTTTGTTCTTTTCGTCTTCAATTTTGAATTCGGTAACAAAATATTATGTCCAGAAACTTTTGGAAAGCAGTGACAAAGGCTATGGTAAGAAAGTGTGTTTTGTTGTTTTTTTTTAAACTTCAGATTTATATTATAACACTTATAGAAAAAAAAAAGTTGGAAAATTAATTTATATTTTAATTCAGTGGATAAACTTATTCTCTTGTTTTCAGTTACGGTCTCCATGATGTAGTATGAATTAAGACCTGATGGCATATATTCTGTAGTTAATGTCTATGCTATTTGGCTTGGATTTTTTTGGAGATATATACTGATACTTGCATTTGTAGTGTATGTATATACATGAAATGTATACTAGTGAGATATTTAGTAAGTTTATTACATTCGGAAAAATAGTAATTTGTCATTTTTAGGATTTATTTATTTATTTATTTTGGTCACTTCTACTAATCTCATGACGAAAGGTTATACATTTCTAGAGGAAGGAAGAGGGTGTTCAACTGAATGGGAATTAGAGAGTTTAGGACAAGTCACTGAAAAAATGAGAAGAGTACCATGCAATTTTAGTGTTACCCAGTACTGCAGTGAATATGTCTAGGAACACACCATGTGAAAATGAAAGCTTAGGCTGCAACAGCTGTTCAGAAAACATCGTGTAATAGAACATCAAAAATGCTCCCTCTGTGTTCTCTGTAGAGAAGAGGAGCTGCAAATGGAGAATGGGAAAGAGTTTGTGAAATATTTTTATAGGAAATATACATGGTTAACTTTATCCATCATTTATATGGCGATCTAAGGCCAAAATTGTTGACAGCTTCTTAAGAAAGGGCAATGAGAGATGGCTCAAGAATGTATTAGTATACATGAACTGTGAGAGGAATGTCCACTTGTAAGTAGTTTACCTTGGAAAGAAAATAGGAAATGCATATGTAATGCTTCATGTGCCTAAATATCAATCCTGAGTTGAGTTTCTAAAACAGGAACTTTGCTGTGCAGTGACACTGATTGTGCTATAGGCCTGAGAAAGTTAATGTAGTGCTGCTGAAAATATTCAGAAATCATTTCTTTCCATAGTAGTCTAAAAACTCTGAAAAACCATTTACTGCTCCACCTGACTATTTCTTAGCAGGCCACTTCATCTTTTGTAACATCTCAGGGTTGGTGGTAAGCTCTCCAGTAGAAAACTGAGCTTTATGGATGTAGCTGAAAGAACAGCTATGAAAGACTGGAAGATACTTCTTTACTGGTAAATTTAACTGGTTCAAAATAGTAGCCTGAGCACTGCCACATGACGATACAGTTAAATTATTGGAGTAGACTCAGTGACAATTTTGCTTGTTCCGACTAAACACTTTCCAGGGTAGTGTCTGGGAAAGGTTCTGGTTAGCACAGTACAGGGACTACTTCTAGTAGGCAGTCTGGCAGCAGCTAAAGGAATGCCATGTGGCCAAGGTATCATTTACTGACACAGATGTAGACAGGGATGGTGAAGCTAGAAACCAAGCCTTTGGTTAAGGAAGCTGGTAAAATGGAGACATGTGAAGGCTTGTCTGAAGGGTTGTATGTCCAAAGGAGTTGTATAACAAGAGCTCCTGTGGGTTTATCTTGATGTACAGGGCACATGACTGTGCTGTTGTTGCTATGTACCAAGTGGCATGTTCTGCACTGGCTCTGAGGTGTGAACTGCACAGAGAGAAGATATATGTGAAATGTAAAGAGTTAAAAATAAATAATTGCGTCATTATTATTTTTCTTATATGCCTCATGTTTTCTTTCTGATAGACAAAGTACATTTGCGTTAGAAAGGTTGTTGTATGTTTGCTCTCAGACTCTCAATATTTATTGCACCTGCTATAAATGGACAATAACACGCTTTGTAATCTATATGAATAAGGTTTGAAACTTTTACGTTTAGAAGAAAAGTTGATTTTAAAACATCAGAGTCATAATTGTGATGGTTTTTGGTCACAAGTTGCACAATTAGATCTCCTGAGTGACAAAGTTGATTTAAAACTTAGCTGTTTTCAGAAGGCTAGAAGCCCCACACCTCTAGATGGCATTATGTAGTCATTTAAGACCCACGGAGAAGCACAGAATGCTAATAGCACATACAGATAATGTGAAAGGCTCAGAGTAACTCTGCACCAAAATAAATCTTTTAGTTTTTAAATAGTAATAAAAATATATCATAGAGCTTAGAATGGTATCAGTGCAAGAGCTGGACATAGGATACAAAATTTGAATATTGTTTATGTAACAGCATGCTGGTATTTACTAGCTTATTCATTCAGACTAGCAGCAAATACATATTTTAAATGATCTCTGTAGAAAATGTAGTTATATTATAAATGGGAGCAAGTGACAAGGCATTGTGAGTGCAATGCACGCATGTGATGTAAGGTTTTTTTATGAAGTTTCTCTATTTTTATCCAGCCTTGACTTTGAGCTACAGATGGGTTTCAGCTAAAACCCAGAAGATTAATAAGTCTAAACCCTGATGATATTTAAGACAGATTTCCAGTTAGGAATTTTGCAAATGTTCCCCATGTTTAGAATGGCACCAGCTTGTGGAATGCATTACTCTTGATCTTTGTTGTGCCTGAAATCCAGACTCAGATCCAAAATCTGCACCCTTAGTGTATCTCTACCAAGAGTACTGCAGCCTAGTTGCTATGATGGCTTCATAATGATAGAAAATATCCATGAAAAATTGTTTTTCAATTACCTGTGTTCTACAAGCAATACCTATAATCCAAAGGCTTGTCTTAATAGTCCCAGTGCTGATTGCTTTTATCCAAGCATCCAGCTCTTGTTGATTCACCTTTCCAAGTAAGGACAAATTCAGTATTTAAATTTCTCAAGATACTGATGAAAAAAAAATGAGCTTTACTTACTCATAAATCTTGTTTAAAGATACCGTTAGTTTAGGTTCCTCAAGAATTTTGTATTTCTGAAATTTATTAAACAGACAAAAACAATCTTTAGCCCTTTCCCACTTCACTAGCTGAATGAGTTCAGTCCCTAGTTACAGTGAGAAAAGGCTAAAGCTCTGGCTCAGTTCTTTGCAGTCCCAGTAGGTCAGACTTTGGATGCTACATTATCAGCTTAGGGGAAAGCTTACCTATCACATGCAAGAAGTGCACATCTTGTAATAAGTTGAAAAGGCTTCAAGTATAAAGTTTTAGAATAGGATCGTGCCTCTTGGTGCAGCTTCTCTAAGCCCAGGACTGCACTAAGTGATGTACCTGATGCATTTCCCCATCAGTATGTTACACCGTATGAAAGTACAGTTGGGACAGTCCCGCCATCTGCCCAGGATGTTCTCAGAACTAGGACAGAAGAGTGACAGCAGCAGACAGCTGTAGGATGCAGGTGCAGCAGTGGGAGAACCTGAAACTGAATGAGCATAATTCACCATGGAACAGGTCTGCCAACAGAAAAGAGAAGTTACCAAGTAGCACCTATGAAATAAGAAAGGGAGCTGTTCCCTTTAATGCTTCTCACAGTTTCTGCTTCATGGTGAGACAATGGAATAGGTTGTCCAGCGAGGTTGTGGATGCCCCCTCCCTGGAAGCATTCAAGCCAGGCTGGATGGGGATTTGAGCAACTTGGTCTAGGGGGAGGTATCCCTGCCTATAGCAGGGGGTTGGAAGTAGATGATCTTAAAGGCCCCTTCAAACCCA
This sequence comes from Excalfactoria chinensis, assembly GCF_039878825.1. Lineage (NCBI taxonomy): Eukaryota > Metazoa > Chordata > Aves > Galliformes > Phasianidae > Excalfactoria > Excalfactoria chinensis. Next base: position 28,682,629 of record NC_092827.1, on the reverse strand, counting down.
AACCATTCTGTGATTCTATGGCATAGGCTTTCCTGAAAGAATGAGTCTTCTAACAGCCAGAGTTTGGTGATACATACATTCTGTTGGTAACTGGCAAGAAGTGGAGAGATGCAAGTCATAAGAGATGTTCAGGGTAGCATTCTCTGTCAGAACCAGGACACTGCCAAAATCTGCAGGTGGCCTTTTTGGTGCCTGAGTAGGCACTTCAGCTGATTGCTACAGGAAGAGGTTTTCCATCCCATATGTTTGTCATTAGGATAGCGAACAGAAGGTCTGAAAGTATACATTACTTTAATTTAACCTCATAAAGTCTCTTTCAAACACAGTTAAAATAAACAATCTATTCTTTCACCATCTCTGCTACCAACAAAAGTATCTTTGAGGCAGTTGATTTTTTTTCTGGTGTTTCTGGTGTCTTTTTGGGTGTTTTTTGTTTTGTTTATTTGTTTGGTACATGCTGACTACAATGATTTAAATGTTCTTATTGAAGACCTGGAGTAAATAAGACTCAGATCTAATTAATAAATCTTTCCTGAGATAACCAGGATGCTTTCAAGAAGTTTGTTTTTGTGCTTAGCCCTTCCTTGTTTATACTGCCTTCAGCTGTTGTAAGCAGGACCACAGAGATAGTTTACTTCAAGGTCAAGTAGAAAAACTGGGTTGAAACTCAGAGAAAAGCATAATTATTTAGCTAAATGCATTTGTTCACAGGGACAACTTTCTATTGACTCTTAATTAATAATCCTCAGCAGTCTTGTTGCATGTCTACTTGTGTCGTAATCTTTTGACTAGACAGAAGAGCTGAAGTAGTAATGAAAAAAACGTCTAGAAATATGAAATTAGCTGTTTGAAATAGATGGTTAAATGAAAATTGAAAGTTTGTGAAGGAAATACAGTTCTTCTGTTTTTAGGGTAGAGACTGATACCTAGGATCACAAAGCAACTAAGAAAGCAAGGGTGAGTGTTTATGAGCTAATTTCAGACATCAGAGAAGTCTGATTTAACCTCAGCATCTTATCAGTGGAGAGAAATAAATACTTATAGGGAGTGATTTCACTGGCTGTGTTAGTAAAGGAGAAACTACACTTTAGAACTGCTTGTTTCTCTTGTTGCTCAGGGAGTCTGGATAGCTGGCTGAAAAGTGTTCATCAACAGTATTGATTTCTGTATCCCAAGCTGAATCATAATGTATGTGATCCACAGTATGGATATCACGGTGATGGGGCCTCTTACTGCTTAAATGAGAGTTTGGGTTAAAGAGGCTCCACCCTATTTCCTCCTCCTTCCTCTAGGATACAAAACTCTCAAAGTAATAGGGGTTTGGTACCAAGTGAATAAACTAGGGAATGTTTCTATATGCAATTTGTTGACATCTTCATAGAATATAAAAAGAGGGTTGTTTTTTTGTTTGTTTGTTTTTGTTTTTTAAACAAGTAGTGCATTAATTTTTTTTTACCATGAGGCATATTACAGGAAGAATGAGAAGCTTTAGAAGTTTGGCCAGTCCAGGGAAATATATATCACTATGATTCCTTATTATGTGAAGGTGAGGTGAAGGTTGATGTAATTTTGTTGGCGGTTGAACAGAAAAAAAACCTGTTTACATTCAGAGGAATTAATTTAATGATTGTCATGAAGTCAAAGAAGAGGAATTTGGGAGGATTTGTTCATCAGGGATTTTTCAGACAAATGTTTTGGTTTTTCTCCTTTTCCTTTTATGCTTTAATTTGTTTATTTTTATTCTATTTGAACAGTGTTAAAAAATCTGTTGTCTTTCTTTTTGAAGTTGTTCTTTATAAATACTAACTATAATAACACTATGAATATGAAAAAAATTCTTATAGTTTTGCTTATTTGGTTGTAACAAGCAGGTAATTTCATAATATATATAAAACTCTAATTTGTAAAAATAACAATATTGGAGAAGTATTAAAATATGAAGAAATTATTCTGTTACCTACTCTTGTATTTACGTATTCACTGAAAAACCTGAGGCAAGATCTGAGATGTGAGAAATATTTACAGAAAGGGCAGAGAGATGTTCATATTCAGTTCTATAAATAGATTTAAAGTTTATTTGACCTATATATGTTTGGATGGAACTTTGTTCTTTGTGGAATCTTCTGAAAGTACAGATTTTAATGGAAAAATAGGCTACTCCAAAAATATTCATTCTTATAATGTATCCTAGAAAAAATCTGGGCTAGAATAAAAGGGCATGCACCATCGAGGACTTAAATAAATGAGATGAGTGGTATAAAAAAAGTGACTAAACAGTCACTGGGTATTTGCTAAAAACCCTCCTGCTTCTGTCCATTACTTGTAGACAGTAATGGAAAGACGCCTTCCCACAGTGCCCCTGTAAAGGTTTCACTTGATATAATGGAGAAAGATCTCAAAGAAGACACGGCATTTCATTGGGAAGTGACTCCCTTTTTCTAGGGTGCAAGGTTGTCCTGCCCATACCCTTCTTTCCAGCCCAGTGGAAGTTCTTCTCTCTTTGCAGTGGAATTATGCTTGTAACTTCAGATCCTGGCAATCCTATGCTATTATGTGAGTCGACAACACTCCTGCTAAATCCCTTATAATCAAGAAGGTAAAGTGTAGCAGGCAGCTAGTTAAGAGCTGTATTGTTTCCGTCTGCTCTAATAGAGCTTCTCACATGTAGCTCTTGCTCTTCACTCATCTTGTTTTCAAATCTTGCATCCTGATAACTTGAGACTTAATAGTTTTGCTAGCCCAGGAGTGTCACACAAATTGTCAGTTGCTCCCAAACGTCTGTCAGTTCTAGGCCTTCAAATGACGAGAGAGGGCTGGGATAAACTGCTGCACCATGCAGTTCACCCATTCAGCTTCAGTGACTCTGTGCTTTGGCCTTGTACACTGATATCCCCGAGGCCTGCTCCAAACATGGTGTTTAGCAAATACAAAACAGTTCTTTACTTTTCTCCATTTTTTTCCCACTGTACTTCATGAAGGCTTACCAAGCCTGAGTGACAATATGATTGGATGTGCAGAAACAGACGGAAAGAAAACAAATTGCCCACCCAGCAAATTTACTACAACCAGATATGCTGCTGCTTCTTCTCTTCCAAAAACAAAAATGCTCTGAAAACACAACATTTGTGCAATGTTTTGGCCTTTTTGAAATTAGTGTTGCCTCCCCTCTCTCAGATCTCTCTCAAGCATTCTCAGGAATGTTTAAGGTCATCTGTGTTCACAAAAAGCTACTTTATACTTCACTACAGTAGGTAACTGGTTTCAATTATCAGTAAAGAAAGCAATTAAAAATCCCCATATTTTATTATTTCCCATCATGTTTCTCTTTCCATATTACAGTAATCCATGTCTTTTGCTTTAATGGTTTTTGAAGTTCAGTTATGTGTTTGGAAGCAAACTGGTTTCTTGTATGTATTTATATAATTTCCTGTATTTATAAAAAATGAATCAGCATGTTTTTAGCATAAGACCTGTCTTATTGACTTCCTTTCACTTTATGTTAAAATCTTTGGTTTTCTTACAAAACCTCAGTGCTGGTGATGGCTTGGAACTCACATGCCTACTGAAGAGTATTTTTCTTGGATTTGAAGAGATGTGTTTAACAATGTCTGTCAGCTAACACTGTAAGCCAAACTGATAGCACAAGACAGTTATTTTTGTCTAGGTAGGTTAGATGAGGACCACCCATATCACTGAAATTTCTGCATTCCTATGCTAAAATACATTCAGCTATTAACTGCCCGTCCTGTATCTTCATTCATTTCTGTTTTTGTCAGTGTTAAGACAAAATTTCTGTTTTCATCCCTGTCCTGTTTGGTTGGTTGATTTGCCTGTTTCCCTTCCAGGCCTTTGCTTTTGATCAACAGAGAAGATACAATTCCTACTGATATTTGAGGTGAAGGATGCAGAGGTCTCTTTTTCCTCTCTTTGACAAGCAAGCTATTTGTTTGGTTTCACTGTTTTAAAGACTTCAGCTGCTACAGCTTTATATGACAAGTCAGCCGTATCCTTCAGCAACAGCAAAATTAATCTTGTCATTAAGTGTTCAGGTTCAGCTTCAGCACATTCTCAACTCTCTTTTGAGAATGATTTATTTTACTTGTTTTGCAATGTTTTTCTGATTTGTCTTATTTTTAACTTTAAATGGTCATGTAGTTCTATTCTGCTTGAGTTGATTCCCAGATATGTCACCATGGTCTGGTGAGTATTAGCTTTTTTTATCTACTGCTTGTTTTCTTGAAGGCTAAACTGCCCCTAGAAGATTCTTAGTGGCGGTGCACTGAAGATTTGTTATCTGTTGAAAAATGTTTATATCTCAGCCTATCACACATGCAACACTAAAAAACAAGCAGTGTAGAAGCACTTAGTGGATGATCTGGATGGCATCCTTTTGACAGAAATAGAGAAGAATAATTTGAGTTTCAGGAGAACCTTTCTGACTTTCTAGAAAGATTTACATAGATATGGAGGAGAAACAAAACTTACTTAACATGAAGGAGTTGTGGGGAAAAACAGGATAAAATAAACTTAAATTTTTAAAGGTTTATATGTGAGAAGGAAACACAAAACACAAATCTTGGCCTCTTGCTTTCTGTAAAAGGAGGAATGTGAGGGTAATATTTGCCAAAAAGAGATCTGTTTCTTGTTAAGGCTATCTTAGGCTTAATACACTTTCTAGGGATAATATGACAGAGCTAGTGCAGAATGTATCAGTTCTGAATATATAATTGAATCATCTGTTTTCTCAGTATCATTTAAATATGCAGTTCAAAAAATTCTTTGGACTTTTCTTAGACAGTTAAATACCAGCTTTCAAAGACAGATACTGCACTCTTCGCTGTTGGAAGACATACTTCAGTGAAAGTACTTCCAATTTGAGCAACCAGCAGTGCACATTGCTCCCTGATTCTCTTACTTAGAAATGTACTGACTATGAAGACTTAGGTCTTGGCACACTAGAAGTCTTGAAAGCATAAAAATTAATACAATTGCAGGAATTCTGAGGGGAAAAAAAAGAGTTATCTTTTTTATTTACTTTCTAGTTTGAACTAAACCTTATTTCATTCTAAGAAGTACAGCATAAGGTAGAACATGAAAAATACTACTAGGTATACTCATTAAATTAATATAGATTGTTACTCTGGGAAAATGATTTAGAAGCGGAATTGTACTGCAGAGCAGATTCTTCTCATGTTACTCAGACCATCACAAATGAGTATTTAATCATATCTTCAAGATAAAATGATTCACTGTGAATCAGCTCTGACTGTACACCTAATTTCATGACTGATTTAGGTGAAATAAAATCGTCTCTGATGTACTATTCATTTTGTGCATTGACTCCATCCTTGGAAATTTTCAGAGCTGTCTCAATATGGTTCCTGGGCAGACTTTGCTTGAGAAGGATTGGGAAATGACTCCAGATGTGCCTGTTGATCTTAACCATTCTATGATTCTGTACCATCTTAAAATAGATACATAAAAATTGCAAGTAAAGATAAGCAATATTTGCAAAGAAAAGTGTGCCCTAATGAAGCATGTAATATAATTTTATTGGTTCAGTAAGACCAAGCACTGGGTCCTGCACTTTGGCCACAGTAACCCCATGCAGTGCTATATGTTTGGGGCTGAGTGGCTGGATGACTGTGAAGAGGAAAGGGACCTGGGGGTGTTGGTTGATGCTTGGCTGAACATGAGCTGACAGTGTGCTCAGGTGGCCTAGAAGGCCAATGGCATCCTGGCCTGTATAAGAAATAATATGGCCAGCAGGAGCACAGAGGTAGTCATCCCCCTGTACTCAGCTCTGGTGAAGCTGCATCTCGATTATTGTGTTCAGTTTTGGGCTTCTCACTACAAGAAAGACATTGAGGCCCTGGAACGTGTCCAGAGAAGGGCAATGAAACTGGTGAGGGGTCTGGAGCACAAGTCTTATGAGGAGTGGCTCAGGGAGCTGGGATTGTTTAGTCTGGAGAAGTGGAGGCTCAGGGGAGACCTCATTGCACTCTACAACTTCCTGAAGGGAGGTTGTGATGAGGAGGGGTTTGGCCTCTTCTCCCAAGCAACAAATAGGACCTGAGGAAATGGCTACAAATTGTACCAGAAGAGGTTTAGATTGGACATAAAAAGGAACTTCTTTTCTCAGAGAGTGGTCAGGCATTGGAACAGCCTGCCCAGAGAGGTAGTGAAGTCACTGTCCCTGGCAGTGTTCAAGAGGCATCTGAATGCAGAGCTCCAAGATATGGTTTAGTGGTTTGCTGTCGCAGGGTGGCTGGACTAGATGATCTTGTAGGTCCCTTCCAACCTTGTGATTCTACAATTCTGTGATTCTATTACAAATTTCTTAAGCCAGTACTAGCTCTAGCTTCTCTGCTCAACCTTATTTGTTCTGGTATGCTTTTTGAGTACTGGAAGACGGAATACTCAGGAGTTAGTTAAACATAGATCTACTGAAATTAGTCTGCTAATGAAAAGGAAGAAAAGCAACATGGTTATCAGTTGTGATTGTTGATTCCGTTTGAGCTGGTATGTACCTCCTTCTGTTGAGGTTGCTTATATCTTGAAAACTAAAAGTTCAGTGAATATATTTTCTGTTTTTCTCCCTGTCTGTTTCGAGGTAGATACGCCTTGCTTTGCTTTCTGCAGTGCTCTTGCTATAGCACTGGTTCTGGTTCTGTGTATCTCCTCTCATGATTTCTTCACCATGCAGTTGCATATTACCCTTTCGACTAGACATTCCTTATCTCATCTGCATTCACATAACTCTGGTTTCTCTAAAAACTGTGTTTTTATTTACAAGGAAACTGTAGGAACTTAATTTAACTTACAGATTTAATAATGAGTCCAGATATGTTATGGTTTGAACTTTTTCTATTATTCCAACAGTTTGCTGATTATTAATAACAGTAGTACAGGCAAAATTGGTATTAAAGCTATAAAATCTTTTAATAAATAAATAGATAAATAATCTTCTTGTCATCCTTACTTGTTACTGTCAAAATTCTGTTACCTAAACAAATACTTGTGTTCAGCCCACCCATTCCTACATAGGAATTGTACATAAGCTCTATGTTTTGAAGCTGTCGGGCTCCTTACATGTGTTAAAACTTCTTTCTCCTCAGAAATTTTTATTTCTACATCTCCAGAAATAATGTAACAATAAATATAGGTTTCTGTCAATGAAATCTGCAGAACTAATGATGTAAGTGGCTTAGCTTAAAATGTCTGAAGTGAGGTGAGGTATGAGCAGTCAGCGCTTGACCTGAAACACATTCATGGAACTGAGCTGATGACAGAAACCAGTATCTTTTTGGAGTAGCAGCTGGTGTCTAGAGCCTTCTCCAATCCACATGAAGCCAAGCTGTGGAACCATCCTGCTGAAGTAGTTGCTACTAAAAAGCCCTTCAGGTCCTCTCTTACCATGAATTAACCCTGAGGTACTGATAGGTGGCACTGTGCACTTGGGGATGTCCAAAGCAGAGCTTTACCTGTTACAATCCAAGAGAGTGTGACAGTTTGTAAGGACAGAGGTGCTACTGCAGCAATTCATTCGAAGATGACAAATTCATATGGAGAAGAAAGAACTGGTAGAAAGGACAACTACAACAAAAAGAACTTGAAAAGTTCTGGTGATACCTGTAATTGCAAGAATGAAATTACATCTGTTCGATAATGTCAGTGTCCTAGGAGCTGATGAACTAATAAAGGCAATACAGTAGAAAGAATGGAAGCCATCTTAAAGCTAAATGGCCAGTCACTTGTATAAAGCATAGATCTACAGACTGTAGAGTTTTGTGGTTCACAGCTTGTTAGGTTTTTTGAAAAGAGTGTAGTGCTAAGTGGGTTGAGCACAATTAAGCTGAACTACAAGGAGAATAATGTTTTGTTTGTTCATATTCCATTAAAAGTGTAAGTGAAATTTGTGTTTGTTTCATTAAGAGTAAGCATTTATAAGATTTTTTTCATTTGTGCTACTGATAATTACCTCCATGTTCCTTTCCAAATATTGTTTTTTGTTTTTTGGTTTATTTTTGTTTGTTTTCACGTAGATCTTTAGAAAAGCTTCATACTAACATTAAATGAAAAGTGATATTCAAATTACATAGCAGTAACAGTTAACAATTCTTTTGGAGTCCCTTCAGGGGTGAAGAACACACGAACAAATCTTGAGAAGATACAGGATTACTGTCACTCAGTGGGATTATTCATGAAACATACTGTAGGTGTCTTTTCAATGAAATATTTAGTCCTCAAAATAGTACATTATTTTTATCTGAACTCATCTGTATTTATCCATATTGATCTGATAGTTAACTTTATCATAGAATCATAAAATCATTTGAGTAGGAATAAATCCTGAAAGCTCACCTCGTCCAACTCCTCTGCAATGAATGGGGACACCTACAGCTACACCAGGTTGCTCAGTGCCCCATCCAGCCTGGCCTTGAATGTCTCCAGGGAGGGGGCATCTACCACCTCTCTGGGCAGTCTATTTCAGTGCTTCACTGCAAACACTGTAGAAAACTTTTTTCTTATATCCACTGTAAATCTCCCTTCTTTTAGTTTGAAACCATTTCCTCTTGTCCTAACACAACAGACCCAGCTAAAAAGTCTGTCCTCTTCTTTCTTATACCCCTCCATTTAGGTACTGAAAGGCTGCTCTCATGTCTCCCCAGAGCCTTCTGTTCTCCAGGCTGAAGAACTCCAGCTCTCTCAGCCTGTCCTCATAGGGTAGGTGTTCCATCCCTTGTATAGTTTTTGTGTCCTTCCTCTGGATGCGCTCCAACAAGTCTGTGTCTCTCCTTTACTGAGGAGACCCTCATCTGGATACAGTACTTCAGGTGAGGTTTCACCAGTGCAGAGTAGAGGAGCAGGATCACCTCCTTTAACCTGCTGGCCATGCTTCTTTTGATACAGCTCAGGATATGTTTGGCTTTCTGGGCTGCAAGAGCACGTTACTGGCTCATGTCCAGCTTGTCATCCAACAGTACCCTAAAGTCCATTTTGGGATCATGGACTTACGCAAGTAGGGTACTTGCTTATTTCTTTCACAACTGTAAGCAATATGAGTGGATTCTTTCATAATATGCAAGTAGGTGCTAAGGGGTAGAAGGAAGCTCACTGAATTTAGTCTAGAAAAGAGAAGCCTCAGAACCAATTTTGTTTTCAGTCACTTAGACAGGGAGAAGTGGTTAAGAATTTTTTCATTTTGTGATCCAAGGACATTTCTGTGTTGTTTCCAAGGTGGCACAGAAAAACAGGAAAAACAAAGCCAGCTAGCTTCTGTAGACTTAGATTTTCTCCACAGGGGTGTTAATCTCTGCAGAAAAATGTTTAGAATTCCACAGAGAGGCTGAGTGTTGCTGACTGCCTATTGAATGGGCTGGAAGCTGTAGTCAGCCAACAACAAACTGGAAATAAATCGTAAAGTTATGATAAGTTTGAAATAGTAAGAGCAATTGCTTTTTGGTCTACATTGTATGTTGATGTTTTAGATTACCCCTATTTGATTTATATAATCTTACTGAAAGTTGTGCTTTAATTCACTGAAATGTGCTGCTTTCCTTGAGGAAAATTCCCCTGCATTTCTTTGAAGGAGACTATACTAGATTAACAAAATAGTCTATTCCGGCCTTAAAAACAATCCACCTTCAGCTCATTTTTATCATAGTCTTTGAGCAAGCTACATACCACTCCTGGGGTGTGGCAGCAGAGCAAATGAACAGATTTGTTCCATTTCCAGAGACCTGAGCTGGCGCTTTCCCTCAGGCTTCAGACTCTCCATTTGACCCAATTGGGAGTGAGTGCCAGGTTTTGGGGCTTCAGACTTAAGTGTCCAAACATGGTACTAATATTATTGCTATTTTTACTGTCCTTTGTTATAAACAGTGTTGTGCACCTCGAAGTCTGATACGGCATCTAACAGTCTTGATGTAACTGTGTATCTGTCTGTAATAATCTCAAGTTAGCATTCCTGGAAGTTTGTGGCTGTGGCAAAGATCTTGAGGTGCTGATTTATTTATTTTTTAACATATCTGAAATGTTTACAACTTGCAAAATTGAGATTGATTGTATCTGTTTTGCAGATACCAAAAAAGGGAGGAAAAAGTGTAAGTAAAACAGAAATAGCAGTGTTAATTATACAATTTACTTTTTAACTTCCCTTAGGAAAAGAATATATGTATCTGGGAAGATATTTTGATTGTTTTTCTTAGTTTCATTAATTTGGCAAGATTATAAAAAGAGATAGCTGAATGAAGTCTATTGACTAAGTGGCAGAAATGTTTTATCTTTTGGTTCTGAAAAAGCAGATACTTAATCCGATGTTTACAGTGGTTTACAGTCTAACAGTAGTTTACAGCAGTATCAGTTTTATGAAGTGACAAGAGCATCAGCAAAAGTGAAAGAAAAAATACCTTCCCTTCTCAGAATAAAGACTGAGGAGATGCAGCCAAGACTGTGGTAATCCAAATATGATCCACCACCCTCCCTGCCATGTATACTGTAAAGCCATTACAAAGTGAAAAGCATCAGTGCAACCCAAAATACTGTAGCATTTATGGAAGTGAACAATAAGTCTTAGGAAAGTGGGGTATCAGAAGACCCTGGTACACTACCCTTCAAGCAAATGAAAAAAATAATTACTAAAATAATGATGACTCTTTATCCTTCAGGGTTCTTTCAGGAACAATATAATAAAATACTGACCGTGGCTGCTTTCACCAAATTATACTCACAGCAGAGCTTTTCAGGAGACAATAAGCCCATTTGTTTAGACTGTTTCTAATATATTGGGCTAGTTAGTTAATTATCATGTAAAATATTTGAAAAGGAAGATGATATCATGCCCTATGGCTTAGGAGAATGATAGTCATGTACTAAATGATGTACAGTTAAAATAAAAATTGAATAGCAATACTGTTGTATGCATTTCAGAAAAAGCATATTTACAGACATGCATTTTAAGGTCAAGAGGGACCAATAAGGTCAGAAGAAGACATAAGTTTTGATCTTGTCATTAAAAAAAGGAATGGATTTTCTGCCAGCTATTTCTGCCTCAAGCCATGAATTCCTCTAGAGCAGCTAAGGTTAAAAATAATAATAATAATAAAAGCCCCTTAACCATAAAATTATGGTTAAGTATTCTGTGAACAATGACAGTCTGTCTTCCAGATCTGTCTAACGTTATCTCTAAAGGTGGGAACTGGTCCTGCTCCTGCTCTTGTTCACTCTTAGGCCACATTCCGTCCCGTTTGCTTTATATGACTTTGGGTTTTTGTTTGAAATAATGCTAAGAGCTTTGGCTTTCATTAATTGTCTTCTGAGAAAGTATTTACATTGCATTCTTGTACTCTGATTGCTTAATTCAGAGATGTCATTCTTTCTAGATTTAGTTGTAGGATGTCTCTAGGACTTAGGATGATGTGTGTTGATAATGGGACCTCATGTAGTTTGCCAAGCTCAAAAATCTCTTCTGTGGTTCAATTTATCTTCTTATTCTCCATCCTCCATAACCGGTGTTTTATAATTATCTTTTTCTCTCAAGGCAGGAGGGAAAACATGTACATACATACATATATAACTGTGAAACATTTTTATACCACACTAAATTAAAAGCTTCACTAATGTAGATTAATTGCATTATTTCCCATGCAAATGTCCTTGTAGTCCTTGTATTTTCTTCAATTCACATGCAAAATTTTTTGTTTTCCTCAGATTTTTATTCCCACTTTTATAGGACTAATGTTTTTGTTGCACAGCTAAGGACTAAAATTGCAAGTGTACCAGAAGGAGCAGGCTTGCATCAGCAAGGTCACTGTTGAAACCCACCCACAAGGGCTGGCAGCAGAGATTGCCTCCTAAGAAGTTGCATTGTTTTCCATTCAGTGAATATGTCACTAGCTAATGGGAGAGAAATGCTAAGAATTATTTGGTTTCTGTGAGTTTTATGAGCCAAGTTAATTGTTTTGTTTCTTAATTTTTGTAGGTGAGTGAAGTACTATTAATATTGCACTTTGAACAAGAAGTTAAGGCCAAAGTAATCAAAAATCTGATTGCAGTATGCTAATTTTATAAGAGGGAACAAATTTAGATAATCTTTTAGAATGTGGATATGTGTAACTCACTTCAGGTCAAAGTGGAAGCATGCAGCACCAAGCTAGGTGCCAATATATTATCTGTTCTTACAGTAATCCTCCAAATAAGCCCTTTCTGTAAAATAGAAGAGTTTATATTTTTGTACATTCTGGATATTCTGTCCAAGTTAAATATTTAAATGGACAACATGAAATTAGTGTTTATTACTTGGTCTCCAAAATAAAATATATTTCATACAATGGAAGCATTTGGGACATTTATAAATGTACCATCCATGTCTAAATATCAGTTACTGGACATAATATCTAATATTTATTACATGTTTTCCTTATAGGCTCATTAGGAACGAAAATGTTCCTTCACTTTTCCTTTCTTGTCTAGAAAATAACACAAATCAAGCAAAATACAAACCTGTCTCATTTCAGAGACAGCACCAAGTTACAGCTGCTTCCTATAAGGGCTTGTACTCAGCCCTTGTCATCTCATGTACTTGTGGCCAATTAGGTTCCTACATGTTGAAAGCACTGCAAAAAGTGTGATCCAATTCTGCTGTCCATCCTGTTATCTACACAGTGGCCCAGTGTAACCAAAGAGTGTCATGATTTGCTTGTGTCTCTTGCTTTTGCACTGAAAAGGATAGCATGTTTCCAGGCACAAGCATGAAAGCAAATAATTTCTTATCATCTTTCTGCTTTTTCCTTCCTTCCTTCCTTTCTTTCTTTCTTTCCTGCCTCTTCATTTAACCCTAGATGAATATGGCAAATTGTCACTAAAATTGTCACTAACTCTAAAAGAGCCCCTTTTTGCATTTTGCCCTGAAGAACAATTCAGGTCAGAAAAGAGTTGTTAGGGTCAGCAGTTTTACTTGCCAGGGATGTTTACAGGGGCTTTTTTGGTATGACTCAACTTTATTCTGGATTCCAAGACTTAAATTTCTTTGGAGAACATTAATGTATGGTTATTTGTGGGTTGAAAAGCTGTCTGATGTTCCCACTGATTATTTGATTAAGAGACTATGGCTTGGAATTAGCATCAGTAATTAGATCCAGAAGCAAGTGTGGATACACCAAAATGTACACAGTGCTAAAGTTACATATTCCTATTACTCTTTCTTACCTGCTTTGTATCAATCAAATGAGGGCTCGTGTGGCTTTCCTTTTCTTCAGAGTATGAGTTTCTATAGGAAGTTCTTAGTCTAGCAGAAGGTTGTCTTTGCAATAAACATCACACTGAAAACTTTCCAGCCTAAGCCTTTCATTAATTTCTATCTATGTCATCTTAACATATTTAAACTCTGTAAAAATTATGCTGCAAAAAGTTCTCCCTGCGTGTAATTTTTCCTCAAGTGAAGTGCATACCTTTCAAATTATAAACTTCCTACATGTCCTAGGAAAATCCTCACTGTATAAATAATTGAACTCATCTGCTGCGAACACAAGTATTCTTTCTCTACCAGTCTAAAATGTATGCCTAAATACACATCTTGTACTTAGTGCTTTAAATAGTAATTACCCCCATGAAGTCACTGGAAGCCCATAAAAGGATTTGACAGTTTCCCCACAATCTTTCGGTGAATGTAGTAGTAGCTGGGCTGTGTAGTGCTACATCCACTGATAATTCAGCAGCTGAGGAACTCAGCAAAGCCTGCTCCAAACTTCTCAGCTGTTGACAGGCTTGACTTGCTGAGAACACTGGTTAAATATAGCACAAGCGAGCTGAGCTCAACAAAGTCATTGCTGTAACACTGTGTGAAGAGACCAGAAGAGGGGAAATACAATCTGAGAACTAAACTGCCAAAGCCTAACACCACCTAGCAACAGTTGAAAAAACTTTTAAACAAAAGTCTGGGTGAGACACAGACAGAGTATATACCTCCTACTTCTTCTGCCTGGGATTTCTGCGAGAAGCAACTCCGGTCCTCTGTGCTCTGCCCTGTTTCCTTCATTACTTCAGCTGCTGGTAGACCCAGAAAAGTGGGAAAGTTCCTCTCTTTGTGTTCTCTTGGGCTGGATCAGGCTACTGCTGTGGGACAGGCTACTGCAATCTTGCAGTGTTAAGGATATATCCTAAGTTCTTGCTGACAGGTAAGACTGAGCTAACTGAGACTGAGGCATTCTTTTTACAAGTTTTTTTGGTGTTTTTTTTTCTAGTGATTATTGTTTGCTTCCTTCTAAGGACTGTCTTCTGCATGGTTTGGAAACTTCAGTAGATAGAAGCTGGAATAAACATTTTGGATGTTTACTTTTATATTTTTGGCACAGAAAAACTTTGCTCAAATAACTTACGGTTCTTACAGCAAGCAGAATCCTGTAGCTAATAGTAATATGAAAATAATATACATAAATTTTTAATTGTATATTTTTTATATCTGCTCATGTGATGACAGGAGACAAACCAAGCTTTAAGAATAGAATTACCTATCACCCCTTACCAGTAACAGTTTAGCAGCTATTAAGAAACAGTGACAGCGTTTGACAAATAAGAGAAAATAGCACTTCAGTAACTAAATTAAGTGAATACTTTTTGACCTAGGACATTTATTCTTTTCATTTCCTTAACAGCTCTAAGCACGCAGGCATACCTGCAACCTTTCATACTACCCTGTGACAACAGCTCTTGGTTCTTCCTCTTGCACTTATTTATATCAGCTTATATTTATTTATGTTTGACTGAGTAGCTGCATAAGGCACCCTTCCTAAAAATGACCTTATATTTATTATAACCCGATATGCTTGAGCTGGGGTATTGCTGTTAAGGTGTTTGTTTCATTTAGAAAAATAAATAAGAAATCAGTTCTCAGATCTTTTACCCCAACAGCACAATAGAAGCCTGTTTATCTGTTTGAATATCCTATGGTCACATAATGGCTGTGTAATTTAGGGGACGAATTGCTCCCTATGACTGCTTTGACTAAACTAATAAAAGCTGTTTGGTCAATTGAAGAAAGATTCCCCCCCTGCCCCCCCCCATCTTTTAAAGCTGTTTTCTCCAAACAAAATACATTTAGTATCCATGAATTTTTAAAAGACGCAAATGTTATTAATGTAATACAAATTTAGTTACGAAGGCAAATATTTAAAGAATGCATTTAACCCTTGCAAAAACCCTGTTTGCAGATTTATATGAAACTGTGTCAACTGAAATATATTTCTCCTGGGGAATGGATTGAGTTTGTACTGACTGCCTATGTACTTTGACTGGACTCAGGTTGCCTCAGGTAGTAGAAAAGGTCTTGCTTTAGCTAAATAATTCTAGGTTCATGCCTGCATACAATGCAAATCACATCAGTACCACATTGAGGCAATGACATGCTTACAGATTGAATGAAAATAAAATGCTCTGAAACAACTTTGACTTGGTGTTTGGGAATGTAACTGCCTATGGGAAAAAAAAAAAAAAAAAAAAAAAAAAAAATTAGAACAGAGAAAAATTCTTAAAAGCAAAAGTCATATAGTTTGCATTTCATTTCAAAGCAAGGGGCACGGTACTTAAGCACTAAATAGGAATGCATTTTGGTGGCCATGATTTAATGTGATAATGATTACTGTGGAATTACTACAGCTCTATGGTATCCTAAGTCTGAATCTGAGAAGGAAACTTCAGTATTACATTTTAATAAAGACGTATCGTGAGAAAGTTCTGCTTTTCATTAAAAAAAAAGCTGTACAATAAGAAATAAGGCTGAGATGATACGATTTGTACAGTTCTTGTAATCTTGACTTTGAGTAAAGTTACTGTTTCTTATTTTCAGTGAATTAATTGGCAAATGTTAAAAACTGCAGAGAAATGGCAAATTTGACCTTCTGAATACATTTAAATGACAAAATGTGGGAAAATGTGTTAGTTACTGACTGTTTTCAGTTGTTGCTCAATATAAGGTATGGTGTTACAATTTTAATTTTCTTGCACAATTTACGTTCAGCCAAGTTCTTAACTACTAACAGCAAATTTATTAGCCACAAAATTGTATCACATGAAAAGACTTTTGAACCGTCTGATAGCAACTTCTAATTCTAACACATGGAGTTGTGATTCTATGTACATCTGTCTTCCCTCCCATTTCAAAATGGAGAAGGAGGCTAAAATTACCCTTCTCAACAGGTGTCCACAAAGAGGCTCTGAGATTTTCCAATCAAATCTGTGGAATATGCAATGTGGCTATTCAACAGATGGCTTCATTTTTGAAGAATAGCCAATTCTACTAATGATTACTGTGAAACCAAGCTCCATTTTATATCAAATCAAAAAGTCATTACGGTTTTGGCAATATTCTCCTTTGCAGAGATTTTCTTGGAAGACAAGCACACTCATTTATTTTTCCCATTATATTATTTTGATTTTGTTTATATTCCCATAGCTGTGCAAAATGAATGATGCCATTCATGGTGCTAAAGACTGTGTTTCCCTCCTATTCAGAATCCTTTTTCATGTTCAGCCTGTGGCTCCTTCTTTCACCTTCATAATAAGAATATTCCAATTTATGGCCTCTTTTCACCAATCTAGTCACAGTCAGCATCTAAGCTGAGTAATTTGTCATCACCTCAGTTATTCAATCTCTTTATAGAACGTCTGGTTCTTTTTAACACCAATTTCTGAGACTTGAAGTTCATCTTCAAAGCTCACCACTGTTCTATCATGCTTTTTCCTTAAAGTATAGTGAGAGCAGGTCTTAGTGTGCAATAATTAATATGTACATTTTCTGCTTTCTCAAGAGCATTTAACAAAAGATATCATCTATATTACTGTGTTATTGGTTTTTTTTGTTTGTTTGTTTGTTTGTTTTCTCAAGAAACATTTTGCATTTTCTCTCGTTTCCTGTATCTTTTGTTCCTTTCTCAAGACTGACTGTTGCAGCTTGCCATACTATTTTAATATATAATTTGAATTTTGGGGCAGGGATTTTGCCCATCTAGATATCCAAAATGCCACTTGGAGAATAGAGCTATAATGTCTGCTAATACACCAGATGAAACAAAAAAACAAAGTAGAGGGAATTTCAACTATTCATATTTCCTATTTTAACAACAATATTTAATATTTAAAGCCTGAGATAAGAACTAGAAGAACATGTATTTGACAAGATGGTGTTGTTACATGCTAACATTTGAGCACTTTACAAGAAGCACAAATACTCGTAGTTTTCAGCTTTGTCATCTTATTCTGGTGTTTTTCATCATTTGCCTTTTCTCTTTTCATTGCTGCCAGCGTTTTCTGCTAAAAATTGTTTCCTAATTTTATGCATTATACCAGCAAATTTCAGAAGTCAGTTGTTGCATTAAACTCATGAGAAGTTAGAATTACGTGGGGAATACACGTTATTTTGATGCTGGCTTTATAAATAATGAATATTTCTTAATCTCTCTTCTTCTTGCTTAGTATTTGTACCGAGTTAGTGATACTGGAAACAAACTAACATTTATAACACAATCCTGTTATTATTCTTTGAGGTACTAGTGTCCAAAGGGTAAAAAAAATTATACTGATTTCCTGTTCAGGAGAGGCAGTGGGAGTCTCTAGCATTGCAGACTGTGTGATGCCTAATGGATTTGTGAAGATCTCTGGTGATGTTTAATGTTTCTTAGAGGTTTGGGGTTTGTTTGTTTTTTGTTTGGTTGTTTGGTTGGTTGTTTTTTTTTTTAATTTTTTCATCCATTTCTTCAGCTTCTGCAGATGATCTGCATTTTCTGCATTACTTTTTATTCTTGGTATCATAACAGAACACATACTAAAGTCAGTGCAAACAGAGTCTTTCTAAATTGGCACAAATTGTTGTGTTGTTGTTTGTTTTTACATTCAAGATGGTTTTGCCTTATCACATTCATTCTGCTTTGACTGGACTATAAATCTTTTCCAAAGTAAAGCATGCAAAGGTGATGTGTAAAATCACAGAGATTGTGGCTGCCTCCGAAAATGATTTACACACTTTGCAAATACAAAGAATGAAAGAATTCCTACCATTAAGAGCATTTATCCTAAAGGCACAACTATATGTAAAAGAAGAAATGCTTTTTGGCATTACAGAATGCATTGCTAAAGGAGTGGGACAGACACATGTGAAGTGCAGGGAAATAAGCTGGAGCCTGTAGTTTTTCCCTTAAATGGGCAACTCATCCAGTTGCTGTTAGCTGACACAAGCCAAGGGGTGTGTGAATCTAAGATTGCTGAACATTATCTGAGTAAGTTTCATTTCAAAGATGATAAAACTTCAATTAAAATATTAATTATCTGTGATGTGAACAAATTCACTTCAGTATAAAGCAGTGGGTTTTCAGAACATGAGCAAAGACCTCAATAGATTTGCGAAAAACTTTCTGAGTTTCATTTGTATTCTCTGACAGTTCTTTAATACAGTAAGGATTGCTTTGATTTTTATATTTTCATGGTTCTTTAATAGAGTAAGGTATGCTTTCTTTGCTTTTTAGGGGAAATGGTCTGAAAGCGTATTGTGTTTTGTAATTTATCCTGTTCAAAAGTTTGTTCCAATATTCCGGAAGCTGAATCAATTTTCTTTTAGAAGTCCACAGCGTTTAGAATCTTGTAAGTTGAAGAGGTGGGAGAGGACATTTGGCTAGTGTGTTATGGCCATGGATAACAAGAGCTACAGCTTCACTAACATGGTATCTTTGTTTCTTTTGTGTTTTTTTTTTTCTACTGCAATAACACAA
Source organism: Excalfactoria chinensis (assembly GCF_039878825.1). Taxonomy (NCBI): domain Eukaryota; kingdom Metazoa; phylum Chordata; class Aves; order Galliformes; family Phasianidae; genus Excalfactoria; species Excalfactoria chinensis. Next base: position 28,663,871 of record NC_092827.1, on the reverse strand, counting down.
CTGAAATTTTTAGGAATTGGTTCTAAGGCTGCTCCTATTGAAAAAATGTAACTGAAATGAAAGGTCATGTGTCCTTGGTAGAAGAATTTTCATTAGAGTTTATCAGACTGCTTGCATTTTTCAGAAAATATAAACCAAATGAATGCAACAGAAAGCAGAAGATGCTTAACATCAGTGCAATCGAATTCCTGCCAACTTGACTTGTTTATCTAAGAGATCTCTGTGAAAATAAGGTCTTTCCCACACATGCATGAGTCATAGAATGTAATGGGGCTAAGCAGACCCGCTACAGCTTTCTAATGCACACATATCTAATAATAATGCACACATCTAAACTAACCTGTTTTAGTGCCTGTTCCTGTAACTAAATGAGATCTAGCCTGACAACAGGAAGGAGAAGTGGCGGTGAGTTCATGATGCTATTTCAGTGCAATAACCTAAATACTTAAGGAAACGATGCAATTTCCATTTATTAGGAAAATTGCAGTTACTGTGACAACAAATACACACTAAAGAAAACATACGCAATTTATCCTCAAGTTCAAATTTGTGAACATAGTAGATAGTACAAGGTTTTATGAATATCCCGTCTGGTTAAGTGACTCAAAGGACATTCTTACTTTTAAAATACATAATTCAGATTCTTGAAAAAATACTCATTTAAAAACTGTTTGCAAGAGCGTACATGAAAGGAGAGCAAAAACCTTTCTTGGATCTACATTTTAAGCTAAAGAATGAGGTAAGTTTTCTGCCATGTCTTAGTTTTCCTCCTTTTATTATTTCACAAGGACTTCTTTAATAACAGAATCCTGAATTGTATTTCAATGGATAACAATTTCAATTCTTCAGTCTGGTAGAATTCTTAAAAGAAAAAATAACATTGTGATTTTTGACACTGGGCAGTAGAAAGAAGAAAGGGAACCATGCCATCCTAGATGTCCTCAAGCATGTCAAACAGCACAGAACAAGATGTCCCTTCTGTGCAGAGGGACACACATGGCAACATAGCTGCTGAGTGCCAGAGGAACTGCATATTATGAGGCAGCTGGCAATGAGAACCATTAATGCTTTGAGTGGCAGAAGCCAGAAACTGGAATCCAAGTCACAAAAGATATCGCATTGCAAATAGTAAAAGGCAGAGTCATAGTTGAGTGTCCTCTGAATGGAAGCTGCCATGGAATTCCAGCACCAGAATTTAGATGTAAGGAACTGCCAGAAGCTGTTCAGTCTCACTCAAAGTGGGGCTAACTGCAGTTTGATCAGTTTGCTCGGGTCTTTGATTATTTTCAGTTATCATAAGTTCTTTCAGGTCTTACATCCTATTTGACTCACAAAGTTCTGAACATGTCTAGCTGAGGAATATTTTGCTGATGATGATTATCAATGTATTCCATCCATAAGCTATAATAAAGCGTGGTTGGGAATAACAAAAGTCACAGTCCTTTGGTCAACAAGTTGAAAAATGCAAATGAAGTAATATTGGGACTTATTTTTTTAACATTTGCTGTTCTGTCCTAAAACAAGAAGAACTAATAATGTTGTTCTTAATTTGCTATCCTAGCTTACAACAGCTTCCATGACACATTTTGTTTGGAAGCCAAATGTTTTGAATTATTCCATTCAGATGTAATATGAATGGAAAAAATATATTCTAGTTTTATGTTTCCATTTTGCCCAATTGTAATAATAGCATAGAGATAGCACAGAATAAGCAAATAAGGACGGGAAACATCAAGGAAGGAAACCCTGGAGACTGCCTTCAGCTACCAAGTTCACTTTTCTTACTGAACATCTATTTCTAATTGTATCCTAAACGGGAAGAGAGCACGACGCATATATGGCAAACAGGATTCCTAGATGGAGTCTGATTAACCTGAGACTAGCTTGGGTTCTTTGGGTTCTTTTTGGTCTAGAAAAATAGTTGTGGAAGTATCTGAATTTACTTGATGATGATTGCTGTAGCATAAAGCAAAGGCAAAACAGTGGTCTTGTAGATCTCAAAGAAATGGGGCAGGCAGACTTTCCGTACAGGATTTCTAATAACTGAAAATGAGCATTCTGTTTCTCTTAGATGGATCAGCAAATAATATTCCTAAAACTGGATACTGTAACTAGAAGTTTGCCATCATCAGTACAGATGGATAGAAAAAAACTAGAGCTACAGCAAACTCAATACTTGTTTCATAAGGGAAGAACTTGAGCTAACATCATCTGCTCATAGGTCATACATGTTACCCTTCTTGAATACAGGTTGTCTATATGCTACAGTGGTAGTTAAGATAGCGAGAAAGCTACTGAGATTTAGGAAGAAGGGACCATGCTCTGAAAAACACTGGAATGTACAAAAACAGATGAGAGGTGCTTCAACACAGGACCAGGAAACTTAGTGTTTTAAATGTCAAGGTTTCTAAGTCACATGTTAATCAGATAAATCTATATGGCCAATGGTTTCACAGATAGTTTATAGTTGCAGTGGAATTGCCAGGTCATGGCCTGAACCAGTGATTGAGCACCAGGTGAGAAGGAGTGGATAATCCAGGGATCTCAGATGCAAGCAGTGCACCTGAATGATCATAAGGGTTGGAGCCTGGATCCTCCCCTCCTCAGCCTTATTTAATGGTTAGCAGCTGAGGGAGCATTATCTCTCTGGACAGTGATTGCACTTCTCTTGGGCTGTTGCTGGTTGTTGGAAAGGGTGAGCTAACTTTTCTTGTTACCATCTATTACTCCATTGTGCTTGTATCCCAGTAGAAGATACTGTCATTGCCTTCTTTTCCCACGCAATGGGTTGGAAAAAAATTCACTGAACTGACTTTCCCACTTTCAGAAAATATTTTCTTAACCACAGTATTAGTTTGAAACTTCCTTTCATGAGAAAAGGGAGTTACATGAAAGTGAGTCAGAATATGATCTACTTGTTAATAGAAATGTACAGTGATATTGTTGTGATACAAGAGGGCCTTGGAGGATCTCTTTGGAACCTCCCTTGTGATAGTGTAAGTTGCATAGTTGTAGAAATGTGAATTCCCTGTAGTGACACCAGTTTCTATTCCTTGCTCAGTATATGTATGAGCCACGCAACCTGTACCTCCACAGTTCTTTGGCACCTGATGAAGTGCTAGAAAGATAAATGGAGCTAAGCACAGACAGAAAAATAAATTTCTCCTTTAGCACGAAGGAAATGCATGAAGTAACATATCAGGAATAAATCATATAACCTATTTAATTATTAATTAAATGCCCTGGATTTAACTTCAGGTTTTGTCTTAGTTTCTTAAGAAATAAGCAGAGCGGGGACACCAGTTCTGTGGACTAGTGCTGTCAGCTCAAAAATTCCAAGGCAGCAGTGAGTATCTAAGTTTGTGGCAAGTATAACTACACACAAGGAGAGTTAACTTAGATATATCCATCATTAGTTATATAAACAAAGACTAAATTGCACTGCAGGGAATAGACTGTAAGAGTGACATGACATCTGATAGATTGCTTATTAATGGGAAACGCTTTGCAAATTTCAGGTTTCCTCGCCAAAATATTCGTACTGTGTTTGAATGTTGTTGTTTATACTTTTCAGATACTTTTACTGTAAAATGTCAGGTGCTACACCATTGACAGAGAGAGGCTGGTTAAATGTCTAGCTTTCGTATCAGTGGCTCCTTGTGTGACTCTTGGCAAGTTATTTACTTCTACACTCTTAATAACACCTGGGATGTTACAAGGATAAATATAGCAGTGACTTTGACACCCTGAGATGTTGCAGTGTTGAACATCATGTCAACAGCTTTGAATAAGGAGATTTAAATAGCCTTCCTTGGAAACCAGATTCTACTGGGAGAAGTAGGAATAGCAATTGAATTTATCTGAGTGACAAGAATACATATTTTTAGAGGAGCTTTCCAGAGGGAAGCTTAGCTGTACCCTGAGTTGTGGGCAGCAAGAAATTAGCTATATACAGCAGAAAAAGGAGGATTAGAGTTGTGACTAGAAGGCTACAAGAGCAAAAGCATGCCAAAATAGAAAGCAAACTAGTGAAACTATGTAGAGGTTTTTAAAGAAATAAATAAAAAAATCAGGTGCAGTTGTACACAAAGAAGATATTGTCAGCTCTGGGAGTGTTGTTATTTTGCTAAAAAATTCTACGAAGTTAAAGATATCAGAAATTCCCATGATTTCTAGTGATATTGGCAGGGGTCTATTTGCTTTTTTTGAAGGAGGACACTGAGGAAAATGCTGTATAGCTTGAAAAAGACCTTTGAGGGAAGCCTGATGGGGAAAGACCAGCTGGCATGTTGCTGTCCCATATCATCTGGTATTGAAGAGCGAAAAGGACCCCATAATAAAAGAAAATGGGCATCCCAGTGCTGCTGCAGGCCTGAAGGGATGCTCACCAACCCTTTGAACCAGCTGGAGTAGGAAAGAGCTCCAGGAGAAAAGTAATGGCCAGCTATACTGCCTGACACCTACAGGACCAGTGAGCAGTTTGAGGCTTCAGGCCAGTTGTTTAGAGCAATGGTAGCTGCTCAGATGGCTCTCTCAGCAACTGCCATTTCATTAAGGACTTGCTCTAGAAATTATATTGCCATTATATGACTGTCAGCTTTGATTAAAAGCAGAACAAACAAACAAACAAAAAAAAACAATTAAAAATATACAGCCCTCAGAGCTTCAACGTTTGAATGTTACAAGCTCTAGATGATTTGACACCAGAAGGGCTCCCACAGGACTCCAGGATGTATGACTTTAAAATCTCTTGAACCCATGACTTCTCAAGCTTAACTCAAGATCTTAAATGGGCATGACCCCTGATACCATTACACAGGGGATACAGTGAGGCTGGCAGCAGGAAGGAGTACAACACTCACAAATTTGCCACATCACATGCAGGACTGGCCAAGGTTGGCAGGCACAGCTGCTTAAACACAGCACAAAGCAGCCCAAGACTTCCATGTTGTATGTCCTGTTTCAGTTTAAAGGCAGGGATAACTGTGACAAGGGGCCCAAATCTAGTCCAGAGCAATGGAGGAGAACTGAGGGTTATATGTTCACTTGAGAGGCTTCCTGTGGACAGAGAGAACTGGGTAATAAATTGCCTTTATGTGTATTTAATGAAGGGAATATCAGCTCTTTATTGAGAGAACTTCCTCTGACAGAAATAAGACGTGCAAAACAGTGAAGTCCAAAAAGCAACCCTCATGTCTGACAGGACAGGCAGGGCAGAAGTGAAAGCTGTAGTCCTCCTCTGTGATGAGATACGGGGAAGGGTTGAGGGAAGAGAAGGCAAACAGCTACTGAGAAGGAGTAGGAGCAGTGAAAAGTCTGTGTTGGTTATATTCACCTACAGGAATGGGTAGTGTAAAGGAAACAAAACCAGCGCTACTTGTTTCTGTTATCTCCAGGTTGGTTTATGGAACTGGTTATTTTCTCTTGAAAAATAAGAGCCCATGCTAACATTTGAAACTCTCCAAAAGCGATAGGAGGTTGTATGCATGCCACAGCACTGTACTGAAATGTGGCAGAGTTTCAGTAAATGATTGCATGTTGCGGTGAGGGGCACTTCTTACCTATACTCTTACAAAAAGGTCCTAGAGCACTTAGCACTCTTGAGCAGGCAACGAGTTTGAAATTGTAAAGTCTCATGGTAAACTGTAGCATTTCAGGGATTTTTTGGAATTTGTGCTTGGTCTTTGTGTGTGCGTGTGTGTGGTGGGATTATTTTATTTTTTTGTTTGCTTTTGTTTTCTTTATAATAGTGAAAGAACAAAGTAAAGCTTTGAGTGCTTGGACTTGCTGTCTCAAGGATGAGCCTAATAACTAATCTCTAAGCTGCCCTGGAAAGCCTACTTCATTTTGGTTTTCCCGATGTTAAAACAAAGGAATCTGAAAATATACAGCCAGTAATTACATTTCAAGGTAGTCATTTGGTTGCTGCTTGAATCAGGCAGCTTAGGATGTTCAAAACAATTCTGTGCGTCTCCCCCGGATGATGCATATACATCACATTTCTGATGTGTCTGAGCTCCCTTGGCCTCTGTCCAGAAACATCCAGATTTCCTGACTCATGGCAATATACCCTGTCTGGTTGTATTTCATTGCAGCAGCAATCAGAACAAGTATTATGTTCTTGCATAAGTTTTTCCAAGCAGTAAACAATAACACTCTGCCACAAGTGTTATTACATTTATCTTGGAATTCAAGATCCAGAAGAAGCTGTAGCTTATTATTTTCTTTAATCCCTACCCAAAAATGACTGCAAGATGTTATTTTTCAATAAATATTTCTAGGATGGTTAAGTATCTTATTAATGAAGTGTTCTGAAAAGGAAGAAAAAAAATGCTACAGAAGCTACAGTAAGATGAGAATTTTTCTTCCAACAGAGAAGGCTGTAATTTTCTATTGCTATATCATTATTACTGCTGTATTAGCACTTATATTCTAAAACAGTGGGGGATAATTCATGAACACAGAAGCTGAGAATAATTAGGACAAATTGTGTTGTATATTAACATATCTTTCAGTAGGTCCCATTCTAAACACCTCTACTTTGCTTGCATTTCATGCTTTTTTTGTTGTTGTTTTGAACATTTTAAAAGCAGGAGTGTTAACAACTGGCTCAAATGATGTTTGAAAATAAACAGTTCATGACTATTAACAGAGTTCATTAAAAGAAAACTCCATCTGACTCTAAAATCTATTTGGAGCAATGATTGCCCTACTCCCTGGCTCATGGCATGATGCAGCTGCTCTTTCTTTAATATTTTTGCTGACAGCTACAGCTGACAGATAGCATTTCAGTTCACCCCAACATCAACCCCGTCTCAAGGCTCCCTTACTTAGGCTGAAAATGCTGGCTTCCTCATGACGTTACCTGCATCACGGCACAACCGTGTAACTATGAAATTAGTCATAGTGGGTATTTGTGATGAACCACATACACACTTAAAAAATAGTTTTACAGCAAAGTTTAAACACCAGAGTGCCTGAGTGGAGTCAGTGAGAGGGGGATACAGGAATAAAGTAATTGATGCGGCCAGTCTCTTAAAGGCTGCAGGTATGAGTTTTATGTAATACTAGAGTAGTATTTGCTAGCCAAGGGATAGCTGACAGAGGCAAAGCACTGGAGGATTTCCCAGCCTTGAGGCAGCTCCAGGCAGAACGAGGGTGGTGGGCAGAAGCCCACCATGGCTGCAGTCATGTCATGTTCTGGGCCTTGAGCCATGCAGCGATTTCTAATGGTGCAACAACAGCTCCTCTTGTTTCCCTTGCTTCTTATCCCCTCCCACACTCTAAGTAAATATCTGTGCTTTTGAATCTGTGAATAAAAAAGTAATAATGCATATATTGCTATGCAATATCAGTTGCTAGCTGTTACCATTACATTCGTTGCTACCTTAGATATATTGTAGTAGTAGTTGTACCTGTTACGGTTAATAAATACAGCTTTGATTTCTTGGTTTACAAAAGCTTTTGTGTGGTATTCTATCACTCAGTGATACCATAGTGGTTTGTGCACAAGAGAATTTTCACAAATACAACGCTTCTCCTCCTAGATATAAATGTTGAAATGTTGTTTTTTTTTTTTCTACTTGTTCCAGAGCTCCCAGTTCTGCCCCTGAACCTCCAAAAACGTAAGAGAGGGGAAGTAGAGGGTAGGTTTGAGAAGCAGCCAGACACAAAAATAACTGTGGGAGGGAGACATTGCTCAGTTAGTCCTTGAAAGGATTACCAGGAAATTTACTTCTGGTTAAGATAGTACACATACCTGTATTTTTCAGATATCTATCTAAAACCAAACCTAAAACAAAACCATGTAAATGCTTTGCTCTATGTTTTTTTAGGATTTACAATGAGGTGCATTAGTCATTATTTGGATTAAATATTTTAGCAGGTAGCAAACACTATTTTTTCTATGAGGCTCTTCTGTCAATATTTAAAGAACAGAAAGACAAATGAGAATTTAGAACCATGAAAATGTCATCTGTATCCTGAGCTGCATCAGAAGAAGCATGGCCATCAGATCAAAGTTGATGATCTTGCCCCTTTACATAGGCCTCACCAGATGCGTTGTGCCTACACGTAGAGTCCTCAGTACAGGAGAGACATGGACTTGCTGGAGTGCATCCAGAGGAGGGCCACAAAAATTATACAAGGGATGGAACACCTCTCCTATGAGGACAGGATGAGAGAACTGAGGCTGTTTAGCCTGGAGAAGAGAAGGCTCTGGGGAGACCTGAGAGTGGCCTTTCAGTATTTAAATGGAGGGGTATAAGAAAGAAGGAGACAGACCTTTTAGCAGGATCTGTTATTATAGGACAAGGGGAAATATTTCAAACTGTAACAAGAGAGATGTAGACTGGATATGAGAAAAAGGTTTTTCACAGTACTAGTAGTAAAGCATTGGAACAGATTGCCTAGAGAGGTGATGGATGCGCCATCCTTGGAAGTGCTGGAGGTGACTTAAAGTTAAATGCAAAGTCATAGAATTTTTGTTACACCTTCTGACCTAGTACTCAGTCATGTTAAAATACCTGTTTTGAATCATGTAGTCACTTTCAACTGCTTTTTGCTGTATAGTAAGAACTTTAAACAGTATTTGGACTTGAAAGGCTAGTGAAAAAAGATGTCAAACAATTTTCTTAGATTTCTGCCTCGTTCTGATATTACCTCTGGCATCTTGTGACTTTAGTATGGGAAAAATAATAAAGCAAAAATAGTGAAGTTCCTACAGCCCATTTTCGTATCTGAAACTATATACTGAATTAGATCTAAATCTGCTTCAGAGTAATCAAATGGTCCTTTTAGGTGAAATAAATTGTTTTTTAGAAGATATCACCCTGCGTCATTACAGCTGCAAAATCCAACTAGGCTGTCAATTTCCAGTCCATTGGTAATGGGAATTTCTCTAGGCCATGAGAACTGACTCAGTGCTTTGGGGATGGGTATCATATTCCCCTTTCTCTTCATAGAATCATAGAATCATAGAATTATCCAGGTTGGAAAAGACCTTGAAGATCATCAAGTCCAACCGCAGCCTAACCAGTACCCCATCTCTAAAAAAAAAAAACAAAACCACTCTGCTAAATCATATCCCTGAGTACCACATCCAAACGGCTCTTAAACACATCCAGGGATGGCGATTCAACCACCTCCCTGGGGAGCCTATTCCAGTACCTAACCACCCTTTCTGTAAAGAAGTTCTTCCTAATATCCAACCTGAACTTGCCCTGGCGCAACTTGAGGCCATTTCCCCTCGTCCTGTCACTTGTCACTAGTGAGAAGAGACCTGCCCCACTCTCACTGTAAGAACCTTTCAGGTACTGGAAGACGGCAATAAGGTCTCCCCTCAGCCTCCTCTTCCTCAGGCTAAACAGCCCCAGCTTCCCCAGCCTCTCCTCATAGGGCTGATTCTCCAAGCCCTTCATGAGCCTCGTTGCCCTTCTCTGGACCTGCTCCAGTACCTCCATATCTTTCTTGTGCTGAGGTGCCCAAAACTGGACACAGTACTCGAGGTGAGGCCTCACCAATGCCGAGTACAGGGGCAGGATGACTTCCTTAGTCCTGCTCACCACACCATTCTTGATACAAGCCAGGATGCCGTTGGCCTTCTTGGCCACCCGGGCACACTGTCGGCTCATGTTCAGCCGTGCATCAATCAGTACCCCCAGGTCCATTTCCTCCACACAGTCCTCCAGCCACTCCGCCCCAAGCCTATAGCGCTGCCTGGGGTTGTTGTGGCCGAAGTGCAGGACTCGGCATTTGGCCTTGTTAAACCTCATTCCATTGGCTTCAGCCCAGCTCTCCAGCCTGTCCAGATCCCTCTGTAGGGCCTCGCTACCCCCAGGCAGATCCACACTCCCAGCCAATTTAGTGTCATCTGCGAACTTACTGAGAGCGCACTCAATGCCCCCATCGAGGTCATCAATAAAGATGTTGAAGAGGACAGGCCCCAGCACTGACCCCTGGGGAACACCACTCGTGACCGGTCGCCAGCTGGATTTAACTCCATTTACCACCACTCTCTGAGCCCGGCCCTCCAGCCAGCTCCTTACCCAGCCGAGAGTGTACCCATCCAAGCCACGGGCTGCCAGCTTCTGCAGGAGAATACCATGGGAGACAGTGTCAAAGGCTTTGCTGAAGTCCAGGTAGACCACATCAACAGCCTTTCCCTCATCCAGCAGATGGGTCACTAGATCATAGAAGGAGATCAGGTTGGTCAAACAGGACCTGCCCTTCATGAACCCATGCTGGCTAGGCCTGATCCCCCGGTCATCCCGCACATGCCGCGTGATCTCCCTCAAGACTATCTGTTCCATAACCTTCCCTGGAACCGAGGTCAGGCTAACAGGCCTGTAGTTCCCTGGATCCTCCTTACAACCCTTCTTGTAAATGGGAGTCACGTCAGCAAGCCTCCAGTCTTCTGGGACCTCACCAGTCAACAAGGAGAGTTGGTAGATGATGGAAAGCGGCTCGGCTACCACCTCTGCCAGTTCCCTCAGCACTCTCGGGTGGATCTCATCCAGCCCCATGGACTTGTGGCAGTCCAGCTGGAATAGTAAGTCTCTGACCGTTTCTTCCAGAATCACAGGGGGGCTAGCGTGCTCCCCAGCCGAGACTACCAGGTCAGAGAGAGGAGTACCCTGAGGATAACTGGTCTGACCTTTAAAGACAGACGTAAAGAAGGCATTCAGAACCTCAGCCTTTTCCTTATCCTCAGTGGTCACATTCCCAGCCTCATCCAGTAAAGAGTGGATATTCTCCTTTGTCCTCCTCTTACTGTTAATGTACTTATAAAAGAGTTTGTTATTCCTTTTCACCCCGGCGGCCAGGTTAAATTCGAGCTGGGCTTTTGCCTTTCTGATTTCACTCCTACATATCCTAACGACTTCCTTGAATTCATTCTCAGTTGCCCGTCCCTCCTTCCACAGGCGGTAGATTCTCTTTTTCTCTCGGAGCCTCAAGAACAGCTCCCTCTTCATCCACCCCGGTCTTCTTCCCCGCCGGCTCATTTTGCAGCTCAGGGGGACCGCCTGCTCCTGCGCCCTTAGGACTTCCTTCTTGAAGAGCAACCAGCTCTCTTGGACCCCTTTGTTTGCTAAGACTGAATGCCAGGGGACTCCCCCTACTAGTATCTTGAACAAATCAAAGTCCGCCCTCCGGAAGTCCAAGGTAGCAGTTCTATTATTCCCTCTCCAAGCTCCACTATGAATCGAGAAATGTATCATTTCATGGTCACTCTGCCCAAGGCAGCCCCCAACCTCCACATCTCCTACCAGACCATCCCTGTTCGTGAACAGCAGGTCTAGTGGGGCAGTTCCTCTTGTGGGCTCTCTGACCAGCTGCATCAGGAAGGCATCCTCTATGCACTCCAAAAACCTCCTAGATTGTTTCCTCTGTGATGTGCTGTACTCCCAGCATATGTCGGGGAAGTTGAAGTCCCCCATGAGGACAAGGGCTGATGACTGTGCAGCTTGTGCCAGCTGCTCGTAGAGCACCTCATCTGTCTCTTCAACCTGGTTTGGCGGTCTATAACAGACGCCCACCAGAATATCTGCCTTGTCAGCCCTTCCTCTGATCTTAACCCATAGGGATTCAACCACATTGTCCCCAATCTCAAGCTCTTCAGCATGAAAGCATTCCCTAACATAGAGAGCCACACCGCCACCCCTCCTTCCTTGCCTGTCCCTCCTGAAGAGTTTGTAGCCATCCATTGCAGCACTCCAGTCATGGGAGCAATCCCACCATGTTTCTGTTATGGCAACTAGGTCATAGTTTGCCTGCCGCACAATGGCTTCCAACTCTTCTTGCTTGTTGCCCATGCTGCATGCATTAGTGTAGACGCACCTCAGCTGAGCCCCTCGCCTCTCTCCTAATCCCATTACCACTTTCCCAGGCCGATCTCTGGCAGGCCTGACTTTATCCCCTTCCCCCTTCCTATCTAGTTTAAAGCCCTCTCTACAAGTCCTGCCAGCTCCTGGGCAAGTATCTGTTTCCCTTTCAGAGACAAGCAATTCCCATCAGCCGACCTCAGGCCAGGTGCCGAGTAAACCGCCCCGTGATCAAAGAATCCAAAATTTTTGCGTTTGCACCAGCCTCTTAGCCATGTATTTACAAGGTGGCTTTTCCTGCCTATCTCTGTGTTTCTCCCTGCCACCAAGGGAATACTGGCAAACACTACTTGTATGCCCGCTCCATCAACTAACTTCCCCAGCCTCCTAAAATCATTTTTTATAATCCTCAGGCTATTATCAGCAATCCCATCGTTGCCAGCCTGAACTATCAATAAAGGATAATAGTCAGAGGGGCGGATAAGGCTGGGGAGTTTTCTAGATATATCCCTGACCCGGGCCGCAGGAAGGCAGCACACCTTCCTATGGGTAGGGTCAGGGCGACATATTGGACCCTCTGTTCCTCTGAGAAGAGAGTCGCCCACTACTATCACTCTCCTTTCTTTCTTGGAGGAGGCAGTCTTCAATCGTGGAGCTGTCTGCCTCACCTTGGGCAAGCATTCATATATATGTATAAAAAGTTAAGCACAAAGCTATCACTGAAAATAAATAAATAAATCTACCATTAAAAAGAAAAAAAACAAGGTTTCTTGTGTTTGAGCTACTGTGAATCCAGTGGAGTTATTAGGTTATGTAGACATTGACAGTTTTAAGAAACACCTACTGTATGTATTTTATGTATTTTACTTTTGGTTAATGATAAATCTCTTCTTTGCTGCAATTCTTTTTTCCATAGGTTTCTCAAGGGTGGCAGACACGTGCTGTTATGTGGTTCTGCCAGTGCAGAAGAATCTTTTGGACTCTAACTGAAGAGTAGCATTGCATCTCTGCAAGTTGTATAATCAAAACTGTTTCTTTATGGAAAGAAGCATTGCCTGAAACTTCATTGTAGTGTAATAGGTCAGAATTCCCATGGATATTGTAGAGAAGTCTGGCAGAGTGTCAGGTTCATCTTAAAAATGCTGTCATAGAGCATTACAGTCAGGAACACACGAATTGCAGATGTTATGTTGTTTTTAATATACTTTCAGAGTGTTGCCAGAATTGGTCATTTGCAGATCAAGTAAAGAATATGACTTAGTAAGTCTGGCTGAAATTCTTATAAGGAATACTTAGACGGTTCTAAGGGCATCTTTGGGAATGTACTGTGTTTGTCAGCTCACCAATCTGCAAGCCTCTTTTTTCATGTCCTCTCTAAGAAACTATAAATCTGCAGGGAATATGGTAGTGAATGTGAGAACAGCTAAGCAGCTACTACTTCTGATGTTTTGTGTACTAACAAAAATATACTGAATATGTGAACTATAGCAATAAAAGCTGTGTCTTTATTTTTTGCATCTTTTAAAATAGGGGTTTGTTTTTGTTTTTGTTTTTTAACACAAAAGGAATGGGATGGATATATTGTCTTATGAACATGGATATGCTCTCAGTCCCGTCTTTTTAATTGTAGCAAGAGAACTAGCTGATAAAAGTCAATTGCTTCCGATACTTTCTCTTAAATTTTCTTTTTGAGTTCATGGGAAAACTGGGAAAAAACAGAATGTTTCATCTAAATAGTTCTGTGAGGCTTACACAGATTTCTCTGACCTAGAAAATAATCTGAAACTCTGCTAAGAGGTGCATTTAAAAGATCTCTGTTATCATGCTTTGATATCATGTTGGACAAATATAACTAATCAACTGTGAAGTAGCAGTAGATAAAATCTGGAAGTAAGAATGTGAGCAAATGTTATGCTACTTTGAAAGCCAGGTGTGACAGTTGACTTGCTAACATGACATTAAGATGTGGCATAGAAGAGAAGACACAGATAACAGTCTTGTTATCTGCTTGGTCTGCAGTAAGTCTGCCTGACAGTTTTCATTTAAAATTGAATATTGTATGAATGCAGTTGCTTACAGCTTTGCCAGACTTCAGTTGTTCAAGCTGGACTTCTGGCTGAATCTGAATTGTTTTTGGAAGTTCCAACTAGAATGCTTCAAGCATTTCCAAGAATGAGGAGAAAAAAAAAGGAAAAAAAATGGTTGTTTGCCCATGAAAAGCAATCCTGTAACCATTTTGCTGAAGAGTTTTAATGTTGCCGTGCTCCAGAGAGATCTACTGAAGTTCAGCTGGGAAACTGCTCAGTGGCAGAAAACTGACTTTTGCCATCCCTGAGAAAATTATGCCAGGCCAAGATCCATGGAAAAAAGTATTTCAGTAAGGTTACATGATGGGGATTGGTAGCTAAATTCTCAAAGTAGTTTATGTATACTCACGCTATCTCAGTTCCTCACATCTCACCTGCTGCAGCTGCCCTACACATACCCTATTCCCAGCAAACACCCCTATCTCAGGGCCGCAGGGTTAAGCCGTACCCTTCCCACCATTGCTTCTTTGTTTGATACCACAGTGTGAAAACTGAGGTCATGGATCTTCCTTCTCCTGTTTTAGTCAGTCTTTCTCAGCACCCTGTGGTACAGTGGGGAAGAATGTGTGTACGCCATTATTATCCTTGCCTCTGGGAAGGGAGAGAGTGGAGAGGAATAGCACAATGACATGCCATCGTGTAACATTGTTTTCCTGTTAGCTGAAATTGCTCTGTTATTGATAAGCATCATCTATCACCTTTGCTATGGGAAGGAAATGCTCCTTGGGAAGGCAGAGGGTGACCATCAGCTGTTGGCACCATGCCATTGCAAATAGGCTTTTACTTGCAATTTATCTGGATCTCCAGCTGACTCATTCAGAATCAACATTATCTCAGCTTGCATTTCTCTGTGGTCTGAGCTTTGTCATTGCTCTCTTTGGCATTCATCATTGCTTGCTGAGCTGGACAGTCCTCTGGGTCTCAACATATACTGTGGCTGACTCCATCTGTGAGCTTTTGAAATTGTCTTTCCCTCTCCAGCAGCTGCCCTACACCTCCCATCTGTGTGGCACCATGCTTCCCTGCAAAGCTGTATTCTCAGCTCTCCCCTCTGGATCTGGGATCACTCCTCAGGCAATTTGCTCAACTTGTTTTACTTTGTAGGAGCAGCTATGGCAGCTGCTGTTCACATATTTTTGCCATGCTCACTGTTCCTGTTCTTTCTGCTGAGATCCTCCTCAGGAATTCATTCTGACTACACCATCTGTCTAAGTACTTCTCATTTGTTTGTCCCCCTCTCAAAAGAAAACAGGGCTTTGCACTTCTGCTGTGGTTTTGTAGAGCAACAATGTGCATTTCAACTTCTTACAATTGTGTTCTTGTTTGGAAGCAGTGTGGTAATGGCCGTGCAGAAAGTGTTAAGGATTTTTGAGTGGAACTTTGGTTATGTTTGTTATCAGGAAATTCTCTAGCCCTGAGTGCTCTATCACTGCCTGCTCAGGTCTACATTATTAAACCTGCCTGGCCTTCCGAGCAGGTTGGCTGTGTCCAGTCTGCCAGCACTTGGCCAAGCATGTCCCCAGCTAGTTGCAGGGCCATTCCAGGAAGACTGCTAGTTGGCTGTGCCAAGATTCTGCCCTAGCCCTATTTAACCTCCCTAATCCCCACGTTGTATTCATTTGAAGGCATCAGGTGCCTGGGATTGTCTGAACAAACTCATGAAACCTCTGCATTATAGGCAAATATTTTATTACTATTGAATCAAACTTCTCTGAGATCACAGATAGGATGACTGCTTTCCAAGAATATTTTGAACTTCCAGCAGTGGAAAATTCTAACATTGGAAAAAAAATATGATGTTTAAACTTTTTTTTTTCTTTGTTTTTTAAAGTTGGTTTAGGCTTTATTTTAGTATCTCCTTTGAGTGAACCTTTGCTTTTTGCTGTTCATCTTCAAATGTCTGCTTCCTTGTTCTTTCATTAGATGAATAAAAACAACAACAACAAAAAACAACTAAAAAAAAACGCCCACACAATTTTAATAAAGCTTGGGGGCAGATGCTTCCTCCTGAACTACTGTTGTTGATGAGCATAGCAGATGATATTTGATCTGATTAGATGAAGCTAATAACATTCCTTTGGTTCTTCTAAGTTCCTCATGGACAAACAGAGCTTAGTGTTAGCTACAGCGCGCAGAATTTTACGGAACTGGCTTTATCTCTTTTTCAACAAGAAACATGTAATCAAAGAAAAAATGCTAGCAAAAATGCTTATTTTAACCATATGTAGTTTTGAAGGACTGACTTTTATTGAACTGCAGTTCAATGAGTACCATAAAAATCTCACACAGGCTCTGTGAGAGGAGATAATAATAAATTCAGTGATACATCAAAGGCTGAACTGGAAACAGCCAATAAACCAACCAGAAACTCAAATGACCAGTTTGTACCTTTGGCTCCGGCATGAGGGAGCATAAACATTTATGTGATTAATATGAAGCTTTCCATATTATTGTATGCAGGAGTAACATTAGGATTACATTAGGTTGTGCAGGAACTCATAAGGATTTGAAGCTGTCTGAATCCCTTGCCCTTCTTCCACTGTGGAAGGGCAGTGACAGTGCCTTTAGAGCCTCCAAAAGACCACCTCTTTTCATACACATTTCCAATGCCCCACATACAATGTACATTTCCTTACAATTAAAAATTAATTCATTGCAATTTTAAATCAAGCCAAAAGGACTTGTATCTGCCAACATCCTTATTCAAGGTCCTTCTCCAGGAGCTGATGAAATCATCTGACATAAAGCAGAGCACAGCCTGTATTCTTTGTGCTTTGAGTGATGTATGTTTCACCAACTCTGACATGAGAAAGGGATTCTTGAGCAAAATAGCTAAGAGAAAGAAGAGATAATTTTAAAAATATTCTTCTGTGGAGTTTTAGCTGTGACATACACTGTGAGCATCACTAATGGTTTCAGGTCCATTCTGCAATTAAGCAATTCAATACACTGTTAAACTGTAGCTTGGAAAATGTGGCTAGTGTTTCCGGTACTTACATCTTAAATAGTCTTTCTGGCTTAACAAAGATTTGGATACAGTTGTTTTTTGTAAAGTTACAACTCCAGCAGTAACTGGTCTGAAATGTTTCTGAGGAGCAATTGCTATATAAATAAGCATTACTCTTTAAAAGTACGTAAGATTAAGTTCCTCATTGTTCAAGTTATTCAGCTTTAATTTTAGTTGCTTTGAGGCATTACTGAAACTTAAAAGACATTGTGGAAAAGGGTGCTGTGACATCTGAGGTGTGGCATGTAACTCATTTGCAGTGACAAACAATGTTCTCTGCCCTCCTCTCTGTCTGTGGGAATGGTTGACTTTGGATTTAATTTAGGGGTGAGGCAAGTGCTTTCAAGATAACATTTTGTAGTTCCCTGCTGCTCTGTTCTTATTTTCAGGCCCATTAAATACTGATTTGCAAGAACAGCTTTGTCATCTGAACTGCCCAGTAATGACAAGAAATGTTTGTGGTTTAAGGCTGACATGAACCAGTTCCAGAGCACCTGCCAGGAGATACGATTTCATGTACCTCAGCTGAGGAAAATATTAAGTTATGTTTTTGCAGGATATGAATTACAGGATTTTATTCTAAAAGTAGAAGAATTTTGCATTCAGACAATAAAAGAAATGTAATGTTTACATTTGAAACAATTTGATGAAAGCATCCTTGGTGATTTAAATTGTTTTTCATGTCAGAATTACTAAGCCTACTTTAAAAAAGCTCAGCTAACCTCTGCAATTCAGTGAAGTTCAGGAAACCCCACTACATAATCTGTGTCAGTTCTGACCTGGAAAAACAAAAAGACACCCAAATAAACAAGTGGCCTAAAGCAGATAGCCAGGGGAAGCAAGTATAGGACAGGGATGTGAATCTTCCTCTGAGCACTCTCCCTATGTTCTGCTATTTTCAGCTTTAGAGGTGCTTGAAGCTGATGTGATTTATCTGTTAGCATCAGTGTTTCTCAAAAGTATTTCTCCTTCTCCTGAGCTATGTAAGCTTCTGAATCCAGAGGCAAGGAGCTCTACAGATCTGCTGTTCAGCACACAAAGAACCACCTCACTTTGTTGTTCTGCAGAGACTGTTTGAAGGCCTGTACAAACCAAAAAGATCAGGTGCTAGGTAGGACACTACAGGAGCATAGACTGATTTTCTAACAGAGCTCTATCAATTGAAAAGAGACAAAGTTATCCACCTTCCTGACTTCCTACCCAGACACGGTTTGTGGAGTGATGGACAAGCAAGGGTGCAGGCAAATGTCTGCTGACCTGCACAATGCACAGAAATGATCAGATCAGTCTGTGAGTGTGTTGATAACAGGGTTGCCTCTCACAGCTAGTAAACAAAAATTCTCCATGTGAATTCTTGCCATGGGATCAAGTTCTAGAATTAGTACCATAGTCTTTCTGATCATTCCTAGTCTGTTTACCTCTAGTATTTCCGAGGGTTGGAGAAAGCAGCTGTCCTTAGGGAGCTTTTACTGCACTCATACCAGTCATAAGGCAGAATTAAAGCCCATAGTGCTGAAGATTCCTTAGTGAAGCCATCTCTTGTATTTGAGAAACATAGCTCAATGAAATAAAGTGGCCTGCTAGGATTTTCTTAGATATTTTTTCCAATCTCTTCATTGACCGACTTATCCTTCTAAGTGTATCGGCCCTGTTTAATTCATCTTGCTTCAATCAATTCACCATAGTTGGATGTGAAAATGATTTTTAGTGAAATCAATCTATTTACAGAGTAAAATAAATATTAAGCTTTGAGAAAGAAAAGTAGAAAATGCCCAACCATCTCTTTTTTCCCCCTTTTTATTATTTTATTATTATTTAATATTTAATAGTAATAAAGATAAGTATAATCCAACACGTTAGTAAAAGACAACAGAATTATAATTAAAAAATGCATATAAAAATATGTGGACAAACACATACATAAGTGGGTGCTTACTTTTCTGCATTCTCAATTAAACCAGAAGCTTAGTGTGCTTTAAAAGATATTTTTATCAAGATAGATACCGAAGGTCAATGATTCAAGTCCTATGCCATCTATTAATTAATGATAATGAAGAGATGTTTTCCATTCTCTTGGATCCTTTCTTTCTGAGCATGTCCTACTGAATCTGAAGAGCTGAAATTAGCATTTTTTCACAAGAAAACGGTGAAAGGTTCTTAATTGCAGATTCTGTATTAACTGGTAATGTAGTAACAAAACTACTAAAACTGTCTCTAGGTTTATGAAACCAACTTAGGTGAAAGTAGGATCAGTGAAATTAAGATGCAAAAAAATCTTATGGTAATGTTTTGGGCATCTTTATAGTTAAATTTGCTTTTGCTGTACTTATAAACTTGGTATGCAGATAGCATGTTGATGATTCCTCAAAATTTCATGTTGGAGCAATGGAAAAGTCAAAATACTCATGACTCCATTGTGACTACGGTTTTGTTCCATTGCAGAATGAGGTGTGTGTGTGTGTGTGTGTGCTGAAGAAGAATTTGACTTTCTGTAAAAATGTTACTGTCTTTGGTGAAAGTAGTTATTTTTTTCAGACTTTTTTCTTTCTTTTTTTTTTTTTTAAGTAGTTTTCTGCTCTTTTTCTGTGTTTTTGCTTCAAGTTCAACATGAGCTCTCTTTTAAACATGACAAGACTAAAGTTATGTACAGTTTCTCCATAAACAGAAAGCTCTCTCTTTAACAAAATGTACAACTCATGCTACGACCCAAGTAAATGATAAACAATCATAATTCTGTTCCTTTGGCTATATCTTTTGGATACCCTCCAACACAAAATGCATTAGTACAGAAAAGTGCTTGTCCTTAATTAATTTATAGCTTAGAGCAGAATACCAGAAATAACAGTTGAACGTCAGATGCAAAGTCATGGATAAAATATTGTATGAAATTTGTAATAAATCTTAAATAATGCTGGAGGGCAAGTATGACTAATGATCAATAATCTGAGGAATTTCACCGGTGGGGAAATGAATGTAAAATATGTTTATTTTGTAAAACATTTGTTTTGTATTGAATTTATTGTTGTCATGGGAGACAAAATAACTTAAGCTCTACCACTATCCTGAACAAACACATTTACTAAACTGATCTATTTGGGGGGCTTTTTTGTTTTGTTTTCACAAAATGACAGAATTGTAGGGGTTGGAAGGGACCTCTACAGATCTTCTAGTCCAACCCCCCTGCCAAAGTAGGCTCCCTAGACCAGATTGCACAGATTTGGTTTTGTTTTAAATAGTATGAAGCATATAAGGTATGCTGTAATATCTTGTTCTGGAATGTGCATGGTATAAGGTCACAGAATTGATAATGTGTACCTTGTACAGGAATACAAGACTGAAAAGGCTCTAAAGGGCCATCAGACTTATTCTCCTACTATTGCAATAATCACAGTTTGCAAATCCCCTTCATAATTTATCAAGTTTCATTGTAATTATGGTTAGAACTTTTGCTGTTGTTACTCAACTAGAAAATTGCTACTAACTCTCTGCTCAGTGTGAGAACCTTGGCATAGACTAAATGTTGCCAAGCTGTGCTCATAGCTTCCCCTGCAAACACTATCATCTAGTTTAAATGGATCTTCTATCTCCCTGATGTTTCTCTCCCTGATATATTTATAGACAGCAACTGGATCCCTTAACAGCCTTTATTTGCTGGGCTAAACAAGCCAAGCTCTTCATCCTCTCTTCTCATATCATAGGTTCCCCATTCCCTGACCACCAGAGAAGTCCATCTTTGTACCTGAACAAGTCTGAGGTAATTTGCTACAAATGACTAAGTACAACAGTATTACAGTCTTGTATAATAGCATAATAAAAGAGCCAATAGCAAACAGAGTAATAATTTCAGGCTTGCGAGGATGTGCAGTGCCAAATATTTAGGAGATTAAGTAAAGGTTTTGAAATCTTTTAAGTGGATCTTTATTAGAAAGAATGCTTTTTTTCTTTCTCCCTCTCTCCCTCTCTTTCTTTCTTTCTTTCTTTCTTTCTTTCTTCTTTCTTTCTTCTTTCTTTCTTTCTTCTTTCTTTCTTTCTTCTCTTTTCTATTCTTCCTTCCTTCTTCCTTCTTCTCTTCCTTTCCTTCCTTCCTTCCTTCCTTCCTTCCTTCCTTCCTTCTTCCTTCCTTCCTTCCTTCCTTCCTCCTTCCTTCCTTCCTTCCTTCTTCCTTCCTTCCTTCCTTCTTCCTTCCTTCTTCCTTCCTTCCTTCCTTCCTTCCTTCCTTCCTTCCTTCCTTCCTTCCTTCCTTCCTTCCTTCCTTCCTTCCTTCCTTCCTTCTTTCTTTCTTTCTTTCTTTCTTTCTTTTTCTTCTCTCTCTCTCTCTCTCTCTTTCTCTCTTTCTCTCTTTCTCTCTTTCTTTCTCTCTTTCTTTCTCTCTCTTCTTTCTCTCTTTCTTCTCTTTCTTTCTCTCTTTCTTTCTTTCTTTCTTTCTTTCTCTCTCTCTTTCTCTCTTTCTCTCTTTCTCTCTTTCTCTCTTTCTCTCTTTCTCTCTCTCTTTCTTTCTCTTTCTTTCTCTCTTTCTCTCTTTCTTTCTCTCTTTCTTTCTCTCTTTCTTTCTTTCTCTCTTTCTCTCTTTCTTTCTCTCTTTCTTTCTTTCTTTCTTTCTTTCTTTCTTTCTTTCTTTCTTTCTTTCTTTCTTTCTTTCTTTCTTTCTTTCTTTCTTTCTTTCTTTCTTTCTTTCTTTCTTTCTTTTCTCTAAGCAGTTGATTGAAATTACAGTATCAAAGGTTTTAGGGTTTTAATTGAAAGCTTGGAAATCAATGAAAATCATGATTTGGATCAGAGTTTCAGCCAGCTCAATATACAGTTGATTAAATTTTTGACAGTAATCACTGAAAAAAGTTGAGATGTTGAAGGCTTATTTGTCAGTAATAACAGAGAAAAATCCAATGAATACTATATAGAACATGATAAATCTGTCCCAGAGAAGCCACAGTTGCATTCACACGTTGTATTTAAGAAACTTCAGTGGCAGAATTCAGGAGGTCCCTTGGAGTGAGTGCTGTGGACTGTAGTCCTTGTTGACATGAGGCACTGGAATGCAAAGAGAGTATGGGGACAACTGAACCTACCACCTCCAAGGATGGTATAGAAAAAGATATTTAATCACATCCAGTATCCCTTGGTGTTTTGTTCTGTTGCTTCTTGGAAATCTTCAGGAAACTCCCAACTCCCATCTGCTAAAGCTGTGAAGCTGTGTTTTTTGTTTGTTTTGCATTAAATCTGTACCGAATCAAGGGTTTCATGAAGTCTGATGACAAGCTTTATAATAAAACTGCTGAACTGGCTGTGATAGAGCTTGGAGCCACAGTCACTGTTGTGTCGGATGCTACTGTTAGTTTGAAGGGGAGGCATTTCTTCCTCAATTTTTTATTTATTTTTTTTTCTCACACAGGAATTAACACAGTAATTTCCTTCTAGCTTTTGCCTGTCCTGTAGAATAAAGGAAAAAATGGCTTTCACAATACATTGTAGGAAAGCTCAGTTTAAGCTGTACATACATGCAAAGATCAGTAAAATGAAATGCTCTTGAAATTACAAGCAATTTCTTAATTGGGAGCAAAGGAGATTACCAACCACAGCTGAAAGCCAATTCAGTACACAATTAATTAATGTGTGTTGAGTGCAGCATGGGTGGTTTCTCCCTGATGCCCAAGGGCTGGGAGTGATGGCACCAGGTATCTTGGGGTCTTGGATGGACTGAGGCCAGGCTGGGCAGGGACAATGGCCAAGTAGGGCTGGGTGTGGGGAGCTGGATCCAGCCCTGCTGTGGCCTTGCTGAGATAGGGGCTGACAGCCCCAGGGTTGACGTGGCATCTTGGGCTCTTAGGATCCAGGCAAAAAATTGAATGGAACTGAAATTGTGGAGAAAAAATACTGAGAGTAACTGGATAAAATAAAGACATAGAATTCATACAAGTGTCCACAAATGAGACAAAACATCACCAGTATGATCAAGTAGTCATTGGTAAGAAGGGAAATGTCATCAAAGATCTTGCTAGAATATATTAGCTAGCATACCAAAAAGGATTTCAGCTTTCTTCATGCTAAATTTGGTTCTCAGATCAATGTAATGTGAGCAATAAACAAAAATTAACTTATTTACATTCATTCATTTCAATTGTAATTTTTACAGACCTCATCTGTTGATGTCATACACTAATGTACTTAGTGCATGCAATTAACACCCTACATGACTGGCATGTGAAATCAGAGAAGGGACAGAGTAGTCCAAGAGGCATCCTGCTGTGCAAGAGGTGAGATGTTTTGCAGCCCTGTTAGGTGAAAGGTGCCAGAGGAGCAGGAAAGCTTCTGTGTTGGTTAGTTCAGAGGGTAGTTAAAAGCAGTTTTGGTGTGTTTGTGTGTTCATTGTGAGTGAAATCTTTCCTAAGCAGCAGGAAAACTGTGTGTAGGTGACAAAGCAGCGGCATGTGCTGCTTAGAGAGGCTATGGAGTTTCTTCTTGGAGATCCTCAAAAGCTGCCTGACCATGGCCCTGGGCACCCTGCTCTGGGTGTTTCTGCTTGAGCACAGATTGGGCCATGTGACTTCCAGAGGTCCCTGCTGACCTCCACCACTGTTATTTTGTGATTCAGTGAAATACCAGATTTATTCAAGTCTGTGGCAGAATCCCGGAGACTTCATTAACACAATTTTGTGTAACACGGAGTATTTTCATTGAAAGATGATGATGCTTAGCCTATCTGTTTTACTCACTGTATTATTTGGCATCACTTACTTAAAATGGAGAATAAGTCATGTACAGTCATAAATATTATCGCACGGTATTTTAAAACTTAATGAAGAAAAACATTTTTCAGGGTAATTTTAAACTTCAACCTTATCCTGGTGCTTGGTAAAACCTGAGAGGATCTGAATGATTTAGGTTCTAACTGTTCTGTCTCTCCTTGGGAAGATTTAGGAGTAGTTACTACGTGCATAAGATGGCTTTATATATTGTGGAGGCAAAGTACTCTGACAGGTCTATTTTTAAAGTCTCCTGTGAACAGGGATTTTGAAAACCATGAACCAAGCCACTTTTTTACTGTTATCACTATTAAGTACATCTGATTTTTTTTTTTTTAATCTCATTTTGGTTGATAAAAATTCAGAGTGATTTTGTAAACTCAGAAGAGTCAAGTTGTGAGAAGTCAGAGTTTGACCCAATATACTTTGGTTCGCCCTTACTTCGCCCTGCACTTTTAATCATTAGTATGAGCTGATTGACAGAAAACTGTTCTTTATTTCTTATTATTTGTGAATTGCACTTAAAATTAAGGTCTTCATTATGAGAACATGGCTCACTGTCTTTTATCATCTCTAGATCGTTGTATGCTGTATTTTGCTGCTACCTCTTTTTCAATTAATTAGAAAAAAATTCACTGTCTCTTCTGATAGACAAACTATAATTTTATCTGTATTGTTCATGTGCCTCATGCAAATTATCTCCAAATTACCTCTTATAAACAGTCATGTCAGATGTGTCAGAGCTTGTGATTATGATTGTGAGATAACCCGAATCCTTGTGCTTATAGGAAAAGTTTTCTGTGATAAGTAATTTCAACAAGAAGAAAGTTTCAACTTTCTCCTTGATCTGGATGTTCAAGACTGAAGTTTTTTTCAAGAAAATATATTTATCAGTGAAATAATCTCTGTAGCCAAGTTTAACATAAGGGGTTTACACTGCTGCAACTGTGACTGGAGCTAGCCGAGACTTATTTATTGTGTCTGTCCTTGCATCCTTCATAATCCACTTAATTGTTCTTTGCAGTACAGAATGGGGACAAAAGTCATTTGCAAATGCCAAGCTGGTATTTACTACTTTGCAAGAATTCACATGCAGTTTGTTTGTAAATAATGAGGAAATGTGCCATGCACTGTTTTGTGTGTTTTAAGCTTAGACACTGCAGTAGTCCTGTGTTAAGACCCCCCAGTATAACTGCATTGTTATTAGGAGAACACTATAGGTAATTTAAATAGCAGTGTATAGTGGTGAACAAAATGGTTACCTATTTCTTTAAAAAGATGAGAATTTTTGAGATCACTGTGTTCTCCCTGAGCAAATGTTTTGCCAAAGGAAGAAGCTCTATCCTCTCAGTGCTCTCGGAAGCTCTCTGGCACCACAGTCCTGCCACAGGGCCTGCACAGACACCCCACTGCTCAGGTCCACCTGGCTTTGCTCTTTCCGTGCTGTCTCTGAAGTGGCTTTAACCTACTAAACATTACTTATTAAATAACTGCACTGCACATTTGAGAAAGTTGAGGTAATATTCAAGGACTGTGAAAAATGGATTCAAATTCTGCTTGCTTGCACAAACTAATCAAATCACAAATGAACTTTTTTTCAATCTGAGATCTTTCCTTCCTCTAGTGTTATGACTCTGTTCCCTGTGCGCCCTTCAATATTTCAATTCTCTCCATGTCTGCTATACTTCCTTGGTTTCTGGAGCTGACACCATGATCCCAGCCTTCATTTGCCTTGCAAGCCCTGCAAGAAACTGGCTTGCAGCTTGTGCTGTGCTGCTGATTGCCCAGATTGGCCAGCCAAGGGGGTTATGCATTCTGTCTGAGCAACGAGAAATCTGCAGACTATGTGCACTGAGATGACAGGATGGCCTGAGCAAGTTGGGTTACTTCTCTGTGTTCTATTTTATTTTTGCATTGAACTGAGTCGTGCCTAGTCTACTCAGTGAGGAACCTGAGCACATCACCTGCCATTTTTATCCTTTACTTGTTATAGTTGCTCTCTTTTGGATGGAGAGTTTTACTTGATATTGATTGCTAAATTAAAGCAGAGAGCTTCAACTTGTGGCACCAGCTCTCAGGTGGCAGCAGGAGATTACACTGCCTTGATTGGTATTACTACATGGTATTGCCAAATGCATTGCCTAGATTCTTCACGTTGTAGAGGGAATCTTTAAGGTAAACAAACAAAACAAAACAAACAAACAAACAAACAAACAAAACATATTCTTTTAAGCCATTTTACTGGAAGCCCATGTTTTCCAGCTGGCCAGCTGGCCATCAGGCTGAGCAAGTATAAGATGCCACTTCTCCATTTTGTCATCGTGTGCAGCCCCTGAGCCTTATCTTTCCTCCAGGGAGCAGCAGGGACTCCAGTCAGCCCCACCCCAGGTGAGAGTAGCAGAGCACAGGGACAGCTGCCTCCTTGACCCCCTCTTCCCCAATGCGGACCTAGATTCTAGTGAAGCCCCTGCTCTGGAAGCATTCCTAAACACAGGTACTGCTGTACACCAGGGGCTGTCCAGCTGCCACCTGGAGCCCCATTCCTAGACTAGTAACATTTAAGAGTTGCCGTTGCAATAGCATGGCTGGAAACTCACCTCTTGAGTTTCCTGCAGGTGTCAGCTTCAGGAGGTGAAGAAAATGACTTGCTGCCTATCAAAGGTTCATCTGAATTTCAGGGCTGCCAGAGCTCTCAGGAATTACTGAGGACATCCATAATTTGAGTTATTTTCCCTGAAACTTCCAGGTTTTATGAGTCAATAATGAGCATTTTGAGTTCAGGAGTTATTATAAAGATGAACTCTTCAGCAGGCACCACAGACTCCAATGACTACATTGCGTGTCTCATATTGTTTGGTATTTCACCTCTCTTACAAAAGCCCTGTTGCTAGAACCACATTAGTAATACAGTGATCTTATTTCCAGTTTTAAAATGTTTCATGGTGCTGGGCTGTACCTTGAAATTTTGAACTCAGTTCAAAAAATGGTTTTATAAAAATCTCACAACTTTAAAGCCCAACATCATTTCACATTATGAAATATCTGATTCATTTGGAAAGCTCAGGATTGTCTATGTTAATAATGGCCCAAGAAGATCTGTCTTAACAGGCTGAAGGCAACTCCATTTGTAGTCAAGGATTGCACATGATCTTCCTGGAACTGAAAATTGTACATTGTGCAATTTTCATGACTTGTATAGCCTTTCTATTTTAAGTTGGTTGAAACCTGAAGTAAATCATACAATTCTCCTTATACTATCATTCATAGTGCTAACTTCCATTAACTTGACATAAATAAGATTATTTCTTAAATTTAGATAGTGATTGTTTTCCCTAATAACATTACTCAAAGAAAAGTTTGTTTTTCTCTGGTACAAAGTCAACGTGAACACAGTAAATGATGGCTTTCTAGGTAACAGATATATATGTGTGTGTGTGTGTGTGTTAAGCAGATTAAAAGTTCACAGTATCATTTTTTTATTTGAAAATGTGCATGTGTGATGAGGTCCAATAACTATTCCATTACTTAAACAAACCACTTAATCCTCCATCTTTTTAGGAATTTGGAAAAAATTTCTGTGAGGTTTGGGAAAGCCAAATAAAATGCTTCTTTTCAGGCTTTTTGGAAGATTCAATGGGAAGAACAATTCTCTTGTGGATTGTTTGTTTTTTCCTTTTTAGAAATATCTTTTCAAGGTAGAAGAGATGATTAAGTGACAGGTGTGCATATGGACCTCTCCAGCTTTGTTGTTGTTTACTGCACAGGGATAATGCCATGTAGTTGGCTGCCTGTAGAAGTGCTGAGTACACAACATTGCTTCATACTGCAGCTGTGCTGAGTGCAGGGAAGAAGTGTGTGCTGCTGACACACCAGTCTGGTGCGTAATGCTAAATTCTGGGTTCTGACAATATTACTTTCTAGTCTTCCCATTGCTCTAACTATAATCCTTTAGCCTTCTCATGCAACAAGCTCCCAGCTATACAGAGACTTTCTAAATATGGCAGTTTCATCCCAGATCAGTTTTATAGTCCCAGAGCCAAGTGGAAAATTGATGGTTGATTGTTTTAGTATTTATGCTCTCTGACATACGCTCAATGTTGTTGTATGGGATGAATTTAAAGTACATAGTAGGATAACAGATTTTGAAATTAACCTTGATTAAATGAATTATAGAATTTAATGTGGAGGGCAATAATATTTTGGGGTTTTGGCTAAGTTTAATGGTTTCTCTAAGCAAGCAATGTACAAATGCTAAAAGACTGCAGATAAAAGTAAGTATAACTGAATAGAAATGAACATGAATTGGTAGATTTAGTTTGGCTTCCCAGCTGATAAATATTTTAATGATAAGTAAATGTATTCCTCAAATTGCATTTTGTTTAGCAGTCTTTCAGGTTCAAGGCATACAATATCCTCAATTATACAGTCAAGAAATATATATATATATTTTAACTCAAAGACTTTGTCCTGACTTTTCTGAAATCCTTTTGAAGTACTCCCAGCAGCACACATCCAGCAGAGGCTCAGCTGCTCAGAGAGTGCTCTCCTGGAGGGGCTGAGCTCACCGCTCAGCTCCCTGTGCTATGGTCTAACTCAGCTGGGCAGGTCTGAAAAAATAAATCTGTCTTTTCTGACAGCATGTGAACTCATACAGATAAGGATAAGCTCTTATCGGTAGGCTGTGCAGGGAAAGAGGTTGTACTCAAAGCTCGTCCTGGTATTTGCATGAGAGACAGAAACCTGAGTAAAGTTTATTCTGCTGGGAATAAATTGGGGAGTGGCAAAAAAAATGAGCATGAGGCTACTTTGTTACATCATGTTTCTTAAGATAGCTGAAAGAACAAGATTTTAAAAGAAGCATGGCAGGAGGTGAATTTCCATCCTCACAGGAGGAAAACAAGTTAATCTTCCTCTTCCCAAACCATAGGTGAGAAACTTAAAAGCGTTAATAATATCATTTTGTGCAGTTCAGACCGAGAAGGAAGGATTAAGCTTTCATACCCATCATTTACACTTAGGAAAACTGACATTTAGCTCTTGCTTAAGCTACAGCCTTTCTCCACATGATCAATAGCATATCAGATTTCATCTAGTATCCTTATTGCTTTTTAAGACCTATCCCCATCCTTACCAGCAGTTTGGGAAGGACAGAATATTTTATTCAAAGTTGTTCCAGTGCATTTGATAGTGCCCGGCAGTGTCAGCCTTCCTCATGTGCTGTTGCCTTGTTGTCCCGGTTCACTCACCCTCTAGCTGTTGCAAATCTCTGTCTCTCCAAGCATCCCACACGCAGCCTGAGCTGGGGGCTGGCTCCCTCCCCATAAGCCAGCAGCCACTGCCAGCATCTCCTGTAGCACTTCCTTGCCAAGGCCACAGGTCCACCACACAACACAGGGGAGAAACAGCCCAAAGTAATTTCTCAGTCACCTATGCTTCCTTGAAGGCAGATGAAAAATATTTAAGTAAACAAATAAGTAATGCTGAGACATTACATAAGTGCTGAGGAAAATATTTTCTCAGACAGTTTTTCAGTAACCGAAAAGAGACAGTGATTTCTCTATATGCTACTTCCTTATGTGGCTTCTTGCCTCATTTACAAATTAGATCTGTATGTGCTTCCCCATTTTTTAATTTTTTTTTTATTTTTTATTTTTTTGTCTTTTTACGAAAGGTCAAATCAGTCTTTTCAATTTGCATTACAAGGCTGTAATATTTAGAGGCACCCACCAGCTCCCTTCAGTAACGCTGAGAACCAAATTGCTCTTCTGTCAGACACTTCAAAGGAAGCAGGTATTTGAAAATTTTATGTTTTCTTTCTTTTTTTTCCACACTTACCGTGATTCACAAAAATGAGTCTCTGATCTATTTCACTTGTTCCAACTAAAAAATAACAACCAACAAACCAAACAAAAACCTCAGCAGTATCTAACATAGATCCATTGCTTATTGCTGTTTCTGAAATTACAGTGATTATAAAGGAACATGGGAGCACATCCCACAGCCTCCATCCTGTTCTAACTCTTGCTACCAAGTGGGTGCTTTGCCAGATGCAGATAATGAGATCCCAGGCACCACCCACCTCTCCACCCAACAGCAAAATCAGCATTTTGTGATATTGATAAAGTGATATTGCATTTATATATCCAGCTCTGGTCTATCAGCCAGTTAACTGCAGTGCCCAAATTAGGGGCACAGACTTTTTAAAGACTCAGTCATCTCTCTAAAGGGCAAAGTGGAGATATCCCAGATCTTTCCAGGTGCAGTGCTGTCCTACAGCCAGGTCCTCTCACAAGGAGGCTGGAGTTCCACTGCACTCTGTACAGCACATTTTTTTCTAGGGAAAGAAAGCCAGGGAATGCAGTGCTCACTGAGGCTGCGTGACTGAAGCTGAGACCAGTCCTGACTTCTTGACAAAGCCTCAGAGAGCACAGACTCCATTTCAGAGACACTGCAGATGAAACCTAAACCTAGCCCTGTCACACAAGTGAGATACTTAAAGCTGAACAGTGTGAATTTGTGCCAGTGCAAGCGATTTTATCTTCAGGCAGACCTGTAAAACACCCGCTCTGTTTGGAGGAGCTACTTCTAATATATTTTCATGGCTCTGAACTGAAATTACTTTCTAAGAAAAGCAGCTATGATGTTTTTATTCTAACATAGTGGAAAAGAAAGAAAATTCTTTTTTTTTTTTTTTTTTTTTTTTTTTTTTCTCTCTCTCTTTTTTTGTTTTTCCCTAGTTACAGTGAGGTAGATGCAATTCACTTAATTTTATCCTCATTGAAACTGGATTTTAAGAAGTTCAGAGGTTCTGGCAGGCAAGGAGTTTTACTTTTGTTTTTGTGAGACTAGACTCAGATATTTATTTGCCTTTTCCTCTCTTTTCCTCTGCTACTGAAGGCAGCTCTGCTGTGTTTCCAGTTAAGCCTGACTTTTTATGGTGAACTAAAAGGCCAGATGAAAATCTGTGCAGATTAACACTGAGAAGATGGTCAAAAAAATCAAACCCAGCTTAAACTGTAGATGCAGTGTAACTGTTAAACTTCATTCTGTTCAAGTGAAAAAAAAATAAAATAATTGTCTGTGGATTCTGAAGCCAAGGCATTAGGAAGGGCCACCTAAAAATGGTTTCCATACAGGAAAACTGTTGAAGCAAATGTGACCTCTATCAATGCCCAGGTGAAGTATCTCAGGGTTTTTGCACTGCTCCCTGTCAGTAATGGCATTATTTAAATCATTTAGACTGACATTTACTTTACTTTTTTTTTTCGCCACATGTCAAGTCAGTGGAAAGCTCGCAGGAATACAGGGAAATAATGACAGTCAGTGAGGCTGGCACTGCCAGGAATGAAGTAAGACTCTCCTTTCATTTCAGTTCTTTACAAAATGGTAATCACAACTGTAGGCCAGGGCCTTCAATTCAATTTTGCCCCATCCCTGGAGGCACTCAAGGCCAGGCTGCATGTGGCTCTGGGCAGCCTGGTCTGGTGGTTGGTGACCCTGCATATAGCAGGGGGGTTGAAATTCGATGATTACTGCGGGTCTTTTCAACCCAGGCCATTCTATGATTCAATAATGCAAGAGCCACTGAAGCCTTGCAGATCTAGTCCTTTTATCAGTGTCATGTTCATGTAGCAGAAGACCTCAAATTTTGTGCCACCAAGATCAGCAAAAGCTATGAAAGGCCTGATAAGAAGTGAGAAAGTTGTGCAACCTCTCTCTTTTAGCTGCAGCAAACTGCTGCACCATCCATCAGTACTAGCTTAAAAATACACCTCCAGGATAAGTAGTTCACTTCTGTGCGCTTTGACCTAATGTACATAAAATGTGTTCTTTTCTGTTTTCCCACCATGCTCAGCTTATTTTCTCTCTGTTTCTCTCAGTATTTATGTGGAGTTGCACTTTCTTTTTGCGGAGCTGAGTAGTTTTCCATTTCCTTTGTTTGTAAAGGAGAAGGCTGTGGAGGAGAAAAAAGGGCAGGCTAGAAATTATGTGGTGCCAGAGCATGAGCACAAATAGTGAGAAGTGAATGTGCTCTTAAACAATTGGAGTAGTCCTTGGCACACTTTTGGACAGGCCGCTTAACACCCTCCCAAACCATCTTAAAGCATGTTTTGGGAGTCAGGAGGGGGTAGGAGCTATTCCCAGTGAGCAGTGTGGATACAGCCAGCACGTTATGGATGCTAAGAGGGCTTAAGAGCCTGAAGGATTTTCCAGGACAGCTGGCCTCACAGGCAGAGAGCAGCCCTGGCCATGGTTAATCTCTAGTATACATGTAGCCAGAGAATTTGTGTTTGGTTTTTTTTGTTTGTTTGTTTGTTTGTTCTGTTTTGTTTTTCAACAGGAGAGATATTATTGAAAACTCACCAAAACTGATAGTGAAACCCACTGGCAGGTTTAGTGTCAGGGGGAATTTTTAACTCTGTTTTGAAACCAGTTAGCCTTGACAGAGGAGAACCTCTTGGGAGGTAGATCACAGCTCTGTTTAATGAAAGGAGTTAAATTCACCTCTCACCAATAGTCCAGGCATTCATGTGCAAGCTGGTACTCTATGTCTATCAACAACTGGAACTTCCCACAAAGGAGTCACTGAGAGAGTTTTGGAACTTACTCCCTGCTTTAGTTGACAGCTGAAATTTGAGATGCTGCAGATGTGTTTTTTCACTGTTGTCTCTTGGAGACAAAATCTGTAGAAGATGGAGGTTCTGTGTATAATTTTTTTTCTTTGCTGTAAAATCTGAGAGCGTATCTACATGCTTCTTATTCTTTTTTTCTTTTTTTTCTTCTTTTTTTGTTATTTTTATAAAACAAGAGAAATAAAAATGGGTCAAGTGCAAAGTATAACAATATTTGTTTACCAGCTTCTGTAAAACCAGAGCTCTGGAAATCTGCAAGTCAGTTACTGAAAAGAAAACAGAATCATGTCTGGTCAGCAGGAAACAGCAAAATGCTATCCTGGTCCCAAACCTTGAAGTTGGCTTTTGGGACATTTAGCTTTTTGTCTTGTCTCACACTTGGTAATATCCAAGGTAATTTTGAAATAAGGTATAATTTTGTAGTGAAAAGTTGAAATAGATTTTGTGGAAAGCTAATGGTAGTTTCCTTATTTTCTAAGAGCATTCCCTATTTGCCGTGTCATTTTGTCAAAATATGTTTCTAGTTTAAGTGGAACTTCAAGGACCACAGACTGACTTTACTTTCCATGCTGCGTTCCCTCAGTAGTAAACTGGTTTTAGGTATTTTGCTTGGTCATTGTAAGGACAAGGACAAGGGTCGTGGGGACACAAGCCAGGATGATTATCAGCTACCTCCTATCCAGTGCTGCTTTCAGCAGATTTCTGCCACTTTGGCAGCAGAAAATGCATTGCTATAATGGCGGCAATCTTCTAAAAACTACTTAAAAGAGGTATAGCATCGCTCATGTTTGATCCTGGAGATTGTAAGCTTGATTGCATACTGTCAACAA
Source organism: Excalfactoria chinensis (assembly GCF_039878825.1). Classification (NCBI taxonomy): domain Eukaryota; kingdom Metazoa; phylum Chordata; class Aves; order Galliformes; family Phasianidae; genus Excalfactoria; species Excalfactoria chinensis. The sequence continues at coordinate 28,630,752 of NC_092827.1, read as the reverse complement.
AACAGAAATGACTAATGTTTACTTAACACTGAAGTCTACCCATTTGCAGGAGTGAAGAATGTTTGGTAGGCCAGCTAATCTGTATCACCTCCCTTACCATTTTCCAGGCATGTTCTGGCTGTCAGGTGGTAAAACAAATGTTTAGTAGGTTCAAACCGAAACTGATGTGACACTGCAATTTTTATCTTCATCTGACATTCACAGTTTGATTTTTCAATCAAAATGAAATAACCAAAATGGCTGAAAGCTGTGCAGGGTGCAATAATTAAACAGGACTCAGTGCTAATCCAGCCCTTGAAGGGTGGCCATGTCTTGATTGATGCTGAGCAGTCACAGACCCTGTGACCTGCATGTGAGCTTTGCAGTCCCAGCAAGCAGGAGTATTTTTCTCCTCCAGAAATCTATCCTTTTCCTTCATATCAGGAGTAGTCCTGGGCATGAGCTACTCTAGAAGGATGTAAACAGCCTGGGAAGAGGGATGAGTGGGAGCCAGCTTTCCATCTCTTCCAACTCATCTGAAATACGCTAGGAAATCTGCACAACAAACCCTAAGCACTTTTGCCACCTAGCTTGCTCCTGGCCAGTCTCTTTCAGCCAGTTTGGTGAATAAATATCTAAACCCCCACTGGTCCCAATGGCATGTTTGTCTAGTGCTGTCAGTTGCTTGAGGCATCTTCTCTATAACTCCTGTTTGTACCTTCTGGCAGCTGGGAAACATAGTGATCAAAACACAATTAGAGTGATACATAAAAGTGGAGGATTTTCTTTGACTGTGATGAACTAATAGCTTATCATTCCTCATGCCTCGTGTATCCAAGATGTTTTTCCAGATGAAGCCTGGGAGACATGAATTTCTGTGAAACAAGACTATGTTACTATTTAGTTTGGTCAGCATGTGTTACTCAAGCAAAAGTATTCCAGCTGAAACCACAAGTTTGTCTGAAAATGACAAAATTAATGGAACTATACCAGCATAAACTCTGTTATTTGTAAAGCTGTACCATAGTTTAGCCAGAGAAGAGTTTATCTTGGAATTAAGAAAATGATGTTAAAGCAGTATAAATCTGCCTTAGTGATGACTGGGTTTCCTCTTAGCTTTGTGAAATTATTTTCTGCTTTCAAGTAGATTGTAACCATTCAGAATGGCATGTGAATATGGAATTTTCAGGCATCTTTTTCATTTCTTCTTTCAAACACTCATGCTTACCCCTCTCATTTCTTTTTTCAAGTGAAATGCCTATTATGAAATGTACTCTTCGATGAATATAATCCATGTGTCATTATGCTCCTTAGAATCAATTATAGGAGCTCTAAGAAATATATGATGAAGCAAAAAGGCTTTACAGAATCTCATGGTATACGTCAACAAGTATATGTGCTATAACATTGCTAATGTTCTACCCTATTTGCTAGCAGCATAAAAGAAAAAAATGAGAAAATCAGGTTAGGGATTAATGAGCTAGCAGTGGCCTGACAGAGGAAAATAAATAAGGTGTGTTCTGCATCTGAAACAGTCACTGCATTTTTATCATACTTCTAATAAGGACAAATAATCCTTCTTTCTTATAATTAAAGCTACACAAATTTCTTCTGCCTATGAAACTCCGTGTATTGTACCCAAAAATGAGAAAGGCGCAGTGACACCATTCTGTCATGTTGTAGTGTCTTTGTCCTGTGTGAGCTCCCTGCGCAATGCCATGACCTCGCCACCTCTCCTGAATGCAGGCAGTAGTGCAGCTGACAAGTGGTCCTGCTATCCCGGCAGTATCAGAAGGAAGGTGTATGCAAACATCTCATCCTCAGTGCACGGATCCCAGCACATGTGCTTAGGTGCTGCTTGTCATGCCAATAAGATAAGTGCTTTTCCCGCTCCGGAGGCAGACCAGGTGATGGAATGAAGGCAGCAGTGGTGTTGTGTAGTAGCCACAAGTCCTCTCCTAGTCTGCATAATAATTAGAGAGCTTGGTTATTCATGCTGTTCATTGACTAGAGGACTGTTCTGATTCACACAGTACCTGTAATTCTGTGCCAAACTCCAACACTGAGGGTAAGCAACTAGTGCAAGCTCTCACAAAACTACACATATAATGAATGCATAATACTGTCAGAAGGAGCAGAGACCTTTATTTACTTTTGCAGATGTCATGGTTTGTGTGAGGACAGCAGACCATGGGAGGATCAAGAGAAAAATAATTAGTGCTCCACATACCAAAGTTTAGAAATTCAGGAAACTCCAGAACTGCTAAGGGTAGATACTTGTTCTGTTTTTCATTGTATTAGTCACTTGGTTTAAAGATCTCTTCTGACCAGCATGACTGAAACAAACACTGGAGTCATCTATGAGAGCAAACCAAGAATGTGGTCTGTGTTCCCTTGGCACACTGTTGTTTAGCTGCTGACAGTTTTCAGTCTGACACACATCTGCTTTGTACAGCACTCAAGCCCAACAGGGCAGCACTGCTCAGCCATCAGTCCCCACTCTCCTGTGGGAACCCACTGGTACTTTGGTTCCCCTTGGTTTCTTCAAGTCAGTCAAGACAGCAGTAACAAATACAGAGTTCAGGAAAACTACCTACCTGCTAGTAATTTTAGCCAGTATCTGAGGTGGCATGAACAGTTATGTCTCTAAATGTTTGTCCTGTAATGACCACACTGCTGAGGCCACACAGCTTTGTTCTGGCTACCCAGATCCCCTGGGGGTAAAGCCATCCATCCTCATATGGGATGGACCTTACTGAAGGCTTTTAAGACAACAAGGTCAATTTTGATGTCCTTATCTTCCTCTCTTCCTGAAGTCTGTTAGGGTGTCATCCTTTTTTGTTTTGTTTTGTTAGTACCTATTGCTTGCAGATATGGACTAATTTTATTTAAATATTTTTCCAGTTCTCTTTCCCATTTATGGGAAGTTTCATATTTATCAGGGAGTTATTTGCTTTGATCTCCACTTGGAGCATATTTTAATTTGTCTTTCATGCCTGACAGAGGTCTCTGCCACATACCAAGACCTTCTGCACCATGCTTGAATTCACTCCTGCAGTCTGTACAGCCCCTGAAAGATGCAGTTCCCCATCATACAGCTCTGAAAGCCACAGCTGAGAAACAATTCCAGTTTTGGCTTGGTAAATAACCCAATTGTACTGACCCTGCAATTCATTGTTAGTCTGTCAGAAACCCAACACTTTCATGTGATATCAGTTAGTTAGATCTTCAACTGAACTCCAGACTACAAATTTGCAGCCAAAGGCAACAACCATCTAATGGCTGTAAATCAACATTATTTATTTATTACAACATTATTATTGTTGTTGTTGTTGTTTATTGTTATTATTATTCTAGGAGAAAGCACTACCAAGCCAAAGTCAGCTTGTCCAGTTAGCAGGATGGACTACAGGTTAAGTTCAAAGAACCCTTTTACTTTTTCTGATTCTAATAGCACAAATAATGGAGCCTAATCTTATCCATCATTTAAAGAGCTGTAGGGAGAACAAACTGCTGTCGATGAGGGAAAAGTCTGGAACAGCAAGCAGCCTGCCCTCTCTTGACATCCTGCTCAGCAAATTCCTCGCAGATTTCCTCCCAGTGTCAGTAAAACTAACAGAAAGGTTATTTCATAAAATTTTGTGTGGATTGCTAACTTGTGAAAACTGAAGGACTTGTGCCCAAAGCAACAATACAGACTCAAGTAAATAATCATAGCATTTGTCTTTAATGCTTAAAGCTTAACAGACGAAGGAAACAGGAGAGAGACTGAAGAGTTCCCCTGCCAAGTACCGATGCTGTGAGAACATATTGAAATAAGTAGCCAATAAATGTCAAAATTAAGGTGACTAATCATATGAAGCCTTCTTGTTTGATTGGAGACTATTAGGAAAGATTTCCAGTTTAATGTGCAGTATGATGAAGGATGGAAAAAAAAACAAAAAAAACAAAAAAAACCACAGCAGAATTAAATATTAAATGCTGAAGTCTTTATAAATCATACCAGCTATTTCTTCAGGGATCACAATAGCTTTAGCAAATCAGGAATGCTGTAATGCACAGAGATGTGATCAGGGTGGACAGCAGAAGAATATTTGCTAACAGTGCTAGACAGGCAACGTCCCTAGTACCAAGTTAGGAACGTGAATGAAACAACAAATATGCTAAGTTTGGAAGACTGAAATAACGTTGTGCAACTGGTCAGAAACTTTTCTTGTTTACCATGCTGCTTTCAGAAATGCAGATGGATATCCAGAATGATAATATTAGGCCCTCATTCCCAAACACTGTAATTCAGCCAAGATCACTGGTATGCTCTGGCTGCTTCACTCTGCTCTAATTAGAAATCAGTCTTACAGCTGCTTTGTAGTTGTAGAGCACAGTGGAACAGCTGGATCATACCATTGACTATGGCCCTCAAGCTCCTTGGAAATTACTATGTGAACATCAAAATTCCAGCCCTTCCTGTCATTGTTTAGGCCTGAGTTCACCTGCACCTCCAGCTTCAGCATACAACACCTTTGTGTTTGGATAAGATTGGAAAAGTATCAACATTGTTAACTGAAGACAAGAGCACATGTCATTATTGAACTGATTTTAGCAATCTTTTATATAAAGTAATGCTATTAAGGGCAATGTCCCTGAACAGGAGACTGCCACACTTACTGTGATTTAAGGCTTGCTGTAAAATAAATCTACATTTAAATCTACATAATTTTAAATTATTTTATCTCTTTTTAAAATAAATCTACATTCTAAATCTAAATCCAACTAAATTTTATAAATTACAAAGGTTTGACTTCTTTGGTGACAGTCATAGTCTAATCAACTAGTTGATGCAAAACTCCATACAGCTGGTTAAGCTACTCTGCCTCTGTATTAATGACTTCTGAACAAAACACGAATTGTCATTTGTCCTTGTGGACTTACCTTGGTTTACACTGAGTTAAAGAGCGCTTTAAATGCGTATTTGTCATTTCTTCATTAGCATACTTACAAAGCTATAGTCTACTATTCAGTCTTTACGAAGCTTCAAGAATTGCTATCTCTGTTCCCACGGGGACAGGTGGATTAAAATGGCAGTCCCGAGTTATGGTGTGACAGGATGACACACTGGTTTTCATGAAGTTTGGCATATGCAGCTCAGTGCATATAGTTGATTTGCTGTGCTTGAGGTGAATGCTGTGTCTCAACTAGTCATGAGTTAAGTGTCAATTCATTTGTGCCCCTTCAGGTTGAGTCATCTTTCTACAGAGGGATCATTAACGCAACGTGTTACTAAGCAGTGTAAGGAAATAATCTGTTTTCCAGTGGAAAACACGTGTAAGACAGACTTGCAGTATTCATTCTTAAAACATGTAGGATGTTCTAGAGCCATGAGGCCATTCACCGTAAGCCATGAAAAATAAGCCATGGTTAAGAGATGAAAGTAGCTGGAGGCTGTGGCCCACAGGGACTCAGAAGGAAATACTCAGAAAATACAGGCAGATTGAATCCCAAGTGCTCTCTCCTGAGAGGAAGTATGGCTGGAAAGTTAAAAACCCATTAAAGTTAAACAAATTGAAAGTCCCTATCTGAGAGGAAACATAGTACAATGTTTATTTTTCTAATACAAACCTGAGACCTAAAAGATTTCCTGTGGTTCTCAGGTATTGTTTGTGGCTATAATGGAGAACTGTTTTTAGAAAGCGTAATTTATGTGTTTAATCCAAGCTATTTGATGAAAAACACACTGCGCAAGCATTCAGGAAGTGAAAGGCCATTGTATACCTGTATCACCCATTGTTTGGATAGGAGCAGACCTACAATGCAAGGAATCTCATCATGAAACTCTTGCACTCTAAAACTTTGTGTCTAATTTGCTCCTTGCTTAGGCTGCTGGCTGAGTTCCACTGAGTTAATGAAGTAAAGGCATGAGTAACCAATGATAATAAAAACCCTATCTTCCTGCTGAGTGTGAAACTACCAAAATACTAAGCTAATCTGAGCAAGAGATTTATAACGCTGGCCTGAGTCAAGTAAGTAGCAAGCCGCAACAAGCCCAACATAACATTAGCCAAGCTGATTAGTCAATTTATTTTAGGGTTTGCTCCATTACTACCAATCTGCTGCCCTGAGATCCTTATCAGCAAAGTGTGTGATGTTAACAATGTTGAGAAGCATCTGTTTGACTAACGTACAAGCTGCAAACTAAATCCAGAGGTGAATTTAAATGAAAGATTTGGAAGCAAAGGAATATTATTCATTAGATCTACTGATATGAAAACTAGGCAAGTTTCAGGCATACAGGCCCTTCCTCAGCTTTCTTTCTTTTTTTTGTTTTGTTTTGTTTTGTTTTGCTCAGGCAACTGAGATTGTAGTTGATCTAAACCAAAATAGCTTTCTTCACAAATCTTGCCTTCCTAGTGTTCTTAGATTCTTTTAGGTCAACTAGGTTTAAAAAGTAAAAATAAAAGGTTGCAGAAGATATAATCATATTCAAAAGTAGATCAGAGTAAGGCAACATGAACTTCTGAGAGTCTCCCTTGACTGTTATATAAGCCATTTCAAATAAGACACTTTTTAGGAAACCAGCTTAATTTAAATTTACACTGCCTCACATTTTACCTTTTACATTGATTCTGAACCAAGCCTAAACTCACTATTGCCTTTTATTTTGTATGGCATTAATATCTTGATCCCAAGCAGTGATCAAGACTGCCTCATGGACAATAAGAACAGTACAATTACAGTCCTAGATGGACTATAACTACGTTATAGGAAGGTGACAGAATTGAAATATAGATCCATATGCAAACATGTCTGAGTATGTTATGTACATCTTTTTAATATTGATAAGTATTAAAACACACACTGATGAATCTCTACTGTCTTCTGGCTATTTTTAATCAGTGGTACAGGATGAAACCTTGCAGCGTAAATGGGTCTTTAGGGAATGTCAACCTCCTTGGCCCAGTCTGCACTGTCAAGGGAGAAGAAAAAGAAGACATTTTTATTGGAGGAGAAAACAGGCAGATTAGGCTAGTTTTAGTTGAATGTGTTGCATATATTTTAACTTGAAATGGACTTGAAATGGTAAGAAAGAGAACTGTGAAAAGATCTGAAGATAAGGGCAAGTGGCTTAATTTGATGTTGCTGATGGGATCCAAGAAGACTACTGTTTGATGAAGATGATTTTAACAGCTGTGTTTTATGTGAAACCAAAGCTCCATTACTTGTAAACTGAATGATCCCAAGGCTCCCATTCTGTATGTGAGGTCAATTTGTGCAATCTGTCTGTACTCACACTACTAAAGACTTCTATTTTGGGACAGCATGGCTGCAACTGGATGTTCTTTGAGACTAGTCCTTGGAGCTGGTTGGAACAGTGGTGATTCTCCTGGACCAAAAGTGTGCCAAGGAGCTGCCGACAATTTGGTGATACAGAAGGTCCAGTAGCAGAGTCCAGGACCAGCCATCGACATTTACTGTCACTTTTTGATGTCCTAGAATAGAAATAGCCCCAGTATGCAGTGTAGATGCTTAAAAGAACAGAGCTGTGAATTTTCAATAACCAAGACCTGACTTTTTGGGGAAAACCTAGTCTTCTGGAAGGACTGCTCTGATCCTGCCCATTTACTTCTTAATGTTTTAATGCCCTCTTGTGCTCTTAATCCAAACTTCAGGTTTCCTTCATGGCACTCACAGACTAACAATCTCAGACAGTACTTAGCCAAAGATGGAGTTTGCCTTCTCAAGTTTTCTTAGTTGCCCCTAATAATCAATAAAACCAGTGCTTTGCTGAGGGAAATGTTAGAGTAACCATTGTTTATCAGGTAGTCACTGCACTCTCATAGAGAATTTATACTCAAGAAATATGCATTTAAAAATTTTAATTGCGTTCTTCTCTCTCAAGTAAACCTCATGTTAAAATAAGATCTACTTCAACAAATGTTTATTTTATAGTGTTAGATTGTGAATGATCAAAATGTTGACTTTTGGTGAAAGACCCTGGAAAATGTTCTTTATCGTTTTCCTGCAACACTTAAAGCTCCATACCCTGTAACTCATATCAATGTCTTGACATACTGATAAACATAGTTACTCTTTCTTTAGGACCGTCTTAAATTTATAATCAGTGCTCTGGATTCAGTGTTTACCGCGCACAAAATTGTTGAAATGTCTGAGCCTTCTGTGCCCTTCCCTTGAGTATAACAGTGTATTTTAGTATTTATAAGATTGTTGTTCTTCCAAGAGACAGTATTTCTGCTGTGGTTTTTTGTGAGTAATTTTGTTTATAAAACGCTTATTTCTTTCTAGGTAGGGATGAGATCCCGAAACCAAGGCGGAGAAAGCTCGTCTAATGGGCACTTCTCCAGTTCCAAGCCTGTCATCAGCCATGCAGAGAACGAAAAACTCCAGGATGATGCCAAGAAAAAGAACAAACCTCATCGGAAGGAAGATGAGGTCATGGTTTCAGCAACTGTCAAACGGCACTCAAAATCACCTGGACCTAGTGAACGAAAGAACAAGAAGTCCATAGAGTTTTCTAAAGAGGACTTGATAAAACTTCTCAGTATAATGGAAGGAGAACTGCAGGTAAATTAAACTTTTTTTTTTTTTTTACTTTTTTTTTTTTTCCTACTATATTTTCTATTTATCCATGCATTTTAGGTTGTCCATCATTTTACAGTGAAAAGCTGGGAAAAAGCAAGAAAATCTGTTGAGTGCAGTCTTGGGAGGAAAAAAAAAACAACTTGTATCATTGCAGGGCAGTACCCACATTTATAGTGTTTAATTTTACTTTATACAAAAGCTTTTATGTGTCAGTTCCTAAAAGATGAAGCTATCATGCAGGTAGAATAAAGCCAGACCTGATTAGAAATGTATGATGTTCATGTGGTTCAGAAACATTTACCCCGAAGCCTTCATTTTGATCTTGAAAGGGAATTCCAAGTAAGTCACTAATGTTTCCTGGGTTGCAATAAATATGGTCTGTAGTCTTATCCCTGAGTAACTCTCCTGTTCAATACATGGAAATTTAGATCTTCACCATCAATTTACACTTCAGAGTCAAGTTTTGCAAACCTTAAAGGACTGTCCATCTCCTCATTATCTCCATGAGGAAGATGGGGATAGCTGCCAACTTCTCTGTAACATGGACTGAAAATTCTCAGCAAGCTTATAAATCCGTTGTCCTGCACAATACTTTTAGGGATGTTCCCCTAAATTACAAGACCTATAGAGATGTTAGGCGCTGTTAAAGTATCCTGGTGTCACAGGAGAGTTGTGAGGACAAAGACACTGATAACTGTAAAGTGTGTCTGTTTTTCTGCTTCCCTACAGTCAGGGACAGGAATCATTTTGTTTTATTCATGAGTTTTTAATTTCATCTCAAAAAACCCTGTTTGAATTAGTTATTTACATCATACCTGTTGAACTGTTGCTGAAGTGGGCAAGCTATAGTTCTTTGGCTTGAGATGAGAGCCTGGCTTTGACACTGCAAGCGAAGATGAGCCAAGGAAGGCTTCAGCCAAAGTAAATCCTCTGGTATTACCTCCTGGCTGTCACAGTGACCTAATACACTGAGTCATTTTGTGGCTTTTCATTTTCAGATCTGTACAGACACTGCTGGTGGCTGGCTGGCATTTTGTTGGGGTGGTAGATCAGGCTGTGGTTTATTTTGAAGACACTTCAATATTGGCAAAGCAAGCAATGTATAAGCATACATGAGAAGATTTTGTTTTGAGAATAACAGCAGGCTGTACTAGTAAGGTCATCCAATTATTTCTATAAGAAGAATGGCATTAAATACCACAGCTGTTTGCTCAGCAGCCATGATCTGCACTAGCCAATGTAGTGCAGGATGACATTGCCTTGCACACACCAAACAGTGATCTCAGCTAGGGGAGTAATGGTCATGGCAACTATGGATTTCAGGAACATAAACTGCTAATGTATGCATGTGCTTCATATGCTTAGCTCACTGTGCACACCATCTGAGATCACAGCAAACACAGGCACAAGTCATATATGGCTGCCGGTATCAGTTCTGAATCCTTACTGTGGGACCTCATTTCTCCATTGTAATTTGTAAGATGAAAGTGCCAGTAAACAGTGTAAGCATGCCCCAGCAGTGATGTTTATGTCTCTTCTCTTTTTTTCCTTTATTATAATGACCTCAGGTAGCTTGCCTTTGTTTTAGCCTCCAGTGCCAACTTGGACTCAGCTTTGCCTGTTGTCAGATTTCCTGGCTGGGCCCTATGCTCCCACTGCATGTAGAGGAGACAAAGTTTTCATCAACAGCTGAGGTCACTGTAGCTTAGGCTTTATTTTGTAAGAAAACGAAAGGGGAAAAAAAGCATACAGAAGTTGCAGTGATGAAAATGTGTCCCAGTGTACATGACAGGAGAGTTCTTAAGTGCAAGTCTCAGAAGGAGAGGAAGAAGCAAATGGACTGATGACAGAAACTGTTTTTAAAGCCATTGTAGCTCAGTTCAGTATCTTTTCTCTTGTGGGATCCTACCACTTATATTAAAAAAAAGTGTTTACATGGTCTTTAAGCACATGTTGAATATTGAATACACAGAGGCAAAATTCCATGAAGGTATTTTCCTCCTGTACAAGAGGGAAAAAATAGTTTTTTAAGGCTATAAAACTGATTTGAACAGAAAATTTCAAGTATCAGTAGAATCAATTGGGCCACGAAGGCACAGTGTTAACTGGTAGGATTGTTTCAGGCTTTCAGTCAAACCAACATCTAAATGTTACTAATTATGGAGTAGCACAGACAGCATAAATCTCTACAGTGATGATATCCTCCTACCTGTGGCTCACAGATTTTTGTTCAATGGCCCATGTGTTTGTCATGCATATATTTCCTGTATGCTGAGCAGAGGCTGCTTATCTCTGGCAATATCAAAACTGATTTCCAGCATTACCTGGTTAGGGGCCTGAGAGGAAATGAGCAACAGCATTCATACATTTTTACGATTTGCTCTTTTATTGCATGTTCACTAAAAGGACAATCATAAAATCTTATTTACAAATGCAGCATCCACTGCAGTTCGTTGAGTTTTTCAAGAAAAAAAACAATTCCTTATCTAGATTCTGTGCCTTTGCAGACAGATGATTAGCTTGGGAGATGGTTTCTATATTTCACACCAACTAAAATATGAGCAACTAATGCACTTGAGGCCTTTGTCATAGTCCATGCTTTATTCTGTTTCTTCAGTGCAGAACTGGCATTCATCACTTGCAGCTCAGCTACCCATTCCCATTCCCTTGCATGAGTAAGGACAGGTGGACACACTCCCTTGGGTAGCTGCTGTGGAGGAGCAGAGATGTGCTCCTCAGAGGTGGCTGTGGAATGGGGTTTGCATGAAATATGTAGTAAGGTATCTACTGTATGGGATGGGCAATATCTGAAATGTGACATCTTGGGAATGTGACTGTAAAAGATACAGGTTAAAACATAGATAAACCACAGGACACGGTACCTGAGGACTCTTCAGAGCTCCAAATAATTTAATGTGAGATTGGTTTCATACTTACTTTTGAGAGGAAATACTGTGTAGCAGATGTTCAGAGGTAAACCCATTTGCTTGACTTCCCTCCTTCAAGTCCAAATGACTCTGGTGTTAAAGAAGCTCTTTCCTTCAATTTGTACTTATTTAAGACTTCATTTAATGGTTCCTCTGAACCCAATTTTCAGAGCAACAGTAACCAGGAGAAAATGCCTCCCATTTTCTGGGGAGCAGAATCCACTGTACTGCAAAGTGTACTCCACCAGTATCCCTATCCTTGGTTTGGCAACCAGCCCTTCTTATAATGGCCAGTCTGATTTGGTCTTTCTGTAGAGGTTGCTAGTCAAAACATTATCCCGGATGTTGTATTAAGACTGCCAAATACTGGGAGGCCAGAGTCGATTTTGAAGTTTGGACCTTCCACATGTGAAGGAAAGCTCCTTTCTGTGGTAGTCAGGGCTTGTTTTCAAGCCTCAAGCCAAAGGAAAGAATCAGAACTGGGAGACCTAGAAGACCTGTCTTTTGGCTGGATTCTTGGGATGAAGCCCAAGGATCTCTTGGAAAGAGTCCAGCAGAGGGCCACAAAGATGGTGAAGGGCCTGGAGCATCTCCCCTGTGAGGAGAGACTAAGAGAACTGGGTCTGTTTAGCCTTGAGAAAAGAAGGCTGAGAGGGGACTTGATCCAGGTTTATAAATACCTGAAGTGTGGGAGCCATAGTGGCGAGGCTGGTCTCTTTTCAGTAGTGCGTGGGGACAGGACTAGGGGCAATGGGCTGAAACTTCAGCATAGGAAGTTCCACACGAATGTGTGCAAGAACTTCTTTACAGTGAGGGTGACGGAGCACTGGAACAGACTGCACAGGGGGGCTGTGGAGTCTCCTTCTCTGGAGATATTCAAGACTCACCTGGACACCTACCTGTGCAACGTGGTGTAGGGAACCTGCTTTGGCAGGGGGGTTGGACTCGATGATCTCTAGAGGTCCTTTCCAACCCCTACAATTCTGTGATTCTATGATTCCGTAATTACACTGGGACTTGTCTGCTGTAGTCCCTGGCCAACCTTGCTGGCCTCTCATGGGCCAGACAGCATTGGAGGACCTTCGCCTTAGTAGGTTAATTGCGTTTGTGCTGCTGATTATCAAACTGCGCATTGCACTGGCAGCTTTGTCAGCTGCAGGAGGGGTTGTTGAGGGGCAGTTACAGGTCTGATTGCTGCTAGCTGAAGTAAAGTAACCATGTGGGGGAGGAGTCTTACCTGGCTGAACCAGAAGGAGATTGTCTCAGGCTGCTGTGAGATTTCTCCTTGCCCTGGGCATTTCAGGGAAGGATTTGCAGAGGTGGGTGAGGGCTCTGTCTTGTTGTCTCAGGGAAGGCCTTTGGGAAATACTTAGACACTGGTGGCTATATGTCCTGTCGTAAGATAAATCCTCTCTCATAACAAACTCAAACAGCAGGATGAGTTTGGTAATACACTAACTAAGCATGCTAATATTTTATAAGATATTTTAGCATTTATCAGCTTTCTATCATAAAACTAAGCTTTGAAGCTTAGCTCATTCCATTTCCTGTTTTCTACTTTCTTTCCTTTCTGTACATACATACATTTTATTAATATATTTTATTCTATGATAATTATGCTCTGTTCTCTTTCCTAAGAAAAGTCTCCCCCTTCTTTTGTTTTCTTTCCCTTTTATATTTCTCCAGTTTTGACCTTTTTCCTTATTCTACTTTTCTGCCACTTCCTAATACAAGGTTTTCTTCGTTCTCATATTGTAGGTGAGTTCATTGACCCATTTTCCTTAAAGTCCTTGACAAGCAAAAACCATTCATCTGCTTCGTAACAAGTCCTTCTTTAGACAATTAGTTCATTTAGCCTTCATTGTGGATTTATCAGGATGTGTTTTAAGACTAGGTAGGTTGTTTACCTTGGCTAATTCTATTGAACTGAAAAGCTTTAATGCTTAGAACTTTTTTTGTCCTTTTAATTTCTGGTCTAATTTTAATTGTGTCCAATGAAACTTTATGAACTCTGTGCCACCAATCGCTTTTTAAATAGTCTGCCTGTTTCCCTGTGATTTAAGGTCTGCTGTGTTTATAGATGGCAGGCACACACACTCTGAGTCTTCACTTCTCTATGATAGCTGTGTCACCTTCTTTTAGTCTCCTCTAGCAGAAGAGGCTTCCTACACTTTTGGTCATCCCTTGATTAGTGCCTAGCTTTGTCTTTCTTAAATTACTGCATCTAGAGCTTTGTGTGCAATGCCTTGCACGCTGATTTTGATATTTCCTTTTCTATGCCGAAATGGCTTTACTTGACCCTCCCATCACTTGGTAGTGAAGGAATTTGACTCTATAATCGTAATTGCATTATTTTTCTCTGTTTTTTTTTCCTCTTGCTACTATGTGTAAACTTTCACACAGTGCCTTGAACTTCTTTTTTTGTTGCAATTCTTGTCAAGGAAACAAGAATTTCCTGAGAAGCACCATTGGTACAGCCCCCTCAGTACTTCTTGGTTAAAAACACTGTACAAACTCCTATATTTTTCTTCATTATCTTTCTTGTTACCCTTGAATTGATATTTTTGAATATTGAGTTGCCTGAAGATTTGAGCAATGGATGTTCATTAGGTGGGTGGAAGTCAGGAATGTTTCTTTTGGATAATATTAAAATTGCAAAAGAAAGTTGGAAAAGATGCCACAGCACTGATCTAGGGGAAACAGTACATAGCAGAGTGAAGAGGTAAGAGCTTCCACATGGTCATTAGCCATATCTCACAGTCTGAACATCTATAGTTATCTGAAGAGAAGCCTGAGTGAAAACTATATATACAGCCACGCTGAAGTGTATGCGGAGCAACTTAAGTGTTTGTAACTGTGAAGTCTTGTTAATTGGATTTGGAAGAGTTTAGGATTTTCTGAGCATATCATACGGATGAAATTCAAATTCCCCTAGAGAGGATCTTTGGCATGCACAGAGCTACAGTGGAAAAAAATGAAGGTAGGGTTAATGTGAAGAGAGAGAAGTAATTTAAGGAGAATGGAATGAGAAGAAAGAGGTTAGACAAGAAGAAAATGAGTGTGATAAAAGGGGGATGCAACAACAATAAATGGATCCAAGCTAGAGACATGGAAATAGAGAAAGCAAGAATTAAGATGGTACCCATATTGCATCCTAAAAATGTCTGGCATAAGAGTACCACCACAAGGAATTAAAAAACTCTCCCATCTGTCTGACTCCTTGTTTGTGTTTTCCTAGTGAAGCAGGCTACTGCAGGACAAAAAATCACTTTAGGGTAAACTTCAGACCACAAATGCTCTTTTATTTTCATTGAATAATTTGTAGCCAGATATGTTTTGTTACCCTAGAGCAGCATGTTTTCCTGTAGTTTGTAATCATTTATGTTAAAAATGCAAGAGATACCAATCTTGTCTAGCCAGTCACAATAATTACAAATTAAAATAAAATAAAATAAAATAAAATAAAATAAAATAAAATAAAATAAAATAAAATAAAATAAGATCCTGCTGTGTTATGAGAGAAAAAAAGATAAGGCAATATACTGAAGGAGTTAAATTGTTCTACTCAGGCAACTTCCTGCTCCCTCTGAAATTAAGGGCAGGGTTGCTATCAACCATAGTGATGATAACGATCTCTTTGGTCATAAAACTGCTTTAGAATTATGTTTTTGAAATCATTATCCTTACTAAAATGTCATTCTCACTGAACAGCTGTAAGCCAAAAACCTCTTCTACAACGATGCTTTAACATTCTTCTCTGCTAATGCCTGAGCTGCACTCACTGGAGCTAGATGTTGCATAGGCATAGATTCACAGAATCACAGAATTATCAAGGTTGGAAAAGACCTAGAAGATCATCCAGTCCAACCATTACCAATACTTCCCAGCTAAATCATATCCCTCAACACAACATCCAAACGTTTCTTGAACACCCCCATGGTCGGTGACTCCACCACCTCCCTGGGCAGTGCATTCCAGTGCCTGACTACCCTTTCCGAGAAGCAGTATTTCCTAATGTCCAGCCTGAATCTCTCCTGGCGCAATTTGAAACCATTGCCTCTAGTTCTATCACTGTCTACACGAGAGGAAAGGCCAACCCCTAGCTCACTACAACCTCCCTTCAGGAAGTTATAGAGAGCTATAAGGTCTCCCCTGAGCCTCCTCTTCTCCAGGCTGAACAATCCCATCTCCCTCAGCTGCTCTTCATAAGGCCTGTGCTCCAGACCCCTCACCAGCTTCGTAGCCCTCCTCTGAACGCATTCAGAGAAGCAGAAGAGGGAAGAATAACTAGCAGGTGTATCCGTTCCATTGAACATCTCATCTAGAGTGGAGGGAAGAGGATGAGCAGATTGGTTTGTTGCTGTTGGTGGTTTTTTGTTGTTGTTTTTTTTTTTTTAGTGTGTGGTTGTGTTTTTTTTTTTTGCTTACTAATCTTCTTTCCAAAACCATACAGAAAGTCCTGCTCCAGACCGGCTCTAAGTTTTGGTCTTGTTTCTGCTGGGATCAGTGTCCTTAACTGATCCTCCTATCCGATCTTTTTCAAATCATTTTAATCAGCTAACGTCATTTAACTGGTTTGGGGTTGTTTTGCTGCTTGGTTTGTTTTGTTTTTTTTTTTTCATTTACTCAATATAAATTGTACACTTGCTGCAACATTAATGAGAGTTTTTATATCATCTTTTCTCACTTTCTTGGGAGAAGGCTCACTCTGTGGGAGAGAACATGGCCAATCCATTTGCAATAAACTCTAGATGCATGGCTTTAAAATATCTGGGATTCTTGGGAAAGCTTGCAATGAGCATATGGCTTATGTGTCATGCTGCTGTCCAGTTCTCTGAGTCATCAGTTGTTAATTTAACGTTTCTGTTGTAGCTGAGTTTTATTAACTTTGCCGTCCCAATTGTGTGTTTATTGAGTTTGAGTCTCCTGTTCTCCAGCTGAGGATCAGATAAGCTCTTGAGAGCAAAACTGATTATTTTCCATCCAAAGTATCCTTAATAAAAACAAACATAAGCTTTTATATAACAATTGTGGGAACGTATCTTGAGAAAGTGTTTTGTTTCTAGGGTTAAAGGCTCCACCTATTGGTTGACTAAAACAAGAGAATTGCAACATTTTCACATAGAAGGCAGCTGACCACACTGAGCATCCTGTGTCTTGCCACATCTTTGTGAAACTGTTGGCTTCAGTGTAAAATTTTGCATAAGTCCAAAGTAAAACGAGCTCAGTGACTTATGTCTGAGGGCTGTGCATACGTGGCACCCAAACTGATGCACTGCTGAAAGATTATTAAAGGAAGTCCTTCTCTAAAAAGGGAATGGTTTGGATTTTGCAGGTGTTTCTTATTCTGGAAATGATTGTTTTTCTTTGGGGAAACAAACCAAATCAAAACCAAACTACACACAAAAACAAACAAACAAACAAACAAGCAAAAACACCAGAAACAAAACCATCAATTCTTCCACACCAGCAAAATTAGTGGAACTGACTGACCTAAGTACAGTTACATGGTAACTTCCAGACATTGCGGCCTTTGTAAACATGTAGTGTTTACAGAACAAATAGAAGTGTTGATGGAGTTAGCCTTATAGTGAAAACTCATTTCCCTTGGTTTAGGCAGCCTCAGCATTTCAGGCAAAATGGCATTTTGAGAAACTCCATTATTGTTCCTGGGAATGCAGTAGAGCAATGGAAAGGGAAGGGGACACCTAAGGGAGGTGTGGGAAGGGCACAAGGAAGGACAAGCACAGCAAGATCCAGGGTCTTCAGAGGCAGCAGAAGGCTGTGAAAACATTGAGGGCATGGGCAAGGGCCCTTATTCTGTGTCTTTCCTTGTCTACCCTAAGTGACTTTTTTCAGAGAGTGCACTCTCCTCCTCCCCCCTCCTTTGATGATTCCTCTATTTAAATAAGTGGCTATGCTGGTAAGTTCTCGCTGTAATGCAATTCTACTATACTTGCTATACTTACTATCAGTCATCAGTAACTTGAATGCACAGAGCACTGAAAAACAGCTTGTTGAAGCCAACAAAATGCTTGGACAAGAGAAAGTTGTGTATACAGTTTATTACACATGTATACACACTTATGTCTGCTGGTAGCTTGCTCTGGATTATGCTTCAGTCTCTGTGGGAGAGGCAGAAGGATTTCCTCTGAACTTTATCATCCTGACGGCTGTGTCCCCAGTGGCACCAGCTTGTCTCTCATCCTGTCCTACTCCACACGTGATGATTCCTGCCAGAGGATAGCCAGAGCACTGTAGAAAAAAACACATGGGTGGATTTGTTATCTTGGAGAGAGGATAAGTCCTACAGAGTCAGGGAATCACAAGATGTATATGGTAGCCACTGGAAAGAGGTTCATGAACAGAAAGTAGATCTCTTCAGTTTTGGGCCAAGCTGTTTGCCATAAGATGAAAGTGAAGATGATAACACAGGAAAGAGGAAATTTAATGCTTTTTCTATTATCCTTTCACAAGTCATCTTTTTTTTCCTCTTAAAGATGTGCTCACTGATCACAAAATAAATTGTGGTCACTGAAGGAATGCAGCCTTACTACACAAATCCAGCTATAAATGTTTCCTTAATGTGTGTGAAAAGTGCTACGATTTTAGTAATTTCCTATATTGCTACAGTGGCTCATGATCTGCCATTCATCTGGGATATGGAAAGCTGCAGATCACTTCCTTGACATGAATAAAGCAGAACAGGGACTGGAACCACTGAAGCTTTCCATGTCTGATTTGAAGTACTGCAACCAGGGAGCTCTCTGCCTGTGCAAGCATCGTGGTGAGCAGTGCTCTCACAGCTGCCCAGAGATCTAAAGCTGCTTTGTTAATTACCTCATTTGTTAGGTTGTGCACTGCAACACAGCAGCCACAGACAAGCCCTGAATTGTGAATGCAGTTCTTCTTGTGCTGTCATGAACAATTCTCCCTGCTCAAGTGTCCAAAAAGGTGCTTTAACAGATGTTCCTCCATTTCCCTGTTGACTAGTTGCATCAATCTGGGGCCTCTGCTTACTGCTGGGCTTCAGATCATGTGCAAAATGTTATTATACGCTTAATGTTGGCTGAGATGTATGGCTGGATATGGTAAACCCAAACCAGTGGGTTTAGCTTCTGCGATTCATTCCTGAAGCATGTAAAGCACATCCCAATGTGCAGATTTGTATGCATAATTGACAGTGACCTCTTGCACCCATCTCTCTGTGCTGATGGGATCATGGAACAACAATTCTGCATGCTGCAGTAACCATCCCATGATTTGATACTACTGAGCAAAAAACCTCTTTCAGGGGGAAAAGGTAGGATATCCCAAACCCCAATAATTCTGAGAACATTAAGCAGTGTGGAGTTAATACTTGTCAGGGCCTTGCCATGGGAATTTTCTGGCTGTGGCCCAGACTACAGATAATTAATTATGTCAGTGAAAGGCTCTGGTGGCCTGTTTTCTTCAGAAAAAAAGTGACATCATCCATGGAGCTCTCTGGCAATAAAGCAGAACAAAGCTGTGTGGGCAGGAAATAACAGACAGATGTCTTCTAGTGCTCATTTGATCTGTTTCGAAGCTTGCTGCAAGAAGTACTATACTTCTCAGTGCTGCTTCTCCCCTGCTCTGCAATCTTTAGCAAGGATGTTTTCAAATATAAGACACCAAATTAATCTCTGATGTAATTCTTCTGGAGCCACTTCAGAGGATTTATTCAGCAGATGAGCTGGTCTGTCATGTACCTTTTCTTCAGCATTGTTTTTAGGACAACTCTCTGCGTTATCACTGTAAGATAACTCTGACCATGGTGGTACACTGGGTACGATGATACTGAGAGCTTTGTACAAGGCCAGAAAGTTCTCTGCAGCGTGCCCAAGACAGGTTAACTTTGTTTCATATCCCCACAGTCACAAGAGATTATTTGCATTTCCTGATGTATTACACTAAACCACCGTACACGCAAAAATTCACTTCTCACTCTCAGTCTTTACTCCCAGTGCAAATCACACAAATATGAGTCCAGAAATGTTAAAAGGAATTAATGCAAGTGAACTGCGAAGTTTCAAGTATTGGGAAATTTAGCTAAGATGAAGGGCAAGTGCCTTCCTTGCAAGAAAATCAATACATTAATGTCATAAAATCACAGAAGTAGTCATAGAATGGCTTAGGCTGAAAGGGACCATAAAGGCTAGGCAGTTCCAATCCCCTGCTGTGGGCAGGGCTGCCCTCCACCAGTTCAGGCTGCCCAGGGCCACACTGAAGCTGGCCTTGAGTACCTCCAGGGATGGGCACCCACAGCTCTTTGGGCATCTGTGTCAGCACCTTGACACTCTCCAAGCAAGTAATTTCTTCCTAAAGTCTAATTGATATTTCCCCTTTTAGTTTAAAGCCACTGCCCTTTGTTCTAACAGTATTAGACCACGTCATTAAGCCATCATTTTCAACTATTGGGTGAATGTTGTAAACACGGCTACTTGACATCCAGTATAAGAGAGAAAAAGTATTCCTTGAGTTTTTAGCAAAAGGGAGTTTTGCATGATGCAATATACAGTAGAGCATCTAACAGCTTTGAAGCGTTCTTTGTACACTAAATACTTATGGTTCTGAAAACAAGTTTCTACCCAGACACTATAGCAGAATGCAGGGATAGCTTGGGAAAGCAAATCTTTAGCAGAAATGTCCTTCCAGTAGGCAGGATAATTTTAATTACTTTCTTTATTCGTGCTCATAGTATCATGAAACAAAAATGCAGAAAATTTGCTTTCTTTTTAATTGTTTGAATTTCATTTGAAAGTAAGAAGGGAAGTGACTGAGTTTAAACAGGAGTTGTGTTAGGAACTTTGCAGATATAATTTTTCAGCTACAGTTTCCTGAAGATGCTGTCTTCACTAAATCAGAGTAAATAAACATACTGTATTTACTCTCTGAGGTCTCTAATGGGAATTTTCTGTCACAAGACTATTCCTGCCCTGGCTGTGACACAGCATGCGTGTGTCCTGGTTAGTGCAGAAAGCAGTGTGAGTTCATCCTCCCCGTTTCCTTTAGAAGTATGCCTTGGTCATGATGTTTGTTAGCTCTAGGTGAAAAGTTGTTAAAGTCTACTGGAATTTAGGAAACCAGCCACTGGCAAGATTACAACTTTGCAGTGAGAACCTGTGACCTTATCTAGTTTCTGATGTAATACAGGGCAGCTGCTGCTCTATTAATAACCTGAACTGTGTGAAATACAAGTACCAGCACCACAAGTAACAAGTTAAGCTGTGGTTTGATCAATATTTCTTGCCATTAATCACTGGCAAGAAAAACCTGCCTTTATACAAGTTAAACCTCTGTTACTTGGTGCTTTCACTTGTACAGGCAGAACAGAATGCTGTGGTAACTGAGAAAAAAATGTGCAAAAGAAAAGGTGTAAATATCAGAACTTCCAAATATTCTGTGAGTGCATTCCCTGTAAAAATTGTTTCTGGCCCTGAATTTTCAAAACTTCTTTAAATAAGTGGAGAGGATTATCATCATATTATTAAAGTATTTAGATCTCTCTGAAGTCATTAGGTGTACCTTAGATGGAGCACTGAGCTATGAGGGAAAATAGTGCTGGTAGGTGATTTAGACAGTGGTAACGCTGTAGATTTCCAGGAATGCAGTTTGCGAACAAACAAAATTTGGGAGAAGAGTTTAGGAAACGGCCTGGCGAAGGATTCTGAGTTGGATTTTATTCTCATCTGACAGTGATTACTTTGAGTCCATTCAGCACATCTCGAATGCAACTGATTTTTTCCCCCAATTTACTAGCTGCCTTACATGAAACAAGTCTGAGCAGCTCAGTCCCATTTCCCAGGTGATAAATGGGCTATTGCAAAAATTCCCCGTTTAGTGGGTGCTAAGTTTTGTTGGCGGTCTCATGGGAGAGGCCAAAGACTGTGGGAATGGGGAGACAGGCCTGTGGTAAATTGGCAGGGCAGGGCGGAGGGAGGAAGCACGTCCGAATGCTGTGCTTGTGTAACAGTCTTTCCATTGACCAAGAATTTGGTTGCTAGGCTGCCAGTCCCCTTTTACAAGCAGCAGAGTCATGCTATTGTTTCCTAAATGGTTTCAATTTTATGCAGGGACCTCTTTACATCCTTTCTATATTATTTAAGTATTTTACTAGGCACGTATTAAAGTGAGGTTTGGAACTCAGACCCCTTCTCCACTCAAGCCAGTAAGCCGAAGAAAGCCTTTCTCTTTTATTCTGCCAAAAAGTAGTATTTCAAGGGAACCATGTGAAGAGTGGTCCCACATCAGCCTTCCAGCAGAGCAGACAGCATGCACTCCTAGGATAGGAGAGCCGTGTACTGAGAGAGAGTTCATAGAATCATAGAATCGCAAGTTTGGAAAGGACCTACAAGATCGTCTAGTCCAACCATCCTCCTGTTACTGTACCTACAGCAAACCACTAAACCATATCTCGTAGTTCCTCATCCAGATGCCTCTTGAACACTGCCAGGGACATTGGCTCCACCATCTCCCTGGGCAGTTATTCCAGTGCTTGACCACTCTCTGAGATAAAAAGTTCCTTCTTATGTCTAATCTAAACCTCTTCTTATGCAATTTGTGGCCATTTCCTTGGGTCCTGTTTGCTGCTTGGCAGAAGAGGCCAACCTCCTCCTCATCACAGCTTTCAGCTCCTCCTGCTTGTTGCCCATGCTGCGTACATTGGTGTAGATGCACTTCAGCCAAGTCATCTGCCTCACCCTTGGCTCAAGCACTGACCCCTTCCCCCATCATAGCTAGTTTAAAGCTCTTTCCATAAACACCACTAGCTCCTGCACTAGGATTCATTACCCCTTTGAGATAGGCAGGTTCCATGGATGGACAGCAGGCCAGGGGCTGAGTGAACTGCCCCATGGTCACAGAACCCAAAGTTCACAGGTAGAAACACAGACTCGCAACTTAAATAGGCACAACAGCAACTGAGCAGTAAAGCAGAGCAGGAGGAGCTGTGTGGAACAGCAGCACTTCATTGAATTTTAGCCCCTCAGTGAAAGTACTGGAAATTTGAGAGTCCTTTAGATTTTGGCACCTGCAATAAGGACAGAGTAAGTCTTAGATGATACAGTTTGATGTAGTTCCTCTCAGCAGGGTCTGTAGAAAGAGTTTGATGAACTCTCAGCAGACTTTGCTCCTGAAGAAAATGAGTTCTCAACCTGCATGGCCTTTTGTGCTTCCCAACTTCTGAGTATTTCTAAGATGACCAGTTCATTCATCTGTCTCGATCAGTTCTACAGTTCAGTGGATCAACTGTTTGATGGCACTTTGTTAACAGAAAAAAATGTCTTTGTTTTCTGAGTAACAACAATATCAACAGTACAAATAGAAGCTTATCTTAGGGTTTTCCAGAGGACAATTTAAGTAATGAAAAACTGTAAGGGAAGATGCATTTATTTTCTAAATTCTGTACCTAGACTTTAAAGAGCTTTTCTGGATATTTGCAGTTTTCTGGGCTTACTCAAATAATTTTCATTGTGTTGAAAGCTGTTGCAGTGTGTGACTGTCTGACGCCTGAATATTCTATCTCATCAGCACACATCCATAAAATAAAAATGGACTTTATTCTGTCAAGCACCGTGTTTCTGATACCAAAACAGACAAAACCTGTAGTCTGTATATACAAGTTTACTTCCAATTTGAAATCTCTTGCTTATGATTTATGCTAAACAGTGTTGTGCTTTTGAGCAAGGAAGTGACATAAATAGACATGGAAGTAGAAGCTGCTTGCCAGTATAGCTCTTCCTAGCTAGGAAGAGGTATTCAAGACCTGACTGTCCACAAAGGAGGACATGAGTGGGTGAGTACCACCTGACGTGTCCCATGGTCTGGAAATCCTTCCCTTGTGCTGCAGCAAGGGGCTTCTGCTGAGGGTTTCCAAGGCTCTGCCCTGTGCTCTGGAGCTCTTAAAGATGATGAAATGAATAACTGGACATGGTTCTGGGTAACCTGCTCTGAATTTTACTACCTGAGCAGAGTGTTTGGACCAAATGGCTTCCATAGAATCATAAATCATAGAATGGATTGGGTTGGCAGGGACCTTAAGAGATCACCTAGTTCCAACACTCCCTGCTATGCCAGCCACTAGATGAGGTTGTCCAAGGCCCCATCCAATCTGGCTTTGAGTGCCTCTGGGGATGGAGTATCCATACATTCTCTGGGCAACCTCTTCACACTCTTTGTGAAAAAAAAATTCTCCTAATATCTAACATCTCCCCCCTTTCTTCGTCCTAATTATAAGCTCCTTTCAAGTACTGGGATGCCACAATGCCTCTGGGAATGCTCTTCCCAGAGCTTTCTCTTCTCCAGACTGAACAAGCACTGTTCACTCAGCCTTTCTTCATAGCAGAGGTCCCTGCCAATTTCAGCCATCCCATTGTTCTATGGTGCTGTGGAAAAGAGCATCCTTCAAAGATCTGACAGAGCTTGGACACCCTTTTTTTTTTCTTGTTTGGGAGTTTAGTTCCTCTGTCTAGCATCACCTACTTCCCAGCTCCTTTAACACAGGCTCCTGGAGACCAAAAACTGCAGCATCCAAAAACATCTCTTAACTGGCAGATTTGTTTCAGGGACACTCATATTCTCTCCTGCTGAAGTTGTTCTGTTTCAGTTGATAATGATTAAAGACTAATGAGTCTGGAAGGAAAGTATGCACAGCCTGGACAGGAGTTAGGGCATTCATTGGAAGGGCAGCATTAGGTTCCTCTGACAGCACCTACTGACACTAAATCACCAAGCGATGGTTGTCTCTGCTTTGCCTTTCAGTATTTAATTACACCATATGGGGCCTGGTAGCTGCAGTAGGAGTGAACACATTCATCCTTCCTCCCTTCTTTCTAGTTGAGTCTTCCGAGGTAGACTCATTCCTGAGAAATGGGGGTTGAAGCTTCCTGTGCTTAGGACCAAAATGAGTTGAGGTTTCAGCACGGTGTGTCTTTGGTGTTGGTGCACAGGGCAGAAGAGTACTGCTCTCTTTGTCCCCATATTTTCAGTGCTCCCTTTGCAGAGAGATGGTCTTGAGCCCACAGCGAGACACTGAGTGTGCCTTGGGACAGGACACAGATGGCTCAAAAACTGAGGCCAGGGTCCCCAGGTGCCGTTTAATGGACAGAGTGGGAGATGCTAACCAGAAGAAGCAGGAGCCAAGAATATTGGACCATCTGTTTTAGGAACCCCATTTAGTCACTGTCTGACAGTCATAGCCAGGTGACTGGGGAGGGAGAGGTTTCCTATTCTCTGCCTTGCCAGAGTGTATGATGATGATTATTACATTCATTCACCATGGAGAAAAAAACACTCAGATTAGAAGCACTAACCTCTTAGTAACAAAGACATTAAAATAACTGTTATTTCTACAGACATGTAAAAAGAATATATGGTATGTTCTTGAAACTGTCTCAAGCTTTCCTAAAATAACTTTTTTTTTTGCTGTTCTGAGAGTGGCATATTCCCAGAACATGATGCAGGGAGGTGTACAGGCTCTCTTGGCATTCACTGGGACTAGTCCACATAATTCATTTGTAGTTCTGACATCCTTCAGCAATACACCCTTCCGCACTCATGCTGAAAAAACATTAGTTACCATTCCAGTCTGTTAGCTGTATCTTGTAGGCAGAACTGCAAGTATGGCTTTTACTTACGGTTACAAAGTGTTATACGGGGTAACCCCTTACAGATAACTGTTTACAGTTCACCTAGTTCTCAGCTGAGTGGCATAACTTTGCCTCGAAAACTTTTGTTGTTGTTGTTTTGTTTATTTTCAGATTATTTTATTAAGGAAAGATGAAGTGGTCTTTGCCATTTTCTGAAATTATTTCCTTGCTCATTTTAAAAGCAGGTGTTTTTGTAGAGCTGCGATGTCTCTGTGGTATTGGGTAAAGATTTAGGATTTGCTACTGTGATAACACTGAGTGCCATTATGAACACTGGAAAAACATGAAGCCTTGGCCAGTTCATAAATCCCAAATAGTCATTGCTCACATTGGGGCTGCGTTTGTAAGATGTTTTTCCTAAAATATCTGAACTTTTCCTTAGCTCTTAACTCATTTCCCAGGCTCACATGGGTTGAGCAGGGCAGGGAAGAGAAAAAATGGTGCTGCACCTTTCTGCTTTCCATTGCTGTGGGCTCGTGGGAGGTACATGCTCCAAGGAAACCTGGGACATCCCTTACGGATTTTCTTTCCAGAGATTTTGTTTAAGCAAGCAAAAATTAGGATTATTTTATTTTATTTTATTTTATTTTATTTTATTTTATTATTTTATTTTTTTAAGTATTTGAAGATAATCCATAGTCACAAAGTCAGGTAGGGGGTTACTTGGAAATATTTGATGTGAGGCTGTCTGAAAAATAGTGGTTCAGCCCGTTTGTGCTGCTTTACTGTTTTACTTATCCCCCAAATGCAGTCAGAGAACAGCAAGGGCACAAAATAAGAGAAAAAATACTGAAGATTAATAATGTTCCTTGGCTTTAGTTTCAAGCCAGATAAAAATCCATGGCATTCAAATGTAATGACAAGAAGAATTAGAATAAATGATGCCTACAGGGACTGCATTTGGCTTACACAGATCGTGTTTACTCTGATATCTCCCCAAGTTTTGTATTTGCATTGGCAACCCAGCATTCTTCTCATTTATACTGTTTCTCTGTATGCAGTCTCTATGTATGAAGTGCCCCATTGGTTAACAGATTGGTTTATGGTACTGTGTTACAGGCAAGGGAGGATGTGATCCACATGCTGAAGACAGAGAAAACCAAACCTGAAGTTTTAGAAGCTCACTATGGTTCTGCAGCTCCAGAGAGTGTGCTGCGAGTGCTACACAGGGACGCCATCCTCGCCCAAGAAAAATCTATAGGAGAAGATGTTTATGAGAAACCAATTTCAGAGGTAAAAATTCCTCAGCTTACATCTTCAAGTCTGTGCAGGTGGATTCCTAACCAGATGGGAAATTGCATGCATTTTGTGTGTATGCAAAACATTACAGAGGATAATATAATGCTGGTAGAAATTACAGAAGATCAAAGAAAAATTGAATACTGTTATCTTAACTTGAATTGAATACTGTTAACTTAACCTGCTGAATAAGGGTAACAAAAATCACAGGGTTTGAACACAATCTAGAGCTTGTATGCTCCTTAGGGCTGGTGAGGGCAAGTGAGAGTAAAATCTTCATGTGTTGCATTTCTGTTTTTAGAAATGCAGAATTACAGAAACATTTGAGTTGGAAGGGACTGTTAAAGCTAATCTAGTCCAACTCCCTAGCAATGAACAGGCATATCTACAGCTACATCAGGTTGCTCAGAGCCCTGTTCAGCCTGGCCTTGAATGTCCCCGGGGACAGGGCATCCACCATGTCTCTGGGAAATCTGTTCCAGTACTTCACTGCCCTTATTGTAAAAAGTCTTCCTTATATCCAATTTAAATCTCCCCTTTTTCAGTTTGAAGCCATTTCCCCTTGTCCTATCACAGCAGACCCTGCTGAAGTATCTGTCCCCTTCTTTCTTATAGCCCCCCTTCAGATATTGAAAGGCTGCTCTCAGGTCTTCCCAGAGCCTTCACTTCTCCAGGCTGAACAGCCTCAGCTCTCCCAGCCTGTCCTCATAGCAGAGGTGTTCTGTCCCTTGGATCATTTTTGTGGCCCTGCTGTGGATGTGCTCCAACAGGTCCATGTCTCTCCTGTACTGAGGACTCCATATCTGGATGCAGTACTCCAGGTGAGGTCTCACCAGTGCAGAGTAGAGGAGCAGGATCACCTCCCTCAACCTGCTGGCCACACTTCTTTTGATGCAGCTCAGAATACTGTTGGCTTTCTGGGCTGCAAGGGCACACTGGTGACTTATGTCCATGTTGCCATCAATCCAGCTGTATCCCCAATTCCTTTCCTTCGACATACTAGAGCACTAGCATAGGAGTAGTTCAGAAAAGAATACCATCAGAGACAGATGGATTTTGATGATAATTCCAGGATCACAAATCCCTGATCATATCTTGTTTCTTCGCCACCAGGGCTATGAAGTTAGCTCAGCCCCCAAAGGAGATCTGTGAGACTTTAAGCCAAGAATTTAAACTCTTGGCTTAAAACCTAATCTAATCTAATATATATAAATTATATAAATATAATAAACTATATAAATATATAATAAATAAACCTATAATAGATCTGGGAATGTTTGAGGCCACTGTGAGTGCCAAAATAAGCAACCACTGCTCATGGTCATAGTTTTGTAGCAGTCCAGAGCACAAAAAAAAAGAGCATGCAACAACATGCCATACAATGCACTGCAGCATCTGTCCAATTCTTCATAGTTCTTCTGTTCAGAACATACAGGATTTTTCCCCAGGAATTGTCTACCACTGGGTACTTTTGTACTGTTCACTTTCATCATGGTATCTTCTGGGATCTGAAGGGGTGATAGTAAGTAAGGAAAGCAAACATTAGTGTTAGAGACCATGCATAAAATGCTGGCTAGGGGACCTCAGTGTACATCAATCTCTGCCACGTCTTACAGAGGTTACATGAGAGCTAAAAAAGGATGGTATCGAAAATTCCTGAGTGCACAAAAGATATCCTGGCATAAAATGTAATGACTTTTTTTGACTGTCATATTCAGTTTCTGAAGAGCTGCTTCAGTGCAGTCCTCCTGCTCTCTTATTTCCCCCAGTTTGCAGAGGCACCCTGTGAAATAGCAGCTGCCTGGTGAAGCTGGGGCAGAGGGGGATGAGAATCATACAGGAGGTGGACGGGGCCTGTTCATACTTCTTATCTGAGTAGCCATACAGGTATAACTGTGTTCAAGATGCACAGTTCAGATTTCAGCTTTGAGTTTATACCTTATGCTACTCACTTGGGTGTCTGTCCCCATAGATGCACTTGAACTCAGGGTTCAAATCCGTCCTAGAGATTTGCTGCTGCTGTTCTCATGTGAAATTAGGAAATGTTGAGCAGCACCTCATCACAGGAGGCATTCTGCACTGCAACAGTATTGTTTGTTACCCTATAACTACATGAAGCCTTGTTCTTTGTGTACCCAAGAGCTATGCAAATGTTTATTGCAAACACCCTGTCAAAAAAATATCATTATTTTTATGGGACAATTACTCCTATTTTTAGGCACTGCTTTATGTAAAGCACAAGAGATAAAATTATGGGACTCACATTTAGCAAACATGACATTGTTTGTTAATAAATCAGATGAAGTAAGCAGGAGACCTCTGAAACAGCCTATTCTCCTTTTCTGCAATCCAGCTGGACAGGCTTGAAGAAAAGCAGAAGGAGACATATCGACGCATGCTGGAACAGCTCCTTTTGGCAGAAAAATGCCATCGCCGCACAGTTTATGAGCTTGAAAATGAGAAGCATAAACATACAGATTACATGAACAAGAGCGATGACTTTACCAACCTCTTGGAGCAGGAGCGAGAGAGGTGAGTATCCAAGACAGTGCAAAGTATGCCCTCAATATCACAACACTTTTAAGTTCAGCACTGACATGGGCTGGTCTTTTCTGTGTTTAAGTGGCACTAAATTCATATAACCCATTTGTTAATGTCACTTTGTTGACACTAATGCTGCATTATTTTGGAAGTCTAGAGCTGGAAGTATACCACAGAACATTCTTTCAGTGTGCGCTTGAATTTGTAAATGAATTTATGTTGTATTATTCATTCCCATTCGAGTTCATCTCCTGGTAGCTTTTGAGAGATCGGATGTTATTTGTGTTGGCTAAGGTCTGGGCTGGCTTGTTCAGCTGGGCGGCACAGTTTGTGAATGACAGGGCACAGTGTCACAGCAGGAGGACTGGGTAAGGAAAACCACATATTCGGATATTGGCACACTCATGGTAGGGAATTTGCCCTGCCTTTCACATTGAGGCTTATAGAGTTACAAACAATTTGCATTATTTTTCATGTTTTTGAAGGAACGTGCCTCAAGCAAGTTCTACATTCCCCTGGAAGTAAATATGTTTGTATTTTATAAAACATGCCCAGCCTGTGATGGACTGCCTGTAGTTGTATATCTAGCATGCTTGTGTGCTCCGTTTTTTTTTTTTCCTTCAAGTGTTTGTCATGGTAGGAGTAATTTGCTCTCTAAGTCACAGAAAAGAAAGGGCACCTAACTTAGGTGAAGAATGAGCACTCAGTAACAGCCCAAGTTTTTCAATATGAAATTTCATGCACATACCAAACTGCTTAAAATCAAACCACAAAATTTGGAAGAAAAAAAAAAAACAAACACCAAAAAGCTCTGAGAAGAATACTTAGAGCAAGTTGAAAGAAGAAATGCTTTTGAGGAAACCACAGTCTGGTGGCAGGCTATTGCAATAAGCCAGGAGCTGAACTGTTTAATGAATTTCCTGAGCTCTGTTCAATGCCAGCTATGTGTAGGTGGCACTTGAGCTACAGTGACCATATTTCCTGGTTTAGTGGCTGTTCTTTTTCTGATTCTTTGTTTTCCTGTGTTGATTGGCAAACTTTAAAGAACAAAAATATGTCTATATCTTAACGATTTCATTCCCATAGGATAAAATCTAAAATCTGCTGTATTTCCAAATAAGGAGTTATTCAAACCTAATTCTCTTTTGTGACATTTTTTCACTGTGGTGAATATCTCTGTATGTGTGGAGATACGGGCAACTAAATTGATACAAAAGTAAAAGCTGTGTTTCTCTTTACATTTAAAATTCACTTTAATTTATCACTTGTTGCCTTCTTATTATTCCAGCTCCTGAAGACCATTAAGCAGCCTAAGTTTATAGACTGTTTGCTTTGAACCAATATCCTTTAATGAACTGATTTAGAACTTTTCTGTCTTACATTACTACTGCAAAGATATCGAGTCTATCCCCAAGGGCATTTTTTTCATACTCTTACTGCTCTTCTGTGTCTTTTAAATTCCAGTTTTCCCACACTCCACTTTTCTTTATGGAAAAACAGGAATGAAAAGAAGAATTTGAGTTAGAACTTGTATTGAAAGCAGATCTTAAAGAGCATCCAAGTCCCCCAGCTTTAGTTGCCATTCCCTCTGTACTGCAGGTGAAGAGTTGCATTGCTTTTTATGCTGAGTGACAATAGAAATCCAATGTTTGCTACTTAATCCATGTTGTTCAATGCACTAATTGGGAAAAATCACATTAAGTTTAGTAGTGACCAAGGAGAAAGAACATGGCACATGAAAAAATGTGGAAAACCAAGCGTGCGCATTCCTCTCCCCTTAGGGTCCTCCTCCCATGTCTTCCTCCCTCTGTCCCATGTCCAGACCAGGACAGAAAAGCCAGGAAAGGCTTGAAGTTACTCACTAGTGTATAGTTTTGAACCACCTCTACTCCTTACCTTTGCTTGCTAAGTGCGTATAGAGTTCAGGATTCCTCTGCATCTTTGTAGGTATTGAAAACTGAAATAGTGTGGCTCTAGGAGACGATCAGGTGCCTATCTCTGAGCAATTAGTCTTGTAGTCTCTTTTTAAATCTAGTTTGTTGACAGCTTATTTTGCTTCTACTAAAAGCACTGGAAAACTCCTCTTGATTTTAGTGGCACAGAAAGAGGCTTGAAGTCAGGATGGTCTCAGCAGTATTGTGGGACAGCAGAAAGTCTGCAAGCCACCTGACACCAGCAAGTAGGGAGTTTCCTTTGGAGGCATGGGACATTGATTGTCACAGCCATGGTGAGATGTGGCAGCAAAGCCTTGCTGGAGCTTACTGAGGGTGCTGTGTGCAACAGCTCATTGTACATGGGGGGACCTTATAAGTGGAAGGGGCACCAAATTTTTACAGTCCAGTAGTGACAGAACAAGGGAGAATGGTTTAAAACTGAAGAGGAGAAATTTAGGTTAGGTGTTAGGAAGAAATGTATTACTCATGGAGTGATGAGGCCCTGGCCAGAGAAGCTGTGGTGCTCCCTCCCTGGAGGCACTCAAGGCCAGGGTGGATGGGACCCTGGGCAGCCTGAGCTGGTGGGGGTCAGCCCTGCCCAAGGGACAGTGTTGTAACTGGGTGGTCTTTAAGATGCCTTCCAACTCAAGCCATTCTGTGATTCTATGATTTGATAATTTCCTGCATTGTCCTTGAAACTGCTGAGACTTCTGCATCACACAATCTGTCAGTAAATGCACACCCAATATCTAACATTAGCATTATTTGTGTGAATCCATTTATATTATGTATGGTCACTTCTTGTTCACATAAGCAGCAATGATTTTAAGTTGGTTCTTGCTCCTGCTGTGGTGTCAAGTATTTCTTTACAACCAAAGTGTCTGCACTCCCAGTGCACTGAGGCATTTTGCATTTTCCTCAAAGACAGAGCTGAGAAGACTCGTTCTGTGCTCCCTGAGCAGTGCCCTGCTGAATCTGGTTTTAGTCAAACCCTCTTTTTGAAGTACATAGCCATAATTAGATCTGCTTAGAGGAGACAGCAGGACTGTGACCCCAGATCTTTCCTCTACAAAGTTTCCTTTCAGCCTTTGCGTAAAATCATCTCCTCTCTGCCTCCCCCATCGCAGCACCCCCAGCAAGGAATGCACTGGCGAGTCCCTCTGCGGTCTGTGATAATACATTCCTCTCAGCTTCAGTCATCCTGGCACCAGGATGCTCTTGGCTGCTCCACTGGTGATGTAATTCTGGGCCCGCATCACCTGCAAAGGAAAGCGATCCGCAAGCAATAAAGCACACAGCCATCTTTAAACAAAAAATGGGACTGTTGATGTTAGCAAGTTTTAGAAAATCCTCTTTTTGTTTTCCCTTTTTACATTTCTGCTTTTATTGCCCAAACTTCCCTTCTCCCTTTTCCCATGAGACGGCAGCACCAAGCCTTTCTCCATGGAGCACTTGGGCATTTTTGCTTCCCTTTATTTACTTAACCCAGGCAAGTAGAGAGGCTGGGCTGTGGGATCACTTGGAGATTTTGTGTGTATTACCTTTCTAGTTTGCATTTTCTCTTGATATTTCTTGAGACTGTAAAATAACAAAGCTGGCAGAAAAACAACAGAACAGAACATCCATCAGTCAATTACTTGTTTAAAGAAAAATCAAGTCAAAGGTATGAAGTCATCAAGGCTAATAAATCTCTATAGTTTATCAGTTTAAGGCCAAATTCTGTGATAAGAGATACAGAGATATTAAGGCGAGGTGCACGGTGCAAATAGACAGCACAGGCAGTAACCTGCAGCTGTGTAATTTGTTCCTTTAAAGCCTGGAAATTAAGTTTATTTACAAATATATATATATTTATGTATGTATTTTAAGTGCTATTTTTTTTTTCTTCTTCTAAGAATTCTTAGCCATGTTCTTAGTCTGACTGGATTTTCTCATCTGTTGGTTATTTCTCTGTCCTGGTTTCCAAATTGTGACCCAAAAAAAAGGGAAAGCCAGCCCAGTGGGACTGTGGGAATTCACCACTGCCTACAGTAGTTACTCATCTTACCGCACAGTGCTGGCTGTGGTGAAGCACTGAGTCACTCTCTGTCTACTTTTCAGTAATTGCATTTCTAAACTTTTAATCTTACAATGTAGGGACAGCAGTTTAATAACAAATATAAACACTTCTTATTCTTTTCCTTGCAATATATTCCTAGGATCACAGATTACAGATTCTGTGGTAGTCTACCAGAAGAAGTGAATTAAAAAAGCCTGGCAGTGACAAATGCCATTTCTGCACAGTTAAGTAAATTTGAAGGTCATCCATTTTACAGGTCCTATTTTACAGCTCTAGCTGACTGCAAGGCAGCAGCTGTTGTTCCTTGAGACTTACTCAAAGTTTATGTTTCGACCAGTGAATTTTGTCCCAGGCTCCAACAAAATGGCTCCAAAGGTAATTTAAAAGTGAGAGAACAAACAGCCACATTCAACTGTGAAGAAACAATGGGAAAGTATTTTGAGTCTTACACAATGCGAGGCTTGCCATGAGCTGGGACTAGTCCAAATCCATCTCTTCACACTTGGATAGTCCTCAAAACTGTCCAGTCTTTCAGTCACTTCTGGAAACATATAAAAAAGCATCATGTGTTGTTTCAGCTATTCTTCCAAAATTATTTCTAAGTAGGCATCAGCTTCACAGCCCTTGAGAGAGAATTATTATACAAAACTATATGTAGGTCGTTATTCCTAGCAAGTTTGTTTGCTAAAATCATTGATTCAAACACTCTCAGGGTCAGATGTGTGTGTGGGGAGGGGGGTTGGGGTTGGAAAATACTTCAATCAAAATCTGCTTATGGACCCAAAAGCTGTCCAAGGTGCAATAGGTAACAATTTTAACATTTAAAGGGCCTTTGGCATATTTCAGAGTTGTACTACTGAAATAAATATCAGCTCACAGATCCATTGAGGCCATCTTTTTAGGTTGTTGTTTTTTTAGGCAAAGAAAACAAAATCTGAATCGGGGTCATGTTGGGAAAATTGCTTCCTCATTCAGAAATATTAGAAACAGATTTCAGTGGACATGCTAGGTTTCACTGAAATTTAAAACTTTTTATACAGATACCACTTATTTGCAAGGATGAATATATGCTAGAAAGGTATTTGGGCTTGAATATGTTGAACATTTGCTTTGTGTTTAAATGGAAGTTTCCCTGTGCAGAGATATGCAGAATGACTAGCAAAGAATATGACATACTGTGTAAATTAATGTCCTACAGACATTCAAGACTTGCTTACAGTTAAATAACTTCCATTAACTCAAATGAAGAACCTTAAGTTTTCACCTGATTTTGCAAGCTGTTCTGACTCAGTTGGCCTGTATAGGAGCTTTTCTATCCCTAAACAGATGCAATGTTTTTATATCTTTTTCTGTCATTCAAAGGCAGGGTCTCAAGTATCTTTTCCTTGCTGTTATGAGAATTTTGATGAAATAGTAGAACATAGTCAAGAGCAGCAGTGAAGAGGAGGAAGAAAGAAGAGAACTAGAAGAGAAATGGATTTAAGTGAATCTCTGTGAGTTTGGTATAATTGACAGGGTTACTTACAGAGATATTCAGGGAAACAAAAACTGACTCAAGGTCTCACCTGAGGAGTTCCTAAGATCAAAAAGAGGTTTAATTAAAACTGAACTCTTAATGATAGCGCTGAAATTGGGTACCTGAAAAAGTGATTTCACTTCTTCATGCTGTATTTGTCTTCCTTTCACACAGAAGTGTGGACTCTGAACGGTGGAGATAATAATCAATAAGGCTACCTCCATGGCTTTGAATTAATCCCAGTTACTTGGAAGGAAGCTAGGGCTGCTAGAGTGAGCTGAAGCCACAGGCAAGACCCTGTCTTTCTCCTTCCTGTAGTCTCATCTCCCCAGACATAATTAAAGACACAATATTGGGAATGAACAAGCCCAGTCTGATGCAGCATAGCTCCTGTTATGTTCTCATATCTATGTAAGCCACCCATAGGAGATTTTTGGCAGAAGTTCTTTCTACTTGTGAGTTTAAGTGCCAAGTACCATGAAGCAACGACATTATTTAAGATCTCTGGAAATAGCTGGTAGATTATAGGCATGGCATCAACAGTGAAGGTTAGCAGTAATTAGTTTTATACTCGCATCATTTCAATTTCATCTCCTTTTAAGTCTTATACATTGAAAAATCTTAATGCAGAACTGAAAACAAACAAACAAACAAACAAGGGGATGCAAAAATCCAAACTAAAATTATTTTTGGAACTTCCAAAGCAAATTTAAGGAGAAAGGAATGCAGAACGCAAATTGTATAATTCTGCTCATATTCATAAAGTACCTATGATGATAATACTGTGTTGCCATGGTTTGTATTCAGACTATTAAATATATATATATATATTTTACAAAGACCCTTTTAGAATATAGTTACAAACAGTGCCAAAGGAAATCTGGTGGCTATTCAAAGAGCATGTCAATGATGGTATGATCGTGCAGTTCACTTGAACTGGGGGATCCAAATCCTGATGGAATCTGAACATACCCCTTGGAGGCTGCCATCCAGTCACACACTCCTAAAGAGATGTGTTCCCACTCTTCCCAGGTATAATATTCTCCTCTTACAAATCACTTACATAATTTTGAGTTCTTTCCACACAAGGGGTGAGAGTGTCCTTGCAGGTCAGTGCCTGGGCATTCACATTCCCCACACACAGGAAGTCACAGAGCAAGGAATCTGCATTTCCTGGGAAGGGAAGATTTCTCACTTGTTGGTTTGGTGAGTGGTGGCAATTTTCTCTTAGTCTGCTACTTTTCTTAAAATGACAAAGCCGGAAGGAAAAGTCTCATTCAAGATGAACAAAGGTTTCACTGAAAACCACATGAAACATTTTTTTCACTCGAATTAGAGAGAAATATAAAGATTTTTTCCCCTTTCTTTTTGTTTGATAATTACTTGTTGAATTTTTGGTTTAGCTATGGAATTGAAAAATCAATTATTCACACGGTTCTATTTTCCAGTTGCTTATGCCAGGGAATGATTGATAGTAACATAGCTACGTATGTAATGCCTTAATGAAGAAAGGGAAAGAAATTAGCAGAAAATGAAGCTAAATTATGGCAGAGTGACAGCAGTGCTTCTCTGATGATAGCAATTATGTCATAGGTGAAAAAGTATCTCTTGATGATAAGTGTATACATCACAGATGAAAGATCCTTTACAGTTCCATTTAGAATGTTTATTTTCAGAGGAATTAGAAATGGATAGAAGTATTCTTTTTTCATCGTTTTCAATATCAGGCTTTTCCTGGATGACTTAATTCATGTTAGAATGATGCATAGCTTTCAACATTTTTTCATGTTGCAAATGATTGGATGAGATACAACCCTGGTTTCCAAAAATATTCAGGGCAGAACATTGACTGTACTGGTGGAGGGGGGAACAAAGTGCTACAGCTTGCAGTTGTTGCAGAGCTCATGCTTTGTATTAATCCTTCAATAGAGAAGCCCATGACCTGGTGTGCCTGGCTCATGTCCTCATCTGGCAGTCCAAGTCTTGATGGTACAACTTGCTGTTGCTGGCAGGCACTATTGTGTTGTGCCCATCATTAGCACACTGAGCTCCCTCCATCCAGCCTCTTTGGCTCTTAGAAAATAACTAATCCATAAAAGCACCAACCTGTGTCTGGATTCCACGAGCGCAAAGGTGGGAGTGGCACAGCTCCTTTGAAGCCATTAGAGCTCTTCTTGATCAGTGGGTTAAATGAGACTCTGCATAAGAACTCTAGAAGTGTGGTGCATGTCTGCACATACCCACAAAAACATACATTTAGAAATATGTAATATTATGTATATGTGAATATATTACATACTATAATTTCTTCAGAGGAATTATGGCTTCTGAATAAGAGCTTGCTCTTCAGCAAAATAAATCATCCTTACTTCCTTTATGTTTTTTATGTGACTTCTATCTCCATTTGCTTATGATAATAAGCATTCGTGACAATCTTATATTAAAACAATTTCTATAGACAAGTGATGTCTTTATACATATTTTGAACTATTTTGAATTATTTTTCGGTCAGTGTTGACTACTGATCCTGACAAGAAGGCTGTAAGCTTTTCCAAACAGCTGCCTCTCCTGTTGTGTGAGGCATCATTTGTACTTGCACCACTGCAACATATTGAAAAATATCACCAATTTGTAAGCAAGGATGCTCACTGGAAGTCAAAAGTCAATAAACACACAATTAGCATTCAGTGAGACCAGGACACATCAGTGGTACAGTTATTCAGAGGGTGATGCAGAGGTGATGGAAAAGAAGTTGTAAGGAAAGCAGAGGCAGGATGATGAAGGGCCCGAAGCATCTTCTGTGCAAGGAAAGGCTGAGTAACCTGGGTCTGTCCAGCCTGGGGAAAAAGAAGACTGAGGGGGAATTTGATAAATATTTATAAATGCCTGAAGGGAGGTGGGAAGCAAATGGATGTGTCCAGGGTTTTTTTCTGGAGCGTGGAGTGATAGGACAAGGAGTAATGGGCTAAAACTTGAACATAGGAAGTTCTGTACTAATATGTGGAAGAACTTCTTTATGGTAAGGATGACAGTACAGTGGAACAGGTTGCCTGGAGAGGTTGTGGAGCCTCCTTCTATGGAGATATTCAAAACCCATCTGGATGCCTACCTGTGCAACTTACTGTAGGGTACCTGCTTTAGCAGAGGGGTTGGGCTGGATGATCTCTTGAGGTCCCTTCTGACCCCTGAAATTCCGTGATTCTGTGAGAAGCAGCAGCTTCTAATCTGGGCTTATTGTGTGAGAATGGCCTCCTACCTTGCAGTGCCACCTTCCCTTCCCTGCCAGCTATCATTCAACTGCCCTGAGGTGTGAAGAAGGGCCTGGGGGGGGTGCATGTGGGCTGTGCAGAGGTTGAGGGAAAACATCTTGCCCCTTTTTGTCACTGGACTGATGTATTGTCATGAACATAAATTCCTAACATCACTGTGAGCACACAGCTGATGGGTCTAGAGTCATGGGAGGTACATACGGTAACACTTTAAAGCAGCAAGGAAAGCAGTGTAGAAAAGAATAAAACCAGGTGCCTTCCTGAGCACCTAGCAGGTGCTGGTTCTAGAGGCAGCCCCTTGCAACTCTTCCTTCCAGTGGAAGCACCTATGGTTCCCATCCCTAATTAAACACTGTGGTCAGCCCATGTCTCCTTGGTTCTCAGAACAAGCCTTCCCACACTGTTGTCTGGGTAAAATGTCTGTTTTTGGGCATCCCAGATAGCCTGTAAAGGAGTGTAGAGCTCAGGTAAGATGACAGAACTTCCAAGGATGTGAAACAGCAAATCCAGGTGACCAAAATATAAATTTGTCTCAAAATCAGATTTATATGTAGAGTTTTTCATCTTTCCTTCTCTGCTATAATTGCCTCTCAGTAGACACAAAGCAAGCAGCAAACAGAACAAATGCATGAGCTGTATGATTTAGCTATGTGACACTAGAGCATTTCTGTACAGATTAAGGAATTTTATGTTTTACTTCTCCCCCCCACCCCACCCCCTCACCTCCCCATTTATGATGCAACTCCAGAACATGGGCAAAAAGCATGGATAAAGATATGGCTGTGAGACAGATATGGGGGGCAGGTGTGTGCTCCTTCATGTTCAGGGTAAAAGCTGAGGGTCCTGACATGAATGGTAACAGAAATACCTTCATAGTTCTTCAGACTGACGGTAGGGACATGGCATATTAAGATGTGGTGACAGCTGGGATTACTCAGTGCTGATGTTAAAATCTATCAGTCTCAGTTTAAGTCATAAGAGCAGCAGCCAACTACTCTTGCACAGCATCTTAAATTTCTACTGAGGACTCATTATTTGATAATTCAGTGATTATGAAGCTCATAGGAGCTCATATTTAAAAGTCAGAAAGGAATCTCTATGAGATGATTTATTTTTCTCTGTTATTATAGGTGCATGTTGCTTTATCCTTATGTCAAACTGTGATTAAGGCAGCAAAATGTAGAACAAAATATTGCTAGCAGAGCCTGCATTTCTAAGAAAATGTGAGACCCTGCACTGAGGGAGAGATCCTTTCTACTGATTCCACTTGAGCAAACTCTTGTTCTGAGGCCGCCTGGCTGCTGTACAGTGCAGCTTGTGACAAAGCCTGCAAGCACAGTGCATGCAATTACATGGATGATGATGCTTCCTAAATATAGATTTTTAAGCCTCTCCACTCATTTACTTGTAAAAGATCCTCCCATTCCTGAGCCCCTGTCAAAGTGACTCCAGATACCACTACCAGGTGTTGGGGAAGGTAGAGTGGGGTTAGGTGGAAAGCAGAGGGAAGAAAGATGGTGAAGAGGAAAAGATGGAGAAGACACAAAACTGCAAGAAAAGGATATCTAAAGATGTAGCAAAAATAAAGCAGAAGTCATCACATCAATCATTGTTTGGCACAGTATAACACAGGCACTGGATCTTCCCAGGACTGGTTTGCACTAAACGATCATACAGTAGTTAAAGTAGTTAATTAACTCTATTTATTTAGTAAAACATCTGAGTGGCATAAGCAATACTGAAGATACTGATCTTTCCAAGGTACCAACATGATACACACAAATATGATGACAGTAGAAAAATAGAAGACAAAAAAAATGTAGAAAAGAAAAAGAAAGCCAGAATTGTTTTTGTTAGCCTTTTGGATCACGCGTCCATAAAAGGCAGCAAATCCTGGTGTAGGGCAATGCTCATGCTGCAAAGAGAAAAAGAATTTTAAATCTAAGCAGCATTACATATTTAGAAAGATC
The DNA here is from genome assembly GCF_039878825.1 of Excalfactoria chinensis. NCBI lineage: Eukaryota > Metazoa > Chordata > Aves > Galliformes > Phasianidae > Excalfactoria > Excalfactoria chinensis. Next base: position 28,591,056 of record NC_092827.1, on the reverse strand, counting down.
TGGGGAGTAATAAAAAAGCCCGTGTGTGAATGTGTGTGCGTGTGTATGCGTGCATGGCTTTTTTAACAGCTGTGTGGAACAACCTGTTTTAAATAAGAACAAAGGTGAACAAAGCCAGTTGTCAGTGTAGCTCACCAAATTAAGTTTTTAGTGTGCATGACGTAAGCCTTATAAAACATATTGCTTGAGATATAACAGCACGGAGTCCAACTTGAAATCTTTTTTCTCAAGATTTTCCTACAAAGTCATGTTTCAAGAATTTATTACCTCTATCTTCATTATTTATTTGCATTCGGAAGGCCCAAGGTATCATCTTTAACAGCAAATTAATATCAGCCTCTGCCCTCCCTCAGTATCTGAAGTTTTCATGTTCTATCAAAATGGCACTGAACTCGTATCTCTTAAGCTCATAGCAGGCAACTGGATAAACAGAAAGTGAAGGACAAGTTTGACTTAACCAGACGAGTTTGACTTACCAAAAGAAAAAAGAAAAAAAAGGAAAATTAATGATGGAAAGCTTTTAGTTTTGGGTTTTATGAACAAAATATTCAGTCTGGAAAGCCGCACAGGGTGCTTCTCTATGTACCTAAGCACAAACCCGGTGTTTTGCTTTGAACAAACAGAAATATTTGGGCTTTTTGCATCATGTTAGAAAACTTGGAGAGAGTTGCAAGGGCTGCATTCCTCATAAATGTTACATATGTTGCTACACTGAAGATAAAGAGCCAACAGAGAGTAGAGGAGTCCCTGGAAAGATTACAAAGCCCTGCTTACAGAAAATTTTGTATTAAGTCTATCACTGGTTACAAACCTCTACAATCTACAAGAAAAATCCACTGCTGTGCCCAGTTCAGTGGATTTTAAAGAGAGCAACATGTCAAAGAAATGTGTAGTCTTTTAGCACACCATTAAACAGTTAAACCAATTCCATCTTTTGCTTCCCAGTTACTCTCCTCTATAGCAGAGACTGTGCCAGATGCACAGGGCAATTTCTGACTTTCAGAGGTGAGCAGGAATTTGGAATTCCTATCTATTCACTCTCCTGCTTTTATTTTTTGTGATTTTCTTATCTGGTCTCACAATGTTGCAAGTACTGCTTTATTCAGGAACGTGGTTCTTGGACAATGTCTTCCCAGTGAAAGAAAAGCTGTGGAGGCTGAAGGTCTAGCTGACCTTCTCTGTGACATCCTACAAGATGTCTTCTGTACCTCAGGTGCTGCTGTTGTCTTGGGTACCTGGAGGGGTTGGCCTGGTGATGGTCCAAACATGGCTAGTGCAGACTGTAGGTATGGCACTACTGTGCTCTGCTTTCTCTTAACAAATCTTGCACAGTCGGCTCACATCCAGACAACTTCTGTGTCTGCATCTCATTTCATGTGCTTTTATTTCTGGGTTATAAAGCAAGACAGAGGAGCTGATGGTCAATCCTAAGTGCCCTATCAGCTGGTGGTCACAGGTGCCATTGGTGACTACCTTGAGGCAACATGTATGGTATATGTTGCCTTGTCTCTGTGATATGGCCTAATCAAGATCTCTTTCAGATGATGGCCCTGAACAGATTGCACGGAGAGTCTTTGATGCCTCCATCCACAGAGGTCCTTAAGACTCAAGCGGAGCAGGCTGTGTGCCAGCTACTCCAATGGGGCCTGCTTTCAGCCCACACCTGGATAAGATGTCTCCAGGGTCCTTTCTGACCTCAATCAGACTGTGGTTTTGTGATTTGGCACCCTGCAGAGGACGTCATTGGTGTCCTTGTGACTCTGCTTGCACCAGGGTGGTGGGTTAGACTGGGGCAGGCTTTGGGCCATCCTCTGGGTATGGCCTTTTGTGTGTCCCTTACTAGGCAGGGACGTTGGTAGTGCCCTCAAACAACCTCTGGTCTTCTCACGGCATATTATTAGTTTATTATTTCTTAGTTTATTATTATAGTTTATTATTTTTATTATTAGTTCTGGCTACTGATTTTTTGCTGCCAAATTGGTGACAGGTAGCGGTAACACCTTGAGGTGTGTGGTATGGACAGGACACACATGGCTGTTGTGAACGGTCAGATTTGATAAGATGGGTCTGAACCTGTGGTGGTTTTCCCTTCTTTAAATCATATCGGTGCAAAACTGGCTGCTGAAGACACACAGATCCTTTCCTAATACAAATATCAAGTAAGGATCCCATTGACATCCCTGGAATGGAAGAAAGAAGAGCTAGGGCCAACAGGAAGGAACATCTAAGAAGGCTGTGGATTTAGGAGAGGTGAGAGCTGGAAATGGAGTAGAGTGGTGAGGAGGAGCCCAGGACTGAGCAGTGGTTGCTGCAGGACTGGGACAGGCTGTGCCGGGAGTGCAGAGTCTGCAGCCAGCCAGGTCTGGGTCTGAGCCAGAAGCAGCAGCAGTGGAGCAAACCCTCTGCCAGCAGGTAGCTAGCTCTGAAACCTGCTTGCAGAGTGCTCTGTGCTTCTGGGAGCAGGTTGCCTTGAGGCTGCCCTCCTGCTACTGCTGTCAATTATTTTAAAACTCATGCCGCAGACTTTCATGGAGGTGATCTAAAGGATCTAACAACTGTGATCCCTCTACATGCCACACTGTTCTATCTCAATAGTGAATATTTATTTCAGTGGTTTCCATTATGTATGTGTAGTTTTCCCTTGTTAAAGAATGTGTAGCTCTACCAGAACAGTTAGTAGGTCTGCAAAAGGAAACAAGTAAGGACAGGGTAAGTAGATGAAGCAAAACATTTGTCTGCTCAGGGCATGTGGGTTGTGATCATTTCTAATTGTGTAATCAAATGAGGGTTTTGTGCAGAAGCTTCTCCTTCGACACTAAAGCAACAGAAATATTTTGGGATGCATCAGCTTTGCATACAGGAGGCATCAATTTGTCTGTAGCAGTGATTCTAGAAAGTAGCTTCATTCCATAAAGTGTTTAGTTCATGAAATTAGGGGAGAATGGAAAGGGAGAGCATTATTCAGGCTAATATGTGTTTCCCTGGAAAGTGTGACTTGACCCTTGTTGAGCTCATGTGACACATTTCCTCCATGGCACTTGTAAAGTCACATGAAGCTGATTTACATGCGTTATGATGTTTTTACACTGAGCATAACTCCCATTTTGGGCAGCTTGTTGAGGCTGGGGCTTGGATGTGCCAGGGCTCGAAGGCAGATGGGGCTGGGACCCAACTGTCATGTCCTAAGCACCCTGAAGCCACTGTTCCCACCAGCCCCCACCCCATAGGTTTTCTCTTTCCTACTCAGAAACCTGCAACTGTGCTCAGCAGTTTGATGGGCATGCGGAAAATAAGGCCACAAAATGTGAGCATAGAATCAATTGTCAAGCACCTGCTTTGCAAATGAGCGCTGCTCAGCCAGCATACTGAGAGGGGCAAGGGTCCTAAGGAAAAGTAGTGAAAGGAACTGAATAGTTTCCCCAAAACGTAAATGCACACTTGCCCGTTTCTGTGGATAATTGCATTTGATGTGATATGCTTTCAGTGGTTTGGGGTAGGAGAGGCTTCCTGAGAATAGGGGGTGGGCAGCAAGACGGGGGAAGAGCAAAGAGGGAAAGAGAAGGGGAGTGAAAAGGGGGAGAGCAGAGTGGTTTCCAGTTCTCCTGATGAGACTGGAAAGGTGACCATGGCCAATGGAAGGAGCTGTCAGGAAAATGGAAGGAATCCCCAAATCCCTTCGTGTTACTTTGGGAACAAAAAGGCCGATTGAAGACATTTTATTACAGGGATCTGTCAGAATGGTGATTTCAGACCTCATACACAATCTGTTGCTGCTGTGTACGAATTTCCCAAACCAAATATGCACGTGCATCAGACCCCCAGAGGGTTTCTTCATCTCTCCGTGCCTCCAGCACCGGCTCTGCCGCCCCGCACCAATGGAACGCGGGGGCTGAACCGAGGAACCTCTCCTGTGCGTAGTAGCTCGGCTCAGGGCAAGTAGCAACCTCCGACATCAAATGTGCGCTTTCCATCGCTCGCCTACGACCTGCCCGCCTGGCGGGGCTGCGAGCTTCTCCGGCGCTGGCTACTGGCAGGGGGGCCTGGAGAGCGGCCCGCGTTGCTACGGGCAGCCCCGAGCTCAGCCCCGGCCCGAGACGGGCTCCTCCGCACGCCCGCCGCCGTGCCGCCCGCAGCCCGCCCGGAGCCCACCATGGGGGGCGGGCAGGTCGGCCCCCTCCCCTCGCAGCCCCCCTGCTCCCGCCGTCGCCCCGCGGCCGCCGCCCCGGCCCCGCGGCACGGCCGCCGCCTCCCCGCTCCACCCCTTCTCTGCCCCGGCCGGCGGCGCGGCCCTTCGCGAGCGGCACGGCGGGGACGCGGAGAGACCTGAGCCGCGGCTCCGTCCCGCCGTCGGGGGCAGCGCGGTGGCTGCAGGTGATTTATTTTGGTAGCTTTAAAAAAACAAAAGCAGTCTAATTATAAGGTAAGATCTTGGCGATTTATTGTGTTGGTGTTATCTTTACTTTGTACTTTTTTTTTTTTTTTTTTTTTTTTTTTTTTAAATTCTCGTTTTCCACTATTTTCATTTTTTATTATTTTTATTTTCTTTTTCATTTTTTTTGTTATCTTTTGCTTAAGTACTTATCCTTTCCATTACTGTTAACTATCTTTTCTGTTGTTTCGCTGTGTTTACCTTGAGTGGTGCCGGGCGCTCTCGTACCTGCGCGCTCCGCCCGCCTGCGGGATGCGGGCAGCAGCGAGGAGCGGGGCCGGGCCGGGTCTGAGGAGCTGCAGGGCCGGTGCCGAGGTGGCTATGGAGTCCGCAGGTGCACCGGGGGTTTTCGGGCTCCGAGAGCCGCAGGTTGGGCAATGCGGGCATCAGTGTGGGTGACTTGATTTGGAGCGGGGTGGGGAGGTCGGGGAGGTGGAAATGTTTGTGTTTGTACGAAGTCAGCACCAGAAATTGGCAGAGGGGAAGAAATTACAAAGACAAGCTGCATGTCCTCTTAGATGGAGAAAATGTTTCCCATGGTATCATTTGGAAACTGTCATGTAGTTCTGATGCTGCAAGTGTTGATTTGCTTTGGATATGCTTTGATGCAGTCACTTCTCAGAAGTTAATTCAGCAGTAAAGAGTGCATGCTTTTGTTTTGCACTTTAATTTTGCATAGAGAATAGCCACAAAAATTTCTCCCTGTGTTCACCAGAAATAATAACTGTTCTTTTTACAAGTTTTATTCGTTTTCAGTGTTGATAGATTCTGAGGTCAGATCAATTGACAAACAGCTTGAGAAGTTCCATAGCAATTCAAGTGCATGTCTCTTTGCTAGATGGCTTTCATTTTTGATGGATAGGAAAGAAAAAGCAAAACAAATGTAGTTCATGACTTTCCCTGCCCTAGGACCTGATGTCACCCATCTTCTCTCTGCTATTGGATATGAGGTGGGCATGAAGTTGGGTGTGTAGCTATGGGGTGGGTCTGAGGGAAGTCCTTCCAGGGCTCCCCCACCACAGCCATGTGAGTTACTGCAGACTGGCTCAGGTGATGGGTTGCCGCCCCCACCAGCTGCCAGCCAGCCCATCCTACCCTCATCAGGCTGCTTCTCTTGCCATCTCAACAGCTCACAAAGCAGGGTGGAAGTCATTTCACCCCAACAGAAGAAATGTGTGAGTTATAATGGTAGAAGAGAGTGCTATGGGAGTAGTATCTCTGAGGTGGCTTTGTGCTGGAGTTCTGTGGACCCTGGGGCTCTGTATGAGTTCAGTTAAAAGGTGCCCCAGAGACCTCACCTGCTTTCCACCCTCTTCCCACTCTGCTGTCCCTGTCTCGATGGTAGGAGAACAGCTCTTCACACCACTCTGGATCACTCTACATCTCTCATGGGTTCTCAGCTGAACACCTGGGGATCTCTTGGAAGCTCACCTCAGCCTTCTTGCACAGCGGAGTCTGAATGCTCCTGTGCCAGGTCATGCACATCTTTTAGGAATCACTGTGCATCTTACCCTGGATAACTAGAAACCTTTCTACATTTTCTTAAAATACTGTCGCCACGTTGGAGAAGAGCTCTTACCAGCCAGCAGTACCAGGCAGCACTTCCCGGTTTCCTATGCTTGTTGTATTTCAAATGTGTTCATGAAGTTTATTAGAAAGCAAGGCAGTGCTTACCGATCGCTCTTTGTAATTTCTTTTGCAAATGTAGGTAACACTTGGTGTATGATTTTGGCTCAGCTCTTGCTTCTTCTACTTCTTTTACTGTTTACAGATAAACTCAGTCCCATCTAAAATTTAGTAACACCCACCAAAGCTTTTCTAGTATGAGGCTATTGCCTTTATGAGCCACCAAAGCATCATTCTCCAGCTGTAAGCTGTAGCTCGTGGTGAAGTCTCATTCTTGTCTGAGGACAGGTGCTGTGAAGATGATACTGTGAGGTTCCTCCTATGTGTCTCAGTGAATTAACTTTGCACGTGCTGAAATAACGCAGGAAAAACCATACATGTGGTTAAACTAAGTCTGTAACCATAGAAGAGGCGTTGGGCACCTCCCCAGCACACCCTGTGTGCTGGTCTTACAAACCAAGTCTGTGCTGTAATCCAGCACTGTCTCTTACAAACACACTGACACAATAGCCAGACTTGCTGGCAGCAGGCATGTAGCTGAGGGGGAAAACTGTATGGTTTTGGCCAGGTTTCCTTTATGGAAAAAAATGCCTTCTAGACCTGACAGAGTGCTCAGCCCCAGCCTGAGCAAGTCATTCAGGACTGTTAGGACAGAGCTTAGGCACATAACCTTGACAGAAGTAGCTGGGCCACTTCCCTGGAGTGTTCAGCAGCTGTTGGTATCCCAGCTCATTTGAAGCTTCTAGGAGAGAAGGGGAAGCAAAAAGGCCCTTCAGCCTCAGACTCTGAGGAAGTGGGACAAGGGAGGGCTGGTTCCTTTCCCCCCAACCCTTCACTCTTGTTGGCAGTTTCCAGCACACACTGCTCGTGAAGAAGGTTAAAGCCCAGTCTTTAGCTGCTATCCCACTACTACTGTGTCTTCCTGTTCTGCAAGCTGAGACTGATCTACAGATGTCTCCATGTCCTTAACCCCACTGCATTGCACCCACCAGCTTTCCTTCTGCTGACACAAAAAGAAAGAAAGATGAGGGAGGAGCACCTGGATCCTCACAGCAGAGGAGGCCTTGCATTCAATGCATGACTTGAACTGTTTGTTTTGATATAATATGTAGGGAATCACAGAATGGCCTGAGTTGGAAAGGAACTCGAGGATCAAGAAGCTCCAACCTCCCCACCACAGGCAGGGCCAGAAACCTCCACATTTAATACTGGACCAGGCTGCCCAGGGCCCCATCCAACCTGGCCCTGAACACCGCCAGGGATGGGGCATCCACAGCCTCCCTGGGAAGCCTGTGCCAGCACCTCACCACTCTCATAGTAAAGAACTAATCTCATTAGTGCTTTCCACTGACAAGCAGCTGTTTGTTAGGATCTGCCATCACAAGGCACTGAGCAGACCTGCCTTCATCCCCCATGTGAGCTGGATGCTCAGCCCGTGAGACTCTACTGATGGCTGTGGGTTATATAAGTTTATCCAAATAGTTCTCCTCACCTCTATAAAGAGATAAGCAAAACAAGACAGCAAATGCAGGGACGGGGCTCAGAGTTCCAAACTATGGCCTTGTCATTGTTGTCACTAGCTCACATTTCATTATTAAAGTGCTATAAGGTTTTTTGGTTTTTTTTTTCCCCTCTTTTCCTTTTTGCTTCTTTTGACCGTAAATGCAGGTGCTTTCAACCTCCTGACAACCTGGAATGCAGTTAATGCTCTAGATGACACATTAAGGACGCGTGCTGTGAGTCTCTGCAGTGCTCTCAGCCTTTAGCAGAGCCCATGCAGGCCGGCGTCACTTAGCAAACAGCAGCAGCAGTCAGATGAGAAGCCTGATAACAAACCCTTGGTGAGGGTCAGGATGAAGCAATACCATTTCACAGTCCTGCTGAAATTCTGGTTTAGCTGCTGAGCTGTAGGAGTTAGACAGGAGACAGAAAAGCAGGAGCAAGCTCAAAAAAAAAAAAAAAAAAAGCGTTATTTTAGTGGTTAGAAATAACACTGAAAAGACACAGATTTTGTTGATTCATTTGGCACCTGTGCAGATCTGGATGTGCTCCATCCATCCCTTAAAGAAGAAGCTTTCCTGAATGTGGAAAAGAGAAGCGTCATCAAGCATCAGCGTTCTGTGAAAGCTCACTTGTCAGACCCTGGGCAGTCTGGTTCCACCTTCTAAAAGCTGAGGCAGATAAAATACTCCATGGTGCTTCCTACCCTGTTCAATATGCACATGTAAGCTACGTCACCAGGTTGTATTATCGCAGCTAAGCTAGTTTATTTTTGCCTTTCCCAGTGCTGCAGATCCAGTTATTCCACACTTCTGAGCCTCCTGATAGGCATGGCGTGGTGACAGTGCTGTTGTGCTTTCTTCTTGTGTTGCTCAGCCTCATCCCTGGCATTTCTTTGTCTCACATTAACAAGCAGGTATTCCTTTTGTTTTCTAGGGAGGGACTTTCTCAGCCTGATAGGCTCTCAGATAACTGTGGGGCAGTGAATTGCTCTGTGCTCTGCATCGCATCCTGGCTACCTGTACTGCTAGGTAAAATCACACACATCCTCTCTATGAACAGCCTGGCAATTCAGAATCATAAGCAATGATCTGAACATCTGCAGATAGGCTTTCAAATGGAAAAAATCCTAAAAAAGAAACAAAGCTGTCTTCTGTTGTTTTGTTGGTTTGTTTTCTTTTTTTAATTGATAGGGGCCACCTTCAAATTTTCTCTTTCTATGAGATCTTGTGTTCTCATATACAAGTTAATGACTGGGGAGATGGGTTGCTCAGAGCCCCACCAGGCTGGCTCCCACTGTTCTGTTGTGGCAAAAAATATTTTGTGAGAGGATGTGTCCTACTTTAAAAATGTAGCCTGGGGGAGATAGGGAGAGTTCTTGGCAGAGCCTTTAGTATAAAGCAGTGTGATAAAGTAGCTGGGGAATAGATTGCATGCTAATAAAGTTTGTCCTTGAGTGTGAAAAGTGAGTGCCTTGTGAATAGCAGCAGGTTTTTTTTTTTTAGCTTTTGATACTCCAACGTGACCCATAATGAGGCGTACATAGACCAGCTTGTCTTTTCAGTCCTTTCCAAAGAGCTGCCAAAACTAAAGAGATTTTTTTTGTGACCCAGTAAGGTTGGCTGCAAGGTTTGTTTGTTTTTCTCTCTCCTGCTGGTTCCTACTATTCTCTTACATCCTATCTGATTTGTTTTCGAACGCATTCTTCAGCCCTCTCCTTCCCTACCTACTGTATCCTGTTCTGCTTTCTGGCTTCCTTCTCTTTTCTCATAGCTTTTCATTCCAGTTCCTTCTGGTCCCTGAGGGATGAGGAGTGAAACATTAATAGCTGGCTGGTTTATGAGCTTAGAGTTCAGGTGAGGGCTCAGGAGACATCCTTGGTGCACCATATTGAGCCCCAGAGTTCTCTGCAGCACTTCATTCCTGGGGCAGCAGAGGGGAATATGTAACCGTGCTTCTCTCACTACCACTTACAGTGCAGAAGTTCAGACAGCCCTCCTGATAAAGTTGGTCTTTGCTGAAACTTGTGGGTTTCAATTGCTACAACTGAAACTGTGGTGAATTGCTTTGCTGTTAGCACTTCACTGTGTGTTGCAGTTACAAAGAAATTTGTTTCATGAACAGGTGAGCAAAGCAAGTGGATTTGAATCATTACACTACACTTCCTTATAATGAAGTTGGTGCTTTGACAGTGGCTTGAAAAATGTGCCATTTCACATTAAATTCACCATACCTATCTGTCATCTTTTTTGAACCATACTGCTGCTTTTGCATTAATGCACTAGTAAGAAATATATCCCTCTGTTACTTGCAACTATTTATTTTTTATGTCAGTGTATTCTCAATATAAATAGATATAAAATAGGGAGTGTGCTTCATTTCCCCATTGAAATGTTGCATGGGTAATGGATAATGCAATTTGCCATGCTGGAAAATGTAGGTCTATATTATCTTTCTGAGGATAAATCTGATTTGTGCTTTTGTATTTCTTGAAAATACATTTAAGGTAAGCTGTAGCCAAAGGTTTGATGACTTTTGTAGTCAGCATCTGCTCCCGTAGATGGCAATGTGACAAGGAGAACAAACCTTTTAACATCCGTTATCACTGTGCTGGCAAATTTCTCTCAGTATTAAATGGATTGGTGAGTAGATAATAACTATATCCTGATAGGATATGAAATATCCTTACCAACGTCATCCTAAATGAGAAATAAACATAAAAGCATTAAAAACTGACGTCTCTGCTATCTAGATGTGTATAAAATCCCAGTGTCTGAATTCAGGATGATTTGATACAGTTTTCAGTTAAATTTGTAATTTAAGATATTTTGGCTGGGGAATGTAAATGTGGTAGGTTGCTAATTGCTGAAAGATGACATAGGTTATTAATGGGTATAAAAAGAAACTTGCTGAAAGTGAATTAAAAAGAGAGAATTACACCAAATTGAGAAATGCACCAAGTACACATATATTGTAGTTTAATGCATTTGTTCTAACTTGTTTCAGGTTAAAGAAACTACTGGAGCAGGAGAAGATCTATCAAGCCCGGAAGGAGAAAGAACACACAAAGAGACTCAGTAAACTAAGAGAAGAACTAGTCAAGCTCAAATCATTTGCACTCATGCTGGTGGATGAAAGACAAATGCATATTGAACAACTTGATCAACAAAGCCAGAAAATACAAGATTTAAATCAAAAACTAAAGGAAGAAGAAGAAAAGCTTAAAATTGTTACTGCAAAAACAAAAGAAGATGGACAAAAACTGATGCGGTTAGAAACAGAACTTGAACACAAAACATCATCATTTTCTCAAGAACATGAAGAGATGACTGCTAAACTGGCTAATCAAGAGTCACATAATAGACAGCTAAGGCTCAAGTTGGTTGGGTTGACTCACAGAATAGAGGAGCTAGAGGAAACAAACAGAAGTCTTCAAAAAGCTGAGGAGGAACTTCAGGAACTAAGAGATAAAATAGCAAAAGGGGAATGTGGGAACTCTAGTTTAATGGCAGAAGTTGAAAACCTCCGCAAGCGTGTACTTGAAATGGAGGGAAAAGATGAAGAGATCACAAAAACCGAATCCCAGTGTAAAGAGCTGAAAAATAAACTGCAGGAGGAAGAGCACCACAACAAAGAGTTGAAACTTGAAGTGGAAAAGTTGCAGAAGAGAATGTCAGAACTAGAGAAGCTGGAAGAGGCTTTCAGTAAAAGTAAGTCTGAATGCACTCAGCTACACTTAAACTTGGAGAAAGAGAAGAATTTAACTAAGGATTTGATAAATGAGTTGGAACTGGTTAAGACTCGAGTGAAAGACCTCGAGGCATCAGAAAGTAAGTTGGAAAAAGCTGAAATAAGCTTAAAAGATGACCTAACGAAGCTGAAGTCATTTACTGTAATGTTGGTTGATGAACGGAAAAATATGATGGAAAAAATAAAGCAGGAGGAAAAAAGGGTTGAGGGTCTAAACAAGAATTTTAAAGTTGAACAAGGGAAAGTTATGGATGTAACGGAGAAACTGATAGAAGAAAGTAAGAAATTCTTGAAACTGAAATCAGAAATGGAGGAAAAGGTGTCTGTTTTGACAAAAGAAAGGGATGAGTTAATTGTTAAACTGAAAAGTGAAGAAGAAAAATCCTCAGAACTAAGCTGTCGATTTGATCTGTTAAAGAAAAGAATTGATGGTATGGAGGAAGTGGAGAGAGAAATTACAAGAGGTCGAGCCAGAAAAGGACCAGAGCATGGCTGCCAGGAGGACAACAAGATTAAGGAACTTACTATTGAAATTGAAAGACTGAAAAAACGGCTCAAACAACTAGAAGTGGTTGAAGGAGATTTGATGAAGACAGAAGATGAATATGATCAGCTAGAGCAGAAATTTAGGACTGAGCAGGATAAAGCTAACTTACTTTCTCAACAGCTGGAGGAGATGAAGCTCCAGATTGCCAAAAACAAAGCAATAGAAAAAGGTGAAGCAGTGAGCCAGGAGGCAGAACTGAGGCACAGGTTTCGTCTGGAAGAGGCTAAAAGCAGAGATTTGAAAGCAGAAGTTCAAGCTCTTAAAGAAAAAATCCATGAGCTGATGAACAAAGAAGACCAGCTTTCTCAGCTCCAAGTTGATTATTCAGTTCTGCAGCAAAGGTTTATAGAAGAAGAAAATAAAAACAAGAGCATGGGGCAGGAAGTTCTGAATCTAACGAGAGAGTTAGAACTTTCTAAGCGTTACAGCCGTGCTCTGAGGCCCAGCATAAATGGACGAAGAATGGTTGATGTTCCTGTGACATCCACAGGTGTGCAAACAGATGCTGTGAGCAGTGAAGCAGCAGAAGAAGAAACTCCAGCTGTGTTTATACGGAAATCCTTCCAGGAGGAGAACCACATTATGAGCAATCTGCGACAGGTAGGTCTGAAAAAACCCATGGAGCGTTCTTCAGTGCTTGAGAGATACCCCCCAGCAGCAAATGAACTTGCAATGAGGAAATCCTGGATACCGTGGATGAGAAAGAGGGAACCTGGCGCTCAGACTAGTCCAGATAAAGGAGCCCGAACCCACGGTAACACAGCACATCCTGGGGAGGTTGTCCTTTCACCAAAGCAGGGTCAGCCTCTTCATATTCGGGTGACACCAGACCACGAGAACAGCACAGCTACTTTGGAGATAACCAGCCCAACCTCAGAGGAATTTTTTTCAAGTACCACTGTCATTCCTACTTTGGGAAATCAGAAGCCACGGATAACCATCATTCCCTCTCCAAATATTATGCCCTCGAAAGGAAAAGGAAATGAAAGCCCACTGGGCCCAGACCGTTCCATGTCTCCAGTCACTATAACAACATTCTCCAGAGAAAAGTCTCCAGAGGGAGGCAGAGTACCTTTCGCTGACAGACCTGCATCACCAATTCAGATTATGACAGTGTCAACATCTGCAGCACCAGCAGAAATCTCTGTTTCTCCGCAGTCACAAGATATGACCATGGGAAGGGCTGTTTTCAAAGTAACGCCAGAAAAACAAACTGTCCCATCTCCGATCCGTAAATACAACTCCAACGCTAATATTATTACAACAGAAGACAACAAAATCCACATCCATTTGGGTTCCCAGTTTAAGCGCTCTCCTGCTGCTGCACCAGACAGTGCAAGTCCTGTGATAACAGTCCGACCAGTGAACATAGCAGCTGAAAAAGAAGTTGTCACTGGTACTGTCCTACGGTCACCCAGGAACAACCTGTCCCCACGGCCTGCAGCAAGCAAGGTGACAAGTACTATCACTATAACACCTGTGACTACATCCTCCACACGAGGAACGCAGTCAGTGGTAAGCAGCACAGTCCCATTTTGTAACCTTCATGGTTTGAGAGACCAAAAGGGAAAGAATAAGTGAGAAGAGGAGAAACTCTAGGCTGCCCTACATGTGTTTCATATATAGGCTTAGCTATAAGATCTGAATTTGCTTGTGATGGAAATGAGTAATTTTATGTCAGCATTGGACAGTGATACAGAATCATAGAATGACTTGGTTTGGAAGGGACTTTAAAGACCACCCAGTTCCAACCCCATGCCATGGGTAGGGCTGCCCCCACCAGATCAGGCTGCCCAGGGCTCCATCCAACCTGGCTTTCAGTACTTCTCTGGGCAACCAGCTCCAGCACCTTGCTACCCTCTGAGTAGAGAATTTCTCCCTAATATCTAACCTAAATCTTACCACTTTCCTATCACTATCTGCTCATGTAAAAAGTTGGGCTTCCTCCTGTTTATAAGCACCCTTTAGTATACTTTTGTCATTATCTCCCAAAGGAGTAATTTTGAAAGGAAGTCCATGCAAAACTACTGAGTATAATGGCAGTCCTGTAAAATTCCAAGTGAGAAAGAGATGGAGAATGATGGAGATGACAGCAATTTTTACTAAGTACAGATTCTGACTTCTGATAATACTCTTAGTGGTTTTTGGCCCAGCTGGAGAGTCCTTAGCATCTGATAGTGCAGGCTGATATTTCTTTGGTAGAATCTCGTTATATTTATTATTAATCAATATCTGCTGTAATACTGGACTCTGAAGGAATGAATAGCCAGACTTGGTACCATTGTTTTGTGCTCCAACTCTCCTTCAGCCAGTGGATACTAGGGTTCTTCCTGCCCCACTAATGTTATCAGCTTTTCTAAGTGCTCTCTCTACCACAATTTTGCTGCTTTCTGTCTATGTTGGTTCCTTTTTTTGTTAGTGCTCTCCCTCCCTAAAGATTTACTAGGCCTTGGACATCATTTTGCAATGTTTTAGTTGGGAAAAAGAATTTGACCAACACACAAAAGCAGCAGTACCGTATTAATCCCAAAGCTTATTTAGCTAGACATTAGCCTGTAGCAGTTACTTAGGGTAAGACTATTTTAAGTGGATAAACAGAGAGTAATGTTTTCGTCAGTGTCTGTTCCCAATTGGCAGTAGGTAAGTATTTCTTTCTGAACCAGAGCCTGTAGCCACATCTTTGTGTTTAACAGACTGTAGTGGTGTTTTCTTCTATCTGTTCTGTGTTTTGAACTTGTTTATTCTGTTGTTCCCACAACATCATAGGGCAGTTAATTCATTTGCGGGCTACAGAAAAATGCTGGGGATTTTTATTACCTTTTACTGCAATACCTTAGTTGGTTACAGTCTCTGTCTTGACATATACTGAACAGTCATGCCCTGTTCATTTGCACGTGTCATTTAGGAGTGGACTCAGGTAACATATTCTTTAGCCAAGCTGAAATGTCAAAATGTATTTAAAGTACCTTCAAAGATATGGAAGTACTTCCACACTTATAGGCAGAGGTTGCCATTCCATTTAAGGCCTCTGACTCATAGAAATTTGCATTTGCCATGCTGATCTATTTGGGATTGCATGTGCAATCTCTCCTCACATGTATAGTTCACTGGAGATGTTTTACAGGGACTCCTGTATTCTAGAAGCAACTGTTCATTTTTTCAAGTCTCAGGTTAATTCATTTATACACTCCTTTCTCTCTCAGAAGCTTGGAAAGCCTATTTTTGAGAATTCCCCATTCTTTTTTACTGGATGTTTGACTCTTCTGTGGCGATGCACTGAACTGTGGCAGACAAAACATTTTTTCTTTTGTTTTCATCTGGCTAAAACGTAGTTTCTCTCATCACTTCATCGCTGATTTGGAGTGTAAGGAACTAGCTCAACCATTGGATTTACTTTATCTTTTGCTTTCCTTTGTGTTTTAAGGCACACGTCAGATTAGCAGGGAACTTCTAACAAGCCCAACAGTGCTTTTTCCTCCCTAACACTCTGAATAAAATAGAAGTTGTATATTCACCATGTGTTTTGCAAGTGGCTGGTTTATAAACACATTCAATACCCCTAGACAGGAAAAATAAGGTGTAATCATTTACTAACCTTCGAAGAAACCAACATGGGTAATGTTTTGAGGGTATGAGCTCATAAAATCAAAGAAGACAAACTACAACAAAGCCGCTTTCTCGGCTCACTGGTTTTGCTTGTTTTTCTTAGCTCTCTTTGTACAAGGTATTTTTTACAGTATTCTAATGCAGTGCAAAGGGGAAAATCTGAAATTTCTAGCTCTTATCTGTCACAACAACAAGTTTGCAGCTACTGTTTTTATATTTGAAAACATTTAACCCATCTTCCAATTTTAATTTGTAGACCGATCTTTAGTACTGCAGGTGAAGGTAACTCTATAGAGTGCACATGTGGTACTGTTCAAGGTTCAGCCTGTGGTGTCTGCCTGCTCGAGAGACCAAAACCAGAGACAGTGGCTTCATGGTGGATCAGATGGAGAGTTGAGGGGTGCTACTGTTGATTGGCAGCAACCCATATGGTAGAGTGGCTGCAGTTATCCGTCTCTCTTAGTAAAGCCTTTTTCTGAGTCTGTGATGGTTTTGACATAGAGAAGAGGGGACACTGGTCTAAAGAAATACCAGGCTCCTGCGGGAGAGTTGGGAGGTTTTTGAGCAGTTAACCAAAAAGATCAGTCAAAAGAGGTATCTCTCTGTGACTGTCTCCCCTGGCACCTGAACTCACTGGCTTCTCTGAGCGGGGTCTCGAAGTTTTGGGGGTACTTCATAGAATCACAGACTCATTTGAGTCCCTTAAATTTCATCTAGTCCAACTCCCCTGCAATAAACAGGGATATTTACAGCTAAATCAGTTGCTCAGAGGCTGGTCCTGCCTGACCTTAAATTTCTTCAAGGATGGAGCATCCACCACATCTTGGGGCAACTTGTTCTAGCACCTCATTACCCTTATTGTAAAAACCCTTTTCCTTAATGCAGCCTCCTCTCTTTTAGTTTGAAGCCACTTCCCTTTTTCCTATCACAACAGACCCCACTAAAGAGTCTGTCCCCTTCTTACAAACTCTGTTTAGATTCCCTGGACCTCCAAGGTAGGAGTTCTGTTGCATCCTTCAGCCCCATACTGATATGATGGAGGCTATCCCAGTTAGACTGAATTCAGTGTTTAACATATAACCATAGCCACTTTGATTTCAATACCCAAACCCACCCTTAAGCTTCCAGTTGATGGTAACTGCCTTTCAGGATTTAGTCACCTAAACATACCTCCTTTGTGCCATTTCAAGCACTCTCAAGTACCCTACCTAGCTTCCAGCTGCTTTATCGGAGGTCGCAGGTCTCTTTAGATCCCCTTTTATCAACTGGCCTTGTGCAGATAGCTTGAATAGCCCACAGCATCTCAAATTGCAATAGATGCTTTTATGTCAGCCAGGGAATTGAACCGTTTCTGTCTAGGACAGGCTGGTCTCTGATCTGATCAAGAGCAAATACTGAAAACACATCTTTGTTATTAAAATATTCCAAAAGCGATCATATACATGAATACTCTCACTCCTTCTGCACATCCATCAAATACAGTAAAGTTGACCGTAGTGTTCCAGTAGCACATATAGCCAGGTCTGAGCCACTGTAAATTCACCCTGCCTTCCTGTAAAGCCTCTCTGCAGGCTGCGTCAGAATTGAGAGCATTCCTGCATCAACCTGAAGAAAAGATACAGCCTATGATCACACGGGGCTGGAGGGGACTGCTTGCAGGTTGGCTCTTGGAAGGAATTACCAAGAGGCAGACGTTTGTATGTGTTTTCTGTCTCAGACGTTGCTGAAGTGTACCGTGTCCCTTGCCTGCTTCCAGTGCTACCCTGCCAAAGGGGATGGCTTGTTGAAGGGCTACGTTTATGCTGTTTTCCTTGGCTTAACAAACACAAAATGCTCTTGCAGCTGTCTGGGAAGTGGGCATTAGCTTCCATAGAATCAACATGTTTGTATGCCACAACGAAGGAAGCTAAAAAAAAATGTAAAGCCAGTTAGAGTCCTTTTCACACTGATTTCCAGCGATTTAGGCTTGAAATGAGTAACTTGAAAGCACCCAAATCCTTCGTTAATAATTTACATGCGAATAAAGCTGAAGAAATGCCTGGGATTCCAGCTACTTCGTTTGATTGCCTCATGTTTACAGACTGTGGAGCTCTTTCAGGGAACACAAGATGTTTGTCATTTAGGTTCCCTGGGATGTTGACATATTTTCCAAGGCTGATGGAATGCATTTGCATGTTTTGCCCTACAGAATTGTATGGGTCTAACTTGTTTTGACATCTACATGTGAGTTCCATATTAGCCTTTAGACTACTATTGTAAGTGTTGCTTTTAGTTATTGAAAATGGCTTCCTTCCTGCCAGGCAGACAGCATTCAAGTTTTCCAATTGTGATTTTGTGTGTGTGTATGTGTGTACACACAGAGGTTTGAACTGGCCTTAGAAGATTAAGGAATGGTTTTCCTTTGAATACTCGGGGTGCAGACAGACGGCTCTGATGCTCCTGGCTGGAAATCCTTCAAGAGAGAAAAATGTTCCTTCATGGAGCACTTTTAAAAAACACTCTAAAGTAAATGAATATGTGTTAGAATTAATGCAGTCCTCTAACCCAGTGTTCTTCAGAGGTTTGCTTTTATTTTGTTTATATACCTTAAGTTGCAAGATTTGGTCATTTAGCAGACAGCTGTAGCTGGGATTTCTGAATCTCGTGTTCTGTTTTGTGAGAACAACGTATTCATTGATTATCTGAAAATAAAGAAAGCCAAACTTGACTTGCAGCAGAGATGCACAAGTTGTCATTGTTAACATTTCTATATTGCATGCTGCAGAAGGTAGGAGATGCTTTTCTCTCGGAACTGTCATGATTACGAGTATTTCTTTGAGGTCATGGTCTGTAAGGGGGTAACTTCCAGTTCTGGCCAACATTATCTGGGCAGAAAAGACGTGTTGTCTTTGAATCTTTTTGTCCCATCCTAGTGGTCCTTGTATCTTTACACAATGAAATTCAGTTGCCTAAACGTGGATGTGGATTGCCATTCCCAGAGCTGTGGGAGGCCTGCCTGGCCTGTGACTGGCACTCTAGCTGGGCACAGATCTGTGGCTGTTGCCAGCACCAGGCAGGAGGGTTGGGTCCTCAGCTGGCTTCTCTCCAGAATAAAGAAACATTAAAAATTGTTCTAGGCTTTGGTTTATTATTGCTGAAGTCCACAAACTTGAGGATAAGAGTGCTAGGGAGGTTGTTGCCAAGACAGAGTTGGTAGAATGGCTGTCTGCCCTGCCTTGAGGTAGCCCTGGCAAGGTCTGACCCAGAGGTCAGCAAGCTGTGGCTGTGACTCCTGGAAGAGAATTCTTTCCCACATCCTTTTTCCTGCAGCAACAGGAAAGGGAAATTCAAATCTTAGCCTGGTCTCTCTGTTTTGGCCCTATTTGCTTCCTCCTACCCCTGTACTTCCCAGTGAAGAAATAACCAGCCCTAGTCATCGCCCATTGAACTAGGGGAAGCAAAGTTCAATTTTATTTATGTGACTGAGAGAGCTTGTCCCAGCTCTGAAAATATGGCAATTAGTAAATTACCCTCATGTGGCTATTCTATTTTGAGGGCCTGTGCTCATCAGTGTGCACATGTGATGCTAATATTGTACCTGTCTGACAGCTTGGCTTTGGTTCAGCAGCCTCTGAATGAGCCCTGCATTGTGGTGCGCTGCAATGTCAGAGATTTGCAGGGATTCCCATCCATATGATGATCTAAAACACTGGTCCCTGGCTCTGGAAGACTAGTTTCACTCTGATATTGTGCCTTTGGTCCTACTCTAGTAGTATTTGCTACAGACACATTTCAAACGTGAACATTCACTTGCTGATAGGCAGGATTTAGGACACTGTTGCTTGAGCGGTAAATGAAGAAACTGTAAAAAGTGTAATATATAAGAATATGTGAGAAGAAAAACTCCTCAGTTCATGTCATTTCTCTCTCTGTGTCTCTTTTGCAGACAGCACAGGATGGGTCATCCCTGAGACCTACACCCACCCGTATTCCCGTGTCAAAAGGTATGAAAGCAGGAAAGCCAGTAGTGGCAGCCTCGGGAGCAGGAAATGTGACAAAATTCGAGCCTCGTGCCGAGACTCAGTCTATGAAAATAGAACTGAAGAAATCTTCAGCCAGTGGCTCTGGCTCCCTGGGCGGGGGTCAGGGCTGATGGCAGGTTCAGGGGGTATGTTCTGCAGCTGTTACTGCTACCATGAACTACAGCCCTCTGTCTGTGGAGTTGCTCATGATTTTCCATACTAACGAAGCCCTTCACCTGTCACTCACAACCAACTAATGAGTGTGTGTGATGACTACTTGAGTAACAACATCCTTTTGTTTTCTTATTGAAGGAGGAAAAGAACCATCAGAAAGGCAGTGTACATCAGGAATGCATTCAGCCTGGGAAATGAGAATGGGCAACTTCACCAAATTATTAATCCAGCCTAGGAATTCTTAATGCTTGACTTGGTGACTTTTTAATAGACCGAAGGAAGATCAGTCACGTTTAAACAACTATCTTCCAGCATAACAGATCGCTTTCTGTCCTGGCTTCTCTGTGGAGCACCTGCCTGTAACCACATTTTTGAGATGCTGTGGTACCTAGGGACCTGAGCTTTTATTTCAGTAAAAGCTAGTGCCTCACATACTGCAGAGGCAGAGAGAAAGGACCACAGGTTGTGACCAGTCTTCTCTCTAGGAATCTCTCCTCTAGATCTGCTTTTCTCCCTGTGAGCTGCTTTCTCAAGGCAGTGACCAAATTCAGGGCTATAGGGAGGTTGCACAATTTACGCAGCAGCAGCACAAACAGCTGTGTATTTCTTCCAAACCTTGACTACACTTGTAGTTAGTGCTTACAACTGAGTCTCTCTTCTGTGGCTTAGACTGGGTTACTGCCATCTCTGGGGTTAGATGAAGGAAGTGGGCCAAAAGGTGTTTACTTTTTAAAACAAGCCTCAGAGAAACGTTGATCTGGCTACAATCAATGAAGTCCCTTTGTGCCTGCTCCAAAAACCATGAAAGTCTATGAAGCAAGTCCTTTAGTTGACTTCACTGGGCTTGCAGTTTTTCTTTTGGATGGACTTGTGCTCTATAGATAAACTTGAGCTGTCAAGCATCCTTATGTGTTAGAGGAAGTGTCAACACAGATTGCTGGTGGCAGCAGTTGCTTCATAAAGACACAGTTCAGGTATGGTCAGGGAAAGAGATAGCTAAGTCTGATAGCTAAGTTATGGTCAATTCTCATTTGTTTGAAGTATTCTGTGTTAAGTACAGACTGCCTCAGAGTACCATGGAGATTCTTCTTCTCTCTTTTTGGTTTCTTCATTTATATGTTTGCATTTTTAAGCATGTTTTAAGGAATTGTTCCAGCATGGAAATGGTGTGAATACTGATGGTTGTTACAATGATTTATTTAATAACACTAAAGTTATTAAAGGGCATTTCCTTTAAGAAGAAAGTTGCAAAAAAAGAAACTGAGCTGAGCAGGCTGATGAATTAGGGTTTAAAGCTTGTATACCTCAACCACCACAGAAAGCTGTATAGGACTGGTTAGGAATAGCTTTCAGAATGAAAAGCAGGAAGACAACCAATAAATAATAAATACAATTCACGGAAAGAAAAATGCATCAGTGTGTGAAATATTAAATAGCTTTCTGTCCGGGAGAAGAAATGTGATGGAAGAATCTGCCACAGAAGGTCGACAAAATCATATTAAATCCAAACAATGTTTAATCTTCAGTCTGCACTTTGCAGTGCTCTCCAATTTAAGATCCAGATATGGCCATTATCCCAGAATACAGCTGGCATTTTATTATTAACATGAAGGACATTTTGTCTCTGATACAAAAGCTGCTGTCACATACGAGAAGAAATAGGCTCCCTTTTCTCCATCTGTACAGCACCTGCAGTACCTGCTAGTTTTATGTTTCTGGTTCCTATGGCACCTGAAAATCAGATTCAAATTTTTATAGCACTCAGTTCCCACTATTTCAGATAAAACTCAGAAACTGGAATTATCAAGCAATATAAGTCACCATTCCAGAAGTGCATCAGATCCCCTCAACTAATTGTTGTAAGCTAAAAGCCTCGGTTTGACAATAAATGGTTACTGAGATCTTACTGTTCTGATTGTAACGTGGACTTTTAAGCAGATGTTAGAAGAAAACTTATTAAGAGCTTTTAGCTGGATAGACCCTCTAAATACTGGCACTCAAACAAATCTTTAGTTCAAAACAATCATTTAAATAATACTGCAAACACGAGCCCCAAGCTAATGTGGATACAGTGATGAACTACAGCTGGCTTAAGCCTTCCTTTTCATATCCTTTTCCTATTCCTTAGTTAACTGTTGCCTTACCCAGGGCAATGTTCTGAGAGTGCCTGTGGTTGAAAAAAATGGTTTGTTTTGCCTGGGGTCTGAGAAACTAATTCAGAAATAAGCCAGACTTACAGTACCTGAAATCCAAGACACGCAAATTAGCACAGCTGAAGCAGGACTGCAGACACAAGCTAGGAGCTGCTCTATAGAGTCAGAAGGATTATATGAGACAGATTTGAGAAATTCCAGACAGGTCAGACCAAGGATGCTGTTATTTTTCCTGGGGACAGCATACACACAAAAAAAGAGCTTTTGCTCCATAGTCAACCCAGCAGAATTCCAGAGAGTAGGAATCAGGCAGCTAGTTTGACTGTTAGCTACAGATACGTATTTAGTTGTACTCAGCACTTCGAACATGTTCTGACTGAGCTGAGATTTTTGATTTGTAAAGGCAGAAAGAATGTAAGATAATAATACTTTTAAAAATTATTATTTTAAAAAAGGAAAGCCTGTAGTTCAGAAGTCTTCAAAGTTGAAGCGTAACTGTCTTTATACTATTGGAATTTCTTCTGAATCTGAAGACTGTATTTTTAGTGACTACTGTAGAGTTCTCTTGTTCAGTAGGTCAGCTCCAAAGGGTGATTTAGACAACCAAGCCTAAATACAGTCCATAATGCCCCAGCTCAGCTCCCAGCTCTCCTGGTATTGTCTGAGCACCAGAGACGCTCTGAAGATCTACCTGAAGTTCTGCCGCTGCACTGGCCTACTGGTGGCCCAACTAGCAGTGCAAGCTCTGAACCTAACTGAAATCCATACTCTAGGTATTCATGTCCTCTCAAGACATCAAATCAACAATAAAGGCACAATTTCACGGTCATTTAAAGTCAGGACATAACCAACCACTGGAGTCAGAAGTTGTTGTCTTGTCTTTGGCAATTCCAACCCAAGATAATACTGACTTCCATCTGGTTGGCCCAAGAGTTGGCACAAGTGTTAGAACTTACCTGGAGAACTGATGTGAACTGAAAAGAATCTGGCAACTGACAAAAAGTCTAACTTTAACCTAGCCAAGGTGCAAGGTCTTGGGCCAGAAAAAGAAAGGGAGAAGGTGTGGGAAACCAGTAGCTGTTTTAAAGTGGTTGTAGAATCATTAACGTCTCCTAATAGATCACATATCACAGGGATACATAGTAGTGCTACTTATTTTAACAAGCTTTTGATTGAATCTGTTCTTCAAAGACATGACTCAGGACCCTCTTCTCAGCAGTTCCTGAGATAATTCCAATCAGCTCCACCAAATTCAGCAAGCACTGACAGCTGAGGGACTGACAACGGCATTCTCATTCCCTTCTGTAAAGGCTGTGCTGTTCTGCATGGAGGAGTTCAGTATTCATTGAGCAGAAACAGGAGAGTGGTTGAGTGATCAGCATATTGAAGTAGGGGGGAAGTCCTCCCAGATTCTGGTCCCTCTTCCAAAGGCTGCTTTTAAGCCTGGCCTTCTGTGAAAAGAAGGCTACTAAGATGAAATGTCTGTGTTCATCCATCTGTCCTCTGTTGATGAATAACATTGAACACATCCACCAGTTTCAGCCAAACCTGACAAAACAACAGAGGTCCGAGAATAAGAAGTTCTTCAAGTTTAATGAAAAGGGTGACTGAGAAGAGGAGCAAGACCTTAGCAGAACCCCACCGTGTGAAAGAATGCAACATGAGCTCACCTTCAAGCAGCATCAAAGAACAAACACAAGAGAGTGATGTCACAAATGCCACAAGGGCAAGCCTTGTTCAGACCTCAGATTTCACTAGGCACCAAAGAATCAAACTGTCAGACATAAATGCATAGGAAATTAATCGAGCCTTTATTTACAGGGCTTCTTTATGTGTATTTTACCATGAGTGGGTTACAGTGGAGAAAACCAGCTTCCTCTACTCAGGTGATCATCGGGAATTACTCATGTTCATTCTTTCTCTCCCTTCCCTTTTTCCCTGTCTTGACTTTTTCAATGCAGTGGAACAGATTCGATAGCAAAATGCACTCAACTCAGAATAACGGAGGTAAATACAGTGGTCTTTGAAAGCAGGGAGGTACAGATTTGAATCCCATCAGACACAAGTGAAATCTGAACCTATAGTAGTATTATGAAATACTACTCTTAACAAGGACTGTCCGTGTAAGAAGTGAAAATTTCCATTTCTTTTAAACACTTCAAATATTTTCAGGATATTGAGAGAAAGGGACGGATTTACTACTCTTCTCATGAGAAGACTGCTGAGTGCTGAACAGAGGAAGGAGCCCCTGGCAAGGCTTAGCAAGACACCTCATGTGCGGAGGCAGGGCAGGATTCAGAAGTTACAACTCTGTCCTCTGCATTACTCTCTTGGCTAGGTTTAGATGGTTTCCTGCTCAACATGTTGTACCTAATATGAACATCTCTTGCTGCAATCTCTGTCCTCATCCCTTTAAATCAGAAAATAAGTCAGTAATAGATGTTAACTAATCAATATGCATACTTGCAACAGAAGAAAGGGTTAGCATGCACCTAAATTCTGACATCAGTTCTTTCCCTTGTACCTGTTCTGGTGCTAAGAAAGCCTAAGTTCATACTCACTTGGAACTGTTGAACATTTTTTTTTTGGTTAGGCTTCAATGCCAAAAGGAGAAATGCTTTGTTGTGGCTGACTGCACAGCCATACAAGCCATAGTGATAATTCCAACCCATATGGCTCAGGTAGAATGGCAGGAGAACAGGAAAGGTGTCAACCCACTCGTGACAAGATACAGATCAGCATACAGTGATGTGTGAGATTTTGGTTGTAGACCCATAACAAAGTTTTCTGCTGCATTCTCAAGATTAGATCCTGCCACCTGAATGCTGTTACATGGGTATCGCTAATGCGGTCACAAGCAGAGCAGTGTTTGCATAAGTATGACTGAAAATGAGGGAGAGCAGAACTTCATCTCCAGTGTCTAGAGGAGTTATTTCATATTGTTAAACAAAGTAAACAGTAGAAGGAAAACAGAGATTCTTATTTCTTTTGGGCATCTTTTTTTTTCCTTTTGTGGCGCCCATTAATGTGGTTCTTCAAAAAGCACAAAACACTTTGTGACTCTTCTTCATGTGCCCACAGCATATACATCACCATAGCAATTAGTCGCATGTGAGTAATCTCAGAAGTCACATGAATACGTTGGTTCATGCTAATTAGATGCCAAATCACATTACTGCTTGAAATGTGCTACTTGTGTTCTAAAACGTGTTCAATATTTACACAAGCATTTTCTGATCAGAAGCTGAAAGTCACGTCTTTAAAGAAGCAATCTACCATCCTGAGGTGTTTCAGGTGCTTGGCATAATCTGCACAGCAGCCGGGACAATTTTCAGACCAATTATATGTTCCTGTCACACATCAGTGGCCAACTTCATTGAATCTGTTTGAAACCTGTAGTTTTCTGGCAGGAGTTTCTGTGAGCTCATCTTTTGAACTTGTTTTCATTTAGGGAAATGTTTTTCTCCCCTGCATCGGTGTGAGTTACCCTCTTTCCCTTAATTCTGACTGAGCGCACTCTGACAGACCTCTATCCAACTTTTCTCACTGAAGATGTTAACTTCACTTTTAATCTCCATTATTACCTACGTTGCCCTTACAAAGCTTTTTGGAGGATGCAATGAGGATTAACTACTCTCAAACTGAGAGCTGTCAGCTCTGATATTCAGGTACAAAATCATTCAGGTACAAATCATTCAGGTATGAATGGTTCCTCACTTTAAGAACTCTTTTTCAACGGGCTTATAAAAATAGAGATACCAATAGATGATTTGCTTCTCTTTACTTGGATGTGCAACTTTATGTATCATTTGATGTTATTTGTTTGTATATATTGTAAGAAGAAATTAAACTTTACATACATACATTAAACATATATTAAAATGTCAGTCGATGTGCTTCATTATGAGAACTGGTATTTTTGATAGGCCAATCGCTAATGCTGTGTTTGCCTGAGATATTCCAGCTTACACTGAGAGACTGAAATCAGAACGATCATTTTATGTTACCTTTGTTCTCCTGTCATTAGAATAAATTCAGTTGCGTTTAAGTGAATTGATAGATCCTTGAAATGTTCAGACCTAAAAGCCTAGGAAAATGTATATAATGATATCCTACAAATATCGTATTCCTACAGAGGTTACTCCTACAGAACTGTGACAAAATCTATCCTACTGTAGTTTCGGTTTAATAACTGTTTGAATACCTCTTCTAGTAGCTACAGTATGTAGTATGTAGTGCATTTGAGCAACCTGGCTTTGAGGGAGGTGTCCCTGCCTATAGCAGGTGATTGGAACTAGATGATCTTAAAGGTCCCTTCCAACCCAAACCATTCTGTGATTTTATGTACACAATGCATACATATACATATTATACATAACGATGTAATGCAAGCTAAATGGTTAGGGGAAAAAAAAAACATGACAACTTAGTCCATGCACATAAACGAGTGTGAGAAAATAATGAACAAATAAATACAAGAAATGGAAATTATTTATTTTTAATATTTTTCTGACTTTCTTTAAAAGTGATTATATTTAGTCTGTAGGAGGACAGCTGATTCAGAAACCCACTGTATTTTTGCTGTTCATCCAGTATCAAGCCTTCACAAGGAAGGTGATAGTTTCTACAGACCATTCAATTCTTAGAATTTTGTTATTAAACCATGAATAAATAGACCACATCCAAATTGATTATTAAGGAAAAGTGTTTCATATAGAATTCACGTGACTCCCATTGACATGAATGGGAGATTTCATTCGATATTATAACCTGATCTTAAATGCAGCTTTTTGCGTAATATTCCTTAAGAGCATGAAGTGAGAGAGCAGCTCTGCTTGTCATTTTTCTTGCTGCCGTTTGATGTTCTTTAGTCTTCATTGCTCGAATTTCTGAGAATAAGCACACGTATATTCCTGAAAATCATCTGTGGATGTAAATTATATAAAAATGAAACGCTTTCATGTAGGAAAATCTATTACTTCATTTGCCACACCATACTTCCTTGGGTGTTGCCTCGGCCGTGCTTTTCTGGGTCAACACACATAAGAAAAACCTAACTGGAATCTGCCATCTAGTGGCAACATAATGATTACACAAAATGAGTGATCTAATGTAACTTGCTTAATCTCCTTTCAAATATCAAAGCAATCAAAGGCGAAGAGTGAACAGAAATGCCCAAGGGGATAATGGCACGGTTAGTGCAGTTTCTTGGGCTGCACACTTGTTGAAAAATCTTCAGGCTACTAAGAGAGGAAAGAATCTTTTAAAAAACCCAACAGCATTTCAATTAAGAAAATGAGCATTTATGAAATCATATTATCGTACTTCTCGTTAGCATCGGTGCTGTTATATTATTTGAAATGGGCAAAATACCTCTTTTCAGAGATAATGTCATTGACTGATAGCTAAATTCTTCTGTTAAAAATCGCCTGTCGGAGCAATATATTAAATAGAAAAACCGAAGACCAAGCTGTGAGCCAGCCTTTCAAAAGAACCTAGAAATGGATCAGAGAGCTCTCATGTTACACTCGGGGCAAAACTAAACTGTGCCTTTCAAAGAGAAGGCAAATAATACTTCCTTTTGCATACTGTGGCTGAAATTTATCTTCCAGGCAATAGCAAAATTCAGCAGACTTGCTGAATAAAAGCAGCGTCAGTTTCTAAGGAAAAATCAATTAAAAACAAATGACCGCATACCTCTTTCTCATCCCTGCTTTAGAATCACCAGCAGGTTTTTGATGGTTTTGCTCAGATAGATAGGATTCAAGATACCCAACTTCAAATTGTCCTCCACAGGACTCAGGTATGGGGCTGAGCCTTCGTGTTCCTGGGGTTCAATTTATTCAGCTACGTTATTCTTTCTTTCCAAGTGATGGATTTGACAGTAAAGTGGGAGCCAAGGGCTCCAGAGCCCTCGCATGGTACTAGTTAGATTTCTCACCGCAGCACTAAACAGGGCAGTATTTACCAAACAGTGATGTTAGAGAAAGTCTGCAAGGTATTTCCAGAAGAAAAATACTTTGCTAATGACATTGTTCTTCATGACAGTAACTTGTAATTTGTTTCCAGTTTCATAAAACCAAATGTTTTGCTCTCTTTTCTTTTAGAGAGTGTCATCATTCACCAGTTACGCATGAGCTCTAGATGAGTTACCACCCCAATATACTCTCTGTGTGCACTACCCTCCTAACCAGTTGGATGGATCACTGTAGAAGCCCTCTACCATCAACACCAGGGTCACCTGTGCTACTGATTATTCATGGGAGTACTTATTGCTTCCATTAGATTTGATGTATTCTGTCTTGATAGAGCTTTAAGAACTAAGAAACTGTTTTGATACAGCCAGAGGGAGAGAAGCAGTCTTTCTGCCAGCTGAATCTCACTTTTATTTGCAAAGCCTGAGGCACGTGCTTGATTTTGTTTGCCATATAATTTATTTTTTTAATATTCTCTGTAAAGTACCTGTCCCAACGTTGCAATTCCTGTTGTCCGTGCTGCGTTTCTTTGTAGAATACACTGTTAAATCTGCGACCTGATATTTTTCTAGTAGAGCGAATGTAAAGAAAGGAAAAAAATAACTTCAACAATATTTTCTGTTTAAAAGGAAAAAATACTCAGCAAAGTTTTTTGCCACCATATCATTCTGTGAGACTAAATACTCCGATGACTGCTGTATGGAATTTGTACTATTGCATTGTATGTCTTGCACTGTGTGATGGTTTGGCATAAAATTAAGTATAAAGGCCAATGCCTTGAAATACAACTAGATTTACTCATATTAGACAACGTAAGTCAGTTTTTAAAGCTGTGATGTTTTTCTATACAATGTATGTTTTTACTTATGCCTGTACCAAAAAAAAAACAAGTTGATTTTCATTACACTGTAACTAATAAATTTTCACAACTATGCAAATGTAATCAAGTGTTTCCATTTGAAATTAATTTCCTGAAGTTGGCAGTATTTTTGGTTATGTCTTTGCTTGCAGGGAAGCTTTGGAAGTTAATTTTTCTGACTACTTTCCACTGTGGTATCACAGTGATGCACGTAGTCAAACTGGTTTTAATATTGTTTGTGATACAATGAGGGATCTATCGCCGCGTGCTTAATGACATCATTGTTTCTAACCTGGTGCTCTCGCTGCTTTGGCAGATACATTTGCTTGACGTGATCTATATCACTATATATATAGGACTATATGAATGAGATGCCATGTGGTGAACTGTGCATTTTACACTGGCAGCTTTTCAAATAGCACCCAGAGAGCTCTGTGGCAGCTATACTTAAAATGATGTTTGAAAGAACTACACATAAAGCTGGTTACAACCCCTGCAGGGTGAGGTGTTTTTTTTTTCTTACGTGGTTCATAATTAATTATTTTAATCTAAGTCATTGGCACATATTTCAAACGCTACAGCTACTGTAGAAGCTACTGGGATAAACTGGTTTCTAGAAGAGAAAACAATATTGCTTTCAGGAGATGCAAAGTGGGATGCCAGTGCATTAACTCAGGGTCCCACTGAGAAGAGTAGGCCAGCTACCTTTGAAGCTGGAATAACGCAGTGGTATGTAGTCAATTTGATCTTCATGGTTTGGTTTGCTTGCCAATCATGGGAGCTGTTGGCTCTTCTTGATATGAGCTCCGTACCAAGTACTGAAATTCTAGAGAGCCAGGATATTCTGGAACCTGGATGGACTTTTGTGGAGCTGATCTGCACTGTGAAGAGTTAGCTGATATGCAAGGGAGCTACTGGATACTCTAAACAAAACAAAAGCCTTTTCTGCTTGCAAAACTCATTTCCTGGTATAGCTTTCGACTACACCAGAGCTTCAGCTGGTACACCATGTTTGTTAAGGAGGCTTGTGGTGGTTTTTTGTTTGTTTGTTTGTTTTGTTTTGTTTTCACAGCTGACAATATGTGCCAATAAACACAGCAGTGTCTGTAAGCAGTATTTTAGAGTGAGTTCAATATTCCAGCTTTCATAGAGTAACAAATTCAGGTAAAGCATGTTTACTGTGTGCCACATTTCAATTTACTGTGCAGTAGAATGAATGTAGTACTGACCAAAATCTCCTATTTTCCAAGCATCGCTTGTGAAGTAAGAACTATCCACGAGTTCACCAGGAATGGAAGTGCCAGCTATTTGAAAGTGACACTGACAGGCCTGAAGTGAACTTCTACTTATGGGTAAAATCTAAGTACAGTCATACTTCAGAGTTGAGTCTGGATTTGAGAAGGAATTCCAATCAAGGAATAAACTATTTTTCCTTGTCTAGATGTTCATTTAAAGCTGATTCAGTGTGAGTGTATGCATAAGCTGTCCCCTGTTGTTTTCTGAGTCCTAAACAAATACACAAACATTTACGGCTTCGCAAACGCATTAAGTTTTTAAGCTTTTAAAAAAATAAAGATTTGTTTAAAGCATTAATACAGTCGTGTTGTACTTGAAGTCATTTAGATTTTAATGCATGGTAATGAACTGCAGCACTCTAAAGGAGAATAGCAACCCCAGTCACAAAAGATCATTGCTGACATACAGTATTGCATCAACGATACTGCTTTATGCAGATAGAATAATAAATCCTCTTTTGACACTTTGCAGGAAGCAAAGTATTTCATTAAGGCATCCAGTCAGTCAAGTTCACACATGCTCTGACAGGTGTATTTCATCTTATGCATTTATGTTCCTGCCCATTTTGCACATTACCAAATCTGTATTTGAATCTAAAACAAATTAAGAAAGCGCATTAGCCACGTAATTGGCCGATATTCAGGGGACACTCAGGAAGAAAGGTAATAATGTGGATTAAAAATGGGATTCATTTCTACAGTTATTGCTGTTACAAAGGAAGTAATCATGAAGAGCTTTCACAGTAAGACAAAGCGGAGGCCACCTTGGACTATGGATAGCAGTAACTTTTAAGCAATGGAAAATCAGTGAATGATCAGCGTTTCCCTTCAAATACTATTATTGCCTACAAAGGTTTCAAAGCCCTATTTTAGTATAACTACAGGTGATAAAATACGACATCTATTAAAAAAATCTGGCATATTTTGACTCCTATAGGAAGACTCTATTACACCGCGCTTTCCATTTGCCTCATTGTGAGAAACAGTTGGACACAAAGAGGAGATAAAACTCGCTGTTTTGTCGAACAATCTGTGATGTAGAAAAGATGACAGAAATAGAAAATGGAGGTTACTGGCCTGAATACTCCACTTTCTACTGTGAAATGCTCAGTTTTAGCTCTTCCTCTGAACAGTTACATTTCGTTTTATGTTGAAGGCTTTACACTTAATGCTTTTTTTTTCCTATGTAGATTTGCTGACTGAATTGATCTGTTTGGCAGTTTTATTAGCCTTAATTGGCTATTCTCTGTATTAGTGGTTATAACAGCATGAAGTTTTATTTCTTTCGATTTTACTTTAAAAAGCATCAATTATTTTTCTTCTTAGAAATAAGAAGATAATGTGATAGAGTAAGTGCCAGAAGAAGATTGTTTAGGGAGACTTAATGAAATACGATTAAAAAGTAAATGCCACTTGACGGTCTTTTAGATTAACTACAGTACAGTCATTTTTGTAATATCTGTGCAGATTTAATAAGATTGGAATCAGCTTATTGTCCATCAGGACCCCCAAGTCCTTCTCTGCAGGGCTGCTCTCAATGAGTTCTCCCAGTCTGTACTCATACCTGGTATTGCCTCAACCCAAGTGCAACGCTGTACACTTGGCCTTGCTGAACCTCATTAGGTTCTCATGTACCTGCTTTTAGAACTTGTCCACGTCCCACCCTTCTATTGCATAAACTGCACCACTCAGCTTGGTGTCATCAGCAAACTTCCCTACCTGGATGACAGCCTGTGAGCATGATGTCTCTTGCAGCTGAAGCAAGAAGGAGGCCTTGATCAGGTGGCTTGTAGTAGATCTCGACCACCAGATACCCTTTATTAGTCCTGTCTCTAGTTTTAACCCACAAGCTCTCATCCTGATCATGACTGTTTCTCAGAGCCAGCTCCTTGCAGTCTATCCACTTCTTAACACAGAAGGCAACTCTCCCACCCCCTCCTACCTCACCTATCCCTTCTAAAGAGCTCATAGCCCTCAATCATGGCATTCCAGTTATGTGAGTCATTCCACCATGTTTCCACGACTGCAATAAGACAGTAGTTTTCCAATTGCACTGTAGTGTCCAATTCCTCGTGCTTATTTCCCATGTTGAGCACGTTGGTACAGAGGCACTTCAGCTGGGCTTTTGGCCACGTTACCTTCTGGGCAGAGCCTTCCCAAAACCTCCTGGGATAAATCTGAGGTTTTCCCCACCACTGCCTCCTAAAGTAGCAGTGTTCCCTGAGTCTTCTCTGTTACTCAGCAATACATTCAGGCCCTTCTCCCATCAAATCTAGTTTAAAATCCTGGTGATGAGCCATACCAGCTTGCTGACAAGCATATTTCTACCCCTCCTGGTCAGTTGTATCCTATCCTACATCAGCTTTCCCAGTTTAAGGTCTGTCCTAGATCACACCACCCAAAGCGCTGGGCATGACATCAATCACAAACCCACTCAATTCATTCAACCAGTCTGTTCTTCTCCTCCTGCCTGGATCCCAGTTCTCCAACCAGAAGGACTAAAGAGAACACTGCCTGCAAAAATTTGGAATGCGTTGGCCGGGAATCGAACCCGGGTCAACTGCTTGGAAGGCAGCTATGCTCACCACTATACCACCAACGCAGCTGCCAAATTGCAGAGCTAATAAATCACTTCACCTTCCCACACATTCAAAAGGAACATTCCGAATGTGTATTTTTATTAGGAGTTTTTGTTCTGTATCTGTTTTTCTTACGACTGCACACAAATCAATCTGAAGCGCACTATACTGCACAGCACCTCAGTGTAAAACTGCATGACTGTGAACTTTGTAGGTTGTACTTGCTTGGATATAAATGAATTGCCTTAACATAAACCTGAGCAATAATATTCAACCGAGAGCTTAGCTTACAGGCAGTAAAGTAAAACAGAGAGAGAACAGAATCACAGAATTACTGATGTTGGAAAAGACCTCTATGATCATCTGGTACAACCACCCACCTACCACCAGTATCACCCATTAAGCCAAGTCCCCCAGTACCACATTTATCCTTTCCTTAAGCACCTCCAGGAACAGTGACTCCACCACTTCTCTGGGCAGCCTGTTCCGATACAGTTCAATCCACTCTTTCTGAAAAGAAATTCTTCCTGATAGGCAATGTGAACCTTCCCTGGTGCAACTTGAGGCCATTCCCTCCATCTTATTGCTATTGCCTGGGAGAAGAGGCTGCCAAACACCTTGCCACAGCATCCATCCAGGTGACTCTGGAGAGCAGTAAGGTCTTCCCCAAGCCTTCTTTTCTCCAGATGGAACAATCCCAGTTCCCTCAGCTGCTCCCTGTGAGACCTGTCCTACAAATTCCTCCCCAGCCCTTAAATAATGAAGTATTAAAGCTAATATTCTTTATTTCTCTAAAGAATGGAAGTAAGTTTTCCCAAGGGCCGACAGCTTGTACCCAATGTAACCACCTGCTCACAGAAGCAGAAGGTGCATTTAGTTCTCACTCCACAGGACAGCAGGCCCCACCTGATGAACCTTGTGCCAGAGTTCCCAGCACCAATCCAATTGGGACTGCAAAACGTGGTGCCCTGTGCTGTCCCCTGTGTCTTTGCACAGATGGAGGGATGCCTTTCCGTTAGGCTTCTGTGGTGGCTGCATTGAGGTGATCTTTCATTGACGGAAGCT
The DNA here is from genome assembly GCF_039878825.1 of Excalfactoria chinensis. Classification (NCBI taxonomy): domain Eukaryota; kingdom Metazoa; phylum Chordata; class Aves; order Galliformes; family Phasianidae; genus Excalfactoria; species Excalfactoria chinensis. Next base: position 28,557,497 of record NC_092827.1, on the reverse strand, counting down.
ATGAAGACGCTGGGTGTCCAGGAGGTGACATAGTGGCACAGAGGGAACGTGATGCTTTTCCCCGAGTAGTCAATAAAATGCAGAGGATAAAAGGGCCCTCTTGAACCTGACAGCATCCAAGGAAACCTCCTGCCACCTCACAGCACAGATTTACATGCAGTTCTGTTCCCTCACTGGATCTTCTGGGAGGCTGGGGGAGCACAAGCTGCCAGACTTGATGACAGAAGAGAGAAAAGGGTTATAACAGGGGAAGGGGCTTTGCTGCCAGAAGCTCAGAGGGATACATCAGGAATGAGATACAGCTGCAAGCACAGATGCCGCAAGGAATGTGACTCAGTTTCGAGCCCTGGATAATCGCTTGGAGCCCCAAATCACTCTCAAATTGTAGATGCCTGTGGAGTGGCAGGATCCGGCGCAGCCTCACGGCGCTGCTCCTCACCAAACGCCCGCCTCCCCAGCGCTCCCTGTTGGTGTATTTGAGTATCAAACTTCATTCTGGGGGAAATTGTGCCCGTCTGCAGCCGAGGAGCAGGAGAAATACACAATATCTACATTGCATTGCCTTGTGCTGTGCCCCACTCCGGACAAAACAGGCGCTCAGAAATACATGTGCATATAAGGGTGGATAGTGATAGGACAAAGGGGGATGGTTTTAAACCGAGACAGGGGAGGTTTAGGTTGGATATTAGGAGGAAGTTTTTCACTCAGAGGGTGGTGACACACTGGAACAGGTTGCCCAAGGAGGCTGTGGATGCCCCATCCCTGGAGGCATTCAAGGATGTAGCCAGGATGTGGCTCTGGGCAGCCTGGTCCGGTGGCTGGTGCCCCTGCAGACAGCAGGGGGTTGGAACTGGATGATCATTGCGGTCCTTTTCAACCCATGTCATTCCATGACTCTACGATTCCAACCAGCAGCCCCACAGCCAGCAGCACGAGCACACGCAGACACAGGCTGGGCGGGGGGAGCGGGACAGGCGCCTGCTGCCATTGCGCATGCGCTTTGCGCTCCGGCCAGGCGGAAGGAGACAATGAGCGCACGGCCTGTATTGCTCCGCTGCGCACAGACGCCGCTCTTCCCCTGAGCATGCGCAGCTTCGTCGCGGCCGTTTCCCGTCCACCGGGACGCCACGGTTACGTCATCAACAGCGCGCCTTCTCCCGAGAGCGCAGGCGCGGCGTCCGTCGGTCACGTGGTGGGTCCGCGGGCGGGGCTGCCGGCGGTGTCGGCGGGCGGCGCCATGGCGGTCAACTACAGCGCGAAGGAGGAAGCGGACGGGCATCCCGCGGGCGGCGGGCCGGGCGGCGTGGCCGCGGGGGGAGGCGGCGGAGCGGTGAAGACCCGCAAGCCGGACAACACGGCGTTCAAACAGCAGCGCCTGCCCGCCTGGCAGCCCATCCTGACGGCGGGGACGGTGCTGCCGGCCTTCTTCATCATCGGCCTCATCTTCATCCCCATCGGTATCGGCATCTTCGTCACCTCCAACAACATCCGCGAGTACGAGGTGCGCGGGGACCGGGCCTCCCCTCAGCTGTGGGGCATTGGAGGGCCGGGCCGGGGGAGGGAGGGAGGAAAGAAGGAAGCGGGAGGTGACAGCTGTGTCGGGAGGAGGTTGGGAAACAGAGTCCCAGGAACTAAAGTTCCTGTCAAGGAAAGACTGAGGGGGAAATAGAAGTGTGAGGCGTGTTGTGCGCTGTCTGGGTGCTGCATTTAAGCTTCTTGCCTGGAAGCTGCAGGGATATGCACGTCTGGAAATTGGCACTGGTACTTCAGAGCACGCTGCTCTGTTCGCAACACGCCGCTGTCTGTGCCACATTACAGCCCTCGGGAAGGTGATGCAGGTGCCTGTTTTCAGCAGGATACTACATCGATAAGCATTAAAAGAAAAAGCAGGCTAACGTGTTTTTTTGATGGTTAAGGGCTTGGAGAATCAGCCCTATGAGGAGAGGCTAAGGAAGCTGGGGCTGTTTAGTCTGAGGAAGAGGAGGCTGAGGGGAGACTTTATTGCTCTCTTCCAGTACCTGAAAGGTGCTTACAGTGAGAGCGGGGCAAGTCTCTTCTCACTAGTGACAAGTGACAGGACGAGGGGAAATCCAATTATCCAATTATATTTCCCATGTCTTTTCATTCTGATCGGATCTGGATTGATCCTTAAGGATAACAACTTCATCAGAGTTTCCTCTGAGTCCAGAACTGTAAATGAAGTTCGGGGTGGATGTTAGGAAGAACTTCTGAAGGATGGTCAGGGGCTGGAATGGGCTGCACAGGGAGCTGGTAGAGTTACCATCCTTGGAGGAGTTCGAGAAACGTTTAGATGCAGTACTGAGGGATGTCGTTTAGTGGGGAAATGGCGGTGGTTACGTTCATGATTGGACTACATGATCTTAAGGATCTTTTCCAGCCTTAATGGTTCCTTGGCTCCTTGTGGCTCTGCTGTTGCTGTATGTATATCCACTGGAACAGGTTGCCCAGGGAGGTTGTGGATGCCCCATCCCTGGAGGCATTCAAGGCCAGGCTGGATGTGGCTCTGGGCAGCCTGGTCTGGTGGTTGGCAACCCTGCACATAGCAGGGGGGATTGAAACTGGATGATCATTGTGGTCCTGATGATTATGGTTCTGGGAATAGGGTCTGTGAGTTTGATGTTGTGATCAAACAGTTTGGGTATGCAAGTAAAAGGAGGAAGTTTGTGTTGTGTTCTTTGATCCTACTGCTTTTCAGTGAAGTGTTTTAATACAGTAATTGTGGAGGAGGGTTAGTGTGTGTGCACATCTACTACCTGCACATCTACCTCAGGTCCTTACCTGGTGCTTTGGCTTTTCTTAGTAACCTCCAGATGTTATTCCCAGAGAGCCACTGATGTAACTGTGGGAGACAAGGCTTCTAAAAGCGAGGTGCAGTGACTAAGCTCATTTAAAATTGTAGCTGGGGGAGGAAGCAGAGCTACTTATTTACACCCACCTCAGACAATAGCCTGCTCATGAGGTGCCTCTGTGTATAGCAGCCTGAAAGCTTGGTGTATTGTAACTGAATGGGGTGTATAATTGATGTCCCCAAATACATATTTGTGTACAGTTCATATTATCCCTAGGCCTGTCCTGGAACTTGATGCCGCAGCCTCTGAGAACTGCGCTGTTATTATGTGAGTGCAAGCAGTGAGATGTGGCCTTTCCATTGATTTCCTTTAGAAGCTCTCTTGAATTTAAATGTGGAAGATATCCAAAATCTTAAGTGTATGAAGATAATGGGTTGTTTTTTTGTGTGTGTGCTGGTTGTTCTCTGTCCTTTTCTCACTGTTTCAAGGCGGTCTATCGTGGGAAATTGTTCATTTGAGTAAAACACGAGGAAAAAGCTTCAGAAGTGCTTATTTTCTGCCCTATACTGTTGAAGGCCAATGTGGGCCTATTTTTTCATTCGTTTGTTTTTAGAAGTCATAAGAACTGTTGACAGCACGTTAAAATGTGATGTAAATTGAGCAATGCTCAGGATACTGAGTGAACAGGAAGCACATCCCGGTGGTGTGGTTGCTGCTGTGAATTGTTTAACAGTAATTAAAGCCAGACCCGAAGGCACTGCTAGGAATGAGGAACTGAGATGAGGTGCGTGACTGTCGTGTGCATCTTCAGTGCCGTGTGCGGTTCTAGTCGCCCCATCATCAAAATGATGCAGAACTTAATGAAATCTGCCGAGATTAGATATAGAGGATATAGAGGGAAAAAACAACAAAACAACAGACTGATTGGATGCCTTTTATACAGGAAGTGGCCAAGGATAGTAATTGCAGGTCCAGAGCAGAGGAGCTGAGGGGAGGCCTCATGGCAGCTGCAGCTCCTCACAGGGAGCAGAGGGGCAGTGCTGAGCTCTGCGCTCTGTGACAGCAACAGGGCCCGAGGGAACGGCATGGAGCTGTCAGGGGAGGGGCAGCTGGGGATTAGGGACAGGATCTGCACCGCAGGGTGGTGGGGACGGAACAGGTTGCCCGAGGCAGTGGGCACAGCCCCGAGCTGTCCGAGTTTGTGGAGCATTTTGACACCACTATCAGACACAGGGATTGATATTTGGGTGCTGTGTGGAGCTGGGAGTTGAACTTGGTGATTCTTATGGGTCTCTCCAACTCAAGATAGTCTATGATTCTTTAGTAGCATCCAGTTGTAACAGTTGTGAAGCCTACAAAGACCACAGGTGGTCTGGAGAATGTGTATGCACAATAGCTGTGTTATTCCTGCACTACAGAAACAAGTGAGCTGAGAAGGACATCAACAATCTGAACAGCCATTGGGCCATTGGGGAGTTACCAGCTCCCTGTGAGTCTGTAGTCTCTTGTTGCTGTTGCTTTCTGGAGCCCTGGTGCTGGGTCACACGGATTTCTGCCTTGGCTCCGTGCATCAGTTCTTGTGTTCTCGAAGCAGTGGTTTCATTATTTGTCAAGAGATGAAAACATACCTCTGTCACTTTCACTCAGTTGTTCATGGGACATAACAAGTAACGTGTTCTTCATGTAGGTGAAATGTTTAGATCTTGCTGGTCCCTGTGCTGCAGCTGGACCAAGCCCTGAAGGAGTGCTGAGGAAGAGCTACTTAATAAAGAATCATAGAATGGCCTGGGTTGAAAAGGACTGCAATGACCATCTAGTTTCAATCCCCCCTGCTATGTGCAGGGTTGCCAACCACCAGACCAGGCTGCCCAGAGCCACATCCAGCCTGGCCCTGAATGCCTCCAGGGATGGGGCATCCACAGCCTCCTTGGGCAACCTGTTCCAGTGCATCACCGCCCTCTGTAAAACCTCCTCCTAATACCCAACCTAAACCTCCTCTGTCTTACTTTAAACCCATTCCCCCTTGTCCTATCACTGCCCACCCTCATAAGCAGTCATTCTCTCTTCTGCTTATAAGCTTCTTTCAAATACTGAAAGTCCAATATTTACTTCAGCATAAATGCAGCATCTCATTTAGTGAGAGGCTAAGCTTTCCCTCACCTAACAGCTCTTGAATCTGACTTATTTCAGCTGGGCTTGTCAGAGGAAGGTTTCATCTGTCAGAAGTCTGGCAGCAGATCACAGATCACTGAAATGCCTTTGCTGAAGAAAGAGATGCAGCTCTTAGCAGATATCAAAGAATCTGTGGGGAGAGAGACCTTGAAGAAGATCCAGAGGGAAATAGGCTTCAATTGTTCCTTGAACCTTGAAACTGCTTGTTTAATTTACCCTTAATAGGGAGTTTTGGGCAGATTATAAATCATTCTGATTCTCAGTAATGTTTGACCACAACTGTAAATCAGAAGATGCCATTTGCAGCGGTCTTTCATAAAGCTGAGCAGGATTTGTAGTTCAGAGCACTTTGTTTTGGTAACTTGTCGCATGTCGCACTGATCTGAGTTCTGTTACTAAGTAGGAACCTCTTTTTAAGTGTAGAAATAATAGTTTATAAAGAGATGGAATCTTTCGCCTACACATAGCGCTAACCTGCCGAACCCAAGGCAGTTATTTCCTTCTGCTTGCAGCTATGCAGGAGAGAGCAGTGTAACGCAATCAAGCAACTTCTGTTGGCAAGGGCTGTAGGATTAGAGCCCCAGGTGCTCAGGATACATTGTATATCATAAAGGTAGCCCAAATGTGCAGATTTCAGGTAATTTTTTTTTGTTCTTGTTGCTAAACTATTAAAAGACAGATACTTGATAAGCTACATTAACAGCGATCGTCTTTCTTTTTCATCTGGTATTTTACTGGTTTTGGCATTTGTGTATTCACCTTCCCTGTTTTAAGAGAGCTCTCGAGTGCCCAGGGAGGTTGTGGATGCCCCATCCTTGGAGGTGTTCAAGGCCAGGTTGGATGGGGCCCTGGGCAACCTGATCTAGTAAATGTGGAAGTTTGGTGGCCCTGCCAGGCAGGGGGTTGGAACTTCATGATCCTTGAGGTCCCTTCCAACCCGGGTCATTCTGTGATCTGTGATTCTTGTGATTCATTATCTTTGTCTCTGAAAAATCTGATGGAGTGCCTAAACGTAGGCAGTAAATAAAAGTTTTCTAAAGCAAAACCTTTTTCTTATTTAATATCTTTGTAGGCTTTTAAAAACGAGACTTCTCTGGAAAGCATGTAGCAGCTTAGATCTGCTTGTTATATATTGAGTGTGTTTGGAAATGAAGTGGTGCCTTGAGTATCTGCTCGGTGTGTTTTGGTGGGTTGTTTTGTTTGTTCTTTTTCCTCTTCTTCTCCAGCATTAATGGCCCACACTGGTGCCAGATTTGTCTGAGGCTGAAACAGAATATGTAGTCAGAATCACAAAATAGTTTGGGTTAGAAGGGACCATGAGATCATCAAACGGCTTTTGGAACTGGGATGTAGTAATGTTGCAAAATAAATGCCGCACCAATTTCTCTGGCTTCTTAATCAATTTTCTTTGCTTTCCCACTCTAAATTAATGTGAATATTTTTTTTCTGTTATAGATTGATTATACAGGAATAGAGCCTTCCAGTCCCTGCAACAAGTGTTTGAATGTGTCCTGGGATAGCACACCGCCTTGTACTTGCGTAATCAATTTCACACTGGAACATCCATTTGAGGTATGTAACCTTGCATGCAAAGTTAAATGAGAACTGCTGATGTGGTTTATTTTGTAAGTGATAGGAAAGTTGCATTCCCACAGCCTTACTTTGTGTCTGTCTTATAGGATTATTTCTAGTATTCCTATGAACTTGGATTTGATGGCTGTGTGTCTTTTCATTAGCAGAGATGAGATGGTTTTTGGTGCCTCTCTATCTGGAATTGCACAGTGTTAAATGGGATACCTGTCTTTTACACATCTGGATTTACTGTCTGTGTCCTTGGTGGGTGTCGTGTACTTGACATGTAGATGAGCCATTCCTGCACAACTTAAACTGAGTTCAGCAGGAAGCAGCAGCACCAGATGCAAGCTCTGAGGCAAATAATGAGGCTTGTGTGCTTGGTGTTAGACAAGATAAGAACTGGGATAGTACTGATGAATATCCTGCTGCTGGTTTATGGCACGTTGATATTGTTTGACTTTGTTGGGATAGTATTGTGTGTACTCAGTACAAAGAGAGTCTTTGAGCATCACTCCTTTGAGTGTTACTCTAAAGTAAATACAATTTGAGAGGTTGAATTTCCAGCTTTCAGTTAACCAGCATGCTTGTGTGTTTATTGATCTGTTGTGTGAATCAAAACCCCTCTTGTAGAGTAACGTATTCATGTATTACGGACTTTCCAACTTCTATCAAAACCACCGTCGCTATGTGAAATCTCGAGATGACAGCCAGCTAAACGGAGACAACAGCTCATTACTTGTAGGTATTCCAGCTTTGATATTTACAGATACTAATAGGCATTGAACAGCTGACTTGCATAAGTTATCACAGGGCAGAATATGTAGTTTAATAATAATGTAGCTGTAGAATTTTTGTGTTCCAGAAAACAACAATAAGGAATTTATATATTTTTTTATTAAAAAATGTAAAATGCTGTAACTTCATGGCAGTTATTTGTTCAGTGGGCAGCAGTGCGGTATCTCAAACAGCTCAAAATCAAAGAGCTTTAAACTCTTTACCTTCAGATGATAAGTACCTATGTGTACCCATTTATTTTCAGTATAAAATACTGTTGCCTAGCACTTGGTTTGGATATTGCAGCTAAACACATCTGATTCTACAGAATCTGGTATGATACTGAACGTCCGCGTAACTGGAAAACCTCACTACTCTGTACTCTGCTCAAAGCACTGTGTTGAGTCAGATTGCTTCTCCTAATTTTGGCAAGGAGTAGAAGTACATGTGGGTTCTCACTCCTGCAAAAAGTATTCCTTCTTTTTGCATGTAAATTGGAAAAGAGCAGTTCCAGGAAGTTACAGCTGATGTCTGACACTGGATTTCAGGGTGCTTGTTTTTGGCTTGATATTTGCGTGCTTGCAATCTTGTCATTTTATGCTGTGCTTCATTACTTACTGCAGTGTGTTATCTCTAACACTTGTGCATACTGGGAGTTTGGGGGGGGTGGAGGAACTTTATTAAAAGAATGCTGGAATACTTAATGTTCCAAGTTTCCAAGCACAGTCTTAATTTGACAATGACCATCATGAGATTTTTGACTTTATTCATATTTTATCTAGAATATTTTCCTGCTTGTAAAGGACAAAAATCAATCATATCGATTAGCAATGAATGCTGAAGTATATGTAAATAACCTCACTCCTGAGAATATTTTGTAGTAAGTGTGAGCTGTGTACGTGTGTGAAGTACTGAAGTATAAACCAGCACAGACTGATCTGCCTTTTTTCTTTCTAACTGTCAGAATCCAAGTAAGGAATGTGAACCTTACCGCACAAACGAAGATAAACCCATTGCTCCCTGTGGGGCTATTGCCAACAGTATGTTTAATGGTATGGTAACGCTTCTAAGTTTAGCACTGAGGTGTTTTTGTGTTGTGTGTGCTTTGTGCTGTTGCTTTATTCTGTGTATTATCGTGGATTGTTTTGTTTTGAATTAACACACCTTAATTGTTTGGAATTTGCCCAGATTAAAATATCATTAATAACCATCACAGTGAATTTAATCTGATAGCACACAAGGGACTGAAACATCTGTTGTGAGTGGCTGTTATGGCTGTGGAATAGAGGTAAAGATGCTATCCATGTATAACACACTGCTCTGTATGTGTGTGGATTCTTACAGAACGGTTTTTGATTGTGGCAGTTTGTTTTTGTTTTTCCTGCAGATAATTATTTTACTGCCTATCAGGATTATTCATCTCATAAAAGCCAGTCTTATCTGGTCTTCCTATTTGATTTTCTCCATAGATACATTGGAATTGTACCACATTGAAAATGACACAAGGACCCCTATTCCTTTGATTAAAAAAGGCATTGCGTGGTGGACAGATAAAAATGTGAAGTTCAGGAATCCCACAGGAGATGGAAAGAATTTAACTGCACTCTTCCAAGGTAAGAAATGTGTGAAATTTTAAGAACAAAAGATTTCATACACATTGATTGCCATGGATTTTACCTCAATGGTGACACTGTAGTGAACATGTTAATAATATTGTTGTTTTATGAAGAAGTCCAAGCTAAGGACTACTCTGCATTCTGGAAGAGTTGTCTGTCAATGGTGGATGCTGCAAATTTAATGCAGAACTAATATAGTTTTTTTCTAAATTCACTGTAGTCATTTAACATGTTAAAATAGAACCTGGGCTTATTTCCTGTTTAATCTTACTGAAGTTTCATGAAAGCTCTTTCTGTCAGTTGCTTGGCATCAGATTAGTTTTGCCTTGGCAACTAATCCAATTTGTTAAGATGGTGTAAAGATTCCTGGCTTAAGTGATATTTCAATTACTTGTTGCCGTTTGGGATCTTGAAATATCAAATCAAATTCTGCTATAAATATATTATATATATAGATCTTGATAACTTTTTATGCCTTGAATACTGAGAAAATCCTCCTAAGTGCAGTGCTATAATACATGGTTTTAACTTCAGAAGAAATCCTGTGATTATTTAACCAAACTGTGTGATATTTTCTTCTTTAATGTTTCTACTGGTAGATCTTGCAGTGCTTATTAAAATTATTTCTGATCAGATTAACTCATTTCTCTCGCTTATAAGGTTAAATGTAGTTAAGTACAGTTTGGTAAGTCGGAGTTTCTTTGACAAAGTCTAAAAGCAGTTTTCCTTCTGGGCTTTAGGGTCTGTGTGTATATGTAAGATAGAAAATAGCTTTAGGTTTAGCCTGATATGTGTTGCTTGCTTAGTCACGGCCAAGTGACCTTACCAAAGTGATGTTACCCTTGGAAAGGCAGATACCGTACTCTAATGTTCCTGAGCAGTTCAGTAATCTTGCAGTAACAATGAGCCAGCCTGGCTCTTCATACTGCTTAGGATTTAATGCATGTTTGTTATGATACTAGAATGAGTTTTGGTGACCCAGTGCTTCGTTTAGTCCTGTGTTTGAAATGTTTTATTGTTGTTTTTGTTTAATCTTAGGTACAACAAAACCAGTAAACTGGCCTGAACCAGTGTATATGCTGGACAAATCTGATCCTGACAACAATGGCTTTATCAATGAAGACTTCATTGTGTGGATGCGTACTGCTGCTCTGCCAACATTTCGTAAGCTGTATCGTCTCATTGAAAGGAAGAGTAACTTACAGCCTACCCTACAGGCTGGAAAATATTCTTTAAATATCACATACAGTATCCTTTGAAAATGCCCTTAAAAACTCCTCAGAGCGTTGGCTGGATTACGTGGGTAGACTTTTAAGGAAGTTTAAATCAAATGAGACTTTATAATTACTGTCTTCTGCATGTAGTTTATAGGACTAACTTGTGTTTGTTCCATTAAGATCATGAAATTCAGTTCTGTAGCTTCATAATGGGAAATGACTGGGTCGTTTTGACTTCAGAATGGCCACCCGAAGCATGGAGCTGTCTGAGCTAGTTATGCTCAAATAAGAAGTAGCTCTAATTAAAAACCAAAATTGATTGTTCTAGGAAAGAGAGAAAGCTTTCTTTGATGCATAGGAGGGATGTGACAGTCTGCAAATCCATGTTCCTGTCTCATGCGATCACTCAGCCTTGTGGTATGTCTGTGGCTATACCATATAGAAAGTCACAAAGAATTTACTATATTTTAGAAGTTGACTTTATGGTCAAGATTTTGCCAAGGTGACTTTCATAGAATCATAGAATCACTCAGGTTGGGAAAGACTTTAAAGATCATCAAGTCCAGCCGTGACCTAACCATGCTACCCTAACTAACAACCCTCCGCTAAGTCATGACCCTGAGCACCACATCCAAATGGTTTCGAGACACATCCAGGGATGGTGACTCAACCACCTCCCTGGGGAGTCTATTCCAGTGCTTAACAACCCTTTCTGTAAAGAAGTTTTTCCTGATATCCAACCTACACTTAACTCTGGTGCAACTTGAGGCCATTTCCCCTCATCCTGTCACCAGGGAGATTGAGTATCTTTTTGAGAATATTATTCTTTAGAAATGCAGGATTTTCCCTCTCGTGTTTCATTTTTAACTGAAAGCACATCACACTTGCCTGATGAGAAGGGTGGAGGGAGAAAAGCACAATGTTGTAGAGTTAGCTGGATCTTCGCATACAATCTAATACAGGATTGATTTGTAAATTTGTAGCCTTATTGCAAATTTTTTCACTTAGGCTCATATTCTTTAATGTAAATACAGTTTTAATCATAATTTTCTTAAACTATTATGTAGTTCTCATAGAACTGCGTTATGTATTTAACGAGGATGAAAATATTATTTGGGTTTTTTTTGTTTCTGTTTTCAGAGGTCACAAAATGGAGTAGAGGGGACAAAAAAAACAAACAGCACCCCAGTCTTCTAAAGAGGCCTTTGTGAGATGATATGTTAATCTTAGGGAATATTTCAGTGCAAAATTTGCCCAGTAAGCAAATTTTGAAGGACACTAGTCTAGACATTAGTGCCTTCTCAGTATGCTTGAGTGCTTAGAGGGGTATGGTCAGTCTCATTCACCCTTGGTCTCACACAGCTTGTTCACGTACGTGGCTCCTTGCAGTCCCTGCTGCCTGCTTCAAGGGATTGAGGCTGAAGTCTCTGCATGGGAGCATATTCATGCGATAATTTTTTGGGTAGATACAAAAGCAGACAGATTGCATTTTGTCTAACAGGAAGATGCATAGGCATAGTTCAGGTGATTCTTTGCTTGAGCTGTTCAGTCTTTTTGAAACCTGTTACATGGCCTAAGTCACAGGTTTTATTTTTTTCCAGTTTGCGAAGTGCCGCATGGACATACTTTATGCTCAGGCTGGTAACATGCTCAAATGCAATGTCCATTTTTTACTTTTCAGCATATGTGCTGCTAATTCTTTGCTTTTCTGTGGAGTGCTTTAACAGTGAAGGGTATTGAATACGAGGGGGAGAGATTTCTCAGGGATGCAGAAAATGAACATTCATTCAGGAGTCGTGGCCTACTTTGCCTCTTCCCATGGCTCTGTGTACTGCAGAGATCACTCTGTTCATAGACTTGCTCCACAGCAACCTGTTCTTCTTTGTGACTGCTCAAATCAGTGCATAAATTTAAATTACTAGCTTCACAACGAGAGGAAAGTTTAATGTCTTGGATGCTGTAAAGAAATTGAGAGAGAAATGCAGCAAAGGAAAGAATGGAAGACTTGGTAGCTTAGAAATTGGAGTATACATTCTAAACCTGTACTCTTCAGGGCATAATGACAATATGTGACCTAGGGTAGGCAGAATTTAGAGGTGAAGAGCTCAGAATTTAGAGGCCAGAGCTGTGGATCAGGTGCACATCTGTCATTCCTTTTTGGGCACACAGAAGATGAGGTAGTTATGTAGGAGACTAGAGGAGGCAGGTTGTCATAGTTACTGAATTCTTAAAACCCGAAAGCTCCTGAAGATCATTAAGGTAGTTACTGCAATATTTTTCTTCCCTGCAAAACAGCAGAGAGTCCATGTAAAAAAAGAGTCTACATAAATTCATTAAGAAAAACTAAAATACAGATTTCAATTCCTCGGTGTATTTCCTTCGTTTGATTGAAGTTGCTTTCAAAAGACCCATAAAACTATGCATTTACTCTTCTCTTACAAAGTGGATAACCCCTGTGGCATTTTTCTTGGAGGAGTTGACTGTGCCCAAGTTAGTCTTTGCTTAGAAGAACAGCTACGTTTTCAGGGTTTACACTTTGAGTATTCAAAGCTGTTTGTGTCAGAAGCCTGAGTCAGATAATCCAACATGTTAGTGTGCCTGATTAAGTTAGGTTTGGAAATGTACTTCGTGTTTCTTGTTTTCCTATATTCCTTGTTTTCTCTCAGATTATCCCGTGCACAGTTTTGATGGACGAAAAAGAATGATCCTAAGCACAATCTCATGGATGGGAGGCAAAAACCCCTTTCTGGGCATTGCGTACATCACTGTTGGGTCCATATGCTTCTTCTTAGGAGTTGTATTGCTGATCATTCATCACAAATACGGAAATAGAAACACCAGTGCAGACATTCCCAATTAATGTCATGTTTTGAAAGCAACCATGCTGCATGTGCATCAAGGCCAGTCCAGAACGGACCCAGCTGTTGGAAGATAAATCTCTGCTAATGTCACTTCTGGGGCTGGGTATATAATTTTATCTAAAGATCTCCTTTCCCTTTGCTGTGGATTAACTCTCAGAATGACAGGTTTACAATTAGCTGTATTGATTGTATCTCTGCATTTGTCAGAAACAATTTTCTGATGTTTGCCTCTGGCTGGGCAGGCCATTTGATGCATGTAGCTCCGGTTCCCTTGATGCATCTGCTGCTTGTCATGTGCTGTGTAACGTCAGTATGATTCAGTACATACAGATTGTGAAGAAGACCGTTGTAAGATACCATGTAAATTGTTAACTTAGCAGAATTTGAGTGTCGGTGCTTTTGAAAGGAAAAGGCAAGTCTTAAGTGTTTTTTCAATTTACTGTCTTGTGTGCATGGACTCTTCTGGATGAGATTTTAATATATTTATATTAGCAGTTAAATGTTTTTTCTTGTGTCCTTTGTTACATTAGGTTCTTTAAATGCAGTGCGAATTGCAACACCTGGAATTCCTTTTAATAGTTGCAACAAATGTGTCTGGCCAGTAAAATGGCATTTTATAAAGGCATCAGGAAACCTATTTGTTAATTATCTGTATGAGTTCCTCTTAAATTTTGTTCTAAACTGGGAGATGTTCGTTGCAGGTAGAACCTGCTGTTTTGTTGTTCTCTTTGCTTTAAGTTATATCCAACAGCAGTTTTCCTGATGTGCTTGCTGGTTTTGCTTTTAAAGAGTACCTCCATGCAGTAAGCAAGATGAATCTAAAATGTCTGTTCCAGTCACAAACTTGAGTGAATTCCTTTCACTAAAAGAGGTTCTTGAAACGTGTATTCTGCTGAGCAGGCTTTGTTGTCAAGGAAATCTCACGTTCTGTTTCCTTATATGGAATAGATGCCACAATAAATTCTTGCAGTGTTGAGATACTGAACTGTAGAAATGGAGAAGTTTTGATGACGGTGATCTTTGTTACTCCAGTGCAGCTTATGTTTGCAGTGAAACCTGATTGAAATATTGCGGTTAGAAGCAGTGAGGTTTAGTGTCATAAACAGCAGGAGGGTTCACTTCTGGGTTAATCTGAAGCTAGCTAATCTGTAAAATACTATCTGACTTCTTTTTAGATGATGCACAGAAATTGTAATGTATATGGTGGAGATCACTTTATATGCAACTAGCTTCATAAGTACTGAGTGTATTAAAAAGACCTAATAAATTCTGCAAACCATTTATTAAGAGATTTTACTTTGTTCTTGAACATGCATTTATTGTCATCCGGGTGAAAAGCCGTTCTCATGAAGAATGAATGCTTTTTAAGCAAGTTGTATTTCTCAGACAGTTACAGAAAAAAGTCAATGCAACACCTACAGCCAGCTTTATACAACACTGTATTCATTTAGAACAGAAATGCAAAACTATTTTTACTCAATTACTTGTGTAATCTTTTTCAGCTTGCGGTTTACACGTGTATAGGTCTGCATACACTGCAGAATGAAGCAGTGTTTCCATGGTGCTGGCTTTCTGTATAGGCATATAATTTGCTTACACAGTACATTGTGGCAATGCAGGGCTTTTAAACATTCAGGTCTTCTAGATTTTTTTTTTTGCAGTGTTGTATCTGTTGCTGGAAATATAGGATAAGGATATAGAACTCTGTATATTGCAAGTATGAGAAGTTGCACAAAACATTAAGCTGGCATTCCTCTGTAGAATAGTTTAGTCCAAAACAAAGTAAACAAGTGAGATGTTTTCCATTTACTGCTCACTAAAATGTTTTGATTTTTAAACTGTTTGTCACTTGAAAGGTAAATGTTTTGCTTTATTCATGACCCCTTATCTTTTCTGAGTAGGGAATGCTGGGTTTTTTGGGCTACGTTCAAAATGGAAAACAATAATTCTCTATCTCTACCTTGAAATGTTTTTCAGTGCTTTTTTCTTTTCCTGTTGAGCTCAGCTGTCACTGCTGTTTGGATCTTCTTAATGAAGTGCACCGGGAGAAGAATTGCTGTCTGTTTGGTTCTTGCTACAAATAAAGCCTTTTTTCGGAAAGCCTGTAGCACGAAATACTTGTCAGACAATATGAACACTATGCCTGAGGAGCTCAAAATGTTAAGTTTAACTTGCAGTCTCTTGCTTTACTCTTCTTCATTTGCCTTGGGAGCATGTAGGTAACTATTGGGATTCTTAGACTTTGTATTTCCTGGAAGGTGCCAATGTGTCATGCGTTCAAAGATGAAGCCACAGTGTCCCTATCTGACACTTGTCAGGGCAGTGTCGCTGTCCCAGTGCTCGGTGCCATGTGTTGGACCTGACCACCTGTGACCTGGTTCTTCAGTGGTATCCATTCTGCACCACTGCTGGCGTTCAGATCTGGAAAGCAATGCCTCTCCTTTCCAAGTGCCAGCCAGGCACTTTCCAAATCCCACCCTGTTGAGGCAGTGCCCAAAGCATGAGATTACAGGCTTCCTGGAAGCGGGTGGTGTTAGGAGAGCCTACTTGTGAATGAATCTTTCCTGGAGAAATTAATGTGGGAAACTAGGATTTGTCTCTGTCTTATGCAGGAGCTTTTAAAACAAAATCCTTTGTGTGTGCCCATCTTCCTTCCAGCCTTGTTAAAATCTGCATAGCTGTAGCAAAGCAGAGGGCCCCTTGGGTACTTTTAAATTGCTTTGGGCTATTTGGAGAGCTGTTGGTTGTGATTAGCTGAGTCAGAGGGAAGAGTTATCACCTTAAAACTTGAATGTGAAGAATCCTTTGTAGCCTTTGCCTCTGAAGGTCACATTGGTACTGAAACCGCATTGTCAGCAGCCTGGTTTTGCTTTAATTATGAATGTTAAGCCTCGAAGAACACGAGACTTGTCTTTTTATAGAAATCTTTGACAATCTAATGTCAGGTAACATCTTGAATCTGCCAGGTAGTACAAGGAAAGCTCGGGTGTTTGCCCTGGGTTCACTGCAGGCGTTAATAACTGCACCTTTCTCAAATGCTCTTCCTGCACTGGGGCAACATCAGTGTTACTCATCTGTAGACACACAGATACTGGGAATTCAGCTGAAGTGTCTGAATGGAAAAACGTGGCTAAACCTAACACTGAATTGATTTAAAAATAAAGTAAGATATACTGATTGGAAGGCATCTGCTTAAGAGGGACAAGTTGTGACCTTGGAGTACTTTGTATGTGCTGAAAATTATTCTGTTCTTTTTCTGTCTGCAGTTGCTATGACGTGGGGTCTGTAATCTTGCCTGAAAATGTGATCCTACCTTGGTCCTACATAAGACCAATATCTTTTGTATTTACTTTATAGAAATTCTATATTTGTTACTGCGCGTTGCTCTCCACAACTGAACTAACTTTAAAGAGTTATAAAGGAAGAGGGCAACGGTGCAAAAGCCTTCAGCAATGTCCCAACAATAATAACAACAAATACATATCAAGGTAGTCCTATGAGGGGCTGTATGGACCTAGTTACAAACAGTTACTTAAAAATAAATAAAATGACATTTTTGAGTGCTTGTGTCTGTGTTGAACAGCCTGCCAAAGGAAAACTCTTGCTTGGTACGGGGAGGAAGTGAATGGTCATGCTCCTTTTATTCCAGCTCTCTTTTTAGCAATGTGGTCGATTTATGGACTCCTAAGATAGAAGGCCCAGTTACATCTCTTCCTTGGATCAGCAGAAGTACTTTCATGTAGCAGTTCCATGCATTGTAGCTCACAGAATATGATCTAATTAGCATAGTATGCCTTAAATGGGAGCTCTTGACAGTTTTGATTTAGATTGACTGTGATCATAAGCCTGATAAGAATTCGCATCCTTATATGACCTGAGTCGCAAATAAGAAACTCTTTTCTTCTGCTCAACCAGCACATGAATTATAGTAATAATGTCTGTTGCTTTACCTTATGCCAATTTCTGCTGTTGGAAATAGTTATTCTCATTTTATGCTGGATATAAGTAAGCAGAAATAAAAGCATGACTCATAACAAATGAAGCTAAAGGGATTATTATTATTATAGCAATTAATTTGAAAGAAAATGGATAGGGTTTCTTCTTTCTAAGCCCTAATTTCAGGTAAATGTGACCTCGAAGCAAACTTTAGTATTAAGTTTAGTATTAGTATAAGAGTTACGTGCAAGACTAACTGATAGTGCTTGGATGTCACAGAATGAAATGGTGAGATGTTTGAAGTAATGTTGGAGGGCCAGGAAGATCATTGATGATCTTGCTGATTCTGTTAGGAAAATATGAAAGATCGAGACGTGATATTTTTGGAAGAAATGAGAATATGATTGTTTCTAGGCGTACATCCAGAGTTAAGTAGTTAAATGAGTAGACAGCAGACGCTTGTAAACATTGGAACAAATCCTTGTTCAGCTTTGTAGGGGGAATGATCACAGAAAGACAGGAAACTTGTAATGTGAACCATTGTATAAAGCTTCTGTTTTGGGGAGAAGTAGTACATTCCAGCTTCTTACTGCAATCAGAGACTTTCTGTTTAGCTGGAAGTGAAGCTATTCAGAGCCATGTCTGGTCCTGAGTGCTTCCTTTTCAAGCTGCTGACTCTGATGCTGAAAGCAAACTATGTGGCAGCATCCCAGAAGGCAGCTGCTTGTCTGTATCTACATGGTGCTTCCAGCAGTATTCTTCCTAAGATGTGAAACTGAAATAAGAATGAGGGACCTACTGCATGGCAGTCCATAAAAAACCCAAGTCCTGAAGCAGAGCTTATGCTGTGTAATACTACGTTATTTTAATGCAATTTTAGTGTATTCTACAACTGAGAATAACTTAGAAAATGATTCCAGTTGCATGTTTTCTCTCATCATAAACAGTGTAGCTTTTAACTGGGCAAGTCAGCTAGTTCATATGCAAGAACAAATCATGCAGCAGGCAAGCAAGCATCTAGGAGAAGCTCAAACATTATCATGTCCACCTATCCCACTGCTCCAGGGCTTTCTACTTTGACAGGTAGGCTGAAAGTGAACTCAGATGTTTGTGTATCGTTTTAAACCCTGCTAAAAAAAAAAAAGATTAAACTGTTAATCAGAAACAGATGAACAGCCCTGTTCGGTCAGGCTTAAACAAAACGGCTTAACAGCCTTGATTACCAATTTCATTATTCTTCAATACAATGTATGTTAAAATTAACCTGTTAGGGAAAATGTGTCTGACTTTGCTTCTAGTGAAATGCCTTTGCCCTGTGGCTGCAAGATGCCATTTCTCTTCCTTTCCCTCAAGCTGTTTCTTCTTAAAGCAGTGAGTGTTGAAGGCAGCCCTTCTGCTTGCTCCAGGCAACCCTCCTGTAGCTTTGATCAGTACATAACTGCACAGCAAGCTTTAAGTGTGAACTTCAGGCAATAGCTCTGAAGCTCGGATTCAGACATTTCAGGAAATAGTTCACATAGCAGAAATGAGGCAACATTTATTTCTCCGCAGATGATGATCCTTTTATTAATATTGGTTAAACAACACATCTGAATTCTTCCTTTGTGGCGGTGCATCATTTTTCCCTACAGCTGTACTTTATAAATGGTATTTTTAATATTGCACTCAGCTCAGTTTTCCATCTTTGTATTCTTTTATAGCACCTTTCTGAGGCAGCCCATCGGACTGGGGAGTGCTGTGCTTTGGGATGTAGTTTGTTATTTCTGTACTGTGCCAAATACTGATTTGCTGTCTTTGACACAGATTATTCATCATCAGCTCTGGCACCAGCACAAGCACTTTAATACCCAGACTTGAGTGCCCTGCTACCGCAGCGAGCTGGGAAGTGGCATTCTGGCAGGGCTGTTCTGCAGGGTCAGGCAGGGGCAGGATCTGCAGTGCAGAAACCAGAGGCTAACAGAGTCTTTTCCTAAAGGGCAAGAAGATTCTTCCTTCGGATTCAAACAGGTTCGTGTTCATACACTTCTGGTATTCCTTCCCCATCTGCAATTATACACTGTGAATCACTTAAATGACTTTTGAGTTCAATTTGCATGTATATGTGCAAATATATACATATATATACATATATATACATACACATATACATATATACACATATACATACATACACACACACACACATACACACACACATATATATTTATATACTGAGGGTATATATACATTTATACCCTCAGTGCCGCAGCCCACCCAGGGTTGCCGCTCTTATCCCCGCCCCCTCGGGGCTGACCCCCCCCCCCTACAGCCTCAGCGCTGGCGGCCGCCATTTTGTCGCCGCCTGCCGTTGCGGGGCGGCGCTTCGTGCCGCTTCCGTTTCCGCTGCCCTTGCTGCCGGCAGGAGGTGAAGGGACCAAGAGCCGCGATGTGGCGGAATCTGCTGGTGAGCTGCCCGGTCTCACGGGCTGGCCTGAGGGGCGGCGAGGGCAGCGGGGCCGGGATTGGGGGAGGGGGGGGCTACTGAGTGCAGAGCCGGGATGCGGGCTGGGCGGTGGGGCTGTGGGCTCAGGGGACTCATCAGCACACTGTGGGCATCAGAAGACTCTGAGCACCTCTGTGCTCTGTCTGCAAACAGGCCCTGGGTTGGGACGCGGCAGAACGTCTTCAGACCGTGAAAGGGGGGCTCCCGTGTTGCCTTGGGGTGAAGCTGATGGCTTTTTCTTCTCTCCCCCCCCCCTCCACTTCCATCTTAATTGTAAAAGGAGCGGTTTCAATACCGCTGTGGTTATAACTAAAGATTTTCACTGTTTCAAATATACCGTTTTTCCTTTATTTTAGAGTCTTCGTCAAGTTTCCCAGAGGACCATAAGCACAGCTTCGCGCAGGCCGCTGGAGAACAGAGTTCCCGAGAAACAAAAGCTCTTCCAGGTATTGAGAAAACACTGGCAATATGATGACAAGGATTTAGCAGATTTAGACTTGAAAGAGACCTCTGAAGGCCATCAAGTTCAACTCCCCTGCAGTGAACAGGGACATCACAGCTATATCAGGTTGCCCAGGGCCTGATCCAGCCTCACCTTGAAAGTCTCCAGTGCCTCACCATCCTTCTTACATCTAACCTAAATCTACCCCCTTTAAGATCGAAACCACTTCTCCTTGTGCTATCACCACAGGCCTTCCTTAAAGAGTCTGTCCCCTTCTTTCCTGTAGCTTCCCTTTATGTACTGAGATACTGAATACATCTCTTCAGGTTGCTGTGCCACCTAGTGAGCAGTAGTGGTTTTGCAAATGCTGAAGCAGTGGGTGCTTAAGAGTATACTCCCAGCTATGTGCCTCAGCAGTAATTTCTTACAGAGGGTAGGTGAGGCTGGGCTTTAGCAATGTGAAAGGGGCAAAGTGTTAATAGTTTAACAATGCAGTAGTTTTTGTGTGTTGCCACTTTCCTTTCTGCTGATGGAGAAGGTCAGTCTTGCTGAGACACTACCTGAGGAGCGCAGTACTCACTGAATGCTATGGGAAGTGGGATCTTGATAAGGAGGGTGGTCAGAGATTCTGTTTCTGCTGACAGGCAATCAATCTCTACATATTATATTGCTTGCCAAATACTGTTTCTTCTTCGAATTCCTTTCTTGTGTGACAGCAGGTTAAGCTGTCAGCAGCTAGGGGCAGGCTTGAAGTCCAAAGCAGCATAAACTTGCCAGCAAGGATAACGATCCTGTGGATCCAGTGTTCAGGGAGTGTCACTTCAGGTGGAGCAAAACAGTCTCCTGTTTAAGAACAAGTAATGGTAGAGAGAGGCTGCTCCTATTCCCTATGGCAGAGTTTGAATTCGTTGGAGACTTATGGGAAGGAATGGTAATCACTTACTGTGGGCCTGAGGTGTCTGGCAAATGGTGCCAGCAGTGTTCAAGCATGTATCAGTTGCTGTTTTAGAAATGAAAACACACCCTGTTACTTACACTTTGATAGCAGGTGCTCACTTGATACCAGAGCAAAAACTTGAAGCACAGAGCTCAATGTAAATGAGGTTTTCAAGATTTTCAGAGTCTTCTGGAAGTACTAAAGATAGTTTGGGGAAAGAAACCTTCCGGGTAGTTCCGGTTACATTAACCTAATATTGTAGGAACTGTATTTAAGTGATTTATTTTTGTCTCTTTGTTTCCATTAGGAGGATAATGGCCTCCCTGTGTATCTTAAAGGTGGGATCATGGATGGTCTGTTGTACAGATTCACCATGGGTTTGTCAGTTTTTGGTAAGGCTCATAGTAAAACATTTATGCTTTAGTACACTTTTTAACCTGCTAAGATTAAAATACTTTCTTTGGTATAATCTTCAACTTGACCAACACAGTACTATGTACTGGATACTCCTTTAGAATCCATGTAAAGGAATCCATTGGAAAGGAATAAAATGTAGTTGTAACACACCACTATTTTTTCTTCACCTTTTTTTTTTGCTTTTAGGTTCTTTTATGCAGATCGTGGAGGGTTTTTTTTTAATAATTTTTGTTTTTAATTGTTTGTTTTTATAAAATACCAATTGCAAAAAAAGAACAATAATTGTTGAGGTCCGGTTATGGAAATGTGCTGCGTCTGAGGTGCAGTTGCTTATTGTCGTCTGCATTCTGGGAAAGGAAAGCTGGCTGCTAACTCTGAAATTACTTCTTTTTTTTTTTCAGGAGCAGTCTATGTTGTTTATGAACTGATGATGGCTTCAATGCCCAAGAAGCAGAAATGACTCCAGGATGCCCTAGTAACTAGCATCTCTTCGTCCGATTCCATGTGACTATGATGGCAGCTTATAGTTACTATAAGCATCTGGTTTAATGCTTGAAATCCTAATCCAACCATAACATGTTAACTGCAATCAATAAAGCAGCTCTTATGTTGCTCTGAGGTGGTTTGAACTATATCATATGTTCTCCAATAGAGTGCATTTTACTTTTGGTGTGTGTACAGTGAGTTATCAATATGCAGATCTCTTAATTGTGTGGATGTTTGTTTGTTTTCTGGTGTGGTTTATAATAGAATCATAGAATTACCCACATTGGAAAAGACCTCGAAGATCATCAAGTCCAACTGCAGCCTAACCATTGTGCCCTAACTCTAACAACCCTCTGCTAAATCATATCCCTGAGCACCGCATCCTAATGGCTCTTAAACACATCCAGGGATGGCGATTCAACCTCCTCCCTGGGGAGCCTACTCCAGTACTTAACTACCCTTTCTGTAAAGAAATGTTTCCTAATATCCAACCTAAACTTACCTTGGTGCAACTTGAGGCCATTTCCCCTCGTCCTGTCACTTGTCACCAGTGAGAAGAGACCTGCCCCACTCTCACTGTAAGCACCTTACATGTACCTTAAGTATCTTACAGTATGTTGGTACTTCAGAGATGAGTTAAATACCCCAAATCCTTTTAAGAAAGTGACACTTTCTCTTTGTTACAGAAATCTCGTCTTGCTTTAGCTGAGCAAATTTATCTTGAAATAAATAAGCAGAATTAGACAAAATCTCACTTCCATGTAGGTTTTGTAAGTTGAGAATTTGGTAATTCTGCATTGTTGGCTGTCAGCTTCAGTTGTTGGAAGATCGCCTGAGGATACCCAGTTGTAATTACTACTTGCTGTCATGTTCTTAGGAACAACTTGCATCTGAAGTAGGTCATGCTGTTATTGAGAATGACTGCTATATAGAAGCTGCCTCTAGGAAGCATCTTTTTAAGCTGGTGGATGACATGAGAATCATTTAACTCAAGCTCCCCTCGTGCCTCATACTGGGCTAACTATTGCGGTTGTTGAGGTAGTGTATTTCTGAGAAACTATTTCTGAGTTAGGTTTTATGTTCCTAAACATAGTTTGGGCCTTTTTGGTCTTGCTGTCAAGTCAGTACCTGGGCTTCATTGTGTGGTTCAACTTGTTTTACTTCAGACCATCCAGACAATGCTGCAGTGGCATTCAGGAGCATTTACAGGTCCCACGCTTACGGATGGAAGTTGGATGTAGGGTCATATCCTAGAAGGGTGTATTTTGGAAACACCATTCTCATATGTGGGATATTCCCACTGTGCAGTTCTGTATGTGGAACGTTTGTTAATGGTCCAGGGAGGTGAGAGGCATCTGCTGGGGTGGGATCTCGCGATTCCCGTCAGTCTCTCCCTCTGGCACTGACATCCTATGGTAACAAAACAATCCTCTATTTCCCTTTATGTCCTTGTTAGTCTAGTGTTGGCTGTGTAACAAATAGGACTTCTAAAATCATCCACCAGAATTCATCATATTTTGTTCCATCCATTGTTTCCCTCTTAAGGACACAGTGGGTTTTTCAAAACGTGGCAGTGAACGCAGAAATCTAACTTCCCATCACAGTGCTATTTTAAGCCTCTTCTGGGTTAATGTTGGCTTAAAGCTTTTCACTGCTATTCCAGACAATCAGAATATGATTGTTAAACCTGAGGCAAATGGGAAGGGCCAGTGTGCTCAGATTAGGGTTGGGAATGAGGAAAATGTTCTTCACTGGAGCGTGGTGGGCACAGCCCCAAGCTGACAGAGTTCATGGAGAGTCTGGACAGTG
The DNA here is from genome assembly GCF_039878825.1 of Excalfactoria chinensis. Classification (NCBI taxonomy): domain Eukaryota; kingdom Metazoa; phylum Chordata; class Aves; order Galliformes; family Phasianidae; genus Excalfactoria; species Excalfactoria chinensis. Next base: position 28,533,963 of record NC_092827.1, on the reverse strand, counting down.
TTCTCAGACACGGGGTTTGAATTGGGTTGATGCTACGTAGAGCCAGGAGTTGGACTCGGTGATGTGGGTCCCTTCCAACTGGGAATATTCTGTGGTTCTATGCACTTTATTTACTGAGCGTGATATTATGCAGTATTGAATATCACTTTGGTCCATGTGGGTTGGCTGTCCTGGCAGGATTAGAGGGGACATTGTCCCCAAGGGAAGGCGTGGCCCCGTGTCTCCACAGAACAACTGGGATGTTGGGAGCAGCTGCAGGGTGCAGCCCTGTCTTCTTTAGGGCTAAAATTAATGGAAAATGATCAGAATTATCTGAACGCCTTTTGGGTCCCTGTGGGTTTTTTATGAGCAGAAGAAATTAAAATGAGCAGTTTGTACAATTCCTTGCTAACTTGATTAAAAAGAAAAAAAAGTAATAAGTCACAGCTCGCTAACCAGTAAACACACTCAAATTATGCGCTTTCCTTGCCTGTTTCTATTACCATCATGCTTAATTACTGCCCTTCCATCAGTTCTTTCTGAAGCTAGATGTTATACCGGAGCCAGATATTATGCTGATGCACAATATTGCTACCTTACTGCAGGCCCTGTTATTGATTCGTGTATGCAGTATTTTCTCTTTTCCAGAGAGAAGCTCTGCTTCATGTCAACTTTATTATTTTTTTCTTCACTTTAACTGTTAGTTAGAAACAGCAGCTGTGATTTTTGTCATTTTATGTTCCAGGGGAAGGAGAAAAACCTCTTGAAGCCAAGGCTGTGGGAATGCTGTCATGGCCTTTGCAGGGCTGGATTGTTCTAAATACCATCCCAACAGGGTAGGCAGTGAGTAACCCACCTCTGCTACTTTCCTTGCCACCCTATTGTTCATTATTTAAATAGCCTGTTAAATTTACATGTTTTTAAGGTTAATACAGAAAACTTCTGGCGTGTCAGCTTTGAATGAATGAAAAGCAATGTTCACGCAGAGCAGTGATCATTTGAATAACAAACAGACAGATGCAACAGATGATAACTAAATCAAAAATCATGTCTTTCTAGGCTAAACATCCCTTTTGGTGACTCCAGGTGCACAGAACATGTTTTACTTTCTCCATTGGGAAGGTGGCTCAGAGCTATCTTAGAACTGTGCCCTGGGTTACATTTTCTTGGCTACTGGATACACACATACATCCAGGGTAGCCCATCACACACACACATTTCCCCAGCAGGAGTCTAATATGCAATATTGCAGCTTCCTAAAAGAGAGCATGAAACTCTCACAAACTCTCAGAAGTAAAATGAAAATGCCAAAGAGATTTCTAAGTAAATGGTCTTACCTGTACTTCTTTCTCTTTCCCCAAATCTCAGAGTGAAAATACCACTTCTCCAATGTTGTTCACCTCAGGTGTCACTGCTCTGAACAAGGAGAAGACTGAGTTTGTTTTAGCATCTCTCACATTAAGCCATCCTTCCTTTTTCTACCATTTTTTCCAATGTTTTTATATATGAAGGAGCTGGAGGTTTATCTTCATAACTACTACTATGAGTCAGACCTTCAAAGGCACACAAAATCAAATCTGATCAACCTGACTTGACCTCAAGTGAGGCGTGTATGTGATGAGTAAGTCAGAACCAACATATCTTTCATGCGCGTACTTGTGAAATTGGTTTATTTCAAAGGAGATTTCTTTTAATAATAACCCCTTTTTGTTCTAGCTTGCCTGAGTCTTTTCACTTTTTTTTTCGTTTTTTTTTTCTTTTTTTTTTCTTTATTTTTTTTTCATCATTCAGCCAAAGCTGCTGTAAAAATAATGGCTTGTCCAGAAATGCAATCTGAGAAGGATCCCTTGGCTGTACTCTGCTGTTTGTCTGAATACAAGTGTTCAAGACTTCAAGCTCGTCGGGCAGCACCAAAGAGCTGTGAGATGCTTTTTGGTCTTGTCTCAACATTCCTCCACATTTGTTCTTCCTGGTCGCAGGTTTTCTCTAAGACTGGTTGATCACAGACTTCCCTGCCAAACTTGGTAAGCGAGAACACGCTCCTATCTCTTTTCTCCATAAGGCACATTATCCCCTAAAAGCTACTTGGCCAGGATTCCTGCTTGTTAGTGCTGTGGCGAGCTGAATTCACTTGAAGGACTGCTGAAGGATATGAGAGAAGTTTGTTACCCCACGCAGTCTCAACCAGGCTGTCCTGAGCTCAGCTCTTTGGGGAGTGCCACTACCTGTGCACAGTGCACTCTGTTCATAAAACATCCCCTCCCACTGCTTGTAGCCTGCGGCCTCATAGAGAACACTCCTGATGAGGGATGAGTCTATCCTTTCCTGATGTGTTTCCTTCTTTGAGTTTCCAGGCCAGCAATCTGAACTTTCAGAAAGGTGAAAGGATCTTTCCTTTCCTGATTGCCGTATGCAGTGCTTGTAATTATCTTTCCTCTCCCATCCTGGTATTTTATTGTTACAACCAGTTTGCTCTTTTCCCTGGAGAAACCATCTGTTCCCTGTATTGTCAAAGCTTTGCTGGGTGCAGAAAAGACAAGGGGCTTTCTGATGATGGTGGGAATAAACTAAAAATGTTGAATCAGTGAAGGTCAAATAATATTTAAGCTTTACATGCAGCAGAATTTAGAAGATGCTGCAGTAGACAAGACAACAGGAGTCTTGGAGGCTTAGAATTACCTGAAATAAGTCTTTCTAAATGTAGTTGTTACAGACCATAGATGGGATGACCAAATATTGCAGTTTAGCCTGGTAGTGAGCTGAACACCTCACAGCCGTTTGCATACTCTGCCCCCATAGGGATGCGGGAGAGAACTGGGTAAAGGTAAAACATGTGAGTTGAGATAAAAGACAGTACAATAGGACAGAAAAAAATAAGGCAAAATAATAACAATAAGCAATCACTTCAGTCAACACTTGTTTGATTGCTAATGGACACGTAAAGTAAGGGGAAGCAGGAAGATATGTCAGTCCAATAATAAGATATCTTAGTCTTTTTGAGGCTGTCTGTGAAGCTCACCTGCAGGTGCAGCTCCCCATGATTTCACCAGGAGCAGCAGAAGAGCTGCTGAAGGTGTTCAGTTGAAGTACTTTTCACGTGCTTCAGCTGTCACAAAGATCCAGAGACAACTTGAACCGTCTCACCTTATTTCTTTGGATTAAAATTTTTGTATGGCACTTCTGAGGGCTGAAAGGGGTGTGTGGTTGTTTGCTCAGTGTTACCAACATCCCAAACAGCAACAAAAAAAAGACATAGTTGTAGATGGCTGTCTTTCATTTTCCACAGAATTTTCCCAATTTCCCCACAAAAGCTAGGTTGTGCGGGAACTAAGCACCTGATCTCTCTATAATTAACCAAATTAACCCAGTGCCTGTGAGCAGCTCTCGTTCCCAGTGGGGTGTGAAGAGGAGGTTGGGGTTCCTGCAAGACCTTTAAATGTACTCTTTCATTAATTGAATTATCTGTGTTCATGTAGTATCAAAATGGTTCCACAACGTTTCATCTCAACATGAGCATGCACTTACTCTGGATGACTAATGCCACAGGACCTGAAGTTTATATTGGAAAGGCTGACACATGCACATGCAGTCCTATCTATTGTAACACTATGCAAAAGGGAATTATATGATTAAACACTTTAATGATCTCTATTGCCCAGCAGGGAGCTACAAGACCCAAAGGAGCCAGGCCAACTGTGTTATCAGTTTATTCAGTGATCTCTTAGGAGCAGTAGAGCACATTTTGCTAAATATAATCTGTTGTGCTAATATGTGGTACGTGTGGAGCAACTGCCTGGGGCCACTGTGTCATGGTGCTGGAGTGCAGTGTGCTGGGAGGTGGGTACACCTCCTCCCTTTGGCGGAGGTTTTCAGAAACAGATGCCTAAAGTTAGACTCTTAAACTTATATTCAGGCTTTTACATAAATAGCTTGAGTTTTTAGAAGAGCAGTACCAAGAATCTCTTCTATTAAAATAATAGAAATAATAGAAACAAGCTTGTAGTAATTGCACTGATGGATGTTGTTATTTTGAGAACTAGTACTCAAACTAAGTTACCATATTTCAGGGAAAAAAAGAAAGGAATGGCAACTTTTGGTTACCCCAGCAGTTTCTAAAAGAAAGTCACAAGACTCAGGAATAGTGCAAGAGGGACATCAACTATATGACCAGGCAGTAAAAGCAGCTTTTGATCTATTTTACAGTTGGACAGGAACTTCTTTCACAACCCTTACTTTTCTGTACCAGTCTGAGATCCAAAAGCAGAAGGGCTGGGACTAGAAAACACTTTCATCCAAGCAGCTCTTGATCAACATCACATCCAATCTGCTCAGGCACTGCTGATTTCCTTAACTTGGTCTTTATTAGCCATTGGAGGAGTTTAGGTCCTCAATGTGGATATCTTAACCTGGAACTGAATGCTACCTGAAGTGACCATGCAGGACAGAGCAATGGATACAGCCAACAGACTTGAGAAGCAAAGCTGTGATGGTGAGACACACGCTATGGAGCACAACCTCTTGTCTACCTTCTTGGTTTCTGTTGAGGTTAGAGAGGGTGTTCTGCTTATGTTTATTTTTATGTTCTGTTTATTAGAAGTTGATGTCCTAAGAACCACTCGTAGCACAAAAAGTAAAAGGGATTTCATCTTGTAACTTGTAACCAGGGAGGACTGGAACAATGGAGTAAAGTTGAGTAGCATTTCAGAATGTGATTTGTGCCTGAGAAACTGTTTGCTTAAAAATACTGTCCATTTTGTTGTAGTTGTTGTTGTTTTTCATAGCCGTTAAAACAGAAGACCCTGCATCTAGCAGCAAGCATGTTTCTGCAGACCAAGAATACACCATAACAGAAATCAGGCACGTTCAATAAATGGGAGTGACTAACAGAGTAATGAGGCCAGATGGAACGCGTCCAGGAGAGTGGAGGAAAGGGCATATGAGAGGAGACATTTTAACAGCTTCCTGTGAAGTCTCTCTGCAAACAGTAGAGGTGTTGATACATGTGAGAGATGCTGAACACCAACAGGTGAAACAGGCTGCCAGCAAAGGGTGAGTAGCAGCTTTCAAGTATCCTTTAATAGCAGAAACCAAACCCAATTGTTTTCTGTTTACACAACAGAGTGCTCCTGATACTGAAGCACAGGGCAACATCTATTTATAATCCAAATAAATCTTATGTTCTGGTATTTGGAACTGTCAGCATTCAACATATTGGGTAGCAGCAGCCACAAAGCTGCATTAAAAAATAGCAATTTAAATCTGCATTGCTTTCCTCAGTGCGTTTTCCCCTTTAGTTTCTATACAATTATGTCTTGTGCAGGAGAAACACATTTCTTTTTAAACGTTAGCTCACGTGGAGTTCATAGATATCTGCTATTCCTAAGCAGTGTTTTTAAAGTCTGTGACCTGAGCTCTTGCTTCACTCTTCTTTTATTCCACAAAACCTCAGAATTTCCATGCTCATCAACGGGAGTTTCCTGTGGCAGGTGACAGATACAGAAGATCCATAGGCCTTATGGATGAACCTATAACCTGGACTATCCAGGTGCCTGGGGTGCTCCCTGGCCACGTCCTGGCCCCCTGTTTTGCCCCTTGTGAATATTCTTTTACTCTTTTGGAGAGCAAAGAGCTGTGGTGAGTATGCAAACCTGCATGTCTGGGTGCTGATGGACTGGAGCTGGGATGGGAAGGAGGAGAGGCAATGACCATGGAGTGCAACTGCCCTTAAGTTCTGTAAAAAGCCAAAAATCTACATGCAGACGTGCTGGAACAGCAGAAGATTTTTGAGCAAGACTGATGGAGTCTATAGCTTTGGCAGCCACGTGCAGGAAGGAAACTCCCAGTCCACTTCTTTACTCTCAGCCTGAGTTTGCAGAGATGCCAATTACACAAACATTTTTTTTCATATTAAACCAAGACTATTTTGGGGGGTTCATCAGAAAATACAGGTTTCTCCAGTGTTGGGTTGATTTTTTTTTTTCCCCCTCTAAATCATTTTTCTTTTCAATTATCAGGTTTATAGTCTGTTGTTGACTTATCTCTGATCGCTGTACTCATTGTCCAACTGTAGACCATATACAATTTACTTAAAGCAGAGGATCATTTAGTAGGAATCCCTTATCCCTGTGACTGTGACTGGAACGCAGTATGATGTAGTGTGACACTTGACATATACATTAAGGAAAATTGCACTGGTTTCACTGGGAAGTGCCTCTTAGACAGGAAGATCAGGATCCTGTTGTGAACCAATGAATCAGCTCCTTCAAAATGAAGCATCTTAATTTAAGGATGTTTTAATATGAAATGCATTTCAATATATATGGAAGGGATTATACAATTATTGCATTTATTTTTTTTTAAATGATTTTAGTAATTGAGTTTTGATACTTAAAGAATTGCCCGCCTAAAGATTAGCTGGCTTTCATAATACTCCCAGATCACATCAAGAAGCCCCATTCCCTTCTATTTATACCTCTGCATTTGAATGATTTATTTGCTTTTCCAGTTCTGCTTATTTGGAGCCACGTTCTTTCCTTCAGAGCATCACATGATGGGAAAAAAATCAGTTGCAGAAATCAAAGAGATAAACAGTCGCTGAGGAAAACACACCTGGAGAGGCAGAGAACAATTCCATAGCTGTGGCACTCCCCAGGGGCACTGCTTCAGTAAATGAGTGGATTTCAGGCAGACCAAGTTTTCTCCCAACACTGTTTGTGTAAGAAGCCATTCCTCATTACGAGAGGTCAGATGAGGGCTGCTCTCTGAATACCACTCTGAAGTGAAATTATCCCAATAAATAAACACCAGGCTGAGTTCCTCTCGTGCCACTGACTGGAAATCTCTCAGGGAAGGCCGGGCCTGTAGGAAGCTGGCTGCCATGTTTTGCCTTCAGCATCTGATGGATGCAGATATAATACTGTGCAATATTAACGTGATGGCTGGTTTAAGAAGGAATAAACAATACACTGGAAAGGTCCACCTTTGTATTGTAAGGGAAGAATGAGCCTCCTCAGTGACTGTACTACAGCGATGTCTGATTTCAATACGCTGTAGTGATGTATGCAGTGAGAGAGGCAGAGTTGCAGGTGGGACAGATGCAGAGAGGTTCCAGAGGGCACTGGTAGCAGCTTAGCCTGCAAGGCAGCACTGAATGCTGTGTCTGTGCAGTCTGATATTCAAGGAGCTTACACCTTTCTGGATTCCCCCCTGTGCAATGCTTACATGGCTGTATGCATACATATGAATAAAGCTTCTATCACATTCATGCATAAGAGCAGCTGCAACTGTCAGGAAGCCACAGAGGCCAAATCTAGTGTGATATCCACATGGAGAACGATATTCAAGGTCCTGAAATGTGGGACGTCCTGTTTTCTTTTGCCCTGGCAACACATCCTGAGGAAACAAGGAGAGGTGCCAGAAGCACAGAGTAGCCCGGTTCAGTCTAGACCCCAAACCAGTCCAAATTTTCTAAGGAATTCCTGGATTCCTGCAAAATTGCTATTGCATAACCAAAAAAAGAGACGGGAAACATTATTAAAAGTATAAACACACGTTCAAGTCTCGATTTTTACATTGAGATTTGTCCCAAAGTTTCATTTTCTTCAGTTTAAATAGCAAACAAAATGACAGGGCTGGAGTGCATGGTCTTAATGTGTTTAACACTTGTCTAAGAAGCAAGCAGGCAGGAGAGTGTTAGTAAATGTTTATGCATTTCAGACATGCCTTCTGCATCACATATTATGCACTCAGCCTATGAATGTACATAGCAACAGAGCTGATTAAAAACAACCCGTTTTGCCTTTTAATTGCTGTGATATATGGCCACACGAACCCAAAATGCAGTTGGTTGGTATGTTTTGCACGTGAACGATCTTAGTGGGAACACGGTCAGTACGGCTGGAAAAAATCATGGAAGGATGAAATCCTGCTGCCCTTGGAGTCAATGAGTTCCGTTCTCTTGCCATCTTTGAGCCTTATTTTGCTCCAAAAAGTGAAGCAAATCTGCTCAACTTGAGGAAAAGGGGGACAGTGCCCTCGTCACACCTACATCACTCATCCATATGGTGTCAGTGTCAGTGAGGTCTGCTGATTCCAGCGCCTTCGCTCATGTGAATCCAGATATCAAACCAACAGCAAAAATTTAGGCATTTTAAAACAATCTCTCCAAGTGACTCAATCTTTTAATAGAATAATACATGCCATCTTCCATTCTCATCATTTGAGTTAGTTGATTTCAACAATTAGATGTAAAATCTCGGTCATCCCATGGCGGAGAAACCCACAGCATGTTGTGAAAAATGGCCTTGGTGCACAAGTGATCAAAGCACCTCTCCGGTGTTATTTCATCTCCTGTGGAAGGCCGTTTCATAGCAAACCATGGGGTGCGATCTCCTGGAAGTGCTGTTTTCATGACACTGATGTTCTTGGTGTGTTTGCTCAGGAAATTAGATGAAAATTAGAACCTCGACATTAATTTCTTAGAAAACCCATCTTTGTACGTATCAGCTCTGGATAGGAAGAAATGAAATTCCTCGAGACAAAACGCCAAAGGAGAAAATCCAAGCAGACAGCTGGGCAAAGGGTGAACAGGTCAAGAGTATCTGAGGGTTTATCAGCAGAGATGTTGCTTTTGGGAAGCACGTGTTATCAACACCAGACAGCCGAAGCCATGGTATGTCCCTGAGAGCAGCTGACTCACTTCCAAAGTGGCTGGAAATGTCAGTGCACGTCTTCTGGTTATCACCTCCTTTTCAGCATTCGGACTCTGTTGCTGATTCCTGGACTATTGCAGGGATGAAGGCAGCCGGATTCAGCTCGGGAGGGACACGTCCTCCTGTCGACACGTCCTTGATCTCCCAATCCTGAGGAAAGCGCCCAGGAGCCGTCCTCCCACTCGCTATCAGCCCCCGCTATCGGCCACTTCCACCCAGATGGGCCCCGTCCCGATCCTTCGGAAGCTCACGTCCGTGCAGAAAGCTGACCTGGGGCCAACACACCATGAAATCTCCCAGACCTCTTCCAAGCAGGCTGAGGGGAAGTGTCGGCCTGCTCCTCAATTTTGCATTGACATTTCCTTTTTTCCCCTTTGTCTTCTTTTTCCCGCGGCCTTCGTTAATCCTTTTTTTTTAATTTCTTTTTTTTTTTTTTTAATTTTTTTTTTCCCCTTCTTTCTTATTTCTCTCTCTACATTTATTTTGTACTTCTCAGCCCGCCCCTTCCCGACCCTCTGCCACCCCACACCTGCGCTCACAGCCGGGCCGCTCCACACCGCCGCCACCGCCAGGGGTCGCCGCCGCCCCGCGGATGGAGCCGCGCGGCATGGGAGGCCGGGGGCGAGGCGGGCTGCGTGCCCCGGCTTCTAGCCGCAGCCTCCCCCTGTGTCCCTGGACCCCGTGGTTTTAGCTGCGGGAGTGCCCGAGGAGCCTCTTTCGCAGGGGTGGGAGCGAGGCCCCCTCGGTTGTTCACAGCTCTGCCCGGCTCCGTGCCTGGGTAGACGCCCGGGAACGGGGAAGCCCCGCGGAGCCCCTCGGCACTGCGGGCTCCCGGCTCGGGAGGAGCGACTGGTGCAGAAGGTTTTCGCTGTCGGGCAGTACGAGGGGTTCGCCCCCAGGGCCCCAAACGTACGTGGGAGGAGGTGGGCTAACGCGCGCACGGTATGTGTACGTAGGATGCTTAGGCTGGCGGGCGAACGCGACTGGTTGCGTGAAGATGGCTATTAATGGCTTATTTGATGGCTGCGCGCCGTGCCGCCTCGAGGTTCCCCGCGGGGACACCCCACGCGCTCGGGGACTCACATTTTCCGCCGCTCGCTCCGTCTCCCCCCCGGGCGCCGCGGCGGGGCAGGCGGGAGGGGGCGGCGGGGCGGCCCCTGCCCCCGGGCGCGCTGCCGCCCGCCTCATGCCGCAGGAATGCGCGGAGGTATGCGCCAGTTTCCAGAAGCGGATCCCCTTCCCTGCTGGAGCGGAGCGGCGCATATATCATCCGGTGGCAGCAGTCCACCTTCCCTGCAGTTTCGTAACCGCTTACGAGGGTAAATTGAGAGTTGGGAACAGCCCTCTATTAAGTAGCAGATTGAAGAGAGACTCTTCCCACTTGGAGAAGGCGAGTCTTCCCCGACGGACCCCTCGCGTCGGGAGCTACGGTCATCGAGGCGTCTCCCCCGCTCCCGGCTGCTGCCTCCGCTCCTCCTTCGCCGCCGCTGCTACGCGCCGCTCCCTCCACCAGGTGCCCCCGGAGCTTCATCCTTTCTCCTACTCCCTCTCTCCGGTTCCGACGGCCGCTGCTACGGGCGCCGCCACCGGCACGGAGCCCCCACAGGCCCCCCGGAGGTCGGTGCTGCCGGCAGCGGGGCTCTGCTCTCCTCCCGCGTCCCGCACGGCTCTCTGAGCCCGGCGGCAGCCGGGGCTGGGAGCGTGTGCCGGGGCTGCCCGGCGCCGGGAGCCCCGTCCCCTCTGGGGATGCCCGGGCAGTGGCTGCCGGGGATCGCTCTCTGCCTCTCCCGTGCTGTTTGCAGCTCCACGGCATTCTTTCTCCTCCCAGTTTTTATGCCTTTTGACCCATCTACTGGGTTCTCCTGTTTGTTTTCTTTGTTTCTTGGAGGGTGCGTGTATATACATATGTATATATATATATACAGCTTGAAAATAGTAAATTTCATTCGCTGCACCGTTTGGAAATGCTATGGCTAACCTTTGCGGGTTTGAATTAGCGTGAGATCAGACTGCTACTGGTGCAAACCCGGTGTTTTCTTAGAGTGGTTTCAAGATAAAAGCTGTGATCGTGCTGCGAAGGTGGCTTTTGGTCGAGCTGAGCCCGCACAGGGAGCTCTCCCTGCAGCCTGCAGGCTTGCTTTCACACGTCCAGGTTTGAGAGAAGGAAACGGAGTGTTTCGAGGCGGGCAATGGGTGTTTGGCTGAGAAGTTTTATTGCACAAAAGAAAAATGTAGACCGGGAGCAGTAGACTTGCAGCAGTAGTGCGCTCCGAGATGCCGCTGCGAGATGACTGACTTCTGTTGCTCTTCTCAAGGATCAAAAGATGGCACTCCAAGCCCACGCAAGATTCCCAGGACTAAAGTCCTTTTAAACGCTGGGCTTAGGCGATCCTTAACTCTCTGCACAAGGTGTTAGCTGCACGAGAGCACAGCCGCTTCCCATGCAGAGCCGTGGCAGGATCGCGGAGCTTAGGGCTGTTTAATGCCAGCCTTGGTGCTCGTGTTAGTGTGCGGGACTCGACGCGGTCAGTTTTGCTCTTCTGCTTACGCACTGGAGGTGTCGCTGGACTGAAATGATCGCTCGGTTTTGCTTTGAGCTCGCTCTAATGCTATGTGCAGTTGGCTGAGGCAGTGCACCCAGCTGCCCTGCAGACGGCCGGCAGAAGCCTTTCAGGCTCGGTGTCAATAACCGGGAAAGGCATGCCTGGATCTCGGTAGCGTTTCCTGGATCTGCCCTCTGAATGTGCGTTGCTGGCTAGTTCCCTAGATTGCAGAAGAATATTTTCCCCTTTGGCTGTTTCTGTGGGCTAACGAGTTATGTATTTTTCTTTTGTTTTGCTCTTAGCACCTTCCCGATAAAATCTGTTGCCTAATTGCTTGTGGAGTTCTCTTTCCTCCAGCCTAATTATGATGGATGATATGTGATGCGTTTATGGCTTTGTTCAACCAAATTACCCCTCCCTATTTCCTGAGCTAAAAAAACACTTATATGCACATGCTAGGAGGGGCATGCAGACTAGCCCTTACTTAGAAGAAAATTCATTCAGTTTTGCTGGAGGAAGTGGGAGCCGTTTGACATGACTTTGAGCAGAGAAAGAGTTATTTGAACTCTCAGGTAGAGGTTATTAGGTTATTTTAACTCAGGCAGAGCTGCTTGCATCTAAGAGCCGCTAACCTGTCCCAGTCCCACCTATTTTGCTAGACAACTTGCAGGGATCGCAGGACTCTTTGGCCTGTCTGCTCTTTATGGTGTATTTTAAATCTGTTTTCTCTTAGAGTGGGTAAATGAATTATCAGATGTTGAAACATCGTGGCTAGACAGACGTGTCAGGTTTCAGCTGTGTTACATACACTTCTGTATAATCTATTTCAGACCTTCGAGAAATGAAGAATAGCACATTTGTAGGCAGAACACCTCGAAAAAAAGTTTTATTACGGTTTCCAAACTGCCTCGAGACCACTAAAACCCAGCTAACTAAGTGCTTCAGCAGCTATGAAAAAGGAGCCGAATAAAATCCCCAGCTGAAAGAGACATTTGGTTGATTGAAGGCAGCAGTGACCTCTGAATTAGCTATCATCGCACTCGCGATGAAGTCATGGAGCTCCCTCCTGGCTCCTGCCGTGCGGAGGCGCACAGCTTCACTGCGCTGCCCCCATCGCGTTAACCCTGGCGAGGTTAGAGCTGTGTGTGCTACCGTGATCAGAAAGGGTTTGGTGACAAAAGGCACATTATTGCGAGGCTGGACTTGAGTTAGTCATGCAGATCTGTTACAGTTTTGGACCGCTTTCAAGTCTAGAGGTTTTAACCTGGTCCCGTGGGTGGGTGCCGGGGATAAGGGAACAAAGTGAAATCCCCGTTCGTCTTTCTTATGTCTCATGAATACACCCACGCAACCCTCTAATCCATGCATATGATTTCCTTTCTTCCTCTTTTTGCCCCTACTGCTGCAGATTCATTCATGTTGTTGTGAGTCGAAAGGGCAGACATGAGGACAGCGCTGTGCTCGGCGGTGGCTGCGCTGTGTGCCGCCACCCTCCTCTCCTCCATCGAGGCTGAAGGTAACCATCCCCCCCCTGCCCCTTTGCGCGGGTGCCCCATGAGACAACCCACCAGCCCCAAGCTGCCACCTCCCCTCTCTCTTTTTGAATGTCACTCCTTCACCTTCTCTCTTTCTCTCCTTCAGAGGAACGCCTCTCCTTCCTTGCCCAGCTCCTTCTGTGCTCTGTTTCTCCCGGCTGGTCAGTCAGAATGTAGCTCTCTCTCTCTGTCTCTCTGGTGTGCTGTCCACACCACTCTGCAGCAGAGATGCAGGCCGGCGGCCGCCCCAGGGGAACGCAGTGTCCCGAGGAGCCCCGGGCACTGCTGGGGCCCACACCACTGTCCTGTGCCTGCCGGAGCCGCTGGGCTGTGCAGTCGTGGTTAGTCACGTTGAGCAAGGAAAGGAGAAATCCACCACCCGACCACCTGCAGCTCTGAAATAAAATGCTCCAACAGAGTCTGGCTCTCCGCGCCTGTTGTGTTTTGTTTGGGCTGGCCCCTTCGCCTTCACCCCACTGGTCTTCTGGCCCCCCATGCTCGGTGGGGCGACCCCTGACTGAGTCCTTGGGGCGGCCCTACCCTTCCCCAGGTTCTTTGGCCTTCGCGATGGTCCTGTTGAGGGGGACAGCTCTGGGCAGATGTCATTGTATCACGCATCCCATATGCAGCCAAAGGGTGGCCGGGCCTGAGCCAGACCCTGCTGTGGCTGCTGGGCTCTGAGACTCTGTTGCACCACTGTCCCCAGAGCGGCTTTCTCTTTTCCTCCTCGTCCTCCTTCTTCTCCTCATGGGCCCCTGGTCTTGCTGGAGGTTCCTGTCAGTCCTTGGCAGCTCCCTGCCTACAGCTGCGGGGATATACAGTGCTTGCTGTGATGTCTCTGCCACCCTTGGATGTAAGTGTAGGGTAACCTCCTCTGTGTGAGCCAGGCAGTAGTAACAGCATTTCTGTTAGCAGTGTCTGCCAAGAGAAATACAAAGATGCAAGGTCCTGCTGGATGCTGAAGTGACTTGGTCTGACCTCTGGGACTCAGCTCCATCAATAGAGTGTGCCCTGTATTTGAACTGGGAAAAACAGAAGCCAGTGTCTGGTAATTCAGTTTTTCCCCTCCTCCTATTTCCATACTGAGCTGAAAAAAATTCTCTGATCATGGCCTATCACAATTTTCTGTTTCTGGACCTAGTTGCCCTGGGTGATGGCTACTAAAAGTACAGTGTGTGAGAGAGGCCTCTGAGATGTCTCTTCCCACAGCTGTGCTGCTGTCATGAGACACAGAGGCATAAAAGAGACAATTTTCTGGGAGGTATGGCATTTCTATTGTCAGTAATACATCTGGTCGCCCTAGGAGGGGATCAGCTCACTGCCTCCCTCTCATGCTACGTTGTTGTTGGCTGAACAACCAGAAAGGTCATTTAAAGTCTTTTCAGAACTGCGTTTCAAATGCGGGACCACTGTGCCAGAGAAAGCAGAAGTAATGTACAGTTTTGATGGAAGAAGGGAGTGGATGTATTTGTGCATGCTTCCCACTTCTAGGAATGAGCTCGTTCAGTGCTTGAGTGATGTTGCTGTTGTGCTGCACCACTGGTTATGTTTAAGGAGTGAGCTATTTCAAAATGGGTGAAGGCATTTCATTTAGCTGTGGTGTGGACTGAAACAGCCACAGTTTGAGGAGTGCTAATGAAAGCTAGATATATGTGTTGGAGAAGCATACAACTGTTTTGTAAGGATGAAGCTAGCTATATTATCAGTCAAGCTGGCTGTTTAGATCTCAGTGTGTGCGCCACTGTTAAGCAGAGGAATGGACAAAGCCTAATCTTGTCAGTTGTTGGGGACTCCTGGTAGATTTATGCTGCTCTGCATTTGGAAGTTTGTATTAAATAAAGTGCATGGCTTTGGGGCAACTTCTCATAGCTGCAAGGTTTTGAAGCAAGAGCAGGAAAGTGTCCTTATGTAGGAAGTACAGTGAGAAACAGTGAAGCTGAAAATAGAAATTCAAAATCAGGAGTACCTTAGGACTTGCTCTGGTGAGAGCTGCTGTTGTAAAGCCTTTTTTTTCACTGTGGTTTTTGACTGGGCGATAGGGGCCATTCTTCTGCACTCTTCTAACATTGTGCTTCTATTTTGCATCATTTTCTACGTTGCATATTGGATCTCAGTCACTTTAGTTCTGATCTCATTCCAACTTAACTCCTGTCTGCTGAACTGATTTTCTCCTACAGATATTTGTCTCTTCAGTCTGTTCCTTCAACTTCCAAACCACGCTGTGCCAAAACCCTCTTCTTGCCAGTCCTGTCTCAGGCTGCTAGTGCTAAGTACAGTTCCGTGACTGTACTTTACTGCATTTTGTTTTGTTTTGTTTTTAGATTTCTTCTTTTATTCCCTTGGCTCCTGCTACCTTGGTAACAAGAGATGCACTCTGAGTTTTCTTTCTGTGCGCAGGCACTTGGTAGAATGAAAAAGTGTGAGAGGGTTAAGGGAGAAGAGCACTCAATGTGGTCAAGGTTGTTGATCTGTGATGGGAAGCTGGTGTGAAAGCAAAGGGAAGGAATCACAACATGCTCCTTTTCTTCTGCCTTCCTCCAGCTTCCATTTTTCAGTCTGTCCTGGCAGTAGATCTGATATTTTGTTTCTGAAACTGCTGTTCCACTTCCTAAATGCTCCAGGATGAAGCTGGTTCTTCATCACGGCTGCTCTGTGAGCTCTTCTCAAGAGCAGTGCTCTGTTGCTGTTGGCAAAGCAGAGAGGTGCAGTAATGGTGTTAGAGCTTTGATATGGAAAAGCAAGGGTTTCTCTTTGGATACTTACTGTGACAGTAGAATGGGTAAAACCAACACATAGTCATGCATTCATAGCATTTCATTGTGGAAGTTACTTGTTTACCTTGGACAAGTCAGCGGATATGTTTTCAAGCTCTGTGTTTTTACTTTTACAGTGAAATTCTACCTGTTCTAATTTGCAGTCCTTCTGGTCTCTGTCTATGACCTTAAGCATCTTGTGTACGATGCCTTATTTTATGCATTCTTTGTTTCTTGCCAATTCAGTCCAGCACTGCCCAACTGCGGTGTATTTGGTGTATGTCCTTGCGTCAAGAATTCTTTCTGACACAGTGTATTTTCCATCTGTGATTGCATACAGCTGGAGGGAAATCTGCGTCCTTCTATTAAAAGATTATGTTTTCGTTGTTATAGTCATAATTGAACCAAGTTGATTCCTTATAAATAACCCATTTGTTATAATCAGAAGGTAGTGCTATTATGGTGTCCTGGCTTCTGTAGTGTGTGACATTTGCTAATGTAGAGGGATTTTCAAAGGCACAGAAGAGGAATGAGGAAATAATTGGTTCTACATAACCATTGAGCATGTGATGGTTCTGACTTTCCAGTATTTTGGGAATGGTTCAGACCTGAAAGGTCTGTTTTCTAGAGAACAGGGAAGGAGGGCATCACTGAGCCCAGGATTGCTGAAATTCCTAAGGTTAACCACCTACTCAGGTTTGGAATTGGTTGGTGGGACTGTTAGTGCATTCCCTTTTGACCTGTGATTTCTATCCTTTGAGAAATTAGCTGTTGATTTTCAAATCCCTGAAGAGAGAACCATTTAGTCTTAAGTGTGAAGGTGTGTTTTGTATATGGATGACACTGACTACAAATTCTTGGGTTTTTTTCTCACTTTTAATTAGAATTAGAAGCAAAGCGTACATGTGAGTTTATGTATATACACCCACGTGCACACATCCATGTGAACACACATGCCAAAATTTGGGAAATATTCATGCATGTAGTGTGTACATATATACGCAGTTACTTGTTACGTTACATTTAAATGTGTATAATTACATGTACAAAAAAAAAGGATACACATTTAAAATGATTTTCTTTCCAAATGCACTTACGTGAGCTGCATATCTTGCATTTTGGATAAATTTCACATAGAGTGTGAAATTAAAAACAAAAAATGCAGACCTACGGGTGACAAAGTATATGTACTGTTGGCAGTGAAGATCTTGCAAGACTGAGAAGCTGTTCTCTTCTACACTGATAAGCTATAACTCATTCCTTCTCCTATTTCATATTAACAAGATGAACTTCAAAGGACCTTGACTGGGGTTGTGATCTAGTTAGCTGTGTCATATTCATGCCAAATATGAAGAAAACATTACATGAGGAGTTTGGGCTTCTTCCAGCCTCAGCAGAGCTTATCTCAATGAGACCACAAGTGGCTTTATTCTTCCACTACCATGGCCTGTATGCTATTTTAACAGGAACTAATATGTTATTTTTCATGCTAATTTGCAAAAATCTTTTTCAGTGTTGGAATTACAGTTTTTGTGTCACATAAGGGTTTTGGAGTGCAGCTACTTCCAAGTTATATTACTTTTAAGATTGGTTATCAAATTGAATTGCTTGATCTGGTGATTATATTTTTCTTCTATCTTATTAAGATGTTTGTTGGGATACTCTAGCAGTCACGTTTATCAGCATGTCTGTTGATAAACAGATATGTATAATCTGTTGAGTAATACAAACTAGTTGTCTAAGACATACATAACACGAGGAAATGCTTTGTTCTCTTTTTATTTCAGAAAATATACTGCTGTATTATATGCATGTAATGGAAGGAATGAATGAAGTATATCTAATTTTTTTTTTTTTTTTCTTTTGTGGTCTGTAAGATAGGATATGCAATCAAGGAAGCTGTCATCTCATAGTTCTAAGAGTGGTGAGAGTTAACACTGTAAACATTACAAATTTACACTGCAGTAGAGCAAGTTAAGATTTTACTGAACAGGAATGCTGTAGGGGAGCCCTGCATTTCTGTGCAGTAGCAATGGAATCACTGTATGAAGGGAACAGTACAATATTGTCACATGTTACAATCACAGTCTTGCACTTTGATATGTCAGAGAGAGGTTTGTCCTATGTTTTGATATAGCAATGCTAGATAGACTGTCACTGTCACTACACTTTACATATGTGCACAGCTTCATTTGAGCAGGTAGTCCTACGTCAAGACTGTTTGCTCAGGTAAAACTTAAGCCTTTGTGAAATGGAGTTTTAAGGGCTGTTCCTGCAATGGGGCAAACCCCCACCAGACCAAGGGCCATTTAGTTCCTGGTCTGATTTCATATTGCACCTGTCCTGTTTCTTTAGAGGTGAGTTCTGGTCTAGAAGAAGAATTTTGTGGAGGGCTGGTGGAGTTGCTCTGTTTGATGACGACAGTAAGATTTTTACCATGTAACTATTTTGATGTACTTCAGATCAACTTGCATCTCTCAGTCATATGACTGTTCTTTGGTCTTGATCCCACAGCCATTTTCACATGGATTAAATTCAATCCGTGTGAAGGGCAGTGGATGTTGTATAGGTTCTGTGTATCAAAACTTGCAGGCCATCCAGAAGACATTTTGACAACACTGGATCCAAACTCACTTTTCTTCACTCAGACTAATTTCCTTTTTGGATTTCCATGGAAGAAGCACACTGTGATTAAAACTTTTGAGCCAGCCATATGCCAAGGATGAACAGATATAAAGTGCAACAACAGAGATTGGGCTTAGTGTTGGGAACAACTTTATGGGGACAGAGGAATTAAGGCACTGAAGTAATTTCTGTGGGAAGCAGGTGGTTTTGCCAATGGTGGAGGTCTCAAAATGTGATCTGAGCAACCATGTCAGGAATGACATGGGATGGCTGATTGTGTCTTGATCATGGGAAAGGCTAGGGGACTTTCTGATGTCCCCTGCAAAACTGCTGTTCTAAAAAGCTGTGAATAGCTGAATGAATGGACGTGTTAATTATATACTGATGTACTGTTCTTTTCAACTGCCAAGATCCACATCTGAATTTTCATAAAATGGATTAAAATCCTTTAAAATGTTGAAGACTTTTCCTCACAGTCATGTTTTCAGTTTATCTGGAATCCGGTCATTTGGATATCAACAAGTTGGGCTGCTGCTGTCCTTCAGCAGCTAAAGCCTAAAGTCTCTGCTGCAACATACCATTTTACTTGCAAGGTTGGTGGTGCTATTTTTTCCATGTACTGAATATTTTTTAAAAGCATGCTCAGGTCAGTTGTCTCTGCCTTTGCATTAAATTTGTCCTGAGCCATTGCTACTGAAACAATATTTTATAATGATATTCTTATTTATTACCTGAATGTATTGTACTCTTTAACATGTGTTGCATGGTTTTGATACTAAGAAAACAGCCTGCAATCTCTAGCATTGTGATACTCATAAAATGAATGGTGGATAAAATGTGCATGCACATTTTAATGGTCTAATCTCACTGCCTGTGTATGGACAATAGGAAAAATAACAATTACTTCAATACTAGTTATCTATTTTATCAGCATTACAAAGCCATATTATCCTATGGTTGGAAATAACAGCAAATTAAAAGAAAAAAGATGGCCTACAAAATTGTTTTCCTTTTTTTTTTTTTTTTTTTTTTTTTTTTTTTAATCTCAGAGTTACTTACTGCAATTGGATGGTGTCTGTTCATAAGTATGTGTTTTAGCATTTATCTCTTGATCAGCTGTTTAAATTGTGCTCCAAAGCTAGGCAAAAGTCTTAGTTGAGTAATGATGGAGATCTTCTGTGAAATGGAGGAGATCTGCCTATTAAGAATGCCTGCAAAATGGTCTGCAGTAGTAAAGGAAAGTATGGCTGAATCTCATCTTATTTTGTAGACCTATTTAAACAATAATATGTAATACACCTACCATGCACTGACAGTGAGTCAGTAAAATATTGCATGAGTAAGCATGACACTTTTACAAAGAGAATATCATTATAAAATATTTATGAAATGTCTTTGTGTAATGAACCTCGTACATGGAGGCTTTTGTCCATCGTGGGAAGCTAAAAAAATAATAATCAGTGTTTCATTTACATATGCATGATGCTGCAAAATAGCATACGTAAACTATTTCTTTCTGTACTGTTCAGTTACTTCTGTCATCAGCTCCTATAAGGTTTATTTGCAGTCATTTGTTTGGATCACTGGTGCCCTCTTTGCTGTTCTCTATAGATTCCGTAAAATGAATGTCCATAAATATACTTTGGTGTTGTCTTTTCATAATTAACCATTGTGCTGTATGGAACCATACTGGCATTTTATGTTAAAATGCCACTAGCAGTATGGGTGCACCTGCTGCAAGGGGAACAAGAAAACAGTAGTTTACACCTTTGAATTTTTACAGTAATGTGGTGTAAACATGTAGAATCCTATTTTTATGAGCTCTCACGCCGGCTCAGATACGTCAGCAAATTCCAACCATTCCTGTCCTCATTTATCCACCTCTTAGTTCCTCCAATCTTTGCAGCCATATGCAAAGTATGTCACTTTAGAGGCTTCTAGGTACCAAGGGGTGGAGTTCTTCCTATTCTGAAATAAAATGATACATCAGTATATCATTATGACCGATATACATTTAAGATGCATATTCTTATCTAGACCCTATCAGAAATTGTTTTACTGAGCGATAAATGGCCAATTTGTATTCCCTGAATTCTTTAATTTTTTTTTTTTCTCTGCCAAATTCTAGATTCAGTGAAACTGATAAGAAATATGGCTGTGCAGAGACTATACTCAAAAGCAGACCAATTCTTTGAAGTCTGATTAAGATGAGCGCTGTGTTCTCTCAATGTTCTTAATGATCTCTTGGTATTGTGAGCAGGTTGTGATTTGGCATGCTTGTACGGATTGCACCCAGCATGTACAGAAATTCCTTTTAATTGTTATGTGAAATGTTTGCATATGTGGTGATTATCTGTGAACTCGTTGTACATGTATCCAAATGTGTTTTCTATTGTGCTTGATTTTGCTGGCCATTCTTGAATGTCTTGGCAACTCAAGAAACATACGTTCTGTGCTGTCCTCTGTAACGTGTATACTCTTTGATGTTGTGTCATATTTTGTCAGCTTTTATTTTACTCTTTTTCCAACAACATATCTTTATATTTGTTGGAAACAAATTTATGCAAAGACAATTTTAGTAAGCTTTGCTCAATATTATTATTATTATTATTATTATTATTTTTTTTTTTTTTCATTTGCCAAAGCTTGTTCAAACTTTTAAACACCTATCCGGTATAAATCTTTTGCAGTTAATCCACCGTCAGACTTGAATTTTACAATTATAGATGAACATAATGTTCATATGTCATGGAAAAGGCCACCAGATGCAATAGTGGGTTACAGGATAACTGTGGTTCCTACAAATGGTGAGTTCAATAACATTTTGTTATTTGTTTTTTTTGAAATCTTGAGTACAATTTTACTTTATCCAAGTTAGTTATGAGAACAGTGAATGACATCTTTCTGAAGCTTGGGTAACAGCAAAGGGCATACACAAAGGAGCAGCGACTGTTCCAAATTAGAGTTTTTCTTTCCTTAGCATTTACCATTTGGGGACTGTAAGTAATAAGTTTTGGTTTCTTTTCCTTTGCAAGGAACAAGAAGGTAAAGTCCTCACTGTGCTCTTCTTCTATGCCTTCACCTTAAAGTTAGGGAATTGTGTTGGTCTTCTTTCAAGTACATCTCGTAAAGGAAATATTACATGTCAGATAATGATGCCATGTAACTTCCATAATGCAGCCATAATAATGGTTGCATAAGACACTAATTATTGTTTCACTTGGAGATATAATCAGTAACTGGGCAGTAACTTGTTAAATTATATTTTGTATGTGTATTTTTTCTTAGTTTCAGCTGAGATGGAATTGATTTCTTCTGGGTATCTGATCTGATGCTATAAGCTGTGTTGGACAGAGCCAGGGCTATCCACAGAAAGGCCTGGGGAGCTGGGAGGGAACAGAATTAGGATAGCTGACTTAAACTGGCCAAAGGGGTATTCTATACCATATGACATCATGTGGAAAGAGTTTTGAAGAGGGTGAGAGTACATCTTGCTCACTTTTACTGCTTAAGGGTCTAGCTCAGCATCGGTTGGGTGGTGGTGAGCAATTACTTGTGCATCACTCATTATATACATTTATATTTGTCAAAATTATTATCCTTTTCCTTTTATCTATATTAGTAAATAATTTTTTCTCATCCCACAAGTTCTGCTTTGTTTTTTCCCAGTTCTCTTACCGATCCCACTAGGAAGTGGGGAGTGTGAGCAATCAGCTGTGTGGTGCTGAGACACATGCGTAGTAAATTCAGTAATTTCTTTTCAGTACTGAAAATGGCTTAGTTTGAAGTTTCGTGTTTCAAAATATTTCAGGAAAACAGAATTGTATCATTTTAAAATTGTCATTGGATATTTAGATAGGTTATTCTCTGTTGCATTTTTTTTTTTTTTTTATCAACTTGTCACTGATATTACTGGATATAATTACTGCATTAACTGTTTTATGTGTTTATTGCAGATGGACCAACTAAAGAATTTACTCTTTCACCTAGCACAACCCAAACTGTCTTGTCAGATCTTATACCTGATATAGAGTATGTAGTATCAATAGCTTCATATGATGAGGTAGAAGAGAGTCTACCTGTTTTTGGCCAACTAACAAGTAAGTACATTTAATACAGGTTATGGAAGAGAATGGAGTAGTATAGAGTAGTTCGATAAGAAGGGACTTTTGAAGATAATTGAGTGCAACTGCCTGACCACTTCAGGGCTAGACAAAAGTTAAAGCATGTTACTGAGGGCATTGTCCGAAAGCTTATTGATATTTGACAGGCATGGGGCACCAGCTACCTTGCAAGCAAGCCTATTTCGGTGTCTGAGAACAATGAATAAATTTTTCCCAGTGTACAGTCTGAGCCTACTCAGATGTAGCTTTGAGCTGTTCCTGCGTATGCTGCCATCAGTCATAGGGAGCAGGGCCTCCCGCTTCCCTTTCCTTCCCCTTGGAGCTGCAAAGAGCAATCAGGTTGCCTCTCAGCCTTCTTCCTCCCCCCCCGCCCCCCCCTTTTTTTTTTTATTTGGGGGATATTACTTGGAAATGTGTGAGTTCTAATTATTACGTTTTTTCTATTTTTTGTTATCCTGAATGCTATGTTGTCAATTCTTCAATTACATGTGATGTAGTTATAATTTGCCTTTCTGTATTCAATTTCTGAGGCTTGTCAGATTTGTGCCCCTAATTCCTTACACGCTTTTCTTTGATTTTAACAAGTTAACTTGATTTCCTTTATTAATCCTTCCTATATTATATTTTATGCAGTTCAGACAGGTGGTCCAGGCATACCAGAGGAAAAGAAGGTTGAAGATCAAATACAGAGTAAGATGTTTTGTCTATCAGTGCGTCTTGTATTTTGTTTATCAGATGTTTTAGACATAAGTGAGATTAAGTTTCAGGGACCTACAAAGTTAAGCTGTGTTCCTTTGCAATAAAGTTAAATTTTAAAGCTGTCTAGGATTAGAGTTATGGTAGTGTGGTTAGGTTGAGGTTGGACCTGATGATCTTTAAGATCTTTTCCAACCTGAGAAATTCTATGATTCTATAAAGATCCTATTCTATCAAGAAAATACATTGTCTTTTCAAGGCACTACAGAAGATGCAATGGAGCTATTATGAATTATGATTAGAATGGAAAGCAGAAGTGGTAACAAAATGGCATTACCTTAGCACTGAACTGTTTCCAAAAAATTTATGTGTAAGTTACCACCTGCTGTGGGATAACAAATCTTGTGAAATAAATGAGAGGTATCTCAAAGCTGATTTTGTAGCTGCCAGTTCCCTTGTTGTAATGACAGCTAAAAGTCCCTTGTCTGTGTTCACCTAGGTGAATAATGCTTCCCTAAGTAAGATAATTCCAGAGAATAATGAGTCTATTCAAAATCTGTTCATTTTATCTTTTATTCACTATTTCTCTCTGATGTTTCTCTCTGATTTCTAAGAATACAACTGCACATCTATTAACAGGTTTTTTTGGTTTTTTTTTTTGTTTTTGCTTTTTTTTTTTTTTTGTGTATGTGTGTGTTCCAGAATGCTCCATAAGTGCCATGACAGATTTAGTATTCCTGGTAGATGGTTCATGGAGTGTAGGGAGAAATAACTTCAGATATATTCTGGACTTCATGGTCGCCCTTGTATCAGCTTTCGACATTGGGGAAGAAAAGACAAGAGTTGGAGTTGTTCAATACAGTTCAGATACAAGAACAGAGTTCAATTTAAATCAGTATTTCAGAAGAAGTGACCTTCTTGATGCAATTAAAAGGATACCTTATAAAGGTGGCAACACAATGACAGGTACATATTTCCCTTATATGTGTTTACGCAGCATGTAATTCTTATTTTAAATTTGCTTTAAGTCTTAGTTCATGCATGTCTAATAAAAACACAACTTGTCTTTTTTTCAGGTGAAGCTATTGATTACCTGGTTAAAAACACTTTCACTGAGTCAGCTGGAGCAAGAAAAGGCTTTCCCAAAGTAGCAATTGTTATTACAGATGGAAAAGCTCAAGACGAAGTTGAAATTCCTGCAAGAGAGCTTCGCAACATAGGAGTTGAAGTTTTTTCTTTAGGTATGTTTTTGATGATTGAGAGATTAGCATTTCTAAAGCAATCAGTTATACATTTTGCAGATTCTGGTTTTGAAGTTTTGCTATACCAATCTTTTCATATATATTTGCCTTGAAACGGGTATTTGTAACCTTCAGAATGGAACATATGAGTTGTGTTAACTTACTAGTAGTTTTGTAGCTCCTTCATGGAGACTAAGAAGGCTGACAAATTGAGTTTGACCCTTGGCCTTACCATATTATTTTCTTAAGTTGAAAATGGAGTGTATTACTTCATTGCATTTAGATATTTATTGGTATGGTTACTGATAATGATGTTAGAGAGAACTGAATTTAAGACAGCTGTACCTCATCATACTCTGATATTTTATCAGTACATTCACAGGTGTTGTTTGTATTTTACAGCCTCTTAACATGGTCCTGTCTATTGTGACTTCTAGGAATCAAAGCAGCGGATGCAAAAGAACTCAAGCTAATTGCATCTCAGCCTTCACTGAAACATGTGTTCAATGTGGCTAATTTTGATGGAATTGTAGATATACAGAATGAAATTATATTGCAAGTGTGCTCTGGAGTGGATGAACAGCTGGGTGAACTGGTTAGTGGAGAAGAAGGTGAGATACTTTTATAAATGCAGTTACTGTTGTCAGTTTATTCTGATTCATGTGTAAGGAGACTAGCCCTACTTCCTTTGCTTTGTTTGTGTTTTGTTTTGTTGTTTTTTTTTTTTTTGTGTTTCATCTATTGCTTCATTTAGCAGGTTATAGCTTTTCAGCTTTGTGCATTTAAATATGGGAGGGCAAAATGTGTAACGCAGTAGCTTTGGAATAGCTCCATTATTCTGTAGTTTCAAGGGCAACCATATGATGATCAGATATCAGAGTCTTCTACACTTGGTTTGGACACTGGCTTCACTTCTATGGAGAAAATGCATGAAAAGGAAAAATCTGTTTGATGAAAGGGCAGAATATGCAATAGGTTAAATGTTAAAGAATAAATTGAAGAATCCTGAAAGAACACAGACATCAAGCTATGTCACTGCAGTTTTCTGTCTCTGTAAGATTCTGAATAAGTATTAATCCATTGCCCAAAAAGGTAGCAGGATAACTCTGCTGTTACAATGATCTGCTCAGGTCTACATTTTTTCAGGCACTCTCCTGTGTTCCTATGGGTATTGCTTTCACTTCTGAGTGAAACAGGATTAGAGGAAAAGAATATTTCTCCTGGGACTTCACTAAACTTGGGGTTCCACAAATGTATTGTTTATATTTTTACCCTCTCTCTGATGCCCCTTGTGAGATTTCCTGTAATTCAGTTATGTTTATTTATGCTAAAAATAGGTGTGATTTTTAAGTAAGGATGACTGAATTTATTTAAGAAATAAAAATGTGCAAATAAATATGTTTATAATTGCAATTAATAATTTGTGTTTACTTCCAATTTCTTTCAGTGGTGGAGCCTGCTTCAAATCTAGTAGCCACTCAGATCTCCTCAAAATCTGTTAGGATCACTTGGGATCCATCCACAAGCCAAATAACAGGCTATCGGGTACAGTTCATCCCAATGATAGCTGGTGGAAAACAACATGTGCTGAGTGTGGGTCCTCAGACTACCGCTCTGAATGTTAAAGATCTCTCTCCAGACACAGAGTATCAAATTAATGTTTATGCAATGAAAGGACTGACCCCCAGCGAGCCGATAACTATAATGGAGAAAACACAACAAGTCAAAGTTCAAGTGGGTGAGTTAGGAACTACTGCATTATTTCCAGGCAGTAGCTTTTTGTCTGAACCTCTGATATTTGCTTTAATACCATACCTGTATTGTTTATAAGAGCTTTACTTGGAATGGTTTATTTCCTTTATAAGCAATTGGATATAATGCATGGACTGCAGATACAATTGAAATACCAACATTACTGAACACCTGTTTATAGTGGTGATTCTTTTTCTTTACAGAGTGCTCACGTGGTGTGGATGTAAAAGCTGATGTTGTGTTTTTAGTGGATGGCTCCTACAGCATTGGTATCGCCAATTTTGTTAAAGTAAGAGCCTTTTTGGAAGTGTTAGTTAAAAGCTTTGAGATATCGCCTCGAAAAGTACAGATAAGTCTTGTCCAGTACAGCAGAGATCCCCATATGGAGTTTTCTTTGAACAGATACAACAGAGTGGAAGACATAATTCAAGCTATTAACACCTTCCCCTACAGAGGTGGATCTACCAATACAGGCAAAGCAATGACATATGTGAGGGAAAAAGTATTTGTTACCAGCAAAGGATCAAGACCAAATGTGCCAAGAGTCATGATTCTTATCACTGATGGAAAATCATCAGATGCATTTAAAGAACCTGCAATAAAGCTGAGGGATGCAGACGTAGAAATATTTGCAGTTGGTGTGAAGGATGCAGTGCGTACAGAGTTAGAAGCAATTGCATCACCTCCTGCTGAAACCCATGTTTACACAGTGGAAGATTTTGATGCTTTCCAAAGAATATCTTTTGAACTTACACAGTCTGTCTGCCTACGGATTGAGCAGGAACTGGCTGCAATTAGGAAAAAATGTAAGTAAAGACTTCTTAGAGAAATATAGAAAATGCAATGAAAAAAGAGTGAAACAATGCCTTGTTGTTTTAGCTAAATAAAAGAATTAATGTCGAAATTGACCATTTGCAAATAAAAAATTTAATAGCTGGGGTTTGGTTGTTATTTTGATGTATATTGAAAGCAACAGGAGGAAATATTTCCTCCCTTCACAACTGCCTAGAAACTTCTTAGAGTACGTTGATATGGAGTGACCTCAGTATGGTTGTCCTCTGTTTTTACCCTGTAGCAAAGTAGCTTCAGTTAAGTCTCTAGTGAAACAGTTACTTAGTAAAGTTCATTCTTTAGCTGTTCAAAGTGAAGTTGTGAATCAGACCTTGTGTTACAGAATTTTAAAGGCCATGGAATGATGTAGGCATCTCCAGAAGGTGATTTGATCAATTTTTACAATAAGGTAAACATGCCTTGGAAACTGGCCTTCTGTCTTCCCTAGCTGTAAGGAAGATGGGCTTAAACTAAGATGATGTAAGTCAGCGAATGCTAGGTGACATTGATCTCATTCTGACTATAAATCCTGAAATAAAGAAGGACGTGAAAGTCTTCAGATGCATCTGTGCTTGGCAAGCCTGCATACTGTTTGCTATTCAAAAAAAATCTAAATTCTAGCTTTTGTTCAATTAAAGTTACTTAGGATTAGTTTCACCTTCAGTGTCCCTGCTTATGTTTATTAGAACATTAATGTTGAATAGTCCCTAGCATTGAAAACTCCACTTTCTTTAAAAATAAGCATTTTGTTTCAGGATAGCTTTGAGGAACAAACCAGCAAAGCAGCCTTTGTTTTAGAGGGCTCAAGCAGTCTTAACATCCCCACTGTTAGGCTGACTAGGCCTACCAAAACAAGCCCAGGATGTCAGGTTTGTGTTTGTGCCTCATGTCAAGTTCCTTGTTTCCACTTTGACTCCATTCCTAAAAACATATTGGGATTTATTTTGTCCTATTTCTAATCTACATTAAAAAACAAACAACCCTAGGATTCCTAGTTCCCACTGAGGGCAAAGTGTTATTGCTGTTCATGAGACATGTAGAAGAGAGAACCCAGCTTGATTATTATATTCTTACTTAAATTTTCCAAACGACCTTTATTTAGGTGAGATGCTCTCATTTGATCTAGAAATCACTGAACTGGTGCTTCTTCTCATTCTTGTATAATTTGAGAGATACTAGATATCATCTTCATATAATCTGATAACCATAAGCAAGTATGAAAAAATACTGTTGCATGTACAACAAAATATCTTGTCAATTAGAAGAAGTTGAATGATCAAGGGTCATTTTTTCACAGATTTTAGAGATTTTTGTTAAAAATATATATTCTAGCAAGTATGTCTTAACTGAATGTTTTCACTTCCACACAGCTTACGTACCTGCAAAGAACATGGTCTTTTCTGACGTAACATCTGACAGTTTCAAAGTGAGCTGGTCTGCAGCCGGATCTGAGGTTTTGTCGTATCTCATTAAATATAAAGTAGCAATCGGTGGAGATGAATTCATTGTTTCAGTACCAGCTTCAAGTACTAGCTCAGTTCTCACCAACTTGCTGCCTGAGACTACTTATGCAGTCAGTGTGATTGCTGAATATGAAGATGGCGATGGCCCTCCTTTAGATGGAGAAGAAACCACCTTAGAAGGTAGGCTTCCTTTGTTCTTTGATGTACAAGAGTCATATGTTCCAATAAAAATGTGCTTCACTAAGAGAATGTGTTTATGCAAAACAGCCAGCAAGGGCTGAGAAGCTGTACTGTTATGTGAGATGAGAATACATACTGTTGTCTCTGGGTGTGTTTGCTAAAGATACAAAATCCCAGCAGAACACCAATGTTGGGTTGTTAAGATTTGATTGAAAATTAGATGGATGCTTTGTTTCTCTGCAGTGACCTATTTTTGAATAAAGTGTTGTGCTGTAAATAATAAATTCACTGTCATATATTAGTCTTAGTAGTCACAGTCTTAGTATGACTGATGCTGGAGTGTGCGTGCATTGACTTTAATACATTTAAGTCAAGTATGTACCTATGTACTTTGCTGTGTCTACATGTTTAGCTTACATTAACAGAAATTCCATTCTATATGCAATAGATTTAAAGGGTTTATGTCCACCTGTTTTTCATCACAACCTAGTGGACCTGATCCAATAATTCTTACTGATTCAAAAATTCCATTGATGTTAGTGTGAGGTTGTGATCAATGGCTGTGAATTCAAGCATGGTAGCTGTACTTCTTTTTTCTTGACGGAGTTGCTAAGATGCATCTCCACTGATTTAAAGGAGAAATATTAAGGTCATTTTTGTTTTCTATTCCAGTAGTTAGATACTCAGTCTAGCCTAAACCATGTGTTGTTTTTTGTTTTTTGTTTTTTTTTTTTCTTTTAATATTAATCCACTCTGTTTCCTTATTCCATGCTGTCATTAGTGACCTTTGATGAGCAAAAGAAACAGCATGGAAATTTTTTAATTGCACTTTCCTCTTAGAATTGATATAAAAACACATTTATAAAATTGCTTAGTTTGGATGGCAAGTTTGGAAGATACAGATTTCACTGTTGGTGTGCATATTTCCATGACTATACCAGTACGAATGTTTTTGCCACACAGAACTCTTTCCTTTTCCAAGACGAATTCTTCACTGATAGAATATGTGGGTGTAAGGGACAGGAGGTGGAATAACTTGAATAAAAATAATCAATGTTCTCATGTTGCAATTGATACATTTTAATCTGATGAAACCTTAACCTGTCTGAAAAGACCGAGTTCCATAATCACGTAAAGGTCATCAGCTCTCCATGCAGATCTGCTCCATGCAGCAAGTTGGTCCTGATAGCTCTCTTGACAACTAACATTGATTTAAGTCTTGTAAATAATTTTAAATAGAATGTTGTGTTTCTGACCAGAAAAAAATAAATTCGTCTCTTTAAAACCAGGAGTGTTAATCGCTCCACTCTTAATAGGTCTGTAACTGAACAATGAAGAACAGTGCTTTAGCACACCTTGTTAGCTGAATTATACTTCAGATAGCAAATGATAAAAATTGAAACATTAAAACTAATCTGAAGGAAAATTCTAACCACTACTATACAACTTGCATTGCACTAGATGTTAATGTATGTCAGAATAGCCAATACCCAAGTTCTGCATTTATGTGTCTACCTCGTTGATATGAAATGACATATGAGTTATAGACTTAACTTTTGTCAAGGACTGGACTAAGTTAAATGGCTCACACAATGGTTTTAAACAGCTTCATGTGCAACAAGCCAATTATTGTCTCTGAGACTGCATCTTACAAATTATATGTGCTTTTCCTTTTTTTTTTTTTTTTTTTTTTTTTTTTCTTTTCAGTTAAAGGTGCTCCTCGAAACTTAAGAATAACAGATGAAACCACTGACAGCTTTATAGTTGGCTGGACTCCAGCTCCAGGAAATGTTCTAAGGTACAGGCTTGTATACAGACCACTTACTGGAGGAGAAAGGAGACAATTGACTGTCTCAGCAAATGAAAGATCAACTACTCTGCAGAACTTGATTCCAGATACAAGATATGAAGTGTCTGTTATTGCTGAGTATCAGTCTGGGCCTGGCAATGCACTGAATGGATATGCAAAAACTGATGAAGGTATATGATCAATGTTATGAACATAGTGTGCTTGAGAAAACTTCACTGTGTGTTAACGTATTCACACTGAAAAGAGAATAATCCATATTGACGATAGATATCTTATATGAGCAAAGAATTATAAAATCACTGAAATCTCATTGAGAGGTGTTAGATGTTCAGTGCCAATAGAATTTATCAAAACCAATATTTGTTTTTCAAATATAGTATATTGAATCTCCAGAACCAACTACGGCAAAGTAATTTGGGTGAAGAGTCTCCATGTATGTTTACTTAGTTGTCCACATGATTATGTGGTCAGCAATACAAACTGTGTTTATTTTCGTGCCCACTCTGTGCTGAATGGGAAGCAAGGAATGGGAAGCATATAATTTACTAAAGCTATCACTGTACCCCTAACTTTGGCTTAGACATAACATTAATGGTCTTTTAGCAAGTGTCACGCTTTATTGAACAAAATCCAAAGAATACAGAGACATGAATGTCCTGATCATTCGTGAAGCTTCATTGAGATTTTAATTTAGTAGATGCCAGAAAAGCTAAAGTCAAAAAGAAATCTGTAGATAACTGTAAGGTATTTATTTCACGTGTTATTGCTTGTCTTTGACTTGATTCTGCAGTCAATGACCTCTGTATGGATCTTGGTGTGTTGAAGCTGAGCATGTGTTCAAGTGCTAGTACGTATAAGTGCTCCGGGATTGAGTCTGTAGTTATCTAGAAAAACAAAAAGAATCAAAATAGTTTTACTGAGCATTTTTTGCAGAGGGAAAGTGGGGATGGAATTGTACATTCTTGATTACAATGAAATTATAATATAGCAGTGTTAGTGCAGGCTAATCAGGAATGATTTTCTTCAGCATTAAAATCTATGTTGTGGTAATTTGAAAACTAAACCTAGAAATAAAATTTGCTTCAATTTGTTTTCAATGTTTTTTGTTGAGCAGTCCGGGGAAATCCAAGAAATCTGAGAGTTTCTGATGCTACAACATCAACAATGAAGCTGTCTTGGAGTGCTGCTCCTGGCAAAGTGCAACAGTACTTTATCACTTATACACCAGTCGCAGGAGGTGAAACTAAGGAAGTGACTGTGAAAGGTGACACTACCTCTAAAGTGCTGAAAGGTTTAGATGAAGCCACTAGGTATGCATTGACTGTGTCCGCCTTGTATGCCTCTGGAGCAGGAGAAGCCCTTTCTGGAGAGGGAGAAACACTTGAAGGTAATTATTGGTTTTGTACAGTTATTCATTTGTATGGTTACTGTTTAAGATGTCTTAAAATGTATTATCTTTCTGAGATTTCTGCAGAAGTAAATATGTGAATGAAAAGTAGGTAAAAATACATTCTACAGAGATCTCCTTACAGGGACTTTCCAGAACTATGGTTAATATGTTCCATCCTATTGAAAATCTGTAGGTTTTCTTCTGTACTGAGACTGAAAGATGTGCAGGAACCATTTTGTATTAGAGAAACAACTTCTCGTATACGTAGAGGAATAAAGAAACAGAACTTGCTTATAACTGAGGAGTAAGAACCTGGTGCTGAGCATTAACAGGATGCCGGCAAGTGCCTAAATCAGAACCAAAGACTTATAAGGAGGGGAGACTGCTCTCATTATACTTTTGAATGGAGAATTTCCCAGACTTGGTCCTTGTGAGCATTCTCAGTGTCATCTGTTAATTGTCAGGGGATAGGGAAGGCTGCCTCCTAGGCCATGAAAGGAAGTGGGACTGTGCTCTATGCTGGCCAGGTATGTATTGCTAAAGCCTGGTATTCCAGCTCTCTAGGCATGGTACTTGAAAACATCTTACAGATGATTTACATGGAATTAAAATTCCTTCACTGACACTAATGAATTTATAGCAACAATATACTTGACAGTCAGTTTCTCTTTTTCTTTATGGCACAAGTTTAAAAACAAATCAGGAAACCTACTTTAAAAAAGATAATCAGTTCCAATTTGGGCACTTATTTGAATGCTGAAGTTTGCAGCATGGAATCTCTAGGATTCTTCTGTGATTAATGAAAAAAGACAGATGTGTTCAGTAGGCAGGTAGTCCATCTAAGATCTTATTTTCCCTTCAAAGGAACATTTCTCTGTCCATTGACTATAAAAGGAGTAGTGAGTTAGGCTCCAGCCCCCCAGTACCCCAGTGTTTTGAGTTCATGAAATAAACTTAGCTTTTTAATCTGCTGTAAGGCTTCAGTTAAAATCTGTTCTTAAAAAAGAAAAAGAAAGCAGTGGGTGAAATACAGCTGAATTGAAAAAAAACAAACAGTGCCATCAGAAAAACAGAATTGAGTCTCAGATGAAGGCTGTGGTGTCCTTCCAGTGCTCCCTCCTGCAGGAGGGCTCTGATTCTCATGTAGACTTCCTACGGCCTGCTGCAATAAATTGCTGATAAGAAGAAAAACAATTTGAAAACTGGTTAAAGAGTCAAGGAAGTTAAGAGGATAACTGTTTGTAGTTCAGTAGTAGTTTTTATGCATTCAGGTGGAGTTTGAAATGGATGTTGCATCTTAGAAGGGCACGTGCCTTGCTGCATGCAACTTAATTGCATTATTTTCTATCAGTTTCTCAGCTGGGAGAACATCAAATAAAAAATTATTCATACCATTTAAAAAGGTATGTCTCAAACAAATACTGTTTGAACATTGGAAATTGGAAACTGGAAAACCTTGTCACTGCTGCTCCAGAAAATGTTGCACTGAGTACTTGAATAATCATTTGCCGAAATAACTTGTCTGACTGAGGTTGGGAACTGGACAGGTCTTAACTCCTGGAGAAATAAACTTATCAACAGTAATGACAAAAAAGCTGTGAAAGGAAGCATAAAAAAAGTGTTTAGTATTTTGGTTAGTTTTTTCCACGAGCCATAGCATTTAAAAAACAAAATAGTGAGGTGTTTTTCGTTGCCAACACTGAAGTACTGAGTACTTGAGTATTTTCCTGTATCAGGAATCCCTGTGGGGCTTACTTAATGTCTTCACCATATGAATGCTCTCCAAAGCCATTCAGTCAGATGCCATAGTTGCTGGCCACTTCAGTTTGTTATCATGGCAGGAGCTAGGGCTAAGATTGCTTTTCAAACTGGGACAATTGTGAACCTCTGGTATTGATACGTGATCTGAGAGAAGTCAGTTTGGGCACAGTGAACATTTCAGCACTAACAGTAAAGTGAGAATAGAAAATACAGTAGCTTCTCCAGCTAGTGTATAGTAAAGTGACAGGAAATGAAAAATGCAAACTCTCAGATGTTTGTGGAATTTTTCTGAATCACTAAATGGTCCCCTGTGATTAAGGGTGTAGACAAACATTCTTACTGCCTTCAGTAATGATTTATTTTGCACTGCATGTAGTAAGAGAACTTACATGGGCAGTGACTTTATCTCAGTTGCAAGAGTAGCCTTCAGCAGAGAGAGAAAACCTAAATCTTACAGCTGATAATTTCTTAAACTTCTCTAATGTGATTTGCAAGAACATGTCTGCCTAGGGATTCGGTGAAGGTCCTTCAGTTATGTATGCTATCTCTAAAGTATTTTGGAGCAGTTATTAGTTGCTTCTGGAAGGTCCTCCTCTTCCTCTTTGCCCTACACGGCAATTTGTCAATGCTTTTAGGTGTTTTTTCTTCAGGATACCCAGCCAAGTCAATCCATACAAACCTAGAATTGTTTGCACTTTATATCATTTATCAGCCTGTTCTCTATTCCTCTTTCCATTTTTCTTTTGTACTAAGTGTATGCTTGCCCTTACTGTTTCTCCACATAAAAGCGAGAGAGAAAATATTCCCCCAAGAAACTGTAGCTAATGTTCTCTGTAAACTGTTTGCCATCTGTTCCAGCACAAAGATATGCGAAAGGATCAGAACTTTTTTTAACTGTTCATAGACAACACAATATCCACAATTTAGCAAATAAGTATTATTCCCCCTCTGTTAAAGGTAAAAAACACTACGTTTTCCTTCAGCAATGCAGACTTCAGGAAACTTAGAGTGCCCTGATCTTTCCGACAGCCTCTTTGAATCACTGGCTGGTTTTGTCTGCAGTTATGAAGTAACCACCCAGAGGTGATAATTCTGGAGCTTTATATTTCATATTGCAGTAAACATAACTGCACGTGCAAAAAATGTACTGCAGAAAGCTCCACTTTTATACCTGCTCTTTCAAAATTGCATGGTGATCCATCACTGGACAGCTGTGGTTGGAGCCCTTCTATAACGGTGCCATGGAAAAATTTTCCTCAGACACATTTTGTTGGCTGACATTCCCTCCAGCTCACAAAGACGTTGAAACTGCTAAAGTGCAGGCTGCCATTTGCCATTTGATGGAGCAAGGCTTGTGACAGCAAGGGGAGCTAAACAAATTAGTAGAAATCATTATATTTGATGGTAATTGATAAATGAAGAACAAGCAAGAAATACCCACAAGAAAGCCTTAGGGAAAACTCGCTCTCCCCCCCAAACAATCCATTTGGTTTTCAGGTTTTTGGGGATGTGTGATCTTATCCAAATTGTCTTAAAGCAGAAGTAAAATGGAATGGCAAACACGGTGACAGCAGTGCGTGCAAGTGCTGCAGCAGTCACTGAGAGTTCTGTGAGAGCTACTGTTTTTCTAATCTTTTTTTTTTTTCCTTAATCTGGGAGAGGCAGTTGCGAGTCTGACAAGAATTTCATTTTCTGCCCAAAGGCTTTCTGTCAGATGAAAAGAACATACTGTACATTAGCTGCTAAATACATCAACTTAAATTATTTGCAGTTATTTTAAAGAAAAACAAAGTCACTGTTAGATTAAGCAGCCTACACAGAAATGTTTAAACATCATATATGACTGAAAAGTTTGACATTTGTTGATCAAATTTTTTATGAGTGTCCTCTTGCTGGCAGTTATGTATTTTTCAGAACAGTTTGAAGAAAGTTGCTGACTCTAAGCAGAAATGCAATAGAAATCTGAAGCATTTTAAGCACAAATTTTTTTCAGGAAAAGACTGAGTGGTCAGAATCCCACCTTGCTGACACTGATATTTTAAACTATTTCCACCTGTATCACCACCTCGCCTGGTAACACTTCTGGTGGCTCTTTTAAAATAGCTGTGACTGTTAGTCTACATTAGCAGAGATATCAGTGCATTTTCTTTGTTCCATTTGTGCACTTCAGAATTAACCAAACACAGCATGGTCAGCATGGTTTATTATTTTTGGATGACAGATTTCATACAGTTATGTCACAGCCTGTAACCCTTTAGAATGTTTGTGTTTGAGTGATGTAGGGCCCACTCCAGCCATCGTGTTTGATGAGTGGCTCTTTGTGCTGTGAGAATTGGGCTTAACTGAAACAATGCACTAGAGACAAAAGTTGTCATTGCATAGCTTTTAGTTATAAGTTATTTTCTGCTATGTACATTTCTTAGAGACTAAGTTTGAGGGTTTTGGTGGGAGAGGGATCCATTTTTTGTTGCTGTTGTTCAGAAAATGAATAGTGGCTCTTTGGTAAATAAATGATTTGCTTTTGCTGTTTCTATAGTAACGTAAAAATGCTTTAGAAATGAATGGCCTCCTACAGGCAGAATAGTACAAATTCATGTGACATTTTCTTACAATGAGGTTTTTAGCGTATCACAGGGACTTTGCGTAAAGTTCAAACTGCGTAGTTCTTCCATCCTGACAGAAACAAGAACTCAGTGTCTCCAGGAGATACAATGCTGCATCATGCATTTTTTACAATTATACATTCCAAGATTTCTGAGTCTGACATTTGAAACCAACATTTGTTAATCTTTGGAAAATTATCGTAGGTTTATGTAGCAAATCTAATATTTACCAGAAATAAAAATCAACACGGGAAGGCTGAAAGAATTACCAAAAAGTGTTCCTACACATTTGAGACTTGCATGAACTCACTAACAGTTGGAAAAATAGGTAAAATATTAAAAGGGCTGACTGTGATTTCCTGCTGGATTTTTCCTAGAGTGTGGACTTCAGTACTCTGAACAAAAAGAGTCTCTCATTTGAGTCAGGGTCCTCTTGGTTTCACCTTCTCAAACTTTTACATTCCCAGTAACAGAAGGGAAAGAGATTTGCTCTAACAATGTCAAGCTTGTTTTGTGTAGTAAGTCCTTCAGAACTTTCCTCTGTGCCCCATGCACATCCTGTCTCACATTGCCAGTGTGCTGGAGGGTTGATACTCCTGGAGTAAGCAAGTGCCTTCTCCAGTGCTGAGGAGAATTTGGCCACTGGAGTAAACCTGAACATGATTGTGGCACCATCTCATCTGTTGTGTGCACTTGGTGCTCTGCTGCAGTGCCCTATCCTGCTGACTTCCTGGGATATCCTGATGTATCCCACTGTATGCTGTAAAAAACTGATATATGTCTCAGTAGAAGAATTCTCCTTTATTTAGCTGATTTGACTTTTTAGGATGTTGACATAGATCAGTTCTCTGTTTAACTTAAATGAAACGGTGATTTGTGTGACATTTAAAACTCAATTTTGAAAGCTAGTGTTAAGAATATGTACAGAAAATTGTTTAAACTTTGGGCCCAAACTGCCTGTACAGCTCCTACTGAAACCAGCTGGAGTTGTATAAATGTTTCTGAAGGGAAAGGGCATTTGAATAAAACCACTGGATTTTTATGAATGCTAACATTTTAATATTAGCTGATTCACACGGCCTTGTATTCAGTAACAACAGTGATTGCTAGAGAGCTGTGGGAAGCAAGCCAAGCAGACACAGGGAAACTACTTAAATATTATATTGTGTCTCTGGCATACTGCAGTGGAAAAACTTAATATGGAAACTGGACATTGCAAAGGTCCAGAACTGGGTGTAAAAGCACGTGTCTGAAAGTCACCAACTTAATTTTTGGGAGTGTACCTGCCTGGAGTGATGGTAGGAATAAACAGTTACTGTAAAAAGATGGTAGCTCTCAGCTAAGTACCACTGAGGAGAATCTGGATGGCCTTAAGTAAGTGACTGTCTTGCTTCCTCAGTCAGGGGTTTTAAGTTTCAGGCTGAGAGTGCTGGGGTTATTCAGCCTGGAGAAAAGGGCTCTGGGGGGACCGCAATAGCAGTCTTCCAGTACTGGAAGGGGGCCTACAGTAAAGCTGGTGAAGGACATTTTACAAGGGCAGGTAGTGACAGGATGAGGAGAAATGGACTTACACTGGAAGAGGTAGATTTAGACTGGATACAAGGAAGAAATTATTCACTGTGAGGATGAATGGTGAGACACTGGAACAGGTTGCCCAAAGAAGTTGAGGGTACCCCCTCCCTGGATGCATATGAGGCCAGGCTGGACAGGGCTTTGAGCAACGTGGTCTAGAGGGCGGTGTCTTTGCCCATGGTGTGGGAGTTGGAACTACATGGACTCTTTTTCTGCCCTGTTTAAAGACGTAGGTGAGAAGCAGATGTAAAACGAGCATTTCTGAACATGTGCAGCAAAGAACAGAATGACTGCTACGGTATTACAGCAGTAGGTTTAAAAAAAGCAAAAAAACCCACAAGATTTAGATATTTTATTTTAATCCAATGGAAAAATGCTTCATAGGTCTGCTCGTATGTTTTCTGGTCACTAAATTATACTAGTGTTATTGTGGAGTGTGAATGAATTTCTTGAGTCTTAACATAACAGCCTAGATAATACTTGGTGGATAATAATTTTGGACTTACAGTTGAACTCCATCTCAAACACAGCTGCTCCCCTCATACAAAAACACTTGTGGGAGAGTCTATTGAAACAGAACAAAGCTGTCTGTGAACTTCACCTCACACACGAGGTGCAAATCAAGTTAGTGTGTTATGTTAAATAAATGTTCTCAGTTGCAGTGTAACATATAAAAAGTCTAATTTCCCTTAGTAGGTAAGTTGTCTTGTCAGCAGTTTCCAAGTATTTGAAGTCAGAATTTTCCATTTAGGTCTGGTGGTTTGGTAGGAATCCCAATCCCTTTTCCCTCTCTTACCTTGCCTTATAAAAAAAGGCATTTAGTTCCAGAGGATATTTTCTTCAAAACTAACACATTACAGTAACTGGTGTTCATTACAGACTATTCCAAACATATTATTTTCCTCTGTTGTTTAATGACCTCAATAATGACTTAATCAATAACAGTTTTAAATATGTGGTTATTTTTTGCAGTGTTTCCAATGTATATCATTAACTGCAATGTCCAAGAGTAGACTTAGAAAAAATTGTGCTGTGGTAGCAGATACTTTATTACTGAAATCATGTTGTGGCAGAGCCTTGTTTTAAAGTAGCCAAAATAAAGTAACTTGTATATTTATATTACATTAAAATATGGAAAGAAAGGTTTTTATTGTGAGCCATCTGTGCATTCTACCAAGTTAAGTTTTCCATATTTTTTCCATTTGGATTGCCTTATTTTTTTATTTTTTTTTTATTATTATTATTATATGAAAAAAAGCCAAGATTTGGGAGTAGAAGCTTAAGAGCAGACAGAAAAATCGGTGTAATTTACTTCTGAAGGCAAATCCTTTTTCAGGCTTCCAGGAAAATCGGCCTTTGGAGTTTAGATTCTGTCCTGGCTTTAATTTAACACAGTCACTGAATTCATTGAAACAGCACAAAGCATGAGCTGAATTGGGTCTTCTCACTGTAACTTTTTCATTATACGCAACTGCTATTTTTGTAAAAGGGTAAACTATTGAACTTTACCAAAATCTCTGTATCTTAACTTGTTTTTCAAGAGAAGATACCATAAAGAGTGTTAATTTATATCGTGAAGCTAAAATGTGACTTGAAGAATAAAATTGTAATACCATGTTAGGATGGAAAAAGAATTAACTTCAGAAAAAAACTTGATGGGATGTTCCATGGCTGTGAATTAAGATGGAAAAAAAGAAACCCTGCAGCACAAAGGAATTATTTAATATGCTCAGTTAACTATGTTTGAAAGAGTCAGCTGGGCGATTGGAATGGTACCCACTGATTCTGTAATCTATATAACTGATAATTGTTATTGTACCATCATCGTTGCCTTCAGAAAAGTTGATATTAATTTCCATTCATCGTTAAGGCACATGGGATTCACTGGTTTCAGTGTTAATGAGGTTGTGCTGACAACACAATAATTCCAAAATGAAGACTTTGTACAGTAGCCCTATTTTGTTCTTGTGGGTTTATGTTTGGAAACATTGCAGAATTGTAGTGGAAGTGAAGGACATATGAGTATGAAAACTGAAAATGCAGACTATGGCTGTGAGCAACTTGTTGCTTTATCTTGGATCGAAACTGCTTCAGACTTCTGAAAACAGTGAGGTCTGTGCTTGCAATGAGATTAAGTAGTGGAAAGGTATTGAATTTCTCTGTGTTCAAAGAATTTGAACCCGGTCCTTTAGTTACTTTGGTATAATTTAGGGATATAGTTTTATCACTGCAGGTTAAACTTAGCTACGGTGCCGTGAGGCCACCTCAAGGGTTTAGGTTCTCTCACTAAGCAGTCTCTCAGAAATGTCCTGTACAGTGAGAGAAATCATATAGAACATTTACTGAAGAGCCAAGTCCTTCTGTGTGTATATGGATCTGGTTTTGTAGATTCCTTTTGCAGATTTTGCTACAGTGAGGCCACTGCATTAAAACCAACAGTCAGGACTCCTTTCCTGCCTCAAAAGCCAGCAGTAGGAAAATTGAACATATGTTATAAACGTATGTTAAACATTAAGCAGAGGTACTTCTTTTACTGCACCGCTTCAGACCAATGAACTCCATTTTTAAGCACGATTCAGTCATCAAGCTGACAACTGGATTTCATAGACTAACGAGCTGTTTCCTTCATTCCAAGCTGGCTGTACAAACTATGGTGAGGGGAAAAATAGGTATGAATGGAAGGATGGTGACTTATTTCTTCTCTGATGTAAATGCACTGCAAATTAGTTGTAAACAGATAAAACGAAATAGGCGATAGATCTATCAAGCGGTACTCATATAGAGAAGGATAGTAATAATAAAAAATGAGGTTGTCAGAGAATTTGAATGGACTGTTTAACTCTGTTAAAAGTCTTCTTCATTTACCCTTGCCCACCAAAAGAAAAATAATAAATAAAAAACAAAAAAAAGATGAATGACTGCAGTAAAATTATTTGACAGTTAAAACTTGCTCAAATGAACTGCAGCACATATAAGCACTGGCTTCATTTCAAGTTTTTGCTTAGGATAGTTTTCATTTTGCAAGTTCTAAAGCACAACTGCATAGTATGGGATAGATTATTTCCATCTTAAAGTTAACTTTCATCATTTTGTTGAATAAAACCGTCAGTTTTCTCCTGGAACAACTAATGTGCATTATTTGAACTAGTGTAGATGAGGAAAAAAAAGTTTGATTCTGCTCTTATGGTCATCCTAGTTTTCCATTTGTACTTTGCTAACGTCAGCTTTTTTGTATTTTAGAACGTGGTTCTCCTCGCAATTTGATTACCACAGACATAACTGACACTACAGTTGGGTTATCATGGACACCAGCTCCAGGAGCAGTTAATAATTACAGGATAGTGTGGAAATCACTTTATGATGACACAATGGGAGAGAAGATTGTCCCTGGAAATAGAGTGGATGCAGTGCTGGACGGCTTGGAGCCAGAGACTAAGTACAGGATTTCAGTATATGCAGCCTACAACAGTGGAGAAGGAGATCCTGTAGAAGGAGAGGCCTTTACTGATGGTGAGCATACTACAGCATAACCACCATTTGTAGCATTCCGCTCTTGATGAAATTATCATAATTTAATGAAAATGAACCTTATTTGTCTTCAGTTTTGTTTACTGAACAGTCACCCAAAACAAAATCCCACACCAAATCAATCAACTCTAGCTTTTTGTTTGACTGTTAAAGAAGGAAAGTCTCTTCTGTAACATGTAGGCTTCAGTTTAGCAAGAATTACCTCCAACCTGAGAAGTGGTTTTGTCCAGTAATTATGATGAGGACAGCTTTTCATTTGCTTGAATCTTACTGTGACTACTGGAAATCAGCTGGAATAAACAGTATGGATAGAGTAAGTAGGGAAGGCAAGGTAAATTTCTGCAGAATCAGTTATTAACTCAAAGTACTTGTCTAGCTGTATGCTGGACATTTTGTCCAGAGGAATGATATGAGGAATATATTGAAAGCTTTGCTGAGATATAAAAATGTTACATAAACTGGCTTACTTTAGTCAGCTAGATGCATATGTAGATCTTTGTTATTCACCTTTCCCAAGGCTCTTCTTTTTACTTATTTGCAAAACGTTGTGCAGCTCAAGCTTCCCTTGCAGTATATGCAAACTGAAAAGTCTTCAGAGATCAGGAATAGAACCATTAATTAGAGGAGTCAGATGCCCTGAGAGGATCAGCTTTGATGTTTCTCTTGTTGCCTGAGGGGTCCATGTGAAGGCAAAGTCTAAGGCAGTGCTCTGGGGAAGCATCATGTATGCTTAACCATTTTTATATTATTTCCTAGGCATGTTTTGAAAACTGTTGGAGGCAGGCTGCTGAGCTAGGTCAGCCTTTAACCCAGTGTAGCTGCTCTTAAGGTCCCACAAGAGCAGTGTCTGTTGCCATTAGTAAAAGATGATGCCCCAGACTCAAAGCAGACTGCTGACACACATATTTCTTCATTCTCCAAGAGAAGCAGCACCCTCTCTTCACTAAGAAGGCAGTTTAGCCATATGATTTGTGGTTTCTTACAGTAAGTTTTTGCCTGAAGGAATGAACTACCTGGACTATCAAGAGACTCAGACCATAGTCTAACATCTTGTGCAAACAGAGCCAGGACAGGATACTGTAGCCTGCAAAGACTACCTTAATGTGTGTTGAGATGCTGACTGATTCTGGCATGCCAAGAAGATTGTATTTTGCCAGAGTCTAGATAGGTTGTGCAGACTGGCAGGCAGTATTACATACCTTTCATTTTACTTCAGTTCTTTCCTAATGTTTGTACTGTCTGTAAACTATAAGGTCCATATAAATAATCAGTTTCACTTGAGAGTCCTGAATCCATTAGTTAACAGATTACCACAAAGTGCTACCAAATAGAACTCCTAGTTATGCTGTGTCATTGTATAATCTATACTTTTTTGTTTGTAATAGAAAATGAACTTATATTTTTTTTTAGTCCGTTACAACTATAAAAGAAATTAACAATGACCTAAGCGAGTTACCTCTGTTTCTCCCAATGAAATACCGTCATTTTAATGAAAGTAAAAAATAATTTTAATAAAGCTGCACACATTTTGTAGGCATGCATTTGAAATTATGTGAAAAAGTAAACATGTATCCATATTTTTACACTGAAAAGTGTCAGAGAGTGCCAGGACTGTGACAGTAGACAACGAGACAGAGAATACAATGAGAGTTTCATGGCAGCCCTCACCTGGGAAGGTCTTGTCTTATCGTGTGTACTACCGACCACGCAGCGGAGGAAGGCAGATGTTTGGAAGAGTAAATGCTCCTGCCACAAGCATAGTGTTGAAGAGACTTAAGCCTCGAACTACGTATGACCTCAGTGTTGTTCCAATTTATGATTTTGGACAAGGAAAATCAAGAAAAGCAGAAGGAACAACAGGTATGTACAATGTGTCTACATAGGGTTTGATAATCAAAGGTTTTTGCTGTAAACTGGCAATTGTGATACATAAAGAACCTGTGGTGGGGACTGCCAAGGTCATGACTTAATAGACAAATTGAAAAAAAATACTACAGGTAGAAAGGAGCATTTGTTTTATTTAAAGTTTTGTTACAAGAGCTGAACACAACTATCTGCTATTATATTGAGTATATAAATGTGTATATTCTGAATTAAAATACTAGACTTGTTTGAAATGCTGTCACCAGAAGTTAAAGTGTTTTGTAAGGAAGACAGCATTTAATCAAATGTCGTCAGGGTTTTTTACTATTATTATTTACATTTTTGGTCTGGAATATCAATTAAATAGCTACCTTATGTATTTTCTGTGGGAAACCTGAAGTTATTAAAAAAAATCACTAGCTGATTTTAAAGAGTCTTCAGTGGAAATCTGACCTCAGTGACCACAAAATTTTGTGCAAGCAGTCTTCTTTCTCAGAACCAGCAACTCTAAAACGTACTTTAATTCCTGGTGAGGGGATTTTTTGAGTTCAAAACAAAAATATTTTTTCTACCCCTCATTTAGTTTGTTTCTGATGTTGGTCTTTTGTTTTGTATGGAAATGGTCTCTTGCTCTCCAGATCTAAAGCTATTACCAAAAAAGAAAAAATTCCAAGATGTTTATGCCTTTTCTGTGCAGAGGTAGGCTGAGGTACACTGTAAAAACTCCATGACATTCTCTAATCTTTGGACATACACCATATTGAATGGAGGTGGGAAGCAAGAAACAAGTCTTCTAGCAGTGGAGATAACGGCACCACATTGACTGCAGGAAGTCTTACTAAATTAGAATGCGACTGATGTAAAGCAGTTCCAAAAACTTGATCTGCTCTTGACTAACGCCTACTTTTTCAATCTTCAAAATTACGTTGAATTAAATCTCAGGTCATCCATCTTCTTTTGACTTTTCACATGTTCATCTTAATATAGATATGATGTGGTGCTTTAAGTGTAAATAACTGTGATGGCAATCACATTGAAAGCAAGGGGAGCCTGAATGATCTGGCTGTTTGAAGCTCTTGTGATGTCATGGGTAATGATACAAAGAGGCTGCATTTTTTATTAGAAAGGGTATTGTATCTACTATATGTATTTTTCACTCAGTGGGCATCTATTATCTTTCAGCTGTAGGCAGACAATTGCATAGGCACAGGGGTAAGAAAGCTGCCTCCACCCCCAACCATTTTTGTTTTGTTTTAGCTTTTCATTCCAAAGCTACTTCCTGGTTAATCTGATTCCCATTTTTGCTATTTTGAGATTACATTACTGTGCTATTTCTGATATTGGAATGCACTTTGGGTTTACACAGAACCAAAAGTGAGGCAGAAGCTAACGGTAGGCTTGTTAACTATTCTACCTGTGAGTACTGACCTGTGCTGCATAGCTATTAAGTGAAGTAGGTCTTGACTTC
Organism: Excalfactoria chinensis; assembly: GCF_039878825.1. Classification (NCBI taxonomy): domain Eukaryota; kingdom Metazoa; phylum Chordata; class Aves; order Galliformes; family Phasianidae; genus Excalfactoria; species Excalfactoria chinensis. The sequence continues at coordinate 28,489,535 of NC_092827.1, read as the reverse complement.
AAAACCTTAATCTGTTTGGCTGTCACTCTTTTGAGGAATTATTTTTTGACATACTGCCATCCCTGTGGTTGGTGAAGTTATTTGAGCTGCCAAGCCCTGAGTGCAGAACCTTTTCTGTGAAAGAACCCTTGCCCAGGGCCCTGTCCTTTGGGACCTGGAACTCTTGAGGATGAAGCAGTTTGAGAAGCTTGAGATACTGGTGGCGGAGTGCTGGAGGAGTGTGACTTTTGCCTGCCACAAACTCTGCTTTTCTGGTGTTGGTTTGAAGAAGCTGTTTACATTTCCCTCTTTCAGTCAATGTGTTCTGCCTACTCTTTGCCACGTCAAAGTAGTAGTTTAATCTGATCATCTGGTCTTTATCATAGAGACAAGGTGGTTAGTCCAGTTACTGTCAGCATTCATTGCAAGACTGGATAGATATTTAAGATGGATGAAATAAATTGCTGTTTATCCTTCAATCTGTTGTCTGGACAGAGCCTTGATAACAAACTTGGCCTACCCCTGTCATGGGTGCAGGTAGATTTTAGGGTAACCCATGACAACTGCTCTTGTTTGATTATTGTCTATGTGTCAAAGGAAAGGCACAAAGAGCATAGAAATGCCACTAATGCTGGATTTGCTGCATTTTTAAATAAAAGCATAGTTGTTGGAGTTTTTTTCAGAAGCTGGCCTGATTTAAATCCCTTTCTTCCATCCTTACAGCCTCTCCCTTTAAGCCTCCTAGAAATTTGAGAACTTCTGATTCAACTATGTCCAGCTTCCGAGTAACCTGGGAGCCAGCCCCTGGGCGAGTGAAGGGGTACAAAGTGACTTTCCACCCTACTGAAGATGACAGGAATCTTGGAGAATTAATTGTGGGGCCCTATGACAGCACTGTGGTTTTGGAGGAACTTAGGTATGGATGATGATAATAATAATAATTATTATTAGGGTTATTATTATTAGCTTAGGGTTTTGCTTAATTGCAATCTAGGACTGTAATACCTGTTAAAATCTACTGTAAACTAGAAAGTATTTCTGTCAATATGTTATCAGGATTTTGTGGTGCAGTTTTTGAAGAGAATCTGACAAGAACAGGTTTTGGGATTACTCACATAACTTTTGGTGTTCTCACAGTAACTGAAAAAGGCAAAGATGTGGGCAAAACTGTTGTTATTATTTTCACATATAAGAGTGTTAATGGGATGCTGGAGAAGACAGCTGGGATTTCTAAAGTTTCTCCAAAGGGCCCTTACCTCATGTAAAAAAGCCTAGTTTAGTTCTTGTTTCTTTTATCAAAGGCCAGAATTTATGAAGTAGGCTTCAGAGAATGTCAAAGTCTGTTATGACCTTTTTGCATGTTAGACTTGTATACACATTAAAAATGGGATCATTAAAAGAATCTTAAATTACTCGAACAAAAAAGCTATTAATGTAAGTATAGAATCTTCAACCAACTCTGAAATAGTGAAAAATTGCCTGTCTTGTTAAAGAACTAGTCTTCACACTTTAGCACTTTCTTTTCTGTGTAGTAAACTGGTAAAGATTTCTTAAATGAAGTATCAGCATTTAGCCAGCCAAGTATCTTCAGTTACAATACACTTAATTATTGCAGGGCAGGAACTACCTACAAAGTAAATGTTTTTGGAATGTTTGATGGAGGAGAAAGCAACCCTCTGGTTGGACAAGAGATGACCACTCTTTCAGACACTACTACGGAGCCATTTTTATCTAGAGGTAAGCATGACCGAATCGAATAAAATTGCATCTTGGCTTTTGGATAAAAGAGACTGAAAGTTTTCCAGCATTTCCTATTGTTTTTATGATGCACATAAATATTTATTCACAGGATTCAGTATACTCCCTGACCTGATGACATAACCTCTGATCTGAAATTACCTCTAAATATGTCCCAGTTCATCTTTCTAGTCCTCTGCACCCTTTAGATGATCTTACAAAAATGATAATTCAGGCAACCCATGTTTTGCTGATTATTGAAAGCCATCTGCATCACATTTTCAAGCCATCCACATCTGTCTTGAATTACATAAGGTCAAATTCTTGAACAGAAATCATTGCTCATCCACAAGGGTGTTCACAGGAGTAGAACAAAGAATTTTAAGCTGATCTTTAGCCATTTTCTTGCCTCCATTGACCATATAAAAACTAAGGTGGCGTAATGAAAAAACATCTCATAGCTGGGGATGTCCCAGCATTATTGTGTAATGCTTAAGTTTATATGCAACAGAACTTTCATCACTTTTACTACAGAAGGAGGAGAGTTAGTACAGTAATGCAATTGCTGGGTGTTCTCTAGTATCTTCTTGGGATTATCTTCCTGTGTAGGTAATCTTCCAATGAGAAGTTTAGTGGTTGTTATGACAGCAGCTCCCTTGATGTGGTTAATAGGCCTCTGTATGTTCACTGAATAGGTATGGACACTACACTTTCAATTACTACTGAGTGAAGAGAATTTCAGGGTTCAGTCCCCCTTCATGGAGACCATGAAGTGCTTGTCTGCAGCAGGTCTTTGCTTCTTAATAGCCAAGAATACCTGCAGAAGTGAATACTTCTCCTCTACTGTTTTAAGATTTGTATAACCATCAGGGAGAATAGATAACTTTATGAGGAAAAAGAAGCTAACTGCAAAGGCCTCTCAGGGCTTTATTTTTTTTTAACAAAAAGCTCTCTGACTCTGTATTCTTCTCACTTAGCCTCTTTTCATGAGTTATGTGAAAATAATACCCTTGTAGCATTTTTATTGACAACACATTTAGAAACTTCTGAAGTTACTGCTGTCCCACTAGGTGTAATGCAAGAGGGTAAAACTAAGAAAAACTACATAATAGGCCATCAGTGACATTACACTAAAGCTGTAATAAGTCTGGCAGAAAAATAATTACATGGAGTGGTTCATTATTTTTTATTATGCCAGCTGTCATTTCTGTCTTGAGTGTTATATTCTTTAAGCTAATTAGTTTTAGTAATGCATGGATTTTAGTCATGGTAACTGTGAAAAATGAATTTTATATCTGTGACTGCAAATGTAATAGCACATTATTTATTAGTAGAAAGAGAAAAAAAATCAGCCTAAGTGCTTTTGCTAGAATTTTCCATCTAGGGAACTTTGATAGTTGGAAGAAGAATAACATTCAGAATAATTTAACTTTAATACTGTACATAAAGCTTTATTTCTATATAAAAGTTATGCATGCAATTTTTTGACCTAACATTGTTTTACTTAAACTCTACTCCCAACTTATTTTATTGTCCTGACTAAAGACTAGATCTATATTTTCTATGCAGAAGAGGATCATGCTTTTAACCCCCAGGTACATGGAATAGTTATATTCATGAGTCTGCAGTGTTGGATCAATTATGTGGAACATATATGAAATCACAATATCTTTCAACTGTGATGAGTGTGGCTGATTTTTCTCAATGGGATTTCTTCCATATAAAGACCAGAAGCTCTGATGGCAGGAAGCCAGAAAATTTGCAGCTGGTAACACAATCTACAAGAAAAGAGAGAGAGCGAGGATTTTTTATTATATTATTATTATTATTATTATTATTATTATTTTTGAAATGGCGAAATGGCTGTGGATATAATTGTTGTGTCTTTCTGCTCTGTATAAATATTTTATGATTTGCCTTGTGATGAAAACATTCTGATGCATATTGTATTCTGTAATTTGTAAATTGAAGATATCTGAAATAACTTCTTACCTTTTCAGAACACTGCGCCTTTATATAAGTGTGTGGTCTTGTCCCCACTCTATCTCTTGTCTCTGTTTATGTGTACATGTCTTCTAAATTGTAATCTTTCTTTCCTATATGTGCGAGCTCCTGTACCATCTGTGTTACTATGTCTTTTGCCCCCCAAATTCAAAAATGCTATTTATTTGAAAATGCTTGTAATATATTCTGTTAATTCCCTACTACATAGTTGAAAAATTGAGCAGTAGTATAGCCGTCCACAGTAGACAAAAATCATTATTATTTGTGTAATCTGATAATGCTTACTGCCATGCCAGTGGTTAGCTCTGTAGTGCTTTACATATCCTCTGAAGCTCTGAAGGATGGTTGTCAGCCATCTTACAGGACCAAAATAGATACTGAAATGACAATAGGGAAGAGCGCTGCCCTTGGTATTTTAGAAGACTTCTCAGAGGAAACATACATGAAGAAATTTACGTAGCTTTTGCCATGGAACCAGTGACTGGTGTGAATAACATTCACAAATAGGTCATACTTGGCAGAGTTCCAATGAATAAAACTAGTGCTATTTTGGAAACTAATTCGTGACATATGTCATATAAAAGAGGATGGGGAAAGAACGCTATCATGCTAAGGCTGTATTTTTTTTCTTCTTGGTTGGAAGTTGTCATACTAAGGCTGTACTTTTCTGGTTGACACGACAGGTTTAGAATGTAGAACCAGAGCAGAAGCTGATATCGTGCTACTGGTGGATGGCTCATGGAGTATCGGGAGGCCAAATTTTAAAACTGTCAGGAGCTTCATTTCCCGTATTGTTGAAGTTTTTGATATTGGCCCTGACAAAGTACAGATTGGTAAGTCATCACATGTAGAAGGGAAAATGAGGCATATTTGCTGCATGGCCACGTAATATCTGAATAATAATGGCTTTTTCCAGGTCTTGCACAGTATAGTGGAGATCCCAGGACAGAATGGAATCTCAATGCTTACAGAACGAAGGAGGCTTTGTTAGAGGCAGTAGCCAACTTACCATACAAAGGAGGCAATACTCTAACAGGTATGTCATACTGTGAGGGTTTTCTTTAAGCTTCATGAAAAAGAGTTCCAGTAGCTGACCCTAGTATTCTTCAGTGAGCTCAAATTCATCCATGATGAAAGGGCCTCACGGTTAACTTCAGTATTTTTGGAACTGAATGTTCATAGCACATGGGCATGCATTATCTGTGTAGATATGGATAAAGAGAGAAGGATGGAAGATTGTAAGTGTTGAAGAATCAGATGAGTTTGGGTTTATGTTGAGCATATGAAAAGAAGAAAAGATAGTTCCATATGAGGGTTGATGTGAAGACAAGGTGAGGAACTAGCAGGGAGGCTAAAGGGAGTCATATAGAAAGGTAATGCATAGAAGATATGATGTTAAAGACTTTGAGAGAGCTGAAATAACATCATTTGCTACATGTAGATGATGACCGACAACTAGACTGAGTCCTTGAAGAATTAAACTGTGAAATGATGTTGTCAGTGTGAAGTCACTGCAATGAATTACTGGCCTTTACCAGTATGTTGAAATGGTTTATGGTGATAGTTATGCTCTTTGTATCATGCTAGGAATGGCCTTGGATTTCATCTTAAAAAACAACTTTAAACAAGATGCAGGCTTGAGGCCCAGAGCTCGCAAAATCGGTGTTCTCATTACTGATGGTAAATCACAAGATGACGTAGTCACCCCTTCAAGAAGACTCAGAGATGAGGGAGTGGAACTTTATGCAATTGGTAAGTATTATATGTCCTGTTACATCTCCCTCTCATGCCTCTGCTAAATGTATGGGGAAACAAAAACACATAAGTATTTAGAAGGGAATTTAATGAATGTATTTAGGAATTCATGTTTATGGTGTTACGTTTCATGTCTGTTGTTTCTAACAAGTTTTGTTTTCATGTCTTCTCTGTAAGGTATTAAAAACGCAGATGAAAATGAATTGAAGCAGATTGCAACAGATCCAGATGACATCCATGCCTACAATGTTGCAGATTTCTCTTTTCTGGCTACCATTGTTGAGGATGTAACCACAAATCTGTGTAATAGCGTGAAAGGTCCAGGTACATTCCATTTTCAATCTAGTTTGTCCTTTTTCCATTTATATGCTTGAGCTATTAATTCTTTTATATTACATGGAACACTGCGTAGCCTTGAGCTGTTTTGTCAGCTGCTAGCGTTGGGAATTTGTTCAGACCACCTAGTCTACCCTTCAGGGGTTCTTTTCCTCTTAACAATGACTGTCAAACCTAACACAGCATGACATGACTGGAAATGCCCACTTTTTCCCATAGTAAGTAATTATGTTGCTAAGTGTGGCAAATACTTTGAAGACAGTCATCCAATAACAAAAATTTCAGCAACTCTTTTTTTGCTGAGAGCGTGATGATGAGCCATTTCTTTACTCAGTTGTTTTAAGTGTTCCTGAGGAAAAAAAGAGGTAACAAATGTGCAAAGCATTGCGGGTTGTTGTTTTTTGTTGTTGTTTCATAAGCGATATTTTTTTGGTCTTATTATACCTTGTGTTTCAATTCCTGATGACATAAATTAATACAATTAATACATTTTTTAACTTGTATCCACTTGTAGGTGATTTGCCACCTCCTTCTAACCTAGTTATTTCAGAGGTAACACCTCGTTCTTTCAGACTGAGATGGAGTCCACCTCCAGAAAGTGTTGATAGATATCGAGTTGAATATTACCCTACCACTGGAGGTCCCCCTAAACAGGTTAGTACCAAATGTTCATCTCTGGTGTCCATAATAACATGGGCCTTCCACATCACATGGAAGTCATTTAGAATGTCATTCTGAACTCTTTGCTTGTTAGGGTCTGTGTGTGGTATAGCTGTAAATGAAAAAGGATTTCAAGAATGTCATGCTTCAATAAATGATAAAGAAAAATTTCATAAAGTAGGAACATAAAGGTGGCTTTATTAATCATTAATCTAGAAGTCAAATATATTTATTAAGAAGAGTTTATTGATATTTCCAGTAATTCTTTTCTGTTCATATTCCATTATAATATATAGGTTTAATTAAGTCTATCGTATAAATTTTTTGAGCGTGCTCTCAGGTTGGTTTACTGTTCTTTTAATCCATTTCCTTGGTTAAAAAAAAAAAAAAAAAAAAAAAAAAAAGATGATGATATGAGTTGTGACATGTAGTGCTTAGCTAACACTGTTGATGGTACTTCGGAGGATCTGTTTAGGCACAGATTCAACTGTTTAATGTACGGGACCAAACTCATCCTGTGATTATTATTTCTCTACACAAATAGCGAGTTAGAGGCAATCCTTGATGCAGAATTGGTCTTCGTTCTCTTCAACCTGTCAGAATAGTATTTAGGAGAATGAAGTTAGGCATCTCTATGTGTCTAGCTCTGAATGTGTATGTAGCTTTTAGATTTTAACTAATATGACTTGTGGAGAGTTTGGACTTTGTAAAACATGACCTTGGAATTTGGACTGTGAATTTGGTTTGGAGCAGCCATTCCAGTGTACAGGTTTTTTCCTGCAAGGTGGTGTTAATGGCATGTGATGTAACCACCTAGATTATCCTCAGTGTTTAAAATACTTTTCCAAGGTGTGAGCATCTATCAATGGCATTTTATGTTGCTGAGTAATATGAAAGTGAATGCCATGAGTGAAAGCAGTGTGCAGAATACATGCCAGAAATATCAGAAATATACAGCCCTGCTGAAAACAAGTATCTGATTTCTGAAGTTTCACATGGATTTTTTTTTTTTTTTTTTTTTTTTTTTTTAGAGACAAGTTTACAAACATGTCTTCTGTACTGTTGTTAACATTCCTTCTCTTTTATGTAGTTTTATGTAAGTAGGATGGAAACTACAACTGTTTTGAAAGATCTGACACCTGAAACAGAATACGTTGTTAATGTGTTTTCTGTGGTAGAAGACGAAAGCAGTGAACCTCTAATTGGCAGGGAAACAACTTGTAAGTAAGAAGTGTAATGTGAATAACATGTTAAGAACAAAATGATAGGTGGAGAACTGTCCAATAGAACTTGGAGCATGAATTGTGTTGTACTATACTAGTTGTTGAGATTTTGTCTGGAAAGCTGTAGCAAAGAGAAACAGTGGAGTGGTCAAAAATGTTTATCCCAGCTTCCTTCTCAGTTCATAAAGCACAGGTATAACATCTTCTTAGACGACTGCAATATTGATGAGTTACAAGGCAGAGTTTATAAATCTGATCATATACAAGTATATATTCCATATATTTCCGTACTAGATAATTAATTCCTGTAGTTAGCAGATGGAATGCTATACAAAATTTCTTCTATTTCTACCAGATTAATTAAAAATCCACTCAAAACAAATCACTTTTAAGAGACACAACCATTATGTTTTTATTGTTAATTGTATGATTGATTTTAGGTAGGTTGATGCTGAATGCAACATAGGATGACTTTGCTGTCTGTTCAAGAATATAATATGTTAGGGTTACATTTTTACTTCTTGTACTGTTTTGCATTGGTCTTGTCATAAATCCTGAAAGTACATAAATGATTTTTATAAAGACTGTGGTAATTCTGAGAAATACAGAAGTAAAGAAAGCACATAAAATCCTTTTAAAAGTATAGATCACAGTGACATACTGCTTCTTATTAGATCACTGTGAGTTAATGTTGCATTTTAGAATATTCAAGTATTCCAGTGCAGACTTGTAAGATAATTCTAGCTGTGTGCGTAGCAAATCTCTAGCACAATCAAAACAGGATGGCCACTTTTCATTCTTAGGTTAAACACCACTTAAATTACTACAACTTGTAGATCAATTTCTGATACAAATACTGTACCTCAGTTCCCTTGTGCAGTCTTTTAGTGGTACTATCAGTGATGTGAAAGTGATAAAAAGTGAAAAGTGAAAAAGGTAGAAAAAAAATTTATATATATATGTGTGTATATTTTATGACAGACCCACTGTCCTCAGTTAGAAACCTGAATGTTTATGACATTGGATCAACTTCCATGAGAGTGAGATGGGAACCTGTCAATGGAGCTACTGGTTATTTGTTAACATATGAGCCTGTGAATGCCACAGTCCCAACTTCAGAGAAAGAGGTAAGAGAATTTGTCTTTGCTTCCTGTTCTCTACCAATATAAACTGAAAATTTCCTTGTTATATCACAATAGCAAAAAAGAGACTGATATGTTGTACTCAAAGCGCAGTGAACTTACTGGGGTATCGTATACAATGACATCAGTCAGGAAGCTGTAAATATACTGTGAATCTCACAAACAAAATTCCCTTGAAGTTAAATCATTGCTTGCTTTTCCGTTTTGCTGTCTTCAGTTTTTAAACATGATGTGTTATTTTTCATGTGCAGATGCGTGTTGGACCATCGGTGAATGAGGTTCAGCTGGTAGACCTCATCCCCAATACTGAGTACACTTTAACAGCTTATGTATTGTTTGGTGATATCACCAGTGACCCACTCACCTCTCAGGAAGTGACACGTATGGACATCTTGATTTTTGCTTTGTTGTTATTACTTCAGAAGCACTGAACTTTGGTTTTATTTCATGCAGCAGTTTTTAGATACTCTGTTTCATTTAGAAGACCATCTTTTCTGTATTTCATGCATTTTACACTGCTCTTACATTTCCAAAAGATCTTAAAGGGCAATTTCAGTGAAAATAGTTCCTACTACTATTATTATTGTTTTGTTTTGTTTTGTTTTTATGGAGGATTTTTTTTCCCCTTTAGTAATGAGATTGTAGCTTTGTAGTGTTTTTAGTAAAATGCATTTTTGCTTGCGTTTAGAACTGCAGTAAAACACAATTTTAGAGACATTCTCTGAGATGCAAAATACACAAGGACAAGGGTTTCCCAAATGTTAATAAAATTGGAAATATTAGCCAAAGATAAGAAAACATGCCTTACAAAGCAAAAAACTGATCTAAAAATGGCTTAGACATAGCTTGCCTTTCCTTAAACATCTTTTCTTAAAGATTTCCTATTGCAAGAGGCATGTTTCTGGGTGTGATGCACTTAGTACTATTATTCTTAGGTTCTTAAAAATGGTAAGCACCTAACTGAACATCTGAGGTTATGCTTTTAGTCTCTGATAATTCTGATACTTCTGTACTGTGCTTATAGTTTACATACATGAAGCTACTTGTTTCTAGCCTTTTTGCTTATTGTTGGGGCAGGATGTTCTACAGCTATCTCATTTAATGGTCAGGGCAATTAACTTATAGGAAAACAAGCGCTTTAATTTCAATGCAGTGTATGAAAATACTTAATTTAATTCCTTCTGGGGACCTGTACTTCTGCTGCGAATAGCATTTTTCACTCACTACTGTCATTATTTTTACAGTGCCTTTGCCTGGACCAAGAGGTGTGACAATTAGGGATGTTACTCACAGCAGCATGAATGTCCTTTGGGATCCTGCCCCAGGGAAAGTCAGAAAATACATCATAAGATACAAAATAGCTGATGAAGCTGACATAAAGGAGGTAACCAAAAGGAAAATTTTTTGCAAAATAAAACCATCTTTTTTATTTTGAGGAGCTGGGCTATTAAAATAGTAGTAAGGGCAATATTACAAGCCTCTATTAAGAGCAGAGAACATCAGTTCTTGGTGACTGCTGTCAGGAAAGTGTACTGATATCTCTGAATCTGAATTAGCATGAGATTAATTTCTTTATGTATTCTACCACCTTCTCTTAAAGAGAGGTAAAAACTGACTGGAGATTCTTCTGTGCTTTGATAAATGAACATTTCTGCTCTCTGCTTCAGTGTTATCTTGCCAAGCTCTAAGAACAGCTTACAATAAGGAGAAAAGAATTGTAGATTAAAGGTATGTTAGCCCCTCTGCCCACTGGCAGCTCACTGGTAGGGATATATTTCTTACAGTTATGTGCAAGATTACTGTAATTTCACTGCTAGAGCTGAATCAAGTCTTTGAGAGTTAACTGTGTTTTTGTAAGTGACTAGGAACTTTCTGGAGATGCAATCTGTATTCTCATTTCCAAAACGACGAAAGCAGGGAAAGAATTACAAGTAGTTTAGTAATATTTGAGAGACTATGCTTCACAAGTGCAGTTAGTAGATTGCATTCAATATTCAGATCTAAATATAGGGGGACAAATGACAACATTCTGTAGAAAATACTTTACAGTTTTCTTCAGTACAAGGATTCCTACCATGAAATCAAATTCAGAGTCAGAAATAGAACAGTTTGAAATTCTTAAGTCACTATTTTTATTCCTAGGTGGAAGTTGACAGACTCAAAACAAGCACTACTCTTACCGACCTTTCTTCCCAAAGACTGTATAATGTGAAGGTTGTTGCTGTGTATGATGAAGGGGAATCTCTACCAGTAGTTGCAGAGGCTGTCACTCGTAAGTTTTCCTTATTACCCTTCTTTCAATTTTTATGTTATATTCTATTTACATGTGTTGCAATGTATTGTTATGTTAAGGTGGAGACATAATTTCATCTATCTGAGAAATATTTTGATTTTAGCATTATTTACGGGATAATAGTGCCTGGAAATCCCAGGTGAACTGTGTTTTACTGCAGCAAACACTGAAGCTGCAATCTTCAAAGAGAAGACAGAGCAGCAGCTGAAGCTAAATTTTTCATGTTAAGGCACTGAAGAACCATAGGGCTAGAATTAGTGAGAGACTGTGAGTGCAGAGGAAAGGTTTTCTCAGTCTGTGCAGTTATTTTAAATTTTGGAAAGTCAGTGGGAAACTGGGACATAGTGGAGGTTTAAAGAGATGTGATTTTGCTTCTGATACCAGAGTTTTTGTACACGGAATAATAAATCAGCCTGTAATTTTAGAGACGCTATCCAGGGAATCATAAAGGCAATGCTAAAGTAATAAAGAGACACAAGAAAATGGTGTTGCACAGACCAGGTATTATTGCAAGAGAGGTGACAAACTGAAAAGAGCAAGCTGATATCAGGGAAGCTTTCACCTTGATGTTGTCTCGTGTTTTAGGAATACATAGAAATGGGCAGAGTTAGCTTAACGTGCACCATTACTCTGATGTGAAAAAAGAAAAAAAATATATGTTCTGTCTCCTTTTTTGTCTCTCTTTTTCCCTTATTTTTTGAAGTTTGGTGTGTTTTGTTAGTTAGCTTTTGTGTGAGCCTGTAGTCTGTAGTTACTTTTTTATCTGAATGCATAAAGAGGAAAAATCAGCCAAAAGTTATTTTTAGTTTAATTCTCTGGTTTTACTTTTTTACTGATTTCTTTCCAGTAGCTGTAACTTTTTGCCTCCTTAACCTATGGTTAACCTCTGTGAATTCTGTCTAATTCAGTTTTGTAATTCAGTCATTACTCTTTTGGCTTAAATAAGGAATTTTAAGATCTAGGAGGGACTCATGCAGGAGCTTCTCTTCTGTATGTGGGAGTTCATAATTACTCATTCTAACTACAAAGCTTAAGAGTTGGAACTTCAACTGTTGTGAGTAGGCGTGCAAGTTGTTCTGAGGTCAGTAGAACTGTTTGTTTTATCAGGTGATGACCTGGTGTTGTGAAATTATGAAGGGCAATTTACTTAGTGTAGATGGGCTGGGTTATACCAAAGCATTTTGTTGTGATCCTGGCAATTAAGATCTGAATCTTGTGTATAATTTTCCAAATTCTTTGTATAATTCCTTGATTTAACCTTATTTTTTAGTTACGTTTTTCCTTTTCTTGCAATAGAGCCTGTGCCATCACCAGTCAATCTGAGAATCACAGAGATAACCAAGAATAGTTTCAGAGGAACTTGGGATCATGGAGCTCCAGATGTTTCTCTCTATAGAATAACCTGGGGACCATATGGTAGATCAGAAAAAGAGGAGGTAAGAGTAATCACAGTAAGATTTTGAGGGCAGTCTCTTAGAGGGCATATTTTAAGAATCAGAAATGTAAATAATAAATCACCTGTATCTTGCAAGCCCTCCTCTTGTGCCCAATTGAAATTCAGTGAGAAGATTTAGAAAACACATTCAAAGCCATTTGTAGTAATGATACCATGTAAAAAATTACTCGGATTACTCTCTGTCTTTTTCCTCTATTTCATTTCTTTTTTTTTTTTTTTTATTCCCCCACAAGAGTATTGTAAATGGAGATGTCAACAGTCTGCTCTTTGAAAATCTGAACCCAGATACACTGTACGAAGTCTCAGTTACTGCCATCTATCCTGATGAATCAGAAAGCGATGACTTGATTGGCAGTGAACGAACATGTAAGTAATCAAAGGGTTTTTGCAAGTTGTTATTCATAGTTATTAAATCAAAAAGCATATGTATACAGGAATATTGAACATTCTTTCTATTTTTTTATTTTTTTTCTAGTACCCTTGGTACCTATTACAACACCAGGTAAGAATTTGAATTTCCAGGTATGGTATTAATACAGAAAACTCATAGCTACCTTTTTCTAAACTGAGAAGAATGTTGACATTAAAAAGCTGAGATCATTTAATGAACAGCATTGTGTATTTGGAAGACTACTAAACACTAGGTTACCACATGTTTATTATTTTACAAACAATGCAATTTATGTTGTTTTGGTCTTAATATGTTCTGCTCTTGGTCTGGCAGTCATGCAGAACTTAGAAGTATGAAGTGTTTGTCCTTGCTTTTTGCTTGAATTGTATACTGATTCTTTATTTTGCTACCTTTCTCAGCCCCAAAGAGTGGTCCACGAAACCTTCAAGTGTACAATGCAACTTCACACAGTTTAACTGTAAAGTGGGATCCTGCCAGTGGTCGAGTGCAGAGATACAAGATCATTTACCAGCCTATCAACGGAGACAGCCCAGAACAGTCGGTAATTACTTTTGAAGTCCTGTAGTTATCTTAAAGGGAGTTCTGCAAATTGATCACTTAGAGTAATTTATTTACAAAGCACTGCTGTGTTTTAATCATATTTTAGGTGAAAACTTAACTATAGTAATTAAGCATGTAATCTCACGTTTTTCTTTCTCTGCTTTCAAATCCAAGATAGAATATTCTTTGGAGCGCAAAAATCCCAGCAGTTTTGGTTATAGCCCATTTTATTTTATTTTGTGAAAATGCATATAATCTACAGCTTTAACTGTGTAGGTTGATCCAAAATTATTGCCTCCTATTTATTTCTATGGAAATCACAACAGATAGGAGGAGCACTGTTTGATAGAGAAAATTCTCTGCTACAAAAGGCGATTTTTCAACATTCATCACCATTAGCTATGCATTTTTGCCAGTGATGCACAAGAGCCTGCATGCTGTGTTTGTAAAAGTTTGCACAAGCAGAGATGACCCACTGTTGTTGCCACTGCTGGAACATACCACTCACTGCCTTGCATTCACTGTTTGGTCTCCATTAACATTCAGCAAGGGGTGATGGATGTCAGTGGGTGCCATTTATTCCACATGGCGGAATCCAGTGATGCACCTTTGCTTCTTATGCACTTGCATGTCAGACCCTGTTTTGTCAGACTGTCCCTCTGCTGCTGTCTGTCACATGGCAACAACATGTAATGGAATATTGGTGGAAAGGCTCAACCTCTACTGCCATGCTACCAATATCTGCCTCTGACATCATAGGCCAACATAATAAAATAAGAGGCACTACTTTCAAAGAAACAATCAGCACATACAAGTCGCAGATAGATAGTTATCTCAATCAACAATATAAACTACCATGACTACCTACATAGTATTGCCTTTCATGTGCTATTAAAAATCAGAGAATTGTTTGGTACTCTCACCATGCTGGGAACAGAATAACCTCTGAGAAATTGTAACTGCAAAAACGAATCCATGGGAAACATGATAAAGAAGACTTTAGAGTATTTTACTGTCTTCTAATGTAATCAAGCAGCTGAACTGAAAGGGAAAGCCAGGAAGTCAGCCAACTTATCCTGAATCATCAACAAGAACTGTGCTGATTACCTGTGGTCCAAGAAAAACAGCCCGGGAATGTTAATTCATCCAACCTGTTTATCAGAATCAAGTGCTACTTAAAGATGCCCTATTCTGTGCTGGGAGACTGTTGTGGTTACTGCCACATGACTCAGAATCTCAGATGAAAACCACATGCATTTATCTTGTTCCTGCAATTGGAGATCGCCATGTTCAGAAGCACATCTAGGAACGTTATAAATCAGTTGGGTACTTACATGCCTGTGTACCCATTTCTATCCTCTTCTAAAGAATATGTGTTTCAGTTGAAGTAATTGAACAATTAATGAAATGAAGATTTGAATGCAAGTTTAGTGAGAAATCATTAAAAGAATAAGGAATGGCAGCACAGTTAATTAATATCTATACTTGCTGCTACTAAAGTGGGAAAAAAAAGAGCATTCTGTGGAAATTTAAGCTGTGACAAAGAATCTTAATGACTTAATTATTCACAACTGGGTGGAGTCCAGCAGTGGCAGCTGGAGAAAATACCTCTTTCTGAGTATTTTCTTGTTCTCTTCATAGCATGTTAGTGCCTGTCTGCAAGTAATTGTCTGTCATATGATAGTAATTACTTGTCTGCTTTTTTTGGTCAATGTGATATTTGATTAAACTGCTGTTACTGTAGCAGTGTCCCCACTGACATACTCAAAATTGAATTTCTAGAAGTTCTTTATTGTTTGTTTTTTTTTAAGACTGGTCTGACGTCTGATGTCCTTGGCATCAGGGGAGACCACAGGTGATTGGAATACAGCTCTACAAATGTAAACTACATACCAAACTGCAGAGACCATCACTATTGCTTAGGGCCAGATTTTGAAAGGCAAATAGATGCAAAAATATTAAGTCAGCCACAGTAGGAGACTGGAAGAATTTATGGTTTGAAGAGAGTTTAGGACACTTGAGTAGAAATAAGAAAGTTTCTTTGTAAGTGAAATAAATGAAATATGAATGAACCTTAAAGAATACTGTTGTTGTGTCACCAGACTCAGTTTCTACTTGATAAGATAAATATGAAAAGGTTTGAAAATGTTTTTCAATGCTTATTGTCAGCTTTAGTCACATGGGATTAGACTGTATAATACACCACAGTGTTTTCCACTCAGCCTCAAATTCTTACTTCCTTAGCTATAATGGTAAGCATATAAAAGGCAGCATAAAAAAGCATTTTAATCTTCTGTTTTACTTCAGACCATGGTTGGTGGGCGGCAGAACAGTGTAATAATACAGAAGCTGCAGCCTGACACACCATATGCTATTACTGTGTCATCAATGTATGCAGATGGTGAGGGGGGTCGAATGACAGGACGAGGCAGAACCAGTAAGTAGCATGTGATCTTGTAAGATATGAAACAGATTTGATGTACTGCTTTTCAAATCAGTGGAGAAAATGTCTCTGTGGTGAAATTTATCATGTTTATCTGTTATTTGTGCTTTGATAGATTTCTGTGATACTGTTTTTGTCCTTCTATAGAAAGCACTGAGTGATCTTCTACCAGCACTTTAGGTGTAAAAAACAAATCACTATTTTTTTAATTACTTAATTGTATAAGTAACTGTATATTTATTGATGAAGTTAATTATTAACTTTTACCTAGCTTATATTTGAACGTGCTGTGGAAGGTCTAACATAGCAACGTTTGGAGAAAAATGAGGAAAACAATCCTAGTGAACTTACCATGAATTTCTAAAATAATATCCAGAAATAAACTTTTCTTACTATATATATATATATTATTTTTTTTTTTTTTAAATGGTTAGCCTGGAAAAGAGAAGACAGTGGGAAGACCTCACTGCAGTTGTGCAGTACTTAAAGAGAGTTTATAGTGAGGGAAATTAACTTTCTACACAGATAGATAGTGATAGGACAAGGTGGGATGCTTTTAAACTAAAGGAAGGGAGATTTAGAGAGAGGTTGTAGATGCCTCATCTCTGAAAGTGTTTAAGTCCAGGCTGGAAGGAGTTCTAGGCAATCTGATCCAGTATTTGATCTAGTGGTTGGCAACCCTGCCTGTGGCAGGAGGGTTGGAACTTGATGATCCTTTAGGTTCCTTCCAACCCAAGCCATTCCTTGATTCTGTGATCTCTTTTTTTGTTCTTTTTTGAGTTGCATGTATCATGATTAATGAAGACAACATTTGACATGAACTATTAAACCTGCTGTTTTTTATGTCCTAGTGAGACATTGCATGGACGTGGTCAGATAGCATAGGGTGAGAGGATGTGGTCCCAAATCCCTGACTATTTATTGCCCTGTTTCAGAACCTCTCACTACTGTGAAGAACATGCTAGTTTATGACCCGACCACCAGTACTCTGAATGTTCGATGGGATCACGCAGAAGGAAATCCTCGTCAGTACAAAGTGTTTTATGGACCTACAGCTGGAGGTGCAGAAGAAATGGTAAATCCTTCTTGCTAACTGTCCCAAATAAAAAGCAATCCATGGTGCTGCTGAGGGAAATTCTATAGAATGAAGTTGGTCTCAATTGTCTACACACTGGCTTTTCTGTTTGTATCTACCGTGGAGAAAATGCAGAACATCTCTGTAAAAGACATTTATTCCAGTCTGTAATAGTGATGCTGGATGTTATATAGTTGACCTCCAGTGATAGGTTCTTAGCACACAGATTTAATACTACACAATTTATTTATTTATTTATTTATTTTTATTCTTAGGGCATGACCATAAAGCTGGCTTAAAGATGTACAAAAAGCTGTAAAGTCAACAGGCATTGTTTCTACCTGTTTTCACTGCTGTGGCAGTAGGCAGGCATTATTCTAAAAATAAGTATTAACAGTAAGGGAGATACAAAAAACTGAACTTGTTTCATTTTCATGCATATGTCATAACTCTACCTTTCTTTTTAAATTTGTAGACCACAGTACCAGGAAACACAAACTATGTTATCCTCAGATCTCTTGAACCCAACACACCTTACACTGTAACTGTGATTCCGGTTTTCCCAGAAGGGGATGGTGGACGTACATCTGATACTGGTAGAACTTGTAAGTAAAATAGTCCTTTTAAATAAAATGTTGGATTTTATGTGTGTGTGTGAGTGAGTGATTCAAATCATTAGAAACTAAATAGTTCTAATTATGTTATATAAATTATAGAAGTTTAATTTTCCTAAGGTAAAATTTGATTTACACACGTAATTTATGGTTTTAGCTCTGCTTTGTTTTCTTTGCTTATTTGAATGTAGGCTTTCAGTTCATTTGTCTCTGGCAACCTCAGCTCTTGTATTGTGAAGCTAACTTATAGTTTACTTATATACAACAGAAACATTTTAATTCTAGTGCCAGTAGCTGCCCTGCTGCCTGGCAGAGATGCTTGTAAAGACTAGTCATAACTAAGATTCTTAGATGCACAGATATTAGGGTAAAACAAATGATGTCTTTATCTTGATACATTTCTCAGCTTATTTTGAGCGTGGTTGAAAATTCGAGTAGAATTGGAATGTGTTTAAGAAGGTTTGTAAAACTTAATTTTAATTATCCCTATCTAGTGGAGAGAGGAACACCAAGAAACATTCAAGTTTACAATCCCACACCAAACAGCATGAATGTTCGATGGGAACCTGCTCCAGGTCCCGTACAGCAATACAGAGTTAATTACTCTCCACTGTCTGGCCCAAGACCATCAGAATCTGTAAGTAATCTACTTTTTATACTGTTCTTTAAAAGTGTGCAGAAGATATTGCTTCCTTCAATGAGTGTAGAAAAGCAACAGGCTGTTGAATTTAGGACAACTACTGGCTTAGAAGGGTCCCTGATGAAATGATTCTGCCTGCAGAATTTATTATATTGTAAATGAAAGCTTGCTTTGATGAAATGAAATAAATAAGAGATAAGGTTCTCCCACTTAAAACTGAGAATTGAATAACTTTTATATTACTGCAGGTAATGATGAGTTAAGACATAACCTATACTTGGTAAAGTCAGAAAATAATGAAAGTGGAAGCTCAGTTTTACCTCTCTGCATCTGTATTGTGTAACAGCATATTCACATGAGTAGTAACCTGTCAATTAGTACCTGCTAGTATCTACCAACCTCCCCTCCCATTTGCAGAATAAGCGTTCCTTATGCATTTATCTTTTCTTCTTTTTCCTGCAGTACCTGTTCTTGAATTTTTATCTATCTTATTTGGTTATTTTAAACTTCTTCTTACAAAATATGCAGTTCTTGAATTTTCTATATGTTGTTTAAATTGCTCATTTTAAGAGACATGGTATAAATCAAACATTTTTTATCTAGGTGTTTTCTGTTTCTGTTTCAGATTGTTGTACCAGCCAACACTCGTGATGTGATGCTGGAACGCTTAACTCCTGACACTGCTTACTCAATAAATGTTATAGCATTGTATGCAGATGGAGAAGGAAATCCAAGCCAAGCTCAGGGAAGAACATGTAAGAGGCAGCACTTTTGTGAGATCTATGTCAAGATTAATGTGTGAGGAATTTATAAAATTGGTTACAATCACAAACTGTGTAAACCATTCAGTGCAACTCAGAGATAAATGGATCTGAATTATGGCTGAAGCAATTGTAGGCCTCCATGGAAGGGGGCTTTTTGGTATATTGCATGGAAGGTGTGATGCGTGCATAATCACTAAACTCATTTTCATTTGTGAAATAAGACTAATTTGAATATATGTTTAAGAATTTTAAAACTGTACTCTAAAATGTGATTACTAATAAATATCAGTTATTGAAAAAGTAGCGCATTAAGATGGAGAGGAAAAAATTGTGCTTTGACTTCTGCATTTTACTCAAAAATTGTACACATCTACCTTCTAAATGTTAATTTGTTTTGCTGAAGAAGCCTAAACACCAAAACCTCTGTGTCACATCTTAAGTTACTTGTGCTCAGCTTGTTTAAACTTAATTCAAGAAATGAAGTAAAAAGGAACTGTTTTTGGCATTCATATGTCACTACTGTTTTGCTGCTTTCTCCTTTAAATCCTCATGTTCATCTAAGACAAGTTGATGTGACAGGCCATTGTTATACCTTCTGTATTTTCTTTATTTAGTGCCTCGCAGTGGGCCAAGGAATATAAGAGTGTTCGATGAGACAACTAACAGCCTTTCTGTACAGTGGGACCATGCTGATGGGCCAGTCCAGCAGTACAGAATCATTTATTCACCTACTGTGGGAGATCCTATTGATGAATATGTAAGTGTTGTAATTATTTTATAAGCACCAAGATGTTCTCAGTTGATTGTTTAGGCTACAGAAAAACACCTATTTTATCTGTAGTGCACTTTGGACATTTTGTGGGTTCTTAGTTCATTGTTGATAATGCTGAAAAGTAATTGTTTGTACTTTTTTTTTTTTTTCTTTTTCACAAAATTGAAGAAAAATATACAGTTTAATGAACCAACTTTTGTATAAAAAATGTTGAAGACATGAGTCATCTCATTAATCAGAGGATTCTAAGCAAAGCCTGCTTCCTGACACTGAGTTCAAGTAGTATTCAACAATAAATAGCCATCTGTTATTTCATATTCTATTCATTATGAAGTCAGTGTTCTAAGATACAGAATAAACATGTCTGCATTTTATAAATTGAAAAAACATTGGTAAGGTTTAATAAGATTGCAGTGTTAACTTTCATTCAGCATCTAGCTTGCTTTGGTAAGGTTCAACATGAATTGTGTTTTTGTTTAATTTCCTGCAGCTTAATGATAGCATGGGTTAATCTGGTATGTATAAAATTCTCTGAGTGTTAATAACAAAGGCAGACCTAGATCCTATAAGGGTCAATGATGGAATTCCTTCGGACAGCTAAAATGTAATATAGAGAGAGCTGTCTGAAATCTATCTACATGCTCTAGCTGTTTGTATATTACACAAAGCATGTTGAAAATTACTGGTAGAAAATTCAATATTGGACATGTTATTCAGAATGCAACTAACTTTGAATATACATCTTCTCTGAAAAGAAATATTGGTGATTTTGTAAAAATAGTAAGTCTTGAACAACTGAATACTTTTTCAAGTAATAATGGAATACGTTGATTGGGACGTGCTATTGAGATACCTCAAGTCAGTTGCTGTAGTTCCAGTGCTTTATGGCCATTTTATGGAGCAGAGTTACGTTTTGGATTATGCAGACATTTTGATTAGAATGAAGTAGAAGTTCACATCTACACTGGGAAGTTGAAGAGACTGGGTGTTGCATGAGCAAGTTTTTACATTGCTGAATATTCTAGCTGTTGTTTCTCCTAAGACAGTGGTATCCATGAGGATAATGAAGAGTTAGAACTGAAACTAATGAGTAGCGTGACTGGATTTGTCTTCCCTCCTTGTCTTAAGAGCATTTTCTTCTCTATTTGCATCTCTAAACACATCATTCTGACTTTTCCTTTCTGTGAGGGAACAGTGCTGAAATCTGGGGGAGGAAATGCAGCATCTCAGTCTAAGTATAGTCATATAATCCTTTACGTTGGAAAAGATGTTCAACATCATCAAACAACTTTATCTGCAGTGAACATAAAAAAATAGACAATTTTTTAGTTCCATTTACTGTCATAACTGATTAGTTACAATATTGTGAGTTCATTTGTGTGTTTCTTTTATATGTTGTAGACAACAGTTCCGGGCATAAGAAATAATGTCATACTACAACCACTGCAATCAGATACACCATATAAAATAACTGTTGTGGCTGTGTATGAAGATGGAGATGGTGGACAGTTGACTGGAAATGGAAGAACTGGTAATTTGTTTTAATATAAAATATTATTTTAAAAATGTAAGGTATAAATTTTTTGAGCACTCCAACATTGTTAAGATGTCATTATGCTTATAGTTTCTATGATGTGGTTATTTCCTTACAGATTTGCAATATAAGTTTCTAGAGCTTTAAAACCAGTCACTAGTCTATTAAATTGGAATGGTTTTCTTTGTTTTCAGTTGGTCTGCTTCCTCCTCAAAATATATATATAACTGATGAATGGTATACACGATTCAGAGTTTCTTGGGATCCTTCACCATCCCCTGTTCTTGGCTATAAAATTGTATACAAGCCTGTGGGTAAGAAAATTCATTCATTCTGAGTAGAGCACTTTCAAAACAGGGAGCAGATAATGGGAGATCAGAATAGAAATCATACATATTATGAAATGTTTGTGTTTAAAGATTTATTTCTTTTCCTTTATTAACTTATTTTGCTCGAAGCTTAGGACTTGTTATAAGTATTTTATAAGAAGCACAACAAAGTACAGTGTTTCATACAGTCAATTAAAGAGACTGAACTGTGTTGATGTTTACTACAGAATCTAACCAGTGACTAGATGAAGTAACTTGAAAAACCAGACTTGGTTTTTGTCTCTTTTGTACCACTTGTACTTTTGAGAATGTGAGCTGGCATACATGAGATGAGTATTGGAAAGATAATTAGGTTCTAAGATTCATGTTTTGTAAATTCATGTTTTGTTCAAGAAAATGAGATGATTAATGATAATGACATGTAAAAGGAGCCAGATAATTTTGTAGCTCACTTATGATGAATCTTTCTCTCTGCATTTTCTTGATGCTTCCTTTCAATTCAAGGTTCAAATGAGCCCATGGAGGTTTTTGTAGGGGAAGTGACGTCCTATACCTTGCATAATCTGTCTCCCAGTACAACTTATGACGTGAATGTTTATGCCCAGTATGACTCTGGAATGAGCATACCTTTGACAGATCAAGGCACTACATGTAAGTAAAAATAATTTTATTGTAGTCATGCTTGATATGTATACTGATCTGAGATAATGTTGATTAAGACAGTATTTCTTGGCTAATTGTTAGAAGATTTGTATATCCTCTTATAGAGGATACTTGGCACTTGGCCATGATGTAGTTTCTAGAAACACTATGCTTCAGAACAGTAATGGAAATATAATTTTAAGTAATGATTTGAAAATGTAAAATTTTCAAGTCTGCTTCCTCAAATTTTATTGTTAGTTTCAGTCTGTAGTTATATTCAGGATACTACAGAATGTAAGCATGCTAAGCAGGTTTAGACTTCTTGCTACTCTGTCATAATTATGCAGGGAAGTTCAGGAACTGAAACTTCACCTTTTCAAAAGGAGATAATTTTGTCAATGCACTCAGTTAAAAAGCTTCTTAAAGTTTCTTCAGTTAACATGAATCAATTATCCTGAGTTCTGTTGACTAAGTTCATTCTTTTCATACGGCCATATATGAGTCAGATTCTGATATGTTGAAATTTTTTATTGTGCAAAGAACTCCACTTACATGGGTAAAAAATGATAAATTGGGCTGTTTCCCAAGAAAGGTTATCAGGCTTTGTGTCTTTGTAAATTACTAGGTCATTATCTGTAGGGCATGTGATAATATGAAGAAACTGGACTGGAACTGCTCTTTCCTTCTGTAAACCTTCAAACAAACAAGCAAAAAAAAAAAAACAAAAACAAAACCAAACAAACCAGAAACAGATTTTGGAGCAGCACTGCTAATAAATATTTAAGTGTGATGTAGCTCTTTTAACATCTTTGGTGTACTGCTTTCCAAAGAGCAATTTTTGTCTTTCTCTGCTCACAGTATACTTGAATGTCACAGACCTAACAACTTATAAAATTGGCTGGGATACTTTCTGTATCCGATGGTCAGCTCACCGGTCAGCAACTTCTTACAGACTAAAGCTGAACCCATCTGATGGTAAGTGAACTTTTGCATTTTCTAAAACATAGCTGTCATATTTTGGGGGCAGGATGACATATTTGGGATGGAGGAAAGCCTCCACTATCAGTCATGCTGCATTTTATTGAACTTTGAAGGTCTGTACGTACACTGTGGTGGTGAAAAAGCTGCAAAGTGAACTACTGCTTATTATCAGGTTAGCTTTCATTACTGGAGTTTTACATGCACACTGGAATGTTGCTGCTTTTCTGAATGCTCCAGGGTTCATAATCTTAATCTTGGTCTAGGAGGCTTTTATGGAACAAGAATAAGACTGCTATCCAGCCTATCCAAATTTCCTCTCAAAAAGTCTCCATTTTCTACACTTGTACACACATTGCAAGGGGAATGGTGGGTTCTTATTTTCATTCCATTGGTCTTTGTTTTTCCAGGATCTAGAGGACAGGAAATTACAGTACGTGGATCAGAAACAAGCCATTGTTTTACTGGCCTCTCACCAGACACAGAATACAATGCAACTGTCTTTGTTCAGACCCCTAACCTTGAGGGTCCTCCAGTCTCTGTGAGGGAACATACGGGTAGGTAATAGATAATGTAAACATTAAGTTTTGAATACAGAACTTGTCTTGTTTCAGTGGTAGAACTTGTCTTGTTTCTAAATGTCTTTCAGTACTTCTTTTAAGTAGTTCTTCCTCTTTCTGTCAGTGTAATGTTAACTGGAGTTTGAGGGGAAGTTTTGTTACAGTAGAAAATTTAGTGAGAAAAGTTATGATTTTTTCTATGGTAATATAATACATAATCTGGAGTTTTCCTTGAATGAAATAATTTATATTGAGCCAAAAAAATTTTATTTTATTTCAGTTCTCAAACCTACAGAGGCACCAACTCCACCACCTACTCCTCCTCCACCTCCCACAATCCCTCCAGCTCGAGATGGTAGGTTTATTTGTAGATCTATTTAGTATTTTTACATTGTTGCTGCACTGCCTTAGAGCTTAATTCTATTTTTCATAAGTTTAAATAGATTTAAAGCTAGCACAGTAATTTAGGGCCTGAAGTTTGTGATCAATTTCTTAGTTGCTTCCATTTGCTTTACTGGTTTCTGAAATTTCCTGGATTAGAATGGAAAGGTGAATACACAGATCTGGGGAAAAAATCAAGGTATTCTGTAGATCTATCACAAATCTGCCAGCATAGCCTTCAATGGAATTTTTATAAAAACTGTTCAGAAAAAAATGTTATTTAGGCATTTGCATTTGATTATTGATTTAATTCTTTCACCTTTCTTTGAGAATGATTAATAAATGTTTCCATATTAAGCATAAAACACTTGCCATTTGATGGTATGGTAGTAGAAGTTTGTTAAATATTCACCTTTCAAATTTTTGAAGCACTGCTCTTTATTTCATCGTGCTATAAATGGCATATTTCAAGTGCTCCTTTTCTTGGTCTTTCAGTATGCAGAGGTGCCAAAGCAGATATAGTATTCTTGACTGATGCCTCCTGGAGTATTGGTGATGATAACTTCAATAAAGTAGTAAAGTTTGTTTTTAATACAGTAGGAGCCTTTGACTTGATTAATCCTGCTGGAATCCAGGTAGGTTGCTTATTTCCATTGAATACATTTTAGAAGGAGGCTGAGGTTTTCTGTAGATAATAAGGGATAAGATAGATAATAAATCTAGTTGTTATACAATAACTTTTGGCTATAAGAAATCTGTTCTGAGGACAGTCAGAGTGTTGAGTGAGGACTGTGTTTTAATTTCTCAGTTCAAGAATATTTAAAGTGTGAACAGCTAAGAGGAGTAGACCTCCAAGTTTTCTTTGCTGATTATGGTTAGACATTTTCTGTCAGCCTTCTTAATTTAACCATTACTCATTTTTTCTACTTATGTGAAACTGGATAAGGTTGCTGCTAGGGTGCAATAAATACCACTCTTTTGCTTCAAAGTTTCTTACAAATTAATTTTCTAGACGTTATATAGCTACTCAAAAGCAGAGAGAATATATTATGAAACTGGCTTGATAGTAATAGAAATCTCTTAATCATCCATATTTAAAATCATTTTATGCACAAAGGAAACAAATGTGTGTGTACATTGCTGTGACAGTGTTTGTTTACATAAAGATGTATGTGTGTGCATTATACGTATGTGGGAACAGTTTTTCAATTATTTAATGCTTACTAATGTACCACAATGCATATTTCAATTGAGTCTGAACTGGAGATATGTGACTGAACACAGTGATGCATTCCCTCCCAGGTTTCATTTGTGCAATACAGCGATGAAGCAAAATCTGAGTTTAAACTGAATACATTTGATGACAAGGCTCAAGCCCTGGGAGCTCTTCAAAATGTTCAGTACAGAGGAGGAAACACACGGACAGGTAATTCTGAGCAATAATCTTATTTTTGTAAGATAAATCGCCTAATTATCCTGATATTTAATGGACAAAGGATTAGGTTTTTCTGTTTTAGTTGAGTGGCTGTCACTGTCAAAGTAAGGGATTTCTTCATGGGAAATGGATAACATGTCTGACTCATTTGTTGTACACTTTGCAGGCAAAGCCCTAACATTTATCAAAGAAAAGGTTTTGACTTGGGAGAGCGGCATGAGGCGAGGTGTTCCCAAGGTACTTGTTGTTGTCACAGATGGTCGTTCACAGGATGAGGTGAGGAAAGCAGCAACGGTCATACAGCACTCTGGTAAGCAATTCACTGTACCAAGCTATTTCATTTCCTTAATATGTTAACCAGTGCAATTTATAAGTGGTGCTTCAATTGTCTTGGAATTCTTTACCTACCATTTGTGGATTCAGAAATTTATTCTGATTGTTTAGAATGACTCAGAACTATTTAAAGAATTTAGACTTTCTGGACCAGACTTACTTTTTCTTTCTCTATCCTCTCCTCTGTGGGAGAGTATGGCTTCCCAGGGCTTTCAAGGAATTCCTCATGAATACTATTGTATAAGGCTGACTTTTGGTTACTTCTTTCTCCTTGCTCCGTGGACCCCAGGCATCACTGTGTAGACTACTCCATCCTGGTGCTTTTGCTAAGATGGGCCTGGCTTTCTGAGCTTTGTTTTCCTTGACACAAACTACAGGAGCTCCAGGGAAAGGAAGTGCTTTTTCTGCAGTTAGATCTGAACTGACTTCTTCATTGCCTTTTGAGCTGAGAAACATTGCACTACTGACACTGAGTGTGGCAGATGTGTGTCTAAGCATGTACCCTTTTTCCCTGCTCTCAGCATCCTCTACTGAACTTGCCCAACAGTCTTGCGTTTCATTGCATGAACCACCAGGAATGCAGTTTCCTGAATAAGATGTACTTCCTTCTGGAAATCACTGTCATGTAAACCACAAGTGGTCATCTTGTCTTCCTCTGTGATCTAGAACAATAAGATCCATCTATATGACATCTAAAGATGTTTGGCTAACCTACTCATAAAAATCTCTACAGTCCATGTGGATAATCTGCTTTAGTGCTTAACTTATGCCGATATTTGGAAAGCTTTTCCTCACACTTTACCTAAGTGTTTCTTCAGGCTAATGAAGCTGCTGTCTTCATTTCCCTAGCTAACCAGGAAAGCAGTTGATAACTGTACACTGTAACAGGCCTTCATACTTGAAGTCTGTTGTCATTTCCTCTTTCTGTCTTTTTTCTAGACTAAACAAACACAAATCCATTTCCTTCAATCTCCTACTGATTGTGTTTTCCAAACCTCTTATCATTTTCATTAGCTATTTTCTTCAGTTACTTTACATCTTAAATATTGTGTTCAAAGCTGGACAGAGAATTTCAGCCAGCGATTCATCAGTGCTGACCACAGAGGGACAATTATTTCCCATCTCCTTTTGAAAAATTCAATATGCAAATAAAAATGGGCTTATTACTTAGAGTAAATGTTCAGCTTCCTTCAACTTCCAACCAACATTTTTGTGCATTTTCTTGTTAATTTCTTTGTTTTGTTTTGGAGAAATTTTTCTTTTTAGTGATAAATTGTGTAACGAACAGTTTTTATTCTTTCCTGTTTTCTGGTACAATAAAAAGAGGTCGAATTATCATATAGAGAATTAGGTGGAAGAAGGGAAAAGAAGAGATGAGTCAGAAAAATAATTATGTTAAGGGCATAAGATAGAACAGAAGCTTGACATAAAAGGCAAGGAGACTCCATTTTAAGGATCTGAAGAGGAAAATCACCTGACAAAGGGAAAGATTATGCTTTTACACCTGGTGATGTAATTAAATTCTAGGGACTGGGTTCTTCTAATTTTATTTTTGCATCTACTAATTGTCTAGACTAAGGTGCTGGCACTATTATATTTACTGATGAGAGCAACAGGTAGGCATCTACAGAAAAACAGCTTCTTTTATCCTGAACTTTACAAGCTCAGGAGATGAGCTGAATTGCATCCTGAATCTGTCCTTGATAGCAGTCAGTGAAGGAAAGAGGAGAAAATTTTGAAAGAAAGGTGCAAAAAGCAATTTAACCCTCCTGAGCTTTGTTACAGTGAAAGGATGACCAGAATGTGTACTCATAATGAAGGCTGGATACTGCAGTGGATAGACAAGACAATGATAGTGTTTGTGAAATATTGACCTGAAAAATTGTTATGTATTTTTTACTATGTTTCAAGTAACAAACATTATTTTTACAGGCTTCAGTGTCTTTGTGGTTGGTGTGGCTGATGTGGATTACAATGAGCTGGCCAAGATTGCCAGCAAGCCCAGTGAACGTCATGTATTTATTGTTGATGACTTTGATGCATTTGAAAAGATTCAAGATAACCTCGTCACCTTTGTGTGTGAGACAGCTACCTCAAGTGAGCAGAAAATACATTTTCCCTTTTCCCAAACTGATGCATTTGTTTATATGCTGCTATACTTGTAAATCAATTTACAATACTTCAAAAACATGTTTGCATATAAAAGTTTTGTAATAACTGCATGTAGTTTGAGAGAGCAAAAGTTGTTTGTTGTTAATATTGAAAGTAACTATTGCATTTAGTGTAATCTTGTCTGACATTTCAAAAGTATAGGTAGAACAAAAGCAACAGACAGAAGTTCTGCTCCTTATAAGGAAGTACAATGATGCCTAATATGAACTGGGGGACAAAACTGGTCTCATTAAACTTTGGTCCGGTCCAGTCTTCTGTAAGAGCGTGGGTGAAGTGTGTGATGCTGTTTCAAAATGACTGAAATTAAATGTCAGTTGTTTACTCAAGAGTTATCCTTCAATGGCAAAAATGAAAATATTCTCAGGCCTGTCATTTGCAGCTGTGTGATTCCCGAACTTCATATGCTGGCTCCTTAGGAGCCATATAAATCTGCAGTTTTTCTCTGTGATTCTGACAGCTAATATGCAGCCTGACTCACGCCTCTAATATTTATGGAAAGATTGAGTCACTGTGCCCCTTTCTTCTTAGGAATTAGACTCAAAATATTTTGGGGGTTCATCTGTTGTCCCATACAATTTGTCATGGTAGAAATATCCAACTGAATGTAATGAGTAAAGGTTTTAGCAGTCCATCTAATTCAGAACAGAACACAGTGTAACAACTGTAGCAATAATTGGCTGCCAATTTATACTAGTGCAGAATTTTTGCTAATAAAATTGTCTAAATACGTACATGTTCAAATTGTGGTAGGGGTCATATTCTTTAACTTACATGTTTTTTTCATCTCTTTTAGCTTGTCCTCTTATTTACTTGGAAGGATATACTTCACCTGGTAAGAAACTGCCTATATTTTGCATAGGTTCATTTTTGTCTTATCCAGCTCTAAAGTGTTTTTGTTGTTTTTTCTTTCCTGATTTAAAGGTTTCAAGATGTTGGAATCATATAATCTGACAGAGAAGCATTTTGCTTCTGTGCAAGGTGTGTCACTGGAATCAGGCTCTTTCCCAAGCTATGTAGCATATAGACTCCACAAAAATGCCTTTGTCAGCCAGCCAATAAGGTAAGTAAATGAGAAGGACTCAGAGCAAACAGGTGGGGAAGGATAAACTGAGTTTGTAACTAGTAGCATTAGTGTCTCATGGAAAATGTATTTATTTGATGTTCTTTTTACTGAAATCTGGGAAAAATACTCCAAAGAACATCCATCATTGTTCTTGTTAAATGCTTATCTGTTTCTTCCTTTGCAGTGTGTTTTCTGTTAATCCAGTTGCTTTTTGTTCTTTTGACACTGTCTTTCTTAACCACTATACTTACTTACAGTATAGAACCTGGCAGCAGGCTGAGTTGAGCAGCAGCCTCCTCAATACAAAAAGCTCTACACTGCCAAGGAAAAATGGTTTCAGTGTAGATAGGTGAACTTCACTTATTGCAGAAAGCAGCACTCTGACACCACTGATTTGGAGTATCTTCTCTTGTAGCTGAATTGCTGTATTTGACCAATGGAGTGGAGATTTAAAGGGCCTGTAGACTTACAGCTTCTAATGGAAGAGTAATAAGTGATCATTCCTTCCAACTATCACAGACACTCCAGAAATTTAGCAGTTTTACTAGGAGGAATCTAGTAAATCCTTTTCTTCTACATTTTTTCCTCACCCTTCTACTTAAGGTTAAGTTTCAGAAAGGGCCTGAAGATGCCTGAAGATATACCATTACTCCTATTTAATTTAATGAAAATTATTCTTTGTTGTTGTTGTTGTAAAGGCCTTTGAAATCTCCTGCCAGATTGGTAAAGATCAGATCACATGTACAGGCTTTGTACTAGGGTGTACAAAGTAACAATTTCTTTTTTGCTGGCCTTCTCAGCTCACAGCTTTAAAAGCTGAGTGGACTAAAGGATCTTTTGAATTCATTGATGTGCCAGTACAATTATGGGAGTGATCCTTGACAGCCTGGATTTTTACAGTTTAGGGAAGTACATATAAAACCAGTCAGTAGTATCTTGTTTTGCGCTTCTGTTACATAAATACAAATGATGCATTAAACAGGAGAAGTAGGATGATAAGAAGATAAAAAAAAAAACAAACAACAAAAACATTTCTGTTTATTTCAGGTCATTTAGAATGTTTTCATGCAGTTTATTGCCTGCTGTAGGAGGTGGAATAGACTTGGCAGAGTATCTGGGGCACTTAGCTTTCAATAGAAGCCAGAATATAAAACTCAATTTAGACTGAGTCAGCAAGGCAATAAAAGCATGCTGATCCTAGTAGAATAGCTATTTCATATTTGACATAACTTGCTATTAGAGATATAAATAGAATGGCTATATCTACTTTATTTTTTTTCTTTCTTGCACTGTGCTGTGTGTTGTTGATTTTTTTATATGACTGTAATTGGAAAGTGTTCCTAACCATGTGGGTAATTAAGTTTTGCCTAAAATATTCATGTCAAGGTCTATCTGTTTATGCTCATGATACTAATCCCTCTCTCAATTCCAGTTAATTGGTGAAGGAGACACATGATCTGTCTTCCTTCTTGCAGCTACTTTCCTGCACTCTGCATGTCTCCTTCAAAAAATGCTGGAGGCCATCAGCTGTGTATTTTTGTTTATTCCCAGCTTTATGACTTTTTAATGTTTAACACTCTGAACATCACAGATCTAAATGTCAGCAGCCACCAGTGGCTGAGGTGGGGCCCAAATACATCACTCACTGCAGGGAATACATTAACTGTTTCTTTCATTGTCTCTGTTCCTGAAAGCCATTCATAGTTAAAGAGAGTATTTTCCAGTGCTTGTCTAAAATGAGCCAGGTGAAATAAGACTACAGATTTTTAGAAACCATCAAAGTATTCAAAATATGTGTAGTTTATGTAGATCTTGCTGCAAGAATAAATCTCACAGGGTTCTTCGTCACATTCTGGCTGCCCCCATAATCATGGTGCCTCAACCAACTTAAGATAAGCTGTGAGTTCATTATAAAAAATCACAAAGTACTTAGTACTTTTTTTTTTTTTTACAGAGCTAGAAGTTAAGATGCACAGTTCTGTTAAACATTGTTATTTCCCCATTACCCCATTTGTTTGAAAAAGAGCTTGTTTATTTTCCTCATACGTTTCCATGTGAAAAAAATATCTTCATCTTGTCTTAACAGGGAGATTCACCCAGAGGGACTGCCACAGGCATACACTATCATCATGTTATTCCGTCTTCTGCCTGAATCCCCCAATGAACCTTTTGCTATTTGGCAAATTACGGACAGAGATTACAAGCCACAAGTTGGAGTTGTGCTTGATCGTAAGGATGATTATACTTATTGAACCGAACATTCATACATTACATTACTTTGCATGTATTATTCCAGAATCTTTCCAAAACCAAAGCATTATTACATGGTAACAGATTTAAATAATTTCAGTTTTAAAATATATACTTTTTTACTTTGTACACAGTTTAATTTCTCAACTAATATACCTTTTACCTTTGGTATTACCTCTCAAAACAAAGGAACGTACATCTATGTAGCCATGTCAATTGAACCAGCTATAGTCTGTGTTTACTCACCAGAGTGCTACACATTTTATCCACAAGTACATCTGAGAATGATGATTTCAGCTTTACATCTAAAATGAAATATATTATTATTATTATTTTTTTGCAGCTGGCAGCAAAGTGTTGTCATTCTTTAACAAGGATACAAGGGGAGAAGTTCAAACTGTAACTTTTGATAATGATGAAGTAAAGAAAATCTTTTATGGAAGCTTCCACAAGGTAAAGGATTGAAATTATGAAGGTTACTTTCTGAAATGCTGTTCTTTGGAACAGAGCACAAGCAAGCAGAAGCTACTGCCAGTTGTATCCAGTTCCTTTATAGTCCTGTAGATGACAGGAGCAACAGACACAAACTGGAATATGGGAAGCCTTCCTTGATCCGGTTGAAACTTCTTTAGGAAAAAGCACTTTGAGGGTGTCAGAGCTGGGGGAGAAAAATGAGTTGCACAACGAGACTGTCAAATCTCCTCATCTGAAGATATTCAAAACACATCTCATGCTTATCTGTGTGACCTTCCAACACTTACAAATCTGTCACTGTGATTCTGTGACACACAGGCTTACAGATCACATAATTCAAGCTCTCTGAAGTTCTAGTTCTTCTTTGGTTATAGAATGTAAGGCCTATGTTGAACCAGTGTAAAAGACGGCTTTGTCAGCAATGTGAAAGTGGAGAGATAAATGCCACTAGGCATCTTAACCTACCTGACTCAAGAAAGAAAAAAAGATAAAATAGGAAAAAGGAAAAGAAAGATTTGATGAGAAAACTTTTTCTGGGACGGTGGAATGTAATGATTTGGATTCATTGAGAGAAGAGGAAGATGTAGCCACAGAAACTAAGTAGTTACTGGCTTGTAAATGAAAGTAAGGAGCCAATATTGGTAGTTGAATAGAATATGAATGAGATTTATATGATTAACAAACATAACGTGTATATTTACTTATTTTCTATGTGTACAAGGATGTTGGAATATTTTTTGCTTTAGATTCTCTAGACCTAAAATATTCCATGTTATTTTATAATAATACTATATATATATTATAGAGTAGTATAATATATGTAATGATTATAGTAATATTACTGGAAGGAACAAAAACAGTGAGAGAGAACACATAATAGATTGTATAATCTGATTCAAATTTACAGTGGAACTCACATTTTTTAGTTGTCAGAATGGCCATTGAAATTTGCCTTTGCCTACAGATGTGGCAATTCTGTGCTTGCTTTTAAATGTTGTGGATCAAATTATGACAAGTTGATCCTGCCAGACTTTCTTACCTCTAGACACTGAGAAGTGTTTAGTTCAGGCTACATGCATTCCTAAAACTACAACTTCATAAATATTTGCCCACTGTTAAACATATGTGTTTAAGGCAAGTAAGTGTCTTAGTGTCTTGCAATTTGCATCATTGTCAGTAAGCTGAAATGCACATTCTGGCGCTTTCCCTTATCTCCCTTCTGTTTAGTTTAGTTTTTCCTCTGGTGACTAAATATGGCTGCACTATAGCATTTGTTTTCTTTATGATACCCTCTCCTGCATGACCAATCACTACAAGCATTCCTTGGGGAATACTGATAAGGGGTTGCCTCTGTTGACTTTCTGATACTGGATGCCAGGTTGTGAAGCATGCTTTGCTACAGCTGAAGGCAGGGAAAGCTGGCATCATTACAATGTGTTGAGACTTGATCTGTTTAAAACACAGCACTATAAAATCAGTCAGTACTATAAGAGTTATTGTTTTCTTCAGAACTTGGGAGAGGGTAATTACCGAACTGTTTATGTATCTTGTCTAATTGTTGAAGTGATTATGATTTACTTAATGACTATTTTCATATATGTAAATAAATGTTTGTCTTGTGACATTTGTAACTGCTACTTAGGAGTAGGCTTGGATCACACCGGCATTATACAGCCTCTATTTTGTCTTTGGCATCTGTCTTTTTGCATTTCTCTTTTTTTAGTAGCTTAGTTGGACTGGTTGGAATTTTCAGGAGCTGTGTTAATCTATTGGGGTGAGGAAAAAAAAACAAACTGTCAGCAAAGGCTAGACTATGTATTGTTTTGATTTAAAAGTTGTGCCACCTTATCGCCAAGGAGTAGTGAAAACACAGAATAGCATTGAGAATTTCTCATTCATATCAGTATGAGAGATGAGACTTGCATTATTCAGGTCAGTGATATGAAGCTCTCTACATACCGCATCAGCAGCAGTCTGTTTTAAGTGTCAACTGCTAAGTTCACTGATGTTCAGAGCCACGTTTTTCCTTGTAGTTTCTCTAGATGTGATAGAGGTGAAGAGAATTCTTTGATAGCACTTATATTGAAGTTCTGCTTGTGAATCAGTGCAAATGGGGAACAACCTGCAACCCCAGCAACAAAAGCATTCTTGTATAACTGTTTACTACATTCTTTGATGAATGCAGTTAAAGAATTTTGCATTATTTTAATTGTCACATACACTCACACATAAGAAAACAATCTGAAGATTGTGAAAAATGTTCAGAAGTAGCAGCTATTGGCAAATTACATTAAAGCTCTGAAACTACAGATTCTTGCTTGTGCGACTATATCTTAAGCACAGTGAACCATGCAGTATGCTGATCTCCCTTCTTCTTTACCCAGAAAGGAATTAAAAGTTCAGATTTTGATAGCATTTGATGTAACTGGAGTAACCTTGACTTAAATAGCTTCTACTTATGACTTTACACCACATAACTGAGCAGACTTCTCTAGGCTTTCTCCAGAATGATTACTGAGATTGCTGCATGAGTCATGTTAATGATAGCATCATGGGACTCCCCAGCTCATGCGCTGGGAAAGCCTTATGTATCAACCATGTTGATTAGTTCCTAATAAGGGCTAGCAGTAGTTTCAACTGGATGAAGGAAGGAAAGTAAGATTAACACATTTCATAAGGTAATTTTGCAATTTCTTCTACCATCTAGTTTCAAAGAAATGACAAGTCTTTAAAAGACGAGAAGATGTTTTCCAAAATGTCAAACATTTTTGTGGTTTTTGCTAGATGACTTACTGGCTCGTTCAGTGAAGCACAGCTAACTACACCTAACCGTGCGCGGAGAGATTTATTTTGGCATACTTGAGTGCTCTCTGTAGCATAGCTATGGTGAAAACTGTTGAACCTGGCACGTCCCATAGGAAAAATCCTGACTGCCTCAGACAGTCATTAAACTTATAACTGAATGTTTTGGAGAGACATACTTCTTCTACTTGCTTATTATTACCACGCTAGACTTCCTTTTTGATGGCAGTTTTGCAGTAGTTAGCCACAGGAAATTTGATAATAGGTTTATGTCTTTCTGCTGATGTACATATGGGATAATACTTTGCATAGCTTATTCATGTGGTTCGTTTAGCAGAAAATCAGAATGCTATCAAACTTGATCTTAGAGAGAGAGATTAAATTAATTAAATGTTTGCTTTTGTAAAAATTCATGCCTTCTGGCACTGTAAATGGTCAGAAGTGATGCTTTATTTTAGTGTGCTAGACACTGAAGTGAGCATTTCTGGTAACATTTTGTTGAAAACAAAATCAAATGGCGTTGAATACAGAGATGTGGAGTTCTCAGAGCTGTTGGAGTGAGTCCAGAGGAGAGCCATAAAGATGATCAGAGGGCTGGAGCTCCTCTTCTTAAAAGAAATGCTGCAGGAGCTGGGCTGTTTAGCCTGTAGAAAGGAAAGCTCCAGAGAGACCTAGAACTTTACCACTTTCCAGTACTTCCAGGAAGCTTGTAAACAGAAGGGACAGCAAATTTTTACATGATCTGATAGTGATAGGACAAAGGGAAATGGCTTTAAACTAGAATGGGGGAAATTTAAGTTAGATTTTAGGGGGACATTTTTCACTGAGAGTAGTGAGGTACCAGCACAGGCTTCCCAGAGAAGCTGTGGGTGCCCCATCCCTCGAAGTGTTCAAGGACATGTTGGATGGGGTCTAGGGCAGCCTGATCTAGTGGTTAGTAACCTTGCTCATGGTAGAGGAATTGAAACAGAATGGTCTTAAAGGCCCCTTCCAACCTAAGCTATCTTATGATTCTATGTTTTATTTACTGTCAACAGTAGATTTGTGTTAGGTTTGTGTCTAGGCCATGAAATTTAAGCTGGAGTTCAGAACTGGCATTAAATCAGTAATGAATGGACTGAGTTGGTGTCTTGGTGGAGTCCTTAATATTTTTGACTGCTTAGATTGCTGCTTCTTTGGATGGGTAGATGATGTTCTAGTAGTCACTGATGTTTGAACCTTTTCAAACTGATGGTCATGTTCAGCAATACGATATAGATTTGCCTCCTAAGTTTTGTGTGCAAATGAAAATGAAGTAACATGCATTCTCTGTGCAAATGTATTTTGCTTTATTTAATTTGTGACAAATAGTTAATGTTCCAATAGAAAGTCTTGCACATTTAGTACCTTTTTGAACAAACAAACTGCATCTGTAGTGTCATTTGATGCTGCCATTTACCTGTAAAATTCATGTGTATGATCAAATGACTGAGTTTATTATGTATTTCAAGTTATTAATTTCAAGTTTTGGCATACCACTTATTTTATTTTGTTTATAAAAATTAATTATAAACAAAATATACTTTAAACTCTCTCCATTATCTTCCCACTCTATTTTTTATTTGATTGGTGAACAATGTTAGGAATGTTAATTAAAAAAAACACTCATTTACACAGTTCTGAGAACTGAACTGTGATGCTGATTGAATTTCAGTTGACAAAAAATTAGAACAGTTTTGAAAGCCTTAATTCCAGTGATATAAAGCATAAGTACATAATGTTTAGAGAGTCTGAGATAAGCTGTGTTGATGCCTTGGAGACAATCCACATGGGAAAATATTTAATATGAAAAAAAAAACCAACAAGCAATTTCCCAGAAGATTTTTCAGGCAGTTGTTGACTCAGGACATTTAAGGGAATCCTTGTCTCCACTTTATGCCATTTTTTTTTAAAGTAGTCATTGAATAGCAGTATTTTTCTGAAGGGTTATATACAGTGATGACAGAAGCCTTAAAACATAAATATGTTGATTTGAACAATTATATTAATATTATAATGTATATAAAATACTTGTGGTATGTAAGCTATATAAAACCACTGAAAACTTCTACATTGCCTTAAGATGTTTTTCTATCAACTGCACTCACTAAAAACTCAAACCCTGGTTCTGTATTAGAGTTGTCTGAAGGTCTTCTGTTTTTATAGATAGAGAGGAAATTCACCTGTATTTATTATGTGGCCACATTAGGTCTCTTGTTTACTTTGAGCAATAGATTGTCCTTTTGTTTATTCACAAATTGTCTTATATTTAATCCTGTACAGTCACTGCGGGATAAATCACTGCAGATTTTTAGATTGCAAACCTTTGCTTTTGTTTCTCTTGTTCTGAATACAGTTTACTGTGTTTAACCCAAACACTGTTCTCCTTGAAAAATTACTCTCCTCCCTTTGTTATAGCCATTCTTTTCTCTCTCTGGAACTTCATTTATTTCCAGTAATTAATCCTTTAATCCTTCCTCCTTTGTTTTTGCCTTATTTTGGCAAACATTTTTGCAGTCTAATTTATATCCTGGAAATTTATTTCTGCTTTTTCCATTATTTTGTCCCTTATATATATGTATATTTTCTGGACAGGCTATTCTGTTCTCTTCTTATATCTCAGAGTAACTACTAATGAATCATCTGAGGAAATGGAACCCTGGATTTTTGGATCATAAGTGATCTACTCTGTGAACTAGAGACAGAACCTATTAGCCAGTCACAGACCCATAAACCTATTGTGTGGCTCCCACCATTAGAAGAGAACAAGAAGAGCTTACCTTGACTTCCACTTTATAATTCTTTTTATTTTTTACTTTTATGCAGTCCTAAAGCATCCGTTTTTACAAGAAAGGATTTTAATTTTTGAACATTGCAGTTCAAATGTTATATTAAATAGTACTGAATAGCTGTGCCTGAGTATTCATCTTATTGATCTTTAACACCTTTTAAGGAAGTTACTAATGTTAGAATTTTTCCCTGTCCTGAAAGTAAATTATTATATTATCAGGAATAAGATTTAAAACAGTATTATTTAAGCAAGGAAATACTAGTTAAAATACTAAATATGCTTTTTTTAAGTAGTGCATTAAACTTTTTTTTCAGGTTCATATTGTTGTCACTTCATCAAATATTAAGATTTACATTGACTGCAGTGAAATAATGGAAAAGCCAATTAAGGAGGCTGGGAATATCACAACTGATGGCTATGAAATACTTGGGAAACTTCTGAAAGGTGACCGGAGATCAGCAACAGTAAGAGATAAATGTTAATCCATACATTAATGCAAATCCTTTTGTGAGAAAATATGTTAGAAGTTAAGAACTGCTAAATAAGTAGTCTCACACCCAAAGCTTATGTTTCTGTATTGCAAGACTGAATGTACTTAACTGAGAAATATGGGCTTGATAGTTTTTTATTCTAGCAGAACTGCAAAAACTGAAACCTAATAGCTGAAAGTTGCAAGTAAAGTAAATTCAAATATGAATTAAATTCAAATGTGAGAATAAATATCATTTTTTGTTTCTTTTTAATAGGGAAAGCAGTTAGTTATTGTAACTATTCCTGTGGATTCTCCATTGCTGGAAATTTTTTAAATGAAGATTGTTTTATTTTAATCTCCTACATGACATTCTGTAATGAAATGGTTTTAATTCTGGCAAGTCCTGTGATCTGTCTTGTGACAGAGTAATCCCCTCTGGCTTTATGATCTATAAACCTATAAAGAAGTGGCTGCTGCAATGGAGGGCACATCAATTATCTTGATGAATTAATCACTATACTTACTGCATATTAATGCTATTAGTCAGGCTTTGTATTAGAAGATCTAAGGTTGCAATCTGGTGTGTGTGTGCAAAACCTAACAACAACTGAAGAAGATTCTTGGTGCTCACCTCCAAATGTGTGGTTGTATATGAAATTACAGAACTATAGCTCTTAGGGTGAAGTAAACTGTTCTTAATGTCCCTATTTGAAGCCTTTCCGCAGAACTTATAATTTAAGTATTGTTCACCTTCTGCTCCAGGACATGCATAAGCATCAGATCTTGTAGTTAGTTTCAGCATTAAGTAGGGTTATTTTTTAATAATGTTTTAAAAGAATTTTTATGTCACTGTCAAAAACAAAAAAAAGAAACAAAAAAAACCCAAATGTGTGAACAAATGATCATTACATTAGAGGTTGTTTTAGAAGTCAATTTTAATGCTACTGCCACTAGATTTTGTAAATAACATTATTTTTCAAGGGTTCTCCTTCCTTTTACAGTTAGAAATCCAGAATTTTGACATTGTATGCAGTCCAGTTTGGACTAGCAGAGACAGATGCTGTGATCTTCCTTCTATGGTAAGTACATATGAACTAGAGACTGTTCAGAACATCATTAATGATATCAAATCTAACAATATCAGTATTAGCCTGCACTGATAACACATTTAAATCTCTGTTGTCAGAGCAATCAGTGAACAACTCTGTATTTCATACTTCTGCATCTGAGAAAGATTGCAGTATGCTAGATTGAGGGTAGTAGTGAAAAGTGTTAAGCTTATATTTTGCACTTCAGTGCTATTTAAGATCCTAGTTATTATGAAATAAATAGCTACATTATATGCTTTAATAAGTACGTTGGATTGGCATTCAAAAAGTAGCTGCATAATCAACTCAAGCTGGTTTTCTAATGGAAAAAAATATTAGATAAACAGTAATTCCATATGAATTTGGTTTATTCAGTGTTTCTGTTGCTAGTGTTTTATATTGCTTGCATAGAAAATAATTTGCTAAAAATATGAAAAATATTTGGAAGGCACCGTTTCACTCTGAGTTCTACTGTACTCAAAACCAAGATAATGGAGAATCTTGTTATTGAAGCAAAGTGCGCTACCAACAAGTATTTTGATTTAAATTGACAGTAAGAGTT
The DNA here is from genome assembly GCF_039878825.1 of Excalfactoria chinensis. Classification (NCBI taxonomy): domain Eukaryota; kingdom Metazoa; phylum Chordata; class Aves; order Galliformes; family Phasianidae; genus Excalfactoria; species Excalfactoria chinensis. The sequence goes on along the minus strand of NC_092827.1, from coordinate 28,449,806 downwards.
GTGATTGAATTTTCAGAGAGATGAAGCAAAATGCCCAGCTCTTCCAAATGCTTGCACCTGTACTCAAGACAGTGTGGGACCTCCAGGACCCCCTGGACCTGCCGTAAGGAACCATTTGCAATAGAGATTTTTGTATATAATTTTTCATGTTTTAATTTATGGAACTAGTATCAGATTAATCAAAGTGAATAAAAAGGTAATTTTGGTTTGTGCAGAAAGAACTAACACCAGCTGATTTACTTCACTGTGACTTGTGAAATGTCTGATAATCCTGTTCTCACATTTCTTGAGTAAGTGGAAACATCCACCAAATTTTGTGAAGCTAAGATCAGTCAGAGAGACAGCTGGCGGTCAACAGGTTCATAACTTCATGTTAATCTGTTCTCATTTTGTCTTAGTTTATAATACAACTGCTCCTTCCACTTGCATTTGCCTATATCTGTAAGCCTTTTCCCATACTTCCTGTTTAATCACTGTGAATGTTTCCTCATTGTTTGATAGGCTGAAAGAGTCTGTCACAATTTCAGCTGTCTTGTGCTCTGTGTACAGGAAGTTTTAGTAGAATGTGCAAATGCTTTTCTTAATTGCAAGGTCAGTATTTCATTCCAAGGAAAGAGTCATTATCAGGCAAATAAATTAGTGACTTTTATTTATTTATTTATTTTAAATGTGGCTTGATAATAATCTGTGGAATGGATATACTCCTATACTATGAATATAAGGGAGCTCAGTTCAGCCCAGTAGTCCTTCTGCTTTGAAACCAAATGCTGTGTGTGTAGTATGAAGCCTGCTTAAGTTGCCTAGCATTCCACTAGGGAGGTATCCAGAGACTCTGATAATTCTTCTATCTAAAAAGAATGAATATAAATTAAAGAAGCTTATATCTGCAAAGACAAAATTGACAGTAATTTTAATGGGTTGAATTGGCTAGGCTGAAGCTTATATGGCTTTCCTGAATTTTTATGTAATGCATCTTTTGTGCTCTTTAGCACTGTGGTCTGAACACTTCATATTTTTGATCTTTCATGTAAGAATTTGATTTAAAATGATTAATAACTTACCAGTGTGATGTACCCTTGCTTTCTCTGAACTAAAAGATATGTTTTCTTTCCAAATGTTTCATTTAGGGTGGGCCAGGTGCTAAAGGTCCGAGAGGTGAAAGGGGTTTGACTGGATCATCTGTAAGTATCTTTCTGGAATGCATCTATGACGTCGTGATATGTTGTATGAAAATCTATACGCTATGTTCCATGCTGAGCTAAGAATGGATATTAAAAATGTAACTGGTAATATTATTTACATGTAGTTCAGCTATTTAAGACTATGTATACGTAGCCTAAGTATATATACCTCAAAGGCACTGACTGCACATCAGAGGACTGGATCATATGTATGTGGATGGTACTACACACTCTGCAGCATTGTTGTCCTTTCTTCTGTACAGAGTAGATGGTTATACTTCCACTTAACTTTGCCAGGAAGCATGTGTTGGCCTGTGACTGCCAACTTGAATCAGAGAATATCATGTTCTGAAGTATCAGTGGGTCTCCAGGCTGCTGACTTATCCTAAGTGCCTAACCCAAAGGATTTGGCATTTACAGATATAAGAAACTGCTGCCATTGATAATCTTGTTTTAATTTTCTGTTCTCAGGGGCCACCTGGTCCTCGTGGTGAAACAGGTCCTCCGGGTCCCCAAGGTCCTCCAGGTCCTCAGGGTCCCAATGGGCTTTCAATCCCAGGTGAACCGGTGAGTGGCCATTTGGAGTGTGGGTGACAGTGTCATACAGTCAGTGGTCTTGAGAAGAGGGTAGCAGCTTTGCACTAATGTTCATTTTTCCCTGTGATACAGTAGTACTGTGAAGCAAGTCTTTGTCTGAAAGAAGTGTTTTCCATTACAGCAGAATCCTCCTTCTGGATGCTGCATGTGCTTATAAGGTGCTTATGAAGGCATGGGATTGGATTGCTGTTATGCACATTGTGTTACAGCATTTTATCTTCTACAACTTTTCTATATGGTTTCTAGGCTTTAAAGTTCTATGAATCAATACTATCAGACTGTACTGTAGGAAACTTAAGTGTGCAGTGCTGTTCTGAATTTTCTCACAGATTCATACAGTGCCTCTTTATATGGTCCCACACCTTGTGTTGTAGAAGTTTTAGACTATAGATCACAGAAAAAATGTCATACTCAAAAAAGATCCAGTCTTTACCTCTTCTTGTGGGTGTGGGTGGCTCCATGTGTCAGCTGAGAAAGATGGGGTATGAGAAAACATTACCTTTTCCTACCTTGCTGCTTGTGAAGACATTAATATATATAAAAATGAACATATATTAATAAATATATTAATATAAATAATATAAAATATAAACAATTAATACATTAATATATTTATTAATGTCATTTTAAATTATTATTATTATTATATTAATAAATATATTAATAGTAAAAGAGACTATAAGGTCTCTCTTACTGTAAAGTCTCTGATGCTTCCTTATTGAAATCTGCACTCCTTCCTTCTCTCCTGTGTTGTTTTTTTTTTTTTTATAATATCAGCCAGTCATCCTATGTTTGCAAATGTTATGAGTATTAGTTCAATCAAGAGGTATATGTATCTTGTTTTTCCTGTAGTACATAGATGACTTATGGACTCCATTGAAATTTGTTGGATAATTTTTGGTATCTGCTTACACAGATTATTTATTTTGATACTCTGTAATGCAATTTAGAATTTGTAATGCAATGATCATTTACGAATGCTGTAGGGTCGTCAAGGAATGAAAGGTGATGCTGGCCAGCCTGGACTACCAGGACGATCAGTAAGTTGTTTCTTAATTTAAAAATATTAATAATAATAATAATAATAATAATAATAATAATAATAATAATAATAAAACATTGCTATTTTATACTATTCCTGACATGGATTGGCTGCTGGACAGCTGCCTTTGACATTGCTAGGAATTGCAGAAATTTTTTCTTCCAAAGCAGTAGTTTTGGAAACACTATCGTGTTACACTTAGGAATCTGAAAAGTTGAAAATTCTAAACCATTCTAAACAGAGCAAGATTAAAAGAACAGATGTCAAACCTTATATATATCTGGCCAATTGTGAATGTACAAGGAAAGATCACTGGATTAGGAAAAGCACACTTATATCTACACAGTAAAGTCTCTTAACTTCTGACCACCTTGTAATTAAGCATCTTCCTAAATTACAGGTTGCAGAACCTTTGCAGAGCTCTTCTTCAGTAGAGTTGTCTAATTGCCTTCTAGTTTTGGAATTCAGATTTTCTTAGGCTAATGATCTCCACAACCAATTGTGTGATTTCTTTACGTGTGTTTCTTTATAACTTCGAGAAATATACACTTAGGCAGCAATAGCCTGTAAAGAGACATGCTACAGTTGAATGAGATGAGACAGAAGTAGGGAAGAAATGGACCATATAATACAAGGTTGTTCAGTGTTGATTCCCCTGATCCTACAGAGTGTTGAGTGAGATCATTCCTGCGTGTGCTATTTTTGTGTTCATTCTTAACCCAGAAGCTACAAGGAAGAAAATATACAATGCCCACTATAAAGCAACACAGTATTAAAAATAGTAGATCAGAGAAAGGAACAGTAAAGGAAGAGTCTAATATTTTGTTTCGATAGAAACACTCAAACCAGTGACTGCAGTTAGGCTAGCACCGGGTGTTAAAAGATTAGCTGACATCTGTTAGACATGCTTGTATAATTATATTTATTATATTTATATATTTATAATTATGATAAATCTGACTTCTGGTTGTAGTACTGAAAAATTATGTTTAAGTGTATGAGAATGCAGTAAAATGCACTAAGAATGCAAGGGAGGGTGAAGACTCTTCTATTAAAAATGAATTAAATTGTTTCTCCTAAAAGATTTATTTTAGTAAATGTCAAAGAGTGAAATTAAAGACCAATATTTAAATGTGTGCATAGACACTGGGGTAATTAGCTTAGCAGGTATATTCGTTCTGTTTCTGATGCAGTTTATCATTTCTTTTTTCTCTCTAGGGAACCCCAGGCTTACCTGGTCCACCTGGCCCAGTGGGACCTCCTGGTGAAAGGGTAAGTTTTCCTCGGTTACCTTCCTGAAAGACCACATAATATGGTGGTTTTTTGTTTTTCTTTTCTTTTTTTTTTTTTTTTTTTTTTTCTTTTTATTTCTTTGTGTTCTTTATCACAGCTTTCTGTTTTCAAGTACTTTTTTTCAGAGAGTCCTTTTATCTACATCCAACTGGGGGAGGTAAATTGAAAGGACTGGAAAAACTTGCAGGTGAAAACCTCTCCAGATAACCATACGATAACTGGATAGTTTCTTTACAAATTGCAAGACTCACTGACCTGAACAGGTTCTCAGGTGCCTGCACTTGATGAGCAGCAAGTCTCCTGAGTAGGAGTCTGCTGAGGTGCTCAACCCTGCTGTCTTTCACATACTGTTGCTGCTGTAGGCGATCTCACGAAAAGTCTACTTCTCTTGACATCAGCAAAATGTTATATCCTTAAACAATGTGTCTGTAATGTTAGTGTGAAGGTCAAGTTTTCTACTTAGCCCACTGTTATTTGAAGTTAAGAACTTTTCTTTGGATGGGGGAATTCTGAACTGTCTTCATAATCAAGGGGAAGCTTACAGGTTGTTGCAATCCCTCTCTTCTTTGGAACCAACTGAGCAAATCTCTTCTGTTTTCACAGTGCCACATTACTCTTGAGATGACTGAAGCACTGACTTACTTTGACAGTCTAAATTAATAGCTGATATATGCATTTATAATTGCGCTTTACTGGGTATTTATAGCCAGAAATCAAAATGGAGAACCACATGATAGACATTTGTCAAAGAATATACCGTGGGAGTGTTGGGTGGTTAATGTGCCATGGATCATCACTGCTAGTTTGGGAAAGGGATTTCTCAACATCTTTTTTTGAAGGGAAAATAGCTGAGAGGGAGATGTTATTCATCATTTAAGTAGAAATCTCAGGTTTTTCAGTTAATCTGTAAGTGAGAGAACAGCAAAAAGAAACCCTCCGCTGGTATGCAGCAGCAATTCCTTTTCTTAAAATATTGATATTAATTTAATACATATTAATTCCATTCTCAGTTAATCAACAGCAGTTGAATATCTAAATTGGCTCAAGCTTATTGTTCCATATTTAGCCTTTCCCCGCTCTAGCTGTTATGGTTATTTTTGTAAATATCATTGTGGATAGGTTTTAAAATGCATGCTAGTAGTAATCATGAGTATTGTGATTAAATAATTGTAAGGACCATTTTAATCAGGAGATTGCTACAATCTTAGGTTAATCTCTTATCATACTTTTGTTTTTGAATAGGGTTTCACAGGAAAAGATGGTCCCACAGGTCCCCGAGGCCCACCAGGACCAGCAGTAAGTACAATTTTGTCTTTGGTATACAAAGAATGAATATATATATATATGAATGGAGAAACCTGAGCCAAGAGAGAGCTACGCTAGCATTTCCAAATTCTGTTAAATATGAAATGGATCCTTTGTTTAATATCCCAAATGGATCTGATAAATTATTATTAAAAGGTGAGCAGAGAGCTGTATAGAGCTTCTATTCATAAACATTCAAGAAAGTTTGTCTGGTTTTCATTGCTTTTACCCACTTGACTTCCAGTGGTTTTGAAATTATTATTTTTTTTTCAGTGTTAAAAAGGAAATAAGCACTTTGCCTCATTCCTTAACCACAAAATTTAAAAGCACTGCTAAATCTACTGATACCAATCTGTTCCTTTGAATAGACCTAGGAGTTTCCAGGGCAGGGTATTAATTTGGACTGCTCCTGCTTTCCTCCTTTGTGCTGTTCTGTGGGTGTATAGATGAGGTTTTATCACATAACCTAGCACTGATGTTTTGTTTATATTGATATAACAGTAATGAATTTTATGGACTTGTTGTAACGGACTTTTAAATGGATTGCACACCTGCTAGAGCAAGCTAGTAGGCACAAATGCATTGTATTCCTTCAGGAGCCTGTCACTAAGAGAGATATGAAATTCAGTAGATACCTCTGCATCTTTAGATTCAGAAATGCCTGTTGCATAGAAGAACATATTTCCATAAATAATGGTGTTTGTTTGTTTGTTTGTTTTTTAATTTTCTGGAGGGAATTTTTCAAGCTTGATATTTACTTAACAGAAAGAAACTGATAAGAGCCCTTTTCAGTACTGCTCTGATCTTTTTAACACCATAGTACATTTCTTATCATCATGTCATAGTAAGTTTCTATAATTCATTTTACGTATTTTTTTTCTGTAGGGTGCCCCAGGAGTTCCAGGAGTTGCTGGTCCAAGTGGAAAGCCAGGGAAACCAGGAGACCGTGGGACACCAGTAAGATAATGATACATTTGGAGTATCAATTTTAAAATTACACTGTTGATGAATATAAGAAGACTTACCCTTATTTTAAATGCTTGTATTGCACTTATGATGGTGGTTAATACACTGAAGCTGACCTAAGACCACAAGCCTTCTTTCAAAAATCTTATTTTTATAGTATGACTTTTTGCTGAGTTTAATAGCTGGGGCTGGAAACTGTGGTCTCTGGTTTCCACTAAAAAGATTGTAGACTATCATGTGCCAAGATATATATTCCTACACTGCATAAGCTTGAAGAATGGGATCAGTAAAATTGCTGGAAAGTCATATGTGTGTGTTTGTGTAGTAAAAACGTGGTACATGGCTGAAGGTGGAAAATCTTTGGTAATGTTATATAATCACTTCTTGTTTGAAAATGTTTTGGTTTTCTACAATGTGATTTGAGAGTGGATTCCATGGATTCTATTCAAACCTCGAAAGTAAGTACACTTTAAATTAGGGTGAAAGATCAATAGTTTCAGAAGACATTTGAACTGAATTCATTTATATAATCCCTGAGGAATTATGTTTGATTCAGGAGTGGAGACAACAACTGAAATGTGAAGTCATTCATTTTTTGTATCTCAGTGTCTGTCAGTCAGCAGAAATTTTCCATCCCACTTCAATGTCTTTGTGTTCATAGCAGCTAGGTAATTTGTAGGACTACATACTGTAGGTTGGCAGTGTGATGATTAGGAACTTTAAGTTCCCAGGAGCATCAGGAAGCTGGGTTATTTTCTCATAGTCTTGCTGAATTGTCTGCGTTTGTCAGCCTATATACCCCATTTTCCTTGCAGTAGAGGACACTGGCTATTTTAGAAAGGATTTTAAGCTTCATGTGATATTCATGCTAGGTCATATGGTTGGCGAACACAGCTGAGACACAGGGTGCTGTGGTTTACCAACAAATGAGTCCCAAAGCATCAAGTTTATCTGAATTTTCCTTCACCTTGGATATTGAATTGCTGCACCATTGCAGCAGCAAAGACATTTTGAAGGTAAATAATGTAACTAGAAGGGAATCTGCCTACAAGGCCAGTTTCAGTGCTCTTACAAAGCAAGGCAGTCAATGCCCGCCTAAGCGCCACACATAGGTTTTCCTAAACTGAGTTCCTTTCAGTTAGAATTTATTTTTTTCCAATTATTGCGCTTCTTGTAATGTGACACTCTGCGTTGTATTTAGCAATTCTTATGTTTCTAGAACAGATCCCAGCAGGAATTCTGGCTTGCACCTTGCACAGATGTTTTATCAGACTCCTGGTGGACAGAATTTCAATGCTTTCCTTTGTGTCCTGCATTAGAATTCCAAAGGTGCATACTTGTGGCCAAATACAACTTGTAATGTCCTGAGTCATAGTTCATGCCTGCCTGGATTTCTAACTTCATGTCCTGGAGAAAAATAAGGAGGCTTCACATTGCTGCTGGTACATACAAATAATTTTCAATGAGATCATACCAATTTTTTTCTTCTACCCAAGGTTCCACAAGAGGGGTGATAGACCCCTACAAAGTGCAGCACATAACATCTCAGACCAAGGATACACTGTTGCATGAAAATTATATTCCGATTGAATGCAGTCAACTGAAGCTCTTATGTGTGAAATGCCACTAAGGTGCTAAGCTGAGGCAGACCACACCAATAATGTGGCTGTAAACATAGAATTGTAGAATCATCTTAGAATGGCCTGGGTTGAAAAGAACCACAGTGATCACCTGGTGTCAACCTCCCTGCTATGTGCAGGGCTGCCAACCACCAGACCAGGCTTCCCAGAGCCACATCCAGCCTGGCCTTGAATGCCTCCAGGGATGGGGCATCAACAACCTCTTTGGGCAACCTGTTCCAGTGCATCACCACCCTCTAAGTGAAAAACTTCCTCCTAATATCTAGGCTAAACCTCATCTGTCTCAGTTTAAAACCATTCCCCCTTGTCCTATCACTATCGATCATTTATCTACCTCAACATATACTGACTCTAAAACAAGCTGAAACTTGAAGCATTAACTCTATTGACATGAAAATGGGAAATCTGATATTATAATCTGCTTTTTACGTACTTCCAGGAGAGACATATGTGGGTTTTCAGTGTAGTAACAAAATGACTGAGAAAGGAAGAGCATAAATGAGTCAGTAATGTATACAGATGGTTTATTCTAGAAAAGACTAAATATCTGCAAGGGAAATGGTTTTAAGTTGAAAGAGGGAAGATTTAGGTTGGATGTTGGGGGGAAGTTCTTTACTAGGAGAGTGGTGAGGTCCTGGAACAGGCTGCCCAGGGGGGTTGTGGATGCCCCGTCCCTGGAGGTGTTCAAGACCAGATTGGATGGGGCCCTGGGCAACCTGATCTAGTAAATGTGGAAGTTTGGTGGCCCTGCCAGGCAGGGGTGTTGGAGCTTCATGATCCTTGAGGTCCCTTCCAACCCGGGTATTCTGTGATTCTGTGTCATTCTGTGATCCGTTGTCTGTCTGTCTGGTCAGTGAGACAGAATTCAGTACTACTAAGTCAACATGTGTACTATGTGGTAGAAACCTTCAAGGCTAAGAAAGAGCTATTAAGCTAAAGGAGGATATTGGATGAGGAAAAAATGGCTGTTCATTTTCTGTGTATAAGTGTAATAGGAAATAGAAAATCTTGGATTACCAGAGTAGTAAAGCGATGGTATTGTTGTTTTATAGGTGTGAGGAAAAAAAGAATGGTAATGAGTAAGCAGACTTCCTTCTTATGGTGGAGCTGTCTTGCTAATAAAACAGACTCTGTGACATGGTGTTTGTGACAGCAAAGTCTGACTTTGTTGATCTAGGAAGTCCTAAAAAAACAGTACAAGACATCTATGTTGTATATATAAGGTGCTATTAGGACTGGTGGTTCCAGAATGAAACAGACTGAAAAGTTTTAAAGGGTAATCTTGAGCTCATAAAGGAGACGTTTGTTCTGAGTCCAGTGCATTTTCTTTAAGCATTCTCCATTCTCTGCTGGAGTATATTTACTTATTTTGCATCCATCTATGCAGAGATCCTAGATGAGGTATCAAAAAGATGGTGCCTTGAAAGCAGAAAACTGGCAGATCTTGTGGGCAGCAAGCATTCGTCTGGGGAAAACAACAGAACGCATTATCTTTTAAAATGAAAATAGCAGCTTTCCTTTGTTTTGTCCATCTTCAGCTGTAGAATTCTGCTACAGCCCCAGCCTTCATCCCACAGCTTAGAAAAATCCCACATGCAGCATGAACTAGCATTTCCTTGCGCTGACCCCAAGTGACTCACTCAGCACAGGATATCAAGAAAGCGGAATGTCAGCAGCAGCTGCTGCTTCTCAAAATGCTGGCAAACATTTGGTAAATTGCCTGTTTTTGTCTATTAAAAGAAAATAAACTGAAATTTAAGCAGAATTTAGCCAAGCAGGAGGAAGATGCAAATAGCAACTCAATAATAGCAGTTGTAATGATCTTTTTGAAATTATATCTCCAATATACACAAATGAGAGATGAACTTTGTTGTTAACATAGGCAGTCAGCTTCTAATTTTTACGTTTTAAGATTAGTTAGGAATAGCCTAGGTGTTTCCAATCATAAGTCTAAATCGGTGTCTCTTTGCAAGGTCACAAATTGAATAATGAGGCTCATTGGATTTCAGTGAATTGTAAAGTTGATGGTATATTGCTTACAATTAATGAATAGACTCAGCATTTTTCTAGCTGGAGGACATTTGTTTGCATTGCATCGGAGCAAGTCTGTACATTTGTTCTGGAACAAAATCTTTTCTAATCATCAGAGATTTTGGCTCAAGGCAGTCTGAAGAAGGAATTAAAATATTGCCAGGACAATGAACTAGAAGTCAGGGTCTGATTTCTAAAGATTGCACTTACCTAGTGAGTGAAAATACAGTGGTTGATTAGTTTCTGGTCAAAACAACACAAAGTTGTTCTATCAAAGCCTTGAAAGGAATGACAATAAAATGAGTAGGAATTATAACTGTGTACTCAGCAGACAAACTCAAGTAAATAGGCTTTCATTAAATTGCAAAAATTGCTGAATTGTAAGCAGAAGGAGAAGCACCAGGTTATTTGTTAATGATTTGTGCAGTAAAAAAACCTACTATTTTACTCTGTAGGTATTTCAGAGACATGGTAGTTAGAACCAAGGCATTACAGAATCACAGAATTGTAGGGGTTGGAAGGGACCTCTAGAGATCATTGAGTCCAACCCCCCTGCCAAAGCATGTCTGTTGAACTGAGAGTCCAAGTACGGATTTTTTAGAGGTTCAGGACATCAACATTTACCAATAAGTTTAATTAGAGAATATCAGATAACAGTGTAACATTTTCCTGATGGTTTTAATTGTTGAAGTTTATTTTGGTTATGGCATTTGCAGATCTGTGGTCTGTTTCATCATATGGCTTTGCTGAAGGACAGACCTTTGTTCCCTGTGGACTAAACAGAAAAAGGATAAAAATGAATCTTAGAATCATAGAATGGTTTGGGCTGGGAGGAAACTTTAATATCATCTAATTCCAGCCCCCTACAGGGACACCTCCCTCTAAATCAGGTTGCTCAAAGCCCCATCCAACCTGGTCTTGAATGCTTTAAGGGAGAAAGCATCTATGACCTCTCTGGGCAACCTGTTCCAGCGTCTCACCAACCTCACAGTAAATATTTTTTTCATAATGTCTAGTCTATTAGGATGAAATGAAATGAAATAAAGAATGAATGAGTGATAAAAGTGAAATGAAATAAAATGAAATAAAAAAAATCATAGTCTGACCATTCTAAATCTTTCTTTGAGTCTATACAATTCATTTTGCATGAACAAGTTGTGATATATGATGCAAATAAATTACATAGCAACTGCTTAACTCATTAATACCTCATGTTTTCCATGATATGCTAGAGGGTAAGAACATATATCACTGCTGCAGAGAAGCTTGGGCAACCTAATGAGTTTACACTTTGACATTGCCCATGGGATTTTTTTAGTCCAAAACCTCGATGGAAATTTATGAAACAATGCCACTGTATTTGAACTGTATCCTCTGTGACTGCGATGGAATGTTTTGTTGTCTTGTGTTGAAATGTATTTGTGGGTACCGTAGGAATGTTATGAAAAACAGCTGCAGCCTACACAGCCTTTGCTTTGCTAATAGTGATAAACAGACTCCTTAAAGAAATATTAAGATGTAAAAAACAGCAATACTTAGGTGTCTGGGTACCTATACAAAGGGCGTGGGAAATATACTACAAGTGAAAACCTATTTGAACTCACAGTAGTACCTTTTTGCTTAAATAACAAGCAAAGGTGTGCTGTGAACATGCTGTGGCAGATGAATTTAGGACAGATGTTTAGGAAGGCTCAACTGTGGCTTAATTCTGCTTCTACTGAAGTCACCTTTAGAACTCACACTGGCCACTTCAGTAACCATGGTTTAGGGTGAAGTTTTATTTGTATTACTCTAGAATTTTTCACACATGTAGCATTTACCTCCATGAGTACTGAAGAGCATTGGAAAGGCCATATATATGACATCTCCCTAAGCAGGACTTGTGCTAAATGCAGGGTTGGTTTTATTATTCTTATTTTAAATAATAAGTTTCTTTTGTAGAAAGAAAGAATCACTTTGCAGATTTTTAAATATCTCAGAGTGACCCAGTGGCTAAAGCAATTGACTCCTTATTTTAAATGGGCATCTACAGTTTTTACTGTGACCTAAATCGCACCAAATAGGCCAAAATAAGCCATAAATATGATCATCACTGTTTATTTTGAAAATCGTTACAAATCGATCATGCCAAGCATTGTAATTAAATTTTCCTATGAAAATATGGCTTTCTCTCTTGATGCTTTTCTTCACTAGCAGTGGAATGCAAACATAAGACTAAAATCTCAAGCACTGTGTGGGAGTTGCATGCACAAATGTGTTTGCAGATTAAACTGTGTGTGTGTATCTCTAGTTCAGCACTTAAAAACATCTTTATGGCATACCTGATGTTTTTCCAGCAATAGACACATGCATGTATATAAATCAGAATCAGTCTTCCTGGTAGGTTTCTTATACAATACTCTTGAAAATCAAAGAAACCAAAACAACATTTGAAGGCAAATAGAAATAGCTTTAGGCAACAGTTAGTACTTTGCAAATGTTAACAACCATAAAGCATCTCTATAAGACTAGAAACACTTGCAAGTTAGTGGGGAAGCTGTCACAGTAAGTAGAATAAGCACTTCAAGTCATCTTTATCTGTCCTGTTTGTTATCTGTGCATAGCACTCTAAACACAGCTCAGTTCTTTAGTGTGGGTTCAAGGAGACAGCTAACCCTTCCTTGACACATACTATTCTTCCTGTCTTTTCTGCTTTAGTTATGAGTTGGCTTAAGACTTAAAACAAACAGTCACATATAAATCATACAAGGATATTCACCATTTACAGAAATGCGAGGCTAGAAATTCAGCTTTAAAACTTCCAGTATGTTCCTCTGTCAGAAGGTATCAGCTTCTTTGGCCCTCATTTGAATTTTTTCTTCAGAGTTTTTCTTCTCTCTCTATGTGATCATGCACAAAAGATGACTACTTGGCTTGTCTTTCTTGGCACCTCCTTTAGCACCTCTGAAATATAAAGTTCAAGAAAGACCCGCTCTGTTTTCTTCACAGTCAGAACATTTTCTAGAGCTGTGTGTCTCAGGCTGCAGTCTCCTGTGTTCCAAGGCTGCTTCACCCCTGGAGTGATTAACCTTTAACTTGACAGAACGTGGCTTGAGTTGCGTTGATCTGACGAATCCCTTTCCTGGACTAATTTAATGTTCTGAAAACCACTTGAAAATATAAGATCCATGGCACAGTTTGCATCCATGCATCATACATAAATGTCTGTCTTACCTAATTTCCAGATAAGAAAGCTTTGCTCAGCAGAAGCTTGGGTACTTAGTACATCTGGTAGGTGTTTTTGTCAGTCTTGATGTAATTCTTCTAGGTAGTAGCTCTGAAGTACAGGTCTTGGTATTCTTTCAGTGTTTGTTTGTTTTTCCCTGTATTAAGTAATATTTCTACTTTGGACCTTCTCTGTCTATATTCCTGTGCAAGTATGCTGCCATCTATTTTGCAGTATAAAATTATAACTGTAATGTTTTTACTTTAGGGTACACCTGGAATGAAGGGAGAAAAAGGTGACAGAGTAAGTCCGCTTTAAACTCATTTTCTGCTAGATCGTTTTAATTAATTGCCATCTCTCCAAAAGCACAGACACTTTGTAATAAAACCCTTGTTTTGATTTTGATTGTTTAGGGTGACATTGCTTCTCAGAACATGATGCGAGCAGTTGCAAGACAAGTTTGTGAACAATTGATAAATGGTAAACACTGTTGCTTGCTTTGTTTCTCATCCTAATCTACCAGATTCCTTGTTAAAAAGGAAAACAGTGATTCACGCTGATGGTGAAGCATACTGGCCACACAGCAAAACAAGCTTGAGTGATATGTTGGTTGTCCAATGCCAGTGATTTGGTGGAAAGATGTAGCACTACATCTTGCCAGATTGAAATGGCCAGCTTCATCATCAACTAATCTGTGACCTCTGGAAATGTATATACAAGTCTAATACCTTTGCGGGTACAGTGCAGGTGACTTTCCTGTTGTCACACTCTTCTCAAATTAACAGATCTATGTTATAAAGTAAGTTTTCACATTAATCAGGTCTTCAGGAGGAGGGAATCTGTGAGAAAAGGCATGTTTACAGCAGGTCATAGAATCATAGAATCACCAAGGTTGGAAAAGACCTAAAAGATCATCCAGTCCAACCGTTCACCTATTACTAATAGCTCCCACTAAACCATGTCCCTCAACACAACATCCAGTCTTTCCTTGAACACCCCCCACCCCCAAGTGTGTGGGTGCTTTGCTATTGGGAAATGAAAGATGTGCTTTGGGTAAACACTGTGCTCAAGGTCAGCTATGCTACGCAAGTAAAAATGCTATTGCTTTCAATAAGGACTCCAAGTGGAATTTCAGTCCTTTACTGCCACACAGGGAGTAGTTACAGAATGCAGCTCTGCATCCCATGAAAGTGTGGTTAAAGGTTATTCTAGGATTGATGAATAATACAATTCAGGGAGGGACAGATGTGGCCCCTCCCCTAATGGGCTTCTTTCTGTATAGCTACACAATGCTGTTGGTCTTGTTCAAAGAGAATTTTCTTTGAAAATTAAATTCATGCACATCACAGTGTCCTGCTTAATCTACACAAGTAATTTATCCCATGTCTGTGAAAACTTCTGAGCTTTAAGACTGCACAGAAATGTGATCCTCTTCCCTGGTTGAACTGGGACAAGTCATTTCTGTTCTTCAGAGTAGAAACAATGTCACTACAGCTCTGAGGAGCAGCAGATTGTAAACTGCATATTTTTGTGACTTTAATTGCTTTAGAATTAGTTTTTGTTAATGTTGTCAGCTTCCAGAATTCCACTTACCCTCCTTCTCTCCCTCCTCCATTTATTTTGAGCCTTCTTATCAGACATTCATCTTAAGTTTTCCTAATTAATCTAGTCCAGTTCAGCACTAATTTTTGGAATGGTCATATGGAGAGGATTTAATGAAGAGATGCCTTCCCACTCTGAGAAGAGACTATTATGCATTTCACATGATTTACTGAAGTATTCTCTTTCATTTTTAAGGCCAAATGAGCCGATTCAATCAAATGTTGAATCAAATCCCGAACGATTATTATTCAAATCGTAACCAGCCAGGGCCACCAGGACCACCTGGTCCTCCAGGAGCTGCTGGGTCAAGAGGAGAGCCTGGACCTGGAGGAAGACCAGGATTCCCAGGGCCTCCTGGGGTCCAAGGACCACCTGGTGAAAGAGGTAATGTCCAAGGCAGCTGTATATTTCACAATGGATGTAGTGGAGAGACTGCCAAAAGAGAAGTCTGATCCTTTTGCCATGTCAGGCTATGAAGCTCACACTTAAGCCAGTTAGGTCAGTCGGATTGCTTGAGAAATGTTCATGTCCTGGTGGACAAGGTTAATTACACCAGTTCTGTCCTCTGCCTCTCCCTTGCTCATGTTTCATAAAACACAAGTTGGTGTAACTTTTTGGCTGCTGTATCAAGCATGAACAGGATATCCCAGGAAAGAGATTGTTCTCAGAACTTTTCTGGCACTAAACAGCTACATCTTGAAAGGCTGTTTGGAATAGCACAACTCTTTGCAGAATAGTCATCTGATTAAGAGAGAGAGCGAGTCATTAAAAAGAACCAAAAGGAGTTGAAAGAATTAATTCTATGTCATTGGCCTTTTGCACTACCCTGAGAGAGGGACGCGACTTTAAAGTGAATTTGAGCGTATGGCTATATCTAATTTGTGGCTACCTTGAATCACTGCAGTGACATGAAGTGTCTATGCCATATTATGGCATTGCCCTTGCTTATACCAGCTGCTTAACTGTAGTATAGACTCAGCACTATGCTTTCTAGCATAAATTTTATATCTTTAAAAGAGGACCTTGATTAAAGCAAGGAATATTGAATTTCTGAATTATGAACTCTTTCTGAATGTTGTTTCTTCATACTTGTTTCTGAGAAAGTGTAAAGCATACTTTATACAGAAATATGCAAGCTTGAAAACAACTTCCTGTTGGCATTTTAAAATAATAAGGTTCTGTGACATTTTAAGTGTCTCAAATACTTTTCTATGCTTTGAAAAAGTTTATTTACACTAAATTACCTCTACATCCTACTTTGGTTTTAGGTTAGTATATTTATATTCGAATTAAGTAATTCCCTAAGTACACACTGGGACATCTGTACAAAATAAGGTTTGACCAGCTCTATTCTATTAAATAATTGGAACTAAATATTAATATTAGTGAGAGAGCATGAAGAAATATTTATTAATGTAGTTTCCTTCCCTTGGTTTTTATTGCTTTTTAAAAAAATTCTGTAGGAATGCCTGGAGAGAAAGGCGAAAGAGGAACCGGATCTCAAGGACCACGAGGTTTGCCAGGACCACCTGGTAAATATTTCTCATTTTAATTAAAATCAGATTACAAAAAAGTAGGAGAAAAGACAACATTTCTTCATAGGGAACCAGGCTGTATATGGTAAAGGAATGTGCTTTACTTTGTGCATTTCTTGTTTTTGGTTTGCATTAGAGTTTACTGGGATCCTCTTCAGAAATGGGCTATTTTAGAGACTTTTGGATGTGGCTAGTAGATATTTATTTTTCCTTTACAAATTAATCTTCTGGCATGCTTGTTTGTGTGAAAGTGTGAAATTTCCTGAAAATACACTGTACAAATTCAGAGTGCCTGGATCCATTTTCTTCTTTAATTTGTAATTACAGAGCTGCGAGTTGTCCAAGAACTGCAAAATAAGCCCATATACAGAATTACTAGATGTTAGAGTTTGATGATTTTACTGTTGCTTTTGCTCTTTCCATCGTGCAGCTTTGTTCACTGATGCCTTGGCTGAAATTAGCTGCATCATTTGTTTCTGCTTTTAGTTCACTAGGCTAAATATGTGGGGTTTTTTTTGTTACAAGACTCATAAGATGCAGCAAATTGTGATCCCGGTTACTTGAAGCTTTGCTTTTCTGCTAACTATAGTAAGACCTGTTCCAAAAAAAACATTACCTCATCTATCCTAGGGCTGCAGGGTAGCAGAATTAATGTACTCCGATATTTTAATTGAAATCCAGTGTGTTTGTCTAATCTAGTAGCTTCCCTTGAGATCTTCCTATCTTACACAGAGGGGAAATAAACCAGAGAATTCATTGATGTTTCTTAGTTGGCTGGAACCTTTCTGAATCGGTTTCTGTGAAAAAAAATCCTTATGTAAGCCACACACAGGGAAGCAACTAATGATGAGTCATATTTCTAGTTTTGTTTTTCTTTCTGTTGACCCTCATAAAGCTATACAATGCAAATGTTTTCTCACCAATGACATAGACCTTGTAGTCTAGACAGCAATAATGTTAGTTGTTTTTATCAAGCTGGCTCTTAAAAGAAATAACCCCCCAACCTTCCAATTCTAAAATTAGGTCCACAGGGAGAATCCAGAACAGGTCCACCAGGCTCTACAGGATCACGAGGACCACCCGGCCCTCCAGGTCGTCCTGGAAATGCGGGTATTCGAGGTCCTCCAGGGCCACCAGGATATTGTGATTCATCCCAGTGTGCTAGCATTCCTTATAATGGCCAAGGATTCCCAGGTAGGTTATGAATAACCAAATTGCTCTTTGTCATAAATAGCCTTCACAGATGTGGCTGTTCATATTGACTTGCTTTACATGAGACATTCCTGCTGGCCTGAACGTACTGAGTAGAGGAAAATGCTGTAGTAAGCAGGCCTGCCTCACTGTAATGTGCAGGCATATGAGCAGCCATGTGTATTTGGATGCAGATTTAATTGATGTTATGTGTGATTCACTTTAGGAAGTAGAAACAAAGTATTTCAGTGTTTATTTATTTATTTATTTATTTGTTTGTTTTTTATTAGCATAGAAGGTTAGTTGAAAATGTTTTGCATAGGATTTAAGTGACCATTTTCTCTTCTTCTTTTTCCCCCCCACTCCCCGCCCCTTCCAATCTTCAGAACAAGGTTGAATTCTCCATGTTTCTCTTGAAAAATAAAAAGAATGCTGTGGCTGGCAATTTCCGTGTGTCTCTTTTTGAGCAATGTCAGGATTATTTATACCAAATTTATACCTGAAATCAAAATTTCCCACAAAGGAAATCATGGTGGTACAGTGCAACTGAAAAACACCACTGTCCTAAAATTTCTGCTGTTTTAAACCCAATGGAGTCTCTGACTAGCCCTCGGTCATACCAGCCTTCTGCTCTGTGTTGAATCTTAAAACAGTAGGCTGCTCCTGGAACCAAATACAGGGTCACCAATTTTGACTGGAAAGATTCCAGTATGCTTTATGTGGGGATCCTGCAGGACCACACTATTGTTAACAAATTAATAACTATGCATTGCAACATCTCAAAATTAGTGTATGTGATACTAGTATTGAATATCGTTTGCTGTTAGTATATTGTGCATGTACTCATGAAAAAAAATATTATTTTATATATATATATATATGTACACACTTGCAGACCCAGTGCTGCTGGCCAAAGAGCCAGATGGTTGTGAATATCTCACAAAATTCTTATTTAAATGAAAGAGGAAGAAAATTGTGCCTGTGATTCAGCAATGTTCTTCTTTCTAGTGAGCAGATATGTATACATATATAAATATATGTCTATTAATTAACTGTCATGTATTTAGTTGGATGAAAGTATGTTTTTGCACATCAGATGGACTTTTTAAAAGACTAACATCATCTTTGACCTGTTTCAGGTTTCGGCTAACACATTTTCTAAGTCGCCAGTGCTGCTTACAGTTTGAATACATGAAAATCCTGTTTCTGAGATGTTTGCGCACGTGCTTATTAGAAAATGAGTCCGTATGGATATTTCACCACGGATATGGTTTTTGAACCATGTTGGCCTCATAGAATGGGGAGATTCCTTTTACTAACACGACTTGTGAATGAGATAAAGGACAGTGATGTCAATTCATTCAGCCTGTTGCATTTCAATAATACAAAATAGACAGTCTTTCTTTTATAAAAAAAGACCCAGACCATCTAAAGTCTCAGTGGTGAAGGAGGCTTTTAAAACTACTAACCAACAAAGGTAATGGCTTTTGAAGAGACAGATTTAACCCGGTAAATGAGAAATGACTTATGTAAATAGTAAACTAATTGTGGCTTGTAAATGATTTGTATGGGACTGTACCCACTAAAATCTGTTAACAATTCTATGTGATGCTTTTGCATAAAAGCCTGCTGCTGCTTGCTGTATGCCAGAATAACATCTTTGACAACGTAAGAAATCTATCTGTCTGTTGCTTGTTACCAACATGTCGGAATCGGGGCATGTGCCTTTTCTTTGTATGTAATCTTGTTGGATTCTGTACCTACAGTTATAACTACAAAAGTTTTATAATTATTTTTCTTCTGTTTTGCTGTAGTTTTTGGTGTTCCTGAAGCACCAGCTGTAACTCGCTTTGTTTCGAGGAACAGCACAAGAAAATGACATGTACTGTATATTGCCGCTGGCGATAGTTACGTGTACATTTATTTTCCCAGTCTCAGAGAAAAATAGTACATGCTGAGCCCTCCTGTCCATTTTACGTACTCCATGTGTTCTATTAATTACGCAGTATAAAATAAAGTCCAGTGCTTGGGTTTCCTGAATTAGCTGTAAAATAATAATTTTATTTGCTTTGCTTTGTTTGTCTGTTGTGTGGTGTTTTGCGTTGTTTTTTTTGTTTGTTTGTTTGTTTTTGAACAATATTCAGTCCCTTGCATAATTTAAGACTCTTTCTGCAATGTTTTGTGTATTATAAATACGAAGCCTTTAAAAATTAATTTTTTAAGTTTTTAATATTTTGCTGCCAAAGTTATAAATGAACAAAACTGAAAAGTACCCCCATGAACTATTAATTTATATATTTATTATATGGAAATAAGATTGGACTAACATTGTGTAGACAAACTAACTGTCATGGTATTTGTGGATTCAAAGACATGCGATAACTATAATGTTCAATCGGACAACTATTTTCAACCAGAACCATACGTGCCTGAAAGCGGACCCTATCAGCCTGAAGGTGAACCCTTCATAGTCCCCATGGAGTCAGAAAGGAGAGAGGACGAGTATGAGGACTATGGAGTTGAAATGCATTCACCAGAGTACCCTGAGCACATGCGCTGGAAAAGATCGCTGTCAAGAAAAGCAAAAACAAAGCCATAAGAGATCTGTGTCTTGTTTTGTGGGGTTTTTTTTTGTGGGGGGGAGGGTTGGTTGGTGGTTTTTGCTATACTTGCATTTGCAGATACACACAGGGAGAGTGCATCATTTGTTTGGCAGAACTGTAGCTTTCTGGTCTTGTTATATCAGACGCACCCTTGTTCTGTATCTCGCTTGTGTGGGGATAGCAATATGTGTAACTAGCAATTTCATTATGCTCTGGACATGCTTGTAAAATACTGTTGCTTACAGGGGCTGCATACAGGTTCATATCTGCATTCAGTTATCCCAGGGCTGCCTTTTCCTTAAAATAATGTTAAAAAAAAAAAAAAAAAAAAAAAAAAAGAGAGAAAAAGAAAGAAAGAAAAAAAAAGGAAAAAAAGAAAAAAGAAAAAGAAAAAAGAAAAAAAGGAATAAAAAGAAGAAGGAAAAAAACACCAAAAATAACCACAGAGCTGCTGCAAGGTTTTTGAGGACTGTCTGCTTTAGCTCTACATTTTTCTTCTTTTTCAAATGCATGTGTGCAGTTCAGTCAGGTCACAAGTCTGCATTATCTAGCTGAAAAAGAAAGAAGCCCAAACTTCTCTATCCTTCTGATATCACTGTCATTTTCTTCTATTCTTAGTTACACTTTGCAGAGCGTGTACTGCTCTTATACATCTTCTTTAAACACCACAAACATTAAGTAGCTGAAATCTTTGTATCAACTGGATACAGTTTAATAATGCCTGAAATCTCCTTGTTTGTAGACACAGCATCATTTATGCCAAATTGCAGTCAATCCTGCAGAGATGGAATTGCATGTTTATGTTGTATATTTAGTATGGAATTTGATTTTCAGAATACAGTTTTTCATAGTTATCAAAAGCAGTTGGAAATTGTTTGCAAGACTATGGATATAGAATTGCTGCTTTTATATTTTAACTGCAAATTGTGAATTTCACTGCCTTATATTATTTATTTCTGAAATGAAAGAGGCATTTTTCAATAAAACTACTGAAAATTTCTATGTGGTTCTTCATTTTTTTGAAAGGCCCATTGAGTCTGATGCCTGCATGTTCTGTTTGGGTAGTGATATTTATTCCACCATTTGGAGATGCTGGGTACCAAAAGTCAACCAGAATGGGAATAGTCTTAAAATCAGTATTTGGGTTGTGGTATCTTGAGGTTGGTGGATGAAAGCAGGAGAGGTTTCCACCGTCTGAGGTATGAATATGGCTTTTAACAAAATTTAGTCTGTGACGCGTTTGGTGAAGAGAATGAAAGAGAGGCTCACCAGTTTCAGGTTTTTTTTCCTGCTTGATGTTTCTGATGGATGGTTGTTGCAGCCAGAGAGAATCTTTACCTCAGGAACTACTTGGACTGCACAAAGTTGCTAAAGCCACACAATTCTTCATGTGCCATGAACAGCTGTGGTGGCACTCAGTTCAGTGTTAGCAAATAGCTTTCTTCAGTATAGGTGTTTGGTATGTGGTGAGCTTCATCCTGTTGGGATCATGAAGAGATGGTTATCTGCTCAGGAGGTCACCTCAGCTTTGATAACATCATAAGCCATAGTTTAGCTTTATATAGCCAGGGCTACAAGGCTAAATAAAACAAGAACTACTACTTAGGTACTGGAATAGGCTCCCCAGGGAGGTGGTTGAATCGCCATCCCTGGATATGTTTAAGAGCCGTTTGGATGTGGTACTCAGGGATATGATTTAGCAGAGGGTTTTTAGAGATAGGGTACTGGTTAGGCTGCGATTGGACTTGATGATCTTCAAGGTCTTTTCCAACCTGGGTAATTCTATGATTCTATGATTCTACTTTTCAGTTGACCAGAAGAATCACTTGCTAAAAGAGAAGAGGATGGACTGGAGATGATCCTTCCTACTCCTGTTATCTTAGCAGAGCTCTATCTTAGATGTAGTAATAGCTTTTGCTACTACTGGAGTAAAGCCTTTCAGATTCATTGGGAAAGCTGTAGTGGCATTTCTGAAGATCATGGAAAGCCATGAAGGTGGAATGATATATGCAGGCTGGCTTCCTGATCACTGAGTGTTTGCACTGGAAGCTGTGATGAATGTTAGTGTCCACAAATGGAGGTCAAACAACATCTTCATCTATAGCCTGAGTAATTATCAGTGAAATCATCTAGTTGTGGGATTGAAGCTAGATGATCTTTGATCCTTTTCAACTCAGGCCTTTCTATGATTCTGTGTAATGAAGTAAATATGAATGGCATTTTTCATCATGACTGTGATTGCAGCTGCATGTTTTTTAGACTGTAAGGGAATAATTCTGGGCAGCTGAACTAAGGAAACATTTAATCAAAGCCATTGGTTCTTTATGTTCTCATGTAATTTTGGAGAGTTGAAGTATCAGAAATATGTCCTGCAGCTTGATGTTCAATAAAGAAATGCACGAGTCTAGTAGAAAATAATAAAAGGTTGGTAGGAGTTTAGAGAAGTGATTATAAATGTTTCTCTGAACTGTACTTAAAATAATGACATCATGCATTGGTCTCCCATATGTCTGTTTCTGGCATTGACTGTGTCACCAGTACAAACTTAACCAGATGCCCATATCTGCATAAGAAGGATTCCCATCTGTTCTCCAAACAGAGTTTTACTGAAGGAATGGCATATTTACAGCATATATTTTAAATTATTTTCCTATTCCTTCACAAAAAACATACCCAATGTCTTGTAGACAGTCTTCATATTCCTTGTGTTCTTTATTGATATCAGTCTTAATAGAGGTGCTGCTATTTCATTATCTGTCAGTCTGAAGTATTTAAACAGTATGTAGAAGCTCAGGCCATGCATTTTAATTACAAAGTCCCTGCTCCAGATCTGCAGGATGGATACCAGCTCTAGGATGTGTCCTCCCTACAGGCACGGAACTATGAATCATGACTCAAGATGACCTCTGAACAGTTTTATTCTAGGGAGAAAAAAGAACAAAATAAAACCTCAATAAACAACGGCAAAGAAACAAAACAAAAGAAACATCCCAAAACCTGGCTGACATTTCTTTTCCCTGTACCACAGTGCTCAACATAGGTGTTCTTCTGCTGGCAGTCCATTTTGGAGTAATAAAGACTTTCCAGTGGCTCATCCAAAGTCCAGAGAAAATACTTGAAGTGTTTGGACAGAGCATATAAATGAGTGTTTACTGATGGAGGCCAACAAGGAAGAATAACTCACTTCCAGGAATTCTCATGGGAATGACTTTGTGGGGGTACTGATGACACTTCTGGGAAACCTGATGTGAGGATGAGCCAAGCAAGTCCTGGAGAAATACAGATGCAAAGCACATACAAACAAGTCCGAGTTCCTGAATACCTCATGCACAACCAAGCAGTTTGCATAGTCTGGCTATTTTAAAGAAGGAAATTGCTTAAAACCTCACTTTTTATTTTATATGCATAAATCCTTTGGCAAAAACTGGTTGTGAACAAGAAAGTGGGAGTGGGTCATTGCTTGTCTGAAATTAGGACTGAGCATTGCAGGGAGAATCTTAATGAAGGCATTATTTCTCTGCATTCCCACAAGTATTTTTGAGAGTTCTTCGCATTTTGATTGCACAGATAGCAGAAGTGCACAAATCCCCAGGAAGCGTTACTGTTTTATGAAGGCTAAATATTACAATGGTGTGTCACTGCTGGGATCTCTGGACAAAAATAATGGGAAAAAATGGAGCAAAGGAAAACATGTGGAGTTCCTCACTTGAAATAGTGCCTCCCTTCTTTTTTTTTTTCTTTCTGTTGTGGTTTTGCGATAATGTATTTTGAATGCTCTAGCACTGACTTCACAGTGATGCTTTCAAAGAAAGAACATAAATGGACAGGGATTCATATTGCCAGATATGTATCTCAATCTACAACAGGAATAGCTGTTCTTAGGAAGACTTTTTTTTGGCTTGATCAACTCATTAAGATGTGTACGGTCATCTCCTTTGTGCCTGGAAAAGAGATGGAAGAAATGTTCTTGAAGAATTCTGCCCACATAAAAATTCTTAGTTGTCATTCAGTTAAAAAATAACAGAGTCAGAATGCTACTTGAATGCTGATACACCATTTGCCTCTGAAAATGAATGCTCAGCTGCATTTTCATTTGTGACATTTAATATGTTTGTATCCCAATATTTCTGTTCTTTTGATTCATGTCTGAGGATGTGGAGCTGATTCTGACACAGTATCTGAGAAAGTGATTTTGAAAAAGTAAACTTTAATCCTGCGTTCTGTAACATCAGCTGTATTTTGCCACTGCCATAAATGAGGTTGAATTTATAGTCAGCAAATCTGTTCTGTAACTTGGAGATGTAAAAAAGCCTTTAAGATGCCTGTTTTTTAATGAGGAAACACAGCAATGTGGTTTGGAGCTGTGACCAGATTTTGCTCTCAGTTTTGTTTCTGGGTCAGCATTGTTGTTAACGTCTTCGCCCTTGAAAAACACTTTGTTTCTGAACTGTTCTTAGATAATAGTTAAGTGTTCAGTTCAACGTCTACTTACACTCTTGTATATTCAGCCTTGGGTGCCCTGAAGGCTTAGTTCCTGGTCACTTTTGTGTGACCCATACTTCTAGAGTGATGCATGCTACTGACTGTGCTTTCAAGTTGCTAACCTTTCTGGATGCTTACTTTGAGACATCTGCGGATGTCTCAGTTTCAGAAGGGTCGATGCCTCTAATATCCTGACCCCTTTAACCTGCTTCAGGTTATTCTATAAGTCACTACCAAGATTACCAAAACTTAAAAAAAAAAAAATAAAAAAAAATAAAAAAAAAGAAAAAGGAAAGAAAAGACATGTCTTCACTCTCTCTTTTTCATAGCATGTTATCTCTGCAAAGTTCCCAGGTTAAAAGTACTAAGGAAAGAGTTATTTTTTCTTTGAGCTATAATGAAAATAGAAAAGTTTTGGATGCTCAGGAGACACTGGAAAAGAAAAACCATGTTTTTCCATTAGAGAGTGCACCTAACCAGAGACTTCTGCCGTGTAGTTCACTGGAGCTACTAGTCTCTGAAGTAGTGTAAAATACAGATCTTAGTAAGCTACCAGAACTCCAGTGCTGAATGTGACAACAGCGTTCCTGTCTGGGACAAGCAGAAGTATATAAAACTGATTAATACTTTGAGTAATACTATTTTTGCAGCTGCCAAACTGTAGCAAAAGCGAAATGTTTATCAGTTATAATGGCCCACTGTTTATGTCTCATAGCAACCACCACTGGAAAGTTGCAACACGTAAATGTTTTCAGCTTTGAGCTCCTTTCATGACAGTCAGTAGAGCAAATTAAATTACTGTACACCATCCAGTACCTGTTCTCTCCTTATCAGTTATACCAACACGTGATGCTCTGCAAAGTCATTGCTCCCTTTCCTTCCTTCCTGCACTATTCCCCTCCTCCCATGGCTGCAGCTGTAGGATCCCCAGGGACAAGATAAGTTCAGGTTGGATGAAGTCCAGTGGAGCACCTGGTGCACTGTGGGAACTAGGCCTGTTTGACCTGGTAAAGGGAAGGCTGACAAGGGGAGATCAAGCTGAAGTCTTCAGCTTCTTTTCCCTTACTGCTATTGCAAAAACTTGTCTTCTCATTTTATTTTGGTGGCTGCATATGTCATTAAACCAAACTAAGAGAGGAGTTCTCTGGGTTCATGGGTCTCGCATCCCATATAACCTGTTGCACTTTGCTAATGCTTGAATCTAAAACTGTAAAGTAAGATTTTAAAATCAGAGTTTTAAGGCTTCTTTGTTGTTAACACTTGTTTTAGAAGTGCTCTTTCAGTTTTCCCTGTACCCTTTTGTACTGTTTGTCATCTTGCTGCTATCATATTGTTATTGCAGTGCACTGACAAGCAGGAAGTCATTTCACTAGATATTTTGCTTTTCTTATTTGTAACTATAGGTGCCAGTTACCATGTGAGATGGTTCAAGACACATTCAAAAATTAAAATAAATAAATAAATAAATTGAAAAAATCCTCATTTTTTTGCCCAACAGAAGTCAGTGAAAAATAATACTTCTTTACCTTCAGAGGATCTTAACCTTAATTTACATTCAGAGTAAATAACTGAAGGTATGAAGCCATATCCAGGGTTTCAAATAGAAAAAAACCTATCTTAAACACACTATGAATATAATTCTTGTATATGCACATGCACACTGTCATACATCTATTCAGAGATAAGGGAAGTTTTATTTTATTTGAAGTCCAAAGGGTTGTTTTCCTTCCACTTACTGAATTTTGCCTAATTTCAGCCCATTTAGGATTTGTCCTTAAAAAACAAAACAAAACAAAACAAAACAAAAAACAAAAACAAAAAGAAGTTCTGGCCCCGTATGCATCCTTAAATGTTTATCCTTAAGTTTTCAGTCCTAGAAACCCTGTTGATATGAGAAATGTCATCATAACAACAAATAAAGGAGAATTTGCAGACTTGTTTTCTTTGGCAGTTCTTCAGAATACCACGAGTACTCTGTGCTGCTATTTGGCAATGCCCTAGCGTACAGTACATCTTACAGAAAACTCCTGTAGAATACAAACCCCAGCCACTGCATCCTCCAAGGTTTTATCCTGAGGTTGTATTTCTCAATCTCACTAACTGATCTCTTTTCAGTAGCAACAGAAGTCAAAACAGCACCAAACATTTCTTATATCTGTCCCATTTCTCAAATAGTCGCCTAAAATAGTGTTTTCCCTCTACAGTATTTGCTTCTTAGAACTGAGAGAACTGCTACTGAAATAGGTGAAGATTTCAGGAACGTGAAGAGAAATACTTCTAAAACTGTAGCAACAGTTAAAACTTATACTTCAGACAGTGGCAGAAACTTGAGTTCCCATAATTCAGATCAATGAATGGCACAAGATGTATTCATTGTAAGTGAGCAAAAAACAATAAGGAACTTCAAGAAAAATGGACTCCTTAAAGACCACAACTTTCTTTCCTGAACTTTGCCTTTATTTTTTTGTCTTCTCACTCTGTCTGGATTACCGGGGTGACATACACCAGTGTTCAGAAAGAAAGGAACTGAAGATCAGAAGTGAAGAAATAAAGATGAAAATGCACAGGGAGATGTTCAATTGCAGTCATCAGCTGGTATACCTCCTTCTGCTGATTGGGAGGAAATGTTAGCCATTAAGGGTGGAAGAAAACTTAATCTTTTCTGAGGAGAGAAAGAAAACGAGTGTCTCAGTTTCAGCTGAGACACTGTTAATAACACACCAGTGCTTTGTTTGCTGCTGAGTGATGGGAGCATTCCCAAGACTAGGATAGGCCTGATGATATCTGGGACTAGGACAGGTGCCAGGTATTCCATACCATCAGATACCAAGTGAAAGGTCCTCAAGCTGTGAAGAGGGGGGCAGCAGCTGCTGGAGCATGTTGGTCAGAAAGTGGTGAGTCTTTGAATTGCTGCTGGGCTTTTATGACCTGCAGTTCTTCCTTTCAGACCAAAGCACAATGAGGTCTTACATAGTGGATTTCATTTCCTCATTCAAACTCCATCTACTTTAAGTCATTCTAGAAGGTAAAGTAGCATGTTTGTTCTCCTAAGGACTGTCTTTGTTCTTGACTAAAATAATACTTTTTAATGTTTGTGTTTTTTTGTTTTTTTTTTTTGTTTTGTTTTGTTGTTTTTTGTTTTTTTAATGCTTCATTTGTCCTACATGTCCACAACAAGTTAGATTAAGTGTGCTGGCTCTTAGAGAGCTTGCTCCATTAGTTTATATGCTAGCAGGCAATAAGTGTTATTGGAAGGCAATCCATTTTAATAACTACTTCCTCTTTTATTTAAGGAGTTATATACACCTAGCTTTTGTTGTTGCTTGCTTTCTGTTTTTAATTACATGCTTTAAAATAGGTATCGAAGTTTTTTGTGAAGTCATAGGGTGACACACGTTCCAAGGACGGCATCCATGTGATGCAGCGTGGAAACATAAACTTGGGGATCTGCATATTCAAGAGTGACTTCTTGGTTTGGATGATTAACCTATTATAGTAACTGAACTTGTCTAATGTTGCCCAACATGAGGAAAAAGTCAAGAGCTCTGTGCTGCCATGGGGGCACAGAATGGTTAATGTTGGGAAGCCCCCCATTGGGCTGGATCCATGGGTTGGATCATTTCATCCAACTCCTGGCCAAGGATTAGCAGGGCTAATCCCAGCAGGGTGCTTGGGACCATGTCTAGGTAGCTTTTGAAGATCTCCAAGGAGATTCTGTAGTCTCTGGGTAACCTGTGCCAGTGTCCTATAACCTACAGAAATATTTCCTGGTATTCAGAGAAGAATCCCTTGTATACTTTTTCATGCCTGTTGCCTCTTGTCCTGGTACCAGGCATCACTGAAGTGAGCCTTGCTTTGTCCTTTTTGCACCTCCCTTCAGGTATTTATATACATTCCCTGCTGGGGAAGGGGCTGATGGCCCCAGGCTGGGTTGGAAAGTTGCTCTGGCTCATGTGCGGGGTGGGAAGGTCCCAGTGAAGGTTAGGCAGGGAGAGTCAGGCTTATGGTCTCTTGAAACGCTGTTTTCTGTGTGTACAATATTTAGTTTGGGAAATCCTGAAGTGGCCATTTACCAAGCTGAATGATACGACTGTACAAGATGTGTCCTTGGAAGGACTGCCCCTTGTAAGGCTCTGCTGGACAATGGCTGTTGCTTCTGAAAGATGATGGTCAGTTCAATACTCTCTTGTTGGAAGAATACAAGAGATGAGCACTCTAGCTAAATAAAATGGCAGTGATATCTCTACTAAGCACACAGAGACAGAATAAATTAAGAACTGAGAGACCAGGCATTTAAAACTTGTAGTTCATGCACTAGGCCAATTGTGAAATTAAAATAAATAAATAAAAAGCCTACCAGTTTTGCTCACAGATCTTTGTACACATATTTAAAGCAGTACTAATTACTGGGGGCAGAAATTATGAAGCCAATAGCTGATGATTAACAGGACTACAAAAACAGAAGGTTACAAGTCTACAATTTAAATAAGCATACCCATCATCCATTTCTGTTAGAGGATACACAGATGGACCACATTATTAGAATATGACTATACTCTATTGAAGCAGGAGGTTATCAAGAATTTTTCAAATGGGAGTACATTCATAAATATGAACTAAGGTTGCTGTACTCTGCTTTGTGTAGCAGTATATAGAAATAGGAACTAAAAATGGACAGTGAATGAGCTATAGCCAGCTACTTATAAATAGATACTCTAGGCAATTCTCCTAGGAATGTAGATGGAAAGACACCAGAAGGAGACATAGACAATGACCCTTCAGCCAAGTGCTGACAGTCAGAGGCGATGTTTCCTGAAATAAAGGTTTTATTTGACAATCCTGTATGAGATAATTCATTTGGATATGTGACTGACTCAGTTCATCTGCACTATGTCTCAACTTCTGTCTAGCGGCATTACTCAGTCTTTCAACTTATAAATTTAAATTCCTCCCTTAAATTATGTTTTCCCATTCAAATTTGGGATTATTTCTGTCTCATTTCAAGTTGAAAGTATAGAATTAAAGCCATGTATGGGTAGATATCACTAGATAACACAGCTTTTCCTTTTTTTCTGAATAATATTTTACATTTTAATAGATCCATCCTGTGTATTTGAGTAGCTCAAGAGTTTGTGGTATCTCTAAAACAAACGTGTTCTGTTTCTTTTTAGATGTACTTCTATGATAGGCCTGTCGGATGTAGAAGAGTTCAGTCTGAAGTTAGAGATGTTGGTGTTTATGTAGACATATGTAGAGGTAGTTTCATTTCAGCTCTAGATATTGATCTTAGCCAGAAGGGCTTAAGAAAGATAGAGCTCTCTTATTTTTTATTACCTGTTAATAGGCTTCATCAGTCTTTCTGCATGCATTGTCCTGCGTCGCAAATGGGTATAAGTCAACATATAGCACATTGTTCTTTTGGTGACTCACAGCACCAAAGATTTCATAAAAATGTTGTTCAGTATGAAGGAAGAGCCTTGGAATACTTAGGTGCTTTATTACACGTTCAGCTAAGATGGTCCAGTCCATGGTGCTTTCAGAATCCCGGAATATCAAAATAATGCCTATTTCCCCCACAGAATGATGCGTTTTGCATTCTGTGTAAACGCAGTCAAGAGAATGCGGTACACTGTGATAAAACGTGCTTTGTGATTCATAAGATGTATACTCACTTTGTCTTGATGTTATATGTCTTTTATGTGTTCAATCTATTTTGTTTTTTCATTCTGAAGAATGGTCCCAGATACTTTAACTGGGAGGCTCTTATTGTAGTAGCAGAAGTGTGTGCATTTTGTTTCAATTTAAAGTTTGTTCAACTTTATCTGTTAAATCTGATTTTTTTTTCTTGCTATTATTTCCCAAGGATCCAAATTTGCCAAATATGCTGTGAAATTATACATATTTCTAAAGGTGCATGAATCAATTCATTTTTGGCATTCAAAACATTTAAGGAAAGTTTCTCATTTTCTTAGTATTTAGTTTTTTGGCACATCACATTGGAATATGACCATTCTATTACATTTATAGTATTGAGTATTGTACTGTTGGAAAAGCCACATCTCAGTGTGGTAGAAATTCCACCGGAGGAAGAAACAGTTCCTTCCAAACCAGTTTGGTTTTGCCTTCAATAAAATCTTTGGAAATGGATCAGTATTGCATTTCATGAATTATGGTCACATTTTCAATAGGTTACAGTACCCTGAGTTAAACAGAGTTGGACAACTTTTTTTTTTTTTTTTTTTTTTTTTTTTTTTTCCTCCCTAGAAACTTCAACTTCTGTTTAGGCGCTGTGTCAAATTACAATTTGGTTTCAGCTGTGAACCAGCTTTGTGAAGGAGGCTGGTTAGCCATGCTTGTCATGGTGCTTAGTCCAAGCTAGCAAGCTCAACTGAGATTGCACTTTGTGCTGGGCTTAGTGCTAAGACAGTGTATCTCCATAACTCCTTATCTGGGACTAGCTTGTCCCATGAACTTGTTCCCATGAACATGTTCCCATGTTCAAGGCAGGCAGGGTTGACATGTGTCTGTTCTCAAAGGATGGTGCAGTCTCACACTGAATGGAATGGTCACATCTTCAAAAATGTTTAGTATGTAAAAACTAATTGTCTGGCTTTACCAAATTTGAATATAGAAGATATCTCTCTGAGTTTCCAGGAGACTAAGTGTTAGCATTTGTCCACAGCACTCAAACTGCGTAACGTAGAAGCCAAGTGAATTGGATCAAGGTGGTAGCTCCAGAAATACAGGGGGATGGCATTGCCAGGAGAATGGGACAGCTGTAATGTCTAAAAGTATCATGGGAGACCTGATAGGATAAGCCACTGAAATTTACTTTGTTATTCACAGATTTAGTAAACTTGTTCACTGTATATTGTTATCCTCTACTTCTAAGTGACCCAGTGCTTCTTCTAGGACACCAGTATGTACCTAGATGTAGACAATCAAGGCCAAAGAAGGAAGTCCTTTTGTTTAGAATTTCTTCCACCAGTTAGCCAACTAGGCCATTTAGGAAAAGACTGCCCAGCAAATGCTACATCATGATTGGTTCTCCTGCCCAGTTGTGTTTTGTGCCATTGGAACTCTGGGATTCAGAAATCATGAAACTGAGCAAATATCTTTCTTGGATGGGTGAATTTGGATCTTCTATCTATGTATGCTACTAACATTGTATAAGGGGAAAATGCAGAATAATTTCCTTGTGGGTTATTTTCAGGATAGAAACTAGAAAATGCTACGAGGAGAAAGAAAGAAGAGAAAATAATTGACTCGTGAAAAATATCCATCCGTCTTTCCTAATAGGTAGGAAGTACAGAAAGCGTATCTGCTAAAAATATATTGCACTGAACAGATTTGAGCTAAGTTGTATAAAAGCCTCAGCATATTAAGATATTACAAATAGAAATGAAATTAATTTTGTAATTCCTGTAAGTTTCTCTGTCAATAATATATATTTAGCTGAAACATAGATATAGCTACATAAGAAAAAACAAGTAATTAGAGACAACAAATAAAGCCTGTTTTCTCTTGCATTAAAACAGCATTTAAATCTTCATAGATTTCTCCTTATCCAGACAGGACTTCATGGATATTGAACAGTGAGTCAAATTTTAGTAGAATTTTCATCCATCTTATTAGATAGCAACAATTTTTCACTCACCCCTCACCCCCACATTTGCTGGAGTAAGCGTACACTGCAAAGTCTTCAAAGTACAAATACATTGATGAACTTAATTACTGTAAGCATCAGCATGTAAACAAAGCTAAGATTCCCCTTAAGGAAGCTGCCAAACCTTTCTGGGAAATCATTGTTTGTTTTTTGTTTTTTTTTTTACCTTTTTCCAAAATACCTTTATGCTAATGCATGAGAGGGGGAGCAAACGTGTATTTTGAGTTGTGTGTGCAGTTGCAGGGCTATGATCTTGTGGAAATAATGGAGACATGATGGGATAGCTTTCATGACTGGAGTGCTGAAATGGAGAGAGAGGCTTTTTAGGGAGGACAGGTCAGGAGGCCATGGAGGGGGAGCTACCCTTTGTGTGAGGCAGCAGTGGAATCCACTGAGCTTTGCCAGAGAATGGATGATAAGCTAACTGAGAGTTTATGGGTAAGGTTCAAAGAGCAGACCAATATGCATGATATTGCTGTGGGTGGCTGCTACAGACAGCCTGACTGGGAAGAACAGATAGTTGAAACCTACATACGCTAGAAATAGTTTTGTGTTCACAAGCTCTGGTTCTCTTGGGAACATTAACCACTAAAATATCTGCTGGAGGGCCAGCACAGCAGGGTGTAAGCAGGTCAGGAGCTGCCTGCAGAGCATCAATGACAACTTCCTGTTGTGAGTGATAGAAGAGCAGTCAAGGACAGGGCTTGTACTGGACCTTATTCTTACAAACAAGGAGGGCATTACTGGGGATATGAAAGTCAAAAGGCAGCCTTAGCTGCTGTGACAGTGAGATAGATGGAGTTCATGGTTGTGAGAAGCAGCACAGTAGAAAGCAAGATCATATTAATGGTTTTCAGGAGGACTTTGACTACAGTGATCTACAGTGGTCATTTTGTCCAACCTCCTGCTGAAGCGGGGTAACCTAATGCAGGTTGTCAGGATAGGCTGAGTAGAGAATAAGATAAACTCCAACCTCAACTGTTCTGTGATTCTATGATTTCAGTTGTTGGCACTTTACATTTCCTGCTACTCAAGGTGGATTGTTCTGTCGTGGAAACTTGGCCAGGCATAATACAACTGATGTAATTTGAATTTCTGTCACGCTTTCTTATGCTGTTTAAATAGTTGTTGAGACAAAGCATGAAGATATTATTAACATTATTTTATGATCTCCTCAGATCTTGAAGCCTTTCCACTCTACCCTTCCCCCACAGCTCCCACTGCAAACTTACTGAGAAAAAAATCTTGAACATCATCTTAATGGATGTTCCGCATAGCAAGTTTCCAAGTATTGCAACATGAGTCACACAACTTTGTACAGTCACTGTCAAAACATTTAGAAAATCATTTTCAGAGGTGAACCTTTAGAGAAGGAAATGTTTCTATGTATGCAAACTACAGAGGACTAAATAGTAGCTGCGGTGTTGGAGCAGGATGGGAGCCTGATGTGTGCAGAGATGGCTTCTGAGTATCTTTGCTAGGTTCTCTGTGAGTATTTCAGGACTGGCATAATTGATGACTCAACCCAGGTAAATGAATTTCATACTTTTAATCCTAAGTGCAGCTTTGTGTCAGAGTCCAACATTCACCGTGGTATGAAAAGAATCAGTTCTGAGCTGGTCTAGGTTGTCCTGAATTTGGACCAGTTACTCAAGATGTCAAGTCTAAAAATAATACTCATGATGCTCTGAAAGAAGAATGAATCCCAGACACTGAAGTATTTTACAGGCTGTGATGTCATGCCTCGAGATGATTTTGTTTATGCAGTTGAAAGTACTTTATTCTTGCTTTCTTTTGTTTGCTTGAGACAGTACAGACTGTACTTGGAGAGTGTATGAACCCCAAGGAATTTTACTGAAAAGAAAAACAAATATTCAGTATCTATGTATCTCTTTAAATCTAATACTTACCATCTTAATTTTTCTGATGTGACATCATAAAAAAGTACCTAAATTTTCCTTATACTTCTGAGGATTCCCTTCATACACACACTAAGATATGCTTCATTTGAGACTGCTAGGGCTACTTGAGATGTAAACACAGCAGGCCTATTTTTTCTGTCCACAACACCAATACTGTATTATTGAGGCAGTCTCAGGTTGTGCCTGGAGAAGTTTAGATTGGATATTGGGAAGTTCTTCATGTTCAGCATCGGAACAGGCTACCTTAGGGATTAGTGGAGATATTTAAGAGATGTGTGATGTGGCACTCAGGGACATGGTTTAGTGATGAGAATCATTAATCAGATTGATGGTTGGACTTGAGGATCTTGAAGACCTTTTCCAACTGAGCTGACTCTGATTCTGTGATTTTATTAATGCAGGTAAGCTTGTTTAGTCCAGAGGCTTGAGGGTTGCCACTCTACAAAACATATTTGTCCAACTCAGCCAGGCTCAGAGGTTCCCATGCTCTCCTCTTTCTCAAACACACTGAGATACACAGGGAACATCTCTTCCTCACAGGCCATGAGAGCAAAAGCAGAGGTCTGCCAAGTTCTCCCATTCTTACCGGGACTCAGATTAATTTGACACTTAATGAAACATTCCATGGAGATTATGCAGTTCTGACAGTCTAACAATTTTTGTCAATGAAAACAATCAATGACTCCCACCACAGATTGACATAGATAATTTAATTGGGTTTTTTATATGCAAGCAGAAATTTTGTGCTTGAGGTGACAAGGGTAAAGTCTCACATAATTCTCATAATACTTTTCCTGCCAATTCTGATTGCTATGAAGTTTCATGAATGGGTCAGTATTTTCCAAAATTCACATACTTGTAACAGAAATCTTAATTCAAAGCTTTTGTGTGTGTGTGTGTTTTCACATCATAGATACTGTATTATATTCATTATTAACATTTGCAACTTACTGGCATGGTGACTGCAATTGCTCTCTGTGTTTCTTCAGAAGTTTGTTGTGAAGAGGGAAAGTTTGTGTTAAACCACTTGGGTCTTTGTTTTGGAGCACTAATTGGAAAAGATTTGTGGAGGCAATTTTTCTCCTACTACGTGGAGAAAAGACAGTAAAAGACGGAATGTATGTTCTAGACCAATGAGGTATTCCTAGTCCAGAGAGTATGGAAGTAAACCAAGTCTTTCCATTGACTATCCTGGATTTTGGAACATGTCTTGTGTGTTTAAGTGGCGTCCAAAGGTCTGAGCTGTTCACAAATGGTCCATGTCTGTTGTCGTTACCAGGAAATGTATGGAATGGGCCAGAGTTTGAAGTTACAGTTTTTTTTCAGTTCCAAGTCACACGGACAAAAAGAAAGATGTCATTATTCAATCTGCTGCAGTCTTCCAGAGTGCTGAGTTTCCCTAAGATTTAACTTCACAAAGAAAAAAAAATAAAATAAAGGGGCTGGAGGGAGAGGGGGAGAGAAGGTAATGAAAACCTTGTTGGCTAAGAGAATATTGTGGGAGAACTGGTAAATCTCATTAAAGGGGAAGAGCCATTATAAAAATGGTCATAAATACAGTTAGACTGGAAATTAATAGTGCAATGAGATTCTGAGCTTAAAAAATACCCATCACTATCTGATAAAAATTTTTAAAGAATCCTTATAAGTACAGGTGTGAAAGGTCTGTAGAAATCACTGCATTAAACATATAAATGAAATATGAATTGAGGACAGTTTGCTATACTTACGGCAAGTTCTTTGTGAGTAATCCTGAGGGAGGCACAGTTTATAATTCCAAGTGAACATACTCAATGGCACTGCTAATTAAGATATGAACCGCACTCAGCATCTGTAACCTCTTGCTGAGGTTAGCTAAGAAAATAGAAAACAACTTCTGGTAATGCTTGAAATAAGGTCTAGGGGCCCACAGCATATAATGAACAGTACTGAGAAAATGGGAAATGTGTTGCATTTTGCTTATGATTTCCTGAAAATGATGAACAACTACTTACTCTGAAGGGTAATGTAATATGACCTGGCTTATCAATTTCAGCTTCAGAAAAACAGAAGCTATTTTCAGCTTTACTACACTTTTCCAAATGTGTCATTAAAGTTTTAAACTTGGGTTAGTATAAAGTAAAATCCCCAAGGTTGGAAAAGACCCCCAAGATCATCTAGTCTAACTGTCCATCTTCTGCCTATATTTTCCCACTAAATTATGTCCATTAGTGCTGCATTTACGTATTTCTTGAACATCTCCAGACTTGATCACAGTTCCCTCAGCTGTTCCTCATAAGACTTGTGCTTCAGACCCCTCACCAGCTTTGATGAACTTCTCTGGACATGTTCCAGGGCCTTGATGTCTTTCTTGCCATGATGGGCCCCCAAACAAAACACAGTACTTGAGGTACAGTCAGAGTTGAGTACAGATGGCAATCACCTCCCTGCTCTTGCTGGCTGTGCTATTTATGACAAAAACTAGGATGCAGTCTGGCTATCTGGGCACACTGCTGAGCATTGACCAGCACCCCCACGTTCACTTCTTCTCCACATTCTTCCAGCCTCTCTTCCTCAAGCCTTTACTGTTGCCAAATATTAGTTGTTACCAATGTTCTTGTTGCTGCTAAAAGGAGTGCTAGGCTTAGTGTATCAATGGTTAGGTACACCAGAAATGGCAATATCTATCTGACAGTAGATTCACTGTCAAGGGAAACCTGTGTTTATGGTCAAAACTCTGTTGTTTTTTTGTTTTTTTTTAGCTAGTCTTGGCTCTAAAAAGGTCAATATTTTCCTTCTATGGTGAATAAAAAATTGTCACAGCCATTTGAAAGTGTGATTATGTTAGTAACTCAAGAAAATTACCTAGATATATACCTGGTTATTATCATAATTTGATTACATCCTGAAAAGTAAAGTTCAGTGCAAATTAAATTGAGGTTTTTTATTTGCACTGAATGCTCTTCATCTCTAGCAAACAACTAGATGTTGAAAAAACCCAAATAGAATAAGACCAGAAGGAAATGCTTTGGCTTCAGGCTTGCTGAACTGTCATGAAAAAATGTTCTGGTTTCAGCTGGGATGGAGTTGACTTTTCCTCTAGATAGAAGGACTGAAAAAGGACATTGCTTCAGTCACAGAAACTCTATTCATTCCTTCCTCTGTGAATGATGATGACAAACAAATACTTCTTTACTTATTAGTCTAAAAAAAAAAAAAAAAAAAAAAAGGTGACTCACCAAAGCAGAGTGGGTGAATAAAATTTTGAAAGACTTCCTTACATATTCGACCAGCATAATGATCATTTTGCAGACCTTTTATGGATGATTTAGAATATACGTGAGCATAGAGTGAATGTGGGGGTGAGAAAATGCATTTTCCCACATATAAACCCAAACCACATGAATCTCAAACGAGCCTTAAAGTCATAGTTCAAAACAAACCCAGTGGGCTGAGGTCTAGGAATTCCTTTTAGTGTGCAGAAAGATCACTATACAGAGGTTTGTGCCCTTTTCAGAGCCAGTTAAGGACACTAAGTCCTAGAGGAATAAAAGCAGAGTGATTGCTGTCTTACTCTAATCATAAAGGCTATAGCCCATGACTAGTCTGTGCCTGTGACTCCAGCTCAGCAGGTACAGTGGTACAATCCTAAGTCTGTGCAAGTTAATGAACAGAAAAAAGAAGGAAAAAAAAAAGAAAAAAAAAAAAAAAAAAGGAATATTTTGAATCTTCTTGTTTGAAAGACATAGTTTTAAGTGGTGTTAAGTTAAACCCCATCCATGTTGCCCAGCTTTGGACCTTGGCTTCCCTGATAGACCTATGCTCAGGACATCTGGGGAAAGGATTTTCTTTCAATTATATAGTGGATTTAAAAAGTAGACCTTAATATCTCATCATTGCATGTTTGTCCTTTTCTGATTAATTACTGTGACCTTGTGTTTTGGTTTCAGGGCAGGAAGTCCCTCTATGTGCAGCAAACTGGTGGAGTAGCAAATTACAGATGTGGGCTTTGCTTTGGGGTATGACAAAATCCTGATTTATTATTCTAGCTGCTTTGGCACTTTCTGGAGTAGATATTAAACCCATAGAGACAGAGCAGCTTTATGAAATGGCCACTGAGGATGCAGCATTGTTTTTGTGGCCTTGCTTGAGAGAATAACCTGGTAGGCCTGATCCGTGCTGATGTTCCTGGGAGAAAAAAATTTACCTTGCCTGCATTCTCTATCTGTCTTTTTTGCTCCTGTTCTCTATGTGCTGCCTCTGGATCTGCTGTAGGAGTCTGTAACTCTTCATTCTTTTCTTGCACATATCTTGGTATGCCTCTTGATATGATTCTTCCCTCTACCACATGCTTTCTCTGGCTATTTCTCCTCTTTTCTGTTTTCCTCTCTCCCATCTTACTTCCTTTCCCTGTGTGGATCTAATCTGACTTTTTCCATGGCCTACAGAACCAGAGGAGGTTCCAGTATTACCTGATCCTTCCATTCCTTTAGTATAGCTGTTATGAGAGTAGTGCTGGCATAGCCATGCCAGGGAAGAAGAAGGAAAACACTGTGTAACTGATACTTTTATTTGTGATTAACTGATAATTTTATTTCCACCAGGAAATAACCTGTGAATTCTTTGGAGGTACCGGTACCTCTTCCTGCTCTGAGACCTGTCCACTTCTTCATAGAATCACATGATGGTTGTGGTTGGAAGGGATCTCTGTGGACAGGAGCCCGTGGACAGAAGGCCATGTGGGGCAAAATAATTATTTGTCTTTGTTATATGCATCCTTATCCTACCTTTGACACATTCATGACCTTGAGGTGTTAATATTTCAAAAACCAGAAAAGAAGGGAATGCAAGGAGGTCTACATAACTAACTTCAATCACAGTCAAGCCTTGAGGAAGTTTTTTTATTATCATGCCCAGATACAAGATTGTCTATCTTTTTGAAACCAGAATTGTCTAAAAAAAATCACAGTGACATTTTGAAATGAAGGGTATTTAGCTCCTAAATCTATACCTACATGAAATGAAGAGTATTTGGCTCCAAAAGCTGTGGCTATGTGAATTTGGACTATGGGTTTCTGGCAAAAATCTGTCCTGTTTAATACTGAAGATAGATTTTTGTACTGCTTATTCTAGACCTATCACTTCCCTAATCTTTCAGTTACAGAAGTATAATCCAAGCTGTATACCTCGTAAAGCTAACTGAATTTATTTTTTAAACTCTCTGGGGATGTACCAAAAAAAAATGATGCCATTAGTCAGCAAAAGCAAAGCTTTATGTGCATGGCAGCATGCTCAGTAATTCCTTCCAGCTGCAAAATGTATTAGTGTTCTGATCTAATCAAATCATTGTTTCTAGGATTTTCCTAGCTGTATTTCTTAATTTATGTAATCATGTAGTTTAAAAAATGTTTCAAATGGAAATAATTTTTATATATTGCCTATAATAATTTTATATATTGTGACATTTCTTTTTATGCTGGAATGACTTGGGGCCCTTGCAGAGATCATACAGATAATCCTTCTTTCCAAGCAGGACACTGTAAGAAATCACTTGATGGCATCTGGAGTGGATTGCCTGAAGGAAATGTAGGCAATCTTTGGATGTCTGGCTTTTGTCAATACCACTGTACATGTTTAATGATGATACGATGCAATCAAAGTCCAACTTTCCGGCTCAGCCTTGTGATCTCAAGATCTATAAGTTTCTCAATGCTACTGTAAGATCAGGCTGTTTAATCTGTCATGTAGGTAATTTAAGGATTTCAATTGCCTCTTTATCCTGACAGTAACTGGAAGCAGAGTGAGGACCACACAGTCATAGTCTTAGGATGTGTCTACAAAGCCCAGCAATTCTGAGTTTAGCACATTTTTGTTTTGGCAACTAGTACACACAGAGTAGGTGCTTGCAACCCGATCATTTTCTGCACCCCTTATTTTGCTGTCTCAAAATGAATGAATCAGAATGTAAGTCCACAAATATGACTGCTATTCTTGGCAAATTTTTGCCACTTAAAACATAACCTTTTGGCTGTTTCTAGTCT
Organism: Excalfactoria chinensis; assembly: GCF_039878825.1. Lineage (NCBI taxonomy): Eukaryota > Metazoa > Chordata > Aves > Galliformes > Phasianidae > Excalfactoria > Excalfactoria chinensis. The sequence continues at coordinate 28,409,525 of NC_092827.1, read as the reverse complement.
GCGAGAGTCAAGTCAAAGCATAGTGTTCTATTTCCTCCACATTTATGATATATCTTCAAATCAGAGCTGCTAATTAGGAACTGTAAGTCTTAGTCTTATGAATGTAAAACTCCGGTTCAGTTAGGACACTAGTACTCATTCAATATTGATTAGTTTTGCTGACAGATGCTGACAGTGACTTCCCTTGGTTTCCTTTGAAGTTAGTTGTGCTGGTCTAATGGACCTTGTCAGATGTTCCTCTTAGACTGTCTCTCTGCTGGGGGTTGAGCTTTGACTCAACCCTCAGTCCAGGTTGCATGCTTTTCTCTGCTTTCTGTACTGCCTTCATCAGTCCAATCTGCTGTAGAATTCCTCCAACTCTCCAGCTTGGGTAAGCTCTACAAGAGCCCTAGGTGCAACTGAGCAATTCATTGCTGTCCTTGGGAGCAGAAAAACCTAGTAGTCACGCATTTTTTGCTCACCAGTGATGGTCTGTCAGCTCTTTGGAATGTAGCTGGCAGGGAGGTCATGTAAAAGGGCATAAGGGAGATGCCTACTTAATTTTTCACTCAACAGAAACTGAAAGTATATAGAGGATACTATGCACTCCATCACTCAGGATAGGTATAGGATAAAGAAAAGCAGAAAAGAGAAGTGGTTGCATTCACAGAGAAAGGAGAGGCATCTAATTGCCTGTGGATTTAAGCAGGCTATGGCAGAGAAAGCACAAATTCTTTGGGAAAGGTGAGATGAAAGAGATGTGGTTTCAGGCATTAGGCAGCCCAGCACCACACAGTTGTTTGCTCGCTTCCCCTCCCAGTAGCATAGGGAAGAGAACTGGGAAAAAAGCCAACAAAGTAGAATTGCTGGGTTGAGATAAAGACTGTACAGTAGAGAGAAGAATAAGATAAAATTAATAATAATATTAATAATGCATATTTACTCAGAACAAGTGATGCACAAAGCAATTGCTTACCACCTGCTGACCAATGACCAGCCAGTCCCTGAGCAGCAGAGGCTCAGTTTTTTCAAGTCATTTTTGACATGATGTCACAAGCAACGCAATATCCCTTTGGCCAGCTCAGGTCAGACATCCTCTCCCAAATCCAGTGTGAGATACTGAAGTGTCCTTGGCACCATACAGCATTGTTCAGCAACAACTAAAACACTGGTGTGTTGTCAACATTGCCTCCTAAAGCAAAAACACAGTATCATACCAGGAACTACAAACTAAAAATTAGCTCTGTCCCAAATGAAACTGGAATAAGAAGTGACTTGCAAATCCACTGAGTAAGATGTATTTCTGCTTAACAGAAACATAGCAAACAGGCAGCTTGAGATTTCTGGGGAGTTGGTAGAATTGTGTAGACATCTTGTAAATTCACTTTCCAGTCCTGTCTTTAAAAAGCAATTATGTTCTCTCTGTCTGCATACAGAAATATACATGCAAAAGCACACATGCACATTGTATTTACATAAATCTATACATAATTTAGATTGAACGTGCTGTATATAACATAACTATTTGTGCACATTTGCTTACATATGTACTTAATTGACCTTTAATTTTATGACCAGCAACTGATTATTAACCTGCTGAGCTAAGGAAGGCCTACTAAACACAGTAATTTTTCAAATGCAAAATTATTTCAGGGTGTGGTTTTCAAATGGCAGTTAATTTTAATGTACTGAGATTCTGAGATATGGTTTACATGGTGAAGCACTTTACTTTTAAAGATCAGCCTTATCTGCCTGATCTAATATTCACCTCAACTTCACTTACAAACTAAAGGACATTATCTAGTAACATATCCATATCCTTCCATTGACTGAAATACCTTCTAGGGTCTGCTCTGATGTTTGTTCCAATCCTCCGCAGAGCCCCGAAGCCTTGGGATTATGTCCAAAGACATATGTAACAAGTGGGAAGCTGCTTTCCCTAAATGGTCATCTCTATAATCAAAGAAAGGGGACAGTTTCCTTCAGTGACCCATTAGTTGTACCTGAGTTTGCCATTGGGAACCCTTTCTCTCTTGTAGAGAAGGATTCTGACATTACTGGATGAAAATTAGCATTTGGGAATACTGATTTTGACACCTCATTTCAGTTCTTGGCAAATATCTGAGATGATTGTGTATTTCACTTCTAATAACTCTGCTCTCTTCTCCAGCAGTGCATCGCCAAACAGTTTAAGTGCCTGCATTAGTTGTTCAGTCTGCATCTGTACTGTTCAAACAATATCTGAATTGTTAGCAACTGTATTGTTCAAAACAAGTAACTATTGCATCGAGTCAGAAGAAGTCCAGAAAACACTTCTGTGGATAAAACTGTATTTTTATATCTGTCCAGTGTTTCTGTTTCTTTCTGTGTGTGATTTGCCATGAAGAGTCATTCTGGTGATGTGGGAAAGAGGAAGAGCCCAGATACATGCCTCTTGCTGTAGAAGTTTCTCTCTTAACATCCTAATTTGGACATTTTCTGGATAAGTGATCACTCAGACCCTCATCTGTGGGAAGCAGCTAGACGATTTTGCTCTCTGGCTACCACACAATCTCACCCAGTCATGCGCATAGCATCTGCAACCCTTTTGTCCATCTGCCAGCACACCTACACACAGAAGGAAAGCCCAAGAAAATTAGATTCCCTTGGGTTTCCCTAGGAATGCAGTTATAGAAGATTGATGTAGGAAACTGTGGGTTAGCTAGAAGTGGTGGGAGGAAGGAAGATGAGGTTGTGGCTCAAGACTCAAGAGATATAGCAATAATTCAGCTCCTCCACTGCTCCTTGAGTGACTTTGAGCAAGTCACGTAGTATCTTCAGGCCTTGGCTCTCTGTCATTATGTTGAGTCACTTCTTTCTTAAACTTTGTCCAGACCTGGTGTTTGAATTAGCAGGGCTTGATGCAAAACACAAGAGAACTCATGTAATTATAGAGAGGTCTGTAAGTTATTTAACTGTGTGATTTAAAGGAAACTGCTTGAATGTTTTTTAATTAGTGACAAATTGCAATATTCAGCACTTTCTATAAGGACAATGACATTCAGATGGAAACCAGGGCAATTTAAAATGCTATCTATAAAAAAAGTATATTACTAGGTCACAGACTATGACTTTAAGGGGATGTCAATGAACAGAATAACTATTACATTTTTAAAGCCTTCACATAGTGATCAGACTACCAGAACCTGACTGAATTTTATTTGCTGATAGAAAACCAATGAAGTTTGTGCATGAAAATTCTCTTCCACAAATTGCCACAAAAGGCTAAACTCTTAACACTCCCAACTGGTAGAGCTGTCTGGGACAAATGAATGTAAGTAACAATTGGATAGCTTCAATAAGTCAGTAGATTTTACTGCAAAGTCAATACTAGCACATACTGCCAACTGTGGTCAAAATAAAAATTATGGGGGACCAGTGGTCGAGGTAGGACTAAAGGTTCCAGCTAGTGCAACATTCTTTTACAACAGCTGTCATGAAGGGAAGCCCATAGGGCAGCTATGTGAGACACTTTCCCCATGTATTCTTGTGGCCTCCAACTTAGTTCAGGTTAGGGAATTTCCTGAGAAAATACTCAAACATAATAATCTGAAGACCTGTAAAATACAATGTTGATGCAGCAGTTTGGGGATTGTCAGAGTAGAGGCCTAGAAAAAGTACATCTTTCTCAGTAGTTCTCTATGCTGTTGCAGATTGTTTCTTTCGCTTGTAAACTTTCCATCTTTTATTGCTTTGTGAAGCTGGTTGTAGCTTTTCCTTCCAACTCATACTGTCATTAATTGTGGCCTTCCAGTACGGGAAGGGAGTGTATAAACAGGAGGGGAAATTACAGTTTACGTGGATGGATAGTGATAGGACAAGGGAGAATGGTTTTAAACTAAGACATGGGAAATTTAGGTTAAGATTTTAGGTTTTTTATTAGAGGAAAGCTTTTCAGTCAAAGGGTGGTGACATGGTGGAACAGGTTGCATAAAGAGGTTGTGGATGCCCCATCCTTGGAGGCATTCAAGGCCTGTGTCTTTGTGCGGTCTGGTGGCTGGTGACTCTGCCTGCAGCAGGAGGACTGAAACTAGATAATCTTTGAAGTTCTTTTCAACCCAGGCCATTCTATGATTCTGTGATTAATGACAGCAGCATGAGCAAATGTATAAAATCTATAGGTAACCATAAACTGCAGTTTATAAAAGCCTGACCAATGGCAATCACATAGAATGGCTTGGGTTAGAAGGGACCACAAGGAACATAAAGCTCCAACACCCCCACCACAGGCAAGGCCACCAACCTCCACATTTAATACTAGACTAGGCTGCCCAGGGACCCATCCAACCTAGCTTTGAACACCTACAGGGATGGGGTATCCACAATCTCTCTGAGTAGCTTGTTCTATCACCTCACCACTACCTCTGAGAAGAACTTCCCCCTGATATCCAACCTAAATCTTCCCTCCTTCAACTAATAACCATTTCCCCTTGTCCTGCTATTATCTACCCATGTAAAGAGTTGACTCCCCTCCTGTTTATAGGCTCCCTTTAGGTACTGAAAGGCTGCAATGAGGTCACCCAGCAGCCTTACTTTCTCCATTCTGAACAAGGCCAGCTCCCTCAGCCTGTCAGTGCCTCAAGGCAATGCCTCGAGGCAAAAAAAAACATCAGAATTCCATACAGATCAGTAAAGAAACCCACTTTTTACTCTGAGAACAATCTGTGGCCAAAAAGTATTTGTTTATGGGTCTGCTGCCCTTCTATCAGTTTAATCCCTGTTTAAGCGTGCTGATACTGTCTGCCTCCACAAATTCCTGTGAAAACAAATTCCAGAAGTTCACTACCCTTTGTGTAAAAGATGCACTTCATTTTAGTTGTTTCAAACTAATCTCTTACTAATTCAGTGAGCTTGCAGTTACAACACTGGGAATCATAGTGAAAAACAGTTTATGCTCTTTTTATTCATCAGTACCATGATTTCATAAATTTCACAAGCATCCCATTCAGTCTTCTCTCCTGGACCCAATGTAACACCTCCTTCTTCTGCTGTGAAGTACTGAGAGGACTTTAAAAATCCTGCTATGTAATGTTTGTGGATTCCCTTTATTCACTTGGTTATTGAGGCCCTTTACAAATGCTAGTAGTTTAGTGACATAGGTTTTCTTTACAGAAATAACATTGACTCTGTGATGGATCTGATTTATGTACATGTTTTGTGGTCTTGTTCTTCCCTACAGTCTACTATCACATCAGGGCCATAAATTGTACTGCATTCATTATTACAGAGCTGCTTTCCCATTAATATATTTTGAACTAGATTCTGCAGACAAGACAAGGCCAAAACAGGAATGCTATCATTTCTTTTAGGTCCTATGACTGCCAAGCAGGGAAGCAACAATTTACTGGCCATCAGAAACTGGTCATTGTTACAAAGTCTTCAAAATTCACAGCTACTCTATTCTCATTGAGCTCTTTCTGATCATTAACATTGTTCCAAAAGGAACTCTGTAGAACTGCTACAGTATTATGCTTTTACTTTCTGAATATGTGATTTTAACCCACAGAGATTTCAGTCTTCTCCTTTCTTTCTTCATTCTGCTCCTCTATTGCTGATAGTATACAGTGATATAATACATCACACTGATGGTCATACTTCCAGGAAGTCTCTGTGGTGCTGCTGTATCCAGGCTGCTGTGGCAATGAGGCATGGACTCAGATGTGAACATCCTTATAACTTTCCCATCTGCCTTTACATGTCAAGAAAATATTCCACAAACATTCCTTAACTGTGCATACAGATGCTTATCCAACCAGAGCCATGGGCCATTCCTCTAGAGATCTCCTTGGTTTACAGAATCGCAGAATGGCCTGGGTTGGAAGGGACATCAAGGATCATTAATTTCCACCCCCCAACACCCCCATGCCCTCGCCAAAGGCAGGGTCACCAACATGCACATTTAATACTAGACCAGGCTGCACAGGGCCCCATCCAACCTGGCCTTGAACACCTACAGGAATGGGGCACCAAACAACCTCTCTGGGCAGCCTGTTCCAGCACCTTATTGCTCTCGTAGTAAAGAACAGCTGCTGCTCTGAATATTCTTTTTTGTATTCCCACAGGCTGCCACTCCATACCTGCACAGATTTTCTCTTGTCCTCATTTTTAGGCATCCATTATTGGAGAAAAAGTAATTTCAGGCTTTGCTTTTGGTCTGTTGCTCTATATTGAAGACTAATTTTTTTCTTTCTTGCCATACAAGTTTTGCTTTCTCAGGATATCTCAGATATGCCTAGCTGATCAATGAGCTGTGTGCAGAGAACAGCTTTCTTTACCCTAATGTAGACATGCTGTTGGCAGTGTTTCAATTATCTTTGGCTGGCTACAACAATTCTACTTATTTATGTTTACAAATCTGAGACAGAAGAGATGATGACCTCTGAGGCCAGCTGCTGGAGGGCAGGTGGAGCTCTTTAGAGGATCTCAAAGGACATCACATGCTTATGTGTGGAAAACTGAGACAAGCTCCTTATACTAGCAATTTGTGTAGTGCTAATTGAGAAAATTATATACATTTTATCTTTCTTGCCACAGTCCACTGCATGTATATATGTACATGGACACAAAGAATCATAGAATCACCAAAGTTGGAAAAGACCTAAAAGGTCATCCAGTCCAACCATTCACCTATTACTAAAAGCACCCACTAAACCATGTCCCTCAACACAACATCCAGTCTTTCCTTGAACACCCCCAGGGTCGGTGACTCCACAAAGGTACAAAGTACTGAGCATGAATATCTTGGGGGTGCACTTGGCTCAGTAAAAAGCATGAAAGACTTGTGAGGTGATTGGCAGAGACTAATGACTGAAAACAAACTTCAGGAAGAAAAGAAAAGGTAATCAAAGCAGAGCACTAACAAGCATTTTTCAAATGTTTAGCTTTTGGGACTATTTCCATCATTTCCCTACTGCCAAAATTACTGCTATCCATTATAATACTACTTTTCCCATATAAACAAAAAGTCTGTAAAGACTGAGCTGCGTTAAGGTTTTGATTAGAGTAAACTGCTCTGAGTTTTTGGCCTATGCACATGTAAATTGTTGTACTTCTTCTACGAATTGAGTTGTTAAAAACATTTTTCTTATCTGTCTTAAAAGAGGTAGTGTTGAAAATTAGGATTTAAGGAATGACACAGGAACAGTGTTGGATGTGAGTGTAAGGGAGGTAGTTAATTGGCCTTCTTAGCCAGAATAATAGTATCTGAAAACTCAGTGGGATGGGATCCATTCAGTGTGCCTGCTCCAAAGAGGATTCGAAATAATACAATGCACATGAAGGCTCAAGCATATAAGATGCTATTCTAACCTAGAAGTGTCTGTGAGAAAATGAATTTTCTAGTTTCTAGTTGTTTAGTGCCCATACATGATTTGGGATCAGACTGATGGAATGTGTTTAAAGCCTAAAATTAAAGCTTCCATGCTTGTAGCAATCTGGACATCTCGGATCACCTGCTAGCTCAAAGGCATTTTTAGAAAACTATGTTTAGAAACGCTTCTTTCTTCCCACTGGATATCAATGACATGAACACACACATACACAGACCTATTGACCTTGGAAAAACATTCAAAGTCCTCCCTCAACAAGATTCCATGGGCAGAAATTGCATTATTATTGTATTCTGGCACTAGTGCTATTCTTACTGGCTTGATGTGAACAACATTAATGGAAAAAATATCACATACTAACTGGATAACAATAAAGCCATCAAAAGCCAAGCAATAAGCAACAGCATTTTTGAAGAGTGATGTCTCCTTCTCTTGTCAAGGAGTTAAATGTAGCAGTTGGCAGATTATTATATTTACAAAGAAACAGAACAGCAGTAGAAGATTAATTCCTGAGTTCATTGTCCTTTAATCCAGGGCAGAAGCTGAAGAATAATGTCCTTTTTAAAGTCAGCTAGACAAGATCTATTACTAGGAATAGCATAAAGGAAGCCAAAATCCATACTTCCTATCATTTTTTTCTAGATTATTTGTTCTCAAATCATTATGGAAACACTTAAAAAGAGGCTGTCTGCTTTTAGTTGCCAAAGAAAGGGCTTTATTTCTCCCTGCTTTCTTCTACACCACACAAATTTTCAAGTGTCTGTCAAATTTTCTTCCTGTAGGTTAGCCTTCTCTAGACTTTCTAGCGCTCTCATCTTGACTCTCTGTAATTGACCCACACATTTCTTGCATGGCAACACTGTAACATCACAAAATGAAGTATTCCAGCTAAACTCTTGTAATTGGAATAATGTAATTTATTTATTTATTTATTTATTTCATATCCTTTGCAGATAATGCTCCTGTTTCTCATCCCAGATGAGTTTACTTGTTTGTTTGTTTTCAGTTTCCTTCATCAACAGAGCATAGTTTATGGACCATAAAAAAATATTTCCTGAGGAGCTACTGCCAACTCTTGCCTTTCTCAGGTATGTGCTCCAGGTGCTTGTGTGAAATTTAAGACAAATAGAGATGTACTGCATGTGTTTTAGACATCTCTAGACTAAGCTGATGTGAAAGACTGGACAATATGGTCTATTCCTTTTTGTAGCAGACAAATAAGTTTTATATAAAGGATGACCTAGGTTTCACAAAGTCTGTGCCAGAAAAGCCAGGGTAACACTCAAGATTCTGTAGAGAAGCTGCTCTGCTACTGTACACCACTATTACCTTAACTAGAAAGTAGTCTTATAAAAGTTAGTGGTGCACGGTGGTAGAAGTGCCGCTTGGAACACCAGAGGCCTGGGTTCGAATCCCCCCTGTGGTGCAAGTGGTAGAAGTGCCGCTCTGCTACACAGAAGGCTCGAATCCCAGGAGTTGGACTCGATGATCTCTAAGGTCCCTTCCAACTCGCACGATACTATGATACTATGATAAGTTAGATTCAACTTTAATATTTATAACAGGAATTGTGCATCACAGACTTTCTGGTGTGTGATTTAAGTGCTGTTGCACTGTGCCTTTGCAAGACTCTGGCCTACCTTTTCCTTCCATTTGCTGCAGACCCTGCATGTTTAACTTAAATAAGTAAGAATGTTTCTAGATAAGAAAACCTTGTAATTGTTTGAAAACTATGGTAAGAATGGATCAGTAGGTGAGTCAGACCTTCCAAAGATCAATGTCTCCAAAGTGAGCTGTTGTACAAATGGTCAGTGCCCCCTGAGACTTTGAAGATATACAAGACCTTCACAGTGTATACTGCAGTGTGATTAGCTTCCATTGACACAATGGTTATAAACATTTTAATACCAGGACTGAATTTAACTTACATGATCATCACATCTGGGGATGAAAAGGATTCAGTATAGACAATATAAGCAGTCAAGTTCAAATCCCTCTGCAGTCTTTTGATTGATCTACAAAGAAAATCTTAAGAAATTGTTAGGATATATTTCAGTCTTAGTCACACAGCTCTTACACAGACCCAAGACAAGGAAAGAGGAAGAGTGCCTTTTGAGAAAACTCCTTACGGACACTGGACCTTTCTTTTACTGTATGTAACTTGCCAGCCAAACCTTCTGAATTGTAAGGAGTAAATAGGCAGTAACAGGGCACCAGCATGAATAAAGACACAGGCTTTCTGTTCAGCAACAGCAAGTCTCATACACTATGTTGCTCTTGTTGCACAACTGCTAATAGTATTTATGCTATGTAGTCCTGTTCACTGTCAGCTGGGAATGACTTGCAATGATTAAGCAAGTAATAATTCATTGTCAGATGTCAGTATGATGCTTTACAGGGAATAAAAAATATCTTCCTGTAATCAGAATTGATCGTAGGGAAAGATCTGCAGAAGCAAGTCATGGAACAGCTGACGTAAATGAAACACTGGAGGCAAAGTTCCTTCCACAAGAAATGAAAGACCTAAGTCCTCACTCAGGCTGAGAAACAATGGGTCATGACAGTGTCAAAGAAAAAAATCAGACATGCAGAACAGCACGAAACAAAAAGCAGATAGGCAGAATCTCCAAGGGAAAGAGAGGAAGGGTATGTGAAATTGTTACTCATTAACCCCTTCATTAATTATTATAACTAATTATAGCAACTAGCAATGAATGCATAGTGCCTTCTTGCAAAGTGCAAGTGCTATTGTGTATATTTTCTTCCAGTTTTTAGCCAACAATAGCTAATCAGATGAAAAACCTCTTGATTATGTCTGAGAAGAGAAACTGTACTCTCTGTAGTAACTTTAAAGTAATTACATATTTAATTGCATAATTAAACAGTCACTTCAGGTTAATTTGTTCTTGGGTCAACCTTGGGGTAGTGGAGAATGCTGAGAAAAGCACCATAGTAAGCTGATGAATGAGCAGTCAACTGGATCATCCCAAATGTGAAGATCTCATTAATCCACTGTGAAAGGATTTTGGCTTTTCTTTTTTGACAATGAATTCCATGATTCCTAGAAGAGAAACAGCAACAAGCTTTCTTAGCTTTCACTTCAGTTTACTTTGTTGCGTTGTTGCTTCCACTGGAAAATCTTTTCAGTTGTAAACATTTTAGAAATAGAGCGTGAATTTCTAATAATGAGGCCTCCAATAGGAGCTTCATTCAGAAGTCTTCAGAAATCTTAAGTGCATTGGAGTGATGAAAATGCCATTTCACTGCTATTTTATTGTAACAGAAGGCTGACAAATTTGATAGGTACACCATTTGTTAAATGTGGTGATTAAATGTCAGACAATGCCAGGGACAGCAATAGTCATCAAAACCTGTGCAACTGAAGAGAAAATAAGAAGTGGAATTCAATTTGTGATTAAGAGAAATGATTGCAGCCTTTCTGTATTTAGACAATACGGAGATACCATAGACTATCTTTCCTGTCACACACACACACAGTATCACAGTATCGTGCAAGTTGGAAGGGACCTTAGAGATCATCGAGTCCAACTCCCGGGATTCGAGCCCTCTGTGTAGCAGAGCAGCATTTCTGCCACTTACACCACAGAAGGGATTCGAACCCCAGGCCTCTGGTGTTGCAAGCAGCAACTTATACCACTGCGCCACCGGAGGCACAGTCTTGTATAAGTCTTGTAAAAGCTGCTCATAGGCCTTACATCTTATTCTCTGGATACAACGTTTACTACCGTACACTCAAAAGTCCTAATGTGTGGGGCTGAATCAAGCTCTAGGTAGGTCTAGATTTATTGTTGGAGTTCCCTCCATAGCCAGGGGAAAGAAGAGGGCTTCCTGTTTGATTATGAAGGGAGCCTGTGGTGCAGAATCAGAGAAGGTTGTGGGGATGTTGGCCACTTCTTTATGAATATTTATTTGCAGCATTTTGAATCACTCCTGATATTTAAAATGAAATAATCGTCTTGAATTCCTAAGCATGAACTGATTCATTTTGTAAACACCCACTGACTTTGATTTACGACCAGATAGAGCATATGAGAAATCTGTTTTAAAATAAAGCTGATAATCATAAGGAGAACTGCAGTTTGTCATCAGAAATAAGAAAGATAAATTCCTTGATTTAAGTCAAGATGTATGTACGACAAGAGATGCTAAGCTAAAGAGAGACATTAAAGTGATATATAGATATAGATACATAGAAGTGCATATTTGAGCTTTACAACTGAGTTTAGAAAAGCCAGAGTAGTGTCTGTGAGCATGCATCAAAAGCAGGTAAACAGAAAACATCATCCAGAAAAAAGTCAGGTTTGGAGGGAGAGGGAAGAATTTTCTCAGTCAGTGGAGCTGGAATCTCTTAAGATTAAAAAAAAACAAAAACAAAGTAGGAAGAACATGGAGCAAGTGAATGAATGTTTGTACAGACGGTACCATGTTTATGCAACTAGGTGACTTCAAATTTTTACTTGTCTCTAATATCAAAGTTTACTATGACAAAACTAATATAAACTCTAAATTGTGAAAAAAACAGGAGACTTATCCCTTTTCATTGGAAGCCTTGAAAACATAAACTGCATTTGACAGTCTGTTTATGTCCAGAGTCAAAAAGTGTGGAAAAAGATTGAGTCTTGACTGAACAAAATCCAAAACAAGATATTAACATCCAATAGGTAACTCACAATCTTTTTCTGCATGGAATAATCAAGCTGAGCCCAAATAATTCCTTCTCTGGTTGATCTTGTTTCAAATACCTGTCAGAAAACAGGATGCAAAAAAAGACGGAGAAGGAAGTAGAATACTTAACACCTTCTTCCTATTTTTTAAATTGTTCTTTGAGTCCTTCTAAATGCTTGTTAGTAATAATACATGAACAGTGAAGAGAGAAGAAAGGCTATCCTCAGCTCCAGCTGGTGATACCAGAACCTTTGCCTTTGCTGGGAATCTTCAACATGAAGAATTTTTCAGTTCATGTTGAAAGTGGCAAATGAAGTACTAGACAACTCTGCAGGTTCTCTGGAAATTCAGATGATTACCTTGCTCATAAGAAGCATTCCTCAGCTATGAAAATGAATATGACATTTCACAGAGGCAATGCAATAGACCACCTGCTTTATGTTCTTTCTCCTTGCTGTAGTTGTACTGCATGTTTTTTTTTCTTTCTGCTAGAAAAATAGAGACCCCTGCTTTATTTATCCTTTATGACACTCTCTTGATTAGATGAAGCTTCTGGGAGGAGGAGGAGATTTCTTTTTGAGTACGTAGACAAGCACATCTGAAAGTAGCATCTGGAGTAGAAGATGGGTCTGACACCCTGAGAATATGAGGGAGGCAGCATACAAGGTCCTGCTGTGTTTAGATGTGGGAACTTTTACAGAAGGCTTAGAGAACAGATAGATAAATCATGTCTCTTAGGTGACTGGAAGAAAGCCTACCCAGTTGACCCCAAGAAGGCCTCCCAGAGTTTGCTGCAACCTGGGGCACCAGGAGAAGGCTAGTGGCCAGAGAAAAGACTGGTGAAAAGGACCTGCATGCCAAAGGGCAGCTTTATTTTCTAACCTTTTACTTAAATCTGTCTCATCTGTTGGACTCAGCTCATTCTGACTTCAGAACTTACTGATTTTGGTCTATGTTTTTAGAACACAGACTGTAGAGATCCAGACTCTTTGCTATTTTTGGCAGTGTCCCAGTAAGCACAGACAGATGCACCTCAAAGCAGTGGCTGGCTCATGAGCCATTCAGAGTCAGCAGGGCCTGGATTCATCCCATCCAGCATTAGGCACAAAGCTGAAGTAATTAAGGGATGGAATAACCTTTCCTAACTCTAGTTCATGGCAAAAACAGATGTTTAGGGAAGCGTTCTCCTACAAATGCCTTGCCATGCACTTGAGAGGTGGGTTGGAGCACTGAACCAGGGTAGGCTTGTTGCTCCCATTGACTACCTGAGCACCTTGTGTGCTGTGGATTACATTCCTGGATTCTAAGGGAGTGAATCTGTTTTTGGGCATTCAGGAAGTAAAATGTCTTTCTTGAAAGAAAGTGCATGAATTTATGGCAGACTAAAAGAGAACTTGCTCAAGAAAAGATTTTTCTTGCCGTGAATTTTATTACACTGATACAAGATAAACACCCTGTTGGGATTAGAACTCATGCAGTATCTTCTATTTCTGCAACACTACTCTGGTATCTCTAAAAATCATAGAACCATAGAATTGTTCAGGTTGGAAAAGACCTTAAAGATTGTTGACCCCAACCACAACCAAACTAAATCATGTCCCTGAGCACCACATCCAGATGTTTTTAAAACACAACCAGGGATGGTGACTCAACCACCTCCCTGCAGAGCCTATTCCAGGGCTTAACAACCCATTCTGTAAAGAAGTTTTTTCTGATATCCAAGCTAAACTTACCCTGTTGCAACTTGAGGCCATTTCCCCTCATCCTGTCACCTGTCACCAGTGAGAAGAGATCTGCCCTGCTCTCGCTGTAAGCACCTTTCAGGTATTTGAAGAGAGTAATCAGGTCTCCCCTCAGCCTCCTTTTCCCCAGCCATTCCTTGGACCTGCTCCAGCACCTCAATGTCCTTTCTGTAATGAGGTGCCCAAAACTGAACATAGAACTCAAGGCGAAGCCTCACCAGGGCTGAATACAGGGGTGATACAAGATTACTTCCCTAGTCCTGCTCACCACACCATTCCTAATACAAGCCAGGATGCCACTGGTTTTCTTGGCCACCTGGGCACATTGCTGGCTCACATCCAGCCAACTGTCCATCAGTACACCAAGGTGCCTTTCCATCAGGCAGCTTTCCAGCCACTCCTCCTCAAACCTGTAGGACCATTTCTGTGAATTACAAAAAGTAATACAAAGTTGTTTACTTGTTTGTTTGTTTATTTTCAGGGTTTCCAGAAGACAGTTATTACGGTGGAGGACAAATATTTCATATATTAACTGATGGTTGTAATATCTCCCGTACATTCATACAAAAGTTATTGATAAGATTTAGGAAAAAAAGAAATGAATGTATGGATCCTTACACTTGAGGGCAACACTTTTGATATCAGCTCACCAGGAAGCCAGTATACCTATTTCAGTAATATCTAAAGGAAAGAGTGATGGCAAATTAGAGTGGTATCAGAAAACTCTGTAAATTAATCTCTTGGAAAATAATTGCTGTTGCTCTTTGTTAAAGAGAAACCATAATAATGCTAGGATAAGAACTTGCTAGCTAATTTAAAATTGCCCTTAAATGGCAACTTTGTACCACAGTACAGTCCTAGGCAAATTGCTACAGGTGGAGGACTCTTCCAAACCATTCTGCGACTCTGATTCTGTTATTCATAGGCTGGAGATGATCTTGTTTGTCATAACAGAAGATCAGTCTTTCAAGAAAGGAGTGGAGGGAGTCTCATGTTAGAAGTGTTTGCTTGTAGATGGGGTGAAATATGAAACAGATAGAGCCATTTACTTTTTTCCAATAACATTACAGTGCTCTCAGCTATCACTGTCTGAGCCATTCCTGTACTACTCAGTGTAAATATTAAGAACTACAGCCAGTGCTGAGAGGCAGGGAGTTGCATTTTTTGTGGTAGCCTCAAATCAAGTCTAAGAGAAGAGCAGATTTAATTTCCATAAGATTTTAGTACTATATATTATTGATACATTTTTCTACCTATTCTTATGTATTTATATAAGATATATATTGTATAAATACACAATATTTACAAAAGTCTCTGTATGGACCTTTATATATTTAATATATCATCATATATCATATCATATACCATATGTATTGTAGACAGATTAAAGTGCATATAGTGCATATACTAGATTGCTATTGTTTTCCTTCATTAATAGCTATTTTTCATCATTTTCAGAACAGAAGAATAAAACATGTCATGTAATTACACCAAACACTAACTAAAATAATATCAGTCTAGTAATAAAAAAGGGTTGTTTTTTTAGTAAAAAAAAATATAGATTTTGAGGGCTTGTGACTACAGCAAAGAAAATAAAGTTAGTGTCTGATGAGAAGAACAGAGCTTAGCATCGTCTGTAGAAATCAAAACCATCTGTGAGTCTAAGAAGGCACTGCAAAGAATCCCAGCAGGTACCCATGAACATGATTAACAATGGCACTTTAAAGCAGTGCATTTTAAAACTGATCTGTGAGGTTTAACTCCATGATATGCACTAAAAATAATGAAAGTCATGTGGCTAAAAGTTGTGCAGTGATGTGGAAATTGAAAATATTAGGATCATTTCATCAGTTGACATAAGAACCATGTGACTGAAGTGTCTGTAATTTTAAGTTCCAACCATGTGGAAATGTATAAGTCTCTATATCAAACAACTTGAAATAACTACAGAGGTGTGCAGGACATTATGTGAGTTCACAGCAACACACAGCAGTGCATGGGTAGATAGATGTGTGGGTATAAGTGAAATATGCTAACCTGAATATATATGTATTTTTCTATTTTCTCACACTGGACTTACCTGCAACTATGTTCCTTTATGTTATAGTACAATACTTGAATTTACAATGTGTATCTAGAAGTTCTAATAATATTTTTTATAATAAATAAGAGATTCGCTAAGAGCAGATCACAGTTATTGAGACATGAGTCCATGAAATGTTTGTGCGTAGAAATTAGGATCCTGAAATACTATCTATATGGTTGCAGAAAAGAATAAATACCAAGGCATAAAAAAGCAAAATGAAAACAGTAAATGTTTTAGGTGACATTCCCCTCAGCTTTGTCCATATAAACATAGGTGTTCAAACTAAGGTAGCTATTTATGTATTTAGGTATTTTGCTAACGGCAAAGTACAAATGACCATCAACTTATACGTCCATAATGGTAATTCATCTCCTTTTTACCTTCCGTGGTTTGCCTTCTGAATAACAGCTCCCTTCCTCCTATTGTCATTTTTCATTTAATTTTATTTAGTTATCTATCTATCTATCTATCTATCTATCTATCTATCTATCTATCTATCTATCTATCTATCTATCTTATCTATTTTGCCAGGACTTTGAGTCTGCTCAGAAATTATTTTATTCCATTCTCTTTTTTAAATTTCTGGACTTTTCTCCTTTTTTTGTTGTTTCCTTCTCCCTTCAGTCCTGCTTTGTCAATAGAAGGAAGAGGAATATTAGTGAGAAATGAGTGAATTCCAGAAGTTTGTTTCCTTATCTGATGTGTCTTAAACTATAAACTTGCATTTCCACAATTGGCCTACAAAGTTCATGAGAACAGAAGACTCATGAGAAAAGACTGCCTTGCATGATTTTGAGTATTTTCCCCTTTTCATCTGGCCAAGCATACGATTTGAAAAGAGCACTTTGGCATTCTCTATCATGGTCGTTGCCAGAAACAGGAAGCACAAAGGCATACAAAACTTAAGCAAAGTGAAAATAAATTAGCCAAGTATTTTGAAGCTAAAAATAATTTTGTTTTCAGAGTTCGAGTTTTAAGAAAAAGTTTGGGGTCAGGAGCTGGAAAATATCTAATTAGATCTGGCCTAAATTTATCCATTGATGCAATTTTTTGAATTTTTATGATTTGGACCTTGTATTTGACATGGGTCTGAAAGAAAAAAGACTTGTTTTTATTCTGAAAAAACTCCTGTCTTACTGGGGATTACCAGGCTTTTTTTCATGATGCACAGACAGCAAAGAGAAAGGATCTTATGCACCTGAGTGTGGAGACAGGTAAGGAAGTATCTGAAGCTGACCCTTTGTTAAAGAATCACAGTTATTTTTTTACAATTCTTTGTTATGCATTTCTGTATATAATAGAAGTACCTGGAAAGTTATTAATTATTATTATTACTATTTTTATGGCTCATATGAAACACTTAAAGAGGAGGCCAATATGATAATTTCTATTGTTGGAGGTGGTGAAGTGTGTAATTGCTTCTGTGTTAAATTCAAAGACAGAAACCCAACTCCACTCTTAATGGGCTCGTATGAAGACAGATTATGGATTTAGATAAAACAGTTTATGAGCCCTGCTCCTTTAACATTTGGAACACCTTTTACCTTAGACATACTTGAACACTGGGTAAGGCTTTTTAAGATTATTCCTCCAATTCTCACAAAAAAAAAAGGAAGGATGATACTTCTGCAACACATCTAGGATGAAATTCTAATTTCCTATGAAGGACAAATCATTATTATTCCAGTAAAGACTACATAATGATCACCGTTACCATAGTGGAGTTTGAAAGGCCAGAATTTAACAGGTGTGTAGGTTCTTACACCAGAGTTGACCTCTGTCACAAAGAGAATGCAGAGGAAGCAGTCAAACAGAAATTACAGGTAAGGAATATGGCTTATCCAGTCACAAGGAGTGTTGTTGGCAGAGGCAGGAACAAAAGAGAATTCTCTTTAGAATCTGCTTATGCAAAGACTGTTGATCTTGGCCTTTATGAACAAAGCTTTCTGACACTATTTGTTCTGACAGCAACTTCATGTCTAAAAGCTGGAGGCTAACTCTAAACCACATGTGGTCAAGAGTACCAAAGCACAATGAGAGTAATAGCTGTGTGATGAGGTTCATAATGGTGGTAAAATGCCAAGGCTTCTGTTAGAAGTTGCCCTCTTAAAGCAGACTAGCTTATGATTTATAAGAAACAAAATGGTGTTTTATCATACAAAGGAAACTAACATTTCATTTTCTGCAGAGGTACGTGATTATTGCCTTTCTATAAATCTAAAAATGTTTTGCATAGAATTGAGTGGCACCTAATTTTTTGCTACTGAAATGAATGGCTGTTGTAATTAGGAAACATGTTGGTTGAAATCATAATGCTATTTTTGAAAGCTGGAGTGAAATAAAACAAAAATTGACATCTCACTACAGCTCTGCTGGTACTATAGTCTTTTTAAGTATGAAAGAAGGATTAAATAATGCACTCTGCTTACAATTGAGCATATATATTTGTGTTGACTTCCAATTGACTGAACCATAAATTTGAATTTTAGGTGAACTCAAAAGAATTTAAAGATCTCAAAACATAGGGATTATAAAGAACATCTTATTGGTAAGTGTGTTTATTGGTAAATAGATAAGGTGTCAGAGAAAACAAATAGTATGAGTGATGGAGCAAAGAACAATCTTTCAAAAATGAAGTCATATAAACTTAATGCGCCTGGAAGAAAATGAAGTCTGAATGTTTTACATCACATTTAGGAAACCAGTGCATTTCAATATGGCTTAAAGAGTTTTCTAAGGACTTGCAAGAGATAATTTAATTGTAAGAGGAAATGATATGCATTTTAAACCAATCAAAAAGCAGCATTTCATTAGTTGCTGCAAACAAAAGTAGATCTGGTCTGTCAGATGCTCAATATATGGATTCTCATACAAATGCTTATTTTTATTATGAACAATATTTGGTGCAAATGCAAAACCTCTGGCAGTTGAATGAGCCATAGCACCTGAATCAATTATGTAAGTAAAGAAAATATTTGTCCAGCCTAAAGGAGTAGAATGTAATAGAATGAGGGCTCAAGATCCTGGCATGTCACTTCAGACGTTGCTTTTATGAACCTTAAAACCACAGCACAAAGAACATAAATCCTAGGGTGAATATTCCTTTAAGCTTTGAAGCTGGATGTGTTTCTGTAGCTGAGATCAATATACAACTATATTCAAATATCAGATGTTTTAGAGCACTTCAAAAATCCCATTTGCTTTGAAGAATAATTATGCATAAACTAGAAATTGATTACTACTTTTATATGCCTTCATTGACATTTTTACACTTTGTGCAGCCATTTCACAGAATCACAGAATCACAGAATCACAGAACCATAGGGGTTGGAAGGGACCTTCAGAGATCATTGAGTCCAACTCCCCTACCAAAGCAGGTTCCCTACACCAGGTCACACAAGTAGGCGTCCAGGTGGGTCTTGAGTAAGTATCTCCAGAGAAGAAGACTCCACAACCCCTCTGGGCAGCCTGTTCCAGTGCCCCATCACCCTCACCATAAAAAAAACTTCTTGCACACATTTGTGCGGAACTTCCTATGCTCCAGTTTCTGGCTGTTTCCCCTTGTCTTGTCTCCACACACTGCTGAAAAGTGTCTGGCCTCGCCACTTTGCCCCCCACTCCTCAGGTATTTATAGACTTGGATCAGGTCCCCTTTCAGTCTTCTTTTCTCAAGGCTAAACAGACTCAGTTCACTTAGCCTTTCTTCATAGGGGAGGTGTTTCAGGCCCTTCACCATCTTTGTGGCCCTCTGCTAAACACTTTCAAAGAGATCCGTCTTTTTTGTACTGCGGAGCCCAGAACTGCACACAGTATTCCTGATGAGGCCTTACCAGGGCAGAGTAGAGGGAGAGGATCATCTCCCTCGACCTGCTGGCCACGCTCTTTTTAATGCACCCCAGAATGCCATTGGTCTTTTTGGCCACAAGGGCACACTGCTGGCTCATGGCCACCCTGTTGTCCATCAGGACACCCGTGACCCTCTGCAGATTTTGTCTCCAGAAGGTCATCCCCCATCCTGTACTGGTACATGCAATTATTCCTCCCTAGGTGCAAGACTTTACACTTGCTTTTGTTAAACCTCATCTGGTTTCTTACCATCCAGCTCTCCAGCCTGTCCAGGTCTTGCTGAATGGCAGCACATCCTTCAGGCATGTCAACCAATCCTCCCAACTTTGTATCATCAGCAAACTTGATGAGGGTGGTCACTATCCCCTCATCAAGAGGGTATTTTCTACCTTGATCATCACAAAAGAACCTTCCACTTGACTTCTGTCAGTAAGAGAATCTATAGAAAAAGAACCAGCACATGGTGAACAAGTTAGACACTACTTATCTGGGACTTATTCACTGCTCTGGGACTGACCTAAAGGTGCTAAGAGTTGGCTGCAGTAGCTGCCTTGCTGACTGCTGTGATTGTATGATTCCTGTGTATTGTTTAAAAAAAACTAACATAACAGTGTTAAATGGAAAAAGTGAACATTACAGTCATATTCAAGAAAGGCAAAAAGAGGAACTAGAACACAGCTGGCTGCTGGCTCACCTCAGTTCCTGTGGAGACTATGGTGCATGATCTTCAATTGGAACCCATTTCCAAATACAAGCAGGACAAGGAGGTAGTCGGAGGTAGTCAGAAACGGTGTGATCATTGAGGTAATGAATTGACTGGTTATTGACTGATTATAGGAATGACAGGGTGGAAGTCAATGTTTTTTAACAATGTTTCCAATGCCAGTCTCTCATCTGGAAGTTGAGAATGTATGGGCTGGATGATTAGACTGATAGATGAATTTAAAATTAGCTGGACTGCCAGACCTAAAGTACAGTAATCAGTGGCTCTGTGCCTAGTTGGCAGCTGGCAACAAGCAAATTACTTCAGGGTTGAAAATGGAGCTGATCTCTAGTTTTTTTTTATCAGCAACCTGTATAACAAGACAGATAGCACTGTCCAGAAAATTTGCAGTTGTCACTAGGTCAGGGAGCAGCTGGTGACACACCAAAGGACAATGTTTTTATCCACACTGACCTTGAGAAACTTGAGGACTGGACCAGCATGTACACGAACATGTACAACAGAATATATTGCTGCACCTGGGAGACGAGACAAGCAGAATGAATAATAGCAGCAGGGAATCTTTGGAATGAAGTTGAGGGCAAATCAAGATTCAGGATCATGTGGATTGGAAAGGACCTCTGGAGATAATCTTGCTGTATTTTCAATTCAAAGCAAGTCCGATTAGATCACAGGCTCATGGAATGGTTGGTTTGGTAGGAACCTTAAAGATCATCTAGTGACATCCTACTTAGCATGGGAAAGAACATCTTAGCATGGGAAAGAACATCTTCCATTAGATCAAGTTACCCAAAGCTCACCCAACCTTGAACACTTACAGGGATCGGTTTACTAAGAGTCTTGTCCAGTCATGCTTTGAATATCCCCAAGGACATATGGAGACTCCACAACTTTAATCTGATATGCCACAGATTAGAACACCCTATTTTGTTACCTGACATAATCACTCAACTGTCAACATTAGGGGAAAGACTGTGGTATAAAAGGCATGGACATGCCCCTGTCCAAGCAGAAATTCTTACTTAGAACAGGACAATTGTGCCATGGAGGGCAGATTTGCCTCTTTTCCTGCCAATTAAATGCTTATTCTACCCCCTCTGAGATCTGCAGCCCATCAGGACAACCAGTGGAGGCAGAGGCAGAATGAGTTCTGGTTCCATTGAACAATTATCATGACATCTTATTCTTCAGTTACATTCAATGACAGACTTTTTGAACATTTAACAAGAAAGAAAATGGACAGTCAACAATTATGATCTCTTTACATTGCCATTAATTTGCATCTGTGTCATTACAGGAATGATATCAGCACAGAGACAAATTGCATATGCATTTCAGCTAAGATTATGGACTATACTATAAAGGATAGCTTGTTCCTCATGTGCTTAATCATTGCTTCACACTGTGAAGCAATGTATGGGAATGTATGGGAAATATTGGGTCATGTCCTGAACCAGTGATTGAGCACCTGGTGAAGAGGCCTGGCCAGACCTGGGAGCACAGGTGAAATCAATTCACCTGTGTGACCAGAAGGGATAGACCCAAGGTTCACCCTTCCCTAACCTCATTTAAGGGCTGCTGGCTGAAAAAGAAGCATCTCTATATAGTCTGTTTCCTTCTGGGAGTTTCTAGTGAGCCCTTATCTACAGAGCCGGGTAAGCTATTCCTTTCTTACTACTGGTTTGTGACTAATGCCTTTCTTGGGTTATCTGAAAACTGATGAGAGGCAACTATGTACCTCTGTTTCAAATTATGTACCTGATATCCTTACTTTGAATAAGTAGAGATGAGAGATGGGTTGCATTGTTTGTATACATTGCCTAAGAAAGCGGGTTGGATGAGAGTGGTAGTGAGAGGAAACCCGATGTGTTCAATAACAGTGAACAGTCCATCTTCCCTGTGGTGAAAAATGGATGTTGAAGATCTGAATCGATCTTACTCCTAAAGTTGTTAAAAGAAAGCACAATTGCCTGTTCAGAACTCTAACATTATAGAACAATTTTTATCTCATGATGAAAGTTTTATTAACTGTGTGGATTTCAATGAAGCTTTTGTGAGGGAACTGGTGGCTGTTATAAGCTGGTTTAATTTTTTTCTGTTGTGTACTGGACTCACATGAAGGAGTAGGTTTTCAAAGCTTTTAATCTTCTTTTTCCAAAGAGTGGGTTAATTTTTAATACTTACATAGCATTCAGTTTTAAATTAAAAATAATGTCAGACTGTAATAAAACCAAATAAGATTTCTTTTACAAAAAGAACTTTAACTAAACAGTTGAAGGACTTTACATCTAAAATCCAATGGCAATCACCAATATCTTTAGATGGGAGTAATGTAGGGAATGAGGAAGCTCAAATGTTTTGCATTAGCCAGTGTTGTTGAAGTGGTGAGCTGGCAAAGCATTGTGGTTTCTAATAGCTAGAAAACAACTACTTTCTTTTTTCTTGAGCCTTGAAGTGATTCTCTCACACTAAATTATGATTTCTTTTTCTATTTTTGTACTAAAATCCCCAGGTCTTGACTTCAGTATCTCCCCAGTAATAACAATACAAAATGCATGGGTATATGTGGTAGTGTGTGAACCACAGTTTTACACATATGCATTGCATGTTCTGCTTGCATTGAACCTTAAACCAATGGGAAAGAAATTCACACAATGGAAAAAAAGCTATAGAGAAGTGGGAGATAAAGGCTTGAGAAGTGTTTGCTTTTATTCTTTTTCCTGTATCATGTTACACCTTCTTCCCTCTAACCTCAGGAAAGTGATAAGGTGTTTTTCAAGGAAATCTAGTTCAGAAAATATTCCTCTTTCAAGGATTAATATGATGTAAAACACAGGCTTTTATAATGCTCCTGGGAGCATTTCATGGGGGGGGGAGAAAAAAATCTCCCTTACCTAGAAGTTAAAAAAGGAAGAAACTTGCTTGGACAGAGCTCAACCTGGGAACTAGGCCATCATGGTCCTTTTATAGCATAAATACCTGGATAGATGTTACTGGCTGTCTGCAGCACCAAGGTATGCAGAAAACCATCCAGAAATGTCTGATGACCTGGTTTCAGAGGAACATATAATAAAGGAAAATGGTGTAGATCTTAGAGGCTGACCTCCATCTCAATTAAGGAACTGTGACAAATAGACTAAAGCTGTGGATTTTAGCCTGGAATCTGCACAGTCTCATTATTAGTGTTGCCTAGAAGGTTAAACTCCCCTTCACATTATGGCATAAGTGGTACCAGAACAGTTGCAAAATAAAACAAAGAGAACTTTCACAAGTTAGGAATGTAGAAGTGAGTAAGTAGTTGATGTTTCTTTCTTTTCTTTTTCCCCCCTTAAACAGAGAATTGGCTCTGGATTTCTTTCTTTTTTTTTTTTTTTTTTTTTTTTTTTTTTTCTGTAACAAGTGTTTTTCATTAACCCAAAGAATGCTTTGAAGCCCTCTATCTTCTAGTTTTCTTCTACCTCTCCTTTCTTCAGACCTTCCTCCTACCTTGTTTGCATCTGTGCCCTATGAAGATTTGTTTATATAATGGTTTGGGTTGAAAGAAACTTTCAAGACTAGGTTGCTCAAAGCCCCATCCAACCTTGCATTGAATGCTTCCAGGAAGGGGGCACCCAAAACTTCTCTGGACAACCTGTTCCAATGTCTCACCACCCTCACAGTAAAGAATTTCTTCTTAATATCTAGCCTAAATCTACTATCTTCCAGTTTAAAGCTGTTTTCCCTTGTCCTGTTGCTATCTACCCTTATAAAAAATGCCCAACTTCCTTGTAGGCCCTCTTCAGGTACTTGAAGGCTGCTGTAAGGTCTCCCTGGCTTCTTCTCTATGTTGAAGAGCCCCAGATCTTTCTGCATGTCCTTATAGGGGAGGTGCTCCAGCCCTCAGATTATCATTGCTGCCCTCCTCTTGACCTGCTCCAACAACATGGGTCTTTGTGTTGGATCCCCCAGAACTGGGTGAAGAACTCCAGGTGGGTTTTCATGAGAGCAGAGGGGCAGAATCCCCTCCCTTGACCTGCTGGTCACGTTTCATTTGATGCAACCCAGGAAATGTTTGGCATTCTGGGCTGCAAGTGCAATTGCCTGCTTATGATAATTCTTTCATCAACTGACACTCCCAAATCCTTCTCCTCAGGGCTGCTCTCAAGCCATTACCTGCCATTATCTGTGCTGGAGGATGTCCTGACCCAGCTGCAGGACCTTGTACTTTCTCTTAAGAGAGTAATGCATTAGGACAGACTTTTGTTCCTTTTCTGGTTAACCAGTTTAAAATTAATGACAGTAGATGTAGTAAGAACAATTAAAATTATGTTTTCTCCTCATTCTATTAAAGTTACTACCTATTTTCTGAACTAAGGACAACTTTGTTCTTTTTACCTAAGTAGCATTCACCTCTATTTCTGTATTTGTCATAGAATCACTTAGGTTGGAGAAGACCCTTAGGATTCTATGATCATATGAATATCTTAAACCATGTCCTTTCTCACTGGCTATGCTATCACATGCTAGTATTTCAGACACAATCTACTATGTCTAAAGGCTATGCGAGTGGAGCAGAATGCGTGAAAACATAAAGTGAGGTGGGGTAAAGAATATGTTTTGAGAAGTCTTTGCCTTCTTGTTTGCAATATATCACCATGCTTTATTGGGGAAAAATGCGCTGTGAGCAAAGACAAAACTTTTTCAAGCACTTCATAATGAAGTGCAGGGCTGTACTAAGAATAAAAAAGAATCTTGGCATAAAATTTCAGTTCTAAATATAGGAAGAGGGCCTTTCTTTAATCCTAGTCCAGAGGCAAATAAAATTAATATTTTCTGACTATTTTTGTGTCATCTGTGATTCAAATGGAGGAGATAAAAAGCTGAATTTCCTGTACTGTAAGTCAGTTGTGAAATAAAAGTCATAGGCCCTTCCTTAACTTCTTTAGAGGAAAAATGAGGAACATAATCCTATTTGAGTTCCTTGCTCCCAGCACTTGTGACAACAGCATGTAGAAAAATCATGGGCCTGCAGTGCTCTTCTGTAATGAATCAACAGCAGTTTTCCTAGGCCATCCATACAAATGATTGTTGGCACCCATGCATTCTTTAGCACTGTTTCAGATTAGGATCTCCTGGTAGTACATATGGGAGAAATACTTATAAATGTATAAATATAAAATAAAACAAACCAGTCCAAATGCTTTTTTCCTCTCTCCTACTATAAATACAACATTGAAACAAATTTGGGAAAATCTGCTTTGGTGCAGAAAGAAGCATCTATGAGTATGAAAGTAACATCACAGTGGAACAGAATAATTTGTATTCTATTCTTTGCTATTGTTTTATGTTTATATATATATGTGTGTGTATATATATATATACACACTCTTAGAGAAATCCATAAAACAATATATATGTTCTAATGCAGATCACAGATGCAGAGTCTGAAGATAAAACTTTGAAAATCTTGACTAAACTAAAACCAAGTTTTAATAAATTTCCTATTCCAGAAATTATGTGGGAATCCAAGAAGGAAGTTGGGGAACATTTATTGCTTAATAAATGAATGAAATACAGTGTTTCATATAGTATTGCATTTTACCTGTTAGTGTGCCAGACTGAAGATACCTCTGTCTTATTATAGAAACTAAGCCCAGATTGGTGGGTAATTGGACAGAGGGACCACCTGGAAGTCTTGGATGCTGTAAGCACATGCCATGAAACTGGCTGTGCACTTGGCAAATATTTGACTGTGGAAACACAAAGAGTGGAAAGATTTCATTTGGCTCATTGTTTTTCCTGAACTAGCAGACCAGAATACAATGAGGTTGTTGCTTTTTAGTCTTCAATTTGGGCAATGAAGGAACAAGAAAATGTCTAGAAGAGGAAGATTTACAGATGAATCTTCAGTTAATCTTAATCCTGGAGATAGTGTTCTCTCAAGATGTTTCTGCTAAGATCCAATACTTTTTTTTTTTTTTAAATTAGTTTTAGAGAAAAAATGGAAATTATTGAAGTAATCTATACAGTAATATCAATGATATATGTATATATATTAATCTGAAGTGGTTAATTCGCAGAAGGGTCACAAAAACAAATGCAAAAAAATAAAAAAATCCTGCACCAGGGAATTATTTGTTTCTGAGCACCAATTGGGTGAGACAAAATGTGCAGAATTGTAAAAGTGGGGGGTTTATAATAACAAAAAACAACCAAACCACCACCACTATTATATTCATTAGGACTAAGCATGACCCATAGAGGTCTTCATGGCCTAGTGCAGCCCTGAAATCATTATTCAAGATCAGCTTTGCAGCCATGGCACTTGTGGATGTGCAGGTTTAGCCTGAAGACTGAGAAACTGAATGGGATGGATGGAAAGGATGGCCACAGCTACTCCAAGTCTAGATGATGCTTGACTGTTTGGCACAAAGATGATCTCCGAATCTGATCAGAGATGTGGATTTGTCACAGGTTAAATTCTACAAGGATCTTTATTAAGTGCTTAACTTTTCCAGGTTCCTTTGATAGGCATTGTCATCTGCTTTTGAATGGCAGGCACACATACATAGCCTGAATGCCTGAGAGATGGCAGCCTGAAGTTGGATGGATTCACTAGTTCATTTTGTAGATGATTAAAGTAAGTATAGCGTGCAACATCTACAGATCAGGTTTGCGGGCTAGCAAGGGAAATCTGAAACTTCAGTAACTGATATGAATAATGCAGATTCATTTCAATGTTTCCAACTTATCTTCAGGTATTCTTAGAGCATTAGGTATTCTTTTTTGTACTATAGTTTTTCTTCCATTTGTACACTTTCTTCTGAAACACAGTTCTCTGTGAGTACAGGCAACTAGTTCCAGCTTCAGAGAAATAACCTTTATCTAGCTTGAAATTGTGATTCTCCCCTTCTTCTCTAGACCCTTGGTTTGCATTCTGCCATTGTGCTCTCTGTGCCACCACACAAACCTTTACTTCAGTGTTCTGCAGATAGGAATTCTTTGTTCCAGCTAAATTCGGGGTTATTGAAGGAAAAAGTTTATCCTCTATCAGCCACTTAGGAAATGAACTTGTCACTGCACCTCAGTGTAACATGGGGGCAGGGGAAACAAGGACTACCACAGCAATGCCTCCTACATTCATGTCCATGAGCTCCATAAGGGAATGTCCTCTCATCACATTGATTTCAAAGATTGCCTCATCTAGAGTCAGGTGATCTCAAATCAGGAGGGAACTTGAGAGCACTTCCTTGAGACATTTACCAAATCTTATTGAGGTGCTGGAGCAGGTCCAAAGAAAGGACAACAAGGCTTGTGAAGGTGTTTGAAGAATATGCCTACAATGAGTTACTGAAGGAACTTGGGCTGTTTAGTCTGGGGAAGAGAAGGCTGAGGGGAGGCCTTATTAACTCTCTTCAAATACCTGTAAGGTGCTCACAGCAAGAGCAGGGTTGGTCTTGTCTCACTGGAGACAGGACAAGACAAAATGGCCTCAGGTTGTGCCAAGGGAGGTTTAGATTGGATATCAGGAAAAACTTCTTTACTGAAAGGGTTGTTAAGCCCTAGAATTGGTTGCCTGCAGAGGTGGTTGAGTCACCATCCCTGGTTGTGTTTAAAGCTATTTGGATGTGGTGCTCAGGGACATGATTTAGCAGTAGGTTGTTAGAATTAGGGTAGTACGGTCAGGTTGCGGTTGGCCCTGATGCCCTTTAAGATCTTTTCCAACCTGAGCAATTCCATGGTTCTATTATAACATGAACCAAAAAGGTGAAGGAAGCCTGATCTACTGCTTACTTGCAGAGCAGCATGTATGTGCTGGGTCAGCTTCATACTACACTGCCATAAACTCAGAGCAGGAATAACCTTTGCAAAATTGCTTTCAGCATCTCATCAGAGCTTTTCTGTACTCTGCTGAAGGTGGAAGATGATGGGTAAGTGCTGAAAAACTAGTACGTATGATCTTAGTGACAGATTTTCTTTCTCACCCACGTCGAAGGGTGGTCACATTTACTAAGTGTGAATGGAGGTGAGGTGGTAGTGACAAGCAGCTAAGAGGAGGCCAGGAGAGTCATTTCAGGGCTGCCAGTGCCCTCCCAGGAGAGTTGAACAGTGCCCTTCTGGGTGCTTCTGAGCAGAACTGTCGATAAAACCCATACAATCACTCCAGCTATTCAGCTCCACAGTAAAATTTTTTGTTATGTTTTCTGGACAGGAAAGCATACAATTTTCATGAAGTTTCATGTAATTATGCCAAATAATGACAGGTGTTCCTGTTTTATGTGCCATTCATGTTTAAGTGCTTTTGGCGTAGATATGCCTACAAGGTGAAGCTGACAGAATGTCAGCTTCAGAATTTCACCTCTCTTCACTCCTGGCTCAAAAATGGTTAAGTGGTGACACGTGTTTGCAAAATTAAGTTCACTAAATATCTTCTGTTTCTAAGAGATCCACAAATTGTAGTTGTTAAGATAGACAGGACACTTATTTTGGTGAATTCTCTAGGACCTCACAGCAAGGCTTTATGAAATCTATTTGAAGCAGGTTTTGTCCAAAACCTCTATTATGGACAGGGTATGTTTTCAGGGAAGATGAAGACAGCTCAATTTACATTGGGTTTCAACCTTTTTTCACTCCTGTCTTTCCATGCTCTACTTTGCTCTCTTTTATTTTTTTCTCTCTAGCATCACGTGAGAAAGGGTAATTTTTAGAAAGATTAATGTTTTTCAGCATGCATAAGTTTGTTGACTCTTGCAGCTTTTTTTTTTTTTTTTTTTTTTTTTTTTTTATATGAACATGGAAGAAAAGGGGAAAGAAAAAGAGCAAGGCAAACTGTATCATATAAACAATTATGTTTTTGCAAACTGCTTGCAGCAAAGAAAGACATTCTGGTGTTGCAGACCAATTGCATTTCCAGCATACTCTTCTTGTGTTCTGAACTTGGCATTCAGATGAAAGATTAAGAGCGCGCAGACCAGTAAGGACTATCCATTACTGACACCCTGCAGACTGCAACCCTGACTCACTGGCAAAAGCATTCTGTGTAACCATTAAAAAAAAAAAAAAAAAAAAAAAAAAAACACAACAAAAAAACAAAAAAGCAAAAAAGAAACCTCTTAAAACCAACACAGCAGTGATGAAGGCAAACAAACAAAGAAAGGGATTTTTTTTCTGACCAGAATATAAATAGCCAGAAAATCTCATGGTGGCCCCATAATGCAGTGCTCTGCTCAGGAAAGCAAAGAAGATACTATCTTACGATAATGGAAAAACAACTTGCTTAAGCTTAGTGCCAGGCTATTGGTAAAAAATGTTCCATAAGAGGCTGATGTGCTACATAAATAGTGTAGGAGAAAATAAATCCACTAATTCTCTGATAATGGCCTCCAAGTTGAACTGAAAGGTTATTTTCTTGTTTGTCTTTACTTAGCAGCAGTTGGATGTTCTACAAAACAGAAGCCTAGGACAGAGGGTGCTTTCTCTCAGGGACTGAGATACAAAAATAGACAAATGTGTGGAGAAAAAAGCAGGAAGGAAATAAAAAAAAAAAAAAAAAAAAAAAAGGAAGGAATCATTCTGTTGTATGTTCATAGTAAAATTTATTTTGTTGGGTGGCATTTTACTGCTGTTCATCTAATTTTTAAGTGGACAAGTGATCTTGCCTTTGGGTGAAAGATAGACAATTGTGTTGTCTCCTGCTAGGTCAAGGCTGTATAAGCTATTGGAAAGTAATAGTGCTTTATAATATCAAACATCTAAGGGGAAAAATAATCAAATACTTTTCCATCTTTCAGCTTTCCACTCATTAAGCAACTTTTACATCAAACCTTTTAAAGATCGTGCGTACCCCGAAGTTTATGGTCAATTACCACCATCTGGCATGCACCTTTTTGAGTGTACATAAACTGTGCACAAGACCTTTCCCTTTCCAATGGTGTAGAATGCATGCCAGTTCAGCTGCATCTCAGAGATCAGTGGGATCAGCTTGTTGTAATTAATAGCAGTGCACTAATGTAAACTAACTGCTCTGCTTCCCTGCTGGAGCTTGCTGGTGATGCTTTGATTTCATGCTGTCTTCTTGCATGCCACATCCTGATGCAGCTTCATTTGCTGCCTCTTTGCTTGTCTCAGTTGTAGGCATAACAAACTCCAGTAGCTGTGGAGTGCGTGCAGCCATTTCCTTGGGTCCTGTTTGTTGCCTGGGAGAAGAGACAGAGTCCCTCCTCATCACAACCTCCCTTCAGGAAGTTGTACAGTGTAATGAGGTCTTCCCTGAGCCTCCTCTTCTCCAGGCTAAACAGTCCCAGCTCTCTCAACTGCCTCTCATAAAATTTGTGCTCCAGACCCCTCACCAGTTTTGTTGCCCTTCTCTAGACACGTTCTAGGTCCTTGATGTCTTTCTTGCAGTGAGGAGCCCAAAACTAAACACAATACTCGAGGTGTGGCCTCACCAGTGATGGGTACAGGGGAATGATTACCTGCCTGCTCCTGCTGGCCACAGTCAATCCCCTCATCCAGGTCATCAATGAAGATATTAAACAATCTTGTACTTAGTACTTAGGGCCTTAGTACTAAACCCTGGGGGACACCACTTGTAACAAGTCACTAGCTGGACTTAACTCCACTAACCTCTACCTGCTGGGCATGGCCCTCTAGCCAGTTCCTTACCCAAAGGAAGTTATACCTGTCCAGGCCATGGGCAGCCAGTTTCCCCAGGAGAATACTGTGAGGGACAGTGTCAAGGGCTTTGCTGAAGTCCAGGTAGACTACAACAACATCTTTTCCCTTATTTACCAGTCTGGTCACCAAGTCATAGAAGGAGACGAGATTGGTCAAGCACGATCTGCCTTTTATGAACCCATGCTGGCTGGGCTGGATCCCCAGGATGCCACACACATGTGATCTCACCCAAGATGATTTGCTCCATAACACTCCCTGGTGCTGAAGCCTGTAGTTCCCAAAATCCTCCTTATGTCCCTTCTTGTAGATGGGAGTCACATCAGCAAGCCTCCAAACCTCTGGGAATTCTCCAGTTAACCAGGAGTGGCATTACATGTGTTACACATTCTGTCTGTATATGCATACTTAGTATACTGCAGTAGTATTTGACAAATGTTCTTATCCAAACATGTGATTCAAGACTGACCAGATACAAGTCTTATAAGGAACAGCTGAGGGAAGTGGGACTGTTTAGTCTGGAGGGAGGAGGCTTGAATGAGACCTCATTGCTCTCTACAACTACATGAAAGGAAGTGTGATGAGGTGGGGGTCGGCCTCTTCTTTCGTAAGTGGCCTCAAGTTGCACCAGGGGAGATTCAGGGTGGATGTCTGGTAAAATTTCTTCTCTGAAAGAGTAGTCAGGGGCTGGAAGAGGTTGTGCATGGAGGTGGTGGAATCACTGTTCCTGGAGATGTTCAGTGAACATCAAGATGTTGTACTAAGGAATATGGTTTAGTGGGGAAATATAAGGGGTAGGTGGCTGGTTGGACTAGATGTCTTGGAGGTCTTATCTAACCTTAGTGATCACATTTTATTTAAGTACCCGAAAATGCAAAATAAGGCTCCCTATTAAAAGCTATTTTGTCACCTAATTTGTTCTGTCTGTGATATATGCCAGTAACTCTGGCAGAATGGGTGTGCAGTTCTGCCCTTCAGCGTTCCACTGCAAATGAAAAGATCTCATTAGGTAAGTGGAAACCTTTTGCTGAATGAATCATAGACCACATCAGTGTTTAAACTGCAAGTAAGTAAATTTCGTTAAGGATTTAATTGGCTTCATGTGTTCCGTATCAACAATTTCTAAGGAGAGCTTGTTACTAATGAAGAAGAACAGCCAGCAGGAAATAGTGGCATGCTAAATTAAACTTGAACATTCTACTCAAGACAAGGCATGGGTGTAAATTTTACTCCTTTGAAGTATCGCTACCCAATGTTATTAGTTAACAACTATTTGTTTGCTCTGCTTCTTTGGGGCAACAGATTGTATCAAATGACAATTTTCTGTCCTCTTGGTTAAAAGAACCAGGAAAGAATTTCAAAAGTGATTTCAAGTAAAAGAATAACTCAACAAGACAATTAGCAATGCCACTGAGGGTGAAGGGAAAAGAAGCTGCTGTTTATGTGGTCTCTTTTGTTGTGACCAAATGAAGAAATACTAGAAATGCTAAGAATAATATTTCATCATAACAAAATATTTACATTGTGGCAAAAACACAGTATGATTTCTTGTGCTGCTCAGCTTACCCTGAGTTTTACCAAGTGACATGTGATTTCCTGGAGACACTAAAATACATCCTTTTCTCCTTGTATTCACTGAGCAGCAGGAATATATGAATGGTTGTAGGAAGGTGGCAAATGGACTGTCCCACCTGAACTCAACTTAATTGTTCCTTCATAAATAGTTATTTCTAGGAAACACTTGTTAGTTATGCAAAATTGTGTCTGTGTCTACCCTTTCAAAAACAAACAACAACAACAACAAAAAAACCCAAACACGAGATAGTCAAATGATTTTTCTTTTGTGGAAGCTCTTCAATTACTAATTAAAGGAGTACAGCAATCAAAGCCACCTGCCATTTAAAATCAAAATATTTTGGGAGTTCTTTCATGATGATTTTATGACCTGATAAATATTCAAGTAACATTAAAATATCTACTGTTTATATGAATCTTTAATCTCTAATAGTATATACTGCCTATTTCAGGGTATTATGTGAGAATTATAGCTATAATTTTAACCACTGACATTAAACAAAAATTTGAGACTAGATGTTTATCACTAGATAATATTCTGGTTAGTAGCTCTTGGCTTGCTCTAGTCTGGGGCTCCTATGCTCAAGCCTTTTTTTTTTTTTTTTTTTTTTTTTTCTGGAGAAGAGAGGAGCAGCTATTTGAAGGGCAGACCTCTCCACAGTGACAAATAAAACCTGTGCACCTGTGGCAGTTTGTTTGCCCTTGCCCAGAGCAGAGGATTGCCTCACGTGCAAACATAGAGGCCAACCTCCCAGGTGCAAAAGCAGTCAGAAGTCAGTCCCAGACTGTCATGATTTTTAGGACAAGGTTAAATAGAGCAGAATCAGGAAATACAAAACATCTAAGTAATCCTTACAGTCAACCTGTAATGTTATTTTGTGTTCCGACTGTTTTCAAGTTCCCATTGAACACTTCCATGGAAACTCTAAATAAGTTGAGGAAGGTTATAATCTAATTGATTCTTTTCTTGGGAAGATATTTTGGCTTCAGGGTTTATTTCTCCAGGCAGTCTTCCCCTTCTGCTGTTTCCCAACCACCTCCAGGGCTCCTTTTTCCTCACTCACTGCTGCCTCTGCCTCTTGCACATTCACCACTGTGTGTCCATTCTCTTTTAAGATGGCAGTAGGTAGAGGTTCTACAGTATGTGTATTCATAAATATATACATACACGTGTGCATTTGGTGTTGCTCAGAGGACTGCCCAGGGAGCTGACTTCCTTCTCTGTCCCTTCAGTGGTTCTGTTTACCTTGCATATTCAGAAAGAAGAGGGTGTCTCAAAGAAGGAAAATGAACAGGTAAGTCCAAATATGGTATTCAGTTAGAGCTGGGAATAGGAGTTACATCTAGTTGGTTACAACAAGTCTTGGTTTCTATACCACTACTGGATATCCTGCTCAGACCATACCTGCAGACTCAGTGCAGTGTTTTCTAGAATTCAGTTCAAAAAGGAAACATGGCACACAATGTATAACTGCAGGACACTGTACTTGACTTTAGCAGAGACTGCACCATGAGTGAAGGGAATCAGATTATAACTAACAAAACCAAAAGGATTCTCATGTTGTATTAGTGTTTCAGATTCAGAGGCACATTAAAGAACAGCCTGCTGAATCCTGTGGTACTTCCTGCAATATTCCAAAGGGAATTCTAATTTTCAGAGTTAAATATCTTAGGGGGAGGTTAAACTGTGGGAAAAGAAACATTGTGAGTAAACAGTTGTATGCACATCTTAAATATATTTTGTAAACCTGCTATGTAAGTTATTTATAGGAGATGAACTACTACTTATGTTTATGATGGTGGATCCAAAATTTAGGAACACAATTAAAATGGTATCCTTAAAATATAAATTGACTGACTGCTGGGTTAGAAAAAGAGAACGGCAATAACAAATGAGCAATTGTCCACAAACCTTCTTTGGAGCACAAAATAATGCCAAGAATGTTCCAGTAATATTGCACTGATCATGAAGACTATGATTTGAAAATAAGCAGATGGCTCTGGTGTAAGAATCAAGGAAGTGTATCCTTTCTCAGTTTGGAGAGACGAAAGAGCGGCTTGGTTGTAAGGAGGAAATTACCCACTGTTTGTGAAACTTTGGGCACCATGGCTTCAGAGAAGTTTAAATTCTGGCCTGAGGTGATACAAAGAGCTTTCAAGAGGCGACATGTTTATCTCAGTCTTCAGAGAGTATTATTCCGGAAATCAAACTGGTGATCCCATCAGATGAATCTTTTGAAAACTTTTAAATACTTATGCTTCTTGCTGGAAAGAAAGCCATGGGTGGATCCAAAGCTCAACAGCAATAATTAGGAACCACAGTTTATGAATGACTTCAAAGGACTTTGGATGAAACTCATTGTGACAGCAGGCTTTCCCTTGGTATTTTAATACTTCCATACCCAGCTTTATCCAAAGCAGGCAGTGAACTGAAAGGCAAAAGTAAAAAAAATGTTGTTCTGATCATGAAGGGAATCTGAAGAACAGTGTAATTATCAAAGAGAATCACTTTTGACATGAGTAGGCATGTGTGAGAAAAGAGAAGCTGTAAAAAGAACTGATGCATGATCAGTAGAAAGTGAAGAGTAATAAGAATGAGGTGCCTGTGCTGCAGGTCAAACTCTCAAGGCAATGGCAGCTCCACATCTGTTCCTTTCTGTGTCTGGAAGTAATTCTGGAAAGTGAAACCATATGGGGCTTTACATTGTGCAAGCCCAAAGGTGTCTGTGGAATGGTTCAGTGTAATTCCCTGATCAAAAAAGACAAAAGCAAAAACTGAAAAAAGAACCCCCAAGCAAACATTATTTATTTTAGAGTAATCATTTTTATAACCCCACCTGTCAGTGGAGGAAAGTAACTCATTTATAAGCAATACGTGAAATCTTCAGAGCAGCTCTGTAGCAGTAAGCTCATTTATAAATGTATTCCATGACAGCAATGCTGATGATTATCTATTTATGAGGGTCCCAAGGGAGATGTTCGTTGCTGAAAATTCTTGGAGTTGAATACAGAAAATATAGATAATTGTGACAGATTTGTTTATTTATTTTTTAATTTTTATTTTGAAGAAACATTACGTATCTTTTCCATAATTCACAAAAGTTCTTAAAACCACATAATGTGTTTCCTTTGCTTTCTATCTATTCAGCACAAATGTGGTTGTGCATTCAGTTCTAGTTAGCCACCTTCTTGGAAACCTTCTGTGGAAAGCAAAAATAGTATGTAATCGATAGCCTCATGTTCTGAATCCTCAGAGCCTTTACTGAGAAATACCCTTAGCTAATCCACAGTTGAAGCATTTAATATGTGTTTTGAAGTGGAGTCTCTTTTGGAGTTGCAGTAGGAAGAGAAAATCCTTTGAGACCTAATTACTGTAAGGACTACTTAGCTCTTCTGATTTCAGATAGATGCTTAACAACCACAATTGTAGTCGCTAGTCAGGAAAATATTGCTATATATCATTATGAAACTCAGGTCCTTTTTCAAGGAACCATCACGGCAGCACAAAGACATGAGTTTATACTGCAAAGGCAATGAGGTGGTGGTTGCTTCAAAGGGTCTCCTTTTTTTTTCTTTGCCCCCGTGCTATTTATGAGGCAGGGGAAATTGCTGTGGGAAAGGGAGCCACCACCACAGACTCTGAAAGGTTAGAGATGGAGAAGGTTAGGTTGATGATCAACCACATAAAAAGGTTGTGCTGGGCTAAGAATGGGAATTTTATTACCAACATGTGCACCGTCATAAAGGAACAGGCTTTGTCTACCATGGAGGGGCAAGCAGTGACATGAAAACAAGTCAGGCTGACAGATTAAGAGCTACTCCCAGTATTTTTGGTTGCTGAAGGCAAAATACATGTTGATAGCCTTGATAACTGATGGGTACATCAGTCAGAAACCAGAGAGCGAAGGTAATCTGCATGTAATCCAAACTAGCTCTAGATTTATTGCTCCTTTGAGGGAACTGACCAAATATCACTGGGCCAAAAACTGCATATGTATGGGAAAATGGCCAGGACTAGCCTTCTTTCTTCCTTCCACACATTTTAGCATT
Organism: Excalfactoria chinensis; assembly: GCF_039878825.1. NCBI lineage: Eukaryota > Metazoa > Chordata > Aves > Galliformes > Phasianidae > Excalfactoria > Excalfactoria chinensis. The sequence goes on along the minus strand of NC_092827.1, from coordinate 28,372,817 downwards.
ATATTCTTAAAAAAAAAAAAAAAAAAAAAAAAAAAAAAAAAAAAAAAAAAAAAAAAAAAAAAAAAGGAAAGGAAAGGAAAAAGTGAGCTGGAGGTCAGAGACAATGTTGCATCTGAGACAGTCTCTCCCTGTCCCATATATGAATTCTGAGTCTTTCAGAGTGGAAGATGCTGTAATTGACATTTACTAAGTCACCTGAATGCAATAAACACAGTGGTAATCCCTTGGTTATGTCTGTGCTTGAGAGCTGGAAGAACCTGGGCTCCAAATCTACTGAAGGTAAATCACTTAAGCACCTTGTTTCTCCAGTTGTGAAACATGGATGATAATAGTGTCTCTGTGGAAAAAAAAAAAAAAAAAAAAAAAAAAAAAAAGGCTACAGGACTCTATTTTTGCTTCTGTACATTTATTAAGCTTCAGTTCCTGTGCAATCTCATTAATTTTGGCTGGAACTGCAGTCCTTACCTCTCTGCTCCACACACCTCCTCCTCACTTATGTTAATATCCTTTCCCATTCTTTGTGCCTATTCCTCCCACATCAGGATTTCTCGTGTCGGTAGTGAGTGTGTTTTTCATTTCTTCACCCTCCCCCTTTTCCCATCTACTCTGTGCTTTTCATTTTGCATCTTGCTTTGCTTTGATTACCTTTGGGGACCCCCAGACTTGTCACTTGTGGAAAATGGATTACACCATGAATAGAGCACAGGCTGGAAGAGGCAGCAAAGGAAAGATACATCTGGTGAGGTAAATGCTGGCTCAGAGTCTGGAGGAAACCACAGAGTAGCATTCACATTTCCAGGCAGCTGGCTCAGCAGTGATGTGTGCTCCTACTGGTTCTGCAGTGATCACTGTTGGTGCTCTCAGAATGTGGCTCTCCTCAGGAATGAAGGGAATAGCAGGCTGGTGAGACTATGAAAAACATGTGTTTGCTTTGCTTGTGTCCGGGACAGGATGCACAAAGCATGGCTTCAGCTGCACCATCTCCTGTTCCATCTACAGAAGCAGCCACAGCTCAGAAGAGCCCATTGTCCTGTTCTCTCCCCAGAGGCAAGGGGCACAATTGCTGCTCACAGACCTGTATCACAACCAGCGTCCTTGAGAAGGCAAATGTTCAGCATTAATTATGTTATACAAAACTCTTCAAACAAAGCATGTTGCCATGATAAACACCAGCTGAAATCAAGTTTAAGTGCTGACAAAGGCAACCTTGTAACTGTGGTTTGCAGCCATGGGAAAATGATAGCACAAACTGACTGTGACTTTTTCTCACTTGATAGGTTAAATTCAGCAGTGTTATGCTGCTGTAAAGGAAAGAATAGCTAGATCTATGAGGTCCATTCAAGTTTAATTGAGCACACTCTTTTTAAAGGGCAGCAGGCCAGCTCGTGGCTTAGACTTCATGCCTGTGTGGGGCAAATGAGGATGCAAAACACTCCTTGCCTTCACACTCTGTCCTCTCTACATGTTTCTTCTTGATCTCATGTCCAGGCATGGCAAATGGGCAAAGGCAGCTTCCCAGTACTCAACCTCTCCCAGTTCAAAGGCCATCAGGACTGGATTCAGTCATAGTTTTAATGGAGAACAGACAATGCCTGTCATGCTTTACAAAACGTCCACTGTACTGGGCAGTAACAATAGGAGGTTGCAACTCATTTGTCTTCTTTCTGCCAGAGAGTAAAATCTTTGATTCTTTTTAGGAGGAACAGCACAGAGAATAACCATTTGCTGCTGAAGAGTCAAAAGAGAAGGATCAGAGGAAGCTGAGGGTTGTCTGCACTGCTGCCAGCTAAACCTGGGTGAGAGCAGTGATGGACATCAGGTGGTACACTGCAGCATGTGCAGTGAAGTAGGGCTGACAGCTTATACCCATTGCCTCAGTACTGTAGTGTATTTTTTTTTTTCAGGATAAAATATCCTCTTGTTCATTCTTGTTCCAATAGAGATCTTTTTGCCATGTAGGAAATTTTGTACTATTTGTCATATTTCTTAACCTTCACCTCTTGCTGCAGCACAGGAAGTGACAAAGGAAACAAGCACCTTTGCTGCTGCCTCCTAATCCTGGCAGCATCTATTTAAAGTTGTGTCAGTGCTGCCTGAAAGGAAACCTGGCAGAAGTAAGGCTAAATGTATATGAGCTTATCTGGTTTATGTTCCTTTTCCTTACTAAAGCTTTTCCTACAAGTGCCTATGTTCTCATTAATTGCAGCGGACCATAAAAGCCTACAGGTGATCCAAAAGCTTTAAATGTAGGATTTTCTGGGATAAAGTTTAATTGCTCATAAAACCTCCATGCACACATTGAGCTCCAGGAGGATTCCTGCAGGCACACCATCAAAAACTTGTTTGATTTTTATTTGCCAGCTTTCCTGAAAATACCACGTGACCACATTAATTACTTTCTTAGAGGACCAAACAAGAACATACAAGAGAAGTGAAGACATTTCAAACATTCTAAATGTGAGTCATTTATAGAGGAAAAAGTCACAGAGCAAAATGTGAACTTGCAGATGTACAACTAGCTATCTTATGGAAAACCAGCACTGATGTTTCATAGCTTCTATTTTCATAAGTATTTAACTTCTAGATTGTTGAGGACAAACTATTCTCACACAGCTGTCAGCATCTGTGAAAAGTTTTCTTTAAAGGACTACTGATATCATGGCAATGCTCTTTGTATTTTTGGTTTTGTTTTTTATGAAACAAACTTTTGCAGCAGACAATACAATGCTGCAAGATCCATGTTTTCATGATTTAAAGGAATGCTTGAGCAAACTATTTTGACCCTGTTTTGTAGAGTTCTTGTGTTCAGAGAGGCAAGAAGTAATCTGACAATTGCAAATGCTCAATATCAAACTACCGTAAAAATAATTTACTATTGGTGCAGGAAAGACATAGAAGTGAGATGTACCAATCAGGCTTGGAATGAATAGGTTCATAATTGGGAAGAAATAATTGCTTAGATGAAATGGAAGGTACAGGGATCAGATTTTGGCTTCTGTACTGAGACAATAAATCATATCCTGTAGGATCAACAATATCCAGAACATTCTATTGTTTAATACTCCCTAGACTTTGTTATTTAATAAGCTAAAGCAACCCTAAGATTTTCCTACATTTGGAGATCAAGCTATCCTTAAGGTCCTACAGTGAATACAGCTTATCTGGGCCTGCAAAACCTCATGACACACAAATCTGGGGATTACTGGGTGAAATCACTACAGCAAATCGTTCTTCATTAGGAAACTTGTGTGCCCCTGGTGGCGCAGTGGTATAAAGTGCTGCTTACAGCACCGGAGGCCCAGGGTTCAAATCCCCCCTGTGGCGCAAGTGGTAGAAGTGCTGCTCTGCTACACAGAAAGGCTCGAATCCCGGGAGTTGGACTCGAAGATCTCTAAGGTCTCTTCCAACTTGCACGATACTGTGATACTTTGAAACTTGACTATGCACACTGATTTCTCTTTTAATTTTAATTTTACTGTCTTGTTGTCAAGCTGAGAGAAATGCCACATCTAATAATCTATTAAGCCACAAATATAGAATGTACTGACTCACACTGCGTTCAGAAACACCTCTAAATTTCTGGAGTTCCTCATGATGCTGTTGGATTTTGGGCTGGAGATAGTCAGACATAAAACTAAAAAGACCAGGAGACAGAATGAAGACATTTTTCTCTCTTCTCCCCTTTTAGAAGCTTTAGCTACAGACAGTGACTTGGCTACAGAACTCCATTTCTAGCCTTACTCATTTGCTTGACATCCAACTTACATCTCCTATCCTGTGCTTGTATCTCATGCTCCCCCTGGGCAACAGCATCCACTTGAGAGAGCTCTGAGAACCTTTCTACACTCAGTTGCTGTGTCTGCCAGATCTGGAGGCAGTAGCCTTCATACAGCTGAGTGCTTAATGATGACATATGACCTTATTCACAGCACATTGCTGATATTCACCACCCGATCATGGAAGCTTTCTGTGAGGTACAGTTTCAAATACGTAAGGTACAAGAATTGTTGATGTTTGTACAACTTGAGCATGTTGCATATGGTTTATAGCTCATCTTATACCTTAGTCTTGAATAGCACAATTGGAAAATGCCTAATACACTTTACTAGAGAAAATAATGATGTGTGAGGATAAAAAGGAGATGTTTCAAATACCACTTTTGCTTAGAGCTGCATTCCAAAGGCTAAAAAAGGCACAAAACTATGTTCAGGTTGCTGCTGAAGCTGCAACACTAGACAAACTTCTAAAAGCCAGAGAGAGCAAGAAGCAGAGAGACAGAGAAAGTGAGAGTGAGATTTTAATTCCTGTGTCAGTTAACAGAACGCACATGGCAAAACTCCTGCTGTCCAGACTGAGCATGGCAGTTCTGTCCATTTTTTCAGCAGTCCCATAAGTTTTCATGAGAGCATAAAAGCAGCAGACACTGCTCACAGCAAGAGAAGAAATCTTGATCAGAAGAGAGGGAAAGACTTCCTAAATGTCAGCACATTCATTGTCAGTGTTGAGAAACCTGGCAGAGGCCCCTACACAGCCCCCAGTGATCTTAATGGAACCCATCACCGATTTCCCTGCCATCTGAACTGACACAACAGAGCAGAACTGGTGTAGTCAAGATGGAAAGTTAGGGTCAAATTGAAATTCCTGTAATCTGCAGTATTTTTGGGAGTCTTGGTTAAAGCCTGTACCCTTCTACTCATATACGCACTGCACAGCCAGATGGGATAGTCAGACTTACCGACTTTCTAAATATTTCTTGAAACCTCTGGAATGTTTTGGGCAAGGCCCAGGAACTGGAAAAATATAACTTTGGAGCTTCTTAAAAATAAAATAAAAAAAAATAATAAAATAAATAGTACTGTTAGTCATTTGAAAGAGCATTAATTTAAAGTGACTGAGGGAACCCAAAAATTGCTGAATGGGCAGAATGGCTGCATAGGATTCCCAGCTGAGAGACTTGTGCTGGGAATTAAAACTGAGGTTGGAGCTGCTGGTCTCGTGCTATTCCTCAGGTTTGTAAAGGCTGGTAACAGCCATACACAGTGCCATCTAGTGGGTTTGGGAGCAGATATGAACCATTTCTTTGGGGTTCCAGAATAACTTTGAGGCTGTCCATCTAAACCTGGCACTCATACTTTTGTAGCCAAGAGGTATAGTATCTTGACTTTCTCGTTAGCACTGTGAAATGGAGCTGCAGTGATAAAGATTGGGCAACACATACGACATCACATCTTACTGAGGTCTGCACATAACTCATAGTGGAGAACTGTAGAGAACAGTCTTAACAGGGAGGGAATGTAAAGTTTTTTTCCTCTCCAAAATGACAAAGAAGCAAAAAGTATGTGCCACTCACATCTCCCTACCACACCTTGTGAGTGGAAGGACAGATTTCTTTTATCTCCCTTGCCTCTCATTCCCTCACTCTGTGACTACATGTCAGTGAGGGCTGAAGACATCTCTCTTGCCTGTCTGCTCTTTCTAGCTCCTGTAATAAGAGTCATGCTGACCAGTGTGATGAATTCTGGAAGGAATTTCCCCCAGGTCAGATTAAAAATGATTTTTGTGTTTTGTTTTCTGAAAGTACAAAACCTCTAATGTAGGGAGATGCCAAAAATATTGTTTTCAGCTAGTAAAAGTCTGAAAATTATTATGAGATGTTGAGAAATACTCTGAGGGTTTTGCAGTGTGGGAAAAAGTAAAGTTCTTTGATCCAGCAGTAAGTTACCTGGTTGTGGACTTGGGATGGACTTGATGATTCATGTAATGTAATGTAGCCTCTTCTGGTCCTTTGTTCCTCCCTGGAAATTTACTCTGCTTTTTTTTTTTTTTTTTTTTTTTTTTTTTTTTTTTTTTTTTTTTTTTTTTTTTTTTTTTTCCCAAGGAAAGGAGAGTGTAAGATTTAATCCCCTGGGTTAGCTGCATTCTACTACCCCATGTTGTTTAGCAATATGGATAACTGTACAGTCTATGAGATAATTCAGCCATGTGAATTGGCCAGGAGATACAAAGCCTGGCTTTGGAGCAAGCTTTCAAACCATCAGGGAAGGCTTGTTCACTCTAAATCCACATTTGCATCTTGAGAGAGGTCGGCTGTGAGAATTCATGTTCCTTGAAATGTTGCCTGATATGTAAGAACATAGTTCCCATAGTTTCCTTAGTACATGCAATCAGGATCTTTCAAAACATGGAACAAACACCAATGGCTTATCAAATGTATGCAAAAGAGCCAAATGCTTCAAGGAATCAGTGAATAAACTCAAATTAGTGAACACTGAATATCTTGAGTTCCAGTAGAGTAAATGAATCTGACAAGGGACATCAAAGGTGAAAAGGATTTCTGTAAGTAAATAAGTGACAAAAGGAAGGCAAAAGAAAATGTGAGCCTGTGGCTTGTTTTCTTCTCTGGAGAAATGTGACATGGAAAAAACTTAGTTACTTAATGAATGCCTTCTTTACCTCAGTCTTTACTTGCAAGACTGGCCTTCAGAAATCACAGGTCCTAGTGTCCAGGGTGAAAAATTTGGAGTGAAGATTTACTCTTGGAGAAAGATCAGGTCAGAGAATACTTAAACTAGATCTGCACATCTGTGGATCCTACTGAAATGCATTCACAAGTACTGAGGGAACAAGCGATGACACTGCAAGACCACTCTGAATTATTTCCAAAGACAGTAGAACAGAAGAGATGCTTGAGGACTGAATAAAAGCAATGTTGCTCCCAATTTTGATCATATCTGGAGTACTGTATATAGAGATTCTCTCTGAAAACCAGGAAGCAATTCTGCGCTGGGTGGGTCACCAAGCAATGGCACAGATTACCCAAAGGCTGTGGATTATCTTCTTTGGAGATCTTCAGAATCTTCCTGGACACGGTCCTGAGCAATCTGCTTGAGCTGAGGTTCTACCGCGTCCTTTCCAACCTCAACCAGTCTGTGATTCTGTGAAAGACAGCTGTTTTCATCCTTAGGCTGAAAGTATAGTTTTGGCTGCTTCACAGAATTCTTCCTGGAAGATACACCTTTTTTTTTCATTGCTGTCTTAAAATATAGTAAGATATTTTTTGAGGAAGTAACACTGCACTGTATTTTTATATGAAGTCTTAAGCATCGAGCATCCAAAATCAGGGTTGAGCTCACATTGACTCAATCCTGTCATAAGCCTGTACCTTTAGTTTGTTTTCTAAATGCTGAAGAAGCTAAGCAAAGATGGTCATCATACACACACACTTTGTTCTTAATATAGCTGCACATTGAAGAACATCTTTCTTCCAAAGAACACTCATGGGTTTATACTTTGTTCTGCAAGATTCATAGTATCCAGCATGACTTGACTTACATTTCCCTGTTTTTAGGTTTCAGTTTTGTTAGAGTTATGTTTTAAATACTGATAACTTGGATTGATCTCACAAAGGACATTGAAGCAAGTACATAATGAATGATGAAGGGAAAGAGAAAAAAATTTTGATTGAAATAAATATGTGTGTTCTTTATCAGGCACTTCAAATCTTGCACAAACATACACTTGTTTTTGTTGTTTGTTTCTTTTTTTTCATTTAGCAAAAAATGTCAGTAGCTACAGCTACATAAAGCCTTATAAATATACATAAAACTCATAACATTGCTAGAAACAAACAAACAAACAAAAAAAAAAACAACCCACAAAACACAACAAAAACTCTTGTCTTCTCATGGCATTGGTTCCCTGTATATTAGTACCAACCCTCTAGAAGTCCTAAGAGAAGATTGATTTACTTCAGTGATTTACTTCACAAGCAAATGGTTAAGGAGACATTACGACCTTTATAACAAGAATTTCAGTTAAGTCTTTCAGCTATGGAAAGAACAAATCCGAGTCAGAAAGGAATGTTAATAGCATATGGGACTGAATGTACGAGATTCTGCTAGTCAGTAAGTGAGCCAATAATTAAAGAACCCAGTATAGTAAGTTATAAACACCTATTAACCATTTAGCTCTTCAGATCCTGACCCAGGAAAACAGTTCAGCCTTTGCTTAACTCTAAGCATGTGACTGGTTCCTTTGAAATAAGTGGAACAAAGCAAAGTGGGATTAGAGCCTCAAAAATGGGATTCTAAATTTATTTGCTTGAGGGTCTCCAACACAGAGACAGCTTTTGACTCTGCTGCTTCCTGTCCTCTCCTTTGGAACAACAGACTTCTCTTGTTTTTCTCACTCTCTGCTTTCCTAAACCAGAGCTTATCATATCTCACCTCTTCCCTGGTCCTGAATTATCATGGGAGTATCTGCACACAGGCAAATACCACCCATCAGCAAACCAGAGAGTTAAATGGTCTGTGCCTTTTGCATCTACCTCCACATTTCTCTGTGCAACCTGCTGTAGGGTACCTGATTTAGCAGGGGGTTGGACTTGATGTTCTCTTGAGTTCCCTTCCAACCCCTCTGATTCTGTGATTGGCAATTACTGAAGATCAGCTGGTAAATGCTTGTGTGTACGTGTTTCCACAGACAGCCTTGGTATAGACAGAGTTAGAACTTCTCCCTTGGCTGCCACCATCAAGCTGTACTGAGCAGCAATCCTGTACTCAAGCAGGATTTGATTGATTTGGGTTCTTCATGAGCAGAGCCAGTCTGAAATTATTCCAACGCCACTAGCAGTATATACAGCACAGTCTGGGATTTTCAGTCTGGAAAGATGGACATTTTACTGGAGAAAACCACGATCCCTGAATATCACATAACCTTCCCTCATGAGCAATCAGCCAGATCTTCCATTTAGGCAGGCACAGAATCAATAATTATTCCAGTAACTGATAATGACTAATAAGTCAGAAATGTCTAGGTATGACTAATTCGCTACTATCATTTCTTCTGTTGCTTGGTGGTCCAAAAAATTGTGAAATATACACTGGAAAGGAAAAAAAAAAAAAAGTAGAAAAAGAAGAATGTAAATATCCACACTATGTGTAGGAAATCTTTGATGACTCTCTGTGTTTGAAAACCTTCATGCCTGTTTTCTCCAGGACATACTCCAAATATGTTTCATTGCTTCCAGTTTCAAGTGTAATTTCACTCTAGAGCTATACATTTTTATTTTATTTTTAACTTCTTGTATTTTCTTGACTTCTTTCCATGTAATTTTTCTCTTTTTGCCTTTGGCTATGCACAGCTTTCTCTGAAAGAACATCTTGTTCTTTCTCAGTCTTGAAGCAGGTAGTTTCATGTGCATGGCTGCTGATAGTGCTGAGACTGACAACACCAGGTCATGGGAATTGTAGATCTTCAAACACTACTTTTTGAAAATTTGGATTTGGGGTAGTTTATTCCCATCCAATTTCTATAAATATGAGTTCTGTTGCCAACTTGTACTTGCTGTGGTGCAAATGTGCTGATTGAAAACTTATCCATTCACTGCTAGTCACAAAAATTACCTTAAATCACTTGCCTGTAACTTTTTTTGTTCTCCACAACACACCCAGAGTGGTTTAGACAGGTGCCCTCTTCCTTCTTACTCTTCTCAAAAGACCAACTCCAGCCAAACCAGTGTTAGTTAATGGCTGATTTCCATTACCAGCATCACACTGTGCATCCCTGTCATGGTTTTGTGCTGTTGCTGTCAATATTCTACATCATGACATCATGTGCAGTATGAACCATTACAGGTTCATCACAGGTAAATCTAGATAACCCGATTACAGTCCCTGAAAGCACTTTGCTAAAAGTTCATGGTGTGCCCATACTGCCCTGGTACCTTTCCTGGGCACTGGTATTACTCATGGAATCATGGATAAGATGCACAGCTGTGACTGGGCTAATCTGCAATGGGAACTGGCAGCATGTGACCACAGGTGTTTTATTTCACTGATGATTCCTTTGTCATTCTTTTCCATTTAACTTACCAAAAGTGATCAAACAGCATATTTTCTGATCCTGAAATATCCCAAAGAGGTTGAGATGCAATTCTATGATTCTATGATTCAGTTCTTCTCCTGCACTACTGAGTGTTAAATACAATAGTGGAAAAAATATATGATAAAAAAAAACCAACCACAGAGTATTAAGACCTTGAAGATTATCTCACTTCTACCTTTCCCAGTACATTGATTTCTGTATTTGATATGGAATAACAGTCCTTTCTGTCTGACTAGTTTCTAGAATTAGTAATTAAAGGTGTATTTTATTTTATTTTATTTTATTTTATTTTATTTTATTTTATTTTATTTTATTTTATTTTATTTTATTTTATTTTTTACAGTTTGCTCTGTAGAAATGCTAGAATTCTGGTAATATAGGTCATCATTTATCACTGAAGAAAAAACAGCTGTACATTAATCAATGAGTTGTTTTGACTTGCTTGTTGGGTAAATGGGAATGTTTAATACACTCTGGTGTCTGAATCCCATTCTCTTTCTGAAATACCTCATTGTTTGCATTTGGCTCACAAGCAGAGTAATAGAATGACTGGGATTTAGGAAATCACCCGTGCTTGAACAGTACTGATAGGAAGAAGGGAAAGCGAGTCCAGGTCTGGAACTTTCCCATGAAATAGCAATTGTGGAAAAACAAGATTCATAAATATCTATCAGGTGAACAGTGCTTTAGTTAAACTATGGATACCAATGAAAATTTCATTGATGTCTAGGGAGCTGAAGTTTTAATAATTAAATTGAATCACTGCCTTATTTGTGTGCTTATTTACTGTATTTTAAAAGTCAAACACATCATATAGTGAAACAGATAATACACAGCACAATTTAAGATCATCTTACACCATGGCTGTTTGCCCATTTGTTGTTTTCTCCTCCCAGGAGAAGACATACTGAGAACAAGTTCCAAGGTAGTTCATTTTCCTTCTGTAGCCTGACCTTAAATCTCTGCTTTTCTGTTTTTCTGTTTGCCTTTCCTTATTATGGTTTTACTCAAATGTTAAAGTTTATACAAATTTGGGTAAGGAGCTACCTATGCAAACAAGTGCAATGCTTGCAACATTTTGGAAGACTGCTGCAGTGGATAATGCAATGCAATAAAGAATCCTATGAAAATTGTGAATGTGAAGATTTGCAGCTGAGATAAGCATCATTACTCTTCCTGTCTTATATAAGACACCTACTGATGATCCTTAGGTATTTTGTTTGCAAGTGCCATATTTATAAATGAGTTTTCTTAGCCAAGCTGTGCATGTAAATATTGATCTTATTTACCATAAAAATAATAAATAACACATGATAAAGTGTAATGCTTTCTAATTTTATTCATATAACAGATTATAGCAACTTTATAATAATGAGATTTTATTTAGGTGAAGAGTTTTTTAGATCATACTGGATAATTCATTTGATTTGATAGTGAGCCCTTGATAACTAGTATTTTGATTTGGTATTTCAGCTGCTTATTCATCCAATCTATGATGATTTCATTTTGACTAGCAAAGTACAAACTTACTCTGATTGTAAAAGGTTGATTGCAGACTAGTAATTTTTTGAAACTCAAACGCTTCAAAAACAATTGCACTGGGGTTAGGTTTATAGTCCAATTAATCATTGTCATGACCTGAAGTTGGGCTGTGGCTTGGGTTTTGGAGCTGCTTCTTTAGTCTGTAGTTTCCCTGTTCAATTATGATGCTGTTACCTGAGGCACTATCAGAAGCTTACTAAATTTAGGTGTATCATATTGTATCATCATACCATATCATATCAATCTACAGCTTCCTGTCTACCTCATAAGCCAGTTGTCCTATCAGAGAAGAAAATTTGATTGACCTGCCAAAATTTCTGGTTGGCATCCTACTGAGTATTGGTGGGGCCTGCCAAGATTTGTCTCATTAGCCTCTCCCATTAGAATTATGAAAGCTGTTGGGCACAGAAAGCAGATGGTGTGTTTACTGTAAGAAGTTATTTATAATGATGTTGTTTATGAAAAATGCATGCTGCCCACTTCTCACTGCCCTAGGATTTTACTCACAGGTATTTTTGCAGCAGGTGAAATCCTTGACTATGGAGTAATTAATGATTTCCTTTGCAAAATCATGAAAAGATTCAGGCATTATGTAAGACTGGAGGAAGGATTTTGTGACACTTTTCTTCAAGGAAAGAAATGCAGGAAGAAAAAAAAAAACACACACACACACAAACCAAAAACCAAAACCAAATCAAAACAAAAAACACCATCAAAGAACTAGAGATCTGTCATATTTCATCAGTGTGAGTTTTGTACACTTTGGATCCAGTTTTTCAAATGCAAGTGAAATCTTTATTAAATAAGGAAAATCTTCAACAAAGAAATTCAGGAGATTCTTACTTTCAAAATATGGAAAAGGATTTCTCACCTTTATTCTAGAGCTGATTAGTCAGTTACCTTTGAAGATATGCAAAGAGTGGTATCATAGGAAAGTTGGCTTTCATTTTGGGTTGATACTGTCATTTAAAATTTTACCAGATAGTTAGACAGAATCAAAAAAAGCACAAGACCTATGTGGAATTAGTAGTGGCATTTGTCCAATGAAATGGTGGATTAACCTGATTTTGATAACAAGCTCAGTTCAACAGCAAAAAAAAATATCTGACTTATGACCAAGTCTCAGCTGAAATTTACAGTATCAAAAAGTTTCTGTCAACTTTTCACATATACTTTAGTTTCAGTGGATTAGAGTTAGTTGCTTTTGCACAGAGAAAGAAGGAAAATTTAGAGGAAGTTCACCTATTTATTTGAAAGAATAATCAGCACGTGAATCTTCATATTTAACCCTAATCACATGTAAGAACATTGGAACAAAATGACATTGGAAGAAAATTTTGTCTGAATATATACTGAGCAGTGAGCTTAACTAACTTACTTTCAGAAGATAATTTTCACAGCCTAACAGAATGAAAGATATGTGGGAACCTACAGTTATTAAAACTACATTGTATTTTAATTTGTCATTTGATCAAAAGCACAAAAGAGCTTAATTAAATTAACTGTCATCTTAGATGAGATACAAGCAGTCATATTTTTGTGGTAAAGACATTTCTTTGATCAGGAATTTCTAATTACCTTTGAAGTGGGAAATATCATCTCATGGACCTATTACTACCAACTTCAATACAAACTGAAATGATTATTTCCTTCCACAGATCTTCTTTCATTATTATACTGCACCATGATATTCTTACTTACAGAGTCCCACAGCTTAACAACCACTTTTTAATACCTATAATAATAATAATGAATGGGCCTCAGTTCTTTAAACAAAACAATCTTTTGAGCTGAATACTACACGAAACTTTCACAATTCCAAAATTATTATTATTATTATTTATATTATAACATATTATCATTATCATTATTATTATTGTTTTGCTTTTTACAAAAATGACATATAACAGGATGATCCATCACATGCCCGCAATGAATTTTTATATTGTTTAATTATACAAAGCCCAATTAACTGTAACAAGTAATAAGTCACTAATAGTGCTAATAACTGGAACAGGTAGTAATTGTCTTAGGATTCTGTCCTTGCTCTCATTCAATATAGGCAGTGTGAATTTTGGACAAGTGATTTCCAGGTGTCAAGGGATGAAGACACATCAGTACTTAAATTTCTTAGGAGTTGGAGGAAGATGGACTAGGTCCTGAGAACTGAGGAGGGCAAGTATAAGACTTAGGAATAGGATAAGGAGAGTCTGATTTTACACTGAACTTTGCTACCCAGAAAGGTGTTGGTTTTGATGCATCTGACTTCTGAATGCTGAGGTGATCACACAAGATTGAGATAAACAGCTCACTTAGCTCTGTTGCTGGCAAGATCATCAAAATAGATGATCCTTTGCCTAGATGCTACATTTCTGTATCATATAAAAGAAGCCTTTTATAAGAATGATATCTCACACACTACTGAAATAGTGCAGATTGGATGCATACTGTGGCAAAAGCAGTTATCACTGGTGCACTGTGAAACTTGAATTGGCTGGGATTCTTCATGAACTTCTCATTGGAAAAGCATCATACAAGCATATAGTGAAGTACCACCACCTATGTATGGATAACACTTGCCTAGGAAGGGTTGAAGTTATTTCATGGACAAGACAATGTGCTAGATAGAGTGAATTGCAGAGACTTGTCTGGGTCCCTTACAGGCAACTTACTTATCATCCTGATAAATAGTTTCCAAATTATGAGTACTGTCAATCACTGACTACTTTGTCTTGAACAACTGAATAATATTAGAGCTCCATGAAGTATGTGGAAGCAGGAGGTCCTTAACTGTTCATAATATGAAACAGAAAGAAAGACTTCTTGAAATTAAAATATTATGTGGAAAAGTTTTCATTCAGTCCTTTCCTTCTTTAACAACAGATAGACAGATATGCGGAGACACCATTTCTGTAACTACCTTCTGTGTACAAGTTGCAGTTTGTCATCTTTCACTTCACTGCATGCAGCTTCTATTTCAGAACTGTTCCTCGCCATCTTACTTACAGTTGAAGCAGAGAATCAGAGAAGAGCACTCTGGCTCCACTTCTTCCCATTTTGAACAATGGCAGAAGGATAATAGCAGGAGTCATACAACTAGCCAAAGTATTACTTTGAGATTGGACATTGTGGAATCAGAAATGGAAATCTAATGCAAACCTCCAAGAGAATTAAATTGAAGTATCATAGAATCACAGAATCACAGAATCACAGAATCACAGAATCATAGGGGTTGGAAGGGACCTCCAGAGATCATTGAGTCCAACCCCCTGTCAAAGCAGGTTCCTTACACCAGGTTGCACAGGTAGGCGTCCAAGCAGGTCTTGCATATCTCCAGAGAAGGAGACTCCACAACCCCCCTGGGCAGCCTGTTGCAGTGCCGTCACCCTCACCGTAAAGAAGTTCTTGCACACATTCATGCGGAACTTCCTATGCTCCATTTTCTGGCCACTTCCCCTTATCCTGTCTCCACAGACTTCTGAAGTATCATTTACTTCACCCAAGAAACTGGCAAATATCTAGGGCTTTGTTTTTTGTTTCTATTAAGAAAACTGTATAAAGGATTATTTATTTGATGTGATAAGTTACCAAATCCCATACATAAAACTATTCTTTGGAAAACAGTAAGGAAATTTCTCTGTCATTTTCATAACCTAAATTCCTATCTATGGCCCTACCCAGAAACTCCTTTTTCCTACTTTGTTCAAGGTTACACTCTACAGAGATAGTTTTGATGCCTCTTCAGCTTATTTATGTTCACCATCTACCTTTTGGCTCCTTCTGACAGATTATTACAAACAACTTCACGAGTTCCCAGCCTTTGTGTTTTCCTTCAGTTCAGTTTGGGCCATGGCTTTCAATATACCTTTTTTTTTTTTTTATCGTGCAACTTCAGACATTTAAGCATTTGGTCTCCTGCAGGCTTTTTATTTGAAACAGTGAAATTCAGACTTGTTTTAATGAGAAGTTCTTTTCTGGTCTACTCTTAATTACTATTTCCAGGCATTCTTGAAAGATAAGATGTTGATATGGATACAGGAAATTTATTATGTGTTTCTTTTGCTTAGGTGTGGCAGCCACATAACCACAAGCACAAAAATTTCTCCTAGTGTCAGACACTCACATTGTGCAAGCAGAAAATAGAGCGTGGGAGAAATGGATGAAAAATCTGGTTAAAAGAAGATTCTGAGTAGCAGCTACAAATTCTCTGATCAATTGTAGATACCATGGAGGAAATAAACTCTACAATTTTTTCACCCTTCTTTGATTTTCTTTATTTTCTTTATCGGACAGAGATGAGCCTTTCCACTAGGTATGCTGTAATTAATATTTTCACAGTGTTTAAGATGTTGATTTCTTCTCTTTCTTTAGAAGCACCATGGAGGAAAAAAAACAAGAGTGAAAAAAGTAAGCTAAAATCATTTTTTTGAGTTTGACTTAAGATGACTGATCTACAGGGAAAGCTAAGTAAAAGAATGCTGCAATCACTTGATGATGCAGATTTCTGTAATAGCTTGTCTTTGGATTATTGGCTGTTCCTAAAAATGTATGGGGTTTAGATCCCAGTGAAGATAATCACAATAGCACATTCTGTTTCAATAAATGGCTCCAGTGGCTTCAGCAGTGTATATCCCTAACTTCCTGTGGTTCTCTTCCATTCCAGGTCTGATAGTTTCTTTAACTTTCCTTTCTTAAAAAGATACAGTCTTTTAACAATTAATTTCTCTGAGTTACATTTGAAATTTGTGGAACAGACACTGACTAAGGAACAAATTTATTTCCCATCTTTTTTAGGAAAACTTCCCTGGTAAATTAGATAGGTCTCTTTAATCAACTTCACTTTCTAGAAGAGCCATTTCTCTCTGTCTGATGAAGAGCATTTCATACTGTTACATGGGATAGAGAAGTATCTTCAGTGTAGGAAAGTACTATTAGTAAAACCTCAGAGGGAGAAAGCCTTGTAGTATTTTGTGTTGTTTTAAAAATCAATTTGACTTCAAGAGGTCTGTGTCTTATTTTCTTTCCCAGAATTATTCATTGGGAAATGAACTTCCTAGTCAATTTAATTACAATATCTACATCTGTTTGTATTTACCTAGAGTTTATGGGATGGATCACGAGTGTTGCCAACTCATGATTTTATTGTATGTCTTAGGGGGTTTGGTTGGAGTGTTCAGTTGTTTGTGAGATCCATTGCCAATATGAAAGAAAATTCAAGGTTTATAGTGAAATCTCATTGCGAACTTAGATAACCTTGAATTCAAGTAAAAGTAATGGAAAGAAATACAGTAGTATAATAGGAAACACAGATTTTCTTCTGTTTTGTTTGTTTGTTTGTTTGTTTTCTAATATAGCAGCTATGTAGTGAATTTGACATGGAAAAGGTCAAATATTTTTGGGTTGCTCTATCTAGCTTGTGAATAATGCCTGTTTAAGATTGCTTAATAATTTTTCTATAAATCTCTTACTGAAATTGATATTACTTAGAGAGAGGAATATAGCTAGTCATAGTGTATTCAGCCAGAGAAATGATACTAAGGAAAGAAAAACCAACAAAATCTGATGTATATGAACTAATTACGAAAAGCACCTTGTTTAAAGGTTTCAGTACTACCTTGGATAGTAATTGTTTTTCAAAAGATCTGTGTATTTTCTGCTTTTGTATTTTTCTAGAGACACAAAGTCCTGTGGAGTGTATTTCAAAGTAAACTATAAAATAAAGAAAGAAAAGAACTTAGCAGACAACATAAAACTCCACATAGGCCAGAATAGTCTTCATAATGACAGCATTAACTGAGATCAATTACAGCACTATAAACAAAGAATGGAAACGCAACATGCATTGCCCATAAATGTGTCTAGGAAGACAATATTTTATTTATTCAGAACTTTTCTGTATAAATGGAATAGTCTTTCTGTTGACTCACTAGTATTCATGCCTTATTTGGCATAGATATTGTCTGCTAAGGGCTAAGTGTAGTTTGCTGTTAGGCAGAAATGATTAAGCACAGCAGTGTCTTAGAAGGAAGACATCATCAGCAATAGAGGAATCAAATTATATTACTGTTTGAAGTTTGTGGCTATCAAGAAATCACAGGATGCAAGGAAGAAAGCAAGCTGGGCCAGTATGTGTGTTAAATATCAATTCCTCTGCAAATTATGACCTAGGATTTGAGTATGAGTCTTGAGCACAGTATGACTTTGTAAAGCAATAGTCTTCTGGTTTCTCTCATAGACTGTGTGCTTGAATTATATTTACTGACACTCTGATATGAAGCTGATATCTTATATACCTAGGACTTCCCAGAAAATATTGTCAAGAGTTGCTCTTTGATTTCATTTTGCTTCCCTGCTTGTTGAGTATACTCTGTATTTCTTTCTGCAACTGAGATGGAGAATCTACCCTACCTCAAAGTCTTCATAGACTGTGCTGCAGAATAGTCTGATGAATAGAAAATTTTCCTATAAATGAAGGCAACATAAAGCTTTTAAATACCTTTTCACATATGGGCTTAAAATCTTAGAACACCTGTTCCTGTATTTCAGCTTCTGGAGACCACTGCAGTCCGAAATTTAAGAACTGATATCCCTGGTTGGCAACCAATACTCTCCTGAATTTAAATTCTGATTGTGTTTTCCACTCCATTGTAGATGCAGGAGGTAATCTGTAGAATGCTCAAAGTTCCTCAGATGATTTACATTAAGCACTATTTTCTGGTAATCAGCATGTTTGTCTGTACTGACTCTCTTGGACTTCGTGGTATGAACCAGTGAATTCACACAAAGCATCACAGATGTACACATTTCAAATAATATCCCTATTCATGTCTCTCTATTCTTTTTTCTAAAGCATGTTTATTATGGATTCCTTGTCAAGCTGTGAAGACTGAAAGGAGTCAGTCGCTATTTAATAACTTCTTTTCTTGTCTATTTTTTTCATCATCAATTTCATATGCCAGGGAAAAGCTCTGGTTATGTTTTCATGTACTGTTGAGTATCATACATCTCTTTTGTCTTCTTATCATAGTATCATAGTATCGTGCGAGTTGGAAGGGACCTTAGAGATCATCGAGTCCAACTCCCGGGATTCGAGCCCTCTAGTGTAGCAGAATGGCACTTCTACTACTTGTGCCACAGGGGGGATTCGAACCCTGGGCCTCCAGTGTTGCAAGCAGCAGTTCTAACACCGTGCACCACCGGGGGCACACAATCATGATTTGGCTCACATCCATTTGCTGAATTGCAAGCTACATTTCCTATTTTCTTATCAGATCATGGTAAAACTTTTCTTTCAGTAGTGTGAAAACCTTAGACTTCTGGTCTGCAGGATCATTAACTTGAATTTGAAGCATTTATCATCTTGTTTTATCATGAAGCTCACTGCTGTTGTAGTCTAAGCTGCTGATTATGCTTTAGGATTATATTCTGCTAGTTTGATATATGCTTTTTGTGGCTGTTTTGTTGCTTCAGAGCTGCATTTATCTTCTTGAGAGTGCCAGGTTCTCACAAGTGCAGTTGTCTCTGTTACTAGGAGCTAAGCAAATCTGTAATATTATCTTGAGAAAAATATTCTTGTTATTATTATTTAGATCAAATTCTGACTCACTGACAGGCTGGAAGAGGAAACAGTGAAGGACGAGAATGACTGGGAAGGTTTCATGATGTGGTGCAGTACATAAGTGTAGGAAATTTTGTTTCTTATAACTCAAGGGATGAAAACGTCTATTCACCTAGAAAGCAGAGAGAAAGTAGGAAACCCACAGGGTCAAAAAACACTGTGGGCATTATTCAGACAAAAGATGAAGGAGACTTTATATCTAATGAAATGATCAGTTCCAAATTTTCTTTTCCTAAGCTTTCTTACAGCCTTTCTTAGAAAGTTATAAATCAGTTCTTCCTAAAGCTCCTACCTGAATTCCATTTGGTCTTGGATTTTTTTAAATTTGAAAATACGAAATTTGAATATCTCAAAAATACCCACAGGAAAACCTTTCCAGATGGTATGGCATGCAAATCTTATTAATGTATCTAAGAACTATAAGTTTTAGTTCAGAGGTGGTGATGCTAAAAGATGTATCTCAGGATCTAAGCAAGTACAAAAGGAAATTCTGCTTAGGAGAGTATATATGGTTTACTACTAATAGTATAGTCAATTCAGACAATATACTTCCTACCTACAAAAGTGCTTTACCCTAGATAGACAGTAACCGAAGCAGATTGAAAGCCCACTTAAATAAAGAAGGAAGATTTGTCTTATGTCCAGGACCAGAATTCTGGCTCTGGTCAGCATTTTGATTAGTGGCATGAATGATGGAAGAAAAAATATCCTTATTACATTTGCAGGCAACAAGTTGTTGGCGATAAGAGGCAAGGAGAATGTGGTTCAATAGAGACAATTAAAGAACTCTATATTTAGGCAGGAATTATCAGCTACATAAGCACAAGATAGAACGAAAACAACTGGTTGCCGAGAAGGATTCTAAGGTAGAAGGAGATTATAGCGAGATCACAGCATCACAGCATGTAGCAAAGAAGGCAAGCCAAATACTGGACTGCATTAAGAGTCTTTTGTAAGACATACAAAAAAATTCTGTTGAATTTAGCATTAACACCACATTAGCAGAAGAACTGTTTCCAGTTATAGAACTATACTGTAAGAAAGTTATACATCAGTTTAAACAGTCAGAGCCTAGAAAATACAATGGCTAAGGAAAGATGTAAATATTGCAGTCATTTGGTCTAGAGAAGATTGATGGGAGACATGATTACACTCTTCAAATATTTAAGAGCTACCACATAGTTGAAGGTAGTTTATCAGTAGTGAGTAGTTTAAGAAATAGTTGGCTTAAATCACAGCAAGGAGACTTAGGCTAGACATTAGGAAAAACTTTGTAAAGACAGTGAAATACCAAGATAAATTGCCTAAAAATGTTGTGTAATACTTGTCTACATTGTTAGAGGCTATTAAGTATTGGTTAAACAGGTATTTGCCAGGAATATTTTAACTAAGCACTGACTAAGAGTACATGTAGTTGGAGAGGTTTATATTGAAATAAAGGTGCACTGATGGTGCTGAAATCACCCTGGTTCCAGGAACAGGTGTCAGGTATTCCACCAGTGTAACTTATTACACTGCAATTAATCTTTCGTGATGATTAACAGAAACTTACAGTATGATTGAGTATCACTGTGATTCATGCAGCCACATGTGCTGTGTGCCAGACAATGCATATCCTGCCTATTGCCCTGCTACAGCTAGTGAACTCTTTTATGACCTTGGGGATACTATTGAGGATAGCCAGATGTTTTGGACCTATTCCTAGACATCCAGTTTCTACAGGATGATATAATCCTGCCTGGAATACTTCTCCCTCTGACACAGAATTGTGGCCAGTACCTGGGTGGGAAGGTGAAACGTTGCTGCATATACAACCCTACCTTTTATCAGAGGTTAGGTCAAGAATGACTTGATTGCCCAGTTCCCCTTTGTTCGAGTGACCAAAGTGGTAGCCTGGGGTACAAGCAACACCCATGTCCTCAACATAAATCATACATGAAAATCTATTTAGATTATGAAGAGCAGGAATTAGGGATTGCTGAATTTGTTTGACTTTGGTTCAATATGAACTGTAGAGATGTAGTTACACAAATTGAAACAGAGTGCATTAAAAAAGGAGACACATCTGAGATAGTCATCAAGTGGCTGTGAGATCATTGGGGCAGTCAGAACAGATGCCAGCACCCTAACACCAGCATCCCTAAGTTTCACTGATGTGAATATCAACTAAGATGTTCCACTAGTGTGGAGACTCCACATCAGCAAGACAGGGTAGATGAAGTTCTAAATTTTTGTTCTGTACATTGTGTAGAAAGAATCTATAAAGCTATCACTAGCACCAGCAAATAAGATTTACAGAGAGTAGAATGCTATATGGGCTGCTCACATTTTATAGTAGTGCTTACAGCATAACTGACTGAGTTCTTAAAATAGGGAAGAATATTGAAGATCAGAAGGTTTTGCATTTTATCCTACAAGATACCCCAAAACCATAAGTGTAAAAATTTACTTTGGGTAAGAAGCTATCCTTCTTAGAAAGAGAGAAAGAGTATGAAAGACCAAATGCTGCATCCTGCACTTTGTCTACAACAACCCCAGGCTATGCTACAGGCTTGGGGCAGAGTGGCTGGAAGACTGTGTAGAGGTAAAGGACCTGCGGGTATTGACTGATGCTTGGCTGAACGTGAGCCCACAGTGTGCCCAGGCGGCCATGGAGGCCAATGGCATCCTGGCTTGCATCAGAAACAGTGTTTCCAGCAGGAGCAGAGAGGTGATTGTCCCCTTGTACTCAGCACTGGTGAGGCTGCATCTCGAGTACTGTGTCCAGCTTTGGGCCCCTCACTGCAAGAAAGACATCGAGGCCCTGGAGTGTGTTCAAAGAAGGGCAACAAAGTTGGTGAGGGGTCTGGAGCACAGGCCACATTTCAGCGTGCAGAAGAGGAGGCTCAGGAGAGATCTTATTGCTCTGTATAACTTCCTGAAGGGAGGTTGTAGTGAGCTGGATGTCAGCCTCTTCTCTCATGTCATTAGTGATAGGACTAGAGGGAATGGTTTCAAGCTGCGGCAGGGGAGATTCAGGCTGGATATTAGGAAATATTACTTCTCAGAAAGGGTTGGTGAGGCACTGGAATGGACTGCCCAGGGAGGTGGTAGAGTCACCGACCCTGGGGGTGTTCGAGGAACGATTGGATGTTGTGTTGAGGGACATGGTTTAGTGGGAGCTATTAGTAATATGTGGACGGTTGGACTGGATGATCTTTTAGGTCTTTTCAGACCTTGGTGATTCTATGATTCTATGAAAACCTAAATAATGAGAAAAATGTTAGGTAAATGTGAAAGCATAACATTTTAAAATGTTTTTTAGAATCACAGAATCATATAATGGCCTGGATTGAAAAGGACCATAATGATCATCCAGTTTCAACCCCCTTGTCATATGCAGGGCTGCCAACCACCAGACCAGGCTGCCCAGAGCCACATCCAGCCTGGCCTTGAATGCCTCCAGGGATGGAGCATCCATGACCTACCTCCCTGCTTTCAGCTTAGCTTATTGACTTATAAAAGCTTGCTTGTTCCTTATTTTTATTTTTATTTTTATTTTTATTTTTATTTTTATTTTTATTTTCATTTTTATTTTTATTTTTATTTTTATTTTTATTTTTATTTTTATTTTTATTTTTATTTTTATTTTTATTTTTATTTTTCCTTTGTTCTTTTTTCTAGTTTCAGATACTGCATTTGCCCTGCTGTTTAGTTAGCACATCCTGTTCTTTGTTTCCCGCTGTCTATGGCAGTTCTCTCCCTAACACACAAATTGCTATAAACCTATTCCTGCTAAGATATCTTGCTTCTTTCAGATATTTCCCTGGTCAATTCTTGTTGCACACGTACAGAACAGTATTAAAGAGTTAATAACTAATAGTGCCATTATTGTTCAGTGATTTTAGGTCTGTTCAAAAACTTGTTATCTCTAATGAGTTGTTAGTTAAATCTCAAATATGGACAAGCTCTTGCAGAACTAAAAAACAAACAAAACAAAAAAAAAGCACTATCATAGCATAAACAGTGCTTCATCACTATTTTCTCTGGCAAAGTTTTCCTTACAAAATAGCACTTACTTTGGCCATCTGTGCTCATGTAAGTGAAACCAAGAACTTTCTTTTTCTGATTTAGATTCCAGGCTTCCCAACATTTTTTGTTTTATTTTTATTTTCAGATATCAGAAACATTGACTACTTTTTCACGTAAGCTATTAAATTATTTTCTGATTTTTAAACTTACTGACTCTTTCCTTGATTTTTTCCTAAAAATTAGTATATAAATGAACTCTAAAGTTTCCTGAATTTATTTTATTTATTTTTGATACGTCACTCAAGTACACTACATCTATGGGAAAACTGTAAACATCGACTAAAAACTGAAGAGATTAATCTTACATCATTGCTGGCAAAATAGCTGAGCTTTATAAAAGCAGTATAAGCAAGGCAGAGATGAAATCCTAGATGATCACTGAGTTGTAAGTAAGTCAGGTTACAGAAGGAAGGAAAACTGTTTTCAGAGAAACAAACAAATACATGCAAACAAATGGAAACAAAGCCCTCTTTCCAAAAGAAAGAATCAGTGATCAATACAAATTTTATCCAGCATCCATCAGCGAGGCACCTGGAAGGCATCTGTGTGCACTGCTGAGACCAATCTTCTGTTTTTCTCACAATGCTGCTGCCTTCAATTATAGGGGTAGTATTCTGTGATCGATGTCTGATGCTGTAGACAAAGCTAAACGTATCTGATCAAAATTCTCATCTTATGCAACTACTTTGAACTCTCTGAACCAAATGATTAAGTAGTATCATTGGGCTATAAAGCCACAAATTCTGAGGTGGGAAAGGGCCATCTTAACCAGTTATCTCAGTTCTGTCTTTACCTGTTGCAAGCAGAAAACAAATCATATATTTTAAAACATGACTCTTATTTTGCCCTAAGAATCCCAACCAAAGGCCCATCCACTATCACCCTCAGACTCTCTCAGTGTTTAATACCACACCTGCTGATGTCCTTCCTTAGCTCACAAAAGTTTTCCATAATTCCAAATCAGTTTTGTGCCCCCAGTGGCGCAGTGGTATAAGCTGCTGCTTGCGGCACCGGAGGGCCCAGGTTCGAATCCCCCCTGTGGCGCAGGGGTAGAAGTGCCGCTTCGCTACACAGGGGGCTCGAAACCCGGGAGTTGGACTCAATGATCTCTAAGGTCCCTTCCAACTCGCACTATACTATGATACTATGATAGCAGTCTTGAAATCTCTGGCAAAACCTTGGACAAAATGGCCAGGTGATGATGCCGGGTGAAGTAGGGAGGGAAGGGTAACTGCGTGCAAAAGGGCAACCCAAACAGCTTGTTTTCCCTAAACTGATCGTGTCAAAAGATAAGACAAAAACAAACCAGTTCAGTAGTATCCACTGAACTAAAAAAAGGCTTTGGAAATGAGGTAGGAATCAGATTGAGAAGCGTGAAAGCCTATTATGCAGTCAGGGGAGAAGGGCAAGGAGCAGTGACAATAGTTGGGCACTGCCCTCTGTCACCCCATAATATCCTTAGCCTGGCCTGGGACAAGCCCATGGAAGCCAGGAGCAGCCCACACCCAGCCACTGAACCACCCACCTGTGATCCATGTAGGGCCGTGGGAGGCACCACAGCCTTCCCTAGTGAGTTGCAGGCAGCAGCAGGAGTGCAGATGCAGCTGAAGCATCCATGTCTCCATAGGAGGGTTTGGCGATGCTGATCTCAAATATACACTGATGACAGATACGTCATTAACAAATCAATAAACTGTTTCCATTCTGTTTGTTTGAACAATGTGAACTGAGCAATTTTCCGTGTGGTAGTCCCATGCATCTGACTTCTTTATGTCATTGGTTTCCTCTCTGAAAGGAATGCACCCCCTTGCATAGTTCACATGATATGTTCCTCAAAATACTAATACTTTTTGATCATTTGTACTGAACACATCTAGTTGAATTCTAACACTTTCAGAAAATAACCTATTTGCTTAATGTCACTACCTTTTTATTCATTATTATTTTTATTAATTATTTTTATTCACTGTTGTGTATATATTTGTTATGTATTTGATAAGATAAAAATGCTAGCACTGGTTCAGAAGATTTTCTTATTAATAATTTTTTCATTAATATATGAGCTCTGTAAATTATATGTTGAGCTCCGTCAACAGCTTTTGAGTTGATTTTTGTTCTATTGGTAGTGTGTAATAAAATATTAAAAATGTCATATAGTAATAAATGAAGTACTTAGTAAATTCAGAATGCACAACCTTCCAAATACACTATGATGTCAGCACCATTCCTGTTGGAAACCAGATCTGAATTGCTGTCATACAGACTTCACATTCATTTCCTACAAGACTTTTGCCTGTGAGCAAGGTTGACTTATTTAAATTCCAGGTTTTATCTTTATTTTCACAGACTATGAATGTCTTTACGTTCCTTGCTTTAGCTTTTCGATAAGTCAGGGTAACTTATTTGTATTTCACAGGATTATTCATTTTATCCTGTTTAAATGCTGGAACCATATTTGTAGTTATCCGATCATTTGGAATTTCTTCTGTTTCCCAGTACTTGTTAAATATCATGAGATGATCTGAAAGCTCCCAGTTGGCTTTCTTAGGGCACTTGGGTTTCAGTTATCTTTGCCTGTTGATTTGAAAACGTCTAACTTCAACAGATGTTCCTTTATGTCTTTTGTTACCGCAGATGGTAAATTTGCTATTACAGCACCATTGGCATCTGGGATACATACACCCTCATGCTTCTCTCCACATACAGCCCATAAATAACTCTTGGCTATTTCTGCACTGCAATTCATGTTTTTGCCAGAGCCGTCTGTATCTGCATGTACCTGTAATCCATTCATCTTAATATTAGCTTTTCTTCTGTTTCAGCAGGGTTTCAGAGTCTTCTTTTTACTAGGTTGGCCTCCTACCCAGAATAACCTGTTTTTAATATCCTTAGAACTGTGGTTTATGGGATACCCAATATGTCCTGGCTTTTATTAAAATAATCTACATTAGGCACATTTGCTTCACCAGTTATCATCAATTGCTTCAAATTTGGTAAAATGGACTGCTTTGGTGTTCAGATATGTAAATAATAGGCAGATACTCTGTTCTATTCTTGTAACTTGTCACTTTTCAGCTCTACCTGCTCTTCTTACATGAATGCATCTTTGTGACATTCCTCATAGTGGCTGCCCATACTCCTAGCATTGCTATACATATGATAAAGAAGGATGCCTTCCTTTTATCCTTCGAGTATTACGAGGTCACAAATTTCATGCACATAGCTGAGTGCATATTCTGTAATGACAATGTCATTTGCACTGTTCTTTTTAGATGTAAACTGTAAAGTCTTTCTATCTTTTGCTGTAAAGAAAATCACTATCAGATTTGTACAGTGATCTCTTTATGACAAATGATACCACCTTTTCTCTCTCCACTCTCATAGAACAAGTTTTCATTTGTAATAGATATTGATTTTTTCTTCTGTTACTCAAGAAACAGAAGGGATTTCTGAGAACACCAGAAGGCTACTCTATCATCTTCCTAGCGAGTGTCTAGTCCAAGAGATGGAATGGTTCATTTTCAAATTTGAAAGATGATTTGGGAGGTGTAAAATAGATGGTACAAAAAGTTCGCCATAAAGTGCTCCTTTACAAGGCAGGCTTGTACAAGATCTTTTTTCCTATCAGAATAAGTACAGATACTCTATAAAAACATGGCTGAGTATAAAAATTACATGAGGCTATTAGCTCATTTTGCACAATATTAATGACCCCTGCAGTTTGGCAGGTTCATTGGACATATAGAGATAAGAAACTTACATTTATCACCACAAGTCATGAAGTTTTAACTTTTTTAAGGCATGGAAAGTGCTTACCATTACATAACAAATGTAAAGAAAGGAAAATTTTGTCTCTTTAAAGCCAGGAATTAACCCTAACTGTACATAACATAAAGACCACAAAATGAATCTATACTCAGGCATATATATATTCCTTTTTTGCTTTTTTTTTGTTGGTGGTGTTTTTTTTTGTTGTTTTTTTTTGTTTGTTTGTTTGTTGTTTTCTTTTTTGGATAAAGGATGCAAAGGGTGTATAAAAGGTGAAAGAGTGAAGAGAGAAAGAAGGTATAATGTCTTGAGGCTTGCACAATGATTTTAGTAAGCTGTCTTCACTCTTTCAGGGTGGATGTTTTGATGTAATCACGGACACAAACAAGAGTATATTCACAGTCTGGCTCCATTTTGCAAAGAGTAAGTTATCCATACAGAAGAAATAAGTACTTCAAAAGGAAGTCTAGTGTTAACGCTGCATGGGGTGTCATTTGTCCAATTTCAGTTTTGATACAGATATTGCAGATACATGCAATGAGCATGTAAAATTCATGTAAAGGAAGTTAGAAAATAGAAAGCAACTTGATTTATTTCCTGTGACATTTATAACCTCTCGGGGGAATGATTTTTCACCTCAGTTGTAGGAAGTTTTCCACTAAGCAAGTTTTTTCTTGCTTTTCCATATCAAACAACTATTTTTTATTCTCAAGAGAACTAAAAACAGCTTCTTAAAAATGAATAGGCCAAGCACTATTTAGAGCATTATTGTCTAACTTTCCGGCTTGCCAGGACTGCACTGAGCAAAGAACTGTCTTGGGCTACATGCATCTATTATATATGTTTACTTAATACATTTTTACATTTTCCTATTAAAGTTTAAAAAATCAATAGAAAACAAACCACAGAATTAATGGGCTATTTCACCTTGTTTTTGTGAATGCATCAGTGTCTGATTTGCAGAAGTTGCAATTTTTAGTCAGTTCTCAAGGTGTTTACCAGAGATTTTTGATGAAATTTCCTTGAAATTTCCATCCTCCTTGAAAACAGTTGTTCACAAATGTACATACTGCCAGAAATCAATGACACAAACAAGACATGATTGTGAAGTGAGGGATATTTTTCTCTGGTAAGACAAATCTTATAGAAGTCTGATAAAGTAGCACCATCAGTTTTCTCTTTGAGTCGAATACCTGTCTGCAACTCTATAAATTATGTGGACTGGAAACTGAATCTTAAATATACAAAGAAATTAATGATTTTTTCAGTATTCTCGAAACCTACTTTCAAATTCCTTATCAAAATGGAAAATAAGGTTTCATACTTTGTTCATGAGGATTTGTTCAGCCAGTGTATCAAAATCCATACAATTACTTGTCATGACTTGAGCTTGTAATTTAAGTTTCATTTCAAACACTGTTATGATTTGAAACATGGCACTAAGAAGTTGATTTTCACTTTGAAGACACGCATTTAACTCATTTGAAGGAGGATACAAATCCTCTAAAAATACTTAATCTGTGAGCCATTCTTCATCTTCTACTTATGGATAAAACTTTTCTTCTGATTCCACAAAATGACAAAACATAAAATCTTTACAGTATTTTTCCCTGACTGATACTCCTTATTTCAGAAAAGTAAGTGATGTCCCCATAATCAGCACCCATATTAAAGAACTCCTGGAATCATTCATGATTCAGTTCCTTGCACTTAACAAAATTCAAAGCTTTGATGACAATTTGCACATTATCAACTTTTAAAGCTTTTGTGCATAAATTTTCTTGATATATGATGCAGTAATATTTCATTACACATGAGTTGCTGGCACTGATTGCATGCCAGCAGTACATTAGATGTTTTTCTTTTGGAAACATAACATTAGCAGTATTTTTTCCTTCCAAACTAATTAACTTCATTTACAAAATTTGCAATTATGTCTTTTCATCAAATGAGTCGGCTCCAAAAACATTTACATTTGGTAAAAATGTCAGTAATATTTACAGTGGGAATCACTTCTGCTTGCTCAGTTAGCTGTTCTTGTTGCTTTATTTACTTATTTATTCATTCATTCATTCATTTACTAGCAGTTGCTAGTTTCTATATGTTTTGGTTACAAAACTGGCTTTTGGAACCAAAAAGGTTAAACTAGCAGAAGTAGTATTTCACTCTAAATTTTGCAGTCATTCTAGAAAATAGCAGTGAATTTTGCACTTAGTGCTTTAGAAAAAAAAAAAAAAAAATAATGTGATGTCTCTCTTCATGGATGAGTTCACAATTTGTCTGAACTTCACTTTTTAAAATTCACATTCTTCTGTGTATTACCTTTTTGCAATCTCGCCTGTTCTTTAGTTTGACTTTGTGTAGTTTATCATTTTCTTGCAGAGAAATAGTTTTCCATTTCCCAAGACACTGAAGTAGAGGATATTTGCTTAAATGTTTGAACTCAGAAATCCTTGGCTTAATGTTTGATCCAGCAAAACACTTCAAACTATGATTAACTTTAAATACCACTAATTTAATGGGAACAATCATGTGATAGAATGTACACATTCCCTTCTCTGCTTTTCTTGAGTGTCTGTGTCTGAGAAGGGTGTTAGTGAGGGCTCTGTGAGTGGAGCTGTGCTCTTCTACTCATAGCAGAGTTAATGAAGACAAGGGGTGACTCTTTCTGGGGTAATGCAGCCAATTACACAGGGCACAATCCGCTGCCTGTCCTGTCCCTGTCCTTTGTCTCTCCTTTCTATTCAGAGTTGCTAGAGAACAATCTACAGTTTTATGAAACAAATGTAGCGTGGAGACTGTTTTTTTTCAGTGAGCTCCTGAGGCTTACTGTAACATCTATAACAGTAGATAGTTTAATGTGGCAAATGTTCAGTAAATACAAGAAAAAATTAAATGGCATTTAGGTCACATTCCTAATTTCTGAGAAAATACGGATGAGTAGAAGAAGGAAAAGAAATAGACCTTTGTCTGGAAAAAGCAAACATACGTAACTAAGTCCCTTAGCTGAAAAAAAGAACTGTGTCACAGACATAGCTGAGGTTAAGAATAGACGTGTTACATCATCTTTTGCACAATGCAATAGTGGGAAAAGGGAGGAAATGAGACCTTGGGAGAGGAAAAAATAAATTACAGCCAGATTTTAGACAAAAATGGCTAGACTGGATGCTTCTTAGGAAAAATCTGTATTGTGTTTTCTGTTAGATACAGGTGAGAAAAAAAAAAAGAGAACTACTCTAAAACAAATGAAAGAATGATTTGTGCTACTGATGACATGGAAGAATTTGTCAGAGGATATAAGTTTCAGTTTTAGAGAACAGTCAGTTTGCTTTTTGCATTTAGATATCCTTTCGCTGTTCCTGGAATGTTTGCCATAGTGGCAAGCTGTGCTGCAGTCTTTCAAGCCCCAGCCTTCCTAAGCACAAAAGGAAAAATATATACAACACTCTGAACAGATTTAACCTCTACAGTAGACTTAATCCAAGATTGCAATCAAATTAGTTAAGAGAAGGTTCTCGTGAGAGTTCTGGGACCACATTTCTGGCACTTTGTCTACAGCACAGAGTCTGAGAACTCTGCTCAGCAGTGGCAACATCCTATTCTCAGAGAAAAGAAGCACTCAGAGGGAATGACAGTTACCAGTTGAGGAGTGCAGAGGATTTCCTAATAAACGCAGTTCATATACTAGAGGAGTGCTAGGTTTCTTAGCATGGAACAAAAGGTTCACAAGCTTTTTCTTTCTTTCTTTCATTGGTGGTCTTAGTCATTGATAATCCAAAAAGCAATACTTAACCTACTAAATTACAATAGACGTATCAGAGCCGTGTGGCCTATTAGCATCAAAAGAAGTGTAAATAGCAGGTCCAGGGAGTTGATTCTTCCTACTCTTGTGAGACCCTTCCAAAAGCACTGTATTCAGTTCTGGGGCTCCCAACATAGAAAAGACATGGAATTCTTGTAGTGAGTCCAGAGGAGGGCTATGAGGATGATCAGAGAGCTGAAGCACCTCTCCTATGAAGACAGGCTGTGAGAGATGTGTTTGTTCAGGCTGCAAAAGGCTGTGGGGAAACACAATTATAACAAGCTTCTGGTACTTAAAAGGGGCCTAAAGGAAATCTAGAGAGGAACCCTTAATCAGGAAGTGTAGTGATAAGACAAGAGTTAATGGCTTTAAACTGAAAGAGATTTAGATTAGATATAAAGAAATTCTTTTTCTATGAGAGCAGTGAGGCACAATCATAACAAGTTGCCCAGAGAAGTTATGGATGCTCCACACCTGCAAGTGTTCAAGTCCAAGTTGGACGGAGCTTTGGGAAACCTGGTCTCTTCCAACCCAAGCCCTTCTATGAGTCCATTATATGAATTTCAGTGTAGGATTTTGTAGACAGGCTTATTTTGTGCTTCCATTTCTAGCCTGGAGGAGAGAAAAGGAGAGAAGGAGTAAAAAAATTGCTTGGCATTTCTTAATTCAGCTGGAAGAAAAGCAACATCCCAGCTCTGAAAGTATAGACTGAAAACCTGAAAGCAATTTAAACTGTTTGGAAAAATGTTTGGAAAAATAAACAGAGTATATGGTTACATGGGAAATATGCTGGATACTAAAAGATTAAGTTAGAAGCAGGTGTCAGACAAAAATTGTTAAAGCTATAGGCTAGGGATAGAGATGAACTGTGGATGTTAAGATATGTCTACTAAAACCATCCACGAGTTTAATTCTGGAGCTCTGCATCAATACTTGGGAGATGCTGGGATCTACTTACTAGGAGCTCTCCATATTTTCTGTGCAGTTGAAAGATGAAAATGTATTCTGGAATATCATGAAATCTAGTATTTTTCATTGCTCCGTATTTTTAGTAATTATGCTTATTTCTGAATTGTTATTTAAAATTATTCAGCATACAGTATTGTTGTTGTTTTTGTTTGTTTGATTTTGTTTTTGTTTTTTTGTTTCTTTTCTTTAAAGAAGCAACCAGATTTAAGAAAGTGTCTCTCATAGAAAGGGCTATAGTTCTTGATTGCTCAGTCACCCGAGCTTATGTCTAGGAGAATTTGTGTGCCATTAGCCATTAACAGACAAAAGAGCAGTTTGGAAGAGATCTGCATTCACATCTGCATATGTATTCAAAAGTAAGCTAGTGATGCTCTAAGATGTCCTCACTTTGTAAGAAGGCTCAAGTTGTTCATGTCAGATCCCCCTTTAGGGAAGCAACTCTTAGATTATGATAGTAATTCACAATGGAAACTAAATCTAATAACACATATGAAGAGACACTGTGACTCAGAAAAACTTTTTGCCTCAACCAAAGCCACCTGTTTCAGGGCAACACCGGTCCTTTCCTGTCCTCTGGGAGATGAAGTAATGGCTTTCTTCTTTCCAGAGGCTTTCTGATCCTGCTGGCTTCCTTTCACAAACTTACTGAAGCAAAGTGCTTAGAAGATGTCAGGCAAGTTCTCACTCACAGAAACTCAGCAGATGACAATGCATACATGTACAACAGGAATAAGTAGATTGATGTAAAAGATGTTATGTAATTGATTGATTGATGTAATAAGATGATTGACTAAAATTAACTGATTCTTCAACTTGTGCTGTTCAAATTTGCAACTACAGCACTTTTTTGAAGATTGCTATTAATTTCCTATTTTATATAGAATTTTATTTAAAAAATATCCAGTGCTTAATTTTATCCAAAATTAAAGTATCAGATTGTTTTTTAACTAGACTACAGTTGACGACACACAACATTACAGGTACAGACAACATAAATTTATGCTCTTTTATATATTTTGAAAGGTGAAGAAAATAATGTTTATGCCTTGATTTAGTTCTTGTTAATTCAGAAGACACAATCTTAAAATCACATTACAATTTTAGATGATCATTTCCTGATATCAGCCCTCCAAAGCAAAGCAGTTAAAAAAAAAAACAAAACACAAAAACGACACAGAAAGCAACCATCTAAACACACAAAAACGGATTAAACTACAGGGGATTAAACTGTCAGAAATGTAAGTATAAACGTAAGTAAAATCTTCTCTGCTTGCTATTTTAGTCTAATCAGACACAGTTTACTCATAATAAAAAATAAATTTGAAACAAACATCAGAAAGTCACATACTTTACAGGTGCTCTGCCTGGAATAGCCTAACCAAACAGGGTCACTATGGTTGAACTCTAAGTCTGCTTAGGCATGAGTTCCAAAGAGAACTGGCATATTATTGTAGACTTCATTGTTTCCATTATTAACACTGTTTTATGGGGTTTAGAATCTTTCTACAGTTCAAAGTGTCGTATCTCAACCAAAACTCAGTGTGGTCATATTGTTGCCGTAAGTCCTCTCAAAAAAAAAAAAATATATTTTTAACTTTAATTTTGAGTTTGGCAAATGTAATAAAAGAGATAACATCATTTGGCTTGTAGTTACCAGACAGACACACAGAAATCTGCTTTCCCAGCACTGCAATTCAAGGCCTTTCGGCACTGGAAGCAAAATTTAAATTCTGCCACCATGCTTGGACTGAGAAGCTCCTATTTTGGGAATGGAATGGGGCAGAAGGCTAAGTGTTGGGAATGAGACTGAAGACTGGAAATTAAAGCAAATATTGCTGCTATTCTTAGATTATCATATGTATTCCAACCTATCTCTTGGCAGTTCTGGACACTAAAAGACTAGCCAGGACCTTATATACTCTCTAAATTTACATGTGTGGGTGAAGGTCACCACATTAGAAATTATAAACATCTTGATTACATTTGAGGTGAACACCGACATTCCAGCATAAAGATATATCAATTTATCTTCACCAATGTCTCCTCCAGCTTCACTTCTCAGCAGCAACTGCAGTCTCCTCATTCTCACTTCTTAATGTCATGGATATGGTTCACTGTCACTATTATGACTCTCATAAACATTATAATTCCTAATGTACAGTGTTCCTGGATGTACAGTGATCTTGCAGCTAGGATCACTACCTGAGTCCATGTATGTGAAAAGTTAAATTTATTCCTCATTACAATTAAGTACACTTGATTCTTCAATGCTTTACTCTTGCTCAATAAGAAATATTTTATCTGTTCTTAAGTGTCTACCTCACTGTCTAGTTTGGCTTTGTGTAAATATTCACTTCTTCAGATCCTTCACTCACTCTATTGCTGATTTCTTCCCTAATCTTCAAGTTTATAGAATCATAGAATATTCTCTGAAAATCTCCTCCCAGTTTAGTATCATCTGTAAACTCAAAATAGCATCAAGTAAAGTATCCAATTCATTGGCCTATGACAACCTCATGAAGTTCAACAAGGCTAAGTAGAAGGTCTTTCATCTGAGTTAGGGCAATCTCAAGTATAGACACAGGTTGGGTGGAGATTGGCTTGAAAGCAGCCCTGAGGAGAAGGATTTGAGAGTGTCAGTTATTGAAAGAATCAGCATGAGTAAGCAATATGTGCCTGCAGTCCAAAACATATCCTCGGTTGCATAAAGAGAAGTGTGACCAGCAAGTTGAGGGAGCTGATTCTGTCCCTCTACTCTGCTCTCATGAGACCCCAACCTTGAACCTGCATCCAGTTTTGGAACCCTCAACACAAGGAGGACATGGAATTGTCATAGCTGGTCCAGAGGAGGGCAACAAAATGACCAGAGAGCTGGAGCACCTCCTCCTCTACAAGGACAGGCTGCAAGGTCTGGGGCTTTTCAGCCTGGATAAGAGAAGGCTCACAGGGGTACTCATGGTGGCCTTCCAGGAAGGTATAGGGAGGGGCTTGTAGCCTAACTTTTTACAAGGGCATGTAGCAACAGGATGAGGATAAATGTTTTTAAACTGGAAGAGAATAGATTTAGACCAGATGATAGGAGGAAATTCTTTACTGTGAAGGTGGTGAGACACTGGAACACGTTGCCCAGAGAGGGTGAGAGTGCCCTCAGCCTGGAAAGACATGCTGGATGGAGTTTTGAGCAATCTGGTCTAGAGGGAGGTGTCCCTGCCTATAGCAGGGGGGCTGGAACTAGATGATCTTAAAGATCCCTTCCAACCCAAACCATCCTGTGATTCTATGAGCATGATTATGTTTGCTTAATGAAACACTGTACCAAGCCATGTAGTTTTGACTTCTGTTATTTGCATATTTGTGCTACATTCTTTGAGCACTTAAACATACATTTATTTTCTGATAGGAGTGACATGCACAGTCTGCTGGTATGGTTAAAAGAAAGCAGACTCAAAAGAGGTAAAGCAAATATTTTCACATCATCATTTAATTATCTTTGGTCATTCTTGAAATAAATTATGTTCTATTGTTTGAATTTAATTTGTCTCACTACAGTAAAATGAATTACTATAACTTCCTTTTGCCAATGTAGATAAAAAGGAATAGTTATATGAATGTAAACTTCAGATATTCTGAAAGACTAAATAAATCTTGGTGTTCATTCCAAAGATAAGTGGATACTTATGAAAGAATTTGTATTTTGTAGTCAGTGCTATTGCAATTTGTAGTTTGATTTTGTGTATCTATCTTTTGTAAAATGGAATGGCATGACAGATATATAGACTTTTTATGGTAACTACTTAATAGCAAACCCATTCTCTGCATTGGCAGTGACATATTGATGCTTTAAGATTGGAAAGGAGATGTCTCAGTAACCTTGAATGCCATACCGTTTTCCACTGAAGAGTGTTATCTGTGTTGGCTAGTCTCTCATTGAAGATGTCATTCATCATTTGAGTACAGATATCTAGCTGGCAGTTTGTAATGGTACTGGCTACATAGGAAAAAATAAATAAATACAGGACTTTCAGAATATCTTTGTTATTTGAGGAAACAATATTGCATCTTAACTACAGTCTTAATCAAGACCAACAGGAAAAACTTATTCAGTTTAAAAAGATAGGATTTGTTTTTATGTAGGAGAAATTACTGGTATTATATATAGATTAAAAAAAAAAAAAAAAAAAAAAAAGATTTTTCTTAAGAAAAGTTGCTGAAATGAAAACACTGGAAAAAGATACCTTTTTTTCAGTACATATTTCTCCCGAAAATTACTAATATAGAAAATAAACTCTTATATTGTGAATCACACAAATATCACTATGGTACTTCAGGAAAAGGAAAGCCTTTCACAGAAAGTGCACTTTATTCAAGAAGTGACTGCATGAATAAGGTACCTCTTACAAGTAGTTTCTAAGTCTGATTGACAAACGTTTTTGGTTGTCAAGTGCATCTTGGGAAAACTGACTTGGTTCCTTTATTACTCTCACTGCACAAAAAAAAAAATAATCTTTACTAAGCTCCAAATGGGCACATCTTTCCTGAATGCATTTGTGAAGCTCATTGGAACCAGGTGTCAGCAAACACAGACAAAAAGCAGAATTCAAAACTAACTGGACTGGGACCCAAAGTGGCACAATATGTCCTGCTGGATACTCCTAGTTTAATGATGCATAAGTGAGAAAATTTTGTTGTAGAGATGATAAGAATGACTATTCATAACTATTGTTTAATGTGTTACTGTGACAGACTATATATTAAAAAGGCAATAGTGTGGTAAATTCTTATTCCTTTGAGCCTTTTTATACTCATTCATCTCTTTTTTAATGGTTTTAGGATACTTTGAGCTGGTATTAGACTTTGTCTCTGTGGATCTGTAACCTCAGGCATTTAAGAATTTGATTTGAATAAAAATACAGTAAACTAATAATTCTTGCAGAAATAGCAGAGAAGGGCATTTGATCCCAGTGGAGAAAATGCTCAAATTAAGTAGCACAGCAGTACAAAAATATCTTTTAGAAAACACACAACCAAGAACTATTGAAATTCAGGAGCACCATAAGTTTGCAAGTTGCTAAGTAAGATAAATATATAGCAGAAATGCTTTGTTTTCTTGAAGGGCTGTATTTACACAATGACAACAAAAAGCTGTGTGGACGAGAGTATGGGAAACAGCAGAGCCAGAAGAGTAGAAATATCTACATTTGACCACTCCCAGAAGAATTTGTTTTCTATTCTTTGTATGCTGTAAGCAGATTTTTGGTTAGAGCTTTGGACAGAGGTAAAAATGCAATTATGCTAAAATTTATGTAACAGATACCATTAAGATAATATTATTCCCATGTCAGCATCTTTTTAAAGTAATCTTTTCTGTAGAGTTAAAAAAGAACTACATAGATATATCAAAAGCCTAATGCGATTGCAAGGACACATAATTGTGATTAGACATGCAGGAGGAGTGATAAAGTAGTAAGTGTGACAAAGATGTTAAAAACACTTTTTCTCTCCTAAATGCTTAGAGTACTGTCATTTGCTATTGGTATGTTTACTAATGCCTCAAGCAACTAGGTTCAATTTCCCCTAAAAAAGTTGACTGTAAATCAGATAAAACCTTTTCCTCAATCTAGGACATTTTAGTCCCGACTGTCCACATCTCCTGAATTAAGAAGATGAGAACTGAGATTTTGATAGAAATCACAATGCCAAACTACCAAACTACCGAAGATAGAAGATCACGGAAGAGTCAGCTGTTCCTATCTGTGTGATACCAAAGACAGTGAGATTTGAAGTAAAAATTTTCAAAAGCATTCTAGCAATAAGACATGATTTAGTGAGAACTATTGGTGATTGGTGGATGGTTGGACTGGATGATCTTGTCTTTTCCAACCTTGGTGATTCTGTGATAAAAGTCCAGAAATTACCTCTTAGAACAAACTTTATCTTGAAACATCAACAGATTGATGCTTAATAAGTGCTTTAGTTAATGAAAAGCAAATCCAAGAATGCAAAGCTAAGAATCACTAGTATTTTCATGAGGTTCTCTCTCTATGGAAAGAAAAAAAACTAAGGAAGACAGCCTCCTGCATTCCTGAGGGATTACATGTGATTTTGCTAATTCAGGAAAGCAAGAATACAGGCAACTGAAAATCTAAAAAGGGAAGAATAGATTTTTTGTGAGAGGACACACATCCTATTCTTTATATGGCCTTCCATATTTGTTTTGTAGTGATATTTCATCTTGCCATATGTTCTTTGTTAATAGAAGTGTTGACTCAGGTTTTATCACCACAACCTTTTCAGAACTGTAAGATCTAGTGTTCAGTGGCCACAGGGGGACTCTTAAGGAGAAGGTAAGAAGCTTTGGAAAAAGAAAAGAAAGCAAATCTTTTCATCACCCTGGCCACAGTATGTCTAAAAGAGCCTGAATTTTCAGTTTCTACACTGTGTTTGCAATCCTAGCAACTGGAAAAAATATTTGTACTTGCAAAGCAAGTGTGTTTGTACTGGAAGGCACTGGGATCCGGTAATGATGCCAAAAATGTCATCTAAGAGAGTAAAAATTTAGAGCAAAGTTGCAGCTTAATGTAAACAAATGTATGATACTATATTTTATAGAAGCAGAGGCATTCTCCAAACCTGGAACTCCAGAACTAGGCTCTGTTTTAAGCCCAGCTGAAGTGATGTCTACTGTCAGACATGAGCTATGTTCCGATACATGCTGAAGTAGGACTGAGGATGCTACCGCGTTCTTTGATTTCAGTAACTATATTGATCAATAAAAATTCTGACCCATAATTAACTATTAAATGAATGATGAAAAAGAAGTAGAGTAGAATCAGGTTAGATTTTAGAACTATCTATGAGGCACGCTCCTGATACTCCAATTCATTCCACATATCCTCTACATCAGGCTGACTCAATTCCACAATACAGTTCTGCGTTTAAGAACCATAGCAAAACACCAGCTGATTCTTCTATCCCTCCTGTTAGAAATCTAAAACTGGATACAGCTCATTATACTGATATAAACAAATAAATAAATAACACTAGGAAACTAGTTAGGAAATACTAGTTTATCAGAAGCTTTCATCCAAATGTAGAACCATTAGCAGATCTTCTTTTTCCTCAGAGAATAAACAGATGGATGTACAAAATGCCATAATGTTCCAGATGAGGCACATGTTACTGGCTATAGCCCTGGGTAAAATCATAGTCAACACAACAAAAAACCCAACCCATAAAATGTTTTTTCTCTTTTACCTATTGTATATATGTATATAAATATACGCATAAATATACAGATATATTAAGTGGGAGTAGTTAGCAGTTCTCTCTTGAGGTGCATTGAACCCTACATACTGCCGGCTCTTGTTCAGTGATTCAGGTGATTTCTAAGTATCATTAAAAGTATTCTGCATGCACAAAATTCCTAAGAACATAAATGTTACACAGGCTCTTAAACACTTGACAAAAGGGTGCAGTATGTTGACGTTTACTGATTTTAGACCTCATACACTCAGAATTGAATTGGAAATGTTTGTAAATGAAAATCTAATGTGAGTTTGTACTCCCTTTCTCCTTAGAGGATACACTGAGAGACCTGGGACTGTTTGCTTGGAGAACAGACTGAGATGATTCTTATTAATCCTTTTAAATATCTACAGGGAGTCAAGTGGATGGGGTTGGACTTTCTCAGTGGTACCAAGCAACAGAACAAGGAGAAACAGGCAAAGACTGGAACGTGGGAAGTTGTATCTGAACATGAGAATTCCCTGTGTACTACAGTAGAAATCTTGCAGTTTATCTACACTGGAAAAAGATTGCATACCACCTTCTCAGTCTGTGAATGGCAGCTTTGTTATTACAGTCTTCAGGAATGTGAGTACACTTTTTTATTTTCCTACTTCCAAGAGACTTTTGGCATAAAGATGCAATTTTAGTAACTCAAAGAAAATGGTTCAAAACAGAGAGGATTTCATTACGCCTGTGGAGAAAGATACCTAATCTCTAATTGTCACCAGTTTACCCAAGCTCCTGTTGGGAAATTGGATCCAGATGGCAGAATCTACTCAAAGCATGTGCAAAAGCTCAGTTTAAGAGAACTCTGAAAGGCAATAACAATGTATTATATTTGCAATGAATGATCAGATATTGAAATTTTTATCAGTAGTCAAACACTTGGCTTCAGTTAATACTGAACGGAAGGCAATTACCTTACAGTAGAGTATGTGGTACAGTCTTGTAGAATAAATGAAGAATTTTCTCCTCCAAAACTTCGACTTGTATCCACACACACAAAAATATAACAAACAACAACAAAACAAAAACAACCAGCCAACCAAACAAACACACAAAAAGAACCCCACCAACCATCAAATATTTGAACAGTCAAAGCAAAGATTTTAGTGATAGTCTGACTGGTTATGAAATCAGATACTATGAACACTTAATCACAGAAACCCTTTAACTATACCATATTTTTAAATCCTAGAACCTGGAAATTTGCATATTTTATGATAGTTTGTGTCTCCTCCAAATTAAGCAGTATATATATAATGTATATGTTGAAAGGGAATAGCTGAAATTGGAGGACCAAATTAATCCTGCAGAATCAACAGTCTATGCAAGAATCATACTTAGAATGAAGAACATGAAAATAAAATGCTAGCAAGAAGCTTTATAAGGGGTTTTATTTTTGTGTTTAGTCATGTTCATCATATAAGAAGGTTATTATAAAAATTGAAAATATTTGCTTCTCTTGACTGCATTGCATAAACAGATCTGACTATATTAAATTTTCACCAGGAGTAAAAAAATAATACCTACAAACAAACATTTTGTTTACAATTAGCTGACAAATGGGGCACATTTATCAGATACGTAATATTTTCAGTCTCACAAGTAGTGAGGTTAAGTAATGATCTACGCCTTTAAAATAGGTTAGGAAAGTAAATCTAAGATAATTTTTCATAGAATCCTTTGAGTTGGAAGTGACCCTCAAAGGCCATTTAGTCCAACTCCCCTGCAACAAACAGCCTACAGATGTGAATACTGGAAATACTACAGAGAGACACAGGTAAATAAAGTTAACCAAGTTCCTCCATGCAAAGCAGAAACAAAGGCAAGTCCCTTTAAGGATTTGTTTGAGCAAGGTCATAGAAAACAAATTCTAGATAGGTTATGGGAAACTCTTGATCTGGAAAAAATAACTCCATACAAAGACACTCTTTGATGAAAAACCTGAGGAATAAGTACCATCTATACAGTTTCGAAAGAACGCAGCATTCACTGATAGTGTTGGCAAGCTAAGTGCGTGGTTCTTCACATGATTAGGCTTAAAATAAGTCTAAGTACGGGCAATTTATTTTCTTGCAACTTTAATTCTCATTTTAAAATTCTTTAAAATTCAACACAATTTGGTTTTCTTAAGGCTACTAATATTGTCTGTTATGGCTCTCAGCTCTGCTTATTAAAGGCACACAGCCCACATGGTGTTCCTGCCTAATTATACAATCCTATGGCACAAGCTCTTTTTTGTTGTTTATATGTTCACTAAGCATACCAGCAGTCAATAAAATGATAACATTTTAGGTTTGGTCTTCCCACATCCTATTCAGTATGGTGATAATTTCCATAAGTAGAAAGGAACACGTTATGCCTGAAAATTGATCTACTTAGCATTAGGACAAAGATGAAATAATTTTTACATCTTAAACCATTTAGAAGAAACTGACCTGTTTTGCATTAGCTCAACTTATTTAATATCCATGCAGAAAATTAAAGTTGCTGTTGTGGTTTAATCTGGCAGGAAGCTGAGCACCACACAGCCATTTGTTCACTTCCCCTCTCTCTGCTGAGATGAGAAAGAGTACTGGAAACAAAATAGAACAAGTGAGTTGAGATGAAAACTGTTTACTAAGACTGAAGAAGCAAAAATGCTACGATAACAATATATAAAGCTGCAATATGATTACTTACCACCTGCCAATGGATGCATAGCAACAATACGATGGCCTGTAATGAATACATTTCATCATTGACCGAACCCGAGCAGCAGCCACCCCTGAGCCTACAGCTTTATGGCCTTCTGCATGCTATCAATCAGTATGGAATAAACTCTTGCCTTATTCAGGCACCTTCTGCAACCCCACTGCATCTTCTGCAACTGTGAAGGAAGGGCCTCTTTCCTGGGATGTGAGGGAATAAGCCTTGAGTAAAGGAAAATTTAACAGTCTCTTCAGTAGTAAAGCTGAAGGCAGATCTGGGAAGTTAAGACTAAGAACATGCTTTACCTTGAATCTTGGGTCTACTCATTCTCTTACAGTTTATCTCTGGTGTTTTTTGTATGTAAACAAAGCTTTAGCTATCAGAAAATGATTATAGCTTGTTGCTGAATTGGAACATATATTTCAGGAAAACACCAAATCTTCATTGAAGGCTGCGAGTGGTGGGTAAATCTCATTTTCTTTTCTTTCTTTTTTTTTTCTTCTTTTTTTTTTCCTTTTCTTTTTTTGTATTTATTTTATTTTATTTTATTTTATTTTATTTTA
Organism: Excalfactoria chinensis; assembly: GCF_039878825.1. NCBI lineage: Eukaryota > Metazoa > Chordata > Aves > Galliformes > Phasianidae > Excalfactoria > Excalfactoria chinensis. Next base: position 28,330,618 of record NC_092827.1, on the reverse strand, counting down.
TTTTATTTTATTTTATTTTATTTTATTTTATTTTATTTTATTTTATTTTTCTAGTTGTGAATTACATTCCACTAAACAAAAAGGTCTGGAATAAAAAAAATAAAAATAATAAAAAAATGCTAAGACTGAAATACCCAACTAAATAAAAGGTGCCTTTCTCAATAAAATGAAGTTTTGTTTTAAAGACTCTCCAAATAACATGCTTAAGATACTTGTGATATTTCAATACACAGTGGGAAATACCAAATCTGTCAGTTTGGCAGGCAAGATTGACACAGTTCCATGTTCCTGGTCTCAATTGTAGCGCTCTGGACCTAGCCATGTATTTTAAGTATGTATACACATGTACATGCTTCTCTACTTATTACATATAACACTTATACACATCTGGCTACACAAATTAACATACAGAAACACTGACACAAACACACATGGATCATGTGGCCTAATTGTACTCCACTTGTAGCATCTTCCAGTTATTCTGGAATATTTGTGCACATATATGTATGCAGTACAGTGGTTGCCCCAGTAGCTTGCCTTTTAGTTGCTCGCTTGTTTGGCTCCTGACCTTCCAGTTAATTCACTTGGCCCTGCACACACTGGCTCCCACAGATATGCACCGTAAGACCCTCCATAGATATGGGTCATAACCCTATTCCAGCTGCTGGTACAGAACGCACACCAACACAGTACAAATCTTTCACATAACTGGCTTCAGGCTTTCTTTACCATGAACAAACAAGCAAATGTCTCCCATCCAGTCCCCAGACCCACAGACACTGCAGACACTGGCCTGTACCTTCTGAAATTGAGGTGACTCAGAGAAACTCTTGTCTTGACTCATCATGGACCATAGATCTCCTAGGTTATCTCTGGGAAGGACTGGGATGAGGGATCATGACTTGCACGTGGTTATTGGTGTTCCTCTACCTACTCTGTATAATTTTGTAAAGCGTGAGAAGTAAGATTCCACTTATAGTACTGAAATTTAACTTCAAAATAAAAGTTTATCTATAGTGTAAGATCATGTTGAATACAGTATCATGCTACATTATGATTTATGAATCTATAGATATAAAAAGAGAGTATGAAGTCTCAGAAATCTAATAAAATTGGCATCTTATATCTTACGTTGTCTTAGAAAAAGATACTTAATGAGAGTTTTTATAGGAGATAAAGAGAAATGGAGGAATGTGGAAAACAAAGAGCAAAATAGGAGAATATTTGGTATTGATTTCTATAATGAATTTGACATCATTATTCAATCCAATATCTGCTGCAAATGTTTAAAGCTAGTATACATGGAAAAAAATTGAAAGCCATTTAGTTTTTTATTGAGGTCACTCGTAAATGGCTTGGGGCACAGCTTCTGAATGTAAAAGACGGGGAATGGAGGTACTTATACTTCTTCAAGGAAAAGGCTGAAAGTTCTGTATTTTCTGTCAAGCTAATGAGTCTCATCCACAATGTGCTTGTTAAATTCAGGAGACTATGATCTGTTTAACTGTAAGTCTGCCAAAAACATCTTCTGTGTACATTTGTTAACTCAGACCTTTTTGTTTTTGTGCTCATTGCCTTTAGAGAAGATAACCCTTCTACAGATGAGTAAGGAGGTTCAAAGTGTGTTGCATTTTGAAAAAGTAGTCTTATACTAGTTCTTAAGTATGCAGAAGAGAAACAGTACAAAAGTGAACTTAGGTAACAGATGTTTGCATTTTTTTACAGCAACAATATTACCTTGTCTGTGGCAGTCTAATGAATTATTTTTTTAATCTGGGTTTTTGGAGTTATTAATAAAAAAATCACATGAAAATTTAGTGAGTTTTGCTTTTTCTTATCATTAATAAGGCAGCATGCGGCCAGAATGAATACTGTTTGCCTACTGTTAGCAGAGATTTAATCAAAGTCCGTATAGCAGATTCAGTAAGATATAATAGCTTAAAAACTTTTATTTAGAGCAAATAAGACCCATGCAGATGGCTTGTGTCATTTGTTTATGTCATTTCAGGACAGATGAAAGCCAAAGACGTTAATTGAATAATGAAAATTTAACCATGTTTTATGTTATGCAAGTAGAAATGAGGGAACTGGAAAATGGTGAGCTATTAGTACAGGAAATAAAAAACATGAATATTTTGCCACACATGTCATATGCAACAAAGTAATAATAAAAAACAGCTCTCTGTTTTCAAGATTGTGTTCTCTGTGTTGATAGAAGACTAGGAAAGAATGAATGTCCAATTATGAACATTGTTGATAAAATGAACAAGTTGGAGAAAATTCTGTTGGTATGAACTTTATTTTATACCTTCACAGACTATTTAGTCAGTAGAAGAATTTTAAAGAATTTTAAACTTTTTTGCCATTGCATTAAACAGGTGTCTAGTATTTATATTTCAGGCTAGATTTTTTAATCATCAGAGAGATGTGTTTCCAGTTTTAATCTGTTTTCCAAGAAGGGAAGTTATAACCCTCTAAGTTTAATTACATCATCTAATCACCTTAAGTGGATAAATGGGTTTGTTTTGTGGCCCCAAGGGAGATAAATTGCTGTACATTGAATCATAGAGTCATTTGAGTTGGAAGGGACATTTAAAGGTCATCTAGTCCAAATCCCCTGCAATGATCAGAGGCACCTACAGCTAGATCAGGTTTCTCAGAGCCTGATTCAGACTGACCTTGAATGTCTCCAGGGAAGGGTTATCCATCATGTATCTGGGCAGCCAGTTCCTGTGCCTCACCACCCTTATTGTAGAAATCTTTTTCTTTGTATCCAATATAAATCTACCCCTTTTTAGTTTGAAACCATTTCCTATTGTCCTGTCACAGCAGACTCTTCTAAAGAGTCTGTCCCCTTCTTTCCTGTAGCTCCCCTTCAGCTACTGAAAGGCTGCTATCAGGCCACCTTGCAGCCTTCTTTTCTCTGGGTTGAAAAGCCCTAGCTCTCTCAACCTGTCTCATTGGGTAAGTGTTCCAGCCTTTGGACCATTTTTGTGGACCTCTTCTGGACACGCTCTGACACATCCATGTCTCTCCTGTACTAAGTACTCCTTATCTGGACGCAGTAGAGTAGAGGGGCAGGATCACCTTCCTTGACTTGCTAGCCACATTTCTTTTGTTGCAGTCCAGGATATGGTTGACTTTCTGGACTGCAAGAGTACATTGCTGATTCATGTCCAGCTTGCCATCCAGCAGTACCACCAAGCCTTTTTTGTCAGGGCTGTGCTCAATCCTTTCATCCTCCAGCCTGTATCGAATAGTGGGGCTTGCCATGATGCAGGTGGACGTTGAACTTTCCACTGAGAAAATTAACCAGCTTCCTAAATACTTACCTTGCCATCTCTAGCTCTTGCATACTATTAAACGAACTCACAGAAAGAAAGGTGGTGCTACTGATAAGCGGGTTACAAGAAATACAAACATGGCGTGATACAGTTCTGCGGGAGATCAAAGCTTGTGTGACTGTTAGTGGTAATGTAGTCATAATTCCTTAGCGTGCCATTTTAGATAAATTAAATAATCAAGACATGTTATACTACCCAGGATAGACTCTTGTGGCATTTATTTTGCACAGAAGTGCTCATAATGGCTTTAGAAAGTGGTCTGTATGTTAAGTTCCATGTTATTACTTCAATGCAATTACATCTACTTTCAACTTGAGCATGACTCTGCATGCTGCAATTTATTTTCCTTAACCTTGTTTTATATGCAAGTTTCTCATTCATTCCAATTTTAAGGACTTTTAAGGAAGAGGCAGGGAAGAAAATGATTGAAATGAAAAGCTGTAGTTAACCTTAGAGAAACAGCTTACATGTTTCAACTTTTTTAAGATGAATTATGTCGGAGTCGGTGGGAGAAATGCAAACGACCATACCATTATGATCAACAAATCTCATTTATTGCTTCGGCTACATGTACATTTATAGTGCAGATAATTAACTCATACATAGTGCAAAAGCAGAGCTCATCATTGGCTCCCAATTACATGTCAACCCCACCTATCTTTGTACCTTGCAGTTATCATCCCGATAACTACTCCCTTGCTGACTTCCCAAAACCATGGCCGACTTCTCATCACCATCACACATCCCTTTGTTCTCGCTGTCCTTGCAGATGGCATGGCTGCTTGGTCAGCTGCACAGTGTCTATGTTACCTTTCTCAGCTAGCCAGTTGTCAATAAAACTCTCCACAGAATTATAATTGTAATTTTAAGGAAAAGAGTAGTAGAAGCATCAAAATATGAAAAGAAGGCAAACTAGAACTGTATTCAGCTTCAGACACTACTTTGTAAAGAACGTGTAGAGTTGAAAATTTACATGGAAATACTGGATATGAGAATGAAGTTACTTGCTGGCTGTTTCAGTTCCTCTGAGAAGAAACTAAAAACAGACTCCCTTTGCTACTTGACTTGTAACAACATGAAAATTGCAATATTTCCTTAGGCCAGTTCAGCAGCATCTATTCAAATCATCAACTTTTTTGCTCCCTAAGGACTGCTCAGCACTCATCTTTCCAAGGAAGGGAGGGACATAGGTGGGGACTATGGATATAATTTTTCCTTCCCACTAAATCAAAACACATCAAAATTGACTCTTTAATCCTCTGTCTTCATTCTTTCACTAAATTATGGGAGAACAGAAACAATTTGTAGCATGCCTGGAAAGTCAGCTTGAGATGTTTGAGAAATAAATAACAAAACTGAGAATATCTATTCACGATCACCCACCTCGCAGTTCTGCTATTTAAAGTGAAGTAGTTTGTTCACCTCATTAAATCTAGCCAACAGTTATTTTGAAATTCAGGCATAAACTCTATAGTTTATTACTGGAGAAAAGCAGCTCTTATCACTCTCTCCCCTTACCCTATACTGGACAGTTGATAGGTGCAGCTTTATCTGCACTCATTTAGTTTCCCAAGCAAGAACTTATATTCCCATTCAGGAGAACTCATATATTTTTCATCCGTGGTTAAGATGAGGTAGAAATAAAGTCCAGTGAAGGTGGACTTTATCCCTGACTTCCTGCCTACAAAATGCACTGGGAAGTGTGGAGGAGAGAAAGGAGGAAAAAAGAGAACATTGCACTGGATTTCTTCCATGCAGACCATGTTTGTTTGTTTTTTTGTTTTTTTTTTTAGCCTTGTCTAGTATCTGTGCATTTAACTCTAAAACCATGTGTTTGAAAATTGGAAAAGTAAAATAGTACTGTTAATAAACAGGTAACCAGCAGTTGTTATATGGCAATTCTGGCATGAAACATATCTTCAAAACTGAAAATGGCCAGCTCTTAAGAAGAACCCCAGTATTACTTTAGTACACAACATTACAATCAACCTCTTCTACATTTTTAGCAAGAGTGATGCAGTTGGGAAAGGTATCTGTGCAAACAGATTGCCTTCTTTTGTTAAGAGTTTATATATGAGTTTATATATTGCTTTCTTATTCATTATTCTGTTGTACCATTCCTCTTCTGAGGGAACCTGAAACAGTGCAAATTTTGCAAATTCTTATTCAGAATATTTCACGAAGAAAACAATCTTGAGTGATCGTCCATGTTAATTTTTTCAAGTATTTGCTGAACTTGTGGTAGTTGGGAATGCATGTTTATAGTTCCCTTGTGTTTTCAATGGAAAATGAATCATACAATGAAAAATGTTTCTCTGCTTTTTTCCATCCATTACCTTTGTATTTATGATGGAGAATAAGGAATGAAGGACTGGAGGAAGAGGGCAAGATACAAATAAATGTTTAGACTTTTTGTTCTGGACTGTTTTTAAGCATTCATGTTGAATGTTTTCTGAAACAATGTTGAAAATAAGCCCCAAATCTTTCTCTCTTGACAATTAATGTTAATGAATTTAGGTGGCTGTAGCTTCTGAGATACGTAAGCAATTAGACAGTGTTATCCCTCAGCTGTGTCTTTTGAGCTGCTTCCTGAACTATCACTCCACACCTACTGCTACCAGCTATCTTAAAATAAGGAGAGATTTGTCACTGAGCTCTCAAAGGAGACTATGGAGAAAACCCACTGCTCTACTGTAATACAGGTCTGTCTCCTGCCCTAGTTCTTTCCTGGGATTTTGTCACCCTCCATTGACCTAAAAAATTCTATGACCTTTGGCTTTTCTCATCGCACAAACAGAACTAAATGCATAGGCACTGGATAAATATTAGAAAACTTGTCCACATAAGATGGAGTATCTGCCATATCTCCTCACTTACAGACAGCTCTTGCAATGCCTGAAATAGGTTTGAGCCTGCCTGCAAATGTACAGCTGCAACCTCACAGCACAGCAGCTGTGGACTGACAGGGCAACGAAAGGCATCATATATTGATTTCCATATATCAAGCTGATATTTCAGTATCTTGGAAAATCTGTGTCAGATGGAAGGAGTTACCATGAAGTACTAGAGTTTGTTGTGCACGCCAAGGAAGTGTATTTTGTCCTGGCAGTAGAAAATTTTCTGCTTCAAGACTGCAGCGTGGGTGAATCATCCTGCCCAACAGGGATTTGTGTCTGGGTGCCAGCCAGGCAAATTTTATGTGATGTATAGGCAAAACACCACTTCATGAGCTTGAATGCATTTCCATGTAGGCATACCTGTGTCTCTGTTTTATTATGTCAGTGATGCAGTAAGTTATTCTGAAAACAAATTGTTAGGTATACATAAAATTAACACAGAAGTTTATTTTTAAAGATCTCTGAACATAGAAAATTATTTTTTTACCTGTATCCAGTCAGATTATTTTCTGATTAGATATAAGTATGTCTAAGAGACTGCAGATGACGTTTGTCATGAAAATAGGAGCACTCAGTCACCACAGAAAAGAAACAACTTTCTGTGCTGCTACTGGCACAGGTGGAGCCAAACTGGACAAAAGTCAGAGCTGGCATTTTATATTACTATTATTTTTATAAGGAAAATACCAATATTTTTTGTGTGTTCTTCTTTATCCAAGGAAAAACAGGAGGAGAGTTGGCCTGAAGCATAGTTTTCAGCTTCTTAGCTATGGGAGGAGGAGGAGAAATCTAGACATTGATATGTCTTAATGGATAGATGTTTGCATGTTAGGAACTCATAGCAGTAGATCTGCAAAGAAATGATAAAAAATTCTTCAATGAGAAAAAAGAAGTTGGCATTACAAATCCTGAAAATTTACTTGAGAAACTTGGGTCCTTTCCAGTTTTCTTCTTTGAGGCCCTTTCTTGCTTCTTACTACAACTGACTGTACTGTATATTGTGTACAGATTTCTACAAGTAATTGAAAATTTGGAAATCCAGAATTAAGTGACGATCTTAATTAGAATAGAATAAAGGCTGATATGTGTGGTTACATTTTGTACATCTCTATACCAATGGAAATTTATATTAAATGTTTGGAGCTATTTGTAAATTAAGTATCTTCTGACCCCAGACAGCTTATAAGAATGTTTTTTGTTTTGTTCTGTTTGTTTCGTTTTTTGTTGTTTTTTTTTGTGTGTGGAAAGTATGAATAGAAAATGAAGAGGAAAGAGAATATGACGGGAGAGAAGCCAATAGTAGAAATAATAAAGATAAAGCAGGCAACATAAGTGAAACTTCTGAGTTTTAATACCCTCATTTCTACAGGTCCTATCACTGATTCAGTAGTGACATTCATTATTTGTGATTTCCTTCTGCCATCTAAAACTAGAAGGTAGTGGTGATTTTCCAACAAAAAATAACATCTGAAAATTATTTTGAGGCTGTCACTACTGTACTATACTTTTATACAATTACTTAACAGAGGCTTCAAGTAACAGTCCCAATAGTTTGGATTTGGTGAGTACATAGGCTAAAATAACACTGTAATTGAATCTTTCTTAAAACTTCAATTGGACCTCTGATGATTTGGCTTTCTTTAGGTGCTTTTTCATTTTTATGTGCTCTAAACTTCCTGGTTTCCGTGGGCCTTAAAAACAGATGTGCTGAAATACAACCACTACCGGAAGATTGCTTTTGTGGTATTTTCAGCCTGAAAGAATGCCAGAGATGTTAGAAATCCCTTGAGAATGCCTATTTCCAGCCTATTTTTGCAAACAGATTTGTCTATCATTCATTTCTTTTATGGTTGTAATCAAAGGTGGACAGGAAATCATAGAACTCAAACAAACTGTCAGCTCTTGAGTTGCACTCAAAAAGGTGCTGAGCAGAATGGTGTGCAGACAGGTAATCAGGTTTCCTGAAGGGTTTCCATACTCTGAGGCTTGGTTGTAGTCTGTGTTTTTTGTTACTGTTTGGTTTTGCTTTTTGCTTGTTTGCCTGTTTCAAGAGAAGGTTCTTTGTCCTGTTCTGTGAGAATGCACAGTAGACCTTGTTGGCAGAGAACTAAGAAGAATTTTATCTGAATTGGATTTATTTTCAGTCAGAATTTTATTAAAATTAAATAATCTTTGTGGAAAAGTGTGCCAAGAATGGTCTTACAAATTCTTCAAGAACCATGCTATTCAGGAATTTCTATCACTCTCCTGAGGCTCAGATCACTCTTGGAAGATACAGGTTCCCATCCTGTTTGTAAGCTCCTTTCAAGTACTGGAAGGCCACAGTGAGGTCCCTCTGGAACCTTCTCCAAGCTAAATGAGTCAAACTCCCTCAACCTTTCTTCACTGGAGGATTATTAATCTGACCATCTTTATGGCCTTCTTCTGTACCAGTTCCAAAAGCTCCACAACTTTCTTGTGCAGGGGTCCCCAAACCTGAACATGGTACTCCAGATGAGGAGTCACGAGAGCAGAGTTACCTTCCATACCTTGCTGACCAACTCACTTTTGATGTAGCTGAAGATACTAATGACCTTCTAGGCTGCAAACACATACTTCTGGCTCTTTTACCCACTAGGACCCTCAAGTCCTTCTCTGCAGGGCAGCTCTCAATGACTACTTTTCCCAGTCTGTACAAATACTGGGACTGCTGCACCCCAAATGCAACAGCTTGCACTAGGATTTGTTGAACCTCATTAAGTTATCATGGGCCAACTCCTCAGTCCTGCCCATGTTTCTCTGGATGACATCCCTCCCTTCTATCAAATGCACCACTCAGCTTGCTGTCTTCCACAAACTTGCTGAGAGTACACTCAGTACCACCATCTGTGTCATTGATAAAGATTGTGAAGAGCACAAGTTTGAAGATGGACCCGTGTTTGACACCACTAGTCACTGACCTCCATCTGTACATAGAGCTGCTGACCACAACCCTCTGGCGACATACTTCTGACCAATTCTTTATCCACGGATAGTTCACCTTCAAAACCATTTATCTCCAGTGTAGAGATAAGGACGTGATGTAGGACCATGTCTAAGGCCTTGCACAAATCCACAGAGATTACATCAGTTGCCCTTCCTTTGTTCACTAATATCATCATTCTATCATAGAAAGCCACAAGATTGGTCAGGTATGATTTGCCCTTGGTGAAGCAGTGTTGGTTACCTTAGATCAGCTCCTCATCTCATATGTGCCTTAACATCTCTTCCAGGAGGATTTGTTTCATGATCTTCCCATGTATTAAAATAGAAGACAATTCTAGTCATCTAAAATAAATTATGAGTAATAGGAGCAGTAGGAAGAAGAAGAAGAAAACAAAACTATGCAGAGAACTTCAGCAATAGAAAGGCAGAGGTTCCAGGGTTGCACATTTGCAAAAGCATTTTGCATTTGGCCATCCCTGAAAGATACAAATGTTGAAAGAAGTGGTTAGACCCTTCTTCCCTCCTTGAAAATAATACCTGGAGCAGAAATATGGAATGTGGGGAAAGCTTGCTTTTGAAGCTGTGATCACTAAAAGTAAAGCAATTGGAAAGTTTGAGAAAACCTCATCAAGTATCAGAAAAAATCCTCAAGTGTTTAAAAGTACAAAGAGCAAATTACACTATTAAATGGGCTACATGCAATTTGCTTTTTGAAAAAAATATTGTCCCTTTTCCTGACTTGTCCCACTGTCTGCTATGTGACATGTCTATAATTATAGCAACTTGCTTTTTAAATAGTGTCACAAGACACTGCATAACCTCTCAACTTAGAAGGTAAAAGAGAGATGAAAAGACAGAAAGATGAGGGCATCTATGTAAATGCTGGAACACTCTCAATGATACTTTCATGAATCTTTCTTAACAGGTTTGTTACGAGAAAGGTGACAAAACATACTCTTGGTAGTGTAATTTCCTGTAATTGGCACACTTCTAAAACCTTTTAGGGTGAGAGCGTTCATGTTTAGATGAAGCTCAGTTTTGGTTCATCTCTACTCATATAATTAAGTGTATCTCTTACTTTGTTTGTTTCTATAACTTATCATGCAGCTTGATAGAATAGTTCTAAAACTTCCATGTTTACCAAAGAGAAAAAAAACACACGTGTTGTGGTTTGGCATATATTTCATTCATACATTCCAGCTGGAAGAGGTTGTCAAGCCCATTTCAGCCGGCTTAATAAGTTGTTCTGACTGGTGATTCATTTTAAGTTGGAAACATATGTGAATGTAGCACTCAGAACAATTCTAAAGGGCAAATTAAGGAGAGTGGAATGGATGACTGATAATCAGGTACCTTGTCTGTGAATTTTGGCGTGTGATTTGGTAGTGGTTAAAAAGATGTAACTGTATGCTGCATTTAGTGGACCTTATCAAGATGTCTACAGTGTAAGAAAATCTACTTTGTGAGGGAATTACATACAAGGGCAATATACTGTGATTAATGTCCCTGTAATGTTTTTCCATAGAGAAAATACAACTCATCATATATCAAAGTATTGGAAGGGTAAATAAACAAGCACATTTAGAGTAATGAAAAATAGTTTTGATGTCTCAAAGCTTAAATGAATATTAAAAGCCTTACAAATGTGTTATAAACAGAAAAAAATGCCTTTAATAAAATCTTGGAGAGTTTTATACTTGTCTACTTGTTTAGTGAAAGGAAAATAGCTATGTCCAATTCAGAAGCTGATTTCAGCCAAGAAGATTCTTATAAAATTAAAGTTCACAAAGCTGGAAATGAGCCTTTTGTAAAAGGAAATGGAAACAAATTCTTTTAAGTTCAAAAGGTATCTTTAAAGTGAGAAAACCAAGACATTCTTTTGCACAGTATCTATCACTTATTTGTACTGATGTTCACAAATCAGTTCCGTCTTCTATGTTTATTGGACAGAAATATATATAAAAAAATACAGTCCTTTGCATTCAAATCATTAAATTTTACTTCTAGATTGTGTTATCAGTATCTACTTAGTGAATGAGCAGCGTTCAGTATTCTGTTTAGGATTTTTCTAATAAGCAAAACAATAGTGTCACAGTTTAAAGTCCAGGTGTGCATGGAATAAATGACATCATTGTGTTTTGAACTAAATTTGTCACAGTTTCCAAAGAGCTAGTATATTACCCATCTCTCTTATCACCATGAAATAAAATTTGCTGTTCAGTGGGACATAGTTTTGCTGGAGAGAAGTGAATATTGGTGACTTTTCTTGTAAACAAGCTCAGTGATGCTACTGGGAGCTTTGCTTATTGCAAAGAATTGGATGTAGGAATTACATGGGCATATAGATAGCTTGGAAGTAGTACTGTCATGGGCCAGCCTAAGACACTTTCCTATGTTTGTCAGTATCAGTAAATGCAAGAAACAGTATGATTCAGAGTGTTAGAAGTTATAGACATCTGAATAACAGAATGAGAATTAGTATTTAGCAGGAGTTGACCATTATCTACTAAAAAATATTACTGGCAAAAGAAATAGGAACACTTAATTAACAAATAGCTTTCTGGAAAGAAACAAGTATAGTCTTCTCAGTGAGAGTGCTAATACACTTTGTTTCAAACAGTACATCATCAAATTACTATTTGTATGAATATTTCTTTTTGTCTGAGTTTTAGAATGTCTGAGAGGTGCCAGACTGGGAGCTTTGGAAACCAACTTTTTTTTCCAAAGAAAGCCTACAGCCTAAGCAACCACAGTAAGAACCAGTGTTCACCTCCTCATACTGAGAAGCCTGTTCTGCAGAACTACTAATAAAGTCAGAAAATAGGTCAGCTTCCATGTACATTAGCGTTTGGCCTCTCCACAGAGGCTTGCCAATGACAATGCCAATTAATGACAGCTGTGTTGGACATTTGTTGACTGGGAACTAAACAGAGATTGCAGATTCCTTTCACTCAGCCTACCAAACGCTCATCAGATGGCAGTTGCTTTTTGACCTTGGACAACATTAGAAGAATTTTCCAGCAAGGAAAAACTTCTCAAAAGGGATACACTGAACAGTGTGAAACAAAAATGTTTTTTCCTGTTGAAGGAGCATTTTTCTTTTGTAAAGATTAACCAAAATTATGTACAGAATTGTACAGAAAAATTATGTAGTTATATTGGAGAAATCCATTCTGTGTGACAGAAAAGTTGTTTTCTTAAAATCCTTTAATCATGAAAAAGATGTTAAAAATCTGGTTTGTTTAAAAGGCAATATTTTGTTCCAGAATATTTTGAAACATTTGTTTTATTGAGGATTGAGAATTTTTGTTTGAAACTACTAAAACTATACTATATGAGAATGCAAGAGAAGCCTTAAAATAACACTTTCCTAAAATGTGGCCTAGCATTAAGATGCTTTCAGAGAAGTAAAGACAGACAAGCATATTACAAAGCAATCTTTAGAAAAGAAAAAAGTAATAAAAACGTAAACAATAAAGATGTGAACTGTTTCGGAAGTGCACTTCTGACAACTTGGAAATATACCAATTCAATTCTTTCTTCAAGACTCATCCACTTCTTTGATAGCCAAATCCTTAAGCCCTAAATCAGAACCATGATTAACATCTTTCCCTGGGGAGAAAGTACAGACAAGACCAAGCAAAAGGAGGTCCTGACAGAATTGCATCATGCAGTTTGCCTATTCATTTACCTCCAGGGCAGATGGGGCTGCTGATAAATGACAGTTCCCAGAGTATTCTCTGAGACTTCTGCAGATTAATGACATCTCTACAGTCCCTGCAGTGACCAGAAGCTCATAAAAACCCTTGCCATTCTTACAGTCAACTCAAGAGCACAAGTAGTGGGAGGCTATTTTATTTTTACAGATTTATCTATTCATTACAAACATCTTTCTTTTCAAAGACAGTTCACCACATCTGCTGGGCAATCCAGGCATGGGGAAACAGTTGCATGCCAAGAGATTCCTTCATTCCTTCTAGGTTAAAGGACTACTATGATTAGTGTAGGAGAATTCTTGCAAACAACTGGGAGAGAAGTATTACATCAAGAACTCTTGTTATTTTCTCTTTCTCATTAACATAATTATATCATATGCTTTAAAAACATCGTTAAGAATTTACAATGTGATGTAATGTAAGTATACAAGTCTAATACAGGAAGGTTGTTTCTAATTCCTAGCAACATTAATTAGCAGAAATCTTTTCAGCAAATTGTGCATTCCTATAATAATGCAGAGTGCACTATGGCTGAACACTGAAGGAGGAAATTGCCAGGAATACAAATTCCAAGAGCATGAGGTATGGTTCTTGAATCTACTCACTGGAACATTAGCTAAATTAGTGCCGAAACTTTTTTGGCTGGAAAATTGATTCTACATCAACAGATCTTTTTGCTAACAACATGACTATGCAATAACTAACTTTCTCTTTCTCTTTCTACTCTTGTTCCACGTTTGCCTGAATGCTTTTTACCCTGTATCCAAAATATGTAGTACCTATTTTACTCATTAATTTTTCTTTGTCTACCATTTAACCAGTATGAAAAGAAAAAGATATAAAAATGAACATGCACTATTTTATAATGGCAACTAAATATAAGTAACTGACTGGTGCCATAGTCTTTTTGATTACTTTTGGCCTTGTTATAATTTTGCACACTACCAGAATTCTCTATATGATAACTGAAAAGAAGAATATATTGAAAAGATATCTTCAGTTAAAAAAGTGATAGATATTTGTATATTGCTCTCAAGATTTGTGCTGGATAAGGACAGCATGCATACTAAATTCAGGATAAAAATTTGACAACTTTTGGTGAATCTGTTTTAAACTGATCAGAAATGCTTGATATCTAATGCTGGATTTACTGAAAGGAATAATAAGTGATAAATATACATAATTACTTTCACAAACCATGCTGAGATTTATGGCTTAGCTGGCAACTACACACTTGTAATGAGATTCATGACAATTAGTAATTAATAGATTTTTACATGCACTGAGTTCCATAGCTAAAAACTGAAAATCAGATAAATTAAGAGGGACACTCTCTAACGTGCTCTTCTTGTTTTCAGGCAAGGAAAGTTTTGATACTGCCATGAAGCACTGGTCTAAATTTGGTGAGTGTCCGTGTTAATATATCTGCAATTTCTCCTAATCCTTTTTTTCCCCCCTTACAATATGCTGCTAGTTTACATTTGGATCATTTACATCATGCATCCTTCAACTTTTTCTTGCTGACTAGGTGGACGAGAGGCTCTAAATGAGTCAGGAGGAATTTTAAATTGCTGTTTTTCATACCTTCTAAAAGTATCTTTAAGGACTTTTTAAACTATTTTATACGTACATATGTTTGTACATATGTATATTATTTTTCTTGAGTGCATCTCCACAGACTTTTCCAAAATATTTAATGAATACTCATCAGTAACTCTATATCCTGCATGCTGTTCCTCATCCTATAGCATGACTTCTCATAGAGAAAATGCCTCAGGTTCTTCAGGAGCTATGAATGCTTATTGACTTGTTTTTCACATATTGGAAGCTGAAAGTTTCTCCAAGTTCAAAGTGCCATAGCACAGAACTTGTTTATTATTTCAGGGGAAAATATATCTAAATCATCTTTACTATTTCATGTAATATTGAGTTTATTGAAGCTCTTCCAACACACGGCCATGTAAATTAAAATGTTTTTAGCAGGAAAGGTTGGGTTGAGCAGTACCTATTGAAAATGCTAAGAGTGAAATTAAACTTCAGCACATAAATGTTTAGCAAGTCACTGAATGTTATATTTTTATAAAAATTTGGATCTTAGGCTCATATTCTAGAACTTTTTACTGCCTAATTTAGTTTCATATTTCGTGTTTCCCACTTTGCACCACTTACTAGGTAAAGCTGCAGCAAGATGTGGAGTTTGAAGAACTTCCTTATTTTTAGTTCACTGCATGGCATTCAGTTTTCTAGGTCAAAGTTTTCCTTCATCTCCATGACTCGATATCAAGCCAGTAATTTGAAATTCTGAGTTTTTGGCATAGGTATGATGTCAGCCATTTGGCTTTTGGATTATTATTATTATTTTTTAATGGATTCAAGCCACTGGTGGATATGTGAAAATTATTTGGAAAGATGATCAGTTTCTCCCTAGACTACATCCAACCTTTCAAATTTCTAATGGTTAATTGAGCGTAGCTCATCAGATGGAATTTGTGATTAGCAGATATCCTAATCTATGCAGAAGAGATTTTGTCATCTGTAATGTATATTTGGCCAAGAGCACCTTTTCCAAATATTTCTGGTGAAAAGAATTCTTCAGTTCCCCTTAAATGCTACTGCTAATGATTAACTCTGACGCTAGAGATTACTGCAAGTATTAAGAAATATATTCTGTGCAAAACATAATGCAAGTCATTATCATGCCACTGGCCTATAGCTCCCCTACATCAGATGAAGTTTTTACAAGTGTATGTAGCTTATAGCAATGTGTTAATTTGTTAGTAGTGTTATCGATATTTTGATCTATTGTTTTGTAAATCATGTAGAGTTGCTAGTAAGTGCATGGTAATATATGCTGGTTTCTAATTATTAATTTTAAATACATGTTTAAATATTTCACAGAATTGCAGGGGTTCGAAGGGACCTCTAGAGATCATCGAGTCCAATCTTTAAAAAGCTCTGATCCGTAGAAGTAAAAATGAGGAGACTTTAGGATTAAGAAGTAACATTTTATAAATACATAAGTTGCTTATAAAGACATGCAGGCCACATTATGCCTAGTTATGTTAATTTCCAAAAACAGAGAATTCACATTCTTTTCAATAATGTGCTTTAGAGAAAGAAGTAGGAAGGTAACATATTATCTATATAAAGTATAGTCCAGCAAAAATTTAAGGATCTGTAATCTGAAGTTGTGAAGAGGTAATTTCCAAATTACAGCTCAGATTAGACTTCTTTTTCATACAGTTCAGAATATAAAGTTAAAAAAATATATATCACATTGACTGATATAAGCAGTACCTTTGAGAGGAAGATGCTAACAGAGACAAAGACTGAAGTGAGTCTGCAAGTATACCATTGTTTGCTGTGTTAAACAGAATCTGTTTTAATCTGCAAGAGACTAAAAGGTTTAGGTTACACTGACATTCATACTACACTATTTTAATATGTTTCTCTTGGGATTATTGAAGTCCTTTAGAGAAATCAAGAAGAAACTAGTTTCAGAAAAGCTATTTTCTTGTTAGTCGCCAGTTGACGAGCCTGGCCAGAAGTGATAGGAGCATTGGGCCTGCTGTGTTAGTTTTTGAGATGGAAGACAGAATTCAAGCCAGAGATTAGACTGAAGACATATCTTCTGAGAAATGTCTTGAACAAGGAAAAAAGAGTAGTCAAGAGCACCACCTGTTTTTAACATCCAGAAAGCCAAAACCACAAGAAATAAGCAGAATACAATGATGAAGAGACACAGCTGATTGTACTTTATATTTCAAATATAGAATTTCAGAATTAGGAGGATAAAGTCAATATTTGCGTGTATCTGAGGTTAAATATTTGTAGTAACATTTCTTTATCTAATTATGTTTCATTTCCAATTCAAACTGTCTTAGATCTGATTGAAAACAGGCAGAGGAACAGTATTTGAGACAGCTGCAAAGTAAGCAAAAGCATACTGAGTTGGAATTAGGTGTTTAATGAGTTTGCACAGATGCTCTCCTTTACTCAACTGTGCATTATTTGTGTGTGTGTGTTCATGTGGGCTGGGGAGCATGTTAAAATATACATGTTAAAATACAACTCAGCTGTCCATCCAGGTTTTGGCATATATTTAAAACTTCTGTGTAGATATTTGCACCAATCTGCTAACCAACAGGCATGGTCAACACCTTCACATTAATATCACCTGAATATTCAGTTTGTGTGTACTACTTTAAAAAACAATATTCAGACTAGCTGAAGACAAAAATCTCCCTTGTTAATTTTATTGCATCTGACACTGCATAAGATTTGCACTTTCCTGTAAAATTATCTTATTACCAACAAGATGTTTTTATTACCTATTTTAATGAATAGCTTGAGCAAGTCCTCAGTTAGAGCTGCCAAACCCCTGTGAAACTCTGTGGAACTGTGACAACTTCTACAGCTGGGATATGTTCCTTTCATTCAATGGCAGTTACTAAATCACAATCTCTCCTTTAATGGAATTAATCTATAATTTTTCTGCATACCATACTCACCTTTGTTTAACAACTTTTTATGTAAGAGTTGTGGGTGTTATAAGAGTACTTTCAGTCTTTCAGTAGAATACCATTTCTCATCATCAGGATTCTAATGTTACTTTTAATCTTATACTCCTTATGTAGAGGCAAAATGCTGGGAATAAATGGAGAGAAGGATGCTGTGTCAGTACTGCAGGCAGGTCTGTTTAAGCAGCATACCTGCAGTTCCTTGTAATCTATCCCAATAGACTTGTGGCAGTGCTTTATGACTCTTTGGCTGCGTGCCTGTGTTTCTTTCTAGTAGAAGCTGGTATGTGTGGGGTGAATGCTGGATGCCCACGCCATGTCCTGACATGCAGCCAGGGCACTGCCAAAGTTCCCATCCACACTGAGCAGCCAGGGAGCAGTCTCATTTGCTGAGACTTCCTCAGAGTAATTAATTACACTCTGGAGAGAATAAGAACAACGGCCTTTTGATACGAAGAAAGAGAGAAAAATCATATCAAAAGAATGTTGCTGTCATTTTGATTGTGGAGATTATTTGCAGGATGTTCATTCATATTTTCTCATCACAGCTTGTTTATATCCCCACAATTTTTTTTTATTTTTATTTAAACTCATTTGCTTTATATTGTTAGAGTACTGGCCTGACAGAAATTCATTTTCACTTACTCTTGATTTTACTAACTTGTGTACCGTGGCTTCTAATGCTTAAATCCTGCTCAAGTGGGATTTTATATATGGTGCCTTTAATGTAATAAATGCCATGTGAACCCAGCAGTACCCAAAAGCATGGACTCATTCAGCTAGAATGAAGTGAAATGAAAGAATTCCCAAGGAAAACCTGAATGAAGGATAAGGTTTTCTGCTATAGTCAGTTGGCATATTTTAAGATCAGTCAGAAAGCCATTACATTCTTTCTGAGGTGTTCATTTAGCTACACTTAGTGAATAACAACACATTTATTTTGGCACAAAGCTGGTGAGCAGAGTCAGAAGGCAGTCTGAAGGATTTAAACAGCTTTTGTGCCAGCAGAAGGAGTGCATGGTCTGAGCAAGCACAAAGGAGAAAACAAACACCGAAGAAATCAGCAGTTTTTGTTTCCTTTCTTAACTGCAGGTAAAAGAAGTGAAACAGAACCTGCTGGAAAATGTACTTTCTTCTTACAGGTACATTTTTTTTGTGTGTGGAGCTAGTTCTTGTTTATGAGGTTGCTAAGAATAATTTAAACTTCTGCTTTTATGGTTGGGGCCAAACACTTTGTGAATAAAGAACAGTGAGTGAAAGACTTCAGGTACTCCTGTCTTCATAGGAGTGTCTTTTGCGGATACATTTTAAGCAATTCACCTTATAGATCTCTTTCAAACAAGCAACATGGTCCTATATCACATGACCTTGCTATTGGGACATAGATTTCCAAATTGTAGGAATATTTTGAAGTAATATTTGTGTATCTGCAGTATTAAAAACTATTGTTAAAAGTGAACATAAGAAGTATGAGGCATAAGAAACACACTAGCCAAGTGATCTACTCAGTCCTTATTGTGACTGTGAAAAAGCAACATTTTATTTTATGCCTTACAGGCTTTATTGAAAGTTGACTGAAGTCAGAGTGAAACTATCCATTGATGTAACTGGAAGCTGCTTCCACATTAGCATCCTTTAGGCTTGAGATGCAGTCATAGCCAGCATGTAATTACACTGTATAGACAACTTCAGCAGATAACTGGTATGCCATATTGGCCTTCTGCCCCATTCCAATCCCTTTCTGAAGGCAACTGATGAGAGGTGCAGAAGATAACAAAGAGAAGATAATTATCACAGAATCATTAAGATTAGAAAAGACCTCTAAATCACCTTGTCCAACCATCAACACATTCCCACTATGCCCACCAATCCATGTCCCTCAGTGCCACATCCACACAGTTCTTGAACACTTGCAGGTACAATGATGCCCCATCCTCCCCTCCATCCCCCTCCTCGCCTTCCCTGGGCAGCCTGTTCCAATGCCTCACCGCTCTTTCTGAGAAGAAATTTTTCCAAATATCTAAACTGAACCTCCCCTAGTGCAACTGAAGGCCATTACCTCTTTTCCTAGACTGCCACAGACACAAGGCAGAAGCATCTGAAAAAATGAAAGACCTTTGTATGTATGTTGTGAACACGTGTATCTTAGGCTGACCGTGTGTGTAAGCATGAGGTAGCAAGAAATAATACTCAGCACTGCAACTGATATAAACTTTCACCAAGTTATTATAATGTATCTGGCTTCACCTCTGAGGTCCAAGGTGAGGCCAAGAATTGTAACTGAATGCATTCTGAGAGACAGATAGCCAGCAGTTCAACGGTTCTATTAAAATGCCATTGAGCAGCCATAGGGCTCTGGCAAACTATGTCTTTTCCTCTCTTAAATCCACAAAAAATCTACTCCATCTTGCATGTAAGAGCTTGAAAGTTGTCATAATGTCCCCCTAAGTACACTGAGTCAGCAGAACATCATGTTGTCTGAGCACTGGTAATGAACCAAGAGCCATTCATGGTATGAAAACCAGACACTGTATGAGTGCAGTGTCAGGACACACAGAATTTGCGCAGCTGAGGTACAATATTAAAGTCAAACTAAGAGGTGAAGGAGAGCTGTGATTTGTAAGGGTCAGGCCAGCAGTATCACATTGGGAATGGCTGCAAATTTCACTTGGTTTTATTGGCAGCTTTCCTAAGTTTTACTGAAGCCTTTTACAAGATCTGACATACATGACACAGCACTTGCTATAACAGAGCCAAACCAGAGCAGCTGCCCTTAAATACAGGCAAGAGTAAAGATTTGATTTAGTTAGTAGAAGGTCCACAAACCTTCCCTCACCCAAAGTGCTGCTGTGTATAAGAACTTAGAAAGGATCATGCCCACTGCAATATATGTATTTCATGAGCTTCTCTGTGTTTGTAAGTGGACTAGACAAGTATGCCAGTATGCATATGTCTTAACTGCTTAGACATGAAGGAGAGTTACTGTCTCTAAGTAACTGTGTGAAAGAGACTTGTATTGCTGTGGAATTTTTTACTACCATAGAAAAAGTTGGTTAAATGAAACCTGTTTTTAGAATGATATTAACTTCAGTCAGTTAAACTTTCTCAATGAATAATTCATCATGAGAAAAAGAAGTGAAATCCTGAAAAGTCAGGTTTGGGATCTGGGGTGGCCATGGGTCCTGTTTTAAGTCAAATCATCCTGTCAGAAGAGTACAGTGCTCATGGGTCCAATGGAAACAAATAAATAAGAGGGCAGCGATGGCAGCACTTACACATCTATCATCTGCTGGAGAAAACTGAAGTGCTTCTAGGAAACATCCACATTTTTTCAAAGTCTTACAAATGTATCCATTTCTATGAAATACACTTCTCTGAGTGTCTTTAACTTTGCAGCCTAAACAATCATTTTCTAAGTGTCATTAATAAAGTGAGAAATAATGAAATGATTTCACTCTATGAAAAATAACTTCTAAAAGATCCAGTGGAAAATGTTTGTAAGTTGTCTGCAGTGTGTATTGTAAAGAAAAAGTGTTCAAATGTGCCTGAGGTGTCAGAGTGCCAAATGTCCATTAAAACTCATGGAAACTTGGCATCTAGGTTTTATAGGTGGCTTCTGAAAATCCCACACCTCTCATTCTCCATGTTTGTGGAAAAAGTCAAATTTTCTAATGTGAAACATTGTTTGAGAAATCTCATACATTATATAAAGCAGAAGTTCATATTTATGACTCTGTAGTGACTCTATCTATAAATACCTGCTTCAAAGTGAATACAGTTCACTGGAGAGTAGTGTTCTGATAGGGCTGTGGTTTTAAAAACAAGGTTACTGAACACAACAAAGTCATTAAAACTGATTTTAAAGGTGTCAAAAGCAAATTCTGAAGAAAGCAAGTGGGAAGATCCCCTCTCAAAGCAAAAGTAAGTACAGAGAAGATAAGGGTGCACAACGGAAAGGAATGCTATGCAGGAACATTCCTATGAAGGAAAGTTACATTGCCCTTAAGACTATCTCAGTATAGTCTTTTTGCAAACTAGGATAATAGCAGCCCGACATTACATAAGGACTGCAGAGGTTGAAATACTAACTCCCATTGATTGTTCGCAAATAAGCAGCCTTTGATGCCTTGTGAACTACTGAGTTGGAACTGCTTTGTTTGGAATAGCATTTAAGTACAGCAAGTGGTTTTCTTTATTGGATTAAAAACACCATTTTTGGGAATACCATATGCTATGAAACATTTTCAGCAGTTGATTATCAAAAAACTTCGTACAAGAGAATAAGATTTGACTTGAGCATAACCTCAGTATGAAGCACTGTGTAAAGTAGCATTTTTAAAAATCTTTTATGAAATCTTCCTAAGAAAAATAAATTGTGTCCATTTTTAATATTTTCTTCATGCCTATGTTGTATTTGGCCAAATATTTTCTTATAGATTTCCCCTTTTATTCTTTCTCTCTTAAAGCTGATCTATTGATATCTATTCCTAGCCTCGTATTTTGTCCCTGTTATGTGTTGCAACAACTTCATTGAGCTCTGCTGATAGTCACCACTATTCTGTTGCAAGACTGACCTCACCAATAATGTTATGTTCCCTTCTGCCATCTGATCATTGCCTGCTGTATCTTCCAGCATAGGCCACTTTGAAGCTAACTTCTCTCATGAAGCACTTCTGCAGCTTAATTCAGATCACATCCCTCTGGATCACTACACTGAATTTTCCTGATGATTAAGGAGGAGCACATGTTCCTTGCTTATAGGCAACGGGTTAAACAACTGAGTTTAAGGCAAAGTTTATCATAGAGAGAGAAAAAGCCAACTAAACAAAAAAAGCAACCTCATAAAATAGAACTGCAAGCTTGATTTATATCTGTCTAAGAAACTGGGAGAAAGACCTCAAGAAATAAAGAGAAGTAGCTGAAAGTTTTTCTATTTATTCTACAATCACCAATTAGTATTTTATAATATATCAGTTATGATTGCTAATTGGAAAATCAGCAGTATATTCCCTACAGATGAAATTAAAAGGGGGACAAATAAAGACATATTTTAATCTATCTAAAGATACTAGAATAAACAGTCTCTTTGTGATTATTAATCAACAACTTGACTAATCCAGTGAACAGTATCTTTTACAGGCTTATTTCCACAGGGAAAATATTTCCTATATTTTGCATGCTGATGTGTAAACAATTGCTTTCTAAACATATGGGCTTAACTAGTGTTACTACTCTATAAGAAACAATCTATGTCACATAGTAAGACACGAATGCTGCCATTTGGTTCCTTTTTCTTAGAGTTGTTTTTATTTTATATCATTGTTATCATCCTAGAACTAGTGGTGTGGATAAACAAGGCTTATTCCCAATCACTAATTTTAAACACAGAGGCTAGTCTAAATTAAGCTCCTCTCCTGAGTCATTCTCCAAATGAGACTTTGTTTCTCTGCCACTTTCTCTTTGACTTTTTGCCTAAAGAAGCTGGGGAAAAGATTAGCCCTTGTGAATATTTTCTACTAAAATGATTTTCCTGAAAAATTAAATAGTTGTATCTTAAACAAAAGCAAAAGGGACCTTAGTTTTATAAAGTCTTCAAATAAATTGAAAGGAAAGAGGTAATCTCTGAATAAAACTCTCTAGAATACAGAAGAGACATCAGACATTTAAGCAGGTCATGGAATTAGAGTGTATGCTACCTGTAAATACAGTTATCACATTTGCTGCCTTAATTTCTATCTCAGTTCCAATTTATTTATATCACAGTAAGTCTGAAAGAATTTAAAGACACAGTAGCCTTGCAAGGATTCCAACAAGTTGTGCTACAGATGTGCACATTTGCATCCTCTTTGAAGCTTTTCTCCTTTTTTTTTTTATTTTATTTTATTTTAATTTTTTTTTTTTTCCCATAAAGCTCTATAAAACTATGAGCAAAATGTAAATACAAACAATCAAGACAGCAGTTTCCTAAATGTGTGTGCACACTGTTTCCAAACTAGGAGATAACCTATCCAAACATGTTCTGGAATTAGGGCGGTAGTTTTCTGGTCAGCAAGAGATGAATGAGATTAGAAACTTTATTGCATACTAGCTGTTAACTATGAAGAAAAGTCAACTTATCTGTTTTGATTTGAGGATTTCTAAAGATTTATTGGGAAACAAACAGAGTCAACAGCATTTTGAAAAAATAATCTGCATTTTAAAACATCAAAGGCTGGAACATAAATCCTAAGCATGATGTGTAACACTGTTTACTTGGTGAGCAATTAAACTTTACCTAAAGTTTACGGGGTTAAATGTCTAGAGCTGCATTTGTGTAAATCGTAAGATAAGTATGGATTGTAATGCAATATTCCATACATCTATGAAGAAGATGTGCAAATGTTAAATGACAATATAAATGAAGAATGATATAAAGATAAGAATAAACATCAGAATTTTTATTCTGAAGATTCTTGGAGTTTGAATAAGCAAAATATCACAAGATAGCTTCTCTTGTGACTAATCTGTGGTGCCTATTCTGGTAAATGTCATCTAAACAGCTTAAATATTTAATATTCTTTTCCCTATACATAGCATCATACTAATAAATAATAACAATGATTCAAGTGTACAGCTCACCCAAATCTAATAAAAGGCTCAAAATAAATTGAGATCAAAATATTCAAGCTGTGATTCAGTAAGACCCTTTAAATAAACACATGGGAAAACTATTAGAAACAGAGAGAACTCAGTTTGATAATACATGACATTCCACTTATGGAAAAAAATGCTTTGCTTTATTGCCTAACACAGGAAGCTTTCTGCTACTAGTTAATACCAAAGCACATTCAAAAAACAAAATGTCAAAACATTACTGTTTTTCTCAATGTGAACTACTTAGATACACAGATCCAAGAGACCTCATGAGTGACAGCAGTGACTTGGAGGAGAAATATGCCATTTTCAGTTACCATACTTGGAATCAGAGTTGAAAAAATGACATTATCAATAAAACCTGATAGAAGTGCTAAAATAATGTAATAGAATACACTGAATTTTATTTGTATAATGGAAAGCACTTTCACAAATATTGATTTATTTATGACTGCAATTAATGTATGTAAGAAAAATGAGTAATATTATACTTTCATTAAAAATTAACACATGGAAGTGTCTTGGCTACAATAATTTGGAGACATGCATACTAAGTCTCAGACTCTTCCCTATGTAAGACACAGCATGTGGGTACAAACCATATTACCTACTTTTAGTAATGTAAAACCATTTGTTTGCTTCCAGTATACATCTCAACTGTGGGTTCTGCAGACTTCAAGAATGAATAAATAAATAAATAAATAAATAAATAAATAAATAAATAAATAAATACTACTTCATTTGCATTGTATGTAATGATTACAGTAATGCAAACAGTTTGCAGTCAGAAAAGTTACACGCAAGCAATATGTATGTTTATATTTATTACACTAAGTGTTGAATGTAAGCATTTAAAAAGACTTCTTCCATAGAATATGTTGTGGAATAACATCTCTCAAAACATGTATGTTGCCCTATGAATAATATCAGAAACACCACACCATCTAGGCACAAGCTATTTCTGAAGTTCAACAGTTACCATAGGATGAAGAAAGGAAGTGGGAGCTGTGGTGAGCAGCTGGCAGGGATTAATATCCTCTTCTCAACCCTAAAAGTTGTGAACTTCCTGGGCTGAGTAGGCCAAGGAAGGCAGCATTGGCTTCCAAGCTGAGAATACCTGGCACAGACTCCCAGGGAGGAATCAGAAGTATCAGGAAGGAGAGCAGATTGGGAGTGCAATTTTTACAGGTGATTTGGGAACTGGCTGTGATTTTAACAGCTCATTTAACTGACCAGGACCAAATTCTGAAGAAAATAATAAAATTCAGAACAATCAAGGTTGAAAGCAAGGACCATGAGAATCAAAACAAATTATCATGTGATGCTGAGATAACATAGAAATTGAGATGAGATCATAAACTTCCTGGAAATGTTTCCAATGAAATTTAAAATTTCTGTTGTCATTGGATTATAATTGATCAAAAGATCTTTGATTTATCTGTAGAATAGTATACACTTAAAATTTTATAACTGTGATTGCAGAAATCAACCTTAATCAAAGAACATTAACAAAAAGCTGCTGAGGAAAGAAGTCATGCTAACTCTGAATATGAATTTCAACACAGTCTGGAAAACTACAAAAATGTGACCCTTTACCTGTTTTTTAATATAAAATTTTGCAATAAGCTTGAGCGTTCGGTAGTAAGCAGAAGTTAAGCCAATAGACAGCAGCAGTAGCTAGTGGAGGCAAATGCATGCATCTCTATTGCTTTATGTCAGGAGATTTACTTGCTGAGAATTATTATGACTAATGATTTATAAAGATAAATAATATGAGCTTAATTCTTTGGAATTCAGGTAGAAACAGTTCAGCAAATAAAATTGAAGCAATCTTCAAGGGTATTTATAGAGAGCATCGTTCTCTAATCAAAGTGATTTAAATGAGCACAGTAATTTTCAGGCGTGTACATACACTTCTACAGAAATTAGAACAATTTTCTTATGAAGTTCTTATTATTTTCTTACTACAAAAAGGACCAGTAGGAAAATACTGGACTGAGACATTAAAACCCATTTCAGCTAATGAATGGAAATGTCGTTCTTAATTAGGCAACCGTTTTTCTGAAGTCAAAACCAAATTGTAAAAACTTAGGATTTAACTCCTCTGTTTGAGTACACTAGTGGCTTTAAAACTACACCATAATTTCCCTGCTAATAGCTCTGGTGGAAATAAGACCCAAACAGTGAGAAAGACTTGGTGATGCTTCAGCACTGAAATGAACTGTTTCCATAAGGAGACTACTGAAGGTAACACATCATTTTTAATTTAAGATTACCAGGTAAGTGTGCACCTAAGAAAGGTGTGACTCAGTTGCAGTAGAGGATATGAAATTTTGTAGAACTTTCAGAACTTGTTGCCTGAATGTTACGATAGAACATGTTATGGGTAAAGAATATAAATCTCACTTGAGATGAGTGAGGTAATTTGTTGTTGAGCAGCACAAGTGTTTCTGAAGAGTGGAATTACAATTCTTCATTGAGTAGGGCCAAGGAATTGATTTGTATATACAAAGAACGAAGTGGGACTATTGACCAACTAATACCTATCCTTGGATATAAAAATCATCATAATAAAAAAAAATATTGTTGCTTCATTTGTTTTCTACTGCTTAAAGTTCTACACTGGAATTCAAACCTACTTTCATGTGGCTTCAAGTACTCTGTATTTCTTAAGAAGTGTGGTGATCCGTGGCAGAAATTCTGGTGGAAAAGAGATTTTGCTGCCAGTATACCAAACATTCTGGAGTTATTCAAGTACCCTTTTCAAAGCTTTCTGGTTTCATGATCCATTTTCCTGGCATCTCGGAATGGCTAAATTCTGGTTTTATAAGGGGAAAGTACTGAATTTTTTTTTCCATCCTCTAATCTTCTGTGTCACAAAGGGGATTTTGCACATGGAGCTTTGTTCCTAAGTGGGAACAAAAGTTTAAGCAGATGTTCCCCTACCATGATGATGCAAAGAAGCATTTATTTCATTTTTCTCTCTGACTGCCTTTCATTAGTCTGTACTGTTAGACGCAAAAATATTAAATTTGGCTAGAAATTTCAGGTAATTACTAAATAAAAAAAAAATCATTTATAAGCAATAATTTATTCCAAATAGAAGTCAAAATTCAGTGTCCTTCCTCTGGGCACTGTGTGTGGAAATTGCTGACCAAACACCAATTTTTACTCTGCCAGTATCAACATCTGAGATAGCTGTCCGCATCCCCCTTACATTTAACAAAGGAAAAACAGCACTAAAGAGAGATGTGGTTCATTACATCCCAATGCAGATGACTAAATAAAGAAGAACTTGCACCATAAATGTGTTTGTGTGAGAGGAGCCCAGCATCAATGAATAAGAATAGAAGCTTTATAGTTGGAAATATACAAATCTGAACTCTTGCTATTTGACTCTGCATGCAACTGTCTCTGTCTCAAGAAATCAGGTAATCAAGGCCTAAGACTGTTTAGTTTCAGTTTACACCAATAATACGTGGTTATTCCGTATGGATTGAAACATTTATGACTATAATAAAATGTGATGTGGAAGAACATGGGCTCAGGATGATTCTACATCTTTCGGACTGCAAATGCAAATCAGATACATCAATCAATACTCACTGCAGGAATGTGACCTTATGAGTCAGGGGAAAAAGGAAAAAGAAAATAGATGTTTATGAGATGACAAGAATGGTAAAGCTGTACACTTGGTAGCAAATATAAAGAAAAAGCATGCAAGCAGACTTTGCTAAAAACATATAAAAAATAGCAGACACCAAGGAAAAGGAGGAAAACATCATCACTACTGATTTTGTACAACTCCTGAGAAGAAATAAAACTCATAACAAGCATCATTCTCCTCCTAATGAAGACTTCATGATGTTGACAACTTATTTAAAAGTCCCATGATAGAAACTCTCAGCCTTGGGATCCAGAGAGATACTATAATGTTGAATATAACATTAGAGAAAGGGGGTAAATGCAGTGGTGGCTTTCTGCAACAATTTAAACTTCACTATTAAAAGGCTTTGTGTATTAATTGATAATCTGTATTATTTGGCTGATAAAAATGAGTCTGATTGTCACTAAATTCAGAACTTCATATAAATGTTATGTTTTATTTTACCTATGGCAATGTTTTGAGAATATCGTTATTGTTTGAACAAATCAGTAGATAACAAACCTAAGCGGCCTGCCCACATACATGAGAATTACAGAAGTTAATGAAAATTAAAGAAAACTAAACACATTAAGTCAAAATTAATTAGCTCTGGTAAGGAGGGAGGAAAACAACTGTAATTTAACACTGAGATAGACACTTTGTATGAAGAATTATAATATTTCAATTATAGAAAACACAGAAAGGAATTCAGATTTAACACAAGTTATAACATAGAAACTTCATTGTGATAGTTTTTGAAGAAGCTGGAAAATAAATTAAGAACTTTTAACTAAATACAGAGAAAGAAGGTCAATGGTGGACACAAGCATGACAAATTATAGTTAGGACATAATAACTATTACAGAGTCCTGGTTTATCCCAAAGGAAGAGGCTGGGTTATAGAGTTACAGGATGTTCCAAAAGAAATTGTTCAGCATAGAAAAACAGAAGAGGATAGGGCTGTAGGAAAGTTAAAATTAATCCTGAATGCAAAACAAAATCAATTTGGTAAAATGAATGTGGAGAAAATGTCCAAGCATCAAAAATACGAAGAAGTAACTTAAAGACTTCTTATTGCCAAAGAATTACAGAGCAGAGGACATAAAATTTATCAGCTGCTCTAAGTTAGTATAATTCAGTTAGCTACAATGATTTGCATCATCTAAAGATAAACGAAAGAACAGTCTAGATAAAAACTGAAGATGAAAGATGACAGCTGTAATTGTAAGCAGGAAAGCACTGAGGAACTTAAATGAGAACTATCATAAATGATTCCTTTTGAGGCTGGGTTTTATTAATTTTATCTGATCTCACATTCACTTAGGCTTTGGAGGCTAGATTCAAATTAGAAGTTCTTTAATTTGTTTTTCTTATTAAAAAAATCTAGTAAAAATAAGAATGGGGAAGTAATGGACAAAAAAAGGGAATGACAATTGGAGGGAAAAAAGGATATTAAGAACATTGCATAAGACCTTCAGAAACCTATTCTTTACTCTTCTGAGTCAGACTGACATTCCAGCTGTGATCTTTCTGCGACTTTGGTTGGCTTTGTGGTCATCTCTAACTGGATGTGGCATAATTCTTCATGAACTGAGATTGTGTCAAAAAAGACTCTACAGTATTCGTTAATCTCCTCCTATGTATAGCAAAAAATGTACAGTTTGATAATATTTTCATCTTCAAACAAAAATTAACACTGTGTTTTTTAACACTTTTATTAGAGTATATGCTGTTAATGTGTATGTAAAACATAAATAGTTTAAATGAACATGGTTGTGATGGAAGGGTCACAATTAAGTAAAGAAAGCACTCAAAAATAATAAACAGCTTGTGGGTGAGGGGTCTGTGTAAGTACAAAATATCATAAAGACTCAGATCACCAATTCCCCACGTGTTGGAATTTACATTTGGAAATATAATGAATTTCAGATGCTGGTTAAAGTTGCACCTTTGTCCCACTCTTTGACTCAATCCCTGCTGACAAGATAGGTTTCACTGACCTCTGGTGTCTGTACACATTTTTTCTCTTCTATGTAACCCATCCTGGTTCCAAATAAAGATTGTCTTGCGATGTTTCAGCTGTTTTTATTATTTTCCTTTATTTCCTTTACAGGAATAGTCAAATATAAAGAAATATTTTCATATGCTGAGCCCTCTGAACCCAACAAGCTGTAGTCAATAACTTTAAATTTGTATTTTTTGTCTATAATTTTGGTTGTGCTTAGTAAAATAGTTAAATTAACTGACATCAGACAATACAATGAAAAAAGGATTTGCAGTAGTTGCTTTTATACCCTCATATTTTGTTAGGAAAAGTGGTTGTTTCCACAACAGATTGGTTGGTAAACAATGGATCACATTTTCTATGCTACTTTAGTCTGGAAAGTACTTTATGTAGATAACTGAGATATTTGCAAAATTAGATAACAAAGCAAGGCTTAAATAGATCTGAATTTGGATCAGAAAGAGTGTATAAGGATAGAAAGAGATTGATGGGGCCAAGCTGAACTGCCACTTAATTAATTTTTTGAAACTACAGATGCTGTATCTACTACAACTTTAGAAAACATAACTTCCATATTTGCCTTAGTGATTTAAGAGTAATTTTCATAATGGCACATGGGCCCATACATCATAATGTGTCAAAATACTTTATGATTCGTTTAACAGAAATGTGGCATACAAAGATGACATTTATGTGCTTTCCTTACAGCTATCAACTTATGTTTATGAAACTTAAAAAAAAAAAAAAAAAAAAAAAAGAACAACAACAACAGCAAGCTATTTAAGGCTTAGATTATAAAATAAATTACTTGCAAGATCATCTAAGTATTCTGCAGTTAGTTTTAAAACTACCTTTCTAAATGCAAGAATGAAATAGGACCTTTAATGAAGTGGTGTAGAGCTACCTTCACCGACCATAGGTGGCAGTGAATCTTGTTGGTACCTCTTAATGAAGTTTTGTGTACAATTGGAAATCTGTCTTTACGTGTTTCTATTATCAGAATTGCCATCCATTAGATTAATTAACATGCAGTAGAATTTTCAAACATTTATTTTCTGTAATTGATATAGAAAATAAGATCAAATTACAAAAAAGAAGGTATTAATTTGAATCAAAATATGTCTGTAAACACTGTCAGGCATGAATCATTTCTCAAATACTTAAAATTTGCAGGCAAAAAATAAAATAATGGGCATATGGTTGAGTCCTTCCTGTTTTCTTTACAGGAGCTCTACACATGGTCAAAGGCATGTCTTGGAGGGCAAGAAACAAAGGACTAAATATAAAATCATAGAATGGTTTGGGCTGGAAAGGTCCTTAAAGATCAGCTGTTTCCA
This sequence comes from Excalfactoria chinensis, assembly GCF_039878825.1. NCBI lineage: Eukaryota > Metazoa > Chordata > Aves > Galliformes > Phasianidae > Excalfactoria > Excalfactoria chinensis. The sequence goes on along the minus strand of NC_092827.1, from coordinate 28,299,556 downwards.
ACTACTCTGCTGTGGGCAGGGACAGTTTCCTTTTTCCTCATTGCTCAAAGCCACATCCAACCTGGCCTTGCAATATGCAAAGTGTTGTGTCTATGCCTCATGGAAGGTGCTGCCTTCAAGATACTCTAGGTAACCAGTGTCTTATTCCTTATAACATTGTTTTTTCATTTGTTTGGTTTTGTTTCATTTTGTTATGGACCGTCATAAATTGGGAATAAACTCTTCCTATATAGATAAAATCATCTATCTTGCTTGCCAGTGGACAAGGATCAGTGCCTAAGGTTGACAAATCAGAGTAACAAAGCTAGGTTTCAAACAGCTGATTTGAATATATGTTGTCTATGTTCATATGATCATCTATGTTGACTACAGAGGGAGCCCCATCTCTTAACCTAGATGACTAAAGAAAAGTAGTTGCAACTAACCCCCTGAAATAACTCTTATTTTATTACTGAATCATGCATAGTTAGGAGAAGTATAGGTGGGTTTTTGGTTGGTTGGTTGATTCTTGTGTTGTTTTTTTTTTTTCCCCTGCTTTTTTTTTTTTTTTTTTTTTTTTTTTTTTTTAATCTATATATATGTGTGTATTTTTATACATGGCAATTCAAACCTCTGTTTGTTTCCAAACCACAAAATACCTTCCAAACTAATTTCCTGTACCTTCTCCAAAAGTTTTGCCTGGATAGAAATTTCCAGCCTTTTAATATGCACAAGCATAGTAAATTGGCCATATAGAAACTGATTCTCATAAGCCCCTGTAGCTAATGAAAGACATGCACTACCTATCTTTTCTTCACAGGCCTTGAAACATAAAAAAAGCACATGTGCTGTTTACAGGAATTCAATCTTCAGTTTAGTAAGACCCTCAGTAGCAGGTTCAACTTCTACATTTGCTTACATGGAAAACCAAAATATTACACCTCCGTTAACTCTATTTTACTTCATTCACCTGTTATATTTAAGGAAAATTCATTGTTAACCAGTACCTAGTAGAATGTTTTATCTGCAAAATGGAACAAAGTACTACACTGAAAAGAGCTGCAAGACAGGAGCTTCATGCTGAAAAACCACACTCACATGGGATGTCCACTAACTCATTCCTGCCGTGCTGGAAAATATCTGTTGAAATGTCAGAGGCTTGAACCCTGTGAAGTGGAGATAAACAAACCATCTAAAACATCATCCTGACTCTACACTAGACTCAGCCAACATCAGCTGTAATTGCAGTTTTCCCTTTTGCGTGGATCCACTTTTATGAGCTTGTGCATGCGGCGGACTTAACAGCAAGAGCATATGTTGAAAACCTCTTCAGAATACACCCAGTTTCTTTTCCCAATCTGTGCACATGGTTTCAGCTGTTTAGCACTTAGCAGCTGATCATTTGCAAAGCAAAAGAGCAAGAGAGGGGAAAATGAGAAGCTTCTCCCTCACACACAAAAAAAACCAACACCCACACACACCACTTACCCCCCCCCCCCCCCCCCCTGCAAAAAATAAGGGGCAGGAGTGTGGGGGGGGGGGATCTTTTCCTGCTTATTTTTTTTCTTCCCTCCTCACTTCTGGTCAAGTAAACAGAACTCATTTGTCTCAGACTGGCCTTTTAGATGAGAAAAAGATCACATTGTGAATCTCATGAAGTATTTTTTGGAAAAGGCAAAACTGTTCTTTTCGGAAAGAGAATCTCCTTTGTGCTCAGTCATCGTCCAGTGAAAGGAACAATCTTACTAACTGCAGACAAGACCACTCTATTGATTTCTTTCATGCTGGAGGACATGAGACACTGGATTGGAAATGAGTTTTTGTGTGTGGCTCAGGATAGTTGGGACAGAGCACAGACAGGACTGCTGCTTTGCTGCCACTGTGTAAAGTTCCTGATGGATTCCACATAAACATACTGCACAAAGACAGATTTTTTTGTTGGAATCACCTTATGGCCATATGTTTTCTCAGTTTCCTTTGCTGGTCCTTACTAGAATCTGGAAATAAGACTGTGAATAATATAACCAATTTATTTTTCTTTCTTGTAGCATGCATGAGAATCTTTAACAAGTATTTATAAGCAAAGGATGTTAGGCAATATTTTAGGCTGCCTTGGAGGTCTATGTAAACATTTTTATTTTGTGCTATGAACGAATGATAAAACCAGAAAAAATATATCCAAATTTGGTCAAGATATATTACAGTGAAGAGTCTTATGGATTTTGAGCTCCATCTCATTTCCAGATGCTACTGGATATTGTCACTATGGTGGGACTAATTCAACTCACCAAAGTCTAGCTTTTAATAGGAGAAGATTAATGGAGAGAGGGAGGAACAAGGATCTGTATCCTAATTCATATGTCTTAGGATATCGTATTGATGTACAATGTAGCTGACTAAAATTGTATATGTGAAAATGTGAGGATGACAGAAATAAAATCGGTCAATATTACTCTTTTAAAAGATTTTTTGTGGCTGTTAATAAGCACCATTTTCAAGATATTCTTCTGTGTTTCTATAAATAAAATAAACAAAAAACTAGTAAAGTGGTATTCTAGTTCTTTAATATGTGTACCTTTAAGTTTTGAATTTGCTGGAAGTTGTAAGGATACATTTATAAAATGTATCCTTGCTACTTCTATTCTAGGCAGTAAATTTGCATTTTCTCCAGAAACTTTCATGTCAGTCCTCCTAGATCAGTAAAAACAGACCAGACCTTATGCAGACTAAATGCAAAACTTGAACATTAGAAGGATAAGGGAAAAAAAAACAAAACAGCAATAAGCCAACATTGTTCCCATAGCACATCATGAGAAGAAGGCAAAATATATGGCAGCCAAAATATATGGCACAGATACATAACATAATCCACGGGTTCAATGTGCAGTTAAGGATTCTGAGTTAAAACAAGGTACAATTAAATATTTTCTTTATGATTCATAATCAGAGCACTTATTGTATTTTGTATTTATATCTGTTTCTACTAGAATCTTCTCTAAAAAACAGGTAGGTAGAATGATCTTTTTTTTAAAGGAAATTTTGGTTGTCCATTTCTCACAGTTTCCTGAGATTCATCAAGTGACTGTATACAGTGTACTCACATTCTCATTAAAAAGAACCAATGAACCAATTGAGAATCCAAGTTTTTGAAATAGTACTTCGTATCTTTGGAATTCAGCTTCATTAAAGCTTTCCTATCCTTACTATTTTCCTCAATTCTCTTTTTTTTTTTTTTTTTTTCCCTCAGATGCAATGGAACAAGAGCAACTCTGAAGCTGAAGGCTTAAGAGATCACTAAAATATACCTTGAGCTTCCTACCATTTCTTCTACTTAGTCTTGGCCAGGTTGAGATTCAGCCAGCTCATACTCTGAAACTTACACCTCCTGAGAAACCTCATCAATCTAAATAGCTCAAATGTGTTGGAGACTCTGATGTTCAAGAGACATAAAGTGCAGTTTTTCATCTATCAGAAACTCTATTAGCAAGATACATGGTGCTATCATATAAAAAGATCTGTCTCTGAAGACTTCCATGCCTATCTATGGAGATATTCAAGACCCATCTGGACACCTACCTGTGCAACCTATTGTAGCGTACCTGCTTTAGAAGGGGGGTGGGACTCGATTTCTTGAGGTCCCTCCCAACCCTTGAGATTCTGTGATTCTGTGAAAGACGGCAAATCTTTTCTTTCTTCTAATTTTAAGCAATCGTCCTATTCTTCCATTGCTCTCCTTTTAAATTCCATTAAAAAGCCAAAAAACAGTCAGCAGAAGTCAGGATCCTGCTGTAAGTCCAAAATAACTACTTAACAGAAGTATGTCCAAGATTCAGATTATAAACAGAATGTAAGTATAACCATTTAGAGACTTCACAGCAGTTTCTTATTATTGAAATATCAATGGCAAGAGTGAGAAAGGAACATCCAACACTGAAAGTGTAGACCAATGCTTCTTAACTACAGACATCCATAGACATAAATCAAGTTATTACTCTTAAGCTTTTGGATAAATTGAAATGAATAACCTTTGGAATATTAGGATTTGATAATAAATACTTCAATTTTGGTTTATTATTATTATTATTTATTATTATTATTATTATTATTATTATTATTATTATTATTATTATTATTATTATTTTCTGCCTATCATAAAAGATACCTCTTCATTAACAAATCAGAACTGTATTTCTTAAGGTCTCACATATGTCCTCAGAGAGCAAAGATACAGTAAGGACTCCCATAGAACAGATTTCAGTTTACTGGGGATACTGCTTTATATGATATCAGGCAATAATCGATGCAAATACAATCCCAAAATTACTGAGGAACTACTGCTCAAGTAGCTGCTCTTCCAGAAATTTGGCAGTTAGAGCACATCTCAGTCTGCCATCTTATACTGTTCATGGATATGTTGTAGAAGTGTAGCTTGCAAGAGTAAATATACTTTTCCTATTTTATCAACAACAGTAAGTCTTCAACTATAGCTAGTACTGAGTGTGTTGCAAAAAAGATGTAAATCAACTAAAGACTATACAGAAAAGCAAGGAAAAAAAAAAAACAAACTTCTTAGATTAAAACAGGCTGAAAGATGAAGGAGAAATGAAAGCGTTTAATAACTTCTAAATACACAAATTTTAAGAAAGGGAAATGAAAAAATGTGCCCATATCCACAACTGGGAAAGTCTGTATAATTATTAGGATAATTTCTTACCCCAAAGAGGACCTGTATGTCTTGAAGTGCATAAGGAACTGAGGAATATCCACAATTGCAGGGGTCCTGGAGAATATATTAACTACTTGGAGTGACAAAGATATAAATGCTTCTAGATGTGATGTGACTGAATGATTCCATAAAACTTATTTTCTGAATTCTGTAGGGATAACGGTTGGATTTTATAACCTTGCTGGTCTTTTTCAACCCAAATGATTCTGTGTTTGCATTCTATGATAAGTTTAAAAAAAAATTAAAAATGTATTTTCTGTTTGATATTAGACTATGCCACTGGTTTTCTCCTGACATTTTACTAAGGAAGTAAACTGACAACATGAAAGAACACATATTGTTATCCAGATTGCCTCATATCACTGTTTAGTAGAGTTTAAGCCAGCAGTTTAAATTTTTTTGCCATCTGCATAGCAGACCAGGGAAGGTGAAACAAACAAACAAACAAACAAAAAACCCCAACAAAAACTGCCAACAAACAAGAATAATTAGCAGCAGAACAATGGAGTGGGGAGCACTAATGCATTACTAGCTGGGAATGTTCAAAAGAAATTGTAAAGAACTGTGTAACATATGTAAGAACAGAAATTTAAGTCTAAAACAAACATTTGGTTGAAATATCTTTAAATTTCATAGGTTTTGAATATTCTGATTCCGTGGAAAAAGTAAAAAGCAGAAATCTGTAGGTCAAGGTCTGTCTTAAGTTTGTTATATTTGTGTTAAATACAATTTTTTGTCTTTTTATGATGATAAACATGAGTGTCTTAATTAGTGATGAGCAAGAAGGTTATTGGGAATTCCAAAGGTCTGCATCATTCTGACCTTTCCTAAATTGGCACTCCTAGTCTTCCAGAGACATGACTTCTCTCATAGAGTAAGAGGAATGCTGGCACTGCTCTATTTCCTTTGAGCCAGCATATACTGTTTCTTTCAAATGTACTTAAAAATACATGTGTTCTTTCTGGAAAATAGTTAGACATCCAACACTGCTGTTTGTATTCAGAGATAGAAATGTCAAGCAGCAAGAGAAAATCCAACTTTCAATCTGGTTGAGGTACTGCTGCTTTATTTTTCCTTCTTTTTGTAGCATCATTTTACATAAGGAGAAATTTTATTATCTTTGTTGTTTCTTAGCCAAAGACTTTTAATTAGTTTCCCTTAGTAGGCTTAAGATGGCTGCAAGTGTTCTGGACAGGAAAAGCTCAAGGATAGGTTTTCTAGCAGAACAATTTTGGCTACATCCAGACCCTCGTGAAAGTAGAATAGTCAGACATGAAGTACAGTGGCAAGTAAAAATAGTTAAACAAAAATTTTCCAACAGGAACAAAGAAGTTTCAGCAGGAAAAATAACTGATCTTGATCATCATGGCTAAACAGAAGGGAACTTTGCATTTCAGGTCTCATTTGGACACAGACAATGTCCAAATCTGAGTTTGAAAGCATCTTTCAGGTGTTCTGATTCTGTCCCAGTATGCAATTTCATACTGAATATTTTCACCCAAAATAAAACCAAGTAAAGAAACTTGCAAACAACACTAACAGGCTCCTTAAGTGACATGTAATTTCCAGAATCAGTGTTATTTAAAACTGATGCAGTCTATCGTGAATGGATCTTATATCTGATATATATAGATATTTTCAGAAATATTCTTATATGAAATAAATTGAAACAAATTGAGAACTTTTGTACCAGAAAACAAACAAAAAAAAAACAAACAGGAAGAAAAAAAAGGGGGGGGAGGGATATATATATTGTCACAAAACTCTCTTCGATTCTCATGCTATATATTTCAGTGCTGTGAATTGCTCTACAACAGATGCATTGTTGCAATCATTTCTGTCAGAACCATAGCATTCCCTGCATTCTGAACCCTGGAAATCCTTCCTCTAGAAAAGCATGTTACTTCTGCCAAAGCACAAGACAAGTTGAAAAACAAAACAGGATTTTTCTAAAGCAGATTATCTTCACAAATGCCAGGAATGGAATGATAGCCTCAAGTTAAAGTTAGAAAGACAAGATTGCTCTTAAACTACGAGAAACATCTGCACCTGGAGAAATATTATTGTTTAATATTGTTACTTGTTTATTGCAGTTCTCTTTTTTAACATATGAACAAGGAGTATTACAGTCATAAAAACACCTTTGCAGCATTCATTCTTTAACAACAATTCATAAGTCTTAGGGCTTATTTAAATCCAATTTCTACAACATAAATAATGTGATGTACATTATTGAAAAGTAATCTTTTCATACAGCAATGCTTACAGATGACCAGGTATTTATATAAGGGCACAAAGGAGCTGTATTGTAGGATTTTGTTTACCCTGGCACACTCGTTCATACAGTAATGAAGAAAGGCTCTGGCAATTGCTAGTGCATAGCATGAAATAGGAAGAAAAGTCACATTTCCTCTCTCAAAACGGACTGTGCTTTCAGAGGGTTGAAAGAACATATTACATAATTTCAAAGTAACACTTGGCAATGCCACTGACTTCCACCTCTTTCCTCATGAAGAAGATAAGGCTTATGGACTATAAAAAGGAATTTCAGGTAAACAAGATATCCAGTTTCACTAAGCATCTATGCAATACGACTTGATATAGACCATATAAGGAAAAGGAAGGCTTTGGATATTTGTACGTGCTTATATCCACATTTCAATTTTCCTTTTAAGGTTTCAACATTCAGACCATGAATTAGGGAGTAAATACCTTCCAAGAGATTGCAACATAACAAACAGTAACCTGGAAGAACTACTGCCGAATGTCTTAAAAATCCATGTATTCTAAAAACTATTTACAGTAGGAAAAAAAACAATGAGTGATTGCACTTCATCTGAAGGAAAAAATGTAGCAGAAATACAGGCAGAATTTTGTTATTTACACACAATTTCTATTGTAGTTAAATGTTTCTGCGGAAAGCAGTGGTGGCAAAATCTAACTCTTCAGAGGTATGTCTCAGAAAAGAAGAGATGCTACTCAGAAAAAAAAATAAAAATAAAACCTTTGTCAGGTTTACGCATATTCCTTAAATTGGGGAATTGTTATTTTGGAACAATGTAAATGGTTTTCATAAAGCTATAAAGATATTTTGGGCTAAACATATTTTATCAGTAACTAATCTGTTCCACCACACATTTGTCATCTCTTCATTGTTCAGAAGTCAACATTTTGCATTTCTCATGTTCATGCTGAGTCAGAGACTACAAGAAATCAAACTAAAACCAGGATTCCCATTGACGTCAGTGGGAATAGGACTTATCACTGTGCATTCATGATGTGAGTCATACTAACATAACTATCAGATGATCATATTTCCTTTAGGCTTGTCTTCTTGATAGATTAAATCATTAGGATGAAAGGATCATAGGATAATTCAAGTAGGAAAGGATCTCAGAAGATCTCAAATACAGAATACTCAAAGTGACATCATTTATGACATCAGACCAGGTTTCACAGGGCTTTATCCAACTGTAACTTGAAAATTTCACTGTAGAAATCTGTATTTGCATCTCAGACATGAGAATCTTAGTCCAGAGGAGAATAATTTGTAGGTTCAGAGGAGTTCAGATTCAGTCTTTCAGACACATGTTTTGTGTTAAGAAAACTAAATCAAAGTAAGTGGCTAGAAAGGATGGTAAACCAATCTCTCATGACTGGGAAAGTATGTGGTTGGAAAGAATAAAAGAGAGAAAAATAGCCAAGTAAAGAGAGAAAGAGGAAAGGGAAGGGAAAAGGAAGGGAACGGGTAGGGGGAGGAGAGGAGAGGAGAGGAGAGGAGAGGAGAGGAGAGGAGAGGAGAGGAGAGGAGAGGAGAGGAGAGGAGAGGAGAGGAGAGGAGAGGAGAGGAGAGGAGAGGAGAGGAGAGGAGAGGAGAGGAGAGGAGAGGAGAGGAGAGGAGAGGAGAGGAGAGGAGAGGAGAGGAGAGGAGAGGAGAGGAGAGGAGAGGAGAGGAGAGGAGAGGAGAGGTGGAAGGAAGGAAGGAAGGAAGGAAGGAAGGAAGGAAGGAAGGAAGGAAGGAAGGAAGGAAGGAAGGAAGGAAGGAAGGAAGGAAGGAAGGAAGGAAGGAAGGAAGGAAGGAAGGAAGGAAGGAAGGAAGGAAGGAAGGAAGGAAGGAAGGAAGGAAGGAAGGAAGGAAGGAAGGAAGGAAGGAAGGAAGGAAGGAAGGAAGGAAAATTCTGAGGACTTTGTGGCTGAGTTTGAGTTTTCCTCAAAGATATCTAGGACCTCTTTAAAAATAGCAATTTTTAATTACTGATATTATGATATATAAAAAAAAAAAAAAAAAAAAAGGGGGGGGGGTTAATTTCTCTAACACAAAATAAACAGCATTATGCACTTCCAATCTAGGTCAAAAATAAAATGCCTAAAAAAAAAAAAAAAAAAAAAAAAAAGAAGCTGGAAAAGATGCAGACTTCATGCAAATGCTTCTGCCTCTTTAAAAGTGATTTAAAAAAAAAAAAAAAAAAGAAAAGAAAAAAAAATTGGAAATGTTTTAGTTTGATCTTTTTCTGTTAATGGCTTCTAACTTACGTAGTTTATGAACACATCTCAAGTTGATTGTCTAAAGTCAAGTTTCTGTAGTCAAAGGTGAAAGATGGGCACCTTGAAAGGATATCTCTTTGAGGAGAAAATAAATCACTTTTTGGCAGTTTTTGTTGAACGCTGTTTAATGAAATCATTTTGGAAGAGAAGAAAATGTGGACTTTGAGATATCTATCCTACAGTGCTAGGAAAAATGCATAAAATTATTTTTTTTTTCGAGTATTCTAAAGCTGCCAATTTTGACTAGACATTCAAAAAGCACTAGGATCTGCTTTCTTCAAGATAATTATTAAGGTATTGGCTGGAGAGTCCATCCTGTCAGCTCTTTCAGAGAAGCAACTGAGGCTGGGGCAAATAATATTGCATTTGCAGGAGCGATTTCGAGGACAGACTGTCCCTTGAACTGTTGATGCTGAAACATTTGTCTGCTTTACAGCTGTCACAGCAGTGACAGTCTGGAAGTGTCTCCAGAGAGTTTTTGAACCCAAGATTGCAATTTGTATTCCTGGCCGAGCTTTATGCCACCATAACATTCAGACAATGCTATCAAAAGGCAAAGTATTTTAGACGAGCTTTAAATTTGCTTGGCATTAAGGTTCTGGCTCTAACCACAGTTAGAGAGGTGAAAGGTTGGATAAAATGTACCTTTTTTTTCTCAAACTCCATCTAACTATCTATTTCACAAACAAATCTTGTGATTGCAATTTTCTTTTCTTGCAGCTAATTGTGGAGGTGAACACAAAATCCCTGGATTTTCTTAAAAATTGTCAGTTCAGGAAATTCCAAAGGTGCAAGGCAAGGTCTGCAAAATGAAGATGCCTTTTGGCTTACCTTTCTGCTCTTTACTAATTTATCTTACTTCATGAACAAGTGCAATTGCCAATAAAAATCTTCACAATCTATCTTTTGATTTATATGAAGTTCTGACAGAATTTCTCTTGGAAAGATGCCTGTCATTTGACGTCAGAGCTTTTAATACATTTGCTTTTCATCTAGTGGTTGGGTTAAGCAAGCTGCCATCTGCTGATGTCTCTACTTCCCCCCACTGCATTTCTAGAATGTCTGATTTTAGTGACACACACTTGAGGGTTCTTCTCTCAAAGGAATGGCATTTACAGCAGGACGTGGGAAATTTAACTCAAGGGTACAAATATGGTTTTCTAAATCAGCTCTTTTAAGAGAATGGTGAATGTCTCTAGGAGGTTTTTGAATCAATCTTTTGAGCACTGATATGGTTCTATTCACCCCTCTTCCCTTCAAAGTCCTTCCAGTACAAGCTTTTGTCAGGAATTATACGGATGTATTTTTCTTAGTAGAAATATTCAGTCTTCTGTTTAATCCTCATAAATGTTTAAATGTAGACCCATAAAATGAGATGAAGGTGCAACTGCTTTCCTTTTATTCAAAGGGTAGCTAAATGTCTACCTCCTGTCCTTAGGACTGTAATCACATTATAGGCCTTAAGCAGACTATTTCAGTCCCTTCCTTGATTTTCAGGTTCCATGTGTCTCAGATAGTCCAGCTTACTGTGTTAAAAGGATTGAGAAGAATGCTTTGTACATAAACATTATATTTAATATTTAAATTTATATTCTTTTAGGTATGTAAAATACTCAAATAAAAGTACCTAACATGGGAAATGCACGTAAAATCAACATGCTGGAATATAAGCATTGAAGTTAGTTTCATCTACAAAAGAAAATTAAGACTGCCTGATTACTAGCATTGTGTTTGTAGCACTTTATGTATCAGTGAGAGATTCTAAGGAAAAAAAAATTACAATAATTTCAGCATCACACTACATTTAATCACTATGTTACATTGCCTTCCAGACATATTACTTCAGAAAGCTGTGACTCTGACTTTTTTGACTGTCTCATCTTCTCTAAACTTCTCCGTTAATGTAACATGGAAGTCTCATAGCCCCATACAGTTTAAAAAAAGAAGAATCTGGTTAGTATGAAAAGAGCAAGAATCATCAGATGTGAATTACAGCTCCTTTGTGGCCAAATCACAAGAGAGAATTAAAGTAATGAAGAATTTTCAGGGCTTATCACTTATCTCCTTCTGTGAAGTAGTGTCAAACATGGCCATATCATTCTTGACACATCCACTCTAAAAAGTGTGTACTGAAGGAGATTACACATGTTCTGTGATCCACTCACTCATCTGTTCCCTGAGTCTAAGTGCAGTCTAAACCATCTATAAACTACAAAGTACAACCTTTTCTTTGCAAGGTAGACACACTGTCATCTGTGCCACAAAAAAAAGGAAATTTGCCTTTCATGTCTAACATGAGATTATTACATGTAAATTGACTTATAATTTGACCTATGTATATGTGGGTGCATGTCAGATTGCAATTGCTTCTACCCACCACCAGGTTCTCACATCCCCATAAAAGGTAAATACATAAACTGTTCATGACACAGAGATTTATATGTTGGTATCTTCTGAATGAATGTGACTTTAACTGGAATATTACTTTTGGTTTTAGAGAGTTGGATTCCAGAGGAGATGAAGGTATATGAAAAGAATACAGAGACAAATGGGAAAAAAGGGATGGAGTTTTGTTTTTGAAACTTAATGCATTAGTCTACATATGTTATTGACGTGCATTTTATTACTTTTTTTCTTCTTACAACCTTTTTGAAATATCTTGGCATTTCAGTTCTAATAATCTGAATAAATAGCAATGAGCATGACTAGGGATACATTTCATTTCCATTTTTAATTGGAAAATTAGAGAGATGAAACTCCCGCATAGTTAACAACTTGTTGCCAAGCTGGAGCTGAGTACAACCCATTAGAAAGAAAAAGTGGGTATTTTTGATATTTTGGCTCTATTTTATGCATATAGGAAAAAACAGCATAGGCTGCAGTAGAAGTGTCAGATATAATTTGTGGTGCTGTTAATGTAAAGAATTATGCAAGTAGACTTTCAGACAGTTAGCAAGTCATTTTGCAGTTTAAAAATAGCCTACATGTCTACAAAAGTGGCAAAACACGCTAGAATGCTCTAAGTATTTACAGTGTTCATGAAGTATTTAGGTCTTCTGTCATGCTTTCACTGGCAATTCATGAGCTTGAGTCTCAGCCTTCTATTTCTGGAAATGCTTAGTTTGGGATTCTACAAGATCATGACAATGTTTGCTGAGGTGCTTAAAAGCATTGGTTTGCTTCATTTGTGTTGGCAGGTCAATACAATAAGAAGGTGGCATTTAATTGTGCTAATGTAATGATACTCAGTGCTTTGAAAGCCCCTAACTGCTGAAGGGACAAAGCACCAGCTATCACTATGCCATTATCTTTTGTAAGGATGTATGCTAAATGAAAACAGTCAGTTAAAACCACATAAAACCTTCAGTAAGAATAAAGTAATATAATCTAAAATAGATATTTGTGTCACTGTCAGAAATCTTAAGTGTTCCTTGAATTTGGTATAACTATTGGAGCTTCAGATGTTGCAGCTTATTTTCATCACCGTTTAATGACCAACTGTCTCCATTTTTATGTTCCAGAAACAAGTTGTTAGAGTCACTTAGAGTCAGTGGAGACTTGTTTTCAACTGTCTTTGTGAGAACTTCTGAAAGTGATAAAGTAAATGGATCTCTCCTTTGCTGCTGCTGCTCCTCACAAATCCTCAGAGGCCCATAGTTTAGTCTTTCTGGATGTATCTTTGTATAAAAATCTCTTGGCACGTGGTCAGCCTGATGTCTTAATATACATCTTTTCCAAGTCCAAATCTGGCATAGAATATACTCTAGTGTTTATTTGACAGTAGTGCTCAAGACACTGCTAAAACTGAAACAATTCACTTTTAGGCCAGTGTCCTCCTTTAAAGATTAGTGAGTACAGATTCCTCTTTCTTTTCACACTCCTCCTCTTATGTGCTTCTCTGAGTGGCAACCCCATCTCCAGTATGCATTCTGGGAGCTCTGAGGATGTGTGAGGAACAAGTACCACAGGGAGGCCTGGATTTGTGATTAACTTGGGGGCCAGTTTACATGTCAACCAAAACCAGGAGATTAAGCACAGGCAATGATTCCATTCTGCTTCATGTGAAAAATATCAGAGTTTATTTTCTGAAGGAACAGTAAAAAAAAAAAAAAAAAAAAAAAAAAAAAAAAAAAAAAAAAAAGAAGAAGAAAAAAAAAGAGATGTCATTCTAAATGATCAGTAATAGGAACTGATTAGACTGTGCTATTGGAAATGATGATTTTTCTGTTTTCTCATGCTCTTGTAATCATCCTGAACAATTTCTCCATACAGAAAATATCTTGCAATTAAAATGGAAGGACAGCATCTAACTATCACACTTTCTGTGTCACTTAATGAGTTCTGGTGTTCTCTGGCATGCTTTTGTTTTGTCACAAATATGTGTGTTCAAAGAAATGTTGTTGATAAAATGAGATAAAGCACTTTCATGGACAAAGTATATGTCATCACTCCAGTTTGAATTACGGACATGTTTGCACACCTCTGAGAAAACTGAAGACATTCCTACATCCAAGAAGTACAAATAACACATGTGGTTGCTTCCCTTTAAACACAATCAAGATCTAAAAAAGTTGATGCTTGCACTTGATTTATACATTGCACATCTTTATCTCCTTATTATGGTAATCCTTGTTGTCAGACTGCACTGATTTAAATGTTAATCATATTGAGTATTGTCTGTACTATATATTATATTGCCTCATCATTTCCAAAAACAACTCTTTGTACAAAAAACAGCAATAACCATTTTAAAGAATAGGTGCAGACACTGATATATGTAGTCAAATGTGCTCACTTCCTCCAAACATACTCTCCTGAGCAGAGAACATCAAAAACACGTGTTTTCTCCAGGGTATGCAGCACAACTGTAATATTAATTTACCTTCATCATTTCTCTCATGTTGTCTGTCTTGAAAAAGAGTGCTCTTAAAAAAACTCTTAAAAGAGTTTACAAGTTAGGAATGGACTATGGAGTCACCAGTTTCTTTAAAAAACAGCAGAAAACAGATTTCTGACACCTGTCTTCGGTAAACTCATTGCTCATTGCTTTGGAAAATCTGAAAAGAGTTCTGACTGGCGAGCCTTACTTCTCTACACAGTGATTGACAGATGCTCTGTGACTAGACGAAGAACTTAGTGAGGACTGGATGAGTTTTCAGCACAGTCAAGCACCTGGATAGGAAGTTTAGCATCATTTCTGCAAAAATATTTGACATTCTGAAAAGTCATTTTGGAGGGATGAAAAGCCAAGCCCACTGTTTCCACTACAGAAACCATGTTTCTGAAATGCCCCGTGCTCTCCAGGCTCCCTGGCTCTGAAATAGCTTGCCACATGAGTTTGTGAGTAGCGCCAGAGCTTGTGAGTCAGGACGCCTGTACCTTTCTGCTGGGGAGTAGCCCACCCTGAGCTCTCCAGTTGGCAGCTCTCAAGGTTGTCTGCTTGCATCTGCCTGGCATATCTCATAGAAGCAGGGACCTGCAAACTTTGTCACATCAGCCATCAAGATGGTACAGGCAAGTGGACTTCAGGTATTTCAGGGAATCTGCATTTGCATGTGAGAAAAGAGACTGTCACAAAATTTCCTACTATATTTCCCTATACTAGAAATTCTCTGGTTTTCATTCTGAGACAAGAAAGGGATACAGATTTTTTTTCTGCTCAAAGCATATCTTCATTAACAGATAAAAGCATAACACAGTTATAGCTCCATGTTACTGGCTCACAGTTCCAAGATTACATGCGGAAATATTCCTGTTTTATTAGCAAAAAAAAAAAAAAAAAAAAAAAAAAAAAAAAAAAAATGCAGTTGATATGCAAATATTTTAGAAACAAAAGTGATAGACAGTATTATTCCTGAAGCCACCATTCATATTACCTGGATATTTGATAGCTGTTTGAAATTTGTGGCTTGTGGCCTTTGCCCCTCATTATTTTTCCACGTGCTTTCAAGAAGTCTAGATTCACCTTATCCTAAGATAGATGGAGTCAGCATTAAGATCCCCTCCATAACCTTATCTTCTTCAAATAAGTAGAAAGCAATCTATTTCAGTTCCTTCACATGGGATGTGTCCCTCTGAATCACCATGGTGGCCTTGTCCTGGACCCTCCAGTTTGTCAGTCTATCTAGTACTGGGGATTTAAAACCTGGATGATCCCAGGTGTGGTTTCACAAGGGCTTAATAGAGGGAAATGAAAATATATATATAACATTTTCCTTCTTTGCTAGCTAGCATAACTCAAGATGTGAGCTTTAATTATTGCAAAGACAAAATGGTGATTGATAACTGAGATGTTGATTCCCAGAACCCCCTGGGCCTCTTCTGCAAAGCTGCTTTGGTTTTTTGTTGATGTTTTTTGCTTTTCCAGACGGCTCCCAGCCTGCATGGCATCATAGGGTTTTGCTGTCCCAGATGGAGGACTTTGCATTTGTTTCCATTTAGCTAATGAGGCTCTTGTCTGCACATTTGTCCAGTCTGTCCTTGTCTATCTGAAGAGCAGACTGGGCTCTTTTTTTTTTTCCTTTTGTGCTGACTGTTCTCCAGGAGGTAGTTTTGTCCACATGCTTGCAGAGGGTGTATTCCTTCCCAGCAGATACTGAACAGTATTGACTTCTAGGGAACTCTTGTGTCTGGCTTGTGGTTAGACTTCATGTTGCAAAACCTTTGTGCTTGTCAGTCAGGCACTCACACACTAGACAGGAGGAAGACAAAATGTGAGGGGTTATCTGCCCACTATTGCTACTCAGCAGAAGCTGGTGAAGCCTTTTCTTCCTCATTCATCACTGATTCCTTGTCCTAAAGATATTCTCAGTTTATATCAGCTAATCCTCCAGTTTAGCTGACTCTTTGCACACATGCTTTTGAGCACTCTTCCTGTCTGATTTTTTACTCTATGATCTGTAACAGAACCAAGAATAAGATGTCCTTGAAAGTGCAATTGTCTGCTGTAGTGTGATAGCATGTGGTACATATACACAGTAGTACAGAAGAGAAACAAAATCTGGCTGTTTGCAAACTCGTACTATCTCAGAGGCTTGAATTTGCTCTGCCAATTTAACCATGAATGACAAACAGTAACACAAAGCATTCAGTTATACTGTATTCTCAAATGCCATACGCATACATGTATTTCATTAGGTTTTCATTATTTTGATGGAAAGCCCACCTGTGGACTCCACTGAACATGATGCAGTAACATGGAACTCAAACAGAACATCTGGTACATTCTAGTTCATACTGAAACTAGCCTGAAATTGAGTAAATTGATTTTGAAAATCTAATGTGAAGAAAATCACTCTTCTAATTCATGATTCAATAAAGCACAGCTTATTCATTAGCACACAGTCATCATAAAAGAAATTATATAATTTGAAGAGAACTTGTTAACATTAATTAGGAATATGCTCTGAATATTTCATTATAGTAACACACTCCATCATGCAAAGTATGTTTCTTTACTTCACGGAGAAACCCAGAATCCTTTCATGTGAGAAATCAACTAATTTCCACTATTAAAGCACTACTGACACTAATTTTCTCTG
Organism: Excalfactoria chinensis; assembly: GCF_039878825.1. Lineage (NCBI taxonomy): Eukaryota > Metazoa > Chordata > Aves > Galliformes > Phasianidae > Excalfactoria > Excalfactoria chinensis. Next base: position 28,282,765 of record NC_092827.1, on the reverse strand, counting down.
TTACAGACATACTCATCAAAATCCCTTTAGGTTTCTAAGAAGCACTTTTAAAACAACTTCATGTAATGAGCATATAGCCTGCTGATCCACTGCAATGAAGCATGAAATGAACTGAGAAACTGTGGTCAACGATGACGGGAGCTGCTGAGCACTGAAGTGACAAATGCAGTGCTTAAATAAGCTTTTGTTATCCATTTGTCTGTTCTGTGACGGAACACACAATCATGGGGCGGTTACACGCCACTCACCCCTACTAAACACCCTTGTTCCCAGCATGAGATGATAACTTCCACTGGGTAGTCTGCTGACAGCCTGGATACTCACTAGGAAAACACCGGTCTCTGTCAGTTCTATCAGTTCAACCGAATTTTCAGCAACTCAGCCTGTATAAAAGCTGAAGACAGATTACAATGGAAAAGCATATGATTGTGTTGTTTGTTTTCTTTCTTTCTTTCTTTCTTTCTTTCTTTCTTTCTTTCTTTCTTTCTTTCTTTCTTTCTTTCTTTCTTTCTTTCTTTCTTTCTTTCTTTCTTTCTTTCTTTCTTTCCTTTATTCTATGAGTTTAGACTATTTGCTGGGAAGTCATTTCTTGTAGAAAACAAAAGGTTTGGAAAATACTGTGTTCATACAAGGAGCAGAAAGTCTAAATGCATATTTGACTTATTTCCCATTGCTTACTTTAAGCCCTAAAATTTTTACGTTCTGCTAATATGGAAGAACCCAGGATTTCAATTTCTGGTGTAGACAGAGTATAAAATTAGTTGCAGAACAATGTAACTCCAGAATTCCTAGAAGTAATGATATCCATAAATCTTTGTAACAGGAGAGAATTAGGTGGTAAATCAGGTATGTTTATATTGAAATTTGTAGATGAAGTCTCAAGTTGGCAACTGAAGAAAATGATTCACAAACACTTATTTTTCTTAGAATTACAAGAGCAGATAATATCATAAAACTCAAATGTGTGATTTTTTTTTATTTTTTTCTGGAAAAATCTATCCTGTGTACAAGAATGAACAAAATTATATTTCCAGAGCACTCAACCATCTAGCCAGATGGTGTAAGTTAGCAAGATTTTAGTGTAGTCATAGAATGTATACTACCATCATCTGATAGCTCTGGGAAATAATAATAATGAAGAAATAAATTATATGAACACTGTAAACTTTCTTTTTAAATAAAAACTGTGTGTACAAGAGGTTTCCTGTAATTTTCCTTTTTATAATTCATTATTACAAAATCTTAATTGAGTTAAATACCTAAAAAGATTCTGGTGACTTTTTTTTATTATTATTTTGACAATGAAGAAATGACCTTTTCAAAAGTTTATTAGAATATTACCTTGTAGGGAAAATATCAAAATGAGTAGGAAGTTGGATCACTGAATCCAGTAACTGCTCTTTCCCAACTGAAAAACTTGAGCAGAGATGCAACGTTCAGTCACTGAACACAGGTATTGTGTAAAAACCCAGCTACTTCTTCCAAACTTTAAGAATAAAGGATTGACACATCCACAGCATGTACGATTTTGCTTATTCTCAGCTACAGCTCAATCAGTTTTTTCTTCTTTTCTTCTGACATTTTTGGTATCCAGCTTCCTTGTGACATATTGGTACCCAATGCCTATTTGCTTTTGACAATTTTAGATTTTCTCCTTTCTGTTAAGTAAAGTCTATTTCTCGTGTAAGAAGAAAGTATGATTTCCTTGGCTATTTTCTTAGTTGCTGGTAGTATTTTTAATAATGATTCATTATTTTCTCTTATGTTAAAACAGATACAATCTTGCAGTTTCTTTGCAAGTTTGTCCAGGAACAGCACCACTATCTACTTTCACTCTTCCTGCAAGGAAAGTAGATCCGTGTTTATTCCATGCTTCAAAGCAATCTGGCACCATCAATCACTGCAGAGCAAGGAGAAGGGAAGTCCCTTCTAACCAGTGCTGTACCTGATGCCTTGTTTGTACCAAGCATGGAGGATTAGAGCCCATGGAGTTGTTAATTCTGTAATATTACAAGTTATCAAATTGTATTGAGAGGTAGAATGTTAGTTCAATAAGTAATTTCACTATTGTGCTTTTTTATTTCTTTGTTTGCTCTTTAATGGATTTTCAGCATTGCATAACATATCAATGAGGAGCATTGTGCCTCACAGTGAGTAAACAACTTTTCAATGCTTGACAAGCTGTACTTGTTTTCTTGGCAGGTAAGAACCATATGGATTCCTTCCCACAGGACTTTAGCATTTCCAGACTGGGAGACAGCAGGCAGTGGGCTGCTGGGAGGAAAGCCCAGCTCACTACTGAGTCACTGAATCATCAGACGATTCACAGAATTTGTGTCTACCCTCAAATATGAGACTAGGAAAGGAAATGTGGTTCCCCAAGTCAGTTTTATAAACGTGAAAAAACAGGAGTACATGAGGACAAGTATTTCAGTGGAGAATTCTGAGACACATCCTTCATCCCAGCAGTCCACCATACAGGATGAGGCCAACTCACCCATGTGCTAGTTGAAGAGATGAATTACTTTCTTCTGTTCTTCTTCAATTTTCCTGTAAACTTTATGACTATGCAGCCTGTGTTATAGAGCATAAGTTAATGCTTTTATGTGCTTTAAATTTGTCATATTAGTAGGGAAGATTTTAAGACACTTTAAGGCATGCCATTCCATTAGGACAGTGTTCAGAAAAAGGAGTGTTTTAAAATGGTCTTTAGGTGACTGTTTTTCCAATTCCCATTATAAAGAGGAGCAAAAAATATTCCCAGAAGTGCTGATCATAAACAATAACAGGAGGGTCTTTGAGAAAGAAATGTCTTCTGTTAGTCAGTATTGATTCTGGAAGTATCAATACTAGAGTGTTGAGGCAACATGAAGATCAAAGAAATGAGGCAACAGTGTAAAATTCTTCAGGTGCCAGAACATTTAACAAAACTCAGGGAGCTTTCAGTTCTAGAGAGCTGATTTCCACTTGGGTATCTGACTTCCCGTAACACTGACAACAGCATTTACAAAGTAAAGTCTCAAAACTCACTAAATCCAAAGGAAACTTTATCTTTGTAGACACAGGGACAATTCCTGATAGTGACTGATTGCACTCTGTAAGCACACTGCTTACAAGTACCTGGTAATATGAAAGAAGTCAACATAATCATGTGTGGCATGGAGAAGGTACACTGATCTCTCATTCCACAGAACTAAGGGCCAACAGATGAAACTAGGCAGTAGTCAGGGTCAGAACAAACAAGATGAAGTGACTTGAGATCAAGAATGGAGACCTCCATGAGAAAGAAAGCCTATGTATAAAGCTAGCATGGTTTTAGGTGGAAATTTATGTGCTTGAAATATAGATCTACTACAGACCACATTAATCTTAAGGAGTTATAAAAAAATAGAGGAACTATTATATGTGCCGGTTCATCCTCCTTCATGCCTCTATGTCACTGAGACAGTGTAAAATAGACCCTTATTCTGAACCAGTACAGCCTTTCTTATATTTCTGTTCATCTGATAGCCACTCACGAACACTTTAGTTTTTAGAAGCTTGCAAATCTATGTTCCAATCATTCCTTCCAAACTGGGATTCAAAGACTATGTCAAAAAGTAATACACATGCACTGTAGTTTCCATGTTGCCTTCTTTCTGGAGAAGATGAAGACATGAAGCCTAAAATTAAAAGAAACAACGTCTTGTGCGCTACAACCATCTGTGTCATCTGAAATACATTAAAACATTTTCTGTTTAATGCCTTTTCCCCTCCTACATTTTTATTTTTTTTTTCCCTGAAGGATCATATCTCAGTGCAATTCTTCAAACATTGTTTTATCAAGCTACGGCATCATATTTAAACAATCTCTTGTCCTTTCATTTATCTGTTCTCAACAGAGTTTACTTCTACTGGCTACACAGCTTGCTCTGAACATGAAATTGAGACCAGTTAGACTTATTTCAGTATTGAAGATTCATAAAACAGCTGACGGGGTAAAACAAGAAAGGGTGGAGAGAAATTTCTATGGAGAAGAAGAGATAAAGCAAAAGTTAAATTCATCATCCACTGGAAAAGGAAGGGAATGTGCACTAGATAAGTGTTACCTCGATGGGTAGCTCTGAAATAATTCCTTACAGAAACCATTACATAATGTCTCCCGGTGAGGACATTTATTCCACAATTAAAAACAAAAACAAAAGAGAAGAGAAGAGAAGAGAAGAGAAGAGAAGAGAAGAGAAGAGAAGAGAAGAGAAGAGAAGAGAAGAGAAGAGAAGAGAAGAGAAGAGAAGAGAAGAGAAGAGAAGAGAAGAGAAGAATACTTTAATCCAGAATAATTGTTTTGCTTAGACTGTAGAATCAGCTTAGCTGATTTAGCTTTAACATGGAATAAAGCTATTTTTATTCTGAATTTTTCACTTGGGAACTTATCTGGAACAGTTAAATGCTATTGGAATACATTATTGCTATGAGCTTTGCTACTCATTTCCTCCTGTCTAGATGAAGTTTCAACATGTTTCTTCTGCAGAGGGACTGTTATCAAGGCCTGATTCTGATTTCATTTATATATTGTCATTTTATACCCACAAACCCAGGTGAATTTATTCAAGTCATTCCTGATCTAGTCTGGTATGAGATCAATATCGACATTTTATGGTTGTTTGAGTAAATACTTTCTCTCTTTAATAGCCAAGATGAAAAAAACCTTTGGATCAAACTATAAATACCTTTTTGTTTCTCATCCTTGCTGAAATGAAAACGAAGTTAAAATAGTTTAATGCAATACAACACATTGCATTTGGCCTGAGATTAAACATTTCATATGTTTTAAGTAGAGCAAAGAAGGGAGGATTTACAAAATAAGAATTCCTCTATCTACCACTATTCTGCCCTCTCCCTTTCATTCACTGGTTCAAGGTTAGACTTCTCTCAGAACAGGTTGCGCTACTGCAATTTTGGACTCCTTTCAAGAAATTGGCTTAGCAACCAGGGTATATGTTATTATAAGAGGAAAAGTAATCTGCTTTCCTATGAGGCTTTTACATCCTCTTTAAATAGTATTCAGCATTAAATGAAACAGAGGTTCACCTGGTTAAATGCAAATGTCTACATCTAAGTATCCTCAGTTTCCTTTAAATAAGAACAAAAAAATAGGGGCTTTGAACATGCAATTCAATTTAAGATCTAAAATAAGCATTACATCCTTCTTTGACCTTCATAACCTCAATATGCATCCTCTACTTGTGGCAGCAAACTCTTTTACCAGTAATAAGAAGCCCAAGCTCTTCTGTGGAGATGAATCCATTCTGTGACATAAAATTCATATTGTGATATATCACTAAGACTACTACTGGTGCCCAAACCAGTAAATGTAAAGCTAGTTTAGATAGCAGTGCTCCAAACTATAGTCACATCTGTGATTGCATTGTGGATTTATATGTTCCTTCCTTCAAATTGCCTTGCAGTGGGGAGGCTTACTGTGCAACAAACACACTTGATTTCATACGTTGTGTGCATGTTTTCAAGGCATTCTCTAATTGCACGCATTATAGCATCTGCTTCCTCTGCTTCAGCATGTATAAATCAGTACTAGAATAAGCATTTGGGATAATCCAATTGAAAACTCAGACAGTGAATGAAGTCTCTTTTTCTTTTCTTTTTTTTTTTTTTTTTTAAAGCATATCACAATCTCAGGAGAGAAAGCAGTCTAACACTATTGACAGGAAAGAGAAGGAGGGTGAGAATAATGCTGGAGAGGATTTGTGAGGTGTGGAGCTATTTTAATGTTGCTGGATGAAAAAATCTGTTACTAAAATAAGAGCAGGGAATAAAACCACCTCCACTAATGTGGAGGAATGTTGGCTTCAATATATTTACATGCTCCAATAAAAACGCTACTTTTTTCATAATTCTGTGTTCACTTTCAAGTTGATCTCAATAAACTGTTGATACCCGATGAAAGCTTTGTCCTAAATATTTCATTGAGTATCAGTGCTTTGTGTTGGATATAGAGAAACAGCTATTACAACTTGAGCAAAAATAGCTAAAGACAAGAATGATATATACCCCTGTCATGGAATGGCATAGTTCAAGAGCATTCCAAGTGTACAAACATAACACAGTTATCTAAAGGCTAAGACATAACCCAGATGTAAAATATCGAAGTAATGTGCAGTGTGCAATTCACTAATTTTTGATTAGGAACTATACATTTCATTGTTTAATTTCATTTTAATCAGAAAGAAAAATAATAATACCAGCACAACAATTTATAACAGAGTGTAGCAGAAACAGCATTCTCAAAATGTGATTTTTTTCAAAGCTGCATATGTAATTATCTCATATAATAACAGGGTAACAGGGTCATTTTAAGCAAGACTTGTACTGTTGAGCAGAAATAATGCTGGATTGAATGAAGAGCTCATTCCACAGCTAAGGTGTAGGAAAATGTTTACCACTGTACAAGCATTTAGAGTATACATTTCTGCTGTATGCATTCAACACAATCCAATAAATGTAATGCCATATTTATATAAAACCTTTCTTCAAAACAGCGTGCTGACTTGGGAGATCGAAGACTACTCCTGTTGATTGTTACAGTATGCAAAGTTCTCAAACCACGTAGTATCTTTTCACTTTCTCTTAGAATTAATAGTTCATTTTTCAAAGAAGTTGAAGGTGTGAATAGCATCCAGCCTGGGTAAAGTGGATTGAGTTACTTTCTTGGCTTATTTAAAAGGGAGTGAATTTTGCCATTTTAACAGCACTCTAGTTGACATGTTGGGTTAATCTAGTTCAGAATGTTTAATAGAAATAGTCAGCATCAAACTCATTGAAGAGCAGTTCATCTTTTTAGTGCAGAAAAACTCAGAGTTCTTCAAAGCACTGAATTGCTGAATCCAAAGTGTTATGCTGAATAGGGAGATTCTGAATTTGGTGGTTGGATATGTAAGCAATGTAACTCTCCCATTATACCCACATAAATACTTGCTATTTTGTTAGGATATGTTTGCTGCCTTTAAAAATACCTCAGTAAGAGTTGTTGAGTATACCTTAGTAAGACATTTTTTTCATCAGGTTTTTATTTTTTTCTTGGATCTACTTTTTTTCCACAGAGCCATAGAATCACAGTGGCTGAAAGGGATCTATGGATGCCATCTCATCCAAGCTCTTCTACAAGCCCAATCTAAGGCTGCTGAGGGCCATGTTCAGATGGATTTTAAATAAAGCAAAGACAAGCTTTTTAAAGTCTTCAGTTCCATTTGTGAGGATCAAGGTTCAAATCCAGAGGCAAGACAAGCTGAGAAGGGTGCAACTTGAGGTTGACTAAAAATGGAATGAATGGCTGGGACCAGAGGGTTATGGTCAGTGGAGGCCAGAGACTAGCAGTGTACACCAGGAGTCAATACTGAGTCTATTGCTGTTAAACTTCTTAATTATGACCTGAATGATGGGACAGAGTGTGCCCTCAACAGGTTGGCGTATGTCACAAAACTGGGAGGAGATGCTGATATACCTGAGGGTCATGTTGTCATACAGATATATCTGGACAAACTGGAGAGGTGGGCTTACAGGAAGTTCATAAATGTCACAAGAAGTATAAGTTGCTTGACAGTTGATCCATGGCCTGCTTTTTTTTTTTCTTTCTTTCTTTCTTTTTTTTTTTTTTTTTAAGTATATTGTGATTGATTAAAACATACGTAAATTCCTGAGAGATACTGTCATATTTTCAGAGTACTTGATTGTGATGTTTAAAAAGCTAGTGCACTATTTGGTAGGAAATCCACCAGATAAACATGCATGATTTGATTAGCAAGACTAAAATCCTACTTTAATGCCATTTGTTCTTGGAGAGATGCTACCAGCAGTAAACTAATAAAGCTCAGTTTTTACCTCGCCTCATAGCTTGTAAGTCTTTCCCAGGGAAGAGCTCTACCAAAGTCAGTAGGAGAGCTGTCTAAGTACAAATATTCAGTAAATACTGAGTATTTGAGGAAATTCACAGCTCTCAGGATTTTGAGACATAGTTTGCTTATCAGACATGAAGAACTCAATAAATCATGAAGATTAGAAGAAGGAACTTTGACAGTATTGTAACAACATAAGAGTATGCAAAGAACAAACTGATCTAACTATTCAGTATTTTTTTTTCCATATTGTTATGGTTCACAGTAACTTATCCAGAGTATGGCGCATACACTTTTTATTTTAGTTAAGTAACAGCAGCTTTTATGAGTTGATTTCTAAACATTCTGCCATGGCTGCATTTTTCAAACATCATGGTTTCAGCAGAAATATAAGAAGAATTAGAGGAAGTCATGCTTTTACAGATAATTAAGATTTTGTTTCGACTTTGAAGAAAAGGTCTGAGAGCATAATTCTTCTGCTATTAATTTTTCATTCATCATTTTGCTTAATATATATGAAGCAACTGTAGGGAGATAATCTGCTTTATATTCTTTCCCTAGAGATGCTTTTATGTGTACCACATGAAAAATAAAAAACATGTATACATTATATTTGTGTAACACAGGGTTTACAATCACTGCTGCAGGTCCGTAACATAGGTTTGAAATGTGCTCTGAACTAAGGTCAAATCTTTGTTTTCATCACCCAAACTGTTAGTGACTACCTGGTAGATGGTCTGATGTGCTGGAAGGAGTTGTATGCCACTGCTGATTGCAACGTTTCCGTATATGTCATTGAGGGAAAGAGGTTGTCAACTCATTATGGCTGGCCTAGTCAACCTTTAAGGCCCACATAAATCTTGACTGATGTGGTATCACCACAAATGCTTCTTATTTCCTTGTTCAGCCTGAAGGATTTTCTATAATAAATTAGTTTTCCTCCTTCTTATCCAGACTCACCCCTCTCATCATTTCTTCCATCAGTTTTCTTCCTTTAGTTGTCTGAAGTCTTCCTGTTAGAATCTATTTGTGCAACAGATGTATTTGGATTTGGAAGCTGGTATAGAAAAGTGCTATTGCCCAAACCACAATGGGTTTTGGATAACTGAAGACTAACCCAGGGAGAGAAGGAGACAAACAGAACCTTATGGTCTATGTGGTACTAAAGTCATAACACATCTGAGAAATTAATTCCTTCTCTGAAAGATGACACTCTAGAGTACTTACTATTTTTTAATTAATCATCAGAGTTTTTCTTAAACTTTTCTTATACGGGAAAATATAAGGCCCGTGCTTTAAAGAACATCTTTTCTAATAAGAAAAGAAAGAAAGGGAAGAAAGGGAAGAAAGGGAAGAAAGGGAAGGAAGGGAGGAAGGGAGGAAGGGAGGAAGGGAGGAAGGGAGGAAGGGAGGAAGGGAGGAAGGAAGGAAGGAAGGAAGGAAGGAAGGAAGGAAGGAAGGAAGGAAGGAAGGAAGGAAGGAAGGAAGGAAGGAAGGAAGGAAGGAAGGAAGGAAGGAAGGAAGGAAGGAAGGAAGGAAGGAAGGAAGGAAGGAAGGAAGGAAGGAAGGAAGGAAGAAGAAGGTTTGATATAATGTGCTTTTCATTTAAAAGTATCTTCTTGAAAAAAGTGAAAAGATTTTTATGTCAGCCACTGCCCATTAGACTAAACAATGTTCTCACAGAATTTTAAGATATTTTTCTTACAGTTTTGTACTGGCACTTCAAAAGACAATGTAGTAAAAAGACCCTGAGGATCCCAAATTTCTTAGTCACAAATCACTCAGGTAACGGCAATATAAGTTTGATATCGTTTTACTTAAAAAATAAAAATTAAAAGAAAAATTGTTTATAAAGCCATTCTTAAGAGAAACCTCAGTGTTCCTTCTCCATCAATGCTCCTGACGAAGATGAAATGCATGCCTGTGGCTGGTATTGTTTTTTCATAGCTGAGTTGCCAAGTATTTCAGCTGGCAGTATTTGTACTTCAGAAGCCATGAAGCAATTTAACTCCACTCTTCTGTTGAAATAATTTTAATCCTTTTCAAAATGTAAAAAGATGGATTTAATACAGGGTTGTTTTTTTACAGGCAGCCCCACTAAATACCAGGTTGGATTAAATGTATACAAGTAATATTACAAATGCAAACAGTTTCTGTTTTATGTAACACCAGTGGCATCTACTCTGTAAATATTGCAAAACCACATATATATACTGAGTACTAACACAGTTACACATAGCCCTCATGATTATTCTATGGTTTAAGAGATATGTATTTGTAATGACTCATGGTAAATGTGACACTGCTCACATATTCAAACTTGAAAAGAATATCATTGCAAAATCAGGCATTAAAAAGTTATAAAAAATAGAGTCAAGTTTGATTATGCAACTTCAGTTAAATCTCTTTGTACTTTTGGATGCTGCTTTTGGATACTGTTCTCATGAGTTTATTTTTCATTGGGATCTTTTTCTCTATTTAGCATGCAAGGAGTGGAGTAATGCTCCCATTATTGAGAATCCATGAGATTCAGTGTAAGATCCTATGACTGATTTAATGTCACAAATAATGAGGAGGTTCCTTGAACACCAAGTGTGCCCAGTCCTGGGCACAAAGTATGTATTTCAGTAACCAAAGTAAATTAGAAATATAGGGAAGATGAGTTATGCTACACCAGTTAATGCCAGCCATTATCTTGCCATCTAGCTCTTTCTCTAGCTAAGTGAGCACTCAGCCTTGTATTTCCTTGGAGAGATTATGGCTTTACCTTACAGGCCCACACAAATGCAAAGAGTTTCCACATGGCTTTGCCATCAAACACCACATATAAATAACATCTAATTTGAAAAGTCAAGTAGCTCAGACAGAAGAAAAATGCCAGAGTCATTAGGAAGGACCCGTGAGATCACTCTTCACATGTATCTTCATTAAGAGGGTTTGAACTGCAATTATTTTTATGACTGCTTGTTGACAAGTGAAACATTTTTCTACTGACTCACAGATACATGTTCTGTATCTGGTTACCCGTGCTTATTGAGATGGATGCCTGGAAGAGTAAGTAACTGCTTGATACGGCAGCAAAGAATAATAGAACTTTACTGGAGAAAACACAATTACTTCTCCAGTCACTCAAAATCCAGTTTCTGAAGCTAGGAGCTACAGTCCAGTGCAACGAAATACAGGCCAGCCCTTACAGAGTTTGGTCTGGTGGCTGCAAGCCACCTTTGGTTTGGAAGCTGTTCTGACATATTACGATGTAGTCGATGTAGTTGTGCTGATACCTGCTTCCTCTAAGGACTAGGACAAGAAAGCCAGTCCTGTGCTATTGTGCATTAATTGTTTCCATCACAGAGTGAGCCCTATTCAGAGCAATGCAATGTTTCTGGTGACTTGAGCACCTGTCAGTATAGGCAAAATGCTTCCCACTGAAGCATACTAACCAGAACAAACTTAGAGCTGGCCTATTGTTCATACATAAAGACAGGAATTACAATAGCAATAGCAACATGAGAGAGCAAGTAGTATAAGAAAGACGGTGCAGGAGAAATTCTGTGGGTGTTATCTGCTCTGATATAGCAGGTAATCAAGTTGTGAAACCCCTTTTAGAATGTTATTTTATTTCAGCAACATTTTGTTACTGAGCTAATCCCACAGACAGTCAGTAAAAACTGAGCAAAGATTGATGAATTGATGACAACATCTGTTGTCTGTGGCAGAAGCCATATCCATATCTCTTTTGTTTATTGCCAAGCAGATCCTGATTATCACTCGTACTGCAACAGCAAAGCACAGTGGTAAATATGAATGTCAAGTTTCCTGCAGTGCATTTAGGGAGATTGACTACCGATCTTCATTTCAAAAGGTGTACTGAAACTTTGCTGTTTCTCTCTGTAGATTCATTCACCATTCTCAAAGGAACATATGTCTCATCTTTGTTAGATCACATCATTACCAGAATGCAGATAAACAATAACATTGTTTTTATTGTGTTCAGAATGAAAAATGGGCTTCATTTTTGACAGTTCTGAAGCCAATTTAGACAAAAACACCTTCCTGTGTTCAATCACAGGATCACAGAATCACAGGGGTTGGAAGGGATATCAAGAAATCATTGAAGCCTACCACTCTGCTAAAGCAGGTACCCTACAGGAGGTTGCACAGGTAGGCGTCCAGACAGGTCTTGAATATCTCCATAGAAGGAGACTCTACAGTCTCTCTGGGCAACCTGTTCCAGGGCTCTGTCATTCCTACCATAAAGAAGTTCTCTCACATGTTAGTAGGGAACTTCCTATGTTCAAGTTTTAGGTCAGTACTTCTAAATGTCAGATGTTCTGCAGCTCCTTTAGTGTGTTACCTCAGAAAACTGTGGAACTGAAATGCTTTAACCACAATTATTCTAGAGCAATCTCTTTCTTTTTCTTACTTGCAAGTAGGATGTCCCACTTCTTATCTCAGACTATGTGATGGAAGCGTGAGCTCTGCTATACAGACTTTACTTTTTGTGGGCTGAGTCAACCAGAAAAAATCATATGAGATTTAATTCTGGAGAGAAAAAGAATTAAATGTCTCTTTAAAACAATGAAAAACAAGGCCATGGGTAAAAGGCAGTATATAAAATTTTCAGGACAAGAGGTTCATAGGAATATGCAGGCTGCCAGTTTTCTTGATGTTATTTTAAAATTTCAAGTAAAATAAATTTTGAGAGTGTCAATAGAAGCTGGAGAAGCACATGCTTTGTATTCAGAATACATTGTGGCCATACCTGTTTACAGCATTTTGGGGTAGCAACACAAGTATTTTTTGCCTTTCAGTCAGAAATGGTTTTCTCTGTCTACATAGCAGTGAAGACATGCAAGTGTAATTTATGAGATTTCAGTATATAACCTAAGAAAGTAGCATTTAAGCACTTACGTGGTGCAGTTATTCTAGAAAGCAGACACCCTATGAGAGTAGATTTTGGGGATGCGGTAACATTCCCATTTGGCTCCTCAGTATTCAAAATTTTGCGTGCTTGGACATTAAAAAATTATTGTAGGCAAAAAGCTAGCTTACAAAAACCTTGTTAAAAATGCTAAACTAATCTTCAAGCATAAACTGTGTTTTAAAAATAAGTTTAAAATGCTAAAACAACTTTTCCCTTCAAATGTATTATTAAAAAGGCATGGTAAAATTTAAGAAAAGAATATTTAACTTGGTAGAATCTAGAAATTTTTTTTTCACTTTGGTCTTGAATATTTGCAGAGTAAACACATTTTACAAACACAAGGAGTTACTGTCTGACAAAATAATTAAAGGTAGAACCACCCAAATCTGTGTTAAAAGTTTTGTTGCAGTTACAAATCAAGAATTATGAAGGACAATGGCATTCTTGGAAATGCATGAATAGTAGATGTTGAAATGGATAATTAGAAAGATCAATTAAATTACTAGAAGATGAAAAGATAGAAAAGCCTTGCATTCTATGCACATTCAGCCATGGAAATACTGAACTACCACACAGTTCCTGAAAGCAATATTTGCTAAGTGGAAAAACAACACCATTTCACTATTTATGCAGAATAGGGCAGAGTTAGGTCTTGTATTCAGCTTAGTGTTTGGATATTTCTGGTATGTACTTTTAACCTGGTAACTCTATTGGTCTATTACTAGGATAGAGAGAGAGATGAAAAGATAATGCTAAAGTAGAGCCTTAACATTTTAATTTTAAAAAATCCTTTAACTTGTGAAATTGAATTATTATACATCATTTCATGAAAAAAAATAATCATTTAGTATTTTTCACATACAATCACTTTTCGCAATTAATCCATCTTACACAGGTGGAGAAATGAAATAATAATGGTGGAGGTGGTTGGCCAAAGATGTGACTTTGCAACTTCAGATTATGATTTTATCATGTGCCTCAATTTCCTTAGATTTTAAAAGTGAAATGAAAACTTAAATGAAAACTTAGTTGTGCAGTATCCACACAAACTGTCAGAATAGCTGCAACACTTAGATCAGATTTTTTTAACCATTTTCAACCTTCAGCTAATATTTTTTCCAATTGATATACATACATAAAGTGCATAAACTGTCTGCTTGCTCTTAGCATACCTTTTGCTTTTCCATGTCACCTGTAATTCTGCCTCTTAGGCTGATGATCATGAAGAAAGGGATAACAATTCTACGCTGCTTACCTAAGTGGGGACCAGAAGTACAGGAAAACAAGATCACCTTCACAGACCTCTTATTCCATTATCTTAAGGTGACTTGGCATAAAGAAATGTTGGTCTCTCTGAAAGTAATGCCTCCTATTTATTTCCATGGAAATGACAACTTATACGAGTAATAGCATAACACTATTTGATAGAGAAAGCTCTCAGCTACAAAGAACCATTTTTCAACATAGTCGCCACCATTAGCTATGCATTTTCACTGTCAATGAGCAAAAGCCTGCATACTGCACTTGCAAAAATCTGCTTCAGTGGAGGTGATCCACTCTTGTTGTTGACACTGCTAAAATACAACATCTGCCGTCTCACTGTGTTCACATCCACTTGGTCAGTCTCCAAAAATATTCAGCAAGAATCAGTGAATGTCAGTGGATGCCATTTATTTCTGCAGGGAGGATTTCAGTTCCACACCTTTGCTTCATACACATGTCCATGTCAGAAGTCATGTTGCCAGACTGCCTCTCTGCTATCATCTGTCAGGTGGCAACAAAAATGTAATGGAATATTGCTGGGAAGGTTCAACCTCTACTGTCATACCACCAACATTTGCCTCTGCCATTGTGGGTCAACATAATTAAATAGGTGGCATTACCATTTGGAGTAGCCCTCATACTTTTTCTTCAGATATCATAGAATCATAGAATCCTTAGAGTTCAAAGTGATCTTTATAAGTGATCTGTTCCAACTCCCCTTCAGTGTACAGGGACATTCACAGCTACATTAGGTTGTTCAGAGCCTGATCCAGCCTTGCCTTGAAGGTCTCCAGGAATGGGGCATTCACAGCAACTCTGAGCAACCTGTTCCAGTCCCTCACCACCTTCAGCTGTAAAAGACTTTTTCCTTATATGTAACCTAAATCTACCTTCTTTAAGCTTGAAACCATTTCTCCTTGTCCTGTCACAGCAGACCCTGATAAAAGGCCTGTCCCCTTCTTTCCGGTAGGTCCCCATACTGAAAGGCTGCTCATTTTTGTGGCCCTCCTCTGGATGCACTCCAGCAGGTCTATGTCTCTCCTGTACTGAGGTCTCCAAAATCAGACACAGTACTCCAGGTGAGGTGTCACCAGCACAGAGGGCCAGGATAACCTCCATTGCCCTGCTGACCGTGCTTCTTTTGATGCAGTCCAGGAGAGGGTTGCCTTTCTGGACAGCAAGGGCACATTGCTGGCTCATGTCCAGCTTCCTATCCAGCAGTATTCCCATGTCCTTTCCTTCAGGACCATGCTCAACTGTTTCATCCCCCAGCACAAATTGGTGATAAATGTTGTCTTGATCCCGGTGCAAGATCTTGCACTTGGCTTTTTTGAACCTCATGAGGTTTTTCTGAGCCCACTGTTCTAGCTTGTCTAGGTCCCTCTGGATGGCATCCTATCCCTTTTTTGTGTTGACTGAACCCCACATCTTGGTGTCATCAGCAAACTTGCTGAGGGAGCACTTGACCCCACTTTCAGTGTCATGGATGAATATATTAAAGCTTGGTCCCAGCAGTGACCCTTGGGGGACCCCACTCATCACCGATTTCCATCCAGAGCCACTGACAACCTAGATATATGCTGTATTCTTCAGAAGTCTGAGTCTTTTTTAAGATTTTCACCTAGTCTTTCATTTTCATCAGCTTCTGTGTCATAACCCAAACATCCTTCAGTCTCTCCTGCTAATGTGCAGTCACAGTCAATCCAATTCAGACTCTTTTACCCAGCATTTCATTTGTCTTGTTTCTATATTTACTTCAGTGGTTCCATGTTATTGCGTTGGTTGGGTGGTTGTTGTTGTTGTTGTTTTTTGTTTGTTTGTTTGTTTGTTTTCATTTGTTTGTTTTTTGGTTTTTTGATCAGCCAGCCCAAGTCCCCTTTTCTATCAGTCTATCTTCTGCAGTATCTGCCTCTATTACTTGTTCCACTTGCATTTCTGGGGTGTTTTATATTCTTCCCCTGTTCTATCTGCCCTCAAATAATGTATCTTGCTCTTTGATACTTTCTGGTTGTCACAAATGGACCATTTGTAGACCAGAGCTTCTCTTTGTCTCATTTGCTGTTCGACCCTACCCCAGTCTGGAAATAACCATGTTAAGAAAAGCTTGACATCCTCCAAATATACACAGGACATCAGCATAGTCCCATGCTGGGGTTAGTGAATATACCATTCAAATAAGAGAACAAACAGCATTGTCCAACACCTTGTGGAAATTACATATAGACAAGTAGCTTCAGAAAAGGGAAGAAGTCTGAATGTTCCCAGTAAAAACAAACTTCTGGGATTTTTTGGCCACACTTAAATACATGCAAGTCAAACTACTCCAAAATTTACATTCTAGTTAGTTTCTTATATGGATAGCATATTAGGGATGCAAGGACTGTCTTTTTGCCAGATGCCATGTTTTTGCTCTAATGTATAAAGGGACAATAGCTGCTGAAGTAAAGGTTACAAGATTGTTTTTCTAGCAGAAATATATATATATATATATCATGTTCTTCTCTTGCTTCACAGAAGAAACATTTTGGCTTAAAATTTCCAAAAGATTTCTTCACAAGGCAGATGTTGTACATGGAAAATTTCAACCTAAACAGTTAGTTTGGCAAAACTATAAGCAACTAAGTCTTATAACAGGAAATGTTTGGAACTTTAATACTAGGCAGTGCTAACAAACCAGTGTATAATTTATCCAGCACCACCCTATTGCACTGATGAAGGTATTCATCTGTTTGCAAGGCCAAGTTCTCAAGTTGGAAGGCATAAGTGTTAGATCCTAGTTGAAGCTGACTAGTATTGACTATGCAGATTTTCTTTTAACCACAGACATTACCCATTTTTTAGCAGTGTGGCTGATTGTATTCCACAGGCAGGCTGTATTTTGGAAAATACCTACATTTGACACATCCTGCTTATGTTGATTTCAACAAAAACAAATAGAATAGAAAGAAGGCTTAGGGAGCCTCCATCAGAGCTGTTATTACTGAAGGTAATTTTTTTAATGCTTTTTTTTTTTTTTAATCTTCCATGAGGATCTGTGTATGTAGGGTTTCTCTGTTAGAGGGGAAAAAAAGATAATCTGTATCATCAAATGTGTTATACAAAACATTTAGTATCACCAAAGACATAAGCATTAAGATGCTTTGGTTTTGATTCTTCAGTTTTCAGCACCACTCTGCATTAGTGTTGTAAGAAGACATTCCACATGCAATTGATCTAAAAAAGCTGCCTTACTCATAGGATTTTGTTATCTCAGTTACTGGTGCACAAACATTTATAATTCTTACTGGTCCAGACTTAGAAACATGTCAAAGAGGTGCATACTCTGGTCAGCCTCTTCTTCTGAGCTAAACTCAAATGTAGTCATGCAGAGTCCTAACCGTGCAGTGTGGAAGAACATAGAAATAATGAAACAGAACTGGGATGAAAGCATTTATCAAATATTAGAGGGTAAAATGTACAGGAAAAATGTAGAAATAAAGCATGCTATTAAAAAGGTGGGATCTCAAGAATGAAGAATATATTTAAATTAAATCTAACAACAGTAAATGTTTCAAGATAGCAGAAATGTGTTGTTGAAAAGTCAGGTAACATTACAGCTTCCATACATGCATTTCCTGCAAAATGTTGCAATTAAGGCAGAGTGATGCTTTTGCAGGCAATGAGAAGGCAATGTAGTTGCGGCATGATTTCTAATAGATTAGTTGATAGGTAGAGACCATATCTTAAAGAGAAAATCCATTAACTATCTGATAGACTACTGAACAGCAATAATTATTTATTTGATAAAAGATCTGTCTGTATAAATAAAGGATGAAATACTCGTGATTCAAAAATCTGGTCCTCTAACAACCATCTAGTACCCCAGGACTCACTGTAAAAGCTGTTAATGCTTAGAATAGAATAAAATTTTGTTCTTTCTCCCTGCAGGGTTTCAGCAGCTGGAAACTCACGTGACACTGATGTTTAAGTATTATATCAAGAATGCACTCAGTGTTTCTACAGTTTCTCCCTTATGCACTGGTGGAATTGCTTCATTATTAAGAACGCTTTCTGTACTTTTTATTTTTTTTTTGGCAAAAAAAATGTTGATGACTGAAAATAAATTTAAAAGGAAACAAAAGCCAGGAGTACAACTGAAGAGAAACAGTGAACACAAAAAGTATGTCTTCTGTGAACTCTGAAGACTTTTATTATGCTTCCAACTTCTTATATTTAGCTTTAATCCTTGGAAAAGTTTAAATTGTGACTAAAATGAAGAGTTTTAAACTAATACTGTTTTTAAAGTCATAAAGTTTAAAAGAATTTTCAGTACTAAATACTGTATTCCCTATACCCAATATGTACAATTATTTTTTGCTAAGAAACCAGTGCTGAACCTTGCTCACAGAAAAAAGAAATAAGAAAAATAACAATGATGCAGAAATACTGAAAAATTTACCACGATTTTTTAATTTACTTCTTTTTATCTTCTTAGTATAGCCTGGTGAATCAAGTGGTATCTGGAATGCTCCTGGGTGGAAAGTAAGAATGTTGATTGAAAAAGAAAAAAATTGAAATGAAATTGGTTTCATTTCATCATAGAATACAATTTACATCCTTTGAAATATTACATTTAAAATACGAGATACAGTCTTGCCTGTTCTCCAAAACAGTTCAAACCCCATGGCATGGTTAGGATGTTGGAATAGAGCTGTTTGGAAGATTTTCTCTGAAGTGTATTTTACTGGAAAACAGCAGTTCATTTAAATGGGAAGCAAATCCGTTTAATGGCAATACTATTGAAACAATTTTCAGACTTAGGACAACATTTGTCATCAAAGAAACAAGTGTCCTTACAGAGAGATCTGAACATAGCTGTTCTTGGTCCCTAATGAATTCCCATGGAAGGATGACCATTAGATTTAGATTTGATTTCCAACTCTGCAACAGACTTTCCATGTTATCTTTGGTCCAGATTAGTTAAAGTAGTTGAATGTCTAAACCCACTACGTATGCACATTTTTTCCAGTTTGACTGCATAATCTAATCTTATAAAAGAGGACAAATTACGCCAGAACACAATGTCTAAGCATCAACTGCAGACCATCAATGGATAAGATAACAGCTTGGCATTTAGACATTAAGTAGTGATGGGAACAAATATACCGTGACTGAGTACTGATGGCAGAAGTTGCTTGAGAGAATGTGGACAACCACATTTCAAGTTCACAGTGTTCCCAGCCCTGAAGACTCTGGGTTATCTATTTGAGCTCCTTGACCTAGCTGGCAACTGTATCTTCTGATCTTTTCACCAGAACAATTAAGCTACCTTTTAAAGCTGTTTTACACAGCAGCCCATAAGACTGGGAAAAGTTCCAGAATCTCACTGATTGGACTGCCAGTTGGCCGTTTTTACACACTAGTCAAAAGATGTTAATTTAACATTTTACACTCAATTGACAATGTTGTCTTTTGGTTTAAGTAGCTTCTTTCTTCACAGGAATGAGCACACCTGATGTATCCAGAGCTAGCAATCATACCCGTGCTAAGCTTTGCTTTTCCTAGGTTAGAACATAAATCTTATTTACTCTCCCTTCATAAATAAAGTTTCTTTCTGTTGCAAATTCCAATAGCTCTTCTTCACACACATTTTGTTTTGTTGTTGTTGTTTGTTTTTTTCTTTTTCTTTTTCACTATGCATTAATATGTGAAGTGCATTAATGATTCTCTAGGTTGAGATGGGTTTCAGAATCCCTTAGCTTTTCCCAGCATAGCAAACCATTTTGTTCTGAGTCAGTGAGCAACCTGTTGGTTTGTTGATGGGCCCATCACGTTATCTTTGCCAGTGGTTCCTTCACTGCTCTGGAAAAGTAGAAAAAGCCTTCTGCTTCAGGTCTATAAGTCTGTGCCCTAATTTTCAACTGTCATATTTAATCCCAATTGTATTGCTTCAGTTTTCAACTCACTTGCTTTTTCCATTAATGTATATATTCACCTGTATTTGATGATGCCTTGTGTCATCAACACATTTAATTAGACCACTTTTACTAGTGCCAAGTTCAATGCTGAAAATATTAAATAACTTTGGCTTGGAGACTGATCCTTGAGGAGCTCCAGTTATAAATTCTTTTTCATCCCCTTCTCCCTTTTTAACACATGCTACTTGTGTTTGCCCTCATCAGCACAGTCTTCTGCATGAGTCTTACTTGTTTTTATGCTGGGCTACAGCCCCTGTCTATCTCTGTCACAACTGTAGTTCTTTATTTGAACATGGTGGAACAGTTCAGAGAGAAAGAAAGATTCACTACTGAGATGAATCCTATTACTGGGGTGGAAATGGCAAGAGAGAAGGTTTTTCTTCAGGTTGCTATTAGAGATTTGGATGCCATCTCCCACATCACAATAATATACCGAAAAGATTATTAATTGCTCTTCATACTTTCCTTCCTCTTGTTTTTACATAAATATCTGTCAGTATGGGATGATGGAGCCAGTGTTTAATTTCAGGAGAGTGTTTAGAGCTGTGAAATGCAAGAGAACTGCTGCAAAGACAAGCAGGGCCTCTAGCAGGCTGAACACTCCACTACTCAAACAGCTGTAAGTTATGTGGAACGACTGAGTACAGCACTTATATATCTCCAAGGACATATGCCTTAGCTATCCTGTGTGGCATCTGCCATACTGCAACAATAAAGTTATTTCCAGTGTGAATTTTCAGGCAGGTACTTTTGAATTTATAATAATGTGCTGTATAATCCTCAAATAGTAGCATACACAGAATCAGAGATATGTTCCAAATCATGTACAATTCTGCAAAATATTTTTTAATGTCTAATCACATTGCTTTGTCCTCAAATTTCATACAATATATGCTAATGAAGTAGTAGCATATTTACTACTGGCAGCTGGAAAAGCTACTGATATCTGGTTATATCTCCTTAATTTTCCTCTGTTCTAACATAAGCATTTTTCTAGCATGAATGGATACAGATTTTCCATTAAAAACTGTTAGCAGTGGATGAGTAAATGTCTGCCAATGCTACAGCCAGTTCATGAAGAATCCAGCTTCACGGTCTTGCCAACACAGCAATTAGGAACACATGTGCTAGAGAGGGAAGGGAAGCCTATGCATAGTGATGACAGTCCCGTAAGGCCCTATGGCTGCCTTTTACAATCCCAAATTTCAGAGACTTTTAGAAAGATATCTGCCTATTGTAAAGTCTCTGGTTAATGTGTTTTAAATCCTCAATACTTCTCTGTGTACTATTATTTATAGCTTCTTTAGCTATTTTTGTTAATGCCTTATTATACAAAAAGAAGAGTTGATTCTCAAAAGTTTTGATGTAGGAACACTTAATTTGTGCTGACTTTGAGGATTTGTATAGATTGTGTCCATATAGCTATCTAGCTCTGTGTGTGTGTATGTGTGTGTGTGTGTGAATGTAGATATGTACAGAATGGCTTGAGAGAATGACAACAGCTTTTGAAAGTTTTTGTACCTCAGTCACTGTCAGTTTTTATAAATGTGGGAGATGCTTCACTTGCTTAGTTGTCCATAAGAGATTTCTTTGGCAATATGCCCCACCTCCTTCTTAACAAATGCACAAACCACAGAATCACAGAACTGCAAGGTTTTGAATTGACCACTGGAGATCTAGTCCTACTTCCCACTAAAGTAGGTTCCCTACGGTAGGTTGTGCAGAAAAGCATCCAGATAGGTCTTGAATATCTCCAAGGAAGGAGACTCCACAACTTTTCTGGGCAGCCTGTTCCTGTGCTCGGTCACCCTCACAGTAAATTTCTTCTTTGTGTTTGTATGGAACTTCCCATGTTCCAGTTTCTGCCTACTGCCCTTTGTCCTGTTGCTGCACAATACTGAAATGAGCCTGGCCCCATCCATTTGAATCCCACCCTTCAGTTGTTTATAAACAGTGATGGCATCCCCTTTCAGTCCCCTCCAGGCTGAACAGGTTTGAGTCTCAGCCTTTCCTCACAGGAGAGATTCTCCAGGCCCCTCATCAATTCCCCAATCTTTTTTGTACTGAGGAGCCCAGAACTGAACATAGCACTCCAGATGTGGCCTCACCAGAGTAGACAGGGAGAATCACTATTGAACAAGGACATCCTGGCACTAACCCGTGGGGAACACCGCTGTCTATGAACCTCCAACTAGTCTATGACACTGATCTCAACTCTATGAGCTCTGACAGTCAGCCAGTTCTCAATCCACCTATCTGTAACACTTCCTAAGTAAGCACACCCACAGGTTGTTGTAGGAGACAGTGTAAAAAGGCTTGCTGAAGTCAAGACAACATCCACTGCTCTCCCCTCATCTATTCAGTCAGTAATGACGTCACAGAAAGCAATCCTGCTTGAATATCTGGATGTTAGTGTAAGGTTTCTTTGAAAGGGATCATAAGCTTGAATGTGTGGAAACCAAACTGCTATAAAGTTTAATAATGTTTTGAGCGATTAAAATATATTAATGGTAAACACAAACACAAATTGTGTCTGTGATTTAAGCATAAAATCAGGACCAAGTGGTTATATAGCAACAACCAAAGGAAAAAGGATCAACTTTTAAAAGTAGGATTAGAGGACTGGAAGCTACTGACCTACAGACAGACTGTCCCTGTCCTCTGCCTGTAAGGGCAGGATGGAACAGCTTTTGAAGGAACAGCTCAGCTTTTCACAGGGATGGCACAGTGCCTGCAGTGCCAGGGAACAGGCTGTGTCCACACCCGAATAAGGATGGAGTCATAAACACAGATTGTTAATGCAGAGTCCAGGAGATCCCATGGAGATATGAATCACAGTTCAGAAGGAGTTTCCAGTCCCTTCTGCATTCACTGGACAGGCTAGGCAGTGTGCTAGCTGTCCTCTGTGCAAAAGTAATGTGCTACTGATGGGTAGCCTGAGATCTGCAGGGTCATATGACATCTCTCTTGTGTTAGCCACAAGGCTGCTAGAGCCAGTCTATTACACCAGTTCCTCTTAGTGAACAAGAGGCCAAAGGACAGGCTCCTGTCCTGGCACATGGCTGGCATCCCCACTCAGCCTTTGTACTGCCCAGCCTGTGCTGCTACCCTCTGCCAGACTCCTAAGGGCACAACTGGAGGAGCAGCTCCTGTCATGCTCTGTTCCCAGTGTGAGCTTGGGGTGGGACTCTGTTTTCCTAGGGGAACAGAACTCTGATCTGGGAAAGGAAACAGTCTGGGCTATTGGTCTTACAGGCAGAGAATGGTTGTCACTCTGGATTTTAATAACCTTTTTTGCTTCATTGTATACACTACCCACAAGGAAACAATTTAACAGGCAGCTATCTAAATTTAGTGGGAATTCAGCGCTATAGAGAGAAGGCCTCATAACCTAGGCAAACTCTGGAGTTGAAGATATCTGCCTCAGAGTGCACAGTGCCAGAGCCACTACTGCTGTCAATGCATGCTACAGCAAAGAGCTCAATATTTGCAATTACTTCCTTTAGTCTGTTCATTATATTTAATACTGTGTTTAAAAGTGAAATCTTACAGTGAAGACACTTAAATTATTCATGTACTCAAATAAAAAAAGGAAAAACTTTAACTTCGCATTGATAACATTCACCACCACACTCTACCCATTCATTTGGGGCCCTGAGCAGATAAGAAATGCCCACAGTATGCTGAACTGCAGAACCACAATATTTTGGTTAGGATGAGCGCTGCCAAATGAAGTCCTCTGACATCTAGCGTTTAAAGTTTGGTATAAATTGTAAATCCCCCAAGGGCTGAAGGCAGACATTTTTTTTAAGTCTTGGCACACCATCAGCAAGATGCTGTTCTATTACAACATTGTAGCTGAGTAGTTGGGGTCAGAATTGCATTTAGGCAAAGTCATTGTTGGATAACTGCCTATTCAGCTCCATTCATCCACGTACAGTATGTATGTGTATAATGTATTTCAAGGCCTCTGTAACATGGACTTGAAACCAAGAGAGAGAACAGTAAGGATTTAACCAACCAATGTAGCTGGTTGTTTTCCTAGTCTCTGAACTCTATCCAGAAGATGCAGCCAGACATGCCTTGAAGAAAGTGCCCGAAATCCATGAAATGAAAGAAGGAGGAGAGAGAAGGAGTTTTCAGAACATCAGTTAAGTCTAATTTACATATGGGATTAAGGACTCTACAAATGTGTATGGGATGGAAACATATCTTCAGTTTCAGGCATACATTTCTTAGGAAATCACTAATTTCCAGCATGGCCCCTGATATTGGTCTGTTAGATACAAGAGCCCTGAACCTCTACTTCCTGTTCTCATGATGTTCTTCTGATATTTGAAGAATAAGGATTGATAAAACTCTTGTACATGGATCCTAACAATAAAAACATATGTAGATGCAAAACTAAGATTCTTGTAAGATGAAGTTTTAAAAATCTCCTTCAGGGCAGAATTATGCTATGAAATACAGTGCGGTGCAAAGCAGAGATCTGAGGAGCTGACAGAGCTGGGACTCTTCAGCCTGCAGAAGAGGAGGGTTAAGGGGGTTTTCTCACAGTGATAGTGGAGGAGAAGATGGGGATAGGCTCTTCTCTGGATTTTCCACTGACCAGAGAGGAGGCATTTGGCACTGAGATGCAGGGAATTCCACTAAGACAACTTTTGTCTTTTACTGTGAGGCTGACTGAGCATTGGCACGAGTTGTTCAAAGAGGTTGTGGAGTCTCCAGCATTGGGAGTACTTAGGATAGAGTCCTGGGCAACATGGTGTAGCTGACACTGGTGTGAGCAGAGGCATGGACAAGGTCTCTAGAGGTGCCCTTGCACCTCGGGTTGACTCTGCTGTCTAAATTCACAGTGGTTCAGCGACTCTAGGATGAAGGAGCAAGACTCTTTTTGTGGGGCAGTGTGCTCAGACTGCTCAGCCATATTAGCTTTTGTTTGGTGCTACCTAACAGCTTTGCAAATTTTGACTTCCAAACGGATGTCCCTACATTTGCTGCATTAGAACACTTAGATCTACTACATTCTTCTATGTCTTTTCTAAGAGTTACTGTCCTACGTATGGCCTTCTTTGCCTGAAAAAAATGGTCTTCAACTTGAGGTTTTTCCTCTAGCTTTAACAGCTCTCAAATTTTGGATGGTGTCCTGAAAGCCCAGATCTCCTATGCTAGGGACTAAGAAACTTGGCACTTGGAAAAAACATTGCCCAAATGTAGTATAAGTGTCTGATCATGATACAATTAGTAAAATCATTTTTGTTGACAAGTCTACAAAACACATATTTGACATGGATTCTCCATTATGGAAAACTCACTCTTTGCTGCTGAAATGTCAGCCAAGTATTATGAAGTGATATCTTCCGATTGGAGCTGGATTTTTAAAATAAGCACTCTTTCTATTAATCAGTTTTATGTGAACCTCAGAAATAACCAAAATAAATATTTTACTTAACTTGGGAAAATTTAGAAAATAGAAATAATTTTGCTTAACAGCTCCATGGTATACCTTGGATTTGCTTACAGCCCATTAAGAGTATGGAGTGAAACCCTACCCTTGTTGAAGTCACAGGCCAGAGTTTCATGCATGAACTGTTAAGTGGCAAGTCTGAAAAGTCGTAAATATTCACATTGTTTAGAACTAATGATGGAGCAAGGATAGACAAATGCTATTTTGTCTATTTTTCAGACACTTAAGAATTTTGACAACTCTTTTAAGAGGTACACACCTTTTCACTACTTCATAAATTGTTGGCCTTCATTTTTATCTCAATGTAGCTACAAATTGAATAGGTTTTGCTATGTCATGTCCATGTTTCATCTTGTTACAAATGACCACTTTATGATTATCCCCTTTCTTTATTTATCCAGTGACATCCTAAATAAGTTTAGTTTCTTCCTTTGGTTAATCTAATGAAAAAACTGTCAGTTTTGTCCATTTATCCACCTAGTGCTGATGTATTTTAAGTGCATTATGTCACTTCAACAGCAGAACACTAGTAGGACTGAAAAAAGCAAACTGGCTACAGTAACACAGCCTAGCTCTAAATTAATAAATGAGTGCTACCCTTTATAAATCAGAGCTGTTATCCAGTGAGACTGGATGCAGCTGTGCATAAACAGGAAAGCTCTGCAGCTGCTCTCCCATCAGGTGATCTAGTCAGTGGGCTCACTTGCTGACATTAATGGATGTCAGTTTCTCAGTCATTAATATAAATCTGTTGCTGGAACTGAGTACCAGGTTTAAGTAAATTATTGCTTTCAGGCCATCATTGCAGTATTAATGAAAACTTCTTTGTGACTTACATAAAATTTATTTTTGTTAAAGGAAAACTTTTAAAAAGCATTGGGGTATTTTTGGAGTGGGAAATATTGCTGCTTACAAGTTGATACCCACCAAGTGTCTGACTAGTTTTTGTTAACATCATGTGGTATTTCCTGAATCACAAAATTGCAAAGGTTGGAAGGGACCTCAAGAGATCTTTGAGTCCAACTCCCCTGCTAGAGCAGGTACCCTACACGCAGGTAAGCATCCAGGCAGGTCTTGAATAGCTCCATAGAAAAAGGCTCCACAACATTTCTGGGCAACCTGTTTCAGGGCTCTGTCACTCTTACCGCAAAGAAGTTCTGCATGTGAATGGGGAACTTCCTATGCTCCAGTTTTAGGCCATTGCTCCTTGTTCTATTGCTATGCACCACCAAGAAGAGCCTGGCCTCATCCATGTGCCTCCCAACTCCTTTTAGATATTTATAAATAATCCCCCCTCAGTCTTCTTTTCTCCAGGCTGAACAGACACAGGTTACTTAGCCTT
This sequence comes from Excalfactoria chinensis, assembly GCF_039878825.1. Taxonomy (NCBI): domain Eukaryota; kingdom Metazoa; phylum Chordata; class Aves; order Galliformes; family Phasianidae; genus Excalfactoria; species Excalfactoria chinensis. The sequence goes on along the minus strand of NC_092827.1, from coordinate 28,255,923 downwards.
TTCTCATGTGTAAGTTGCTCTAGGCCCTTTATCATCCTTGTGGCCCTCTGCTGGACTCCTTCTAGGAGACCTCTGTCTTTTTTGAACTGAACACAGTACCATATGGTCTAAGAAGGTACTCACCAGCTTATGTTGCTTGTGTCAGTATTTTGATGATGTATCAGTAGCATGTTTTGGGCATCGTCTGAAATGCAGATTGAAGCCCAGGCTTGTAGGTTTTGTGGAAACAAATCACTAAGAGGTTGTCTATATTTATGTACTTCTATGCTGCTAAAGAAACCTTGAGCAATGTCATCAAAAGGGGGAAAATAAGGAGATATATTCACAGGGTTAATGGATTTAGCTGTCTGGTAGATTAAATTGTTATGAATCTGTGAAGCAAGCCATGCTCAGAATAGGCACCTTTATTAGCAAGGCATGTCTGGAGATCTGAAGCATCTTTCTGAACCAGCAGGTCAAGAGCAAAACTTGCATCTTTCATTTCTGTCTTGAATATATTCTATTTATACAAATATGTTCTTTCCCAAAACGTTGTCACTCTGAAATAATTCCAAAGCATTTCCTTTTGTTCACCTTCCTTCTCTGATCCTTGTGGCTAAGTACAAGATTTTTCCTTCAGGTTTTGGCAGCCTGCAATGATGCAAATGGACACATTCCTGAGCATTTCACTGACTTTATGGCTGTCTGGATTTCTGTGTCTAGGAAACAGAGAAAAGGAACTACAAGGACTGTGCACAAACTTTTCTGTGCATGGTTAATGAAATATGGTCAGTTAGTTATTAATGGCTAGTTTATCTTCTCATTCTCTAAATGACTTTGCAGTTACCTCAGACTATAAAAAAATGCATTTAAAAAAAAAAAAAAATTGTCTTGTAATATGCATGTGCATATAGACAGACATACATTTGTAGTTCACCTCCAAAGAGTAGAGAATGAAAATCATCAGAACAAACTTTATTGATGTGCTTTTCATAGCCTCAGCATGACTAACAAACAGCTGCCAAAGTGACATCCCAAAGCTAAGCAAAAGGTGGAAAGGAAGTTCCCAGATAGAGTGCTTGTAAAAGCATGTGGCTGTTACTGTAACCCAAGAGGTTTGAAGGTAGTTCTAACAATGGCATTATGTGGCTACTAGGATGAAAAGCAATTTGTCAAAAATTTGGATGTGGGGAAAGAGAGAGGAGAGAGAGAAAGATATAAAATCTAATGATGGGTAAAAGTTTTACAGTTTTCTCTACATTATGCACTCAAAGCAGATGTGCACGCGTGCACTACTGGTGTTCTTTAACCTTGCTTTTGCTACACAAACAAATCTCAAAATCAGACTGTGCCTCAGACCAGGATAGATATCCAAGCTGAGTGCTTCTGGTTTTGGTAAGGCTGTTAATGCATACTAATGTGGATGCACTAAATTAAACAAATGCTAAGTCTCCGACATTTTCTTAGAATTTCCAGAACAGACCAATTCCTCCTACACTTCACTGGGAAAGTAACAGTGGTTCAGCATCTCAATACAGGAAACATCCCCAGAAATCCTGTCAGTTCATCTGTATGACAAGAGCACTGGTGAGGTCAGGTATGGTGGTCTAGTGCTTTAAAAAATATGCCAGTAACTGACAAGCTCAGTAGTCATACCCCAAATTCACTGGGGCAGAATTGGCAAATACTGCTAGTGAAGTACGAAGAAAAACTTTAAAATTTGTTCTTATTTTATGTTTAACAAACTAAAGGGCAGAAAAGTAAAGGCAGATATTGTTGGTGATGTGTTTGTGAAAAATATAACTGTTGTGTTCTTCTTAAATGCTATTGAACAGATATTCACTTACTGTAGTTTAACAATGCTCTGGTCACTTATTTTAAACCTTTTTCAGTAGAGGAGAAAATCTGGTAGTAATATCAAACACACTAGAATATGAAAGCAAAAAAAAAAAAAAAAAAAAAAAAAGCCAAACAAACAAACAAACAAACAAAAAAAAAACCATCAGTATTTATATAGGTGCAGCACAGGGACAAGATTTGGAATAATCAGATTTAGATTCTAATTTTGTTACCAAGGTTAAGTGCCCTGATCTTTCACAATAAGTATTCCTTGTGTCAAAGCCACAAAAGGTTTCAGTGCATTGCATCTCAAGGGTATTACTTGTCACTTGCTTCCATATTTTCTTCAGTGATTACAGAATGGTTTGGATTGAAAAGAACCCATAAATATAATCTATTCCAAACACCCTGCCATGAGAAAGTATGTCTTTCACTAGGTCAAGGTCTCTCCAAACCATTTTCAAACATTTCTCGTTATGGAGTATCCGGAACATCTCAGGGCAATTTGTTTCAGAGTCTCACCTTCCTCCTTTTGAAAACTCCTTCTTAGCATATCTAAATATGCATCAAGGTTCTTGTGAAACTCTTTCAGCCCTTACTGAGAGATGCCCTTACTTGTGTTGATGCTGTGATGTGCCTTTGTTACATATCAGATTTCATAATGCATCTAAGGAATGAAGGGTGAGCTAGTACCTGAATATGTCAGCCAGACACTCATGTAGTTCATAATCTTTCCACCCACTATGAAGAATGTTATGTGTCTCTGTGTGACTCAGCTCATTATCTTCTGTTCAGCTGGTCACAGAATATGACTCTCCCTTTTGTAAACACTGTGTTTCCAATTTTTATGTTTGTATATTTTTGCATTTGTCAGTGAGGACATCTGATATGTTGTTGGATAAAAAAAAATATTGTGGTACCTCAAACAAATCAGAAGTGTTCCACAGGAAAATGACAGACATGCTAGCAGATGGAAATGATGCCAGAACTTGGACTACGGCTCTGAATCAGCTGAAGGAACATACTAAATAGCATTCAAATTATGGCAAGGACATAAAAAAGGAAAATATTGTTCTTGCAAGACTGGAACTTACATTTGGTGAATAGTGTACCGCAAATTAACTGAAAAATGTATTAATCTGACCAAACAACAAAGTAGATGTAAGTTAGACAAACACAAATGCTAGTATTTCAGATATTGAGACCAAAAGTAGAGAAATTACTGGAAAACTTACATTCTTCCATATTACAATCACACACTTCTTCACAATAAAGTGTTTCCTGATATTCAGAGGGAATCAGCTGTGTTTCTGTTTTTGCCCATCGGGCACCACAGAAATGAGCCTGGCTCCATCTTCTTTACTCCTTCCTGTCAAATACCATCTTTTATGGCAGAGTATGATCTTGGAATGGTGTACTTTTGCTACAAAAGTTTGCCTCAACAACACAGTTCACTTATTGCTAATGGTTAATTAATACCCAAAAGTTTATAAGAAGATACCACTAAGTATGTGATTCTTGACTTTTCATTCAAAATCACATCCAAAGTGACTAACCAAACTATGTGCTGTACTCTTTAGTTTGGGAACATTTTGTTTTCTTTGTGAGTGTAACATAGCAGGTATCAAGGACATTTTGGATATTTTCAACTGCCCCATTTTTCTTGCCTGAAATGTGGTTTCTTTAGCAATAAGATACTGTGAAAATCTCCTATTTCAGAGGAATTGTCCACAAAGACAAGGAAACGAGCCAAAGAACAGTGTTTCATTGATATATTTACCATAGCCCATAGAAAATGGAGTGGAAGAAAACATTGTGGTCACTGAATCCTTAACCACAAGAAGACAAACTATATGCAAAACATTCTATGATTGTCTAATGTTGGTCTTCAAAATACCCAGTGACAGACCCCATGGTGTCCTGGGACAGGTTGTTCTAGTCCTCCTTCTCCTTACTGACACTTTTGTTATTTAGGTCTCAGCTACAGCACCAACAAAGTCTGCAAAAGACAGAGGGAACAGTTCGTAATTTTTATTACCTTTTACATATTTAAAGAGTGTAATCACCCCTACTGGCCACCGCTTTTCCAGTCTAAACACTCCAAATTCCTTCAGTGTACGTTTTCCATACATCATGCCTTCTACACCTCTAATAATTCTTCTTCTTTGTATATTTTCCAACTGCTCTATGTACTCCTTGAAACAAAAGACCTCAGAAACATACCACTGTGTTCCTGCTGTGGTCTTATCATATTGAGCAGACATACTGGAACACTGGAACAGGCTGCCCAGGGAGGTGGTGGAGTCTCCTTCTCTGGAGATATTAAAGACCCGCCTGGACGCCTACCTGTGTGACGTGGTGTAGGGAGCCTGCTTTAGCAGGGGGGTTGGACTCGATGATCTCTAGAGGTTCCTTCCAACCCCTACAATTCTGTGATTCTGTGATACCTTACAGATGTAGTTGCCTCTTTATCCCAACTAAATGGCATTTCTGTTTCATACACAGTTTATAAACTATTATAACCCTCTGAGTTTTTCCTGAAGAACTGCTACTCAACAGGTTGATCACACTATTTGCACAGAATATTCTACCAATTTCAGTATGTTTATTGGACTACATCATAATTTTTGGACTGTTTCCAATTTGTGAGGTTTTTACAGTTGCCTTCCATTGTGCTTGAAGGTGTTCACACTTTGGTTGTCTGTGAAAAAGGATAATCCACCCAAACCAAAACACTACTTACAATAACCACTTAGTCTTGCACTAATTTTACTATAGTTTACTAGGGCCCTATTCCTTAAAACTGCTTACGAGGACGTTACATGAGAATGTGTGAAAATCTTGACTACAGTTGAGAGATATCTGGCACCTACTGTCCACAAGGCCTCCTAATCTATCATAAGTAGAAGTAAAGTTGGAGAGATTTATTCTCAACAAAATCATGTTGGCTTTTACTCACCTCCCTGTTATCTTCCAAGTGCTTACAAATAGTTCAGTTGATTATTGTTCCAGAACTTTTTCCAGGAACTGCAGTCAAAACGATTCCTCTGCAATCCCTGAGTCTTTCTTTTTCCCATTTCTGAAGATAGGCTCTGTACTTGCCATTTTCCAGGCTCTCAAAACTTCACCATTTCCCTGGTGGGTTAACAAGACAATTACTAGTAGCCTGGAAATTATATCAATCAATTTTATAAGTGACCTTAGGTAAATTACAGCAGGGACAATTAATTTGACAACATCTTCCTTACATGAGTGTTCTTCAATTTCTTTTTCCTTTTTTCTATTGAACTCCTGTATATTTATTATCAATATTACTTGTGACACCATTCTGACCACAGCCAATTATTTAATGACAAATCTGCCACCATTCATAAAATTTTCAAAGTGTTTACCTTTCCTTCAAATGTCTCAGAAGAGATAACAAAACATAACCATTTTATGAATAAACTGATTAGTTCTAATGTTGTTTACAGCAGACTAAATCAGAAGTCATGCTTTTCAAGTAATTGAAGTAATTCTCCCTGTGAAGGTGGGAGAAGGCAGGAAGAGGTATCAGAGAAAATAAACTAATTTGAATAAGAATTTCCAGAGCTCTGAAAGTATGTACTTTGTTCAATTAAGTTTTATTATTGATCAAAGAATTATTATTATGGTAAGCAGTTTGTGTCAATTTGCAGCTTTTACAGTGGTAAGTATTGTAACAACACTGCAAAACTGCTTAATAAAAGGAAAATGTAATAAGCATACTTACAATGTGATCTCCTGGACTTCATGAAGAAGTGCTCCCTATTTTTGTACTTTAAAAAGTAGTTTTTCAAAAATAACATTTCCAAAAGTTAGAGGAATAATGTAGTGTAAGCCAACTTTTTCAGGATCCATAAATCCTTGCATAAATATTTCTGATGGGAAAATCTTTAAATCTTCAGCTTCTAGGAAAAGAAAGAATGTTGATTCTGGCACAGCACTAACTGTTAACCATCTACTTATCATTTTTCGTGAGTTACCAAAGATGAAGCATTAAGTATACATGTTCAGATTCTTGCTTGAGGAAATGCATAAGAATATGACAGGTTTATTTAGAGAATTTTAGATTCACTGTCATATTTAGCTGATGGAGAAGCCTTAGTTGATTAGTCATTTCCATTTACAGATGGAGCATTCACATTCTAACCAGATAAAGAAATGTAGTCTTTCATTTATTTATATACCAATTTATTCAAAATTTTGTTCTGTTGTAGGGTTAAAATCTGCTTTTGGGACTCAAATCAACTAAAGCTTACCTACATCTGAATAGTCGCAGTTTTATATTATATCAGGTATTAGCTAGCCTGGGAAACACACTCAGGGTTTTCTGACTTGCCTCAGCTGGAAGGGACTGCATCAAAAGATGCAGGAGATCCATTCTAGGCAGTGGCAACAGGGACTTAGAGCTGCCCTTTTCCTTTTCATTGCACAAGACAGCCCTTCCCATTCATCCAGTTGTTTATTCCTCTAGTGTTAGATAATGACTGGATCCTTCCTCTCCTCTGTAATGATGAGCTATATTTCCTTGGGAAATAAGAGCTCTGAGTCTGAATCTCTCAAAAATAAATCAGATCTGACCTTTGAGTGTTGGGCTTAACCATGAAGCTGTTCAACAAAACAGGACCCTACACTCAGTTCTTCAGAAGATGATGCCCAGCTCCAGGGAGGATCCAGCTTCTAACTTAGCCTAGCATCTCCAGATGATTACCTTTAAACATGTACTTTCCAATGGAAAGAAATATAGATCTGCTTTTCAGTCTGAATCTCATCTATTTAAATATTTAAAGATTTAAATATACAGACTGGAAAGCTGATCTCCAGTCACCTGCTGTCTTGGACATTTCAGATGTGTGCTTTGTATTGCTCATAAAAATAGAATCAGCTAGGATGATTACCAGTAAAACCTTTTCTTTTGTCAGATCATGTTCAGGAACTCTGAATTTCCAAGATTCACATTTCACAAGAAATACTACCATACAGAGGAGATGGGGATTTCTGTGTTTCCAATGTCAACTATCTGGTCCTAGAGCCAAGGGCGCTCCAAGCTTCCATGCACCTTCTTACAGAAACTTACCATGGAAATATTTTTTTCATATAGTTTTCTTTCTGCTTTAGAAAGAAGATCTTAAAAAAACATGAAACAAAAACAAAACAGCAGAAATTTTTTCCCAAGAGAAGAAAATTTTACATTTTTATCAACTCTACTTGGAAGCAGACTGAGCGAGCATCTAGGGGATGAAGGGCCTGGAAGGACCATTAGGCTATCTGGTGCGTTAAACTTCCTGATATTTATAGGAATTAGTAAGAACTATTTATGTGAAAATTTCTTTGGGTATCTACCTTTGGCTGAATAGTTTTAGAAACTTTCCAGTAAAGCAGTTCAACTGATGATGATAAATGCTTAGAAAAAAGTACAATTTTATATAAATAAAGTAAAAAGCAAAATCTTCACTCATTCCTCATGAACTTCAAATATGGCATATGTGTGCCCCGGTGGGGCAGTGGTAGAATTGCTGCTTGCAACACTGGAGACCCGGGGTTCAAATCCCCCTGTGGTGCAAGGGGTAGAAGTGCTGCTTCGCTACACAGAGGGCTCGAATCCCGGGAGTTGGACTCGATGATCTCTAAGGTCCCTTCCAACTCGCACGATACTGTGATACTGTAATACTGTGATACTCTGAATCAGAAAGTTTAAAAAAAAAAAAAAAAAAAAAAAAAAATTCCTCTGTAGTGCAGAGAAGGAAGAGGGGAAGAGCTAAGGGGTAGGCTGCTATTTTTGAGTTAGCAGGGTCTCCTGTGACTGGCATTAAGCCAGAGCTAAGAAGCTTGATCAGGCTGGAGCTGAGTCCTGTTGAGCTGGCTGGGTCTTTGAATCAAGCTTCCAAGCATCTTCAAGCATGTCAGTGCATACACTCAAGTCATGGTTCTATGCCTTTGCAAACTGTTTTGCCCAACAGAATTTTCCCTGAAGCCTGGAATATTCAGAAGCTCAACAGGAATAGCTAAGAGCTCCAGGACTGAGCTCTGGTCTGTCACAATTTATTTGGTATATAGAAGCAAGAAGCTCAGAAAGGAAGTTTCTGCCAGAAACTCATGTTCCACTTCCATTATCCAGGATAACTCAATCTCGTAACATATTAGATAATATAGAATTGACTATGGAGACATGAAATTAATTTCTTGCTCCATACTACGACTTCAAGGAGAGAAGTAGAGCAGCAGTACTTTAATTTACGATCTTATGATTCAGCACTGGAAAGTACTAATTTTGTCTTTGATTCAAGTCCCTCACTTTTTCAGAAACCCTGCACATAAATTTATCTTAAAATTGTTTCAATTTCTGGTCCATACTATAGCTCCAGGAAAGTAATTACAGAATAGCATTGATTTGATTATTTGAATTATTATGATTTCCAGACAAAGTTCCTGGCTGGTTCATTCATGATGGCTTTTCTGCCAACACTGTTCTTTAACATCCTTTCCTCTTCCACAGTGCTTAAGCTCTTGATGTATTCATAGTAAGTAATTAAAAGAACAAAGCAAACTACTTAGATCACTCCAAAATTAATGCCTGCACTCTGTTTCTATGGAAACTACAACAGACATAAACCTCACAATAACGCTAGTTAATTGAGCAAGTTATCAGCTACAGAACGCTATTTTTTAGCATAGTGACCACCATTAACTCTGAGTTTTCACCAGTGATGAACAAGATCTTGTATTATGTGCTTATAAGAATCTGCATCAGAGGAGGTGACCCACTGTTTCATCACTGTGGTGGTGTCATCACTGCTAGGAAACTGTTGCCCATGAAGTTTACCTTTCATTGGTCTGTACAGATGGAAATCAGAATGCACCAAATCCAGATTATACAGTTAGTGAGGTTGGACAGTTCAGCCAGCATTGGTAGTATGTTCCACAGCCCTCAAACTGATTTGGGAACTGATGTTATCATGCTGCAAGATGAGGACTATTTTTCTGTGGCCTGAATCTTGAAGATCAAGTCCTCAGCTTAGTCAGTTGCATGATACAGCAGTCAGAGATGATGATTTGTCCAGGTTCCAAAGAATTGCGAAGGATCACTCCTTTCCTATATGGAAAAATAGTGCACTTCACTGTACCCACCAAGATCTGTCTTGAACTTTTTCTTCAGTGGAGAATTCACATGTTGTCACTCCATGGACTGCTGTTTGGACTCCTGCTCATAATGGTGACAAAATGTCTTATCACTGGTAATGATGTCATCCAGGAAACTGTCACCTTCAGCCTCATATTAGTTCAGTGTGTGAGCACTCATAGCACTCGTGTGGAGCAAAATTTGCAATATTTCAGCATTGCCACCATTGTTTCCAGTGCATAGAGATTGTTATTCAGCTCCAAACACAGTTCTCTGGTTGTAATCCTTGATTTGTGTGGATAAACAGATTGAGACATTCTTCATTTTGTGGTGTGAGAGCTGTGCATGGACATCCAGAGCATGGCTTGTCTTTGATGTGGCTGTTGCCACTGCTGAACTGCACCAGCTGTGTTCACACGAGCTGTTTGGTCTGAATAAACCTTCAGCAAGCATCAATGAATGTTAGTGAGTGCCATTTTTTTTTTTTCTGCATGGAGGAATTCAGTTGCACACGTTTGCTTCATGTGCAGTTCCATGACAGGCACCATGTTGTCAGACTGCCCCTCTGGTGTCATTTGTCACACAGCAGCAATGTGTAACAGAGTATGGTGGGAAAGGTCCAGGTAATTTACATCTGTTTCTTGGTAGATGATGTTAGTTACTCAGTAGTCAGTGAGAAGTGATTGTAAATTGATGGTATTTTGGACACTCTGTGTAGATTTTCTTCACTGTTTGGGATTGAAACGTATAAGCCAAATAACCCTCAAGCAGGATAAGGTCACCTGTTAGTCACCCTATTCTATGTTTTCAAAAAACCTTTGCAAGTTTCCAGTCTTTGCAAGAGTTGAAATCACATCCAGGGAAGAAAGAAAGATCTGTCTCAGAACTGCTACAGTGTGATCCTTTAGCAAGGATAGGACTAATACAGTGTCTTTTTTTTTTTTCTTTTTTTTTTTTCTTTTTTTTTTCTTTTTTTTTTTTTTTCTTTTTTTCCCCCAGATATTGAAGACCGTAAAGTTAAACTTAACTTGACTCCTTTATTCTAGGATTCTATTTACACTAAGTGTTGGAAGAAATGTACTGATATGGGGATTTTTGTTTATTTTGCTCTTATAACAATGTTCAACTCTTTAAGCAGAATTTATGGGCTTCTCAGAGCAAGATCTGTAAATGACCTCCAGTTCCTAACTTTGTTTAAGCTGGTATCAACAGAGCTACATTGTATTCTGCTTCACTGGATGAATTTTATTTATTACTTAAAACATGGCCTCGCTATATGATAACATATTATTTTAGCTCATGTTGTGTACAGAAGGTAGAATAGACTTTGAAACTGACACAGAATGTCAGAAATTAGAAACAGATGGTAATTACTAGGAACAAAGATGAGGGTTCAGAGGAGAATAGATGCAGTGCATTCCAGAGCACATGGAGTATTTTTTTCCACAAAGATTAATGGCTATTATGAAGGCATTATGTTCAGTGCACTCAGATATCACTGACTTACCTAGAAAGTCAAGCAAACCATTTTTATGGACTGACAGAAGTTTGTGACAGGGTCAGTGTGACTAACGGGAATCTCAGGTTATGCTAGATAATTTCTTCTATATTTTGTTTTGCAATATTGTGGCTTTTGTCTGTATCTGTTTCCCTGTTTTTTCTCCGCTTCTGTTAATCAGTGAGGTATATGACGTACTTTTTCCCTATTGTGCTTAACACAAATGAAAACATATCATTTTCTCACAGTATCAGAAACCATAAATTTTGTTACTGCAACCATGATTTCTGTTAATCACACAGAATAATTTGCCAGCTGTGTGATTTCATCTGTTTGGCGAATGACCAGCTCTTAAATCTTGTGATTGACATTTTGATCTAAAATTAAAATGTATTCTAAAACATAAAATATCAATTTAACTTATTTATCTGTCTGGTCCTATGGAGATTAACAACTCCAGTATATAGGAAAAAAACTATTATGCCACAAATAGTGATAATGTAGTATAAAAGCTAATTTTCAGAAGATCTGCTTCAGTTCACCTGCTACTGTTCTATCTTTCCCATAATGTCAAAAGTGACAATTTGCCATCAAAATCTCCTGTGGAGCAAATGGATTTCATGAAAGGATCTAATAGCAAGTGGATGTGCTATGAAGTGAGATATTCAATGGAACAATTTGAAGTAAGCAATTTTCAGTTTCTGAGACCAAAAAATTTCAAACCTTTTAAAATTATTTAAAGGATGTTCACTTGGCTCCACATTTAACATAACAAATTTCATAGAGGGTTATTATAATGAAGTGCTCTGAGCTAGAAGCCTGCACATGGAACTTGAACAGGCAATTTTAACCACATCTCTGCTGTATTCTGATTCATTGACTTAACAGCATTGGATTAAAAGGTCTTTCAGATGTTTTACAGGAAGGCACTCAAGTGCCTTTCACTGGTTTATGTGGCAGAGGCCACCAGAGGTCAATTATTTAAAATGTAGACTGCAAACCTTTTGTTTTATTTCTGTGGGAGCACACAGTAAAAAGAGGAAGGCTAAATGAACAAACAGTTCCTTCTCTACAGACAGATATATTGCCATCATTCCTGGCAACAGACAAGCCAACAAACATACAAGTAAATATCTGAAAATCCATGCCAACCATTGCTCCATCAGTAACACAGGAAAATGGTTTCCAAGTAGAACAAAAAGACATCAGTGCCAACAGGAAACCAGCTATCCTATTCATACTTATGAGAAGACACAGGGAACTCTAAAGCCAAAAAAAGGAATCCATTACCAAAGACTGAACCAGCCTTTTGATAGCCATATTTCTTGAACATCTCCCTTTGGCCTGAAAATCAGCTCGCATAGTACACTCTTCATGCATACTCATTCCTGCTCCTTTGGAAAGTACTTGGAACCAGGGCAGTGTGTAATTAGATTTGCTTTAACATCAAAATCCTCATTTTCAGATGCTGAAAGATAAGCATCCAGAAGCACTTGGTAAACACAGAACTCTTTTCTTTCACCCTAGTAGAGTTACCCGTGCAAATGAATGCCATGCAATTTTGACTTGTTGGTCTGCTGGCCATTGTCTTCCCTAGCTCCTTGCTGCTGAAGCCTCCTGTCATGTTACATGGAGACAGAATGTCTTTGAATATTTTGTATCCAATCTATGTGTAAGAAATAAATGAGAACAAACAAACAAAAATAACAACAACAAAAAAAGAACAACAACAGACATCTCATGTGGAGGTTAGAGAAGTTAAGTGGTAAGGCTTTATGGTATATCCGGCATCTAGCATTCTTTTGATCAGATACTTTGCTTTGGAAGATAATTAGTTTTCTTGTAGAGCTTTCAAATAAAAGTTTTAGTACCTTTAAAACAGATCTTGATTCAGGAATACTACAAACAGTTATTCAAAGACTAAAAGGTGAAAAAAGAAATGCTTTTGAAGGAGAAGTTTGTACTTGTGTGCATACTAACACTATGTGTATGCAAAAATGAGACGCATGTTGTGTGCACGTCAAATACTTTATATAGAGAAATTCTGCTGGGAAAAAGTTCTCAAGTACACAGCCTAGCCAGTCAAGATAGAAAATATCTTCAGAATTATCATATTTTTAAATTTTAATCCATGGTTATTTACTAAACTACAATTTTGATCTCCTGTTTAAAGGAACTGGGATGCATTTGTACCTTGCAACTGTCATTATCTTCAGTATAGTTTGCAGCAGATCAATAGCTTATAGCTTATAGCAGATCTGCTTAGTAGGGGTCAAAACCAAATTTTAGGATTGTTTTTGGTTACAAGTATGTGATGCATACATGTACAGTATTTTCATTTGACTAGTTACAAAAATAAATACATTTATAAATGTTTTGCAGTCATAGATTGCATATCTCTATATGCCAAATGTTACAGTATTTGTAATTTCTTGGTCCCTGCTGCATTTTCAATTCAAATCCCACCATATGTTCCATAACAGTCTTTTGTACAATGATGATTCTTTGTTCATTTTAATGTTACATACTCTTCAGAAAGTGCCATCTTGCGGTACATTTTTCTAGTAGAAAGGAAATTCTACAGAACCCCCTCATGTTTACTGTGTTTAGCAAAAGCTGTCTCAAAAATTCAGGATTGCTTCTGCTTGATTTTTTAAATGCCTTACACATTGATGTTTACAGACATTCTCAGCCAAAGATTGTGTTTTTTAAAATAAAATAAAGACTTTTCTTTATGTGTCTTTGTAGATTTCAGATGCCTATAAGATTTTAATTCCCTTGCTTTTATTTTTTCATTATTTTACTGAAAGTTCATTTGCTTGACATGGAATGTTTCTACTACTGAGCATTCACGTGACAAAAAAAAATAAAAAAATAAAAGGGGGCCTCTTGGCCTCTATAATGTCTTCTCACATCATTTAGCCTTGTTCCAAAGAATTCCTTTCTGGAAGACTTTCTCCAAAGCATACATCCTCTGATTGCTTTAAAAAATGTATAACTAAGATTTGTAATAGAGAAGACAATAAATAGTCTCATTTCAACTTTGATATTAAAATGAAAGAACAGAATAGTTCTTTGTTCACATTGAAAGGTTCCTTCCCAAATATGCCTCAGAATGAAGCATCTGCAGTTACCATCTACCTTGTTTGAACTTAAAAAAAAGTTTCTGCACCCAGAGTTGCTGCAGACAAAAAAGAGAAGCAGAGGAAGCCTACACATCTATAATTAAGACTGAGAAGAAAACATATCAAGCTGTTCTCACCAGGATTCAATCTGCGTGTGTCTTTGGTGATATGAGACTGCTAAAGGCTCAATCCAGCAGTGATTGTACTTTGGTGCACCCCAAGGACTCCATAGCTGTATGATGAAACTGATAGATAGTAATGTACTTCAACATATAAATAAATCTGGCAGAGAATAAGGAGTGTTTTGTGTGAGTATGTGCAGCAGTCAGACTGACTTCAGTGTTTAGTATGGGCTCTCGGTCTGTTTGACTCAGCAAGTGATGCCTCAGTGGAAAGGTTAGGGCATGCTCTGATGGAGGTCTGAGGGGCACCTATAGCACACTGTTATGATGTGTACTGCGGTAACATTTGCAGCTTCCACAGGGAAGAATGACCTGCATGAAGGAAAAGACTTGAGTAATGTAGGCAGTGTGTGTTTCTGCCTTGGAAAAGAGAAGACGTCTACTCCTGGCTGCCAGACTGAATCTGTTTGGACATTTTGACAGCTCGGGGTTTCAGAGTGTTGGAGAAATCCACTGCATAGGATGTGATTTATGCAATTGGATCACAAAGAAAAACAGGCACAAGCTAACCTGAAAAGGAAGAGCTGGAAAATATCACACATAACTAAAATGTGTTTGCAAATGCATTTACAGCTTTTCTCTTTACACTGGCAGATTATGGTCTTATCAACTGTCCTTATTAGATGGCTGAGATGCTTTTGTTAAACATTACCAATTCTACAGAATTGCCAATTAGTAAAGCACAGCTGATAACCAAACAATTTGTGTCTTTGAATTCAGATGAGAACCAGCTGAAGGTTTTCATAACATGACCTTTCAAATTTTCTCCAAGTGCTTTGCCCGGCAGCTGCAGCTGTGAGATGAAACACTTTGGAGAATCTCAGTTCTTGTTTAACTCCTGTGTAGAAACATTTTTGAGCCCTGCCTCTCAGGGAACTGTTATCTTGCAGATCTTGCCTAGAAGTTAGACCAGATAAAAAGTTCATGACAATAACATTTTTTACTTTTGTACAACCATGGTATGTACACGGCAGCTATCACTTGTGGGCAACATTTTCTTCAGATCAAATGCAAGATTCTGGGAACCTGCAGCAGCTCTTCAAGAGGGCAGAAGATAGTAGCAATGGCAGGACATAGACTCCTGGGTTATGTGGCTTCCAAAAAAAATAGATTATATGTGGCTATACATCCAGAAGGTACATGACTAAAGAGATTTCAAAAGTCGGAAAGAATTTTGAAGAGAAAATTTTGTCATGCTGGTGACAAAAATGAGATGAATTAGTTTCAAACTGTAGGAATGAGAGTCCTAAAAAGACTCCATTCACATAACAGAAGATATCATGGTTGTTAAGGTACTAAAATTTAGAGAGGAATAAAAAAACTCATCAAAGATGAATGAAGATAATTTCTAACTGCATAGAATACTGTGATCCAAAAATGCAGAACATGAATTGTCACAAGGACAGACCAGGCTGCCCAGAACCACATCCAGCCTGTTCTTGAGTGCCTCTAGGAATAGAGCATCCACAACCACCTTGGGCATCCTGTTCCACTGCATCACTGCCCTCTGTGTGAAAAGTTCATCCTAATATCTAACTTAAATCTCCCCTGTCTCAGTTTAATATGAAAGGACATATACACAAATATGGCACATTTGTCAATAGGACGTTCTACAGTCTAAGTAACAACATATGTAGATGTGGCAAAGCAGTGTAAGGAAGCTGAGGAGCAGTCAACTCTGAGTAATGGAAAAATAGAAGTAAAATTTATTATGGAGTCTCAAGTCAATGACATTGAAGGGTTCAATAGGTGCAGTGAAAAAGAGGATTCAGGCTGCCTCCTCTTTAGGGTATCATAATTTTTGATTTTTGTTTGTGGAAAGAAATAATCACAAAGTTAAATTTAAACTCAACATAGTCAGCCTGGGTAGACTACTAAGATGTCAACTCAGCAAAATCCTTAAGCACAGGCTTACCTTTAGGTGTTTGATTATCACTTCCAAGGTCTCAGCCTGTACTTAAACATTTTGTTGGATCAATTCCTAACTTCTTATTGCAAGAGCAATCTAATAAAAAGTCCTTCAGTCCTGAATGGGCCAAGCAGCAAATAAGAAGGGGTAATTTAGTGCTCAACTAAATTCCCAACTCAGAGGCAGTAGGCAGGCTTAGCAAGGCACAGCCTCAGTGATTATTTGATTTACAGTATGACTCATGGGATTACAGGAACAGCTTTAACAAGCTGGTAGCCTTTCTAACCAGTTTGAATCAGAACTTCAGCACGTCTGGTGGCCAAATTAAAAAAAACACAGTCATGAAGTCAGTGTTTTCATTAATTTGTTGAAACAAGCTGTAAAGTCAAACATACTGAGCAGGCCACTCTCCTTAGTGATATGAGTGGAGCTTCATACTCTACAGAAACTTGTTCTTTCTTTGCTAGCATCACATCTACTGATACTTTAGAGGCTATTCTAAAGGATTTAAATAATATCTATCTCTTTAGTCTAAAGTTGCAGGAATGTCCTATATTAGGAGCCCTGGGATTCATTAGGATTTTCTCTGCAAATTGTAGAATCACAGAATGGTTTGCATCTATAATCCCAGGAACAATTCCAGTCTGGGAAGTCTGGCTTCAGGTAGATGCCCCCAACCACATCCAACTTCTGTGATAGACAGAATGATGTTGTTCTATAAGAGGCCCTTCTCACTCTTTCTTCACATACTATTTTCCATGCTAAAGAAATTAATGTGAGTGTATCAGAGATTATAACATCATGTTCATAACCAGGATCTGAACTAGAACAGAACATGGAAGTGCACTATAGCATTCACCAAAAAAAAACACCCTCTGAAATTTAACCTGAATGTTACCTGTGAGATTTGGCTTGTTTACAGCTACCAGTTACATCAGAAATACAAACAGTGGTATGTTTGTTATTTGGAAGTAGGGTCAGCATTTGGAACTTCAGCTCACATTTACTGGTGTATTTGCTTATTCAGCTTTATCTCTTCCTTCTTTTTTTTTTTTTTTTTTTTTTTTTTTTTCATTAGAAAATTCCCATTTCTTCTGGCATCACTCACTAGCATGTCAGATGTATTTGGTCTTCACTGATTTAATTGAATCAGCAGCAGCTGACTTAACTTGTATTAATGGTACTCTCATAATCTTTCAGTTCTAAGCAAAAATTCACACTTGATATTATTTTCTTTTAAGTGAAGTGCATGGCTGCCTCCACCAGGCTCTTCAGCACAAGATCATTTCTGCTGAGCTGCTTGTACCCAGTCTGCTACCTGGGGACCTGGGGTGTCTGGCTAGCAGTGGATATGGCTGCCTCCTTCCTTTTGTGCACTCAACCAGAAGCAAAGATGAGCATGTATCCCAGAGACACACAGATGTAAGCAGAGACAGAGAGGGGCACTGGTATGACCAGTAGAACAGGCTGTCTCACTGGGAGACTGCCTTCAACAGTACTTACAAAGAGAATTCACATAAAACATATACAGCTGGGACCTCTTCCTGCTCTTCAGCTAGCAGAGACAGAATTTCAGTGGTGCAGATGCACACACACACTCTCTAGGCTCATAAGCACACGCACATTCATTATCTCTTTGTTGCATTAGAAAACGTCTTTGACTAGATATCTTAAAAGAGGCAATGCTCTCCTGCATACACATCTATTGTCTTTTCCAGTGAAGGTTTTAGTCTTTCTACTTTATTTATTTATTTTAGTCTTTCTACTTTCTACATTTATTTATTTTAGTCTTTCTACTTTATTTAGTCCAAATAAACATACTGTTCATGAGTGACTACATGCAGACATATTTCAAGTTCAAAATCTTAACCAGTATTAGTTTATATCACCTAGTATGTTCAGTGACAGTCTAGTCCATCTCAGATAGCATCTTTTCAGAATTTGCAAAATAGTCAATCCTTGTGAGGCCTGCACGTCACATTCCACCTGCCTTTGAGTGAGACAGTTCATTCGTTTATATTTCATTAAGCGATTATGCAACGAATCGCAGCAATACAACACAGAATTACATATATATGCACACAGAGCAATATATATAAAGTTGTTAAATTGTTCTTGCCTTGGACTACTTCATACATTTCTTTCAGCTGTGCAAGCATTCCCCAGAGGAGCCGGGAAACAGCTGGGTATATCCACACACAAAAATATTACATTGAAATAGAGGCAAGAGCCTTAGCACAGATAAGCTTTGACAGTTACTGTCATTGCTACTAGGCAAGCAAAAGCATTGCAGGGTGTTACTGACAGATGGCATTGTTCTTTGTCAGGACTTTTCTTACTTATATGTACTCCTGCGCTGATTAGCCAAATACATAAATGCACAAGACTGTTTTTCTTCTAACTACAAATATTTTGCCCTTTCTTAGCTACAGAAGGCTCTTCTTACTATAATCTAAATGGACTTTAATGAGCTTGTTTTGTTTTCTGCCAAGGCAACAGTGTTGAGTAACTAACTGCCTTATACCCAGTTCCAATAAAAGTACATAGTGCCTGAGAACTAATGGACAGAAATTCATAATGATGCAAAATAAAGGGGATTTAGAAACATGCTACTAAAAAGAGGATATTTAAATTTATTTGTGCTTGTAGTTATGATCAGGTACAACTTCCCAACATATGCATCTCCTGTGTATCTGAAATTCTTAGAAATCAGTTGGTCACCTGGACCTTTTCTGCAGCTTGCCTGGACTTTGCTTTCATTCCCCTGCCTACAGACTAAAGCAACACCAGTGTCTGAAATTGTAATACGAAACATTCACGATACTGTAGGGGAACCTGTTGTCTAATCACATGACCCTTATTACAAGGTTTCTTAAATAATAAAAATACTTTCCCTTCACTGTCTACATAGTTCACCATACACTGTAGAGGGAGTCTTAAAAGTATTCCACCATACTCATTAAAGAACTGCATTACATTCACATTTAGAAATAATTTCTATGAGCTGTTTGTTTTAATGGGTTGGTAGCAACAGAATTTTCAGCACTTCTTCTTTTCAGTTTGCATTTTCTTAGGCATAGATGTTACCTTGAAGTGTAAATTACTTTTTTCCCACCACAAGCTGGATTCTCCTTAGTTATACAGACAGGAATTTAGGTAGGAAAGTTGTATGGTATGAGTAGAGGCAGAAGACTCAACTTCTTAGAGCAGCCTGGCAAATCTGTACAAGTGCCCCTCTCTGCAGTAACAGTTGGGCTTGAATTATTCATGTAGTCTAAAGTATTGGATAGACACAATGATTATGTCAGCAGCAGTAAATTTAAGGTGCTTGGGATTGTATTTTTGGCAATGAGGCCAGCTGGCGTTCAACAGTCCATGTCCAAAACTGCCTATGAGAAATTATGTAGCCAGACATGAACAACCTGTTGAAAATGACAGTATGTCTTTTTAACCTCTGAGCCTCACCAGGAGTGTGCTAACAAGCAGATGCCAAAAACGCACCATGCGCTGAACAGCTTTGCCATGTAGACAATTCAGTTTCAGTGGCTAGGAATGTTTCCTGGAACTGTTTATTTAACTGCACAGTTATAACCATTACATTTATAGTACAAAGGACTTAAGTGATCTAAACAATTATAAACAATAGTCATAATATTACTTCACTATATAAATATAGAATTTTAATGGTAGAGGTATGTGGTCTTAAGAACTGCAATGATAGCTTCATTTTAGTATTCTAAATTTTAAAGAAAATCATTTTGGATTGTTAGAAAAGAATGCATTTGATTAAAATTTCATGAAATTCCATTTCAAATGAGTTTCCAGAAGGCAAAAGCAAGTTATCTAGTAAAAAATACTTATGCAGTATTTTTCAGGAAAGTATGCATTTGCTCATTAAATGGGCAGAACGTTTTCCAGTCCGCTTTTATTTCCATCCTACATTTAAGTGTTTACTTCTCTACTTCAGAATACACAGATAAAGTTGTGTCACTCTGCTTCTGCTAATTCAGTCATTCCATTCTCATTCTGATTTCAGTATTGGTTTTGCTTGTTTGATGAGGCTGAGGCCAGAATTTTGACATGCATAAGAGAAATGTACAGAAAGTATCCTGGTCCTCAAGCCCATTTTGAGCAAATAATGTGTGAACGTATTTTGCAACTGCTAAGTCAGCACTTTCCACATAAAGCTGGTATTACTCGTAGCTTAATAAAGGACCTTGTTAAGAATTTGGAAAGGTTTATCCTTCTGTATCATGTACTAAATTAATTTGTCTCTAATCATGTCATGAAATGTTATTATTTACCTGGAAAAGAAACCTGAAAGAGCAAAAACTAAAATGGACATATAATAAGAATTCTAATAGTTTAGCTAGAATATTTTTTTTATAATACCTGACAAGTATGACACTTTGTCATGCATTCTGCATTCTACTGCTATTCTGTGACATTTGCTCCAAGGACGCATCCTTTTTAGGGATGAGTTACACGATACCAAGAGATAAGGCAATTAAAAATGGAAAGCAAACAAAAAATGAATGCAGGCTGAAATCATTACACGTAGGCATCTGTAAGCAGCAGCATTGCATAGTCATTCTCATCAATTTTAAATCATATAACTGAATTTGACAGTTCAATTTTCAGCATTTAATCTCTCTGACTGATAGTAGTGGAATAAATCTTTAATGTCTCCTATAATTGTTCTACTAATGACCTATGCATTTTTATTTTATTTATTTATTTATTTTTTGAAAGGCAGGAATGAAAACAGCAGGGGCAGAATGTGCAAAGGAGCAGCAGACTAAATCCTGAAAATATGACCACTAGAAAAGCTAAGCAAGAAATACTCAGAGCCAAGAGATGAATCATTGGAAACAAGGCTTGAAAGTGTGAACAAAGATCCTACTTCTTGTCATCCAGTTCCTACTGCATTTACAGAATGTGAACTTTTTAGGACACATTATCACATAAAAGAAATATGTCTCTGTGCTGACTCTGTTTCACACAAAAGAAATAGCTATGAAATTTGCTCCAAAAGTAATGCCTTTTATTTTATTATGTTGGCCCATTGTGTCAGAGGCAGATGTTGGTGATATGACAGTAGAGGCTGAACATCTCCTCCAGTATTCTGTTACGTTTTGTTTCTGTGTGACAGATGGCAGAAGTGACTATAAAGCAAAGGTGTGTCACTGAATTCCTCCATACAGAAAAAATGTCACCCACTAACATTCATTTATATTTGCTGAACACTTATGAAGAACAGTGGATGTGAGTACAGTGAGGTGGTGGGTGGTGCATTTCAGCAGCGATAACAGCGACAGTGTGTTACCTCTGCTTGTGTAGATTTTTATAAGCACAGCACACAGGCTCCTGTTTACAGCTTGAAAAATACATATCTAGAGGTTGTAACTGTTGAAAAATATCATTTTGTAGCTGAGAATTTGCACTACCAAATAGTGTCATTGTGCTTCTTTTATTCTTTGTATTTTGCATGGAAATAAATAGGAGATATTACTTTTGAAGCCACCTACAGAGTATATTTTTTCTTAGGGATTATTAGAACTAAGCACACAACCCCCAAAAAATCATATAATCTAATACCTCCATATGCTTGTGTAAGGAAAACTGTGTAATAAACTACACAAGGCCACTTGAATTTCTTGCAAAGCCTATGGCATGGAGTAATCTAGATCAATCTATGTCTGCGACAGGGGGGCAGTAGGCCCGTGGGCCTCCTGACCCCAAAAACGGGAGGTAAAAAGGGAAAGGAGTAGGGAGATGGGAGCTGGAGATGGGCTCAAGAAAACAAACAAAGCAGCAGCAACGATCTAAGGAGGAATACTTATTTTACTAACTATGATATTAGAATTCAAGGTTACAGAATGTAATATAATCTAATTGAAATTGAGGCTAATAAATCAAGTAAAATAAGAGAAAGAGAGTTTTCTGAAGACTGAGAAGCCTGCTTTGAAATTGAAGGTGCACGTCTTGGAAGCACACCCACGCCCGCTGCCAGGCAGTGAGAGAGAGAGCCAGTGTCACTTCTGTGATGTATTTTCCTCTCTGACCGTGAGGTTCTCTGGGACGTGTAGTTCTTCATTGTGCTCCACATGATGTTATGATGTGGAACACCAATAGCAAAAATTACAAAACCATTACAGCTTACTATTCGCACCTCTGTAGAAGGATGTCATGGCAAAACCACTCTGAACTACAGGCTATCTAGACTAAGCTACTAAGAAATACTTAGCATAGAGTTATGTGTGTATGAAATCCTATTCCTTGGTACAGCCTAGACATCCATCTGACTCTGTTGCACTTTGGACAGCTTAGTACTCAGATCCCCAAACTATGTTCTGTGAGTTTACGTAATGGCTTTTTTAATAAGTTTTCCTAGTGCTATTAGCAATGGAGACTGTTTCCTGCATAATAATTCAAAAATTAATCTACCTATACAAAGATATGATATTTAGGTTTTTTTTTATCTTTTCTAAGCCTTACAGAAATCTTGGAGAAGCAGTTCTCCTCTTCTGGAGGTGAATATTGCAACAAATTTGTCTTGGCTGTAAACCTCCAAGGTTTTAGAAGCTCTGTAAAAAGTAAACCTCCAAAAAACTAGTGTGCCTATATAGACTTGGTTCTGTAGACACACATGAGATTCACAGTTTCTCAAATGAAATGGCTATTTCTCTCTAATTGCAGAATCCCCTAATGGTATTATAAAATTATGAAACCCCATTTCACTTAATTTTTAGCTCTTCGGGTTTTGAGTAGGAAAAAGATGAAATTAAAGAATAAAAGGGGAAAAAAAATGAAGGAAATTCCCATACAGATGCAGAATCATACAAAAAGATTGCCAGGGAATATCACTTCAAATAAAGAAGATGCTCAAACAGAACAGCATCAGTTTTCTCTTCAAAATTCATCTTGGAATAAAAACCACTGCAGAAATACTTTAGAGATCTGGCTAAGATAGAGCAGTCCATCCTTGCAGTAGGATGGAAAAATTCAACTGGAGAGAAAAGCCTGCCTTTCAGAGTGTGTCTTTATCAGTAGTCATGGGACTTGTCTCTTGTGTGAGTCTCCAGTCAGCCTAAGTACAATTTATGGCACTCTAAGCACACAATTGCTCAACAATATATTTTTCAATTTTTTATTTTTTTTTCCTAGCTTTTGAATGCCATTCCCATGGATATTAAGCATACGTTTTTTTCTGCAAATGATAAATTTGTGTACTTAGTCATTCCTCTTCCAAAAAAAATTCTTCAGTTCCATACTAATACACTGAACTGAGAGCTTTGGTAGAGATAGATTTTCTATTTTATTATTATTATCGTTACTGGCAAGGTAGATGTTTTCATTTGCAAATTATTTCTCCTGCTTTGTGAAAGACTCTGAAGGGTGTGGTGATACCCTTTAGCGTTTCAACACATCTCAAGAAGTGTCTGGACAGTATTCTCAGAAATATGGTTTGGGTTTTGGGTGGTCCTGGGTGGAGCTCAGGAGTTGGACTCAATGATCCTTGTTGGTCCCTTCCAACTCAGTACTTTGTGTAATTCCATGAAAAATAATTAGAAATAATTTTTGCAGTAAGAGGATATTAATTCTGAAATCCATGTTATTGAGTCACACATGGACCAAACTATAAGATCTGAAAAAAATAATCAAGCACAACTAGCTATTAACTATTAATTTAACAAACTGTATAATTCTAACGCACTTCATTCAACCTTACTAAATATTTCATAAAAATAAGCTTTTCCCCAAATGTTTGTTCTGCTTTAGGATCTGGCCTGGCCAAATCCCTAAAAAATCACAGACAAACAAAAATGGCAAAGCAGGTTAATGAGACGTTTTAAAATCTCAGAGTAATCTTAAATTTTATTGGACTTGAAGTTTGCTGAAAGTTGACATTTCATCCTGTTTTAGCTCAGTGACTCTAATAATTCTTCAAGATTTTTGTCCTATTTATCAGTCTGAAAAAAAATTAAAAAAAATTTAAAAAAAGAGATTTACAGTAGCAAAATGAGACAGAGAAGTTACACACCGATAAACCAGAAGTGGAAGAAATAATGAAATTATGTAGACCTTTGCAGAATTCTGACAAGTATGGATTTTGTGATATTAAGAGGATGAACTGAAGCCTGCTTCTTTCTCAGAAGAAAGGGTTTCCCTACTGTAATATTTTCACAAGATCTTACCCATATTTATATTTCTCAAGTGATCTTGAGAAATAAAAGTTCCCTACTGTTTAACTCTGAGGCCTTGCCACACTGAGACTCTGTCTTCTAAAATTTATGTAGAGATATAGTCGATTCTTAATCATACTAGCTGTTTAAATAAAGAGCGAGTTTAAAGCTATGGTTTTAGTTCAGACAAAATTTATGGGCTTAATATAGAACACCAGACAAAAATATTTGACCTGTTATATTACCTTAAAAATTTATGAATCTTTGAACAGGCAATGCTTCCTTATCATGACTATAAAAATAACCATATTTTATATTCTAAAGATCCTAAGGGAAATTTAGGAACAGAGGAGTACAAAGGCTGCTTTCTTCATTCCTCTACAGGAGAGGTGGAAAATGGATGAACAAAAAGATCAAGGAGGTATGGGATCTTCATATGACTAGTTGCTGTCTAATGGGAGCTATGACTGCAGAATTTGCCTTTCTTTTTATATATCAGAATTGCTGAATATGAACTTTACAAGTCAGCGGTAACATTTTCTCACACTTTTTTATCAGTAATTGTTACTAAATATTTCTAAGAATTTCATTTAGAACTGCATCAATCATAAAACATTTAAAGACAAACTCTCCTTTCAACTTCTTTCAATTAATTCAGCTTAATTGGTGGGGAAACCCCATTGCAGAACAGTGAAATGACTTTCCAGAAATACTGCTGGATCTACCTGTCCTGTTGGGCATTCTCTTCTTTGGGGTGTGGATGGGAAAAGGTTGAATGAGGAAATATTTTTTTTCCCCACAATGGACATTAAGCCTTAAAAATTGCTGTCTTTGGGCATGCATATTTCTTCAAGGAGCGTGCAATCCAACAAAACAATTTGGACATCATAAAGAAATTTACTTGCCTTAACTTTTATCCTGGATTTGCATTTGAAATAATAATAATAATAATAATAATAATAATAATAATAATTTTAAATAAGTGCAGCTGGCTAGAAATTGGGTTGGCTTCAAAATATCACAGCAATTTTTATACTAAAAGCATGGAGCTGTTGTTTGTTAAGGTGAAAAAATTCTGCCATGTGGCATCTCTGGACATTAGTTCTACATATTTAAAATAAGCCTACCAAAAAAGCAGCATCAACTAAAAAAATCTCCCTTAATATTTATAGGCATCCCAGGTAAATTTGTAAAACCAAGATTAGAGGAAGAATAATACTTAAATATGGAACATCCAAAGGTGTAAAAGGCTTTCCCACAGCCAGACTTTCTTTTTGTCTTTTCTTTAGCTACTTTTATCACACAGTCTTTAGCCCAGATAATTGATACACTGAAAAGGGTACATACGGGTAAGGTAGACCCTTTATTTCTCAAGTTTTTATTCTGCTTAGTGTTACTTCAAATGTTATTTTCCCAAAACAGATCTGGATTCTTAATTCTACCTTACAATTAAAAAAATCCGTCCCTTTTCTCTCTTGCTAAAATAATATTGTAAAAGAAATGGGAGATAAAAATTATGACAATCTTTTGTTGTTTTGTACTTATGGGTATATGTCAAAGTCTAACATGTACCACTTATCTGCGTGTCTTAAAAAACTGTCATCGTTTTCTTCAGTGGCAATACCTGTTCTGAACCAGATGGAAGGCCACTATCTTTTTTCCAGTCTTAAATCTTATTATGGTATTTCTCAGCTCAAATTTAGAAGATTATGAGGTTACCTGTGATAGTAACTCATCTCCATGCAACACATGAAACAGTAATTTTTAACTAGTTCCATACTTTCCTTTGTATTTTCTTACAATGTCAGCAGATAGCTTTATTCAGGACCAATCTGGGATCTGATTTAAATTCCACTGAAGTCTGACACATTCTCACTGACTCTGCAGAAAAATCCCTGTATTGTGACAATGACTGTAGGAAAAGGCATCACTTCCAGCTGTGCACACCAAATGTGCCTCAGTTGCAGATGTTTTTATCTACTTCTGTCTGGTAAACCATCACTATCCAACAATTTTGCAGTTGTTATGCAGTTCCAGTGACACCTCTCTCTGTTAATCAGACTAGAAAAAATGAAAGTTAAATGTTAGTCCTTTAATCCCTTCTCTGGGTGGAATACATTTTGAAAGTGTGAAAACACTCTATCTTTATATTCAGTTTCCATTTCTAATGAAAGTGGATATATGGGAAAGCAATTCAGAAAGAAGCATGGAAAAAAAAAAAAATCAAAAAATCAAAAAAAGTTTATGTGACAGGAAGAAGTGAATTAAAAAGAGAAAGAAACAACCAAATAGGTACATTAAGTAAACAAGAAGATCACATTAACATGAATAAATACCAAGGGAAGAATGCAGTATGGATAGTAATATGGCTGCAGACAAAGGCATTTGAGAATAAAAGAGACACTAAAGAACGGTTATTGGCATTCAACTGTCTTCATTGTGTTATGACTTTCTAAAACACTATCACAGAGAGCATCTGATGATAAACTTGCCAGAGTATTAATTCCCTTGTCTTGATCCTTAGCTGATATAACTGAAAGCTCAGCTGAAGTCAGTGCAGCAATAATAATTATATGGATTGCCTTCAGTGTCAATTAAATGGATTGGATGATTTATTAGGATTGAGCAAATACCACAACATATTTTCCAGAAATACTTAGTAAAGAAAACTGAGTTCATTTTGGCTGCATTTTCCCCCTTTCTCACTCCTTTTCTGGGAAATTATGTATTTATGATGGGGAAATTCTCACTGTATCAGCCAAGGAGAAAGAAGAATTATGGAGAAGTACAGGTTCCTGAACTATAAAGAACTGTATTCCTCTATGTCCTTTTTCTTTTTTAACCCCCGATTTTAACAAACATTTATTCTGGGAAAAAAATAAAAAATAAAAAACTTGTTTGTTGAAAAAGTACATTCCAAGTTATTAATTTGAAGTGACTGCTTGATGTGACTTTTGAGTAAATAAATATACTTACCAGCTGGTCTGCAATGGCGTTCTTCCTGTTGAAGAGGAAAATCTGTACTATTTGACACGTGTGGCTAATTAGAATTTCCTAAGCATTCAAGCTGATCAAATACCAACACATTCCATTCACAGAAATTAGTACTGATGCTCACATTTAACAAAGCAAACAACAGCAACAACAAAAAACCTGTAACACCATTTTGCTATAGCCTCTATTGCCCCATGAAATTAGAAGACTGCCCCAAAGCTGTTCTTAAAAATGAACAATCATAATTTCCCAAAGAATCTGGGAGAAATTCTGAAGTTCAAAAAATATTTGTAAACAAGGACTAAGGAAGATTTTGGATCTTTTAATGATTGCCTTTGGTTGAATAAACAACTGCTGAATTACAGGATGGCGCTGTGGTGTGGGTGGTGAATAGATTTGTTTTATTCTCATTTTTTAGCATTGTCATGTTTTTCATTTGTATTCTTCTTTTCCTTTATCTTGCAAATTTCTTTTAAGTATTTTTTATTCTTTACTTTGACCAGAAATACCACATGACATCATTCAGCAGCCTGCCATACAACTAAAAGCCAGCAGGCAGTCCCCAAATAGAACCAACCTCTCATTGAGAGAAATGTGGACACAGTCACATGGTTTAATGTGTAAGACAAGGAATCAACAACATCACTTGGTAAAACTTAAGAATTTTTCAAAATATATTTCTCTTCTACTCCAATAGAAAATAAAATTCACATACACACCAAAATATATATGAAGTAGAAAATATCCAGTGGAAGCATTTTTTGTGATTAGTACCTTTTGTTTCTAGGTTATTAACTGTTTTAGAACACCATGAGCTTGCAAATTGTTGCCTATTGTGGTACTCTCCCTGCTTCTGATTTGATGGCACTTCCCTAACCCACTGGATTATATCTGCAAGAAGATTAACCCAGTGATTGCACACTTGTCCCGGAAGTTCCTCACATGCTTAGCTTTTGTTTCACATGCTAACAAGAGATCATTAATGGAAACACCACCAATCAGTTGATCTTTTCCAATAGCATTGTAAGTAGTGAGAAAGACAAGATTAAACTTTAAGTCAAAAGATGTCCTAACTTCTATACCAGCAGGAATCCTTGAAAAATCCCACTTTGTCATTTAAAGCTGATCCACTGCAAGGACAGACTGAAGACTCAGAAGAGCTGTTGGGTAATTCTGACTTTGGCACCACAGAATGAGCTCTCATCCTGCAGACACAAAGGAAGAATTTCTGCTTACCGGGGCTACTTTTGGTTTCACCCAAGAAAAATAGAGAAATTCCACTCTGAAGTGGATTCCTCAGGATTCCTCCTCCATGGCTTGGCAGTGTGTGCACCCTGCTGGGAAGGATAAAGTGTGATTGCAAAGCAGTGCACATGGAAAAGATCTGCTAGCCAATCTGATCATGCTCAAAGTTGGCCAACATGTTGGACTGAGTTATGTATGGACTTGTGCTGTCAGGCTTTAAGACCCCACAAACTTGCTTGGCAACCTGCTTAATTATTCTCGCAGTGAATTCATTTGTCTCATGTCCTCATCAGACTCTTCTTCCTACAATCACTATCTCAGTGTTGCTGAGGAAAAGAAGAATGTAGGTTGCTATCTCCTCCCTCCCAGTCTCTATCGTATCTATTTTCAGAAAGATGCAACTGAAGTTGCACATGCTCAAGTGAGCTATGAAAGAAAGTCTTCTTTATAAAAGCAATCACATCAAGTTGACACGTATTCACAAGGACAGAAAGACTGGCTGTGAAAGACTGAAGCTTGATTACTTTGATACTGATCATCTCCCTTGATTTTCAATGATCTGGAGATAAATCTGTGAACTTACTCAACCACGAAAGCACACAATCTGCAATAAATGCAAAACCTGGAATTATACCAGAAAATATTACAATGGAAGTGCTCAATTTTAAGTAAGTGCAATTGTGTGTTGGTAATTAGCATCTAGCTGATCTGTACCTGACTATTTTTACTCTGCTTTTTAGCTCTTTATAATGTTTGCGGTTTGTTAGCTTAAGAGTTTATTTATAATTAGGTTGTTACTGTTAATATAGTTAAGCTGCTGCATCTTCTAGCAAAAGCTGAGGTTAGTTTAGAAGGAACAGCAATGAACAGGAAAAAGCACTGCAAACCTGGAAAGACAAATTCCAAAGCAGTTCATTCACACAGTTTACTCAGATCACTATCAAAGGGTCTGGAAAAAATTTTAAGCCTGCTCATTTTCCAGAATTTTAAGTACCAGAACTTATTCTGAACTTCAGTAGCACTTAGGAATTTATGTTTATGAAAACTACAGCAAAAACCAGCAGTGCAGGATTTTCTACAGTATTACTTTATCTACACTGCAAAAAAGAAAAATACTAAGATTATGGACACAACTGATGTAGAAGTTTGGATTATCATAATGAGTAACGTTTATTGTAACTGGGATATCTATTTACAGTAAAACTCTTGGTTGGAATAAGCTGAACTCTTCCTCTAAAAAGTCAGATGACCGTAGTTTTCCTTCCCTTAACAACTAAATCTTTGATGTCTGCATAAATACCACAATATGTAATTGGCCCTCCAAGGCATTTTTAACCTAACTGAAATTTACCAAATAACCCATCTGAAAGTTCTTTTCAGATTGCTAATGAATAGAGGGCTTGTAAATTGTTGCTGTGCACATAGTAGGTAATTATGAACTAGACATACTCTGATGCTAATAACACAGTCATTCACATTTTCCACTGACATGAAATTTAAAGATAGATAGTGAAACTCAGGAGGACACAGAAATTAATATGTGATACTTTCTATTTATTGGTATATTTTTGCTATTACTTTAATAAATATCAAAGAAGATATTTCATTACATGTTAAATTCACCAGTTTAACAAGCTCCCAGTCATTCAATTGTGATTGTCCCTGCTTAATGAAGCTTTAGTTGTCAGCTTTGTAAATGCAGTAACATCATGTTACTTAGTGTTAACTTCCAGGTCCCACACATACTAATCCTTCACTGCAGACCTCAAAGAATACTGAAAAAATTTTAAGCATCTACTAGGTTTACAGTACCACCCCTTAAATTGCCATATTTTTAGTCTACATTGTTACATCTTTTTAGCAGTAGTTTCTCATCAGGGAGTATTTTGGATTCCAGGATTCTCTGGAAATAAAATGAATACTGTCTAGAAATAGACCATGTTTTCAGCAAGCTGGGCGATGTAAGAAACATTATAAATTTTCTGCAATATAAAAATTGTAATAGACATTTTACAGATTAGAAAACAAAATAGAAAAACTGCATGGTTTGCAAAACTGGAAGAAAAAAAAAAAAAAAAAATGAGCACCCTTCAAGGCTGGGAACATCTTAGCTGTGAAATCATTACAACAGCTCTCCCTGTTACCCACCCATCAAATCATAACCAAATGGTCTGCCGCAATATGAAACAGCTGGGATCTGTCACCCGCATCACCCCAGTGACTCCTGCACACAGTGGGTCATTGCTAGAAAATAGTTTTCTCTTTATTTCCTGTCTGCTCTTGTCATGGTTTTGCAATTTTGTAATTTTGCTATCAGTATTCCACATCATAACATCATGATAAAGCATGGATAATTTTAACGAATGTTCTGCTCACGGAAGAAGACTGAATGTCCCAGAGAACATCATGGTCAGTTATATGACACGGACTCTATATAATCTCACTTCAGTGCTGGACTCGCTCTCTTGGATCCTGCCAGCCATGGGGGAGTGTGTGGAAGCATTGCAGCCGTTTCGTCTAGAGTTACAGTAGGCCTCTCGGTTTCGGGACTCACTCATTGTATTGTATTGTGTTATTCTGTATTCCAAAATAGTATTTAGTAAATAAGTGTGCCTCCTTAGATCATTGACGCTGTATTTATTTTCCTTTTCCCTGTTTCCCTATTCCTTTTGGGATAACAGCCCTGCAGGCCATCTATTCCCCTGTCATGGGTGCAGGTAGATTTTAGGTTAACCCATGACAGCTCTCTTTTAGGGTATTTAGGTTAATTTATTTTTATGACAGGTAAAAGTGACTAGTATCAAGCAACATAAAAGTTTAGTTACACTTCTGTTAAATAAATATTTTAGCACGCAACAGAATTTTCATTCAAGTTTTAACATCTAAAGCAGTGGAATGGGTTGTTTAGGAGCTCCCCAATCCTGGAGGTATTTAAGACACATGTGGACATGACACTAGAGGATGTCATCTAGTGAAGGGATCAGTTGGGACTTGAAGATGTTGAAGGCCTTTTCCAATCCAAATGATTTTGTGATTCTTGGTTAAACAAAATAATAATAATAATAAAACAGCCAGCTATTGAAGAGTCCTTATGCACATTCTAATACTCTAGATATTTCTTCCCATGAGTAACCATTCATGAATGCTAGGGATATTTTATGTTATATATCTTTATTGTCAGGAACATTAGTAGTAGAATACCATGAACACTTGTAACAGTTCATTAATCATAAATAACAAGTTACAACTCATATTTTCTCTAGTAAGCACCTAGAAATAATTAACAGTGGAAGTTTATGTTGAGCCTGTGTTCTGCACCCGAAGAGTTTCTTTAATCATATCTCTGCTAGACAAGCCCCTTTGCAAACAATTCAAGGGATCAGTCTGTGAGCAATCATCCACATCAACAAGAAATTCAGTTCCTAAGTTCAACCTGCTTCCAAAGGCTCTGTAAAATGGAAGCCATTGGCTGTATTTGGCTGAAGCACAT
Source organism: Excalfactoria chinensis (assembly GCF_039878825.1). Taxonomy (NCBI): domain Eukaryota; kingdom Metazoa; phylum Chordata; class Aves; order Galliformes; family Phasianidae; genus Excalfactoria; species Excalfactoria chinensis. The sequence continues at coordinate 28,224,335 of NC_092827.1, read as the reverse complement.
GAGACAATTCCTTCCACTGCTCCCCTCTTCTAGCAAGGGAGTGTTAAGAAATGGGTAAGAAGATAAAGGCAAGGGGAGGGAACTGCCCTAAGCCTTCACAGCATTTCCACACTGATTGTCTCACCACTGCCTGAGATTTCTGAACATGAAGGAATGAAGGATTTACCTTCTTGAATATATCAGTCTATTTGCAGGGAATAAGTATCTGATAAGTAAACAGATTGATTTAAAAGATTAGCTGCTCACTTATTTGACCATCCTGCATGGGCATGGTTAGAGCCAAAAATTAAAATCCCTGCAGTTCATCATCTCCCAGTACTAAAAGAGTGGCAAAATCTAGATTGCTTCCCCTTCTATGAAAGCTTTATCCTGTGGCTTTTTTATTTATTTATTTATTTATTTAACTAACAGTGCTATTTGAACTAGATTTCTACAAATAAATCTTGCTGTGATCAATCATTTGCCACATATTCTTTACATTACTGTTTTTTACTTAGTTCTCTTGGTTTTCTTCAGCAGAAGTCTCTCATCCTGTAACTCTGAAATCATTAGAAATTCTAAAAGTAGTTTAAGTGGATGTTTGTTTTTATTAAATAAAGTAGCCGAGAAGAGAACAGGCCTATATTCTCAGCACTGATGTCAACATAAATGTACAAAAGCCTCCAAAATAACAGGTATCAAATGTTCTCAGAACATTTAAAATTAACATTTGCATCAGCTGTTTCATCAGTGTCAGCAAATCATCCTCTGGAAATTTCAGATCACACAGGCCTTCCTTAAAATTAGAATTAAATGTAATCCTCCCTAAGAAAACTATTTTCCATCTGATTTCTACATTTCTATTTAGAATGTGTAACCAGCATAGTATTCTGAATACCTTCTGATTTAGGTTAAAACTGTACACTGTCTTGAGTAAAACTTGATATATTTTTTTCTCCACCAATGATACTAAATGGAAAACAATGTGCATATTCTTACTACTTGTTTCTGCATTGAAAAAAAAAAAAAACAAAAAACAAACAAAAAAAACCCCACGCACTTAAACAGGCTTCCATTATTCACAGAAATTTTTTAGTAATAGTCTTGACACTCAGTTTGACTTTTATCAGATTTGGTCAATATCTAAAACTTGCAATTTTTAAAAGCTTTTGAAAACACAATATTTTCACTGTTGGTGATATGATTATAAATAATTAGAAAAATACAGCCTTTTGAAATATATAAAAAAAGAGTTGTTACATATTTTAAATGTGAATACAATTATCAGACTGTCTATGTAGACTTAAGAAATATTCAGATATTTAAACTAAGATGGATGATCCCATCCTCAGTATATACTCTTCAAAATGAATTATATCTACCTGCTCAGACTTGTATTTATATATAAACTTGTACTTTACAGGTATCCTGACAACATCATGCATATTGGAGTAATGCTTTTATTTAACTGCTATTGTTGATTGAGAGCAGACATAAAGTTAGTGAATTTCTTGGGGTAATAAAAGATGCATTATATTTTTATTGTATTATTTTGGCTAATGTTTCCAATATGAATATTTCAGGCAGGTTTACCTCTTCTTAAAGAGACATATTCCTGTAAATCTATTAGGCCCTCACTTTAAGCCATTTCTCTCATTCAGTTGCAATAGAAGATTTTCTTTGGAATTTAAACAATTGTATTCACCAATCAAATTTTCAATATTGATAATGAAACAAGCTCTTGTCATAGCAGTGGCCAAATCCCTGCAGTCCAAAGAATGGTTATAAATACAGTCCCATGAGAAACTACGAAAAACAAACAATAACTACCTTGATTTATTTATAGGCAAATTATGGAAAGAAAAAGCTTGTAATCGAATACAACATATACATCATGTACTCTGAATTGAAGAAGGACAGCTGGAACAACTTTCTAGCCACCTGCAAAACATAGACATTCATATCATGTTACAGCAACAACCCGTGGGGAAGAATTAATATTCTAAAACAAGACAGATTAGAAGACTCCGAGGAGCAATACAGTATCCTTACATGTTCACTGAGGAGAAAGCCAGAACCAGATGCTAGGAAAAGCTGAATTTTATGTCTAGTTTACCTCCTCTTTGGGACTTACATGATTGTTCATGATTTCATGCTGTTCCCTTGGGACAGAACCTAGGGTCTTCTGTTGAGGCAAGAGAAAGAAACTCATGCTTGAAAAACAGTGCCAGTGGTGTATCCAGCTTGCCTGACCCACAAAAGGGGAAACTGAATCCTTTTTCACTGTGGAGGAACAGAAGAAATTGACATGTCCCAAGTCTTGGGATACATGTTATGCAATCTCCTATTTTCTATATCTGCTTTCCACTTTGGTGATGCAATTTCCAGTTTCACATCCCATTCAGTTTCTACTACAATCCATTAGAAAATCTAGATCACTTCCCAGTCTGGCTTCCTCAGTTCCACTGGATACATTCCATCTTGCTGCAGACTTGTGTCTTTGCAGTTGGCTTAATGTTCACAGTCTCAGACTTTCTTTACTGTGAGTAATGCTTCACACCCACAGACTGTGTTACTAACCTCAAGAACCTGGGAGGTCTGAAGGCAGACATTACCAGAGAAAACCTCAGCAAAAATAGGCATACAAATAAAGCTGTGAATTGTAATATCAGAGGTGATTTCCTAATGTTCAGCACTGAAGAGTTCTGTCCTTTTTTTGGATTGGATCAGAAAAGTCCTGATAAAGAAGTTTTAAAACATTGTAATGGCCCACTTCTATGGGGATTGCTAAATGCAGTTAATGAATCACCTATGTTCTGTTCTTGTCTAGTGTAGGTGTGAACTCCTCAGTGGCTACTTTGTGTAGATTTGTTGCACTCCACGCTTACCAAACCTTTCTCACTGGTAGGACTGAGAGTTATTGAATGGAAACAAAGGAGCTGACAGAGCCAACAAACTGTTTCTGTAATGTAGATTAATATTTGAAATATATATTTGAACAATTTTCTTGCAACTTCATTACACATCTTGTACAATGGTACAGTCTGCAAACTTTTTATGATAGAATATTCTACTGTCCTTATCTGGTAGTAGCTCTTTTTCACCTTTCCTGTTATCCATTTCTTCTAGCTTTAATGTTACTTATTTTGCTAGCTGGTGAGAAAATCTAGTGAGTGCTGGAGAGAGTGGCAGATAAGACAACTTTTCCTTCTGTTTTTGTGTAATATCAAGTAGTAGAAAATCAAACTGAGAATAAATGTTTAGAAAGGCTTATTGCAGGCAGATTTGCAAAGTTAACTGCAACGTCAGCAATTCACGGTGTATTTGTTTTTGACTTTTTATTATTCGTGTAGAAAACAATCCTTAGCCTTGTGAAAGAAAGAACTGGTTTTCTTTTGTTGTCTCAAAGCTTGTTTCGTGAGGTTTTTCTGATGATAGGACTCTGACTGGTGACTGCTAACTATCTAAGAGGGTGAATGGTGGTTGTTATTGTGACATCCCTGCTTATGATTGCAAAGATAAGCAGAGACAGGTCAAGCAGTCTTTTTCAGGGGTGCTGCTTGTAGGAGCTGACCACTGCAGAAGGTGATAATGCTTATGTCTGGCAAACAGAGGCACCACCAACCCCTGCTGGCTTATCTGTGGGCCAGGAATGTCACAAAAGCTGGTTTTAAACCATTTTACAAAGAGTGTTTGCCTTCAGAAGATGCTTGTTTAGACATTCAGTGTTTGTTCGAGATATCCGCAAACTTCAAAGAAGAAAGAAAAACAACCGCACCGAAATGGGGGATAAAAGGCCCTCGCTAAACTGGGAACTTTGGAGACGGACTTTGGAGACGAACTCCCAAAGACACCTTTGACGGAGAATTCCCTGAGGGGAAAACCCCTTCAGAAGGCCGGCTTGCTGCAGAGCTTCCTGACTTTCTCCCATCCCCCGTGGTTATCAGACGAGTTCCTGAAGTCAGCGGACCTACGGTGTACCTCGCTGGACCCACGGTGGTGACTATCTCTTTTACTCTCTACAGACTCCTTGCTTATTTTTCCTACTTTTCCTATCGCCCACCTTCCCTTCCCCATCTCCCTAAAACGGCTAGGACTTTAATAAACTGGTTGGACCAACATTTGAACCGTTGCTTCTTAATCTCACGCCGGGTATACACATATCAAAGAACCTTGCCTCCCTCCTGCAAATTGGAGTGAGACAAGCCTAAAATATGAACTGAGCTATTTTCAGATGTATTCCATACCTCATCTGGCTTATTGTTTACACTAACAGGTAATGCTAATAATACCTTCATGTTTGGTTTAAAATTTAATAGAAGCTTCCTGGATGTATTCAGAAAGAAGAACAAAGAAATGGATGGGATGTTAACAATGTTATACACTGGCCTACATATTTATTACCAGGCTGTGGAAGGGAGTGATACCTAATCAGTATGTACTGGAAATATGTTTTCAGTATGTTAATGACTGTATCTGTGTTTAATGCAGCAGATGCAACAATAATCCTTACAGATAACTGCTGCTAGTTATGTACAGTGAAAAGATATCCCTTCTTCTAAACTTCTTACATCTGTACCTTAAAATAACTAGTCAAAATAAGACTGCTATGAACTATAAATCTAAACAAAGCCTCTCCATTATAGCAATAAATAAGCTACTCTCATAAAATTAAAATTATACTGGAAGTTTGAAACTTTGAGAACAAATTTGCAATATCTATTACAGAAAAGAATTATGTATAAGAACATGACTGTAATATTTGTATAAATCCATGAAGTCTATAAAATGTGACAAGTTTTGATTTTGTAATTAGTGGCTCCACTAGCAAAACAGGAAAAAAAAAAATTGATAATATAATTTACAAACAGGAACAGTATCACATATAAAAGAAAGCATACATTTTTTAACTCTTGCAGGCAGTAATCTAGGATATGAAATCCTTATTACCCCTGCTAATTTAATTTTATTGTTTCCAAGCTGTCCATCTGTAGCTACCACTGGTGCTTCAGGTCTATTAATGTTTACCAATACCACGTCCAACGTTTAACCCTGTGAGATTTTTAAGTGCATACTTGGATTCAGACATGTAATGTCTAAGACAGTTGTAAAGTTTGATTCAGCTTTGTTAATCCAACAGCTAAAGCGTTTTCTAATTTTCTTCAGGAGATGAGGAAGTGATTTGAAACTCTGCTCATCTAAAGGCAATAGAAAGGAGAAGGTTTTACCTGAGATCATTACTCACTACGAGGGAAACTGTGACCAGGTTTGAGGCAGGGTAATAATTTAATACCTGCTAGCTAGATGGACAGTAGCCCTCTGAGGAGTAATCTCATTAATCCCTGAGATAAGGGCAGGTGGGTACCTTGCACTTTTTGCCTTAGCATGATACCTGGAATAGCGATGATTAGCTACAGATTGGATAAAGCAGTAGACCTAACTTCCCATGACTTTACAGACAGTCGCAGAGATGTCAGAGCCAGCACCAAATTTTCTTACCCATGTCTTCAGTGGAAATAGATACATTACCATTATCATGCAGTTTTCTACTTTCTCCTCAAGCAGTTCAAACTAGTCCAGCCTCTACAGAAGACAAAGAAACAAATTTGTACACTGCTACTCTGTTCTCTGTTATGCCCAATGATTTCACTCACCAAAAAGACTAACAGACCATTAGCTTTGCCAATATTTTCCATCTGTAAACTGGATTAAGTTGTAAAAGTAATTAACAGATTGGCTCCCAGCACTTCCACACAAACTTTAAAGGACTTTCTAACAACCCCCACCTAGTTAAAGTTAAATGAAAACCAGCCATTTAATCTCTTTCTTCTGTATTGTAGGTAAATAAGCCAGACCAAAAGCTTAGAAGTAATTCTCAGCTTCTAGTAATAAAGTTCCCAAAAATCTGTATATTTCAGGTGAGAATTCACATGTCTACTCATGAAAGGGCACAAGATGCTGTTATCCACAATACCCCCTTGTAGCCAGATTTCTGGCTGAATGAATGCTTTGAAAAATACTGCTTTTTCATCATCTGAATAAAACTGTTTCCTCAGGCTTGTGGAGTGATAGAGTTGTCGTGATATTGCACATTGATTACTCAGGCCAAAATTTGGTGTATGTATCATATGAGTTACTAAATAAATTGCAAAGCATTGTACCTCCCAACCTGTGTGATTCCCTGCTGGATATATGGATGCTCAGAACATTATAGTTTTTTAAATCTTGATTTATCTATTATAATATTTATTTATTCTGTATTAGCAGCTTAATCATTTTAGTGAGCCAATCAGTCATTCCCATTTACCAATAAAATAAATGTTTCCATATTCAGCTATTTCTTGCATGAAAATCATGCAGATTCCCTTGGTCAATCACCTCAGCCAGCAAGTTACAGGAGTAGATTAAGTTTGGTTTACTGAGTAAGTTTTGCCCCAAAACATTGCATACAGTGCATATGTTTTTAATTTTCTGTATATGTGCGGTAGTAAAATGTTCCTTTATTCTGAATCAAACCACGTACCAGTACATTTTAGGACAATTTTCTTAGCCAGCTTGACAGTTGACTTGTATCTAGCTAAATGTTGCTTTTGATAGGAATTCCAATTCATTCTGAAGAGGCAAACATCTTTGCATTCTTCAGATACTGTGCATTACAGAAATATCAGAAACATGTAGTGTTATTTAAGAATGTATGCATATAGAGGACTATGCATGCTTTCCATGCCTGCATAATCTAAACCAGAATATACAATATGAAGTGATCCTCCTTATTACTCCCACAGAGCTGGCTTCACATGACAGCTTTCTAAATCCTTGGCACTCCAGGAGCAGCTGTTTTGTTTCCATTCATCCTGGGGACAATAGGGCTATCTCTGAATGCTGGGATTCAGTATACTGACTTTAATGAGAACAGACCTGAGCCTAATGTCTGACTTGCACTGTATGCTGCCTGGCAGGAAGTCTTGACCGGGCAGAACCACCAAGTCACAGTATCACAGTATCACAGTACCGTGCGAGTTGGAAGGGACCTTAGAGATCATCGAGTCCAACTCCCGGGATTCGAGCCCTCTGTGTAGCAGAGCAGCATTTCTGTCACTTACGCCACAGGGGGGATTCAAACCCCGGGCCTCTGGTGTTGCAAGCAGCAACTTATACCACTGCACCACCAGAGGCACACATGTGTGAAGATTGGTTCAATACAGTCCATGTGTGAAGATTGGTTCAATCCCTTTAAAAACAACAACAACAGCGAAACAACAATAAAAAACCCTAAGATTATCTGGAAAAAGTGAATTAGAAAGCAGAAACTGTAGCCAAGTGTCTCTAAATCCCAAAGGTGAGAGCTGTGAGGGCTTCAAATCACAGAATCACAGAATTGTAGGGGCTGGAATGGACTTCCAGAGATCATCAATTCCAGACCCCTTGCAAAGCCGGCCCCTTACAGCAGCCCCTAAAGAAATAAATCAGTGTGCTTATTATCAATAAGCTGATCAATTCACAAGGTGTTTTTAGCATCTCTATATCATTAATTGGAGCTTGTCCTGAGCTGTTTTTTGGGAGAAAGGTGTGGCTTTGTAATTAAGGCTATGGATTAAGTTTCCATAAATCCAGCCGTAAAACCAATCTTTTCCCAGTTCTGCTCCAGACACCTTATGCTACAAACAAAATGCTACTTTACTTATTTGTATTGTTGTTCCCCAAATTGGGGTCAATATTGTTAACATGCTGAAGTCTCAGCTGTATGTTTCAAGTACATACAGATATTTTGAGGATGCAGACCAGTAAGTAGGCAGACAGTGCAAATATCCTTACCCTGAAGTAATCTCCACTAAATATGAATTTTGTTTATTTAGCAGTAAACCTGCAATCTGTGATGATTTCAGCAGTTGGCCATTTGGTAGTAAAACCAGCAGGTCCCCATTATGCCTCTGTAACTATTATTTCATGCAGTTGAGATCAGGATTTGGCCCTTATGTTTAAATCGCTCTGATAACGTGTGCTTCTAAAAATAACCTGGAAAAAGATTGCAGTGGGTGAATGGTATGCTGAAATACATACTCATCTATGAAACCTCATTTTATGAAGACCTAAAAGAGCATTTGCCACAATGACTCCCTTTTCTATTTCAGCACCATCAGTCTATAACAAGAAACAGTGAACAAAAGAGTTTGCCAGATGAACAGAAAACAGACCTAGCTTACAGTTGCTTATGGCCTATTTACAATACTGGCTGCAAAACACAGCCCTCTCCTACCATCACAAGCCTGAGAAAACACTTTTACTATGGAAAAGTGGTATTTTTCAAACCAGTCATCCAAACAGAGATCTGGCTGAGAGAGATTTGGTGGGTAACAGCAACTTATGCCCTTTCTTGAGTTCTTTACTGTGGAAGTGGTGAGGTACTGGAATAATCACAGAACGACCCTGGTTGGAAGGGATCTTGAAGCTCCAATGCCCCTGCCTGGCAGGGCCACCAAACTTCCACATTTACTAGATCAGGTTGCCCAGGGCCACATCCAACCTGGTCTTGAACACCTCCAGGGACGGGGCATCCACAGCCTCCCTGGGCAGCCTGTTCCAAGACTTCACCACTCTCCTAGTAAAGAACTTCCCCCTAACATCCAACCTAAATCTTCCCTTTTTCAACTTAAAACCATTTCCCCTTGTCCTGCTATTATTGGCCCTTTCAAAGAGTAATAAGCTGCCCAGAAAGGTTGTTGATGCCCCATCTCTGAAGGTGTTCAAGGCCAGGTTGGATGGGCAGCCTGGTCTAGTACTAAATGTGGAGGTTAGTAGTGCTGCCTGCAGCAGGGGGAGCTGGAGATTCCTCATCCTTGAGGTCCCTTCCAACGTGGGCCATTCTGTGATTCTGTGTGTTTATAACACTGGTAATTTTTCTTCTTGACATTGCTCATGGCAGAAGATCCGGACTTTTCTCATTTTGAGGCTGGAAATAACCAGAACAGGAGCATTTGCATGTATTTTAGATTTTGAGGCCCATCTAGCACTACACAGTCTAAACTAGAGTTTTCTCCTAGGTAAATACAAGTCGCAGTTTCTCCTTGCAGACAATTTAACCCTGTTTGTTTCTTTTTATACCATTTTCCCTTGCTGGTTGCTTTTCTTACAACAGGATGATGATCTCTATTGTATGCAAAAAAAAAAAAAAAAAAAAAAAAAAGCAAAAAAAAAAAAAAAAAAAAAAGCAATGTAGCTGTTCAGATGCTTTGGTTTAGGTGCAAATAAGAGAGTAATTTAAGACAATTCTGTGCTTTCAGGAACACCTTGGTGTTTGGAAAGTAGAATACAGACCTGTGTTTGGTGAGGTAGATCCTTCTGCAAAGTTAAGAGGCAAGTAAATTCTGTCTGTGAGAAAGTGGCAACCCCTTAAGGGGTCCTGCATTACTAAACAAATCTCATCTGAGGAGCTTGCTCCTAGCTGATTTTTTGTACTCTTTAACTTCTGGTTGACTATCATCAGTGTGTTGCCTGTACTTAAAACTGTGTTGTACTGGCAGTTTATGGGGTAGGAAACTTTATCAAAATAAACTACTCCCAAAATAATGTTTTGTATTCAAGGTTATTGACATTTATGGACTCATCCAAATATTGTCCTCTTTTGTTTGAGTAGAGAATGCCATTACCAGTAACAGCAACACAGAACTCCAATATAAAATATAGGCAAAGCTTTAAGGGTAGTTGGCTCTCCTTTATGTTCTCCTGAAATGGAGAATGAACTCACCGCCCTGTATAAGTAGCATGTGTAGAAGTTTAATTCTTTTATAAAATGCGGGAAAAATGTGTCCAACAGTTATAAGCTGTGTATAAATAATAGTTTTTACTACCTTCCTTTTGTCATTTCCAATTTTGATAAGTAATTTTGACTAGCATTAAAATTTGTAATTGAAATGAGAAAAAGATTGACTAAAACAACAAGATTTAGATCCATATTTCAATAATATTACTTTCCTGTATTGTAATATTGTTATTTTGTCTTCAAAGTGTATGAATTGAGCTCATTACATATACTCGTGATAAAAGTGATAAAGAGTAAATCTTTAATAACATATGGACGTTCTCTAAAATGACAGTATCTGTTTAGGAACTCTAAAGCTTGCCTAAGTGATCAAAATAAGCACATTCTTAAGGAGCAAGCGCTGTATGATGGACAACTACAGATTATTCTGTATGAGATCATTTTTATTAGTGACACTATAATGCTCTGAGATAACTGACTTTTACAATCTAATCTTAAAAATCAGACATACTCTGGCTACTGTAATGGAAACCTTTAACCATCCTCCAAAACAAATAGAATAGCCAAAATAAATAGTAATTGTAAAACATTGTTCCTTAAACTTAATTAGGTGGTAAATTCTTGTGGGACCCTTTTAGTATTCTTATGTACAATTCACAGAAAAATATAGTAATTTATCAGCTTCTGACGTCACAGTGTGACATTACTACTCTATCTCCTATAAATCATTGGATGTGCAGTGCCAATTGATAGGAAAGAAATTGCTATTGAGCTTTTTTTTTTTTTTTTTTTTTTTTTTTTCTTTTTCTTTTTTTTTTTCTTTTTTTTTTTTCTTTTTTTTTTTTTTTTCCCAAAAATGGCTTAGGAAATGTTTCTGAAGAATTCTCAGTTTCTTTCACCCTTGAAGTTTCCCAAATTGTACAAAAGTTGTTTTAAAAAATTCAGTGTGATCAAGGACATTCTTTCATACTTTGCTCCATGAGTGAGACAAACCTATGTAGGAGGAGACACTTGCTCTACTGTGTAACCCACAAATAAACCACATATAAACCACATGGCAGTTTCCAGCCTTAGCTCAACTCTATCAGTAGGCTGACTATATGTTTTTGGTTTGTCTTTTTTTGGTTTTGTTTTTTTTTTGGTTTTGCTTTTTTTGTTTTGTTTTGTTTTTTCAGAAGCACAGCCTAAGTGTTTCCAGAGAAATCCAAGGAAGAGTAAAGTTTGCAGGCAAAGTTGTGCTGCTCTCTGAATTTACAATTCTGAGAAAATAATCTATTTCAGTGAGAAGATAAACAGATTATCCTAGTCATAACCCCATTGGGCACAGAAAGGATTTACAAGTCAAGGTGGAGAACGTGGGATTCTAATACTAACATTTGCCCTTTCTTTTAGGTCTCAAGGAATTTCTCAAGAATCCCTTTGCCCATTATTTGGTAAAAATCATTGAAACCAGTTAGTTTATTTTGGCTAACTCTGAGACCAATTCATTTTGAGATGTTTTTTAGTGGTTTTATTATCTAAACTTGTATGAATATTTTGGGCTCAGGAAATGTTGGCATGAATGTCATGTTTCAAATGTATTAAAACAACTTTCTCTTTAACAAGGGGTTTATTTCTCTCAGTACACCATAAAAAAAGAAGCAAAAGATCCTCATGCTTCTTCCAAGATTTACTCTCACAATAATAAAAAGAAGCAAGCTGAAAACAACAAAACAAACTAGATCATTTCTATTCTATCTTGCACATGTTCATGTAATTAAAAAGGCTTACAACACAGCCATCTCACTACTACGAAAGCCCTCAAATTGTCAAAAGCTGATTATTATTTCAAGATCTTTATAAAGTCATGTCAAGTCAGAAGACACGGTCATACCTAATGATGCACTCAACAGAGAATTACAAGCCATGCCAAAACTACATTTACTTGGACAGAAGGCTAGACATTTTGGCATGAATTTGGAAATTCTAGGATCCCTAACAGTATATGCCATTAAGACTGACAAATATGTCTATCTATCTTCTGAAATTTCATTCCTACATGAAAGTTCATCTTCCATTGTTTCATGAAGTTCTCTCTCTCTTCTAATTTCTTTTACAGTCTTGTTCCGTGTTCTCCTTTTCTGCTATAACCATATTACTTGATAAAACTGAACTCAGAATTCAAGGGGAGACTACAGATCATCAATTTATATATGGCTCTAATATTTTCAGCATTGAAACCTGAATTTCTTCACATTCAGCCAGTATCCAGCAGTGGATTACAGAGACTTTCTTTCTTCAAAGTTTCTTTCTTTATTTAAAGAGACTTTAAAGTTATTTATTTATTTATTTTCTATTATACTTTCTTCAAGCAAGTTAGGAAATAATTCACTAAACAGATGACTCTTAGTATTCAGATGTTGAATCAAACTATTTAAGATGAACCAAATGGGTATGCATTATTGTCTCTAACTGGGTGAACATGAGTCAATTTGGCAGCATCATGTTCTTTTGAAATCCTGTTTCTATCACGAACAGAAAAAAAAGTTGCTTTTTGTTAAATTTTAAAGCTAAAAGAAAATGAAGACTTGGTGAGCTTTCAAAAAGTATAATTCCAAAGTGTGGGTCTTTCCAGAACAAAATTATCTCAGTATTTCAGAAAATATTCACTGTTAAACTAAGTCAGAATCCAACTGGATATTTATTTATGTTAATGGCTTTCTTCATGTCTTTCTAAATACAGTTAAATCTGGCTTTAAAACTGAGTCACTTCCATGAAATTCCTGTTTCAGGTAGATTTTATACCACAAAGTCATGCTTTGTAGAAAAGAACATGTGTTAAGATCCATTTTTATTAACACCAGCAACAAGAATAATCTTAAAAACATAATCATATTATGGCCTGTGTTGAAAAGGACCTCAAAGATCTTCTAGTTTCCACCCCACTGCCACTGGTAGGGTTGCCAACTACCAGATGAGGTTGTCCAGAGCCACATCCAGCCTAGCCTTGAATGCATCCAGAGATGGAGGAATACACAGCCTCCTCGAGCTACCTGTTCCAGTGCATCACCACACTCTGAGTGTAAAACTTCCTCCTAAATATACATTTAGAAAAAGGTAGGAGGTAATTTCCTCCTCCCCCAAAGAGTTTGTTTTTATCTATAATTCACTACAGTTTTAATTAATAGTCCTTAAACCCATCTTCTGGTTTCAGATGGTCTCTAGTTTGCCTTTGATAGATTTATTCTGTAAATCAATGTATTTGCATGTTGAAACATCAATTTTTGACATCCAGTTTCTCTTGAGGAAATAAATCTCATCATTTTCATCTGTTTCCCACCTGGACAGCTGGTGATTTGATTTGGTGCCTCCTATTTCCCATACTATGAAAAACAAAGAACAAAAATTGTCTCTGCACGCTTTTTGTGCCCTCACAGACCTCTCTCATATTCTCACCTCAGCTGTCTCTTTCCTGGCTAAAGAGAACTACTTTACTGAACCACCCTTTTTATGGCAAAATTCCTAACCCTTTGCCATTCTGCTCTAACTTTCTCCAAATCTTGTTTTGTTATGCTTTCTCATTTCTGAGACGAGTTAAACAGAATAGTGCCTGTTATTAAAGACAGGGCTGTACTGTGGAGTCAGCCACATAATCAAACTTTCTCTTTTCTACTCACTGCCTTGCTCTCTAACATTGGGTTCCTTCAGTGGCTGATACTAACTAGTCATAAAATTGTGAATTATAACTTGAAGTACATTTTTCCTGAACAGTAATCTCTAATTAAGGTTTACTCACTAAATAGGTATGTGTGTACGTGCATGTTGTTGATTTAGCTTAGTGTTTAAGGATATATTTATTTTCCTTTCCGCACATTGCTGCACATTCATTATTACTTGTTTAAATGCAAAGCTCCATGATATCAAACTTAATAGTTGGAAAGAGGACCACCAAGATTACCTAGTATGACTGTACATGCTAGACAAGCCATAGGTCTCAGCTAAATTACATAATAATGAAAACTGACCATGACCACCCCTAGTTGAAACAACTCAGCAATCTTCACTGTGCAATCAGAAAAATACACTGTCCAGTTTCAGAGAAAATATAACCTAAAAAAATATCTATGAAAAACAGATAGGAAAAGTTCAGTTCAAAGCGAGAGAGAATGAATCTGAGTTATAGAATTATACAGTAATTTTGGCTGGAGAAGAGTGATACCAGTCACCTTGTCTAGTCATCCACTCAAGCCAGGGCTAGCTTCAAAGTTAGATTAGGCTGTTCAGGTCCTTCATAGCTTGTGATATTAGATACAGATGGAAAGATATTGTGGACAAAAGCTAAGTGTAACAAAGTGCTTCTAGAGCACATCCTTTTCACATGCTTGTTATTTTAAACTGAGGTTTCCAACAAGTTCATACCTTGTGTTGCTGCAAAGCTCCACAACATCGGACAGTTGAAGGAGGACTATTACAATTATTACACCATTTTGGGGGGTAAATGTAACAAGAAAGGCAAGAAGAAGCATCAGGTTAGGGAGCAGTCTCTTCTCTGCATATTCCACCAGCCCGTTACACCTGCCTTGCTCTAAGCTCAGTGACTGTCAGCACCTTCCCTGTTGTGTCAGCACTCACATTCAATTGTAAGGAATATTTCTTCCAAATACCTCCAAAGGCCAGCAGACAGCCTTCACACTGATTAGGGCTACTTAACTGGACTGCCCTTGATCAGCCCTGCCATGAACTGGAAAAGAAAATTTCTTTTAGGAAAACAAATGGCAGTTCTGAAAAATGTCATCTGCTTAGATTAGAATGCTTGCACATTCCTGTTGATCAACTAAGGCTTTTAGTAGGCATACTGAAGTAGCTGAAAATAAGGAGATTTATGAAGTCCAAATTGCTATCCAGAGATCCATGTGGAATGACTGTGAGGTGTTGCTTTTCAATATGTGTGGGTGTTTTGTAGGTAGTTTGGAATGAAGGAGTCTAGCTTGAGGTCTGGCAGATTATATTGATTTCAGCAGTTTAATAAAGCTCATTACTGGAGCCTCAGTGACCTCCACGAAACCAGCCGCTTTTACACATTCCTAATTTGTATCTGAATGTTCATTTTGGTGTTAGCTTTTAATTTTTCCAAAGTAAAACATGTGAGACCACAGAAAACAGACTTCATTTGCAACATAGCTAGTGAGTTGCTTTGTTGGTAGAATATGGCAAAAATCTGTTAAAAGCAGCTGTAATTGATATTTCTTTTTAAAATCAGCTTGTTAAAAGTAACACGGGTCTGCTTTTTAAAGAAACAAATAGTCATTTTAACCCACTAATGTTCCAGAAGGATACATTCAGTGCTTAGCTACATTAAAGACAGCATTAAATACAGTAGAGAAAGCCCCAGCCTTGGTTTGAAATTGAAAACCTAAGGAAATCTTCCTGAATAACGATGTTACAACTGTTGCTGAATGTAATGCTCACATACAGTTTGTTATAATTTGAAGTGGAGAGAATGAATACAGATGCAGAGGAGATTCTGAAGGAGAGTTTAATCTCTAGACAAATAAAATGTTGGAAGTTTAGATAAAAGACTTAAATGCAAACAAAAAAAAAAAAAGGAAAAAAAAAATCTGTAGTACTTTTTAAATCAAGATACACAATTATTATTGTTATTTTTAATAACAAGCCTAGACTGGATGCAGACAGAAGACTCAGTAAAATTCAAGAATGGCTGCAGTTAATGTGCAATAGCACAAAATGTATTATCATCCTTCACACATTATAGTTTATTTCTGGCTGTTGGCACTTTCAGAAAATAAGTGTTTTTTTTGTTGTTGTTGTTGTTAATGATTTTACATGAGATATTTTCTGATGATATATATTGAAAAGAAGAAACAAAACAAACCTTGACCCTAGCTGACCTACTAAACTGATAGATTTACCAATCTAAGCAGTGAAGATGAGCTTGCAGAAGAAACAACAGTTACACACAGAAGATGTAACACGTACTTTGTGGCTTAATTCCAACTAACTCCCCAAATGTTGGAAATAACATGAAAAATTTTAGCTGTTCAGTTGAAACAGTATAGTTTAGTTAATCTCCTGGGTTTAGCTTTCTGTAATTAGTTAACAAGATACACAAACAGACTGAGCAATGTCAGTCAAAGAACAAACAGCTTTGTTGTATGATAAGATTGTACTACTAAAAGAACAGAGCATCCAAATAATTATGTTACTAACCTAAAGACGTGTAAGATTTCTTTAACCTAAATGTCTTCCATCTTTTATTCTTTAAGTGGAATTATATGTAGGTTTCCTCAATTATTTCCATGCAAACTGCAACCGATACAAAGAATACAGTAACAGTATTTGACTGAGAAAAATTCTCAGCTATAAAACATGATTTTTTCAACATAGTCACCACCATTGGCTATGCATGTTGCCTGCAATGAACAGGATCCTGCATTCTGCATTCATAAATTTTGCAGAAGCAAAGGTCACTCACTGTCACTTTCATCACTGGTGAAACACCACCCACCACCTCACTCTGCTTAAATCCAGTGTTTGGTCTCCATAAAATGTTCAGTAAGTTTTGATTAATATCAATGGGTTCAAGTTTTTAATGCATGTAGAAATTCAGTGACACACTTTTGCTTCACATATACTTCCATGTCAGACATTTTGTCAGACTGGTCCTGTACTGCAGTTTGTTGTGTGACAAAAAAAAATAATTAACATAATGGAACACTGGTGGGAAAGTTCAACCTTTCAACAGCCATGCCATCAACATCCACTTCAGACATCATGGGCCAACACCACAATTACTATCACCTAATCTAACTTTATTTGTTAAAAAAAAAAAAAGGTAGATCTTCATTTATTCTGACCTGCAATTGTGTGCTTAATTGCAGAAGAATGTTAAAAAGTTTTTGAGTATTAGATCTAATTAGGAACGTTGAAATTCAATGGGAACTTTATTCAAAAGGAAGTTATTTGAAAGTATCTGACAGAACAGTAGATTTCATCCACCCTCCTTTCTTCATAACAACTGATGAAAAACTGTCAAAATAACTCTAAGGTTTTAAAACCATTCAATGTTTAACAGGAAAAGAAGGCTCACCAGGTTAGGGAGCAGTCTCTTCTCTGCATACTCCATCAGCCCATTACACCAGGCTTGAATCTTCCTTTTTGTGTCAGCACTCACACCGAGTTGCAAGGAACGTTTCTTCTGAATACTTCCAAAGACTGGCTGCCAGCCTTCAGCCCACTCATGACCCAGGAGATCCCCAGCCCTGATGCACATGGCTACCTCCCCAGTTTTGAGCCTATGGCTTCTCTTCTGTCTGAGGAAGTTTTCTCTCTGAACACTTGGTTGCTCCCCAGAATATAACAGCTGGGACAAAACCTCTTCTCTTTTGCCCAGAAGCTTTTCACTAGTAAAGCAGAACATGTGGCTCACATACAGGAAACTGAGCCCAATGAAACCTTTATACCATCTGCCACAACACATGAAAACATCATAACTCTGACATGAGCTCAAACATCTCTTTTGAAAAAGATGTTACTGCTATTGGAATTGGCTTTGGCAGTAAAGTTTGACTTATAGTTAAGATACTTTCTCCCCCTGCTGAGTCCATCTCTTATCCACTCTCATTTCAGCTGCAGCACGTAATTTATCCAACAACTCATTCTTGTATGAAGACAATGTGATATGAAGATCTCAATAATGTGAAATAATTTAAATCTGTGCGATGATGTGTGTATTTTACAGAAATTCTCATGATAAAGAAGGAAGAAGGTGGTAAGATATGATGTGGGCCTCCTCTGGTACACTTCTCTGCAGTTTGGGAGAAATAGTAACAAGCCTTTGTATGAATGGTTACCTAACTATGTTCAGGAATCAAAACACCTCTGAAAAATACAAGCAAGATAACTGCTTTTAAAAAGACACTTGTTAGCACACACAGTAGTGAACTGCAAGATTCTCTAGTCCCAGATTATCATCTTAAAAGAGTACAGAAAAGAGACTGCTCATCAGTTTGTGCACAGAATCTCTCCTTCCACCTCACTACTATTATTTATAAATAACTTGTCCAAATAGACCATAGAGCAAAGATATTGCCTCAGACATGTACTTTGCAAACAGCTTGCGAAATCTGCTAAAATATAGCTTGAATTACAGATACAGAACAATATGTGGAAATAGAAGGAAAAGTTTCACAACATCCAAGAAGATTTGTTTGTAAATAAAAAAATAAAATAAAATCTTGAAAGGCAAAAATTAGCCTTTCCTAACAAAAATTGAAATCCCTGGTATTATCAGTAATTTTAATTATGATTTTCTGTCTGATTTCTAAATAAAATTAAGTATTAGACACCGTAGCAAGAACCTAACTAAAACATAAATGTAGAATACGAAGTTAATTTTCATTATCTACTGATGGACTGATGGTAGGGTTACAAATGCTGAATATTGCCCTCCCAACCTTCATAAATAAAATAAAAGAAACTGGTGAATGATATTATAAAGAACCACAGAACTTCTGGAGAAAAAAGCCCTGCTGTTTGACATACTGAATGAAAGGCTGGGAAGTGCTGTTCTCAGGGTTTTCTTCACAAAATGAAGACATACAACGATAAGCTCTTCTTACGCTAGTGGAGCAAGACTACCCAGCACAGCATTTTGTCATCAGAGAAAAGTGAAAATCCAAAAAATAGTGAAGAATACAAAAAAATAAAAAATGAAAATGCCAAGAATAACAGCTACTGGGGTGAACTCCCAAGGGAGATGATGCTCTATTTATTCTTCAGTTTAGAGTTCAGGCCTGAACACAGTCTTAATACACATCACAAGTATTCACAAACACGTGAAAAAATAAAATCAAGGGGCTTTACATTTCACCAAAAGGCTTATGTGTTAAGTCTCTTCACAAACAGAAAGAGGATCTGGATGTTCCAGTGATCCCGTGTGACCTAAGTGCTATGAGAGTAAAACAAAACAAAAACAAACTATGATTCAGATCACTTCTGATGTGATATTCACTCAAATGGAATGTTTTCTTAATCTGACATTTTTTGTAATGCTGTCAAATTACTCAGTCATATTTTCCTCATACAATTTGTCCTTTATTTACCTTTCTGTATGCTTTTCATGCTAAATTATACCTACATTAGTAAATCAGTGAAAGCACTTTCCAGAGGGGAAAAAAGTGCAGTCAACTGAACACTAAGTCATACTGCTTATCCTCTGTTTTTCAGTTCAACTTACTTTTGCCCACAGGATTTCAAATATCTTCTAATATTGCTTAATATATATTTAAAGAGGCTATTACTTCATTACAAAGCTACTTGTGTTACATACGGTCTGAACTAGTAGCTTGTGATGTATTGTGATTGCGCATTGCTTTTTTCATTCCTTGACAAACGACTCACCTCTCAAAAAAGGCTTACCCTGAGAAGCAAGAATAAGAAGAAGGTTAGAATTAAACTGAGAACACATGCTAAAAACTAACTGAGAAATATATATATATTTTCCCTTTTTGAGCCTTTTCCATCCAAAATCTGAAGTTTAGGTAATACAGTGTCATAAAAATGAAATGAGTTCAGAAAAGGAGAACAGAAAAAAAGGAAAGTACAATGACAACAAAATAAGTTTAAAAAGTATTAAAACCTGTTTTCTTAAGGTAGTTCTTCAGGTTTGTGACAGATTTTTAAGATTAAAACAAGTTAAAGTAATGCTATTACATTGAGACTATTTTTTTCTGGGAAATTAATACAAAATTGTACTTCCATAGCCAACTCAAGCCTTCTCAGCAACATATGCAAAATAGAACTTTGTCAGTTCAAGATGAAGGAACCAACCTTCACAAGAAAGGAAAGAGCATAGAAGAGGTTGAGATGAATTTGGAGAAACTTATTGAATTGGGTTCAGTGCTCCTTGGAAGACAAGAAGATGATCTTTGTGAAATGACCTTTCCTAGCCATTTCCCCTTCATGGCTGAGCATAATTTCTTCTGTATCCTCATCCATGTCTTTCAGCATCAGTTGTAACTATCATCTGACTCTTCCACAGCAGTTTGCCTTGCTTGGCTTTTTCCTTGCACCTAGTACAGCACATACAACCCTTATGTTCCCCATAAATTAAGTCTCCTTATACCAGACAATCATATAATTAAACTGAACAATCTACAGGTGGGCTAACAAGCTTCCTAAGCACAGCAGAGTAAGCAGAGTGATGTGAAAGCAAAGCTATCTTACAGCAGTGGGCTGTATACAGTGCCCTGCTGCAGATTGAGAACCAATTTTTTAAAAAAAAAAATTCTTTTTAAAAATTTTTTAAAAACCAGAGACAACTGTGCAAGTAGCAGCTCTGTAATTAGCAAATTCACCCCAAACATAGGACATGTCAGCTAAACTGTGTTCTTTTCCAGAAAGAAAAATGAAAAACTAAGTGATTCCAATAGATAAGCCAGTGAAACAGGAACTGCCCCCAGTGGCGCAGTGGTTTAAGCTGCTGCCTGCGGCACTGGAGGGCCCGGGTTCGAATCCCCCCTGTGGCGCAGGGGTAGAAGTGCCACTTCGCTACACAGAGGGCTCGAAACCCGGGAGTTGGACTCGATGATCTCTAAGGTCCCTTCCAACTCGCACAATACTATGATACTATGATACTATGATACAAAAAGACAACAGAACATGCAAATTTCTTTGTGACTGCCTGCTTACAATAAAGCTTCAGTTGTGAGCTAGTCTGTAAATGACTGCATATCATCATCATGAAGGTAGTAAAGACTTAGTGGTGTTTATCTGTTCACTATGAACATTTTCCTCTGTTCTCTGCCTTCCTATCAAGGAATTAATCAATGACTAGTATAGCCCAACTGGTGTGTCTATATGGGCTGGAAAACTCTTGTCAAGTTGAACCGAGTTCCTAACTATGACAGGAATTCACAAGCCATATAAACAAATAGGCAGCAAAGAAGGTAACAATTGCTAAATACAGAATTCGATAAAAACAAAAATACTAAGACCAACAATAAACAAAACTAACACAGATTAAGGATTTATTGAAAATTTGATTCAGGTTGCATTTTTTGGTGTCTTACCATAAGGAAAACTTTCTTATATGCATTTGTATAATTTCCCTGTATTTCTGAGAAATTGATCCATATTCCCCTCTGGAAGCCTCTGATTTCTTCAGTGGTTTAATGATCATCATATTAAGATATTTGGAGTATTGAATTTATGAAGTTTTGGTATGCCAGTTTTATGTAGGAATAACAGTGAACAACACAAATCAAATCTGGAAATTGTATCATATAATTTCAAAGGAAATTACAGTTACGTAAACTGAGTATTAGACAGTACGCTCAGTTCTTCTGCTACTTAATCTTCCTAAATCATAGCCCATAAAGCCAAGAGACACTTCTACGCATTTGAAAAGGCTCAGATCCCTTTCATCAAGGAATAGAATTTGTCCAAACATTTCATCTCTGTGGGAACAGAAGCTGCATATCTGTAGCTTTGAGCATCCATCTTAGGAGAAGATGGAATAAGTTTTTCTTTTCCTCTACAGATTGCACATTAAACTCAAATTCTTTTTCAAAGTAAAGTTGCAGATTTGTTTCTCTCTGGCTATTTGAATTTGTTGGTACAACAAACCGCATGGACAGATCCATTCAGAAGACCAGGGCTTTTCTCATGGGTGCAGCCCACAAAACTGGAGAAGCAGCTGATGTTTTGAACAGATGGTTAGCAAAGTACTGTGGTTTTGCTCCTTTTCCCTGTTGACTACTCTCTGCTACCACATAGCTGTGTGGTTCCAGCTGAAACATGCTACTGGACTGGTCCTGCTGGCTGATAACCAAGAGGAGCACATTCATGCACACTGATGTAGGTCTTCACCCTGTCTTAGATCTCACTGAAGTCTTCATAATGTCCCAAAAAGGCATTCTAAAAAAAATGCTTAATTCCCATTTTCCTTATGTCTTCTTTTAGCTTCTTCTGCAGTTACCCCTGTCCTTGCAGAAAATTTCTCAAGTGTACCAATTTCAGGAATACTCTCAGTAGCCTACAGAGTAAAAATGTAAAATATTTTGTATTTTATAATTCCATGATTTAAGTAAATACACAGATCATTTTTTAATATTTCAAGCTAGAAATACATCTATAATTCTCCAAACTTCCAAACACAGCTACAGTATAACAGAGCAGGAAGCATGTATGGACCAAGTCTTGGCTCTGAATGTGTTTAAGTAATGTTTTGCCCTGGTTAAAAATTCCCAGTTTGAACAGCTGTCTCCTCTACTGAAATTTCTCAGTCTGTTTGACACTCTCAGATTTCATCAAAGCCTCTTTTTAATCAAGCTGTTCTGAACTTCAATGTAGAATTCCCCTTTTTGTTAAGCCTAGGTGACAAGTAGCACTGATATATTCAAAAATTCTCTATGGCTTTCTTTTATAAATTGTTGCAGTGAAAACAAAATTTTATTAAACAAAAAACAAAAAACCAAAGCCAGCCAATGAGAAACTTTTACTCTAAAAAGGGAAGAAGGCTGAGAGACCGAATAGCTCAGTAATGAGCTTCGGATTGGCATTGATTTTATATGGAAAATTCCTAAGTAGGATGATTTTGCATGACATTATAAAACTTCCTAGACAGAAAGGCGAAATTAAGCTGCAGCTTTATGACAGAAAAGAGACTGACTTGCATTGTCTTTCTCACTTGCAGTTATCCCCATATATTTCTACCTCCCCTGTCCCATATGCTGTATATGATCTTGGTTAAACTGTTTTCTTCTACACAAAAACTACATTTTGTACACTAGTATACTGTCATAAATATTCTTTTTATTTTCATATTAATCACCTGGCTATATTCTTTACATCATTGTAAACCATCAGCAACATTTTAAAAAAGAACACAATGAAGTTGTGTTTTGTGGTTTTTTTTTTATAGAGCTTTGTAGTAATTTCATTACTAAAGAATCAGCAAGACAGACTTTCAAAGACAGGCCATGTACAAAATAATGCCCTTTCCTTCTCATTTTTAAGAATTAAATTATATTCAGATCACCTGAACAGTCTTAAAAATGAGGAAAAAAACAACACTTAAAATGAATGAGACCATTTCTCAACTATTTCAGATAAGTAACTCATATATCAAAAGAATGACTGCTTTAAAGAAAAGCTGTCATTTTAAAATAGTGCAGTGTTTTTCAGAAGTAACCAATATATCCTGACTGTGCTTCCTGTTGGATTGGCAATATGTTATTGGTGGATATAAACATCAGTCTGTGGTTAGCTAGCCTCCTTCAGTAAAAAGAGCTTGAGCTGGAGATCATTCCTGAATTTAGCTGGATTGACCAAACACTGTGTGATTTACCTTATTAGGAAAGATGGCTGACAGCAGATTCCATGTCTGCATTCCAGATGATTGCAGTTAACCACTGATGAGCCCATGGAAATTACAATACAGTACTTTAAAATATGAACTATACTATAGTTTCATTTTCCAGAAGAGGCTTAACTTCTGTAAATTTAAACTAGAAGGAATGTAGGAGGAAGAGATTCCCAAGACAACCTGGGGTGCTTCATCACACCTTCATAAGGAAAGTTGCTAGGGGTCTTGCAGTGGGGAATGGGAGAAAGATGCTCTTTATGAAGCAGAAACAGCTCCATAATGAAACATGATTCCTCAGCATGAAAACTACTGCTGTATAATTCCCAAACAAGTTCAATTAATAAATGTGTGGTCTAAGTAAACCACATCCCTGCATCATCTTTCCTTCTTTCAACTCCAGGACAATGGGGTCTGTGTGGTGGATACTGCTTAAATATCACTCTATCCATCATCTAATACTTAAAATATATATTGAGTCTCTTTCTCTAAGGGACAGGTCAAGTTCTGAGCATTTTGGACAGTAATGCTGTCAAACTTAATAACAAGAATTTAGAAATGATCTAGCAGCTTCTGCTCATAAAATGAGTTTTATTGCACTCAGGTCTTGAAGCAAAATTTTAAGCTTAAACACCAGAATATATAGTGGCTATCTTTATTTTTTAACTGTGATTTAACTCAATTAACGACCAAGTTTATAGATTATTACTTTTTTAGTACAAATACTATAAGGCTCTTTAAGTTTTAGGAACATGCTTTCAGGATCCAGTCAGTTGGTATTCAGCTCAGAGAGACAGGAAGGAAATATAAAAAGCATGTATGCCTTCCCATCATCAGGCTTCTTAACTTATCCTTTTGTGGATGGCAGCTCAGAGTTTGCTGATCTGCTGGTTAGCTGCAGCAATGCATCAGTCCTGTTTCACTGTCTGGTTATCCCAGGGAAAACATAAGATGATATAAAAGGGTCTTTCCAACCCAAGCCATTCTATGATTTGATAACATATACCTGGTGTGACCATTCTTAGATCATCCAGAGTCTGCTTTGTACAGTCACCTTTTCCAGATGCCAGTGAGTGGGCTTTAAAGACACTTTATCCTTCCTCCCCATCAGGAGGCACACAGATGGCACACACAATCCACATGAGCTTCCACTGGTTTTCCTCATCAACTATTTGCTTTCTCAAACAAAGAACTACTCTCATACATCACTGTCAGAACCTGCAAACTACTCCCAATTTCATAGTAGCATAGACCTAGCCAAATATGACTTCCTGGTCTCCCAGACATTAAGATAGCCTTTGGGATGCACTACAGTTTACCTGCTGCTCCAAGCACTAACAGCAACACCAAAGGAGCCTGGTTCAACTTTTCTTTCTCATGAACCTCATGGGTGTTTTCTGTCTTGTGCTTCAGAATTTTCATGCAACTTAAAACTTCCCTAATTTTTTCCAGCAAATTCTTGTCACTCTCAACAGCTTAACACCATGTCTCTCATCAGTTCACAGACCCATTACGTGAGATGCAGAATATACTACAATGCAGTTTTGGCTTAAAATGCTAAACAGAGAGAGATTTGGACATCTATCTGGAGAACTGTTTTTGCGTGTGAAACATCTAGAAGCTGCGATCCTCAGCAATTTCAAGGGCCTCCCACCCGGCATCTCTGGGCCACAGGGCTGTAGTTGCACAGTTTATGCATTCTCCCCAGCCTGAGGAGTTATAACCACCTCTACAGCAGGGCTTCAGCAGCTCTCTCTTAAACCATTTGACAAAAAAAGAAAAAAAACAAAACCACAGTATGAAACACCTCTGTGTAGTCATTATGACTTCTGAGGGAAAAGTTTCTTACATTCCAAATAGAAGATAAAATGTAAGTTTTTGGCTTACAAGATTAAGCTCCCTTCTCTTGCTTTGCCTTCACCTACACTTCTCTGGTGGTTTTTCTTTGTTGTTTGTTTTGGTTTTTACAGTACAGATGTTCCAGATCACATTAAGCTCAAAGGATGAAAACTACAAATAACAGGATCATGACAATCTTTGTTTAAATTACAATTGTATGGTGCCAAACATTTTTCTCTTGGTGTTTAGTCACTACTGTTGAAGCTATTGCAAATAACAGTTCATTTGAAATGTACAGTGACTGACAGAAAGCAAAGCAAGAGCACTGTGAGCTTCTTGAAGCATGTCAAAACATCACTGGAGATTATCCACTTGCATTGCATCAAATATTGTTTATATTTATCATTACTTCAAAGAAAAGCAGCAAGATGCTTGTAAACCAAAAAACAATTGCTACATTTCACATAAATGATAAGAGTAACTCATTAAAATTAGCACTTCGGATTGGCTCATTTATTTTTACAGCACTCCAAAAAGTGGAATCAAAGTAAAATTGATTGAAGACTAATATTAACTTCTCTGCCTTACATCACCTTTTGTATTGGAATCTCCTCTGAATCACAAACAAAGGCAATTACAGAAGAAATTATTATGCTAAGGATGGGAACAGGCTGTCCAAGTAGGTGCTGGAGTGACCATCCTTGAAGTGTAAATGTCACACTGGGTGACATGGTGTAGAGTGGTCAAAGGCATGGGCTAATGATCTTATTGGTTTTTCCAACCTTAATGATTCTATGATTGTGGTATATTTAGAGTTCAGAGTGAACTCGCTTCTAAATCTTATTGTGAATTGCACATCCAGTCAACTTAGGTGATCGTAAGGACAACAACCAGAAAAATACAGACCATGTCAAATGAACTTCCCAAAAGAGCCCTCCTGTATGTGTCCTTGCATTTGTTTCACAGTTACTCTGCTAGTCAGGGCAGAGAAAGCAAGGCTATCTTTACTTTTAGGGACTAGTGTGAACATTGTGCAAGCACAGAGTCATTAAGGTTGAAAAAGAGCTCCAGAATTATCCAGTCTGACCACCTGCCCAGTAACCCATGTCCCTCAGTGTCACATCTACCTGCTTCAGCATGGGCTAGCAGGCTGCAACATAGCTGACCTCCTTGCTGAGCCTTTGTGAAACACGGTAGAAGATCTTAGCTTGAGCACAACATAACAACTGGGATTGAATCAGCTCATATTCACCAAAAGTAAAACATTCAAAGAGGTTCTTACTGTAAGCAAGAATATGGATGGCATAACTTTAAATTATTTATGCATGTGTAGTTACTTGCATGCCTAAAAAGCTTTGCTTCAAAGAGATTGATTTAGGAACATCAGTTGCATAGATATGCTAATAACTGCATCCCTGAAGCCTATCTGGTCACCTTCCAAAGCTTAATACTTGCTTACAAATTATTAGTGATTGAGGCTGATCCAATGCATGCTTTATCTAAATGGTACAAGAAACCCAGAGAAGCTGAATTGCATGACATAACAGGTTTTTTTGTGTGTGTGCGCTTCCCCCCCCCAAATAAACTAGCAGCTGAGAAGGGTGAACTCTACCTACTTTTGCATAGATTTTTGTCTTGAGGCTAGATTTCAAACACAACAGAACTCTGAATATAATGGAAAATACTTTCTGGACTTCCTTTTACCTTTCCATACTGTTCTGAAGACTTTATCTTTTTTGTAAGTAAAACTATATACTACCACAGCAATCAAACAGATGTTCCTGTTTCATCTATTCTCAAGTAACCATAACAAAAGAGAAAAAAACTCTTCCCTCAATAGCCTGCTTTTTATCAATTTTTAAACCAAGAAATTATTTCAAAAACTTGCTGTCGTGTCATACTGAAATAAAATAATCAAAAAATGAAAACCACAAGGAACTAGAAATACTAAGTTGGGCTTTAAAATGAATGGAACTAATGCAATACAACAAAAATTAATCTAATTATTGATACAGACCACATCACGCACAAATTAGCTCTGTTGTCTGCATTAGCAACTACTCTTCTACTGAGTAGTAAAAGGTACAGCAGAGCTCATAAAAAAACTCCAAAAGGAGGAATCTTCAGGTAGAAAGCCTCCCCTTGTGGTAGCCAGCCTTTAAATGAGGCTGGCTACCACAAGTGAACTGCTTTCACCTGTGCTCCCAAGGCTGTCTCTATCACCTCACCAGGTGCTTAATCATTGGTTCAGGCTATGACTTAGCAATTCCCATACAACTGTATAACAGTATTTTCATGTTTTGTACTTCTTGGACTCAGTGATCTCTAGAGGTCCCTTCCAAACCCTACAATTCTGCGATTCTTGATCAATAAAACCAATTTAGTTACCTATGACTGATTTCAAGTGAAGTTTGACTAATCACTTCAACCATATATTACTCTTCCTGCTCTTCTGAGTGAATAGGTACAAATGCCTTTTTATAAGCAAGTAAACTGTAAAAATAATTTCTGAGATGAATTTTCAGGCAAATTACAAACGTGTTTGAAATGCATTCTTATGAATAATGGCATAACTAACTGAATAGTCATGATGAACAGATGATGAATGTTTGCAAATATAACGCAAATCTTTTCCATCCACACGAGTATCTCAAACTCATTGTTACTGTTAGTTAACTGGCTCAGTCTCCTGTGTAGTACTATTTTGCTCTGAAACAATATTTTGATGTATATAAGAAGATTATAGAGGCATGTGATATGAGAAAGTCTAGAAGCAAGACTACTAAAAATTTATGTAAGCCAGTACTTATTTTATATATCCTGAAAATGGCATTATTCAATTAATATCATTTTTAGTTATCTGTGAATACATTTCTTGGCCAATTATTAAATAAGATGGAAGTTGTATATGGTCTGTGGATAAAAAGAGAAAACCAGGATTCCATTTGTAAATAGATGCTTCAGAACTCCTAGGTTACCATTTAAAGTCTGAACCAATGTAAAACTTATTTACAAAAGGAAATCTTTGGGCATGTCTGTAGTCACGCCTTCTAGTAGTGGCTGCCTCGAAGGATAAAGCAAGTAACATACTTCTTTGGAGAAAGGCTGCTGTTCCTCACCCCTAGAAATAAATGTGCAGCTTGAGTAGACAGGAATATGCAATGCTAATGGCAGAGGAGAAAAAGACACAAACGTGAACTAATGGGAACTTCACAACCCTCATTCTGAGGAGAAAAGCTGAACTGTAAAAGTAGTTGGTGACTTCCCCCTAGTGGCAGTGAAAAGACCCATCTGTCTACCGCTCCGCATGCTGCTACTCAAAATGTTAATGACAGCTTGAAGAGGCACGTATGGGTTCCGGGTATGCTGGAGTGAGCCTAAGCAGACCAGAAGAGAATACAGTGCTCTGGCTAAGAAAGGGGTTACTCTTATCAGACCTCCAAGGGAAAAATCAGGGTTCAAACGGGGATAAAGGCAGCCCAAGGATAAATATGGCTGCATCAATAGTGTCAGCAGCAGGGCTTTGTTTTTCCTAAGCGTGGGATGATACTGTGTGAAGTACTGACGGAGGATAAAGTCCCCCAAAAGAAGACAAACAAGGGTATCTTTGCACACTTCCAAATGAAACAGGTAATGTTTTAAATTAGGACTGAAGGGAGAAATTCCTCCAGATATTATAAAAAAGACTGAAGCTTAAAAGTTAGTGGGACAAAGTTAAGTACCCTAGAATCAAAAGGGAGAGAAACTGTGATAAGTGCATCTGTCTGTTACTAATTGAAAATAGCTTTACTCTACCAGAAGAAAGTCCTAATACACGACCCAAAACAGGATTAAACTGGTCGAGAAAGGAAATCATCTGCTTTTTATACCAGGAATATTAATATGAAAGAAACAACCTAATTTAAACATGCTTGTTGGATGTTCACAGGATAAGAATCAATGTCTTTAGTGGCAGTAGGGAAAAGGGGGGTTAAAACTGTGAGAAAATGCCTGTGGAGGCTGTGGATTCTCCAAGCAGCAGAAATGTTTAGGAACATTTCCAACATGTGTCAGAAACAGCAAAGATACAGCTCACGCTGTCTGAGATAACATGAAATCCTGCGATCTTGGTGGGCCAACAATTCTGTGGTCTCCCTGTAAACCTAAAGTGTGGTAAAGTGGGGGAAACACCAGAACTATTTAGAATACAGGAATATCATTTGGTGAACAGTTTCCAGGTCTGGGTTGTTTGGGGATTTTTTTATGTTTGTTTGATTGGTTTGGGTTGTTTTGTTGTTTTGTTGTTTTTTTTTGTTTTTTTTTTTCCCTATCAGAAGTCAAGATTCATGAAAGAAAGAGCCAGAGAGTCCTCTGATGGGCTGGTTACAATAAAACTGATTAAACAGTGTGTGGAGTACTCAGTAAAACTCTCTGCAGCCCAACATCTCTGCTTTGTGTGATCTGGGGAAAAATGTTGGTTGTTAGATCACTCTACTTTATAAATGGTAAAATAACCCCTACCCAGCACCAGGGCTTTACACTATCTCTGTTTTCAGTTGAATTATTTTTTAGCCAGATATTGTATCCAGGGCATACACACAACAACTGCTTCAGGTGATGTTGATTTTGTCATCTGAACAGATGCAGAATTGCAGGAATTCCACTTTTTCTCAGCTTACATTTTCTGATAAATAAAGTTTCATTTGAAAGTTTCTGCCCCTTTCCAGAAGTGGTGTAGCATACTCTTTCAAGTCTATTTTAATGCTTTGTAACTTCAGTGTAACACAATAACCTAGAGACCATTGTGCAAAGCTACATCCAGAGCTCAACAGTGGAGAGATGTCTGAGCAGTTCTTATTAGTGTAGTACTAAGAAGTTGTGCCTCCTTAGATCGTTGCCACTGTTTTCTTTTCCCTTTCCCTTTTTCCCTTTCTTTTTTAGGCCAGCGGCCCTGTGGGCCAGCTGCCCCCCTGTCACAGGCGTGGGTAGATTTTCGGTTAAACTGTGACAGAAGTGTAAAACTTGTCCTTGCGTTCCACCCCTTCCCCCCACCCCATCTCAGATTTTAGAAAGAAAATACTCTTTCTACAGACTATCTACAGTTGACCGTAACAGTCTGCCTTCTGCAGAAGACATTAACTTCCATGGAAATGTGTTAATCAGCCTCTGAGGCATACATGTAATGATTACCAAGCTGTATGCTTGTAACATGAGTGAAGAGAAATGATTAACATATCCGTGAGTTCCTATAAAAGCACAGAAGATCAAACAATCATTATCAGTTCGTCTCTTTTTGACAGCTGGTTTCATGCTGCAATATTTAAACTGGCCGAGCTTTAAAATAAAAGGAGATTTGGTTTTCTGAAAATGTAATTATACCTTTACTTTTTAAAATCATACTTGAATTATTTTTGTGCTCAGTGTGAACAAATAGTTTTATTAGAATTCATATTCTCTCACACAGGTTTAGGAATGTATCCACAATAGAATGGTGATGTATATTCATATGTTGCGATTGCTCTGGCTCCAAAATATTTTGCTGACTAAATCAAAGTTTGCAAATGTTGCTGTGAGCATGGCAAATATAGATAGTGGCTTCATCATGATTATTTCATTGGCACTGAAAACCAGCTCCATGTGGAAGGAAATACAGTAACAGCTTGTGGTTTGAAACAAGAAAAGGAACATCCTGTGCAGCCATAACAAAATTATCCTTCAGTAAAAATAAATGTATCACCGATCATAACAATTCAAGACAATTGAGACAGTCAAGTTGTGGAAGAAGAACTACTTGTTGAATCTGAATACAGAAAATATGAACATTTTTTGCTGTAAATTTCAAAGAATTAATTTGGAGCTACATTACAATTTCCTTACATTGAATGTGCTGGTACTACAGCATGAGATTTTCCACTTCCTAAAACAGAAGTTTCTTAAACAAAGCACAAGAGACAGAGAGAATCAATGTGTACTTGCATAAAGTGCTGTTTGATTTAATGACGGACATAACACAAACATAATTTTATTCATAATTGTCATATTTATGCTGTAAAATTTTGCAATTCTTTATATTTTAGC
This sequence comes from Excalfactoria chinensis, assembly GCF_039878825.1. Lineage (NCBI taxonomy): Eukaryota > Metazoa > Chordata > Aves > Galliformes > Phasianidae > Excalfactoria > Excalfactoria chinensis. Next base: position 28,193,337 of record NC_092827.1, on the reverse strand, counting down.
AGTTGTGCTGTTATTCATGATATATCAATATCTCTTTAATATCACTAGCTGGAGAAATATATTCATTTATGTACTGCAGAGAACCAGATGTCTCTGTATGACATAGAACTTTTGGTTGTTTATTGAGTTGTTTGTACCTTCAAAATATCCTCCTTATACATCTTGCAAAATAACTTGCTGAATATTTGTTGCACGTCTACTGCATGGATATGTGTTTCTGAATTTGTCAGTTTCTGCTTCAGTATCTGCATATCATTAAAAAAATGCTGTAATAATTACTTCTTGTGTCAATAAATATGGAAAAATGTGTTACAGGTTCATTTTAAAGAAGTTGAAACTGAGATGGGCATTAAGTAGCTGCTGGGTATGCTATTTCTGATACAAGCCAGAATGCCCTTGGCCTTCTTGGCCACCTGGGCACGCTGCTGTCTCATGTTCAGCAAGCTGTAAACTAACAACCCTCAGGTCCTTCTCCTCCATGCAGCTTTCCAGCCACTCTGCCCCAGGCCTGTAGTGCTGTATGGCATTTTTTTGATCAAACTGAAGGAACCAGCACTTGTCCTGTTATAATATGATCAGGGCATGCAGAGAATCCCTTGTGTAATAGAAAGATTAAGCCCTACAATACCCACATTCCTGTGAGACAACAAATCATAGAATCATAGAAATCAAAGCCACAGTCAATCTAATCCTGAACACTTTCAGGGACGAGACATACACAACTTCTCTGGGCAAGCTCAGCCTCTTCCAGTGCCTCACCATACTTCCTTGTGTCCAGTTTATGGTCTTTCAGTTTACAGCCATTACACCCTGACCTGATGCTACAGGCCTTGGTAAAGAATCTTTCCCCTTCTTTCTTTCTTAGTAATGAACTGTAAAGCTTGATGCAGTCTCCTTGGAACCTTCTCTTCTTCAGGCTGATCAACCCTAATTCTCAGCTTTTGCTCAGATGAGTGGTATTCCAGCCCTCGTATGATAATATGAGGAACTCCAATACTACGGATATTCTCAGGTATTCAGAAAATAAAAGCTTTTCTAAAGCAAGTTTGACTTATTGGGTTAGCTATGCATTGCCAGGCTGGCATAGAGCTATAGGATGAAAAACTTAGGATGTGGTTTGCTAAGCTGCATATCTGAGGAAAACCTGATTTAAGTACTACTACTGTTATAAATCACACAGCAGATCTTACCAAACTGTATGCATTAAACTTAATTGACTGGTCCTTAATTGCAGGCATAATTAATCTGCAGATATTGCTCTCACTGTAAGGGATGTTAGGAAACTTCAGAAGTTACCTGTTTAGTTTCATAAAGATCACACTTTAGACTACCTTACTAGTGAAACTAGTTTGTCAAGTTTTATTATTTCTGGGTTGTGAATATACAGAACATTTAGAAGGGAAGGAATTATGCCGTCTGCTTCTGTTTGTTTTCTGCCTTATATTTGCATGCATTTGTTCACTGACATATCATCTAGTAAAAGAAATACAGGATGAGTTCTCAAATACATTATGTAACGGGAGATTTAGAAATTTATGTACATAGAAACAGTGATTTATTCTACACTTCAGCAGATGTATCTGAAAATGATTTACATTAAAAGAAAATTTGTGTTACCAAAAATAATTCTCTTCTGACATAACAAACTGAAGAGTAGAAGTGGGAGGAAAATCTAAAGCAAACAACAAAAGGAAATGAATGCCTGGGAAAATAAAACAGATCAAATCAAAACAATCAGGTTCAAGTTGCCAGAGGTTTTGTTTGGGTTATTGCTGTTACTGTTTTTGTATTTCAACTTCGAGAATGTTTGAGTGCCTAAATATTTTCTACATTTCTCTTCATTAACTTGATTTTTAGAAAGCTCATGAAAATATCAATTTTCCTACTTTTTATTGATTATTAATTCATCACTGGCCAAGATTAGCTCTGCTTTGGTGACAAAATACCAGCACCATTTTAGAAGTCCCAGGTCCAGGACAGAACTCCTTGTCTCAATCTATATCTGTAGTTCATAATACTATGCACCTATTAGAACATACGTAAACCTTCTTGGACTTAAAACTGGGGGCAAAACAAGTACTTTTTACAGGTAAGCAAAAGACAAAATTATGTATCTACTTATCCTCTGTGACTGATTGAGAATAACTGTAGAAAAGTAGAAAAAAAAAAAACCCAAAACTGTATATTTACTCTAATATCAGTAGTTACTTCAGTGGCCTATGTCTACTGGCTTCTGTAAACAAGAGGAAGATGACTGCAAAAGGCAGGATAGAAATTCGAGGTGCAAATGAAAAGCTCTATTTTGAATTTTTATTCTTGTCATCCTGACTCATTTCTGTAAGTAAGATTCATTTCTGAAAGAAGAAGGATCCATTTGTAGATGTAATAGTTGAAATTGGAAAGGAAAACTTTGCTTTTGTCTTCATCAGTCAGCTGATTAATGTAAATCAGTATTCTGAATCCATTTCACCCACGGTTAGAATCATAGAATCATAGAATGGCTGAGGTTGGAAGTGACCTTAAAGATTGCCTAGGTCCATCCCCTGAGTCCATCAGCTCAGGCAGCCCAGGACCCCATCCAACCTGGCTTTGAGTGCCTCGAGGGATGGGGCACCCCCACCCTCTGAGCAAAAAATTTGTTCCTAACAATTAGCCTAAATCTCCTCTCTTTTAGTTTAAAGCCATTCTTCATTGTACTATCACTATCAGATCTCACTTGCTTGTAAAGCTCCCTTCAAGTATTAGAAGACTGCAGTGAGATATGAGATCTCCCCAGAGCCTTTTCCTCTTTGAGCTAAACAAGCCCACAGACTTGGACATGCTGCAATTTTTGAAAGCAGAGGAGCTCTGTCTATGAAAGGTTTGACCCAAAGTAAGGTAAAAAAAAAAAAAGTCTTCATTATTGAGGCTATTATTGATAAATAATAGTTATACAGTGTGGAACCTTGAAATCATGAGAAGTTCAGTGTAGAATTCCAATTACATATGTTTGGGTTTTTTTTATAGGGATTGAAATTAAAATCTCAGAACTCTCTGAAAGTTTTCTAGAGATTTAAATAAGATCATTTTTTCATTCTTATTTTTATAATCTCTCAAGCAATTTTTATACTCATTTTAACAAGAGAAGTTCTTCCTTTATCTGCAAATGAAAATGAATCCTTGCATATGCACAACCTCTCTTCTGTTGGAATCCGTAGAAAAAAAAAAAGCCACCATACATCCCACAGAGAGGTTAAATTACACAATGAAAGTGTCATGGCCATTTAATATATTCAGCTCCAATTTCTAGTGTCTTGGATGTTGCTACTGCTGTCTTCTGTAGGCAAAATAAATGCATTCCAGGCTTAGGACTGCCACAGAGATTTACTGTTCTCCTTGAATGTATCTGCTGTTTTCATAAGAAAAAAAAAGAGGGGCATACAAATGGCAGTGCTCAGAGCTATATATACATAAATAAGTGCATATGTATATGATGTTATTTTAGCAGTGTACAGACACAGAGACATGCGAAGTACAAGGTTCAGGTACACTTACAAGAATATATCCATAAACCAATCATTGTGTTATGCATATCAGATGATTTGTTTGCATGGCTCACAGAAACAAGGATGTAGGATTAAAGCAGTGGAAGTAGATGTTTAGGCAAAAAGGTGAAAAACAGGTAGGTAAAAGGAAAGGAACAGAAGCTGTGCTGAAAAAAAAAAATAAAAACGTAATAAAAGGCCAGATGCTGTTCCAATTTTTATGCCTCAGAATATCCATTGAAAGATTTTGTGGGGCAGCAAGTGGAGGTGAATACCTAAGTTTGTGTAAGGATCTTCCAAATTGTTGCAGTTTCAGAACTTCCTCCATTGGTCTGGACATTCACACCCTGATCTCAAAAGCTGTAATCTCATAGAATCATAAATTTTTTAATGATGAAAGGGTCCTTTAAAGATCATCCTTTTCATTTTCCTTCTTATGAAAATTAAGTTGTGAATTGTAGAGTTTGACAGTTCTTTACACAGAAAGCTACAGAAAGAGAAAAATCAATTGTGCACACAGAAAAAGTAGGAAAAGAGGAGCACGATAAGTAGGAAGTTATAGATGGCTTCTCTTCAGTCAGCAATGTCAAGAACAAGGAAGCACTGTGCAAAAAAAAAAACCCTCATTTCTATTTAATATTATTGAAACATTCCTCCTGAAAAATTTGGAATTCTAACTTAGAAAAATGCCCCTGTGTGGTTGTGGTTTTAAATCTTGGCTCCCTTGCTTCATCTATTATCAAAGAGCATAAAGAGAATTACCTTAGAACTGCAAATCTTGCATATTCCTACCTGCCTGAAGCCACCAGTCTTGATTGTTTTTGTTTTGTTTTGTTTTTTTTACAAAATCACACTTTGTTTCCATGGAGCCATCCGTGACAATGCAGAACGGTATTTGAGCTTGAGATGAGCTGGTTACTCACTAAAGTGCAGCCCTTTAGTTTAGCTGGAATATCAACATTCAGACATTAATTTATGCAATTTTTTTTTCTCAATTAAATAACATTTTGGAAATGATTCACTCTCTCCCTTTGACCCTTCATAAATTTCTGTCCGTACGATCATTCATTCATACCAGCACCCTATCACTCAGCAGCATGCTGCAGTGCCTCCTCCTTAATTTGTAACTTTACCACATGCTGCCTACACTTGGACTGCTCCCAACAGCTCTGACAGTCCACTGCAATTCTACAGCTGCAGACCCTTTTTTCTTTCACCACTCCAGTTCTGTAAAATGCAATTTTACGTGTACTCTAAAGCATCTTAATGTAATTAGAGTTTCATAGAATCATAGAATCATAGAATCAAAAGGTAGGAAGGCACTTACAAGATCACATCCAACCTTCCTCCCATTACTATAGCTACAATAAACCACTAAACCATATTCCATAGCTCCTCATCCAGACACCTCTTGAACACTTCCGGGGATGGCGACTCCACCACCTCCCTGGGCAGCCATTCCAGTGCCTGACCACTCTCTGAGAGAAAAAGTTCCTTCTTATGTCTAATCTAAACCTCTTCTGGTACAACTTGTGTCCATTTCCTCAGGTTCTGTTTGTTGCTTGGGAGCCTGTCTTACTAGAGCACCAGCCAGAATGTTATGAGCACTGACAACTTAATAATGACTTTCATGGTATTTGCTACAGAAGTGCAAGAATTGCAAAGGAGTTCTAATGTTACTGCACTCTTAAGCCTATAAGCTTAAAGTTTTGTTTAATGAGAATCTGAAGGTTATGCATGTGATCTCTAAAAGTCTCAGTAACCAAATACATATTTAAATATATTGCAAATGATTCAAAATAACTTTCATTGAAAAACTCTCATAATTTCAGGGTTGTGTGTCCTAATTTTGTTTTAATCTCTATATAATATTTGCGTATGTATCAAAGGAGACTAACAGCAGCCTTAGATATCTCCAAGGATACTGCAACTGTGGAAAACCTGACTTACAGTACTGTCCATGAGGTAAGCATAGGACTGTTATGGAATTACCATATCTACTGGGAAGCTAGGGAAAGGAGAGAATTAAACAAAACAAACCTTGCTGGAATCAGAAAGAAAAAAGGACCAGAAGGGATTTGCTTCCTGAAATACTTAACTGACCTTTAATAAAGGGTTAAATTATGCTGAGTGTTTTGTGTAAAGACAGATGACGTAAGTAGATGAACTCTGAAAACAAGAATGGTCGTATATCATATTTTTGGGGGTTTTTACATCATTTGTATTTCATCCAGTCCTACTAAAATTATCAGGATGCTCAAGAAGATGTATGGCAACTATTTTTTGCAAAGATCATAATGATGTGCGGAAGTCATTCCAGTGACTCTGAACTTCTTAGAGAAGGACATTTAAGTAGAAGCGCTGTTTTGTTTCTCTTGTTTTCCTTTTTTTCTTTCTTTCTAGTCAATCACTCAATTATAAAACTTCTGAAATAAAATTTCACCAGATGCTCCCTGACAGTTGGTACAGAAATTGACCCGATTTTCCTTAGAAAGACACATGCAGTTCCCCTTTCAAATGAAATTTTTTTTCAGCAAAGAATTATAAAATTGAAGAAATAGGATGTTATAAAATGTTCTTGCTAACTTTTGTATATATTGAATTACATAAAGGAAAAATAACTCTTTGAAATGTTTTGTTGTTGTTATTATTGGTGGTGTTTTCTCCTCATACACCAGACATATTTTTTCATCAAGTTTGCAACACACGCAAATTTTGATGATATGCATTAAATGTAACTCTTCTCAATGGAAGTAAGATCAAGATAGATATGAAGGAAATTTGGGAACTTGATAAACCAGGAAACAGGCATAAATTTTGTAATACATAATGCTGAGCCTTGCATGCCACAAACCTCTTTTTTTTTAATTTTTTTTTTTTTTCAGCTGAAGTGTTTTAAAAAAAAAAAAAAAAAAAAGAGCAGATTTCAACTTTGTACTCCATGTTGTGGACATTTTTGCTAGTAGACAAGAACTTCGTTTCAAGATAATTATTTCCAGAGTCTGGTCGTATTTCTTAATGTACTTTGGAGGACAAAAAAGATAACATATAGAGCAAGAGACCATCAATAAGAAGCAGCAATTTGCTTCTTATTAAAATGTCTTGGACCTAATTCCCCTGCTTTTTGTTTTCACTAATAACTTTTACTGGATGAATATTTTCATCTCCAGTGTTGACATATCTCACATCTGTGAGCATTCTTTCTTGACCCATCTTCACTTCTTGTCATATATTACACTCATATTTTCCCAAAAGCTAACTTGTGTCTGAATCATAGTTTATTTCAGAAGAATCTGGCTTTTCTCCAGTGTAGATTCCACTGCTTTATTATTTTGAAGCACACTTACTGCACTGTGAAAGAACACATAAATGTATCTGCATGTACATAAGTGATTCCACTGAAATTCAAAATTATTTATACATTTTAGTGGAAAATGTGGAAATCCATAAACAATACACACATGTGCAGTCTCTTTAAAATTAGTTGTTAAATTTGGACTGTATCCATGAAGACCAAAGTATAATGGAGATAAAGGATTTAAAGTTTTTCATTATCTTTGACACTGATAATTACTTTATGCTGAGTTCTTTCAGAACCTTTACATATATTTCCCCCATAACTCTTATTTTATCCCCACTTGTATTTCTCCACAAATTATCTAAATCCACCTCTTTCCTACACCAGGTTCTTCCTCTAAATACCCCAAAATAAATCCTGCTCAATACAGAACAGTCTTCTGTTTTCGGTCTCCCAGTTAAAGAGGCATTCATTGGAACAGGGTTTCCCCTCTGAATTTTTGAGACTCCCTCCCAAACCTCTTCTGATGGCTCTTGTGATGGCCTTAAAACAGTGCAGCAGGGTATTGTTTAGGCTTCTGCTCCTGCCGTTACTGTTCTGTGCTTGTGTAGAAGAGCTTTTCTGTTATAATCTAAAGTCTCTGTTCCTCATGATACTTAAGCACCTGAATTTGTGAGCCAACATCTGAGTTTCTCTTATTTGTGTCTCTGATTATAAAAGAACAAAAGGCAATTTGTTTAATGTTATAAACTGAACAGAAATTGAATCTGGAAATAGGGCTGAAAATGATCTGATAATATTTTAATATAACTTTTCATTTTTCACAGTTTTAAGTTCAGATTACACTTATCAAAGCATTTCCATATTTCTGAAATGCTAATTATTAATTACATCATCTAAAATCAGTAAAATCAAGAGATTAGCAGTTACTGAGCCTGATGAGTTGAGAGAGAGAGAAAAAAAAAAAAAAAAAAAAGCTATATTCATAGAAACATAGTGTCACAGAATCATAGAATCATGGAATCATATGGCATAGGTTGGAAGAAACATTAAAGCCTATCTATTTCTCACTCCTCTTTCACAGCCCTAGTCAGGGCTGCCACCCACTAGATCAGGCTGGCCAGGGTCCCAACCAACCTGGCCTTGAACACCTCCAGGGATGGGGCTTCTTTGTGCAGCTGTGTCAGGGCCTCACCAACTTCTGAGTAACTTCTTCCTAACATCTAACAGAAATCTCTCCTCTTTTAGTAAAAAGGCATTCTCCCTTGTCCTATCACTATCAGAGCATGTAAAAAGTTGGCCACCCTTCTGCTCCCTTCAAGTACTGATGTCACTCTGGAGTCTTCTCTGAATCTGAGGAGCAAGAGGAAGTTTGCTAAACCAAGCATGCCTGACTTAGTCCTGGAAAAAGGGCAAGAGTGAAGGGGAATAGGGTATGTGGAGACTCATAACAAGCTGTTCAAAAACCATCTGTGGCCTCAAAGTCCAGTTTGACAAATTAAAGAAAACCATCTTCAGCACAGCCTGAGTCAAAAAAAAAATGTTATGGGAACAGGATTCTACAGGCTTACTTATTTTTGCAATGAGCCTTATCTTAGTAAGCACAGTGTTTTGGAAGCAAGTAAAGTACTGTGCATTATGGAGATCCTGCAAACTGAAATCACAGCATGAAGATTTTAGTCCAGTTTAGTTTCAAGTTTCACCTTTAGCACAGTGGTTTAGAACAGATCTACAACTATAAGTGAACCCAAGGGAGCGTAAAATATCAAGCAAACAACAGAAAGCACACACAAAAAGAAATGTGTTGAATCACAAAAATTAAACCCAGTTAGAATAGACAGTTCTGCTCATTATTTCCATGATAAATTTTGTTTCTCAATACAAAAATGATTAAAGTGCACAGACAAGCACAGCTTCTATTTAATTCAGAAGTGCAATTCTTCCTCATATTTCTGAAAGTCATATGGAACTCAGCTGTCTCTGATAATAATGTCTTCAATTTTTTATTTCTTTTCAAGCCTAGAATATCCAGTACTAATCCCCAACACTGATCAGGGATTAAAATGGGCCATAGAACATAGAACATTCCCCAAAAGAAATTCAAACGTAATTTGGAAAGATCAAACTGTGTCAGTTGGCCTCAGGGTCAAAAAATGGACCCTGGGATAGTTAAGCTAATTAACTTAGCTACAATAATAAGCTAAGTGACAGTAGAATTCATAAGATATATGTAAATATTTCAGGACACTAAATAAAGGTCAACACTTCTGCTGAAATTGTAATACTAAACAATTAATATAAATTTAATAGTTTAAAAGAATTATCTTAGTTAAACAGAATTATTTAATTTAGTTAATCAGACTGATCCAAGATACTGCAGTTAAGTGCTTATTTCTCTAGAATACAACCAGTCATTTCTTGTTTGAACATACAATACAGACTTCACAACGTATTCTCTTTGTTTTAACCATATGTTTGCTTATTTTTGGTTGGGTTTGGCTTTTGAAGTTTCGTTTTTTTTGTTTTTTGTTTGTTTGTTTGTTTGTTTTGTTTCTTTTTTTGTTGTTGTTGTTTTTTAATTTCTTCAGTAATAAATAAATAAAGCTCATTTTTGGTAGTGTTTTTGTTGCATTCCGTCTCTACACTTATGCAAAGCGTCACTCTAGCCCAAAAGTAACTACAACCTAAGTGACAACAGGAGTTTAATTCAGAGGACAGCATCTTTTGTCTGCTTTCCCAAACTGATGATTTCAAGTCTACCTCTGGACTGATTCATCTTAGTGACGAATCAGTTTTAGACTCACTGTCTGCATTCATAAAAGTGGAGGTTTTCAGTTATGAAGTGCATTCCTCTTTTATGGACGTAAACTAGTTGCAGATGACAAGGTGGGACTGAGGGAAATATAACTATAGCTGAATAGACTTACGCTTCTAAAGACTCAGATTTTAAGGAATAAGATAGGATTATGGAATAAGCACATTGGACTTGAAGGATGAAAACAAGGCTCGAGAATGGAGTGTCTGAAGAAGAATGTGTGGAGACCCTACAGTGTGAGAAAAGGGAAATATGGAAGAGACAAAAAGTAGGAGGAAAAGTGTAAAAGACCAACAAAGTGGAAGTGGCTAATACTATTTTGAGCTACATGAGACAAAGTATCAGGTCAAAGGTGATTACTTTTATTAGTTAATTAGCTGGTCAAAGGGGGTGATCTTTTCCCTCTATCCAGCACTAGTGAGGCCATACAGGGAGTGCTGTGGCCTTTTCTGAGCTCCCCAGCGCAAGACAGACATGAACAGACTGGATAGAGTCCAATAAAGGGCCATGAAGCTGATGAAAGGACTGGAGTATCTTTCCTCTATGAAGAAAGACTGCAAAATCTGGGACTGTTCAGCCTGGAGAAGTCTCAGGAGAGGTCTGATCAATGTCCATAAATACTTGAAGGAGGGATTCAATGAGGGCAGAACTGGGCTTTTTTTTCAGTGGTGTCCATAATAGAACAAGAGGCAATGGGCACAGTCTCAAACAAAGCAGGTTCCCTCTGAGCATCAGAAAATATTTCTGCCTTGTGAGGATGGTTTAGCTCTGGCACAGCAGGCCCAGAGGGTATGGAATCTCTCCTTTTGGAGATATTCAAAAGCCATCAGGATGTGGTCATGGGCATCCTGCTCTCAGTGGATCAGATGGACCCAGAGGTCCCTGCCAACCTCAGCCATCCTGTGATTCTGTGACAGGATTAGCAGGTCCAGAGGCAAGGAAGTTGGAAAAGAGAAGTAAACTGTAAACCCCAGCCAGAAAAATCCACACCATCCATATCTTCAAGTAATTTATGAACAGCTGATACGACACTGGTATTTTTCTTTCCATTTTGGGATTTTATTTTCTATTTACCATAAATTTGTATTGTTACCTTATGTTGGTATTACAATAATGTCTACTTATACTGTCTTTCCTGCTATCACTCTTTTCTCTGTTTGTAGTTTCATGTAAGTGTTGATTTTCTGAGCACATCAATTATATTTCCCTGTCCTTGAATACTCTCATCTAAAATGTTTATATTTGTTATGTTTATGAACACTAGGAACAATCCTTGGGAACAACCCATGTCTCTTGACTCAAAAAACAGGCTAAGAACAAAGCTGCCAGAGAAGTTCTCTTATTCCATAGCAAAACTATTTTTCCCCAGTCTGCGGTGCTCCTTCGTCACGTGTGACTTGTAAACAATTAGGAGTCTGACAAATGCTTGGAAAGAGTTTATAAGCGTATGTTTTTCCTAACTGTATTCAAACAAGTACCTGGATATATTTTGTCCTTGCTCTAGGATACTTTCTAATAGATAAAATTTTGGAAAGGGTTTTAAGAAAAATAAAAATAACTGTCTATGGTATCTAATGCTTTTTCTATTAGATCACTGGACAATGGAAAATGAAATCTGATTATGCAATTGCTATTAGTTGCCAGACCCACCATTACCAGTAACTGGCTTTCCAAATTATTTTGACAGTTAATATGGTGTTGAGAAATGTCTGATATAAAATGGACATGGTGCATTTAACTGAAGCAGTCAATGATTCATAGAACAAATCTTGGATGAAGGAATATGAACTTATATTACTTAGAGCAGACTGTGCTACAGATTTATCCTAATTGATGAAAACTCAGGATGGAAGTTAAAATGTCAGGTACAAACTTAAGATTCATTGTCACCTGACTATGTTACCATGCTTCTGCAAAGGAAAAATAAATAAATAAATAAATAAGCATGCTTATTTATTTGCCTGTTCTGTTTTGTCAATTCCTCAGGAACTTGTACAGAATACCCCAGCAAAATTCCCAGTGAATCTGTGCTTTAATGATAATATGTCTAGGAACCAATATGAGTGCATTGTGATACAAGAACTGAAGAAAGGTTTTCCAGTAATAGTGATACTGTGACTAAAATAATTTTCTAATATTGAATATCCAATTGTATTAATCAGATTTTCTGAGAATGTATAGTAAGCTATTTCAGCAAATAAGCAAGTTAGAGTTCATAAAAATTCCACCAGCTTTCCAAAATTCTGTAAATTCTGCTCTATATCAAAATAACTCAAAAAATATGCAACATCATAGCATATACTTTAACTGAATGCTTTCATTTAGCAATGATTTAAGTTGGTCATCGCTTAAAATCCTTAGTTCTTTACACTACAGAGGAGTTGGGAGTATCTTGTATTAGAGGATATCTCCTTAATATAATGGAAAAGTTGTTTACTCAGAAGGGAAATCAGAATGTGTTTTTCACGGTTGATGCATAGTTCCAGGAATGTAGTCAGGCTAAATAGGTCTGGAAGGGAATTCAGTGGAAGGCGGTAGTCTTTTGCTGCTGCACAGTTTAAAACAAAATCTTTCCAGTTTCCTTTCTGTGCCCATTTTTATCATTCCAGCTATCAAAAATCTGTAGATGATCAAATTTATCTTAATTTTGGATCAAAAAGAAATGGGGATTAGGAAATATTAATCTTACAGAAACCAGGTACACAATCCATTACACAGATTGTAGTTCATATATTTGAAAAACAATAGTGTGCTCTTACTATGTAACTCACATTAGAGCATCTATATTTGATCCTATTAATATCATTGTGAGCTCTGAAGAAGTTCTGTCATAAAAGTAAATCCCTCAGACTGTTTGCCGATGCTTGTCATCAAATTCTTTTCATCACATGACAAACACCCAGTCCATCACGTCATTTCCAGATCCTCCAGCCTCCAGCAGGAGGAAGATATTTTCCTCATCCTTCCTTCTGGTTGAACACAACATCACTCTTATGGTTTTGAGCCCTTGCTTCCAGTGGACCAAGCTATTCTAAACAAGACCAGCCAATGTGCAGCTAAATCGGTCAAGATTATTTACCACCTGACAGGCTAGGAGGAATCTCTATACAATTAAAGAGTCCAAGACAAAGCTTTTCTTGATGTTTTTACCAGCCTGTTCTTCTCTACCTTTTGCATGTTACATTCAGGCTGGATTTCATGGAGTAGCTTATATAATACACATACCCTGACTGAATTTGGCTTATGGTCTACTCTGTAAGCCACAGACAGAGGGTGGGGAGTGCAAAAAAGCCAATATTAATTTTTTTCAGTGTTAGTAGAAAAAGGACAAATTAAAAATTTCATTCCAATGTAGGAGAAAACACTTCTGCTTAATAAGCTATAAGTAACATAAAATTAATCAACTTTTATAAAAGGAATTTCCTTTAAAATTATGTTTCTAATGAAACATAATCTCAGTTTACTAGTGCAGCAAACATTCCTGGAGAGATAAAGAAGTGCCAAATCTTACAGCAAACATTAATGTTTTCTGTTTTAAAATTCATATCCATTTTATTGCAAAGGACTCAAGATATTTTTAAAACAATATTTGGATAAAGACTAAGCTAAAATACTAACTATGGAAAGAAAAAAATTTATGTGCAGATTTGGAAATCCAAATATATAATACAGAACACCTGCAAAATCTCTCTTCATAGATGGTATTAACAGAAATTCTTTTTTTCTGAATCCTTTTTCTGTAGAAACCTTGATACATTGACATGTCTTCCTAGATGGCCTTTAGTGGAATGTTATTAGTAGCAGCTGAACAAAGAACTAAAAGTGACATGATGTCATGATGTACACTTAAATGACTACATTTGCTTTCATTCAGGCCTACTACAGCCACTCCTTTTGCTTCTCTAGAAAGAGGTTTTGTGCCTTTGACGCTCTAGATTTTTCCCCATATTTCTGAGATAATTTTGATAAGAAGGACATTTAAAAATAAATGTTACTAGAAGAGTTTATGGAACAACTTCTACGGGTTTTTTTTTCTAACAAAACCTTCCTTCTTAAGCCCTGGTTCCTCTGGCCAAACTCATGATTAGAGGGGCTCAGCAGAAAGTAGTTGAGAGAATTACAGTAGCATAAGCTCCCTATAAAGTCTGTTTCAACCAGTGTGCGGCCAGGAATGGATTGTATTGCTTGTAAACCTCGAGGGATCAAGCAGAATTCCCAAGGGGGAAGAGTCTTGTCAAGCTTCCCTCTCTGTATGCCTGCCAATCTGGTCTCCACAGAATCCTTGCACAGTGCTGGTGGTGTTCAACTGAATTCGCTTAGGGTGATTTCTTCAACACACAGTAAAAGCAATTTAATTGTAAAAGTGTTTGCAGCCTTGGGAGGAAATGCCTCTGAACTGAATCGGAGGGCAGAGATGAACAGTTTAAAAATCCATTTCCCTAAATGCAAATATTTATTTTGGAGTCTGGGTTTTTTCTTCATCTCAGTCATATCTTAAAGTAGTAATATGCTCTTCTTATGTCACTGACAATTACTGGTAAGACAATACCGTAAAGCTGCAAAGAAATAAAAGCTATGTAAATGTCTTCTTTCAGTTATTCAGCTTCAAAATCCAGTGATGCTGATCATAGTTTTCTCTGACTCCTGTGTGTACTGAATTGATTGCTTAGCTATTAAAATTCATTACCAATAAACTCAAATGTGCCAACAGTTTCAGGCACTTAGGTCTAGGGGTGAACTAAGCCTCTATATGATTTTTGCACAGTCCCTTCTTTTATGACCTGTAACATAGACTATTTGCTGGAAGTATATTGGAGGCAAGCATGAGCTACCAGTGAATTTTAAGGTATTTGCAACCCAGTTATTTTATATGAGTTACTTTAAAATTTATACATTATTCTCTAACATAAAATGGTAGTAGGTTATTGTGTAGCAGAATTCAGAACAAAAAGCCTGTATTTAGAGTAGTTTAGCAGCCAGATGCAGAGAAAAAAAGTATGTCCAGATGTCATGCCATGATTCAACACCATGAAAAGTTCATATATGCAAGTTAACACTTGTGTATGCCTCCCATTGGCCTAGTACATTTTGTAGGGCTGTATTCTTTAAGTTTGACTTATGGAAGAAATGCTAGAATATATGAGATTCTCATTTATACCTTCAGTCTTCATGTCTATGACATTATAAACCAAAACAACTCCAAGGAGCTCAAAGGGAAAAAGTGGTGTGAGACAGAAGAGCAAACCCTGGCCCAGTTCACTTATGAGTGTAAGGGTTACTCCAAATTGCACTGGCAGGAATATCACATAGACATTACACCTTTTCTAAAGGCTGGAGGAATGCGGTGTTCCAAATTTTTTCTTCTGCAAAATGTCATCTGTGACAGCAGTGAAGAATCACTAGCATAGGGCAGGCTTTCCCCCAGCTTAGCATATTGTCACACTGGGGACCACATCAGTCCTTAGCTGGCAAAAGATTTCTTAACATTGGAATAAAAGTACAACAGCATTGCAGCTGACCTGGGAAATAAATATGTTGTTTTTCTAGTTTAATAATACTTCTCATCAGTGAAAATTTAGACAGGAGCTCCTGTCAAATTACTTTGTAATCAAACTGAGGTGATGACACTAGCAAGTACAACTGGTATTATTTACATAAATAAATTTATGGTGAATCAGTGAATTTCTTGTATGACAGCATAGGGCTTGGTGCTAAACCTGAGGTCTTAGGGCATGTCATATAGCAAGTGCAATAACATTTAGATTCGTGTCATGGAAGAAGTGAAGATGACACATCAGACATAAAGAGAAGTTTGCCCACAACCTTGTGTACAAATTAAAATAAAATAAAATAAAATAAAATAAAATAAAATAAAATAAAATAAAATAAAATAAAATAAAATAAAATAAAATAAAATAAATAAAATAGGGTGAATTGTAAAATCCTAAATCATGAAACCAGACAAATGGGGCAAATATACAGAATAGAAAAAGCAGTGGCTCTGGAAAAGGTAGCAAACTCTGACAAAATTAATTGCCAGCTCCCAATTTGGTATGGTGTCTGGCTGAACTAATGGACTTCCTGTTTAGTCTGCCTGAAAAGCTGAATTATTTTCTCTAAGTAAAATAAACAAGCATTACAAGGCTCCTAAAGATAGAAAATAGAGGTAAAAGAAGACAATGGAACAATTTGAAGCTCAGCTAACTCAGGTAAAAACACTACACATGTTAACAGTAAAGCTGGCTAGCTCTTTCAAATACACTTGAAAATGGATTTCTTATCATCTTCTACCTTCTCCAAATCAATATTGTTTTAAATACTTCTCATAAAACAAAAGCAATTAGTCCCAATCATAAGAGTAGCTGCAGATAATTTAATAATCTGTTGTATGCTTAAACTCAATAATAGTATCTAGGGATATTCATAAGGTTAAAACGTAGTCTCTTTCTGCAATACGTTGAGAGAGAAAAAAAAAAAAAATCAGAAATTTGTCACTGCTCTGAACTGCCTTGCAGAGAAGAGAAATGGCTATTTTACGTAAGCTAGATTTAACATTCATGGTGTCTTGCTGTAACAAAGTGCATTACCAACACTCAGAACAGAAATGCAATATGTTGATGTTACTTGGACCTAAATTTTCCACTCCAATCCTGTAAATGTTTTTGGATGTTCTTATTCTGTCCCTCTTCATTTGCATGTAATGCCAGTGTACAAACAAAGAAGAAACCAGCCTACTGAGCCTTTTCTCAATTTCATGGAAAACCGTGAAATTCTCTGAAAATCAGCTTCACAAGGCCAAAAGCAATAATAAGCTACATTCACAATATTTTCTGTAACTTATTAAAATCAAGTTTCCCAAAACTTTTCTGACTTGTTGGAATAAATTAAGGTCCACAATAAAAATAACAAAATCACTAAATTAGGGATTTACATAGCCTGGCTGTTTTCTACTCTTCTAATTTATTTCTAGAATTGCAGCTTTTTGTTTTTTATATATTTGCATATGGTGTCTGATGTCAGATACCAATCCACCTGGAATATAAGAAACCAGTGTCACACACATCAGTCTTTCGTTTACTTGGAACATCTACACAAACTTTCTCCTTATCCCATCTAATGATTTAAGAACATACAAATTTACAGAGCCAGAATTACAGTTATGTTTAGTTTTTTAGCCAAAAGGCTTGAGATGAATGATGGAGACACAAAACTTGATCAAAGCTGCCTTGTCTCCTTAACAACTGTTTTTACTAATCATCAAACAACATTTTCATGTTTAGATTTTTAATAAAAAATAATAATAATTTTAAAAATGATAAAAAGAAAAATGATTTTCTAATAAATGTAGTCCTAAGGTTCAACTGGAACAAAAGAGAAGGCAAGAAATCCACATAAATAGTGTGTCTTTCTCAGAAAATACCAGCAGAGCATATCAGCAAAGAGAAAATATAACAAAGAAACAGCACAAAATTTTTAAGGACGTAATATTTTCAATAGGTGGGTAGATGAAACAAGATCTTTAAAGACTGGGATCAAAAGAAAGAGCTAAGGAAATGAATAGCAAAACTTAACCTAAAATTCAGTGGTTTCCATCTGTACTGAGGGTTAATTACTGAGGCATATAGAAATATGGCATTGAATTGAACAATTACTTGGGACTCAGGCTGCAGATCAGGGCAGGTGAGTTGAGCAGATCTGTATCTGGGTATCCATGCAGTCTGAGAGAATCCACGCGATGTGTCTGTGAAGGTTTTGTCTTGGTATCACTTTAGTATGGGAAAACAAAATATTTCTGCAGGAATGTATACCTGATTCAGCTTTGGATATTTGTGGAGTCACTTTATAAAAATGTTTTTATAATGAAATATAACTCTTGTGATTTGTTCCTTGTGCCATTCCCCACTCCTTCTTTCATCCTCTCTCTATGAGCTATTAGTTATCTTTTGAAGGAAGTTTCAGAACTCTTTGCACTCTATGTATTTTGTGATGAGTTCGTGAACCTCCATTACAGACATCCAGGATGAGCAGCACAAGTGTCCCAACTGCCTCCTTCACCAGTTATGCTAATAGCACAGGTTTCTCTGTTCTAATGCATTAGGTCTTGGGAGAAAACACTTTTCTGAAACCATTACCTCAAACCATTACCATTACCAAGAGGAAAAAGCTATGCATTTTATTGAAGAATCACAGGAAGATCAGCAAGAAATGTCCCTACCTAAAATGTGCTGTTTATATTTCATCTCTATTATTATTATTATTATTATTATTATTATTATTATTATTATTATTATTATTATTATTATTACAAGGAGTTGGACAATTTCCCTTAGTCCCAGTTGCTTTCTACTGACTTCTCCAAGCTTTAGAAATAGTTTAATTACAACTGTTAACCATGGAAAGGAAAACTTCTGTACTTGATTGATTTCTTGCTTCTCAACTATGTGAAGAAGTGCCCTGGCTACAAACCTCTCACGTAACTTTAGTTCCCTTTGTTGTTTGCACAGCATTTTTACTAATTTCACTCAGGAAACAAATGTCTATTCAAACAAACGCTGCAGCTGTGTGATGCTGCAGACCTTTCAGAGTCATGGAAAATCATACTGCTAATGTGTTCCTAGATTTATACTCATGCCGGCATTGTCAAAACACACTTTTTTCAGTGCTTGCAACTATTTCTCCACAGCCAACACACAATACTGCTTGTTCAAGATTTTTTATTGTTCTTTTCTCTCTCCTTCACAATTTGCTACAGTGTAAATTTCTGGGATGTATATGTTTTGTCATCAACGCTCAGTTGATGAACTGAATTGCAGTTCGCAAGTAGCTTCCAATGACCTTTTGGATACAAATATCATGTTGCGGTTCCACTTTTTTCTTTTGGCTATGTTTGTGTGTTCCTAAATTCATACAGGCTGCTAATTGTCCAAAGGGCTCTGTGTACACATAGACTGACACACTGGAAGTCATGAAGGAGGCTGCTACACATACTAGATTTTGCAGTTCTGTATTTCTCTGACCCTCCATAGTATTGTTTACCATGTTGTTCCTTTGTAATTAATTCTTCAGATTTTTTGTTTGTTTGTTTGTTTTAGAAATATTCTAGAAATAGGAGAAAAGACACAAAATAAATGAATTTTTGCTACTTGAATGTAACACTTTTCAACTCTTTCAGCAGTAACTTCAGAAGAGCAAGGAGTCACAAATTGCTAGCAGTCACACAGAGAAGCACACAGAAGCTTCAATGTCAGCACAGTTGTAACATGGTCTTCTAAGAATTGTAAACAGATTTAACACAATAAGTTTGTAGAAGCCTGGGGTCTGAGATGAAAATCTACCTATTAAATGGAGAACAGAGCTTTAAAGCAATAGGAAAACAAATATACTCTACACAGACCAATCACAGGGCAAGAAAGATGATACCTCCTCAAAATTGTTGCTAGGCAGAAAAACTAAAATATTTAGCTCAGTCTTCAGGAATTCTTAGCTGTCCAGAAGCTTACCAGACATTTATTTTCAAAACTCACTTTTGTAAATAATAGAAGTGTCCTCAGAAGGAAAATATTTGTATGTTGTACACCATAAGCCTAGCATCTGTTGGTTTTATTCACATTTGATTGTTGGAGTTTTTACTTTTTATTTTTTTTTTGTTTGGCTCTTTTTTGTATGTTTATTCTGTTTTCATTAAAAAAAAAAAAAGATTCATGAAATAGGTATTATTTTTCTTTAGTATTTCATATGATAAGTCTGAGTATGACAGGGTTTTGAATTTGCAGTATGTTAGGGTGTCAGAAGGAACTCTAACCAACTACCAATTAGAAAACATCCAGAATTCTTTCTTCACACAAATTTTGCAAAAAAAAAAAGGCATCTACTGTAAAGAGATTTTAAAACATCCTTCATTTATTGTTGACAGAAGAGGAAATGCTGAAGCTTACCTGCAGTTAGGAAAGCTAGTACTAGACGCCCTGTTAAAATCAGTCTTGACTTACTTACACTATTTCATTTTCAGCAATCTTATGAGTAGTTGGTATGCATGGAGAAACAGCACTGTGATCTGTCAGTGGTATTTAAAGAGCATCACTTATGCAAGGACTTGATCTATCTATCTGGTCTTGTGTGGCTGACCTGACTACACTACCACATCCGATGCAGCTCCTGGAGCACCGGCTGTGGGAAAAATCTTTCATGCTCTGACTTTTTGCTACTTATTCTGGGGGAAACAATGAGATCATCAAGGGAAATTTTGAGAGGACCACTTCCAGACTACTTGTATGTTGAAACTGATAAATTAGTGAAAACTGAATAAAACAGCAACACGTGTATCCTATGTTTCTGCACATCCATCCCTTTCTCTTCAAGTACATTTTGTGGAATAAAATATATAGTTCAGAACTTGTTATCTTGGCCAAGCATTCTCTTGGTTAAAATTATCCTTTGTTACTGCCAAATTTCAAGTGTTATTTGTAGTTTAAAAAGAAGTGACTTTAACACATGCAAACAATAAAACTGATTTACAGTTAAACAGTTAATGTTCTATACTTGGCAATGAACCCTAGCTGCCTAAAAAGTAGCCATAAATTTTAACTTTTTTTTTTTTATGGTGTCATGTTATTGATTTATTGACAGTTTATCTTGTTAAAATTATTATTGGGAAGGATGACTTTCACTTTGCTACTATTACAATAATGGGATATGCATCTACATGTTCTCACTCATGGTCCGTGATTGGTACTGAATGCAGACCAGAAGGATTGCTGATAATTATTTTGAACAAATCGCCAATTGTGTTAGCCCCCCATATCAAAAGGAAAAGCCATTTTAACCACTTATCTTTTATTTATTTTTTTCTTTTTTTCTAGAGCTAATTTCTTGAAATTGTCATAACAAAGGACAGAGATCCAGGACAGGTATTTGATGCATATGTGATTGGTCAGAGAGTTAAGATGACCTGTGAATGAAAATAGGATTATTCAATCTCGAAAATGGGTTGGAAATAGGGTAGGACACTCTTCTACACTGGGTACATGGAAGATAGAATACTTTCTCCTCCTTAGAAGAGAAAACTTTAATGTTGGTCTTCATCAGTCACAAAAGTAACAAGGCCTCCGAAGGGTCCACATAAGATATCAGAAAGTTTAGTAAGAACTTCCTTTAAAAAATTACGTGGTTCATTCACAAAAATAAATAAATAAATAAATAAATAAATAAATAAATAAATAAATAAAAATCCTTTCTTAATGAGACTACGTTAACTTTTTCTTTTTTGTTTTCTTTGCCATATTAATGTCAAGTTCTTGTTGTAGTTGTATCTAGGTACACTGACTAGGTACACTGACTTTAAAAGAACAGGAAAGGAAAAGAAACATAGTTCAAATACTTCTTTTCTTCTAACATTAGTGTGCTTGATATAGAACAATAATTGCTGTATCTGTACAACAGTCAGACTGGAATGCTCCAAAAGGAAGATACTCATATGAAACAAGTTTTAAAGCACTGAAAAGTTAGATACTCTCTGAGGAAGGCTGTGCCAGAAGGTCTCAGATTTATTTTATGTATTTAGATAGAACCACAACAGCTCTCCAGCTAAAATCTTTGCCAGTCACTGGCACAGAGCAGGTGCCAACTCTGGAAAATTCTGGCACCTGTTCCAGAAACCTCCTCTGCACCCTCCTACTCAGTTCTAAATTAACAACCCTCGCAAGAATTTATTTCACTCATTTTAGGAGCAACTCTTCAAACTCATTGGACAGACATGTCTTTGGTTTGGAAATACTATATATTATCAGACAAAAGAATATAATCTTTATGTTGTTGTTGAAATTTTCACCGAGAGCAGAATTATTTTTCCTGCAGTGTCTGTTCATGGATTTAGTGAATGGAGATTGCAAGCAAAGGCAGCAAGCCGACATGTAGTATTTGCCTGAATTTCTGTGAAGCAACTGTCAGCCGTTGCCTTCTGTCTACTTTTCCCAAACACAATATATGTTAGCAAGAAAGTTTATGTAAAATGGGCTGTGATGATGTGATGTAAAAGGGAGTGTTCCGATTTGTATGGCAACAAATTAGATCTTGTCAGTAAAGTGCAAAGCTAGAGGAGAGGCCATAAGTAAATAATGTAAATTATAAGAAATATTTATGAAAGGAACAAGAAAGAATTATCATGCTTATTGAAATAAAATTGTTCCACTCATTTTATCAAGGCAATCCTTTGCATCTTGCGTGATGCTTTCATCTTTATCTATACATGCATTTATTTTACAGCATTTGTTACAAAAAAAGTCAAACCATTGAAGTTGCTTGATGGTTTTGGATTTCTGCCAAGTCACATAAATAGTGTCTTCAAAGTTTGATCCTCCAACTTGTAAAACTTATACTTATTTCTCCCAATTTAAGGATCTGGTTTCTTTGAGTTTAAAATTCATGCATTACCTCAGTGGAATTAAACTCTTATCTCCCAGAAGTTATCTTCTTCAGGTTTGTACCAAGCAAGGTTACACATTTCATTATCTATCTATCTAACATTGCATTTTTCAAGCCCTTTTTTTCCCATGTGATTCATTGTATTGTAAGAAGAAATTACAGATGGAAAAAGAATTTTCTAAATTTTAATTTCTAATTCTAATTTTTAAACCCTCATACTTTTCCCTTCTTCCCAAGACTCTGGGTTCTCTACTGTAAATTCTATGAACAGCAATTCTTTTATATGCTGAGACAGATATGCTGATAGTAAAAAGTTCTAACAGAAATAATACATGGTAAATATCTAAACCATTAGTCTATTTCATTCATGTTATGTACAAAGATTATAGAAACATTATAGTCATTAACACATGAGAACAAAAAAGATATTAATATTTTAGATCCTTATCCTATTTACTTTAAAAAAAATAAATAAGGTGATCAAGTATAGACTCATCTGCTGCTAATAGCAAATCAGACTGTTGTCGATATACATCTGATGGGTATGAAATTCAAAAGATATATGTTATATTACTTTTCAAAATAAGAATAAGCATGAAAAATCAATAAATGTGTTGTGGAGGAGGGAAAACTGGAGATAAGAAATGCATTTCTATATCAGTAGAAGTACTTGTATTGGATATTAAAGAAACTGTTGTTCCTTTTAGAAACATAACTATTTTCTGCCTTGGACACTGAGGCGCTGAGGGTACTGCTCATTGCTCACATTATGGTTTTTAAGTAGACCTACGTCCAGCTGCATTAAACGAGTCACTGGACTGTAGCATATTTCAGTTTCCAAGCTAATGATAGGAAAGTTTATTTTAATATGATTTAACATATGCCATCTAAAAGCAAATAGTACTGCATAAAACAGCATGATTTCCATTTCCTAGAAGTACAAATGGCACATTTAATGGCTTTAATCTGTGTGTAGGAACAGAAAACAACATAACTGAAATGACAGAATGCCAATGTTACAATGCAATAATTTTGAAAGAAGTTCTGTAATGAAAATGAACAGGGTGAGGAATATTTTTTACTAGCAGCTTCAAATGAAGAAAGAATATTAAAAATTAGGGCAAAAGCAAGAATATAAACTACTTCCAAGCAACAGTTTATGCGCTGAGTAAGTTTTGTGTATAAATAAGATAGCTGAGTGGTATTGAAGCTATACATTGTCAAGAAAATCCCTTAAGGGTGCCACCAGTATTTACTTCCATGATAGAGATATGCAGGAATCCCTGAGAACAAGATCCTGAAGTTCTGCATACCTGCACAATGAAAGGCTTTCCAATATTCAGCAGTCTGACACAAAAGCAATGAGTATGAAGATTCAGAGAGAATAATCACAGAATCACACAGAATCACAGAATTGTAGGGGTTGGAAGGGACCTCTAGAGATCATCGAGTCCAATTCCCCTGCCAAAGCAGTCTCCCTACACCACGTCACACGGGTAGGCATCTGGGCAGGTCTTGAATATCTCCAGAGAAGGAGACTCCACCACCTCCCTGGGCAGCCTTAATCTTAATGGTAAGATTTTGAAGAGAATTCAAGCACAGATAAGTCTTCCAGAAATCTATTTCTAAAAGTGACACTAACTGAATTAGAAGTAATCAGAATTTTGGGAAGAAACTTTAATCAGAATTCAGCAGAAAGAGAATGTTGGAGGGCAGATAAAGGGTACTTTGTAGACAAACTTTTTTGACAGATTCCTAAGGCTCAGCATTTTCTCCAAACTTACTTCATGAAGACGGAGACAGCTCAGCAGCCTTTTAGATTTGAAAGGAACTTCTAAGTGTGACATTGATGGCATAATATGGGCTTTAGTTTCAAAATTGCAGTTATTGACACTTACAGTTTCCTGGAGTAAGAGTACATTTAACTGAAGTTTTGGAGGTATTTTAGAGGGTAGGCCAAGACGTCCGCATGTGGAGCCACTGCAGACTGGTAACTGCAAAGCTCTGGTTAGGTCTTTGCTTTCAAGTGGTGCATATTACCTTGGACTCAGGCTGAACCAGCATTCCTACATGTTGTCTGGCTTCTGTTCTCTAGAACCAGATCACATCTTCCAAAAAAACCACCACAAACACATACCTGTGGTTTCATCTCTGACCTTATAGTTCTATGGTATTTCCTTTTAAGAAATGATTAAGACTGTCATATTTCATTGCAGAAATCTTATTCTCTGCAGTTATTTTCTTCTTATTGTCCCCATACTTGACTGATAAACACCCTCCCCCCCAAATTCACTCTACAGCACAGTACAGAAGCCCAGTGTGCATAGTAAGTTTCTTCCTTCCATTTAATCTCACTATTTCTCAAAAAGTTCAACAAACGAAATTTTCCTTGATTTCAAGTCTTTCCAAAGGCAAGCTAATGTTTGGTTGCTTTAAAAATAAGTCATATTGTTGTTTGACTGTATTAAAATTGAATTACTGAATGTCTTCAGACACAAGTATAGTGAAATATAAAAATGAATTTCTGCTTTTCACAGATGTAATTTTCTCCATAAACAGTTAACACACATCTTCTAATATCTTCCCCTTTTTATTGGTAAACATTGGCTTAACTTGATAGAAAACAAATGCCTCCTGGCACCAAAGCTGCATGCCCTTGGCAAGCAGTGTGTATGGCAAAAGAAAAGCATGTGAGGCTGTCTCAGCATCTAGAGGCTGGTTCATAAGCTAAGAGTTTCCACTGCTGCTGATTCAAAATCACTCCCATTCCACAAAGGCCCCATCTCTCTGCCTCATTTTATTCCTCCTCACCACCAGCAGACTAATGAGCATGGATTTCTCTGGGTGATTAGGCACAGAAGAGCAGATGGGAAATGGAAAATAATGTGAAAGAAGAGTAAGAAGCACTCCTCAGGCCAAGATGTATTAAGGAGGATTCCTTTAACTAGAACTTACATAACTTCAGTGCAAACAATTGCGTATTTTACAAATATAAATAGAATAACATGACAAAATTTAGATAGGTTACCCCTATTATAATACATGACCTGTGATAAACTTCGTTGAGTAAAACTGCAGTACTTTTTATCAGCAAGACCAAATCTTAGTCTAATTTTTACCCTTTAAAATGTCACAGGCATCGTTACAGCAGAGTGCTTGTCTGCAAGAGAAGGAAGCTCTATTGCAGTTTTGAAGGGTATTAATACAACAGCAGCATGTCAACAGCAGGCAGCATAAGGAAAGAGTCACAGAATCTTACAAGGCTGAGGCAAGTATAGTCTCTACCAGAACAAACAAATAGAATATTTAGACATAAAATAGCACTTCTTAAAATATATATTTGAATTTATGGTAAGACTTGAACTTGTTTTAAAAGACTCCTGCAATGTATTTCTTAGGAACACTTACATACTTGTATTTACTACAGATAGTTATCCAGCATATTAGGAATTAATGCGATCCTTTACTTTGCTCTGATCTGCTTGCGCTCTGTTCATAGGAAGAACTCTTGGGGAAAATAAATAAATAAATAAACAACAACAGAAGGAGAATAATGCTAGGGCAAAGACTGGACTCTGCATACAGTTTTGAGCATATTTTAGTCTATGGATTCATTCTTGTAACTTGCATGGCAATTGGTTATGATATGCTGCTGATGATTACTGTCTCTTTATCACAAAAGAGTTGTTAACTTCTGCATACCTGAAGCAACCAAAATCATCCAAGTCCCTGACACAGTATCACAAAAAAGCAAACCATGAAAGTATGATTCATGGAAAGTTACTTGCATAGCTCAGAAATTACTAAAACTTGGAAAGAGATGTGTCACATTTTCCAAGACCCACTGAAAATTCAATTCTTTTCGGCTTGTTCAGCCTTATTGTACATATCATCAAGCACAGTGATGGAGAAGCTATTATGTTGCAAAAGTCATGTAACCCCAATTATCAGGTGAGATAATTATATTAGTGCTATTTTTAGATCTATATACACCTCTCCAAAGACACGAAATAAGTTCACATGAGACTCTAGTAAATGACCCAGTAAATATTTAGGAGAATAAGCTGTATTATAAACTCAATTTCTTTACCTCTAATTGAACTGCTAAACATTTATTTGCTTAATATACATACTTTCTCACCAAATACACTGCATAACCTAAGTAGAGCTGACTCAATATTTACTGGATCACAAAGGCAATTCAAATATGAAGAAACTGAGAAATTAATTCTATTGAGAATACTGTTTGTCTGAGGGCTATAAATGCTGTATAATCCTTTGCCAGAATCTGTTCACAGCAATTATGTGAAATGATATAAAGACTGCTAGAACACATTGTGTCTGAGAAGCTGAGGACAGTGTAGGACTTCAGTAAAATTCAAGAATGTGTTTTCCTACTGAGCCCTCTGTAAAAACTAATTTTACATTTTTCAGTAAAATTCCACTGTGCAACTATTCTATGTAAATTTGGCTTTTATATATATAAGCAAACAATCAGTTCTAGCTACTTGTTTTGGAGCTTGACACATTCTGGTAACAACTTTCAATTGACTAAAGTTGTTCTTGTTTGTATGACCAAATCACAACAATAAACAGGAATTACCATGTGTCAGTATGTGTATTTTATAAATCTTAAGGGGAATTGTAATCCATTAGAAGCAGCAGGAAGACTTGCATGCAGTAGAAAATCATCAGCAGTGACTGTGGAATTTAACCTCAGAGTCATTCACTGCTGTCAATAGCTTTGGCTCCTCTCTTGCACACTTAGTCACAGGGAATAGTTATGTCACTCTGCTAATATCAAAGCTTCTGTTCCCTTCCCATCCTTTTCATCTAATTTGTGTCTAATCAGACAATTTCTTAATCAGACAACTTTTGGGCAAAATATGCAGATGCATCAATGTCAAGATGTCAATACTGATTTTCACAACATTTATAGTGGGAGATTACAAGTGTTCAGTGTAGATTCTTGGACTGTTTACAGTTTGCAGCAGCCATGAATTCAAAAGTTGAACTTTCTGATCAGAAAACAGATGTTTCTTCCCTTTCCTGAAAATATTTGAAAGGTTTTGGTTTTTTTTTCTAATTCAGGAGAAATTTTCAAACCTCAAGAGCTGTGTCAAATGGAATTGTTTATTTCTGTCCAGCTTTTTAACTTGAAAAGATACTGTTGATATGTAAACTTTCTGCTACAGATGAGATGCTGTTAGAGCAACTGATCTTTCTGAGTGTGTATTTGATCATCAAATAGCTGGAGCATTTGATGGATTATACTTAAATGGGTATTGAATATCCTTCTACAATTCTTCTGTCCTTGTTACAATATCACAACCTTTGCTCTTCTGTCATTTTTAGGGATGCAAGAGAGTAAAAGTGTAGTTCAATATATTTTTAAGAATAATAATTACAGGATCTGTCTCTTCTCTTAATACAATTGATCTACATTGATTTATTGTTCTTTTTGTTTATTTATTTATTTATTTACATCTCTCCATTACAGGAACTACGAAGAATGTGGCATAAGATCCTATGAGCACAGAGTTCTGGTTGGGAAATGAATATTAAAAATGCAAGAATTGTCCAAAGACAATCCTATTGCTGCATTATTATCACTACTTCAGAAAAAATAAAAATAAAAATAAATAGTTGGATAAATGCAGTTTGTAGTTAACATTGCTTTACGACAAGCAAGCAGAAGGCTCTAAGTGATATAAACTAAAGAGCACCTAATTATTTCAGTAGCTTGTCTAACAGTTTTTCAGTTTACACAAAACTAATTCTGTACTAATAATTACTTCTGCAGTAGATACAAATAAGGACTAACTTTATTTTATTTTCATTATTCGGGAAGAGATTTCAAACAGTTATTTATGCAACATATAGATTTAAACAGTTATCAGATATGTTGCAATTTGCCTGTTTCTTTACTCTTCTGCAAATAAAGATACGAATTTTGTCATTTCTTGTTCTTAAGCACGAAAACAGTTTAAAACAGTCTTCCCTCTCTATGAAGATAAGCTCCTGTCCCATGTATTGTAATGAGCAAAAAACCTTTGGTGAAGGGCTAAAAAAGTGTAGAATTCTCACCAAATATTTTTCTAGTAAATATCAGAAGAATTAGTATATGAACTGTCGGAGCTCAGTGAGGTAGAGCTCTCTTGTTGCATCAGGACAGTCTGTTTATTGAGTTCAGCATGCATCTTAGATACCATTCACTTACAAACAAAACATTCCTGTTCCTCTAACAGTTCCTCTAATCAGTTAATTGGTCCCAGCTTCTCCCAAACAAAGTGATAAAGGATGGAAGGTTCCTTAAGAATAACAGGATTAACAACGCATATCAATGGAACCTCCTGTCCACCCTTAGAAGCAAACAGACACTGCTTGCTCTTAGTCTCACACTCTGCTCTTCCAGGGTTTCACAGGTCCATCAAAGAGTCTGATAAGCTCTCTGGGGACTCAATCACAGATACCTCTTCCCCCACAATGAACCAATCATTTGTTCTTTGGGATCAGAAGTAGTATAGCATCATAGAATCATAGAATAGAATCATAGAATTGCTCAAGTTGAAAAAGACTTTAAAGGTCATCAAGTCCAACCACAACCTAACCATACTACCCTAATTCTAACAACCCTCCACTAAATCATGTCCACATCCACATGGTTTTTAAACACATTCAGGGTTGGTCACTCAACCACCTCCCTGGGGAGCCTATTCCAGTGCTTAACAACCCTTTATGTAAAGAAGTGTTTCCTGATACCCAACCTAAACTTACCCTGGAGCAACTTGAGGCCATTTCCTCTCATCCTGTTACCTGTCACCAGAGAGAAGAGACCAACCCCACTCTTGCTGTAAGAACATTTCAGATATTGAAAGAAAACAATAAGGTCTCCATTCAGCCTCCTTTTCCCCAGACTAAACATCCCCAATTCCTTTTGTCGCTCCTCATAGGACATATTCTCCAAGCATGACAAAGTGTAGTAATTTGCTACATAATTTCAGCTCTGGCTAAGACTTGCTAAAGCTAATGGGATATTCCAGAAAAGAGAATTATTTCAGAAAGATAATTTTCTGATAATCTCTTCTGAAAGGAACAAATGCAATTATTCTTCAACATGGTTTCTATTTGGACATTTTAGCTTAGGAACTGGAGAAATTCAGATCACCAAGGGGCTGAGCCCAGGAAGAGCAACATGAGCTGACAGGTGAGCCAATCCAAGCTCCAGAATGTACAATGAGGTTGTCCTGAAATGGAAAAATAAGGTTAATTTCCTTACTGAAAAAGAGTAGCTGGATTCAATTAGGAGTATGGTTTCTTATATTCATTAATTTGCTTCAAGCCAACTGAATTCTTTTAGGTAATCAAGTTAAAACTGTCTTGGCTTTTATAAGGTATAAGATTTTTTTAGCAGTGTTTGTTTATAGTCTGTTATTTTCAACAAGATAAGTTTTATGCAGAACTTCCTACTTTAAGAAGCTTGTTTTTCCCCCAGTTTTCTATAAAACTCACATTACTTACAACATATTTTCATTTTTGTTACTCTACAAAGAATGTATCTAAACCACGGTAAAAAAATATCCCAAATATTTTCTACATGTTAATCATTACAGAAAACATGTAAATTGTTGTATTAGGCAATGCACCGACCTCGGATTGTAACGCGTTAGGCTCTCCCCATGCGATAAGTGTTAGTGACTGTGCAGCCCCAGTGGGCATATGGCCTTGGGTTGTGACACTTAGGCCCTTCTCCTTGCGATAAGGATTAGTAACATGAACATTCCTAGTGGGTGTACGTGATAGGCATAGAATATATAAGTGTGTATTGGCTTCAATAACATTGCCTTTTAGGGCTCACCATATTGGTGTCACCTCAGTAACTGGCCAAGCTGCAGTCTCCTAGGGAAGTCGAACTATTGCAGCATACAACACACTATTGAAGCATACAACAGTAAATTAAATTGAGTTTTGTAGGGACTATAAGGCTTTGGTGAACATACAGGCTGACATTTTTGGATGAATTTGGGAAAACTTTCAGTATTTCATTTAATTTTTCTGTAAGTAAAGTACTGCTGATTCCTAAATATTCTTAGTTTAGAGCAGCGAATCATGTTTTCAGCCTCTTCATCTTTCTGACAAACTTTGCCAAATTTGGGAAGTACTAGCTACATAAAACTAAAAAAGATCTATGGGTATTATTTCCTAAGTCAAGAAAATATGTCACCAGATCTAGCACATGTTGTTAGATTCTATAACCTTCTAAACTCTGCTCTGTGTCTAAAAAAGTTTATATCTTTTTGCCCAGAAATAATCTCCTTGAGACTGTCTCTTGTCAGTATAAACTGGATACTCTAGCTACAGCTAGCTAACAATATCCCAGTCATCAGAAGATATGAAACAGTCCCCTCTTTACTGCAAATTACTGGGAATATGCATTTGTCCAGTATTAACTCATCCATTTTGCTTCTTTTCTCCAAAGGCCTCCCCTGCCATTTCCTGTCTGTCAGTTCCAGGTAGCAGTTAGAGCTTGTAATTCTTATTCAGTGACTAACGAGTTGTCAAACTGTAAGAACTCCATCAAACAAAATCCCAGTGTTTGTATTGAATGTCTGCTCCCCAACATTCTAAAGAATGTTAATAAAAATCTGCAGATACAAAGCTGTACTGCCACCAGTGCAACAGGAAATATGTGGATAGAAGAGCTGCTGCTTGCTGAGCCGCCATTAGGCACTTAATGAGATATCATACACTGTGGTTGAAAACAGCATGAAAAACCTGCCTTTTCTTTAAACGAATGTTCATTCATTAAGTATTTGCTAAAATGACTGCAGTGAGGATAATAGCGCTTCTACATAAACAGTTACACCAAATGGCTCCATACCAGGTCATCTTCTCATGCCATAAAAATCTATAAACAGCAAATTCCTTTAGATTTCTGCACTTTCAAGGGCAGTATCTTTCAAACAGTATCAGTCACAGAATATTCCCTGCATAACCTTATTTTTGATAAGAGTTATTTATTAAACCAACGCTGATGTTAGTCACTAACAAATCCATCCATGTGCTCCTAACCTCTTGCTTCATGGTCTACCATCTCCAATACAGTCTGCTCTCTATCTCTACCATATTTATCTGTTACCTTTCTTTGTGGAATAATTAATACAAATAGCTTACTTTGAATGAGGAATCACACCCACTCTTACTCTTTTTTTTTTCTTTTTCTGGGACAATAACCTGTGCACTCTTTCTAAATTCCTTTTCCACAAAGCCCGCTGTTGCCATACAAAGGTAATAACAACCCTTTCAAGTGTCCATGAAGTACAATTAAACACTTCAGAAGCCCATTTCTAAGTTCATTTGGTTCTACCTGTCAGATGAATAAAACCCTTTCAAAGGGACACAACAAAATGCAGTCAGATAAGGAAGCACTTTTCGTACTTCAATGAAGAATTACCACATCTTTGGGTAGGAAATGCCTTGGTTTTGTTTATTTGTTTGTTTGATAGTAGGAACACTGCAAAAGAAAACTGATGCCCAAAATCTTAAAATCTTGCTGCCTAAATTACATAATATTTTCCTTCCTAATTCTGTCTGATTGCTGATTTTTTTAACTCTTCAAGGTTGTAAGCATGTGAAATTTTCTGCTGCTTGGAATGTAAGAATATGGGTATTACTTAATTTTTCATGTTTTTACAAGTATTTATTTCTATGCTTACATCAACTCTGCAGTTTTGCATACAGCAAGAAGAGGATGCAATTATAGGGTTCATAGATTGTTAGACAATAGGAACTATTTTCCTTTACACAGTCAATAGCAAGAAGGGTGAAAGGGAGTGACTTGGGCAAAGCCATTCATATGTTAAATAATTGATTTGTGTTCCTTGTATGTTTTAAGGGATATGAATGAGAAGGCAATAATATGTCATAATCTATGGTCATAATCAAGCAATTGTACAACTAATATATATATATATATATGTAGGTACATTTTTCAAGATCTTAGAAAGACTTCACTGTGAACATCACATCACTCAAGAAAGTAGTATTTAGATATCTCTAATTCAATAGACTTCTAATCAAGAACGGAAAAGAGATGAGAAATTTCTGTTCCAAAAAGGTTTTTCATACTAAAGGAAATCATTCATCAAACTAAAAAGAAGTCTTGTATGCTTTCATAAATACAAAGCAATAATCACAGCTATCTGATAATACATTTCAATAAGTTGTAGCATAGCTTTTCCTGTACACAGAAAGTTTATGTGTTTTCAACAGTAACAACATAGTCATTAAATTTAAGTAGGAGACATAAGTTCAGAGGAAGGGCTTTTGATGCTGAAATCTCTCTCAAGAATGAGGCACATGATGACCAAGCCATGCCTAAGAAAAATTTGTAAGAAAGAAAGAGATAGGCAATTCTTATTGATTGTGTTAATTATTCTAATTATTTTGTTTGTTTTTTATTTTGGGGGTGTTATTTCTTTCTGCAACCTTCACCATACCTGTAATGGAAAACTGTCTTTGCTTGTTAGCTCCTACATAATTTAGTTAATTTTGCCTCTTAAATGGAAACTTTAAATGAAGCTTTATAAGTTGAAAAGTGTTATGTTTCTCCACTTAAATAAATAAATAAAATAGTACAAGTAAGGTATTATGACCTCATAAGTCATTAAGTGTCAGAAACATGGCATAAGATTAGGATTCACAGAAGTTCATGCGCTCTTCCCATCAAGTTTCCAGGCTCATTTTAAGCATTGGTAGGTAAAGGGATTCAGGGAGAAATTCTACCTTCAAGAATCCTGTTGGCAAGGATGAATATGTCATGAGACAATTTAGCACAATCCCAAATTGTCACAATTCTGTTCACATTACTCATGCACCTCTACCACATACTCATCTTTGGGGATGACTTTTTTGTTTTTCAGGAAGAGATAGCACTGTACCTGGTACAAATAAGATTCACAGAAGACAGTTGTAGTTGTGTTAAAAACAGACAGAGCATTCGCCTAAATAATTCTTACATCTAAAAATAAAACCAAATCCAGAAGTCAAACTTTGAACAGAAAATCAGCTTTACAGAAGTCTAAAACTAGCAGGATGCAAGGGCACATATGGGGAATACACAATGTGTTTGGAAGGATAGCATTACAGAATCATTTGTTTCCACCAACTGCAAGCTGAAAGGTTGAACATCTTTATACGTCTCTATTAAAAAGCTGAATGATTTAACAGAAATTGAAAATGAAATATAAGAAGTAGGCCAAGAAAATAAAAGGAACAGTAGCTAGAAATTCTACACTGAACACTACAGAAATGAAAATGTAAATGAAAGAGGAAATACCTCAACTCCAGTCAAGCATCACTTGTCTAATAGGACAAATGTGAACCTTGGGTATTTCTGATGCTTGATTTAAGAGAAATCATTTATTAAACACATACAGTTGACTGAAAACTTCCTGAAACACTAAGCAGTCATTAAATATATGTGAGAGATTGGTTCTAAAAATAAACCACTCAACCGAACTTCTTAAAGTCCAGTGTCAGAAGTCAATTCTAGTTAAAGAAGGTAATTTAAAGAATTTGCTAGTTTGACCTGTCAGTTGAAGTTTTTTCATGTGTTTTATTTTCTGTCTAATCATCCAAGAATATTTTCCAGCTCTGGGATTGACCATATATATTTTATGTTACCTAATATTTTATAAAATACATCCATCTGGATGAAAGCAGATTGTCTTGTAGATGCTGAAATACAGTTGTGTTTGAATGTAGCTACTTGGACAGAATTTAAATGTCTCTTGTGAAAAGTGTGTTTCAGTAAAAAAAACAAACTATTGTTTTTCATTTTTGCACAATTATTGCTCTCATTTAATTTATAGTCACTTGCAATTGACACTGACATGGGACCATATGGCTAGGCACTTGTTTGAGTTTGTCTAACTCAGTTTAAATACTAACCTCACTTAAAACCTGCAATATACATAATGTCCATCAGGGCTTCTTAAATTTACTTTACTAGCTGGGTGTCAAAGACTTTTCACTGGAAATAGCTTATTCCGTCAAAAAAGCAAAGAGTAATCCATCTAAAAATGTTTCCCTTCAAACTATCAGAAAGGACACAAAAGATTTATTTTAGGACTTCATGTTAGGAGTGACTTCACAGTGAAGTTACATGGTGTGTGTATCTTTCCACACATTGGATATTGACTTTTAAATTAGTTAAGTTTATCATAAATTCAGAATCTGGGTGGAATTATCTGGCATTTCTAACCTTATAAATATATATATATATATATATACTTTTCTTTCCACTCTTCTTACAATTGTTAAACAACTTTTTTGCCTAAAACTGATGATCTCTGATGCTAACACTGCTAAAAGCAGTAGGAGAATGGCTTATGCTTAGGTAATCTCCATTAGCAATGTTTTCTGAGTTATCTATGTAAATTAGTATTTTCAGATCAACTTTGTTTTCCCTCAAAATGGAGTTTTACACACACACACACAAAGAGAAAAAATAAATAAAAATGGAATTCAATAGAATCCTGACATTCCCCCCACTTTAAGGAAAAGGTGAAAAAAATTCCTCCCTGATGCATCAGGGCTTTATGTGATGAGACCACACCATACAGAACTGTCTAAATATGTGATACAAAGGTATGTAGAAAATGCAGTCAGCATGAGCTCATCTATGTGAAAGTTGCTTGCAACTACATTACAGATGACCAACAAGGAAATCCATCAAAATACATCTCAGGCATTAAAAAGCATAGTCTGAAATCATTACTGTTACATCTCCCTCAAGCAGATGTTATGATACTCCAGATCACTCAGTACTGGGCATCCTTTAGAGGTACCAGAATCTCAGCAGAGATTTACAGCTTGTTCTCATAACCTATCAACCTTGGAAAGGAAACCACAATATCCATGAAAATTCTTGCTACAAGAGGCTCTGAACCAGGAGACATGTTGACTCTGAGCCCTGGACATGCTGACTAAACTCCTGTGGCCTTCCAAAGTTGGAATTAGTTTGCAATTGAGAGACCAGAGAAGCTTTGAACCTGAAACCAAGCAGATCACAGCCTTCATGAAAAGACAGCTATGAGGCCAGACATGGCAACAGCTCAGGATCCCCAGCAACCTGCCAGTTAAGCTGGCAGAACAGCACTTTTTTGTTGTTTTCTTTTTCTATGTGAATTTCTTTCATTTTCAATGTTCTCGTCAAATATTTCATATTCAAAAAATACATTTTTCTGTCAACAATCCTTTTTGTCAATAAATTCTTTGGGTTTAATAAGAAAAATGTAACCTTCTGTCACTGTTCCTTGTTAGGAAAATAAGTAATACAAAATGATATTGACTTGATATATATACTCCTTTTATTTTTCACAGAGACTGACTCTGGAATTCACTTCATAACAATTACCACAGTATCTCAGAAAATGTAGTTGCTTCTCAACATGGAAGACAATTCAAGGAGTGTACCAAACTGACTAACTAAAAGGCCTTTGCAGAGACTAACTAGATGCAGTAGTAATGGTTTTGCACTTGAATTAATCGATTTATGGATGCCTTTCAGACAGTCTACTTAAAGTCTGTCACCTTGACTCAAAGAAGGCAAGGCTTTCTATGCTGTAATTCATCATAATTCCTTGATTCATAAATACGAATTCCTGTCCTGAGTATTCTAAACCTGGAAGGCTTTCTGGAACTTTCCCATTTTGCAGACTGAATGTGAAAATATTGTTACCTCATGATCATAGTAACCAAAATTTAAGTCATTCCACTTTAAGA
Source organism: Excalfactoria chinensis (assembly GCF_039878825.1). NCBI lineage: Eukaryota > Metazoa > Chordata > Aves > Galliformes > Phasianidae > Excalfactoria > Excalfactoria chinensis. Next base: position 28,157,492 of record NC_092827.1, on the reverse strand, counting down.
CACTTTCTACTGAGGTCTGTTGTGGGCATATCTAACACTTAGTAGATGTGCAAACAACATGATCACTGAACAAAAACAAACATCAATTTTAATAAAGCTGTCATGAATAGGGTTTCTCTACTATGTTTTTTCTAAACTTCTCAGCAGAGTTATGGAGTTTATATGTTCTTAATAACTTACATATCTGAGAAATAACATACTGAAAAGCTAATAATACACTGAAAGAGTAATCCTTCTCCAACAATAATTTTGGTAATATTTTTAGATTAAACTATATTTTCAAACATCCTAGAATTTATATTTACTTGTTTTGATTTTATTTTTCATGTTTATTTATTACTAATTGTGGTGTTTTTTTTTTCTTTAAAATGTATCAGATCATTCAGACAATTTTTTTTTCTTTTAGTTGCTTGTGTCAAGCCCACAAGACTGAAACTGGGACATACCAAGCATTCTGTGGCAAAAACCTAATGTCATCATAAATCTGAGTTTATGACTTAATGTCTGAAAGAAACAACAATGTTGTGAAAGCACTGGCAAGATCACAGAAATTCAGAGACATGGTTAGTACTAAGATAATATATGTTTATTTACATTATATAAATGTTACCATATAAGTTTTGAGCAAGAATAATAAAGTAATTCAGGGAACTCCCAGACCTTGACTGCAGCTCTGATTCTGAACCCAGTAATGGTCAGAAGTTACAACTTTTCTATAAACAGGATACCAAACATCAGCTGTCATAGAATCATAGAATCATAGAATTATCCAGGTTGGAAAAGACCTTGAAGATCATCAAGTCCAACCGCAGCCTAACCAGTACCCCATCTCTAAAAAAAAAAAAAAAAAAAAAAAAAAAACCTCTGCTAAATCATATCCCTGAGTACCACATCCAAACGGCTCTTAAACACATCCAGGGATGGCGATTCAACCACCTCCCTGGGGAGCCCATTCCAGTACCTAACCACCCTTTCTGTAAAGAAGTTCTTCCTAATATCCAACCTAAACTTGCCCTGGCGCAACTTGAGGCCATTTCCCCTCGTCCTGTCACTTGTCACTAGTGAGAAGAGACCTGCCCCACTCTCACTGTAAGAACCTTTCAGGTACTGGAAGACGGCAATAAGGTCTCCCCTCAGTCTCCTCTTCCTCAGGCTAAACAGCCCCAGCTTCCTTAGCCTCTCCTCATAGGGCTGATTCTCCAAGCCCTTCACGAGCCTCGTTGCCCTTTATAGCTGTCCTTTATAGACGCCTTCTTAATCTACAGACATGCAGCATCCACTATTTAACTGCCTTCCTTAGTCTGTAGATTCCCAAACACTATCCCTAACCAGAGAGCCGATCTTAACCACAACCATGAAAATAAGAAATGAGAAAAAGAGTGTAAAATATTAGCCCAAAGTAACTCTTTTTTCTTTATTCTTAGGGCAAAGTATCAGATTCATCAGTCACTGCATATTCCCAAATAACTTTACCCTTAAAAACAACTCTAGCCAAGGGAACCACCCATCCAGGGAACCACCCGTTCAGGGAAGGGAACATAAGCTGTCGACCACAATTGACTCCAGATTTCTATTCAGTCTTCTCTCTGAGGGCTGCTCAGTATGAAAGACAAAATTAGACTCTGATTTTAGATTTGAAAGACCCCAGCATAAGAACAAGTGCGGCCAAAATAACTTTTTCTGCAAGTGTTGACAACAAACTCTAGCTCTGTTTCAAACTCTTGTAGCAGAATGAACTGGCTTACTCAAGATTTTGTGCTACCAAAGCCTAGTCCAAATAGAATCTCAACTTTTCTGAGAAGTCCAGGTCCACGAGTCCGTGTACATAGCTAAAGATAATTACAGCCCTCTCTTGAGACAGACCTCTGAAATCTTTCAGTTCCTGGTGGATGATTAGGAATGTGTATCAGGCACTGCAAATATATCTATGAAATCTGCTCTTGGTATAACAGGTGAACCAAGACTGTCAGGCTCTTATTTTCTTCTGCAGCAGCAGCATACTTTTGCAGTGAGTTGAACTCAGATGTAGAGAGGCAAGTTTGAACAAGAATGTGTTTTCTTATGGAGAGCACACAGAAAATTCATAGCGTATGTGACCTAAGTATGTTACAGGACTGGTGTGAAAAAATGAGAGTGGATGTAACAACGTGTCACAGACAAATGAAGACTATATGTAGGAAATGCCATATGGTGACTCCAGATGAGAACTCAGATGTAGATAATTGTCGATACTGCTCTTATTATAAATCACTCTCATTTTCCGCTAAGCTTATTTTCAGAGGAAGCATATAGAATCATTTTGCCTTAGTCTACCCTTATACAATTTCATAAATGTCATATTACTAACAAAAAAAAAAAAAGGCTTCAACAAATGAATAAACAAATACGTTGGTTGAATCATAAATAACTAAAATTATCTGATTATTGATGAGTTATGTATGAGGAGATAATTTGAAAATATCACTCAAGAGAATAAGCATAGGAACACCTGATCAGTGGAAATAACTACCAATTTAGGAGAAAAACTGATGAAACGTTATTGGAAACTAAGGTGTGAATTGTTCTCTATGGGAAATAATGTAATAGAACACACAACACAGGTTCTTAGTGTGGTTTTGTGTAAACATGTCACCATTAAATATATTCACTTTTCTTTTTAGGCAGCCATCCAGGAGGCAGAAACTGTATTGCCAAAACCAAGTAGTTTCATATATATGAGTCTGGTAAAATAAAAGTGTTCTGAACAGTAAAACTAAAAGCAACAGGACAGGGGCACAGAGGAAGGGAAGTATTAAATAGGTATTGTATTTAAGTATATTACATTATTTGGGATTAATAAAAAGGATAACCTATGCGAGAATAGAATCATAGAATGCCTTGCCTTGAATACCTCCATGGATGGGGCACCAACAACTTCTCTCCTCTGAGTGAAAAACTTCCTCCTAATACCTGACCTAAACCTCCCATCTCAGTTTAAAACAATTCCCCTTGTCTTATCACTATCAACCCATGTAAACAGTCATTCCCCTTCCTGTTTATATGCTCCCTTGGCAAGTACTGGAAGTCCACAATGAGGTCTCCCCAGAGCCTTCTCCAAGCTAAACAGAATTCCCTCAACCTCTCTCCATAGGAGAGGTGCTCCAGCCCTCTCATCATCTTAGCAGCCCTCCTCTGGACCTATTCCAAGAGCTCTGTATCTTCCTTGTGCTGGGGGAGCCAGGCCTGGACACAGTCAGGCATTGGAATGCACTGCCCAGGGAGGTGGTAGAGTCACCAACCATGGGAGTGTTCAAGAAACGTTTGGATGTTGTGTTGAGGAATATGATTTAGCTGGGAAGTATTGGTTATGGTTGGACTAGATAATCTTCTAGGTCTTTTCCAACCTTGAAAAATTCTGTGATTCTGTGAATGTACAGAAATGGACACTGCATTCCAGATATGGCTCCAACAATGCTGAGCAGAGGAGGATCACTTCCTTCAATTTCTGGCAATAGTTTGCCTAATATTGTCCAGGATACCATCAGCATTTGTGGCAAGGGATGATTGCTCCCTCATGTTCAATTTGGTGTTACCCAGAGATCTCACATCCTTTTCTGACAGTCTGCCTACCAGCTGTGTGGCCTCCACCATGTACTGATGCATAAGGTCATTCTCCTCTAGGTGTAAGGCCTTGCAATTCTCTGAAGTTAATGAGAATCATGTCAGCCCATTTCTGCAGCCTGTCATAATCCCTCTGTAAAGCAACCGTCTGTCACACAGCAACAAAATGGAATGGAACATCAGTGGGAATGTTCAGCCTCTACTGCCATACCTCCAAAATTCACCTCCAAAAGTGTGGGTCAACAAAACAGGAGGCAACATTTTCAGAGCAGCCCTCATTTTAAGAAAATTACACTGTCAAGATATATTACAGCATGGATCCCCTGTTTACTTAAGTGGGTCTTCATAAAGTGACATATACACACTAAAATTAAATTGAAAATGGTTGAGGAGTTAGACTTAAATATTTATTAACTTCTTTCACTGCTTATAAGTGCTTTGCCTTATAAATTAGGTCCCCTTTACAGTGCTTGGACAGAAGAAAAAAATATTGATTTTCACATTTTTTCATTTACAATAACAGAGAAGTTTGCAGGGCCTTCCTGACAGATAAAATCCTGATTAAGGGGTGGAATCTTGGCTCCAAAGAAGTCAGTCCTAATGAGTTTATTGGACCTATGATTTACCCAGAGAAGTAGAACAAAGCCTCTACAGACAGAAATGCTACTAAATATAATTTATGAGCAGTGACATTATTGTTAGACAACTTTTTCTGGTTAGCTATGGAGGGGAAAAGAAAGATAGCTGTATTCTTTTTGAATGTTTGGAAAAATCTGCTGGTTATTTCTGTTTTCTGACATCCTGAAACTCCTAGCAATTGGAATTAGTAAGTAACCTCCAAGAGAGCTGTGATTTCCAGCAACACTTTTTACATTTAGTATTCCTAGTGTGAGTATAAGCAAGTTTTGCTTACAGAGTAGATATATTTACATTAGATTGTTTTTTGGCCATGTGATTCCCGATCTTCCTTTATGTTCCACAGGTTTATGACAGAAAACCACATCTTTGAATAATTATGGGAGTTACTACAACATAGTACAGACCAAGAAATTATTTCTTCACATTTTTGGCTTTTGCTCAGCTAATGGCAATGCCTAAACTCCCTCTGGACAGAAAATGTTTTTGAAGGAAAAGGACAGCACAGCTGAGTAAAGAAAAACAAAGAAAGCGGGCTTGCCATGTGGAATGTAGTATGCAGTCAGGTCATAAACTTCAGAAAAAAAAAAAAAAAAAAAAAAAAAAAATCAGATGCAGAGGAAACAGCTCTAAGTGCATCCAGGCTGGTAGTGCAGCTTATTAATTTGCAGAATATATATTTTTTCTTCTTCCCACAACAACATGGTTAATTAATAGAAAAAAAAAAAAAAAAAAACAGGCTGCCCATCCATTAGTCTTCCCTCTGATTTCCAATGGCTTGGGGATTTATGTGCAATTTCCCAAACATGGCTCAGTAAGTTTAATAAGATTCTGAAGAAAAAACAATTAAGGGGAAAAAAAAAAAAAAAAAAAAAAAAAAAAAAAAGGACACTGTTATACCTCTAGATTGTCTAAGCTCCTCCAAAATAAATAAATAAATATTGATATATATTAAGAAGGTCATCGAGGATACTGTTGAAAATATGACACCCTTGCTGTTCCTTGGGGCATTCTGACTTAACATTGATTCTTAATCTTAGAAAGATGTAATTAAAAAAAAAAAAAAAAAACTGGTATGTGTAATATATATATTATATATATACACATATATATAGAAGGGGTTCACTGGTATGTGTTAAAAAAAAAAAAAAAAAAGCTGAACATTGAAAACAATAAATTATTCATTTTGGTATAAAGACAAATTTATGAAAGACAATCACAAAAATATAAATCCAATATTCATTTCCATAAAAAAGATACCAATCACCAATATACAAAGAAAAAAGGGATTTACAAAGGAAATTTAAGTTGTCATCCTTTGAATAGCTTATTTCTGTTGACTGCAAAGGGAAAGCTATTTACATTTGTGAACACCCTCTGAATGCTGTATCAAAGTGATTATTTCAACTATAAAATAGCACTAATTTAGATTCATCTGATTTAGGAATGTTATTGCATAAATATCACTGTTGTTTTCTTCACTTTCCTTGGATACCTGCAGATAGATGAATAATACTCCTAAACAAAAGATAGAGATGGATAATAAGTATGATAATCATGTTGGTTTGATTCCATTTGAAAACCACTCTTTACCCCTCAATAAAGAAAGAAAAATGGTGTCATCAATACATGTGACTTAAAAGTGCTCTTTCCTGGTAATGGAATTGGAAGTGAGAAACTTTACTCAAAACTCCATACTTTTAAGTAAGTCAATGTAAGCCCAAAGTAACAATTCACATTTTATTGTGGCTGGTTTAACTACTTATTTGCCCTGTTGAGGATGAAGATAATTCCTAGCAAGTGGCACTTGGCCTTATCTCATATTCAGAGGAAACTGAGAGATGGTTGAATAAGTACGGTGGACTTCCAGAAAGACATTCAGTGCTGTTCTGGTGAAACAAAAAGGGACTATAGTAGAATTTACTATTATTGCTACCCAGCAGAATTCCAGATACTCAATTTTCCATGTCTACAATTTCAAAGTAGCCTTTAAATAAATGTTTCTTATTTTGTAGAAATGCTGATGTTGGAAGCCTAGACAACCTAGGTGTTACTATAGATTGAATTACACCTTCAGGAAAGGGTAACTCAGGGTTTGTCTTCCCATGTGAAATGGGAAGCAACTTAGAGCAACATGCATCTGAGCTCTAGAACAGCTACTCAGTCAATTTAGTTCAGTTTCCAAAGCAAAGTAAAGAAATAATAGGATCGGTAATCTAAGACATGAATTATAAAAATGTTTCTGTAGAGAAGAGCATAGCACTGGGTGAAAGATGTCACACAGCTACAGGTGAGGTGATTCAGTGGCCAATAACCACTGTCTGTGAAAATCAGTTAGGTAATACAAATCTCGTCAGTTTGTGTGGAAGTGCAACCTTTCCTCTTTGCCAGAAGATTCCTGAGTCTGACATAGGTATTATAGAAAAAGCCTTGAGCCTGTTTAAGGAATGTTTGGAGTGAAAGAGAAATCTGTATTACTGCTCTGCAGCTTATTTGAACTTAGGAGAGATCTTCCACACAACACAGCAGATAAAGTGTACAATCATAAGTTTATGGAAACCAAGCAATGAACATAAAGAAAAAGGCTATTTTGTGAAAACTATTCAACATGTGGTAATGCAAAATAATTAAACTCATTAAACTGACAGCAGGGAGAGTAGAATGATTTTCATTAGTTTTCTGATATTAAGTGCATAAATACAACCACCATTTTTCTAAAACAGCACGTAGTATATCTGCTAATATCGTACTTCAAGATGTAAAGCAAGCTATTTTATAAAGTCCTTTTCAGTGGCAAGCAATCACCACCTTTATAACTAAAGACATACTTCATATTCTAATAAACATGAGAATCATCTGCAGTGATGCTTAAAGCAGTATATAATGTGTGCTTCTCAATCCCTCTGGCTGAATTAACACCACACCCATGGAAAATATTACATTCTAATGATTCCAGATTTTGGTTTTATACTTTTGGGACTCTGAAAGGTACGTTAAATTGACCAACTGTGATTTACAGCTAATTTGTCTTCTGTCTGGAAAACATACAAGTGAACTATTTGAAACAGTAGCTGTTTTCCTCATTCATCTGTTTTGGATCACGGTAATCCTAGATTTGAGAGAATGATAACAAGAAGTTACTGTTCATGGTGTTCCCAAGTATTTACTAAGTATTACACAATTGCAGTGCCACAGTGACATAAGACAATACAGCTATTAACAGTAAAGAAGTTTCCTACATGCTCTCTTAACATTCCCCTACTTTCACCAAGTAAAGTGCTTTGTGTATTAGGCGAAATATGGGGATTTCGGGCTGTCATGCGACAGGCCCTTCCCTCATTTCTGGAAGGATCGATGACATGTACAAGAGAGGCGTACACGAAGAGCATAGTTTATTTAAGTGTGTGTTTGCTTTAGGAAATCACCATTTTACCGCTCATCCTCTTGGTGTTGCTTCGGTGATTGGTCCAGCTGCGGACTTCTAGGGTCATAAAGTCATTAGCGGCCGCAAAGTCATCAAAAGTGCTTAAATGGAAGTATGGTCATTATGCTTAAGAATAATGGGTTTCCATCCAGTTCTCCAAGACCAAGATGACATGCATTTTTACCAAAAAAGTTTTCACTTCAGAGAGTGGATAGACAGTTTGGACATAAATGCTGATGCTATGCCAAACATAGCCCATGTTTTAAAGTCCTGCAGGGCTTCAGAGTCTAAACTATAAAGATTTGATCACTTCTGCTCTACTTCAGAACTGTAGACCATGGATACACTTGTAGATTTCTGATCCCATAGAATCATAGAATGGCTTGGACTGGAAGGGACCTCAAGGGTCATCAGGTTTCAGCCCCCCTCCGCTCCCGCCACCTAGAGGGTTGCCAACTTCTAGAGCAAACACTAGGTCAGGTTGTCCAAGACCTCATCCAACATGGCCTTGAATGCCTCCAGGGATGGGGCATCCACGTAATCTCTGGGCAGCCTGTTCCAGCACCTCACCATTTTCTCAGTGAAAAAACTCCCTGACATCTAATTTTTTATTTTTTTTTTTTAATTTTTAGCATGTATTTTTCTTATTATTTAACCAGATTAAACTATGCTAATTTAAAATCAAACTAAAATAATGTATTTCCATTAATTCTTCAGAGTGTTTAAATGGGGAAAAAAATGACATTAGAACAGTTGAAATAAAGGAGCACATTGTGTGCAATATAGCCAAATTACAAAATGAAATCTGTAAAGTAAGCATATCAAAAGTAGAAAATGTCATGGCATGACCAAATATATCCTGGCAAATATTTAGAAATACATTTCTAAATATACAGTGATAAATTTCAGAAAGCTGAAGCATCTCAGTTTTCATTATTAAAGAAAACGCGTTCTAGTTAAAAACTAGAAAATTTTCTTTCTAAGTCTTATTTGACATTTAAGTTGTTAATTATAAGTTTGAGCACATGAAAAGCGCAAATCCAGTTCCAAAATAATGAAGTTATGCATTTCCCCCTTTGTAAATCATACGATGGTAAAATCTATTGATTTTGTCCTTCATTTCACTGGCCAAATTCCCAGCTCCTCACCACATTTTAATTAGCTGTTCAAAATGGCTTTTTGTAGGCATAGAAACGTAGAATCACAGAATATCACAAGTTGGAAAGGATCCACAAGGATCGTTGAGTTCAGCGCCAGGCTTCACACAACACTACACAAAAAAATCAAACCTGGTCTAAGAGTGCTGTCCAAATGCTCCTTGAACTCCAGCAGCTCCAGGCTGTGCCCACCACCCTGGGCAGCCTGTTCCATGCCCACTGCCTTCTAGTGCAGAACCTAACTCCCAGCTGCCCCTCTCCTGGCACAGCTCCATGCTGTTCCCTCAGGCCCTGTTGCTGTCACAGAGGGCAGAGCTCAGAGCTGCCTTCCACTATCCTCATGAGGAGCTGCAGGTTGCAATGAAGTTCTATGCCCTTGTTGTATCAAAAACTACACAACACAGTGATTGAGGTGAGGACACATCAGCTGGAGGAAGAGTTGAAATATTGATAGATCTGCCACCATGTTCATATCTATTAAAAAAGCTAAAATCAGAAGATCTACAATTTGAGGTAGGCAGTTATCTCAAAGTCTTATTTATTGAAAATGTTTATTAAACACACTGCAGAGCAGTGTGTCATCTATCCGAAGCAACAGAGGTATTAAAATATGAACTGAACTGATTCAGATCTACTAAAAAAACAAAGGCCTGTTTCTTCAGAACAGGTGATTCATAACTTCTCAGTTCATTTGATAAATTATCAGGATTACAGTAAATAATATAATACCCTGCATGATAAGCATAATATTTTACAATAAAATCTGAAAGCATAGTAAATCAGGGTCAGGCACAGTGACTGTAGCTTTTCCAGCTCCTGTGCCATTAGAGATTTAATGTATCCCAGATTTAGCTGTTTTTATTGGCTCTTGGTGTTCAAGTATGCAACAAGCTCTAAACTCAATCAAAAAATATGAAGAAAGTTATATGGAGCCTACTTAAAATCATTTCACACAGCAAGTATAGGAAAAACTCTCAGAAATCAACAGCTTCCTTTAGAATGTCCTCCACAGTTTTATGTCAAACTGAAAAATAAGCAACTTTTGCTATCTGCACCAGGTGAGCAAAGTACTCTTGTCATTGAAATTTGGTAAGCACGGGATAAAATAAGATGGCAGTCAATAATAAGGAAGAAAAAACAGTACATAACTTAAAAAGAGGTTGTCTGCGCCACAAACAGTTTTGGATCTTACAAAGCAAAGCATATTTAAGTAAATGGCGTTAATGGTGGAAATATCTCAGCTGTCATTATATGGAGATAACATCAGCAGTCCTCCACCTAACTAAAATTTTTTTGCATTGGCTTCTGCTTTTATCCATCCTAACGTTAATAAAATGTCCCCTATGCACGTACCTTTACTATGTTAATACTTTGGCAAGGAATCCATAATTCATTTATCCACAGATAACGTCATCTAAACAATTTTATGGCATTATTAATAAAACGTGTGTAAATTATTAATAAACATGTGTGCACATTTATATTTACATTCACAATTTATCTACATATACTATAAACTTACAAATATATATTTCATCATTCCCTTCCAGACTTCATAAGCACTGTTATATTCTCTACTGTCCAAATAGTGTCTATTTTGAGTATGTGACTAACACTACTGTTATAATCAACTGTTAATTTTAGAAATGGTAAATGCCTGTGAAAGTCTTTGCATGATAGTTAACTTTATATTAACTCACAGGAAAATTTGTTTATTCATTTTCTAACATTTACCTACTGTAACACTCTGAATGCAGTGGAAAGTACCGTGATAATAGGGGGGTAGCAAAGTCTTTGGCTGCAACCAATGAGAAAGAGCCCAAATGCAACAGATGCAGAAATGAAGGGAAAGACCTGCTTACCTCTGGAAGGCTTCAGGTAGACAGGGATCTCCAGCAAGAAATTCCCTTGCCTCCACTTCAAACCCTCGATGAGATCTGGGAAGGAGTGGATCCTGGCTCTATCCATTCCTGTCACTCCAGTGCATTGCATACACCTGAGTTCCCCTGGGCTGGCCCTGCCTTCTTACCAGGTGCACAGTCACTAGTTCATACCATGACTTAACATTTCTACTACACCTACTCTTGGTAAACAGGACCAGTGTGGATTGTTTTCCTTTTTTACTCAGGTTTATGAGTCTTATTTTTTTCTCCAAAGAATTCTGCCTAGACTTTTCAACTATGCTCTGGATAAACTAAGCAATGAACTTTTCTGGCCAGTCATTTTTTTTTTGTCTTTTTTCAGTTAGATTTCCAAAAGGTGCAGGTCTTCTCTAAGTCCTGTCAATTTTAATGAACTTTTTGACTGAAGTAACATTAGCATCCCAGAAGTTTCCTCATTTATTTCCAAAGATGCAACAAACTCACTACTTTCCAATATCCCCTTGAATTTACATACAAGTTTAGCAGTTACTCTTATCCATATGCCAAAATGTTTATTTCTCTACAATACCAATAATAAATATCTTTGACATATTTTTTTTCTTGTTATATACTTGTACGTTCAAAACCATATGGTCATCCTAACTCAGGGTAAAAGCTGAAATCTGGCAGGTTCTGTAAGCTTCCATAGACCTCAGTGGAAAGTAAGAACTAATGATCTTGTATGTTCAGGTCTCTAAACCTGAATTTGAATAAGTCTTGAACAATTTCAAAACAAAGTAATAAAATGCTGGGTGTAGTCATCCTCCATCCAACTCCCTCCCAACCCTCTTCATGACATTTAATGAAAGAAGAAAAAAATATTGTCCCAAACAGTGATAAGAGAGGCACAGGAGAAGATATTTGACTACAAAAACAAAATTCATGGTTTCAGTCAGCTGTCCAAGGCAACAAGGTCAGCTACTGCCTTTGGCTTTTAAAACAGAAGCTCAAGCATACAAATCCAAAGATCAGCGGAAATGATTACCATAAACAATCTGGGCAAACGTCCTGATTTGAAAGCCTATGCAAATGAACATCTCAGTCATCTGGGCTCTGCTTACCGTGAAAATATGTATTTGGTAAAACAGGCATAAATGAATTTTCCTCTTTGAATGTCTAATAAAAAAGGAAGTTTGGGGTTTTTTTGTGAAAAATAAAATACAAATTTCATGCCTGCTTTCCATTTCAGAGGTAAAAGGAAAGGAGGCAGAACTCTTTCAGTAATACCTGCATATTTTAAAGAGAGCAGAACCAAGTCACCCAGAGTCACAATAATTTTTTCCTACAAGATTGATGGACAACACAGGCAAGTCTTCCAGCCTGTGTGACATAGCCCAACTGTTATGTGATGTTGCTTCTCCTCTGCACAGAGCTGTAGCAGCAGTAGCCTCTGATCCCCTGCCACATCACAGCTTTAAGTGGCTGCTTTCCACACCAATGGCACTGACATTTTGCTGGCCTCACATCCATCCTGAGCCTTTGCACTTACAGTACTTGGCACCAGTCCCTACTTCTCCTCCAGATTTTTTACAGCAGTGCTTTTCCTGGTCATATTAGAGCTCTCCAGTAGATCCCTACTTAGCAGTATGTTTGTTTTTGTTTTTTTTTTACTTTCAAGATACTTCTTTTCTTGTACATTTACTGCCTCCTGCCTATCACTGGAATTACTACAGATGGCACAAAATCCCACTGAAGTTACAAGTGGAACAAACAAGGTTAAGGGCCCTAGTGGAAAAAGAAAGCAAGTGGTTAATAAAGAACAGTCTTTAAACTCACTGTTAGACAGTTGAAGCAAGTATAAATCCGTAACGGGAAGTTCCAAGAAATGAGTGGGCATTCTTCCTAACACACTACCTGGAGCTTTTCTGTCAGTATGTTCCTATGAATTACTAATGCACAGCACAGTCTGGTAGTGTAAGTTCAGCAGAATCAAAACAGTCTATAGTCACAGTTCTTAGGGGCTTTATGAAGCCAATGGAAATCAAACTGCTCGGAAAGCTTTTGCACCAGAGAAAGTTTGGTTTCATTTTCAGATCCCAGGAACTAATGACAAGAAGGTCTTTGCCTGTCTTTAGACCTATTTTCATGCAAATACAGTATTCTCATTTTAAATCACTTAAACATTGCTTTTTAAGCTCACTGACACAGGCTTTATGAGTTCAGCGCAGCCTATATTTGGTGAGGAAGAGGGTGCCTCATGTAGTCCTTTGTACTGTGCCTGTTCCGCCATCTGAGGAAAGCTCTTCCAAGTTGAAATCACACTTACAAGCAGTGACTGAACATCACACTTCTATCCCATTTTCTAGTTAGTAGTTAAAAGCATTCACCATTTTATTCCAATATAAAAGCAGATCAAACATTAATATCCCATCTGATACGTTGTCAAAAGAAAGACCACTGGGTGCACAAACACCATAAGCATTAGCCCTGGTTCCAAGGCTTCACTGTCTTTCTTGTAGTGAGAGGCCAAAACTGAACACAATACTCAAGGTGCAGCCTCATAGTCTTGGATGTAGCAGTAGAGACTGAAAATCTTTTATTAGGAGAGCATCCTCTGTGAAGTCATGAGTTCAAGATGTCAGTCACAATCAGGCTAAGTCCAAATTGTTCCACTTAGTTGCCAAGTAAGAGACAAAGACACAGTAAAAGATACCTCATTAATTAGATCTTTCAGCATGCAACACCTTTCATGGATTGTTTGTTGTTGTTGTTTTTTTTTAATCATTTGCACTATACAGTACCAAATAATCCAGAAAAAAAACATGTACCTCTCTGCTAAGATCTTTGAGAGCATGTAAAATATGTCTGTTCTTTTCTTTCTTTGTTTTCCCCAAATTATTTATTCTGGAATAAATGCTGGAATTGTTTCTAAGTGCATATCTTTATCAACTTATGAATTATTCTATGCAGAATTCAATGAAGAATCTAATATGGCTGAGAGAAAAAATAAACATAGGCAGGAAAAATATGTTCTAATTAAGTGTATCAATTTACATATGTACATGTATGGCTTTTAATCGTTTTCTTGATTATACACAGAAGTTGACTCTAGTCATTGTTGGATTATCACAAAATGGTTAGGTATTAAGATGTTAAGTACTGAAATCTTCAGAAATTATGAGTGTTAGAAAAATATTTACAAGAATAAGGAGGTATATCCTATATTTAATTTTTGTAATTGTAGAGGCCTCTTTTTTCCTTTCCCTTACTGTCAAATGAAATAACAGCTAAAATTTCCATACATCAGTTTCTGAAATTAGATACAAAAAATTTTTGGTTTTCAAATATTCTAAATATCTGTAATTCCTATATTTTTTTAAAGAAACCAGTGATATAAATATCAGTGTTGTATATTGTTTCCAGGATGTCCTTTTTCTGAACACAATATAGGATATGAGTTTAAAATAGAATGAAAAGGTTTTACTTTTGGCCTGTTGGTATCCGTGCTTTAAGAGTTCAAGTTGCTGACAGTGGCATTTTCATCATTTTCTCTTTTAATCAAGCCTGTTTGACACTAGAATGCTAGAATACTCTGAATTAGCTGAAGTGTTGACCAATGCAGCACAAAAATGTTATACTATATTTCAGAAGATTCAGCATCTTTAACCATATCTTAAAAAAAAAAACATGTGGAAATGTTAAAGTCTATTTCCCCCAAAAGATTTTAATATTTTGCCTGAGATTTATTTACTTATTCCTTCAAATGAAGAAAATCCTTTCAAATAAAGGAGAACTTTATTTTTATTAAAAAGTAAAGTAGAACATGTCTGAATTATTATTATTTTTTCCTATTCGTTCAGCATTCAGTCTTAAACATGCACTGCTTGAGCAACCCATTCTCCCTCCAAGGCCATTCAGATTGGCAAGGCTTTGCTCTCTGTCCCAACTTTCCATCTGGATTGGGGTGTTCTTTCTTCTGGCTCTCCATGTGAGGAATTCCCACCCTGAGGGATGTGCCAGACTCACTCATTGAGGCAGAATACCTCCTTTCAAAACCAGTGAGCCTATTTCCACATTTTCAAGTACACTCACATGTGCGGTTTATTTACTTACATGTAGTGTCCTTTGCTCATGCACTGATTCAATTCTATTTATTTGTGTGTCTGTTGTACTTAATAAGATATCTATCAGTGCAGTGTTGGACCACTGTGCTGCAAATACTAGTGTGTAAGCTCATAATCAACTTATTCATCTCAAAGCACCAAATATTTATGAGAATACACAGGTGTTAATCTTGCATTAGAACCCAGTGAAAACTTTTGCTTATGAAAAACCATAGCTGTTTTTCTTAATGGACCTGTCTTCTTGTTGCATTTTCTTTCATAAGCTCACACACATAATTTGGTTTGTAAGGAAAGAGACAGAAACAGACTCAAGTACACACTCATTCAGCAGAGTGAGGCAGAAGTCTATTGAAAAGACTTGAATAACCTCATGAGAGTAAATTAATCCCTGCTTCCAGACCTGCCAACGCTGCTACCAGGCGGATCATCCTCTCCCCTATCCAGTCTGAATTTGGACACCACGTGGACACTAGAGCAGAAAGGAATGCTACCCCTGTCCATTTCTTCAAAGAGCAGCTGCCAAAGCTCTGCATGAATATCTATGTCATTAGCTTTTAAGTATCTACATGGTTATCATTTTTATATGTTTTGCATTTCCAGCTTTGAATTTTTGTATTTTAAGACTCAGCCTCACTCATCATCATATTGCTGACAGAGGGTGTTAACATATTTTCTGCAAAAGAAGTACAGAGCGTACAGAGCACAATTGTTATCATTTAACCTGACCTAAATACTGTATAGATCTTTCTGGAAGAGAAACATTCCGTTCATTTCTGGGCATAAGGGAATGAAAGTTTCAACTGAAAATCTGAACCCATCTGCTGAAGTGCTGTTTCTTGTTGTTTTCCTCATCTGACACTTTCTGGCCCATTTCTTAAATTTCCTTCATTTTTGTAAAATGAAAAATCATTTAGAGAAGAGGCAGAAGAACATGTAAAGCTATAAGGTTTATTTATCCTCATATTTTACTATCAGTGTTGTTATAGAATTCAAAACAGATCTTCTTATTTAATAAATAATATAATGCATTCAGCATTATATCCTTGTGCTTGTCTGACATTGACACAGAAGGTGACATCAGAACTTGGAAAGGACTCAAGATACTACAGTAAAAGCATATGGTTTGAAATTTGATAAAGGGAATCATAGGGCTTTCTGCATTGTATTCAATGACAACTTTCAGTTGCAGAACCAGCAGCTTTGGCTGACAGACCACTAGGTAGTGAGCAGATCTGAGGAAAGTTTTTACAGCACTTGCTCCTAACGCTTTAGTATCCAGGCTTTAAAATCTGTTCAGTGTCAAGTTTACTAGGATGTACTGGGAAAAATATGCACAAGTCCCATTCTGTGTTGCACTCTGGACCAAAAGTTAAGTTAGTTATACAAATGCAAACCAGGCCAGTGGAAGGTTTTAGCAGCCCTATGCAAGTAAGAGAGATGCACATGGTTACCATGCAGTGAGCATGTGCCTTTCAGTACATCTGACTTTTTGCAATGTTTGGTTAAAAAAAATCATTACCATCTGCTGAAGAAGAAACTTCCTCAAACACACAGGCCAGCTACAATCCAAAACAGATTTTGTTTGGACAGTTTTGTGCACTTTAGAGCTGGTGGTGCCTAGCAGTAAAACCTGCAGCCATGGGAGGCTGCAGGTTATCTTTCTTGTGAAGTTAGAATAGCTGTTTTTTCAGCCAGAGGACTTGCTGTACCCACACCAGGAACTGCAGACCCCCCTGGGAAACCAGAAAACTAGTTTATGGTTCTTAGAACAACTGCAGCCATTTATTGACACTCCATCTATGTTACCTTTGAGGAATTTGCCCCAGGGGTGAGATAGCGTGGCCCACATACCCTGGGAAGTGAGGGAGCATTGCAAATTGGCATGTACGGCCCTGCATTTGAAAGGCCCTTTCTTTTTTTTACCTTAAACTGTTAGAAACTGAAGCAGCACAAAAGGAAGGCATTACTACCTTGGATATTTGGTTACTGGAATGCTTTATGACTTCTTGTCTCCAAAGGACATGGAACAAATGAATAGATATATTGCATTACATAGTCAGAGGATGAATCAGTACTTTGGCAGTCCTTAGGAAGTTCCTCAACAATACAAATAGATGCTTGAATTGAAACTATAACTTCCAGCATATAATTTATGGGCTAACTGAGATTTTGGTGCTTACCTCATGTCTAACTGCCATTCATTATCCATTATTACCTCTGCAAACCAGAGCTTGAGGCCATGAGGAGGGCAAAGCTGAACCTCACTGTACCAAGAGAAAACCACACTAATCAAAGAAGAACACCACACCACCAAGAACTGGGATAGGAGCCAGTAGTGGGGTATCTGAGAAAATCAGGTCTTACACTGTCTTGTTATAGTACTAACAGACAGATCAGTTCCCCTATAAACTCTTGCCACTAAAGACAAATGTTATGGCATACATACAAACTGGTAATATATATCTTCCACATGCACTCCCTTCCTCTGAGGAGTGAACTGCAGTTCAGTTAGTACTACGCTGTGATAGTCCTGTATTCCATATGGGCCTGATGCACACAAAAAGAAGTGCATATTCTCTTATCAAAACATACTAATCTTGTGAATTACTGATGTGACCCATCCAATAGGAGTGTAAGTTGCTGAAGTAGTAACTAGTAGTTCTGTGTCACTAAGCAGAAGAGCATAACACTGTTGTATCACTAAGAACAAACCACAGGCACAAAGCCATACAATCTGATTTAAGTGCCTCTGCTGGTCAGTCAATTAGATAGCTTGGTTTATAAGTACAAGTATCCTGACCAGAAGTGCTAAATAACTAAAATGTTGCTTGTAGCCTCCTTTAGCCTCCACTTCTTTTGTAAGCTCAGGATTACAAGCACAAAATTGACAATTTCAGTTGTGAAATATATACACAAACTGAATTTATTTGATATTGAAATAATTTGTATGAGATATGGTATAACAGAGGTCCAAAATAAGATGTAAATATTGCACTTATTGCACTGATATTGAGAAGGAAACTGATTTTTTTTCATACCTAGAATATTTGTTGTGTCTCTTGGACTCCATCTTTACTAAAGTAATAATATTCCCAAAATGAAAGAAATGCCTTAAAATGTCATTCTCCTGGATTTCATCCAAGGTGTTTTCCAGAGCAATGATGACACTGATTAATTCAGAGAATATGTGAATAAATGAGAAAAGAATTCAGATAGTTTAGTTCATACATACCAAAGCACATTTCTTCTGCATCTTCTTTCTTTTTAAGCTTATGTCATCTTTTTCCAAATTCAGTAAACCTCACATTAATTCTATCCCAGTGACACTCAAATCTGGCTGTAAAATCACTAGGAGCCAACTGCATATAAATTCTCAGAGGTTCAAACCCAAACCAAAGCACAAAAAATGAAGCAAATAATAAAGGATAATACAACAACAACAGCAACTACAAAAGAATCAAAAAGATCAAATTTTCTTAACCCGATTTTGATGAATTTGTCAAACTATAAATTCCACAACTTTGAGATTATTACTGACAGCAGTATTGGACTCCTGGACCAAAATCCCAAACAGCACAGAAAAGGCTCCAAGTGCTGTGGTCTAGCTTTTGTTGTCTTATAGTAGCAGCTAACCATCCATGAGTTTTATCTCAGAAAGTGGTTAAATATATGCCTTTAATATGCTTTTCTCTTAGATTATGATTTATTCTACTAAACATTTGTTAGCAATACTGCACAAAATAAAATGTAAAACCTTTGAGTAACATTTCAGTAGAACTACTGTAATGCTTTGACAAGTGACATCCCTACTTCAGGCTACTCTCTTTATTTGTCCTACTGTTGATATCCCATTATATTTTCCATGCACCAATTAGATAGTCTGGAAAAAAAATTTCTCCAGACTAAATTTTTCTTTGCTGTTGGGGGTCATAGCCCGTCATAACTGAAGAACACATCTTTAAACACTTATATTTAGCATGTCTGTCTCAATTGTTTGCATGTTTATCTAGCTATTTTACAATTTTCTTATGAATCTAACAGTTTGTGATCCTTTGCCGAAATGCATACAGTCTGGTCATCTGTTTCCAGTAGTGAGATTCTGGGAGTTAACTGGAGCACTCCTTTTACTATAACATGATTTTTTAGATGTATTAGGCCCAAGTATTGTTGGCTTTGTTAGTTGCCACATTCCCTTTGCTGCCACATTTCATTGAGAGCTAATGCTTACAGCTAGCCAATCATATTGCCATTTCTTTTAGGCATCTCTGGGTTACATGGCATCTTTTACCTCACTTAAACAAAATATCTTGTTTGTATGTTTCCAAACAGAATTAACCATCTTCTGTTCATATTTTTAAATTTTTGGTCATAATGCGGTATATTATCTGTGTCAAAAATGTTGGTCTTCTTTTGGCTAATAGCTATGTAGTAAATTTAAATGGAGCCAAAGGAAATCCTACACATCTATGAAGTACTTAGTCTTAAAGAAGTACCAAAATACATCTTTGCAAGCCCTGTGTCACCAAGTCTTTTTCCCTTTTTCGTATTGATCTTGAATGGGAATGGAAATACTTGTGAAGTTTTATTTTCCTATTTAGTCTATTTCTTGATCTTTTATTTCCATTTTTATTTTTTTTAAATTTACCTGTAGTTTGATATTTTTATACTAAGCATTTTCTTACACATTTCCAAATGAATACCATTAAAATGCAGCCTATTTAGACAACAAAGCAACAGAGTTGTTTTCATCATTTGAATTTGTGTGGAATTTCAAAGGTGTTTAAAGTAGATTGCATCTGATGTCGTCTTCAAGTATTTTCTCACTATTACTATTAGATTCCATATCTACTATTTCAAAGGAGGCTGGAGTCATAAAATACTAGCTTAGAAAGCCAAGAATAGAAAACATGCAACAAGAACATATGTTCCTTTTGGTTTATATATCTTTAATTCTGGAGAAATCCTATATCTTCCATTTGAGGGGGGGAGGGGGGGGGGGGGGGGGGGGCAGGGGGGCTGAAGAAAGAAAGAAAGAAAAAAAAAAAAAAGCTAACATCTGTTTCTGCTAACGTCTGGTTTAGATCACTATCACATAGAATAAGGTTTTAGGGTGCTGGGGACCAAATCTAAAATTATTATAATACGCCTATTAGCATTGTTTTTGTCTAGCTTTAAATAAAGAAGAAATCTGTTATAAGCCTGGATCTTTATTATTATTATTATTATTATTATTATTATTATTATTATTATTATTTTAATTTTTAAGACAAAATTGGAAAATAAGACATTCTTCCTTTATGCAAATACAATTAGAGGAAAAGAGATGGGCTGGATTTGTTAACCTACAACACTTTGTTCCATCCAGAATGATGTGCACCATCTGGAAACACTCTAATCTACCTGTCCTTTCCTAACTTGTTACTTGTAACCAAAGAACTAAATTGAAACACTATGTTATCTAGTTAACCTGAAATAAAACAAAAAATTGGATACATAAGAGGTATTTACCTCTTAAAAGGAGATTTTGCAGAGAAGGACCTGGTTCTCCTGGTGGATAACAGGTTGGCCAGGAGCCAGCAGTGTGCCGGAGGTGGCCAAGAAGGCCAATGGTATCCTGGGGTGCATTAAAAAGAGCATATCCAGGAGGTTGAGGGAGGTGATTTTCCCCCTCCGCTCTGCCCAGTGAGGCCACATCTGGAGTGCTATGTCCAGTTCTGTGTTCCTCAGTTAAAGAAAGTCAGGGGTGTGCTAGATAAAGTTCAGCAGAGGGCTACAAAGATGGTTATGGGCCTGCTGCATCTCCCTTGAGAGGAAAGGCTGAGAGACCTGGGAGTGTTCAGCCTGGGGAAGAGAGGACAGAGGGGGAATCTTAACAATGGTTATAAATATCTAAAGGGTGGGAGTGAAGTGCATGGGACCAGACTCTTGTCAGTGGTGCCCAGAGGCAGGACAAGGGCACAAACTGAAACACTGGAAGTTTCATCTGAACATGAATTTCCTTACTTTGAGGGTGACAGAGCTGTGGAAGAGGCTACTCAGATTCAAAATCCACCTGCATGCTTTTTTCTGCAACCCACTGTAGAGAACATACTTTAGCAGGGGTTTGAACTGTATGACCTTCAGAGGCCCCTGCCAACTCCTACAATCCTGTGATTCTTTGAGATCTGCTATGAGATTTAGAAAAGGTGTTTGTTTGTTGGTCACAGAATAGCAAAGGTCTAAGAACCGAAAGATATACACAAGTCTTGGAGTTCTGAGTAGTACTCTAAGACTAACCTTTTTAATGTTTTTGTTGGTTGAGTGGACCACTGCCCACAACAGCCTCTTGGCCTCATTCCTTTCACTCCCTTGGCTTTCTTCCGACTACGTCTCACAAATCTGTATTTGGTCCAAATTTTTTTTATTTCCAAGAACACTACTACCGTTTCTTGGAAATGTTCTGATTCATATACTACAACAGAGCACAGTAGTCATTTCAGGAAGGCAGATATTTAATTTGGATGTTTATAAATGCCAAAGTCTTACATACTTACTGAGAGTTTTGAATTCAGATGTGCAGAATTCTCATAAAAGTAGCTGTTCTCAGAAACATTTGATTTTTTGTTCAAATCACAAGAAATCATACATGAAAGAGATTGTGTTTAAATTTAAGATGAGCTCCATTCTGATTTTAAGTCTGTCACATATCAAAGGAGAAGTGGTTGTTATTTCAAACCGAGACTTAAACATCTGTACAGCTGAATAACTCTCAAAGAAGGATTTGGGATGCAAGTTGTCGAGTTGGACTAATTTCTAAAGCAAATTTTCATGAATATAGTTTATATGTCTTATATCTCAGGACTTTAATTCTGGGTAGTAAACTATCATGACACAAATTTCAATTTGTGATGAATTTGCACATGAATTTACAGAGGGCCTTATGCTGATTCAACTGGAATCTTACACATGAACAAATATGGGCTAAGGAGTCTCAAGTTCATAACAAGATATCCTTATGTCTGAACTTCACATCCATGTTTCATTAGACACACTTCACATGGGTCTTCTCATGATAAGTATCAGAAATGTAATTTGTTGTTTTAAATTAATTATTTCATGCTTCTTGAATCTTACCCCAAACACCTCATGCACTGATCTTATGAAATCTGAATGTTTCAGTCAGCTATCTTAAGTTTAAGACTGCTAAGTCATAAAAACAGATGTTGGAAAACTATCTTTACATTTGCATTTTATAGGAGAATTCTTTGTACATATTGTACTGCTTTGGATAAATGAATACTCAGAGTTGATTTTAATTAGGAGTAAATTCACAGTCTTGGTGGAACTATACCAATGTATACATTCTGAAGGTTTGTCTATGTGTATCTTCATGAAGACAGAATGTATTTGTATATGTACTCATTACATTTCATATTGGTTATGCATAAACAAATGTATTACATGATATAAATGTAAGTATTACTCGGGCTAGTGTAACCAAGTATCTTATATCATATAATGGCTAGCAGAAGCAAACCCCCTGCTGCTGGACCAGTATGAGAGAAAATATCTTGCTATGAGAGAGGATGGTCTTTGTACCTTCCATCAATACTAGAGATTCTCGTGAACGATAACTGGGATTCAATGAGACACACGCTTATTATCCAGCAAATAGGGATGCTTTTCTACTGTACCTCCACTTTTTGCTCCAGGAGGTCAGGGTTGCCTACAGTTTTGCATTCCTTTTCCACCAATAATGTTTGTAAAATCATACCCACCTCTTTAATCTGAATTCTGTCCCCATGGAGCTCATCATGTCTGTGTTACAAACATCATTTCAGCCTCTCCTGCAATGTCTCACATTTCTCACTTTGTAGAATATAGTGAAATTTTATATTTTCACACCTTCAAAAATCCGCAGGTAAGAAATGTTCTGGCCCAGAACTTGGTGGGTTTAATTTACAGTGTACCTCAGTTCAGCAAGATGCTTTCATAGGAAGCTAATTAACCAGGTTTCTTCTTTCAGCTATTGTCTCATTTGATCCCCCAGAAGATATTTTCAGAATGAGTCTGTAAATCTCCAGAATATAAATGGTCACTTTGCCATTTTCATTCTTTGGATTTTAAAATAATAACTGGCAATATTTCTCAAGACATTTGAGACAGTTAAGTGACACACATTAGATACAGAATATACAATTAATAAAAGAACGGAGACATAATAAAAGCCAACATGCAGTATAAACATTGCAAGTTTCCTTGGTGTATCTTCAGCTTGAAACAATATTTACTTGCTCATAAGCCAATCATTCACTTTGGAATTCATCATATGTGAACTATTTCTTACCTAGGTCATATATTATAAATAATTACTGCCAGGATTTTTTCTTAAAAGTAATACATACGTGTCTTCTATTTGCTTTCACTATCGATCTTCCTTTGAGCAGTGATCCATCATATATTTTTACACAAGAAAGTAATAAAGTTTGTCTGTTTGTCATGAGAATGTTATCTTTCAATGCACCTATTTTTGCTTTCTCTCTTTAAGAGACAATAACTTCTCTGCCTAGAGTAAGCTTATGTTGTATTTCTCTTTTTTTTTTTTTTTTTTTTTTTTTTTTATTAGTATAAAGAAACCTTTTAATTCTTCTTTAAAATGAATTTCCAAATTTTCAATATGAGAAGCAGAATCTAAATAGAAGTGTGAAGAGAAGGTGTACATTTACCCCTTTATAGCATTTGCTGTACAAAAAAAAAATATTTGCATTATGAAGTTGCCTGCTCTTAGGGTTTCTAGTCACAGGAAAGAACCATAAACCGCTCTTTTGTTTAAAGTGTCTGAGTTTGACCCCATTCATAATGAATCTTTATGCTACTGGACAATAATTCAGGTTGTTTTCACATCCTGGTTTATCTCAGTTATATCTGTGGAGTTTTTCTTTTTCAGTTCAGAAAAACTCTCTTGTCAAGTAGAAGTGCTATACTCTAGAATTAGATTGATTGCATTGAAACACAATAAAAATGTTGGAAGTTATCAGCATCTGTAGTCCAGAGTTTTAATTCTTTGAGTAGCATCTTTTTGTAGCTAGTTAACAAGCAGTTTTTATGAGCATAGGATTTCCATTTCCTTACTGGGGGAAATTTCTGGCATTATGAATTTCTGTTCAATTTGTGACTTCTGTCTTGTGTGACAGAAAGAAAGAGAGCAAGAACATGCATATTTCTAATATTAAAAATCAAAACACAATTAGACAACATTCAAAAACAGTGCAAGATTAGGGAAGACTGAAAATGTGAAGAAAAGAAAACGTTTGTTTGACAGCAAAACAGATATGCATTTTGTTAGACGTTGGTAGTCTTACTGAAAATTGATAACAAGTTTTAATAGTCATTAAAATTATAAGATGCTGCTGTCTAGTCTAGATTAAAAATAAGAAGTCTAGTCTATGCACCCAGTGTGCCCGCTTTGAGGGAAGAGTTTAAAATAAAACTTCTGGTCTTTGAGATTTAGAGCTAAAAATTGAGACATACTTTAACACTAAAAGGATGTCAGAAATAGAACGGAACAGATGAGTTTAATATGCACATGGCAACTAGTTGTGTCTGTACAAATTTCTATTCCACCATCAGTCTGACCACCCTTTCTACTAATCTGGGGACTTACTAGCCAGATTTGCCTATATGAAAAAAACAAAAACAAAACATAACAAAAATCAACAACAACAACATCTGGAATTCTATACAGGTAGTCCTATATGTGTAATGAAAAACAACGTTTTGGTTTAGAAAAAAGATTCTGATGTATGGACGTCCTTGCTGGCCTGATCAATCAGCAGGCCCACAGCTCCAGCTTAGGCATAACACTAACCCCTGGGGCAGTTACAGAGAAAAGAATAGAATCATTGAAATTTGGGGGCCTGCAGAGAAGGAAATAAATCTTTAGGAAAAATTCTGTCCTTCCAGAACACAAGTGACAAGAGGAAGATTTGTTTTCAGATCTCATTTTTGACTAGTCTTACACAACAGTCTTGAGTTTTGCCTCTCTGATGAACTGCCATCATCTAGTATACTATTTTTGAGAGTTACTAAAATATACTTCTAAAGACTTTAAGAATTTGGACAGACTGTGAGGAGTCCAGAGAACAAACTTTACAAACAATATATGATCAGCAAAATAGAAAAAAAAAAAAAAAGAAAAAGAAAAAGAAAAAGAAAATGTACAAAATGAGACTGCATCAACCAGGGCTACTTTATGTAATGGTATTTAAAAAACAAAACAAAAACAAAAAAACAGTCTCTGATAATCATGTCAAGAAAGTTAATGATTCATATCCCCTCGATGGACATGAAAGAAAGGAAGCAGCATTACATTATGAGAAGTTTTCTAAGTATGAAATCATAAAGCACCAGAATTTTCCACTCTATTAATCATGGTTTATCCATCTAAGGATGGCACCTATAGATGAATCAGTGAGAATGTGGCTAGTTTCTCAATGAATTAGAGATATAAATTGGATTTGACAAAATTATCCTTAAGTGCATATGGTCACTGCTCAGCCCCTTTCCTGCAACACTATATTGAAATACCTATTTTCTGAACTCTGTGTGCTCATATATAGGATGGAATAACAAAGTGGATCCCTGCTCTTCTCTTTCCTAGAGACTTGCTCATTTTTATACAGGTTGGGAGCACTTTTATTTAAAACATTGTGAAGTTGGGATCTATCCGAGAGGTCCACAGAGAGATTTTTCTCATTTTGATTTTGATTATAAGACATTTTCCACTGACCTCTAGTAAATCCTTTCTTTTGTTTTTCTTATTTTTTGGTGTTTTTTTTTTTGTTTGTTTGTTTGTTTGTTTTGCTAGTGATAGCATTGTTATAACCTCATACTGCAGTCATCTGTCATCAATTTTGCTTAATATGTTTTCATTTCATATTAGGCTATTTGAAATGAGTATTGGGAAAGTCATGGGAGATTAAAGTAATAATATTGTTATTTGTTACATGCACAGGCTTTTTCTTTTATAGTGTTTATATCACTTTAAAATGGCTCTGCTGGCTGGGTGAGGTAGAGCCTTGTATGGAGAAACTGGGGTTAGCCTTTCCCTGGGAGCCAACAATCACGTCCAGGGAGGCCTCTCCAGAAGGCAAGGTGAGTTTGTGATGGAAGAACTCAGCAAGTTGAAATCATCAACACAAACATAGTCTGGGCAGCAAGCTGAGATGCAGTCAGACTTCAGAAGAGCTGCAAGAAATGCCTGAAAGAACCACAGAGACTGGTTAAGAGTTCACTGCAATTCAGGAAGATGGTAGCAGTTGTGGATGGAGAATGAAACTGCAAGTAGGGAGCATGAGACCAAGGAGGGAGACTTTTTACATTTTGCTCTGATTTGTGTCTTTCTGATTCTGAATTTCCCTATTTTAAAAAGTTCAGTGTTTGTGGATTTATGATACTCATTACATATCATTAAGGAAGTTTAAAACTGAAGCTTCTGCCAGGGCCACAGGTCAGGGAGAAGTTAAAAGAGAATAGAAGGTTGGTGAGTCATCCCTGGGTTTTGAAAACTGCCATTCCTCTCCATGGGCAAGAAAGACCAACTGACAATATGATGATATGTCAGTTTTACCCAGGGTTTCTCCCTAAGTAAGGTAGCTGCCTCTTCACCACAGTTTTCCAAGCATAACGTCAGTGCAACGCTTAAGAACAATTCACCGTGACTAAAGACTGGACCCAGCCAAGTGCATTTATAAATAACATTCCTCCAAATTGCACTGTCTGTTCATTCTTCTAAAGAACACTTAAGACTTTGTACTTTAAAACAAATGGATTGTCCAGGGCAATTCTGCAAAAGTAATTCAGTCTGAGTTGAAAATGTGTACCACAGACATGGCACAACTGATCCAACCTGGAGGACTGATCTATAAATTTTCCTCCCTGACAATGTACTCTCTTAGTCTCTCACTCTCTCCCTCCCTTCCCTGTCTACCCGCCCCCCCCCCCCCCCCCCCCCCATTTTTTTTCATTGCCCAGCTCCATTAGGCTGGAATCTTATTGCTCTGGGCTTTTTTTTGCTGTTGTTCCATAAGCTCTGCTGTGTTCAAACCACCGGTGCAAATTTGTCAGGATTTAGTTCCACAGGAAGTTCAGGATGGGATGGGTTTTGTTGCATCTCTTCATTGTTCTGACTTGTGTTCTTCCCATACATCCTTTCTTTTAACTTAGGAAGTTCTTTTTCAAAAGCTTACTTCCCTTTAATTTTTGTGAAGAATTCTGTCTGAAGGATTTTGAAGACATTTAACAAGGACATTAAACTATTTCATGTTTCCCTGACACCAAAACACTGACTGCAGAAAAGTAAATAACATTGTTACAAAAAGTGGAGAAATCCACAAAAAAATTGAGGTCAGTATGTTCATAATATAACTATCTCACAGTATACAAGTGCTTTTTTCACAGTTCTGTTAATGGGAATTGAATGTTAACATTGCTGTTTGATTTTCAGACAGAACAAGATAAAAAAGTGTCGGTTTTTCTGTGTTCTGTATCGAAGTACAGAAAATGTAGTATTAAATCTAAAGTCCTTTTTTTCCTATTCTCAAATCTCATTTCTTACTTTCCTCTCAAAATATTTAAATTTAATTTTGTCTCTCCACAGCGTACTTGCTCCCAGAGTCAAATACCTCCATCTCAGGGATATTATATCACAGGAAGCTGGCTATTATTAAAAAGTATTTATTTTCCATTTCTATTTATAAATGTCTTTTAAAATTACAGGTTGAATCATGGAACTACCTCATTACTATTATTTATTTTATTTTACAAGCGAGTCATGCTAAACGTGTTCTGGTGTCAATTTTAATAACTCAGTTTTCCTAACTTTTCATTCCTGTTTAAGTTTTAAGAATATTAAACAGACCCAGCAGTAACATCCACTGTTTGTTTGAAGAAGAACTGGCATAGTTTGTTTTTTTCTGTGATTGTATTGTTTTGCCAACTTGTCAACTTGTCAGCAGTCCACAAATCAGTAGAGTCCTAAATCTACTATCAGATCATCGGAGCAAACAACACAGCCTTCTTCTTTATGCGTGATAAATGAAAAGTGATGACATACCTGACAGACCTAATTTAGCATGCAATTTCTACAAAAGAAACCTCTTTTTTTTTGTTGTTGTTAGAACTACTGGAGACAAACACATGGCACATGAACTGAAGTCATCAGTGAGAGTATAATCCAGACATAAATGGGAAGAAGAACAAAAAACTGATAGAAGAAATAAGGGTCCTTGATGCCATCTAGCCTCCTGCCTTTTGTGACGGAGAAATCTGTTTCTTCTTAATTTTAATGTGTGTAACTAAATAATGGAGATTATTTCACTCTTTTGAGTGGTTTTACTTGGAACACAATAGGTGTACATCATTAACCTGTTGTTCACCTTTTCTTCTTTTACACTCATTATTATGTTAAGTAAAAACAAAAAAAAACAAAACAAAAAGAACAACAACAACAAAAAAAAAAACCTTGAGAAATCCACATTCAGAAGACATGTCAGTAAGAAAGTTAAAAATTGTAGTGGTTAATAATTAAATACATCATAAATCTGTATCTTCTACTCCTGAGCAGTAGGAGGTTCAGGACCTAATGTTCAGTTTACCATGATAGTCATGCATTATAACAAACCTCTTAGAGACCCTACCAAAACACAAACCACATTGCACTTATAGAAACATAAACAGACTCAACAGATTCTGACTTAACAAAAGATGTAAAGAAAACTTGGAACAGCACTCAAATAAAGCAACAGAGAAGCCTTATTTTGCAAGTGTTTTTACCACTATTCAGATAAGAGGCTATACAGTCCCTGTGGAGGATAACTTCTGTTCTATCACAGCATCTTCTAGCAGGCTTGAAGGAGGCTTAGGAGCTCCTTCTCATCACCAACAGATAAGGCTTCTTCTGCTGCTGTATATTTGTGATTGGCAGTGATTGTGAAGTGATAACTCTTTTTCCATCCAAGTATCAGTCCTTGGCTGTGTATTCTAGCATGTTCACAGAAGTGCTGAAAGATTTGCCTTCGTATGTCACATTCTTTCCTAAGATAGTCCATGTCTGATTGATTGTATGTTACAGATGAGCCACACATTATGTACCTACCACATGAACAGGTACAAATGAGCTCAGCATTCTGAAAAGTGTTGCTGTTATTCTGATTGTCATTAGTATCATGGCAAGTGTCTAAAATCAATGCCTGTATGTTCATAGAGCTTTTAAACAGGATTTAGGTGGCTGCTTTTCAAGAAATTGTATTCTTGTGAAAGGTAGCCTTACTAATACAGAAGCAGACATGAGATAGTTGAACTCAGTTCCTAAATATTATCTGCTAATAATAAAATAAGATTTTTCTGAAGTTGGATAATGAATTAAGTTATATTTAGATAGATCCTTAGTATAAATGAGCAGCAAGAACTGGGCACACTAATGCTTTTAAAACTGTCCTCATACATCCTCTTCTCTCCCTTTAAAAATCTTGTTTCCAATTTATTTGTTTCCGATTTATTTCCAAAGCCCTCTTCTCTTAAGAGTGCTTTCATACTAACCTGGTAATCAGGCTGTTAATCTACTGTGTCTGTGACTTACTCTTGCTCAGCAGCTTCATGTCTTTTCTCTTAACTGGTTTTGCCCTCCTTCTGTACCTCCCTACATTACCTTTTTAATGAGTTTGAACAGAATTAGCTTTACTTTTTCCTGATCCTCAGTTACTAGATACGATAGTAATCACCATCGGGGATACCTGTGCTTCCTAAAGCAAATAACACAAAACATAACATTTAATCCAGTTGCTGACAATTATTTTTTTAATTTTTATGCAACTGTATTTGTCAAAGCCAGATGCTCCCAAGATGTTCCAAGTTTGTCCAGGTGATATCTCTAAACCTTGCAGACGCTGGTGCTGGTGTGTGTGCCAGCAGATGCAGCCTGAGTTTGCTTGGATAACACTGCCCCATGCTGGTTTGTAAGAAAAAGTCCCAGCTGGCTTTTGGGATAGAAAAAAAAAAAAAAAAAAAAAAAAAAAAAAAAAAAAAGAGGAAAAGAAAAGAGAGGAAGAGGAGAGGAGAGGAGAGGAGAGGAGAGGAGAGGAGAGGAGAGGAGAGGAGAGGAGAGAAAAGAAAAGAAAAGAAAAGAAAAGAAAAGAAAAGAAAAGAAAAGAAAAGAAAAGAAAAGAAAAGAGGCAGATGCACTTTAGGTTGCAAATTAGTTTTACTTTGTGATGGAACACAAGGCAAAGCCTCAAATCGCACCGGGAGGCTTAGATTGGATAGCACTAAAAAAAAATGAGTGTGATCAAGCACTAGAACAGTTGCTCACATGAATGGTGGAGTAATCATCCCTGCAACTGTTTAAAAGACGCATGGATGTGACACTTAGCATGTGACACATAGAGCAATGGACTTGCATTGTTAGGTGTATGGTTGGACTTAGTGATCTTGAAGTTCTTCAACTTAGATGATTCTGTTTCTGTGATACATAATGAAATATATACAGTTCTGTATAACTAGTTTCTAGTAGTAACTGTAACTTACAGAGTAAGTTTGGTGAAATTAGCAGTATATATAGGTGGGAAGAAGACATTCAGCCAATAATCTTGTTTCCAGATGGTATGTGAATAAATACAGTGTTGATATTATGCCTGGGGGGGGTGGGGGGGGGCAGGGGAAGGGGGAATAAAAATTAAAAGCAAAACAAAGTAATCACAGAACATTCATAATTTTTCCCATCACACCTCTGAAAGCAGTGAAGTACAGGATTGCAAGGATCAGGGAGAAAGTTGAAGGAAAACAGATCCACTCTAGAAGAACTTACAGGCTATTTCAGATTTTGTGCTCCTCAGTTTAGACAGCCTTTGCTGAAAAACTTTTATCCCCTAGTTATCTCAAGCTCTGGGATTTTCAGTATAAGTCTCATGATTCAAATGCTAATTCAACATGGTTCCTGCTTAAGGAGAAATCTCACACACTCAGATATCAAGATGGAATGGTCACAGCAGGATCCTAGATGACCAGCTGCTTCTGAAGCTTTAATTAATACATGGCCTTAGTTCAGTAAGATTAAACACACTTAGAGATACCACTTTAAAGAAATGTTGTTAAAGTAGATCAATATTGTTATGAAAACCACTTGAATTTTCTGGCAAATATTTAGATTTTTTTTGTTGTTGTTGTTCTGAGAAGGGAGGAGGGGCATTTTTTCTTTCCTAGTTTGCTATGCCTTCTCTTTAAAGACATTGTATTGCAAAGTATTTTAAAGTTATAGGCAGGAAATAGAATTTCATTCCATATCCTCTCCCAGTACCCATGTCTTCTTGGTCTTTCAGTACCTAAGACAATATATGAAAACAGTTTGGTGATTGTAAAACAGTCTCTTCATATTCTTTTCTTTTGTGGTCCTGTCAGAAAAGGATCAGGGTATGAAATATATCTTGTTGCAATATTTGTTTGGAAAGAAGGTTCCCCATAAACATTCCTTCCAATGGCTTTCATTCCTAATGAAATGCAGATGTCCACACATCCCATCGGGACTGAATAATTTTGCTTACCACAGTACAAATTTCCTTTCATTTTCTAGGGAAAAACAATATTCTTTTCTTCTCTTTTTTATTACAAGTGTACCTGACTAGCTTTTGCCTTGCCTTCTAGCTGTTTATAGTCCTATTGCCCTATCTTTTGTGGAGATAACTGCATAATTTCTTAAGTCATTGTCATTGAGGCCAAAATATTTGTGTGGTTCATGATTTTTTGTTTACTTGGTTTTGTTATGCAAAGTTAGTATTATGTTTTTACTTCTCTTTTCATTTTTCCCATCATCATCATTAGTTCTTTATGGAAAATGATTGCCATAATTATCTGGAAACACGGAGACACAGTCATGGATGCCATGAAGTCTACTCTCTACTTATAGCTGTGTCACACTTCTTATATACCAGCAATGGCTTCCGCGCAGGCTCACCCCATATACTCAATAATGCAACCTTGTTCCACAAAAACCTCCCTGAGCATCCTATTCTAGTGGCTGACCATTCTTTTGGAGATTTTTTTCCCTAATATCCAACCTGAACCTCCCCTCATGCAACTTGAGGCCATTCCCTATTGTCCTATCACTAATCCCCCAGGAGAAGAGGCTAGCCTCCACCTCACCATAACCTCCTTTCAGGTAGCTGTGGAGAGCTATGAGCTCCCGCTGAGCCTCCTCTTCCCCAGAATGAGCAATCCCAGTTCCCTCAGCTGCACCCCTTAAGACCTGTGCTCCAGTCCCCTTGACAGTTTTGTTGCCATTCTCTGGGCACACTTCAGAATATTGATTTGAAGGCTGAGGGGAGGCCTGAAGCTCATCACAGTGACTGCAGATTTCTGCTCTCTGTGGCAGTGACAGGGCCCAAAGGAATGACATGGAGCTGTCAGGGGAGGGTCAGGTGGGGCTTTCTTCATCAGAAGTGGTCAGGCACTGGAACATGTTCCCCAGGTTTAATTTTTAAGAAGATCTGTATGGAGTCATAAGCTGGACTTGGTGATCTCTGTGGATCCCTTCCAATTCAGGATATTCTACCATTGTGTAATTCTATGATTATATCATGATAGAATAAGTTGGACAATACCCCAGGACTGTTAAGTAAAAGTTCAGATTGGGGTTGGGTTCATCATTTTATCAGGTGGAGCAAGGCAATGTCCCATCAGGACATCAAAGCATTCAAAAATGGAAAATCTAGAACTCTTTTGGATAGTTGAATCAGGCAAAGCAAATCTTCATGCATTACAGTTTTCCAGATTCCTATCCATCTTCATCAGAAGAATGTTGCTAATGCCATTTAAAGCTGATTACTGGAAACAATGTATGGTGAAACCTCCATATTTCAAGGTCTGCAAAGCTATGTAACCCATGGAGAAAAGCATCCTGCCTACCCCCTCTGAAATCAAAGGGAATATGCTCTCTAATATTTTACCTGCTTCAGTTTCCCCACATTGGTATACCATAGGAATCACAACACTATGAGACTACACATACAGCAGTGCTGAGTGAAGATTTTCTTCCTGACAGCTGCTTTCATCTGAAGTTCTGTGGTCCTTCTTTACCCATCATCTACTACTTTATGAGGATACAGCTTTTTGTGGAAATGCACAATAAAATGACCTAAGCTACAAATGGCTTGGTGGGAAAATTGGGGATATGTGATTAAGGGACCAGAAGTAGACTGCAGCTGCTAGAAGACTATAAAGAAACCACAGATTTTAAATCCAGCCCCCCAAAAAGCCCATAGATAATAATTCAAACTAGGTTTCCATAGATGTCTGAATAGCGTGGAATGGATTGTTAAGAACTAAATGGAGCAATTTTACTAAATAAACTGGAAAACGAATGGAAACATCACAACTGGAGTTTGTTGTGAACAAGGAATGCACTGGAGATTATTTTTCAGAACAGTAAACTTGAGTACCAAAGCAGAGAGTTGTGAAAGAGAGATCCAGCAATTATTTTCGACTCCATCTCCCATCTCAAACTATTTCTTACTTCTCTACCAGAGTAATATTCCTTTCCCAAATTCCTACCTTGTTCTTGGTGTTTAGTTTGCCAGCCAGCCTCAGTGTCCACATCCTTCTTGTCTACATCTTTCTCAGCATTCTTGTTGACTTCCATTTTTCTAGTATCTCTCCTTAAGTCCTTCTCATCTTTTCCAAATCATCAAATCTTCCCCCAAACACAGAACTCAGTGTGTCTTCCCATTTTCAACTACGACCTCTGTCCCTGCCTTTTATCTCAGGTCATTGTCTCAGCCTCTTTGACAAGTTTGTTTATATCTTACACAGGTCCCAGATGTATGCCATTTTTTTAATATTCAAATTGTAGCCATTTCAGCTCCATTCTGTTTAGGTTTTCAAGGTTAACAGCAACAAAATATCAAATGGTCTAATAAAGGAAGTACTTGGCAGCACTAACTTCTTTGTAGAAGAAACAGACTTGCAAACACAGATATCAAAAATAACACTTCCATTGAATTTGAGACAAATAAGTCTGTCTTTGTGTGATAGGAAAACAAGCAACACATGTAATAACTGTGTTTTAAACAACAAATGTTACATATAAAGCAAAACAAAACAAAAAAAAATCATTCTCGTGAAAATTCAATCCTTCTTCCAACTAAAGGAGATCTTTTTATAAGGGAAAAACTCATCTAAGAGGAATGTATCACTCTTTTATGGATTTTTAAAGTTATTTCATCTTATTCTTGGAAAAAGATAAATAAGAATGGTAGAAATTCGGCAAATATATATATATATAAGAAGTCCAATGTGTCTGACATTGGATCTTCATCTTACTATCTGGAAAACAATTAATTATTTTATTTTGCTGTAGGATCTGCAGCTGTGAATAAATAAATAAATAAATAAATAAAGCCAATATGGTCTTATTTTTAATTATAGCACTAAACACTTCCTGTAGTCACTGTTTCCTGTGGAAAAAAAGATCTTTCACTTACTTCAGAAAAGTTCAGCTTTATGTTATGTTCTGTGATGAATAAGTATCCAAAATACTATGTTTTACTTGGAAGTAACAGTATAGGTCAGTATGCACAGCTGGGATTTTCTTCCATGAATCCTCTTTCTTGAAAGTAAACACATTTTTCTGTAGGAAATGTAAGCAAAAGGACTAAAAACCCCTTAGGTTCCTTCACAGAACTTGGTTGGCCGGGGAAGATGAAGAAAAGTCTTTCTGTGACATGAAACTGTTTGGGATGTTAGGAAACAAACCATTCAAAGACCACTTTCCAGGTGGAAAGCTATTTGGTCTGAACTATGAGAACAAACCAGAGAAATTTTAGTTTACAGTCATCTTTCCAGTGTGAAGCTGTATTAAGCTACTGGGACTGGTTACTGGAGAACAGTCATGAAAAAAAAAAACATATATGAGAATGACACTGCACCCAGCTTCTTCCTTTTTCCACACTGTTCAAACTCAACAATTTGTGTTAAGATCTGCCTAGAACCATCTTTTTCCATATACCTAGAAAACATTATGATTATTGATGAATAATTATTTTGTTGGTTTTTTTTTTTTTTTTTTTTTTTTTTTTTTTTTTTTTTTTTTTCCACCAAACAACTTAAGCTTTAGGGGGCCCCAGTTAATCTTGGTAAAGCTTTGAATCAGCCACATTTGACAACCTGGGTCCTAGCAGCAAGCCGGTCATTTCAAGAAGAGTAAGTCAGCAGCTTAATGTAAGACACAAGAGGATCTAATTGATGATGAGTTCATCTAATCTCTACCTGGCAAGCATATGAAAGGTCTTCAGCTCTTAGATTTCAGCCCCCCATTGAAATTAAAAAGGGAGAAAAGCCAACTTCTCAAGGCTGTTACACTTCTTCAAAGTTTGGATTTCAAAACATCAGGAATTCCCACCATCAGTGTTCAAAATGTTTGTTTGTTTTAGCAGTGATAAGCAGGAAATCCTAGTGAAATTACTACACTCTTTATAAAAACATCCAGGGGCTGTGCTTTAATATGATTAGCATCTAACAAGGATTTGAGCAATAAAATGATCAGCTAGTAAAATCCAAACTACACTCTATTTATTTACACTGGTTTCAAACACTGAAAATTTCAGGCCACTCAAGAGAGGGCCTACAACCTTGCACCACTCTAACTACTTACAGTACTGTCTGTACTGCTCTCCAAGCAAAGGTTGCCTCCAGCATGTTCAGAGCTCTGCTTCTTTACTTACAAATGTAATCATTTGATGTCTCTTAAGAACAGCTTTAAACTCGGGGCAAGACAAGCAGGTAAAAAATCTAGATACATCACACCTAGCCAAGGGGTGGCAGATGAACTACTGAAGATCGGTTATTTGATGATGACCCACAACACCAAGCTGTACTGAAGAAAAATAATCATTATCTACAGCTGACAGAAGGATGAAGACATGTGAAGATAGATGCTGTGCTATACCTACCATTTGCTGTACCATGGCTGTAGTTCTCTTTAGAGAACATAAAACCAAGTCTATGAAAATCATTTAACAAAGAGAGGATAAATCAGAGAAGAACCACAGAAATACAAAATTACAGGAAATATAGTTTGTTCAGAAGGATATAAAAAATCAGATGAACAATGTTAAGGGACTGAAAAATAAATAAATAAATAAATAAATAAACAAACTGTTAATGTGCTTAACATTCCAAAGAGAAAAAAAACAAACAAAAAACCTAACATATTAGAACTGATTGATTTATCCAAGCTCAAGGAGGCAAAATAATGGCATTTTATGTTTATTTTCAGTGTACTTTTAAAAGTGTTCACAAAAACTTAAAATGAGGTATAGCTGTCAGCTTTCCAACATGGGAGCCTTCAAGATGACTACCTCAAACTCTTGTGAGCTGGACATTTAACACTACAAACTCCAGAACTGATGAGCAGTGGTGGTTCAGTACTTTTATTAGCATGTATCAAGTACTCAGAAGCAATATAAATGATTTCATCTCTTATTGATGTCAGTTCAAAAAAGACTGATTTGTACTTCAGTATAGCTTCAGTTTTGGTGAGAAGAAAATGGCATTTACAGATCCAAATGCATGGATACTTGAAAAAGTATTATTGAGAAATATTGAGAAAGTATGTCACCTTTTTCTGGACTTTTCAATGGAAAAGTCTGCAAATTAGTTGCCATGGTATTCTTTGGGGGCTTTGCTGA
The DNA here is from genome assembly GCF_039878825.1 of Excalfactoria chinensis. NCBI lineage: Eukaryota > Metazoa > Chordata > Aves > Galliformes > Phasianidae > Excalfactoria > Excalfactoria chinensis. Next base: position 28,120,976 of record NC_092827.1, on the reverse strand, counting down.
ACAATTAAGTTTACTTGGAACTATTACAGAAAATAACTACAAATGTGAAACACTGAGCAGAAAGCATTAAATTAAACGTTAACATTTTTTATTTGTTTACATTTTAATTCAAGGAAATCTATAGATGGAGATTCCATTAACACTCTTTTAACTCAGTCTGCAAGTCCACAACAAGTTGGTCAAGTAATCTTACACTGCAATAAGTCAACTTTCTGTAGGCGAAGTTGCCAGTTTTATCTATACTCAGAAAGTTTGCTTTCTTTGCAGTCATATTTTTAAGGTCAGCACCTTAACACTGTCAGCATAATTTTTAAAACAATACAAGTCACAGTTTTTCCCAGTATGATTCTCTGCAGGGTCTACTATTAGTCCAGTATTATGTTACTTGTCACAATATAATGAGTTTTTTCTGAGTGATATGACACCCTTACATTCTTCACATTCAGATTAAGAAACATTTTATTTCTGCAAGCATTTTACAGCGAGAAAATAGTTTCATTCAGTGTTGTTGCCCTCACAAACTATGCACTGTATCCCACCAGCATTAAATACTGCAATAATAAAATTACTTCCATACTGCATGTGAGTATACACTCAGCTGTTTCAGTGAATAAACATTAGTCCCCATCTTTCTTTTGAAAAAGGACAGAACCATCATCAGAGTCTCAATAAACAGGATGACATTCAGAGAACTCAGAAATCTTCAATCTTATTTGATACCTGAAAAACAGCATCAGTGTTTCTCATTCTGTGAAATAGGAGACGTACTAAAAGGATGATTGCAGGCTACAGCTGTTAATAACATGTTCACAGGAACAACTATTTTACTTCAAATATTAAAAATGTAGACTTTATCCCTAGTTATCATTTCTGATAGTTCTCTAGTAGTGCTAGAACACATTTAAGCTGCATCAGCTCTGCTTTTGTACTGTGCTTTTATAACATACATGAAACACACTATCCGTGATTAAATATGACTGAGCCAAAAACTGCTATAGCTTTCCCTGATAGAATTTTTTGAGATGTCATCAGCCACTGCACCACTGTAGTAAGTGTGTATGTGCATCCAAATACTGAAAGAGAGCAAGAGAAGAGAGAGAGCTGACAAAAAGAGAACTGAAAGTAAAAATGACAGGTGAATATGAAAAGTGATCAAATTTCTTTTGCAAAGATCTTTTAGCCCAAGAGTATATAAGATAATACATTCACATACTGGAGTGTGATGAGCATAGTATATAATATGCCTATATAAATGTTTACTTTAGTTTAGTTGGTCCCACATCACCACATAATTGAATGCCACCCACGTTTTTGCCAGACAAGACTAGAATTAAATAAAACAGGACAAAATGAAAAGTTAAATTATGTCTCCACCCCAAGGCAAGGTCAATTTCAACCATTTTGTTCTCATCAGTTCCCAAATTAGCCACAGAATGAGGCTAAGATATGGCTATGGCATTTATAGAAGTCATTATAAGAAATGTCTTTGGAATTCATAAAGATGAAACATAGAAAATATGAAAAGTTAACTCTCTGAATTTGCTGTGTCTTTGTTCATCTCTCCATCTGAGATAGATGAGAATAAATAAAATGTATTCAAACCACATGAACAGTTAACACTTTAGAGAACATCTGGTTATAAAAGCTGATTTGTTGATCACACTCAGAGGATAATAGTTAATGGATTGTAATTTGCTGAGAGGTTACTAGTGTACTATGAGGTCTTGTTTAACATTCTCACTAATTACGTGAAGATGTAACAGCAAGCTTGTAGACAACATGAAACTGGGTTGTGGAGGGCAAGGCTGCCACCAGTAGAATAGGTCAACATGATAAAATGCAGCAAAAAGAAGTGCCAAACTGACTCAACGTGGGAGAGTGCCTGACTGGGGAGCAGCTCTGCAGGAAAACCCTGTGGGTCTGGCAGGGAGCAAGTAATACCTTTATGTTATATTATAGGGCATGTGCTATGTGCTCTGAGAAGAAGAAACCATCCTGAGCTGCATCAAACCTTTTATCAAATATATAAATCCTGTTTATCAAGAGGAGAGACCATCACCATTTACTTATAACTGTTGTACTGTTGTTTCTTTTTAACACATCAATAAATGAAAAACTTTTAAATAGGAGTGAGCTCAATGGAGGACATCAGTAGATTCATTTGCTCTTATAAGAGACACTAGACTTGTTCAGCCTGGACAAGAGCTTTAAGGGAGCCTAACAGAAGCTCTTAGTGTCTTTGTGATGAATAACAGAACAGAAACAAACTATTCTTTAAGTGGCCCATGGTGGGAGCATAAATTCAGGCAAAACAGGCTCAGTTTTAGAAACAGAGAAAACTTTTTTTTACCATGAGGATTGTCCATCAGAGGACATTTACCCAGAGAATCACAGAATGGCTTCGGTTAGAAGGAACCATAAAGAATATCTATCTCTAAACCTCATGTTGGGGGCAGGGATGCCAAATTGTTATTCTTAAAAATAAATGCTATTCTCAATTAACACATTATATTCCATGAGGACTTTTAAAGTCATTAACTAAATCATGTGTTTTTGTACTCCTATTTCATGATCTTCCCAGGCACAAAGGTGAGGCTAACCTCTACGTAGATTTCAGGGTCTTCTTTTCTATCCTTCTTAAAAATGGGAGTAATGTTTTCCTTTTTCCAGTCACCAGGGAGTTTACCTGACAGCCGTGAGATAAAAATCTTAGGGATGCTATTGAGACTCTAAGTCACAAACAAATAGCCCTTAGTGAATACCTACATGCAAGTAGTGTATTAGTCATATTACCAATTGACACAGTTTCACCATAAATCTTGAAACATTTGTTCTTTTTATGTCATCTACTGAGAGAAATCTCATGGATACCTCAGCTTCTCGTGGATACCTCCTATCTTTCATGAACATGGAAGATGTCTTGAGCTCATGAGCATCTTAGAAACAAAAAGGTAATCATCCAATTTATTGTATTTTTAAATATAGTGGTATTTTAAATCACTAACAACTGTTGAAATCAACTCTGGCACATTTTTCTTTTCTTTTCTTTTCTTTTCTTTTCTTTTTTTTTTTTTTTTTTTTTTTTTTTTTTTTTTTTTTTTTTTTAACTTGATTTAGTCATTTTAACACAGCTGATGGTTCTCAGTTTCCTTTCTGTTTGACCTCACTTTTGCAGACATGAAGACTGGAAAATACTAGTGGATGTATTTTATTCACTCAAATGCTCTGAATTCATCTTCAAAAGATGATAAGTGATGTACAGCAAAGCATAGATTATCCTGGGTTTATAGATAAGGAGTGATGTAATAAGGTTATTTGTCAAAGACTAAGTGAAGTTCAGACTGCCCAGATCTTGTGCCTTAAGTGCAAACCTTATTTGAACTTCAGACATGATATTTCATTAACAAGGTTGAGAGGACTTCAAAGAAAAAGGATACATCAAAGCCACAATCTGGAAAAATACTCATATAGGGTACAGGGCTATGCTGTGTACACATTTCTCCATATATCAGGGTTACACCATATCTGATATCTTCAGGCAGGATGTTATTAACTCTCTCAACATTTTTCTTTTAACTCTCTTCATCTCCTGGTACTTACTGTTAAACTTTTTTCATCCCCAGTACTCTCATTCAGAGATAAACAAAATATTACTTTTGGATAAATAAGCAGTTGTTTTTTTTTTGTTTTTTGTTTTGTTTTGTTTTGTTTTTACCAGATAAAATCTCTGCTAGCTTAAGAATAGCTCACACAAGAAACTGTTACATGAGTGTCCTTACAGTTAAATTGGAACACAAACACCAGACCACCACAGTGTAAATACCAAAAGTATCCAAAAAAAGTATCCAAAAGTAAAGTCTTGGACTGAATTACAGGTTGCATTTTCTGAACCATTTGTGATTTTTCATATCCACACTTCAACAGTGATGGGTCACATACTGCTTGCTGTTCATGATTTGGGATGATAAAACTAGATTGCAGTGTTGTCTTTTGTTTTAATATGCAGAAAGTGAAAGGAACAAACGTACTTCCTTCCTGAGCAGAGCATTATTTGCTTTAATTACAGACCGGGACCTCAGATTGCTAAGACCGATGGACTGCAAAATCGTTTTGACAGTGGGAAAGCATATTTTTCATAAAATAAGAGTATAATTCAGGTGGGAGGAAACTTCAGTTGGCCTCTAGTTCAAACTCCTGATCAAAATAGTCAGCTCTGAGATCAGATCTTGTTGTTCAGAGCTTTACCCAATCAGGTCTTGAGAACTTCCAAAGAGGAAGAAATAGGAAGAAATGCAATCTGGGCACATAGAGATGGGATCAGGAAAGACAAGGTGCAGATGGAACTGAACACGGTAGGGGATCACAAAAAATAAAACTAAAAATAAATAAAATAAGGACAAAAGGACTTCCTCTGATAAGTGAGAAGGGAGAACTGGCAACAACAGACATAAAGAAAGCTGAGGTGCTCAACAAGTTCTTTGCCTCAGTCTTCAATGGTAGTCAGGCTTCCCCCATTTCTTACATTCCTGAACTTCTTGGCAGAAGTTAGGGGACTAAAAATCCTCCACTGCAAGCAAAGGGAAAATTCAAGTCCACCTGATTAGACTGAACATGTACATGTCAATGGGGCCAGATGACACACATCCCAGGCATGACATGAAGAAAATAGCTGATGTAGTTGCTGAGCCAATTTCCACCACATTAAAAAAGTCATGGCCATCAGGTGATGTGTCTGATGACTGGAAAAAGGAAAACCTTACTCCAATTTTTAAAGGTAGAAAGCAAGACCTGGGAAACTACACACCAGTGACCCTCACCTCTGTGCCTGGCAGGGTCATGAAACAGATACTTCTGGAAGTAATGCTAAGGCGCATGCCAAAGAAGGAGGTGATCCAAGACAGCCAGCATGGCTTCAGCAAGCATAGGTCATGCTTCACTAGTTTGGTGGCCTTCTACAACGAAGCGACTGTATCAACTTACAAAGGATGACCAGTGATTGTCAACCTAGATTTCTGCAAAGCTTTTGAAATGGCCTCTTCCACAGTTCATTCTTATCTTGAAATTGTAGAGGTGAGGATTTGAAGAGATAACTATTAATGGGATAAGTAATTGGTTGAATGATTGCAGGTGTTGTGGTGTTGTGGTCAGTGTCTATATCCAGATGGTGTGTGATGCTTGCAGCCCAGAAAACTGCTTCAAAAGAGCGGCTGTCAGCAGGGTGAAGGAGGACTGTCCCCTTCTGCTCTGCCCTCATGAAGCCCAGTCTGGAGTACTGCATCCAGGACTGAGGTCTCCAGCAAATGAATGATGTAGAGCTGTTGGAGCAGATCCAGAGGAGGGCCATGATGATGATCAGAGGGCTGGAGCTCCTCTCCTATTAAAAATAAATAAACAAACAAACAAAAAACTCTTGGGAGACCTCATTGCAGCCTTCCAGTACTCAAGTGTCACTAACTAAAGTAACTAAAGAGAGACCAGCATTCTTCATAGCCTGATAGAGATAGGGCATGGGGAAATGGTTTTAAACTAAAAGAGGAGAGATTTACATTAAGGGTTAGGAAAACATTCTTTACTTGGTGTGATGAGGCACTAGAATAGGTTGCTCTGAGAAGCTGCAGATGGTTCATCCCCAGAAAAATTCAAAGCCAGGTTGGATGGGGCCCTGGGCAGCCTGATCTGTGGATGGCAGCCCTGCCCCTACCAGGGGGATTAGAACTACACAATCTTTACAATCCCATCCAAACCAAGCCATTCTACGATGAATAACTCCTTTGTGCACTGGGAAGACTTTTAAGAATTTTACTTAGAAAACATTTTAACGAGAAAAAATATTAGAACTGGGCAATAATATTCATGTTTGGAAAGAATAATTAGAAATCCCATTAGACAACCAGTGGAAGTAGAAAAACACAGAATTTAGCTAAGCTTCTTAAGTCTGCATGGAGTATAATGGGGAAATGGAGAAACACTTATTTTTAAGAATAATTGGTTGGATGGAAAGAAACAAAATCTATCCCCTGAAAACCTTCTTTTCTACTCATTTATTCAGACATATATGTGTAGAATAAATGAATGCATATTCACACTGCTATTGGTTTCAATAACACATAATACTAATGGCCTATACTTTGTCACTGATTGTCTTTTTCCATATCTAAATGGAAACATTTCTTGGTTGGAAATATGCAATATGATCTCTAACCAAAACATCTCGCACAGATGCACATAATGGCTTTACCAATGGAATGTAATATAATTACAGCACTCCTCAAGTCTCTATAATCCATAATTATAGAAGGTTGCATTTTTCTACCATTTGTTTTAGTTCTGAACCCTTTTCTCAGTAACACATCTCTTTGACATCTGGACACATCCCAAGAGTTGAAGTCCTGTCCTAAATCTCTGTTATAGACTAAAGGAATTTTTCCATTGACTTCTCAGGATTTTGGATCAATACCTACATTTCCTGCTTCAAGCAAAGCCTGAAGTATACCACGTATTATGACCAAACAGTTGTCTTAGTCCCTCCATGAGAAGTCTGTTACTTTTATTATTATTGCTTTTCTTGGATAGCTTTGTTAATCATGGAGCTTCAATCATATACAGTTCCCTCAAGCTGTGTTTCATTCAAATTTCTTCTGATTTTCTTAGTTTGCTTCACAATTACTTTCTAATCTGTAGCACCAAATTTATCTATTACTTTCACAAAATCACAGAATCACAGAACATCAGGGATTGGAAGGGACCTTGAAAGATCATCTAGTTCATTCCCTCTGCCAGTGATTGCTTAATTGCCCCCACTCCAGCTTCTTTTTCCCCAGTCTGTATACAGATTCTGAGATTCTGCTCTTCCCCATTGCAGGTGAAGAATGTAAAAAACTTGCTCTCATTAAGCTTCACATAAATAGTGATTGCCCAGGCCTCTAATTTGTCTGAATCTCTCTTCTAGTCCTCTCTGCCCTCAACAGCTTTCCCGTTTAGTGTCCTCCGCAAACTTAATATATTTTCAAATCCTGTATCCAAGTAATTGATGAAAACATTAAAGAAAACTGACCCTAAAATGGAACCCTGGGAACCTCACAAGTGACTGACTGCCAGCCTGATGTAATGTCATTTACTAAAACCCTTTGAGCCCAATTCATCAGCCGACTGTTCACCTGTAATATTATATATCTGTCTAAGTGTATGCTGGAACATTTTGTTCAGAGTGTACTGTAAGAAGCAATTTGGAAAGCTTCGTTGAAATCCAGAAAGTTTACATCAGCTGCTTCCCTTGGTCAACTATCTGGCTAACCTTGTCAGAAAAAGTATAATCTTGGTATCATCAATGCATTTAATGCTATGTCATGTCGTTTTTCCCACTATTAAGTAATTTAGGAAAAAAATAAAAAAAAAAAAAAAAAATGAATGCTTGTTGTTCCAATTCCACTCATTCATCACTTAGTTCCAGGCCAAATTTTTTCTGGTATAACTAACTTTCAGATCCCTCTGTACTACCACTATCTACCCATGTTATTATTCTAAAGCCTAGATATGTTACTTTTTGCTATCAACCTAGATGATCTGAGTTATAAAATTATCTAGCTGATAGATTAATTCAAACTTTTTGCCACCATCTGAAAAACCTCTTCCACGCATGCATCAGTCTGCAACTTATGATTAAATTGTGGGATTTTTACCTTGACTTACTTCAATTACAGTTTCCTTACCTTATGACTTGAGAAAATAATGTCAAAATTTGTATGCATTTCTGTCCGTGTAATCACAAGAGGAGTCCTGCAATATATCTGATAAAATAATGATTGTGAGAAAAGGTTATTATTATTTGTAGTCTGGATCATTCTTTGTACATGTCTATGCAAAGCCACATCGTACACAAATCAGATCAGATTAGATCAAAATCCAAGGGCCACAGTCCACCCAGGTGGTCCCATCAGAAAAAAGTAAGGAATTAGGGCCAGTGACATGGTTGGAGATAATCTGTAGACAGGGGGTCCATTCAGAAGACCAAATGAACAGGGACAGAGCTAGAAACTCCCAGTGCTACAGTGTCACTTGGGCAGGAATTGGTACATCTGGGTTGGGCTGAAACAGGGTCCTGTGCCTTGGGCAGCAGTAAGGGGTAGTCACAATGGAGGCTTGACAGGGATGTTACGGAGTTTTGGTGCCCTCAGAGCCTTTACAAACTGTCTAGCTTTATGGTATTTTCTTGCCTTTGAAACATGTTGTTATTACCAACTATTACAATAGTGTGCCCAGGTGAACTTCATGAGGCTCAACAAATCCAAGTGCAAGGTCTTGCACCTGGATCATGGCAACCCCCACTATCAGTACAAGCTGGGGGATGTAAGGACAGAGCAAAGCCCTGACAGAAAGAAGTTAGGGGTACACAAGATGGACATGAACAAGATGGAAATGAGCAAGCAATGTTCCCTTACAACCCATAAAACCAACTGTGTCCTGAGTTGCATTACAAGAAGCATGATCAGCATGTCAAGGGAAGTAATCCTGACACTATGCTCTGCACTGATGAGATCTCACCTGGAGTACCGTGTCCGAATGTGGAATCCTCAGTACAGGAGTGATGTGTACCTGTAGGATTTCTTTCAGAGAAGGAACCCAAAAATGATCCAAGGGATGAAACACCTCCCCTACAAGTACAGATTGAGAGGTCTGGGGCTGTTCAGTCTGGATAAGAGAAGGCTCTAGAGAGATGTGAGAGTGGACTTTCAATATCAAAAGAGGGCACTGATTCTTTAGCAGGGTCTGTTGTGATAGGATATTTGCTGATGACACCAAGTTGTGAGGAAGTGTTGATCTGCCTGAGGGTAGGAAGGCTCTACAGAAGGGCTGGATCACTGGGCTGATGCCAATGGGAGGAAAATCAACAAGACCAAGTGCTAGGTCCTTCACTTTGGTTACAACAACCCCAGTAAATGCTACAGGCTTGGGGCAGAGTGGTTGCAAGACTGAACAGATGAAAAGGACCTGGAGGTGTTGGTCAATGCTCAGCTGAATATGAGCCAGCAGGGTGCCTAAGTGGCAAGAAGGCCAATGGCATGCTGGCTTGTATCAGAAATAGTGTAGCCAGAAAGAACAGGAAGGTGATCACCCCCTTACTTAACACCAGTGACACCACACCTTGAGTACTGTGTTCAGTTTTGGACCCCTCACTACAAGAAAGACATCTTGGCCCTGGAGCATGTGCAGAGAAGAGCAACAAAACTGGTGAGGAGTATGGAGCAGCTGAGAGTACTCAAATTGTTTAGTCTGAAGAGGAGTTCAGGTGTGACTTTATTGCCCTCTACTTGCAAGGAGGTTGTGGTGAGATGTGGGTCTTCTCCTGGGTAACCAGCAACAGGACAAGAGGGAATGGCCTCAAGTTGTGCCATTTATCTGAAAAAGTGGTCAGGAACTGACTGTAGGTGTCCCTTTTCATTGTGGGGGAGTAGGACTAGATGATCATCAAGGATCTCTTCCACCTCAGAAGATTTGGTGTTTCAGTTATTACTTTGGATATCAAATTTTCTTTAAGTCCTTGAGAAGTTATAAATAAATCCTAGAATTGAATTCTGAAATATATGTTATGGGCAAAAAAAGTCAGTGCACAAATAGGCTCTGACAGCTTTGCTGGTACCAGTAAAGGAGACAGGTGATCTCTAGGATAGGCACTTCAGAAGCATGGAAACTCAGATAGCTAAGGTATATTCTACAGCAACTCACCAGATAATCAAGCATCTACTTAATGGCATAGTATGAGCAGGACATAAGGATCCACAGAAGCCACCGGACAGTCTTCTGTAGGCATGGAGCTAGGAACCCAGGAAACGTTTGTCACACAATTTGTCTAGTGAGACACTATCAGGGTTGGTAGACTGGCTCTCAGATCCTTGTCAGTCCACTGAGCAGACTCCATGAACCTAAGATCTGAGAGACCCTCAGGCTGCAGACACACAGGAAGAACCTGAGAGGTCTCTGAAGTCTCTGTTCAGAGCTGAAGCAGACTGACAACAAATCATAGCTCATACATAAATCTTGTAACTGGTAGAGTTTTTTTCTGAACATGAAATCTTCAGGTTGTGGTGAACTAAAAATTTCCAATGAAAATCATGATGCTATCAAAATTTCCAATTGGCTTAACTGGTTTTCTGTGTTTAACCTCAATTGTTTGCCACTGATTGCAGCCAAGGACTCCCATTCTGAATAAAGGCAGATTATTTATGCAGTTTTCACAAAGGAAATTGAAAATAAAATCTCAGAAATTTAAGACCATTCCTTTTACAAGCACACATACACTAGTAGAGCAAACATATGTTAACTTCTGAGAACTAAAAGCTAACATTTACTTTAATTCAACTACGTATGTTCCTAATGCTGGTACAGTGAATAAAACTTCTCAGTGCAGAAACTTTGAACAATAAGTTCAATAAACAATTATTCCTTATTTGAAAGACTAATAATGAAATTACTTCAGATTCTCATATGACAGCATCTGGCATACAGTGCACCTCCCCAGGGCAAGGTACTTCTATTGGAAGATAAATTAAGTTGTTGATGCATTATCTTATTTCCTGTGGCAAAAATTTTGCTCCTGGCTCTGAAAGCAGACAAGCCCTCACAGTCAGCTCTTAACTCCTTGTGGAATCTTGGCAGTGGTTAGCAGGGATTTTATTGTGCGTTTCTTTCATACAGAGCATTTCTACAACATACGTAAATGTTTTATGAGGATTTAAGGACTAGGGAGCTGGCTGAGCTAGGAAAGATGGCCCAAGAAAGGCATACGCTGATTCCAAAGCTTGAAGATGGGGCAAAGCTTCAATAGATCAGAGTTGTAGAATTAGGGTCCTTTTGTCCACATGATAGTGAATGCTGTCTATTTTGTAAATGAATGAGGTACCTCGCCAAGACACAAATAACAAGTGCAATTTTTATATCAGTCAGTGATAATTCTGCAGTGGTGCTTATAAACTGTTGGTGTTGCTTTGGCAAGCATATCTTCTTGCTTCCCAGAGCTGTTTGAAGTAACAGTGCTGGATTTTCCACTATCCCAAAGAATATTAATGTTTTAAAAACATCCCTAGATCTAGGCAGGTGAATGGGCCATATGTTTCTAAGTTGCTACACTCAACGTGAGTCAGAACTTTTGCAACTGTCAGAAAACAAAGGGATGTCTTGTGTAACTTAGTTTTATTTCCTGACTAGATAAGGTATATTTTGTGAAATGATCTCTAACCAAAATATTTTCTGTATTACAGCTGATCCAGAAGTTGTTCAGACATCTCTTCAGAAAATTTTAGTGTTCCATGCCATTCGTAAGCAAGACACTATCTCACTTACAGATTTGATTAAATGTCTCCTCCTCATCATCAAATAAAGTTTTACTTGAACTCATGTCCCCAGATCATTATCAGATTTCTTCTTTTTCTGTTGAAAAGCATTTTCTTCTTTGGGCCAATACAGAAATGTTAACTTTTAATTCACCACACAGTACTTAAATAACTTCTAGCTGACATCTCTTCTACCACATACAAAAGTTTCCCAATTTGTTTTTTGTATAGAAGAGATATAAAAGAGATGTCAAATGTTAAACTTAGTTCTCTACAGTATACTTATTATCCTGTTTAATATTATTTTTAAAGCATCGTAGCTGTTTAAGTACTATTCTGTAGGTTCTGTCCAGTTCAAAGCAATTTAAAAAACAGCATGCCATGAAGACAAATGGTAGAAGTATGGGCAACAACAGATAGCTTTAAAGAAATAATAAAGGAAAAGATAACACAGATTCCATTAGGTAGTAATTTCAAGGTCCCAAAAATCAAGCATTTCTGTGTTCCCAGTCTAAATCATTACATTTCCCATCTCTTCCTTAATACTCCTACTTCCATCCTTCTGTTAAAAAATAACTATCCAAAAAAGTAAGGAAGGAATGCTTAGGCACAACTTGCGTAATCCCTTTTTTCCTTTTTTTTTTTTTTCTTTTTTTTTTTTTTAAGATTTTGAGCTGACTTGGAAGAGGCCTCTCACACCTATGTGGATCATAACCGAGAGAGTTGAGGATCTGTATAGGACTTCTGGAAGAGTAAAATTTAGACATTAGTAACAGAAAGTGGATGCAAAATCATTAGTACATCAGAGGGCAAATCCCAATGGTATTCCACTTTAAAGTTTAGAATGCTGTATTTCATTTGGACCTAATTTCTTCATATTTCACTCAGCCTCTTTTTCGCAAATAAAATTGTAATGCAGTGTACAATTTCAGTTTCCACTAGTGAAAATCAAATTAGTAAAATTGACTAAGATAACAAGAGGTAAACTGAGTGTATGATATCATTAAAAATTCCCCTTCTCTGTGTTAGGCGTTTCTACAATATGATTGCTAACATTTGAGTCTCTCTGTAGGAACTATAAAACTATAATAGTTTCCTAGGAAGGAAAATAAATTCTTGCATCTGGTTTCTTTAATACTCATCTACATTCGCCTTTGATTAAATTAGGAACCATTGACTCATGGTCCCACTGTCATGGCTGCCTCCTTGCTTTATTTTTAGGACTAAGATAGTACTAGCAAGTTTTCTTATGTGTTTATTTTTGTAATGTGATTTGAGTAATGTTTGTGGTGTTTTAATATATAATGCTATCAGAAAAAAAGTAATCACCCTTTAAAACAGGTATGGGATGTTTCAAGATAATGTAGAATTTGTGTTCTGTTTGCCTAGATGCCATAGAAATGGGGGAAAGAGGGCCATGAAGGGAACTTCAATCAGAATCTGCAATGTTTTCATTAATTCTGAGAGTTCAGCTGTATCCAAGGAATACAGATGTAGGCAGTTGCACTGAACAACATCACAAGAGTTGCACAGGTAGAACTGTAAAATATATTGGCAACAGGCCTCATATGTGACCTGGGATAACATTACATGACTTCCATTAAATCACTTCCACTTAACAGCTTATCATAAAGCTGAAAAAGAATGCGCTTTGTATTGAAATATCAAATTGTTATCCAATTTCCACAATGTCCCAGTTTTGATAATTTTTTAAGATTCACGCAATGCCAGGTTGCAGTGTGGTATTTTGAAGCACTGATACACCATGCATTCCCTAACACAAAATTCTCATGGTTGGAGACTCCAATCCAGCAAATTAGCAAGCATATTTTTAACTTTAAGAAGCCTTGGAGACACTAATGAAACTCTACTAGGAGACAAAGATTTTCTTCAGCTTGTACTGCCTGTAGTCCCAAAGATAGGATGTGAAGTTCAGGGATGCAACAGAAGCCTGCATGTGTGTTAGGAAAGACTGGATCTGGTCCTTTTTATTTCAGCCACTTTGTGAAGTATTACTTTCTGGTTTCAAACAAGCTTTAGCTACAGAATCTTAGCAGATTTAGAGGACCACTTTATAATGCCCACTTCGAGGCAGAACAGGATAATTGCTGTTTATGTAACTGTGACTTGGCTAAGGCTCAAGGAAACTATGTTTAAGAAGCTAAAAAAAATCTGAGAATTGCATTTTAGACCCACGCAGAAAAAGAATTAATTAAAAATAATTATAATGAAGCATAATGATACTGATTCACACAATCAGGCAGTAAAATGAATCCTTTTCTTCATTTAATCCTTGAGCTGAAAGCAACCTTTTTCTAATATTTATAGCAACTTTAGTACATCTACATTTGGAACTTTCTCTGCATGAAAACTGGAGATGTAAAATAGTAGCCTGTATCAGTTATAGAATAATTTAGGAAGACAGCTCACAACTTGCTTTGTATTATTGTTTCAGTATCCTCCAAGGATATGACATAATGTTGTGATCATCTAACTGTATCATCAGCAGAAGCAGAACAGCACAAACCTTTAGAGAATGATAGTAGAACTGAAATATCCCCTGGGAGTCTGGTTCTCAAGACTGAAATCTGATGATAGATCATACGATCACAACAGCAGCATTGTCCGTGTGTGAGAAGTTGCCATAATCATGTCTGATATATAGAGAATTGTGGTTGCAAAGGAACAGTTCAATTCTTAATTGCTCAGTGATTAGAATATACAGAGAAGCGGGAGAAATTTTAAAAAGATGATGATATAATTCTCAAAAAACAGGAAACATCATAGCAATGCTGGAGACTGAATTTGCTCTAATTAATGACAAATAGACCACAGTGTTCCAGATTGGAGAACTTCTGAGATCATTTTAATAATCGTCAGATTTTTTCCCTAGATTAATTTTCAAATAGGAAGATTTTTTTCCAGATTTTAAAGCCTTATGCTACTGTATGGTCTAGGTTTCAAAATCATATACTTATGTTGGAATGCGGATGTGACGTGTATGCCTACTATAATCTCAAGACCTTCTAAAAACACACCTGCTTTACCTTTTACTTAAATACAGACCTATGACTACTTTTGGCTGATTTCTTTGAGATTTTCCAGTAAATCTAGTGGAATAATTCCTTTCTTTACTGAAATGAAAGTGAAATAGAAAGATAATTTATTTTCTGACAAGGAGTTTAAGAAGACAACAAAGTGACTTATCTGAGTGAGGTTGCAGAACTCCCTAAAATTGGCTGAGCTAACAGATCTCTGACAATGGATACTCTGAAGGCAAAAGAGTTGTCTGCAGAAAACTAAGAACTAAGTATTTGAAAACTCACAAGGGATCTGGAACACAAAAAGCTGTCATAAATTATTAAAACATGTCAAACGAAAACAGTTAGATGTCTATTAATTTGCGGTACCCAGTCTTCAACAGGTTGAGCATTCTTATTCATTGATATGAGTAGCTTACTTTTTTTTTCCCCAAAGGATTAATATTTTATACTTTCTCTTGTTTCAGGTTACAGGTGCCATTTGACCTCAGCTGGAACCATGAAGAAGACACTCCCTGTAGGGAGAAAAACATCCAGAGATGGATGTAGAGCACATTACAAAATAGACTTTGCAGTGATTTACAAAACAAAGAGATGTTGAGGTTTAGAGACCTTAAGGAACACTGTTATATTCCTCACTTTTTCACAGAAAAATCACTGGAAGGCTAGAAAGTTCCTGAACGATCCAGTCGACGGCAGAACAGTAAAGCTTAGATACAGAAAGGGAAACAAGTAAAAAAACTGAAGTTCAGTATTGGTTATTTTTTCATAAATCACTCCTCTTCTATGTAGAAGACAACTGCAAAGAACTTCCAAGAAATTAGCATACGTGCATTTACAGTCAGGGTCAAAGCAAGAAGATTTGCCTCCATTCTGGATTTCGGATTAAGTTTGTCTGGAAAAAGACATATATAAATGATTTCCCTCTCCTATTCCAGTTTTGTTTTTTCATTTTTTAAGTGTTCCAGACATGAACATATTAACTGGCATATAAACTAGATAAATACAATTAAATCGATTAAATTTTAATCATTATTTAAAATCTGCTGTGCCCATTCATTTCCCCTCTTTTTTTTTTTTTTTTTTTTTTTTTAAATCTCCTTATAAACAAAATGATGAATATCCCTCATAAAAAAGTAAACTGGTGACGTGAGCAGCAGGGCTAACACACATCTTTCATCTCATGATTCTTGGCTGCCATTTGCAAGGGAAAGATATATAGCTGATGCTTTTATAATCTTAGAAATACACAGACTATTTTGCCTTGAATTCTGTTTACTAGTTTGAGAAACTCCTAGCTCTTGTGAACTCTTACCAAGTATGATGTGTTTTGCAACCTTTGCATCTAGAAACACTTCACAAATGCCCATGTTGTATTTTGTTACTTTTCAAAATGACAACAGGCTGTGTTCTGTATTCATTCTGCACCTGGAATTTCCACTGACATCAGCAGACCTGTAAAGCAAAATTAGAAAGAATAGTCTAACAACTAGATAAGTTATTAGACTTCTTTCAATGGAAAGAACATCAAGCTCACTTTATTTCTTCTGTCCTCGTTCCCCCTTCACTGCCCCTAAATACACACAGAAATATATACACACTGCAAAATATACCCAGCATGAAATTACAGCAGCATGATTGGTAGAAAAGGCAAAAATACTTTACGATAATCAGGGCTGTCTCCCTGTAGCTTATTATCTTTAAGAAATGCACTCTTAAATAAGAATTGGAAAGGCTCCTTGGATGGCTGATGTTTATAAATTAGGATGGTGTTTACTTGGAGTATTGTTTATTGTCTTTAGGTCTTCCTAACAAAAATGGTACACCAGACATTTCAAGAAAAATGTATATGGTATGAGATGAAGTTCCAGATGGAATCAAACATGATCATTATCCTTGAAATTCCTCTCTAAATTCCAAATTAATAGTCTTTTTCTAAATGAATGGATGCCTTGAGAAAAAAAAGAAATAAAGATCTATAGTATTTTTTTCCTGCAACATTAAGTCTTTTTTTCATTATTGTGCTATTAAATTTCTTAGAAAACTGCACTTTTAAAAAAATTGAGAGTTTCTAGGAACTTTTTGTTTCAGTTTCATTGGCAGAGGGAGTCCAATGCTCAGAACAGTCTCATGCCTGTTATGTTTTACAATTTTTAGTACCAGAAAAAACTGTAAATTCATTGTTTATTTATGATACCAAAAATTTAATCCTAAATAGTGTGCTAAAATTATTACTTTTATCACCATACAAATGTGGACGCACAGAGCTATGGAAGAGAAATTGAACATATTTGCCTTTTTGCTCACTGCTGTTCTTTTGATGTTTCACACCTTTTCCATTGAGCATTGCACCTTTAACTTCATTTTATCTGTTCTTCCTATATTGCATTAGAGTTTAGGAGTGTTTTGTTTGTGTTTGGTTGTTTTTTTTTACTTTATTGCTTGTTCAGCTTCATCTTCATGGTTTTCCTCCTTCTCTCGATGAGTAACCCGTGTTCCACTATCATTGTTATTCCTCTATATCTCTTCTCCAGCATGTTTTTCTTGTCTTTTTCCTTCTCCCTTTTAATTTTATTTATTTATTTATTTATTTATTTTATGTACTCCTTCACTTGGGCACAGTCTTCCTGTTTTAGAGACAATTTGTAGTATCGTCTTTTTAGAGTCTTTTGAACATCTCACAGAGAAATCTTTTGTTAGAGCACTGCAGGTGCTGCATTAGCAAATCTGCTCATAACATACATTTCCTGCTGGTCCTGAGGGCACCTCCTAGGGGTACTGCATGCTGTGCTGTCAGAACAGATACAGTCTTCACTCATCAACAAATGGAACGTATCCAATTGAAAAAGTATGGATGTAAGCTCAGTAAGGCAGTCCTAAAGTTCTTTATGACAACAGTAAACTAGCAAACACAATTTTGATACTCTTTGTAGTCATACTGTTTAGCATCATTTATATTTATACAAACAAAGGAAATGGCAATAGGAACAATCTAATGCTGTCATCCAGGATCTGGTATAAAGGGAACATTTCCAGATATCTTATTATTTTAGATGAGTATGAAGCAATAGCTCTTGTATTTCTTTATGATTAAACTGCTTAGTTTATGCATCAAGTAATAAGTAAAGCACAATGAAGAAAAAAGTAGGTTGACCACTAGGATCTTAATTTGTTACTCAGTTACAAATAGCTTTCATAAGAAAGAATGAAAGCGGTCTGCACAAACGCTCTGAAGAGCATAATGTCAGTGAGAGTGTCAACATGTCAGCATTTACCTTAATGTACATTTGTATTAACAATCTCACTTCACATCTTCAGCCTCATTTTTTCATTCATCTGTATAAATCATCCTAGTGGTGGTACTCATGGAGTTGTTTTTTTTTTTGTTTGTTTGTTTTTTTTTAGTAGGAATAAAATGCACAGGCTACATACCATGATATAGCAAAACAAAATATCCAATCTAATTATTACTCATATAGAAGGCTCCAATGAGATCCTTTCTGGTACCTGAAGGGAGCTTTCAAGCAGGAAGATGACCAAATTCCTACAGTCTAACTGTGATAAAGCACTAGTAAGGCACTAGAACAAGTTGCTTATAGAGGTTGTGGATGCCCTATCCCTGGAGGCATTGAGGACCAGGTTAGATGGGGCCATGGCCAGCCATGGTCTGATCTGTTGAGTGGCAGCCCTGCCCACAGTAGGGGGTTGGACCTTGATGATCTTCAACATCCCTTTCAATCTAAATCATTCAAAATTCTATGATATCCAGCAAGTAACTGATGATGCACAGATGTTCTGCCCTGAGTGAAGTGAGATGTATGCATCTATGGGATCTACTAGACACTTTACTAAAAATAACATAAAACCTCCTCTCTCTCCTCCTTCCTTCTGTTTGTATTTTCTTTATGTAGCAGAAGCTGTTTCAATAACATACCTCAAACATGGTGTGGGATGACTAGGAAAGTTCCCATCAATCTTATGAAGATTCCCAACAATTCTTTACAATTATCATGTAAATCTTATTATTATTCCACTTTCTTCCCTTCTATCATTTAGAATTGTGCAGTGATCAGTGCCCAAACTATCTAAATTAGTGAGGTCTGCATAATGTATTTAGCTTGTGCCAATGAAGAGTCTTTCACATAGCAGCCTGCAAAGCTTCTGCAGGTGGCTTGTTCTTACTGACTGTGGTTTTCACACTGACATGTGAGAAAGTGAAATTTACATATGAACTGTTCAGCTTATCCACTTGAAACAATAAGTAGAATTGCTTTCTCAGATAACACAAAAGAATGTGACAAAATAATCTTCGTTAACCATGAGTGGAGATCCCTGATCACACAACGATTATAAATTTATATGCAAAAACAAACAAAATATCTGTGGAGGAAAGAGACTAATGTTAGCTAGCTGGAAGACCTTAAAAGTGGACAATGAAAAAGCACAGTGTATAGTATATTAATATAGTACATTTTTCTAATGTAGTTATTCCCACATTTTATCATGGAAAGGCTTACTATCCCCCATCCCCCTTCAAACGTCGGTAAAGTTCTCCCATCAAGCCCCATTAGCTTTTCCCCAAGGACTCTTCTCCCCCTTTGAGAAAGGCAAACCTCATCCAGTGCCCACAGACCCAGTACCATGTAGGCTAATTGTAAAAAATAAAAATAAAAGTTCTGATGATGGCACCAACCATGAAGCCAGGTATTTAAAGATATGGTGCTTTAGTTTTTTCTGTGCCTCTTCTCTGTCTTCTCTGTGAAGTCAGAGAAGAAAAGATGGTCCGTGCATTCAGTTCCTTTAGTCATTGTCCCAAGGCCCTGAAGCCTCTTTTGATAGCTCTTGACCCACACATACTACATCATGTCTCCCTTCATGGAAAAGCAGTGAGGGGTTGTGGTCTGTCAGCTAGTCCCTCACCTGAGCCTCAGTAAGAATCAGACTTCTCTAAGAAGAGGGAAGAATCACCCACAACCAATACCCATCTCTTCTTCAATGAAGTGGCCTTGGTGTTGGGGAAGGCTTTTACTGGTTTGGTTTTGTTAGCGTTTTTAGACTGAGTGGGATGCTAGCTCACTCAGAAAGGTCTTCCACTTCCAGGGCCTTATACCTGTTGTACAGAGGCACCTGTGGGTATTTATAACGGGTATTCCTTGTAATATCAATAATTCTTAGTTTTGAAAGCTGCCCTTAATTTCCAACTGCAGTTCTCTGCTTTCCTATTACAGTTGATACTGTGTGCAAACAAGCTGAAGAAGTGCTACAAGCCTCATGACAGCCTCCTTCAATAATAGTCCTCATCAGCCCATTCTTTATCTTTTTTTGTTGTGCTCCTCTCAAGCTGAAATGGTACAGTAGTTCAGCTGTGGTACACAGAAGGAAAGTTATATGTACAGAAAAATGTACTAAGGGTAACATTAAAGAGGAGAATTACAGGCTTCCACAGCACAAGCTGCAGTTAGTTACTCAGAGAGATTCCACTGAAATATTTTAAAAGTGATTTTTGTTTGCTGTTTTTTTCTCCCAAAGATTATATTCCAAAAGGCACAGTTTTGGAAGTGCTACCCTAACAACAAGTTTTAAATTTCTTACGCCTGAAGTAGACAGGAGTTGTATTGCAGTATCAACTGTGCATATGCCTGTAATTTCTTCCCTATTAGGAGTCCAAGTCATACAAATTGCAGACGTCTTCAGTATTGTTCTCAGGAGTAGTTCCTAACTGGCAAGGGGGTCTCACCAGATGCAGTTACTTAATTCATCTTTGTATCTGCACAAAGGTGTCACATATTCTGCTTTCACAATGTTTGCACACAAAATTTTGAAGCATGCTTCCCTCTTGTATTAACATCCAGATCTACTTCTCTGGTGGCTAATATGAATAGAGGAATAATATACACAAAACACTAAAACACTCACACACTTCACTGAATAGGAATGGACTTGGATGTTTTGGTAAATAGTCTGATGATTTAAAGCCTTAAGCTATTTCTGATTTTATCAGTTGTTTCTAGTGGTAGCAAGACAAATTTTCTCGGTGAACTCAGAAAATACTTTCCATCACCAAATTCAGCCACTAGGTCATTTAACAGCCTCTGTTCCAAACAAGGCCATGGCTTTGACTCTGCCCCTGCTTTTTGTTCTGCTGGATCTTTCTGATCCACCGCACAGGTCCGCCTGGCTGCAGTCCTTGCTCATTCCCTGACCTGCAAAAAAGCAACAGGACTGCATCTCTGACATGATTTCTGTTTGCTCATCCTCACCAGAAGGAACACTGCACATGTAGGGTTTAAGCTTTAGGATTTGGAAAGCTATTGTGTGTTTATGTTGAAAAACGAGAAATGGAAGAAAAGTTTAGAGCTAAGGCAGAGACACTGGTGATATATTTTTGTTCCTAGGGAGCAATCTTCATCTAAAATTTGAAATCAGTCTTTTGTTTGGTGTTTTTTTTTGCATTATTTTTCCCCAGTAGCAGAAACTGATCTAATACATCCAGTGTTAATAACAAACTTCATGAAATAGGAAACACAGCACACACTGTCCAGGCAGAGTTTGCATAGATCACAGAGGCTATTTAAACAAATCTGAAAGTAACAAAAATCAGTAGAATTAAAATGCTCCCACCTTGTACTGACAGCAGAAGGTTAAAGTTTCACCCAAACCTGAATTTCCCATGGTCTACCAGTTAAGATAACATTTCTGTGATGTCTCTTCTTTGCACTGTTTTTCCTCTAAAAAGCAACCATTTGTAATAACAAAAAGGCCAGGAATTCTTTAATGCTTTCAGGGTCAAGATGAATTTGATTTCAACAGAGCTAAGGCGAAGAGTCTTAGCCAGCTGGAAAAGCAAGCTAAGAAAATATTTTTGATGGCAATATGAGACAACCTAATACTTCCATTATTGCATGCTGGACTTACTGGACCTGCTGGTAGCCATGCCTTCCCTTTGAGAATGTCTCTAATTCTAACATGCTGATTGGAGAAAGAGAGGTGTCCCATATCATCTGTTTACATTCAGTGATTAACAAGAATGAGCAGCATTCTGTACTGAAATTATAATTAGACCATAATAAAGAAATGCTGTGAGGACATGCAGAGTCTTTTTTTTGAAAGCAAATTTTAGGGTTTTTTACTGTTTCGGTGTGTGAAAAATTTGTAGTAAGTGTACAGCATATCACATGTCATCACAAGCACTAGAAAGAGTATGAGTAAGAGATTACTGGTTTTAGCTTCCTCTTAGAGAGATTACTAGGAGTTCCAAAAGAGGGAGGGAAGACTCGTAGCAAGTTTATTTCAGGAAGATCTAAAACAAATACTTTTTTATTTTCTTCATGCTATTTTTCTACACAAGCATTGGAAATGGAAAGAGTCCAGCATACATTTTTACATTAATATCAGTCCCAGAAATATCTTCTAATGCAAGTTTCACTGCAGGGGATTTATGTGTGTCCACCAATGTAAGCATCCACAGTCACTCACCTATTGGTCAGTGTTTTAATATCTGCACAGAGTAAGCCTCAGTAAATCAGACGGAAATTTTACAGTAAAGTATATTAGACTGTGAATCTTTTACTGTAACAGAGAATGTTTGTATGATTATGAAACTTCTTTTCCATTAAACCTATCTACATCATGTTCTGGTAAGTATCTTTGATGTATTTCAGAACTTCATCCAGATGGAAGTTAAAACACTTACTCTTCCTGTTCAGGAAATACCACAAAAGGAATTAATATAAGAAGGAGGAGAGCTTCATACCATTCAATGAGAAGTTTTGAAACACCTTAGAAAATAGTCTTCGTTGTTCACAGAAAAAAAAAAAAAAAACAAAAAAAAGGTCAACTATATCTCCATAGTAACATACACATCTTGACTTGAGTCTTCCATATACAAAGTCTGCACTTCATCATTAACCTTCTGGAAGTTTTATGGGAGTTGGAAAAAATAAAATAAAATGAGTTATTCTGCTATTTCAATCAGTCTACTGCTTTGATCCCTTCATTACCAGTGATATCTTTACATCAGTACAGTTTTCTGCCACTGGACTCATGAGCAGCATTCTGTACTGGGGACAGTACTAGGGGCAATGGGCTGAAACTTCAGCATAGGAAGTTCCGCACGAATGTGCGCAAGAACTTCTTTACAGTGAGGGTGACGGAGCACTGGAACAGGCTGCCCAGGGAGGTGGTGGAGTCTCCTTCTCTGGAGATATTCAAGACCCGCCTGGACGCCTACCTGTGCGACATGGTGTAGGGAGCCTGCTTTGGCAGGGGGGTTGGACTCGATGATCTCTAGAGGTCCCTTCCAACCCCTATAATTCTGTGATTCTGTGATTCTGTGACTCAAAAGGATGAACATTTTATCTTCATTGGTAGAGCCTTGTTTTCTGCTTTATGACCTCTACTCACTCTGTAAGGCATTTATTGACATGTTTGCTACTGGTAACATAGCTTAATGTTTCTACAGAACAAGTTAAGCACCAATAAGTTTGACTCTTTTAGCACTCAGGAAAGATTTTTCCAAAATAATATTCATACAGTATTGTTTTATGTACAGTACCAGAACTGCAGATGATGTCTTTTGCTGGGCCATTAATAAACTTTGCTAGGATAGAAACGTTATAAAGGAGTCACAGTTTTAAAAAAAAAAAAAAAAAAAAAAAAAAAAAACTTGCCTTATTTGTCTTGGGTTATACAACCCTTCCACAAAACCAGTAATTTTGCAGTTGTATGGATGGAGAACTGTCTCACTCCAATTTATAGGAGAGAGAGAAGGTTATTTGGTATATGTATAGCCAGCACAAGATTAAGAAACAACAGTTCAAATGTTGTTCTGACTAGTTTATTACAAATCTTAATCAGGGAGATGAGGAAGGGGAGGACGGATGATTTAGGGTGATGGGGAAGGGAAGGCAGGAGATAGAAAAGATAGAAAGAAGCAAGAATTGCATAAAGTGGGGATAGTCACCACCAGGATCCATCAGCAGTCCCACTGCAACATGTTCCAATGGTCCAAGGCAAAAGCACAGAGGGAGAGCAGCAGCAGCATGGCTAGCCTTGGACAGCAAGCGGGTAGCAGGAGGAAGCCACAGGGTAGGTCCAAGAGCGAGGCAGCAGAACTCTGGTAGCAGACCCAAGAGTCTGCCAGCAAGCAGGACTTCCGTAGTGAGGGATCTGATGGCAGACACCTTCATGTTCTTCTTCAGCATGCAGGCATCACGTTGTGAGGAATCCAGTGACAGAAGCCCTAACTTCAGCATGCAGGCATCATGTAATAGTGAATTGTCCCGTGTTCATTCCTGACTGTTCGCGGCTGGGCCAGATGCCAAGACAGTAGCAAGCGAGCACATGGCAAAATGGCAATTTATTCAAGTTTACACACCCTTATATAACCTTGGCACAGAGCCTTCTGGGTATGACCTTGGCACAGTGCCTTCTGGGTATAACCTTGGCACCGAGCCTTCTAGGTAATAGGCGTGGCTTATCACGCCCACATGATTGCGTCATGCATATTCATTAGGGAGGTGGAACCTTACCCGTAACAGCCCGAGTCCCCGCTATTCGCCTAATACACTACATTTCCCCCTCCCTATGATAAAGTAACTTTACCCGTAACAACCCGATCGCTTTTATTCTTCATTCTTCATTAGAGTCTCTCATACATCCGTTCTTGCTCGTGTTTCTCTTCGAAGATTCCCGTCACCATCCAAGATCTTTCTTGTTTATCGCAGAACTGCGAACAACCACTCTTTTCCCCCAGGTAACCCTTAAACGCAGAGTAATCCCATTCTGGGACCCCTATAAGGCATGTCTGAAAGGGTGAGGTAGCTGACTGTAATGCGAGACAAAATTCTGAAGTCCCTGTCTGATTAGCCCATGTAACCCAAAGGTTTCCTGGCTGTTTAAGCAAGTGAATGCCCCCCACTGGTGACCACAATAAACACAGGAGGTATATAGATGTAAACATAGTAATTCTCGTAGGCCGCAAAGATTCTTCGTCAGGGGATTCACGTCCCTTCTTCTTCTTCGTTATCCACAGGAGTGTCTTCATGGGCATCTTTTGTTCTAGGTTCTCCGGTCTCTCCAGGCATCCAATCGGCAAGTCCTATAAAGAAACACTCGGCTCTTGCTACTTCCTTAGCCTTCTTGTTTTGTTCAGCCAATTCTGGTTTAATTCGACGCGAGGGTACCCATTGAATATCCCCAGTCTCATTGCTCTTTACTGCTGCAAACCCCCTGCCCCACACTAATACAGTCCATCCTGATTCCCAGGACCCACTGTCACCTTTAACTTTTACCGGTGGGCCCTCCTGCAGGACCCTTGGTTGCCAATGTTTCTGGGTAGGGGTTCTCATGCTTTCTCCTCGCTCAAAATGATTCAGAGCATATAATACACGGGCTAAAATTTCACCCTGTTGTCCTACTGGGATTCTACCTGAGTACCCTTCCCCCTCCCCAAGCACACGAATCTTCTCTTTGAGGAGGCGGTTAGCTCTTTCCACAATAGACTGACCCTGGCTATTCCCTGGGATGCCTGTTGTATGTGTGATGTTCCAGCGAGCCAACCACTCCTTGGTTGACCGTGATATAAAGCAAGACCCATTATCTGTCTTAATGTGGCGTGGCATTCCCATAGCAGCAATAGCTGTAGCCCAGTGATGTTGAGCCGCCGTCGAGTTAGCACGGCTATGTTGTGTGGCTACAATAACAGATGACGCAGTGTCAATTGTAACTGCTAGCCATTGGCGAGGGGCCATTCGTGGCTCTAGCGTGAAGTCCGTCTGCCAGATTTCTAACGGGGCAAGACCACGCGGGTTAACTCCAGCCCCCAGGGCTGGTGCAGTGTTACAGTGCGGACAAGTCTGGATGACCTCTCTTGCTGAGGTGATCGGAATAGAGCAAGCTCGAGCCAAAGCTCTGGCTCCCAGATGTAGAGCATCGTGAAGCTCCCGCGCTTCTCGAAGAGTAAGAATCTGACCTCCAGCCACCTTATCAGCTACATCATTGCCCGCAGTAAAGAAACCCGGCACATCAGAATGACTCCGGACATGGAGGATAGCTACAGGGGTTGTCCGAAGTGCTAGAGCATCCTCTAATAAGGTCGCTGCCCTAGTACTTGGCAATCCCTCTTTACCCATTCGTAATAGCAGCCTTGCCACGAAGGCAGAGTCTGTGACAATGTTACAGGAAACTGAGGGCAACAGACCCAGGGCCACGGCAACGGCCCTGGCCTCTAGCATCTGAACGCTTAGGGTAGGATCAGAGATAACCTTGCGGTCCCATGACCCGTCGGAGGTCTGCCAGACCACCACCCCTTGTCCCGTACTAGAGGAGGCATCAGTAAACAAAGTTGGACCCTCAACAGGAGTGTCTAGTACCCGCACCCGCAAAGAAATCTGAAGGGGTCGGGCCAAGTCAAAAATAGGCAGAGAGTCCGAATAACAAAACTTCCCTGAGAAATCATGCACAGCTAGAGAAACTTCATCAGGTAGAGGTTGAACAGTCCGAAAAATAGAAGGCAGATATATAACGTCTAAATCTTTACCAAAAGCTCTAACCGCAGCGAGACGCGCCTTTCGCAATAAGATTGAAAATTGCTCCAACCATGGAGTAAATGCTCTCGTCGGCTGTGCTGAGAACAACCAAAACAGTGGGCGGGCCTTAGAATTAAGTGTATTCCCAATAACTGCAGCAGACCCATTCTGACATCTAGTAGCGGCAACCTCCAGCAGATGGTCTGGTTGCCATCTGGAGAGAGCATTGCTGGCGCTAGCAGATAGAATTTCTCTCCAGGCTTCCTTCATTTCAGGTGTCCACTCCCTAGGCTCCTGAGGATCAGATCCTTTCAATTGATCATAAAAGGGCTTCATGAGTCTGGGGGGAATACCTATGGCATTCCTTACCCACTGTAAAGCTCCCACAAGTTTCTGCACATCCCATAGGGTTGTAATACAGGGCTCGATCTCTAATCCTTCAGGAAGAACCGTGGAGGGACCAATCTTATGTCCCAAGAATTCAATACCTGGTTCCCTCTGTATTTTTTCTTGGGAGATGACAAAGCCAGCAGAAGTCAAAGTACTCATAATCCGAGAGGCTAGGCCCTCCAACAAACTCTGATCAGGCGCTGCAAGTAACAAATCGTCCATATAATGAGCAATCTGACAGCCCGGTGTTGCCTGCCTAACAGGCTCAATAACCCTGCTCACCACAAGCTGGCAAATAGTAGGTGAGCAGACCATCCCCTGAGGCAAAACTTTCCACTGATATCTCCGGACTGGCTCCAAGTTATTTACCACCGGGACCGTAAACGCAAAAGCTTCCCGGTCCTGCTCAGCGAGAGGGATAGAAAAGAAACAATCTTTAAGATCGATGACCATCAGAGGCCATCCTTGAGGTATTGCTGATAATAAAGGTCCTCCCTGCTGGACAGCACCAAAGGGAACAATCTGTGTATTAACCGCCCTAAGGTCATGTAACAGGCGGAAGGCACCTGAAGCCTTGCGGATAACAAAAACAGGCGTATTCCAATTACTAAGTGAGGGTTCAATATGGCCTGCTGTCAGTTCCCGTGACACAAGCTGTTTGAGCGCTGCTAATTTCTCAAAGGGAAGAGGCCACTGATCCACCCATACAGGAGAGGCATCAGCCTTCCAGCAAAGTGGGATTGCATGCTGCAGCGCTAAATGATGGACAGTGGCCCTTAGCATAAATTTGTCACCTCGGAACCGAACGAATTTGTCAACTGGAAACCAAACACTGGCAACACATCTCTTCCTATGATGGAACCTGTCACAGGAGCAATGGTGGGGGTGATGAATGCACGCCTTTCAATCGTGCCGTCCCTTCCTAACAATGCCAATTCAACTGGGAACCGCGATTTACTGGTGGGGACTTCTGCACCTCCCACTCCCGTGATGATATTGCTTTGCCAGGTCCTCGGCCACTTTCGCGGCCAATCAGAATCCGCTATAACAGTAACATCAGCCCCTGAATCAAGTAAAGCAGTAAAAAAGGTCGAGTTGGGGTCGAACACATGAGCCTCAGGGTC
Organism: Excalfactoria chinensis; assembly: GCF_039878825.1. NCBI lineage: Eukaryota > Metazoa > Chordata > Aves > Galliformes > Phasianidae > Excalfactoria > Excalfactoria chinensis. The sequence continues at coordinate 28,093,566 of NC_092827.1, read as the reverse complement.
AATAGACATCATGAATCGGCCAATGGGGCGGTGAAAGAGATCTTCAGTTATGGCCACAAGGGGGCAGTGGGGTTCTGTTGTCCCGCAAAGGCCCCCTGAACCGGGAGATGTTGCCCAGGGAACTGATGTGGGAAGGTCCCCTGGGCACCAGAGACCCTCCCCCACCCGTTTCCCCGAAGCATGTTATTAAGCTTCCGGCACTGGCGTGCCTCATGACCCCCAGTACCACAGAACTGACACCTCTTCCCCGATGTATCCTTTTTTGGGCATTGCGCTTTAAAATGCCCCTTCTGTCCACATTTAAAGCATGGACCCTTTCCTGTGGGTGGCTCCGATTGGGCCACTGCCGCCGCGGCAGATTTGACTACTGAGTTCACAGACACGGCCATATCCTTAACAGCCGTGACAAGACTATCTGTTGGCAATGGGGAACTTTTCTGATGATCTAAAACATACTTAATAATTTCTCCAGGGGTCCTAAGTTCACCTGGCGCAGCCCTAATAATCTGCTGGACGTCTGGCAATGATTTTTGCTTAAGGCAGTCAGTGACCACCAGAGACTGAACGTCTTTAGGCAAGTCCGATCCCTCAACAGCGCGAAGCAATCGATTCGTGAAGTCAGAGAAAGATTCTGTTGGACCCTGTTGGACATCTGCCCATGGATACACGGGCTCTGCAACTTTAGCCACCGCTTTCATCGCTTGTAGGGCGGCAGTTGTGAGCGCAGCCACTTCCCCTGCGACTAACTCCAATGCTTGGAAGTCTGGGCTGCCCACCATCTCATCCTCCAAACCCTGCAGGCGATCAAGAGTGGTTCGGTTGACCCCCCGATTACATGGATGGGCAGGATCGCGTCTTGCTGACGCCACGACAACTTTAAGCTGTCTAACCCATTCATCCTGCCATACAGTGAGTTGCATGGGGTCAAAAACAACCCGAATCAAGTTATCAATATCATAAGGTAACAGGCCAGGGGCCATAAGCAATTCAATGGTTGACATTACAACTGGGGACCTTAATCCTAACTCTTTGACTAATTTTGACAGACGGGAAATTGCTCTGCAGTCCAAAGGCTTCCAAGAAGAGACCCCGTTCCTAATCACCAGAGGGAGAGCAAGAGTAGGCGTGTCTGGATTTTCAGCTTGAATGTAATCTCTAGCCTTTGCCCAATCAGTGAATGTGGGCTGGCCCCACTGCGTAGGGGCAGCCTCTTCCTTATCAGAGGAATGACTGGAATCTGGTAGAACCTGATTAGCCGCTGCAGATGCTGCGGCCCATCCTTGATACCATTGGAATGTGGCAGCAGGGCAATGTCCTGCCCCCTTCCTTTGTTCGCCTTTTTGTCCACCCTCCCCCACCACCGCTTGTAGGGAAGGATACAGCGTGTTTGCCGGGTAGGGGGGGGGCGATTGGTGTAGACCTTGCTCAACAGGTTGAGCAACTTCGACTTGCGAATCCTCTTGAGAAGAGGGGATGCAGGGTGGGGCAGATGGACCCAGCGCTGTCTGCTCTGCAGCCGAGCCTGTTGAAAGAGCAGAACTCCCCCCCCCGGAAAGAGCAGAACTCCCCCCCCCGGAAAGAGCAGGATTCCCCCCCCCGGAGAGAGCAAGATTCCCCCCCCCGGAGAGAGCAGGATTCCCCCCCCCGGAGAGAGCAGGATTCTCCCCCCCGGAAAGAGCAGGATTCTCCCCCCCAGAGAGGACAGAACTCCCCCCCCCAGGCTCTAATCCCAGGAGCGATTTTGCCCGATCGTTAGTGAGTTTCTCATCACGGGCCGCCTTAAGGGCCCCCAAAACCAAACCCCAGGTCTTAAACTCTGAGGCTTTCTGCGTGACAAGAATGCGCTGTGTCAACACAGAAGTAATCCCATCCCAAGTAGCAGGATCGTAAATATCTGAGGGGACCGCCAGCGGCCCCTCCTTCTCTAGTAAGGAAAGGAGAGCAAACAGCTCCTTCTTAGAAGGAGCCTGTTTGTGAGGGAGAGATTTACAGGAAGAAAAGAGTACCTTAATCACGGCTTCCATGGCACCACTAACCCGCAGTCAGTATCTGGTGCAAATGTCCCAACAACGAAGGATAACGGCCGATTTTCCTCCGACCGGGCTTCTGTCTACTCCGCGACGAAAAAAATGTCACTACCGTAGCAGGAACAAGCCGAATAAACAGCCCCAGTCAGGACACACGGAGGGGTCACCAATTGTAATAGTGAATTGTCCCGTGTTCATTCCTGACTGTTCGCGGCTGGGCCAGATGCCAAGACAGTAGCAAGCGAGCACATGGCAAAATGGCAATTTATTCAAGTTTACACACCCTTATATAACCTTGGCACAGAGCCTTCTGGGTATGACCTTGGCACAGTGCCTTCTGGGTATAACCTTGGCACCGAGCCTTGTAGGTAATAGGCGTGGCTTATCACGCCCACATGATTGCGTCATGCATATTCATTAGGGAGGTGGAACCTTACCCGTAACAGCCCGAGTCCCCGCTATTCGCCTAATACACTACAGCATCACATTGTGAAGAACCTGATATCAGAAAACCTAACTTCACGGTTGCTGATCCCTCTTTTATCCTTCTTTTTTCCTGCCTATGTGACATCCCTGTGTGCTTGGGTAAGAGTCATGTGCAGCATCCCCTGAGATGGCCATCTTTCTTGAGAAAAGCCAGCACAAAAGACTCCTTCTCAGCCATTCATCTGCTTCTTATCTCTCTCTCATTGCCCTTGGCCTTGTCTATCTGTGTCCCTCAAACAAAGGATTTCTCAACCCTTGACCAGGACTTGCTTGGACTTGTACATCTGTGTCCTTCAGAAAGCTGAGTCAATGGTATAAAAGAATAATCTCTTACAAGAACCCTTCATACTCTTCTGAGACATAGGTACTTCCAGAGTCTTTCATTAAGGAATGTATTGATAAATTTCTAACATGATGTGCAAGACCCATATTCTGGAACATTATTATCAGATCATATCTAGGTATTACTGCTGATATTGTGTATGAGTTTGAAAGCATAACGGACAAAAAGAAAACTGGTATCCAGCTAGAGGATGGCTTCCTGCACACAAAAGGAAAAGAACTAAATCATAATGTCTTGATCTTAAACACTTCCAGTGATGTAACATGTATGAGCACACATCCAGGATGCCCACAGTCTTTTAAAAACAAAGAGATACAGACTCAAGGACCATATATTTTAATTTCAAAACTTGCAGTCTGCACATAAAATACCCTGAGAACACTGAGTACCATGTCCTCAACATGCTTACATCAGAAGTTTGGAAGACTATAAACAATAAAATCCCAGGCTGTGATGAACAGACAAATGTCTCAAGACAACTGAAAAATACTATTTCCTGGAGAGCAGCCAGATTCCAAGGTTATAGGTTCACTGAATTATTAAGGTTGGAAAAGACATCCAAAATCATCTAGTCCAACTGTCCACTTACCAGCAGTGTTGCCCACTAAACTGTGTTCCTTAATACTACATCTACACATTTCTTGAACCTCCAGGAATGGGGACTCACTGGGCAGCCCATTCCAGCACCTGTCCACTCTTTCAGAGAAGAAATTTTTCCTAATATCCAATCTCAATCTACCCTGTCACAACTTGAGGCCATTCCCATAGAGTCTTTAGTGTTTGCTAGAAAGTGAGCAGCAAAAAAATGGGCTTATCCTCAAATATAGGTGTGAAGGCAGCCAACTCAGCACATATGTAAGGTAATGAATGAGCCAAGGCACAGGAAGGAAGATCTCTGTAGCTCAATGAAATGTAGCAAAGAAGCTGTGAACTGGAAGTCACTGGAATGATAAGCTATTGGATGCAGTTCATATAAGCATGAAAATTGTTACATATATTTAAAAATATTAGTTTACAGCTACCACTTGACTGAATATTTTCCTTCTATAATCAGGGTTATTTGTTTTGGCTATTATTGCTCTTGGGACAAATACTTTCAATGAAGTTTTCTGTCCAGTCTGAGGGAGTATTGTTTTTCCTCATTTTTAAAAAGCCTACAATTGCATTTTTTCCCCGTGATTTTCCTATCACTCACAACAATTAGCTTAATCTACAAAGCTAAGCTTCCAAGAAAATATCACAGCTGGATAAGACAAATTATAGCAAAACTAGACAGCAGTTTGAATTATGGCAGAACATGTCATGATCAAGTAGACCATTATGTGAAAAAAGTTTTACTGGGGGGGAGAGTAAAAGGAGAAGTATAAATATATATACAAATATATTTTTTAAAGAATCTAAGTTCTTCAGTGGTGTGAAACAATTTCTTCTAAAAATGTTGGCAATAGATAAAGAAGGAGCATAGGTGAAGGAATGTTCTAAATCATTTACTTGAATTCATAGACAGGAAAAGTACAGGAACCGCAATGGTTTTCCACTACTACCTTTTAAGCAATTTAGGCTCTAGTAGGCTTGGTAGTTCATTAAGTAATATACTGGTGGGAATATGTATGCTTGTGTGCTTACTTTGCATGAAACTATACTTCTTGGAAAATTTTATCAAATAAAAATGCACTTTCTAATGTGATCTATTCCCCTATTTTGATACATATATTTCTAAGATAACGACCATTGCAACAAACTTAAAGAGGTTTATGGTACTACCTTTCACAGAAGATGACATCCAGTTTTCAAAATCTATTAAAGAAACATAGATATGTAACTCTACCGAGTGCCACTTACACATCCAAATCTCTGCTCATTTTCTAATTAGATCTAAGGCTCTCTCATTCACCTGGCATCCCAGCAGTAATCTCCAGCAGGTTACAAATCCTGCTTTAGTTGCAAATTAAACATTCATGAATTTCATGCCAAGATATATCAACAGATCCATTTCAACTGTGTTTTTGCAGAAGCTATGCTTTTTCATGAGCCAGTTCCTCTCGGCTTTATTGCTTAAATGAAGAATAAGATGGCTACAAATTACAAAATTCCCAGATGCTATAAAAATATGACTGCAACTTTGTTTCCACCACCAATAATGGAAAGTGGTTACTAGAAACTGAAAATCTGAAATTTGGATAGAAGATTGGAGAGATGTTTTTCACAAAAATAGAAGGATTTATGGCCAGTGTGCATAAGAACATGCACAGACGTGCACACATTATTTGTGAACTTTTTTGACACTTTTGGAATTACAGCAAATAGCTTCACTCTTTTTTTCTTCCATTCCCACCCCTGCCCTCCCCTTCCCTTATCTCCCCTTTCCTTCCCCTCTCATTTTAATTTTTTTTTTCTCTAAACTCTGCATTTTTTACATATATAAAGATATTTCTCAGCCAATGGTCACTAGAAGTATAGTAAACAACTGAGGTCCAGTTTGATACTGCAAAGTAAATATTTATTAAATAAAGAAATAAAACAAAATTTTGTTGTTTTCATTTCTTTTCATTTCATCTCAAGTTCAGTCCTGAGGAACAATATGCTTTCAATGAATTGATGTCTCTTGACCAAAAACTTTTCATTTTTAATATTTCTTTGTTGATGTAATTGTGAAACATATTACCTCAAGCAACTCAGATGCATATCAACAAAGAATCGATGACAGATTTCTTATACGTAGGTTTCAGACAAAAGTGAGCATTAACCATGGGAAAGATAGAATTATTTGGTTTTCTATTAATTGAATTTAAAGGGGGCAGGAAAATCTGAGACATTGTGCAAGGGATGATAGGTTTCAGATCAGACTTCAAAGATGGCTTTGGATATTATAGTGAATGATTAAGCTGAAGTGGGTTACAGATAGCAGAATAGTCAGATAACCTAACTACTTGCATGTGTGTGTTAGATACTCATTGGTAAGAGATGATTTTATCACTGAAATCTTATTTTCTTAGTATTGATTATAAAAACATCCTGACAAGAATTAGGCCCAAGTCAGGAATTAAAGTAAATGTTTTTTTTTCTGACAGACATTTCATCCTGCTTTGATTTTTCATTATGCTTCTCAGCTGTGTGACAGCATCATTTATTGTATTCATTTTTATTAGTAAATAAATCCCACTCATTAATATAAAAGTGATGAGGTAATTTAATAGCACAACCTGTTTGCCTTTAGGGAAGCAAGTAATACCTAAGTCACTGTATCTTTCAAAATTCAGGGGATAAAATCCTTGCATTGAAGTCAGCAAGAGTTGAGCAAGAATCTTATTCAATTATTCAAAAAATCATCAACAAATTTCATACTTCATAAGAGGGTTGATTAATACTGATTTGTCAGAAGCTAGTTAGTGGGTAAGAGAAGTGACTGTGGCATGGAAAGCAGAAAATCAGGACAAGAAAAGAAGGCAATAACAGCCATACAGGTTCATTGGTGCTTCAACATGGCAGCCTCAGTGTCCTGCTATTTTTAGTTCATAAGTTCAGGTCAAGAAGTACTCAGGCTAAAACAGTGACCCATACAGCCCTCAGTCTTATTTGAATGTTTCTCCTTCTTTTTGCTATTCCAGTCTTTTGGCAGGCTCCTATCTATAAAAATAAGAGAGTCAGAGTTTTGAGTTTGCAAGGGTAGCAGAATTTAAATTTAACTACAAAAAGCAAATTTATAACATAGAATTAATTAAATATAATTATATAAATAGAATTAATTAAACTATAGTCTAGTCTAGGTATTTTCTGTCCCAGGATACCTGCATGAAAACATTTATCATATCCCGTTATTTATCATTATTTATCATGTAAAGTCATGTGAACTACTTTTTTTTTTTTTTTTTTTTTTTTTTTTTATATATATATTAATGGTTGCCATAATATCCAGGCATAGGATAGATAAGCCTTCCTAGCAATCAGCCTGGCATATAATGTTTCTGAGCTTTCTCATGAATTTACAGCAACCTACTGCTGCACTGGCCTTTGGTCATGTCCAAATGCTTGGGCTTACATTGTGAGATGGTATAAGGGCATAATCTGAAGTCCTTTTAGATGAAACCAATGTGTTCTCTATGGTCCAATAGCCATAAAGGCAGACTTACTTGGAAGTAAAATCTTTCTGAAATGCACATTCTGGATGTTAGGATGCAGCTACCTATGGTTTTGTACTGCAAATACAATCCTGTTAAAGTAGCATGGTTTTCTATGTAAGAAAATCCTAAACCCTTGACCTCCAGGGCCTAGTGCAGCACAGGGACACGTTCATATGTATCAGTGGGACAACATGTGAGATGCATATTCATGCCAGATATAGCTGGCAGATTGCACTGAACTTTATTACATGTTGCCCAGAGTACTTAAAGTCCTCAGAATTATTTTCATTATTATTTACACTGTAGAATCTCTGCATGTCTAACGTACATGATAAATACTCTGTTCATCACTAGTTTTATGAGCTGAGGTAGATAGAATATTAACATTTCTACAGAAATTAGTAGAATTTTCTTATGTTGTTAATCTAGTATTGTGTTCAACATTCTTTTGAGCTTCTTACTATTTTATTGTATTTTCATAATATCATCTGGCTTAAATGCAGCTTCCTTTGTAACTTTCTGAATGAATGACTGGGAAACAAAAACTGAAAACTTCATACTCACAGAGCTCAGATTTTCCAAATGAAACTTAAGAGTAGCATATTTTGTACTTTCCTACAGAAGCAGACAAACTAAAAGCTAAGTCCAAAGTAGAATAGAAACGCACTTCTGCAAATTCTGAAATAAATTTAAGGAAATCAGAAAGAAAAGGTGACAGATCATTAATTTCTCCCCCAGAATGTTTTGTTTTTTTTCCCCCTTTTGTTTCATCTTGTAGCACAAGGCTGTTGTTGCCTAAACTATTCAAGCTACAGAAAGCATTTATCCATACAACTTGCCATTCTGGTTTCTTTGCAGTGAAGCTCAGAAGGTCTGACAGAAATGCAAAGGGCAGTCAAGGACCTAGGCCTTGTAAAATACGTGTAGAGGCATATTTGCAGAATTACACATTGTCCCACTAACACTTCAATATAGCACCTTCTAGTCCCACCTTTTCACATAATGACAGAACAGCTAAGGTTGGCAGGGACATCTGAGTCCACCTGCCCCAATTCCTGCTCCATCAGGGACACCCAGAGAAGAGGGCCCAGGAACACATCCAAGTGGCTTCTGAAGATCTCTGAGGAGGAAGTTCCACAGCCTCTCTGGACATTCTAATTCTCCACCACTTGTAAAGTAAAGTGTTTCCTGATGTTTAGAAAGAAACGTCCTTTTATATTATTTTTCTTCTTCTGTTAAGAAATTGGTTAGTGGGAGGCCATTAGCTTACCTCTGGAAAGATACCTGAGACGGCACTGCAGAGAAAAGGACCAGGATTGAAACATTACGTTGAATTTAGAAGTACTATGTTGACACATGGGCTAGGGGCACTGTTAACCAATCTGGTGAAAGACTATCTGAGCAACTTCTTCAAAACTTATGTTGTATTTCTGGATATTCCATTATTTCAGATGAAGTCAGGCAGCATGCTGTACTTCTTTCCAAATATTGACCAGGTTCTGACTGTACTCCAGCCAGCTGGCTGCATAATGGATCACGTGTTTGGACTGGCAGGTTGGAACAATCCACGAGGAAAATGAGGGGAACTAAATGCTGGATAGGAAATTAAAGCAACACAGCCGTGATCTGGCCTGTACATTGAAGAAGTTTGGATTTGGCTGCTCACACAAAGGAGATGGTGTGTGAGGGGAATCTGATACCATTGACAGCCACAGATAGGGAATGGCTTCAACTGGTCATGCATTTTCCTCAAACCCAGATGAGTATCAGTGCACTACATGTCATCTTTCAGGCCACACTTGTCCCAGACAAGATCTGTTTACTGAGAATGAAGTAAAAATTTGACACAGCAGGAGAGCATGCACATGAACTCCTCATGGTGTGAAGCATTGTTAGCAGTCTCCTCTTGTAAACTCTGACTAGGAACTGTTACAATACAAAGCAAATATTAGCAGTAATTAGGAAGCTTAAAGAGAATTATTCACATCAGCAAGGCTCTTTCTCTGAGCTCATAGGAGACAGTCATAAACCCTGCTGATTTCATCCAAATCAACAGAATAGCAACTCGAAGAGGGAGTACAGTAAGAGGTGAGAGATCAAGCTGGGAAAAACAGGCATGGCTTGTAGAAGGACTGGAGAACATAGACCAGAAGATCCTAGACTGCAACATGGGCAGTGACTGAGTTGTGAACTCTCATGGTCTATATAATGTAACAACTTTTATATATGAATATACTGAAATTAAACTGAGAAGAGTTGTTATGGAATTTCTGTGCTGATCTAAAAACCTTCAGGAATAAGTTAGATGTCAGAAAAATATTCAGACTATCCATCAATTGAAGGGCTGCCAAAATCTAGATAGAAATAGAGCTGAAGATTGGAGTTGTAGCGCTGTTTAGTTTTGTTTCATTGTACCTTGATAGCTTGTGAAATTTGCCTACTAGTTATAATAGAAATGGAGAAATGTTTGTTCCATTGTATGAGGAAGAGACTGAAAGATTTTCACTTTAACTACAGTAAGTTTGGAAACTGAGAATATACAGCACAAAATCTGCAAACTTGCCATTCTGGATCAAACTCAGCACTTGTTATTTTAGGATTGATGGCAGCAATTACCAAAGACTCCCTCCAGGGCTGTGTCTTGTACAAACTTGGGGAGGAGATAGCTCATACTGTGAGGGATTTACCAAGTAAAAACAAAAATAAATGAGCATGGAGAGGTTAAAAGTCCACCTAGCTCTCTTAGCTGAACCCATTGCAAGATTTGTTTCTGTTCTTTGACCCTTCTTGAATATCTAGGAGAGAAACAAGAGGAAAATAGAGATGAATCAAAAGGGCTACAAATGGACAAGTAAAGAGGAGAAGAAAACGAAGAAGAAGGAGAATCCTCTTACTATACTTTTATGACCGTGGCAGGCTATGCTTTGCTGATGCAATGGTAGAACTGAGCCTGAAAGACTTACCCGTAAAAGGACAAAGATCTGATCACAAAGCTTGTTTCCATGCTCCCAGGATATTCAGAGAATCACATGACAGTCTACGAATTTCAGCATTCTGATTGAAATCAGACATGCACTATAAAAAGATAATAAATGTGGACTTTCACATTAAGAATTCTTTACATCAACAAAATATTAAAAGCACTCCTGCCATGTTCCTGAGATGCCATAAACATTGTATCAACTCAGAAATGACATAACCTTTTCTACAGCAGCAGATCTGAACTTAAAGGCATCAATTTGCATAAACCTGTAGATTCAGTTTTTATTACAAATAAACAAACAAATAAAAACAAACAGAAATTAGAAGTAAATTTGCTTTTTGCAGCCATTTTAATATTACTTCTGTTTCAGCACTGAATTTCCAATATGCCTCATGCTAAGACTGTTATAAATCACTTCAAATTAAAAGTAGCTGGCAAGATAGTCTTCTAAAGAGGTGGGTTTGCCATGTCTAAACTCAGTCTCCTCTTCTTGGATGTCATTTCCTATGCAAAGGGATTTCATATGATTTGTGTTTTTCTCCTTAAGACTAACTTGCCAATGGTATTATGTAGCAATAGAGCCCCTGAAAATGAAATAAGGTATTTATCCTACCCTTAATGTATTTTATTTTATGCTTTCAGAATATGGAGTAATAGCTGCTTTTGCAGTTAAATGCAAACTCTGGCTGATGAGTCTGAAGAATATAACTGAAGTATTTTGGAGAAGACTAGATGCAAGAAAAATATATGTCCTTTCTTTTCTAAGACATTGTTCCTCACTCTGATGAATGATTAGTTAATAACCATGATGATTTTTACCGGTGATTATATTCTAATCCTAATTATCTTTAACTGAACATTTGCAAACTACAATTTGTACTTCAAGAAGCACTACTAATAACTCCATCAACTACATTCCTAGAGAGTATTTATTATATATATATATATATTATATATATATATATATATATTATATATACCAATAGAAAAACATTAACTGAACACACATCCAATGAAAACAGTAGTATTACTTGAGCTACAGTCAAAACACAAAGAACAGTATTTGGGTTTGAAGGTTACCGAGGAAAACTGAAATTCAGTTTTCTTTTTTTGACCTAAGTCTCTCTCATCATTGGATTATCTCAATTTATTAAGATGCAGTCATACAGTTGTCAATAAGCACGTCAATGATAAAATCTTTCTTTGTTACAGAAGTATCAAGGAAGTTTGACAAGAGCTCTGACAACTCCAGCAACATTTATGCTCTACCATCTGCACAACATTGCGACCACTGGTAAAAAGATCATAATATCCCTACAAAAATGCAGAGAAAATAAAAACAAAGTGGCAATATCTGGACAATGTTTGGATATAGCCTGTGGATCTTTTTCAGCTCTGAATAGAGCAAATGAAAGGCAAGGAGATTACACAGGTATGTTGACCTTGCTTGTATTTATGGTTTCATCCATGTCACACTTTGATCATGCAGTATGTATTCTAATGTAATTGTGCTGTGCTGATGGTTGTGTAGGCATTTAGCCTGTCCAACAATCACATGTGGGAAAGCCCTCAAAATATAAACTGAATCCAGACTACTAATGGACTTTCACATAAATAACTTTCAAGAAATATCATATAAACCAGATGTGCCATCTGTGTGACTGAACATACTCTTGATTAGAAAGTAGACATCCTTTAAAAAGCTTCAAATTACATCAATAAAAGCCCTGTTAATTCTGCTGTTCATTCTCTTTTCATTCCATTCTGAGGACCTATTTTTATGTAACCAAAGCATGGTTCTCTGCTTTAAAAGAAGTGAACATTACTGAAGTTAGCCTCTTTCTGTTGGGTTAACCTAATTTCTTGTGCATTGGAAGAGCAATGGAAAATAAAGGTTGAAAGAAACAACAAAGAAAAAACTGATGATGATCTTGTTGATGCAGTGTTAAGTGGTAGATGAGGAAAAGGCTGTTGATGTAGTCTACCTAGACTTCAGCAAAGCCTTTGACACTGTCTCTCATAGTATTCTCCTAGGGAAACTGGCTGCCCATAGCCTGGACAGGTATACCCTCCTTTGGGTAAGGAACTGGCTAGAGGGCCGTGCCCAGAGGGTAGTGGTTAATGGAGTTAAGTCCAGCTGGCCACCCATCACAAGTGGTGTCCCCCAGGGGTTGGTGCTGGGGCCCATCTTCTTTAATATCTTCATTGATGACCTAGATGAGGGGACTGAGTGTACCCTCAGTAAGTTTGCAGGTGACACCAAGTTGGGAGGTGGTGTCAATCTGCTGGAGGGTAGAGAGGACCTTCAGAGGGCTCTGGATGGGCTGAATCACTGGGCTGAGGTGAATGGGATTAGGTCAGGTCCTGCACTTTGGCCACAGTAACCCTATGCAGTGCTATAGGCTTGGGGCTGAGTGGCTGGATGACTGTGAAGAGGAAAGGGACCTGGGAGTGTTGGTCAATGCTTGGCTCAACATGAGCTGACAGTGTGCCCAGATGGTCAGGAAGGCCAACGGCATCCTGGCCTGTATCAGAAATAGTGTGTCCAGCAGGAGCAGAGAGGTAATCATCCCCCTGTACTCAGCTCTGGTGAGGTCTCATTTCAAGTACTGTGTTCAGTTTGGGGCTCTTCACTACAAGAAAGGCATCGAGACCCTGAAATGTGTCCAGAGAAGGGCAACAAAACTGGTGAGGGGTCTGGAGCACAAGTCTTATGAGGAGCAGCTGAGGGAGCTGGGATGTTTTGCCTGGAGAAGAGGAGGCTCAGGGGAGACCTCATTGCACTCTATAACTTCCTGAAGGGAGGCTGTGATGAGGAGGGGCTTAGCCTCTTCTCCCAAGCAACAAACTGGACCCAAGGAAATGGCCACAAGTTGTACCAGAAGAGGATTAGACTAGACATAAGAAGGAACTTTTTCTGTTAGAGAGTGGTCAGGCAGTGGAATGGCTGCCCAGGGAGGTGGTGGAGTCGCCATCCCTGGCAGTGTTCAAGAGGCATCTGGATGAGGATCTATGAGATATGCTTTAGTGGTTTGCTGTATCTATAGTAATGGGAGGACGGTTGGACTAGATGATCTTGTAGGCCCTTTTCAACTTTGTGATTCTATGAATCTATGAGTGAGCTAAAATGCACTTCAAAGTGGGCTAAAATGCACTTCAGGCACTTCCTAGTTATTTTAATTTTTTAAGTGGTTTCATTGATTTTTACAAAGCCATTCATATCCCTGAATTATTACATAAAGAGTAAGTGCATTAATGGACTGGAACATAATCATTTGGTTTCAAATGCTTAAGTATTCAGAGTTGAGCAAAGCCAGAGAAAATTTGTGGTTCATGAATGTTCATCAGCAAAATTGTTTTGTTTATTTCATACATATCAATTCTTTAAACCCTAAAAAAAATATTATTTCATAGCAGTTAAGGAGTTGTTTAATTAAGACGTTAAGAGATTTTAAGGACACCAGCAACAGCTTACAGCTAAGGATAGAGATTATCAAAGTGAGTAAGAAGTAAAATATGCACTTTTATGACCCCTCTGTTGATTCTTTCTCTAGAAAAAAAAATCAAAGCATACAAACATGTTTTCTCAGCTAAAGTCAGAGGCAGAAGCACAGTACAGCCCTAAATCATGATCTGTTTAGTCTGTAACTCTCAGCTTTTTTCTCAGTTTGGAGATGCTGAGTTTTTGTTTTTTCCAGCTCTCATAATGAGAATACTAATGCAGCCTGAGGCAACTGGGCACTCAAATGCCAGTGAATGTCTATGACACTGAAAACTCCTTTGAACATTCTACTGCAACTTTCTTTTCCATCTTCCCATTTGTTTTTAATACTCTGTGTTTTTCATTTAAATTAGCCAAGTCACAGAAGGATCCACTCCTTCTCAATGATTACCAAACAATAGGATCACAGTACAAATCTAGTGGCTTTGATGCCTGTTAGAATCTTCCCATCTATGTAGCACTTTAAAACACACTGTCTGTGGATCTGTCATACCAAAAAGTGTTCCTAAAGAACTCTTTACCCTCTAGCAAGTAAACAGACAGTCATAACAAGATATAGAATACTGTTTGAAACAAAGAAAAATACTTTGGAGGCTAGAACTGGTTCTAGCTTAATGACTGAAAGAATTCCAAGGCACATTATAATAGATCTTGCTAAAATAACACAGAAGACTTGTGCAGCTTTATGTGAATGTGACAAACTGGTTGCTTGCAATAAAATAAATTTGGGCTAGAAAGTAAATGCTGCTGTTCAAAAGCTCAGAGTGTCAGAATTTGTAATGTCCTATCTAACAGCTAAGAGTTTGGAGATACAATAAAAACAATTCATGTTTTTTCAGTTCCTCCAACTACACATAGCCTTTTTTGTTTAATTACTATCAAAGTATTCTGTACATTATACTCTGAAACTGCCAATATTTTCTGAATATTTTCTCATGCAGGACAACCACACGGGAAAGTTCTCCGAGCCAAGCAAGCATTTGATTGCTACTATGCTTACAGATCTTCTTTATCAGGTCGCTCAAAGGTGCTCTTCTACAAGATGGACGTTAACCCACAGTCTTAAAATCTACATTTAAAGTTAAGTGTAGAAGCAGTATGAAAATACCCCTGCGATCACTTCCACATCTGTATTAGGATCATGTTTTTCACTACCAGCAGAAGGATAAGGAACAGAGCCAAGTTCTATTCTCAGTCACCAGTGCAAATCCAAAGTATCCTCGTCAAAATCAGTGAACTTATTCCAGATATTCACTCCTGGGTCTAAAGCAGAGTTCAAGCAGCCTTGTTTTAATATTTTTCAGTTAAGAAAAATAGAACGTCTGGCTTTCTAGAACTCTGAAAATGTGAGCTTATGTTCTGCCAGTTTAACAACAAAAAATCAGATTCTTTTGTGTTCTTTTCTTGAACACAGATACAGAGAAATGACATTGACTCCAGCCAGCCCCACACTTCTGTTGCCAGAAGTCAGATGTGCGTTAACAGTTGTATTTTTGTCCAAATATATATATTTATATGAGCTTATCAGTTCCCCAGGAAATTCATTAAGTTCTTTTTGTAGTTTGAGATTGACTTTCTTGGAGAAGTTCAAGACTATTTCCTCTAGCTTTTCCTTCTCTACTCCACCAAATTAATAAGCTTGGTAACTTTTAAATCCCATAGCATAAGGATTGTGTTTCCTTGTTCTGTGTGGACAGTGCAATAGTAGACAGTCTCAAAAGGCTGCGCCATTAACCATCAAGCACTTATTTTGCTCTCCTTGATCATAATGTCCAGGGAAAATGCTCTGTTTAGGAAAGAATGGTCATTAAGTGCTAGACGTGACAATCTGAGAATAGAATGAAGCTACGTAGAATTTCCCTCTGTGTTTTCTCTTGTACCAAAATACCCATGGAGAAATGAGAAGTTGGAAAAGCCTGTAGAGATGTATAAAGTCATCTCAGGCATCCAGCCACAGAAATCTCTGAGTGTGGGACGTGACAGCACAGTCTAGCCTGGAACAAAACTACCTCATTGCTAGCACAGGTCAAAGAATTGTTGCAATACTAGAAAGAATCACAAGCATGTAACAATCAGCAATCAGACCAGACAGCAAAGGAAGGCACACTGATCTGCTGGCTTGAGAATATCAGATCAGCACAGAGGAAGCTGGGCCCACAGGAGTCCTACATGTGATCACATGGAAAATAGTAAGACTAAGCAGCAACTTAAAGAAGCCAACCAAAATAAAAAGCATAAAATCAGAGGTAGCTTATACATAATACATAGGAAATTATTTCAACAGAATTTAAAATTAAAAAAAAAAAAAAAAAAAAAAGAAAAGAAAAGGAAAAAAGGAGTTAATTTTCAAGAATACATTTTTTATTGGCTGAACAGCTGGAATATACTCCTCCTTTCTAGAAGAGAATTGTAGAAAATCTCATCATGCCAATGTCACTGAAAAATATCAATGATTAACAGGTAACTACCACAGGACTGACAACCTTAAATAAGTAATGTAGCTGGAGGTTGGGGCAGGTTGTAACATAGGAGCACTGGTTAAAACTCACTTTCTGAGGAAGTCTAGAGGTATTCTTTATATGGTAAGACAATGTATGTGTTTTAATTGGAAAATTTACCACTACCTTTTTCTAGAATGTAGTACAAAATGAAACCCATGGGGCAGAGGCTGTAATTCCAGGTGAGATCACAGGAAGCGCAAATGCTCACTGAATAAATAGCACTGTAGAGCTGAATGAAGAGAGGGGAAAAGGGCTGGAAAGGCATGGCTTGCTGACGTGATGAATGTCACTCTCTGGAAAATTCACATAAGGGAGCATTACCAATCCAAGTAACTAACTGAGCAATAGTATCTCATATTCCAAAATATCTCAGGACATTAAGGTCATTTTTTTTCATTATTCTACAAGAAGGAAAATTAATTCTCTGGCTTAGGTTGCAAGGCCTGCATTTCAGCCAGCCTGCAGGCCAGGTCTGGCCCACAGAACATCTCCCACTGCTCACCAGGGATTAGACAACATGTGCCTTTACACTATGTGTTTCCCAGCTGGTGCCAGTCCGAATATTTACATCTCTTAACCACTGGCTGGCTTATAAGTCCTGCACGTACTGCTCCTGCCAGGGTACTTGCATCTCCTTGTTGGCTGCTTCGCTCTGCTTCTTCTCCCATATTTATCCCTCCTGGGCAGGATATCACACACAGTTTCACAGACCAAGCTAGCCAGAGAAAGGGGAAAGGGAAGACGTTTGAGAGAATGAATTAATTGGGAACAGCAGCAGCAGGAGTTGTTTGGATGAGTGTTGGGAAGTAGAAGACTTTAGCAGTCTCCAAGCTCTTTTGAGATGTAGCCTTCTGCATTAAAAACGTTCCCTTCTCCATAAGGATTTGTTCAATTTTGTGAAGTGGCTGCTTTGATTTGAGGGAGCATCTTGCGTTATAGGGTAGTCAGCGAACATCATCAGTACAAATTGGAACTCTTCAGAAAAAGCACACACATTATCAGAGATACTATATGATCCCACACAGGGGGAAAGACTTTCACTAGCTCTTCTTTTTAAACAAGTGAAAAATATTGTTTTTGAGTAATTCCAAGGTGTAACAAATGTAATTAGGGTAATGCAAAGAACCTGAAATGTGAATCAACAGTTGGTTTTCCTCTTCAGGAAGAAACAAATGAGTTGGGAATTCCTGCTTCAGCAACCAATGGAAATTGAGCCAGTTCTTACAGAAGAAGCAATTCTGTCCAGGGAAAAGTTTAAACTATACATGGAAGGACTTATAAACAGCGAAATCATAACTCAGATCCAGATGTTGGAACAGCAGTCTGGATTATTTTGTCTGTTGCTTTATATGTGGGTTTTTGCTTCCTGGTCTTATAGCACCCTGTTTTATTTGTTGTACAAGCACAGAGGTGTATTTTTTAACAAGTAAGGAAGTGACAGCACAGTAGTCCTGACTGAGTGTGTAAGGCTGATCCCTTTTTGCTCAGAGACTCCCAAAAGTGCCTGCAATCCCCATGGAAGGGCCTGGGTGAATGGCTGATGGTGACACTCCTGACAGATTCAGGAGTATTGAATGCCTATTCCAGGCCCAAACCTCATTCTATGCCTTTACACTAACCCAAAGAGTCTTCAGTAAGGTCTGCTACATTAGCATTGCTAATCCATTTTGCATGGTAACTACTGCCTTTGCTTCAACAGTGGAAGAACAAAAGGACCGGTTATCTGGCTTAATGTACAGCTCCATGGGGCTTGGAACAGAAAAGAGAGGGAACAGGGAAACCTTCAGGTGTTGAACAGCAGCTGACTTTTATTATGTCCTTCCCAGCTATCAAATAGAAACAAAACTTTGGGAACCCCTACTTTAATACACTTTCCTCCTTCCAGAGGAAAAAGTTCACCGATTAAGGGGGTGTTTCCTGCCAGAGAAGAACAATGAGGAGCCAACAGTAGGTGAGGAGATGTCTCTCTGTGCTTCTGCCTGAAGTAAGTACATGTTTCCAAGCTCGTGCTCACATCCCTGTGCCAGGGACGCTGCTGGCTGAGGCTAACACACTTACAACGAGAGGTCACACAGTACAGATTTCCATCAGTCAGCCAAATGCATTTCACAGCATTTACGCCCAGCTATTATTTAATATCTGCTGCCAGGAGCCACCTTGTCTGTGCTGACATCACTCTGTCAGGTTTTTTATGCTTTCTTACAGAAAGAATGACACACTCCAGCATGAACAGACACACAATGCCAAGAAACAGACAGTATAACTCAGGCTCCTAGATGGGCTTCAGTAATTTATTTCTCATTCGGCTTCACTTTTACAACTTTTGGAAGAATGCTTTTGAGACTGAGACTTCAATATGTAGATTTTCTTTTCAAAAAGCACTAAAACTCATGACAACATACTAAATAATTTCAAGTTGGAAAAAAAAAAATCAAGTATTTCAGAATATGTTTCCCTCATAACACAATCAAGACGTGTGTTGTCATGACAGACTTTCCTGTCAATACTCTAAGTCAGATTTTTACAGCAGTGCATTTGGTATGCCATTAAAAAAAGACTTTTTAGTTAAAACTGAAACAATGTAATTCGTATTCTGACAAAGAAAAAATATGACATTATTTTAACAACTTATAATGCTGCTGCAGGGTATTATATCAAAGAAAACAACTCAAGCAGAAGCCAGTTGGAAATATAGCTTATTTTGTCAAAATTTATATATAATTTTAACACCAGCTCAGATCCATCTGGAATCTGGCAAAGTAGTATAAAAAAAATTATGGCCAAGCTGATTTTAATTTTCCAAACAGGACAGCAAAGGTCCATTGCCACTTGGTACCTTTCCACTTAATTCCTCAGATTAAATGTAGAGGTATGAGTCAGTTAAAGACAAGAGAATGCTAGTTACATCCTACATCCAAATTATAATTAATTTTTTAATTTAATTCAATGTTGAAACCTTCTGTCATTAGAATCCATGGACGTGGGAGCTCGAGGAGATTTTGCATCCACATCTCAGTAAGTTTATGGGTATTAAGTTTTGCTGTTTTCAGTAAAAGTGAAGGAGTAGCAGGTGGGAAAGAGAGAAATCCAAACATAACATGAGAAATAGTACGGGGGAAAAAAGCTTATAAGCAAGCTTCCAGCGCCAATGGAAAGAGCTTTCAGTAGCCTCAGAGTGCGACAAACTGTTTTGGCTATTCATGTCGATGGTGTCTTCTCCTGCCATTTGACATATGTCTTTTCTCAGGAACCTCTTGCCACAACATTTTCTGAGTCAGCAGTATAACTCCTCTGCTGCATATCATCATACAAGCACATAAGGAAAACTGCCAGTAGTATAACTGCTCTCCAGCAAGAGGGTAAAGGTCCTCTAAAATGCAAGTTTGTTTGTAGAGCAACAACTAATTGTTGCCAAAATAATACATTGATTTCAGTGCTGCTGAATAAGATATTTGACTAAGTGTATTTTCTAGAAGCTTATACTTCATCATTTTCCCACGTTAACTCTATAGGTCTTTAATTCAAAATAAGGGTAGTTTCAAAAAAATAAAACAGAATTAATTAAAATAATAAAATGTAACTCTTCCTCCAAAACAGAAAGTGTTATTAATTTTTAATATAAAAAATTAAATATGAATAGTAATCTGAGGCAAGGATGAACTGTTCCTGCCCCCATTACAATTGCTGACTTCAACAAAGCTGTTGGAATCAGATGACCCTTAAGGTCCCTTGTGAGAAGCCATGTTTTTCCAGTACTGTCTCAAAGTTTGCTGAAATGGACAAGTTCAGGCAAATCCTGGCCAAGGTTCCAGGACTGCCTTTGTCTGAAATACACAGGAACCAAGGTTCGAGAAATCCCTTTGTTTAGGAGATTGACAAGTCCGGGAGCTATGAAGGGGAGATAAGATACTGATCAATGGCCCTTAAGTGGTCTTTTTGTGTTGGCCTATCTCAAGGAAGGTGGCCTTCTCTGAGGACTAATGGCCCTTAAGTGGTCTTAAGTGGTGTTGGCCCATCTCAAGGAAGATTGACATCTCTGAGGAAATCACAAGACTCTGACCCGAGCTGTCCAGAAATGTCGGGAAGGCTGGAAAGAAGTATAAAAAGGGCACGGACAAACCACGGTTTGTGGGTTTCTAGGTATCTGACCTCAGATCCCTCCACCGTTGTCCTACTGCTGCCTACTATCTCTTCTGGGAGTGCTGCTCGACACTTTGCTTCGTGGGACCTCGCTGCCCGAGATTCTGCCTCCCAGGACCTCGCTACTCTGACCATCTTCTCTGCGTTTCATCGATCTGCGGCCTGCTACTTCGCTGCTGCTCTCCCCTACGCTTATTTTGCCCCGGACCAACGTTAACAACGTGCTCCAGGACGCTGCTGCTTCCAGGAGGTGACTATTCCCCGCTTTAACGTAATTCTTGCTCTTTTCTACCTTTTTCTATCGCCTACTTTCCCTTCCCCATCACCCTAATTTTGGCATTCACCGCTCTCCCTTCCCCATCCTCTCAATTGTCTATTATTTCTAATAAACTGGTCGGATCAACATTTGAATGTTCTTCTTCTTAATCTCACGCCGGGCATAACATATCTAAAGAACCTTTGCCTCACTCCTTAATTGGAGCGAGACATTTTTTATTGGCGTAGTCGGCAGGATACTCGTCGTGAGAGTGTTGTCCTTCCAGTTTCTCTAAAAACTTTTCTGTCTTTTTCTCCTGGAGTTGCAAGGAGCGATTGTTTTGATAACTTAATTGGACGTGTGCACCTCTCCAGGAAGACCGCTCCACATTCTGAAACTTTCTGTCTTACGTGTATATCTCTCGGGGACGAATGAATTAATTTTGACTCTTTGCTTTTGTTATACACGTGTGTGCCTCCCCGGGAAGACTATTTTGCATTGTGGTGGTTTTTAAGTATCTTGTGACGTACCTTTGGTTTTAAAGTTTTGTGTGTGCGCCTCTTGGGGAAGTGGTGTGTGCTTCTCCAAGAAGTTTATTGCTTTTGAGAAACTTAGAAGTTATTTCTAACTTTTGTTGCTTGAAGGTTGAAGTTTTTCGTTGTGGCTTGACAGGATAGCCAGGACCAATTGAGGTGTTTGCACTTTCTTTGGAAGTGTTGATTGAGTCGTTTGGTCTTTTGTGTAAAGGAGTGTTTTGAGCAGTTGTTGGTTTTGTTAAGTGTTTGCCTCTCTGAGGAGATAAGGAGTCTCCTCCTCCCTCAGTGTAGATTTCGTTGCCTGTAGATTTTGTTGTGAGTAAAATTACATTTGATATGGAAGGTGAAAATATGTTGTTTGATATCCTTGAAAAGCACGCGTCTCGGCCATCGTCATCAGGGATGGACTGGGCACGTGAAAATTGGTATAACTTGCAGGCTGTTTCTGACCGTATTTGTGTTTTACAACATGGGGCCCGTACCCGAGCCGGGAAAGGCAAATCATTTATTTGTGCAGTGCTCGGTGCTGCTTTAAAAGCAGCTGTGGAGTTCCGAGATCAGCAGTTTGAGGCGGAAAACCGGACTATACAGTCGTTACAAGAAACAGTTAAAACAACCCAGGAACTCGTGAAAGCCTTGCAAAACCAAATTGGGTATCTAGAAGTACAATTGGAAAGAGAGAGACATAATTCGGCCTTGTTACAAATGGCTTTTAAGGAAATTTTAACATATAAAGATACGGGTGACACTGATTTTCATGGTACACCACAAGAAAAACTGTATCCTCAGGAAGAACTAAAAGAAGCGAAAGAAAATTTTAATAAGTTTGAAACCCCAATAGCCCCTCTGCGCCCTCTAATAAAAACAGAATATACCTTTGATAATGGAGAGGATCTGGATCCTCAAATGAATGTTAAAGAAATTCCCTTTTCTGCCACTGAATTAGCTAAACTGAAAAAAGATTTTAGCCGCTCTCCAAGGGAATCAGAAACAGAATATGTATGGAGAGTCAGCTTAACTGGTGGAGACCAAATAATGTTAACCGAAAAGGAGGCTGAGGGTTATTGGGGGCCAGGAGTATTTTTGACTACTGGTAATAACCGTGCTCCCTGGTCCCTAACACAGAGGGCTGCTTACTGGGCTGGTGGTCTCAACCCTTTAGAAAGGGGAGACCCTCTTGCTATTAATGGGACAATTGACCAATTGGTTGAAAGTGTCCAAAAGGCTGCCTGTCTGCAAATGATGTATGACAGGAAATTGCAGCCACGACACGAATCACCTATGATGTTGCCCGTGGACCCTGAAAGGATGACTCCTTTAATTAGGGGGCTTCCAGAATCGCTGAAACCCATAGGTATACAACTTCAAAGTAAAATACAGGCCATGTCCCAGGGAGAGAGAGCTCGAGCTGTTTTAGAAGGAGCTGGTACTTCAGGCTCTTTACAATCAGGTTATAAGGTATGGACATGGGGGGAGGTTGCCCAAGAATTGATTAATTATGGTAGGAAGTATGGACCGGTGGCTTCATCCACTAGCAGAATTGAGCCAAGGGGAGTGAGGCTTGCAGCAGCCACCCTTGCTCTCGGGTCACCTAGCCCAAAAATTAATAGAATAGAAAAAGCTCTAGCCTCAGAAAAAACTGGTAGGCGAAACATTGATCATAAACGTCATGAACTATGGACTTTGGGCTGGAAAAAGGGTATTCCTCGAGAAATAATGAATGGACTAGCAACAGACAGGCTTGAGAGGCTGGTGACTGGTTGGCCAGCTAAACCTGAAAATCTGGTTCCTAGTGCTCCCCCTGCAGTAACAAAAGAATTATCTGAGCAGTCGGGAAACTGATTCCTTCACCCTCTTCAAGTGAGCGGGGGGGTGAAGGGTGGATGTTTGTTAGGAGGCTCACAACTAAAGGGAATGATTTGTTAATTACTTGCATTGTTGAACCTAGATTAGTTCCAGTAACATTTCTGGTAGATACAGGAGCTCAAATCTCAGCTATCAAGAAGGAGGATGCTGATCGTGCTGGTGTAACTTTATCTCGCAGAAAGATATTTGTGGCAGATGCCATGGGTGGTGTACATTCACAGACCATGGCAACGGTGAAGCTAAGGTTACCTGGAGAAGAACAGTCTCAGGATGTCCCTATGGTTGTGGGAACTTTGCCGCTTAACTTGTTAGGACTTGATGTATTGAAGGGTAGAAGTTGGACAGATGATGAAGGGAGAGAGTGGATGTTTGGTATCCCCTCCCCAAATGTTCGTTTATTGCAGATAGCACCACCCCTCCCTCCTTCCCATTTGACTTCAGTTAAACCTTACCCTTTACCTCTGGGAGCACGCACTGGTATTGGCCCAGTGCTGGCAGAGTTAAAAGAACAGGGAATTGTGATACCCACGCATTCACCTTTTAACTCTCCAGTGTGGCCTGTTAGGAAACCAAATGGCAAATGGAGATTGACTATTGATTATCGTAGGCTTAATGCTAATACTGGACCACTAACTGCTGCTGTGCCTAATATTTCAGAATTAATAGCAGCTATCCAGGAGCAAGCTCACCCTATTATGGCCACCATTGATGTTAAAGATATGTTCTTTATGGTTCCCCTACATCCTGATGATCAACTCCGTTTTGCTTTTACATGGGAGGGCCAGCAATATACTTTCACTCGCCTCCCTCAGGGGTTCAAACACTCCCCAACTTTGGCACATCATGCTCTGGCAAAAGAACTTGAACAGATTCCCTTGGAAGAAGGAGTTAAGCTCTATCAATACATTGATGATATTCTTATAGGAGGTGATCAATTGACACCAGTGAAAATAATGCATGACAGAATTATTAAGCGATTAGAGGAGCTGGGGCTGACTATTCCTCCAGACAAAATCCAGCTTCCAGCCGCTGAGGTGAAATTCTTGGGTATCTGGTGGAAAGGTGGTATGGCCTGTATCCCACAGGACACTCTCCTAGCTTTAGACCAACTCAAAATGCCAGAAAATAAAAAGGAATTACAGCATGCCCTTGGACTCTTAGTCTTTTGGAGAAAACACATTCCTGATTTCTCTATTATTGCCCGTCCATTGCATGACTTATTGCGAAAGAAGGTATCATGGGAATGGACCCCAGTCCATGAAGAAGCTCTGCAGCTCCTAATTTTCGAAGCTATCACACATCAGTCCTTAGGTCCTATTCATCCTTCTGACCCCGTGCAGATAGAATGGGGATTTGCTCAATCAGGATTATCCATACATCTCTGGCAAAAGGGTCCAGAAGGCCCCACCAGACCTATTGGGTTCTATTCCCGTAGTTTCAAAGATGCAGAGAAACGATACTCTCAAATGGAGAAGGGGTTGTTTGTTGTTAGTCTGGCTTTGCGAGAAGCTGAAAGGACCATACGACAGCAGCCTATAATACTAAGAGGTCCGTTCAAGGTTATAAAGTCTGTTATGTCTGGCACTCCTCCCCCTGACGGGGTGGCACAACGAGCTTCTGTCAGAAAGTGGTATGCTCAAATTGAACACTACTGTAATATCTTTTCAGTCACTGAAGGTGCTTCAAAAACACTTGCTATACAGGATGATGTTCTTTCTGCCATTGATGCTGATCTCCCCTCTGTCATCCAGGTTGCTCCTCCCTATTCAGACCAGTTGCAAAATGTCTGGTTCACAGATGCTTCTTCAAAGCGTGAAGGGAAAATATGGAAATATCGGGCCGTGGCCCTACAGATAGGGACTAATGTCACTATTGTTACTGAAGGGGAGGGGAGTGCTCAGGTTGGTGAGTTAGTAGCAGTATGGAGTGTGTTTCAACATGAATCACAGTCCACTACACGTGTGCATATTTATACTGATTCATATGCTGTCTTCAAAGGTTGTACAGAGTGGCTTCCCTTTTGGGAGAAAAATAGCTGGGAAGTTAACCGTATCCCAGTCTGGCAAAAGGAAAAATGGCAGGAGATTTTGTCTATTGCTAAAGGGGGACAATTTTCTGTCGCATGGGTGGCTTCCCACCAGGAGGATGGATCCCCTGTTAGTTATTGGAACAACAAAGCTGATGAACTTGCTAGGATTGCTTCAGTAAGACAAGGAGAACCAGACAGTGATAACTGGGAGAGACTTGTGGAATGGTTACATGTGAAAAGGGGGCATACTGGTGCTCTTGATCTCTATCGTGAAACCCAGGCTCGTGGTTGGCCAGTTACCAGAGAACAGTGTCGTACCTGCATTTCTGCCTGTGATCTATGCCGTTCCCGCCTGGACCGACATCCCTTACAGGATGATCCTCTCCATTTAAGAGAGGGAAAGCATCTATGGGAAACGTGGCAGGTTGACTACATTGGTCCTTTCCGTAAATCTGAAGGAAAACAATATGTACTAGTGGGCGTGGAAGTAGTCTCTGGTTTATTACAAGCTGAATCCGTTCCTCGGGCAACAGGGGAGAACACTATAAAGGCTTTAAAAAAGTGGTTTAGCATTCTTCCAAAACCCACTTCCATCCAGTCAGATAATGGCTCTCATTTTACTTCAGGAGCTGTACAAGAATGGGCCAGAGAGGAAGGTATTCTCTGGATCTTTCACACTCCCTATTATCCCCAGGCTAATGGTATTGTAGAACGGTCCAATGGTCTCCTTAAGAAATTTCTGAAACCAGAAAGAAACAATTGGACTGCCCGCACCTCTGATGCAGTCAGGAGAGTTAATGATCGCTGGGGAATTAATGGCTGTCCCCGATTTAATGCTTTCTGTCCCAAGGCCCCACCACCTTTGCCAATCACCCTTAATCCTGATAAGTTAGGGAAACCTTCTTATTTTCCTGGCCAACCTGTGTTGGTTGACCTACCCAATGTGGGTCCAGTGCCACTGACCTTAACTGAATCCCTTAACATGTATACTTGGAGGGCTAAGGACGCACGGGAGAAGGAATATAAGATTAATGTTCGATGGATTATTCCCTCATTTTGATCATACTAACAAAGCCCAAGGGGGCGAGCCGATGTCTTGTTTTATTTTGCAGAGGACCTTCGTTGGATCATGACTGAACACAACTGCTGCTGACTTCTATAATTGGTGTTTTGGTAATATGCAACACTTGGGTGGAATTTCATTTTTGTTTATTAGATGTATCATGTGGACTGTAATTTCTGTAACTACTAGCTATCCCCTGATAGACTTTCGGGAAGAGGGAAATGGTATTAAAAACTCCTTTTTTCAGTTAGCTGAGCAAGTAGCAAATGTTTATAACTTGAGTAATTGTTGGGTCTGCGGAAGACCCATGGGACTTGAAACCTGGCCCTGGGTATCAACTCCTCTTGCCCCTAAATGGCTGGTGAGCAACTATAGTGGGACCAACCACAACATCTACTGGGAAGATAAGAATACATCTCCATGGCCAGTCCAGTATCCTGCTATGGGAATGTATTGTCTGAATCGTACACAGCCAGGTGGCGTCTATGTTGGGACTAGCAATTGTACTTGGACGTATGGTAAGGTTACTTCACAAATTAAGGGTGGTCAATGGGGGTGGTACAATCGGTCAGGAATGTTGCAAGGGTTTTCTCATTTTTGGTCCTCCACTAACAACACCTTGTTTAATAAAGCTGGGGGTACAGAATGTACCTGGAGCCCTGATGCTGGTGCTTGGAGATGTAGATGGTGCAAAAGTGAAAGGGTTGCCAGTAATAGTTGGAACTGCAATGTTGAAGGACATCCTTTTGGACCTCTCAACACCACATACTTTCAGGCTAAAGAACATGTAAATAAACTTACTAGCAAATGGAATGGACCCTTTGAGAATGGTTCAGTAGCACTAAAAGGACATTATTGGATTTGTGGTCATCATGCATATAAACGACTACCTGTTAATTGGACTGGGGTATGTTATGTTGGAGTAATCCGCCCGATGTTCTTTTTGCTCCCAGGAAAGGATGGTAGTGAATTGGGTGTCAAAGTATATGATGATCTCAACAGATACAGGAGGTCTATTGATACCTCCATAACGCGTGGTAGCAAGCAAACTTGGGGAAAAGATGAGTGGCCCCCTCAACGTATAATCAAACACTATGGGCCAGCTACATGGAACCCCAATGAGTGGATTAATGGTGCTCGAGAACCCATCTACAACCTAAACCGTATTAGATTACAAGCTGTCCTAGAAATCATTACAAACGAGACAGCCTATGCCCTTGATCTCCTTGCAGATCAAGCCTCACAAATGCGGGCGGCAATACTCCAACATCGCATGGTTTTAGATTACTTGTTAGCTGAAGAAGGGGGTGTCTGTGGGAAATTAAATGATTCCACTTGTTGTCTAAAGATTGATGATAATGGTAAAGTTGTCAAACAAATTGCTGAAGGTATACGGAAAATAGCACATGTTCCTGTCCAAACTTGGAAAAGCCCGGACCTTGACCTTTTTTCCTGGCTTCCAGGTGGACCTTGGGTAAAACGCCTCTTATTTTATCTATTATGTGTTGTCGCAACTCTACTGTTTCTTCCATGTATGATACCTTGTTTCATTCAACTTATCCAACATGTTGTATCATCTATGTATTTTGTAACCTCATCAAGTGATGGGGAAGTCCAGCACATCCGCGCAACATTTGTAACCAAGCAGGAAAAATCCTTTGTAATGATTGCATGAAACATATTGATTCCCCTTCCCTCTCTGTTTTTCCTCATGCTTGCTATCTTTTTCTCACCATCCTGGATCACCAGTGGCCTATTTTTTAAGCAAACTTTGAGTCACGGGGTGGTGTGAGAAGCCATGTTTTTCCAGTACTGTCTCAAAGTTTGCTGAAATGGACAAGTTCAGGCAAATCCTGGCCAAGGTTCCAGGACTGCCTTTGTCTGAAATACACAGGAACCAAGGTTCGAGAAATCCCTTTGTTTAGGAGATTGACAAGTCCGGGAGCTATGAAGGGGAGATAAGATACTGATCAATGGCCCTTAAGTGGTCTTTTTGTGTTGGCCTATCTCAAGGAAGGTGGCCTTCTCTGAGGACTAATGGCCCTTAAGTGGTCTTAAGTGGTGTTGGCCCATCTCAAGGAAGATTGACATCTCTGAGGAAATCACAAGACTCTGACCCGAGCTGTCCAGAAATGTCGGGAAGGCTGGAAAGAAGTATAAAAAGGGCACGGACAAACCACGGTTTGTGGGTTTCTAGGTATCTGACCTCAGATCCCTCCACCGTTGTCCTACTGCTGCCTACTATCTCTTCTGGGAGTGCTGCTCGACACTTTGCTTCGTGGGACCTCGCTGCCCGAGATTCTGCCTCCCAGGACCTCGCTACTCTGACCATCTTCTCTGCGTTTCATCGATCTGCGGCCTGCTACTTCGCTGCTGCTCTCCCCTACGCTTATTTTGCCCCGGACCAACGTTAACAACGTGCTCCAGGACGCTGCTGCTTCCAGGAGGTGACTATTCCCCGCTTTAACGTAATTCTTGCTCTTTTCTACCTTTTTCTATCGCCTACTTTCCCTTCCCCATCACCCTAATTTTGGCATTCACCGCTCTCCCTTCCCCATCCTCTCAATTGTCTATTATTTCTAATAAACTGGTCGGATCAACATTTGAATGTTCTTCTTCTTAATCTCACGCCGGGCATAACATATCTAAAGAACCTTTGCCTCACTCCTTAATTGGAGCGAGACATCCCTTCAACCTAAGCTTTTCCAGGAAAGCTGAATTATCTCCCACCATGTCTGAAATTGAAATTCAAAACCAGAATTTCTCTTTAAAAGAGGTCTAATTTTCAACCTTAAATCCAGTTATTATAATAATTTTACACAAATGGATTCTTCTCCTATGTTGGACAAAGACAAAACTTTGACAATTATTTTCCGTTAACTTTTTTTTTATAATGTAGTCATATTTTTTATGATTTCATAAACTGGATATCTGCAATATTTCTTCCTCTTTTCATATGTGAATGGCTGCGTATGTAAAATAATGCTTTTTCCTGTATTGTGATTCTATTCCTAAATGAAAGGACTAACATTTTCCTGCCCATAAAATATCTGAGTCAAGATTTTAATGAATTTATACACTCTATATATAAGTTTTGCAATATTAGTAAAAATAACTTTTCAAAGAGGTCTTAAGACAGTTTTTATTACAGAACTATTTTCTGCTGATAGCCAAAACAGCTTGGCTATAAGTGTAATGTTACCATAACGAAGAAAAAAAGGAACGTGATAACTAAGGCTAGAGTAAACATTTGAAATCAAATGATTAAAGTGCTTACCTCTTCCTCAACGCTATCTGCTCAAAGATCTAATGACCTGTTTTTTTTCATTATTTTATGAGGACAGCATCTATAGCTTCCAATTATTCTATACTTCCAACATCAATTTGTGTTGCCAAAGATAACAGTACTTTTGCTAAAATGGCTGTTGTTTCAGTTCTTATACTCCGCTGTCCTCCAATAAGTTTTTGTTTTATCTTTAGTAGATAGCACTGTCAGAAAGCAATTCATTTAATTGTCTCAGAAATCCATTTTGGAAAACATACATCACCTTTTGTTGGTGTAACTTATCTCATACCATTGCCTATACAGGGGCCTGAGGACAACCAGCTTTGACTTGAGCACTAAGTTTTTTAAAGCCCAACAGGGTGATAAGATTCCCGTTTTATGTATTTCACACTGGAGGTAGATAATCTCAGAGCGGTGCTAGATTAGGCTGAAGTCTCAACAATGGGTTCAACTGGAGATGTGACTTGTTACGTGGCAATGATTTAGTGCCTTTTAGCTCTCCTAGCTCTGTCAGCTTATCTTGTTTGTAGGCAGCAAAACTGACTGTGGCTATGGCTGCAAGGAAATTGTACATCCAGATCAATGCCAAGAAGATCTGACAAAATTTTACCATACTATTCATCCTAAGCAATGAAGGATGTTTACATTCTTGCTTTGTATGAAAGAAGCAGATAAAAAATTTTAAATTGTAATCTATCTTGTATTGCACGGTATCATATTATGCTATACGCATACTGCATTTGTATACATACAGATAGTAGCAAAGATAAAAATTGAAAAGAGGCATAATTGGAGAATAGAAAACTCTGTTAGACTGGTGATAATCTTTGGAATTTATTGGCTAAAGTTGTACAAGATTCTGAATCTGTTTCTTGTTTGGAGTTTTATTTGAAGGTTAATGCTTGGGATGTATCCTTTTCTAAATATTTGTGTGTTTGTATTTGCTTCCAAGGTTACCTCTATTTTATTTTTAAAAACAGATTAACTTGCAGTCTGATCTAAAATTCACTGGAATTAATGGAAAACCTCTCAATGACTCCATTAGCATTTCAATCAAATCTTTAGAGAACTTTCTTCTTACAGAATCACAGAATGGCGGGTGGGAAAGGACCTCAAGGATCATGAATTTCCAGCCCCTTCCCCCTCCACAGACAGGGCCACCAACATCCACACATAATATTAAACCAGGCTGCCCAGAGCCCCTTCCAACCTGGCCTTGAACACCTACAGGGATGGAGCATCCACAACCTCCCTGGGCAGCCTGTTCCAACACCTCACCACTCTCATGGTAAAGAACTTCCCCCTGATTTCCAACCTAAAACTTCCCTCCTTCAACTTGAAACTATTTCCCCTTGTCCTGCTTTTATCTACCCTTTCAAAGTATTGACTCCCCTCTGTTTATAGGCTCCCTTTAGGTACTGAAAGGCTGCAATGAGGTCACCCTGCAGCCTTCTTTCCTCCAGTCTGAACAAGCCCAGATCAGACCTATACAGAGTTAAAGTTAGTGTTGATGCTAGTGCAATCAAAGAGATTTATAATAGTTAAGTATCTGTTTTGACCTCAAGTAAGCTCAGCCTTTCCAAAACCTAAATCCTCATAATTGCTTTGTGAGCATTTCAGCTATACGCTACTTTGGAAAACACAAGAGAGTTTGAGCAACAAATACAAAATTCATTAAGCTTGGTCAAAGAGAACATTCTGAACTGTAAGGTAGCCCCATGGATAGTCCTACAAATTACTGTAGCATACCAAGTCTATCTTTTTGCCAGTGGAGGTACATAGAATCATAGAATTACCCAGGTTGGAAAAGACCTTGAAGATCATCAAGTCCAACCACAGCCTAACCATAGTACACTAACTCTAAAAATCCTCTGCTAAATTATAACTAATTACTTTGTCTCAGTTGCCAGCATAGATACAACTTCTGCTGCTCTGTAGCCTTGATTTCACCAGAAATGCTGTTTCTGAACTATTTTCACAGTACCTGTGTAGCAGAAAGAAAAGTATGATCCTTTTGTTATTGCTTATCTCTAGTTCAGACACTTCAAGAATCTATATTATATTTTTACCTCTTTTAAAAGGCATTGTTACATGGTGTTCTTTTCCTAAAGACAGATGCTTGGAACTTTTCAGTACAGCTTAGCTGTTCATTCAACTGAAAAGGAATGACAGAAAGGGTTGACATGCATTATTTAATTTCAAAAATATTGTCATTTCAGAGGAATTTGCACTGAGTCAAGAATTTACATCTCTTCGTTTATACACTGCAATTTCTAAAAGAAAAAATACAACATAAAAAATAATTTTGTGTTATTAACTCTGTCCTTCTCTATCTTTGTAAAACCACAGCAATAATTTAGAGTAACAGTTGAAATCATAGTTGTAATGTTTGAGAAAAAAGCAATCAATTCAGTGAATTATAGAGTTCCAGTCATACATTCGTTTCTTTCTTGCCAAAGGGACTTTGAGCATATGCACCATTCACTTAAATGTAAGACAGTAAAAATCAGTTCACTAAGCCAGAGAAATAATGGTATGTGCTTTACGTGAGAGTCTTTAAAGTAGTTGTACTTTTGCTCAGCTTAAAAAATAAATAAATAAATAAATAAATAATTAAAAAAAAAAAATTAAAAAAAAGTACTGTTGAAGTTTTATGTGGAAATATTTCTGCTTTAGACTAATTAATGTGGGAAATGCCTCATTTCTACAACCCCCATTTTAAAACTTCGACAGTTAGACAAGTGAAGTCATTTTCCTGAAAAAAATGAAAAACTATGGACCATGCAATACTTTTGGAAGGGCATATCTTCAGTTCCTCACCAGAACATTTAATTCACACCACAACAGTTGATAAAGTTCATCAGTACACTATGTGAGCCTTATTTAGAAATTAGAACATTCTGCAGATTAACAATTATTTGCTTTTAAGACCTGACCTAAAATGAAAGAAAGAAGTCACCTTAATCACACAAGAGGGTGAAGATTTGGTGGCCTATTTTACAGACTTCACCTACCTATCACTGGATGAAAGCAGAGAGAAACAGAAAAATTACAGCCTTAACTACAAGAGGCTTTTTGGATTTTACACTTAAGATGTCCATGGTCAGTGCTAGCTCAGTAATAACGATAAAGTGACTCACACTGCTCTAAGTGTCACCATTTTCTCATCCCTCATGTCTACAGAAGGAAACTCAATCAGGGAGAAGCTGAAGTTGACATGGGAAAGGTACTGTTATGTTAAAACTAGCAAAGCACTTTTGGCAGTGGAAGGGGAAAGGGTATAGAGACAGACACAAAACCAGGTCCACTAAAACCTGGTTGGGCCAAGTAGTTTTCCAGTTCTGGACACCATGAAAGGAAGGATGATGCTTGATATCTCCAATACAAATCTATAAAAAACTGTGAGATGGGAATGTTCTGGACCCATCATCTGGGTGTATGCAGGGGTATCGATGTTGAATGGAGGTCATTGTGAGATACATGTTGAGTTCAGGAAGCAGCAGGCATTGATATGCAAGACACAGGAGAACTATTCAGGATGCCTGCACAGCACCATCTCCTTCTGTTAAATCTTTACTCCTGCTATTTCTGAACAGCCTTACATACACCATGTCTTCTAGTTCCTTCATACAGTGCTCTAGTCCCCCTTTATCTACTGTTAAAAATGTTTAAGCTTCATTCTTGTCTCACATCAAACTTTGTTTTTTTTCTTCAATGGCCCAAATCCCTATCAATACTTTTACTAGTTTCTTTTCTTCTCACTTATTTACTTATTTGCTTACACTGAAGACTGATTATTGGTCTTACTTATTGGTCTTATTGGTGCTACTAAACTCCATTTGTTTCAAGGTGAACACCATTAAAGCCATTCGTGAAGAACTCAGCTCACCATAGGCCTACCCAGTTTTAACCTCCTTTTGGCAGACATGGCTAATCTGAAACCTGCTCATTCGCTGCCATGGGATTCTGTCTTTTTACAGACAGATGGTGCAGATTATACAGCACGTCATCATAAATGGGAAGGTTTAAGTTCCCTCAGTACAGAGAACTTCACAAGGCATTTGGTTTCTTTCCATCTCAGACAAAGAGTAAAAACTTCAGGGCTTCTCAGGAATTCAAAGATACATGAGGAGAATGTTTTGGTTATGTAATTAAACAAGAAACCCTGTGTTGTTCTGAAGACATGAATCAGGACTACAGGCCAGATTCCAATGCAGCTCAGGAAATCTAGAGCAAGAGATAGACAAATGAGGCATGTTGCTCATGTAGACTGTGTTTTCAGAGTGTTTCTTAATTTTTAAGGAGAAAGGCTGTCATTTATATCATAGACCTGCCTGCATTAGGATGATTTTTCCAGACATGCTATTCTATATGTACCAGTAAGACACTGGAACTGCTAATCTGGAGAAGTGAAATTTTGCCATATTCTGCCCAGTTCTGACGTGCTTCTTCCATGTCAAGGAGATTTCTATTGACTATAGCTTGCAAGATGCCTGCTGTCTCAGTCTGCACTTGTCAGAACTGTTCAACATGATGGAAGAAAGCCCTGAGGGGGAAAAATAATAGAAGATCATGCATGCCAGGCACTGCCTATTAGTGCAGATACATGCTGGTAACTTAAGGTCAGGAAATAGCAGGCACCCATCATGAGTATAATTGTATCTCACCTTTCCAAAAAGCTGTTGCCCAGAGCAAGACATGTCACAATTTCCTTAGAAAAAGAAGATGCAAATGGAAAAATCATTCAACTGAAGGTATTATGTAGCAAGCTTCTCAAGCCTGAACAGCTCAAATTTTCCCAGAAGCCTGTCTCTTTGAGTTGTTTTTTAAACAGTTCACCCTACACTTAGATTAGTTTACTGCAGTCTTTCCCTCAAAAGTTTAATGCAGTAACAGAAATAATTTGAGCATTGTGACTGATCAGTGTAGAACTTCTTATATCAGATACTGAATTACCGTTGACATTAACGAAAAAGTCATGCAGTAGAGCATAATCTTATGTTCTAATGATATGTTGAATAAAAGTCACTTAATGGTTGAAAAAAGCAAGGGTTAGAATATCTTCCATTTCATTTCTCTTTGAGCAGAAAATATTTAACAGACACTTGTCTGTTCTTATGGGAAGACCAGCAAATATAGTCCTCAGGGAAAGCTGTATAGGTGTATGCATGCAGGTGCATACATCCTCTCTGTATCACCTGAGTCAATATATTTAGAAATAATATAAATGCATAAAACAAACAAGGAAGTTGTGAAAGGTTGTATTTCTTAAATTGCTTACAGTTATATTAACAGCAGCCTGAAATTAGCGTCTACTGCAATAGTTGTTGTGCATATTTAGATATTATAAGCAATGCCACCATCACTTTCCATAAGACTGGAGAAGTCAATAACTTCTTGACTCCAGGATTTCCTCACAAGTATTTCACATTCTTGTTCTCTGACAGGGAAGAGTGAGCAGATATTTTTATAGATTTAGTGTTACTGTAATAATCAGTGCCCAAATAATATTTCAGAAGGCTAAGCAAAGCTGTAACTACTAGAGATTAGGGTGAAACTTTCCTGGTGCAAACTTCCAACAAAATCAGTTTACCATACATTTTTTTGAAGGCACTGATATGACCGATAAACAAAAGAAACAGGGTATTAGATAGGCAGACTATGATTTGGCTCTCACTCATGTTATGACAGCTCCTTAGTTTAAGTGGATTTGCAGAAAATAAGGTACCTTTTTCATCTGATCATCATATGAGAATATGACCATGTAATCTACCCATGTTCTTCAGATCCCATTCTTTGCCAACAACTGTTCCAAACTCTCTTGACAGAGATATAAATTCTCTACACAAAGGTGAGGTACCAAAATAATACATAAACATCCTGAAGTAAATAAGACAGATAAAATACCCATTAAATGAATAACAAGAAAAACAAAAGCAAATGTTGACCCACCTCACCTGAGTAATTCATCCAAAATAAGTCTCAGTGATATCATCTTTACCACAAAGCAGCCATAAAAATTCTAAAAGTGATTAGCCATAGACCTGATGCAAACTGCATTAACACGACTGCCATTTTTGGGATTCACTACTGTAACAATCAGTAAGATTGATGAAGGGAGCATAACAGCAAAGGGACTAGTGCAGATAGAATACTGTTGAAAAGGAAATGTGCTCACCCAGCTCTGAAGGTCTAAGCTCACAAGGAAAACTCCACAAAGGAGGGACATCCAAACAGAGGACCCTCCCCAGTGGCAGTCAGACCTTAAATGATGTCTAAGAGAGGTGCAGCCAGCCTCCACCCCATCCAGTCACACAGGTAAATTGTCTTCACTTGTGCTCCCAGGGTTGACTGGGTCCTTCCCCAGGTGCTCAGTGGTTCAGGCTGTGATTCTGCAGCTACCATACAACTACTCAAGTGAAATTTTTTATGTTGTCCATTTTAGTTATTTTTTGTCATAAATACAGTTCATTATGTTAAAAGAGAACTTATGAATTCAACATTCAAACCCATAAAAGCTTCAAGGTTGAAGTAGGGGCAGTGTGATCCAGCAAATATAGCTGTGTAAACAGGCACATATCTTGCATCTCATGTCTCCCCAGAAATTAGTAGTCACAGTCTCTCAACTCAATGTCCAATACTACATGCCACAGCCTTATTCAGGTTGGAAGATGTCTTCAGAGACTTTCTCCAAACTCCTTCTCAAAGGTGGATCAGCACCTCATTCATAATATATAACTTAGGATTTTGACTTTTAAAATCTTCAAAAAATGCTAAACAGGACAGTTCAGCTTGGAATTAGTCCTCTAAAGAGAACGAAGCCATAACCATGTGCATGTTAGCTTTCTCTTTCTAAAACCAAGAATAGATTCATACTGTTTTCTAGAAGGTGCCAGCACCTACAAAGTATCAGCTGGTACGTCCACACTATTGTGGTTTAACCTGGTAGGCAGCTGAGCATCACACAGCCACTTGCTCACTCTCCTCTTGGATGGAGGAGAAAATCAGGAAAAAAAAAAAGAAAAAAAAAAAAAAGAAAAAAAAGAAGAGCCAGTATTGTGCTCTTGCAGCCCAGAAGACCAACAGTGTCCCAGGCTGCATCAAAGAGCAGTGGCCAGCAAGGTGAGGGAGGTTTTTGTCCCCATCTACTTTGCCCTTGCAAGGCCTCATTTGGAGCATTGTGTCCAGGCTTGGGGCTCTGTCTATTGGAAGGACACAGAGCTGTTGGAGGAAGTCCAGAGGAGGGCCACAAAGATGATCAAAAGGCTGGAGTACTTCTGCTGTGGAGAAAGGTTGAGGGAGTTGGACTTGTTTAATCTTGGAGAAAATAAGGCTTCAGGAAGTTTTCATTGCTGTCTTCCAGTACTCTAAGGGAGCTTACAAGAAGAAGGACTTTTTACATGGTCTGACAGTGATAGGACAAGGGGTAATAACTTTAAACTAAAAGAGAGGAATACATTTTTACTCAGAGTGGTGGGGTACTAGAACAAGTTAGCCAGAAAGGTTATGGGTACCCCGTCCCTGGAGATATTCAAGACTAGGTTGGGTGGGATCCTGGGCAGCCTAATCTAGTGGTTGGCAATCCTGCCCGTAGCAGGGAGTTGGAACTAGGTGATCTTTAAATTCTCCTAACCTAAGCTATTCTACGATTCTATGATTATTTAGTAACTAATGTTGTACAATTCAAATCATTGGTTATTCACTCTCAGTGTTACTCCTCGAGGTACACACTGGACACCCTCATCCTTCTTCATTACCCACCACATGCACCAAGCTACTTGAGGAAAAGTAATGGTTTTGCCCCTGGATTGCCAGTTGTTTTTCTTCCATTTACTACCATCCGTGAGTCAGTACAGAGACAGAGCACTGGCCACTTTTCTTGTTCAGTAACACCTAAAGACAGCTGGATGGCTTTCACTTCTGTGAATTGTCTCAATATACCTTCTCCTTCAGTAGTTTCTGCAGCTTATTGTATAGGACTCCATGTATTCCACATCTGATGACTTCTCACAATGTGACAGGACCCATCCGCGACTAAGGCATATTTTCTGGCAGTTTATTATATAGTTTATTATATAGTTGAGTCTCTTTTGGCAATATTCCAAAATTTATGCCTTTGGGCCAGGCCATAATCACTTCTAAGATTCCTGGACAACTGGAATTCCCTATCTGAGTCCACTGCGTGATTGGTGAGACCCACTTACTCCACATAGCATCAGTTTCATTAGGTGTGGAGGGAGGCCACCCCTCTGAACATCCAGCCCAGCACAGGCAGTCAGGGTGCCAAGAGGAAATGTGTTTCAGTACCAAGCACTTCCAGAGAAGCTTGGATCCCTTCATATGTTGTCAATATCCCTTTTTCAATGTGAATGTAGAAGGCCTCACATTCTTTGGATCCTCATCTCAAAAATCCTTGGGATTGGCCTGAAATAAATGTTCAGACAAATTCTTCAATGAATACCGTAACTTTATTTGATTTAGATCTGAGTCTACTATTAGCATTTTTTATATTATATCCAACTATTATTGGCAATGTCTGTGTTGCTTTCCTGTCAAAAAAAAAAAAGTCATTTAATCCCTTGGGCTCACTTCATGTAATGAGATAATGCTCAAATAAAGCATTTTCATATTTCCAAGTAACATAAGGCATCAAATACTAATTATCTGGACCGCTTCCAGATTGTATATTGTCACTCTTGTGAATGTATGTGGGTGAGGTTGTGTTTGATAGCCAAAGCTCATAACTGATTGGTTTGCTGTATTCACACTGTTTGCTGTATTCACACTGAAGTCTTAACTAATAACCACAATGACAGCAGAAACAGGAAAAGGGTTCAAAACATGCATAAAGCAACGAGAGTGCTCTCACATTTAAGATTCTGGAGCAGAAACAAGAGTTTCAGGACATTTATACATGCAGACTTAGCTACCACAGAATTAGTGAGAAAAAACAAAAGAAAACAAACAAACAAACAAACAAAACCATAAAACAACTTGAAACATCTAATAAATTAACATTGAAAGTGTACAGTGACCTTTTACCTTCAGCAAACTAATTTGTTATATTATATATTATATATATTATAATATATTATATTATTATAAATTCTGTGATTCTGTGATTCTGTGAATTTATGAGTCAGAGACATTTCTCTCCTATAATACAGAACCTTTGGATTTCATATAATGGAAACAGAAAATTAAGGTTATCACAGATATATGTTCCAAATGTCTATCTCTTTATTAATTAGTATGTGGTGTAATTGATTCTGCACAACTAGAAATATTACAAAGCTTGCTTCCAAATAACCATACCCTACTGAATGAGCTCTACTTACACAGTCAACTTTATTTAAACACTACAAACACAAGTGGTGTTGCAACTGACAAGCCAAATGTTTTCTGTATGAGTTTTAGAACAAACAAGGGAAAAAATGTGTTTTTTTATTCTAATAAAAATAATATAACTAATGTGAAATAGTTAAGTGAAGTAGCTATAACTATTGTCTCTGTTTTCTGAGGCAAATGCAGAAAACAGCAAACATATTGATTAAGGCTGCAGTTTCATCTGTCCCAGTAACCCATATCTGACTGAGTAGTACATCTTAAAGGAGAGTGTAAGAAGCAAAGCCTATTAAAAGTAATCCTCAGTTGAGAAGTAGTTGGGCGTTTATGTCACTTTAACAACTGCAGTGCTCTGCCATACTGAATACTACTTTCTTTTGTTTCCTAAATAATAAATAAATAAATAAATAATATCCCTTCCACTCACATCTGAGTTTCTCTTTTTTTTTTTTTAAAGACTTCAGAGTAGAAGGTAGATTCCCTCAGATTTTCTGCAGCTATGATGAACACAAAGAACATATTTCATTATTCTATCACAGTTGACAATATCTCCTTTATACCTCATGCTTCTGCAAATGTTCCTGTTTCCAGTGTTTTAAAAATCCACCAGCACCATATAATTTGTCTTTATGGTATAGCAATTTGCTGCACTACATCTCTATTTTTTGCTCTTCTATTCCCTCATTTGGACAAAGGATATCTCTTCTATTGCCTCAACTGAATATTTTTTGTTTGCTTGGTTGATTCTCTAAGAGTATTCTTCATCTGGCCACACAGATTTATTTTCAGTTTTGAATATTAGTTTTAAACATCTGTCCTGATATTCATAACCTGTTTATTGGCACACTTATGTATCTTTTTGAAATGTTTATTAGTGATAATGTGCTCTTTACTGGAGGAGGAATTAAATAATGTTGTGGTATTTTACTTTGCTAGTAAAGTAACTACAGGTATTACAAACATTTGTAATTTTCAGACATTTCAATTTTTGACTTTGCCATTCTCTCTGGAAAAATACCTTAACAAACAAAAATATTAATTTCTTTCCTGTCAGGGACGATTTTCCTTCTTTTACCTTCAAAAACTTTGTTTTGCCAATTCCCTCATTCACATTACAATCTCTTTGTAAGCTATTTTCACAAATGTAGGACATGTTGTCATAACGGGCAACTGAACTGAGAATGCAGTACATCTTGACTAAAATGAAGTCACAATGTGATTAACAACAGGCTCAAAGTGAAACAGAAACTTAAAACATCAGTCAAAAAATCTATAGTGTCTGAATAAGTTTCTGGAAATCAACAGCGAAGATAGATTTTAATCCTTTCTTTAAGTAAAATATCTTTGAAGATATTTGAGTGCTGAAATCCTAAAAGCAAATTTTCATACTGTGACCTTAGGTCCAAGTTCTTGGATACAGGACTGGGATCATCATTTACCACATAAGAATACGTAGTAGTATTGATCAAAACACTTAAAAGTGAAGATTTGACAATTTTCATTTGTGTAAAATTGCATCTGGCATTCTTCAGATCTCTAGGTCTCTTGAGGATTAATATAAACTTGTACTCCCTTAATAGCACAATCTACAGGCTCATGTAATGGTCTGTTGGCAAATTCATCTTCACTAACTTCCCAGAGGTTCACTGAAGATTGTCATGGACTAGAATGGCTTTCACTAGGTCTTGGCTTCCATGATATCCTCCTCTTGTCATGCATCTTTCTGAGTCAAGAGATGGAACAGCATTGTCCTTCCTCTCTTTCTATAGCTTGAGTTTTGCAGTAATTCTGCCCAAAAAAAATCTTCCTTCAAAATCTTGGAAATAGAGGGCTCAAGGATTGCCTTCAGCTTATCTGTCAGAGGTCTTTACTGGACAGCTATAAAATGGAAATTATTTGCCTTTGTTAGCAACTAGAACAGTCTGTATTTTATATGAAATAGAAATTGATGTTGATCTTTTTTCAAAAAAGACAAAAAACTCCAGATTTATAACATCCCTTCTGAAAGACTGGGAATTGGTATAAAGATACCTCATTGGAAAAAAAAATCTACACAGCAAGCAACCACTTACTTAATACTTATTTGCCACTAAAATTAAGAAGCATTTATCTGTATTTCCCCTCAGCATTCTCTTCTGCTTTTTCTACAAATAAAGTAGAATTTAATGAAAATTGTTCTCTCAGAAACTAAAATCTTCATTATAATAGGAAGAAAATTGTTTCCTTGTTCATCTTGATTAAAACAGCCTGAAACACAAATTTTAAACTAAATCTGGTTTCTGTATTTCCAAAATTAAAATGATTTTTAAAAGCTATTCTTCTACTGTTTGGAACAGAGCTAGCTATTTTTAATAATAATAATAATAATAATAATATGGAAACAAACTGATGGTTTCTAGTTCTGAACTTCACAGGAGTAATAGTACCACAAATGTCACGATAGTCAAGATATATTTATTCACCATCAACATGATCTTGAACCTACCTTTCAGTTTTGAAAGCCATGCTTTAGGCTATACGGTCCTGCCTTGCTTCAGAAATATTGTTCCGAGAACAGGCTAAATGGTTCTGCATATACTACTCATTTTTCTTAGTTCCAAATGATATGCCAGGTCTTTCATACTTACTGTGATGACACAAAGTATT
Source organism: Excalfactoria chinensis (assembly GCF_039878825.1). NCBI lineage: Eukaryota > Metazoa > Chordata > Aves > Galliformes > Phasianidae > Excalfactoria > Excalfactoria chinensis. Next base: position 28,052,436 of record NC_092827.1, on the reverse strand, counting down.
ACATATGTCTAGCAGAGCAGCTCATTTTTTTCAACTCTCATTGCTTAGGGATTGGTAATATCCAACACATTATAAAGTGGAGTTTTAAGAGTTTATGGCTTAAAGTTTGATAACTCTCATTTAGAAAAAGTCCACATTCTTTCCAAAATGACATTCTCCACTCACATAGATTGATTAGTAGAATACTCGCATGTGTAAGTTGTTTACCACTCCAAAGATAATTCAAGAAGAGCTGACATCTAGTTGTTTCCTATAAGAGACATTTCATTAAAGAGGAACAAGGTAAGCATTTACCTATAGAAAAAGAAGATGGAGAATTGCTTCGTTCCATTCTGCTGTCATTCACACAGATACACAAATAAGGTCTGATCCTTGGCTTCTGCTGAAGTCCCTTTGTGATAAGAGTGCTTACATGAGTCATTAGCGGGCATAAAGCCAGAATTATTTAGTGTATCCCCCAGGCTGCTCTAAGACATGCCAGGAATAGGTTTGGCTTTCAGCTCTGGAAGCAGAACACTAATTTCAAGCCACTTTTCTCACCCCCTCCCCTCATCGTGTCTGGTAAAGGACTTGTCTGTTAACAGCAGCTTCTTTCTCTTCCAGATGGTAACTACTAAAGTACACAATAGGAAAGTGGGAACATAGTTCTCACATTTTCACTGATGTTGTAAGATTAAAGATCTTCACATCAGACATACAAAACTACCAGCTCAAGGCAAACAGTAACCTTGCAAATGGATAATATGCTTTTTAAATGCTACATATTTCCTAGAGATCTAAAACAGAATTGTAGCACAACTTGAAAGCTGCGCGGTGGCTCAGGGCCAGATTCTCAGCCAAAGTTGAACAGCATAGATTAAGTCTCAAGAGCATATACAGTTTGTTTAGATTTCTTGTATACTTTCTCAGAACTTCTCCATATCTAGTAAACACAGGGTGTCAGTCAAGATTAATGCAGCTGAGTGGTGTCCACATAAACAAACATATACACACACACATAAAGAAAATAAATAAATAAATAAACCCACAATTATTACTTCAGAAAAAATTGTTAACGAATGAACTAATTGAAAATGAGTGAAATGAAGCAGCTATTGAACTACCACCTCATTTTCGGCTCCACAACAGTAAAGGGAAATCAAGTGTTATGAAGTTGTCCAGTTAGAGAACTGGTAGAGAATCAGAGTGTATAAAAAGGCCAAGACACTTGGGATTGCAAATGCAAACAAAACAGCTGCATGCTTGTACTTTAAACTAGTCTCCAATATGTCACTGGTTTTGGCAGACCCCCCGCCTTCCCCTCACCCTTCCCTCCCCCAAAGGAAAAAAAAAGGGAAATAAAAAAATAGAATTAATTACTCTAGAAGACATCTTACTAAGTTCTTTGGCAGGGTAGATGACTAGGTGAATAAACGAAAGCAGTACATTTCAAGAACATTTCGTAAGACTTTTCAGTACAGAACATTTCAGTATAGTACATTTCAGTATATTACATCAGACTTTTGACACTGCCTTATATATCATTCTCATAAGAAGGCAAAGGAAATATGATCTACCCAGAATGAAATGAGTATAGAATGGTGGAAAAATTCTCTCAAAAGTAATACTAAAATCAGAGAACATTTGTTGTAAGACTAGTCAAAGATTTGTTGTCACCCAATCCAATCAGTATTTTAATTATCTTAGATTTTATTCATTTAACTCAGTTACATTTAACTTACTTCACCCAGTATTGTAGTAATTATCCTTGAAGTAGAAATGATGGTGATAAAATAAGTGCTTGAGAGTAGACTAGGAAGATTTGCAACAAGATTACAGTTCCCCATCTGCCTGCACCATTCCTGGGAGGAGGTAAAAGAATCAGGAATAAAGCTGAGCTGCAGAATTATACAGTCATTGAATCATGGAATGGTTTGGGTTGGAAGAGACTGTTAAAATCATTTAGTTCCAACCCCCCCACTATAGGCAGGGACACCTCCCTCTAGAACAAGTTGCTCACAGCTCCATCCAGACTAGCCTTGAATGCTTCCAGGGAGGGTCATCCACATCCTCACTGGGCGGCCTGTTCTAGTGTCTCACCACCCTCACAGTAAGGAATTTCTCCTTAATATCTAGTCTTAATCTGCCCTCTTACAATTTAAAGCCATTTTCCCTCATCTTTTCGCTACATACCCTTCTGAAAAGTGTGTCTTCAGTTTTCATGTAGGCACTCTTTCAGGTATTGGAAGGCCACTATAAGGTCTCCCCAGAGCCTTCTCTTCTCCAGGCTGAACAACCCCTGCAATCTCAGCCTGTCCTTGTAGGGGAGGTGCTCTACTCCTCGGACCACCCTTGTAGCTCTCCTCTAGCCCTGCTCCAACAGCTCCATGTCCTTCTTGTGTTGGGGACTCCAGAACTGGGTGCAGAAAGAAAGGGGGTAGTCGGTTTTAGTCTATTTCTCACTATTCTACTATGTTATTAACTGGCTATAAATTAAACTTCCACACATGCAGTCTGTTTTAGTTACTGGTGTAATGGTAATTGGTTTCTCTTGATCCACAGGCTGTTTTTACTCCCTCTCTCTTACTGAGAAAGTGGAGGGCACCTGGAAGCCAGCCAAGATTCACCACAGAAACTTTTTAACAAAAACAGTAAAATTCAACAAAATAAAGTATTTCCTAGGTTATTTTGACAGAGAATCCAATGCAGGGCATGGCAGGTGAGTATCTGAGTGCATGCAGCAGAAGAAAGGCCTCTGCTAGCTCCAGTCCGAAGATAACCCCCTAAGGAAAAGGTGTACAGTTTGGGACAATGCAGATGATAGTAGCAAGAATGCTCAGAGATACAGAGAACGTGGTTAATGAAGACACTGGGATTGATTATTTGAAAAAGACAAAGAGAACAGGATCACTTTTTCTTTAGTAGGTCAAACTCGCTTGGACTGCAACCAGCTGTTTTCCGTAGCATTTTGACTGTTTTTACTCAGATACAGCAACTGTGCAGAATAAATTGGTACAGTTTCCAAAGAAAAAGATCTGGTGTTGAATATAAAGCAAAACCTACATCCAGCAAGTTGGCCAAAAAATAAAAGAGGCTGCTAGTCTGCTTTAAAAAGCATTTGGAGATTTTTAGCAAGCTTGCTGTTAGTGCATTCAGAATCCCACTATGCAGTTTCCTGAGCTAAGCAATTTTCTTATGGCCCCTGAACTAATTCTGTCATCTTCAAACTTTCCAATGATTGTGCATGTCTAGCCATGCTTATAAAAATCAGCTGAATATTAGCTTAATTTATGAAAGATTTCCAACTTTACGACTGAAAAAATGTAACATGTAGAAAGATAATGATTTTCTCAATATCTCCTGTTTTTACACACCATAAGCAGATATTTCTGGCTTCAAATACAACATGCATTCCCTTTTTGATCTGTTGCACTTGAATTTATACCATAGAAATGGTACTTATATGCATTAATATGGAAAATAAGAAATTCATGAACAATTTTCTTCAAAGACATTGAAATTAAGAATACTTCAGGAGCTGGATTAAGGCTATGCTTGTGTGCCCCCGGTGGCGCAGTGGTATAAAGTGCTGCTTGCGGCACCGAAGGGCCCGGGTTCGAATCCCCCCTGTGGAGCAGGGGGTAGAAGTGCCGCTTCGCTACACAGAGGGCTCGAAACCCGGGAGTTGGACTTGATGATCTCTAAGGTCCCTTCCAACTCGCACGATACTATGATACTATGATACTATGCTCTTAATAATATTAGAACTTCTCTGTAGCAATTACTTATGGTTGATGATAAATTAAAATCTTGAAAATAAGTTAAAAATACCATCAAGTCCTGTGTGAATCTGAATATGAATTAAGCCCGATTTCATTACATAGAGAACATAAAGTGTTTGTTTTGCTATTGCTTTGAATAATTCTAAGTTTGAATTCTAGGAATTCAGAAACAATATCTGATTTTACACACACAATGTATTACACTACACAACGTGCTAATGAACTTACCAATATCCATAAAACTTCTTTATTTTGAAACTGTGTGCTATATTTTCTTGGCTTAGGGCTGTATTTGAACCAAGTAAAAATAAAAGAATAACTGATGATAATTTCAAAATCCAATTCTGTATATTATTGGAGCCAGTTATTGTGTGTTCTTTTTATGGACATTCTGCATCAACTCTGCAAGTCTTTTATGTTTTCAGAATTCCAGCTTGGGGTTGTTCGTTTTTCCTATGTACTTAATCACAATAGAAGAACTGCAATCTTAAATATAGAAAGAACGCTAGATGAATTTGGCCTTTCTGTTGCTCCTGAAAACTAAACTGGTCAGGATGTTCTTTTCCAAGAATTGTTACATGTATTTGTTCAATAGGATTACTTAAGTCATTATAATGGCATTCCACACCTTCAGTGTAAAAGCTTATACATGTCCTTCCATGTGATGTAAGTGGAACAATATTTAGATGGAGTATGTGTTTTTGATGAGAAGTCGAAACCTTTGGAAAGACCTTAAATTAATACTACTGGCTGAGCAATTTACATTAAGTCAAGAAGGGGCACTCTGCAAGATATTTATCCTTATTACTAGGGCAGTGCTGATGGAGCATCCTTACCTAGAATTTCAGATATTTAAAATACTCAAGATAATGGCTCAGATTGCTTTTCTTTCATCCTTTCCTGGGAAGACAAACGTTTTACTCATTCTAGCTGGAATATATGTTTTTTGAGCAGGATATGGAGAACAGAGAGGAACTGCTATGAAGGTCCAGCAGCCCAGAGCTGGGCAACTGATAATAGAATCATTGAATCATAGAATGTTATAGTTGGAAGGGACCTTTAAAGGTCATCCAATCCAACTCCTCTGCAGTGAACAAAGATATCCATTGCTAGATCTGTTTGTCCAGAGCCTGCTCCAGCCTGACCATGAAAGTCCCTAGGGATGGGGTATCCATCACACCTCTGGGCAACTGTTCCAGTGCCTCACCATCCTCACTCTAAAAGACTTATATCCAACTTAAATCTACCCTCTTTAAGCTTGAAACTATTTGTCCTTGTCCTATCACCACAGATCCTGTTTAAGAATCTATCCTCTTCTTTTCTGTATCTCCCCTTTAGTTATTGTAAGACCACTCTCAGGTCTTCCTGGAGCCCTCACTTCTCCAGACTGAACAGCCCCAGCTCTCTCAGTGAGTCCACACTGGGAGATGTTCCATCTCTTTGATCACTTTTGTGGCCCTCCTCTGGAAACACTCTGACAGGTCCATATCTCTCCTGTACTGAGGACTCCACATCTGGATGCAGTACTCCAGGTGAGGTCTCACCAGTAAAGAGTAGAGGAGCAGGATCACCTCCCTCACCCTGCTGGCCACGCTTCTTTTGATGCAGTGCAGGACAGGGTGACTTTCTGGGCTTCAAGGGCACATTGCTGGCTCATGTCCAGCTTGCCATCTACCAGTACCCCCAAGTCCTTTTCAGTAGGGCTCACACATCCTCTGGATGTACTCCAACAGGCCCATGTCTCTCCAGTACTGTGGTCTGGAGAAAGATGTAAATCCAGGAAGGAAATATGATGTCACAATTCACAGCACTTTATAAGTCAAAATTTTTATCCTGTCTGCAACTACATGTGCTGTGCTACAAAAGATACATATGTATAGCAGTTGTAGCAATCTATACATTTTAATCTTGTATTCAAATAAATAGAATCACAATTTCTATATGCTTATAAATCACTATCCTCTAAAAATAATTTTAAAAAGAATCTAGTTTAAACAACGTAATTTTGTTGTTCTGGTGGCCTCATTTACCAGGGTTCTCAAGTTAGACACTATGGCTACATTTACACAAGTGAAAAGAGCAGTGCCAGGGAACATTTCCAAACATAAGAACTTGATCTCCTGCATGGTTCCAGGCAGGTTTTGGCCAGACAACCCACAGCTCTCCCACACGAGTGCTGGGCAGAGCCTGGGAGCTGGCTTGGGCTACAGTTCTTGCTCAGCAAACACCTGGACACAGACACCTGTTTCATAGAGTAAGAAAGTTCAAGAGGTGGGACTTGGCCAGACTATGATGAATAGCCCTGTGGCCGAGGACTGTCCTTGGCTACTGCTAGCTTACTAGCATAGGTTTAGCCAATGCTTCTTGAATGTCATCAATAGTTAATCTATACAACAAGACCATTTTAATAGAAATGCTGGATTTTTGTCAGGAACAAAGAAATAGAAATTAGTCTAGACCACACTTAGCAGGCAACTTTCCTAAAAGAGAAGTGTCCATATATGATGTGATGTAGAAGGAATTTAGACAAATTATCACAAAGGACTGTGCTTTGAAAAACAGGACAAACAACCTTACATTCAGATATGATGGAATACAGTGTTTCTTCCTCTGTCTCACTTCAGACAGATTATTTTTCAAATACACTTACATATCCTTGCATATGTAAACTAGGTACACTGAAAAAATTAGGTTTCAGGAGGAGATTCTCTTTCTTGTAGATGGAATTTCAGGAACCCTAATATAGTTATAATAAATCAGAGCGGATATAATGCCTCACAGAGGACTTTCAAAAATACACCCTTTCTACTTAACATGGCAACATGCCTTCACTGTCCTTCAGCACTAAGGAAAATATCTTTTCTGTAGTGTCTGAACACAGCTACCACCTGTAATACTGTAACAGTAGTGCTGGGAAAGAAACAAGTAAGTTTTGCAAGAGGAAATCAGCCAAGATTGCGTTTTTTTCATATATGGAGGAATATTCTGTGTTTTTACTCGAAGACATACCACCAACATCCACAATGCCTTGATCAGAAATTCCAAATGTTTCAGGAATCATTTTAAGGGTTCTGTCTGTTTTACTCCCAGGGTTCATTCTTCTGATCATTATCTTTTTTTTTTTTTTTTTTTACAGTCCAGAATAAATGAATAATTCCACTGCACTTCAGAACAGCTTAATTGTTTTGCAAAGTGTTCATAAAATGTCTCCCAAAACATTTTGCAAACAGAACTAAAAGTATATGGCAACAAAGCTATTACAATACATTCTGTATAATTCATAAATGTCAAACATAGTGTGAACATCAGTGTTTCCCTCTTTGGGTTCTTGAAGTTCATTTTCATGAATTCTTGCTTGTTTGCAGGGATATTTCAGCAATTTTTACTGCTGAACAATTATTCTTTTATTTTATTTTATTTTATTTTTTTTACTATATTGTCACTGTATGGCCCTTCAAATGAGCTGAAAGGAAGATTGTACAGAAGTACAGGGAAGCTACTATTAAGAAAATGTTTTTCCATTGTCTCTGCATGTGCCAAGTAGATCTTTGCCTTTCACTGATTTAAAGACAAATCCTTCAAAAATAAGGGCCAGTAGAGTCTAACCTGGTGTCTAATTGATGATTTGCACTGTTCTTCTGACAGAAGAGAAAGATAAATTTTCTATGCAGCTCCCTAAGTCAGATGGATATGGGAACGTCACAGAAAGTGAATGGGAGGTAACAATTTCCTCTATACAGGGAATACTGTTTATACCTCTCTTTAGTAAGAACTCATGAGAAATGCATAACCAAAAATAGTATTCACAGGAAAGCACATGACAGAGCCAAAATTCACAGCCATATTTAAATAGAATCAGATGAATCAGAATCAGACGAAGAGCACTGTGTTAACGTGATCAAAGAAGGTCATACAGAGATCATTTTAAGTAGCATTAATCACTGTGTCATTCTAGCAGATTGTCTTCATATATTACTTGTATGAGCAACATGGGGTTTATGTGTTTCAGTCAGGCAATACATTTCTCTAAGTGACACTAAGGATAGGAGAAAGCAATATATATCATATATCTCAGCTTTAGTAAGGCTTCAGAGATTTCCTTCCTGAAGTGAATTAGGGGAATAATCTTGGAAGGGAACTTGGCCTGGATTAAACAATTACGGGGTGCTGCAAAATTTGTTTGAAAACAATATTCAGGCAGAAGATTCAATATCAAAGTAAAAGCATGTACTGAGAGAAATTATTATGTGATCAATACCTTCACACCTTAACCATAGAGCCACAGAACCATAGAATGGCTTGGGTTGAAAGGGACCTTAAAGCCTACCCTGTTCCAGCCCTCCTTCTGTGGGCAGACTGCCACCCACCAGATCAGGCTGCCCAGGGTCCCATCCAACCAAGACTTGAGCACCTCCAGGGATAGGACCACCCATAGCTCACTGAGCAGCTGTGTCAAGGCCTCACTGCCCTCTGAGTTAAAAATTTCCTCCTAATAGCTAACCTAAAGGTACCCTCTCTGACTTTAAAACCATTCTCCTTTGTCATAATGCTATCAGACTGCATGAATGTCAGTTTCCCTCCTGTTTCCTTCTGCTTCCTGTTTCCCTCCTTAAGTTTCCTTTAAGTACTGGAATGCTGCAAAGAGGTCTTCCAGAAACCTTCTATTGTCCAGCCTGAACAAGTCCAGGTTTCTCAACCTTTCTCCATAGGGGAGGTGCTCCAGCCCTTTGATCATCCTCTCTGGACCTGCTCCACCAGCTCCACATCCCTCCTGTGCTTGGGGCTCCAGGCTTGGATGCAGTACTCCAGATGGAGCCTCACAAGGGCAAAGTAGAGAGGACAATCACCTCCCTCACCCTGCTGGCCATCACTCTTTTGACACAGCCAAGGATTTAAATGGTTTTCCAATCTGCAAGAACATACTGCTGGCTCACATCAAGGATTTTGTCCAACAGAACCACTAAATTCATCTCAGCACTGCTGCTCTCAAGGAGTTATTCTCCAGTCTGTACATATATCTGGGACTGCCCTGACCCAACTGCAAAACCTTGCACTTAGCCCTGTTGAACCTCACAGGGTTTCTGCATGCAACAACTAAAAGACCTGACTGACAGGACTAGGACTCAAAATTCTCCTGACATGCTGGAGATCTGGTCTGCAAAACTAAGGTGTAATTTAATAAAAACAAGTGCAAATTTCAGCATTTCTGTAGATAGAAACAATGGGGTGTGGAACAATTAGCTTAAGAACAGTCTAAACAGACACAATCTAAACATAACCCAATGTTGTCATGCTGCTGCAAAAAGGGCAAACAATATGATTGGATACTTGTGATAGAGTCAATGTTTAGACTTTGGAAATAAACATTCTGTTCTACTCAGAAGTAACGTAGTCCTCGACTGAAATATTGTGCTCATTTTTCATCTCTTACCATAGACAAACTGAGCAAACTTAAGCAAATACAAATAAACACTAAAAATAAAACTTAAAAGAAAAATGAGTTATTAAGTTTTTTTGTTTTTTTTTTTTTTTTAAAAAAAAGGACTGAAAAAAAGGAACTGTTGCAAAGAAACTGACATTTCAGGGTACACCTAACATACATCTTTTTCTTCATTGTAGTTAATCTTATTACTCATTTACTTCAAGCTGAAGACCTTTCTGTGCAAGACATGCATTATAGGAGGAGTGTATCCCCCACACATCCATCACTGATATTATAGAATGCCTGCTTTCTAACACTACAGCTTGAGTCTGAGAGAGTTTCATGATCAACTGCTTCAACCAATTTACAGTAACAAAACTGTTTATTCAAATAAATTTCTCCATTTATCTAACAGAATTGCCATTTGTACAGCAATCAATCAAAGTTCAGGATACCTTATTGATTCATATGACTTATTTGCTGTCTCAGAAACTGGAAAACTCCAGCATAACTTCTACCTGCTTGCCCAAATGAGTGGTTTAACTTACATTTTTATCTGAACAAATTGCCAACTGCACTGAACATTTAACTAAGATATCCACATAGGCTGTTCATGTCCCCTGTGAAACCAGATTCAGCTATTTGGTCTGTTAAGGCTACAATCCATTCATAAATCTCAAATATAGCCCCAAAATATTTTCACTTATCTGCAAGAATTAGAACTTCTGTTCCCCAGGGTACGTTCTGCATATTTTATTTCAAACCATTTGGTGCAAAATATAGCCAGGCTGGTGACAAGAACTGCTGTTCTGAGGGGCTGCAGATCATTCCCTGTGTCAGTTATCTGGCCATAAGGTAAACAGAATACGCAGTCAAGTCGGATAGTTGCATATTTATGCCAGGGTTTCAAATTAATTACATGTCAGAGGGGCATCCTGTGCACTATATGGAAATTCTGGTAGCTGGTAGTCCCATAAGGTGTAAAAAAGACAGACAACATCACAAGATTTTTGCAGTAAACCTTTATTAATCCTTATGCATACACTACATGAATATGAAGGGAAGGGGAAAGGAAAGAGGAGGGGGAAAGGGAAGGGGAGAGGGAAAGGGCAGGGAAAGTGGAGGGGGAAGGGGAAGGGGAAGGAGAAGGGGAAGGATTTTTCTTGATCTGAAACATGGCAATAGCAAGATTACCAAGGCATCAAAAGATGAATACAATCTTCGATGTATGAGTGCAGGCCAGTATTTCAGCCATTACCTTAAAAGCGGAGATCCTGCTACAAGTGTAACATACATGATATATGAAAAAAATAAAATAAAAAATAAAATAAAATAATAAAAAAAAAAACAAATTAAAAATTGCTTCCATTGGAACAATCACTTGTAAACTGAGTGAAATTTTTTCTGTTTATGGATCTCACATTCTTACTTTTTCACTGTGAAACACCAAGAAGGTACTTTCAGAAAATACCTGCATTAAGGAATTCCCTTTCTCCTGTAAACAAGTCAAAAGCCTGCCAGAACTCCCCTGGAAAGTGAGTGATCTTATATTTAACACTTGAATTTGTCCAGTAATTAAATTTTCCTAGAGGAACCACAATCACTATATTATAGGTGGGTTCTTAGGCAGGAGTTTCCAAGATACATTGCTGACTCAATACTTTGTCATAAGACATTCCAGAAATCTATAGGCTGTGTCAGTTGAACCAAACTAGTTATAATAGTCTCTGCTGACATCCTATGCTATGAATCTGTGGGACATCTTCCTCTGCAGTTATGTCTCTTCCATTTTCCGTGCCAGTGAGCATATCTGTTTATCTTCCTAATACTTGGCCTTCCAAAGAAGCAAAGCCGATGGACACTGTGACCTGAAACAAATTATCACAAGAAAAAGACTGAATCTTAGAACAGAAGCCAACAGTGAGGAAATAACATAATGGATGCAACAACTGCATTAAAAAGAAAAGACTATTGCACATTTCTATTTCAAAAAAAAAACAAAAAACATTTGGCTAACATTTATGACTGTGATGAATAGTTAATGAGGCATTCACAAATGGATAGCCAATTCTGTCTTCAATTCTAGTCTTCAAGTGATGTGGGCATTTGAATAATAGTGGAAAGTAAATGGGTGAATGTAGGAAAAATATTTTTCCTATAGTGAATTTATTTATTTTTTGCTATTTATATAAAGCCAAAATGAGATTTTTTTTCTCCTCTAGCAGTGTTTTATACTCTGTATCATCTTTTGATTGATTTGATCTAAAATTTTGTCATTGATTTTGCTGATACATTAATTCGATCTTTAATTACATATATTTATCTGGAGTATTTATAAATACTATACTACATATAGTATTTATTAGAAATAATTGTGTTTTAACCTGAAAATACAACAGTTTGGGAGATATATTTTTCTTCATCATTGTCTTTATAGGGATCACACTTCACCATGAGTTCCTCTCACACTCGCATACTTCTTTTCCCTACACAATTTAATGACCTACTGCTTCCATTCTACTTTTCCTTCATCTTTCCTATTTGTCTTCATACACAGTTCCTTCAATCATATTCTCTGTTGCCCTTTTTTGCTTTTCATGTTCCCACTTCTCTCTGACACTCTGGCACAGATGACAGCCATCTGGAAAACAGTACATTCCAGCCTCACTGCTCTCCTAGTTTGCTCAGGGACAATCATTCTGTCTTTCTAATAGCATACATCTGATACCACCCTTCCTCCCAGACTGTTCCTACAAACCATCTCCTCCTAACTCCAAATCCTTTATGCTGACCGTGTCATGTTGACACTATAACTGTGCCAACTCATCCCAAAGGTTTGATATTCCCTGGTAATATTTCCAGTTGTCTTCAATCTTGCAGTCCAAAACTCACAGTCAGTGGAAGTATGTGCCTTACAGTGTCTTGCTCATTTATCAGAGGGAGTACAGTCTCCTTCGACCTTCCAAATGAGAATGTGCTTCTTGAGATCTCATTCTTCAGAAGAGTATGGCGAAATGACACTTAAATGTTTTTCCCTGTCGCAGGGCAGAGCCAACAGGAAATGTGATTAAGTCAGAAGAGTGACAAGTTATAACCTCAGGAATTTGTCGAGCATCCTGTAGACAGCCTGGATAATTTCAGTGGTCTCATCTATCACACAATGAAAAGATTCGCATTTCCAAAAAGACCACATCAATACTGACTCATACAAAATGCACAGTTTATGTATACAGTAGGAACTAGGTTGAGCCAAGGACACAGCAGACATCTCTTCGTGCCCACAGACTGTGCTGTCTTCCACCACCTTGAGAACCTACAGCTGGATCCATAGCAACCGTGTTTCTCTGGTTCTGTTTCCCTTTCTTCATCTTTAGCTGAATCTGTAGTATACAGATTATATTGCTAATCCCATTTTGACTGGACAACTTCCAGATTCCTTTATTTATTTATTTATGTTCCATTATCTGGTATAGCCTTTGTCTGTGGTCCTTCCCAATGTTCCTTATCACTCATGTGGAGCATCCTTATGACCCTTCTTTCCCTATCTGAGAAATTCCCCTCATTCCTTTATTGTTCCTCTATTACTCCTAAGCTGTTCACTAAGCATCTTAATAACCTACCAGTAACATTTCCTGTTACCCTAGCACCTGCATTTCAGAAAGTCTTTTCAGAGTTGTGCGTATCTGTGTATATGCTGCCCTCTCTTTTGTTCATGCCTTTTAGCAGTGCTGTGCTTTTCAACTAAGAATATTGTTTACTTTGCCTAGCAATATCAGAAAAGTCTTACAGGATATTGTATTTATACCTGCCTTATTTTTGAATTCCATGGTGGTTTAGGTGAGAAGTAGATGTCTAGTCACTAAAGTAAAAGTTGGGAGTTTTCAGGCTGAAAAAGTAGCTATTATTGAGGTTTAAAAATCTTGGGATGAGAGAGCAATTAAATTAAGAACAGTCAGACTACATCTTTGAAGAAGGCAACAGAAGTCCACCTGTACGTTTTCATCCTGTTCTGTGCTTTTTCTGGCTCCTCTAATCCTTTGTCATAAGGAGGCCATGATTATCTGCAGTATGATCCAGGAAGATTAGCGATTACCTTGTTTTAACATCGTTCTGAAATTGCAGTTTTCTCTGTAAGTCATGTTTTAAATTGATTGGAAAAATATTGCTTCTCTGTAGTATAATTAATTAGTTTATAATGCTGGAAAAGAACAGAGATGAGAAAATACCTCATATTCAGATGCTTCTAAATCTACTTATACTTTACCCAAAACTTGGACTGATATATTTTAATATCCTGACACTATAAAGTTATCTTGTACTGATGTTGGCCTTTTTTTGTCATTGTCTTGACAATAAGCCATAAAAAACCTATCCATAGTCTTGAATTTATATTAAGATTGCAATAAATCTTAGACACCTCCATTCTAGAGATGGAAAAAGTGATTAGGTCATCCCATCCAAGTGCCTGCCAATGAAGGAATATTTTCTCCACTGATTTATAGCCAGATTGGACAAATAACTTAAGTGATGGCTTCCCTTCTGAGAACTACTTCAGGAGTACTGCAAGAGAACAGTACAATAAAAAATATTATGGAAAATAACAAGTGTACTTTTCCAGAAGCTATTTCATATCAGAAATATCTCATCAATCATATTTGCAATATATTGAGTACATATATGTTAAACATATTGAAAGTAAAACAAACCAAAACTTACAAGGAGAAATGAAAAATGACTACAAATTTGAATTAACTTTATGTAGCACTTTTCCACTCAATATATTGTAGAACAGAGTTGTAAATCAGTTCTAACTCCCAACACTCTGGAATCAAACTAATAATTTCTAGTAGGTTGAACTGCAAGAAGAGAGATGGAAATTACAGTACTTACACAAAATATTCCTAGTCCGAAGATGGTGTTCTGTCTACATTAACAGCAACCAGTTCTGCAATGGGATTTTAAACACTGGACTCCCCACACCCTTTCTTATGTGCTCTAGTGCTGTCAGAGGATGGTTTCACAGTTGGATTAAAAACATCCACATTCCTGATGCCATTGCAAGGAGAAGAATGCTTTCTTCACCACCTTTGAACACATTCCTGAATGTTGCCTTTTGGCAGCCATGCTAGCTTAAACTGCGTCATGTTCTCGGATGGGACAGAGGTTTGTATGTTGCCAAGTTTTGGACTGTTAATCAAAATAGTACTGATAATACACTGATATTTAGTTGTTGCAGAGGAGTGCTTACACAGAGACAAGGATTGTTTTACTCATGCTGTCCTGTCATTAAGGAGACAGGATTGCACAGAGATCTGGATGGGGACACAGCTAGGACTGCTGACACAGATTGGCAAAAGGCTATTGCACACCATATGAAGTCACGCTTAGCAGTAAAATGAAGAGTTAAAAAGTTCAGAATTATGGCATTTGGAGGTACTTGCAGAGAAAGTTAAAAGATGTACACTTTTAATTATGTGTATAGAAGAAATCAACAGTGTTCCCCACATCTCTTCAGGTATTTCTTTCCACATTCCACATTCCAAATTCATACTTAATATGAAGTATATATAATCAGTTTTCTTTTGTTAAATATTACCAATTATTTTCCCAATCAATGGCTGATAAACAGCATGTGGATTTCTGGTTCGTCAGAGCAAGAAAAAACAACAAAGAAAATTAGAAACTCACAAAAAAATAGTGAATTTTCCCAATGAGTTCTATCTAATGCAGTCTGATAGTGGAATCCATGCAGTTTCACAGTTTGCTTCAGACCCATTATTCGTCATATTTCTGGCACAACTTTATATACTTTTTGCTTAAAGCACTTTGGGAAACAAATGCTACAGTTAATCTTGTGTGTTACAATGAATGGAAAAGCAGAATATACCTCAAAATACAGCTTAAATACATTTATAAGCATAATTAAATGGAACTCACAATAAATTTCATGAAAATAACTTTGGGTATTGCTGATTAAAGTGAAAAGCAATCTCATATTTTCACAAAGATCATAGAGGTACTTCAACTGTCTACTGCAGAGTTATTTTTCATTATTTCGCTCCTTCAAACAAAAGCAAGTTCCCACAAATCAGGGCCCTTCTGGACACATTTTTAAGAACTATAAAGCTCATGCTAAATATGATGGCACTTTTCCTAACTGTTTAAAAGTTGGGGATAATATGATCTATTTATTTTTTCATAGGACTCTGCTGAACTGCTATTTATTATACTGCTCCCAGACCAAAAGCTTCTAAAACAGGTCCAGATGCTCGGTGTCAGCCATGACCTTCCATTGGTCATGAATGTATTCCTGAGCCCAAAAGCACGGAGGTCCTGGAAAGTCATCTTTTTCAGAAACAGTAAGCATCGGTTGCATTAAACTTTCACATCTCCTCTGTTGGAGGTAAGTGAAAAATTCTGTGAAGTTTAATTGAATTCCTTTTATTTTCATGTCTCCAAATAACTCTTCACCTCCATGAGAAACAGCAAATCTCTACGTGTGAAGCAGTGAAAAGAAATGCCAAGCATTATATTTTCATCCTGCTGGAAAAGCATTTGGCAGACATCATTCTTCCTGACTATGGCTATTTCATCATATACTACATACTAGGTTATTACTATTGTTATTATCATGAGTTTTATTTCTTATCACATCTGCAGCATTCAGAATAGGAAACGGGGAGATAAAAACTGCAGGTGTCATTTTGCTGAAATTCAATTTTTTTGTAGGATTGCTGTGTAAAGGTTTACAGTTAATTTTGTTTTATGAGAATTTCCAACTCAGAATGTCTGAATCTTGATACACCTTATAAACAGAAGTGTTGTGATGCAAGATGACAGACAAATGGATATTCATAACTCACATAATTTCTCAGCTGAAAACCAAAGAAAACTTTGGGCTTGCTAAGATGAAAACAAGTACATCTTCTTGGGCACTTTCATTTCATCTTGAAGAGGAACACTACCCTCATAGCTTATCTGCTAACAGTTGGCATTTAACATTTGCTGAAGATTGACTATAAATATATTACAGCAGATATTACCCTTGGATTTCTATCGATTTCTTCAAATGTGTGTTCATGCCACTGCTACTTAATATTCTGAAGCTGAAAATTTTTAATTCTGCACTACATGCGTCAGCTTCTTTGATTAAAAGCTCCATGGATATGGGGAGGAGTGTAGAAGATCAGTGATAGATGAATAACACCCAGCCCCATCTCCTCCCAGACTCATTCCAGGACAGCATACAGCCCAGTAATTAAGCCCAGCTACTGACAATATCCACACACCATGCATGTATGTACAATTCTACAGAAGGTGTTGAAGTATCCAAATATAAACAACATGTACCATCACAGGCCTGGCATTCTGAAAATCACAGCAGTTGAATACATGACAGTGACTCAGGGTTGCTCATCGTCATTGAGCAGTCTTAGATAGGACAATGAAACTGTCAGAGAAGCAATCTCAGAAACGTTTGAATTGCAGTTCAAATTCACTGAAGATCAATGTCTTCCATGTTTTGCCCAGTGAAGACTGTGAGCAGCTCACTTTTCTTGGTGAAGACATCCATCTATATAACATCACAGTGAGGAAAGGCTTGACTAACTCTTACCTGTGTTGACTATACACCATCCCTAACTACATCTTCAAACTCTCTGCTACAAAAGTCTTTAGGTCAGAATGCAGAGGACTTCATTTCACAGTTTTCTCAGAGATAGTGGAGCATTAAGGATGTAAATTTTAGCAGTGTTTTTAAGCAATAATTGTTTTTCAAAGTTGTATGGACTTCACAGCTATCATTCTTGCATACATCATCCTTGAAGTCTCTTCACAGATTTCTACCAGTCTCACTAAAAAAACAAGGAATGTTGATTTAGGTCTGACCTGCCAGCCATAATCACTTCTTTCTGTGAGCTATTACTTCATTTAAATAAAAGGGGTGAATATGTTTTACATAATGTCAGTGGCATTAGAGTTGCAGAATTTGGAGGGCAAGCCAAGCAAAGTGAACACTGACAACATACATGGGATTTAATTTGTCCTGCATTTGTAATTAGCAAAATACATGCCTACAGCATAAAATCCGTAACCATCCTCATGCTTGAGCAGCTATATGATAAATCATAAATCCTGTACCATGCTGTATTCTGTTTGCTGTTGCTGTTGATTCCCATGGAAAGACAATGGCACCTTAGGGAAGAGTGCTGCTCTATTTAGGTACTTTAAAACATTTCCCATTCATCTCTAGGCAAGTCAGTCACTCAAAGGGACTTCTAAATACCAAAAAAATTAATACAGTAATTTTTCAACTGCATTTGTGCACAGCCACAGTCAATATCTGCAACTGCTGCTTGTGGCTGCTATTTGTGATTGCTGGTGTCTGAGGGATCTTCAGATAAATAAATAGAATCAGTCAATAGGCCTTCTCTCAAAAACAACATACACAAGTAAGTCCTGTAATACTAAGAATACAACACATATTTTAAATCAGGCCAACCAAATAATATATGGTCTGTCACCCTACTTCTTCAGCTGACAAGATGTTTATAGAGTAATGAATATTTTGAATGCACAAAAATAAATAAAAAAATAAATAAGAGAATAAGAGTTGCTGGATTATCAAACTACAGAAAAATGTCTAATCAGTTCATCTTGTCTCCCTAGAGCTCTTTTAGTCACAGTGCTTTTAAGATCTTTTCTCAAATATATTACTTTGGATGAATTTTTGAAGAAAATGGAATTTTAAAGGGTAGGAAGAGCCAGATCTGGATGTGATGTTTGTTTGGAAAAGAAAATGATCACCAGCTGTGTCTGCTATTTCAAAGGCTTTGAAGGAAACTGTCTTTAACTCACAGAACAGGTTTGCATTGGGTACTCTGCATGCATACTGCACTCTGGATCTGGTGGGGGGTCACAAGGATAACTATATCACACAGTTCCTCACAGTACTCTGTGGGAGACTTCAGCTGTGTTTCAAAATGCATTTTGGAGCTTCTGTTTTTCTTAGAAATAGATAGAAAATGTGAAAACTAGGCCCCGGATTAAAAAATCACCATGTTTCTATGTTCTTGCATTTGGAAAAAGGAGATAACTAGGCCTTTTGTTTATGCATGGGGGTGCTTGAGTCTTTCCAAGAAAGGCTGAGAGAACTGGATTTGTTTAGCTTGGAAAAGAGAAGGCTCCAGGAAGACCTCATTGTGTCCTTCCAATACTTAAAAGGAGCATATAAACAGGAGGGGAAATGGCTGTTTACAGGGTTGGTTAGTGATAGGACAAGGGTGAATTGTTTTAAACTGAGATGGGGAGGTTTTGGTTAGATATTAGGAGGAAGGTTTTCACTCAGGGTGGTGATGCACTGGAACAGGTTGCCCAAGGAAGGTTGTGGATGCCCCATCCCTGGAGGCATTCAAGGCCAGGCTGGATGTGGCTCTGGGCAGCCTGGTCTGGTGGTTGGTGACCCTGCACATAGTAGGGGGGTGAAACCAGATGATCATCGTGATCCTTCTCAACCCAGGCCATTCTATGATTCTATGATTCTATGATTCTATGATTCTATGATTCTATGACTATACCTACTAACTGTTACAATGTCAGCTGTATCCATGCTGTATCCAGCATGGGAAACATCTAGCCACTCTCTAAGAAAGCTGACTCACAGGGCACCTTCTGGCAAACTGAACCGTGGGAACTCTGCCTCATGCCTAATGCAGACAGTCTGCCTGAGTAAGAATTTCAGCAGCCAACATGTTATCAAACATGCCTTAACTCTCCTTGTCAGGGTATCAAGTGCTTCAGCTGGACCTTCAGTATATGCTCAAAGGTTTACACTGGAATGACAGATAAAACCAGTCTTGAGAGTGTCATCACAGCTGCCCATCACATACTAACCCACTCCGGGTGAAAACAAAGGGATGTAACTTCCAAAATCCTTGTGCTCAAAAGTCATATGTGTGAGGTTCTTAAGTGAAACAAATGGTTAATCTACCCTACCTTTTGTAGCACCTCGTGCTGGACCTGCATCTGCTGTGAACCAACCCGACACAAGATTCAGATCACTTATACAGCAACTGTAGCAGAGCTAGCATCTGCTTGTCTGTGAAAGCTCACGGAGGATTAGCTATAGAGAGGGAAACTGCTCTGCCATCACAAATACCAGCATAACCAACATCAGACCAATGTCCACCTCTATCAAAGAGCCAGGCACCAAGGGGACTGGTCACAATTTCTAGTTCCTTTCTGCTGCTTCCTGTTCCTGAAAGTAAAATCCCACAAATCCCCTTTTTAGTGTGGTAACAAGTTCTTTAAATTAAATGAGATTTTGCACAATTACCTGGAGATGACCAGAACAGACGACTTTTACACGATCCTTGGACGTTGTATACTTTTTGTTAAAAGACGGACAGCATTTCTCTGCTGTTATATATTTCTTGCAAGGAGTTACAGACTCTCCATGCAGATCAGTAGCACTTGATTCTCTGATGGCCTTCAGGGAGCAGGTCCTTCTGTTTGCAAACATCTCACTATTTTTTTCAGTTACTTGGCCTATGAAAAACAGCATGTGCTAGCAGAAAAATAAGGACCTCTCAGAGGAATGAATTTATAATACTGAGCACATGCAACTGTTTATTTACAATACCTAGATCATGTTAGCAGAAGGTCTTAAAAGACTGTAATGGAGTGCCTTTTCATTACTGGGAATTATATCTGAAATTCAGTTTCTGTTGTAACCACTGATAGAAGCCCAAAATATCACTGGAAAATGTTAATCCAAAAGTTGTGCATCCTTTTTAGGAAATGTTTGGGTTACAATTCAAAGGTGATTTATGAACTATAATGTAAAATAAACAAGAATGTTTTTGAAGTATTACAATGTCATTCCATACTGAAAAGAGCAAGGAAACTGAAATACAGCAGTAAGTCTTCCGCCATAGAAAGCCTGTTCTTTTGGTTTTAGCACAAGAGAAAACTATCTGCCTCTAGAAATCCCTCATAGTCAAGGAATATGTACATATACACATACATACATTAATGTGGTTATAGGCCATATTTGCTGTGGGATTTTTCTGCACACATGAAAAATTAGAAACATACTAAAAAAACAACAGATGAAATTTAGCAAATCTATTCCTGTGAGTTTCAGATAGTGGTGTGTGCACCTCATTCTTTGAGCAATTTATTAGCACATTTCTTAAGTTTCAGGGAGTGATTTAGTAGTAACATTTCCACAGGCTTGTTCTATTCATTCTGCTCTCTCCAAAATCAAAGTATTTTCACACCTGTCTCACTCATGATGCAGAAACGTTGCATAGAGGTATCAGTCTTTCTGTATAATTTATCCACTGCAGTTACAACTGAAGTCATTCTAAAATAGCATATCAGAAACATATGAAATACTGGATCAGAAAACACTGATTACTAGAAATCCTAACATACAAAATTATTCACACACTTTCCATGGTCTACTGTTTTTTTCACTCATTGTTAAAATAATACTGCTCATTGTGTTACCTTGTGCCATTTAGACAATAAGTAAGACAAGACTGAATCATTTGTGTTTTGAAGACAAAAGTGATTCTCCCTCACAACAGGCTTTTCAGGTTTATATTGTTAATGTATCGAAACCCCAAATGGTGCCATAAGACAGGGAAAATTGTTAAGATAAAATGCAGGTTCTATGAAATGTGTAGAAAGAAAAAAAAACAGATAGAAATATAATATTAAATAAGCACAAAGCATAGGGAATAAACAGAGCTACTGTGCAACCATCAGTGCTAGCCACAGAGGTGGCAATGAGGTAAAACTCAGTTAAACAAATTACTCAGACCAATAGGGCCCATAAGAATGCAGCTCCACAGTACATATATTCCATCCATTCTACATTCTTTTCTTGTTTTGATTCATATCAGCACTGGATGTGTACATGCCACTGTCCTCTGGTTGCAACATTGATTCAGCTCTCCAAATAGCTGCCAAATTAATTCAAAAGGTTCCACGCAAAAATGCATTGCAAATAATTTGATTGTATTTCATTATGTTTTTGTCTTGCAAGTTGTGTTCCCTCTTAAGTTCCAAGATTCTCTGGAGCTTAAGTACAGAAAAATGAGTGTTTAATGAGTGAAAAGTGAAATGAGCACAGACACTCCCAAACTCGAAGCAAATTATGTGACAAACATTACCCATTGTAGCAGAGGCATCTATGGTTTTAACTAAGCCAACAACACCACAAGTTTCTACTTGACTCTTAAAAATGTTATCTTCAAGCATTTATTCAGGTCATTTGTGACAAGGAAGACTTGGTGGGAGTAAGGTGGCTACTTTTCTACGTGACTGCAGTGGTTTGGCTCTGTTCATTGCTGTAACTGGCTTAAAGAGTAAACACATCCCTCCTTGATTAATACAAACTGACTCCTCTTACAAAATAGAGCAGCCTGGAAAAGTCAACTACATTAGGACAGGAACCTGCAAAATAGAAGAGCCTGAAGAATTTAGTCCTGCATTGCTGGCTGCACACAACTAGCTTGTAAAATCAAGGCCTGAGCTTAGCCAGGACAAAAATGTAAGAGCAGAAAGAGGTTCAGAGCTGTATTGGGAAGAGATATAGTCACTGTGGATCATCAGGATGAATACATTAACTCATCTGGAAATGAAAAAACTTTCTGAAAGAACAAGAGGCTGTGATTATCAGGTTTATTTTGAGAAAATAAGAAGTTTGAACATTGCAGTTTTACAAGGTCATCAGTTTTGTGTACCATTTTTTCACCCTGTGTTTAAGTATGTATCAAGTTGCTAGTGGCTTGCCACAATAGAATGTTCCCTGTACATGGAAGACATACCAACTACTTTAGCTTTCTTCATGGCATTCTCAGTGCAAATGCAGTAAATCCTTGGTCAGCTTAGTCACACTGTAAACAGCAGTAAGCAAATAAATCATGAAGTACAATAAAGCAAATCAGAATGAAGTTCATTTGCTGAGTAAACCACCACCAGAGCAGAAATAGCAGTCACTTATCTGATGTAATGGCAAAATCAAAATAGACTAGAGATCTTCTGTTACAGTAATCCCTGATCCCCACAGAGCCCCTTAATGAAGTAATTCTTCTTGTGATTTCTGGCTGCTGATGTTTTTAGGAATTACAGCAGGTATACTGATTGAAGGGTTCACAAAATAAATCATGTTCAGTATAATCCTACAGCACAGGCTACATTTATAATGACTGTGATCATACTCTCAGCTCCAGATCTTCCAAGTCTCTAAGCAGGGCAAATGGTCACTGTCTTCCATAACCGTCTTTCAACTGAAGCAACCAGGCTCCCACTCAATAGAAATCTGAAGACTGAGAAGCCCTGGGTAGAACCATTTAGAGAGTCACCTGTGGCTTGTCCCATTTTTAACTATCAATCAGCTATTCAATATTGACAGTACCGGAGGACATCAGAAAGTGTTGGGTTTTGTTTTGGTTTTTTTTTTGTGTTATGCTGTGGGTGAATAGATTTTCTATGAAAACACCAGGACTGTCCATCTATGATATGCTACATATGACAGCAGGTAATCACTCTCAGCAGCCAGAGAATCTCCTTCCATTCTTGATGCTCATGTTACCACATGACTGCAAAAACATTCTCTGACCCAGTATGTTCAGCAAGTGAATGTTTGGCAGAGGGGTGTCCTCCCTAATGTAAGACAGGACAGAGGGAGACATAGATGCTCTTTACAAAGGAGGAATAAAGGCATTCTGATTTGGGAGAGCTAATCTCCAGGCAATGAATGCAAAGGAGTTAAGAGAGTAGAGGAGTAGAATGGTGTCAGTCTGCTTCTACAGACATAGGAATGTCCTCACTCACCTGAACTTCTGGAAGAGCTCTATCATCCACAAAGGTTGAAGGGAAGCATTTTTGTCTAAGGGCAAGTCAAGAATGGATAGGCAGTCCACAGTTCAATAGCAAAATAAGTAAAATGCAATACCATGAATATTTTTTTCTCTAGTCTCTGCAGCATATAATGGTTTCCTCAGAAATAAATGACAACAAAAAGTTAATTATGCAATTTAACCTGGGTTCTTTGTTATCAGTGATATTAGAGTTCTACAGTAGATCCTGATAATTCACAGTATTTCTATTGTGACAATTCTCTCAAAAGAGTTAACAAAAACTCTACTAGTAGTGTTTTCATCTGTGTTTACTCTTAGTTGGGTTTCCCTGTTTATCTGTTTGGCCATTTCTCACAATTAAACCAGTCCTTTATCATACTGCCAGATTGCCTTCAGCTTGTTTATCTTCATCTTGACATCATACATTTTTCTTTATGATTACTCAACTATAATCTCCAAGATATAAACTGATTTTCATTGTCTGGAAGGGAGAACGTAATATGAAACAGAGTGAGAAAGAGAATCCTGTTAAGCCGTATCTTTGAGATTTTGTTGCCAGATAAAGCAGACTATACCTAAACAAATTCTCTTCTGGTTTCAGTAAAGTGCAATTTAGGGCATTTCATTCAAGTAAATGCAGAGATTCCAGAGAAGATCTACAAAAGATGCAAAAAAAGTTAGAAGGATCATTTTCAGAAGATGCACAGCTAAAGAGCCTGGATGTAACCTGGAAAGGAGACATGGTAACAGTCTTCATATACATAAATCTGCTTTAGAGAAGATGGAAACAAACTGCTCACTACTGCGAACATGAAAAGAAGTCATCAGTAGAAACCCCCCCAAAAGATATATAAATTATCAGTTCAATCAAGTTTAAAAATGTTGAACTGAACTAACTCTACAGTCAGAAAGGCTCTAAAGATCTGAGAACATGTGTAAATCACCTGAATCAAGGATGATATGGAAGTCCATTTGCCTGAGGTTAGCTAAGCAGATGGATTAAGTAACCTCTTGAAGAGTCTTTCAGAATAATCTGATAAATACAAAATCAAAGAACGGCTAAACTGAGATCTCGCTTTTGATATGATATCTTTTCATGTCCAGATTATGAGTTCCTTTCTCTCAAACCACCTGTTCTCCGCAGAGCAATTCGAGAGAAATAGCATAAACGGAGCACAGCTGAAACATTTTTTTCTACAGTCAAAACATAGCAGGGAAATTTATTTCCTGGGTTGTTCAGTAATAGCAATAACAACATTTTTTTCAAGCAGTTATAATAATGATTTCTCCAAGGTTTTAACTTCTTCTTGTGATTAATTAAAACATCTTTTTTTGAAGAACTAAAAAAAAAGGGAAATTTATTTTGATGGTAATTTTAATAACTAATGTATGACAGTTGCAATGTTTAAATAGAGCAAACAGTAGAGGCTGCTTATTTGTTGTTTTTGTTTTTGTTTTTTAATTGCCACGGGGTGTGAAAATTAGTCAGTTTTTGTCTCACCAGTTTACACTTACAAAACTAGTAAGTTACTAGTTTACACTTCAAGTGTAAACTTTACTAGTAACTTGCTAGTTTACACTTTAAAAAGTAGGATGGGTCTGTGCACAGCTACAAAATTAACATGACAGAGAACTTTATAAAAGCTGCTGTTCTCTGTTGAGCAAGTGCACATGTGCTTTTCTCTTCTTCCCCATTATTAACCATGAAGGAAACATCATGCATATCTTGTTCTAATTATTATCCTTTCCACAGGATAAAATGTTACTTATGAGGAAGTCTAATGTTTTGTGGTTTTTTTTAATTAACATAATATTTCCATTCACAAGACAAAAACAATGTCTCCAGCCTTTACATTTATACATGCTGAAAATTAAGTTCCTGGGTTTGGAGCTACTCTGGATTTACACATGTATAACAGAGTGAAATGTAGAACTTCAATTACAGTACTTCAGTTACAGACAATCTTTTAAGTCTACTTTTGTTGCTCAGTTTAACTTCTGGTCAGTTTGTCAAATTAAAAAAAAAAAAATCTGATTTGCTGGGAAATGTCTTATATTATTGCTTTTCTGTTTAATAGACTCATGATTTTTAGGCACCTGACAGAAGGGACAATTAGAAAAAAAACAGATTTGTGTGCATTCATGTAGATTACCACACCAAAACACAGCATACAGAAAGTCAACTAATAACTACACAGTGTGACTACAGTGTAATCAACATGATGGCTACATGCATTACAGGATAATGTTCCTAAACTCAAATCTAAATTATAGCACATGGGACTCCATCAACAGATACTTTATCCCATGAGTAATAGTTTCTTTACCAGCAGAGACAGGGCTGGCACAAAATACCTCTTGAGGCACCACAGATCTATGAACTCCCCAGAAAGGGATTCATAGGCTAGGCTTTGGCAGGGCTAGAGTAGAACCCAGGACCAAGTGATCCCCTTCCAACTCCCATTTTTAGGAGAGTGTTCATCATCACAAGCTGGATCCCAAACTAGCCAGACACTTATTTGGTGGCAGCTCTCCTTGGGCAGGTGTCCCCATCACCAGGTTGTCAGAGAGCTGCCTTTTGCCAACCAAGTGATGGTCTCTCTTCTTTCCAACACAGCTCTTAGTCACCCCCTTAAGAAAGCCTAGATGGAGGCATGCTCCCACTGACACCACAAGACTTACAACTTCATCACACTCTGGAGCTGGAAAGTCTCTCTTCAAAGGATAACTTCTGTGAACCTCCTTAATACAGACATCACATCACCTCTGAAAAAGCTTAATTCAGTTTGTCAGATGAGTGAACTAGGTGGGGAGATGATATTTCGTTCTGTGACCTACTTTCTCATCCTTTACAAGTGAGACAGATCACACTGACAACTGCCAAGTCACTGAGGATCCAGAATTACAGGGTCCCAAGCAAGACTTTAGGATTTTTTGGTGGAAAAGAGCTTTAGTGTATCTCTACTTGACACCAGCTCAGTGATTCATACCAAAACCACTCATAGCCTTTCTTTCATCAGTCTGATGAAAATGATGAAAAATAGAAGATGCTTCTGGAAGCTGCCCTGGAAGCTGTCAATTTTATGAATTGACCAAAGCTGTTGTCATGTTGCCAGTTTGCAGCATTACAACCAGCAATTCTTTAATACCTTCTCTTAAGAAATACGAAATTATTTACAAGAAACCAAATAGTCTACTTCATTACACAGTTCAACCTCTATCAGTTATCATCTATAAATAAACTGTGTAGGGAACTGCTTTTAGCTATCATATATAATGAATCCATTGAGATCTGCTCTGTCACTTTTTCCAAACAGCATCCTGCACAGCAAGGGCTGCAGAAAAGTCCTGCTTTGTCTTGACAGAGAAATCCCTGGGTATTTGACCTAAACATTGTACTGAAACAGAACTAAACTTCAGGACAGACAATATGTCCATAGAGCATAATGAAACACCATGATTAATGCAGAGGCAAGCAGCAATTAAAAGGTTTTTGTTCTGCTGAATTGAGGGGAAGGGAGGGAAAGGGAAAGGGGAAAGGAAAGGTAAAAGGGAATGGGAGTGTAAAGAGGAATGGGAATGTAAAGGGGAAGGGGAAGGAAGGAGGGGAGAGGCAGAGGAGGAGAGGGAGGGGAAGGAGAGGGAAAGGGGTTGTACTTCAGTAGCACATGTTGTATGAATCCAAGCAAACCCAAAAGAACTGCAAGATTACAAACATCACTTTTGCATGTGGTTTGTTACATAGTCCTAGAATTACTGTGCTTTACAGTGATATGTGGATTTTTTTTATTAAACTTTAGTATATTTGATTATAACTTTGGAATGGAAATAGCATCCAAGCAAACCCAGTCATACTTATTCCAGATTATCACATGTGCACATTCGGAACTCACACATGTATACACAGCAATTTGGTGCAAACGACTTTAAAGCACAGAAATGAAGCTTAGTGCATTTTAGTTGAACTGGAATTGCCATTAAGTCTTCTTGAACAGTTTACATGCTCTGTT
Organism: Excalfactoria chinensis; assembly: GCF_039878825.1. Lineage (NCBI taxonomy): Eukaryota > Metazoa > Chordata > Aves > Galliformes > Phasianidae > Excalfactoria > Excalfactoria chinensis. The sequence continues at coordinate 28,025,372 of NC_092827.1, read as the reverse complement.
TTTTAGCAGCAAATTTAACAAGCATTTAACACACAAATAACTGTTCTAAGAAACTATGAAACCATTCTTAGAGAAAAAAAAAAAAAAAAAGAAAAGAAAAAAGAAAAAGAAGAAAAAACCAAAACCTTATACCAGCCACTAAGCAGATCTTCTATGTAGCATGAACTGTAAATTTGGATTTTGTGCTTGCAGGAGATGCAACACCAGCTTCATTCTGAAACTGCAGTTTCAGTCTGTCTGGATAATTATTAACTGCTGTTTCTTTTGTAAATGATAACTCAAAACCAATATTTTCTAGCTTCTAATAGTGAAAAGATCTATTTTTATGTCTGCCAAATTTTAGATAGTAAATCTACCAGTTTATCAAGTATATTAAAGTAGGGAAATGTTAGTGAAAATTAGAAGTATTTTAGGTTTTGAAAAATATTTAGTATTTCTTTCTAACACAACTCTTGACAGCATTGCTGTTATTCACATGGGTAGTGGGATCAGGTCAGCACTGAATACTGTTGAATATCTTACATCTTGAATATCTGCAAGAAGGGCTGTAAGGAGGACCTTACAACTACAGGTCCGTTAGCCTGACCTCGGTTCCAGGGAAGGTTATGGAGCAGATTGTCTTGAGGGAGATCACACAGCAAGTGCAGGACAACAGGGGGATCAGGCCCAGCCAGCATGGGTTCACGAAGGGCGGATCCTGCTTGACCAACCAGACCTCCTCCTATGATCTAGTGACCTGTCTGGTGGACAAGGGAAAGGCTGTTGATGATGACTTCAGCAAAGCCTTTGACACTGTCTCCCACAGTATTCTCCTGCAGAACCTGGCAGCCCATAGCTTGGACCGGTACACCCTTGGCTGAGTAAGGAACTGGTTGGAGGGATGGGCCTAGAGAGTTACGGTGAACAGAGCTAAATCCAACTGGTGATTGGTCACAAGTGTTGTTCCACAGGGGTCAGTGCTGGGGCCTGTCCTCTTCAATATCTTTATTGATGACGTGGATGAGGGCATTGAGTGCACCCTCAGTAAGTTCGCAGATGACAGTAAGTTGGCTGGAAGTGTTGATCTGCCTGGGGATAGCGAGGCCCTACAGAGAGATCTGGACTGGTTGGATAGCTGGGCTGAAGCCAATGTGATGAGGTTCAACAAGTCTAAATGCCGAGTCCTGCACTTCGGCCACAACAACCCCAGGCAGCGCTACAGGCTTGGGGCAGAGTAGCTGGAAGTCTGTCTAGAGGAAATGGATCTGGGAGTATTGATTGATGCTTGGCTGAACACAAGCCAGGTGTGCCAGGCGGCCTAGAAGGCCAATGGAATCCTGGCTTGTATCAGAAACAGCGTTGCTAGCAGGAACAGGGAAGTGATTGTCCCCCTGTACTCAGCTTTGGTGAGGCTGCACCTCGAGTACTGTGTCCAGTTTTGGACCCCACACTGCAAGAAAGACATCGAGGCCCTGGAGTATGTTCAAAGAAGGGCAACAAAGCTGGTGAGGGATCTGGAGCACAGGCCTTATGAGGAGAGGCTGAGGGAGGCTAGGATTGTTTAGTCTGGAGAAGAGGAGGCTCAGGGGAGACCTCATTGCTCTCTATAACTATCTGAAGGGAGGTTGTTGTGAGCTGGGGGTCGGCCTCTTCTCTTGTTTAACTGGTGATAGGACTAGAGGGAATGACTTCAAGCTGTGCCAGGGGAGGTTCAGGCTGGATGTTAGGAAACACTACTCTGAAAGAGTGGTCAGGCAGTGGAATGGGCTGCCCAGGAAGGTGGTGGAGTCACTGACCCTGGAGGTGTTCGAGGAACGTTTGGACATTGTGTTGAGGGACATGGTTTAATGAGAACTATTGGTGACTGGTGGATGGTTGGACTGGATGATCTTGTAGGTCATTTCCAACCATGGTGATTCTGTGATTCTGTGATCTTAATGAAGAACGGGTGAAGTCCAATGCTGATCAGGTTTTCCTGTCAGCAGTTAATAACTTGCTAAAGGTAGTACCAGGCTACAAGGAAGTCAGTTTTACTATGCAGCTGGCACTAGTAGTCAGCATGAAAAGTCACATTGTCCTATAGAGGTGGGACAATGGCCATTTATGTGAAACCAGTTCAGTTGTATTTTATCTACCAATGAAAAGAGAAGAATTTTTACAGAAAGATACTATGGTGATCTGATCCATGTCTCACTGATATGACATACTACTATGAGTCAAGATGGTTACTCTGTGAAGAACATACTGTAAATACCATAGCAATTAAATGAAATTGTATGAAATGGCAATTTTACCCTTGACTGTTGTATAAGAAAAGGTTTGTCCAAGGAAAAAAAAAAAAAAAAAAAAAAAAGTAATCCTCAACATACCTCCAGAAAACTACCATAAAAACTACAAGGTGTATCTCACATCTGGATGATAATATATCGTGGACAGCATACTTTCTTAACAGTGTGGCTTTCCCAAAGTTATCTGTGATAATTTAGTAGAAGCATATGAAAATTTAAGTTATATATATATATAACTGGAACAACAGATAACTTGAAAGTGACAGAAAGATGTAATGAAGACAGAGGAATGTCTGAAAAAAATATCTCTAACTACCATGACATAGAAGAACATACCACTTACACAGAAATCTGCAGGAAGTAGAAACAGGAAACAAGTGTGCTCAAAGCAGAAAAAAGAATAGTGTATCATATAAGCTGGGAAGTAGAAATCAATAAGTCTCTGAAATGTTTCCATCCTTAATTATCTCATCTATACTATTACTCTGCATTTTTGTATTTTTTTAGCAAGAATTTCAGAATTCAGTAATCTAATTGGTTACCTGCTTAGGAAACTTATATGCATGTTTCTCCAAATCCTAATGAGTTCCTGCACAAGGTGAGTGAGAAATTAAACCAGTTACAATTAAGCAGGATTTCTATGCAAATATGCCATCAGGAATTCATTACAAATTACAGTGGAATTTCATCACTTCTGAGGAAGCACAGCAGGGCAGCAGATGGACAGACACCTCCTGCACCCTATTTCTCCTTTTTCCGAGAAGAACACAAAAGTACTGCCATTGGTACCATCTGAAGGTGCCCAGCACCACTGGAAACATACTCTCCACTTTGCCTGGTCTCTAGCTGGCCCCAGTGTATTCCTAAAGCAGACCATACAACATAATTTTACTGATTTATGCAAAACATAATTTTACTGATTTATTTGTGTTAAGCGATAGAACAGTCCTCCAAAGATAAAGGAGCAAAAGCTGATGTTGAAACCAAGCACAAGTACCATAATGCACATGAGGCAGACTTATGTGCTGTGCTGCTTTATGTGTGATATCTACTTTACAGGGAAAAACAGAATGCCTGAGAGTTTCTTATTTTGGTAACACTATGTTTTCTTGTTGCTAATGCTATCAAGCTCCACTTCTTTGAAAGAGTTCCCAACTTCCATTTTACTAAAATGAGACAAATCTTGAACACTGTTTAAACAAAGCATATATCAAAAAACAAGCCCAGCATTACTGAAATTTTTTTGTTTTGTTCAGTCCAGTTATGTGTCATGACATCAACTGCAAACCTAAAACAGGATTATCAGTCTGTGACTAATGCCAAACTAGACGAGATTTGTAATCTGTTGAGTTTACAGATATATAACAGCATTGAACCAACAATATAGTAATAGAGATGGATGAGCAAACCCTTTTGGGGCTGAACACGAATGTTGATGCAGACTTCAGACAGACTGCAGGTCACACAGCTCCTACACTGAACTTTCTTCAGATGCTTTATTCAGTATTGACCCACTACTAACAAAAGGACAGCCTTACCTTTCGTATTATAACTCATTCCAGTCAAACTCTGCTCAAACAGAGCAGTCAGCAATCCACTCATTGCAGTTTTGTGATCACACTCCCTGAGCTCCAGCACAGATAATTTCTGTTTTCACAAGTAACAAGGGAGATGGCACTGGAGACCAAATAGTGGCCCTGCAGTCTTTCTAACAGCCAAGTCTCCTGCATAAGAAGCAATATTCATCCACAGTATAGTTAAAAGTACTTTTTTTGGATCAATCATAAAGATTGACTTGGGTAGATTTGAGAACTAGGCCTCAACTGTAGGCTCATTTTCCTATCTTTTGCGTGATGAGGAGTGGAACAGCATTATATCCAGACAATTTTGTTGACAATGTTGAAAAAATCTAGGTTGGTTTCCCAATGCATCTGAAAGCATTTATGTGCCCTCCAAAGCTTTTACGCAATTGTACTGGAAAACTCTTCCCTACCATACAATTATTCCATAATTCTGTCCTTAGTTGTCTTCTCTGGAGCTTTGTCAACAGACAAACAAAGTTGAGAACGTAGAACTCAGAAATAAAATTTTAGACACCTTTGAAAGAGCTGTTTTAGTCATATAAAGGCTAAAGAATATGTGTATTTCCATGAAAGGAGAAAAAAACCTAAATCTCTCTCAAGTAATATTTCACCCCTTCCTATTGACTATAGGTTTGACTGATAAGTGGGAGTTCAAATGCTATCTGCAGCAAACTGTGAGTTTGCAAAAGCCAAAAAGTGGCTCTGATAGACAAGCAACTGCATTTCAAGCAATTGGAGAAAATAGGAATGGTATAGAATGGTAAAGAAGGTATCTAATTTTTAAAAGACTATTTACCTAAGAGTATTCTATGAACTTCACTGAAATTACTTTTTCTAAATCGGGAACTGTTTTTCTTTGTTACATCTACAGGGATTTAAATGCATAATATTTGAAGTTTTTCTCACACTCTCAGTTCCTGTACCACAAAGGAACTTGGCTTCAGATTCAAATACCTAAGTTCAGATGTCTGTATATGAGCATCCATATGTCAGCCAGCTGTATAAGCTTTCCAGAGACAACATAGTTCGGGTCAACTTAGTCATTGGAGCTTATAGAGCTCTTCATGATGCCCCAGAGTAAATGTCAAGGGCATTATCAATTTACAAAAATTAAAACACTTACTTCCTTTTGTGTAATGTCAGGAAAGCATCCTGCCTCACTTTAATATGCCACTCCACAAGGACCCAGGTCTTCCATAGCTAAGCAGTCCTGTGGATATGCTGTGTGGATGTCTCTTATACCCTAAGACACCTCAAACAATGGAAGATAGGCAGTCATATTAAAGTCTTAGTGCCTAGTCATCAAACTCCACTGAGTTCACAACAGAAACTCCTAGTACGCATAAAGGCACTCGTATTCACGTATATAGAGTTTATGAATCTCAGGCAATCTCAGACCTCCTATCTTGAGAGAATGATCTGTCTCTTCTATACCATTCACCAATCTTTTGATAAAATCTTTTACCTTTTCTTGCCATACGTTTAAAACAGAACTCAGTAAATTATTGAATGTGCTCCCGGTAGAATGAAAGCATTGGTACCATAAAAATTATTTTAGATATTCAATATCCAAGAGAAACCACTGAATTTTGTTAGAAAATGTGATAGTTATTTTCTAATGAGATTGTTTTAATTCTACCAAAAATATGCTATTTCAGAATATTGAGTCAGAACACTTAGGAAATGTCAGACTATAATTAAAAATGTTCTATTCATGACAACAGATGATTAATATGTCCCTGTGGGCAAACTATGCTTCTGATAGATAAAATTTTGTAACCATTCTACCAGTAATCACATTATTAAGAATGCTCTTAACTAGAATCTATGAGAAAACAAAAGGTTTCAATCATTAGAGAACTGATACAGAAGAGTGGCTTTTCCACTTCCATTAAGACTTAGATGAACACACACATTACTGACAGAAATAAACATGAAATACACGTAATTTCTAAGCCTACGCAAGACTAATTTAAAAATCTACTCCAGAAAAAAAAAAGTGTTAGCTGAATTATAAGTTCTTGGAAGTTGATTCACTTAAGTAACTTTGTGGGGATCAGCACGCAATACCCACTGGGACTGATATAATGGAACAGTAATCACTGGATCTCCTGCCTGTCCAAAACGCTGCACTAAAGGCCTTGAAAGCCCAGCTTTATTACATCAAAGCTGTTAGTCCAAGCACTTAGCCAATATTTTCTCTGCCAATTCCATTACCAAGTTAGTCACTCATATCACTCCCCCAAAAAAGAAAATCTGGATAACACCATCTCAGCACAGGTTTTCACAAATGATAAAGTGGTCTTCTGTAGACTTTGCCATGTGTGTGTGCATAAGCCATTCTTTCCTATCTGTCTAAGTAAAACAGCGTAACTAGTCCTAAAAGCAAAAAGAATCACTGCAGCAAATAAAATAAGCTTTAAGCTTTTGACACAACTCATTCCCACTTTTTCTCATGTGTCTCACACCAAATGTATTTTGCAACAATGCTGAGTTTTATTCTGAGATCATATGTGAGAACTGTGGAAGTCTTACTTTTCCTACTGCTCAGCAGAATACTCAAATTCATTAAAAAAGAATAATAATCTGTACCATTTCAAGGTATTATCTGAAGGCCTTTCAATAAATGGCTCCCTCCCTCATGGAAAAGGAAAGCTTACAACACTGAGAAGTTGAAATGGGCGATATTGCTACCACTAATAAGAACAGTACAAGAATCCAGTCTAGGACAAGGAAATGAATTATGAAAGAACAGTGAAAAAAGTTGGTCTGGTGCTATTTCAAAAACATCAGCTTGAAGTGTTCCTGGAGGATAGGTAAGGCTCCAGAAGGCTGGTAAATCAATGGCCTGCCTTTAGCAAATGAGGAAAATGGGAGTCACACAATTAGAAGTCAGTCAGCCTCACCTCAGTTCAGTAAAAAAAAAGTTATTTGAAAACATTTTGAAAACAGCAAGATGAGTCACCATCAATAGCGCTCTGACAGATCTGTCTCATTTCCTCCTACAAAAGAAGTTTGAGCCTTATAGATAGAGGAAATGTTCTGCGTTTTAACATTCATACACATCCTGGTAGTGTTCTACATCACATTTTCATATATAACTTATAAGTAAATACATAATGCATGAACTGTAAACAAGTACTGCAGCTATTATGTAAATAAATAGCACAAATGATAGGGTCATGATCCTAACTGTCCCCCTCATAATCTCAGTGCCACTGAAACTCCTAATGGTGTTGGAGTGGGGAGGATTTGGGGAGGAACAAGAAACATGGAATCAAAGTTGGTGTGGACAGAATGGTATAATTCATCTTCACACAGTGAAGAATTGACTTTGGAAAATACTATGCAACTCAATAAGAACACTTGTATGCACTTGCCTAGGCCCATTCAGCTGCAGAGAAAATGTCAGGAAGCAGTTTTAACAGAAAGGAAATGGAAGGTTAAAATGACCCACAAATTATGCAAGTTTACTTTCAGTGTCATCCACTCAGTAACTGCAAAAGACAGGGTCAGCCTGATGGAAATATCTCTTAAGTTCACATCATTGCAGCTTGGGTGCTGCTCCAGTGTGGGGCCCGAGGGCAATGTGACCCAATCCAACATGGGGTTAGACAGACGTGTTGGCTGAAGACCTCAGACTAGATCTTTCTCATCTGAGTAGAAGCACCTTATATCATATCTTCCCTTGATACAGTTAGTTTTTCAAGCCTTTATTTGTCAACCAATGGAAGCCAGTTAATGTAATTTTTTTTTTTTTATTATTATTTTTTTATTTCAGCAAAAGTTTTGATACTAGTTCTCACAAAATGTCCAGCATACAGATAAAGAAAATACAATGTGATGGATGAACAATTGGCAGCCGGGTCAGACTTAGGGGGTAAGTCATGCTGGCAAATGGTCATTAACATGTTTGCCCAGGGCTCCATTTGAGTGCCAGTTCTTTCTGATGTTTTCTTCAATGATTCAGATGCAAGACTCAAAGGTATACTAAGAAAGTTTGCGTCTAAGACTAAACTGGGTAGAGCTGTTGAATGCCTGAGGAGTAGAGAGACCTTGTAGAGGATCTTGACACACTGGAGGGCTGGGCAATCACCAGCTGCCTACAGTTCAACAGAAGGAAGTGCCAGATTCTGAGCCTGTGATGGAGTAACCCCACCTCTATGTACAGACTGGAGGATGAGAGGCTGGAGGGCTTCCCTGAAGAAAAGGATCTTCCTGATGGCAAGAATTTGCTCTATCAAATAGTGTACTCCTGTTTTGATCTGTTGTAGTTTTCACAGAAATAAATAGGAGGCATTATTTTCAAAGCAAACTACATACATCAAATAAGAAACATATGTTTTTCTTTGTTTCATAAAAATATTTTTCATATGACTAATATTTCATTTCCATATGCTTGATAAAATATTCAATAAACATACAACTTAAACATGTTTTCTGTTGTTGTTCAGAAAAAGCAATAGAGTATTTTACAGATATCAGGAAGACACCTGCTGAGAATGCTTTCTTGTTCTCAAAAATAGAAAGAAGAGATTGAGACAACATAGGAATAAGTATTTCTCCAGTTCTCTGATATTAATGTCTTATCCAATGCATCGGACTCCTTTATAGGAATTGAGAAATATGCTGGATAGGAATTCACTGATTCAGCAATTAGTTATTTGTTTCCATAGATGGAGCACACAGACCAAAGACTCTGATTCATGCATGTTTATTTTTTTTTTAATGATACATTAGGAACATTTATTTCTATCTGGATTCATAATTTTACTTTTTGTTCCTAGAATGAAGGAATAAACTTGCCGTGGCCCTTTCATCGCAATGACAGGACAGTCTGTTCTACATAATACAAAGGGGGGCCTCCAGGCACTGGGAGAAGAAAATACCACAGTGGTAAATTTGCCAGCAATACTGATCAATACAACTGCAATGAAAAAAGATGTTCAAGTTCAGGTCAGTCCCAGAGACAGCAGGCACAGCTGTGCCATCAACCTCTTGAGCAACAGGAGGCTGTATTTGGCTCACAGGTTGCCCTCAGACTACCTTTTTTGCCTGTAAGATCAAAATTTTTCAGAAGCAGTTGATGGATTCAAAGCAATATTTTTTTTTTTTTTCTACTTCATTACTGCCATTTTTTCCTTTACATCCCCATACAGCACAACAAATTTGAAAACCCCTCAAACTCTGAGAAATCATGAGTAGACAAACAGTGAACATAAACATACTCTGAATTTAAGGAAAAGTGTGGGACTTCAACAATCCCACGGCCTTCTGATTATTCAAACTGTGACACTGAAGAAATAAGTTAAATCAAAACTTTCAAGCAAATATGTTAGAAAGACAAGACATTACCAGACACATCCATTTTGAATCTGGTTTAAAAGTCATTAGCCTCCTATAGAGAGTTTCCATAAATACAAAATCATCATCTGTGTAACTTGCAAGTATTTTTCTATAAACACTATTTGCTGAAGTGTACAATCTGTCATCACAAAGGTAGCTTCCTTTGTTACACACTGTTAAGGCACATAACCTAAAGCAGGCATGTAAGTATTTATTCTTTACAAATATGTTTGTTTCACTGAAAGAGTCAACATACTGAAGATCATACCCATCTTAGAGCAACAGTGCTACATGAAGGTGTATATTCTGAAATAAAATGTGACTGAACTCTCTGGCCTTGAATACCAGCAGAATTAACTGGATCATTTAATCAATATAATAATCATTTTTAAGCATTTCAGGTGAGCATAAATGTGTGGAACTGGTGTTATCCACCAGTTACCATTTCAGAAAACTTAGCCCTCTGGGTACATCTACAGGGTCCTGGCATGAAGAGAATCTTTGGAAGCATGAGAGCAGATCCAACATATGCATTTTTACCAACATTTCAAGGTATGTTTCAGCTCCTTCAGTTCCTGTTACAGCTGAGATACTGCAGAAATCTTGGAGCATTTGATGATACTCCTCATTCTAGATTCTAAAGCATGGCATTCTCTTTGCCAGTATCTTAGGTAGATCTTGGTTTTGCTGTACATCACAGGCAACATGGAGCTGGCTTAGCCATAAAAATGAAAAAGAATTTAGGAAGGCACACATACACACACACAAAGGATAGTAGGCTATCTGGCTCATGGGGGGTTAAGATGAACTACTCTCTGGAAGGGCCCCTGTCTCACTAGCAACAATGAAGAGAGTCTGAACAACTAATTTTCAGTGGATATTTTTAGATGTCTGGAAACACTGAGATGAATTCCATGTCCTGGTTTGATCATTTCTGACAAAGAAAAGCTCCCAATGAGTCTGTCCTTGTTCACCAAACCTATGCAGGAGAGACCCAAGAGAGATGTATGATGGGACCCATCTTGCTGCTGAGAGAGCAGTAAAACTGCAAGAACAATTAAGTAATATATTCCCTTCTGCCAATTAGCTGTACTAAAGCTCAAACACAACTCAAGAGCATCACCAAGTGACTAAAATTTACTTCAAACATAACTGCATCACATATTATATGATTTCCCTGTCTGTATTTTAAGACATTCCCACCCTTTCTCACTCTTTTTGATGTTTTGTAATCACACCAGTAACAAATATGCTCAAAAGAAGCTTCCTCTGGCAACATTCATAATACATACTTAAAACAGAAAGACAGAACACCAGAAGAGTGCCTCAGCATGTCAGAAAGCTAGTAATACTAATAACAGTAAATAATAGTAATAATCTCTCGGTGCTTGAAAGCATTGCAAAATGTGTACAGTACTAAAGCAGGTATCAGTTTCTCATGTGGTTGGCTGGGAAAGTGGAAAAAAAAATCAAGGAGAAACTCCCAAATTCAAAGGAAACTCCCAGAGTATTACTCTCTCACCTCTAACTAATTCTTCTTTGCTGTAACATTAGCTTGGCTGCTTTCAACAAGTAAAGAAAACTTCAGCAAATTGACAGAACATTTAATGGAAAATCTGTGGAAAGCTGCCTCATGCATGTGGGCAGTTCAGTTTCCTCTCCATTAATGCTGCCTGAGGGAATCAGCAAGCTGCTGACTATGTTTTGACCTCATTGGATTCTCATGAAGTCATTCTGTGAGAACCTAAAACTTTAACTACTCTGTTCTTAATGGAAATTGCTTGTGTTGTATGTTTGTTGATGAATAATTACACAAAAGAATCACGGACCTACAAAATAAGTTCATTAACAGCAAGAAAACTAAATTTTGCAAAACTACGCATCTCACTAGCTCAGATAGTCTAAAGTATTTTCAATTCTTATACAGTATGCTTCACTTAATAATGCCACTTTGAAAATGTATGTCCCTGACAAGGAAAAAAAAAACAAAAAACAACAGTACAAAGAAGTAAACAAAAGCAAGCAAAATTGTTTGTTGGCTTCGTATCTTTCTAACCTTGTATGAAGCTCATTATCTCATCCTTTCTTTATCTGTTAAAAGCCGTTGTGAAACATAAAACTTTTGCACTAGATAACATCTTTGCTACGAAATATTTTATCATAGCTATTTACCAACTGCTGCCCATCCTCAGATAATCAAACCTGAAGGTTGAACAAATGATGTTACATGCAGGTGTTAGAAGAGAAACCAGGCACACCAAGCAGAAGTGGAGAGAACTGTTTAGATGTGAGAAGTGGGCTGCTGAGTTCTCTGGGCAAATGAACTTTGAGATACTCTGATGGCAAATCTTGACCTACTATTTAATCTTGAACACTGGAAGGCATGTTTCATAATCATCTCACACAGAACCATAGAATCCTTAAGAGTTCAAGAGGACTGTTCAAAGTCATCTAGTCCAACTCCCCTGCCATGAACATGACACCCACAGCGACATCAGGTTGCTCAAAGCCCCATCCAGCCTTGACTCCAATGTCTCCTGGGATGGGACATCCACCACCTCTCTGAGCAACCTGTTCTGGTGCTTCACCACCCTCACTGTAACAGATTATTTTCCTTTTATCCAACCGAAATCTCCCCTCTTTATGTTTGAAACCATGTGCCCTTGTCCTATCACAACAGACAATGCTTAAGAGTCTGTTCCCTTCTTTCTTATAGTCCCCCTTCAGATACTGAAAGGCCGCTCTCAAGTCTCCCCCGAGCCTTCACTTTTCCAGTCCAAACAGCCCCAGCTCTCTCAGCCTGTCCTCAAAGGGTGCTCCTTCCCTTGGATCATTTTTGCAGCCCTTCTCTGGATGCACTCCAACAGGTCCATGTCTTTCCTGTACCAAGGACTCCACCATACATGTAACATGTAACATATCTGTAACCATGATGCAAAATTCCCATTGTCTTTGTATTGTAACTGTCTTGTAAATGTTAGTGATGACTCTCTGCTCAGAAGCTACAGTCCTCTTAGCTTGGATTGAAGGATATTTAAGCTAACTTGGACTAGCTCAGATCTGGCATGTGCTTCAAGCATACCCACAGAATTACTGTGTCTCAGCTGACACGCAGTAACTTGTCAAACTCCACCAATTTTGTTGCTTGTCTGAACCCTGAGGCTGCTTATGCTCTGACCTACCTAGTCAGGCTTGTGAGGAGCTGCCAGACGTATCCTCACAAAGAAGGACATTACTCATCCCACATGCTAAAAATGGAGGGGGGATGAAGGGGGGAGGCATCGTTTTCACTTTTCTTCCATGTTCCAAACAGAGTGTACTGAGAAAATCCTCTACATAGAAAACACAACTGTCGAACACTATGAAATCACTTGGTATCCCTCTTGCTTCTGATTTAATTAACTCAGATGGACTTCACCATCCAAATAGGGAAAATGTTGGCTAAAATATTTTGGAAAGTGAGAAAAGGATAAACAACAGTGAGAAATCGGCGAAGTGCAAGTAGGCATTGTCCAAACTCCCGTGCACTGTCCCACCAACTCTGACTTGCAGCAGTTCGCCTTAAGGCTGCCAATAATGATAAATTTTGGCAATCCTCAGTTATTTTTATATGGCCAATGCAGTCTCATTCATTTCTTCGTATGACCTTCTTAGATCGTGTGTCACAATCTCCCATTCTTAAAATTCTCAGGAGGAATGTTGTTTCCTGGAGCACCGCTTGTAAAATAGAACCTTGCTGAGCAATGCCCTGGCAATGGAAAATTCACCCTCACACTCTTTATTGGCCCAGACTACTATAAAATGACAATGATTTCTTATTGGATATGATTAATAAGGAGAATCAGTAATATGGATGCTACACATTTTGTTTCAGGCAGTATTTTGGATCTGAATGTTAACTTAAATTCATACCTTGAAGAGGAATCACAGCCTGTCAAACATTGCTTAGGGAAAGAGCAAAGTTTGTAAAATCTCTCTGCTTTGTCTTATATCTCTCTCACATCTTTGATGCTTAGACTCAAAATCTGACTTCAACAAAAGGTTACTGCTTGTTCTTTTCATGTTTCTTTCCAAGTATCTAAAGACAGATCGTCTGGGCAGATAACTGACTTCATTCTTGAACATCTATCCAGATGCTTTTACCTCTTTTTCTCAGTAAATGGATACCAATATTTTTTGTAATTAATATCTTAGCAGGGTGTTGAAGCTTTTGCATAAGATGTTCCACTTCATCCACCCTGCCTCTCCTTTCTGCCTCTGCAGTCCACAGTATCATGTCCTGCCTACAGGTACATGAAATTGCTCTAGTCTCAGACAGAAGCTGTTTGCAGCATTAGTCTGTTGAGAACCTCTGGAAGTAACCTGTTTTGTACTTCCGATTCCCAGAGCCAAGCCTAGAAGAAAATTACTCAGAAATATGTATTCGACCAAGCCATTTTTAGTCAAGAAAAGAACTCAAAGTACTTGTGTTGAGAAAGTCTGCTCCCAGATGATTTCACACACAAGGTCTAACCTTGTTGGCTAACTGTAAGAGGAAATGTGGATTTTCAGTGCATTCTACTAATTCTGAAGCCAAAAGCACTGCTATTTTCCAAGCAGTGGAGGGATCTGAACCATTCTGTGAGAGTAGTTTCTGTTGACCCTCTAGGCTAGGGCTCATGCAAGAGTGAAAGTGTACAGGGAAGGAGCAAGATTGGGTTTCCTCCCCTGTTGTTTTAACTGCTTGATTATTATGTTCCTAAAGACCTGAGAGAAATGATTGTCACTGACAGCCAGTTTAGAGGCCCTGGATCAGGTGCAAAACAAAGCCTCACCTGAGAGGTCACGGCTCATATAAACTGGAGCAGTTACAGGAAAAATGCAACCAATGGTTTGAAGGTAAGTGTTGGGTTAGAACAAATTCAACAACAGTTTTCCAGTGAGCCTCTTAAAATATAAGTATGTTCCAACTTACGAATAACTACAGAGGACCAAAGGTGTTGTATCATATCTTCCAGCATACATCATATGTTAAGTCTCAATAGGCAGATTTCTTCAATTTTCTTTGATCTCTGCTGTCTGGAACACACTACACCTGTGAGACAGACCCCATGTGGAAAGCACAACTTGTAAATGAAAGCCAAATGTGGCTGGAAATAGCATTTGCAATTCAGAACATGTATTTCTTTAGTGCTTTCTCCTAGACTTTTGCTCCTGATTTCTATAGGCTCCCTGTGAGTGAGTTACATGTGTATTGCTTATTATGTCTCATTACTGACAATTTTCTTGGCACTGAACTTGAGACAACACCAAGAGACTGAATTTACTAGCTACCTATTTACACCTCCCTGCTATGCCAGACACTTGTCTTGGCTATAAAAAAAAAGAAGGCTAATTTGTACAGCTGAATCACAGTGACCTGTTGGGGGAATACAAGTTTTCAATATTTGTAGTCAGGTAAGTTCTTATTACCAGCATAAGCTCACTTACCTTTCAAGACTGTCCCCTTGTCTCTTCAGAGGGCATTACTGTGAAGCACGGCTTGAGGCCCACCGCCTTGTAGAACAGGAGGCTATTTAACATGAAAAACTACATTCTTCATTTTTCAATCAGGTGAGGCCTTGAAGTTTTACGAATGACGAGTCTGTTCTTTTTCTTTCTTATTTTGTCCAATCTGCAAATACAAATTGGATATACACAGTTACTTTTGCAAAGCCAAAGGTAAAAATCTCTTTCCTCACTCATAATCCAGCCCACACCCACACAAAAAAAGTATGAGCTATGCAAGCCCAAATTCTTCTGCAAGTATTGGGCACATATTAATTATAAAATAATTAAAAATAATTAAAAAATAAAAGAAATATGTGATGACATTTCTTAAGACAGAATTTCTTCTGTGCTCAGTGAAGTCTCATCTGAACATCAAGAAAAGACTTGAAGCTGGATATCCAAGCAGATGTTCTAATTACTGCTGTGTGCTATTCAGAAAAGCCAGCTTGCTATGTAGGAAAACCTGAAAATCTGAGCTCCCCTTGTTGCTATTGTCAGGTGCGTCAGTGGAAGGGAGTCTTGATCCTTTAAAAATTCAGGTTCTTATTCAGCAGGAGAAATATGTGAGAAGTCCTTTGGTTTTGCATTTAGGAAAGTGCAGTTCTGACCTGGAGTCTAAATAATTACTGCCGCTGCATTCACTGCTTGAGGTAAATCTCATGTATTTTTCCTGGAAGACAAGGAGTACTGAGGCAGGCACAAACAATACCACTGCAGACACAAGCAGCAGTATATACTGTAACCATCTAACACCCAGACCACAGCATTTAGAAATCGATAGCCACATTTTCTCATGATATAAATGCCAGAAATTCCACAGAAGTCAATTTAGGAATGAAAGTCAGTGCAAGCAATTTAAGGTATCACAGCATTAGCCATAAATGTGGTGGGAAGAATACTTTTTTCCTGTAAGCAGTTATCCTCAGTGACTTCTTTGGCATTTGATTGCAACACCTGCACAGCAAAAAGAAAGACTGCTGAGAGCAGGAGAATCACAGATTCTTTTTTGGATGACATATCTCACAGAATACACCCCATTTGTATTTATGTGTGGTTTTGAGTGAGAAAAATGTTTACTTCAGCTGCATGAAATATTGCAGAAAGACATTTTTCTCAGTGCAAACCTGCATCAAGTAAATAAGGCGCTTTCTGCTCTAACACCAAAAAATCAGTACAACTGTGAACTGAAGGGGGGACGAAGGGGATTGTTAAACCGTTGTTATATGCTATTCAGACATTGTTTAAAAGTTTTTAAATATCTGCTGAACCAAAGGTCAGTCGGGGGTTAGATGCGGTAGTGGAAAAATATCCGGCTGGCATAGTCCATGGAATGTGTTGCAATCCCTTTGAACAACTTTGGAAATCTAAAGCTGAGGAATTTTATAGAAATTAAGAAGTTACTGGCAGCATTTTTAACAGAAGACAGCTCAGTGGAAATATTCTCATCCTGAAAAAACTCCTGATGACTTATCTGGTTCATTTGCTTCTGATGTATGGCAATAGACTGACATCTAGTGGATACAGTCTTCTCGGGAATACTAGGTTCTAACCAGGACTAGAAAGAAATGGTCTGATCTAATTTTTTCATTTTTAATGGAAAAGTACGTTTTTTTTACTAGGAAAGAAAAAAGAAATGGGAAAATTTTTTGTCTTTGTTGTTTTTCTTCATAGGAAACCACAATTCTTCCACCACTTGCCTTTTTGAAGCGATTTCCTCCAAACATTCAACACTGTTGGCTGAAACCTAGTCTGTACTTTTTCTTCTTTTTCTTTGGAGTAAATTTTATTTATTATTAGTTTTTTTCCAGTTTCACACTGAAATTCTCCAACATCCTCAGTTTCTATCCCAGTGGGACACCCATTGCTTCTCCTTTGTGTAAATTCTCGTTGCTGCTCTGAAACACAGGAAAACAGACTGTGGACGAGTCACCACTCTACAGGTAGCCCGCACCTCCAGGCAATTTTGATTAATAACCCTTAGTCTTGGACCAAGGGCATAATTGCCACCCTGAGTACTGGAGAAGAAAGTGGAGTGATTTACCCCCAGGGAGAGGCCCATGTGGGGCTATGAATCTCATTTATCATTAGCAGTGGTCCCTGTGTGATCTGTGTGTTGTGGCCTAAGAAAAACATGTGAAAATTTCCCCCTCCCTAAGTGCTGGGTTTCTCTCTGAGTGATGACTTTATGCCTTTTATACCCTTTTATAATCACAATCATCTCTTCCTTTTTTTCTCCAGATCTTCCCACGATAATTAATCCAAGGAATAATCCAGTAGCTCAGGATGCAGGAATGGGGAGGGCAGCCTATGCCTGCAGATGAATTATAAACCCCTCTGTGAATTATAAACATTAATGCTTGGTCATCATCTACTGGATGCTGACTCAGATACCCTGGCATTTCTGAACAGGAAATGTTTGGGGTTTGCTGTTTTCCTATGAGCATGTTGCTGTGTTAAACATTGACACACCAGGAGAGGAGTCACTAGGGCAAAAGCTGAGGGGGCCAGGAGGTCTGCGAGTGGCTACAGGAGGTATTAATTACAGAAGGGAAGGAAAGCCCTACTTATCACCATCCTACAGGTAGTTATGTGCCTGCTCTATTTTATCTTGATCCACTGAACTGGTGAGATATCTCAGGGCTTGGCAGAATGGACAGAATGTTCCTTCCTGAATGACAGACAAGGTAACAAGTCCATCTGCACACCAGGGAAACACCACCAGCGAAGATAACCAGCTATGGTGACTCCTGATATGGTTACGAGCAATCCAGTATTCAACTGCTTTTTGCTTTACCAGAATCCCTGCTTGAAGAAAATAATACATTTAGTGTTGATGTGAAATATATGTTCCATGGACTCAGCTGTTTGTAAAGTCTGAGCTTTCTTCAGATAGAATACTAAAATATTGGTAAGATGTTTTCCTGGGTTTCTTTCATTCTTCAGCTTTATTCAGCTAATAATCGCATTAAGCAAACTGATCTGACTGTGAGCCTGTGCTGTTTAAGAGCTGGGACAGAAAATCACACCTATAAGACCTCCTGCCCTTCGAAGAGAGAAGGACAAGACCTGTCTTAGAAAAGAAAATAGACATAAGAATTATGCTTTAATGAATATGGTAGTTCAACTGCTGCAGAATGAACCTGGAGGAAATACACACATTGCCCATCAAATCTGATTTGAGTACACAAGCACAGAAATCACAGTGGTTTGCAAGCCTTCTAAGTCTCCTGTTTCTGCTTCCTGTACTACTGCAACTATTTTTCCAGGCTTGTTTTGATGGATTTTTTGTAGTGTTATTTCATTCCTGGACCTAGAAGTATGAACGAGGAGCAAATTTCCAGCACTGTTGCAGCTGAGAATTTCACCTTAATGGTGTAAAGCTGCTGGATCCAAACTTGGACTGAGAGTAGCAGGAGGTCTAGCAAGTGTTCAGCCACAGTATTTGTAAACTTTCTTCTTTTCAACCCCATAAAGAAACAGAGTTTGTCCTGATTCAAAACATAAACAAATGTGGTAATACTGGAGCACTGCCATTTTTTCATTACTTACTGGTAGTAAAGATTCAAGGTAGATTATTATATTCCTTAGAATTAGTTAATAACGCTAGTAGCAGTAGCCATAATA
Organism: Excalfactoria chinensis; assembly: GCF_039878825.1. Classification (NCBI taxonomy): domain Eukaryota; kingdom Metazoa; phylum Chordata; class Aves; order Galliformes; family Phasianidae; genus Excalfactoria; species Excalfactoria chinensis. Next base: position 28,007,023 of record NC_092827.1, on the reverse strand, counting down.
ACAGTTGGGATATCCTTTAAATACAGGAGGACCGAAAGTCCTAGTGAGAAGCCTCAGGATGGCCCGTTGTTTCCAGGTATGGAGGCAGTGCAGAGGCCCAGCAGACTGGTGCAGCTGGCACACTGCCCTGCCCAGGGTCACCACATGTCCCTCCAGCACTCACACTGCCCTCCTGGCATTTCCCCCAGCCCTCAGAAAGAAGCTCGCATTTGATTGCATTCAAAGACAGATTGTCTTTGCAGCTTGGATACAGTCCCTGCAGCAGCGGAATATCCTGATTGTTTTTGCAGACTCAGAGCAGTGCTATTTTGCCATCTCGACAGGCCTGATTTCAGGCTGTCTGAAGGGCAGTGCATAGGTTAAATGAGGCTACCGTGCATGCTGTTTGGCTTTCTCATCAAAGAAACAGAGAGCATTTGTGGTCTCGTCCCCCCCAAAAAGCACAGTGCCCCTTTCTGTGGTAATAAATTCCTCAACATCAGCCTCATCAGGATCTAACAGAAACAGAAACAGGAAAAAACCAATAATGACCAAAACCTGCCAAAGGCTGTGTCTTGTGCAGTTCCGCCCTCAATCCCCAAGGGAGTAGAATGAGAAACCAAGGGCACACAATGCTGGTTTTTGCACTGTTTCTTCCATAACTGTACAATGCTACAAATAGGGTTCCTCTTTGAAGATATTTAGAAGAAGCAAAAATGTATTTAAAAAAAAAACAAATTGAGGATTTGCATTACTATTCTTTTTCCCCCTTCACTGCATGCTTTAGGGACAGAGATATTCCTTGCCTAGCTTTATTTTCAGGTACAGGGAGTATCCACAATTCTGCAGGCCTCCAGACTACATCAGCGAGGGCAATGGGGTGTCATGAGGGCAATATCTGACAGGCCATTATTGCTGTCTCCACTAAGCCAGGGATGTCAGGTGCATTATGTAGCATTTAGAGCACGATGGAGATGGCTCAAGGTAGGGGATATGGGCCGGTAGTGTCCAGCAATTAGAAGAGTTGGATTTTCTGCTCATTTCCTCGCAGGTGTGTGCCTACTTTTCACTGTTTGATTTTGTAACTGGGGTGTCTGGTCAGCATCCCAGCTGCCAGAAGAAGATGAGCAGCCTTTTTTATGCTTACCACATGGCTGGAGGATTGTGCCTGTTTCTGCCAAATATGAACTTTGCAACCACCCCTTGATCCTGTGTCAGCTGGAGATTAGATGACTGCTGCCACAGAGCGGTGGTTAAGACTTGTTTGAGACTGCAGCTACCCAGCTCAGCCTCCCACGTCTGACAAGGCATTTCCTTCTATGAACACATCAAATGTGGACTCTCCATGGATTTGCACTGGCAGTGGTCTGTCTGCCAGACCCAATTTTTAAAGCCACAGAAAACCCAGCCTCCCCTGAGAGATGCCCTCTTTTCCCTGAGGCAGCCTGACAGGGCTGTCTTAGCAACGCGCTATGGCTGAGCCTTACTGTGCTAAGAGCAGAGGCAGAGCAGGAAATTCTCTATTAGGGTTCAGTGTCTTGAAAATTATTTTCCCCCAGAGCCATATGCAGTCATCTGTCTCTGAGAGGGAATCGTATTCCCCTTCTGCAAGGAGGTGGGTGGGGGGCAGACAGACAGAAGCGCTGCAGATGGCAGAGGGGTGAACTCATTTCCTTCCTTCTCCTCTCCCTGTGTTCTGGGGCTAAGCTCAGGGAAATGCAAAACCATCATTTTAATGTGCTCCTAAAAGTCTGCCACAGGTGCCAGAGTACAGGAAGGGCTGTCTTTTATGAGCAGCTACATAAAGAAAAAACTTAACGCATGGAAGGAAAGGAGGTGTGGATTTGAAAGACTTTTGAAAAGAAAAATGTATTTTCTATCCTGGCTGCTACTGCAACTGGTAAGAAAACTTTTCCATAATGCTTAATGCCCAGGTATGAATTTGCAGCTTGCATTTGTTCCAGTAGAATTTCTGGAATTAAACATTCCAGAAATATTTTTGCCCAGGAAAAATGAAACTTGTCCTCAGTTTGAACAGTCATTCCTACACTGACTTCAAGATTGGCACAAGATGGGAATCCAGGGAACTATGAACTCTGTTTGTTAGGGAATATGAATGGTAGGGGTCAGTTATTTAAGCTCTATATTGGTCTAGCTATGAGGCTAAAGAAACACAGTGGCTAACATGAAAATTGTAAGAACAGCTAGAATAATATCTTAGGCACTGGAAGCAATGAAAATAGTGATCAGCTAAAATTCCTCTCAGCTCTGTTTTCTCTGATTTCTGGGATGCTCTGTGATTCTTTGATCAAGCACATAACAAACTTTTTAATTATGGCTGTCACAAATCTGGACGTAACTGATAAAGCAGGACTGTAATATTAGCTCTGTTTGTCTAGCAACTGGCTAGAAAGATGCAGGGAATATATGTGTGTAAGGGAAATATGTGATATGCTGGGTGGTCTTTGCTCATCCTCCAAAAATGCCTTATGTTCCTAATTTGTTGTCTATCTCTATCAATTATCATATTTATTTGAAACAGTTTTAAAAGCATGAAGCATTATGTCAATGGAAAAAGCTACTAGATGGTCTCTGGAATCTTTCCATTCATGTCTCATCTGTAAAAATTACATCAGACTGAGGAAAAGGAAAATGAGTCAAACAGAAAGGCATGCACAACAGGTGAAGATCAAACAGGGCAGCACACTTCTGATATGCACTTCTCAGCTGCAGGACACAGTGAGTGTAACCCTGAAGGTCTGTCCTCACTCATCTTGGACCACAGAGGGGAACAGCACTGCTGAAGGGCCCTTGTGGTAAATGGCCTTCCTTTTTATTTCCATATGGTTCCTATCCACTCACCTTCACTGTTTACATCTTCAACAGCATGAAGACAAAAGAGGCAATGGTATTTCAGGCAAGATCACTGAATCACTGTACTTGGAGCTGGAGCTCATTTATTACCCCATTGTTTTCTCTAAAGCTAAAGTGCAGCAAATCTCCATGTTACACGTGTCTCTGTCTCTGAGCCAGTCACTGCAGTCACCGTGCTCCCATGGCCCCAAGTGAAGCTGTGCATTCACACAGTGATGGTAAGTAAGAGGACAAAGTGACACCTTAGGAGAAGACTCGCTTGTTGTAAAGCAAAAGAAAATAAATGGGTGCAACAGGCAGATTTGTTTAGAGAAAATTAACCATCCAAGACCCATTTAAAAAGACAGTGAAACACATGGTTGGTGTTGACTTCATTTTGGAGGCTTCCCTTCTTACTGCTTTATGCAACCTACCAACAAATTGGTGTGCCTGCCTACAAGCATAAATGACGGTTATAAACTGGATAGCAGAGCTGTGTGGATGCAGATGAGTTTCTCAACTGAGATTAAATGAATAGGGAGAGGGCAAATATAGTGGACTCCCAAACTGTTTCTGGAGGATTCTAGTTAGTTACCAGAAGGGATCATCTGATGCTGCTGCTCAGGTTAATTCAGGACTCAGGCCAATGACCTGGAGATCCTCTTCTGGGGCACTGAGTGCAACAGGAGTGCAGTAGTTTAGAACTAGAAACCCACCCTAAGGTCACCTCTGGGACTTCAGCTGTTCTGAATGCTGTATTCCAGAACAGTTAGAATATGTGTGAAGGATTTCACCCTTTTCTTTTTCAGAAATTAACTGTTCACATTATTTCTTCCTGAAAAAATGCACTAATACTTTTAATCTTCATGGGGTCTCCAAGCTGATTGGCGCTAATGGAACTATAGAACAGTGTGTAGTGGGAAACAGAGACACTCTGAAGACTTCAAGCTGACAGTTAAGCAGCTTAGCATAGTATGCTGATGACAGTACAGTAACCATTTAGTTCTTTTCTTAACAAAAATATAAGGGAAAAAAAAGTTTTAAAATACATCATTTCACCTGGACAAGGAAAAGAAACAAAGATTTATACTGTTTATATTTTCCAAAACCTTTAAATCTGATTATAATACATTGAGCTCAGTTGCTGTAGATAAAAGAAGGGAAGGAAAGAAAAGAATTATTTCAGATGACCACTGCACAATGCTAAGGCTTGCATTGCCTTCAGCAAGTTGGCAAAAAATTGAGGAAGACAAAAGCTATGTCTGAATCTAGTGAAAGTAATTTACCCATGATAAATTGTTCAGAGTCCATTATATTTCCAGACCATTGAGATGAACTACAGGGAATGGAGGGAAGAAAAAAAAAAAAAAAAAAAGAAAAAAAAAAAAAGTGAAAGAGGTAAACAGCGATATGATTTCCAGTTATGTCTTAAAATAAGTAAAAAATCCACACAATGGAACTGAATGGAAAGAGAGAAATGAAGGAGAGAATATGAACCACTGGTGGTACGCCAGAACATTACTCATCTCTTGAGTCTACCCTGAAAGGTTAGTGATATTTTTAACACATTCATATAAAGAAAAGAATAATTTCCTAGCAGAGGTAATTTCTAGATGGTCATAAACTCTCTCAAGGGAAGCAGAAGTCCAAGCACTGAAGTCAACAAAAGCTCAGCCGAGGAAGAGGAGTAGGAAATCTGCAGAGTTCTATGGGCCACCCCAAGAGGGAGCTGCTACAGTATGGGAGGAGATATGGAGAAGCCTGGCCAAAAACACCTGTTCAGTATGCAAAGATCTGACTGAGAAAATGTCTACAAGGAAAGGAAATAGAAAAGAGATGTATGCTCCCCAAATAATACTTCAGGTTAGACAGCAGTGGTGACTTCACTGTGGTGACGCACAGAGAAGGCTGTTGAAGGGCCTTCTGGCAGACTCAAGTTGCATTGGAACACGACCAAATCAGGGAAGAAAATATCACTGATGCTGCAAGCTGAAAACAACACTATTTTTTTAATTTTAATTTACTGAAAGACTACGTGTTTTATCGTTGCAGAATTGTAAGTGGCAGAACATTGCCCAGAAGACAAAGGAAAGCTATTGATCATGGAGGTACTGGAGCAGGTCCAGAGAAGGGCAACGAGGCTTGTGAAGGGCTTGGAAAATCAGCTCTATGAGGAGAGGCTGAGGGAGCTGGGGCTGTTTAGTCTGGGAAAAAGGAGGCTGAGGAAAGACCTTATTGCTCTCTTCCAGTATCTGAAAGATGATTACGGTGAGAGCCAGGCAAGTCTTTTCTCACTGGTGACAGGTGACAGGATGAGGGGAGATGGCCTCAAGATGCACCAAGGTAAGTTTAGTTTGGACACTAAGAAACACTTCTTTATAGAAAGAGTTGTTGTCATGGTTTTGTGCTGTCAATATTCTACATCATGACATCATGTGCGGTATGAACTGTTTTGGTGGTATAAGAAAGTGTAACAGAGGGTATGTGGAAGTGTAACAGAGGGTATGTGGAAGTGTAACAGAGGAACAGAGGGTATGTGGAAGTGTAATAGAGGGTATGTGGAAGTGTAACAGAGGGTATGTGGAAGTGTAACAGAGAGTATGCGGAAGTGTGGAAGGTTCATGCTCCAGATCTGTGGAATGGCAGCATCCCGAGTACTCAGCTCTTGGAGGAAACTACATATCCCAGGGGACAACGCGGCCAGAGACGAATCACCAGAGGAGGAGGACACACATATAATCTTGCTCCCAGGCTGGAACGTCTCTCTTTTCGCCCTGTCTATCGCTTTGGAGCGCTCCATCCCTGACGTCTCGCTCTATCAGCAACGTTCCAGCCTGTCGCCTAGAGATTGCAGTAGGCCCCCGGTTCTCCGGGACTCTTTTTCTCTCTTTCTTTTTCTCTGCCTTGTTTGATATAGTAGTTGTAGTTATATTGTATCATATTGTGTCTCGTATTTAGTAAAATAAGTTCGTTCCTTAGATTGCTGCCGTTGTTTTTGTTCATTTCCCCCCTTCTAGGGGCAGCAGCCTCTATCACGGATAAATCTAGATAACCCGATTACAGTTGTGAAGCACTGGAATAAGCTCCCCAGAGAGGTGGTTGAGTCACCATCCCTGGATGTGTTTAAGAGCCGTTTGGACGTGGTGCTCAGGGATATGATTTAGCGGAAGGTTGTTAGAGTTAGGGTACTATGGTTAGGCTGCGGTTGGACTTGGTGATCTTTGAGGTCTTTTCCAACTTGAGTAATTCTATGATTCTATGATTCTATGAGCTAGATGGAAGGCCTTAATACCTCTGAAAGGAAATGAGCCCATGAACAGAGCTCATCAGTCTGAACATGCATTATGCCAGCAACTCATCCAGACACTTCCAAAGTTACAGTTTTTTTGAGTGCTCCGATACACTCTGACATGCCTGGGAGTTAAGGCTTCCAAGCATCTCTGGATGAATCTCTGAGTACCACATCAATTTCATCTCTTGTCATCTGGAGAACACATCTCAGTGAACAGCAAAGGCAGGAGGTCTGATATTTGGCTCACTGGGACCAGTTAATATGTTAAACAACTTTTATTGCTAGGCATTATTTAAAATGGGAAAGAAAAAAAATAACAGGCTCAGTCATCCAATATCCTATAAGGTAAACACACTTTTTCAAGAAAAGGGGGAAGACTTCAGAAGAGTTCAGGAGGGAAGAAGGAAATGCTATACTGCTAGTCTATAAACTCAGTTTATCTGCTCTACATAATGAATCATTGCTACCATCAATCGGCATGGAAACTCTTGAAATTAAGTAGATATGATTCATTGCAAGGCTTGAAGATAAGTTTTTTCTAGTACTTTTGATTTTCTATTGCCGTCTGCCTTCTCAGTAATTAGCCTTCTCTCAGTCTATTTCTCAGTCTGTAGACAGCTGAAGGGAGGGAGTGTTTTACAAGACAGCAAGCATAGAGCCAAGCACATTTTTAATACATCATAAGTATATTCATATTGCAGGAATTGGTGAGAGAATCTTCTTTACCCAAAGAAATATGGTTTGGAGCTCTATTTCTTTAGCTTAATCCATAGGGTCTTTCCTGAAATTTGATCCATATGATTCCTAGCAAGGATGGAAATATTTTGTTATGCAGGGATAGGCAACAAACTTGAGCTAGGAAATTTAATTAAACACTACCTCACTCATGCTCTTGGGAAAGCTGACTGTGACGTTGTTACAACAAAGCATCTAACATACATTTCATTGGTAATCTGATGAACAATAGGCAACCAGCGCTGCCTATTGATAAAAATGTTCTCATGTGCTGTAGAACTAAAGATGTTTTTAACTGTTTTATGAGTTTAGGACCATGGAACTAGAACTGATAAACACACAGCCAGACAAAAACAGCTGTTTCTCCTTGGGAGGTTTTAGGCTTGCCTTTTTTTTTTTTTCCAGGATTGCTTCAGAAGATCTTCAGAATCTCAGTATTGCCTCTCACCAGAATCCAAAGCTTCATTTGAAATTTGATGCCACCTCTTCCAGTCTTCTTGTGAGTCTGATGCAGTCTTTCATTTGATTTCTTTGAGGTTTTTGAGCACAATAAAAGATTTTGATTACCAAAGGTTATGATTTTGATTTCTTGATTAATAACTTTTCACTCAGGTCAGAAATTTAAAAGGATTTCTTGCAGATTTTTTTAGTTCTCAGTTAGAATTTCTGGTCTAAAGAAAATCAGCCCATAGGAACAGGCCAAAATTTAGGTATTCGCTTGGAGTTCCAGGTTTCTTGTGATGTAGGTCATAAAAAACAGCCTGACACATAACAGGTGTGTTCCAGACTCCATTCTGCTAATCAATTTATAATATTGTTATTCCACATCAAGAGCAATAGGCACAAACTTAATTGGACTCTCCTAAACAATGTCATGACAAAAACACCAAAAATAGTATTTTTTCCAATATTATCAAAAGCATTCAAAGAAATGCAAATGCCCCTCCCCGGCTTCCTATTTAGCCTCTGCTGTGTCGAAGACTAAATTATTCTTGGGTTTAAGGTAACTTCATTAAATGGGGTCAGGAAGATCATTTCAGGAAAATGACCACAACTCAGTGAATCTGGAATTTGTGAATCAAACCTGAATGTCAGCTTACTCAAATGTTCAAGCTTCTGCTGGTTAGACTTAGCACTTCTACAGTTTCAGTAATTCTTACCGTATTTTCCCTAACTTAGTAGTGAGTTACAGTTTTTAAGGATGAAATTATTGCCATAAATAGCTTATGCAATGTAAAGTATGTAATCACAGAATTGCAGAATTACAGAGTCTGGAAAAGATCTCTAAGATCATCTAGTCCAACCATCCACCTACTACCAACCTTGCCTACTAAACCATATCATTTAGTACAACATCTGCATGTTTCATGAACACCTCCAGGGATGATGACTCGATCAGCTTCCTGGGCAGCCTGTCCCAGTGTCTGACCACGCTTTCAGTGAAGTTCTTCATAATATCCAACCAGAACCTCCACTGGTACAACTTAAGGCCATTACCTCCTATTGCTAGTTACCTGGGAAAAGGGTCTGACCCCCCACCTCAGCACAACCTCCTTTTAGGTAGTTGTAGAGGGCAATAAGATTTTCCTCGAGCCTCCTCTTCTCCAGACTAAACAATCCTAGTTCCCTCAGACACTCCTCATAAGACTTGTGCTCCAGTTCCCTCACCAGCACTGTTGTTCTTTCTTGCTTATTTTCCTGTTGTTGGAAAATTCAGCCCCTGCAAACAAATGTTCATCTTCCTTTAGACCACTGAGTTTGTAATAAAACATGAAATGTTCATAAATAGCACCAAACGTTTATCAAAAATAGTATTTGCTAGTTCCAGATATTTGTACACATCATATCCCAGATACAGAGAAGTACACACAATCCTCTGAAGTACAGCCAGATGAACATATATCTCTTTCCACCCATACAAGAATGTGTGCTACTCTTTGCTCAGACCAAAATATTTCCTAGTAAGTTGGCTTACAGTGATTTTCCCAGTCCTCAAATGCTTTGTTTCCTAAGACCTTGCAATGGGGTCAGTCTCTTGGAGATGTAAAACTGTTGGCTTTATTATAGTACTCAGGAGCACACACACCTAAGCTGCAGGAGCCCTGTAGAACTAACTGAATCAAACTGCTTTATCATTTCTCCAAGCTCAAAAAGTCAAGTTTTAAAACATGGGAGAAACTGTAAAGTCTTGCTTTTCCAAATTTCAGGAGAGAAACTCAGAAACTTTAATGCAGTTCAGGTCTGAATCAAATTTTCCAAAATTACTAGGTCTGAAATCCTCTCTCTCCTCTCCACCTCCATCATTCTTCTGGGCTTCCACTGTTTCTGAATGCCTTCTGAATGGCAAGGCAGTGCCAGAATATAGTGGTCAGCCATTCTATTTATGAACATGGTATTTGCTGAACAGAACACAGAGCCAGAAATTTTGGGGTGCTTTCAATTTCTCTTATTTACCTTTTTCTTTGTTGTTTTTTTTCCCACTCATCAGTTATGCACTGAAGAGAGATGGAACTACGTTCTTCCGGAAAGCAACAGAACTAATCGTGGGAGTGTCTCATCTATTTAATTAAATTTTTCTTTTAAAAGGCAAGGCAATTACATCTGCAGGACTCTGACATTCAATTACAATAAAAACCTACTATTTTCCACAGAGAAAATTGAATGCAATGATGAAACTTCTCTTATGGGTAACATTTCTTTTTAACTCACAATAATGATATTTCCAGAGTAAGTATTTTGTTTCATGGAGAAGTAATAAAAACAAATGAAGACTTTTTCTTTTCAAAATTTATAACCAAGTGGCAATCTGTCACCCTCAGATTTGAAATTACATCAGAAGTTTCTAGATCACTCAAAGCACCAAAGTTCCTCTTCTGACACTAAAGGTTTTACACAAAGCGCTCCTTTAAATACCAATTGTGCTAAATACTGTAGCCCAATTTTAATACACAGATAAGTTAAATTTATAGCTGTTGATATCTTTTAGTTCTAGAGATTCAAAGAGAAGGTTAAAACTTCAGGCCCAGAGCATAGTATTCACCTGGGCTATGGCAGTTATACTCTGTGATAAGAGATTGATGTACCTGCTCCTTCTTGTTGTCTCACTGTTTTCTCATGCTCCTTCATCTCTCTGAATCTGTTCTGTTTCCTTTGATAAATTCTTTCTATAATTATATTTAAAAGAAATTTTTTTAAAGATCTTTGTGTTACTGAATGGCAAGTTCTTTAATTAATTAAGAGATTTAATTTATCTAATTTTGTATCAGGAACCTTCCCAAGACTCACTGAAATGCTTGAAGATCATTTGGAAGCTTGAAAGGAAACTTAGTACATTCCTGTGGCTTTGGGACTGTAAAAAGATGGTTTGGGAACCATCAGTGAAAACGGATTGTGCCCAAATGCCCATTTTCCCTGAACTAGTAGCATTTCCCAAGAAAGCTAAAAAAGTGGAATTTTCAATTTCAAATTATATGTGAACCTCTTCTTTGTGCATCTTACTCCAGAAGAAAGTGATGGTACACAAGGTTTATGTACCCTGCTGGAAGTAATAAAAGAATAAATAATTTAATGGCATAGTCATTTGATCTTTCTATCTCCTTTATTTTCTGTACTTAATTTCATTTATGGAAAGACTTGCACAAAAACTGACCACACTAATAAAAACAGATAAAACCCAATACAGCATGCGGAGGAGTAGAACTAAAGTTACACTGCTGTTTTTTTGGCAATAGGAGAAAGAGGATTAAAAAAAATGTTGTAACCTGGTTCTCAGACCTGCCAGGCTCTCTAGGCATTACCCAAGTTACACCAATACTGCATCTGCAGACTTTTTCATTTTGACTATTGGCAATGTTTTTTCCAGCCTGAGCCTACTGGTAAGCCATTAAAGTAAGTTAGGTTAAAGATAGCACTGAGCACATTTTCAAAGCAGCAGATCACTTACAGCTTGCTAGGTCTCTGGGATTTTCAGAAACCAAGAATGGAAATTCATTTCCACATCTTATTCTGAAATATTCAACATAAGTGCTTGAAGACGTTCTAACAAATGTGCAGCTGGCAACTGTGCATTGCATCCTTTGAGAAGGTGCCTCTGCCAAAAGGCACTGGTGGTCTTCAGGGAAGATTCCATGCCTGGCTTCACTGGTGCTCCATTCGCAACAAGGCATGCACCAATTTTTGCCAATGTTTAAACTAACATCTTCACCTATAAATGAAAAAATGTATATTTTTAAAAGGTTAATAACACAGCATTTGATATTTAAAATGGATGCAATTGTTTACCAGATGGAAAAACTAAAATGGCTCAAGGACAGTGGTTCTAATACTTGCTCTGGCTCAGCTTCTTTCATGGGCATCTGCACCCCAGAAGAATAGAAATACAAAAACATCTAATGAGTCTGCATACCTCATCAACATTCATTTGGAGATGCTGAGTTGATCCCCTGCCAAGAAAGATATATGACCTACATAATGGGGGATTTCACATCACCCGCAAAGATCTGGGAGAATTTCAGATTTAAAGTGTTTACTCATGCAGCTGAAAGCCATAGAACAGAAAATGACAAACTGCTATACTTCTATTCAAGGCATACAGAAGCAGATAAGCTGTTCTGGCAACTCTACCTACACTTATCACTGCTTCCACATAATCCTGCAGGTTTGGTTGGGTTGATTTCTACTCAACACAAGGGGTACCAGGTAAAGTCTCTGCGATTTTCTTGGTCATTAGGGACTAGCAGCTCTAGCAAACAGTGCTGCTGAACATCCACAATAGACCTCCTTCTGTAAATGCTAAAGAGATAATTGAAGAGTGGGAGCAGTGCCAAAGAATTTTCAAGAGCTAAATGTTTAAAGATGTGAGGACACTCCTGTAATATTTTCTTTCTCTTGAGTTGTCTGTGTGAAGGTAGTGAATATTCTCACCAAAAATACAGAACTGTTCAATTTGTTTCATTACCATTTTATCATCATTGAACTCCATCTTGCACTTGTGTGGACCTCCCAAGGAACAGTGGATGTTTCTGTTATCAGTAACAGTTTCTGTTTTCAGTCACTGGCAACAGCCACATCCAGCAGCCTGTCTCCTTGGACAGCAGAGTGAGTGGCCACCTCACTACCTGTCTTGGAGGCATTAAGGTCTGACACCCTACAGCCATCTGTTGCACAGTTGACCTCTTTAAGATTTGGTCTTCAATACAACATTCCCTGATGAAGCAGTTAGTTGATAAATACGAGCTACCCACAATGCTGTGGATCCCAGCACACCAGCAAATGTATTACTTGTAATAGATATTAAGTCAAATAAGGTACCTTTTTTCTTCCACTACACTCAGTGCCAAAGAACAGCAAAAACAGAGCTGCTCCTTAACAGAGTACAGTCCTCAAAGGATAAAACCCCTAAAAGGGCTCTGACTTTTGGGGTGTTGTATACCCTCTGAGTGCTGGACTCCCAAGGCCCTTGCATAGCCAGCCAACAGCAGTTAAAATACAGCAAAATTGCAAATACAGCAAGAAATACAGTAATAGGTGGCCTTGGGACCATGCCATCTTTATCTATAGATGTATTTTAAAGGTACTGGGTGTAGCTGTATTTCTGCCTAAGGCTACCTTCAGTACACAGTTGAACTCAAGTGATAAACAGTTATTTGTTCAACATCTGTTTGAATGAGAAAAAAGAGCTCTGGTTTCATGGGAACATGTAACTAGAAATCAAAAGTGTTCTGGTTATCTTGGCTATCTCAGTCTTTGTTTTCTCTGTTTGTTATTAAGTGCCCACTGTATATTCAGTATTATTGTTCTGGTTTTCTAGCCTCTGATTTTATCCTTGAGGAAGAAAATGGTGAAGAAATAGAAAAGTTCAACAGATATATGATATGAAAGAAAACTTAGCATGGTGCTGTAGCTCTGAATGAAAACACTGCAGGGGTAGCTTGTCCTGTAAAGCTGAATTTGCACACTGTACCCAGCCATGAGCAGCACAGTTGCAAAGACATTTTTCAGTCTTTTTTGTGACAGTGAGTAGCTGGGCTTTGAAACTTACAGAACCTCTGACATGAGTTGGCCTCACCCAAGGAACAGCCTTGGGAAATGTACCTGATACCTCCCTAGAAGCATTCAAGGCCAGGCTGGATGGAGCTTTGAGCAGCCTGGTCTAGAAGGAAGTGCCCCTGCCTATAGCAGGGGAGTTGAAACTACATGATCTTAAAGGTCTCTTTCAACACAGACCATTCTATGATTCTCTTATATAAGCTTGTGCAACTCTTACCTGTTGTTGGATGTCTGTTCATTTATTGGACTCAGGCACTTCTGAAAGACTCCTAAGTTCAGACCATTGCATCAACATCCCTCTGATCCTATACTTCCAAAAAAGGTATTTTTCAAGACTGACTGTATCATTCTTCAAATACTGTGAGCCCTTTTAAAAAGCAGAAGTGTGATGTCTCAGTGATTCCACTGCATTTTTAAGGACCATAATTGCCTTATGAAGGCAATTAGAAGCTAGATTTTCATTTACACTGCATAACACCACTGTAACTCCCATGATTTCAAAGTAGTTTTTCAGCGTTTATCTCAGTACCAGCAGAGAGAAAGCTGTACCTTGCACTTTTCCATTGTCTCTTATAAAAGCTGCCTCATTTTATGTCTTTGCAATAGATCTTATAGTTATCAGCTCATAACAAACACTACTGGAAAGGACATCAAGAGCCCATCTCCACCATGAAAGCAGACTCAGGTCATTATTCACAGGTGTTTGCCCAATTTACTCTTAAAGAGTGTTGTGTTGAAGAAGGCTGTCTTCCACATCAGCACGTCCCACAGTTTGTACTGTTAAGAAGATTCTCCCTAGAGTATAAGCTGTAACTTACTTTTTTACATTTGAATCATTTACTCCTAATCATGTCATTGTGTCTGCAAACAAATCAGTCAACATATCAAGAGTTCACAACATAGGTAGACACAGAAACATCCCATAGTCCTGCCTGCAAGGTCTCCAAGAAACTCCAATTCATTTAAACTCCCCATGTTCTAAACAGTCCTCATTGTCTGCCTTTGGGAATTCAGAAGCCAGACCACTGATTTCCTCTTGCAGACCTAAACAAAATAAGGCCATGGTTTTCCCAGTAGCTAAGAAGTGGAAGCTTCTCCTAAGATGTACTTTTGTTTATACACCAGAGTCTGTTGTTTGTCTTTTTCCACTGTATCTTGACATTGTTGACTGTTGCTGGCCTTGTTTATGCTAGCATGTCCTGTTTCTTGACATCCCTCACAGAGTAATCCACATTGCACGTACACTGCATGTGATGCAGAGAAAGAGACTTACATTCAGGCCAACTAAATGCATCTTGCATACACATAAGAATATGCTTTGCAACCTGAAAAAAAGGTCATATCAGCCAGCTTGAAGGATGGTCGTTGCTGCCACCAGCTCAGAGTCAGTACTGACCTACACAAGGATCTAGTCCCTCTTCCTGTCACCCCATGCCTGTGGCTGCACTGGCATCCCAGCTGCTTTGGTTTGGGGAGCACAAGGTGGCACTGGGCTTTGCAGCTCACATATCTTGTTTTCCATCATCTGTGGGGAAAAGAGCCAAGTAAAAACCTCCTGCAAATCAGACCTGCCCCACTGGACACCAGCTGAAAGCTGATAATCTGGGGGGAATTTGGGGTTTCCTATCATATTTGCAAGAGTTCTTATACTGGACTTTGCAATCATTTAGTTTCCTCATAATTCACGATCATGGTTTTCTTCCCTCTTATACACGATCATCATGTAATGTGAGAGCAATTTACAGCTCCAAACTTCCTTTCCTCCATCTAGATTGTAACTGCCTCCAGTCCAGCTCTCTTCATCTCTACACTAAGAGAAGGGATGCACTGCAGCTATTGCAAAGCCCCTGCTTTGCCTCACAGCCTTACTCTTTCAGGGATGCAAGAAATGGTACCCACTTTAGAACTGGGACTAACAGCAGCTGCTGTGTGTCATATTGCTGTTTATAAGGTGAACTTGCCCTACCTCAAGGCCCAAATAAAGTATCAAGCTGTTTGAATTTTAAGTCCACACTATGAGGGAGGTAGACATTAGAAGACTGCAGTGCCATGTGAGAAAGAGTAGGAAGGAGGAAGCAGGTGGAGGGAAGTGATTTGCATCAGATGAGGCAAGCAGTTCAAGAAGACAACCAAAATCAAGCTAACCATTTACATTTACAGTATTCTTGACCTCAGATCTTCAACAAATATATATTAAAAATGAATCCAGAGAAAATAATGAATTTTCTTAAGACTGAATGCTGTTTTTCAATGTTGCTAGGAAATTTAGACATCACTGATGCTGCTGAATGCAAAAAGAAAAGAAAAATGGACTGGGAGACTGATAAAAGATGAAGCAGAGGTAGCACAACATTACCCCAATCTTAATTATTGCAAAGGTAAAGAAACAGTCACTACAAGTGAAGAAAAATAGTCAAACTAGAGAACAGAGCATTGATGGGTAGATACCATTTGGCTTTGTTATCTGAATATTGCACTGTTAAAGGTCTCATGCTTCTTTAGTACTTTGAGACCATACACTGTGCTTCCCCATGAAGAATTCACACTTCTTTTTTGTTTGCATCTCTGGTATCCGAACATAAAAATCTTCAAGACCGTGGTTGGTTTCTTTATTGGAAACATAGTAGACAGGGAAGGATTTCTGAACAAAGTAGCATCTCATTTTAAATGAAGCAAGCAGAATATGAAATAGTGGCAAATTTATTCCTCACAAGTGTTCTAATATTATTTAATGCTAAATGTAAAATATGTTCATATTGTTATTATTCTAAGTGTAATTGAAATGTCGTTAAATCTAAGTAGGTATAAACAACAGCCCTAAGTTGCCTGTAGACATATGACCAAGGATAATGATGATGCACAGGAACAAGTTAATCATATTGAGTTCCACCTAACATTCAGCAAACTCGCTCACCTTTAAATGATGGCTGTGGTGATGTTCATTCCTGCAATCAAGCTGCAGATAATAAAAGAAGAATCATATGATACATACTCTTGAACTGAACTTAGAATACAATGTACAGAGAGATTGCTGGCTTAATTACTTGCCTACTGAGCTAGAATTGGCTGCTATCTTTTTTCTCCATATGAAACCACAGAACTTTCTCAGTACATCATTTCCACATGTGCGTGTTTTACTGTCCCTGTTCCTTGATCCAGCAATTTAAAATACATTCATATGTGAAATAAATAAATAAACAAGGAAATGTCTATCTTCTTACATAAAACATCATTCAGCATGGATCTCTCACCAATGTGAGCTAAAAGCATCCCCAGGGAAGTCCATAGAGAATCCCTGCTAGGGGCTGTTGTGAAACAGATCAACAGGCTCTTCTTTATATATATATATATATATATTTCCTTTTTATTATGGTGCAATTTCTCTTTCCTTGTTCCAGCCATATTAAAAACCTTTCTTTCCTAAGTGTCTATTTCTGGGCTGGTCTCAAGACACGAACATCTCACTAGTCTCAGACAGATGTGTACTACCACAGCGAAGAGAGCAGGTGCTGAGCTCTGAATTACCAGCTGCCCCTCCTCTGCAAGTGCTAGGAGGTATATTAAGGTTGTTCGTGGCTCAGTAAAACAAGAAGTCAACACTTCAATCCCACTTACGAGTACATCTGCCTGACAACTCCAGGACTCCTCATGTAGGAAAAGAGCATGTTCACACTGGTCTTTACACTTAAGGTTTCTCAGTCCAACTTGCTCTGGTTGCTTCTACATTTTATCTTGCAGGCTGCACCAAAGCCACCTTTCTAGGAACTTGCCTGAAGTTTTATTTAGGGGTCATACCAAAAAATTGAAAATATAAAGCTTTGATTTACACCCAAAGTTGATAGAAGATGTAGTCTTTTTTTGCTTATATGAAAGAAAGAGAGAGAAAGAAAGGGAGGAAGAAAAGGAGAAGGAAAGAGAGAGAAAGAACAATTACTGATAGAACTGAAAATTCAGTCTCCATATCAGTGACTCAGTATGGAGACCACACAAGCAGGTACCTCCAATCAGGCCTCAGAATCAGCTTCCAGGTATCTACCTTCCTGTAGATTTTAAACCCTCTGGAAACGTAACCATATATGGGTTTCTTCCAAAAATGAAATACACTGAATAGCACCACAATAAACTCAGGAAATTCCCCTTTTCTTACATGCTTTCTCAAACAATAAATCGGTTTTATTACATTCTCATTGACTGTAATAAAAGTGAGGAACTAGAAGATGCACTTCTAGGTGAACTAATCCCTTCACAAATCAGATAGGGGATTATGGCAGACAGTAGTGCATAAAAATACATAAAACTTGTAAGTTAAAACTACAATGCATGTAATCAGCTTGAAAGGAATAGGCTGCATGGATTTCATCAAAGACTTAAATTGAAGGCAAATGAAAAAAATAAAACAGGATTCCAAATGCAACCATACATAAAATACAAGACAAAAACTAAGTGTAAATTACTAGTGGGAATATAAACACAAAGGAAGATTTGTATCTAAATATGTTTGTTCTGTCCTACAACTGTTTATTCAAGTGCTTGCTAGGGCCTTATGGAAGCAGAGTGAGCTCTAGGTTTATGGACCCACACACAAATCACCTTGTCAGGGGCATGGAACTAAGCCCATGCCCCAGGCAGGATCCTGTGTAACAAGCTCCTGTGTGATCTCTCACGATGTCTCAGATAGGGCTTTGTTAGCCTCTCAGTGCACTAGGAGTGTTCCTAGCTGCTTTGCATCTCCATTATCAGGCTTAACATTCTCACAGTTATCCAGCTACAACAGTCAATTTTCACAATTTAGGTTTCCATTAGGTTTCTATAAACTATTTTCAGAAACTTAAGTGTTTGAGACCCTTTGATTCTTTTTATTAGTATCCATGCTAAATGCTCCCTGCTGCTATTTAAATCTCTCTACTACTTTTACCATTACTTGGATATTAAACACAGCTCACACACTTCTTTCCAGTAGCCTTCCTCTAATTTGAAAACTTTTCTCATATTAACTTCCACTGTCTCTTCTGCAGATTAAACAAAGGCTTCCTTTAACCCCTTCCTCTCATACCTTGTCTGTGAGTACCCTAACCATTCTGGCAGCCTTTCCTCTGCATTCCCCTGCTATTGATGAGCTGTGCCCAAGCAGGAGCAGCCTCTCTGGCTGCAGAAAGCATGGCCTTACAGACAACACTCCTGTTTATACCACCCAGTGTGTTTGCTTCTTGAGCAAGAACTTGGCAAAAGTTGTAAAAAATAAATAGTTTGGCCTATTTTCAGTGGATTGATCTCTTTGCATCCTGGCTCCTTTTCTGCTGAATATCTACCTTGTTAGTCATTCCCTCAGCCCAGATCGGCACAGCTGACTACCGTCTTTCCTGAGTACATAACTACATTTTTGCTTCTGATTTTCGACCATATCTGCATTTTGTCAAGGTCAACTTGAATGCTACTTTCTGGAGTGCTGGAAGTCTCTCTGAGGCTGTTGATGCATGCAAATGTAATAAGGTCTGCATGCTAGTTTTTCAAGTCAGACTCTGATAGGCTCCTCTTTAACTTGACTGAACGTGACTTGTCCTTCCAGGACTTTGAAGGACCTACCAGCCTGTGTAATTCTTTCTCTACTGCAACTATCAGGTTTTTTAAGCCCAGAAAAGCACGATAAACAGGTGCCAGATCCATCTAGGCATCCTTGCACAAGAAGAATGCGGGGATTGTTTTATAGAGGATATCAGCAGAAACGTTGAGCCCAGGAGAGAAACCAGTAGAGGAAGCTTCCAAAGAATAGTATGGAAATCTTGCTGCACAACAGTCTACCCTACACCAAATTTATTCATCTCTCACAGTTCAAAGCTACCTTAAACTCTGATGCATGAAGTTTCAACTTTTCCTTAACTGACCCTTTCTTCCTCTTTCAGGTATATCTCATCTCTCCCCACAACTTAAGCTTGATAGCTGAAACATTTCCACTTAGGAAACCATTCTCCTTAGGCTCACTCTGTAGCAGTAGTGCAAAATAAGTAAATAAATGAAGCTTCTTCCGGCTAGGTGCTCTGACTCACCCTTTTAAGAAGCCTGTCTACTACCATCAGTCTCTTAGGTAGCATAGAAAGATTCACCTCCTCAGCCTCTCAAGTATCACACTTGTGTTCCCCCTCATGACTATCTTCCGTTAATAGAATAACAGCAATACACAAGTGACAACAATTAAGTTGAAAATAAAAGGTATCAAAGGGAAAATGGAAAGAAGACAAAGCAAACAAACAAACAAAAAAGATAAAGATAATTCGTGGAGCAAGCAAAGCCTGCAAACAACACTCACTATTTCATAGCATTAGAAAATGCACATTCTCCATATTCAGCAGTCACTGTCTGCTGTTCTCATTGGCTGTTCTGCAATGGGGAGAAAGGAAGCAGAAAGGGAGCAAGCACAAATGGTAGGCATTTGGCACTGGGACTCTAGAAAAATACTGTAAAGACGAGTATTCTATTGAGTGTCAATGAATATATTTTTAGAAAGCAGAAAAACCATGACAGCATCTTCCACTGTGGGAAGTTCTCTTTTATTAAAGAAACATCAGCATGAGATATTAGTTAAGGGTAAGAACACACAACTAAAACACATGGTGATAAGGTCAGGCAGAGTATTTTTACTGCTGTATCATCTTCATACTGGGCAAAATTCATAAACCCACAAACCTGCAGCTCTTTAAGCAGTTACACACAAGGGAGGAAAAACCAAGAAGCAAGACTGAAACACTCCATATCTTTTATCATCTGCTGCCATCTGGAAATACATTGGTTTGGGGTTTTTGCTGCAAGATCTGGGGACTGCTGGGAATACTATAAAGTGAGCAAAAAAAAAGTGAACAAGCAAACAAACAAAAAAGATGGAACTGATTTTATTTCCAAAGCTAATACAGTAATTCTAATTCAGTGGATTTTTTTATCTTTATCACTGAGTTATTTTAAGTTCTATCAAAATAAATTATTATGTCCAAGGCTTTCTCGTTATTTCCCCATAGCAGGACGCTATTTGAACCACAACATATAGACACTTCTACAATAAACATGTGCAGACACACTAAAGGGCAGGCTCTAATTAAATCACAAGAGGCCTGCAATCTTTCAGGAAGGCAAGAAACAACACCAGATACACACAGGCCAGAGAAGGAGCAGAAGGCCTAGCAGTGCTCACACACACTGTCATATGAAAAATCACAGCAGAGGAGACGTTTACACGTGTACTGCCACTGGCTGAAGTTAATTCAAGTTCCTGCTTTCCAGGCAGCCTGTTCCACACCCCCACTACCCTCTGATGAAGAACCTTTCCATAACCCACACCTGACCCTCCCCTGATGAGGTTCCATGCCGTTCCCTTGGGTTCTGTTGGCCTCTTTTGGATGCTCTCTGACAGTCTGACAGCCTTCTCATACTGTGGTACCCAAACCTGCATATATTGCTAGAGATAAGGCTACACAGCTGCAGAGCAGAACAGAGCAACCCTTTCCCTCACATGGTGGCAACTCTGGGCCTGGTGCACCCCAGGGTGTTTCTGACTGCTCAGGCACACTGCTGACTCAGATTCAACTTGCAGTCAGACAGAAGCCCCATGTCCCTTTCTGCAGGGCTGCTCTTCAGCCTCTCATTGCCCAGTCTGAATGTAGAGCCAAGATTGCACTTCCTTCTGTTGAACTTTATGCAGTTGCTGATTGCCCAGCCCTCCAATTTGTCAAGATCTCTCTGCAAGGCCTCTCCAGCCTCCATGGATTCAGCAGCTCCTTCCAGTCTAGTCTCAGCCACTAACTCACTTACTGTATCTTTGAGTTCTGCATCTCAGTAGTGAATGAAAACATTAAAGAGAACTGGCATTTAAGTGGAGCCCTGGGGAATCCTACTAGTGACCAGCCACCAGCACAATGGTACCCCATTTACTATAATCTTCTGAGCCTGACTCCTCAGCCAATTGTTCAGCCATCACATTATATTTTGTTTTAGTGTACTAGTCGGCTAATCTTGTTATAAAAGAAAATTAAGTTTGTAGAACATGGCTTCCCCTCACAAACATGCATTGGCCGTGACTAATGACCACATTGTCTTTCAGAATAACCTTCAGAATAGTAACTCCCAGAATAATCTTCTCTGTAATTTTACCAGGCGTTGAACTCAGAATGCCAGGTCTGTAATTGCCAGGGTCTTCTTTCTTGTCCTTCTTGAAAATAGGGACATTTGCCAGTTTCCAGTTGACTGAGACTACTCCAAATTCCCAACACTTCTGAAAAACCACTGAGAGAAGTCGCACGATGACTTCCTGCTGAGTAAAATATGTTTTTAAAATGTGGCAACTCTTCATCAGAGAACTCCCAGATAGTGTTCTGCAAGGTCACGTTTAGCAGCCCGACTATGGAAACCACCATTGCAGCTCCACAAAGCTTTAAAATAACCTGTGAGGCAGCCCCTAAGAAGTGCTGAGAATGAGCAGCAGTCCATAGAGTGCAGAAACAGCCATGTCCTACAGGCAACCCTGTTGTTCAACAACCAAACACTGAACATATTATTATTAAAATTCATCTTCAATAAAAATTAAAAGCAACTACTGCAATCTTTATTCGAAGAAAAATAAATCAATGACAAGTATTCAAGATCCCCCAAATCAGTTTAGTTCCTTAATATTTGTTCTGTTAATTGAAAAGACATAAGCATACTAGTTCAACTCCATTTACTCGAAAAAGATCATAAAATGATTACTTTTGTTGTGATTTTTTTTACTATTTCTGTTTTAATCAAAAGTGTATGTATGATGATCCTAATACAGATCAAATTGTATTTCTGACTATGTCTCAAGCAGCCAAGAATTTTGGTTCAAATTGCTTAAGGCTTGACAGAGAAAAACAAGAGATTAAAGACATATAGGACAGTTAAAGTTTGCTTCATTACTTCTGCATTTATGCCACTTCCCTTGAGTCAGCATTTTTATATTTTTCCTCATATTCATATCCCATCCAATCTAACAATACTAGAATTCAACACAAAAAATCCATTTACAGTATAACACCTTAAAATCTGAGCAAGGCTGATAAAGCTTTTTGAAAACACTAAGAAATACGTTAACAAAATAAATGATGTGAAACTAAATAGAAATCTTAGCACTGGAGTTCTGGTGACTGAGCTATAGCACACATACAAATGATGCTCCAATGCATCCAATAAGAAAAGGCTATGAATTAGGAGAAATGATTACTGGATTGATCTAACACAGCACAATGTCAGACTTTATTGCATAAAATAGCATTAGTGCAATTATATTTCCAAGTGGCAGACAAACATACAATAAACTGAATAAGAAACAATATTGAAGTAAAATTTATTTTGACATGGGGAAAAGGAGAATCTAATACAAACTCAAAAGACCTGATCACAAAACTGCTGTTTTATTTTTATCTATAAATTACTGGTGATAAAATTGTCTCCTGTGTACTTACAGCACTAAACACAAAGATGGTTCACTGAATAAAGATTTGTAGTAGAAAAACAAAGACTGTAAGAAATAACATTGACCATTAAGATTAAAATTGAATAATGTGGGTGATTTTTCCCTCTTTGGTTAGTGTTTGAGACATAGAAATGGTTCCATTAGGCATCAGTTGCTTTCCACATATATTCTTTCCTAAAATTCTAGATGCATATTTTACAAAACAGAATATCATACAATGTTTAGCTACTTTTTGAAGATCTTGTATGCTTTTAATTGCACAAAGATTGCACACAGTAGTACACTGAAGCCTATATAATAGACAAGTATATACATATGCTTTCTATATAAATCTGCTTGCACCAGGTATTGTCAAAATTCATACCAACACGTTTGGAGAACTACTGTTAGGACAGTATTTTGAAAACATACTAAAAACAATTCTAAAATCTCACATCCAATTTTAAGAAGCAACTTTCAAGCCAAAAGATAGGCAAGTAATGTAGGATCCCGGCTCTTCAGTTTCTCCTGCACTAGTGTGGCTAATTTTCTCCTTTATCATATGCCACTGATGTGCACAAGCCAGCAACCTCTTGTTTGAGAAGTAAATGGGGCACAAAGATGCCGTGCTGGGAAACAAACCAGGCATTTGAGCAGTCCTGGCATGCAAACTCAAAGTTGCTGTGAACCCGTTACGCAGCACTTGTTACAAGACAAGCGCTTCCTGTTGTGGTACAGCAGCACTCAACACAGAAGGCTTCTAGATGACATACATAAGTACATCTGTACAGAAGACTTCACCTGTGGGATTGTGGATGACAGTCAAGAGAGGGGAAAGATCCTTTAAAATGCATTAAGGCTTTGCTTTAAAGCCAGTCTTAAATAAATGATTATTTCTTGCCGATTTAGTACAATGTTAATGGTTCAGCCATAGACTATTGATTGATAAAATAGAGCTGCAAAGGGCACTGGATGTACCAGAGAGTATTCAGGCTTCAAACAAAAAGCAACCACACAAAAATAAGTGTTCAGGCAGTGCAACAGGAAGACTCCATTATGAAATATCATTTCCTGACTGCTTTTAGCACCACTTTAAAGCTTTTAAAGATCTTGTTCAATGTTTTCCTAAAGGTTTTTTGCTAAAAGATTTTCTACTTACTTCTAACATCAAGAACTGACTGTACAGATCAGTGGAAAAAATACATATAGTGAGCATTTATGCACAGGCTCCAACAAAGAGGAAAACATTGAGTCATTGTGCCACATAGGACTGCCTTTCCTCTGTCCCATTCACTGCCAGCACACAATACAAAATCCTCTGCAATGTATTCAAGAAAATAGTCACAGTGCAAAGTGACTGAAGGCATCTTTCAAGACAGCAGTGTATGGAAGTTAAGGCCACCTGACGTAAACATTCATTTAAAGTCATGTTGTACATGGTGCCTTTAAAGCAGCTTACTACAGAGGCAGATTTGGATGTCTGAAGTGATATACTACAGTATAGAAAACAAATAAAATAAAATAGGATGTTTGTTCACTGAATAACAATTTCCTTGACACGGTGGATTATGACGGATGTAGGGTGCACAAGGCAGCCAAGAGTCATTTAAAAACATGTGTTGTTTGTCTCAAAAATAAATGCAAGGTAATACTAATAAAAGTTGCTCTCTCTGAACTTAGGCAGAGCAGTTTGAGTCTATTTCTCCAGAGGGTATTCAGGAAGATGGGACTGCATGCAAAATAAAACTATGGTTATATTCCTGCTATCTACTGCAAAGGAGTTGGTTATCTCCAGTACATCTCCTATAAAAAATAAACCTCTTCATCATAACATTAATCAGATATCTATGTCCCTCTTAGGAGCTCTACTTATTGCATAACTGAAAGTATGTAAGCTTTGTGTTCTTTAAATTATGGCAAAGGAAGGAAAATGAGATGTCAAGGCAGCTATCACCAAAGGCAAAAGATGATTTGCTTTCCTAGTTCATCAGGAATCCAACCCATAATGAAACATCCCAGGTTAGTATGTGAATGTTTTCCACATCTCACATTTGACACAATTCAGTCCTATGAGTAAAGAGTTTGAGACACGAAGATACATGTCATTTTTCTATCTTGGCTTCAGTTAGCTATGGATCCCTATAAGCAAGGACATGTCTTACAGAGGGTTACATTTTGCATCTTATTGACTAAGCAGTGCTTTGAATTTCATTACATACAATATCACTTCGAGAGGATCAGAGCAGCACAGGAACTCATCATAAGCACTAATCAACTGCTCAAAGAGCACCAAAGAAAAGTGAAAAGCACAAACTGACTGCAAAAAAAGAGCAGACCTTAACTGCCAGAGAGACAGAACAGAATCCCAAGTTTGTAAAAAATATTTCAAATTCTAAGTACAGGTAAAGTAAAACAAATAACCACACACAAACTAGATTTGTAGTTAAAAAGCTATAACTCATTATTAAAAAGGCACACAGTTCAAGAAGTTTTGACCTTCCCATGATACCACGATCGTATTTCCTTTTCTGAACAAAAATACACATGAGCATAAAATACAAAAATATACATTTTAAGCGGTAGCAAAATTTGAACAAAAATTAGAAATTGCTCAAGAAAAGTGACTGCCATATAATTACATGTGTACACATACACACTCCGTCTCTGAAAGATATGAAAGAAAGAGGATCAGTAGCCTTAAAATATCTAACTCTATTATAGTCAGCATGATAATAATTAACTTCATTTCAATAAGCAGAAATGTTACAGGCTTCTTTATTAAAAAGAAGTAGGCATTAAATATCAAAGGCAGTATGCAAGGATAAATTGGTTGCCAGACAATGAAGAGCTTCATTCAGGAAGATGCTCATTTGGGAGGGTTCTCAAATGTACATATTTCCATATCCATATAATTCTCCTGACCGCAAAGAGAGGGGTTGGGTGTAAATGCCTGCTGTTCCAGGAAGGCTTCACCATCCCTCTTTTCCCTCCCAGTCCAGCAAGGCACTTAAAGATACAAGGATATGCTTAAACAAATATGTTTAGTGTTCCACTCAACAGAATGCAAGTGGAGCCCACACTCCTAAATACATTTCCACCAACAAAAACAGGACTTACACAAACACGTGGCACTCAGAGTCAACCAGCTGACATGGCACAGAACAGCTGTTGAAGAGTTATGGCACTTAGACTGTCAAAAAGACTTGTATATTGTCTATGCAAGACATAAATGATCCCCCAAGAGTGACATTTCTAGAAAACATCCTGAAGCAGACAAGGATCAAGGCAGCCTTCATCCTAGTGGCCATAAATATGCAGGGAACACAAGTATTCTCTCAAGGAAAGAGAATTGGGTTTGTTTCTAAATAACCCTGGAAAAACAAAGTCTCAGACTCCTTCTTTGATGATTTACAGTAACAGATTTGCAGAGTAAAATCCGTGAAAACATCCGGAGGCATTATTTTCAAACATGATTAATTACAAATTGGCAAAAATTTCACCTGGCTTCTCTGTAATCGTTTAAAAAAGACTGATAATTTTCTGGAATGTTCAGCGGTTTGTGAACACAGTTCTTTTTGGCTCATGGATCAGCTCTGAAGCCAGCTCCTTTTATTTTTCATATTATTCCCCATGGGAGCATACAGAGAAGCTCAGTGCTAATATTAAGCATCACGTCTGCAGAACAGAACAACGCAAGCTCTGGTACACAGCTCCCAGCCCTCTGTTTACCAGGGAAAGAGACAGTTTTACAAAGAAGCACCATAAACTAGTGTACATCTCTAAAAGATACATGCAAAAATGAGAGCTAGGATGAAAGGAAGCAGGAGTGGAGAGCTAGGTTTGCATTTTCTCAAACTGTTTTCTCGGTGATTCTTCTTTAGAAAATAACTTCAATATGAAACTTACACTTGGAAAGTATTTCCAGCAGACACTTAAAGAAGTTTTCTGGCACAGCCAGAAATTTACCATATGGGCCAGCCCTGCTCTCCTTGAACACAGCAGGAGTTCGGTCACTGTAATCACTGAAGGCGGGCTGGTATCTGAACATAAAATTTTCTTTGGATAATTTATGGTAACATTAGATGCGAAACAATGTTTTCTCTTACAGCACCCAACTGCACAGCAAGTTTACATGAAGGACAAACAGCACGCAGAACAAAGAAGCCAAGGAAGAGTGCTGAAGCAGGGATGGAGAACCAGCTCGCTGGCAAAGGTTGCAGTCACTTTCACAGAAGTCACAAGGGGTTATGCTTTGCATTACTTCTGAATTGTAGCTTCTCACCGCTCTTCTCCCTGTTTAGAGAAGTTAGTTAACATTAGTTAATGAGCTTCTGAGCACTGTCCAATAGCTGGAAATTCAAAACTTGGTTTTCAAAGAGTTTGACACAAACTGCTAATTCTTCCAGAAATACTTGTAAGGAAACTTTTGAAATGCTACATTTTCTAGAGAAGTCTCATCTGCAGAAAGAGAATTATGCCTTTAAGCATCAGCTGCTTTCAAGGTGTTTCATGTAATTAAAAAATCAAAATATAGTATCTTATAGCAATGAATCTTGAGAAAGGAAAAGTGTTTACAGGATTAAATTCACAAAGACAGCTCTTTTAAGGGAAGCACTAAATTCTAACGCAGACCTGCCCATACATTGCAACATACTTTGCAGCGTGGGTATTTAAGCCTAGAAATTAATCTTTGCTCTTTTCACAAAGCATCAAATATGCTTAGTATACTGAGGTGAGTATACTTGTACTTTGGTGGTAGGCATACAGTCACAGACTCATCTCAGAACATAAAGCCAATCAGTTCAGAAAGCCTTGTCACATGTTTAGAGGGGAATTTTTCTCCTACTTAGTCAGGAACTTCTATGATAAAGAAATTCTGATGTTTTACTAGTCACATTACAGGCTCTGTCTCTTAAGATCAAAGTTTTACATAACTGAAGCCTATTTTCACTATTATGTCTGGGAGCTTCACCTTCCTGAACTTGGGACTGCCTATCTCACCTGGATCTGTATTTTGCCCTGCAGTTTTTTGAAGAGCTGCTACACTGCCAAATGAACTAGGAGCCTGGAAGGCTGTATTCATTTCCAAAATATCAGTGTGTGCTAATTGCTTGCAGGACAAGCTTTTGCAAAGTTTCTTTCCCTTAATGGGTTTTGTGGTTTGAAGGATTTCATTCCAACAAGGGACACTGCGATCATTTATTTTTTTCTACATGCAATGACATTCAATTTCAAGCATCAGAAATTAAAAATATAAAAGAAACCTTTATGGAACTTAATGTTTACCTAACAATAACACCCAACTGGCTCTGAACAAAGTCAGGTGAAAGAACAGCCCTGTCATTTGAATGTGCTAAGTTGAAGTATGTATTAACCTTGGAGGAGCATATTGCTAGCACCACTATATAGCACCCTAGCTAGTTCTCACACCTATGCTAGTTGTAATGCCTATGAAATAACCATATCTTTTTTAATAAATGCCAGAGCTTTGTAGACATCTCAGTTCTGAATATGAAGCAATCAAATCAGATATGACTGGAACCATCACATAAAATATACTCAATGCAGCCTGGCTCACCAACAGTGAGAGTGATGGAAAATAATACAATAAAATGAAAGCACACTCCTGAATTAAACAGGATTTTAAATTAAACCCTCAGAAGAAATCATTTTCATGGCATATGCATACATGCTGACTAAAAATACATCTATGCTACATAGAAATAGAATTGGAATCTTGTAAAATAATATTTGAAGCAATATTTTACGTAGAGTTAAAGCTTTCTATTGCAGCACTGATTACGTTACATAAATTTTAGTCCTTAAGGATTCTTATCTTTAAATGAATATTTATCTATTCTTTGAGAATTAATAAATTCTAAGTATATTTAAACCAAATAACAGCATTTACACCTATGCACTTATATGTGACTTTTTATACATGCATTCATTAGCCTAACATGTTAGCACCGAAAGACTAGGTCCACAGTTTTCCTCCCAGAAATGAAAACATGTGGAAATTCATTTCAGCCACAGATCCTAAGTGTTACAAGCTTGTCTCAAAAATTGTTCCAACTTGTTAAGCCACTAGGACTAAAAGCATGCTCTGGCTTTGGATAGTTTAGGTACATTTGTTGATTCCCTGTTTTAAATTAAACTTCCGTGGTTGGGTAAACTTTTCATCTTAAGTAGAATAAATGTGAATTTTATCCAGCTAAAGGAATACTCATCATAGAGAATTCAGTTGTCTTTTGTCTTATGCTAAAACAAATCAAAATGAAGAAGATCCAATAGAACTTTTTTATGCCTTATCTCAAACCAAGTCCAAATCCTTAATAATATATCAGCTGTCTACTAAAAGAAAACCTTCCTAAGATCTTCTCCAAGAGCCTGAAATCTTTCCTTCTCACTTTGGTTTGTACATTCCTACTTTTCTCTAAAACGCACTCTATTAAAAAATAAAAATAAATTAGAAATCCCTTTGAAATTGTTTTTCCCATGTACATATTTTTTACATAACTATACAAATCAAAACACTGGCTTTTTCTGCGGTGTAAGATTCTTTGATTAAACAAGAAACAGATGTAAAAACTACTTGAAAGACAATCATTAGCTTGGTAAGTGAACCACAGTGAAGTTTCTTTTGGGGAATACACTGGGCCATACTGAAAACAATTTATACCAGCTGAAAAGTTGTAACAATTTGCACCTTCCAAAAAAACAGTCCATTAGGACAGCAAAAATGTATACAAGAAAACACAACTATTTGTTAGAAAATAGGTTTCTGTTTGATTAAAAAAAAAAAAAAAGTGAATTTCAGTAAATTTTGCTTTTTCTTCACTGAAATTTGTCCTGTTCCTGTGAAAAGAGGCTTCCTTTTTAGCTTCTGAACAACCAAGATCCATTTAGAATGAATGACACTTACTGGGTTCATAGTAATCCACTACAGTCACAGAAGAATCTTGAATATTTGTCACTTTGAAGTCTCTGACAGTTGGAATATCCATACAAAACTGTGTTGCATTTAGCTAGAAAAACAGAAGACAAACATCCTGAGAACCATGATGATGGTATTCATGAAGAAAATAAGCACTTCTAGCTCACTGGAAATCCACTTTATTTATAAAGGCTTGGAGTTGAGAGGCTTGTTTAACTTGTTATTTTGGCCAAAATGCAGACCTGTTTAAAAGACTGCTTTTATGATTTTGCAAGAGGTGCAGTCTAGAAACCCCTTACAAATATAATGGAATTGTATCTATCCCATCAATCTCCTTTTAAAAACTGAAACCATTCATTCAGTGTGAACACCTGCTGTTGAAAAATGAAGTCATATGGTCTTTCTGAATTTAAGTCAAGATTAGGACCATTCTTAAAGCATTCCTCTGTTATTTGCAACTTACAGTGTCTAAGTATAAGTTTACTTTTCCATTTTCCTTTTCCATCTTCTTAACTGTATTGTCTAAAGGAATGAAATCTGGTGACACAGAGAAACCACTGAGTAAGCCAACCTCCATGAGGACCATACCACTATTCGGAGATGTATCAGACCCCAAGTACCTTTACAAAACACAAACAAGAAACTTTTAGTAGAAATATAACAGTAAATTCTCTAAATTAACACCTTATTCATTTTATCTCAAGTACAGAAGAGATAACACTCAAGAATACTAAGAAACAAATGGAACAAAATGCCAACAGGAAAATTTCTAACAGTAAAGAGGTAAACATGTTTTTTTTTTCTTCTTCTCTGTGAAAAATAAGGTTTAGCATTGACAGAACTACAGCATATAAATCACAAGAGACTACGCTGATGCCTACGTGATGCCCTGGTGCTCAGGGATATGATTTAGCAGAGGGTTGTTAGAGTTAGAGTACTATGGTTAGGCTGCGGTTGGACTTGATGATCTTCAAGGGCTTTTCCAACTTGGGTAATTCTATGATTCGATGCTAGGAGCTTTTCACTGTCATCTTAAAAGTGTGTAGGTTTATCACAAATATGAAGGAAATACTGCAGTTAAACATATGTATCAAAGGACCACTGAAGGAACTCTTGAACTGAAACATTCATGCTTCCACTTACAGATGCGTTGTCTTGCTTTTATTCATTTTTAGAGGGTGAAATAAAGGATTTTTTATAAGTCCTTGATATAGATTGGTGGTTCTGCTAACAAAACCATAATCACATTGCTTCTCAAAGGTTCAGATTAAAAATGCATATCCATGCTATTCATTCAGTTTTGGAAAAATAAAATTTAATAAGTTGAGTTCCTTCGTTTTTCCTAAACAAAGCTTCTTACATTATTTTCTTCCAACCTGAACTTAAAAGCATTGCTCCAGTGAGCAAGCCTTATTTATATACCTTGGTGCACAGCAGAACTATCAAAATACATTTATGGTGCCTGTGTAACAAGCGACACTAAAGTGACCTGAAAAAGACTGTATATATTTTTTTTAATTAAGTAGGTGGTAGAAGAATTCCCTCTCCTCCCTTGCCGTGTAAGGTAAATGATTTTTGTTATACTAGAATAGAAGCATCTCCAACCCTCATTTTCAAGGCTTGACATCAGTTGAAAGTAATTGAAGAAAACAATTTCTTTGAAGATTTGGATGGTTTAAAAAGAGGGAAGACTTGCATTCAAAGCAATGCTGTTAAGCCTGGCGGTATGGCTGATTGAACACAGATATGACTGTGAAAGAAATAAAGTACAACTGCTGACTTCAGTTGGCTCATGAGATTAGAAACAAATGAAACCATCTGTTGGATGATGGGTTGCACCAAAGTAGTTGCTGTTGAAAACAAATAACTGAATTGGAGCTGCATGTAATTATTTCTGCTTAATTACCAATGAGAGGAGACAAAAACACCCAACCTGTTAAGGTATCTTGGAGTGCCACCAAAATACCAAGTAAATAACCAGCATGTTATTGCCAAGAAATAAGATACACCCTAGAAGTTATGAAGTTCTAGCTCTTTAAAAAATACAAGAGACGCAGTTTTGAGGGTGGCTCCCAGTATTACCTCTTGAACTCAATAGTATTATTAAAGACAAAGAAAAAATCATGAAAAGAAGAGAATGACCAGTGAGAGAAATGAAAACAACAGTTTAAACTTAGAAGAACTTGTGTTCAAAGGTGCAAGGAGGAGAAAAGAATACCAGTCAGTGTAGTAGAAAGCAGAAAGAATAGAGTGAGTAGAACCATCAGCGATCAGTGTTGTCTGAAAATAGTGTGCAGATGACAAGACCAAATGGAGAAGAAAACTGAGTGTGTGCCTCTCAGAGAGAGCAAGCTTCTCTAGCCACAAACAAGACATCATCTGATCCAGTGTCAGAAGCGACACTCAGTTGAGATGAGCACGGCCAATTACTGTGAAACTGGTTTAGACAAGGTAGAATAGTCTGCAGGTTAGAGTGAAAAAAAAAACACATCAGAGCTGACTCAGCATACCCACAGCTAGGTCAACCAGTTAAGATTTCAGCAATGTTTGTATTTACCTGCTTTCGTTTCTCTACCAATAAGCCATGTCACGTTGTAAAGACAGTAAAATGGACCAGCTGTAAACTAATTCAGGAATCAATATATGTGTATACTCTGTACAATACATGAGATTGGGAGGGAAGAAGATGACTAAAGAATCAATGACAAGAAACCAGAGAAGTCATGTCTCAAATAATAGAAACAGAAAATATACTGTTCTGCTTTTCATGACAGAGCTGATGGATCTTAACATTCCAAGTATTTTCTTGAAGTAATTTTATGTCATTAGATATTCCCATATCCCTCAAACACATTGCAATTAAAACATCAGCCTAGAGCCTTCCCAGAGAGATGGATCCTTTCCCATCTATATTTCTGAGTCAAATCAATGAGATAGAAAATCAGGATGCTCAGCCAAAATTTATCCCAGAGCCATTATGTAAGCCCTTTACATGTCAGGAGTTGATGCTAGACTTTAAAAAGCTGTTGATACTTCACAGAAAACTTGAAATGAGTAAAAGCTTGCTGTTTCAAGAGTTCCTGTGTATTCTAGTGTCCCTGCTCACTATCTGCATCACTGAATTGGTTACCGGAAACACATGAAAACAGCATCTGGCTTTGTGCCTGCTGGATATCACCCAAATTAAATCAGCCCTCTCCACACTGATGACATATTCACTATAGCTGATAATCTGTATGATGGTGTCACCTAGAGGCCTCATCTTCAGTCACAGCTACTCTGTGCAGAGCACAAAAATATTCTAGCCATAATGTGTTCACAATTTAAATAAATAATAAAAAGAGGATAAGAAAGGAAAGAAATACAAGACAGAACATGGTGGATCAGATAGTACATTGCAAATACCACATCTACAAGGAATTCATTATAATATCCCAAGAAGTAAACAGGATTTTAAGAAGTAGTACTGACAAAGAGCAGATGAGATGAGATCCTTTAATACAAAGAGAGCAGTTATGTCAGTATGCTTGTAGATAATAAGTGAGAGAAGACAAAAAATCTAAATCCATATATAAAGCAAGACACTGAGGGTTTTTTGTGAAAAACTCAGTGCTCTTTGACAGGACATAGGACTACTAAGGAAACTGCATAGGAACATTTTCATATGGTTGGTTTAGATATATGCATAGACAATTTCACTGCAAACAAAGATGAGGTGACAAAGTAGTTAAAGAAACAACCTGTTTTAATGACCTAGAAATACACAATATGACTACCTGTTCTCAGCTCTATCACTTGCTACCAATGTAACATCTAGTGGCAGTTTTGTGGTGTCTTGAGATGATACTTCAGCAATCTCTGCTCCATTCTTAATAGATGTTTACTGAACAAGAAACATCAACACAGATGACCCCACCTCCACCTCTCTCCCTTATTTAGGACAAAGAATAAAATTAGCTTGAACACAAAACTTATAACTTCTTTCAACTCTAGAATGCTGCTTACGTTATGCTATATTACTAGAAACACAAAAATACAGTACATAGGTAAATGAAAGACCACAAAAATATTTGTGAGGACAAAAATTCAGTTGAACTTATCATTACAAGAATTTTGTTAACAGAGATGAACAAAGCATGATTACTTCTATTTCACATCATTTTCAGCACTTCAGAGACCTGTTTCTAGATCAGAAACAAAGCATTCTGTTCACGAAAGATAAAAGTTATGGCGCAGTTCTCATAGTCTGGTACTAGAATGTGGAAGACATAGGTTCGGTGTTCAAGTCTATCCATAGTTTTCCATATACCTAAGTATTTGCACCAAAGAAGCTTTCGAGCTTTTAACTTGTGTTTCACACAAACTTCTTCATATAACTCTGACATTTAGGGAAGTGTGATGCTTGTGCATGCCAGTAAAAAACATGTATGATCAAACCAGCAACTATTCTGCACAAGGGATCTATTCAGACCCATCAAACTCTCACTGTATTTACTGACTTAGGAATAGTTTCTTAGCTTAACTCCGTCATTTCATTGAAGTAATTGCTTTGCTCTCTCCTTAACTGTATGTTTATTTACCATAGAGTAGTAAATTCGTACAAACAAAAGGAAGATTTACCTCATTTTAAGTAGCATGACATGCTCCAACAGAATTACCTACCTTGTGCACACATTCAAGGTCAAATGGTTCATATCATCTTTATCATCCTTTACATCCACATTCAAGTCAAAAGCTTTTTGTTTTTGGACAGATCTAAGCCTTCGATCAGTGTGTTTTGTGTTGTAAATAACATTGAGCTGCAGATTGCAAGTAAAGACATTAGAGAACACACATAAAGCAAATCTACATTTTTAGAACAGTAACAATAGAACTCCAGAGGCATGATCACATGCAACAGGATAATGACTTTGTACCTGATATTTCTAAAGGTGAGATTCCTAGGAAGTTTCTGAAAGATGTTTTCTGAACACTTTTTTATTGCAGCCCAACCAATTCAATTATAAGGCAAACACAAGGAAACTCTAGATTAATAAGTAACTTCCTAGTTGCTCTCTGCTGGTTTATGATGTTTGCTTCTACTTCCTGACAGTATGAAATGGAATGAATGAAGGCAAGCTTCAGAGACTGACACCCACTGGGTTAAAAAAGGCTGGAAATGAACAAGCAAGGGAAAATACATAGCACGTGCACAGAATTTGTCTTCAGCATTTATGTCACAGCATTCATACACTCAAACCAGATGAGGAACAGTGTATTATTCCACTCTTAAAATAATAGTCCCTATGCATGAAGTAGTTTAATCACCTGTTTAATCACTAGAAAGACAGAGCTACAGTCCTCAATCTGCCTTAAGGACAAAGCTCTCACCCTTTTTGTTCAACAGCTGCTGAACTCTGCTAAGTGAGCCAAGTAAGAATGACAGGATACCCATCACAGAACAGTAACATAATAAAAGGTAGGCTTATCTGTTAAGCACAATTTAAAGAAACTGCAATTCTTTTAGTGTACATATGTGTAAGATACTTGAAACAGTAGTAGAAGACTGGTAAAATCAGAAGCTCTTAAATGAGGTATGAATAGTTGGGGGATAGCTGATTATCTAAACATTCTGTAAGATTAACAATGCCAACAGCCAAAGCAGAAACATGAAGTTGAAACTGAGGAACCAACAGAACACTTTCAGTATTATCAGCCATGGCAGAATGTCACCCAGTAACAAAAATAAAAAAATATATATTTTTTTAAAGAAAAAAGAATAATTTACATTTATTTGACAGAATTGTGATTTTCAACAACAGTTGTTCATGGCAGTTTTCATACACAAATTAATAATCACCATCTGTACTCCTGGTCATCAAAATAAAACAGGTGGCAGGGCATGGGGGAACTTTCTGTGGTTTTTTTTGTACAAAAAAATAGGAGTGACCCAAATAACTCCCCTTGCAAGTCCCTGTTACAAACTTTGCTCAGCTTAAGAAAAGGGAATGAAGGGGCTTCTGGAAAATTATAGTCCCTTTTAAACAGTTTCTGGTAGCAAAAAAAAAAAAACAAACGTCAGTCCAAATTTAAAGGTATGATGAGAGCTGTTGAAGTAACAGGACAGCAAGTCAGTGCAAATTGATGAGATTTTAATTTCTCATATTTGCTTTTGTTGCTACATCCTTCCATAATATGAAAGTTATGTTCTGTCTTTCAGTCTGCACATATATAATTCCTGTCACCCTGCCCAGCATTCCTCAATTTACCATGCTACATGAGCATAGAGACAGCTCTGTATGAGCACTCAGAACAGTGGTGCAACAGTAAAGATTTAGCTATACAACCATTCTGCAAAGGAAGTACTAAGGATAAAGCCAGCCTAGAAGCTTGCCAGTTAAAGGCATGCAGAAAATTTGGTAAGACAAGCTGGCAGCATCACTACGATCTGTCATCACAAAAACAAAGCTGTTTTAACTTTCGCCATGAAAAGTTAATGAACAGGAATTTTCTGCCAAAGCAGGATGTCTGAAACTACATACTGAACAGGTCAATCAGATTGCTTTTTCATGGAGTAAGTTACTGCTGTTACATTTCAACTTTCTTTTTCTGACTTCTCACGACAATGAAGGGAAAATGTTTTTCCACAACAGAGCTTAATTAAAGCCTCCTTCTTTCTATGCTGCTATTTTGGGAATAGAAGGCTCTTATCCAGCAACCAGCATTAACTCAACAAAACAAGCAACCACATTTCATCTTAACCCTTTTAAAAGGGGATTGACAAAGCTAAAGGCAAAACTGACCCACTCATACTGCAACCAGTTCTGGCCCAAGAAACAAATTTGTAAAGCTAATCTGCTTGAAAGAGGTGCTTGTGATAGTATGCAATCCAGTGAACAGCATTAGGTTTCAAAAAATCTGAATCATTTATATTACCTTAATGAATGTCTCTTTCCCTTTCCTTTTTGTTCTTCAAACAGCAACATCAATGTTGCTGAGAGCATGAACTCAATGAATTTGTCTCCATTTATTTTCCTACCCCCTTTTGACTGACTAGTTCATTGCATATCTTTTTTTGTACTCTCACTGTGTTTCTCTTAGTTCTTTGCCAAAGACTAGTAAAAATATGGTGAGTGGAAGAAACAGTCAGCACTTTTCCGTAGTGAATAGCTGGTGATTCCCAGTTTTCTTATTCCCTTCTTCTACCAGAAATATAACTTATGTCCTCCTCTGCCATACGAGAACTGCTGGTTTAGCCACCATACATGCAAGTCCAGGTTCTTTCTAAAAGAGTACAGAAGGAAGAAGAAAGGAGAGTAATGCTTGATAATAGTTCCTTCCACAGAGTAAAGAATGAGAGGTAAAGTCCTCTGCAGACTGTTTTCTATATACAAACAGGAGATAAGGAGATCTTGTGCACTTTGCCTATACCTATCTTCTTTAAGCCTGCCAGCTCTGCCACTGTTGCTAGTTCTGAATTTCAGTGGCATCCCAGAAGGCATGGGACATGCCATGTTTTTGAGGCATCTGCCAAGCTCAGTTCACAGTGGTTCCCAGTAGTGAAGAGATGTTTCTTTCAAGACTTTCATCAGATCTCTTAGTGAAGATCACTTTGTCGACTTCTTTCTCTATGGGGCACCCTTGCACATACTCTAGGCCTACAGTCATCCTCTCCCCTGCAGAGTAGGTGTCTTAAGACATCTACAATGTATTTAGACAAAAAGATGGGATGAGCTAGAAGACTTTATTTGACAGCAGGATCACAAAACTACAAGCGTCTGCTTTTGTAGTTACACTATTCAAAAGATCTATTTTTATAGGATCCTGCAGGGTCAAGAGTGAAGATGCTGCCAACCCATCCATATAGACAGTGAGGTTTCACCAAAAAGCCCTTTTTTTCCCCCCTAACAATCCATTTTATTGGGAAACCAGCCTTTTCCATTAATGGACTGAATCTTGTCTTTTGTGATATTTAAATGAATTACTGTTTTGACATGCTGCATTTGGCCAGAAAAATCAAGTCCCATAACACTGAATTTCACCACTGTAGTTTGGCAGACCAGAGACAATGAAACCCAGCTGAAAAAATGTGATCGCAATGTCATATGCTATCTGATTTATTAAATGAGACCCAGATCAAGCTTGTGTCTGGGAAAAAGAGAAATCTAATTTAAATGGCATTAATGCACTTTGTTTTAGAATACCAGACCTGCCAAAGGAAGCAGAAGGAAAGAACTGGTCCCAGCTAAGAAAAGTTATTGGACATACTACTCCAGCATGCTAATTTCAGATTCAAAGCTGCCAGGAAAATAAGCAACAATACAGTGGCTTCAATGCAGTAGGTAACCTGGTGCTAGTTCCTGAATACCAGACATCTGGGAGCATGTTGGCTCATACAACAAATCAGAAGCTTAAACCATGGTGTAATATTTCCCTAAGGAGCCTTCTAAGCACAGGGTTAACTACGAATTATCCTGGGTAGAAGAGCTCTGTTTGGTCTTTACCAGATGTGAAGGTCCTGATACAGAATTTGCTCTCTGAGAAAATCTTAATTTGGGCCTAATGCTTCCACAAAAGGTGTTTTTTGGGCGGGTGGACTAAAAGATCTGAAAGGTCTTTTCTAACCTTAATGATTCTGATTCTATGATTTCAACAAATCAGCATCTTCTGGCAAGAAACAATTCATTGAAAAGTTCCCGATCAGCTCTTCTGACAAATTCAATATCAGGAGCTATTTCTTAACAATCATTAAAGTTAAATAAACCTAACTGATCTGGAGCCCCACCCTATTACATTCCACTCATATTCACACCTTTGAAATTGTTGGTGTACTAATACAGTCCTGCTGAGATATTCATTCCTATCTTGGCCTGCAGGTCTGAACCTGAACCCTCTGAAGCTTTTAGACTCTGCTGAAAACATCATTTGCACTCCTGGGAATTAATAAACAAGAGTACTGATTTCTAGCACTGTGGGCTTTGCAGAACAGTGCTGGATGAGCAGTATTTGCAGCTCAAGCTGCTATTCATCACTGATAGGCAGTCATTAAGGTTTCTTTACGATAGTATTTTATCCAAAAGCATATTTAACAATAAGTTAAATATTGCCAGCATGCTTTTGTTGGATTGGAAGGAACTAGAAATAGAAACTGACCAAAACTCTGAGACTCTTAAAGGTGGCCTACCATTTGTTTTTCTCAATTATGAATACCAAGAGTTCAGTAAGAACTCTGCCCAGTTTTGTGATAGACTCTGCAACTGTGAGTTAATATTTTACAGATTGATTCTCTTCTGCTTGACAGAGACTAATATTTCTGTATTATTCATAGTTTATCAAAGGTTTTCTCTTTTGCCCAAGTGGACCACCGCAGATCAGACAGCCAGAAAAGGAAATCCATTAGTGGTTATATAAAGTCAGATCTGATACTGTCTTCTTCTCATACAATATTTCTGATTATGATAGGGAAAATTCTGAAGGCATAATTTCACTGAAAATTAATTTTTAATATGTGGAAAGAGTAAGGAGCTGAAATGCATAAAAATACTGCTTACAGTTTGCTTATTTAAAGTACAATATGTGCTGACCCCAGCTTACTTCTTAAAATATAAATAAACCTGTTTGAAGTTATATCACTGAAACAGCCTCCTGCAGAACTGGCAGAGAAAGGATCATTATACCTCCTTGCTCTCTTTGTCACGTCCTCAGTCTGGCTGACACTGAGCAAATGGCATTATAAAGACTATTTGATTCTGTCTTTTATGCTATTTTGGAACAGCATAAAAATTGCAGGAAACCTGGCCATAATACTACTTAATTTTTTTTCTTTTATTTTTCTTTGCATTAGCTTTTCTGCTATTATTGTATTCCACTTCAATAAAAAACGTTCTAATAGCTATTAATGTACTCATGCTGTCTACGGATCTGCACCTTCTGTGGTTTATGGGAGATGCCTGATGAGCTATCCATGCCTGGTCCACAGGCTTTTTTAACTGTGACCTTTGGGACTGTCAATGTACCACTTCAGCCCTTTGTCTTGCAAACTGACACTGCAGTTCTGCAGAACGATGGGGTCACTTTGATATGACTCTGATCCATGAAGTGCCCTAAATCTGTCAATCCTCCAACACTATTTAAATGGGCTGGCCATCCAACTTATATAATCACACTAATATGCATGACCACACAACTTAGGTTCACAGCGTTTTTCAAGTAGTAAAGTACCTTGGCATTGGTTTAAGACATTTCAGAAGGTTGCTCTTATTGACATATTGACATTTTATAAAGCTTCCAAATATACTTTCTTTTTAGAGAGCATGCCCTTAGAAAACATAACCACTTTGCATACCTGAAAGACAGCAAACCCTCTTCCCTCTGCTGAAACTGTAACTGTCATTGGTTGCACAGGGGGAATCTGAAAGAAGGACGGATGGTCAAAACAGTATTTTCAGAATGCTTTCAGGAGCCAGGCTTTAGAAAAGCAGTTCTCAGTTTCTACAGTACCTCCTTGGTTTGAAGCAGAAAACGGTTTTGAGGGTCAATTGAAAATATTTCTGGAATTTCCAAAGAAGTTGCAGTAACTGTTATATCCATTTCTGTTTTGTGTGCGCTGGTAAGAGCTGCAAATAGGCTCAAGGCTTGCAGAGCCACTACAGTGTCCTGTTGAAGGAAAGAAATGTTTTTGTGTTAAACGGAAGAACTTTGCATAATGAACTGCTTGCATATAGGCCATGTCTGCAAGAGCTCAGAGGCTCTGTACCGCCCATAAGACTATGGTCTTCATACACTTGCATCCATGTCTCCATTGGAATTCCACTGGTGTGAAGGATCCCAGAGCAGAAAAGTCACAAAAACACAGGGGAACAATTTAGAAACCATGACACATGATGGAGAGTGAGGTGAAAGAAGTTTTGTGCAAGCTATGTGGAAGACTTGACACGCAGGTACTTACAACAGTCGGAATGACAAACAGTGCAGACAGCGAGGAGAAAACTGATGAAGAAAGTAATAATTCTGCTACTTCCTAGATTTTTATAGTGACTAAGCACTAAATATCCTGCATTTCAAAGCAATTTTTCAGGGCTCCTTGATGACTGAAGCAAAAGCTACAGGTCAGAAAGCACTCCTTAAGTATTAGAAACAGCTCTGCTTCCCATGCTACATTCTTGCCCAAGATGACTTAGCTCTCTGATTTCTTAAAATCCAGAAATATCAGATGATTATCAACAGTTGCTTGCACACTGAACCACCATGGCTATGATCTTAACTCCAGTGTTTAACACAGTATGACAGAAGAGATACAACTAATGGGCTACAAGAACTAATTGTTTGAAGAGAAAGATTTTTTCAGTAGAAGGCTAATATTTAGCCTAAAAGAATGTCTTATTCTCATACTTACAAATGATTACTCCTCTGCACAAGGACAACGACAGAACATCTGAGCAAGTCTGTCCTTACTCAGAGCATTTGTATGTTGATTCCTGCTGAAAACATATATCTTCCAAGCTCAAGCTTACAAAACTTTTTCATACTGGAGTGAATGACATTACAGCAACCTATCAGATCCACATATCTAATCTATCTATAAGGCCTAAGGAGCTAGAAGATCCTGTTGGAAAATCCAGTCTTAAACATCTGAAAGTAGAAAGAGGCATGTCCTTCACAGCTGATACTCAAAAGTATATGGTGGATATATACATATATACACCAAATATGCAACCTAAAAAGTTAGGAAATATAGTCTCAGGCCATACACTTAGGCCCCATTTGGGTGCTCAGCAACAAAGGCACTCAACAATTGCTACACCTCTCTATCATTTAAATATGCATTCAGATAGACTTTATTTATTTATGAACTGTATTCCTGTATATATGAAATACACACAAAATACATAGGTTAATGTCTCCTATTTATTTCTATGGAAACTACAACAGAGATAAAGAGCACAATGACACTATTTGATAGAAAAAAATCTCATCTACAAAACATTATTTTTCAACATAGCCACCATCACTAGCCAATTTGCACAAATGTGCTAATTAAGATAATCTTCATTTATGTTGTGACAGCTGTGCATGGCTGTCTGGAATGTGGCTTGTCTTTCACATCACTTTTGCCACTGATAAAACTGCACCCACTGCCTCACTATGTCCACATCCACCCTTTGGTCCCATAATAGTTCAGCAACCGTTGATGAATGTCAATGGGTGTCATTGTTTCCTCATGGAGGAATTCAATGACATGCCTTTGCTTCCTCCACACTTCCAAGTCAGCATTTTGTCATACTGCTCTTCTGCTGCCATATGTCACATGGCAACAAAATATAATGGAATATTGTGACAAAGGTTCAACATTTTCTGCAATACCATTGACATCTACCTCTGACATCATGGGCCAACATAATAAAATAGGAGACATTACTTTTGGAGTAGCCCTTATATTAAGTTTCTAAGGTGATAAGCTCATGCAAGAAAACTCTCCAAGTGTTCGTTTTAAAATGATCTTAGATACTAAAAAAAAAAAGTGTGGGATCACTTCCATAAGTTAATAAAAGGCATCCACAGAGATATTTGGAGTAATTTTGAAATCAAAATACTTCAGATTACAGAAAAACAAAAGGATTAAATTCATGTTTCAGATTTCACCCTCAGGGGTAAATTATACACTACTTCACTTTCAAACTTCCAAGTAAAAATTGTTTCTTAGAACAAGGAGAAAAGCTTTTTCAACAATTTGGTATTTCAATTAGTCTCTTCAAATAACAAGCATAATTTTAACATGTTAGGAAAGTACTAGAACCAGGCTGGTTCCCAAGAATTATATTTTGTTTAACAGAACTATTTTCTCTCATATTAATAATACCATATGAAAATAAGGAAGAATAGTCTGGATAGAATGGAACCGAGCAGAACAGAGATATGCGATATTTTATAGTGACCAGCATTTGTACTTAATTTAAAAGAAAATTTAAAGTAACCCAATCCAGAGTAATATTCAAGTTTTCTGCATGCAAGCACAGCTTACAAGATGTGGCTTCAATAACATGGAAACCTCCTGGAGATAATGAAATCTTCCAAATTTCATGGTCCATCAAAATTCTGTTGCCAGCAGAGGCACTAAGACCCTTTCTTATCTTAGCTAACGGTCTTTCAGGAATTTGAGGGCCCACATATGGAAAGAATAGAAAGACGTTTCTCTCCTTGGAAGCCACATAAGCACAGATATTTATCATACTTGCTTGGAAAATCTGATTAAGTACTTTTCCATGGGCATCTTTTCTCATAGCGTCTTTCGGGTTGTGTGTTTTAAATAACGAAGGTGACTCTCTACTTTTGTTTTTTATTTAACATTAATAACATTGGTAGTCTGTGTTTACGATGCCAATCCTGCAAAGAATGCAAACATGCACACAACCAGTGCTGATACAGCAAAATAAAACTCAGCAATCACTATTTAAAAACAAATATTTGGGCTTGTTTTGGGGTTTTGTTTTGTTTTTTGAAGATAATAGCGCTCATTCTGAAAGTACCATGAAGCCTCTTGAGATATTACCTGTGTAGATGAAAATCCTCCAAGATGATTTCTTTGCTGACTTAACCATTTCATAATAGGTATCCCTTCCTCCAACCTGTCCTGATGAAAGTGTGAAAGCAGAGCGTATGCTGCAAGTTCAATATCAATGGACCGTGGCTGCCAGGAATCAGAAATTTCAGAAGCAGGTGTTATCCAGAAACGAAATTCTCCTGAAAAATGAACCAAAATAATCTCAGATCCACAGACTGAAGTCTTTGGATGTCTAGAAAAGACTTAATTTATGCTTACATAAGGGATCTAGCAATGTTATTTAAAACTAAGTGAATGTTTAGGTGCGTGCCCAGTAAACGTCTTATGTACTTCCTCAGCACTTTTTAATATAGTTACAAATAAAGCTGGAGTCCAGATATTCAACTGCAATTTAATTCAATTGCCTTTATTTTGACCCTTCTATTGTCAATATGAAATGCTCAGATAAATGAGCCCTTCTGGAAAAGCCATCTCATTGCTGGGATGCTCACTAGAGAAGGAACTTCAGGGAATTACAGCTGCCCAGCAGGTTTGTTCTTGAGTGAAATGAAAATCCTCCCTTCCCAAAAATGACCATCTGACAAGCCTCACTCAGAAAATAGGCTCTGTTTTCAGTCTACAACATGAAATCCTTCAGTTTCTTCAAGAGGATAATTACTATTTTTTACCAAACAACAAAAAACAAAAACAAAAAAAACCCCAAACTTTGAT
This sequence comes from Excalfactoria chinensis, assembly GCF_039878825.1. Taxonomy (NCBI): domain Eukaryota; kingdom Metazoa; phylum Chordata; class Aves; order Galliformes; family Phasianidae; genus Excalfactoria; species Excalfactoria chinensis. Next base: position 27,963,474 of record NC_092827.1, on the reverse strand, counting down.
ATCTTTGACTACTATTATATAGTCTGCTCTTCGTCCAAAATAGGAAACAAAATTCAGTCATACTGAACATGGAAGAGGCTAAGTATGATGAGATTATTGGTCACTACAGAAAATGCAACACATTTCTGTATCAGCTCACAAGATGTCCAATCATTCATCTCTTCATTTCAATACTTATTTCAACTAACCATCTCCCACGCCTGCCCCTGGAAGCCTCTTGATCAATCAGAACCACTCAGAAACAGTTGGTTTCAATTGTCTAATTAGACTAATCTTACAAGTGCACATAACATGAGAGAACTGACAAGTCACGTTCTTTGACAGCACCATGGTTCTCCCATCAAGTACACAGAAACTAAAACAGACGCTTAGCTTTGCTATGAATTAAAGCTTTATTTGAAGATCCTGTTTTATCTAGCAAGCTGAGAACATATTTTAATTTTCAAGGATTATCATTTTCTTTAATTCTTCATATATATACATGTAAAATTGAAAAAAAATCCATCTGTACAACCATAGAAAACTGTTGTGCAATACCTTGTTGTTCTGCTCTCTCATTCAGCATACTCAAGGCTTCCTTTGCTTTTGTACTTTTTGCCCATGACAAAGCATAAGACACAAGTGCTAATGTATAATTATCCGAAATGCCTTCTTTTAATTTATCTTCCAGAAAGTTTGTAGCTCTCTTAATGACATAAGCATGCTGAAAATGAAGATCATACACTGAATGTACATTATTATAATGCAAAAAAAAAGCTTGTAGATGAACAGAAACTACTGTCTTCAAACAACAACCAACATGTACTGAAAAATCTCAAAATCACAGACACAAACCTCAGAGGCAAAGCTTTTAACCTCACACTGTCTATTATGAATGTTAGTAGTCTCAAGAAAATTGATCGAAAGACTGAATGCCTCTAAGGATAGTTTTCCCCATATATTCATTTTTACGTTCCTGGACTAAAGGCATGACAATATTCTTGTTAAAAGCAATTGCCTTTAGATTTTACAAGGGTATGCAAAAATAGGTGGCTGTACATGTTCTGTCTTAATTAGTAAACCAAAATACTGGGAAATTTTACCAAATCAGGTTACATTTTGTCTCTATTCAGGATGTTCTTCTACTTCGTTAAACAACCTGCTGTTTGCCAGGTAGTATGAGAATTTATGAAGCAATCCAAAAACTGTAAATTCATTTTATGAATTCCAATACCTCTTTATCTTGGAACCCAATGAGAGAAGACATGATATATGCTGTGAGAGTGATTGGATTATTGGTGCCTCCTTGAAGGTCACTGTGTAACACTTTGCCAGGTTCCTGAAATTCTCCATTTGATTTCTGATGCCCAACAATCCATTTAGCTGTATCCATGAGTACATCTTTGTCAATATCTATGAATTGACGAGCTTGAAAAAAGCATCTTAATACAAAAGCTGATAACCTGGAGGAGAAGGTTAATGAAATATGACAAAATTAGCTTCTGTTTAACATAACATAAGAATATGATGACGCATAAAGTACTCAACACACAGCTTCCAAGCACAGAGGAAAATACGTGCCTTATCCAGACAAGAAAGGAGACTAAGCTTAATCCACAAAAAAATGAAGCTATTTCCTTGTTCCTAAAGATAATTCCTTTTGCAGCTGTTACATTTCAAAAATAAGTACAGGGTATATATTCTCCAAGTCTTTATTTGTCTTTATTTATCCAAGTCTCTGCCAGTACATGTTTAACTTTATTCAAATATTGCTCTCCTGCCTTCTGTTGCTAAGATGAAGTGGCAAAATCATAACTGCATTACTGCAAGCTATAAGTGTGATAGTAATTATCACAATTATCCCTCTAATGACATAATTGAAACAACACTTGTTTTATTCACTAATAATCTGAAGTTTTACTTTGACTCCTTTCTTTGCTAAATATGCATTCACGTATCTTGTTACTGTACTACATATATAGCAGGGTTATTATTAAAGATAAATTATCTTCATTTTCCACTCCATCAATACTGCATCTAATACAAATCCCACTGAAACTGGTGAAGAGTGATCATTTGCTCCAGAAGAATAGACCAAGTAAGTGACAGAGTAATTGGAACAGTTTTATTTGAAGCTGGTAACATGCTGAAGCACAAACACACATGTAAACTAACCAAATGCAGATTAGCTAAACAGAGTGCTGGAACTTGTATCTGTTTATCTTTCTAGCTTCCACAATTATGTTTACTATGTTTCTTAAGGTGAAATTCTACACTGAAAGAGCTTTTCAGCTGTATTTACAGTCTCAAAAACAAGGTGTAGAAGATGCAAGTGGGACAGTTTTTTTTACCATTAGTAGATCAAATCATCTCACAGAGAATTCCTCAGAGAGCCCTCAGTATCCAGAACAGAGAAAAGTGAAAATCTATTGGCAGCAATGGTGACAGCTAAACCCTAAACTGTTTCAACTGCAATAATAAGCAATGTTATTAACATTATTCTTCCTTTGAGAAATTTTCAGATACAAAGCTGTCTGTTCTCTGTGGAGTTGCATTTAGTATATTACACTTTAGGTAGTCTCAACTCCTGATAAATTACTAGAGAACTAAAAATGTGTCTATGGCACTTTTGCCTCTTGGAGAATACTTTAAACACTGGTTCTTAAGCAGGCAGAAATAGGCTGTTCTAATACTCAATAACCCTTAGAGCTGTTGGACATACTATGCACATCTATATTAGTAAGTCAAATGCGCCTAGAATTTGTTTCCTACAGTCATAGAATGGCTTCAGTTGGAAGTGACTTCAAGGATCATCAAGCTCCAACCCTCTGCTGCATGCAGGGCCAGCACCTCCATTTCTAATACTAGACCAGGCTGCCCAGGGACCCATCCAACCTGTCATGAAGACACCTAACACCTATCAGCTAGCACCTACACCAGTGAACTCTACTACTTTCTAAATCAGGGTTCTTCCTAAACATTGTGCAGGGATAACCTGGAAAATGTCAAGAGAGTGTCAGGGTCAGAAGGCTACCAAAGACTGTGCTAATATTCAAGCAATAGTGTGGTTCACACTTCCAGGCCCAGGAATATACATGGGCACTTCCCAAACATACGCATAAATATGGAGCACACAAGAGTAAAACTGAAGCGCGTTTCAACTACTCGAGACTTCTGGTTTGCAGAGACAGCAATGGTGATTTAAACAAATGCTCACTTGACATTCTGCTTTTATACAGTTGACAATGTTTCACCCTTGTTGTTGTGGCAAAAAAACAAACCCTGAGTAGCCTTAAATAGATTTTTTTTTTTTTTTTTTTTTTTTTTCCAAAGGAGTTTTAGGTTTCCTCCATGCTGGTAAGCTATCCTCTCCAGCAGAACATCTCAAAGCATTTCATTCAACTATTCCCATGGGTAAAATAATTCATTGTTCATCTTTTGTAAAATTAAAAAGACCTGCCCTAATATTTGCCTTGACAGCAAGCTATCCAGCAGAACGACCTTAGAGTTGGCCTGAATGCCTAATGAAAACCAGGCAGAAGGCTAAGACAGCTGGAAAATTTTAGCAGCTTCACAAAAATAAATAAATAAATAAATAAGTCTAGTCTTGGGAAGTGTCTAAAACGGTCAAATTCCAAAATGAATCTGGCAGAACTACTTACCATGTGCTCCCAGAGGGATCTTCATTTCCAAAGGCACTAAAAGAACCATCATCCCTCTGGAAAAGCAGCTCTCTTTGATATCCTGGAGTGAAAGAGCAGAGATAGGTGTTGAACACATTCCTCTTTTGTGGGTTCCAGTATAAACTTCCAACTGACATGAAGCAAGGCACTTTCGAACCTGAATAAAACATCTCTCAAATCTATAAGAATACACAAAACCATGTAGCAAACTATAAGAAAGTGGGTAACAGTAATGAGCCAGTAAAGAGCTATTTACAAAAATAGACCTAGAGGGCACCTATTCCCACAGAACTCATTGGCCCTTCTGAATCCCTTCCAAAACAGGATGTTCTATGATTCCCACTCATCCACCACCCAGATGGGACAGTGCAGGATAGAGGCACTACCTTATAACTCAGTGGTTCCAGAAGCAGAACAGCAATTGTACACTAGATATATAGCTCATCTCCTCAAAAAAGCTTAAATACTGAAGTCTCGCAACTAGAGAAACATTCTATCTCTCCTGTTGTAGGCGTTAAGGGCAGGTGGTGGTTGAACTATAGAAGAACAGGGCAACACTTTCCAGCAGACAAAAGGACAAGCAAAAATTAAGTATTCTCCAACTAGAAAGGCATGAGAGCAGCTACAAGTTACAAATCATAGAATCACAGAATCCTAGGGGTTGGAAGGGACCTCCAGAGATCATTGGGTCCAACCCCCCTGCCAAAGCAGGTTCCCTACACCAGGTCACACAGGTAGGAGTCCAGGCTGGTCTTGAATATCTCCAGAGAAGGAAACTCCACCACCTCCCTGGGCAGCCTGTTCCAGTGCTCCGTCACCCTCACCATAAAGAAGTTATTGCACACATTCATGCAGAAATTCCTATGCTCCAGTTTCTGGCCATTTCCCCGTATCCTGTCTCCACACACTGCTGAAAAGAGTCTGGCCTCGCCACTCTGCCCCCCACACCTCAGATGTTTATACACTGGGATCAGGTCCCTCTCAGTCTTCTTTTCTCAAGGTTAAATAGGACTCACAAGATCCATCCTAGACACTAAGGACCTGCAGTGTGTTCAGAGAAGGGCAACAAAACTGATGAGGGGTCTGGAGCACAAGCCTTATGAGGAGCAGCTGAGGAAACTGAGATTGTCCAGTTTGGACAAGACTTGGGGGAGACTTTATCACTCTCACTTAATCAGTTAATGATCTTGAAAAGTCAAGTCAAGCAATCTTGAGTGAGAGAAAAAAAAAAAAAAAAAAAAAAAAAAACAATTAAGTGGCAAAACTTGCTGTCAAAGTTTTAGCCTCAAAACAACATTCCGTGAGGAACATAATTATACATACATGCACAAACAGATCACTTCCTCTTCAAAAACACCTGACTGCAAGGCCCAAAAGCTGAGGTCTTCTGCTTCTTCGCTGAACAGACAATATGCAGTAATAAGGATTATAGCCACTACCCCAATGGTAGCGGAAAAGTAATGAACTAAGACCAACAGCTTACTTAACAAAGACTGCTGAGCAGCCATAACACAAGGAAAAAAAATTCTCTCTGAATTTACTAGGATAGGAAAAATTGGAAAGGTGAGCAGAACCAGAGGGAGGTTCCTCTATTTCCTACAGTTTTTTGCTTTCCTCTTAATGTCAAGCCCCATGCAGTCACACAAAAAAATCTTCAAAAACGAGCTTATCTAACACAAGAAAGTCTGTAGAAATGTTGAATCAATAGATCTGAGGGCTGCGAACCACTGCATTCATTCCAATAGACACTCAATCAAATGTGAAAAACAATACTTCCAATGTCAACTCATACAACTAGAAAGGCAAGGAAAAGAAGGATTCTATTATGAAGATGTATGCTAGTACTTCCAGAGGATTGGCTGAAACCCCGAAGATGTAGGTTAGCTAAGCCAGGCTAAAAGAGGAGTACATCAGAATGGAAAGGAGTTCAGTAATATGTGAAAGACTTAAAGGTCTCATGTTTTGAACAGTTTGAAAATACAGCTCCAGCTCACTGCTTGCCTGGGTATAGCCCCTAAGCTTTCAGACCAAACAGGACTTCTTATTTCTGAAGATGAGATCTGTCATTTTCAGAACTGAAGGAATTTATTTTAAATTCAACTTTTCTTTTGTTTTGCCTTTGTTCTAGGTAAATAAAATCTAACAAAAGGAAAGCAACCACTGCTAGCCACATTTCCTTCTTTCCACTAACATTTACTTTTAACATTAATTATATTTACCTCAGATTATGTGGTCACCATTCCCGATATTTAGTGTACTTTGACATATGAAATAAAATATGATTTAATATAATTTAACTTTATTATAATCCTGATTTTGTGAAAGTTACAGTTCAAACCAAGGATAAATACATCATGGATTCTGCCTGACCCAGTAGGCACAAAGAAGCACAATACAACTGTGTTCTTCACACCTCATGATGCCATGGTGTATTTTCAAGTCAAAATACACAACCATTTTCCACTAGAATATCCCACTTTCCAATGTCCAGCACAGAGTTTATCTCTGACCAAGTCTAAAACTTGGGTGGGCAAGCATCATTCACCAGAACATGTTTCCTAGAGTTCTGCAAGGACATGGCAGGATGAGGATGTGCTTGCTAATTTTGACCCACTGTACTTCACAAACAGTTCACACAGTTTAAGCAAGAAGGAGCTAGCAACTAACAATAACAACAACAAAACAGCACAAAAAAATCACCTTCTAAAATGCAGTTTTCCTCTGAAAATTAGCTATATTAAAACAATATATAATGGAGCAAATTTTCCTTGTAAGCAGAATTATCTGCTTCTCAATTCTGTTATCCCAGAAGAAAGAGAAAATGAGTTTTAATTCCAGGTTGCATGACACCAGCAGAGTAGCTTTTCACATACCAAATACAAAGTCACAGGTAAATCTAAGCTAGTTAGTGTTCTTGAAAACGTAACATGTCCTTTAAGCATACAGACCTTTTCTCATAAATGATAAGGCTTTTGATTGAATATCCTCTCTCAGCTGCCTAGTTTTAGTGAGGTATTGCAAAATATACACGTTTGGAGCAAAATTGATCATATTCTGTTCACCACAGCCATAAGGCATTTTAATGAGTGATGACAAACCATTGATGGAAGGTCCAAGTAAATCACCTGGAAGATAAAATTAAAACTTAATATGAATAAACGCATGCCTAACACATTAATGATGGTATCAGCTAAACTATGAAAAAATTTAATACACTGGGAATACTTGTGCTCAGCACCACTAAACAGGCAGAAAACAGCATTAACCACACACAATCTTATTGTCAGCTTTTTTCTCACTGACCAATCTCCCCATAGAGCTTTACTGACCTTCCCAACTACATGATAATTTCAAACAGACACCATATGAAAAAGCCCTAAGATATTCCTTCCAGGAGAATGCTTCAGCAACTGTTCGTATTTCAGATTTCCTGTATTTCTCCTCTCACACAGAGTTATCAAAGCCTAGGACCAACTATCGGTCAAGTTGTAGGCTTTATTCTTCAGACAAGCAGAATTTACACAGAATATTAGCGAACTTTGCAGGACTTTCCTTATTAAAGTCTGACAGACTCTTTAACTCCGAAAAAGGATACTTAATACCACAATATTGTAAATAAAATAAAAAAATAATGTATTCCAGCCATACAGTCATATTATGATTAGTTCAATGGACGAGAAATTATTTTGAACTAATGATTCATCCCATTAACATAGGGATTAAATTAAAATGAATAGTTTCCTAAAAACCTATCAATCAACAGCCAGGTCAAGATCTTAGAAAGGCCCTTCAGTAGAAACACTCTGGCAAGCCCTGTTCAGGATATTATACCAAAATTCTTGCTACTACTTGACAGTCTACTGCTTCCAGTTACTACTCACACCTATGCAGTGCAGAAGAAACCAGCAGCTGAATTATATTAAACATGGTGACCACTTGCAACAGGATGTCACAGATGTCAAACTCTGCTAATGGACACCAATCCTTTCACTACAAAAGCAGCGGTATGCTGTATCTTCATGCTACACCTTAGATACTGAATTCAGAAAAAGCCCAGCAGACATCAAACTATACTTCAAACAACAAAAAACAACTGATCAGTAATAGAGATGGAAACAGAACAAAACAATCCTTACCTATAGCAGTGACCTGCACTCTTTCACTGCCACTTACAACATCAGAAGGAAAAGTGAAATCCAAAGTTTTTGTCACTGCTTGTTGTTTACTCCCAGTTAAATCCAAAAGGAGCGTCTGAGAATATGTCTGTTCCAGTCCTTCAGCCTACCAAAATAAACAGAGGATTGTTATAATTACCAATAGGTTGTTGCTTTTAGGACTGGAACTGCATGTTTACTGTGCTGGTGCATCTAAAACTCTGTGAAATACTTTGTGCTGCTTCTTAACACATCAAGAACCTGAGAACTTAGCCCATGTGAACTGACACATAAATGTTTTCATAATAATGACCTGCTTCCACTATTTGCTTCTAGCAACCGTGTTTTAATTATAAAAATACACACAAAGTCATTGAAAGCATCTTTGATTCTAGTGAGCTCAATGACAAGAACAGAGCTCCATGATCAAGCATATGCCAAGGCCAGAAGTGCTCTCTTTCACGCTGTTTGCAGTTCTACAGCCTGTCATACAAAGCAGACTTACACCAGTTAAGTTCATCACTGTAGGTTCAAAGGTTCAGTACATTCATTCATGCATGTCTCTTGGAGAGAAAAAATGTCTTCAAAGTAGAGGAAACGAATGTATTTCTCTTCTCAGCCTAGCTCTTAGTCCAACAGGATTTAATTCTCTTCAGCACATCTGAGCTTCAATAAAAAGGGCAATAAGTGGCTCCTTCCAAAATCAACTTGCAGGACAGTGATTTTGAAATGTCCAAAAAAAAGGACTATGCTATAAAAGAAAAGTGGTCCAAAAATGGGCCCTCAAAGCAAACAGGAGAATACCCACTTAGCAACTTAGCAGAATTCAGCTGGCAGAGCTTGCTCCTCACATTGGACAAGGCTGAGACAGTTTTGGGCAAGTACAGATACAGAAATGCAGATGTAAATAACAAAATCTAGAAGAACCTCAAATTTCAGCATTAAAGTTTCACAAGCAGCTGTGTTCAAATTCATATCACTTAATTCATATGTTTATTGTATTCTAAAATAGTGCAATTTTATGATCCTGTTCCATAAGGGAGTTAAATCAACACCTTTAGAGCATAATTCATTTAACTCATTATCCTGGAGAAATGTGCTACCAGTATGGAAATCCCAAACAGTGGGTAAGAAAGTGGCAGAAAGAAAAACCTATGAAATCTGAAAACAAAGGCATAGATGAAGTGATATTATAAGCAGCAGAGGGACCCATTTTTTACATGGTCCAGTAGTGGTAGGAAAAGGAGGAATGGCTTTAAACTACAAGAAGTGAAATTTAGGTTAGGTAGGTTAGACAGGTTAGAGAAATTCTTTATTCAGGGTAGTAAAGCACTGAAAGTTTCTATGATTCTATCGTTCTATGGAGATCACCACAAGGAAATGACAAGTCCTGTACCTGGGGAAGAACAACCCCATGCACCACTACATGCTAGGGTCTACCCAGCTGGAAAGGACCTGGGATTGCTGTTGGACACCAGCTTGAGCATAAGCCAAAAAAACACTTTTCAGCAAGGCTGAGAGAGGTGATCCTTCTCCCCTACTCAGCCCTGATGAGTCCACTGGAGTATTGGGTCCAGGTGAGGGCAAATAGCCCGGATAGGTTGAGAAGTCTCCATCCTTGGATAGACTCAAAACCTGACCCTGAGTCCTGAGCACTCTGCTGTAGCTGATCCTCTTCTGACCAGGAAAACTGGACTACACAATAATTCAACTGTTCCCTAATTCTAGGATCTTAAATAGCTATTTTAGGATGAGATGTAAAAGTGCTTATCAGCTCTCATTGAAATGGAGATCAACATGACTCAAAGTGTTAGCTGGCAAACGTTAGGCAAATCTCATCCAAAAGCTTTTAGCTCATCAAGAAAGACTGGGGGCTAAACTTCCATCACTAACACAATAGAGACATGTTCATAAAAGTAGGCTTTGAACTGAGCTAGGTGCACTAAGAAATTTATTGCACTTATCCATAACGGAGTTACATGGTCCACTTTCCCATCCTAGATGGTTAAGCTATCTGTAGCACCATGAATTCATTGATGTGAAAACAGGTTTTGCCTTGCTTCCAGAAACATTTGTCACATGATCAGCTACAGAACAGATCTATACTTTCAATTCTGGAAGGAGATCTAAAGAATTTATTTTAAAAGTGCTTTCAACTTCAAGCTATCTGACCTGAAACCAGTCTTAGAAAATGAGAAGCAGATAAGTATACTGGTTTGCCTTTTTCCAACAGCCCATTGCCTATTTTACAGTGCAGTTTATTTGTAGAACAAGACAGGCTTCAGATTGTTTACCTTTACTAAAACTTTTTGGATGATAGCGTCAGAAGCAGCAGATGATATTGCTGTCACTTTGATGGGAATCTCTCCCAGCTGTTTTGGTTTGATTGGAAATTGAACAGTTTTCCCATCTTCACTTGGTATAAATATAGACTGTTGATTTCCTGTAGCATTTATTTCATTGGATGTCAGAATAATTTCAAAAGCATCATTCATTTCCAGGGTCACACTAGCCTGTAAAATACAGAAACATTTGCAATAACAGATGTAAATGTTGAAGAAAATTTAAGCTGTCTTTTTAAGCTGTGTATAGAGAAATAGCATTACAATACACTCACTAAAGATCTCACAAGAGAGAGTTATGGTTTCCACCAGTAATGCACTCTCTTCAGTGTCTGCTAATATTCAAGTACAGAGAACAGAGATTGTTATTTTACCTCAGCTTCTTCTTTCAAATAATTAAAGATATTCACTTCCAAAATGAACTGCTCTCCTCTGATGACAGAGTATGGAAGGTTCAAGAAAACGAAGAAAGGTTGAAAAGCTTCTAGCTGCAAAACAAGATCAGCACAAAATAGTGAATCCCTAAAATCAGCTACCAGTGAGAAAATGACGATTCAGCACATCTGATTAGACTTTCACTTTTAAATTCTTATGAGAGTATGCTTACTCACACTCTACAACTAACAAAAGGTATTACTACAGGTCTGAGTCAGAAGCCAAGGATCCTTCTGCATACAAACACCCTTGTTGGAACTCTATAATGCCACTAAAATGAAAGCTGCTGGACTACTGGCAGCTTCGACATGGCAAATTCTGACAGGAGAAGCTGAACTGGGACTAAGAAACTATCATTCTGCAAGTTGGAAAGCTGTGATCTGTCCAGATATATCATTAAATTTACTATGAACTATTTTGCACACACAAGTAAAGGAGGATTCTGAAGCTGTCCACTGACCTACATCTATGTCAATACAGACGTATATTGGAATCCAAAATAACCAACTTTCCCTAATTCTGCAATTCACCAGCACCTAAGTATGATGTGTATTTTGTATGGCTAATCTTGGTCTAAGTCTTTGGTTATACTTCTAATAGTACATCTTTTCTTAATTAAAACAGAAACAACTTGCAGGAATCTGTCAGAAAGCAATCAGAAAGCAATCAGTTTTATCTGTTCACAGGGACTTTTGGACCAAGTGTTAACTCTAGGAAGGCAGTAGTAAGCTCACATCGAGCTCAATGGGATTTCACCATTTATGAACATCTGTACATTAAGAATCACTGAAGCACAATATCTATTATTAGTGAAATGTCAAAAATGGCTTTAATTCAGTTTTCACTAAAAAAAAAATCTTCTAAGTATTTTGAGTTCCAGATCCAGAAAATCCTTAGATTTCTTTCTAGCCAACAAATATCTCAAAGATATTTTTAGGTTGTTTGCTAAAGCTTTCAATGATTAAAAAAAAAAATGTCTTTTAACATTAAAAAAGTTGTAATGATAATTTTTTTGTTAGTTCTTACTCAAAGTTTTCACTATATGCCTATTTCCTTTGATTTTTTTCCTTTTAACCTCCTGCAATACTAAATTTTAACAATCAGAAATATTTCAGTATCTTAAAATAAAACACGAGGTGAAATTGTCAATACTTTGTGTCCTAAAAGACATGTAAAAACAATGCAAAGCAGTAAATGACTCTACACATGCAGATATCACATATTTATTTCTCCATCACAATTTTCATGCATTTCTTTTATTTGTCTCTTTGTATGGCACTGATTAACATGTTTCAGCCATGTGGAACTCCAAGCACAATCTAAACATCCCAACAAAGTTGAAGCACTGAGCAGTGTATGTTGATGATTATAGCTAAAGAATAAGCTCAACATCTGTTTTACTTGTAGCTTTCTCATATTTGAGAATGAGGGACCAAGTATATATTTTCATGTACTTTGAATCAGAAAACATTTCTCTTTCCATCCCTTCTCTGCCAAGCTAAGTGGAAGAAACAAGAATCATGATTACAGTCTCAAAGGACCCTCAGCCACAAAATATAGATCTGTTTCCAAATTTTGTGGTGTTTTGACCAGGATGTTCAAAGCATATGGTTTGTATCTGGTATATCAGCCAACTACAAATCTGAGTCTGTATCTGGGCTTACATCCTGAAAGATACTCCTCCAAAAGAATTTGGAGGGATGAGAATTTCAGTGGGTAAAGGGTTGTCTCCAAGTTATATTCTAATTAGCGCAGGCATCCAGTTGGAAATCAATGACCTAGTCATGCACACTTTCAACCTTTCTAACCTTTGGCACCTAAAGTGAAGATGTCCCAGTTAGGAACACAGTTTCTATAGGATTTTTTACTTAATGCATGAAAAGAGATAACTACACTGACACTTCAAAGAGTAATTCTTATTTTAAACAAGGCAAATAACATTCTCTAAGAAGCTGATTCCATGAACATAGAGGGAGCCTAGGACAACTGCATATCTATTCTGTAAATCTCAAGTTGTAGGTCTAAACTGAGGAGTGTTTAATTTAGTTTAAATTGCTAAATTCTCCTTGAAAGAGCCACGGGAGACAGGAACCTGGCAGCAAAACCACCTCTTCCTGGTGCCCAACCTCCACATCCACATAGGATTTCACTGTAATGTTTTTTTAACAGTTTGTATACACATGAAATTACTTCATCGGTATAAGGAGAAGGCTGTTATTAGAAGTAAAATGCAGGTTCCAGTTAATAATCTAAAGCATTACCAGTATTTAAAAGAGAAACACCAAGTGATGTGCTACCTCTGCTGGAACTGTTGTCACTCCAAGACCGCCATCTTCAGAAAGCACAAAAGCACTGGCTACCCAGGACGTGATGGTATCTGGTACAGTGACTTCCATTGTGGTATCTGCATCAGATCTGATAGCAAAAGGACATAGATGACTTTTAAAAGTATCTGTTTATGGACACAAGTAAGTAAATACGTATGTTTATAATATATCAAAAATGAAGTTCAAGCTCTTGGCAGGAAAAACTGTTAGTTATCTGTTTTTCTCTTTTTAATCATTTGGAAATATTTATGATGGGATCAAAATGCTTAGAACAAGTTTCAATTATTTTAAATTACATAAATTTAATCAACTGTTACAAATCCTGTAAAATAATCCCCAATGAAGTCTGTATCCCTAAATTCTTAGCTGTGAAAGAATACAAGATTTGTGCTTCACAGCACAGGTCAGATTTCACTATTTGTTTGACAGTTTGAAGTGCTTCTTGAATTAGGTGCAGACGAGAACAGATTTTAGCTTCTGGGTCACAATCTTCTCACGTACTTAACAGAAAAACACCAAGTCCCCCTTCAAGTCAGATCTCCACCTGTAAAAAGAAGATAGTTTCCTATCCTGGAAGTTTTTGTCTCTAGGGTTTTATTTTGTTTCTGCTGAAACTGAAAGGCACTGAGTCAGGGATTGCTCTGCTTTGTGCAGTTGCAAAATGCCTCACTTGATGGGCCTCCAACCTCGCTTGTGGCCTCTAGGTGGTAGCAGAATATAAATAATACCACATTTTTAAGCACTGTCTTTCAGTACCAATGCAGAATTATACTAAAATAAAATAAAGTAAAATAAAAACAGTAAATCAGTTTCCATTTCCTTTTAATTTCATACCTAGTTTTGGTATCGATCCAAAGCCAAGTCTCTGGAAAATGTGTCCTCACATACGGAGTGCTGAAATCTAGAGGTCCATCTCTGGCTACTGGCAGATCATCACCAAAGCCATCCTCTACAGGTATCATGCCATCATCTACAAAACAGAAATTATTGTCCTACCTACAAATGTCTATGTTTAAGAAAAATCACATTAATACAGTGTTTGCAGTATAATCTACAGTGTTGTTACATATGTTAACACTACTCCATGACATCAGAAAGTTTGCATATTTTCTTTTCCTTACACTTTTTGGCTGTTAATTTCTTTTCTTAAGTAAATGAAATTTTACAAGAACACTAAGATTCTACATAGCCTTTCCAGACTACTTCTACAACTGGTAAAATATAGTGTCATACAAAAAAGTGACAAACCACTGCTATGAAACTGCATCTCAAACTACAAAGAAAAATACCATTCCTTGATTCTCAGTCCCTTAATGAGTAGGGTCACTCAGGACAGCAGCAACAGTGAAGTTCTCAAAACAGTACCTATAGGAGTTTTGCCTTAAAAACAGTTCTCTTTTGCAAGGTTGGAAGTTGCTTTTGTATATACCACAGTGAGAAGACTTAAGAGGGGCCCTAACCCACGAGTCTCCTTCCCCACTCAGTAAATTAGATTTGGCTTCATTTATTTTTATTACTTACAAAGAAAATGTTCTTTATCCTCCTCAAGAATTGCATCAGTTGATACCCAAAGGCTGCATTTCTGGATAAAATTTATACAGTTTATCTCAATACAGGATATTCAGGCCATCAATAGTGCTCATGTATTTTATTTTTCTTTTCTTGTCTTTCTTTTTAAGGAAATATAGTCACACAATTATAGAGTAATTATAGATGTAAAACAAGTAATACATATGAACCAATAGAATTCACAATTATCTGAATCTGAATATTGCCTTAATGACAGGAAAATCATAAAAGGGATGACACTATAACACAATCCACATTTATGAAAGTATAAACATATTTCATTGTATTCAGATCATTTACACATTGACAGCTTATAATTCAAAACCCATAAAAGCCATGAAAACTGTAGGCTGTTCTCTACAGCCCCAAGTTTTAAAAGAGGCGTTAATAGTCTTTTATTTTAGTAAGCAATATGCAAAACACAAAGTTGACCCACACCATGCCCTCCCCCCACTCACCCCGCTAAAAAACGATCAGATTTTCTTATTTTAAACATACCTGAAAGACACCAAAAGAACCTCTGACCAGGGGGAAATACTGTGCTGTATTGTATAGATTGAGTTCATGAAATACCTAGGACAAAGAAACAAAAAAGAAAGAAAGAAACAACCATAATATCACCCAAAACATTTTCTTTTCCCAGGACTGTCACTATTAACAGATGCTCATTTAGAGAGCAAGCAGCAGCAGCTCTGTTAGCTCTCACACAAAGCAGAACAGAATCCATGACAAGATGATTATAGATTAGACGGCAGTAATTTCACAATGAACAGATGAGTGACTAAGCCTAAAACAGGAGTCTACAGCCCACTGCTATTCTATGGCACTTTGGCTAATACATCATTTGGGCTCTTTAGGAACAATGTGTATTGTCAGCTCTTTCAATTTGTTGGTGCACAAGAGCTTCTGCAAGTAAAGAGATTTCAAAAAGATGACTAATAACACCATTTCACTCCTCAGAAAATAAAATTCTTTGTATTATTTTAAATAGAATCATAGAATCATAGAATTATCCAGGTTGGAAAAGACCTTGAAGATCATCAAGTCCAACCGCAGTCTAACCAGTACCCCATCTCTAAAAAAAAAAAAAAAAAAAAAAAAACAACCTCTGCTAAATCATATCCCTGAGTACCACATCCAAACGGCTCTTAAACACATCCAGGGATGGCGATTCAACCACCTCCCTGGGGAGCCCATTCCAGTACCTAACCACCCTTTCTGTAAAGAAGTTCTTCCTAATATCCAACCTAAACTTGCCCTGGCACAACTTGAGGCCATTTCCCCTCGTCCTGTCACTTGTCACTAGTGAGAAGAGACCTGCCCCACTCTCACTGTAAGAACCTTTCAGGTACTGGAAGACGGCAATAAGGTCTCCCCTCAGTCTCCTCTTCCTCAGGCTAAACAGCCCCAGCTTCCTTAGCCTCTCCTCATAGGGCTGATTCTCCAAGCCCTTCACGAGCCTCGTTGCCCTTCTCTGGACCTGCTCCAGTACCTCCATATCTTTCTTGTGCTGATCAAATAATTGATATTAAAGAGCATGAAGCACAAATCATCGAAAAGTCTCAGTGATTTTTGTCTTTTCTGAAAGAAGAAACAGCCAGGCATTAACTGAGAGTTTCTTGAATGGAAAAACAATTCCGTATTAATTGGAATCAAAAGTGCTGGGACTGCTACCTTGTAAACCTTAGAGCCTTTTCTGCTTAAGCAGATAAGCTACTTGCTGTTGTAAAAAAAAAAAAAAAAAAAAAAAAAAAAAAAAAGTATCTGCACAGCTAAGAAATTAAGCCCATAGAATATTTCTCATTCAGCATATAAGCTTAATATCTATACAAACACACATCTTTCATACCAACAATAAATAAAATCTTTTTTTTTTTCCCTGTATACTTACAGAATCTTCTGTTATGTCACTACTTTCTCCTAGAAGCTTTGTACTTTTATCAACAACTGCAAGTCCAATTACTGATTCTGGGTCTGTTGTACTGATCTTAAGGGACACTTTCTCAGATGGTTTGACTTTACCTTTGCTCCAAGAAATTTTGATCTAGAAAAAAGTAAAAAAGTAAATTTTAAAAAAGGCACTAGTTTAAATTATACATTGATGTTTGTAGTTAGTTGTTAACAACTCTGAGAAAGTGTTTTCTTAGTTGTCTCTATTAAAACTCTGCACTTCCTAGGACTCTGGGGAAAATACTATGGCCTTCCTTTTGCCCTCTTGCTCTCCCAGCTGGTCCTTGGACAGAATATAGTTACTTCAAACAACTTCTGGATATGAAGTAGCAGTCTCTTAAACCACAATACACTGGTTTCAACAGCTAAGGGCAGTAAATGAAATTCATTCTCTCTTTCTATCAGTGTGCAGCACAGCATGTAATGTATTTTGGAAAATACATCTTTGGGAGAAACTCCATCCTTGAAAGATTTTAATGAAGCATGCCACAGTGAGATCAACACAGAAAAAAGGGGTTTATATAGTGGGTGCATGGGCAAGGGATAAGGAAGTGAATAGGCAAATACAGCAGTAGCATGCCTTCCAACATGTAGTGAAATGAGGAAGGGTCATTCATTGTAAGGCAGTTCTACTGTGCCCCATCCACACAGTGTCAGGTGAAAATGCAATAAACAATGTTACTCTTTTTCCTCGCCAAAATAACATTCCTATAAAGTCTGGAGACCCAGTTCAGCTCCATAATAATGTTGCCTACACTCAGGTGTCTGCATTCCAGTTTAGTGTTTGGCAAGTGTCAACAGGAAGTTGTGGTGACTAGATAGCAGTTTTACTCATCACGAAGCAGAAATCCAACTAGTAGAGCAGTCTTCGGCCATATAACAAAAAGCATAAGAAGATGTTAGCTGTATATTTAAGGGGAATATGTTCAGATATAGAGTAGCCCTACATTTATAATATACCCCAATTATACTGGCATTATTAGAAAGTTTCAGAGACTTACATAAACCTCAGACTAGATGCACAATGAGGAATATTTTACATCTACAAGCCTGTGATCTAAACTACTGTTTACCATACAACAAAGAAACAAAAACATGGTCTCAAGCTCATGTTCAGTATAACTACCTTGTTGTCCAAAGCAGGCTGAACAGGGATCGTAAGAGCATCATTTACAACTGCTCCAAGTTCATCAATATAGAACACAAATATACACGCCAGAGGAGCCCAGGAATTTTCTGCTGTTAAATTGAACGTTTTTGCAACCATTGTGCCAGAAGTCATAATTTGTTCCTTAGACAACACCTGAAAGGGAAAAATTAAACACTCAGTCTGTTGACATCTCAGTACATCGTAAGCTCTATCATTCCTTCTATAAAAGCCTTTTAAAAGAACAGGCAAAGAGCTGTAATTCTCTATTTAATTCTACAAGACTGGATATGAAATAGCAGGATAATATTTAAACATTAGAAATATATTTTTTTTCTATGCTTTAACTCCTGCACGCACCACTATGGACAACACTGAACTATAAAAATGAGTGCACAGTACAGTATGTTCCACAAGTACATAAAAATGTAACAATAATATAACTGTAGCAATAGAACAAGGGGCAACAGGCAGAAAGTGGAACACAGGAAGTTCCAACAGTAACACAAGGAAGAAATTCTTTACTGACAGTGATAAAGCTCTGGAACAGGCTGCCCAGAGAGGCTGTGGAATCTTCTCTAGCAATATTGATGACTTATTTGAATGCTTTCCTGTGTGGCCTGCTGTAGGGAATCTGTTCTAGCAGGGGAGTTGGACTTGATCATCTCTTGAGGCCCCCTTCAAGCGCTATGATTCTGTGATTCTGTCAAGATGGTAAAAGTCATCTTGGATTGACCATGTATGAAACAGTAACTTACCAGATAATGGAACTCTCTTACTGGCTTGTTGCTTTCAATATTTAGCTCAAAAGGTTTCCCAGCCTAGAAAAAGAATATGATTGATAATGACGACTATGGAAACATGATGAATAACTTGCTTTATTTTTTTCCTATCTTAGCAAAAGTTTTGTCTCAGACTGTACCTTCACTTCCTGGCTCTTTGTTTTAACCTGGAGATAAGTTTCACTTGGAGAGCTGAAGACATCATAAACGCCTATGTCAGTCTTACTGTTGAGGAACTCTGCCTGTGAGACAATGTAAAACCAAGTTCTTAACGCAACAGCAAAACGTCTGTGCTCTGTAAGCAGCAATATATGTTGCTGCTTACAAACACATGGTAACCATAATGGCAGTACAAGGCAACTTCTTGCTTTGGGTGTCTGTTTCTTTTTTTCTCTACTTTGATGAAGATATTTAAATCACATTTAGACAGGATCTGTCACTTTCCTTCCAGCTCTGATATGGATAAGAAGGAAGAAGTAGTAGCAAGTGTTACATGGGTTGTTACAGATGGCAGAAACAGCACACCACTAATTACAGCCTTTTCAATTCAGTGTGTCACTGCTTCAAACCAACATATTAGAAAACAATACCTGAACTCTCAAAGTTTTTGTGTTGGATAGGATTGGAAACTCAATATCAATAATTCCATTTTCTGGGACTGTGTAATTCAGGACATGGACTGTCTTATTTCTCTCCTCCGTTGCCTCATTCTCGAAGTGAGAAAGTGAAGAGTGGTGAAAAAACAGGTCTGACTGTTGCGCAGTGACTGTGACAAGATTCTGCCTCTCTTCAGTTGTCAGCTGGTTGCTATCAGAACGTGTCACCTTCAGCTAAAAACAAAAATAAAGAAAATGCCCATCAAACAGGGTAAAACTACCTGCATTATTTAAAAATACATAAATTTATAAAAATAAAAAATAAATAAAAGACATTGTCAGGTTTCTTTATTTTTAATCCCTTGAGAGTACTGCAAGTAGGCAAGTAAGTCAAAAACAAAACTAAGCTACTGCCTGGATACATCATTTTATTGCCTTTTGTAGAACACCACCACAACAAAAATTGACCTAAGATTACACCATGTGCAGGATAACACATCAGATAAGTAGAGGTGCGACTGACTCAGATGTATTCATGGATTCATAGAAAGAAATGAAAAGACTGAAAACAAGCCTCAAATTGATACAGTCTCTAAATTCTTCACTTCATCCACCAGTCAGCAATATAAATTATATTAACATTTATTTCTACAGATTCTCACTCACAGTAAAACCATTCACCCTCTGTATTTTATATTCCAAAAATTAAACCTCTATATTTTAAGAATGCTGGACAAATATTTCCCTCTTCTTTGTCAGTCCAAAATTGCATCACTACATTACCTCTTCTCTTCTGCCATTATTTTCCATGTATCTCTCTGTGCAGGACATACAGACTTTTACCTCCAGCAAGAGCAGTAGCTGTTCCCTTACCCCCTCCTCTGGGAGCATAACTGGCACCTCATCTACCAGCTGCACTATTGCTAAATCCTCAGTTTCCTCTCAGCTCTTCAGCAGGTCAGAGCTGGAGTCAAACTAGGCTGCAGGCAAAGAAAATGAAAAGGACCAAAACTAAAGTCCCACTGGTAAAGCTAGCAAAATGATACAATCTGCATTGATCCAAAACTGCATAATCAGTCTATCTTATTCGTATTTAGTTATATCGTGTATTATATATACAGTATTTAGGTATTTCTACATAGTAAAGGCTCCAGCTGTGTTCAAGAATTATGAAATCTATTCCTCTTTTAAGGCAATATCCAGTGGTGCAACATTCAATCTCTCTTAAGTGCAGAAATACTGACCACAGACCAGGAGAGCATAAAGAATATGAAAGGCTTCTGAGAAGACTACAGGTGGTATGAAAGAGACATGACAGAATGCAAAAGAAAAACACTTCCATTTCAAAGCAATGTAGTTTGATGAGTTGTACTTAGCTCTGTAACAACTGGTTAGTCTTATATATGTATATTTAAAATAAATAATACATTCACATTCATATATCCCATTTTATATACAAGTATTAAGAGAGTTGGGACTTGGAAACTACTAAATGACAGTCAACTTATTGGAAAACATTAGCCAGAGATTGAAAAGTTTTTCTTCATAATGTTGATAAACCATACACAAGTATATACTGCCAACAGAGCACTTCCTATCATCCTTTGCTAGAGTAAAAACCATAAGCTTAGAACTTCCTGATATATAGAAATTCATATATCATGAAAAAATAATTTGAAAATAAACTTGTAAATTACTCTTAAAACTCTGAGGCAAATTTTGGTACCTAAGCAAAATAACAGCAGAAAAAGTGACATTTGTTTATGCACAAATCACAATGAATCAAAAGAACTTACAGTAGCGATGAAATTCAGAGAAGGTTTTATAACTCTAGAGTAGTCCACAAATTCAATGAAATAGTCACTTTGCTTTGGAAATATGATAGTACTTGAATTTTGAGAGATTCCTGTTGAAAAAATTGCTTTCATTTAGACATGTTTTGAACATACATACTCCTTTAGCAGTAATTTACTTGATTTTTAGATAATTCTAAAACTGCAAGAGAACTCTTTCTGCTGATGTTTATAAGCAATTAAATAAAATAAAATTATGGTTAAAATACAGTTTGTAAGGCAACCAAACACTATTTTTATGCCTGCTTTTCTCATCAAAACAACCTGTTGCTGAGTTTAAGTCCTCATCTGAACAAATCCCTTTGTTACTTAATAAATCACTTAGCGCAGAACTGCATTCAGGTAAGCTAACAGTTAATTAAACTATTTAATAGCTAGGCAACTAACAGTTCAGATAATACATTTGCATGCAAAAGATTCGTATTTCCTTCTGTACATTATACTTTGCCATCACTTCCAAGCCACTCTTGCATTGTACTAAGCTCTTCTAGCATGATCTGCTCTTTGGATTCCTCTTGGAAGACCTCAAACGGCAAAATACCTGTGAGTGACTCAGTAACCACAGCAATAATTTCTATTGGCTCAGTGTAATCATCATCACCATGGTGCCACGACTGATCCCCATTCAAGTTTTGCAACATAAGCTTGTTACAAGTAATATTCACAGATCCATTTATCTGCAGTGTGGAAAAAAAAGAATTACTTTATATTAAATTGTCCTCTTCTACTCTGCCAGAGCACTAGTGCCTATGCTTTACAGAAAAAGACAACAGATTGGAAGCTGCTTGAGGGTGCATAGATTCTACCCAAATTCAGTTCTGTTTCTGAAGATTAATTGCTGCTGAAACCTTAAAGCTAGCCAACAGGAAATGACAGACATCACTTCACTGAAACTAAAATTTTGTTCACAGTTCAAAATTAAAAGACCTGATTTTGAAAAAGATTCCATCAATTTCTCACCACCTTTAAGTCTTCAGATCAAAACAGAATGCTTTTCTACAGGTCATGCTCCAGATCATCTCAAGCACATTGACTCCAACTAGGGAATTAGTAGGCAAAACTCTTTTGATACCACCTTGCCAGAGTTCTACCTGGACAATTGCAATGGCTTTATAGCACAGAATTGAGTGTGTAATGGTACACACAGTGCCAAGGAACATTCCTGGGCGCTGGCCCTCCATCACCCACACTGCTAGAAGGGCTTTAGGAATGTTTTTCTACTTGGGCCAGCTACTGCTCTCCAAAATAACTTCCAAGCATAGTTCAAGGGATTACAGTGGCCAAGTATCACTCCCAACAGGCAGTCTGAACGTAGCCTCTTTGTACTAGAAAATACAGTCAAACACTGTTCATGCAAGTGACTCCAGACTATGCCAGCTGAACGTAGCACTTGAGAATGGTCCCTAGCATATTTAACCTTCAAAAGCAGACACAGATTTAGAGTGTACAACACCACTGAACTGCTCAAAAAAAGACTCACCTCCATCGTTTTTGTTATGTTCCTCTTATTTGTCCAGTAAGAGACAGATAGGCAGGTGACTGTCACATTTCCCTTCACCGGCTTTCCGTATGTATACCTGAAACACACCAAACAAAGCAAAACAATGCATCTTCTCAAGAGCCTGGGCTTCTGACAAGCTCTGAAGATAAAATGGTCCAGTGAAATACTTTTTCCTCAGTTTCAAATATGGCTAGAATGTATCTGTACTTTGAAGCATGACGTTTTCAGCACTGTGACCACTTCATTGACACTAAGGTCAGAAGCCCAAAACCTAGAGAATATACAGAGAAGTAGAAAGTGCCGCCCTTTCCTGAACATGAGCTCTACAAGTCTGTTCCTATGGGCTGAACAATTAAGCAAATTAACCACATTCAGTTAAGCTAGAAGCAAGTCACTGAACAAAACATGTAGCACCATAATTAATACACAATTGAGTCAAAACTGGATATGGGAAGTGCTATGCTTCCTGAACAGTGAATGTACAAAATGAGTGATTTCAATATATTTATGTATATTCAAATTATTTAATAAACACAGTGCACACAAATCCTGTAGTTAATTTAACAATAGTCCAGAAATGAGAAAGGAAGGATTTATGACAACTACAAGTTTAAAGGACATGTAAAGTCCTTCTATATAGAGACATTTTGCCTATAAAAACAGTCACCAGGAATGAAGTCACTCCTTATAAATAATTATGACATATCAGTCATATTGGCACTGCTGGGATTCAATCCCAGAATATTCACTGGCGCACAAGTCTGGATTTATTGCAGCAGGCAGTTATGCTTTCCAATACCTAAACAAAGGAGACAAGTATCTTGTGGCAGACCAAAACAAATTAGGAAACCAAATTCACATTGGCATATACTCCAAAAGGAAAATAGGAAGAAAAAATAATAATAATAGTAACTGAAGAATTATTTATTAATTTTTTTAATTACACCTAATGAGGAATCTATGTAGTTTCCAGTATCAGGTTGCATTGCCTCCAGGAAAACAAGCTTTTTCTCAGAAGCCCAAACATTCCAATTAAACAGTCTGTTACTCAGTCACTTCTGTATTTCGCTTTGAATTGACTGTTTAGAAGATATGTATTATAATGGAACTAAATAGCTCCAGAAAGACTTCTACATTCAGGTCTTCTTGAACGGGTTTACCAAGTAGCTTTACTTGGTTCTCATCTTACCAAAATAAAACTCTTTTCTGTATGAGATTAAAAAATAAAATATTATTTGTACAGCAGTCTACGATGATGAATAGCAGTCCACAGTAAGGTCTGTTCTGAACTTAGCAAGAGTTTTCAATTCTTCAGCAATTTGCGGGCATAGATTTTTTTTAAGCCAGTAGAAACCTGTATTTCAAATCCATAACATGGATAAACAAGTATAAGAAGGATGTGAATAGAAGCGTGCATAATTTTCCTGTTGGTATGGTAAAACATAGTTACTCTACCTAAAGAATTTGATGTGATACATTGGAGAGCGTAATGAAAGAGACACAGTAACAGGGAAAAAAGAAAAAGTCTCAGAGTTTACATTATAAACAAAAGATTCAAGAAATTTTATGAATAAGTCAGTTGAAAATACCTTGGCTGTAGTCTAGAAATACCTATACCTAACCAAAAAGGTGCAACTAAAAGTCTGAAGATCTATCTAATATTGCTACACAAAAATCTAGTGACTAGAAATATAAGTTAGCCTGCTAATATACAGCGGAGGATACTTTTTTAGCATTTTAGTATGTTTTGACTTTGGTATTTACAGACATAAAATAATTACCTTAACAGAGAGTGCAACAACAGTATCAGTGTTTTACTTACTTTGCAGTGACAACGCCAGTTACGTCTCTCTCTCTCAAGGAGTAGTATAATGGTGTTGTTATCATAACATCAAATTTTGGTAAAACTAAAAATAATAATAATTATTATGTATTTAATTCACATCAAAATAATATTTATGTATCTTGAATATGTAATATGGTACAGACTATTGCAGTTTCCTGAGGAATATAAAGTAAGACACACTTTTAACACAGTTCCATGCATGCTTCAGTCTAAGACAGTCTGTGAAAAGGTGGGCACCAAGCATCACAAGAGCAGCCTGTGCACAACCTTGTATGGCTAAAATACACAATGCTTGTTTCTCCTTTCTCAGATCAAGCCTGTAAGGGAAGCAGTAAATGTTTGAACTGTTTAACATTTACAGAATTATCAGGAAGCTTCATGATCAAATATTATACAGATATTTTGGGATGAACACTTTGCCTGGAATCTCCTGGGAAAACAGGAACAAGACAACATTCAGATGCTACAGCAGTAGGTCATTAAAGCTACCAGAAATAAGCAGGGCAGCTGATAAGATGATGTTTCTCCTCAGGACAGTCGGTCTCAGAGAAGCAAACAGATTTGGAAATTAAACTCTCTGGCAGTATTCAAAAAGTTTGTGTTAGCCATTAACTAGTTTCTCTAAAGTCTAAATGAATGGAGACTCAGTTACTAATTTTGGTCAGTACTAAATGTCCTTGAATAACACTTACCATATTCCATCACTTTAAAACTCTGATAATGTACTTGACCCTATTGAAACAAACAAACAAAAAAACGTAAGAACATACATACAGTTGCAGTTAGAGCAGCATGTTTAATGCATTTTCTTAGGCCCAATCCCACCCATACTCAGAGTAAATAATAATTGCTGAAATGATGCTATTTTAAGTTACAGATCAACCACCATCAGCTCCTGTTACAGAGTTCCTGCAAGAACCAGCTGAAGATATTCCTACCAAAGAAGCATACAGGTAGTTCACATATAGTAGATTCATTACATATATAATGGAGTCCCCGAGGAGCTGTTAGTCTGCAAACATCTACATATGGCTGGTTTCTGTATATAGATATATCTGAGTCAGCTACCCCAAAACCACCAGCATTAAGCATTCACAGTGATCAAAATGAAAGATGACAGAACTACCAGCAGTATCTGCTAATTCATTTAGAATTAACTCTGGTACCTCTATGCAAGTGGAAGCCCCTATAGTATATCTAGAAGACAAGACCACTCCAGAAGCACATATAATCTTAAGGCTCTCCATTCACTTAAAAAACAAAAAAACAACCCTAAGATTTAATTATAGTCTGTGGTACATACTCACTTCAGCAGAGATGTTTTGAGTTTTACCTTTCTGACTTCTATTTATTGGTTAAAAATCAAAGGAAGAAATAAACAACTGTAAAGAATCTTAAGTTTCTTGTGTTATCCTATTTTTCTGATTGCTTTTTCATTTCCTCATTATCCTCATAATATCTAAAAGCCTATTCTGGAATATTATTGAGACTTGGTACACTAGGCCATACAACGCACATTCTTAGGAAATTAATTTTACAGGCTGTTTGTTTTTCTTTTCTTTTTTTTACCCTGCTCTCTTAACATAAAAATAAATAAACAAATAAAACAAATCAGCAGTTATTTTTGTTCATTGGTGCATTGACAGTTGACACAAAAAGTCAGGGTAGTGAGACATTAATTTTGCTTCTGTTGTCTTACTCGATTATTCTTTCTTGTTAGAGTGTGAGTAATTTTGAGCAAGCATGCAAGTCATTTGTCTGTGGGCTTATAACCCTCAATTGTCATTTTTACAATGCCATGCCAAAAAACTGCCATCAAAAGGGAAATGGCATGAGGTACCTGGAACTGGAGCTCCGAATCTCAGCTGGTCTGCCTGACACCAGGACTACACTAGAGCAATGATCAACTTCTCTTTCACAAGGCTTTTTTGTAATCATTAATCAATCAGACTGCACCTCACTTAACCATAGGGGACATGTAAGCACATTCTACCACAATAAGCAATGTATCAGTGGCATAAATAAAGACTCAAAGTATTGCTAACATAATACATCTTGTACCCATATCTTGCTAACTATTTGGTATTCTCACTATCAACACACACATGATGTGGGCATAAAGTTAAATTATTATACAAAAACAGAAACGCCTCAAGAGTTTTGTTTGAGGAGAAAGAATATCACTGATTTACTTTTGAAATGCCAGCTTTCATCTAAAAATGTGAATAATATAAGGCTTAGGTGTACACACATTTTTTAAATGCTTGGCTTTAACACTAATAAATAATAAATAGTAGTAAAATAATAATTGTTATAATAGAACAAATAATCCAGTAAAACCATGCCCAAAATGAACCAGTCATAAGCATTTTTTGCCTGGTTCAGCAAGAGCAAACATGGATGGCCTCCCTAGCCCTCCCACTGAATGCATGCGAGGAAGGAACAGCAACAGCCACTCTGGCAACCAGTGGTGCTCCTGTGCTCAGATGGGACATTTGGAGGAGCTCCTGTGCTCAAATGAGACATCACAACATGAGGGCTTCCTCCTTCTGACAGCGCTCCAGGTCACAAAAATAATCCCAAGCCTTAAGCAACACAAGAACAGCAGAAGAATGAAAGAGTTAGATTCCCTTTTTTTTTTTTTTTTTTTTTTTCCTTTAAAAAATAAAAACAAAAACCTCCAAGAGGAAAATCTGAATTCAACTGGACCAGAAGAACAAACTAGAAAATGACAGAGTTTGCAGTTCCCAAAAGACAGGAAGGGGAATGCTCCTTTTGAAAACCTGCTTGCTTCTATGATTAAGACCCTTCTGAGAAACAGGGAAAGACCATGACAGAAGACAGTCTAGATCACACTAGGAGGTGGCTATTTTCCAAGGTTGATATCACCGGATGCAGTTCGACTGCATGATAAGGTTATGACAATGTGGAGGTCAGAAGTTTGCTTGCTTTGTTTATTTCCAAGAGCAACGCTATCCATTTTTCTGGAAGAATTTCCAGAAGCACCATTTTTCTGGAGAATTTCTGTGAAAATGGTTTGAAATATAGAATCATAGAATTACTCAGGTTGGAAAAGACCTCAAAGATCATCAAGTCCAACCGCAGCCCAACCATAGTACCCTAACTCTAACAACCCTCTGCTAAGTCATATCTCTGAGCACCACATCCAAACGGCTCTTAAACACAACCAGGGATGGTGACTCAACCACCTCCCTGGGAAGCCTATTCCAGTGTTTAGTGCCCTTTCTGTAAAGAAGTGTTTACTAACAACCAACCTAAACTTACCTGGTGCAAACTTACCTCATGTGCAAGTGAGATTGGATATGGACAATTGGTTGTGAAGTAGCGCACAGAAACATAACTGGCAAGTGAGAAAGCTGCCAGATGTCCCTAGGCCCTGCAACTGTGTGGTTCTTTGAAGAGCCTCCCTGAGAATCACAGTAATATCAGTATCTAGATATTTCAGTCTTTAAGTAGGAACTAGTTATCCTCTGAGAAGTAAGTGAAATCTGTGACTGATCAGCAGATAAATTCTTCATCAAGGTGTGTCAGGTGGGAATGAGTGTGGCAGGAAATGATGAGAGCATGAAGAGAGAACACTTGTGAGAAAAACACTTGGATCAAGACTCAGGCTGCAAATGACTACAGTGGTTAATATTTCTCTTACCTCATCAAGAAGAACCGCAAACTAAGCATCTAAGACCAAGTTCCTCATGCATAAATGTTTAAACTTTTTCTAGCAAAAAAAACTTCCATCAAAGAAAAATCAGATTGGTGGTGGTTTCATGATTAAGTCACTGATCACCACAGCGATTGCATAATATTTATATTCCCATATTTGAAAATACACATGCGTTATCCGTTATTTTCACATTTGTGTGTATCATAATCCTTATGATCCAAAATGCAACAGTACAAAATGCTACATGCAGTCCACAGTCAGATTACTATTGACTAATCTTAGGAACAGGTGTCTTTAGAAGAACGACGTTCAGCAAATTTATCCCATGTCTGGTTCATGTGTATTATTCCCACTATCAAGCATGTATATGACACCCTTCCTGTGAAGCAAACCGTGAGCAGAATGTTGCTCCAGGTGGTAGGATGAAAAAGTATCTCCTTGAAAATGACTTTTTATTTCACCTTACAAATTAAAACAAAACAATTATATGTTAAGAGAACAGTAGAAAACAGGTATTAAAGAGAGACTAGAGCTCTTGACTGCAAAATCTTTAAAATAACAACCTTTATTACAGAAAGCAACCCATGAAGTGACACTGTAGGGAAAGGAAAAGACCCTAATAGGTCAACTGGATGATCTGACTGCCAAGTCAAATTTCTCCCTTATGCATACTTTCCTGCCAAGCTGGTTTGAAACAGGCCAAGTAACAACATTTCAAGCCCTTTGCATCATTTTAGCTCTTTGGGGCAGGGCTTTCTCTCAGGTAAATATTGTTCAAATATTTTGAAGCGTATGTTGTTAAATTAGTTTCCAGGAGCAGTGACTTTTAAGTGCTTAGTTATATACACAACACAAAAGAGGTTTTTTCAGTTCAGATTCGAAAGCAAGCACAATGCTTATTCCACTTGGGCTGCTTTATTCTGCTTTTGTGATCTGTCAAGAAATCAGCATTTCTTAAACCACAAGAGATCTATAACATTCTGTGCACATTGCTCAGAGTATACCAGAGTATACCAAAAATAAGTTCCAAAAAGAGATTCATATAAGACGGATTATTTAGATCTTGATATCTAAGAACGACAATTCAGTTTTTGCTTTGCTGTGATGAACCAGCCCTGTTTGTAGTCATCCAGTTCTATTCCTGAAAATGAGATCACATGGATTGTGCCCTAAATTTTAATTTCTGTGGCAACAGAAGGTCTCTGAAGTGAACACAGTCTATGAGCACCCTCTGATTTGTTCTGGCACTATGGGCCAGGCCTAACAACAGATGAGGCCTCCCTCACACCATTGTGCAGACCACTGAATGAAACTAAAATTTATCTAAACAGAGTTAGCCTAATGGAAGCTTTTCACAGTCACCTGGTTCTCATGTTTTGGGTATAGATCCCCAAACTTCTGTTTAATTCCCCTAGCACAGTCTCCAGAATCAGTCCCACTGGTGTCACATGTATTCACGCTATCAGCTCCTGAGTGAGTCACCAGTGCTCATTTACCAACCACAAAGTTTTCACATGGTGTCTGGTTATAAAAGAAGATATATATATATATATATATATATTTTTTAATGATCTAACCTCAAAATTCCCATATCAAAGAAGAAATAAATAGGGGATCTGGAAGCCAATCATCACAGAATATACCGTGGGTACACTATAACATACGTAAAACCCCAAAAGTTAAAAACTTCAAAGTGCAAAGGATAAAATTCTATAATAAACAACCCTGGTTGACATTGACAGTTGTTTTGCCTCTGAAACTTTTAAAAATAGAATAATCTTCAAAAGTATTTTAGAAAGTCCTCATTGCTCCTGAATCATCACTATTCCCATGTCATAAATTTCCAGACAACAACTTCCATCAATAAGATTGCAAAATGCCTTAGAAGAAAAACTTTTAGATTGAGATATCTGCTACTAAAACTCAGCAACAAAAAGCCTTCAGCAGCAGGCTCCATAACAGGAAACATAAGATATCCAACTAAAATACAAGGTGGAGACTTGGGAACCAGACTGTAATTACACTGTCTTGAGCTTTCTTGGAAGAGTTCTACTAACACCTGTATTCTTATTAGAAGTACCACAGGATGTTTAATAGAGCAAGCAGCCAGAACCTGATTTAAAACAGGATTCAGAGGCACTACTTCCAAGAATCCAAATTCTGCACACTGGGGAACTGATCAGTAACCACTGGAAGGGAAGTGTTATTTAGTGATTTTATGGCACTTTAAAGACAAGATGAGAAACACAGAAAGGTTGGACAGCTGACACTAAATAAGAAAGCTCAGGTCCTGGCATCAGGATAGCTAAGTCACACAGAGATCGCTCCATCTGCAATCTGAAGATGTTCCTAAAGCTCTGAATAGATCCAAAAGATCCTGTGGATACTGTGGACTCAGTCAAGCACTACCAGATACAGACAAGAAAGAATAGCTACAAAAATGCAGGACAGACATGATAAACACATCTTAGAACTAAATCCAAGTTCTTAGTGACCCCTGCTCTCAGGACAGGACTGATGAATCTGCAACTTCATATATAATACAGATAAACCTATATTTCCCTTGATGACAGCTGCAGCACGGGAATACCTACTCAGACTGACCTGAGCCACTCACTCGCTTTAATGGAACACTGACTAAATCTCCACTGACTAAAACAGGAACTTCAGTACCCACTATAACTTATGTATAGATGTGCTATAACCTGAAACCAAATCCCCTCCCATACGATCTTGGCATTCAAAGCATGACTCATTCCTGACAAAGAACCAAAAGAAATTTCCCATCAGTTAAGTACTCATTTTCCTTTATTCTGCAAGGTTTCTTGCATCTTTCAGTAATTGAATGGTATGATATGCTATCAGAAAAATAAGTGTGAAACAACTCAATAGACAGACTTAGCAAAATAGTGCATATCTGCTTAATATGTTTTTGTGCGTGATATCTGATGTAAGATATTGTGCAGATACGTGCCATGTCATACGGAAATAATGCATACTGCTTTGTCATTATATTCTTTTAACACTAAAAATGAAGATAAAAGAAGTGTAAATTCTGGAGGAAAAGGCATCTGAAAGGAAACAAATTTCTACATGTGGTGAACCTTCCTCCTCCTCCCCCCCCCCCCACCAAGTTTAAACATCATAATAGCCAGGTTTTTCTAGACCCCAAAAGCCTACTACATTTTTACATAGATACACTGTTCCTTCTCTCCTCTTTTGTATTTTCATTTTATATAAAAATGTATTTTCATTTTATATATTTTAGTGACAGAAGAAACCATTTAACCTGACCTCCATTTGTAACAGGTTTAGTTACTCTAGAATTCAGCTATTCCAACAGTCTGCTGATTTCAATGCACCTACCAAAGAGGCAATCATTCTTGATGCTAAAGCATCAGGCAAAAGAGAAGCCTTCAATCTCATTTTTTTCTTTCTTTGTTCTGGTGATTAAGAGCCTGATTGATGAAACAAGCATCTGTGCAAAAGAGAAACTGTCCAGTTTCAATTTCTAATAGCTGGTTCATACCATGCCTTCCATTAATACATTAAAAAGCTTTTTAAAACCTGTAATGGCATCCAGAGATTGTAATCAATAAATCCACTGATTCATTCTACCCTTCAGCGTACAGTCAACATTGAACATCTGCAAGTCCCCAGCAGTAAGCTTTCTTCCCCATCTCCATCTGCAAACTCTATCATCTGTTTGTACTAGAAAAACCCCAGGTGACTGACGTGTGCCCAATACTCAAGCTACTCTCCCTTGATAGACCTCGTGTATGCTGCATTGACATTTTTTCATTAGAATTTTGTACAATAAAGAAACCTTTACAAAAATCTGCTACATGAATAAAGCTACCTATTAAATCCATAATAGCCCAGAATAATTTAATTCTTTGACAGTGGATTCCCACATCACCTTTATTGACATTATTCTCATAATTCATGCCACGTGACAGGTTTCCCTTCTTATCACACCTACTCTTTCCCGTCAAGGATGTACTCATCTCCAGCTTGTCTTCCTAAATCTTCCCACAGTGAAATTCACTAAACCACACAGAGCTACCATAACACATACTAAATATTCCCATCTCTGCCACACATTCAGTGTTTCTTCATGCTACTGGGCTCTGCCACCTCCAGAATTTCTTTTGTTTCTAGCAAACTTTAAGAACTATTTCATACTTTTATTAACCATCAAGTTCTCTTCAGGATCTTTTCATTTCTTACAAATTCACAAGAGTTCAGACTTTCTCATTAGAATGGTATCTATCTATTATCCCATCTATTTTCCCCCACTTATTAAATGTTGTCTTTCTTAAATATGAACTGTTTCCTCTGTCAGTGAAAACAACATAATCCTGTTTCTGTTCTGACCACGTTTATCTTTTCCTAAGAGAGTATTTTGTTAAATGTAGGAAAAGCATTATGCAGTGCTTTTCACCTTGAATTGTCTTCTGAAACAATGATGAATAGACAAAGATACTCCAGTTAGATGGGCATTATCTCTGCCCTTGGATATCTTTCATGTCACTGTAATATTTGGAACTCTATTTAACGGATCCCAAACCTGGCATTCAAGGCTACACTCAATGCTAGAACACCAAGATTTACAAATTAATAATCAGAAAAATTGGGTGTTCTTAGCGAAAAAGAACAAAGACAGCTTAGAAATGGGTGTAACCCCACAGAATATCTAACATGAATCCAAGGCCAATGTACAACCTTTGGCAGAAGTCAATTTTCTGCCATCCTGAGATTGGGGGACCTCCTGAACCAGGGGTCAGAGTTTTTCAGTTCACAGTTCTTCACAGTCTTTACCTCTGTGAATTTGCCCAGCCATTGCCTTTGATCCATTGGGAATTTCACAACGAATGCTTATGATGAGATCTACAGCTTACTTGTGCCATTTTAATTGGTTTGAAATTGCCCTCTAGCTAAGTTTCAGAAGAGATAGTGAACAAAATGTTCCCTATTTATCTTCTCCTTCTTGGTACTCATGACTTGAGAGACTTGTTTTCCTGGCTTAATGACATGTATGCAATACATATTACACAGTTAAAATTTGAAGTATCATTTCCAATCATCTACTGAACTTTTACTTGACTATTGACTGTTTTCTCAGCTACTTCACTAGCCTAGATGAATCTGTGGCATTTTTCTTTCAATTTCACATTTTTTTCTCCTTACTTATTTAGTTCTTTCAAGAGGGAATGACATTCATATTCAGACCCTGAGAACAGCTGCTGCCTTTCCTTCAGGAGTCTTTTCCCGACTTCAGGATTATTCATGACTTAGCAGAAAATCCTATCACAACTTCACACTAATTTTTTTCGTCTAGCAGAGCTGTTGAAGAAGTTCACCACCATTTCAAGACTTCATTCCTTTGTCTGAGCCATGCTCCCCCCATCCTCAAAAGTGCCTGTTCATTTGTGAGTGGGGCTGTGCTGAGAACCAGATCAGGGAATCAGACTAGGTCAAACAAAATAAAGCAGCGCCTTAATCTTCAAACTTTTCAATTTCCCAGATGCACTTTAAATCTCAGCCTCATTACAGATACTGCAGCACTACTGAGAAGATGCTGAGCAGAAGCACAGGGAAGGGAAGGAGTGGCCAAGTCTAAGAAAAACTTCAAGCATTTTTCCTAACAAGGACAATAGTAATGAACCCACACCCACATTTTGGAAGAACCCAGTCTTGATCATCAGTTGAACACCTCATCTACCTCAGCCTATAGAAATCCATGAAGATATAACTCCTACTGGCAAATATCATTCTGAAGTTATACATACAAAATGAGGTTTTCTGCTTCTGCCTCATATTCTTAGGAAACATTACACAGTTCTGTTTGTACTTGCTAAATGCCTCTGAACAGTTGTTGCAAGCCAATTCAGAAATGCAGTTCCCATACTACAGGGACATAGAGCAGTCTGAATAAACTTGACACACACACACAGTCTTGAACAACTAAACCTCCAGCTATTTCGACAATGCATTTACCAGTGTATGAGAATATTAAAGGATTTGGACTGATAGGACTGTTACTAAAGCAACATGCCAAATAAATTCTACCAGCTTTGTTATGAAATAGTTCTGCTTCAGTATTCAACATTTCTATTTTGCATAGTTATTTTTTCCTCAGTAACAACTGAGTCACTGTGAGCTGCTGAAACACCACTAAGACTAAACAAGCATTTGGAAATGACTGTATTGGATGCCACACCCCTTGAGATAGTGACTGGCTGCACACCAGAGAACAGTGAATTTCTGTATATAAGCTTTCAAAATAAAGGTAAAGTTGTTTCACTTAAAAAAAATATATATATATATAGTATCCCATATGTTCTTTCTTCAATACACTTTCAAATAACAAACTTCAGAATCAAAATCCAGTCTTCAGGATAAAATAAGCATGCTTGTTCTGTTTTTCTTTTTTAATATATTTTCTTCTTAATGTATTTACTTACAAAACAATTCACTACTGAAAAACTTGTGAGGTTTGTGTAGTTTTGAGGGGTTCAACATGAAAGAAAGATTTCCCCTCATGATCCTTACTTACTTCTGGCATTACTTCAGCAAAGCAAACACCATTTTATTCACATCTACCAGGAGAAAGGAAATTTCACTGTAAGGTGACAGTGTTAATACTCACATTCACTTCCACGTCTATGGACCAGTCTCCTAGTGGAGGGTTCTTTGATAACTGAAATTTCTTTGAAACTACACCTAAATCACCTTCCTCCAGCAACCATTGCTGAATCAACTTCTTCCGAGGGTCCTAGAAAAAAAAAAAAAAAGGTCAGGATCCATATTAAATGCAATTGGCTTTGCTAGCAAGATTTAAGCATCAACATATATAACCTGTGTTTGGCATGTAAAGTTGGAACATATGAAAAATTCCAGTGTATAACAAGGTTCCCATGGATACTTACTCGGATATAAATATTTAGAGAAGCTTTGTAAGGTTTGAGATCAGGATAGACCGTGACAACCCGAAACATGACATCCTGTCCTGGTTTGTATGTAGATTTATCAGTCTGAATGAATACAGAGAAACTCTTTGCCGTGTATATCAAGCTGGTACGGTTAGAGAAGACACTCTGGCCATCAGCATGGCCTTCCACCAGTAATTCATAAGTCCCAGAAGCACTTTCCAGGGGCAACTAAAAAGAGAACAGTGAGTAACAGTTAATTATCCAAGATATAACGGAAGACAGTATGACCATAGAATTGCCTGGCTTGAAATGGACCACAAAGATCACCTACTTTCAACCCCCCTGCTATATGCAGGGTTGCCAACCACCAGACCAGGCTGCCCAGAGCCATATCCAGCCTGGCCTTGAATGCCTCCAGGGATGGGGCATCCACAGCCTCCTTGGGCAACCTGTTCCAGTGCATCTCCACCCTTTGTGTGAAAATTATTCCATAAAATATTTGCCATTAAGGTCTCTGCCCTGTCAACTTATGTAAACACTTAGAAAGAGGAATAGGATTTCAGGACTCTGTCACTTTAACAATTACATAGAAAGATATTCTCAGAGGCAATCTTCCAAAATGTTTGTATGAGATTTTTGTTAGTAACCAGACTTTCAATAACATAAGTAGGTATGTATTCATACACCATTAATATACAGTCACATTCTGCTCTCTTTTCTTTTTACAGTCACTGAGAAATTTCTTGCATTTAATCTTGGGGGTTATTATTTTTTTTCAGTCTGTGTCATTTTCTAGCCATTCATTTTCCAAAAATATAAGAGCTCAGGAAGATACATATAGGCAAGATGAGTAGGACAGAAATAAAAGCTTGTGTATATCTCTTTATAAGGTTCAGCCCCACAACTTTTAGAGTAGAAAAAATAAATTCAGAATGGAAGTCTCCTGAGAAGCTGAATATTACTTCTCAATGGAAACTAACTTTTTTCTCATCTCACTGCACTTAATGATTCATAATTACATTAAGTACTATAGCTCAACCAGTAAGATAAGTATTCTTCCCAAAGCATGAAGAACAAATGTAGAGAGATTTTATACAGTTAACTGAGATGCCTTGTTAAAGACAGACACTGCAAGATCCTTCAGTGCTGGCAGCAAACATGGGCAGACATCATTAGCAAGGAAAGTTGGACAACATAAGACAAGAATAACCACTCACAGGTGTCTCCCTCCGGTGACTAGAGGAAATCTGGAGCTCACAATTTAGCTGCACCAGTTCATTTCCTGCACTGAGATGGAAGAACGTCAGCTGCAGGAAGTCTAAAGGCTCTAAGCGGAACTGCTGCAGGACATGGAGATGTCACCTTGAGCAGACCCTGCGCAGACAAAGAATGACCCTAGGTGCGTTCCAGCCCAGATGCAAACTTCTGTCCTGCCATCTGCTTGGAACTCACTCTTTGAAGATGGAAAGGGTTTAACAAAGCATGCAGCTGGTTCCAGCAAGTAGTGCTGCTAAAAAGCTTAGGAGTCACATGCTTCTGTTTATAGTTAGAACAGTAAATCTGGAGCAAAGCCTCTGAAGTCAAGACAACTAAAACAGACAGGCAGGCTTACATTTTTCAGCATAACGTATGGAAATTAAGCTCTCTTCTCACACTGATAATGAAAGTTACATCTGTTAACTCACCAGGCACAGCACTTCAAAAGTATCCTACCAAGGTCTATTATGAAATGCTGCCTTGCTGTCAGAACTCGTTTTAAGAACATACAGTGAAGTAATGGGTTTTCTCTCAAATGAAGAAGAATACGACAGTGACAAATAACACAAATGCAAATGTTTGTACCAAATACATTTCTTCTCCATGTGTTTACCTATAAAGAGAAATTAACTACAATTTAATCCCTCTCTGTTGAGTTTCTGTTTTGAAAAACAAATTAAAAGGAAAAACCAGTGAGAGGAAAAATAAATAGGCTCTCTTTTTCCACCCACAAACAGGCATATGATGACACAGGAGAAACGGTACTGTTTAAAAGATGGACTTATATAACCAAATTCTAGGTGCAAAACACTAGACCGAGATTGACTCTGCATTTCCTTCAACTGCAGGTCACTGTATACACATTGCCAAGAACATATGATTCACACATTTCAACACTTAAACTTTCTCGCCAAGTATTCTGGAATATATTAGACAGGAGGAACAGCCTTAGTTACTACATCTGTCAAATATAACCTCACAATTAATTCATTTAAGAACACTATCATTTATTTAAAATACTTTATTCCCTAGGAGGCGGACAGGATTTTCTGCAAGAACTCCCAAAAACATTACAAACCTTCAATGTCAAATTAGGGGTAAAATAGGCTTGTTTTTTCTCATTGTAGCTATGAATAGTGCTCTTTCAGCGTTATTTTAAAGCACTTCTTTAAAAGTCTGTAGTCATCATTTGCAGACCTTCTGTCTTTTCCTGTAACCTTTTTCTATCTTGAATAAAGCTAAATGGGATTTTGCCCTGATTTTTAATGTCTTGTTACTTTTTATATCATAACATGGTGACAAAGATGCCTATTGTACCTTTGCAGATGTAAAATCCAAAGACAATAAAAGTTTGCATTGTACTGCAGTGTATTAGGACATCTGAGACGTAAAGTAACCCAAATTTTGTTGCATGTCACCATGCTAATGGAAACTGAACTAGCACGATGTTTCTGGAAGTTTACTGATAAAATAAGGGTAACTATTTGCCTCAGCCCCATCAATTCCATCTCCAAAGGATATTTCTCAACCCATCTGTGCATTTTTTAAACAGTACCTAGTAGAAACTTACTTTAAAATACATTTTATCTTAGTTGATACACTCCCTAATTACATGGTATTACTATACTTGTTTAGGCACCCGTAACACAAGAGAGAAAATAGCTATTTCATGCCCTTCTCCTAACCACACCAGCCACTCTCACGAGCACCTCAGACAAGGAAGCTCTTGTCTTCCCTGGAAAACATGAGAGCTGAAACCATTACCCACTTTGTGCTACAAGCCAAGTATACTTTGGGAAATAGAGAAATCTACCATAGCTACATGAACAACAACAACAACAACAACAAAAATCTCACCATTAAAAATATGAGTCAGTTCTTCAAACCTGGCAGGTTACATTCAAACAGTGCCCAACCACTCCCCTCCCATCCTACAACACACCCTAGATGTTCAAGAAATGTGTAAAGGGTGCTCAAGGAAGACATTGTTTCATTCAGGCTGTAGTAAGGCAGGCTGGCAAATTTAGATTGAGCTGGATATAGGGTCCCTCATTTTGTTTATTGTATGCTTGAAATGTTCTACAAGAAATAGACTCAGTACTTCTGAAGTGATTATGAAATTCAATTTTGTGAAGCCTAGTAAGACATAAGGATGCTCTTAGACTGGTCAAATTATATTAAAGAACTTGCTAATCTAACTTGTTGGGGTTTTTGTGTTTGTTTGGTGTTCTTAGTTGGATTGTTAATGTTAATGTTTATGGTTTTTATAGATACATTTCAACCTAGAATTCTTTACAGTGTTGAACTGCTCAACATTACTGATTATCCATTGATGAAATATTTCCCAAATATTCCATAAGATATACATTTAACCTGAGATCAAAACGTAAGCCTACTGCATTTAGGGATATTCAGGCTTACAGATGTTTAAAAAAGTAAAGGATTTGGCATAAACCTTTTTTCCTGACACATGTACCTAATTCTTTAGAAGATAAGCATACAGGATTATAAATTCAGAATGCCTACTTAGTAAACAATTATCCACTTTTGCATTATGTATCACGTATTTTTGTTGACTAGTTAGTTTACTATGTACTTCCACTGAATGCACATTTACAAATAACTAAGAAGATTATGTATAAATAAGAGCAATGTTTTTATTTTAATATTTCTCAGTTATTAGAACAACAAAGATGATAAAGAGTCTGGATTACCTCCTGTTCATGGAAAGGCTAGGAGACTTGGGTCTGTTCAGCTTGGAGAAGACTGAGATAGGATCCGATCAATGTTTATTAATATCTAAAATGCATGAGGCAACTGACTGAAGCCAGATTTTTTTCAGCGGTGCACAGTAACAGGACAAGGAACAGTGGCCAAAAAAATGGAACATAGCAAGTTCCACAAAAATATGCAGAAGAACTTCTGTACAGTGAGAGTGACCGAGCACTGGAAGGGATTGCCCAGAGAGGTTGTGGAGTCTCCTTCTTTGGAGGTATCTAAGACCGATCTGGACAACTACCTGCACAACCTACTGGAGGGAACTTCATTTAGCAGGGGGGTTAGACTCCATGAGCTCTAGTGGTCCTCTCCAGCACCTGCAATTCTGTGGTTTTGTGATTGCAGTTATTTCAGCTCTAGTAAGCCAAATTCTGTAATTACTTGCAATAAGCTGTGGAACACTTGATATGAAAATTCTTAACTTAATGATAAGTAAATACATTCAAAATTCATACATTTTATCAACAATAACTGCTGAAAAATCTCATGCAGTCAATATCTTCTTTGAGAGAAAGGAAATAAATACTTACTACTGGAAGAACTAGAGTCCCAAAGGAATCTGAATAATAAAAAAAGAAAGAAAGAAAACAGTGTCACAAACGAACTTCATACAAATTCATACAAATAACATAACCAGGTTAATTTGCAGATCAGCTCTCCTTCCCATTCCCACACTGCCCAAAATACCCACTGGACACTTGACCCTCTTGCTGTGGCTCCTCCTTCACTCAGTGTACAAGGACAGCCCACACGGCCCTCATGTATAGGATGCAACCAGCCGACCCACATGCACATGCTATTCAGCCAGCTGACTGCCACCAAACACTGCCTGGAAATGAAGTTGAGAAACAGTCTGATGTGACTGCTTCTCTGGTCAATATCAATATGCCATACTTGTATTTCCTTCAGCTCTATCAGGAATCCGCAGGAGGGTCTCTGTCATGGGAGTGGGACATGTCATGAGACATAGGAGAAGAGCATCCTGGGATTATTAGAGAATCATAGAACAACCCAAATTGGAAGGGACCCATAAGGATCACTGCTTCCAACTCTCAGCTCCACATAGTATCACTCAACATACAAAACCTACGTCTGAGAATGCTGTCCAAATGCTGATTGGACACCATCTGCTTGGGGCCATGCCCACTGCCCTCCAGTGCAGAACCTGTCCCAGACCCCAGTTGCCCCTTCCCTGACACAGCTCCATGCCATTCCCTTGGGCCCTGTTGCTGTCACAGAGAGCAGAGCTCAGCGCTGCCCCTCTGTTCCCTGTGAAGAGCTACAGCTGCTATGAAGCCTCCCCTCAGCTCCTCTGCTCTGGGCTGAGCACACCCAGGGACCTCAGCCACATACCACACGTCCTGCCTTCCAGATCTCTCACAAGGCTTCTAACAGGATGTTTAGGGGAGGAATCAAAGATTGGAAAATGGATGGACGTAGGTGATTTAAGGAGGAACGAGTGTGGGAATGCAAGAGGACTAAGGGAACAAAGCAAAAAAAGAAGTTGCTCTGCTAATCTGACTAATCAGACTAATCTGCATGCACATGTGTGTCTGGAGATCTAGGCTGAGGAGCACCTGGAAGAGACCAGGAGAGCCAAGTCAACAGCTGGAGAGATCATGAGGCCTGGGGGTGCACCAAAAGACCTGGTTTTGTGTTGGGAGCACGTGGGTTGCATTTTACCTCTGAGCAGGACACAACCAAGAGGATGATTTAGTGGAGGGTTGTTAGAGTAAGATGGCAGTTGGGCTAGGTGATCTTTAAAGTCTTTTCCAACCTGAGCAATTCTATGATTCTATGGATGCAGGAACACCTACTGAACAGAGTGGGCATCCAAAGCCACCTTACTGGTGGGATCTGCTGTGGGTGCATGTATGCATGCTTATGTGTGCACGGAGGTCTGTGTATCAGCAACTCGTGAGAGGTCTGCATGCCCAGATACTGGGAAGATCAATATTCAGTGCCAACTACAGTGAAGACTGTCTAAGCCCAGATATGGCAGGGACCCAAACTGTGAGCATGTATGTATATAAATATATTTTTTTTTAATTTATTTATTTATTTATTTTTCCTGTCAACCAGACCTTCACCCTGATCAGCCAGAGGTGAGATGAAGGTACTGTTTGTGTGAGTACAGCATGCCTGTCTGTGCTTATCTGTATAACTATCCGTGTGGATGTACGTAGCACATATGTGTACCTGTCTGTCTATGTGCCTACTGGCAATGCATTTTGGGCCTTGCTATTGGTTGAGCCTGTGGCATGGAGACACAACAGCCTCTGCTTTGCCAGGCTACTAGATTTAGCAACTCCCTAACAGTCAGGGCAGTCTCAAATCTGCTAGAACTAGACAACAGTACAGCCCAGAGAAACTGAAACGCAATGCTCCACTTGAATAATGGCTTCCAAGATGCCAACAGGCTCCCAGCTGGGACCCACCCGAACAAGGAGGATATGCTTTGGCATTGCTCTCCTTGAAAACAAATCCCCTCTTGTATACATCTGTTCCTGGACCAAAGCATTCCTCTGTTTCTCGAAAGAAGCTGATTCTGCATCTCCTTCATGTTAAAGAGAAACCCAGGATATTTTGCATTAACCTCTCCTACAGCTAAGTAGGTAGACTACTTTTTGTAGTAATTTTCATCAAGACAACTTTTCTGAAAGGAATGAAAAATGAAAAAAACTGTAAACAGCATTCCATTAAAGAAAAAGAAAAGAAAGGTAACTGGCAAAAAATTCCTTAATTCTAGTCCTTCCCTTCAGCTTGGTGCTTTTGCTGCTATGGGGGACAAACATGAAACAAAGTCAGCAACATGACCATCTGAACTGTGCCTCTATAACAAACTAAACCTGCTTTTTCACTGAACATCGGTTCTCATCCACATACATCCACTCCACCCATTTCTTATTTATGTGGCTGATGAAAGATGTGATACCTTTTCCAGGGTTGCAAAAGTACAAACCCCAGAGCAGTACCACAGAAATGCTATTTCTCCATTTGGTAGGAGCAGACCTCTGTGTTCTCCACTTTTTCCTTTGCATTCACATACCCTGAAACATCTTTACTCATCCTTCTATTCCCCCTGAGTTACTATTTTCTATTAATTCTACAGATGGACAAAGTTTTCAAAGCCATGCACAGCATTTACCACCCTCAAGCAACAGAGCACACAGAATTAACCATTCTCACTGTATTGTATCACCTTGGGAACACTTAACTATCATATTATTGTGCAGGGCTTAATATAACTCAATATTTTAACCGTTTCAGATAATGTGAACTCAGATTTTCTCACAATACTGAAATTGCTGCAGCTTCTATTTTAATTATTTAACATGGGGTTTTTTTGCTGACTTTGATGGTGCTGCCTTTCAGTGCCATCACCTCTCTTATCATCATTAACCAATTTTTTTTGTTTTACTGATCTTTTTTTTTTAATAGAGGTTGGAAAAAGAGTTGCCATATTGTGACTAATAAAATCTACGGCTATTAGCATTCAGACATACTTGATAGTTTTAATGGCAAAAAAATGTTTTTTAATAATTTTTTTATTAGTACCATATAATTTAAATGAGTAGTACAGCCACTGCAGGGTTCACTTTTCATATAGATCAGCAGAACTCTTTTGTAATTTCCACTCAGTTACATCTTTTTATAATACCTAGGACAATATAGGTTCACATCTATTTTTCATTCAACTGTTCACTCAGTGTATGAGTTACATACATCCTACACAGAATTGCTGCTCTGGCAGAGATGTCTTCCATAGTTAGCTGAACATTACCTCTGAGATGATTCAAAAAGAAAAATTCACTGTGAGTACTACATTATCATAGAATCATAAAATGTTTGGGGACCTTTAAGATCATCTAGTTACAATCTTCCCACTATAGGCAGGGACACCTCCCTCTAGATCAGGTTGCTCAAAGTCCCATCCAGCCTGGCCTTGAATGCTTCCAAAGAAGAAGCATCTACAGCCTCTTTGGGCAACCTGTTCAAGTGCCTCACCACCCTCACAGTAAAGAATTTCTTCCTAATATCTAGTCTAAATCTACTATCTTCCAGTTTAAAGCCATTTCCACTCATTCTATCACTACATGCCCTTATAAAAAGTCCCTCCCCAGCCTTCCTGTAGGTCCTCTTTCAGGTACTGGAAGGCTACTATAAGGTCTCTCTGGAGCTTTCTCTTCTCCAGGCTGAAAAGCCCCCACTCTTTAAGTCTGCTCTTGTAGGGGAGGTGCTTCTGCCTTCTGATCATCTATGTGGCTCTCCTCTGGATCTGATCCACATCCTTGTGTTATGGCGCCAGAACTGGACACAGTACTCCAGGTGGGGTCTAACAAGAGCAGAGTAGAGGGGCAGAATCAAGTCCCTTGAACTGCTGGTCACACTTCTTTTGATGCGGCCCAGAATACGGTTGACCTTCTGGTTGCCTGCTCATGCTGAATCTTTCATCAACCAACACTCCCAAATCCTTCTCCTCAGGGCTGCTCTCAAGCCATTCTCCACTCGGTCTATGCGTGTGCTTGAGATTGCCCTGACCCACATACAGGACTTTTCACTTAACTGTCTCTTAAAATACATGCTGTGATTCTGAAAGTCACCATGGCAAATTTGCTGTTGACTTCTAGCGGCCTTTTCTTCCCCAGAAGAACGTCAAGACTAGCCTTCTTACCAGTGAGAAAATGTAATGACCTCCTTGATCCAGAACTTCACTGCATTCAAAGACAAAACATTTATTTGACATCTGAACTCTAGTAAACATGGATTCAAAACAAATTGTTCCTTTGACAGTGGCAAGTAGAAGGCAGTCCAGATGGATGGAAAGCAGTATGTCTCTGCTGCTGTCAGTGTGCTAAAGGAAAACTCCCACTCAGCATGTACCATCTATTCAAATTATAACTTGGGTTAAATCAAGTGACTCACATCCTGCTAATGATGTCTGTGGGCAACACACTTAATTACTTCATTCTGGTATTCAATGGTTTAACAAGGATGGATAGCATCTGGCCCTGAACAGCACAGTCCTTTCCACATGTTTATGCTACTGTTGAAGCCACAGTTTCTCCTGCCATCCATCCATCCTCTTCACTTGAGAAGCATCCCAGACAATCCTTGACTCTCTGCAACCCCACCGACCTTCCAGGTTTTCACAGACAGGAGACCCAGACAAAACACACAAGCAGAGCGGGCACTCCCACTGCACAGTATCATAGAGACCAAGGAACAGCTAAGCTTGCCTGGCACATGGGGCTCCTGGAGAAGAATTACACAGTGCTGAGGAGAACCTGGTGCATAGGTATATTAATTGACTTTATTTCCAGCATCTACCCAGAGAACTTCATGCCTAAATAATCCTATCAAGAAGAGACATCATTTCAGCTAGAGGAAATCTATGTCTTTCTAACTCATGAGAGTTACTGTTAATTGGGAAA
The DNA here is from genome assembly GCF_039878825.1 of Excalfactoria chinensis. Classification (NCBI taxonomy): domain Eukaryota; kingdom Metazoa; phylum Chordata; class Aves; order Galliformes; family Phasianidae; genus Excalfactoria; species Excalfactoria chinensis. Next base: position 27,919,223 of record NC_092827.1, on the reverse strand, counting down.
AAAAAAATAAAAAAATAAAAAAATAAGGAACTATATTTCACTGGTAAAGGAGGTTGGATACAGAATAAACTCGCAATGACAGAGATGGTATAAAGCTACCTCCCAAAATTTTTCTCAGTTGTATACTTGAAGTAGAAGCACTAAAAGTAAGATTAGAGAAGTAATGTTCCTCTAACTCCCATCCATCTGCATGGTAATGTGTGAATAAAGCTGTGCTAAACCTTAGTTTTGTACATCCACAACCTTACATTCACAACCTATGTCACCATGCCATCAGAAAGGAAAAAAAAAACACCTTTGTCACTACTGAAAGTCAATTATTAACAGAAGAAGAACAGCTTTATTTACAAGTATGAGAGTAGATGTGCACACAGTTAAGTATTGCTAGACTAGCTTTCTTCTATCCAACATAGCTAAATATAGCACTGGCTATAGCAGTTGTTTCAGTATGTTACGAAGCACCAAGAACAGAAGTTATATTCATAGAGAATCATACCACAGTCCATTCCCCTGGGCTTCTACTTCCATCTTTACCCATACTAATACACACACACTAACACACATGCACTACAGGCACTTTGCAGCTGTCTAATGTCTAATGCTTGCACCATTGCTTGATAATGAGTATCATGCAGAACACAGATATCTCAAGGTACTTCCCATACTTCAACTAGGCCTATTAAACCTATTTTCCATATGCTGTAGCCCAAACAGAGTGAAGTACGATTATGTTGCAGAGTCAGAAGCAGAAAGTTCACAACTTTTCTCACATCTAAGAAGTAAAACTAAAGAATGTAAAGCCCCAGAAAATGCTGTTTTGGACACAATTATGATAGCCAGAGTAAAAGCCCAGCTCCATAAAAAGGTGGTTTCCATGAGCTATTTCCAGCACATCGATTCAAAATATGTTCCCTGAGAAAATGTAGCTCTTGCAACTGCTTCCACATCAGTCATAGGCATTTCTAGCAGCAGGGCAGACAGGACCGTGCTAGAAATAGTGGGTTTCACACATTCCCAAGCCTGGAAGACCTAACAGCAGGTCTCAGCCAGGTACAGCTGTGCTACAGATGGGAAGCAGCTGGGGAGGAGGGAGATTTAAACTGCAGCCACTTCTCCATTGTATGATTCAGAAAGCATTCCCCTCCCAAAGCACTGTTAGGGAGCTGCCTGGCTTCCTTGGTCAAGTCCAGAGTGTGATCTTGTTCCCAGAGAGTGAAAATTTATAGAAGAGGCACTGGGGCATTAGGTAATCTCCTGGTTTATGTAATTACTTTAATGGGAACTGAGCAGCCTGGGCAGATCTGAAAATCTCTGGTGTTGTAGTGAGTCTGTCTCACTGTCATGCATGCTTTTCCCACATTCTCAGAGCTTCTGAAATGAGCCCTGGGAGCTCCACTTAGCTGCACCCAAAGGTGGCTACAGCCTCTCTCAAGCAGGAGCAGCAGACCAAATATTCTCTTTATGTCACTGCTGAATTGCAGAAATTCACCATATTTTTCCATCCACTTGATGAATTGATGGTGCAGCAACTTCATGTTTTTAAGTAGCTAGCCAGAGTCCAGCAGCTAGCACACAGCACAGCTCTCGTGGATCCTCTGCCACCATGCAGCTGGACACCTTTACCTGCACAAAACTGTAACACTTCCACGTGACTTACACATGACACCAGCTGAGTCCTCTCTACATCTAACCAGGAGAAGTTGTCTCCCTCCTGCAGAGCCTCCCTGCAGCACTGCACTGAAGAAATACATGGAAATCCCACAGAAACAAACTCATGGTCTCCAACCTCTTTTCTCACAGACTCATTGGTATTAAGGACACTCCAGAAAAAGAGGAAGAAAAGGCAATAGGGTAGTGTAATGTCACCAGCACAGAGGGCAGTGGGAAATTAAATCATCTTTTTAAATGAACACTGCTACTGCACCATTTTTAGCAGTCTATCTTTTTAGCAGAGCAAACAGTTAGAAAGCAAGGGAACAACACAAAGCTGCACCAGAGGTTCAGGCTGGGCTTTAGGGAAGATTTCTTTACCATGAGGGTAGTCAAAAATTGAAACAGGCTTCCCAGAGAGGTGGTTGCTGTTCTATGCCTGTCAATGTTCAAGAGGAATTTGAGCAATGCCCTCAGCAATATGCTGTAATTTTTGGTTAGCCCTGAAGTGGTCAGGCAGATGAATTCAGTGGTCTTTGAAGGTCCCTTCCAACTGAACTAAAAGTTATGCTACCTGTTATTAAGCTGACAGCAACACTAGGACCAGATATATGTTACTTCTAAGTGATTTTTCAAAATGAAAAGATTACATATACATGTGTGTATATACACATATGTGTGTGTGTTTCCAGTGGTTTGTCACAAATAATTTCAGCATTACACAGCTTTTCCCCTGTATCACAAAGCCTGTGGCCCAAATCTATGTGCCCTGCAGGACACGTCCACAGACCTCCCAGACTTCTCCCTGCCAAACAGTCAGGCTCCATCTACATCTATACAGACATAAATACTCCTGTTTCAGCTTCTACTCCCAAAAAAGGATCGAGGTTCCAGAAAAATGACTTTATGACTTGGCATAATCAACCAGAACTCACGCCAATGTAAATCAGCACAACAGCGGTTAGCAGCTAACTTAAATTCAGGTCTTAACACTAAGTTCTAGCCTACTTAGTAGGCACTGCTGCAAACAGACCTTCTCACTTAACTTTTCCTATCTATGTCTATGCCTTCATTTCTTCTCAGTCCTATTAGAGACTGTGAGAATATAGCTGGAATCACTTCACACTGATGTCATAGCTTTCTTCCGGTGGCAGTGTTCACATATGTACATTTAGGAAATGCTTACAAAAAAGTATTTTCTTTACAGTGGTAAATCAAATTTTTTCACCTGATTGGTCTGTTTAAAATAATAATAATACTTCTAACATCAGAGAAATAAAAAGCATCGTTCTTCAATATCCTTCCAGTTTTTCCTTCCTATGCAAAATGTACACTATTTTTGTGATTTCCGAAAAAAGAAAGAAGTATAAATTCCAAGAGCTAAACTGTCCAAGGGGTGATTTATTTTTATTTTTTTCTCTTGAAAGAAGACTTACAAATCTGTGGAGTTTACATTCGCTAAATGTGATATACTTTTCACCTATTATCCTAAATAAGCACCAGAATTAGCACTTCCTAGTTATGCTAGCAGCCTGAAATACACCATGTGTGCCACTGCTGTTTGACTATGGCTAAATTTCAGCCAGGTTTAAGTTGGAGGTACAGTACAGTGACCAAATACACACATTAGATTGCTAGTGGACATCAGGCTACCATCCAAAGCCATGAAGACAAGAAACTTGCAGTAAAGGGGAGTAAAGGAGTACATACTTGCTCCACAAAGCATGCAGCTTGCCAGCACTACATGCCATTTCCTTCACAGCCAGTCATTTCTCCCCACTGCCCATTTGTACTGCTACCTTTAAGTCTTTTCTGCAATTCTGGAGGCAGAAAGCACTAAAAAATTATAAATGGAGCAAGGCAGGACAGCAGTTCTGCTTACAGATAAAAGCAGAAAAGGATAGAAGGAACAATGTGAATGAGACCAGAATTTCTTATCTGAGGTTCATCACAAGATGGAGCACTGCAGCTCTGGAGGACAGAAGAAAGCAACATGCACAGATGTGTCTTCAATTAAAGCCCATCACCTCTCCACTTCTGCTTATCAGTTCAGCCCTGCGCCTACTCCTGAGGGCACCACCGTGTACCCATCTCACAGACAGATGGACCACTATTGGCGTTGGGCATCTCTGCCCTTGTGCTATTGTATCCACCAGCCCCTTCCACAAGCCAACTTTGGGTTTTCTCTCCCCACAGCGTTTTTAACTAACTTTTCAGGGCCAGACACATGGGCATTTCTCATTTCATTTTAGAGCTGGGACCTCATTCAGATATTTAATTATCTGCTCAGTTTTCTAAAGTACAACAACCAATTTTATGGATGACATTATTACCACTTTCAGCCAAGTGGTCAGAGAGAGGCCAGTAGCAAGAACACAGTACACAAAACCCTCTGTGGTTTATCTGAAACACTGCATGCTGGGTAGGAAAAGGGAACGGCTTCATATTTTTAAAACTAAATCATCCCTTTAGCCAAAGAACTTCTTGCACCACGCAGCAGCTACCAGCCCAGAGACTGAAACTCAAACATGGGCTCTTTGCAAATTTTTCTTGAGACCATCCATAGGTTTTTTGTCATGCATGATCCACATCTGAGCTTATTGCTGCCTACTACAGCCAAACAACATTATTCTCAGCAATTATAACTCTACAGTTGTTAAGAAGACTAGTCTGGAATATTACAAAGCAGTTTTTCTTGATGTCAGATCCAGTCTTCAGAATCATGCAGACAATTCACAAGAATCTCAGGCTTAAGCCTCTTCACAACAAAATGGGAAATTAATTTAATTAACCAACTTTTCCCTTGGTGACTGCACACACATGCAAACTCATGGGCATGCCCTGCTTTCTAGGCACTGCTGGCCATCATTACTTCACGGAAATTGCAATGGATCATCAACACGAAGCCGCTATTACTGCAAGTTAGAGCAGCTGCAGTTTTTATTCTGATTTAAAACCCAGGGAAATCATACCAGGACAAAATGTGGCTAAGCCTGTCTACACTAGATGCTTGGTGGTACTACTACCACCCCCATGCCATTAATTGCTGCAGCTGGAGTAAAATTTCAAAGTCACTCCTTCACTGAAAATAAAATGCTCGAGTGCTATTTAAGTTCTCTAAGAGGCAGTGAATGAAGAGGGTTTGTTTTTACAATGGTTTTCTTCCATTTTCTGGAAGGCACTCAGAGTCTGCCATGACAAATCCACAGAATTTTTCTGAGACCACAAAACTGTTTAGATATATAAAAATAATACCAGAGCCTTCCCTCATCTGTAAGTAAGAGCAATACAATTCCATAACCACTCAAAATAAACTCCCAGGCCTCACAGCTGCACCTCCAGGGAACTGGAGAAATGGAAGATAAGGTATCAGTCACTGACATTTTTTTCTATGCAGATAACTATTGGGACAGCAATGAATCCAGATGGACCAGCAGTATCACTTGCCACATGCTATTCAACCTCTGTACACAGGTTCTCATCTCTGCTTTCACAAACAATTACCCAAGGACAGCAGGGCACAGTGCCAGTGCAGATAAAGAATCGTTAAAAGAGAAACCACCTGTGTATGACTGGAGACTCAAGAATTTCCCAGCTGTTTCCTATCTCTGCAGGTACTTCTCTACTCCTTAGCACTTGGATTTCTAATTAGGACATCATTCCAGACCAATTTTGAGACCCACCCTCAGCTCCCACCCCTTTCTTTTTAAAAGCTAACTCTAATCTTTCTGAGGGTTAGTAATCAGGTCTATAGGACACTTGTCCTGACAATTCACTCCAGTTCCTCTGATGTCTCCTCATGTGTTTCCCAGAGTGTGAAATAGTCTCTGAAAGTCTATTTAGCTCATGGTCCTATCTTCCACAATGGCCAAGGACAGACATCTGAGCAATGCAAAGCACAAGCACAGAATGACCCTTCCTCGGGTACTCTGACAGACTGTGTGAGGCTTAGAGCTCAAAAAGTCAGTGTGTCTTCATTCAAGCAGAGCTTTGACAGACTTTTCAACCTTGCACTTTTTCAACCTTCCAGCCCCCCTCTCCACATTCATGCTTTCAAAAATCCACTAGCAGTCTTTAAATTTTGACCCATTCTTTAAATATTCTGCAGATAATTTTATCCAACCTAAATTCCTACTTCACCAAGTACTCTTCAACCTGTTCCCCTCTTGTTGCCTTACTTCCTTTGGCACTGCAGCTAGTAGTGTTACAGACTGTATAACAGATGATCTTCTTTGTGAAGGCTAAGCACTCACTCAATTCTGCATCACTGAAAAAGGCCCTTCTAGCAAGCCATACCCTTTGGTAGTCTTTCTGCTACTAATACAGTATTTAAAATCCTACCCTGTACATTCTTTCCTATTCACGGTTTGGCCTTTCCAATTTTGTCCCTTCATAGCCATGCTGCTCTTTTATGTTCAACCTTTGTAATCTGATCTCATTTTCCACTTCCACACCCTTATTTTTTTTATTTTTTTTTATTATTTTTTTTTTAAATCAGTAGTAAACTGTGTTTAGTTACTTCTTACTCTTCTTACTCATCTGCTATTTTAGAATAATGTGCACTTACAGCTTTAACATTAATCACTCGAGATTTCTCCCTTTGATTCCCTCCTTATTTCTGGTAACACCTCTCTCCCCAGTTTCCACTGTTCACTGGCATTTCTTTTTTCTTTCTAAAAATCACAGTCTTTACTTCCTTTTTTCCCCTCTCTCTCCTCCCTTTCCTAAAAGATGCAAAGATCCTTCTGTTCACATAAGCAGTGGACAATCCCACTTCTCTGTAAGATACAACCCCCTGCAACCAATCCTGCTATGAACAATTTATGGAATCATAAAATCACCAAGGTTAGTAAAGACCTTCAAGATCATCTAGTCTAACTGTCCACCTACCACCAATATTTCCTCTCTAAACCATATCCCTTCAAACCACACCTGAATTTCTTGAATACCTGCAGGGACAGTGTCTTAACCACCTCCTTGGGCAGCCCATTCCAGCACCTGATAACTCTTCTGGAGAAGAAATTTTTCCTAATATCCAATCTGAACCTCCCCTGGTGAAACTTGAAGCCATTCCCTCATCCTGTTACTAGTTACATGGGAGAAGAGGCCAAACCTTATCTCGCCACAACCTCCCTTCGGGTAGCTGTAGAAAGCAATAACATCTCCCCTGAACCTTCTCTCATCCAGACTAAATAATCCCAGTTCCCTCAGCTGCCCCCCATCATACTTATGCTCCAGACCACTCACCAGCTTCGTTGCTCTTCTCTGGACACACGGCATGGCTTTGACCTCTTTCTTGTAGTGAGGGGCCCAAAACTGAAAGTAGTACTCGAGGTGCAGCTTCACCAGAGCTGAGTGCAGGGGGGGGATGATCACCTCTCTATTCCTGCTGGCTACAGTATTTCTGATACAAACCAGGATGCCATTGGCTTGCTTGGCCACCTGGGCACACTGCTGGCTCATGCTCAGCTGAATGTCAACCAACACACACACAGGTCCATTTGCTCCACACAGCCTTCCAGCTACTCTGCCCCAAGCCTGTAGCTTTGCATGAGGCTGCTGTGATCAAAGTTCAGGACCCAGCACTTGTTCTTGTTGAGCTTCATCCCACTGGCCTCAGACCAGTGGCCCAGTCTGCCCAGATCCCTCTGTAGGGCCTTCTTATCCTCAGGGAGATGATCGCTTCCTCCCAACTTGGTGTTATCTGCAAACTTACTGAGGGTGCATTCAATCCCATTGTCCAGGTCATCAATAAAGATACCGAACAGGGCAGGCCCCTATACCAATCCCTAAGGAACACTACTCATGACCAGTTGCCAACTGGATTTAACTCCATTCAACACCACTCTTTGGGCCCAGCCCTCCAGCCAGTTCCTCACCCAGTAGAGTGTAGCTATCCAGGCCATGGGCTGCCAGCTTCTCCAGAACACTACAGGAGACAGTGACAAAGTCTTTGTTGAAATCTAGGTAGACTACATCAACAGCCTGTTCCCCATTCACATGGTGGATCATTCAATCATAGAAGGAGATCAGGTTGACCAAGAAGGACTTGCCTTTATTCCACCCTTTCCCTTTTTCAAGCTCCTGGGAAGCAGTCTGCCATGCTCACTTTGCCTCACACTACTCAGCTAGATGGCATTGAAGAATGTGGTGACCAGAATGGCCTTAAGCAAACACTTTAAGACAAAGAAGGATTCTCTCCCTTGAGCCCCAAATACCATACAGTCAATAAGATAAAGCTCAAGTATTGGATGGGATTGATGTTTTGATTACTCAGCAGTTTACTTGATGGGACTGTTATAAATAAACTAGAATGAATCACAGAATCATTACAGTTGGAAAAGTCCTCTAAGGTCATCAAGTCCAAACACCAGCTTATCACCATCATGCCTAACTCATATCCCACAGTGTCTCATCTCCACATTTCTTGAACACCTCCAGGGGCAGCAACTCCACCTCTCTGGACTGCCTGTTCCAACAGATCACCACTCTCCCTGAGAAGAAATGTCAAATGGGTTCAACAACAGCCACATAAACTTGTGGTTTTTCCTTAGATGTGCTCCAACAATAGAAAAGTCTGCATGGGAGTGCCCTCTTCTCAGCTAGCTAGCTCCTTTATCTCTGGATTCAGCCCCATCATCTCCTTCCACCAAACCTTCCCTTTCTCTGATTTTATATCAGTTATCTGCATGTGCTGAATATTGACAACTTATGTGTAATTACTCTTGAAAAACACAAAAAACAATTACAAATACATTTGGATGTGGGGGTTATACATGCAAAAACATGGTGCTCCTGCTCCATTGCTGTTACACTTTTTAGGCTTTCACACATAACTAGGAAGAAAGAAGCTGTCCCAGAAAACTGCTAGCAAAATGATTTACACTCCAGCCTCAGATATTCAGGATATATGTTGCAGTCATTGAGGAAACAGACATAAATATTCAGAAATAGGGCACAGAGGCAAGTTAACAAAGGGACCAAGGCCATTCATTCTCATTTAGCTATTACTTTACAACTTATACTCCCTCATGTTCTTTGGTTTCACATACTAACGTGGTCGGAACCATATTATTAAGTATGCAAAACGTGCCTCCTGGTAAAAGCAGATTTTCCATTGTCTATACGGATGACTGCAGCAAGTCTATACCTGACAGACATTCTCACAAAGTCTGTAATGTTTCGTAAACCCTGGCTGAGTATTTACCACACTCTAATTCAGAGTTCCCTCTGCCAACAAGTAAGTTAACTGCACACTAGAAGAAAAGCAGAAAAGCAGCGCAAATTAATTAACATTTACAAGCAAATGAAAAGGAACCTGAAATATTTTAAACCAGAGTCTTGAGTTCTCAAAAGTACTTCACTTTCACCATGCCTTAGATACATTGTATTGTGCCTTAATTATCAGCTTTAACCAAATCTTACTCTTGAGAATTAAAATTGTACGTGAAGTCATGTAAACGATGCCACTCCATTATACATGAAAGCCTTTCTTTAATTAGTTTCCTTAACATCTATGCTTTTTATATTTTCCAAATTATTCCAGCAAAAATAAAATAAAATAAAATAAAATAAAATAAAATAAAATAAAATAAAATAAAACAGACTGTTCCAAAGCCCTCTCAATTAAGGTGTAACTAACACTGCAATGACTAAGTAGCAAACCTGGCAGGACAACAATACTTGCCAATTCAAAGTATATCTTTATTGATCAGTCAGAAGATTAATATGCATGGAGTGAACCACCCTTCTCCGTAATCACTGAAAATCAAGCCATTCATGCATAAAATTTAACTTGCTTTCTGTTATTCTCATCATTTTTATTTGTTGACCCAGAAAACCCAACAGCTCAGACTGCATGTAAGCCATTGTTTTCTTCTACAGTCATTTTCAATCAGTGAGAATCTTTCTGATATTGCAACTCCATAGAAAACGTGTCAAGGCTCGGTATGGTACACCGAATCAGCTTAAATTACTGCTTTTGTGTTCTCCTTGAGCCTCCTGCAGATGATGGAAACATATTCTCTCCAAGTGACACACTGACAATTTTTGTTGCATTTGCTCATACAAAGTTAATCTGTAGCAGCAACACACACAGCTCGCAGACATTCAGCGCGTTTGTTTTCATTACAATTAAGCTGAGTAACTTCTGTACCAAAACACTGACCTTCAAACAGTCTCCCTTGCTACAATACATCTGGATTCTGCCACGTCTAGCCAAGCTCAAAACATCAGCAGTTGTTTAAATGGATGTGTGCACACACTCTCACTCCAACGTTTAAACTTGCCACTTGTTAATGACATAATTCATGATTGAGTAATATTGTGACTATATTATAACTGCTAATTTCCATTCCCGTTGTTACATGAAAAGCAGGCAAGAGATGTGAACCAAGATCCACTCCTACAGTCTTTCTCTAGTTGTCAGTTCTCCAAAAATCGCTCAGAAATCAAAACTCCACTTCCTGTAAGAACATTAAACCAGTGAATATTCAATCAACCATTAGAGGGCAAGTGCCCTATTTCTTACATAAAAAGCTAGAGTTATGTTATATGAAGAGAGAATAGCTGTTCCTCTAATTCAACAAGATCCTTTCATGGAGCTGACTCAAAAAATCTAAAGACAAGCACATGTTACCATGCTGAGCTGCTGCTGGAGGACTAGAGCACATTCTTAACTTCTAGCAATCGCAGATGCATTTTGTCAGATAGGGACACAAAACGTCTTGCCTTTGCATAATCAGCTGAGCTCTGACTGCAAGACTGAACTAACAAAAAGGTGTCCACAGCCTGTCCTCCAGCCTTAGCCTCTAATTGCAGCTCTGCACCAGCTCAGGTCTACCACCACAGATGTTTGCACACCAAATCAAAGAACTTGTCTGACTAAATTCAGCAAAATAAAATCGATTCTTTCATATCAGTTTTTCAAGCCAATAACTTCCCCCACTCTTGCTGACACCACGCAAGAAAAAGTACAGAGCACAATGCTGCCAGCTTAGGCAACATGAATGTTGTGCCCTGCCCAAGGGAATCAGTCCCAGCTTTTGGGTATCCAGCACAGTCAACAACTGCAGGTACACCCTGCCTCCCTTCTACTTATTTAGCACAGACACGGGTGTGTAACACCAAACTCGTGCTCTGCAGGAACAGTAGCACCACTGTGTAACCTAATGGGTGCAAGTGACAGATAAAGCAGTATTTTCAGGCCACTAATATATGCGCCGGTGATGTCATTTAAAGAAGATTTTGTGCGTCTGGAGATGCCTGGATTTTTTTTTTTTCTCCAGCTGCAGCAGCTGGCCTAATAAAACCTCCACAGGCTTTGATTCAGCTAAATTCACAGACCAGCACAGCTACAGCACCACTGCTATGCATCTTACCTCAAAGTCATTTCATCCTCCAGAAAACACGGCAAAGCCTTAAAGACTTCATCTAACAAACTATTTTCCTCTGAGTAATTCTATTCCTGAAGCATCTGAGGAAACGCCCCTACCATCACAGCCTCTGTTATAAGGCAGTTTCTTGTTCTTGGCTACCATATTTGCTCAGAGAAAAAAATGACTAACAAATAGTATTACTTCAATTTAAAGAATGGATGGTCACAAAGTTGTTTAGTTTTTTTGTTTGTTTTACATATACACCATACTTAGGAGGAATTTCACTTTAAGTAACACACTACAGTATTCTTTTTCCTCAGTCTGACCATTCCTTTACTCACTCCTCCTTTATGTCAAGCCTAATAGGCTTGGATGGTGCTTTTCACCAAACAACAGCTAAGTATAGGATACAGTATATTTCTATGAATTAAGCACCGTAAGCATGACTGCCAGCCTGTTTTACTTCCATGCAGACATTAGGTGCTAGCAAATTGGTCTGCCTAAAGTAACAGCCTCAGGCATACGTCACAGCTATTGGTATTAGATTTCAGGACTATCAGATTAGTTGTATAAATTTGATTCAGATTGGGAATTAACACTTTTTTTTTCTTTTTCTGATTTAGGGACGGCACAATGGGAACATTGTTTCAGCTGCATACTTTTATACTGGATGCTGGATGACATACCTGACAACACCATAAAGTTAGAATGGATAAACAACACCCAAGCCAAAGTATAAGAGTGTGTAATTCCACAAATCGTTTGTTCTTATAGAAATGCTGAAGTGGCAAAAAGGGTTTTGATAAAATACACATTTCTGCATCATGTGGGCATGACATTTTTGATCCAAACAAAAGAACTCTGTCACACTCACAGCCTATCTTCTACACGGACTGTGAAGAGAAGCAGTATCTCTTTGAAATGAAGGTATTACATTTACAATTAAGTCATCCACATTAATGATAGTTATTAATCATAGGAAAAAGTTCAATACAGCAGGGTGGATTTTTCTAGGACCTCATGCTGTTCTGTGACTCTACTCTAGATAAATAAAGAGCCAGAGTTAGCATGAAGTGATATAAATAACACTCAAAGAACACTCTGAAAGCTGGCTGATCTTCCTTCCTATGAGGGCAGTTCTCAGGGAGCACATTCTTATGTTCCTAGTCACGGCTGGCATTTACCAGGCACACTGACCAAGATGTCAATTCTCCAGCTACTTGTACATGTCATAATGTCCCCACCACTCCTTGGAGGCACAAAATCAACCACATTGCTTCAGGGTTGACTTAGTCAATCCCCAAACTGTCCCACCATTCAGTTTTTGACTCTTAAGAACTTCTCTTTCCACAGACACGCTGAGCTTCCATGTGGCAGCACTTGGGGAGAGTCAGGTTGGAGATCAGGAAAAGTTTATTTACCGAAGGGCAGTAGGCATGGCCCTGAGCTGCTGGAGTTCCAGGAGCATTTGGACAACATTCTCAGTCATAAGATTTGAATTTTGGGTGGTCCCAAGTGAAGCCAATGGTTGGACCCAGTGGTCCCTGTGGATCCATTCCATATCAGGATAGTCTGCAATTCTATTTTCACTTTCTTAGAAGCCAAGCTCTCCCTTTCTCAGAGTATCCACAGCTTCCAGGCATTTATCAATGCATTTGTTCCACACTTGCTATCCTCACACTTTGCACCTCTACAATAAGCCTATCTACAAAGATCTCTTCTTTGGTGACCTCATGACAATGACCTGAGCACTTCCGGGCATCTTGAAGATGCCACATCATATAAAACCTCACTGACATCTGATTGCTTTCTGAGTTTAGAGTGAGTAAAAAAATCACTCATTACCCAGCCTGGTTGAAACCGGAGCCACCACACAAGAATATCGTCCCATAGCAGTCCCCAGTTGGTAACACCAGGTTTGTATTTCAGTATTCTTCAGCAGCTAGGGCACTGTCAGAGAAAGAGAATACCGTGGGAGAAGGCAGGTGTAAGGCCCCTACCTCTCTCGAAGACCAGCTCCCTGCTGAGCACAGTCTGGTTGTCCCTGAGCAGAGCTCCACGCACTGTAACCTGCGGGGGGCTGTCGGGCAGTAGGGCAACCCCGACGGTGACGCTTGCTCCGGGCCTGATGTTCCAGGGGGCCGCCACCAGGAACGTAGGTCTGCAAAAGACAGAGCAGGAGAGATGCGTTAGCCCAGAAAGCGGCACGGGTCCAGCCAGCGGGGCGTGCTCCGAGCTCTTGCAGACCTCGGGATGGGGGCTATGCTCCCCGGGCAGCCCCGCCGCCCACCCCAGCCCCACGTACCCAGCCGCGGCGGAGCCACACGCAAAGAAGAGGATCAGAAGGCGAACAGCAGCGCGGCTCCGCTCCATGGCTCTCTGCGCGCTACGCGTCCGCTGCGCTGCGCCGGGCCGTCCCGGGCGGGGAGGGGAATGAGAGGCCCCGCCGTGAGTCACGCCGCGACGGCTGCCGCCCGAGCGCCCCGCGGGGCGTTCCCGAGGCCGGCCCGGGGGAAAGAGGGGGGGTGGGGGGGCTGGCAGGCTCGCGGCTAAGGGCAGCCCGCAGAGCCGCCGCTATGTGCTGAGCTGAGGTCTGAGAGCAGCGACGATGGTTCAGAGGCTGCGATCCCAGCAGCTCCCGAACGCGAAGAGATTGGCAACGTCGCTCTGGATGGGTTGGCGTTAGTGCCCGGTGTCTGCAAAATAAGGTCATGTCGGCGCGCGGGCTTGCGGACCCACCCCCGCTCTTTTTGGAGCCTTGGTAGCCTGCGTGCTGCTTGTAGCTGTGTGGGCTAGGCACAGCTAGCGATGCTTCGATTCATCTGAACCCTTCCATCCCCGCACAACGTATCATGAAGTTCCTGAAGTCAAAAGCGCCAAGCTGGCGTGCCCTATACTGCGTTGTGCAGACACAAGCACAGCTGGAGCCCAGAAGGATAACCCCCTTCGTTGCTCAGTTCTTATGAAAAACAGATACAAAACAGTACATGTACACAAAGATCACAGGCACTAACAGGATCCCAGACAGTTGCATCAGCTTTTACATCTTTTGAATGTGATTTTGTACACCTTCATCCCCCTGGTGATTCCGAAACATGTCTCTGCAGTGGCAGGAGCAGGGAGCCTGGTGCCAGACCGGCTGGTACTAAGAGGGCCGCTCCTGGCAGCTTCTCACTTGCAGAGGTACATGTGCCATGGCAAAGGCTTGCTGCTGGCAGAAATCACATGAGAAAGATGAGCATTCCCTGACACTCCATTGGAGATGGTAGGATGACAGGCTAACAAGAGTGCTGCAGCCTGAGCACCCTGGGCTTGGTGCTCAGGCCTTTGGTAGCTCAAGTTTCTAGAGTCACTGTTGCTGAGGCCAGCATTGCTCAGCCATGCCTATCAGCACCAGTTAGCTCTCTTAGCCTCCAAAAGAGAGCAGCTACCTGCAACCCTCCTGCTGGGTACGGCCCTTGGACCACACTGACCCTCACACTGCACCAGAAAATCCAAATGAGAGCACATTCTGGCCAGGGCATAACCATGCCAAGGACAGCCCGAGGGCAGAGACAATGAACTTGCAGTCCCAAGAACATTCGCTGGCACTGTTTGATTCATTAGTATGGATGTATCCTGAAAGCCCGTTAGCAAAAGTGCTTGCAAGTGTCACAGATTCTGCCCATTTCACAACAGTGTTTGTTGACCTGTATCTTTCTTTTTCCTTTTCTCCCACAGGAGAAGTATATTTAAAATATACTTCTGTGTACGTATTGTTCTCCGACGGAAATACCAACACAGAAACCCTGCAGCAGAAAGAGATTAATATTACAACTTAGTAATTAATATTACAATTTCATCTGGCCTGAGCAGAATTAACACTGATGAGAAACAGATAAACAGAAATGAAGTGTTTGATCCCATCCCACAGCAACATTCAAGCTTCATTTCTTAAAGATATTGCACTGCGTTAATCTGCTCAGTAGCATTTTTTGGCTGTGTACTCTCGTTATGCAGTTACATGTCATTAATTAGTTTGATCTAGCTCAGACAGTTAACTCAAATGAAAACAAGGAGCACTTCAGCGTGTGCTAAATTGCTCAAATGTAAACAGAGAAACGCCTAGGTTTGAAAAGCTTTTATGTACCCACCAGCTTCTGGAGTACAAAATAACCTCAGCTGGAAAAAAAAAAAAAGTCCATCCAGAACAGGCAGATTAAAGCGATGACCTTAATCTTATGAAACTGCTAGGATATCTGTCTTCAGCTGAACAGAATACCTTAGTCCAGGCACACATCATATTCAGTGCCATAGAAGCAGCCATTTGGCAATGTCTCAGGGCTAAGTAAGTTTCAAATGCCTGGCTCTGACAAACACCTGAGAGACCAATTTGTGCACACAACGGGAAGCAGAGGACTGCACAGCAACTTATTGAGATCACCATGTGAGGGAAATTTGTTTTGGACCGGACGCCTGCATATTAGGAATAATTCTGAAAGCATATAACCCTAGAATGAAAGGTTTTAATAATCTTTGACTGCTCTAAGCCAGTGAAGTGGATACTCTGGAGACACAATTTGGGTGGTGAAACAGGTAGTCATTGTGCTCAGCATGCCCAACAGGAAAGCCAGCTGAAAAATCCCCCTCTGTTCATTGTCACCTCCTGGAATTAAGCAAGCGTTACTGGACTCGAGTTTTACACTGATCTCTGATGTGTTACCACAAGGGAAATTTCAATTTTAACACCTTCCTTATTCACCAGTAATCTGATTTTGCTAATCTTCCACATTCTCTGACAGAGCTTGTAAGGCTGCAAAACCCATCTACTGTTCTGGCTACATTCTGAGGCAGCAAACAATTACACTGCAGTCTGCTCTTGTGCTATCTAGTTTAAAATCTAACCTGCATATATGCATCAGTATGAGCTGAAATTACACCTTTGAATTGTAGCCTGAGAATACTCCAAATAAAAACGTGTTGAAGTACAGAAAACCAGAATGATTACTGAATAGGACTAGAAAGCAACTTCTGCCTTAATAAATCAAGAAGGATCCAGCACCTACCAAATACTACTAACTGTGTGAAGAAAGGCTGAAAATAAACAAGTGCACAATGAAGCCTGCTTTTCTCTATTATCCCATGAAGAATACAGTACTTTTTGTAAGTGCAAAAACCTAAGCATTACCGTACTTAGAATACTGGTGAGAATCTCTACAAAAATACATCAGCAAGGACTTGAACGGTCGGTGCCCTGTCCTGCTTTTAGCATCAGGCAGTGAATTTGGCTGGTCAGAATGGATTCAGCTGGATTCAGCAGGCACTCAACCAGATTTTGGTGCAAGCAAAGCATTTTTCCACGAAATGAGGCAAATTCAAGGAAACCTGAAGAGTTATGTTATATGGAAATTTGAACTAGAAGATGACCATTGTTTCTTCCAGCACAATATTCTATCTTTTCATAAGCTTAGCCAGTTGTCTTACGCATCACTGGTCTCAAGGCCTGCAACAAAGCTCATTTAGTTGATGGAAAAAATCTTTTAATTACTCTCAATAGACTTTGGATGAGGTCCTGAAAGAAACTGTGATTCAGCAACTCCTGGAACTAAGAAGGAAGCAAAAGTCTGTTTCATCACTTGCAGCAAGTGAACAAGAATTATAGTGAATATTAAGAAGAGGGACATAGAAAATCATGCCATGATATTAGGAGGATACATTCTTTGCTTCTATGTGAGCCTGAAGAATTTGCATTCTCAGGAAAGTACTGACAGGAGCACAGGATAGAAAACTCTTGCAGAAGTGCACAGGAATAACGCTTCTGATGCAGACTCTGTTGATGGAATGTGTCAAAGTGTTTTACGCTATGCTGAGGCAGGGTGTGCCACACATTGAAACTCGCCCGGAGCTACAGGGTGGAGTGTCATGAAAAACTGGTCTGCACTGCAATTAAGATACTCTTCCTGGTACCTGAAGACAGATCTCTTGACAAACGCTGTCATTTGCAAAGTGGCTTCCAACTCAAACTGTTATTCCAGGCACCACAGGAAGGATTCCCCTGGTCCAACACGGGTTCAATTGTCTTCATTTTATTAGATTTGCTGAATAGACAATGGAGAGAAACAAGTTCTTTTCATACCAGATTTAGATGGCACATTACAATACCTACATCTAAAGGAGAAAACATTAAAAAGTGGCCTTCTAAATGAGTCAGGTGAATTCCATTGTACGAGTACCAATTTCTATTAAATGACTAAAAAGGAAGTCAAGACAAGTAGATAAATATATCACTAACCCAGAACATATAAGATAATGAGAAATCAAAAAAAAAAAAAACAAACCTAAAAAGACACATTTATTTATACAAGTTTTAGCTCTGTGTCTGTCTGAAGATACCAGGTTTTGGTTGTGTTTGTTCAAGGCTGGCATGAGAACAAGCGAGCAGTGATGATGTTCAAACAGAAGAGAAGCTTCTTTATAATTAATACAGCATAAAAAGAGCCTATTATCCCAGAATTACATGTTTATACTTCCATAATATTTGTGTTAATAAAGTAATTGTATATACACCTTAATCATATCCATCAAAAACATGATCAAAGCTGAAAATATTACATTGCTGCATTATATTAAATGCATTCTTTGAAATGCCCCCAAATCCTTAAGTGCTGTCATTTAAGAAATGCATCAAATGTATAAAGGTATGAGGACTAAAATTTCATAAGGTTTTGAGAGATTTACTTTTAAGAATAAGATTCAAAGGAATGGAGAATGAAGGAAGAAATAATAAAATTATACTGTGGGAAATGTGGAGGTCTGCTGAGCAAATCTACAGTAAGTATTTACTGTCTATTCCAAAACCCGTCACTAAAGCAAAGTAGATGCTGAAAAATAAAAGCTTAATCTTTCACCCAACATTTTCTTCAAAGTTAAGCTTCTCCAAGCCAAACTGTTGAGTACCAAAATACCAAAAGGAATTTGCTACACAGTAGCTGTTAACAATGAACATTTTTAAATCTCCAGGACAAAACAGCTTCTACTGGGGTACATTAAACAGCGCTATCTGAATGACTTGTGAAGAATTTCAACGAACCTTGAAAAGCAGAGATTGTTCCAGCTGTTTGGGAAAATAAAACAACTTTAATACTGTAACAGTACTCAGAAAAGTTTGATTTAAACAAAATCCAAATCATCGAAAATAATCGTGAAGTTTTAATAATAAACTATTTGGAGACACATCTCCCCTTAGAACAAAAAGACTGAGAATCATGTAAAACAGGTCAAAAATTGTTCATACACAAAACAGGCCTACAGGCTGTCTATTTAAGGTGAGCCTGGCACAGAGCTAGCAGAGGAGCAGATGATTTTCATAACGTTTTCATGTACTCTGTCTCTGGATTTTACCTGGAGAACAGACAGATCTCGGGGAAAAAGAAAGCTGGAGAAAGCTGAGTTGCTATTCCAAGCATCAGTCTGCTCACAGCCATTTCCCTGAGCCACACCTGCAGCCTGAACAAGATTCATTTCTGGAAACAATCCTTCCTAGCCATGGATCCAGCACAGGAATGAAAGGGCTCTCCACTGGACAGTTAGTTTCAGGACACTTAGGAATTTCCCTACTTCCAAGATAACCCTCAGTTACCAGCTCCCTGCCCTTACAGCCCCGTTGAACTGACTGAGCAGTGCATAAGTCACCAACCCTGAGGGTGTTCAAGGAGCTATTGGATACTGTGTTGAGGGACATGGTTTAGTGGGAGCTCTTGGTAGTAGGTGAACGGTTGGATTGGATGATCTTTTAGGTCTTTTCCAACCTTGGTGATTCTATGATAACAGAAGTGAATATGAGGTTCTGTCCCATTTTTTTCCCAAAACAATAGTTCTTGCTTGGCAACTGGTGGTTCTTACAGAACAACAATGAAGCACATCCAACTGTTGCTGACATGTTGAGGACCCACAGAACAGGTAACTGTAGTATCCAGAACAGGTTTCTACATGCAGCTGAATTGACAGGTTTCCTTTTCGGGTCTCCCCAATGCAGACTCTTGGCCTCACAGAAATAAATGGCACTGAAATCATTGCCTTCAGCAGGGTCAGAACTCATCCAGAATTTTATTTCTGATATTTACTTTATTTATTTCTGGTATGAAGAGCCAACTTTCTTGCGATGCTTGCTGCCTTTAGCCCATTACCTCTGACTGATATGCTATATCTTAGATAAGATACATAAGCGGAATTAGTTTTAGGACACACATTCACATGGTGTCTTTTTATTTAACAGTAGTATTTACAGCTTCATTCGTCTTGTCTGTTAAATGTTCAGCCACGCAGCAGGGATAAGCTAAAACATGCATAACTGTGCTGTTTCAGAGAAAGTGAGAGAAATTACAAACATTTACAAATGATGCCAAGTTGTCCTCAAAAATAATCTGTTGCCCTAAGGCAGTATTTTTTTTACAGTGATGTACGATGAAATCACTTTTACCAATCCGTATTAATCATTTTATCTTAGCCGCTCTTTTTTCCCTTTACTTTTGGAGGGTTTTTGAAAGGTCAGTGCCACCCCCACCTCCTTTTCGTAAACACTGCTGAAACAGCCAAGAAAAACTCATTTTTATTAAGCAATTTAGTGCACATTAACACTGATTCTGTTTAACAAAAAAAAAAAAAAAAAAAAAAAAAAAAAAAAAAAAGAACTCCCTGAAGGTTGAATTATCTTAAACCAGATCCCACAGTTAAAGTGTAAATTTAGACTGCAGCTCTTTAAAAAGTTAGTTCTAAAACCGGTTTCCACAACGCCATTGTGGAGTAGTAGCACATCAATGCTCGCTGCCGTCCATGCATTTATACATCATCACTTCACTTCTAATTACATACATAAAACCTGACATTTTTAATGAATGCGTGTTTCTGTATTAGCTATTTACTGCAATCACCCAGTGAGGGTGGGGGAAAAAAGGGGTTGTTCACACAGCAGCCTGTTTTATAGACTGCTGTGTACCCTTGTAGGCAAAGGCAGCCTCTCTTTAAAAGGAGACCGACCTGAAGGCAACTCAAAGTAAAGATAAACTTGATTTCCCACGTTTTACACAAAAGTAATTCAAGTAGACGATGCCCTAAACCAACAGACTAAATAGATACATATTTTTACTCAAGAGAAGGCTGAGAGAGGTCTTTGTGTTGCTTTTGTGGGAATAAAAAGAAATCAGACACTAAGCTCTGGAAGAAAAGTGTAGAAAGACCAGGTGTTTGGAAGTTAGAAGCAATCAAAGGTAAGATGGAAATGAGGCCTGTGCTACTGATAGAGGCAGATTTGCTTCCTGAGCGTAGCACCAAAGAAGGTGGTGGCTGCTGTTTATTTTTATGTCTTTCCATCAAACCTGACTGTCTTTTTGAAAGTTTAAACCACGTAATCAGGCTGCATAGACATGCAGCTATTTGAAATGCTGTATCCCACAGTACACAGCTCAGGCGAGGTGATTGCCAAGAGATAGGACAAAAAAAAAACCCATGAAGTTGCTCCAGAGCCAAGAGGCCAAAATCATACACAGAAACAAGAATCTACCCCAGAAAGGACAAAGCTGTGAAAGGAATTGGACACAATCAACAAGAAGGAAAGACAAGCACCTAACAACAGTGGAGACTGTATTATTTCAGCCCTGGTTTCATCTATCTCAGCATTACCAGAAAAAAAACAAGAAAAATTAAGAATTTTCTAGGACACGATCTCTTGTACACAGCTTTTTTTTTTTTTTTTTTTTTTTTTTTTTTTTTTTTTACCCTAAAAATAAAGAACAAACTTTCTCATTGGGAACTGGCCAAAGGCCAAAACCGTGACTGTGTTTAAGTTTAGTTTGCCTTTTTATTTAATCAAATTCCAACTTTTTCTTGCAGAAAAAGACATCCTTCACTTTCAAACCAACCAGCTATTATGAAGAAATAGCTGTTGAGCAAAGGTAGGTAGACAATAATAACACAGGTAAAACCTCTTAGAAGAGCAGTCTGTTTTAGATGGCATCCATATTACAATCACAGTCTCGTGTTACACAAGTTGTTCTTTGCAGAATCAGTCTCTACAGTGGCTAAAACAGCTCCTATAGACACAAGTGATTTAAAAATGAGTTTAAAAAAATGACACTCAAACTATTTATAAAACTTACCTAAAACGTTATGTTTAGATTAGACATATGTAAATACTGGTTGCACTCCCTGAAGACTCACTCTCGCCACACACTGCCTACAGGAAAGGGGGATGGTGAGGTGTCCAATCACGGTGATTAAGGACTTGAGTAAAGGTTTCGTGTTTCAGGTCACCAAAAAAGCCAACATCTAAATAAACTCAGCCCTTCAGAAATGCCACCAAAGGAAATTCATTCACGCTGTTCAAAAAGCAACTGCTTGTTCAGTTGCCAACCACCCAAAGCGGCAGTTGTGTTTATTTAAATGAAGAGGGTGCGGACCCAAGAGCTGTATCTTTCCAAATCTTACTGCAGCAACAGAACGTTCAGAAATTCCTGTATTATGCCTGAAACATGTCCTGTAATGGACAACTTTCTAAGGCCACCTACCCATGCTTTTAGACTAAAGATTCACTCTGTGATCTTTCCCGACCACTAACAGCATTTGTGGGAATTTGTTCTTTTCTCCTCATCTAATTCCTTAGTGGTAATTTACTTCAAACACATTCAAACAAAGAAAACCTATATTTAAAACATCTAATGCACACGATGACGATGATGGCTTTCCCTCCTGAAAAGGGTTACAGGACCACAGGGAAATTCAAGGCAGCTCAGGAGGTCACCCAGCCTATTCCGCAGCCCATAGTAGTGTGAGCATCAAGGTCAGGAAACGTTCCTTAGGGCTTTATCCAGAAGGGTCTTAAAAACCTCAAGAACAAGGTCAGCAAAACCTGATGGTACAGAGCTCAAAGGTTTACAATTATATTCCTTACTACATCTGAAAGAGAATTTTCTAGCTGCGTTTTATTAATGCTTAACTGCAATGCTCATGTACTTTCATCTTAATTAAAATCACATAAATAATAACCAGGAGGCTATTTGAATGACTACAGTCATTCCTCTTGTCTTTGTTTCCCTTTGTCTAGGGAGCAGATATTTTGACAATAGGACAAACCACTTTTTTACAGTGCATAATACAACCAACATGAGACTTGGTGATAAGGAAGTACGGAGATGCATATACATATTGTAACACCACTTTTTTTTGGCTCCCCCAGTGAGGTACAACCAAAATTTACATAAAGCATTCCTACAGCAGGTTTGCTAACCATAATCAGTTGTTTATCTACTAGCAGGAGTATATGTTTGTCAGACTCCACAGGGTGACCTCCAGCTCTTCCTAACACTTCTTCAGGGCAGGTGGGCTCCTACATCTTAAACCCAAGTCCTACTGTATTTTACGTAAAGTTTTGGTGTATATTTTATGCACATCTCTCAGATATAAACATTTGCAGGCTTAATCTGTTATAAATATATTAGATGACCTTTAAAAGCCCCGTTTGACTGAAATGGTTCCATAATACCATGAATCTATGATAATTACTACAAATTAGGTTTCATTTTTGAACAAAGAATGACTAATTGGAAGGTTAAATTTGAGCTACGTAATTGCTTCAGGAAAAAACATCACATTTGCTCTTTCAAAAATCGACATTTTTCAAGCCAACATTAAAGGGAGAAGCACCTTTTATGCAGCAAAAGTGTTTTCTAGGCACACTTAAATACCATCTTCAGTAAACTTCAGATAGAGAATCTTCAGACTTATTTATATCCTCCTTAGACATCTGCTGGTGAAAACCAGCACAGTCATTCTCTATTCCTTCAAATAGTCTAGGAGACCCTGCACTATCAGACATAATTTCAAGTTAACTAGATTCACTGCTGCGTCCATAAATGTGGACCCATCCACCACTGGAATTCATAACATACTCTCTCAAATCTGCAGACTTAATACTTTAGTACCTGACACTCCACTGGTAAAATGCCTTAAAGCCCAACAGGTCTATGACCAGACAAGTGAATAAGGAGAGAAAAGTCTTCACAAAGGGTTCAGAGAGCATAACCCCCACAGTTCAGTTGTGGAGCTCCTTGATGAAGAGTTCTACATAGGTTCCAAAACTGATAGTGTTAAATATGGAAAGACAAATCTATCAAGGACTACTGAGCATAAAGGTATAATTTTCAGCTCACAAAGTCACCAGACAGTGTATTTGAACACACAGAGACTATTCAGAGGATGAATTAACCTATATTTGCTATGTACAAGTCCTTTCTCCAGTACCTCTCAATATGAGACCGGATACTGTGGGAAACGTACCATTGGTCTGACAAACTATAAATATTCCTATGATTTAACAAATATGCTGACAAGAGATTTGTTTTTCTTAATGAACCCTCACATATAACTGAGTAGTTCATATATCCACAGCCAAGCGTTTAAAGCCACTAACCAGCAACTCACAGAACTTGTCCACTGGGCTGAGTGGCAAAGCTGACAGGGTATCACTCATTTTCCCTAAGGACACTCCTGGCTTTTACATATGAGGAAATGATTACTGTTAAAAAGAAAGATTTCACAAAGCCTCGGTGCACTGTCTTGTCTGAAGTTCAGAATTCACTTCATAGGCAGAACTAACTGCCACAGACAGAGGAGAACTAAGAATCCTCCTTTTCCCATGTTGGTTTGTGCCCTGAGCACAGGCCAGCTGTTTAGTTAAGCTGTTTAGTTAGTTGTTTAGTCCAGAGTCACTCCTTCTTGTATTTCCTTTGGGAAGAACACCTCAAAGTAAGGAAGTCTAGACAATAAGATTGCCTGTACTTGCTTCAGATACTGGCTACCACAGTACTACAATATAAGCTATGCCAAGTCTAAGTGATTTCTCTGACTCTAGTTTAGCACTGTGCAATAACCCAGAGAAGTACTTTGCAGAGGGTGCAAAACATGCTTCCTCTCTTCCCACTGAAAGCAATGCTGCTTGTGGAAAGTTCTAAGCTTTCTGCAGCCACAGCCAGTATCCAAAATTAAACTGCATGGATTGTCTCTCCAAGCCAGTGATAGGAAGAGTGGCCATGATAATGGTCTCTCCTAATGACGCAGACCTCCAAGCAAGGATAGCCAAGGTGACAGGAAGCCCTGAGGCACTTGGCACAGACAGAATATTTTCAGACAGATGAAAACACACTGTACTGCCAGAGTCACAAACACCAATTCTGATTTGGTCAGCATCGTCATACGCATGATTTAGTAATAATTTTGTATTCAGCTTTATAGCAGAAGAATTCGTTTTCCTCTTCAACGGACTGTAACCTCTTCTTTCATGGGAAACCCAAGACATTCTTTGCTTGGATGCGTTTGCATTTCTGATTTATTTGTGGTTTTTGTTGGGTTTTTTTGTTTGTTTGTTTGTTTTTTCCAATGTAATAGACCAGACACCTTAATATTCTTTCATTTTATAAATTCTCTATCTAAGACATTAATACCCTTACTAGCCATTTGAAACATAAAAATGCTATGCACTTGTTACAGTCATAAAGATTAATGCAGTGGAAGGGCAATACAGGAGTGTAACAACGAAGGGACTAGCGCAGACAGAACAGTGTTTCAAGGGAAAAGTGCTCACCCACCTCTGAAGATCTAGGCTGACAGAAAAGACTCCACAAGTGGCAGTCAGCCCTTAAATGAGGTCTAAGAGAGGTGCAGGAAGGCTCCAACCCTTCCGGTCACACAGCTGAATTGCCTTCACCTGTGCTCCCAGGGTTGACTGGGTCCTTTCTCCAGGTGCTCAATCAGTGGCTCAGGATGTGACTTAACAGTTCCCATACAACACCACACTGTGTATAATGAGAGTTAGACAGTTTTAAAGTAAATAGTTCAAACTTTAGCCTGCTTGGGTGAAGACTGAACTCTGTTTATGTCTCTTCTAGTTATCTAGGAGTAATCAGTTAACTCTTACAGCCAAAGCTGTATTTCTCTGTTCTACTTCTCATTTAAAACATTGTTTCATAGAGGGGATCTCACAGTATCAGTAACAAAAGACCAATAAAAGATGCAAAAAATTCAGAATCAGACAACTTTTAAAATATATTCTAAAAAAGTTCATAACTTTTCAGAATGCTCCATGAAGAAACACTGCAACTCAGGTTAGCGCCACTGATGTATTTTCCCAGGCCTTTTTCCTATCTTCATTTTCTAAGCAGTCTATGGCAATTTACCATATACGGTGTTAAACCATTTAAAACAGGCAATAAAAGAAAACAGCCCACTTCCTATGACAGAACAGCAGAAACATGCCTGTACTGCTGAACGAGCCCTGGCACTGGAAGGAACGAAGCAGGAGTTTCTTTCTCCTGCCAAATATCAGAGGAAAGGGAGCCACCTGCTGCTCAAAGCGAGGCAGCCTGCAGCGGCTTTTCAGTTCAGTTGCGTGAAACACCGGGTTGAGAATCGGCAAAAGAAGCTCAAAGCTTTGCTGTTCTTCTTCATCATGCTGCAGGTGCAGGTGGCAGGGGATGCAGGCTGCTGTGCACTGCTGTCCCTCATCTCCCCGGCCTGGCTCAGACAACGCCGGCAGCCAGTAGTTGAGCAGAAATAACACCCCTTGCTAAAAATAAAAAGAAATGAAAACAGAAAATACCAAAAAAAACCCTTCACATTAGGCGTGCACCACAAGTGAAGTACAACACAAGCAACAACCAGCACCGACTGTCAGACTGGGTGCAAGCAAACCACCTATTTATGTAAATCTATACATGAAGTCATCATCTCCCAGTAAGTAAGGAGTGACCTAGTGCAGCTCACACACTGCTAAAGCTGTGCTGATGGATGTCACCTTTTGGCCCTGTGGCTGCAGCCCTGCAGTCAAGCTGCTTTCAGAGCAGTGACTCTCAGCGCGGTGTCTCTCTGTGGGGGATATTTGCTCAGCGATGAATCAGCAAGCCCTGGGAAGGATGGAACTGCGCAGAGAAAGACACGTTCCTTGCCACTGAAAGGTTTATTGGTATCATCTCGTAGCAACTTCCCCACAAGGACAGACGAGGCCATACAAGGACAAACGAGGCCATACAAGGACAAACGAGGCCCTACGCCCGCACACACCCCTCACTCAATCTCTTCCTCCTGCCCTGCCCTTACCAAAGATGGCGGCAGAGGGCGCGTCGAGTTGCCGTCTGAGGCCGCTTCCGCCCGTCAGCGCCCGTCACGTGATCCCCGGGCTGCGGCGGCCGCTGTCCGGCGCCAGCGGGGCAGAGCGCGGCGCGGCGGGGCAGTGCCGGTGGGCTGCGGCGCTGCTAGCCGCGGTCCGGCCTCTCTGCAGTGGCTGCCGCCGAGCTGGCGCTGGGCGCGCTGAGCGAAGCGGGCGGCAGCGAGATGGAGCCCGAAGAAAGAGAAGACCGCACCCCGCTGCTGAAGGAGTCCCAGCTCGGCGCGGGTGAGATACGCGGGCGGCGGCACCGAAGGCAGCGCTGCCACCGGCCGTACCCCACCTCGGGACCGGCAGGGGGCGCACCTCCCCGGCGTCGCGTTGCCATGGCGCCCGCGGGGCTCGCCTCGGCCCGGCCGGTACCCTGGCGCCGTCCTTGCAGGGAGGGGAGGCTCGTTCTCAGCGCGGTGACGGGGGGATGCAGCCCAGAGGTTTCCTTTGCACGTAAATAGATGTCTTGGGTCGGTGCTTGCCCAGCGGTAGTGCCTGCCGGAGCGCTGGCCTCGCTGCTGGGATCTGCTGAGGCTGCGGCAGACCTTCGAGACCGAGCGTGACTAAGAGGGGAAGCTGGCTGCAGGGGACAGGGGAGGGCGTGTGGGGCATAGCATAGGGATAAAATCTAACCGATTCAGGGGATGAAATGCCTCCCCTGAGAGGACGGACTGAGAGCTGGGGCTGCTCAGCCTGGAGGAGAGAAGACTCCAGGGAGACCCGAGAGCAGCTTTTCAGGATCTAAAGGAAGGCTATAAGAAAGAACCGGATCTCCTCTTTAGCTGTGAATAGTCACGGGGAAATGGTTTCAAACTAAAAGAGGGGAGATTTAGATTGAATATAAGGAAGGAGTTTTTTTACAGCAAGGATAGTGAAGCATTGGAACGTGTTACTTGGAGACGTGGTGGATGCCCCATCCTTGGAGATGTTCAAGGTCAAGCTGGACAGGGCTGTGAGCAACCTCATCTCTCAGTGCTGTCCATGTTCATTGCAGGGGAGCTGGCCTGGATGACCCCTGAGGGTCCTTTCCAACTCAATTCTATGTTTATGTGAAAGCGAGAAGAGGATCGTTAAAGGTCAGAGCCCAGTCATGCTGAGACAGATCAGGGTGTTCTGTGGGCTCTCCCAGGACAGACTGTACAGACAGCACTGTTTGTGCTTTAGAGATATGGAGTACAGTGAAATAACTGAAAAGTGCCAGCGGGGAATTAAGAGTTCAGGTCATTTACCAAAGCAGTACATTCTTGGGATTGCACAATCCATTGTGATGTACCTCACCCAAAAGGAAAATGCGGTAGAAAAGCAACTTCCTATAACTGCCATGCGACCTTCAGCATAGACCTAATTCTGCAATTTAACACTCTTGTTCAGTTAGAGCTTCAGTGTCATAAAACATGCCCCCACAGTCAGCGCTATCCCTAGATGTAGGACCCGTGGCTGTCAGTCAAGGTAAGATCTTCAATATCATGAAGTTTTGGGGGGTGGTGGCAGTATCCCTTTGCCATTAAATATGGTGATGTTCTGAGGAGGTGCATAACTTTGGGAAACACATTTAGAATCTTCTTGAATCGTCTGTTCTGTTCCTTTAATGTAGCCTCATATTCTCAAGTATTGCAGATAGACTCAGTGGGAAGATAGGAATTTAGCAGACGTTTATTTCAGCCTTATAGATGTGTGCTCATTAGACTTCTGTGCTAAGTGATTTATAGCAGGGGGAAAAAAAAGACATTAGTGGCTTAAAGTTCTTACATATTTATGTTGTGGAGCTTCCTCTCTGGGGTATATACCAGTAAGAGGCATCCAGAGGTAGAATAATGGATGTTCCAGTTAACCTGTGTTTCCAAAGAAGGTTACAGCATAGTACAGTATTAAACCTTCTGTTGTTATTATGTAACCCCACCTAACACAGGTACAACAGTGGGAAGGTTAAATAGCTCTTCTTGTGATTACGTTCAGTGTTACTGATTTGAAGACTATACATTGTCTATTTAAAGGAAATTGTATTTTAAACAACAATAAAGGGTAATGGAGGGCTCAACTTGTTTTTGTGCAGTGAGTACCTCCTGCTCTTGGTTCCTGTTTTTTGTAAAGCAAGCAATAAAGTATTGGCTGCTGTCACTTGTATCATTTAAAAGCGAGATAAGCCTATTTTTCAAATGCTGCTCCTGTCATTACTGTTGGTCTGGAAGATGCTTTATGTATTTGCTTAGCAGCCTATCATGTTACTCATTTACTAAAGGAAGAACAAATACTGCCTTGCTGTTCTTCTAACAACTTGCATTAATGATAGTGAACTTCAGATAAAGTTGATCAGGGATAGAGACCTCAAAAATGAGTGTTCTACAACTTTCATGAAAACTATGGTTTTGTAGGAAGGTTCTGTTGGTGCCCCTACAGCCAAGGGTTCCTTGTTTCTGGGATAAGGACAAATTGGAGATCAGAAAACATAGTCAAGAGACATGCTGCAGCTGCAGATTGGGCTCTAGTCAGTCCCACTGTTCACAGATCTACTTGTTCTATTCAGAATTTCAATGCTAAATAGTTAAAGAAACAGTAGCTATAAATTGTCGCAGTGTCTATAAGTGCTTATCACCAGTCTTTCCTGAGTTTTGTATTCTTATGTTGTATTTTTTTCCATTCCTGATATAGTTTCCTCACTGTAACTGTTCATGGCTTTTCTGAACAATTCAACATTGTAGGTTCAGGCATCCCCTGTTTACAAAGAGTATCTGCAGAACTACAAAGCGTGCTTGTGTGCAGCCTCCCTATGGCCACCAGTGATGTGCTGGCCAAGATGCAGCTTGGCTCTGCTTCAGTCTTCCTGGCATGGGCGGGTAATCTCTGCCAAGTGCTGCAGTGTTCTGCTGTTAGAGGAAATCAATACCTGTGACGGTGCAAAGTCTGAAAGCTGATTGTAGATGGCTGATAGTCATCTTAGTGCTGCAGTACAACTTTAATGCTGAATCTAAAACCTGTTTTCAACAATTGAAGGTGTCAAAGGAAGAGGGGCAAGAGTGAGCATCTGGAAGCTGCTGATGTTCTGCAGTGCCTTGGCAGTGCTTGCTAGCAGATTTCCAGCAAGTTTTCTCACTCAGGCAATTGCTAGCAAATGCATATTTCTTTATAAACAAATTGATAGAAGGAAAACTTGTCCTAGAAAACTGTCTGGAATCTCATTGGCTGTTCTTTAATGCTACCATAAGAGTTTCTGTCCATCTTGAACCATTTTAATAGGATGAGAGATAATGGCCTTAAGCTGCACCAGGGGAGATTCAGGTTGAATAGTAGATGCATTTCTTCTCGGAAACAGTGGGTGAGGCATTGGCACAGGCTGCCCAGGGAAAGGATGGAGTCACCATCTCAGAGATGTTCAAGAAACGTGTAGATGTGGCACTGAGGAATGTGGTTTGGTGGGCATAGTGGGCTAGATAGTAATTTTTTTCCAACCTTCATGATTCTATGGTGGGGTTTTTTTTCAGTTATATATCAAGCTTCTCACTGGTCTTTCTCTCTTTCTCTTTGTTGTTGCTGTTGTTGATTTTTTTTGTTTACTGGTTTGTTGTTTTTTTATTTATCTTTACATGAAAGTCCAATTTGAGTAATTATTACTGTATTTTCCAAGACAGCTTTCAAAACCACGTTTCTAAACCAATGCTTCCACTGCAGCCCCTACTCTTGTGTACATAGCTGCCAGGAGCCTAAATCAGAATTACTTTTGTTTTGCACTCCAGCAAAAAAGTGGATGTTATTTTTCTCCCCCAACCCCCTGTCCCTGTTGATATGCCCCTTGAGACTGGAACAAATCAACTTTTCTTGATTGATTTTTTCTAATCCATAAATTTCTGAGATTATTAGTTTAAAATATATATGCATATATATATATATCATAGTATCATCATAGTATCATAGTATCGTGCGAGTTGGAAGGGACCTTAGAGATCATCGAGTCCAACTCCCGGGTTTCAAGCCCTCTGTGTAGCAAAGCAGCACTTCTACCCCCTGCGCCACAGGGGGGATTCGAACCCGGGCCCTTCAGGGCCGCAAGCAGCACTTTATACCACTGTGCCACCGGGGGCACACATATATATCACTTTTTCTGTTTGTTTGTTTTAATTATTTTTTATTTTTTGCTTGTTTGTTAGGTTGTGTTAAAACAAAACCTTTGTTTTTATTCTCATTTCAGTCCCTGCATGCTGCTCAGCTCGCTACAATCTGGCACTGCTGGCCTTTTTTGGGTTCTTCCTTCTGTATGCATTACGTGTGAACCTAAGCGTTGCTCTGGTGGACATGGTGGAGCCTAACGCAAGCTTAGCAAAGAATACAACTTCCAATGTGTGTCCAGAGCATTCCTCCACCATAAATGTTCCTCGCAACACAACGGTGAGGTCTCGAGCGTATTGTTCTGAAACGTAGCATATAAAGTTGTTTTTAATTAAGTTTGCAATAGGTGACTCATATTTAACTGTCAGAACTGGCTGATCTGTACCAGATGGCCCTTACAGTGGCTCTTTTAAAGCAATTCTGAAAAAAAAGCATGTCTTTTAAATAGCCATCTGATTTTGAATTGCTGTGCTTATGGTGTTTTCTTTTTTAATGCGTAACCCTTCTTTGCCCTTTACAAATTGGCTGATCTGCCCTTATAGATCTATTATGGTGAGCTTTGGTATGCCAGTGAATAACCATTAGTGTTACATGTGTGTCAGAATTCACGTGGCTCTCTGTATTTACCTGTTTTTCTCGCTGTCTTGATGGCATGAAATTTTATTACAAATTAATGCGCAATATTTTTTCCCTCGATTCTTTCATCTCCTTCCCAGATCATGGTTCTTGTCTTTGTATCCTTCATCTCTTGACTTCCCATGCAGTAATCCTTCAAATCACATTTCTTAGCTATGAAATGTTACATCAAAAAAAGGTTTTGGATTTGGACTTGCATAGATCTCACATCACAATTAAGTTTATTAATGAGCACTCTTGCCCTCTTCTTGCCTTCATTTTGTTTGTTTAGAGGTCATTTATTATTTATTGTGAGCAAATGATAAACACGTGCTGAATGGGAAGAAGTTTCTTATTGCTTCTGTGAAATGGATGCTGCTCTTTTAGAGGACTTCTGGAAGTGATCCCATACTTCAAAATCACTTCCTTGGGCAATGATTGGTGTCCTCTTTTTGACTCTAACTTCCTTATCTCAATTATCTGTGCCTTTATTGTCTCCTGTGCTAGACTTACCTTCACTCTGCCATCCTTATTCTGTTCTTCCACATATTTCTGTGAATCCTGTCCTTGTCTGCTCTTTCTTCATTTTAAATTTAGACATCTGCATCTCTTTTCTTGCTTTTTTCTCTCCGTAACTTTTCTGCAGGAAAATCCTTTTTTTTCAGGGACTGACAAAATGTCCACACTGTGATACAGAAGTGAGATCCACACTCATGTAGACACGTCCCCACAACCAGTACCTGTATCACTTAATCGAGTTGCTTATAGCTCAGAAAGGGATAATCATCTGAGGACTTGCATGTAATATTGTGATGATTTTTGTACTTAGCATAGATATGTTTGTGCAATGTAAACTACTTGAATTAGCTTTCAGTGCAACTTTGATTGCCTCCCTAGGGGGGAGGCCATGAAAGATTTGTGATTTAGGTATGAAGGATTTAAAAAGGGACTAAATTTGTATAAAATATGGTCAGAAAAACTATTTTGAACTTACTGTATTTGGGGTTTTGTTTTCTCTTTTTAGGGAAAAAAGTATTCTTGGGATGCTGATACTCAGGGATGGATCCTTGGTTCTTTTTTCTATGGCTATATCATTACTCAGATTCCAGGTGGATATCTTGCAAGCAAAATCGGAGGGAAGCTCTTGTTGGGGTTTGGCATCTTTGTTACCTCTGTGTTCACCTTGCTTACTCCATTAGCTGCAGATCTGGGAGTTGGCTACCTCATTGCTGTCAGAGCCTTGGAAGGACTGGGAGAGGTAACTGTTTTTTTCTACATAACTTGAAAATATATCTGAATAAGGTAGTGACAAATCATAGGAATTAGACCCCGTGAATCATAGAATCACCAAGGTTGGAAAAGACCTAAAAGATCATTCAGATCAACCGTTCACCTATTACCAATAGCTCCCACTAAGCCATGCCCCTCAACACAACATCCAGTCTTTCCTTGAACACCCTCAGGGTCGGTGACTCCACCACCTCCCTGGGCAGTCCATTCCAGTGCCTGACCACCCTTTCTGAGAAGTAATTTTTCATAATGTCCTGCCTGAATCTCCCCTGCTGCAGCTTGAAACCATTCCCTCTAGTCCTATCTCTAATGACGTGAGAGAAGAGGCTGACCCCCAGCTCACTACAGCCTCCCTTCAGGAAGTTACAGAGAGCAATAATGTCTCCCCTGACCCTCCTCCAGGCTCCTTCAGCCTCTCCTCATAAGGCCTGTGCTCCAGACCCATGTCTGTATGTTGGCATGCTGTAGCAGTAAATGGATTGTTTTATTTTGAGTAGCTTAATTTTACTTTTTTGAATAATTAGAAATTACACCTTATTTTTATTTGTGAGAACACTTGAGACAAAACTAGAGTTATTCATCCTTATTTAGTCAGAACCCAGGAGCTCAAAAGACTATTGTTTGTATTCTTGAAGCTTTTCCAGTATATACAGAACCAAAAGCAGAAGAAATTGATTCCGCTTCTTGATTCTCATACACTGCATGCTCTTTTGTTTTTTTTTTCCTCAAGTGGTTTCATTCTAAACAAGAGCCTAACAAATTTTACTACTGCTTTTTAATGTAATACAGCTTGAAACATGAAAACTTGAAAGAAGTTGTAAAGCTGCTACTTTTTAACAGAATTGATTCTTTTTTTATCTAGGGTGTTACCTTCCCAGCTATGCATTCAATGTGGTCTTCCTGGGCTCCTCCCCTGGAACGCAGCAAGCTTCTCAGTATTTCATATGCAGGTGAGAAATTCCCACGCTAATAACAGGATTATGCCTTTTTACTGCCCTAAGAGGGAGGATTGACTTAAATCAAAGGGATTTATATTATCAGTTTTAATCAGGATTTAATCTGGAAAGCATAGCATTGAGTTAAATCTTGCTTTGCATTCATTATCTTCACTTTTTATGACTTGAGAAAACGTATTCATCTGCAATGATGTATAAACTTCAAGCTGCAGTATCATGTGGTGCAAAGAGTTACTGTGAAGCTGATTAATAGAAGATACTGTGAACAAAGGAGATACAATAGTAGAAACAAAATAGGGCAGAATCACAGCATATGGTTTTTTCTTTTTTTCTTAAGATGTTTTGGGAGGAATTTGGGGAAGCTCTCAGTAATGCTTCAAGTTACTTGTTGGAGATTCAGAGATTTTAGGCATTCAATGTGTGGAGAATGTAATGTTTCACAGAAAGTTTACTTCTTTGAAGATACTTGATGTTACATAGAACTTTTGATTCACAGCATATACCGATAACATAGGACAGATACAGTTTACATTTTGCAAGGTATAGAAGTTACAATACCCAGTTCAATCACAATATCACTGTGATTCCCCTCATCTGTATATACGTACAATCACACTGCTGGGCAGTTCCACTTGCTGAGAAGCAGCATGTGGGTTGAAGCCACCTCAAACCTGGCTTTGAACCTCTTCTCAAAATTATTTTTTAGATTGCTCAGTTTTTATAGTCTGAACTGTGTCATGTATTCACTCCCCTGGTGCTGGCCCAGCTATCTAAAAGGGACAGACATTCACGTGCTGGTAGGGAGAAACATCTACACTATCAATTGATCTACTCAACTGATGACAGGGCTGTTTGTTCAAACGAAGGCTAACTCCCATAGCCTTTGTGAGGAGATAATCAGCTTTTTGGTTTTTTTTTTCTTAAACAGTGGCTCTAATCAGTCACACCCTGCATTATAGCCTGAGCTTCAGGGATGTGTTGCTCTCGCACCTACCCACTGAGCCTTCTTTTGTTTTCAAGTTTTACTGGTCTCACACACTTCTCAATCCACTACATGTGGAACAAGTTAAAAATGCAGTTTTCTGAATGTACCATTCCAAATATCTCTAAGGGTGACAAATTTTAAATTCAGTTAATGGCTTGTTTAACTTTCTGCTGTTAGTATTAATTCTGTGACAGCTTAATTCTTGGACCTGGGCTTCATCAAGAAGACAGGGAGATACCATGTAAGCACCAGCTGCAGTTTCTAGTGAGTCTAGTTGCTCAGTTGTGCCAGCAGGAATGAAGCCTTAGTCCTTTCATCTTCCCGTTTTTACACTTCCCTCCTAGCCACATGCTTCATTCCTTCCTGTATGCTATTTCAGGCCCTCATTAGACCCTCCCATGAGCCGCTTTAACCCACCTAGTGCATCAGACAGTTTCTTCTCTTTTTTGTGTTTTTTCCCACACTAGTGAATTAAATCTGCTTTAAAAAAAAAAAAAAAAAAAAAAAAAAAAAAAAAAAGTTTGCATGTGAGAGCCAGCACACAAAAGTGGAGAGCAAGAAGTTGTCTGGGATTGACACTTATTGCTTTTAGCTTTAGGAGCTTTTAAGTTGTTCCTCTGTAAAGCCACATTCCAAAGTGGAAGTGAGAAGAGACCTTGGCCTTGAACAACTGATAGTAAACAGGCATGGATGGATCTTGCATAATCTTAGCAAAGTGTTTCCTTTTCCTCACATTTCCGTGCTTGGCAGTCATGTGGCCTGCAGCTTAGAAAGACATGATAGTATTGACTTTCCGAGGGAGCAAGTGGCAGAGTCGTATGTGATTGTTATTTTGATGGATATTTAACAAAGTACTTGGCTTTGTTCTGTGTTTGAAGCTTTCTGCCTCGAACAAAAACTGCTCCAAAAAGATGCTATCTAGGGAGCCAGCATATTACCATGATCTAATGTTTTCTGAATTTAGATCTGAAAAAGCAATTGTATAATTAATATGAAGAGATAAGCTTTAATATTTGTCCCCAGTTGAGTCTTCTTAAGTATGTAAACAGTATGGGCACCACCTCCACCCTTTCCACAATATTTCTTCAGTTATTATTCAAGAGCTGTTCTTTCCTGCTAATATCTGAACTGGAATCTGCTCATCTTTCCCTTCCTTGCCTGATCTTACACACCCAAATTTAGGGACTATGCAGTTAGAACCTACTGGTTATAGGGATACCTTCTGGCTCTTGTTTCTAGTGTTGCTGTTTCAGTGCTGCTAGTAGGAGTCATAAGCAATGGAAATTAATTTCATAACTTCAGAATATTATTTCCTCCCCTTCCTTCCTTTTGAAGTCCATAATTGTACTGTGGTCAGCTTCGTCAACAGTGTCTGTTGATTGAGCTTTATTGTTTTGAATGTATTGCAGCCACGACTTGGTTGGAGGCGAACATGTCATAAATGTTTTTTTTATTACTCATTGATTGTTATTTTGGATGTTTGTGACTCCATTTCTTTGGAGTGGACAAAGCAGTTTGTTGTGCCATTTTCCTTTAGGTGATGAAATGGCAGTCTTATAGTGGTTGTGGCAAATCTTACCTGCATGTTTTCTTGCAGGAAAATAAAAGTGAAAAACAAACAAACAAACAAACACTTAATTTAAGGAGTCTAATGATGAACTAATGATTGTTTTTATATTTTGGTTTGCTTTTCTCTGCTAGGTGCACAGCTGGGAACTGTTGTCTCTCTGCCACTGTCTGGTTTGATTTGCTACTATATGAACTGGGTTTACGTGTTTTACATATTTGGTAAGGGTTTGTATTATTAAAGATATAATCCATATTCTTTCTGAAGGCCACGGTGTGTTGTTTATAACCTCCTGTATGAAACTTATTTATTTTTTTTAATAATATGTTTGACATGTCGGGCTGTCATTTCTTTTCCTCCTGGGAAGTTAAAGATATTCAAAGCAAGTGAATTCCTTTGCATGCATATCTAAGCTTTGCTTCCAGTGAGCGAAGGTGTCTCCAAGTTGAACAAAAGCTGGTACAAGTCAAATGTTTTCAGCATTCCCTCCACACAGAAATAACAGGCTGGGATTTCTTACTTGAAGTGTGAAATTGAGTTAATAACGTTAATCCCAGGAGTGAATTTCTACTCTGCATGAAATAACATGTGAAAAGTTCTTGCTGCTTTAAATAGAGACTGTGTGTAAAATCTCTAGCAGTCACAGGAACTCTGAAAGAATGTCCAAAATGCAAAGCATAGCATGTTTACTGTGAGCTATGTTCTAGAAGGAGCTCAAACATAATAAATTTTCTGATAAGATGTCATAGATCAAACTGATGTTTATTGGCCTGTTTACATTTCTAAGCTGTTTCATGTTCTGCATAGGGAAGAGAGTCAGAATAAAACAGAAAGCTTACACTTAGTTCATCAAAACATGCTCTTGATTTTTGTGTAATTAAAAAAGAAGGAAACAGAACTAGACAAAATGCAAAAAGTTGTTGAGTAAAAGTACAGTCCATTTGAGCTGCTTATTGAAAAGTTAACTTCTTCAAATGATAGTTCTGGAAGCTTTGCATAAAATGGAAAATAAATGCCAGTACATCAGATAAGCTATATAAAGTGATACTCTGCACGTATGCATGCAAAGGGTTTTTTGAGATTAAATTCCTCTGTGTGAGCTATATTCTTTATGGCTGTTTTATGTGACGGATGAAAATACAGTATGTATGTGTATGCATTTTCCTTGATCTACAAGGCACTTCCTAGAGAGGAGGACAAAACAAAAAAGAACAAACATCCCTTTCCTGCGTAGTCATCCTTTGCTACTTACTCTATTGTTAAACCACTTGGGGGAGCTACTGTTTGTAAGTAGAGAGAAGGTTTTTCCGTCTACTTTAATATAATTTTAATGGATTATTTTTTCTAAATCATCTGAGAATATTATTCACTCGATAGAATTGATTCCAGTTTTATTCATACTTCTTCATCCATCATTTTCCAATAACAGGTGCACTTGGTGTGTTGTGGTTCTTCTTCTGGATGTGGCTGGTCAGTGATAAACCAGAAACTCATAAGAGTATTTCGTGTACTGAAAGGGAATATATTCTTTCTTCACTAAAAGACCAGGTATAGCAAATTACTGTAATCATGTTTACTTAAATAATAACATAAACCACAAGTACCGTTGTTACCATAATGCTCTGATGTCTAGAAAAACAACGTTAATCTGAGATAAAGACATGATGTGTCAAGAAAAGAAAAATACAACGCAATTGTGTAAATGAGAAATATTGGTAATCTAGCAAAGCTTTTTGTCACAGCTCTTATTGTGGTGTCATTTTAATGACAAGTAATACAACTTGAGCTTTTTTTTAATACCAAAAATAGACCTGTATGATGTCTTTAAAATCTGTAAAACAACATTTTCAACATGAATCTTCTATGTTAGAGATGAGAGAGATTACTGTTTGCAGAGAAAACACTTTGGAAATGCTATTATGAGCCAATTCCAATGAGTTTTTTTCCTACGACTGGGAATACACGTTTCTAAGCTGTGAAGTTGAGTTAATATTTAGGACTGAGTAAGATTCAGCCAAACCCATGAGGACTGACTTAAAATATTCAATCATTTATGGTAAAAACAAGAGGAAACAAATCATGGTAAGGGAAGACATATATTATATCTATCTACTTTTTAAAAATTCTCATTACAGAGTGTGAAAGTGAGTGGTTTAAGTTGCTGTAGTTAATAGCAGAGCAGTAACGTGCATGAGTATATCTTCAGTGAGAAAGTAACACAGTCATTTTATCATCGCTGTTTAATGCATCTGTTGCTGTGAACTCACATTGTGCCCTTCTGAATGAGTGATCACTGTAGACTTGTGTAGGATAATGGCATCTGCATTAAAAGTTCATCTTGGTGTTCTTATTTCTTTTTCTCTTGTTTCCTGCTTGCTAGCTTTCTACGCAGAAATCTGTTCCCTGGAGGCCTATACTGGCATCCCTTCCACTCTGGGCTATCGTTGTAGCTCATTTCTCCTATAATTGGACTTTCTATACACTTCTCACACTCTTACCCACATACATGAAGGAGATCCTGCGGTTTGATGCAGAGGAGGTGAGATAAATAAATAATTAAGATAATAGTTACTATAATTAACTAGTTATATAGTTGTAATAACTATACATTGTTATACAGATGTAATAACTAACCATAATTAATAGTTACTATATTAACTTGTTTAAGAAAACTTTGAATGTAATTTTTTAATTTGGAAATGGTGAAATAATTCCCCATAATTAAGCAGCAATGTCTACAAGGCTATCTGCATTGAAATTTCCATTGGATTTCAGACATTATTTCATGCTTAGCTTGGCAGTAGCATTTCGACTCATTTTTCTGTTTGAAGATGCATTTAAAACTATATTTAAAAAAAGAATATTTCTATTACAAAACACTAACTATGAGAAAAAAACATACTTCTGCTACTTGGTTTGCATGATTGCCTTAAAACTTATAGCTTGTTTTATAGCTTCAGAAATGTTATCTACTTCTTTGCTCACTCATGGAAAGTGCTATTTTTTTCTTTTAATTGGGAATTAAGAGTATCATTGGATAAGTGACACTGTAAAAGTTTTAAGGAAGGGTGGGGAAAATAACACTTCAGTCTCATTGAATCCCCTTCCAAATAATTACTTTAGTTTCTTTCTTCAGTGAGCAGCAGAAGTTAAATACCTTATTCTTACAAGGTAAAGGGGATGAAACAAAATTATAAAGACCAGAATAATGTTTTTTCAATGAAATTGTTTTAAGTGAAATTATTAACCAGGCAAAAACTGAAGTGTTGGAAATGTGCTTGTTCAAGTCCAGGTTGGGTGGGGCCCTGGGCAACCTGATCTAGTAAATGTGGAAGTTTGGTGGCCCTGCCAGGCAGGGGGGTTGGAGCTTCATGATCCTTGAGGTCCCTTCCAACCCGGGTCATTCTGTGATTCTGTGATCTCATTTTGCTTTACTAAGAAAATTTCAGAGGTAGTGTTTTCAGTAATACTGCTCAGGTAAAAAGGTCCTCAGAGCTTTCATGAAGCTTAGCATAGTCTTTTCCTGGTTTAATGTGAGACTGGTTTAGAGCAAAATGCAAACTGTGCAAGAAAAGAGATACTTCCAACAATTGTGAGAGGAAAAGATGCAGTATCTATAAGAGAAGGTTGTAGTCAAGCGTGCTACAAAATGGCTGGAAAAAATAGCTGTTTAGGTTCCCTATTATGCCTCCTGAGGGAATACCTGAATAAGCATCTATTAAAGGCATGTATTACCACAGCACTCAACGCATGTAACTTGTCAGACTTCACTATATTAAATGCCAACAGGTTCTGTTGTGAAATGATTTCCTGTGTTATAGGGTTATGTTTCTCCTTCTTGGAGTGACTTCATGGTACTGTCTGTTGTGACACTAGAAAAGCAAACAATAAAAAACCAAAACCCTATTTTGCATGATAGCACTGGGATAGCTTTTCTGCAACACATTTTGTTGCAAGTTACATTGTTTAAAATACTTTACAGCAGCAAGTGCGCAATCTACCAGTTTTCATCCTATAATAAATGGATCCATTAAAATCAATGCTGCATCTTTGCACGGTGCTTCAACTAAATTGCTTCTTTGTTGTTGTTACTGAGACTATCTTATATTTTTCAGAATTTTAGT
Source organism: Excalfactoria chinensis (assembly GCF_039878825.1). Lineage (NCBI taxonomy): Eukaryota > Metazoa > Chordata > Aves > Galliformes > Phasianidae > Excalfactoria > Excalfactoria chinensis. Next base: position 27,879,377 of record NC_092827.1, on the reverse strand, counting down.
TGCTACTTTTGAAAGCTTAGCATTGAAATCCAGCAAGCAGTGTGTATTTGAATGCTGATAGAGTGGAACATACTCACGGTCTTGTGTTAATTCAAATCTCCTAGGAAAGCTCTTACCTCTTCTTTGCCAAATATACTGTATTGGTTGTTAATATACAGATGGTAGCAAATGCATAGAAGGAATAAGTAAAGGAAAACTCACCAGTGGTGGTACCTTGGCTGAAGAAGCTGGGACAGTCCTCACTGGTGAGCAATCTCCAAGAGATGCTGCCTCAGTGGGAGTCAGCCCTTAAATGAGGTCTCAGAGGGGATGGAGTCGAGCTCCACCCCTTCCCGGAGCACAGCTACATTACTCTCACCTGTGCTCCCACAGCTGACCCCATACTTGCCTCAGCTGATTAATCAGAGGTTCAGGCTGTGATTACCAATCTCCCATACATATACTTTTTAGAATAATGAATAAATGTTAAAGTATTTCTATCCAGTATCTGTCCAGATACCTGATTTTAACCATAGTTTAGGTTAAGTTCTATTATGCTGCTCAGTAGAATTCTTTTCCTTCTTCAGAAGAAAAACACGCAGTTTCAGGCAGAAGTCATTACTAAACAACTCTTATTTAAAGAAAGGGAATTTAGCAGGTGACTGCAGTGTATGTAATGGCAGATCCTGAATAACAGGACCATAGGATGTTCAAACTGAGTTTAATGAAAGTCCTAATTCTTTATCTGGTCTCCGATTATAGCCAGTATCAGATGTGTCAGCATATAGTTGTGGGATAACATACTGTTGAAAGTACAGTATCTGTGATCACATACTCCGTAACTAATAGTTACAGCTTTCACTTAGTTTAAGTAACTTGTGACATAGCGAATCTGAAGCTGCTGTTTCAAAATAACTTGCATGATGTTTTGCGTAGTTTCCTATTTCCTGATCCCAGTTGCTGATTTATACCTTTGAGTTCTTCAGCTAACTGCATTGGTAGTTACAGATTACGTTATACAACCGGGAGTTTACACATCAGTAACTAAAATGCTTTGTCTTTTCTATCCTTAGGTTTCTCTCTTATGGTAAAACCAGCTGTAGTTGCACAGATGGGTGGTCTTAACGCTCCTGACTCAGACTTCCTTAATGCTCCAAGTCAAATGATTTTTCAGCACGTTGAATTGTCATTTTAGTATTTTAACTGTGTTTTCTTTTTATCTTAACAGAATGGCTTTTTATCTGCTCTACCTTATTTTGGCTGCTGGCTTTGTATAATTCTGTCTGGGCAAGTTGCTGATCACTTACGAGAAAAACAGAGCTTCTCCACTGTTTATGTTCGCAAGTGTTTTACCCTAATAGGTAAGTGCAAGGATTGTCTATAGTTAGGAACATACCATGGGACCAGTCTGAGAAAAATTAAAGCTTTGAAAGAGAAGTGTGGCAGTTTGTTCTGAGATGAGATAAGATTGTGTGTCTTGAGAAGGAGCTGTTCTTCAATTATGTTAATTAATAGGGTGAGGAAGAGGTTAGCTGCAGTGTGTCTAGGCATCTACTCGCTTGGTTAGTAATCTGGCATCACCTTGTTTACTAGTACATAGTATTCCTTTGAATTCCCATGTCTTAAGCTTCACTCACACTCTTCTGACTGCCTTTGATTTATATAATTTGTCTTGTAATGTGTAGTGCTGTTTTAAGTGTTGGATGTGATTTACCCTCTACTCTGCCCAGTCCTCAGGCCAAAGGTTTTTGTTTTTTTTCTTTTGGCTTTTCCACTGACTATAGAAATACTCAAAATACATATTCAAAAGTTAAAGCAAGTAAATCAAATCCCAACTGATACTCTTTCTGACAAAGGGTTCTAAAAGGGAATGAGAGTACAGAGGAGGGTATTAGTGAAAGTCACAATGAGAAATCCAGAAATGCTAATAGATTTTATGCTTTTAGATAAATACATGCTTTTAGATCTACTAATGCATTTTATACTATAGATTTTATGCAACTCTGCTGGTGGTGAACATGACTTAAAAACAGAGCCATGACTGTACCATTGTAGGAACAGCAATGTGTGGTTCAGATACAGAAAATACAGTGCTTCTGGACTGATGGCTTTGAGCAATGTGTTCTTTTTATTCTACGTGCAATCCACCGTGCTCTTCCCTCTCCCCCCCAGAAAACTGGAATGTGTTTCTTTTCCTACGGAGGAGTGTTGAACTCCTCAATAGTAGTGTAGCATTTATGTGCACTTAATATCAGTCATTAAGAAGGCAACAGAGAATTCATCTTGGTGAATTTTCTAAAAGTATCATGAAGTGTAACCTAAGTACTGCAATATATTAAGCTTTATAGCATTATAGTAAAAGCTGGAGCAAATGTGAGAAGACAGAAGTTGATGTAAACTGTCCCTTGATCTGGAGTAGTAATTTGTTTCCAAGTAAGAACAACTTTTTAGTGTTATGAGAATTCACATTCACATGTATTGTCCCTAGCTGCCATGTCTTCTCATGTTAAATGTAATCTTAGCAAGATGACAGTCTACATCAAACATGGCCATCTTTGCTTCTAGATCATAAATGTTGTATGTTTCACTTTACATTTAAGAAATTATGACTCATAGACATGGGTGGAATATTTAGTGCCTTCTCTGATTCCTCAGAAGAAAGATTATTGACAAAATTAAAGGAGTTAGTCTAGAATAAATAACAAAAACCTAGGTGACTGTAAGATTGAGGTGTGTGTATTCTAGTGGGCAAGACAATTATGAGCTACAATACTTGGGAACATAGCCTGCAGCCTCTGAAGTTTTACAGTTGTCTTGTGAGAGTGAACAGAAAAAGAGCATCATAAATGCTATCTTTTTCTTTAAGAAAAAAATCAGAAAAGAACCATTTCTAATAATTGCAGTCATCAGAGAAACAGAAACCTTACATAAACCTTACTGTCAGTGTGGATACTCTTAGTAAAAGAGGAATGGGGAGAACATTGTAAGAACTCATCAAGAGTAAATCCTGTCTTTTTTTTGTATATATTGGAGAAAGAAATAACCAGAGATAGCCAGAAGTTTCATTGCCAAAACACATCATTATTACTAACATATCCTCTAACTGAGAGATGATGTCATTCATCACGAGCCTGTGTTGCTCAGCTCAGTATTTTGTTTATTTAAGACTTAGGTAACTGAATGGGAATACACTTGCCAGATTTACAGTTGCTACCAGGATGAAAAGACAAAGTAGAATCCAAGACCAAAGTGGTCTTGACTGATGGGAAGGAGTGGTGATTTGAAGTCAGAAGGATAAAGCTTTTACTAAAAATGAATAAAAGGATGTGTTTAGAGGGAAAAGTTGATAGCTGATTATAAGAGAAGGAAAGGGGGGAAGATCAGGCACAGGATCCATGTAAGTTGCAGTCTACGTGATATATATCCATAACTGCACTTAATTTTTTGCTTCTTCAATTCTGCTGATTGAGTTGCTTGCTTTAAAGCAGCTCTTCTGATAAACTCTCAAGTATTTTTGTTTTCATAGGCCTGTCTTGTTCTGGTGATCTGGTTTTACAGCAGGGTCTCACACCTATGTCTGTACAACCAAGGGGAAAACTTGCTGTTGTGCAAGGAAAAAGTGGGCTCTTAAGGGTTTTGTTGATGAAGGCAACATTTCTTGGCATGTATTTGGAGCTGGTTTTGGAGTCTGTGATGAAGTAATGTAACTAGCTAGCTGTGGTATGGGGAAATGGGGTGCCAAAGTTAACTGCAGAAAGGATGATGGCTACTATACCATCTAAATTGTTTCTAGTACCTGAAATTGGGAACTGGGCTTGTTTAGCTTGGAGAAGAGAAGGGTCCCAGGAGACTTCATTGTGGCCCTCCAGTACTTGAAGGAAGCATATAAGCAGGAGGGGGAGCAGCTATTTACAAGGGTGAATAGAGATAGGACAAGGGGGAGTCGGTTTTAAACTGTGAGAGGTTTAGGTTAGAGATTAGGAGGAGGTTTTTCACACAGAGGGTGGTGATGCACTGGAACAGGTTGCCCAAGGAGGTTGTGGATGCCCCATCCCTGGAGGCATTCAAGGTCAGGCTGGATGTGGCTCTGGGCAGCCTGGTCTGGTGATTGGCTACCCTGCACATAGCAGAGTGTTGAAACTAGGTGAGCTTTGTGGTCCTTTTTAAGCCAGGTCATTCTATGATTCTAAGTCTTAAAAGCTAGACTGGTTCTTTAAGGTGTACAGCAGGCTCTGGTGTAGACATACCAGATGTTCAGATATTAAACATGACACTCATTCTAGAAGGTGTCTGTGGGAGAGCTATGCATGTATGTATTTATATGAAATCTTCCAACTATACTTTATTATGATTTACAGAAGTCCCTGTTGGCTCCTGAAACAGAGACTTAAATGGAAGCAGCTTTTTTGTAGCTCATTATTCACCTGTCAGTCTCGGAGCACAGTCTAGTGTTTATATAATAATAAATAAAATGAACTTGTGAAGCTACTTTCACTATCCATTGATTTTTGGTTTTCCAGATGAAGTTCGTTCTTTCAAGCCAGAATAGAATTTTTCTGGTTTGTGCAATGTTTCCTGAGACCGCCAGAGGATTGCAACCTATCTGCCCTTCTTTGCTGGTCACTGTAATGCACATAGTGCAGTGCTGGATTCTATGCACTAGGTGGTGTTAGAGATTGTGTGTACACACAGCTCAGAATATGTTAATTTTCTGGCATAAAGTCCCTTGATTGTAAAATTTCTGTTTTAAAGGAATGATTGGACCTGCAGTGTTCTTAGTGGCGGCTGGGTTCATAGGATGCAACTATGAACTGGCTGTTGCATTTGTGACCATATCAACAACACTAGGAGGGTTTTGTACGTCTGGTTACAGCATCAACCATCTGGACATAGCACCTTCGTAAGTATTGCTGAAGCTTTTGTTACTGATTGGATACATTTATAATCATTTCTTCTGTGTTCCTGGGGTGCCTAGTAGCTTGTATTTGAGGGGGGGAGGGAAAGAAAAAGTAAATGCTGGCAGAAGATGTGGTATAAACACCTTAGAATAACTCTGTTTTTGATCCTGGAATAATAAATAATTGCTGGAATTATATTTACTCAGATTTCACACTATTTGATTCATGATATTAGATGAATTGCACTGTTTTAAACATACTTTCCTATTAAGTGGTTTCACCCCTTGAAACTTTTCTGTCAGAACTACCAAGCTTTAATATGAGTAAACCATTTTAAGTGCCGTAATTCAGGCAAAATATTTTTGAAAATCATATTTTGATAGACTGGTGTTAAAAGTTTATTTGGGGTAGGTGACCTGTTACCACTAGATGATGAATCCTGTATGTGCTATTACTCCTAAGTGATGAAAAATTGGACTTCATTTTGAATCTTCTCTTGCATTACAAATTCCGAACCTGACTGATGATCAATTTCCTGAAAAGCACGGATGCGTGTATAATCTTTTGAGCTTCTAGGTGGTGCAAGTCCAGTACTTTGCTCTTTTCCAGCTTACCTGTTTGCAATAGTACATGGATCTGAGCAAGATCAAATGACTTCATGACCAGTGAAGAGTGTTTATATACTAATGTGTGAGATGAAAATAGTTTATCTTTGAGCAGAGGGGGAAAAAAAACTGTAGAGATTTTAACTAGGAAAAGTCTTTAAGAACTGGACCACTTACAGGAGACCTCAGTTTCAAGGTGAAAATGGCATCAAGGCTTTGGCAATTAAAAAGATGGTCATCCAGGGCTACAGGGATGGACAAGATTTGACTGAAGAGAAATATATGAAATAGTGGCAGTCAAATTAATCTTGGCAGATTAGGTGAGGTAGAAAGCAAGAAGGAAGACACCGGTACCCAGCTGTAAACAGTGTTTGCAATAAATTGAATAGGAAAGTATGAAGAATAGCATCTGTGATGCTTTGTTTCATATCAAATAGAATTATGAATACAGAAGATCTAGTTAGAGCACCGTACCTGGCATATTATGGAGCCATAATGTAACAGCTGTTGTGAGTTTAACTTTGCTAAAAATGTAAAACACTGGGTAGGATTTTGTCTGTGTTTAAAACCACAAAATATAAGCATTAAAGGCAAAAAATACTTTTGCGAGTTATTTAATGGCAGAATTTGTTGGATGTCTGTGCCATTTTGATTTGTCTCCTTGTGTCCTGTGCATTGCAAATCTCTTTGTTTATAGGGGAAAACTGGCTTCTGTTCCTAAGCCCTCTACCTTTTGTAGCATGTAATGGCTGAGGCTGAGCATTACAGATGGGAAGGGTCACATTTACAGTAGCTGAACGTTACCAGGAATTCATTCCTTTCATTGCTCTGTCACAGAGTTTACACATAGTGAGTCAGTTGGTCAAACTCTTGTCTGACAGTCTATTTAAACCCTATAACTTCAGGAAGCTGCTTTTTAAAGTGTTCTTTAGTTATAAAGAGGGATGAGTTCTTCTTGAAGGTGTTTCAGGCTACCATAATATGTAAAAGGAATATACAGCTGCTGGAGTCTGAACTTAAACAAAACCAATTGAAAAGCTAATGCTGGACCCAGTGAGGCTAACTGAGGCCTAGCTGATTTATCACTTCTTTTCTGAGAATGTCTCTTCAAGCTCTGAAGTCTAGTTTGCAAAAATGAAAATACTAAGTCTTGACAAAAGTCAGTAAGAGCTGTGCCTTGCATGTTAGAACAGTGTTGTTAAATATTCTTCAGATGAAATCCTGAGGACCTCAAATCAGTCATTCACTAGGTGCGTATGTTGTTGGCCTATGTTTTCATTCTCAGTTTATTGGATGTGTATCACATTGCAACCTCTGTCTCTCAAGAGTGTTGTGAAAATAAGCTGATTTTGTGAGAAGTGCTACTCAAAAGACCTTGGGTTGGTTAAAATTCTGCTTGCAACAATTAAATAAGATGCAGAAATTAAGAGAGCAGAGCTTTACTGGGCAAGAATGTAGCGTGATTCTGTATTAAGCACATGTATGCTTTCATTTGGGGTAAATAAGCCCAAATGAAGACAGAAAGGGCATGTTCTTGTAATAAATGGCATAGGAAAAAAGTCTTCAAATGCAGAAATACCAGGAAGTCTGAGAGGAAATAATAATGCCCAGGGAGGTGGTGGAGTCTCCTTCTCTGGAGATATTCAAGACCCGCCTGGACGCCTACCTGTGTGACGTGGTGTAGGGAGCCTGCTTTGGCAGGGGGGTTGGACTCGATGATCTCTAGAGGTCCCTTCCAACCCTTACAATTCTGTGATAATTTTAAAAAGCTTTTTTTTTCCCCCCTCCTTGACTTTTCGCAAATGTCTGAGCTTTCTGGGATGAAATGGCCATGGCAGGCATTTTCAACTGAGGTGTAAAAAGTGACATAGCTGTGGAAATCTCAAAACAGGTTGTGCATGAAAGTGTAAAAGAAACCTCTGTTAAGAGTTTACCCAGAACTCGATACTTTTTTCCTGTAAAACATATTAGAATAACTAGAAGCGATTCAAAGCCATTTCAAAATGCACTTAGATTCCTGTTTGTGTTTTTGTTTAAGGTAAGCTGTCTAGAAATAGCAAAGGGTTCTTTCTTAGTTACGATATATAACTTAATATAATGATCACATATCATATAATATTGTATAATATAATGATTATATTCTCAGGAAAAAATAATGAAGGAAAACACTGATGCTGGAGAAAGAAAAATATTTGCTCTGTGGTTTTGTTTTTTCACACACATTTATGAGGCCATCTGAGTTGTTGAGCAGAGCAGTGAGGTTGTTCTACTGGGATTTCCTATTCTAGCTCTCTGGATGTCTAGACTACTCTGCAAGTCAACTTGAATTTGCTTAGACCACTATGCCATAAGATTTCAACCAAGAGCTTACTATTAGTCTTGCTCTACAGATGTGCCGCTTTTTCTTTCCTGTTTCATATTGGAGTCTTCACAGTGCTGAGGGAGTGGCATAGCTGTTATCTGTGTTAAACACAAAGTGCTATCAAAATGCAACCTATGTCAGAAACAGCAGGCAAAAGCAGAGGCATTTAGCCAGCAATTAATTGTCAAACATCTGTGAAGACCAGAGAAACTATTTAACTGTGGTTAGTTGTGAAAACTTCTATTAGCAGTGCTGTAGTGCTTAAAGGTGATGAAGACAACATGTGTTTGGCTCAATGTAAAGGCTTTAAAAGGGCACTTTTCACATTCAGGTTTGTGAAAGCATATTGAGCAGTTTCAGAGATACATGTAATATGCTCATTTATTTAATAAAATAATAACAATTTAATTATAGGAGTGGAGCTCAATTTAAAATATGTAGCAGTATGTATCAGTTTGGAGCATGGCAGGCTTTCAAGGCAAGTCAACAAATAGGCTTGATAATTGACTCTTGTCAGGAAAAACACCTGTTTGTGTAATGTTATTGGGCTGGATACGCACCACAACCTGTTATAACTGTGGTTCAGTTTCCCCATTCCAGAAAATAAAGTTTCAAGCTACATCTCTCTTTAGAGTTGCAATTTCATGTTTCTATTGAGTTGTCATTGTTAGAACAATGAGGACACCATTGCGTTTTGAACAGCTGAAAGCAGTATTTGAGAGAGATCTCCATTTTCGTAGAATCATAGAATGTCTTGGGTTGGAAGAGACCTCAAGGGTCATGAAGCTCCAATCCTCCTGCCACATGCAGGGCTGCCAACCTCCACATGTAGTACTAGACCAGGCTGACCAGGGTCCCATCCAACCTGGCCTTAAACACCTCCAGGGACGGGGCATCCACAACCTCTCTGGGCAGCCTGTTCCAGCACCTCACCACTTTCATAGTAAAGAACTTCCCCCTGACATCCAACCTAAATCTTCCCTCCCTCTACTTAAAACCATTTCCCCTTGTCCTGCTGTTATCTACCCTTTCAAAAAGTTGACTCACCTCCTGTTTATAGGCTCCCTTTATGTACTGGAGGGCTGCAGTGAGGTCACCTCTCAGTCTTCTCCAGGCTGAACAAGCCCAGCTTCCTCATCCTTTTCTATGTAGGGGAAGTGCTGCAGCCCTCTGATCATCTTTGTGGTCCTCCTCTGGATCCTCTCTAACAGTCTTTCTTGTACTGGGGGCTCCAAACCTGGACACAGTTGGGGCCTTGCGAGGGCAGAATAGAGAGGGACAATCGCCTCCCTGTCCTTGCTGGCCACCCTTCTTCTGATGGATACCAGCATACCATTTGCTTTCTGAGCTGCAAGAGCACACTGCTGGCTCACGTTCAGTTTTTCATCCACCAGGACCCCCAGGTCCTTCTCTGCAGGGCTACTTCTCAAGGACTGCTCCTCTCAGTCTGTATATATGTCTGGGATTCCTCTGGCCCAAGTGCAGAATTTTGCACTTTGCCGTGTTGAACCTCATTAGATTCACTTGGGTTCACCTTTTCTGTCTGTTGAGGTTTTCCCGTAGTAATGTACAACTGATAATAATTTTTTATGTAATTGTTCAAATAACAAACCTACCTTGCAGATCTGAATCACAAGAATCTGTTCTCTGGTGGCTGGAAAGTTGAGCTCAGATGTAAATTATCTATCTCTTTTTTTCTCTTAAGTCTGTGACAGGTCTGTGCTTGTGCTGCTGTTTCAAACAGGACTTTTTGGTATTGCAACATTCCTGTTTTATGTTTAATTGCACAAAGATGATGTGCTGAGACTTAGATATTAAGCAAGTTACCACTTTTTTTCCCAGCAAGTTTTTATGGCCGCTGGTGCATGTACATGCACATGTGTGCTAAAGCAGACTGTTCCTGGAGCAGCAAGCCTCAGAATGGAGCTGCGAGAATGGCAACAAGTAGAACAGGTTGAGTCAAGCTGTGTTTCCCATTGGCCGTGACCCACAAAAAGCTGAAGGGAAGGACTGGTGCAGAACTCTGTGAACTCTTGCCTTCTGAATACCACTCTGTAGCGTAGTGGGGATATCCATCCAGATTAGGGATAATTGCCTTTTTGGCAGCGTTACCTGAAGCATCTCCTACTGTTGCCAGACAGTCTTCTGTCATATTCTTTGTTGTTTTTCCACTTCAAGGCACGCAATGTTTCTTTTTTTAACATTTCTGGTGGATCCATTCCAGGCAGTTTGTTTGTGGCTTAGCAAGGGGGATGTGGTTTTTGGGGTTATGGATTCTAAGCAAAGTGTGAGTAATTCAAGTAAATTCTCTAACTGGCCCCTGGAAAATGGAGACATATGTCACGAATTGCCAGAGACGTTACTAGAACAGAAACTACCTATTCCCACTTGTGTTTTAACTTGCAGGTGTGATCAGGGTGAAACCTGTGTGATCCAATTAGACAAAATTATTTCAGTAACTGATCAGCATGATAAGTTCATAAGTAATGTTGTTAATTTCCCTTACAGGTACGCTGGAATTCTTCTTGGGATCACAAATTCTTTTGCTACTATCCCAGGAATGGTGGGACCAGTTATTGCTAAGAGCCTCACTCATAATGTAAGTCAATTTACTGTTTGGGTTATGTTTTTGTTCTGTACTACTGTATTTTTATCTTCACTGAATGGCAATCCTCTTCTCTCAAGTCTGCAGTCATTAAGTTATATTTGGCATATACACGCAAGCTGTTTGTTCCTGTGAATGCCTTAGCTGCTAACCTTGATGAGAAAAATAAAAGTACAAAGATCCATGTGAGGTTTTAAAGTTTTAGTGATTCAGTTCTTGTATTCTCTGGGAACAAAATGGACATTTTTGTGACGTGTTCAGATCCTGCAAAAAACCAACCAGACAAGACAGTTGTAGTATTATTGCAGCAAAATAAGACAAGCTCTTGCTTGTTTTCCAAGATTGTTCTCTCACATGAGGTTGGGAGTTGTAAAGTCAGCTTTTGTCAGATGAGCTGTAAACTAGATTCAAATGTGTAGTTTTCATAATGCACCCCTTTGTGTGTACACTGTCTGATGAGGATGCTTTATGCTGTGCTATCTTGCTTCTAAATTAAACAGCGTTCAATCTGACCTCCAAGATTGCTTAGTCAGACAAAGGGTGATTCAAAGCTGAAAGCAGGAGTGAAAAGTTATTTGAATACTTTTCTAAATAAACTACATGATTTTTCTCTAAAACGTTTTAAGACAAAGTGAGTTAATTGATATCAATAAACTTTTGGAGCTGGTAATCAGTCATTTCCTTAAAAATAATATGGAAGTATGAGCTAACGTGTGAATCCAAGCAAAGTAGCTTCTTCCAAATTCATAACAAGTGGTGGCATTGTTTGTGTTGGGTTTTTGTTTGCTTTTCCTCTCATCCTAATGCACTGCTCTGATGTTATTCTGGGTTTTTTTGTGGTAAGGTCATTTATGGTTTTGGTGGAATATACATCTGTTATAAAAAATAAAATACAATTTAAAACAAACTCCCTAAGACATCTAAGGCTTCTTTGTTGCTACAAGCACAGCTCTTCGCTGTCTGCTTTGGGTAAAAGACATTGTACTCATTAGGAAGAAGTTACTGCTTTGCCTGTGTCAGCTCTTGGGTCATCTGACCAGAAAGCAAGGACATGTTTCTTGTTACAGTGATGTTCTCGGGGCTTGCAGAGGCTTCATGCAACTGTGAATTTAGATATGAAGGCTGTGCATCTCAGGTGATCATCTGATCCCGAAAGACAGCCCTGTCAGAAGTACATTGACTATGTAAGGTGTAACGTTAAACTGAAGTTGACTGAAATGATAATTTGTTTATATTTGTGGTGCTCGGAGATACGATTTAGCAGAGGGTTGTTAGAGTTAGGGTACTATGGATAGGCTGCGGTTGGACTTGATGATCTTTGAGGTCTTTTCCAACCTGGGTAATTCTATGATTCTATGTTAATGTCACATTGCTGTGAAGTCACATTGCATGGCATTTATGCTTAAGTAGGCAAGGCGTGTAGCATGTCTTTTAAAAATTCATTTTTTCTTGAGTGTGGAGCTGCAAATTAACTGCATCTTTTTCTTCTTTTTTTTTTTTCTTAACTTTTCTTTTTTGACAGAATACTGTGGGAGAATGGCAGACAGTTTTCTATATTGCTGCTTCCATTAATCTATTTGGAGCAATTTTCTTTGCTTTATTTGCAAGTGGAGAAGTTCAGGACTGGGCAGTCAGCGGTTATCACTTCCATAGAAACTGAAGGAGACATTGAAATACCAAAGCTGTGCTGAATCCCAATATGCTTAAACTACGTGACCAGAAAAGTGCCTTCCCTACTGATGCCTAGGAATCTTCAGAGCCTTTAAGTTAAACTATTTTATCTGTGTATCTTTCGTACTGAAAATCATTTGACAATGTGTGTGTGTGCGCTATTTCCAGACGAGAGACTATTTAGATTAAATTGAATAGTTTCATGCTAGAACTTGATATCAAATGTATGATCAGAGACAGTGTTTCAAATCAGTGTGCTAAGACCTATTTCCTTCCAGTTTTTAATTAATGTTTTCTGAATTAATCTTTAGGCAGATATTTGCTGATACCGAATTAAGAGGGAAAAAACCCAAGGTGATTATGTAGCGCTGTGAAGGGGAGTGACATGCAAATAATTGTACACAAAAATCAACGTCTTGATTTCCGTGATGGTATTGATAGGTTTTGGCTTTTTAAAACGCTGAAAGATTTCTAGTCTTCTACAATCTTTGTAAGCTTTTATTTTGTTAGTATTCTAATTGATGTCTAAGAAATGCACACTTGATTTTTACTCTATTTTACGCACAAGTTTTCAAATGGGAACATTCCCTGTTTCAGGACTACAGCTTCACAATTAATACAGAGCAGTGAGGAAGTGAAATATATGACTGACTGACAGAATAAGCCATGTGTTACTGTTCCCTGTGGTGCAGTTGTTTTTAAATAGGCCTTATTTTTATTCAAAAATGTGCAAAGAAGAAGCAGTGCAACTCTGCACACTGCCTAGATTTAAACCACAAGAGTGAACTAGAAATAGAAGATCTACACGTTTACATGAAAATAACTTTCACTTTGGCAGTTCGCATTTTTGTCAGTTAAAATCAATGCAGTGGAATTATTTCTTCTTTCGCATACGTATATATATGTATTTATATGTATGTATGTATTTGTCAGCTTTTCGGTGTAAATGCAATAAAATAAGGCTGTGGTAGGGGAAAAAAATAAGGAAAATCAGTTCAATTCTGCAATAGCTTTGTTAGTCAGGAAAAAGTAGAATAGTAAGAACTAGTGCAATATCCTGATGCTGAGTCTCCCGTCAGCATAGAATTTGACACTCAAGAGTATCCTTTGCACAACATACAATTAACTGCTACATTGGGATTAAATGAAGTCTGTTAAAACAGTGGCCTAGATAAGAACAAATGGCTGAATAATTGTGTAGTCACAAAGCAAAGGAAAATTCCTGTGCCAAAGATTCCTGGATTGGAGCAATTAGGTAAAAAAGAGAAAAAAAAAAATCACTGGGCTCTGGGCTTTTCATTTACCACCGGTGCGAAAGAAAAGCCCAGTACTAACACTGCTCCAGTGGAGCCTACCTTCCTTCATTTCTAGGAAATGGCATCTGCCTCTTCTTTTTAGCTTTAAGAGCCATTTTGTTTTGACCTTCCTTGAAGCGTTGTATTCTCTGATGGTAAAACTATGTTTAAATCTGTTTGTCTGCGGCATTTCCACAATAAACAATGTGAACTTCAGATGAAATCAGTAGTTGTTCAGCGGGACTGTGCTAAAGCTATGTTGTATCTTTAGCATTGCCACAGTAAGTGGAACAAATATTTACGTGTGCATCCACTGAAAATAACCATCTCCCTGAAGTTTGAACACCATCCTCAAAGTACTGTGAACAAGATTGGTACCTGGATCAAGAGATGGTTAATATTTTCCTGGGAAATGACCTGCTTCAGGATTTTCTTGTCTAGCTTTACAAGTGAGTACTACCTTCTTCTTGATACTATATTAAAAACAGTAACTTCGCTTTGTGACCCACAGAAGTTTATGCTTTTTAATCATTTAATTTACTTCTTAAAGTCAAGGCTACTGAAAAAGTTAAATGAGGTATGGGTTAATTTATGGTGTCAAAATATTTTCAGTTGATCCTTTCAGTTTGGCTTTCTGAGCTGCAAGCACACACTGCTGGCTTGTGTTGAGCTTTTCATCCATTAGTATCCCCAGGTTCTTGTGCACGGAGCTGCTGCTTGTGTTTCTATCACGTTGTCATGATCCCGTTGGCACAGTCCCCTCATTCAGTTTCATCTCTGATCAGAAACATTTCCCATGTTCTGTATTTGCAGAAATGCCAATGATTTTTGTGTGCCTCTGTTCTCATTGACAAAGGATCTTGACTAAAAGCGGGCATTTTCTTGTGGTGACTGATTTATTTCTTTATTTGTTTGTTTTTTCCCTGAAAACAACTTTAATGATTATTTTTTGCTGCATTTCCTTGACAGATATCCCAGAGTAAAAAGGTTTGTTCTCCATTCCATCAAGAATCTTAATTAGGATGTCTACCTGGAATGAGGGAAGTTGTATCAAAAAACAGATAGTGCCCATTTCAAAGCAGAAACTGAAGCACTGCTTTGGGAGCGTGTCTTAGTGTTGCCAGGTACTTCTCCTCAGCGTCTCCTTCTGACACAGTTTTGCTTTAATATTTCATAGAACATTCAATACAGAGCTCTACCGATGTCAGTAACAGATGGAATACAGCTTAGCAAAATATCCTACAGCGTGTGTTCTCTGTATTGATCTGAGGTCTGAACTGTGGCCTTTTTCAACCTGGACTCATAATCATACCTCTTAAAGTCTTAAGCATTTGTCACCCAAAATCATTACTTAATTTACATAAGCCTTTTCAGTGATAAACTAATGAAGGTTTAAGTAGCTCTTAGTACCACACATGGTTCCATCCATTGTGCTTCCTCATCTGCATGTTCTTCTGTAGCTGGTGACAGCCATGTTCCCCGCTTGGAATGGTTGTCTTAGTTCATTTTCCATCAGTTGTGTTTGCCTGTATTCTATCTTTTTTTTTTTTTTTTTTTCTGGCTTACTTTTTTCAATTACTTATTTGCCAAATTTCTCCTTTTCAACTTTCTGTGCATGTTCGATTTCTTGATAAATGAACTAACCTGTAAGTCTAACAAATCTGCCAATGTTTTTAGCATTTGCCAAGAAAGAAAGCTCTGTAGGTGAGGAAGCCTACACATTACAAAGGTAAGTGAAGCAAAGTTTGTATGTAAGGGCAATATCTTCTGTTAGAGCAGTTGCAGCTTCTAAAGGAGATGCTTTTGAATATCAAGAGGATGTTTTACATTGTGACCTCAACCATCACAACTAAAGTAATAGCACTGTGTTTTGAAAGACATGAGAGTGAGTACTACCTTAAGGGGCCTCCCATTTCTCATGTGTACCTGTGTCTCAAAAACTCTAATGTCTGCTCTTAAATAATGTGAAGTAAGAGCAGTCAAATTAGTCAAAATGCATCGATCAATATTATTCTCTCTAATAGCTGTTGGCTGACCAAATCCTGTTTTGAGACTTGTCAGTAAAGATGTGCAGGGGCACTGGCCTGAGTTATACTGAAGAAAGTATATCTGACGTGGAGCTAATTAGTCATGAATGATTTGGTACAGGTGTATTTTGCTATTACTGTGCTTGTGAAAGAAAAAACCACACTAGTAGTAGTATATACCAATAATGAAGCAGATAATACTGTACGCATAAAGAGGATCTTGTGAGGATAAGTGTTTGAGTAGTTGGTTAGCCTCATTTCACCTGCCTTTCTGTAAAGATATTTAATGAGCCATTAATGCCCTCATTTACTCCAAATCAGAGCATGCTTGAGTCAAATCTAAGCTTTGTAGATTTTCCTACTTTGTTCATATAACAATCACTAATATCTCTACAATTCAGTATTTAATAGGCTGTGTGATTTTACTTCTGAAAAAATAGCTTCAGAGAGGGTTTATTTCTTTCTGTTTTATGTGATGGTACATACAGTCAATTGCAGAAGTAATTCTTGCCGTATTTAATGTAAGTAAAACAGTGACTTAGGTTTATTTGAATTTCTTGCCCTGTACCCAGCTGTGCAACATATAGCCCCAGTAATGGTTTTAGGTCAAGGTGTTAGTTATTAA
The DNA here is from genome assembly GCF_039878825.1 of Excalfactoria chinensis. NCBI lineage: Eukaryota > Metazoa > Chordata > Aves > Galliformes > Phasianidae > Excalfactoria > Excalfactoria chinensis. Next base: position 27,863,310 of record NC_092827.1, on the reverse strand, counting down.
CATTCTGTAAGATTCACATATCCAGAAAAGGAACTGCCAGAAGACACCGGCAATTATTTAAATCCCAGTGGCATAGCAAGTGGGTGGGGGATACAAAGGCATACAATAAAAGACATATATGCTATCTTGAGTGAGGATCTAGCAGTTAAATCACCATTTCAGGTTTTCCTTTCCTCTGTCATAGAATTCTTCCTCTGCTGCCATAATGGTGGTTGGTCGTACTTTTAAACTGAAACTGCATGTATATGATTCAGCTCCTCAGGACAGACGTGACTGAATTTCATCAGCTTTTTACAGTGTAAAAGCATTGATCTGATTTAATCTTGGTAATCTCTGAGAAGCTGCAATGTGTATCTAGTCAATATAGCTTTGAGAATCAAAACTCAATCCAGTGAAAATTGTATTTCTTAGGGAGAAAAAAAGAAGTTATTTCCACATGAAACTTCAAGTGTTTGGCTATATTAGTTAAGCAAGACTGTCCTGAACGAGCAGCTCATGTTATTTTTGATAAGTATATTTTCTGTTTCCAAAATAAAAATGCTGATTTAATTTTGTCTTCTCGGTAGCATGCTTAATAATTTATTCACTAGCTGAGTTCAGGCCTGGATCTGACACAAAACATCAATACTCAGGCAGCAAAGTGATTAAAAAGATTCAGGTACTGATATGCATTTTCAAGTGAATGCAGTTTGACTTTAGAGTAATGCTAACGTTGCTGTTATTGCAACATAATCTGGTCCTGGTTACAACACATTGCAAAAGAGGGTGCTTGGGAGTTGCCTAGGGCATAGCAATGGAAATTAAATATAGTTTATTAAGCCGAAATTCTGCTTGCCTTCTCCTCTCTTTAGAGGATAACCATTTGCAATAGAGTGAAGAGATAACATCATTTCATAAAGCATTCAAAAACATGGAAGAAATTATTTAAAAAAGAATTTAATTTTAATTTTTTCATACAGAAGTTTCCATATGGCTACTTCAGAACAAGGAAAAAAAATAAATAAATACTGATTTTTTTCTCATCTTTTTCTAAATTAGATTCAAATGTAGACACTTTCAGCTCAGCCAGGCTTGGATGTTATAATGATTTCTGGTGGAAAACGTGGTTCTCTTGATGTTTCTCTGCCCTCTTCTGCTGCTCCATTCCAGCAGTAAATGACGAATGGCTTTCTGAATCATCTTACTAACTCAGAAGGCAGAGACAGGGGTTTTTATTGTTTTGTTTTGTTTTCAAATTCCCATCTTTTTCCCACTCCATTCTGCTAGGCCATCTGGGCTTCAGGGCGAACATGCGCATTCTGGATCTACAGGTTTAAACCGTCTCTGTGGAAGAGGAAAAAAGCTTTCCATACAAGTGATAATCTGTTAGCATGTTAGGAAAAGCACACCATCTTAGAAACTGCAGGTAGCCTTTCTTAAAATGTGATAAGGAGAATTACTACTATGTCTGTCTTTAAAAGGATACTGAAACTGAGCATATTTTGCAGCTGAATTCAAGACCTAATTCTGCCAGTCCCACTGAGTGGTAAGTAGCTCTAATGGTATTCTTTAAGCAAAAACACTTCAACTGTCTCTTTCAATGAGTTGCAGGGGTGAGGGGAAGGAGAACACTTCCTTTAATAACATACACACACAAAAGTCTGTCCTCTGAACAGTCTTAAAATTGAACTATATGAAAGTACAAACTATCACTACGTGAAACTTGGTTTTGATTTGACTACTTTCAGATTTGCATGTTATGCATGGGCAGCATATCTTGCATGCTTGTTTTGTTCAGCTGAGAAGTATTTAATAGCTTGAAATGAAAGTCTGTGGGTGATTTTCTTTTTTTCGTACCGTCCAGTAGAAATAAAGCAGTTGTGGGTTACTCTACATAGATGGGATGGAAAATAAGGCAAATAACCGGTTTGAAGGAAAGAATTGTTTGCCAGAGCCTGATTAGCCCTTGAGTCCATCTCAGTCATTACCTTCTTTACCACTGGCATTCATTTTGCACAGTCAAGTACTGCTTCTGCAGTAAACAGGCCTAACTGGAGGTCAGAAACTGATGAGTTTTAGGTATCCTTATCCAGTTCAATTATGAGTTCGTGTTCAATGGTTGTGAAAAGGCCTAATTGTTTGTCCTGAGTGTTTTGGTCTCTTTTCTTTCAGGTTGATAGATGAGAATATTTTGGAGTCTACTTCCCATGCAGTTACTTGTGTTAATGTTTTCTGCTATGAAAATAGCTTTGCTTAATTTTAAAGGCTGTTATTGTGAAGGAAGTGGGAAATCAGGGTATTTGAGTTGTCAATATATAGCTGATAGAATTGATAAGCATCTCTGCATGGTATTGAAAGTAGAGGGGAAAAAAAGGTAAATACAAGATGATGGTGGCAGTAGGGAAGGGTCAGGTTGCAGAAGAATATCTGCACAGAGTGATAATTTAACATCCCTGCACAGAGTCGCATTGATGCCAGTGGTACTTTATGCTACCACTGAGAACTGAACGTATTTTGCTGTAAAAAGACAAATGTGTGAATGAGATGGTATGTGGTTAAGCTGTGTTGTCATACGTGGCCTGTGAAGTATGTGCTTCCTCCAACAGAATCACAGCTCTCTGTTCCAGGCCAAAGCTCTCCTGTCTCTTCTAAGGGAGAAGTGGGCCCAAGTTCCTTCAGGCAGATGGTGGGCATCAGCTTGGTTACAACTCCTATCATGAGGTGGGAGGCAGGTGGGGATTGGGGGTTGTGGTAAAAATTGGTGCTTACCCCACTTCATTAAGAGAAAACTGGGGCAGTTTTTGTTTTGTGACCAGCCCACCTTGTCAGACCTCTGTCATCTTCCAAATGTGAGCGCAGGGATCATAGGCAGTGTCTGTGGAGCTGTGAAAGGCTTAACTAGAAATCAGGACTACCAAGCAGCTGTGTATCAAAGGCCTGGGTGGTTGTCCGTGTGCAGCCAGCACCAGAATGGGGAACCGGAGTGTTTTAAGGAGAAAAATGAATGTGTGAGCAGAACTGTCTCTAGAGCTGGAAGGCAGCTGAGTTTTTGTCTGCTCTAGTCTAAGGGTATGCCAAATGTATTCACTCAAGCTTAGATGTAACAGATATCTCTAAGTTCACATACATTCTCTGGATTCAAAGTGTTCCCTTTTACTGCAGAAGGAGCCAATCTGTGAAAATCAATCCATAGCTGTCCTGCTCAATCAGTCTGAAGGACACACTGAAATCACAAACTGCAGGAGCTGATTCCTCCCCCAGCTCTGCTCTTAACAGGGTGCTGACATCAAAGGATATAGGAGCTGTAGTAAGCAAGTGGTCAAAAGGCAAGCAACCAGTCTGAATTGCTGGAATTATAAGTAGCATCTGGCTTCACTTCTAAATGAGGATCCAATGTTGTTTTGTTTTGTTTTAAAGAGGGGGAGGAACCCAGGCCAAACGAAATTCCAAACTAAATCCATCTGTCTTACTTCTGCTCAATGAAAGTTAAATAGTAAGTGGGTGCTTTGAAGCCTAGATGAAAGTGTCACTGTTCAGAAAACGTGCAGTCTGTACAAACACACTCTTATGAGGGCAGACGTCTTCCTACAGGAGGAAAAAAACCTCTCTGCAGGTTTCCCTTTACACTGTGCCCATTTTGATTCTCCTGTATCATGAAATGCAAGTGCGGGCGAGCAGTTAGCTTGCGGCTCCTGCACTCGTTTTGGCTGAGTCATGAAGTACAGCTGCTTTGTCTCAGGGCACTGGGCAAGGAGGCCGCTGTTGAGAGCAGCTTTGGTAGAGGGAAAAGACAAAAGCAGGATTTGGAGCACGTGATGGGGCAGTGCTGACTGGAGCAATAGCAGGGAGCCCCTCAGCCTGCACCCCTCCTCACAGCCACCCCACAGCAGCTCGTGTGAGGGCAGCAGGAGTTCTGATGGAAACTGTTTTCCTCTAGCGCACAGTTGGTTGAATCTCCAGATCACTAAGCTGACAATTAGCCCAATCAATAGCCCAACTATTCATTTCCACTTTTCACATGGTACCTTTCCTGCGTTCGATTTCAGTATGAGAACTAGGAGGAAGTAGGTGTCACTGTGCCCAAGGTACCCTTGCTTCCCACTCAGTGTGCATGAAAACAGCTGCCTCCCACTGTAATGGTGTCCTACAGCTTTTACTCACGTTGAAAATGGCTTTGGGTCGAACCCTCACCCTTATTATCATCCTCAAAAGAAAAGTTAAATAGGACAAATTTGTTAAGGATATCTGCATGGTACAAGCCTGGTTCCCCAGCTGAGTGGCAGATTGGCACTTACATAATATATTTCCAGTATGGTCTAATTCTGTTTAGTATTTAGGAAAATAGTTTTCAATCTCTTATTCTCTATATAGCAATGAAATCAACTGTGATTCTCCGTAGTAATTAGATATTTGATTTAACATCTAGGCTTTTCCCTTCTAAAAAATAAAACAAGAGACAAAGGCAGGTATAGGCACAATGAATTAAACTCTTTTGCTTAACAAGGAGGGAAATAAAAGGCAGAAGTCTCTATATGTCATATTACATGCAGTAATTACCAATGTGGGTGAGTAGTTCCTAGAGTTTCTGTAGATTTGTGACTCTAGAACCAAGTGATTTATTTATTCTGGTTATTTTTACTTTATTTCTGGCAGCTAAGCCTTCTGTCATTTTATCCCACCATCTTCCATCATAGGAGATGAAAAACTTAATCACTGCACCAATAGCTAGATTTTACATTTACATTTGGATTTGACCACGCTTTCACTGAAAACAGTGACTTCCCAGTAGTCAGGGCTGTGCTCAGTACTCTTACTTTCCCCTGCCTAATGGAAAAGGTTACTGGGAACTGCTCTCAACTACAGTGATGACAGATTGGCTTATTTAAACTTTGTGGGTACCTTTGGAGGCTGAGACCTGCCTAACATGTTGTAAGAATGTCGGGATTATAAATGATGCTATCCCATATAATCACTGTGGCTTACCTTAATAACCCTTGAAAAGTAGTGCCACTGTTGCTTGAATGGAGGCTGGAGTGATTCTTGTTCTGTTTGGAGTATCAGGATTAAAGAACCATCTCAAGACATCCCATATGTATCTTTAAAGTAAGGTGATGGCGATGTACTGTGCGTTACACTGGATATCTTCAGTAATTTGTGCAGTAAGAAACAGATTTAAGCTTTTTAGCGCAAGTTTATGGTTTCACTTTTTCAGTCCATACTTTCCACATTTTTAAAAGGATTACTCTGGTTTCATTCACAAATAGGCAACTTCAGGGAGGTGTTCCCATGCCCTGTGAGATGGGGAAATGATAGGGGAAGCCCTCTGGTAAACACAGTGTAGGCGTTGCCTTGCATTCCAGACATGGTCTTCCTTCTGCTTCTCTGAGCCTTTCCAGAGAGAAAGTACCTGAGATACTTCTGTTGTTGACATTGTGCAACCATTCAAGAGGCATTAGCGACTGTTTGGAAATAAAGCTGGTCTGACTGACATGATCATTTCAAAGCCACAGTGCAGATTATTGTCATAGTTCTGCTTCCATACATTAAAGAAACACTGAGGTAGTGGGTTATGTAATCCCGGTCACTGTTCTCTCTTCTGCAGTCGTTTTTGTTTCTTTTTAAGACTGTTTTGAACAATCGGTGGATGTCAAAATGCATCATCTCTGAAAGAGAGAGAACAAAATGGAAAAGTGAAGTGATTGGTAAAATTGAAGTAGAAAGTGTATTTCATACTCTTTAAAAGGTGCTTAGGAGCATAGGGGTTAGTGTACTGGAACTGTTAAGTTCCAGTCTCTGTTAGTAAGAATTGTGTTTGAGTATAGCAAGAGAAGAGGGTGAATAGATTATATATATATATATAATATAGAATATAGAATATAGAATATAGAATATAATATAGAATATATAGAATATATATATATATATAATCTGTATCAGAACTCAGAATTATGAGACTTCAGAGGTTGCAATAAGATTAGGGTGATATTGAGATGACTAAGATGGTCTGACCTTATCTAGTCATGCACACAGTGAAGTGTAATGTAAATTACGGTCCTTGTCTTGTGCATGACTTTTCTGAAGTATTGATGTATTTCTGTGTATTGACTTTTCTGAAGAGTAATAAATGTTGAAGAAATCAATATTGGAAAACTAGAGTTGCTGTGGGCAAATACTTGGAAACTTTTTAAGAGGTATGTGTATCTTCATGAGGTTGAAGCATGAAATACCAGTCTAGGTCTCTTAGGCATGTCAGTACTATGTGACACTGCCTTGTTCAACCTTGATGGTTATAATGGTTGCTTTGCTTAGTCAAGAGAATAATTAAGGGTACAATTTTATTTTAATAGCTTGTATGATGTAACTGAGCCTTGCCACCTAAATGATGGGTTGAATTTGAAGGTCATGTGGCCAATGAGATAATTGGATAGCTTCACTGCTCCCATACAACTTTCAACCATGCCGTCATTGGATCCAAAGCAATAAATATTTGGCTGGATTAGAGGATAAAAGCAGTTTTTCTGGTGGGTGTTGACAGCTGCATGGGTTTAGCTCTGATATGAGGGGATACCTTTCAACTTCCTAGGCATGGATGTGTGCTCAAGAGAAGTAACTGGAATTTATTTTGGACTGGATATTCTCTTTCACATTCTGGGGGTTGTCAATATTGTTCCAGCTAAGCTCAGAGATGAACAAATGTCAGTTTCTTCTTCACTGCCTCTTGCTGCAAAAGTCTTGAGCAGAATGAGCTACCTCTGTACTAGCTGTACTGTCACCAGTGCAGGAATTTGTGCCCCTTTTCTAACAGCTAGTTTCTCCCACCCTGATTCCTGTCTGCTTCAGAGGAATGCCGTTATCCTGAGCTGTTTCTAAAGAGGATCCCAGGAGGGCAGGGGAAAGCAAATGAGCAAGTGTCTGCTTCCTTCCTTTGTGCGGGTGTGTACGTATGTGTTGCTGGGTTGCATGACTCACGGCGCTGCCTGATGAAGTAAATGGGAATGTGTGAGATTCCAAAGCAAGTACAAAGTATTCCCCATAAATAGTGATACTGCACTTTAATGACTCTGCAGAGCTAAATTTAGAGATGGCTCCAAGATGTGCTTTCTAAAAAATAACCTTTTTTTTTTTATAACTGTCATTCCCCCTTCACACTCACACATACCATATTGCTGTTGGGATGGGGAACTGTTGTCTGCATGCACTCCTATGTGTTTTCTTATTGCAGTGCTTGTATCTGTATGTGGTATAAACTCAGGTTTTTTATGGTGATTGACATCGTATGTATGTAAAACTGTGGGGAAGGGGGTGATTTCATATCTTCTGCTGAACTGAAAACAGCATATATGGTAAAAACTAAGAGCGTGCTTTGTATACTTCAGGCTGGCTTTAGGAATCACATACAGTGCAGTGTGGAGTCTGCCTGGCCGCTCAGACAGACATATGAGGTCTGTCCGCTTTACTCAGCGGGGATCCCGTGGTTCCTGTTGACGATTCAGTTGTCTCCTGCTGAGAGAAGAAAAGTTCCTGTTCCGGGCAGCAGAGGACAGTAACTCATGCCTTGCTAATAGGAATCAGTTTACAGATTATTATTTTCTTTTTCCCAGCCTCCACTGTTGGGATATTTTAGTTTTTGCTTGCCTTGTGGCACAGCCACACCTCTGAGTTAAAGCATCGGTCTCCTATAGTCGGTATTCCCCTCTTCTGTCTGTTCCGTCCCCTGTCTGTTCCCCAGGGCTGTGGTAGAGCGGGCTTGGACGTCAGCCCTGGCTGCTTTCATTGGGAGGTTTGGCCTCAGTGCTGAAAGCTGACTCAACACTCGTTCATAGTTTAAAGGGGCCGAAGTCTACTTTATACTGCGTGTGACACAGCTTTTAACCTCTGAAATGCCATCCTCCTGTGGGTTGCCCTGCAAAACTGCCCTCATTTGTTTTTTCACTGTAGTTATGGAAAGGACTCTGGGGAGTACCAGCCTGGATGGACTGACCTCCCACATAGCATCACTTCAGTGATAGTTCCAATCCAAGTAACACCGTCCATGGGGAAAACAACACGTGCTGTTGTTTGGTTTGGGGTTTTTTTTGTTTTTATTTTGTTTTGTTTTGTTGTTAGCATTCTTCTGGTTATTGTTTTGAAATCACTGGAGGAAGCAAACATGTTTTCCAGCACTGCGTTTTGATAAAGGAACCAGCACTGAATAATTGCTTCATAACGTGCTGCCAGGAATCCACACGGTTCTCCATAGTTGTAGCACAACCTGCTGTGTGTAGAGTCAGGAGAAGTTTCTGGTATAAAACTTTTTCATTTTCAGTCAAACCTTGGTCAGAGTTTAGCAGTGACTATTCCCTTTTCCTTACATGCCTCTCTGTTATATTAGATCATCCTTTTGGTTTTCAACGAGGTGCTTAATCATCTAGTGCGAAGGGTGGAATTTATGTAGTGAGGTGCACTATTAGAGGCTGATGCATTCATGAACGTCTATTCAGATTTGAGTGCTGTAACTATTAAGATAGATCTCTGGCTAATAGAAATGTATTAAAGTCCTGGGGAGATCTCCTTACCAAGCTAAACAAGGTGGGCTGGATTTACAGTTTAAGAAATTCATTTATGATCGCTCAGATATTGTAAGTAAACCTGTGGAAAGTAAGGCTTGAAGAGACTCTGGGATAACTACCATAAATCAGTAAGTATGGGTCATACCTGAACTGCTGATGGGTATTTAGGTGCTGGTTAAAAGCTGGGTCATTATGGGAGGGGTGAGGGTCCCACAGAATTCATCCCAGTGCTTTTATTTTCTCTTCAACGTGCTCCCTGGGTGTTTAGTTTACATCTTTAGTGTAAGCCCAGTCCACGCTGTGCATGAAGAACACCACACCTCCTTGTTTCTCTGTCTCTGCAATAGCCTTTCTTTAACTATCATCTCTACCCACAGTTGGAAGACTGTTCCTTTAAGCTAAAAATCAACATCACCAACTATGCTTCACACACCAATTTTTTAAGTTTTCTTCCGGATTGTATCACATCCTGAGGGGTGATTCCTAAGCAGAGCACCAAGTATCCAAGCAGCAGCTTTAATCGGTAAGAAGAGTGGAAGTTTTATCTTGCATATCTTGCAGCATTTCTGTTTATACACCTCAGTGTGTTTGCCTTTTTCACAAGAGTATGGCAGTGTTGACTTATGTCCAGTTTGCGATTCACTCTCATCCCAGCTGGTAGCTGCAGCTTCTGCTGTGTTTATGCACGGAACCATTCCATAAAGACAACAAATATTAACCTTGGTTTATTCCCTAATGATTTTAGACCATTTTTTTTTTTCCAGCTTGCCTACGTTGCTCTGAATTCTGTTCTTGGTCCCTGAAGTGCTCAGCTTCCTCCCAGCATGCTGCTTTAAACCACTTGCGTACGTGTTTATATCTGTATATCTGCATGACAGAATAACATCTGTCCACGGAAACTGATTTGGCACAACCTTGCATAGTGACACTGACGATTGCTTTTGAGGTTTTCAGGTGGTCTCTCACACTTCCATTACTTTGACCAAAGTCTGCTGAGGTTACTTCTGTAAGCTGCATGTAAGAAGTCCGGTCTTTCATCAAGTTAAACGATGCCCACATTTCTCCATCCATGAGCCTGTCAAACCCGTGACAGGAGAAAATATGAGTTTGATGCAATCTGCTTTAATGAGTCTGTAGCTGTTGCTTATCAACCTACTATCTTCTAAAAATAGTTATTTGTTCCAATGTATTTTTCCAGGAATTGAAATTAGACTGACTGCTCCTTGATAGCACAGCTTGTGCATGTATTTGTTTTAAATTATATTTAGGGATTATTTTGTTTCCTACTTTCCCAGTGTTCTGGGACCTTCTCTATTCCATAGTTTTCAGAGGTAATCAGCAGTAGCTCCGAGGTAGCTTTGTCTGGCCAAATACTTCAGAGAGGCCATATTAGATACATTGAGCTCCAAAAGCAAGGAATGTTAAGTAAGTGGCCTCTCCTGTTTCTGTCACACACTCATTCCTGCCCCCCACTCCCAGATTAAGTTCTTTCTCCTTTTACGCATGTGCTTTGTTTTGTGGGATGTTGTTGCTGCTTGTTTGTTTTCAACTAACTTAAATATTAAGCGCTTCTTCATTCACTGGATTACTGCTTTTAGTAGCTGTTTGCTTTGTTCATTGTCCATTACAGATAATGGACTCTATTCTTACCATAATACAGCTACCAAAAATCTTGAATCTTCTTTGTATTCAAACTCATTATTCTTCTTTTATAGGGTTTCCTTGTTTCAAATTCCACAGACTAAGCCAGTACCTTTCAGTACACTCAACAGATTGAACAAGACAAGTGTAAGTGGTTTTCCAGATCTACTTTTATTCCCATAGTTCTCCTCTGAATGCTTTCCAAACTTTACATATCCCAAATCTAAGTCTGCTGAATAAATGTCAAGCAACTAAATCTGAGCAAAGCTGCTAAAGGACTCGACTTGCACCACTTCTGGTGACTGGTTACCACGTAGCAAGGATGTCATTGCAATGGAAGCTGATCTGTAGCGTGAATGATGCCAATACTTGAAACTGTAACAGCATCAAGATGAGAGAGTAGGAAAAATGGATGGTGCTTCTGGATGGATGTTCATCTGGATGCGTCCTTGCAATCCTTACTAGCATAAGTCTTGAGTGCTGCCCTTCTTCCTCCTTTGGCCAATCCCTCTATTCTCCCCAGCTTGTGATGTATTTTAGTTGTCTGCAGCACAAGCACTTCTTTGTTTCTCTCACTGACAACCTTAAGCAGCGTTTTGAGTTTTCTTACTTTGTATAAAACAACCTACTTTAAGGAAATCAAATGATAAACTTTTATCTCTCTCCTTGAAAATTTGCCTCTTCTTGCTTCAGCGGGAGAGGTAGAAAGATGGTGTGCAAAAGGTCTGCAAGATGAAAACGTGGAATTGCAGCTTTTCTGCTGGTGAACTTGCAGGTTGCTGAGTGCAAAGGCCAGCTCCAAAGGCAGTAAAATTAACCTCTTGCCTGGACATTCAGCAAAGCTATCAGAGTAAATCTCAGCTGCTGTAAAGGGCCAAGCAGAAAGCTTCAAGATGTGTGCCCAGTAGGTGAGGAGATGAGGTTGCACTTAGAAGTTTCATTGTAGGCTTACCAGTATGAAAGTGTGGATCAGTTAGTTCAGGCAAAACGATTTTTAGCACAAGAGACCAGAGCTTTTTCTAAGGTGGAGTTTTGGAGGAGAAGTTAATGATAAATTTGCAACAAGAGCCAAACTGTCATCATCCAGCGGATTTCACTTCAGTAACTGCCTCTGTACACAATGCACTATTTATTCTTTTATGCTCGTGTTTAGCCTGTGTTCTTAATTCCTTGAAGGTCTTACCAGTAGTTACCTTCATTTAGAGTGCCCAGACTGTGGTGGGATGTAGTGAAAATTCATTTGCATTCAGGGAAAAGGAGCAAATGTTGTAGCCTGCTTGCAGTTGCAAAGCACTAATGTAAAACCACAGAACAGTTTAACAAATGATGTTGTTTCCCTGTAATAGTGGTGGTTAGTTCATCAGCCCTTCACCTTTTCTCTGCATTGGTGCCTGGTAACTCAGCTCTCTGCCCTGGAGCCAGGTCATCAACTGGCCGTTAACCTAGTGTGGAATGTGAAGCTCTGACAAGCGTCTGCAAGTGAAGGTGCTGTTCTTGGCTGAACTAAAGGAGCAATTACTTCTTGGATCTGATGTCCTCTATTTTTCTACATGTATCTGCTTGGTTCCAGAGGAGAAGAAAAAAAGTCTTGCTGAAACAGCCATCTGTGAGGTTCTTTCCTTTCCAATTAAAATGCATCTGCCTTAATTCAGATATTTTCCTCTCCCAGATCAGTAATACAGCCTCCACAGAACAGACATTCTAGCAGGGTAGAGGGGGGGGTGGGCAAATTTCAATGCAACTCTTAGTACTGGTCAGCTCTGCAGAGCATTCCTACCCACAGGGGTACAACACCTTCAGAGTAGCACTTTGGCTGATGCTGAACATTCCGTCTAGGTGAGCTTTCTTGTGCTGTGGATAAATATGGCTTGAAAAACTTGCTGAAAGGATTTTCTAAAGGCAGTCTGTCCTGAGTATTCACCTGTTGAACATGCTGAAACTGGAACAGCAGCGCTTCCCTCAGGGAACAACTTGTTATATAGGAAACAAGGCCTTCCTAAGAGGCTCATTTTAATTTACTGGGAAACTTTGGAAACTGTAGATGTTTGCTCATCCAAGTAATACGCTCGACAGTTTTTGAAGGCCACTCTCATGCTTTCTATGCAGCTTTCCGAATCTATGAGCAAGGTCAGCTGTGAGATCAAACAAGTTTGTTCAGGGCTTTATCCAGTCTAAGTCTTAAACCACCCCCATCCTCAGAACAGTTTGCTTTGTGCTGTCCCCTAAGATTTTAACTTAGAGTGTATATATTGTTGTCATTTGCCTTCACTAAATAATTTCAGTTACCTAAAAAGATTGGTTAGTAGTACAGAGCTCAATAACTTTCAGAAGCTTCTTTCAAACTGTTCCATTGCTCATCGCAGTTCAGTTAACCTGCTGTTTGGAAGGATGTTGTCTGTCACGTTTCTTGGTATGTGAATAACACTGTTCATCTATTAGTTGTATTTATTTGTGGAAAAAAATGAATGTAAAACCTGCTAGGAAGTGTTAAGATGATGTATGGAAAAGGATTTCATAATTCTCATAACCTTCATCTACATCATAAGATGAAGTTGGCTTTTATTCTATTTAGAATCAATGCATTAAGGAGCATAGATGGAAGTAAAGCTGTGCGCTCGTGCTGTAATCTGTTGAACATTTGGATCAACATACAGTGTTAATTGTAATTAGAACACATTTCACAATAAGCATGTGGTTAATTGTATTACAGAACAATGCCGTGTATCAGAATCAGCTCCTGCTAATCACCAACTACCATTGGTAATTTGGGACTGCTTTTCCAGCACTCTTTCTGAAAGTGCCCTCAAGAAATTTTAGTGCCTGTTCCATATGCATATATGGACCTTGATAAAACTACGTGCACCAGATACTCCTGAAGTCTGTTTATGCTCTTGAACAGCCCCGTTCACTACAGGTAAAGCAGTCAGGTGTTGCTGGCTATGTTCATCATTGCACAGGATCGGGACCCTGATCAAGAAGATGCCACTTCCACATGTAGACAGAAGAATGCATTAACATTTTTCAGAGGCACAATACTGAGCGTGCTCTAAGAATACAGTAAGTCCTGTATACACTGTGGCTACACATCAAAGTGAAATGAATAGAGCTGAAATCAGTCTGATCTCCACACGCAGTTAATATTTATATTCCAAAGTTAGAACGTTTGGCCTAGATAAATTGACAGCATGACTTCATTTTCATATCATCTGATCTGAGAGTCAAAACCTTTAAAGAAAAAATGGTAGTTACTGCATAGGCTCCTACAAATGCTCTAGAGAATACTTGCACGTATTCTTGCACCCCAGGTGTGTAACCCACCTATTTCTGCTGGGTTTAATAAGCACTGCTTCAAAGCCTGAACAACGGGGCATTCTGGAGATCTTTTATCTGCTGCTTCATCAGCTTTTCATATCAAAGAGATTCATTTTGCCATATTAGCAACATTTTTAATTCGTTAGAGGTTATTTGCATGCAGGCTTTTGGTGTACGCCTGCCTGTGTTAGCTGAGAGGATATCTCAGAAGGCATTCGCACCGAATGATGTGAGGATATTCACATATCTGAAGGTCCCCAGCTGTATAAATATTTACAAGATTGATAATAGGAATGTTCTGCTAATAGAATGGACGAGGCAAGATGTGCCAGTTGGTGAGAGAACAAAAGCATCTATTTGATTGTAGAGGAAATGATAAAAACTCCTTTGAAAATCCAATTAAAGCAGTGCAGGGAAAGGAACGACTGCTGAAGACTTAACTAGGACGTGGTTAAAAGGTTATCCAACACATTCGGCAGGCTTTCAGCTGTGGATATACCAACTAAACTGCTGTCCTAAGAAATGCATGTTTCCAAATGCCCTTATGGAAGCCCTTTTAAATACATCCCATAACTGTGCAGTTTCTTATGGGCCACGTAACAAATCAGTAACACATTTCCTTTCTCCTCCCCCTGTTGAGGTGAGAGTTGCTGATTGTTTTCAACTATGCTTTAGCAGAACGGATACTGGGACAAACTGGTCCATTTAGAAACACTGCGACTGACAGGCATTGCAGAAGCTAACTTGAAACCATCCTGTAGATTAAAGCTTTGTAGCCGTGTTTACAGCCTTGGCTTTACAGGAGATGCGGAGCGCTCAGCTTTCTTACCAGTTATTGTCCCTTATTCTTCAGCCTGAACAATGAAAAGTCACTTAACAAAAACGCTGGTACTCTGTCTTAGCAAATGCCTTCAGTGATTTAACAGCTAGATGTTAGCTGTAGTTATATATAGGTGGGTATGGCCTGCGGTGCTGGAGTTCAAGGAGCGCTTGGGCGCTGCTCTCAGACATGTATGGAGCCAGGAGTGGGACGTGGTGATCCCTGGGGCTGCCTTCCATCTCCGGATGTTCTGTGGAGCCCGTGCCAAAAACTGAATGGGATTACAGTTGAGTATACGTAAGTAACTGTAACACGGGTGCATTGCATTCTCTTAGAAGAAGAAAACGGATCCTTTTAAAGGAATAAAGTATTTATTTCCCGGGTTAATTTCCCACTGGAAAGCCATACGGGTTTTTTTACACGAGTACACGCTGCTGGAATCACGAGGGTTCTCATTGCTGGTGCCCCCGTTTCAGCAGCAAAAGGCTGGGGCTGCCAGCACCTTTCGGTGGCTTTCATCGGGCACCTGTCACCAGGGAACACACGGCACGGGGGCACACGGCGCAGTTCGGAGCTCTCAAGCAGAAGCCACGAACTGATGCTGAAGCGAGTCTCTTTGGCCGCACGTGAAACGCGAGGCCAGCGGGGATCTCTGCAAGTTCCTACTCCCGGAGCCCGCCGACCGCATCCCCTCGGGCCGCAGCTGCGGGACAGAGGCGGAGCTCGGCGACTCTGTGGCTGCCGTGCTCAGCGGGAGGCGGCGGAGCGGCACCTCCGTCCCGGCTGGCCGTGCTCCAGGCGCTGGGCTGGCAAACCCCCCCGACCGCCGCTCGCGACTCCCGCCCGGCCCGGCTCCCCCGGGCTTCGGAGCCGCACGCCGCCCCTCCCCGCCGCTCCTCAGGGGAGCACCGCGTGCGGCGCTGCCGGGCGGGGCGCTGCGCGGGGCCCGCCGGGAGCCGTGACGCGTCGCTGAGGCCCCGCCCCGTGGCAGAGTATATAAGGGGCGGCGCTCACGCCGTCGTTCTTTTCCGCTCCGGGTTTGCCGACGCCTTGCGGGTGAGGCGCGTGCGGCGGGGCAGGCCGGGCCCGGGGGTGGGGGGCGCGGGGATGCTAGGGGGATGATGGCCGCTTACACCGTGAGCGTGGGGCTGCGGCGCCGCCGTGTAGCGGTGCGTGGGGATGGCGGAGTGGGGGGGGAAGCGAGATGAGGGGCGGATGGGGGTAAGCGGGGCGAGCGCCGGCGTAAAGCCGACGTGTCCCATCCGGAGGCCCGCGCGAGGCAGCGCCGCGATGAGCACGCGAGGCCCCATCGCCGCTTTGGCTTCGGGAGGAGCCGCCTGGCGCTGGTGTGCGGCGTACGGCGCTCGGCCGCGGGCGGGTGGCGGCCGGGGATCGCGGGGCCGCGCCGTCCGTGTCCGCGGTGGGGGAGGGAAGGCCGGGGCACGAGAAAAAAAATGGCCGCCCGCTCTTCCTGCCGCCGTCAGCTCACAAAATGGAGGACGGCGGCCCGGGCGGGGTGAGTCACACACAAAGGAGAGGGCCGGCCCCGCCCTTCGCGCCGCCCGTGGCCGCGCCGCCCCGCGCCGCCGCCCCACAGCCCCTGCACGGCCGGGGCGACGGAGGGGGGCGCGCCGTAGGGGACCCGGGCCGCCGCCACCGCCCGCCTCTCCCCTCTGCTCCCCCTTCTGCTTCCCCCTCCTCCCCTCGGTGGGGCGGGGCCGAGGCTACGCGGGCCCTCTGCCCCCTCGGCCGGCGCCCGGCGGGCGGCGCTGCTGCGGGACGGGGGCGGCCGCAGTAACCGGGATTCCTTCTGGAACTTTCAGGTGTCGTTTCTCTTTGGCCGGAAGAAAGAAGCTAAAGACCATCCGAAATGGGAAAGGAGAAGACTCACATCAACATCGTCGTCATCGGCCACGTCGATTCCGGCAAGTCCACCACCACCGGGCACCTCATCTACAAATGTGGTGGCATCGACAAGAGGACCATTGAGAAGTTCGAGAAGGAGGCAGCTGAGGTGTGCGAGGCAGCTGAGTGGTGGGATCCTGGGGGGGAATAAGGGGCAAAAGGAAGGAAATTAGAACATTTTATGGCCACAAGGAGGCAGTTGGGTTGAGATTGTCCTGGTAATTGAACTAGAGTACTGAATCTGTTACATTAAGGTGAAGTCATCGAAGCATAGAATAAAGAACCTGAAGCTAAATCTGTATGCTTAGAATCAAAATGGGAGCTCCCATCTTCAGTCTCGGCCTGGATTTAGAATCACAGAATCATTAAGGTTGGAGAAGACCTCGAAAGTTGTGTAGTCCAGCAATCAGCCCATCCCCACCGTGCCCACTAACCATGCCCCTCAGTGCCACGTCAGCAGGTTCATTGGACACTACCAGGAATAGTGACTTCACCATCTCTTTGAACAGCCTATTTCAATGCATTGCTGCTCTTATGGAGTAGAAATTACTCCTAAAATCCAATCTGGACCTCCCCTGGCACAGCTTTAAGCTGTTGCATCTTGTAGTTTAATTGAAAATGCAGTGTTCAGGCTTGTCTCGAGGTGGGAGAGTCTAAGGTACCATTTTGTGAACCTGTGGAAAGTATTCCAGTTTTCCTTTGTTTTGTCTTAGCGATTAAATAGCACCTCATAAGCACACGATAGAAGGAAATGCAGTGAATGCTGGCTGTGTGGCTGTTAAAATACCAACTGGAGCAGGGATGACATTAGTAAGAAAGCTAAAATCTGTAGTGGACACTTGATAGTAGGACTAAGCCTTAAAAGAGATCCATCATATAGATGTGTTAGCACAGCTAACAAGCTGTCAAGAAGGTTGAAGTGTCAACAGGTTGAATAACAGCAGTTGGCATATCTTGGTAGTAGCGCCAAGTGAACCTAGGCCAGAGTTTTATGAGCAACAGCAGCTTTCAATGTAAGTCACTCCCTATTAATAACTTCTGCTCGTTAGTGTCTATTTCATGGTTTTGGCGAGGTAAATGAAAGTATATATTTAAATAAATATATATATATATATTTTTCTGTTTCAAACTTATAGATGGGCAAAGGTTCCTTCAAATATGCCTGGGTCTTGGACAAGCTCAAGGCTGAGCGTGAGCGTGGTATCACTATTGATATTTCCCTGTGGAAATTTGAAACAAGCAAGTACTACGTCACCATCATCGATGCTCCTGGACACAGAGACTTCATTAAGAACATGATTACTGGAACTTCTCAGGTAAAGAAATAAAGTTAAAAGATGTGGGGAGTTGAGGGAGGCCGCTCCTTGGCTGGTTTACAGCAGGGAAATTGCCCATGTGCTTTAGTGTGCGTGTAGGCTTTCTAACAAGGGCTTTTTTCTACCTTTCCAAAGGCTGATTGTGCTGTCCTGATTGTTGCTGCTGGTGTTGGTGAGTTCGAGGCCGGTATTTCTAAGAACGGGCAGACCCGCGAGCACGCTCTTCTGGCCTACACCCTGGGTGTGAAACAGCTGATCGTTGGTGTTAACAAGATGGATTCCACTGAGCCACCTTACAGCCAGAAGAGATACGAAGAGATCGTCAAGGAAGTCAGCACTTACATCAAGAAAATTGGCTACAACCCAGACACTGTAGCTTTTGTGCCAATCTCTGGTTGGAACGGGGACAACATGCTGGAGCCCAGCTCTAACGTAGGTTTCCCTTTGTTTTCTTTTTTAATATTAGGAAATTGAAGTAGCAGGATCATTAAGATAAGTTAAACAATAGTTAAATGAGTGGGTTTGGGTTTTTTTCAATAGTAGTATTTTGAAATGTTGGGGTCAATGTGAAATCCTAGCACTTCATGAATTCTTCTGCAGTAATACATGAAGATGATGCAAGGAGTTAGGCCAGTTGTTTCATAGCTTCGTTCTGTTAACATGGGCAGATGACTGATGGTTGGGCTGTTTTGTTACAGATGCCCTGGTTCAAGGGATGGAAGGTTACCCGTAAAGATGGCAATGCCAGTGGAACCACCCTCCTGGAAGCCTTGGACTGCATCCTGCCTCCAACTCGTCCAACTGACAAACCCCTGCGTCTGCCTCTTCAGGATGTCTACAAAATTGGCGGTATGTGTTCACCATAGTGCATGTGTACGGGACAGAAGTGCTAGTGTTTGCGTGGGAACTTGAGTGAGAAGTGTGAAACTCCTGCCTGAAATGTTTTTCTCTGTAAAGGTTATAATGTACTTAACTGGGCTTCTGTATTCACTTGTGTAGGCATTGGTACCGTACCAGTTGGCCGTGTGGAAACTGGTGTTCTGAAGCCAGGCATGGTTGTCACATTTGCCCCCGTCAATGTTACAACTGAAGTAAAATCTGTTGAGATGCACCATGAGGCCCTTAGCGAAGCTCTGCCTGGTGATAACGTTGGTTTCAACGTTAAGAACGTGTCTGTGAAGGATGTCCGCCGTGGTAACGTTGCTGGTGACAGCAAGAATGATCCTCCAATGGAAGCTGCTGGCTTCACTGCACAGGTGACTTTTGCAACTGTTTGAAGGCGTTTAGATTGTCTCGGTCTAGATTGTGAAATACAGACCCTTGCTCTTTGTTACCAGCGGGCTGAGCTGTAAGGTGATACAGACTTGTGCTCTGAGATGGGGTTTGCCTTAAGCAAATACATGAGAGTTGTGGCTTTCCAAGTCACACCAGTCTGTGGGGAGCTTTTCAGAACTGCTGGTGTATTGCCCTGGTGTAACTTATTCGCTTGCTTTCTTTTAGGTTATTATCCTGAACCACCCTGGCCAAATCAGTGCTGGTTATGCCCCTGTGCTGGATTGCCACACTGCTCACATTGCCTGCAAGTTTGCTGAGCTCAAAGAGAAGATCGATCGTCGTTCTGGCAAGAAGCTGGAGGATGGCCCTAAGTTCCTGAAATCTGGAGACGCTGCCATTGTTGATATGATTCCTGGCAAACCCATGTGTGTTGAGAGCTTCTCTGATTATCCTCCTCTGGGTAAGGCATCTCCTAAAATGTGCTTAATGCTGAGCTCTGGAGAAGGTACTCTTTGATATCTGGTATTGGGATGTAGTTTTCTATGTAAAATAATCCTAGCTAGAAGCTTTAAATTCAGTTGTGATTTCAACACGAGACCAAAACCACTGGGATAATGGTTGCGCTGTTGCTTAGGTAGCTGAATGTGAATCCCAGTTAGGAGCAGAAGTTGCTCACTTAGCCACTGCTCAAGTGTTGTTGCCATGCAGCCAACACCGTGGACTATGAGAAGAAAGTGTGTGCCCCCGGTGGCGCACGGTGTTAGAACCGCTGCTTGCAACACCAGAGGGCCCGGGTTCGAATCCCCCTTGTGGCGCAAGGGGTGAAACTGCTGCTCTGCTACACTAGAGGGCTCGAATCCCGGGAGTTGGACTCGATGATCTCTAAGGTCCCTTCCAACTCGCACGATACTATGATACTATGAGATGATACTATGAAAGTGACGAAACACGTTTCTGTTTCCAGGTCGTTTTGCCGTGCGTGACATGAGACAGACGGTTGCCGTTGGTGTCATCAAGGCCGTGGACAAGAAGGCTGGTGGAGCCGGCAAGGTCACAAAGTCTGCTCAGAAGGCCCAGAAGGCCAAATGAAAATTCTGTCCATCAGCTGCCACCTCAGTCGTAATCAGTGGTGGAAGAACGGTCTCAGAACTGTTTGTCTCAATTGGCCATTTAAGTTTGATAGTAAAAGACTGGTTAATGATTACAATGCATCGTAAAAGCTTCAGAAGGAAAGGAATGTTTTGTGGACCATTTGTTTCGTGGCAGTTTAAGTTATTAGTCTTTAAAAAAAAAAAAAATCGATCAATTTTTTTAAAAATGGAAACTTGACCAAAAAAAATCTGTCACAGAATTTGAGACCATTAAAACAAAGTTCAATGCTGTGTCTCTGTGTTCTTTGGGTTAATATTTAACCTTTCAGGGGGGAAAAAAAAACCTACTTACGGGCCTCGTGGGATGAGAACAGAACCTTCATTGAGCCCGTTGTGAAGTTGTAAAGCAGAGTCTCCTTTTTGTTTTTGAAGTGCTCAGCTGTATAGAAGCCTTAACAGTTCCCCTTCTGCGGTGCTTTCTTGTGGTTAAAAGATGGTTTGTAGGTTGGATAACCCAAAAAGCAGGCAAACTATGTTGGTGCATTCCATGAACCGAGACAACTCTGTCAGCAGGCAGTTAAAAAGGCTGAGAAGCTTAGGGATTGAACTCATGCTGGGTTTCTGTTAGCCCTCTGGTTAGAAATGGGTTTTTCCTCAGATCAGATGGACATTCTACAAGGTTAAAGCAATTTATCTTTTTTTCTTAGGCTGGATGGTTTACGATACATTGCAAAACATCCCATAGCTAAATTAAGGGCGGGGGGGGGGGGGAGAGAAATCCATTTGTGATGTCAGGCTATCCCTGAAGCACTGACTTGGTTTTGACTTCAAAAACAAGGCTGAGAACTGGCAGGCATTTTACCACCTTCCAACAGGATATTGCTCACTCGTCCTGCTTGATGGCTTTGCATTTGGGGCTGGCAGCAGTTTCTACAATAGCTGAAGAACATAGGGATACATTTCCCAGAGCAATATTAATGCACAGGGTTAGGTCAGCACCAAAGGGCACGGTGAGACTAAAACTTCAAGTCTTCTGAATGGTTGGATCAGTCACACGTAGTGGAATTGTATATTGAGACCACAGAAAATCACCATTAGTCGCTAGGTAAAGTTGAATTGTGGGATGTATGAAGTACCAGCTGTGGTAGGTGATGGTTCTGAAATAAAACTGGAAGCCTTGCACTGAATTGCTCAATGTAGGCAAGCAGTTAATGGATAATGGAGCTGACTTGCATTAATGATGCAGTTGTGTTACTAACCTTTAACGTGCTTCCCCCACAGCATCCCCACATAAACTTGAGAGTAATTCCCTATCTTTGAAGGGTTGCTCTTCCATGGCACCGTATGTTTTGTTGTCTGTAACACCTCTTGAACAATACTCTGAGTTACTGCTATATTGTTTTACTGTCTGTTTCCCTTCTTTAGCCGCATGCTTGACACTGGCTGTGTCTGTACTGCTTGGATGATCCGAAGCTGCTATTACTTCTTCTAATGCTTTTTGCTCTTTGCCCCTTTTGGCTCACGTTCTATTTCTTAAACACCTTGGAGAATTTACACCAGATTGGAGTGTGTAGGTGTGCTAACTGCAGTGGGAAGCGACAGCTGCAGCACTTACATCTCAGTAGCAGATGCTGGGATGTAGTAAAGGATTCTTACAGCAGTACTTGGGTTCTACTTCTGAAGGTTCGTTAATGTCCTCAAGTATATAACAACCGAGGTGTATGTACTGGTGCAGTAATAAAGCTGAAGAGCAACTTTGGTTAAATAGGTTCAGCAAAGCACAAAGTTCTAATTGGGATGAAATGTGCTTTAGCACGCTGTATCTACAGTGTGGCTGTGTATGTGGTTTCTTATGCCTTCCTGCTGCCTCATCCAATGAGTCTTAAGGGGCAGCAGGGTGTTTGGTTTGGCCAGCATGGTCTGGATGTGCAATATCCAGCCATTCTGTTTGCAGTTCTCTGTTCTTTGGACAGCATTGTCTTATGCCGCCTGTACTTGCTGTGTTGCAGTTTGGAAAAGAACTTGCAGTATGGTAACCGGTTCAAACTGAAGCCTGAAGGCACCGGGCATTTGAAGGATCTGCAAACCAAAGCAGCAAGAGCTGAAGGCAGCGCAGCAAACAGGCTCTGTAGCTGATTGAAGCTCTTCAGCTGTTTTTTCTGTTGATCGTAAAGGCTGCTGGGAGATTAATTCAAATTGCCCATCCGGTCAGGTTCAAAAGCTGGCCAAAAAACCCCCCGGAAGCTTTTGAATCCAAACACTTGCAGTTCAAGGGGAAGTTCTGCCTGCAGTAGAGAAAAGGTTCAGCCTAGAGGGACAGGCAGCGCTGGAGCTGATGACGTTACGCAGTTAAATACACATGAATGCTCTGCGTGTGATGCTATCAGCCGCTTGCAAGTATTCAACCTCAATTTCACACCAACTCTTGTTTGTTTGTTTTCTATTGTAGGCTAGTTTTCCTTTCTATGCACTAATGAAATGCCATCACAGTCCTTTTATTAAGCTTTGACTACGTGGGGGAATTGTTAGACTTTTGTAAACAGTACTTGGAAATCAAAACTACTTCAGTCCAACTTCTAATAAATGTTAACAGTTGAGGATTGTATTTGTATTCTGACTGCTTTGTCTCTTTAAGTGACTCTTACAGCCACCTCAAACTCCTTTCGTGCTCTCCTACAACGTTAGGGCTGTTGCTGCAGCAGTGAACCTGGATTATCAATTTTATTGCTGAGTTTTATTGCTGATGATGGCAGCAGGGAGCTGGAAGATTGAAACTAATTTCCTTCCTAGTTGGTGATGGACACTTTGGGATGCTGGAGGGTTCTGGGTACAGAGAAGTATTCCAGAGATGTCTGTGGCTGAGTGTGGAGGGACTTGGAGACAGCAAAGCACTGGCTGAGAAATGAAGCAGCAGCACCATCCCAGCTGTAGCCAGGTGACTTCCTACTTGGCCTTCCCCTGGGTGAGTAGGGATAGTGACAGACTTTACTTTGGACACTGCATTAATTTGGTCTAAAGGACAAAGACAAATCATATGATTTTCATTTATATTGGCTAACTGGGTGGTGCCTACCTGGGGCTGGGGAGGTGGCAGGAGGCCATTGTTGGGGCTGGCCAACCCCTGCCTCCCCAGTGGCACCTGGCCACTGTGTTTTGGGTTCTGCAACATCCAGCTCCAAACTCTTGATACTTGTTCTAACTGATCCCCAGAGTAGCCGTGTTTAGGAGCCTCACTTGCTGTGAAAGATGGAGGCTGAATCTTTCTTATTTATTCTTTTAAGCCCTCTGCATCAAGGCAGGCTGAGGTCACTTTTGTGCACTTGCACTGCTGTCGGCCTTGGGAGGAAAGGCACAGGAGAAGGACTGATGAAGACTAAGTCAAAAAAGCATCGAGTGACCTAGGCTGAATTTTGTGACGAGCCACAAGCATCCTTCAAAAACACCATTCCATCCCCTTCCCTACCTTTATGAGGATGGCTGCATAGCTTCGTACTGGTTCTTCACCACCCTTTGCAAAGTCTCACTCAGCCTGGCTTCTTGTACATCTGTTTATCTTTTTGCTCCTGGATCTAAAATAGAGAATCCTCTCCAGATCAGCTGGTGTTTTTTTACCCCAGCCCTGTAAGGTCAGTGCTTCTCTCTCTGAGCTCTTTCTCAAGATGGCTGCTATGTCCCAGGCTCCTTCCACCAGATGCTTTTTCTCTCCTCAGTGCGCCGTCCTATCAGTATCATCATCTCTGAGGGTATGAGATTCCAGACCTTTAAAGTCTTCCAACTCTTCATGTAGTTTGACCGTGGCAAATAATCATTCCTTCTGGTCAGGAATTTTGCCCTCTGCAATTGCAAACCTTAAACAATAGCCAAATCAAAAAATGAATGGAAGAATAAACAGAAGTAATGGTGACCTTGGGTTGCGTTATCGTTTCTCCTGTAATGCTCCTAACACTTAATGAATGATGGGGGAAGCTGAATGTTTGCTTCAGGAATAAGAGAGCATCAAAGGTGCAGAGCCAAAGGAAAACCTATTGTTACCATAAAAACCATAGCTGTGGAGATCCTAGGCTTTTCTGAATACTGTTGAGTAGGCTCGGATGATTTCTGTGTCATAAATCAGTTACACTGTAATCTCTTTTTTTTCCACCCAAATTAGTTTACTTTCCCTGGCTGTGTATCAGTAGCTCTTTAATCCTTTATGCTTTTATCCTTTATGCTTCAAATGCTTACACAACATAATTCAAATCTGCTAGCTTCTCTGCACCGGTGAGGTGACAGCTGAACATGCATTTTCCTCAACAGCTGCCGGGTGACATACCAGGTGAGATCTAGGAGTGGATGGGAGAGCAACGGCCCTGTGGAACATCCCTCAGTGAATGCAGCTTCTGTGTTAACATCACTTAAATCACACTCATAGAGTCATTAAGGTTGGAAAAGACCTCTAAGATCATCTCGTCTAACCATCAACCCACCACCACCTTGCCCACTAATCCATGCCCCCAAGTACTACATCTACACATTTCTTGGACACCCAAGATGGTGTCTCAACCACCTCCCTGGGCAGCCCGTTCCTGCACTCTTTTGGAGAAGAAATTATTCCTAATAATATAATAATATAATAATAATTTTATCTGCTGAGGTCACTGGAAATAAGCGGAGCCAGCTCACTCATCAGTCAGGGGCCTGCCTGCCCTGCCTGCCCTGCCTGCAGCAATTACGATCAACTTTTCCTTGCCTGTGAAATCTAGGAAGTTATTCAATACAAACTGGAAGAGCCAGAAGGGAGCCCAATTTCCCACACGCTGGGCCCTGTTGTGCAGCTGTTGGCTACCCAGTGATGCAGCTCACCACAAGGCCACACCACGAGGGAAACTGAAAGGCCAGTCATCCTTCCCCTCCAGGAGAACTTCTATTGCAGTTCTGACTGAAACTTCTCAGAATCATTGCAAGGCTTGGGTTAGAAAGGACCTTAAAGTTGTCATCATCTTTGTGGCCCTTCTCTGGACCTGCTCCAGCAACTCCACGTCCTTTTTGTATTGGGGCCCCAGAACTGGACACAGTACTCCAGGTGGGGTCTCACAACAATAGAGAAGAGGGGCAGAATCCCCTCCCTTGACCTGCTGGTCACACTTCTCTTGATGCAACCCAGGATATGGTTGGCCTTCTGGGCTGCAAGTGCAGACTGCCTGCTCATGTTGAATCTTTCACGAATCAGCACTCCCAAATCCTCTCAGGGCTGTTCTCAAGCCATTCTCTGCACAATCTGTATCTGTGCTTGGGATTGCCCTGACCCAAATGCAGGACCTTGCACTTGGCCACATTGGATTTCATTAGATTGGCATTGGCCCACCACTAATGCCTGTCCAGGTCCCCCTGGATAGCATCCCCTCCTTCCAGTGTGTCATCTGTACCACTCAGCTTGGTGTCATCTGCAAACTTGCTGAAGGTGCACTTGATCCCCCATCCGTGTTGCCTACAAAGATGTTAAAAAACACTGGTTCCAACACTGGTCCCTGAGCAATGCCACTCATTACTGGTCTCCACTTGGACACTGAGCTGTTGACCACAACTCTATGAGTGCGACCATCCAACCGAGCGGTCCATCCATCAAATCCATTTTTCTCCAGTTTGGCATCCAGGATTGTTACCATGCAGGACAGTGTCAAATGCTTTGCACAAGTCCAGGTAGATGACATCAGTTGCTTTTCCTTTACCCACTGATACTGTAACTCCATCATAAGAGGCCACTGAGTTTGTCAGCCATGACTTGCCCTTGGTGACGCCATGTTGGTTACCACTGATCACCTTGTCTTTATTTTCCATTTGCCTTAGTAGAGTCTACAGGAGGATCTGCTCCATTATCCTGTCAGGCACAGAGGCGAGGCCGACCGTCCTGCGGTACCTTGGATCTTCTTTTATTCCCTTCTTGAAAATGGGGGTTGTGTTTCCCCTTTTCCAACCAGTGGGAACTTCACCAGAATGCTGCATCCTTTTAAATACGATGGATTGCAGCTTGGCAACTATATTCACCAGTTTCCTCAGAACCCAGGGAAGGATCTCGTCATGTCCCATGGATTTGTGTACCTCAGCTTCTTTAGATGGTCTCAAGCCTGATCTTTGCTTACAGCAGGCAGATCTACCTTCTCCAAGTTCTTACCATTGCTTTCCACAACTTGGGCTTTGTGGCTAGAGCTCTTGCCAGTGAAGACTGAGGCAAAGAAGTCACTGAGCACCTCAGATTTCTCAATATCTCCCGTGACCAAGTCTCTAGCTTCCTTTCAGAGAGGGCCCACATCCTTCCTGACCTTTTTATCACTGATATACCTGTGCGATTCATCCTTGCACCCCTTGTTGATCCACAGAGGCCTCCTGGTGTTCTTGCCTACCTTCCTTTTCCTCAGGGTGCACTGCTTCTGGGCTTGGAAGAGATGATCCTTGAATACCGACCAGCTTTCTTAGGCCCCTCTTCCCTCCGGGGCTTTCTCCCATGCTACTCTGCCAAGCAGTTCCCTGAAGAGTTCAAAGTCTGCTCTCCCAAAGCCCAGAGTAGCAGCTTGCTACGCACCCTCTCTGACACCGTTTCTTGGTCACCACAGCCATATATATATATAGATTGTTATGACAGCTTTCTTTTTTTTTATGATTATTATTAGCTACTAAAAGGATCACTCCAGGCTTCTTAAAAATCTGCAGTTACAGCTCGAGTCTAAGCTAGTTTCTTAGTAAGCAGGGAAAAAATAAATGGCTTAAGTAAATATTTAGCTTTATAAGCTGAAGGGTGGCTTTGCTAACAGGACATGGGTATCTTGGAGAAAGAAATGTAGGCTTGTTGGTGTTAAAATTGTGTCTGTATAAAACAAGCAGACCCTTAAATGGCTTTATCCAGATGGGGGGGAAATTAGATTAATTTAAGTGTAATTATAGGTTTGCTGTTACTTGACTTTTATTTCTAGTAATAGTAACCAGCCTTACAGAGTCTGCCAGCAGAGTGCAATTCTGGACAGCAGCACTAACTCTTCGGAGAAGGAAGGGGGATGTAAGGGGAAAAGAAACAACAAACCTGAAGAAGAGCCGAGCTCCTCTGCCCCATCACAGCCACTTCTTTTCTTGGGTAATTCCTAGACTCACTTCTGGGCAGGAATCCTAGGAATTCCCACACAAACAATAAAGCCGAGAGGGCTGAGTCACGTGCACAGCACAGCAGGGTCCCTCTGGGTCAGCTGCTCCCAGCTCATGCCTGCCACCCACCCGTGTCCCTGGAGCTGTGTACAGGGACCAAAGTCCCACCGGGTGCTGTGTGACAAGGATGGAACCAGCTGGAAGTGGCCAGCTCAGCAGTGCCAGTTGCCTCACTTCTCATATGGGCTCCAGAAATCCCATACACCTGTAACATACTGCCGTATGTGGCAGTTTTCAAGTTAAGCCACATAAAATGCACAAACCAGGGGACACGTCACAAGCTTGCTGTCAGCTCTCTGCAGTGCTGGCTGGCCTGTAAGCCATAGAGGGAGCTCGTTTGCTGTCTGGCTCCATGCCCGCTCCTTAGACACCCACCTTAAGCTCCGAACAGGAATAATGTGTGCTTATCATCCAGACCCCAGCGGTGCCTGAAAACATGCATCCTGGGGCTTGTGCCAGGAGGCGCGAAAGATGCCAGCCATGAAAGCCTTCACCCCTCACACATCTGCCTCCCACCTCTGCTGCAGCATCAGCTGGCGCTGAACTGTGCTCCAACAGGGTGTGCTCCACAGGGACACCGCCGGGGAAGCTGAGTCTGTGGCTCACAACTGAGCACCCAGGGAGACAGCATTCCTTGCCAACATACGGAGGCTTCAGCATGCCAAGAGGTGAAAGAGTTGCAGCCTCTGGCTTTCAAGCTACAATATTTGCCACCACTAGACCACCCAGCACAGAGGCAAGGCTTGGGTTGCACATTTGATCATTAAATGACAGCAGTGAGGGAGTCGGAAAGCCTCTGATGGGAAGCCCCATCTGTCATCTGTCTCCTTCCTCAGACACGCAGGGTTAAGCCTATACAGTAGTTTAAAAGACAACAAAGATGAAAACATCGATCAGGGTTGGTGTTTTTGTTTGCTTGTTTGTTTTTTTTCCTAAAGCACCACCCTGTGGTAAAAGCAGAAGAAGATGAAGAATTGATTTGTTTTTTTCCCAGCCCATTTTGTAATAGCGATTTCAGTGCAGTCTCCCACAGTCCTGATGTCAGTCACCACTAACAATCAGCCCAAGGAGAGGAAATGCATGCCCTGTTTCTCACCAGCCACAACAATAACTGCCCTGCAAGCAAGCATTTGGAAGGCCTCTGTACAGCACAGAGTTCAGGAGAAAGCACCTAAAATGAATTTAGGTGAAGATCGTTACTTACCCAAGGACAAGAGGACGCTCAGATGGGACACACACCTGCCCAACAAAGCGGGGCACTTGGGAAAGCTATTTAGTACAGTCACCACTGCATCCTTGTGATGACTGTAGCAGCGGTGTGAGCATTTAAGATTGAGTGGCAACAACTTGGAGTGTCTCCTGGCATAACACAGCTTCCTATTTTTCTCTTCCAGGCAAAAATAAAGATGAAGCAGTTGAGCAGGAAACACTGAAGTACTGTCTGAATGAAAGCTAGTCTCCTTTGGAGATATTCAAGACCCGTCTATACTCCTTCCCTGCCTACATGGGTTGGATGTAACAGGATGGGTTACAGGAGCACAAAGTGCAATTCATCATAGCACAGCCCAGCAAAAGCAAACAGACATCAGTGGCAAGGACAAGCTCCTCTGGAGCTGCTCTTCCCACCCTGCCAAGCTTACCAAGACCGCAGGACATGCAAGGTTCCAAACTCTGTCTCTGCATAAAAACCAAACCTTGTGCCTTGTAACAAATCAGTTAGAATGAGGATGGCACAGCGTCTGCATCTGATCAGTCCTTGCTATTTACAGCAGGAAATTCAGCACACGTTTTTCTTTAGAAACCAAATGGAACTGCTTGCTTACAGCAATGATTTCACGTGATGTTAAGAGTCTTCTCAAACAAGAACGGTTTCACAAGTATGTTATAAATCCCTGCAGATGAAACAACTCATACCTGAGGAACAATCAGTCTTCAAACCTGTGTACGCACCAGGCTTGACACTGCAGCAAATCAGAACATCATGAACCCCCAGTGAATGGAGAAACCCTTCACCCTAAAAACGTTTCCAGTAGTCAAAGATCACCTTCATGCTGAAACAGAGAGCAATTGTTGCCAAAGATCTGGAAAACAATGTGCTTCCAACTTCAGTGTTCCTTCAGA
Organism: Excalfactoria chinensis; assembly: GCF_039878825.1. NCBI lineage: Eukaryota > Metazoa > Chordata > Aves > Galliformes > Phasianidae > Excalfactoria > Excalfactoria chinensis. The sequence continues at coordinate 27,834,128 of NC_092827.1, read as the reverse complement.
GGTAACTTTCCCTCTTAGAGCACAGCTGAGCACTATTAAATTGCTAAAGAAATCAGGCCCCCACCTCCTGTTTTTCCTTTTGGTTTAGTGGGATCACCCTCTGATTTACACCGGAGTGTGAGAATGTCATCAGGGTTTACTGCCTTACCTGTAAGAAAAAGAGGTGAATTTTCAGACACATACATCAAAAATGAGAACGATACAAACACGACGCACTGAACAAAACATGCAACATTGTGGACGAGCAGCTCAGCCGGCTTCAACAGAGGAGGGTGGTCAGCAGTCAGGGTTTCTTTGGATTCACATATTCAGAATTTCAGCACCAAATCTTGAGCCTGAGTTAATCCACAGAAAGTGTAACTGCCTTCCCTACACTAAAATCAAGGCTTACATGGCTGAAATAACTGAGAACAAAGCTGGAAACAGGTCACAGATAGGAAGGGGCAGTTACATTGCTTTTCTGAGTCACCCTGACACAAACACTGACCTACTGACCACCTGCCTAAAGCTGCTCTGTGCAGGCCAGTAGCTGGTGACAGGGAGACACATTTTGATGCGTGATGATTCCCCAAACAAATCTGCAAGCTCTGCCATACTCCTGCTGCATGACAGGATCTCTGTCAACAGAACAGATTTATTCCGACTCCTCTCTCTGGGCAGAAAAGGAACCACTCATGCAGAGCAAATAGAGAACAGTCCAGAATGTAATTTCAAAATGATAGCTATATTTAACTCCCACAGAACTTGTTCCCAAGCCTGTTTGCCCAGTCAGCTCTGAGGACGCTGAGAAGCGAGAACGAAATGAAGTGTTTGAATAACAGTGCACTGTCAGATTGTTTTAACCAAAAATGAGCCAGAGACTGCTGCTAAATCAGACAAGGACTCAGCTTGGATTGTTTCCCGATGGCACGTGACAAACCAACTGCCCAAAGTTTGGGCAAGTCCTATTACTGCCAGTGCTGATGAGAAGTCTGCTTTCCAGGCTGGATGTGGCTCTGGGCAGCCTGGTCTGGTGGTTGGCAACCCTGTATATAGCAGGGGGGTTGAAACTAGGTGAACTTTGAGGTCCTTTTCAACCCAAGCCATTCTGTAATTCCTCTGGCTGCACCTTGGCCATTCATCAACCAGCCAGAGCCCCAGGTCCAGCACAGGTCTGTTACAGCCCTTGCCTTGTCCAGCCTAAGCAGGCAGTCTCACTCTAGCTGTCTTCACCAGCACTGCAGCAAACCCTGCAGCGCCTCTGAACCTTACCTGTTGTGAACTGTGGCCCTGTGAATTGCTGGAGCTCTACTGCAAGTAAATACAAGCTCAGATACAATTTCTAGTTTGTTAAGTGACAACCAAGGACTTCAGGTTTCAAGACAAGCTTTATTTAATTCTAGAAGAAAACAAGAAAAAATAAACTGTGACACACTGCTTAAGTTCAATCACCTCCTCCATCAGTTTCACTATTCATGCGGCACATGCTTTTATAGCCCAGGTTCCACTTGGCTAACAGCACACTAAACCTTTAAACAGTAGCCATTGCACAGCAATAAACACCAGTGCTGAAGTCAACAGAGTGCTCTCCAGCTCAAATCTTCTTGTGCTGAAGTGAGTTCAGCACGGTAACATTTCTTATCACAAAAGAGCAAAACTCAGTCCTTTCCAAGATGCTCTGCAACACATTTTGACCATCTGCATCTTCTGAACAAGCAAATTCCTGTGTTTTCATGGCTCCATCCAACATCATTTTTATCCACGAAGCGGTTCAGGTGAGCACAGCTGCTCTTGCCATGTACTCCAGCACGAGATGTACGCCCTTCTACAAACACCTCACAAAGGTGCTTTAACAGAAGTACTGCCAAGCTCCCCTTCAGAGATCTCTGCAGAAACCAGCGTTTGGGAAGTTCTTTTCTCTGAGTACATTTTCCCTGGCAAATACTGGCCAGTCTGAGGAAAAGCATTTAGCTTCTCTGCTTTCACAAATCTCAGCAGGTTAATGATAGCAGCCGGTGTAACTCCAGGGATGCGGCTGACTGCACCGATCTGCATACAGAAACAGAAATGAGTTACCCTAAAACAAACCTAGACTCTGAAGCTAGTGAAAACTGACACCAAAACCTATGGGTATTGACACCAAAACCTATGGGTATTGACACCAAAACCTATGGGTATTGACACCAAAACCTATGGGTATTGACACCAAAACCTATGGGTATTGACACCAAAACCTATGGGTATGCCCAACTATTGACCCTAATTGGCCCACACCTCCTCAGCCCTTCACGGCCCTTGGAAATAACAGGAGGGATTCTACTGCTATTCAACCTCACTGTGGCCCAGTGTCTTACCGTCTGGGGACGGCTGGAGTTCAGTTTCTCCCGCACTTCTGCTGACAGGGATGCATCAATAGCAAAGTAGTCTATGTCCTCTGGAAGTCGGAGGGCTTCATCTCGACGCACTTCTTCTATTTCCTGCTGTTGATTGACTACGCACCACTCGTAAGCAGCTGTGGTGCAGGGTCAGGGAAAAGAGACAGATATGCTCACATGAAAAAGTCACTTGTTAAAACTCCTGGAAGCAGAATGGGTAACTCCACCCACATGATCAAAACATGTGAGGAAGCATCCGGCCTCACAGATTAAGGAGCCTAACTTATAGTAGAAGAAATCATACTCTTTGATTTGGTACAGGAATTAAGATACACAGCTGCTTTTTGCTCTTGTTCCAGGAAAGAATGGTCTGTTTGACAGAGCAGTGAAGAAGAAATACCCAGAAGCAAATACAAATAATTGATCTCACTCCACAAAGTGAAACTCGGGTGCTCAAACAGAACTGTGGCCTATGGCAACACTCTGATAACAGCACTTCCCTTCACTGACCAGCAAAACAAAATGAAACACACAGGAATGAACGGGCTGGCGCACCCCTTACTGAACAAACCTTAGCAGGTCATAACTCTTATATATACTCTATATATACTCTACATACTCATATACTCTACCTTCTATTTTCAGTCTCTCTGACAGTTCCCTCCATTCAGCAAACTTTCTCAGGGGCTCTGGGACAGCCCTTGCCAGAATCTCCATGTTGGCCTCTGGATACCGAAGGATGTCAAAGGCACTGTGGAGAACATGAGTGAGTTTTTACAGTACATGAAGGACAGTTACTCACATCAGACAGCATCACAGCTATTCCCAGCTCTTACTTTTAAAGGTGAGGATAGTACAGTATAGACCAGAACAACTACAGAGCCAGGCTCACCTCCCTGCTATTTCCTCTCAACACATGTAAGAGCAGTTCAGCTTTTGAAAAGAGGGCTTTATCAAGCTTCCAGCAACGCAGTAACCCACTGCAGAACAGTTACCATTTGGTGACATGCTCAACACAGACAGCAAACGCTGACTGGGTCAGAGTACAATCTTCAGGAGGCTAACTCAGTGCTAGAAGATGTGGCGCAGTAAAAATTCCAATGTACTGCTTTTTCTACAAGCAAAGATCAGGTATGAGTCTCTGGAAGGTGATAAAAGTTGTAATCTTGGAGTACTGACCACTTTGGTAAAGATGGACACATGCAAAGCCACCAGCCAGATGAGCAAGCACAGTCAGACAAGAAAGCTTTGTCTGTATCCCTTACCTGAGAGGTGATCTTCGATTGCTACTGATGGGAACTTCTGGTACCAAGTGGGACCATTTGGATACACTGAACTGAAGGGATTTTAGTGTTGCAATTCCATCTTCTAGAGCAGCCCTCATCTGAACAGCTTGCTCATATCGCTGCTGTGACACACACCCAGCTTCCTCAAAGCCTGCGGAGACAGACAGTGGCAAATGAGACAGAAGTCTGCAACCAGGCAGGGCTGCAAATGGCAAGAGCCACTTAAGGACATACCTCTGTGGGTCAGCCTGGCATCAGCATTGTCAGGCCGGAGGGACATGCGGAACTCCACACGGCTGGTGAACATCCGGTACGGCTCAGTGGTGCCCAGAGTAGTAAGGTCATCTATCAGGACACCCACATACCCTTCGGTGCGACTGACAATGAAAGGGGGCTTGCCTTGGACCCGTAGGCAAGCATTGATCCCAGCAATCACACCCTGGGCAGAGAAAAAGCAAACAAAAACAACTGTTAGTCCCTTCAAGGCCAAAATATCTGCATATCTGTGGTGAACTTGCTGGAGTTCAAGAATTTGGACAATGCTCTCAGTCATATGGACTGATTTTTGGGTGGCCCTGTGTGGAGCCAGGAGCTGGACCCAGTGATCTTTGTGGGTCCCTTCCAACTTGGGATATTCTATGATGCTAAGGGCCCACAAGTACAGTTGCATCATGGGAATGCAACAGTCCAGGCTGGTAATCTAGGCAATTTCTTCTTTGCAATACTACCATGCTCTGAAGAACTCATCCCCTGCCAAGACGCCTAGAGACAGGAAACACGTTCCAACATATCTGTAATTGTACCCACTGCACAGCCTCTGTACCGAAGTATCTGTCAGAGCTGACAATTGCTTTTGTAACTGCAATGTCGATAACTGCAACTGCAGATACCTGTGCAAGCCTACAATCAGAATGAGACGCAATTAAGAACATCTCATTAGCACAAAATGAGCCTACTTCAGTGCCAAGGACAGACACCAAGGTAATATCCCTTCCTGAGCACAGAGCATATGCCATCAGATTCACTCACCTGAGCTGCAGCTTCCTCGTAGCCCGTTGTGCCATTTATCTGGCCTGCAAAGAAGAGCCGCTGAACAAGACGAGACTCTAGAGAAGCAGTCAGCTGACGGGGGTCTAAAAAGTCATACTGCACTCCATAGCCTATAACAAACAAGAAGACAGATCTTAAGGCAGGGATATGGAAGGTCCTCACTTATCAACAAAGGCAAACAGTGGGACAAGATGACTTATCGACTTTTGTTTACAATCTAGAAACAACCTAGGAGAAATTCCTGCATTCAAGAAATAATGTTCTCTCATATTTACTTTGGTTTGCTAGGCTCCAAGGAAAACATGTTGGTTTTCTTTCTTGTTTTTCTTTTTGGTTAACTGATAACCAATATGAAAAAAGAGATGTGAAATTCATCCCCTCACCTGGCTGTAAGATCTTCGCTTTCTCCAAGCCTGGGATAGATCTGATCACCTGCTCCTGGAGCTCAGGTGGCAGCGTCATTGACAGGCCTTGGGGGTAAATGACATCGGACTCCAAGCCTTCAGGCTCCAGCCAGACCTGATGTTCACGGTTTGGGAAGCGCAGCACCTTTGACTCAAAAGAGGGGCAGTATCTGCAACAGGAAATAACCACAAGCACCATCTAACATGGATAAAGAGTAGTTTTCCAGAAGCAAAGCAAGGAAGGTGCACAGCTTCAGAGACTCACACCATTAAGAGCCCCATACAGTCCTACATCCTTACCGGGGGCCCTTTGTTGTCTCCCTCACATGGTCGTTCAGGTGGAGGTTATCAAGGACAATCTGCTGAGCTTTCAGGTTAGTGTGAGTCATGTAGCAGGACAGCTGGTCTTCTGGCTGAAAGAGGCCAAAACTCAGTGTAAATGAATCCAATCCCAATACCCTGCACTCTCACCCAATGATTCTGTTCTAAGGATCTCCAAGGGCTTTTCTGTGACAGTCTGCTCTCTGTTCCTGTAGAGCTGGGTTGTGCTGTCTTACCCACTGTACAGAAAAGGAGGTATCAGAGAACCTGAGCAACATGCCCAAAAACAGACCAAGAAAAGAACTTGATAGTGTCCGGGATACGTATTTTATGCTATAAAATGTGTTCCTAATCACAGGATGGACATTCCTTTAAAAGCAACAGACTCTATCACATGAGTCAGAGGAATTCCAAGTAAGTTTGTAGAGTTTGGTGAAGACTAAAGAAACCTCTTAATATCATGCAACTGACATAGCAAATTCAAGTTCTGGAAAGAAAAACACTATGTAGAATACTTCACTCTTATTATCTATCTGGAAAAGAGCTGACAGACTGACGTTCAAAACAGTAATAAATGTTAGATTTCAGCTTCTTAAAACCTTTCCAACAAATACATAGGGCTTAAAATGCTATTACCACCTCTCCACTCCCCATTTACAGAAGGTTACTGCAATTCCTACAAGCTCTGGATCAAGCCCTGGACAACCTGATTCGGTTATGCATGTCCCTGTTTGTTGCAAGGGAGTCGGACTAGATGACCTTTAAAGGTCCTTAACAACTCTAAGGATTCTATGATTCTATAACTGCCCAAAAGGAGATCACGGTGACATGCAAGTTGGCCTCTTGTCCTGGGTAGCAGTGACAGGATGAGAGGTAACAGCCTTAGGTTGTGCCAGGGAGGTTCAAGTTGGTTATGAGGAAAAAAGTCTCTGAGAGTGGTTGGGTGCTGGAACAGGCTGTTCAGGGAGGTGGTGGAGTCACCATCCCCAGAGGCTTCCAAGGAAAGGGCAGGTGTGGCACTTAGGGACACGGTTTAGTGGGCCCGGTGGTGATGGGTTGATGGTTGGATGGGATGATCTTAGAGGTCTTTTCCAACCTGAATGATTCAGCCACACAAGTCCCTTACAACAACTTGCTGGCTACTGTAGCTTGCCACTCCCAGAAGCACTCCCCAGCTCCCCCTGCACCTGCCATGCGCTGTCCCACCTTGATCCACACAGCCTTGCTGAGGAAGCTGAAGGGCACAGGAGGGTTGTCAGGTACACGTTCCTCCAAACCACTGAAGTTGATGGTGTCTTTGGCCAGGCGGGGTGGTGTCCCAGTCTTCAGTCTGCCCACAGTAAATCCCAGTTTCTCCAGAGTCTGGGCTAGCCCCACAGCCGGCTGGTCTCCCAGGCGCCCAGCAGGATGCGTTTCCAGCCCCATGAGGATCATACCCCTTAGAAATGTCCCAGTGGTCAGGATGACGCTCCCAGCACACACCGTGCTTCCATCCCCTGAAACAGCATGTTCAGAGATACACATATTTCGCTGCCATTGAAGCCCTGTACTCTGGTGGTTCTGTTTAAAACTAGATTGCTGCTGTCTACTCTATCCTGTTTGCCAAGTAAGATCTCAAAAACAGCATGGAATTCAGAATTATGAGTCTGAGGGAGATTAAGTTCATGCAACCTCCCAACACCCAGTCAACCCAGTGATGTTTTCCATTGTGTTACCGATGTTAACACGGCTTAATTTGCATCCAGCCTGAAGTGCCTCTGTTGGCTCATTCAGCTTTCTCACAGATGAATCAGACACGTTTAACCTGCGGCTGCTCTTAGCATACAGTGCCCAAGGGTGCTCACTGCGGTACCCACACATACCTAGAACAACGCCTGTGACTTGGCACTTCCCAGGGCGGTTTGCTTCTGGCTCTTTCAGGAGAAGGTCCTCCACAGATGCCTCACGGACTGTCAGCAGGGGGGTGCTCAGGATTTCCTTCTGTCATGAAAGGAGTTACCACAAAAATCTGCCAAGTTCTGAGACATTTGGGCCACCGGTGGCTGATGTACACCCAAAAAGTAACACTGAATCTCCCACATTAGCACTTCTATTCCTAAATGGCCCTGAGGCAGCAGCAGGAGCTGACAGCACAGTGCTGCCACCATCCCATACAGCACTGCTCCACTGCTGCACACCTCAGTGCTCCTACTCTGCATAAAGCCACATCACCACTGGCTGCATCTTCTTCAAACGTACGAGGGCTGCTCTGAAAGTAATGCCTCTTAGCTTATTATGTTGGCTCATTATGTCAGAGGTGGATGTTGGTGGTACGGCAGAAGAGGCTGAGCCTTCCTGCCGATATTCTGATCCATGCTGTTGCTGTGTGACAGATGGCAGCAGAGGGGCAGACTGACAACATGGCACCTGACACGGAAGTGTGTATGAAGGAAGGTGTGTCACTGAATTCCTCCACGCAGTTAACATGGCACCCACTGACATTCATCGACACGTGTTTGCATTTATAGAGACCAAAGAGTGGATGTGAGCACAGTGAGGGAGCAGGTGGTGCGTTTCAGACACAGTGGGTCACCTCTATGAGCGTGGCATGCAGGCTCTTATTCATTGCTAGCAAAAACACAATGTTAATGGCGACTACTACGCCGAAAAATAATAGCGTTTTGCACTGACAACCTGCTCTATCAAGCAGCGTTACAGTGCTCTCGGTATCTATCGCGGTTCGCAGGGCAATAAGCAGGAGGCATTACTTTCGGAGCGCGCGGCACAGGCCGCACACCCACCTGCACGCCGTCCCGGTACCGCCGGCGGTCGATCTGCGCGCGCAGCCCCCAGACGGCCGGTCCTTTGCTGCGGTTCAGCACTTTGTAATGCACCCCGGCCGCGTCGCAGATCCGCCCGCACAGCCCGTCCAAGGCGTCCACCTCCCGCATCAGGTGCCCCTTCCCGATGCCGCCGAAGGAGGGGTTGCACGACATCTCTCCTGCGCCAAGTACACGGGGACACCCTCAGCACCGCCGAGCCGTGCGGCCGCGCCGCCCCCGGCCTCAGGGCCCCCCCCGGCGGTACCGATGGTGCCGATCTTGTGCGTGAGCAGCAGCGTGCGGGCCCCGCCGCGGGCGGCCGCCGCCGCCGCCTCCGTCCCGGCATGGCCGCCGCCGATCACCACCACTTCGTAGCCCGAGGCCGCGCTCGCCGCCCGGCGTCTCTCGGACCGCGGCGCCAGGCGGCGCCAAGCGCTGCGCGCCAACATGGCGGCTGCGGGCGGCCGGAACGGGAAGCGGGTGCGGGCGGGAAGCGGCGTGCCGGCCGAGAGGCGGCTCCGCGTGGCGGCGGGGCTCCCCCTAGCGGCGGCTCGGCCCGGCTGCCGGCGGGAGGTTCGGTTCCCCGAGAGCTGCGGCGCCGCCTGGAAGAGGAACTCGCTCTTCCCGCCTAATCGCGCTCGCTTCCGCGTGGGTGCGTGAGGCTCATGGAGGAGACCGCGGCGGGCAGAGGGCAGCGGAGGCAGAGGGCGGCCCAGCCTCGCGCCTCACGGGGCGGGGGCGCCGCCGCCCGACGCGGCTCGACCGCGCGGGGTGACTCGGCCGACGAGCATCCGACGGACGAGGCTTCCCCCGCGGTCGTGCCGCGCCGGCCGGCGCAGGGCGGAAAGCCCCCGGTCCCTCGAACCCTCTCGGCGCGGAGCAGAGCGCCGGGCGGGCTGCGGCTGCGGGAGGTGCTGTCGCAGCTCAGCCTGGGCCGGCAGGACGTGTCGGACGCGTCGAACGCGGTGAACGAAGTCGTGTCCCACCTGATCGACGCCGTCAAAGGAAGGGACGGCAGCTTCAGCTCCATCACGAAGCTGGGAGCCGGCAGCTACTACGAGCACGTCAAGGTGCGCGCGGGGCTGGGTGCAGCCTGGGGCGGAGGCGGGCGGACTGCGGCCGTGCGGCCCGGAGAAGGGGAGCTATAGCTTTTTCTATAGGAAAGAACGGGACGGGCCCTTTAGCGGGGGCTACAGTGGTTGCACGAGGGATAAAGGGTTTAATTAAACCTTGCTCTTAAAGGGGGTAGGATTTGAGTTGAATATATGGAAAAAGGTCTGTCACAGGGGGGTGGCGAGGCAGCGGCACAGGTTGTTCGGGGATGTGGTGAATGCCCCATCCCTGGAGACTTTCAAGGCCAGGCCCTGGGCAACCTGCTCTAGCCGTAGGTGTCCCTGTTCAGTGCAGGGCAGTTGGACGAGATGGCCTTTCAGGGTCCCTTCCAACTGCAAGGATTCTGTGATACATCCATGACTGCTCGCTGGACCATGGACTGGTTGTGATGCTGTACCCAGGAGGTGGTGGTCAATGGCTGCTTGACCTTCAGCAGCTTGGACGTGTGACCACCGGGGGAGCGGTGTCAGTAAACTGCTCTTCTCCACATGAATGTGCATCAGTCTGGTAATACAAAGCCATCAGAAATAAGGTAATGTTTCACTCCAGATGTGGAAAGTACATCCAGGCAGTTGTAGATAAAGCTTCAGATTTAGGTGAAAGGCAATACAACCTAAGGTGATGCTTGTATTCTTGTCCTTTGCAGATATCTGAACCAAATGAGTTTGATATCATGCTTGTAATGCCTGTCACAAGGGTGCAGCTAGATGAGTGTGACGACACTGGAGCCTATTATTATCTAACGTTCAAAAGAAATCCAAAAGAGAAGTATTTGCATAAGTTTCTAGATGAAGATGGAAAATTATCAGCTATTAAAATGCTGCAAGAACTAAGGCGAATTATTAAAGAGGAAGTAAAACACATTAAAAGTAAGTACTGCACAATCAGGCACATGAATAATGCAACTGCATTCCACATAGGCAATATGTATCTTTCTCCTCAGTCAGTTATCCCTCGGGGCATCATAACTGGAAGTGAAACCCTCTCTGTGCCTGTGATCTCGAGCACTTATTCTAAAAATCACCACAAATGCACCAGAGCAGCAAAAGGAATTACATTGCTTGAGTCAGATAATGCATTACCGAATGGTACTTCATAGCTACCCATAAAACGTATTGCCTTTTAAAGTGCTCTTTTTCCTCATAAGCCTTCGGCCAAGTTGTGGACAAATCTCTAAACGTTTTCCACAGTCATCTGACGTTCCCTCGTCGTTCCCATTCATTAGACAGCACTACGGTGGCTACAGAAGACATCTCAAGTAGTCACAATATTAAAAATAAATAGAGAAATCATGCTAATGCTTCAGGTCGAGAAGAGCTTCTCTTCTTTTGTAGAGGGAGGCCTCAGCTGGCCTCCTTAATGCTTTATTAAAAATAACCTATATTCAATTTCACCAATCCTACAGGATGAAATGCTCGAGGATTCTGACCGATTACGAATTCCTATTCAGTGAACATCTTAATAACCTCCAAAAAAAAAAAGATTACTTTCTTTTTTGTTACTAGATGAGGAAGTAACCGTGAAAAGGAAAAAGCCTGGAAGCCCTGCAATAACTCTACAGATCAAAAAGCCTACAGCAGAAATATCAGTGGACATCATCCTGGCTTTGGAAGTTCAGCAGAGCTGGCCTCCCAGCACACAGGACGGCCTCAACATAAAACGCTGGCTAGGAAGTAAAGTCAGGAGAGATTTCAGATATAAACCGATTTACTTAGTGGCCAAGCAAAACAAAAAAGAAAAGCTCCTAAGAGGTACTTCAAATACAGCTAATAAGCTTAATAATTAATTACTTTCTCTGCAACTTGGTCACTTGATACAACTTGATAAATGCCATAAAAAGGGTATCTAGGTTCTGTTCGGTGTTCCGCCTTCAAGGTATGGATCTCTACATTATCCTGCGTACATCCAGATAATCACTGAAAGCCCTCTTTAAAGCACCAGCCTGGTAACAGAGCTTGTCCTGTGCTGAAATCTAAGGCTGATAACTGCGCTACAGACAGTACAGTAACCAGCACTGTTTCAGATCTATCAGACAGATGAACATGTAATGTTTCCTGTACTAGTGCCGTACTTAACAGCAACATCCGCTCCTTTGTAAGGAAAAAAATTAAAGGGGGTGTGTAAAAATACACAGAAATCCCTGAAAATGGCACTTGTTCTACATATGTTTTGTACTTACGCAGGAAGTAAACTACTTAAGGTAGTTTATTTCCTCATTGAACTTTGGTATGGCTGCAGGACGACTGCTATTGTTTGCTGTTTATTTTTCCCAGAGCACTCTCACCATGCCTGCATTATTTGCCGAAACATTCCAGCTTGGCACTGTATGAAGAGAATTGGGTCTTTTTAGCCAAAAATGGTTCTTGGCAACCTGGTGTATTTATTAGTTAGCAAACCAATCTCACCAGTGCCAGATATACCACCACTGCTCTACTGGGCTCTCTGTCCAAGTGAAAATAGTAATCAAAGCAAAAAAGGCAGGGACACGGTCTAATTTATGTAAAGAAGCTGATGTTGAGAATATAATGAAAGCATCCAGCCAAGCCTATGTAGTTACCTGTAACTATAATACTCCAATCTTGTCTGTATGGAGTGATTGAGCAATTAAGAAGGAACTGACTAATTTTAGTAATTAATGAATTAAGAGCTTTAATTTTTCTTTTTCCTATTTACAGTCACCGATATTTACTGCTCTGTAACTATTTTGTACTCACCCCTTTAGGAAACACCTGGCGACTCTCTTTCTCGCATGTCGAGAAGGACATGCTGAAAGACCACGGCAACACAAAGACGTGCTGTGAATCCAATGGAGTGAAGTGTTGTAGGTTGGTATCTTGTCTGAATGTTTTGCTTTAAGCTAGTTTGTCCAGCACTGTTTCAGTTTAACATTTAAGATTTGGTCAGTAATTGTTTACAACAGGGAGTGAGAATATGGCTTTTATTCACGAATTCTTGCTTTGTTGTTCCAGAGTAGTACAAGCTTGCACGTGCTCACTGAACACATCTGACTTGCGTTTACTCAAGAAGTAACAAATTACTTTGCAGGTTTATGCTCCAGATTTGCCTGTCAAAGCAAACAGATGCTCCTTGCCAAATAATCTTTCCCCAAATCAGTCATCTTTAGAAATACTAGCTCCAAAGTCTGTTGACACAGCTTCATAAGCAAATTACACTTTGTGGCAAGGCCATTTTTTATTAAATGATGGTGAGAAAAGAACTGAATGGGATCAGGATCAATAAATGTGATTCTTCACTCTAATAACGGTTGGTTCCATATTTCTTTGAAGAATAAAACCAAAACCTCATCAAGTACGGAACCTACTTTATAGCAAACCCACTTTTTGGTTTACTTGATTTTGCCCTGTACAGAATCAAGAAAGCCACAAGGGTATTAATGCATCATTCTTTGTCTTTGCTTTATGAGTAGTATGAGCTATGCTACGTCCTTGCCTAGCCATGTACTGAACTACACCTCTTCATCTCAGAGTGCCACAGAAAGGCACTGGTAGTGCCTTTGGTATAAAACCAAGCCCAAAGGATGGCTTTCATCTTAAGTGGTGTTCCAAGTTCACGTTATACTGGTAGCACCTGCAGGAGGAGACCGTATTGTGCAGGCACAGTGCTGATCAACACCTTGTATTCCTGTGCCGTGGTGGCCACCAGTGGAAGCGGTTCATACACCAGAACTGTTTTTCACAGTAGAAATCTTTCACTGCTACTCTGCCTTCACATGCAATGCTTCTAGGAATATCCCCCTTTTTGCTCTACTTACTTTCAGGTTTGATTCAAAGCTTTACTGAAAACATTCTTATATTAAAGTAAATGTAATTGCTTTACTCATAACATATATATAAGTATCTAAAATACGCGTTTAGATCCGACTCCTAAAGGTACGAAATTAACTCTCATTTAACAGGAAAGATTGTCTCAAACTCCTGAAGTATCTCCTAGAGCGACTTAAAATGAAACATGCAAAAGAACTGGAAAAATTCTGTTCGTATCACGTCAAAACGGCCTTCTTCCATTCATGCGTCACTTGGCCAAGTGACACAGACTGGCAGTATGAAGACCTGGAACACTGTTTTCAGAGATACCTGGAGTATTTTCTGCGTTGTCTGCAAGATTCTCAGCTGCCACACTTTTTCATTCCCCAGTACAACTTGCTCAGCCTGGATGATAAAGCAAGCAATGGCTTCCTTTCAAGACAAATAAACTATCAGTTGAACAATGGATTCCCAATATTTCACCAGGTGTAGTAAAAACAGAAGTGTTTACAGTAACTATCTGAAAACAAAGTAGATCTGTATATTTTAAAACATACGTTTAGCACTTTATATCATTTCTCAGTAGTTTATTACTACAGAGAAACAAAACCAAATCAAGAACACTGACAGAAAACTGCATATTTCAGTTATGTTGTTTAACTGTATTCCTTTAAGGAACTGGGACATTTGAATTAACGTTTGATTGGAACAGTTACGAACGTAACCTGACTCCAATGAGAAAAGTTCTGACATGGAACAAGGGTTAAAACAGAAGAAAAGGCATCTGCCAACATGAAAATTCAGCAAGAGAACCAGGCCTGGGAACTTGGCCTTTGGCCTTCTAACAGGGCCAAGGAACAGACAACCTTGAAGCATGGCTGAATACCTCATACCAGTGCCATCCTGAAGATACCATTGGTATGCATATATATACATGTACGCATGTATACCTGTTTATATACGCCTGTATGTATATAAATGTCCATACCACATATATATATATAAAAAAATATATATATTCTACAAGAAATTGAGCTGCTCAAGTGTGTGCAGAGAAGAGCAATGAAGTTGATGAAGGGGCTGAAAATCAAAATGTGAAGATCCTCTTGGTCTCTACAACTACCTGCAAGGTGGCTGCAGTTAAGAAAGCATCAGTCTTTTGTAACGGGGACCAGTTCAATGTTTCTATAAATGATGTGGATAGAGGACTCAAATGCCTATTAGGCATACTGAAGTAGGAGGAGCTGTTGACTCCCTTGGAGCAGAGACACCGTACAGAAATTCTGACAAACTGGAGAGCTGAGCAATCATCAGCTGCACAAAGTTCAACAACAGCAAGTGCAGGATTCTGCACATGGGATGTGGTAATGACTGGGGAACAGCAGTATGGAAAGCAGACCCAGAGAAAAAGATCTGGGGGTTTTGGCTGACAGGAAGTTGAATCTAAGTCAGCATTGCATCCTTGCAGCCAAAAGGGCCAACTGGTGCATCAGAAAGGAGAAGCTGAGGTCCCTGCATATGCTCAGCACAGAGCAGAGGAGGTGAGAGGAGACCTCACAGGGAGCGGATGGCAGCACTGAGCTCTGTTCTGTGTGACAGCAACAGGGCCCGAGGGAACCACATGGAGCTGTGTCAGGTGAGGGGCAGCTGAGGGTCAGGGACAACATCTGCACCAGAGGCAGTCAGATCCTGGAACAGCGTAGAAAAAAATCCAGGTTGAAAAGACCTCTGTGGACAGGCTCCTGAGAAAAGGCCTTTTCAACCTGGATTGTTCTGTGTTAGCAGTGATATACATATGACAGATTAAGGTATGTAAGTATAATGCATCATGTCTGCTTGTTGTTTTAGTCTTGCTAAGTTTACAATCAATCATTATTTTCACTGTCATAATAGTTAATGTTAAAGATGAGATTAATAATTCCCAGATCACTTCTGCTGCTGTGTACTGTATCCTACCTCAAATTGCCTTTTTACTTCTAGTTGCTGCTATTAATGGGCATCTTTAGTATTTGGTACATAAAAATACACAAACTCATTTCCTGGTAATAACTGTAACAGCTTTTATACATACATACTTGCCATACCAATCATAGTGATTTGTGTTCTGTAATAAACAGGAATCTTCAGTAAACAACAACTGTATGTCCATGTGTACCATAGAATCCTTCAAACCCGCTGTTGCAATCTCTATACACTTACTGGCCAGCTAGTCCCCAAAGCTCTCTGTTTCTGGATTGTGACAATATTTGTGTTTCCTATGCAATTGCAGCCATCACCTTCAAACTATCTTCAAATCATACTATGAACATATGTAAGAATTTGCAGTCATCAATTGCAAATTAGGGGAGGAAAAAAGAAAAGCCATATTAAATTCCTGAAGTAACCGATCTTTTCCAAGTCTTCAAAATCGCTTTGGAAATGAGCCTTTTCACTGCAATTGGCAAGAGAAGTGATAATTAACCAACATTCAAAAGTTACTGTACCAATGAACATCTGCATGGAAGGAAATGCACCTTTTCAATCCATTATCAAAGACTATAGCCTTCCTGTTAAAAGGCTATCAAATCCAAAATGCAGCTTGATCGACATTCTCAGAATTGGATAGAACTCGGCTCATGTTTTCTTACGTTGATACATGTTAGGAAAGGACTGTAACACTTCCTGATACTAACGCTGTGAGGATAATAAATACACAGCACTTTAGAGCTGCTTTGCTCTATTATTTTTACAATTGTTTTTAAAAGAAGCCATGCAAAGTCTGTATTTTTACCCTGCTTTTGTATTTCTTTTGAAGGCAAAATACCTACCAACTTAAATAAAGACTGGATTTCATCTCACTTACAAACAAGAAAAGAAATGGGGAGGACAGAAGAGCTGTTTGAGAATGACCTTACAAAAACATTCTCATCTCACTTAGATTCAGTTTATTATATTTTCGCTTATTCACGTGACACAAGGAAACACAAGTTCAGATCAAACGTCATTTGTATAGTCGCCTCAAATACAACTTCTAAAGATTCTAATTACCTGTAACAGCACATGTGACAGAACCTGAAACTCACGTGTAAAGTGTGAATGAACTTTATCAGACAGAAAGCTGACATCCTAATGTCTTTTTTTTTCCTCCAAGATGCTCTTTATGACTCTGTAAACACCTCTTTGCCTTAAGGAAGAAACACACCGTTCAGGGGTGTTATTGTTATGGAACTAAGTGATCCAGTGGAATACTTTGGCACGCCACTGGTGGATGTGGCACATCAGCGTGAAAGTGCAGTATATTGAAGTAACACAAACGTTGCTGACATTCAGTTATTCAGTTCTCTGTAAGAAAAAAAATTACATCCTTATACATTAGTATTGCATACAATTAAAGAAATCCATAATATTCGTTTTTATTCCATATAGAATGTCTTTAGAAGTTACTCTTATCACACAATAAATACCTGTGACATGAACTGTCCTTAGGTTAAAGCTAAAATAGTGTCAAAGCACAAAACAAGGTTTGTTGCTGTATAATCACCTTTCCTTCCCTATGGCATTTAAAAAAACACCTTTTATTTAAATGGAACAGATGCAGAAAATAATCCACTAAGAGAATAGGCTTCTAAATCCAAGCCCGTAGATGCTAACATCACCTATAATCACTTACTTTGTTCTAGTAATTTCAAGGGATCAGTCACTTCGGGAACTTTCTCTGTGGTCTTAGCATATCCTTTTCCATTTCTTTCCTGATTTGGTGTTGTTTGTATCTTTCTGCCATTGAAATAAGCTCATCGGGAACTACCTGATAAGAAAGCAACACAAATCCACGCTCAGTTTTAAGTAATTCCAAAAACTTTTTGACTTGGGTTTTTACACAAATATGTAACTTATTTGTCTGCTCCCAAACCACAGTGCTGTTATTTTCTATGACTTCTGCCACTATTTTTTGGATTTGCTTTAGTGTGGAAATGCATAAGAATTTTTTATTTTATTTTCCACATGAGAGTATACTGAAAAATAATCAGCACAGTGTGCCTGGATGTTCAGCTTATCTATATATGCCAGCATCACCATATCTAATGGCAACATATAACTAATTAAAACACCTTATTTAATCTAAAAATGCATCTTTCCGTGCTAACGAATGAATACAGACCGCTTACACAACCTGCAGTAGCAAGTAGCCATACAGCAGGTGGAAGATGTCCAGTCAGTAATCAACATCCTGAGCAAAAGCAAGCTCCTCCAGCAAATCTGAGCATGGTATTTGACTGCTTACTGCCCCTGTGGACTGCTCTGAAACTGAACATTTAGATACTCCTAACTCAACTCAGATATCCTTGAAGCTGGCAATGCTTGAAGAAGGTGAGGGATGCAGCTGCAACAAAAAGCCTGGTGCAGGAGGTAAGTAATGCTATAACAATTAGTCCTGAAAGTAGGGATTCAGAGATGGTCTTTTCTCCCCTGAACTCCAAGACCTGCTCCTAGTTATACTACCACATTAAAGAACAAACTGGGAACTTCAGAGTCCGCAGCAGGAGAAGCATGGAAGGCCAGCAGTTGACTCAGAGTACAGAACAAAACACTTCTAATTCCTATCTAAGTGGTTTCAAAGTATTGCTTCTTGGTTTACCTTGTTGGTTTCTTTCCCCAGAAGAAAAACAAAACCAATCAAAACCAAACAGAAAAATGTGCAGCACTAAGGACTTGTTAGGTGACAAAGTGTTAGGTGATTAAAGCTGGCGTGAACACCCACAGTAACAATTCTCCTGGTCCTGCATAAATACAATTAAATTCACATTCATTAAATCCTCCCTCCTTTCCACATTCCCAACTTAAGTCAGGACCTGAACTCTGGGTACAAGCAAAAGACTAAGTGGGCTCACACCATGGGCAACACAATTATTTTTTTCTTACTTGTTTTGCTCTCTGCAGAATATCAATCAGCTCAGATGCAGCCTTCCAGTCTTTCTTAGTGACAAGCGTTACTGCCTTCCCAGTACGTCTGGACAAGAAATGGAATAAAGGTTGATCTTTGTAATAATGGGTATCTGTGCTGCTAGGTTCTCCCCACTGACTTCAATAGTAATAGATTTGACTACAGGCGGCATTTATGGACTTTCATACGTCTGGCTAGAGCATTTACTTGGCGCATGACAAAGCTACTTCTTATAAGGGCAGAGTATAGCTACTTAGCTAAATTGGGGCAAAGGCAGAACTAATTTAGGGATAGAGGCAATAAATGTAGCACAAAGACGACACATTTAATAATGAAGAGGTGTTAATATCACAATTAAAACAAGCACACGCACATACATACATGCAGGGAAAACTATCACATTTGTGTCACTCTGGGGATGTAGCATTAGAACTCCTAATGTCAAACTACACCAAAACACCCTGCAGATTCCTAAGGGTTCCTTTCCAGCCTCTCCCCTTTCTTTTCTCCAGTGGGCTTTCTAGGAAACTAAACTCAACAGCTCATGAAGACACACAAACAAGGATATCTGTACAAAAGGTGTTCTGAGCTGTCAGTCTCTCCAACGCTACAATCAGCTTTCAGACATCCTTAATTCCCAACGACTTTAAAGAAACAGAAAACCAGAAACCTTGTTTGCCTTAAATTTAACTGCATTTCAAAACATAAAAGCATACTTTGGCACGTCTTGAAGCCTCGCTCTCCCATTGTCTATCACTTGTAACTCCAGAGTTTGACAACAGAAACACTTATAAAATGCACCAAATACTGATGTTAATCAATAACACATTACTATTTGATTGTGAAAACTTACCCTGCTCTTCCAGTACGACCTACTCTGTGAACGTATTCCTCAATGTTGCGAGGGAAGTCAAAGTTAAAAACATGAGTAATATCGTGCACATCAAGGCCACGGGATGCTAAGTCAGTAGCTACCAGGATTCTGACTTTACCTAAATTAAGGACAATCAAAAGAGAATGTGATTTTATGGAATATGCAGAAAACACAAACTACCCCACTGATTTCCCAGTGTATAATGCACCCATTAGACACATAGAGGAAATATATACTTTCTGCACTGTCTTGCTTCCAATATTAGGTGGTATCCCAAACATCATTTTGCTATTTCACAAGGAAAAACAAAACCAAGAAATATGTCCAGCAGATTAAAAAAAAAAAAAAAATCCATAAAAAAAAGCCCAGAAGCTTCAGGAACTATTTTTTCATCCTGCATCCTTATCATGCCACTATTCTTAGTTCTATTATCAAGCGACCACATAACCTTTAAGTATAATCCTACTGGCATCATCAAGAGGAGAACTGCTTCATTGAGAACACCGCCGTTTGATGCTTCAGTTTACAGTTCTTCAGGCTAACACAATACCGAATATTCCCCATAAAATTCAGAAGTAAATTAAGTCTTAACTCTTAGTCATTCCATTTTTTTTCCTTTAAGAGCAATCATTTTTTGCTTGCTGTTTCTTTTGCGTATGTTTGTCAGATTAACAAAGTAAACGCAATCATGCAGAGCTCTAATCATTTCTATGGTAACAAAGGGACACAATACTATAGAAAAGGTTCTGCATATGAGAAGCCTTAACAGCACTGGTTTGTTTAGCCCAAGTTTAGGTACAAACCCACCTTTCTTGAAGTCATCTAAAGCCTGTTCTCGATCACACTGCTCTCTGTCACCATGAAGAGACTGCACTGGAACTCCTCGTACACCAAGATCACTTGCTACATCATCAGCCCTAACATGAAATAAAACAATAGTTCAGAAAAGATAACAGAACAGAAAGAATGTGCCAGCAATACGACCCTACTTCGATCAGGTAATACCTTCTATAAAACAACATGGAAACAAGAACAGAATGTTCCCAACTGTTATTTCTTTATACACTTCTATTTCAAGCCCTTCTATGTCTTTCTTATCAGAAAAGACCTTTGATGAAAACAGTGAATCTGGAAAGCAAAGACAGGCACCTATGCATCAAGAAAGTCCCAACCAGGAAATCACAGTTACTTTGTTAAAGCAGGGAAGATGTCACTAACTAAGATGAATGTGTCTTACACAGACAAAGAAAGACATGAAGTAGTAAAAAAAGCCTCACTCTGTACTTACTGCAAGGAAGAGCTTTTCCATAGACAAAAAACACACCACAGTTGTAATATATAAAAGTATTCCCCTGAATTTACATTGCTAAAATACAGTATTTGCAACTGCACTTCTTTTTAGTGCCGGATCACTCAGTCTTCTCTCCAAAAGGACGTGTCTTAACAAACTAAATGCTTTCTTACAATTTTTTTTCCCCTTTTTCAGCCGTAACATATCTCCAAACTACTTCATACTTCACAAAAGAAGCCTCTGTTCACTGTTATTGTTCTAGAGAAAAGTCTGAGGCACTTCTGGACATCTGTCAATGCTTACCCATGCACTAAACAGTCAAAGCAACAGAATTCATCAGCTAGAAGCAGGAGCAGCTTCCCATGCTGATGGTTCAAGAGAACTTTTAGGTAATAACTTAGACTTATTCAGAGGAAAAAAAGCAGTAACATACTTGGTACAGCAAAATTAGTTCCAGCTCTTCAAGAAACTAGAGGAGATCAAACTAAATTTTTTTTCCCCCTCCACTTCTTTGCATGAAGGAGGGAAAAAAGGACCCTGCATCATTCACTGGAGAGGCTCAGGTATGGTAGCAATACACTGACACTCCTGCCACTGGGTCCTGTACACATCAGCTTCACATGCTACTGAACAGCAAAAACTGCCCAGAGATGTTGTGGATGCCCAGTCCCTGGAGGTGTTCAAGGCCAGGTTGGATGGGGCCCTGGGCAGCCTGGTCTAGTATTACATGGGGAGGTTGGTGGCCCTGCCACCAGGGTGGGGGTAGGGGGGTTGGAGCTTCATGATCCTTGAGGTCCCTTTCAACCCGGACCATTCTGTGTGATTCCATGAATTTACATTAAGGTGTCCTTAAGAATTTTAAACATCTGTTCCAAATACGTTAAAATTGAGGCTTCTCACCACCACTATCAGTGTTAAAAAGAATGCGAACTCCTAGTCAAATGGTCTGCAGGAAAAACAAGAACTACCCGCACACCACTGACAAGAACTGTTAGATTTGTTAATTTCTCTCTGAAGAATCCCTCTGGTTAAAAAACAAACAGAAAAACACACAGATATGATACTAGGAAATAATTACATACGTAGACTTCTTTCCAACAAAAACGATGACCTTATCCTTTGGCGTCATAGAGTCAATGAAGTCTTCCATGAAAGCTTTCTTTTCTTCTTCACTGATAACAATAACTTTCTGTTCTACTGTATTTACTGCCTGTTAAACATCAGAAAGGATGATGTTTAGAAATAGCTTTGAATACTATTTTTATTTATCCACTCATTCACAACTAGAATGTATGTCAATTAGGACTTCAAATGAGGCAGATTTGTTGCTTTCCAGTTGCTTTAGGAGAGTAATTAATTTTATCCTTTAGCAGTTTATTCAATCACATATTGATAGAGATTCTTAACACTGGTTTAGAACAGAGTACAGTAGTTCAATTAAAAGAAATGAAAAAACAACTGGAGTGTATCTTATGCCTATTTAGAGCAAGTTGGAGCAACTGCTGTCTTATTTGAAAGGAGAAGCTTTTAAAGAAGGTTTTGCCAGCTACTTGCAATGATTAGTTCTGCCCAATTCTTTGAACACCAGCTTTTTAATAAAACCTTATATTTGAAGGTTACCACAAAATGGCTGAGTACACTACATGCAAGAGAAATACAAGAAGCTGCACCAAGGGAGTTTAAGATCGGATAATAGGAAGTGGATCTTCACCAGAGGATGGTCAGGCACTGGGACAGGCTCCCCAGGGTAGCCATCACAACCTCAAGCTGCAGGCATTCAAGCAGCATTTAGACAATACTTTCAGACATAAGGTTTGAACTTTGTGTGGTGTTTTGTGGAGCCAGGAGTTGGGCTCAGCAATCTCTTCCAACTTGGAATATTCTGTGATTCTATTTAAGTGGTACAAAGGCCTAGGCTTTCTTGTGGCCCTGCATCATAACCTTACAGCAAGAGCTGAAGAATCTACCAAGTAGAACAGTTCTCCTTCCACATGGAAACCCTTCCCTCCCTTCAGAAGTCACCTCTTCAATTGAATGAGGCTCCATAAGAGATGAAAGCACTGGACGAGAGCTGCAATAGCTATTATGTCAAACTGCAGTCCTCTCTTGTTGATGCGTTTTCCATTGACAAAAGCACAGTTTCCAGCATAACAAAGGAAAAGTACATTTTCCCTTACTTCCATCTGAAAGTGTACCAGATATCAAATTTATTCACTCCCTATGACTAAGAAAGTAATACTGAAAACTCCATAATTTAAAAGGCAAACCTAAAGCAATCTCTATGCCAGGATGGAGGAGACCTTGGAACCACTAACATTTCTGTAAATTCTGTCACTGCTTAAGCCAACCACATTTGACTGCACAATTAAGACAGCTACATCTGCACATTAAGAGCTTTGGACTTCAGAAGACAGTTCTTGCAGTACCACATGTTCCTGACCTAGACAAGTGACCTCCAAAAGTTTAGCATGGAGCTTCCATTCTCTCTGAGAAATACACAGGTAAAAGACAGACCCAGATAAGGATCTGCACACGTGACAAAGAAGTCCTTCAGAGGGAAGTATCTGAGTATTTGAGTCAAGTATTTGACCGATACTTGATGCTTGTATCATCTACTGAAAATCTAGGACTTCAAGATCTTGTTACAGAAGCATAAGAGTTTAAGTTCTTTCTAAACTTGTGAAGCCTTACAAAGAATAACATGGGATTTTTTTGAAACTCCAGACTAATTTTGAAGTCATCTGCATTTACTTACATATAATTCCAGGTAAAAATTCCCTTGTCAAACTGCAGGTACTTCAAAACAACAACAGAACTTACTGCTAAGTCGAGAGTGCCAACATAGACGATCATGGGATTTCGCAAATAGGATTTTGCTAGGCGACGAACACCATCAGGCCAAGTAGCACTACATGGGAAGAGAAGATTGATGAGAACACAGCGCAAGATCTATAAATCACGCTTCTTTTTCTTCTTCTGTCTTACATGCCAGTGAAATACTTGAGTAGAGAGTAACAGAAACGAGCTCTTTCAACATCTAGATGCCATTTTAAGAGGCTTACTAATGTAAACAGAACTCCTGCTTGCAAGGCAACATTCCAGATTAAAATCAGGAGTAACAGTTATGTAGTCTTTCTAATGGAAACTATACACTGTTTAATAACTCGAGAGTTTTCAATTCAAAAAACTTGAAGACTGTCCTCTTCTCTGAAACAGTAACTCTGACCCAAAATACTCCTCACACCATTCCCAGGCTGCCTTCCTTTTTGGATGGAATACAATCATTTCTATGGTTGATGTAAAATAGCAGAAAAGGAGGAAAAAAGATTCACCAGCACCAACTAGACATAGATAAGAAAAAAAATAAACCTGAAGCAATTCCCTTGCATGCTAACAAAAGTTTTTAGTAAAACAGTATGTGTTTCATTAATTACTTGCTCAATAACCTTAAGCATGGAGTGCTACTAGATTTACATACCTCGTCATAACAGTTTGTCTGTCTGGCCGCACATCTATTAAGATCTTCATTATCTGAGGTTCAAATCCCATATCCAGCATTTTGTCAGCCTCATCTAAAACCTGCTTAGAACAAGGGGTTTGCATCTATTTATCAGGTAAGGGTTTCAGCAAGACATTTCACAGCAGATCACTTAAATGGTAACTGTATTTCAGAAGCCATTTCCTAATTTATGGCAAAACCTGTTCACTTTGTTATACCTCTCCAGTTTCTTTTGGACTTGTTCATTTAGCAGAACATTTGCAGACAGAACAAGAAAAAACCATATGATCTCTGAGAACATAAAGGCAACAAAGGAGCATACCTGAACTTTTTGTTGGTTTGTTTTCTAAAACACTCATAATATGGGACCCCTGCACAATATACTTTCAATGGGAAGTTTTTTGAAATGTACCAACTTAGACCCTTATATGAACTAGGAGAAAAGACCGACCGTTACCTTTTGGCTCATGCTAGGATACCAACATTCTCCAAGCTCAAACTTATTTCACTGTGGGAGAGAGCAGGGGAGCTGAAAGTTTTTACTGTGACTACTGGGAACGAACCCTTATCCTCAGCTGAGGACATCTTAGACTTCTTGTTATCTATACATACATACTTGTTTGCTAATACCATTTCAACTATTTCTTTTGGCAAGCAGTTCTTGCAGGCCACTTTTTCCCTCACACGAAAATTATTTTCTTTAATTAAATTAGTTATGGGTAAGATTGATGTTTTTATATATTATTTTTAATAATTAAAGAATGAAAATATTGCTCCCATCTACTTACATCCTAGTTTATGGTTTAGCCTATCCTTCCTAGTATATGCTTTCCCCAGTCACTTCCCAATTATTCACACACAGCTCCAACGTCCTTACATTAGAAAACATCCACTCAAATTACTGACAAATGAATACTGATTTATCCTGAACACAGCAAGACAGAACGCAATCTTGAAATGACATATGCAGTGTAAACAATCAAAAGGATGTATATAACCAATTTCCCAGTGCTTCTTCAGAAATCATGGAAAAACAGCAGCCTACCTGACTGGATTACTAAAAAACTGACTCAAGACTGCAACTAATTTGATGGCTCTGTCAGGCAAGATGACAAAATCCCTGATGCTTCCAGCTTACCTTGTGTATAACATATATTCAACTAGAATTAACCATCTCTAACTATGGGTACTTCTGGGTTGGTTCTTTAAATAACAAAACAAAAGCCCAACAGATTTCCTCACCAAAACAGAGAAAACAGATAAGAGCTGTAGCTATAACACACTCTCTTGGGTGGGTTCTCTCCCCTGGAAATCCTCTGCAAAACAACTGCATAATAACAACACCACTCTGCACTTGGGGACAATTCACAAGCCTCATCAATATCTTGAAATGCAAATCGTAAATAAAGCTCTTTAATGAAGTGTTCTATATCCACGGTGTTAACTTTAAAAATCGATAACCCTCTTTCCTCTCTAAAATAAGGTGCAAGGTTAAATTACTAGCTGGCTAAGAATCAACAAAGAAGCTATAGAAATAGAAAATATCTTCTACATAGAAGCACAAAAAGCTACAAAGAAAAAAGTTTATGGCAGCAGTTACAAAATAAATAGTGGTTTCATATAGGACTGGAAGAATCAGAGCACATCCATGAAGTCTGAGGCAAAAGATATTAACCAGTTTTCAAAACATAGTCCTTACATAAATTTCAGTCTGCTGAAAACGTGTAATTGCTCGAGGTATAACAATGAAGTTTTACTCACGTTTTAGGTCATATTTTTCAATTTTATAGCTAATTCTTTTTAGTGATCTCATCCTGCATGTACCAAAGCATCTGATTTTAGTCACACATGCAGTTTGCTTTGTAAAGCAGTGTGTGCTTGTAGCATGGCTGCACTTCACCTTGCCAGAAGGTTACCGAAGTTTCTATAGTACCAAGGAAGCAAGTTTTCAGGCCCTGCCTTTTCCTGCTTACCAATTGTGTGTTTTCTACCTTAGACTACTCACCTATAGGCTCTAACAGTAGTATGATTTGCAGATGGCAAAATATCTCATAGTGCTACATCACCACTGGCTCTGCAAGGGAGCTCACCAACATTAGCAAGAATTGGAGCTCATTTGCTAAAGCATAGTAAAGTATTTAGCACATGGGAACTGGGGGGCAGATAAAGGAAGAAAAGCAGGCCAAACCATCAGACTAGGTAACAAATCAACAATTAAGTATACATAGAAATAATGCAAGCATATGGAAATCCTTTATAAAATACTAATTGAATCAAGTGTCCAGCAAAAGAAAGAATGAAATGAAAGCATATGAATCTGTTAATGGTATCTGTATGGCTGTTTTGCCATAGACATGAAGTCGATCACCCAAACTGTCAGGTACCTAACTGGTTCATCTACTAAGAACTCGAGTCATTAGCAGCCTTTAAAAGAAGAGGAAAAGCCAACTCAAGAAAGGCATTTCATCTATTGGTAACTGATCTTCACAAAACTGACTTTGAAATGAAATAGATTATTAGCATGAGATAATAATTCATCAACTTTGAAATGCTTACTGTTCTAGAAGCCTTATTTCTTTCCTGCAAGGAATATCCCTTGTCTTCTACACAGTAAGCACAAACTATCTCCCTGATAACAATCCCAGTGTTTCAGTTGAGATTCAGACTGTTTAAAGAACAGTAAATTAAACCTTGAGTTCACACTAAGTCACCATTTCCCAGCTGGTGCATTATTTTTCCACATCAGCTACTTGCCAAGTATGTTATGCTCTTCAAGTTTACAAAGTTGTTCATTTGAAGATCATTCAGTCTCCCAGGAGTAGCAATAACAATATCCACACCTTTGGTCACCACATTTATCTGTGCTTTTCGGTCCCCACCACCATATATGCAGATACTGGAAAAAAAAACAAACAATGATTAACAGAAGAATGTTAAGGTTCAGCTGAAGTTTATCTTTCTTAAATACCACAAAGTTACTTCATTTTAAGAAGTGTAATCTTATTATATCAAAAGGAAGACAACAGTTAAGAGTGACAGAACAGGCTTAACAACAAACGAACCCCCCTCAAAAGCACAGCAGCAGCTTCATGCTGAAATTGCAGTAAAGTAATAAAAGGAAGGAAAGTTGGCTATTAAGCTCCACCTGATCTGAAGACATTCACGCCAAAAATGAATATTAAGAAAGGATACATCATTTTCTAAGCAGCACATTTGTAAGTCACTTGTTTTACCATTACATCAATCAGCACATCCAAGAAGATTTTAGGCTAACACACAAACTTTACAAATTCTGCAAAATTTATGTTTGGGAAGGAAGCAGCATGCATGATTCTGCATTTAATAAGGCTGCTATACAAAGCTATCAGAGAATCCTAGAAATAGGTTTCAAAATACAGCAATGCCTATTTAACAGCTCAAAGAGACACCCGCACTCTTAGCAGAGCTGTGGATGACACCAATTAAGGAAGCAGTTAATACACTAGAGGGCAGGGCAGTTATTTAAGAAGGACCACAAAAGGCAGGAGACATGGTCTGACAGCAATCTCATGCAGTCTAACAAAAGCAAAGATGGGGACAGAATAACCTCATGGATCACGGCCCACATGGAAGAAGATATCTTTGTAGAAAAGACTTGTGTGGGAAAGAAACTGAATGTTATTCAGCAGCATAATCTCAGAGTAAAGAAAAACAACTGTGTATTATAGAGAACACAGGCAGGAACAGTTCAAGAGAATTCACTATTCTCCTTTGTTTGAGGTGTGGTCTCGCAAGTACCAAATACCAGCATTTCCAGTTTTCATATCCCCTCCTCAGTTACCAGATCTGTCCAGACTAACACAAGTGCAGCCAGCAGCTACCAGAACAGTCAAGAGGCTGGAATGCATGATGTGAGAAGTTAGGAATTTAGTCTGGGGTTGGCAAGGTTTGGGAAGATCTTACTGTTGTATAAAACTAACTAAGAACATGGCAAAGAGAAAACAGCAGACTCTACTCAGCTGTCCATATGAGAAGTATGCGAGGTAATGCAATTGCAACGCAGAAGACACAACCATAAAGATAAGATTTTCACCATGAGGGCAGTCAAGCAGGTATCACAGTAACTGAGGAAACATTAACACTTTTAGCACCCTTTCTCCTTAACAAATGCAGTTTCAGGAGAGAAATTAGGCCGCAAATGGTAGAAAATGCAGCTTACACAAGTGAGAAGGGAAATTACCTTTTAAACCCTTTGTATGTGTACTTCAAGCACTCTGCCTCTACTTGAAGTGCCAGTTCTCTGGTGGGAGCGAGGACTAACATTCCTGGCCCTCCACGCTCATCTTTGGGTCTGCAATAAAATATCTTAAGAATGGGAGTATAAGAGGCTACACAACATGTGTCACATCTGATAACAGAACACTTCTATGCTCCTTTAGACTTTTGCAATACACTACTACATACTTCACTACAACATAAAGGGATTTATGTTACAAGTCCATACGTTTTCCATCAGGTTTATTACAATTATTATTATTTTTTTTCCCACTAGAAAACCATTATTTCAGAAGAGGAAGTATCCACATCTAAACAACTCAAATACGTGAACAGTCCTTACATTGGTTGTGAAGCCAAATGAATGAATCCAGGCATTAAGTAAGCTAATGTCTTCCCGGTACCAGTCTGTGCTATGCCAATAAGATCAATTCCTTGTAGTATGATTGGCCATGCCTGGGACTAACATAAAACAATGAATACTTAGATGCGTTTTTCTCCTAAGCTTCAGTTAAAGAGTCATCAAAATGGAAGAAGTACCTGAATTGGTGTAGGTTTCTGAAAACCAATTTTCCTTATGTTAGCCATAATATCAGGATATTGCTCAAACACATCTTCAAATTCACAAACAGGATTGGGAATGCAGCGCTTTTCACCTTCTTTTAAGTCATCACAAATTATATTGTTATTTTCTTTCCTGTATAGAATTGAAGTATCACATTAGCTTTAAAATCTATCTGAAGAAGCGAAGCTAACACGAAAGACTGCACCTTTTGACATGGCTTTTTGTGTTTCTTCCCTCTCCCCCCCCCCCCGGATTAACAACTAATTAAAAAAATAATAATAATTAGGTTCTCCTATGAAATTTCTAACTATTCCTTTAACCTTCAAATAACTCTCACTGAAGAAATGCTCCTGTAGGACTCAGCCTATGAATTATTCTCATAGTTAATTCTCACTTAAGTATGAACAACTTGAAATCGTATGTGGCTATTAACAAGGACTGCAGCACTGTCATATCAGACTTCAGTCATACTCTATCATAAAGTTTAAAGAGTTGCTACAAGTTCTTATATGCAAAGATGGCTTTTGGGAACTTCTTTGTTGGAACCCTATATCCTGGCTAAAACCTTCCCCAAATACTTCTGGAACAGCTTCACTGATGTTCTAGGAAATAAAGATGAAACATGTTAGAAAAAAAGATGCTTAAAAACAGTCACAAAAGCTTTATGAAAATTGAGTTTGGAGGTGTTAATATGGATTGGGATTTTATCTTCAACCCCGTCCTCTTCTGTTCAGCAGACTGAATTCTGCAAATAGTTTTACTTCAAGCTGTGGGAAGGCTGGGAAAAGAAGGAGTAATTCAACTTCTCATCTTCATCTTCACAGAAATAGATTTTTCCAGAATCTTTTATTCTCCCCCTAAAACTAATGCGTAAGGTGAAAAACATTCCTGTGCATAAGCATATTAGAAAATAGAAGTGCTACTATGGCTCAATGCAAGTTCAGAACTCACAAAACAATGTGCTGCTGCTCTTGACTATCTAGAACAGCAACACTGCTAAGGAAACAGTGTCAGGCCCCTAAGTGTAAAAAGGTAAAAGACAAAAAATAACTAACCATGCAAAAAGAAAAGTAATGAAAGCTGTTTAATTCCAAAGAGAGAGCCCCTAAGAAGAGCTGGGTTATCACTAGATGCTAACATTAATACCTGTCTCAGTATTTCATCACCCACCATATGGGTTTTGTTATGCTACCAGTCATTTGTGCCAAGCACACAATTCCCTACAGAAATGATCTTACCGCCACAGTTCCACCTCTTCCGGTGACATGGATGCAGTCCTTGATGATTCTTTATAGAAGTTTTTCTCAATTGGAGGCAGGTCTTAAACAATCACAGGAAACGGAGTCAGTAAGAAACTATGGACATTCAGGTTAAGCCTTTTAAAGCTTAAGGTGGAAATCTCAAATCCAAATAGTCTATGCCTAGTACTAGAGAGCTAGTCAAAAAACATGGGTAGGCCACAGCAGTTTGAATAAAAGCTGAAAACTCTGAGAAAAACTTAAAACACCTGCACTAAAATAATATCTGCTAATATATCTAATATTCGGTTGAACTGGATGATCTTTTAGGTCTTTTCCAATCTTGGCGATTCTATGATCTAGTACAGTATTTTAATAACACTCACATTTCTGCTACAGTCACTACAGTGCTACAAAACCACACCGTTTTCAAAGGCTGAAGTAAAAAGCACATTAATCTAGTAACTGCAGACTCATCACAGTGACTGGTACCCTCCACAACCATTCTAAGAAATGCAGACATGCTCCCTTCATGAATGTGCTTAACTGATTTGGACACCGAAAGATCCCGTAGCCTCAAAGCAAAAATTAAGAATGCTAACACATACAAGAGATCTATACTATGGAAGAATACCATACAATCAAAAGTTTGGAACTAACCTGCCCACTTCATTGCCTCATATTTAGCTCTGTTTTCTCGAAGAGAGGCCCAGTTGATCACGGGTTTCTTTGTGGTATTTTCAGGATTGTTAACATCCAAGGATTTTCCTGTGGAGTAAGTATCGAAGCTGCTGCCTGATGGATCTATTGGAAGCATTGGGGAGAAGAACCTCCCTCTCCCCAAACATACACCTTATTTTCAGTTTGCATTGCAAACCTCTTATGTGATTTTACACAGACATAAAAACACTTAAAAAGAGTTCTTGCTTAGCTCTCAGCCTGAAGCGTTAGCAGAAAAACCTGCACAAACACACTTCTGCTAAGAAAGGAAGCATCTAATCATCTTTAGTTAGAGCAGGAACAGGTTCCAGAATGCTTCTCCCACATTTGCACAAGTTGCTTGCTGAGCAGGGGGCTGCTGGTAAAGAAGTGAGCCAGGCAGGTGATAGCAAATGAAGCCTTATTTTCAACAGCTACAAGATTTATTTCTAAGGCATCCAGCATCACCAAAATAAAGCTTCTGTGAAGTTACACTCTACATCCCCTTTTTGATGAGGTTAATGCTTCTCACGGAAGTGAGTTTTTAATACTGGAAATACAAACAGCAACACATTTGTTAGTGGGAAGAATGAAATACAAGGGAAAACAGCAGTTACACACATGTAGGATGCATTACTTAACCCTGACTTCTTGAAGAAAACATTCCAGACTACCTTCTGGGGCACATCTAAAAGCCTGCACTCACAGCTGCTCCATTCTTTATTCTATATTTGGAACACTATTCTTAATTCTTTTTCCTCATCAGTGCCTCAGAGCAATAACTATGGATGTGGTTCCTCTCCCTCAGGACTTACTGCTCAGTTAAACAAGCCAAACATCAAATGCCAGCATCTTCATGAATGATCATTACTTACATAGCCACATAATGCACTGAAACCCAGTAAAGTAAGGCATAACGTGCAACATCAAACCTTAAATGTTAACGCCTTGTGAAAAGGATTCACCCTTACTGCGGTTGGTATGTTTGCTTCATAGTCCACATTTGTACAAACTTATCTTGGTAATTATGAAGTTACGACATTAAAAACCATCCTAGAAGTGATACCTGGATTTTTAAATGGTAAGACTGAAAGCGTGAGAAAGCAAATAATATGACATTTATTGGAAACACCTGGGAAGAGAAATTCATGGAAGTCTGTTATCTGAAGGAGGGAAGCCATTACCAGCTGACAGAGCAGGATGTCTGGATATTTCTGCTCTAAGACCAAGCTCAGTCATTTCATTTTGATAGAGCACTAAGATGATAAAACCACTTCAAACTACCAACACGAAGAAAGACGTCCTATAGTCTTTTTCCAACCCCCTCCCATAACACACTACTTAAATTTCTCAGTCCCACCTCTGGAATTGCTTTGTCCACAGCTTACAACTGTTTCATCAATCAGCACCTTGGCTTTGTTCTGCACAGCAACGCTGCCGAAAATCTTCACTTCTGCTTCAGAGGTTCCCTTAATAACCTGCATTCATAAAAGTCCACAGGGTATTTAATGCTACACAGACCAGACAAACTTTACATATAAACATACACTGGAAACAATCTTTAACCTTTTTTTTTTTTTTTTTTTTTTTTTTTTTTTTTTTTTTTTTTTTCAGAATTTCTCTCCTTGGGAAAAGCCCTTTAATTCCCTTCTTAAAAGAAACATAGAAAATCAGAAAAACAAACAAATAAACAAACAAAAAAGCAACCAAAACCAGTAAACGTTCCCTGCAAGTCTAGGCTGGATGGGGCTTTGAGCAATCTGGTCTAGAGGGAGATGACCCTGCCTATAGCAGGGGATGGAACTACACGATCTTAAAAGTCCTTTCTAACCCAAAGCATTCTGTGATTCTATGACCCCCAATTCCTGAAGGACACACAGTACCTGTATCCTAGAACCCGAAGATTCCTCAATTTCTTTTATTTTAGCTCCTCCCCGACCTGTCACAAGGAGAAATTTCTGTCACACCTGCAACACATGCCACACTTTCACAAACTAAATCCTAACAGGGGATGCGGCTGCCGTTACCTATCAAAACCCCGACCAGGGCGCTGCTGATGAGGAAGCAGAGAGGCTCCCCGGCCTCCCGAGGTCTGCCTGAGGTGGCTCTCGGGTGCCGCCATCGCGCTGCCCGCCCTCGCCGGCTGCCACCCACGCCGGAGTCCCGTTCCTCTTCACCGAGGCTCTCTGCCGCCTCCTGCCGCCACTCCGCACCCCTTCGCCGCAAGTCACCCTCCGCCAGGAAGCAGCTCGGCCGAGGGCTGACCGGCGGCTGCCACAAGGGCACGGCGGCAACCGCGGAAGATGGCGACGGCCTCGACGCCCCCGCGGCCTCGTCGTCGCTTTCCTCCCAGTCAGACATGCCCACTCACCGACAGCCACGGCGACGCGCGGAGCGTGCCTTGCCGCCCTATAGGTTGTGAGCGCAGTGATTGGCCAGCACCAGTGACTTTCCAAGCAGCGATTGGCTGGCTTCTGGGACGGAGCGCGGATAGGGGAGCCTACGGCCGCTCCTGCCCGGGCTGAGTCCTCGCCCTCACGGCGCTCAGGCGCTGTGGCTGCGCGACCGTTGGGGCCTGTGGGGTCTCATGCTCCTTCGGGGCTGATAAGTGCTGGGTTACGCTGCGTATGGTCTCCTGTGGAGCCTTATCTTCCGAAAGAGCCAGGCAACGAAGGGACGCTGCAGCTCCCAGCCCTCACAATGCAGCTCCAAGGGCCTCGTCCAGCGGGCAGGGCAGCTGCTGCGGGCTGCTTACATGTTGCCAGCTTCCCAGCCTCGGTAAATCCTGAACTGCTGCCTCCAGAACTTCAGTAAACTGCTGTAAACCGCTTATTTACACCAGCAAACTTCCTTCGTGGTATTTTGCCACAAAAAGATGTGGATTTTTGAATGTAAAGAACCACCACAAAAGCCTGGTTGGTAGTTTCCAAATGATTTTTTATTAACAACAATATGGATTCAACTTTGTCAAGAAGTTACAGTTAACATTGTAATGTACTGGCTAACGCCCCTGCAGGGTCAGTGGAAACGGCCTTCATATGTCCTCACCCTGTTGCCAAACTGGCCTTTTATCTTGTAAAGAAGTAAAAAAAAAAGATGCTTCCAAATAGCAGGTGGTGTTGGGTATGTCTGGAATTGTCCTGTGCATAGCTCAGGGTACAGCCACATCCAGGTGAACAAACAGGGAAATATGACATGCTTCCACTGACCCCGCAGGGTACAATTCTTGTTTCAAAACCCAGTTATTTTTGTAGACAGTGACAGCACTTTATGTGACGTTGTAATCCATTTGAATCAAGTCGATTAACACACTTTGAAAAACTAAAAATGTGAAGCAGAAGTATCTGGGGCAAATTCTTTTCTGACCTGTATCTCATTCAAACCTCATGATTCTGTAAATAATCCAAAAGGATTGCATGACATGTGAGTCAGGACAAAAGTTGGCCCAGAGAGGCAAGTTCATTCCTGGTAATAGGTGGGTTCAGTTCCTCAGTCAGCAGAACTGAGCCTGGTTATCTCAGCGAAGGCTGAACTTCACCCAGTTGGGCAGAGAATTCATTGAAGTCAGTGAAGCCATCCAAGGATGAATTTAGCCTCAGGTCTTTATACTTCCCCCTCTTCCCTCCCCCCCCCCTCCCCCAGTTCATTTGCTGTTATATTTCTTTTCCTCCTTACTCCTCTTTTCTGATAATTTTCCTTTCCTATGTGCTTTAAAAAAAAACATCCCTTCTTCCCTTTTTACATCAGTACTTTGTGCGTTATCTCTTATATAGTCAATGTGACGTGGGTAAATTCAGCTAAGTCTAACTTTCCTCAGGAAATAATTGGAATATTACCATTCTCACTTTAAACAGATGCCCAACGAAGTAAGGATTTGAATCTGAGCTCCCGACTCAAGACAAATTCTTACTGAATTCGGTAGAATTTTTGCTTGAGTAAGGCTTGCAGGTCTGAATCCAGAAATACTACTGTACTTCAGATGTTCTACTATGCAACAGATCAGCAATTTATTATGATCTGACCACAGAAGAGCAGGTGAATTGCTCATCGCCATACTATAAGGAGAGCAGTCACTTTAGGTAGGATTAATTTGCGAATAGGTAACAACCGTGGGCACTGTGAATAAAAGTGTATGATCTTTGCAATCTTGAACCCTAGGCTAAACCACTATATTCATATTTAAATAAAAAGTATAGGTCATATAAGCCAGGAGCAGATACAAATTCTTAAAGAAATAATAGTCATCAAAAACTATTCGGTTCTGTCTTCAATCGAATACAAGAAACATACTGATCAGAAAGCAGTTATTTGGATAAAGCTTAACTCCTGAAGTACTTACTAGGTTCACATGCTCTCTTCAGCAACCCTCTAATGGATTCCAGGTCAGAAGAAATTCTGTCCTCTGTCCCTAGTCATAAGAAATTTTTATTAGCTGTCATGAGCCTGAATTTAATCAACAGCTCAAGACAAGGCTTGAAAAGCCAGACAGGTCCTTCTTTTGTGAAACCAATGAATGACTGTCAGTCATTATGCTGCCGTTTAAAGAGAGAGGGCAGAAACAGGAAACTCCCGCTGATGAAATATGAGCAAAGCTTATAAAAATCCAAACAAACAATTCTTTCTCCCCATGATTTCATATAGTCGCTACTCTTTCTATTTTCTATCAATAATAATAATAAAAAAATCCTATATGATAAGACTTGCAGCTACAAAAATAATAACGGTGAGCATAAAAGAAAAAAAAAAAGATCAGGTTTTTAAACCATGATTTGAAAAGATACGATATTCTGGATTTATTATTACTTTGTAAAGACATTAACATTTTCATACATAATTTATAGAATTCATTCTTTTGTGCACAACATTGTATTAAATAAATTAACTTAAAATTAGAAGGACTCAAGCATGTCATTTAAGGCAAAAATACCAAGTTTCTGTGAGATAAATTATCAGCAAAACCCGAGGCCCTGCTTCTGGTACTGGATGTGTACAGTCAGAGCCAAAGCTGAGTTCTCCCATTGCCTCCATCCCGGCTCAGTGGGAGGCAGTGATCGGCTCATGTAGGCGAAGGTGGAAGATTGGAGGCCAATTCATGATGCCTTTAGTTTTCTGTCCCATCAAGGAGGGGAGGAGAGTTTTGTTACTGACACATGTGGCCATGTGCCTCATGTTGTGCTCCTGAGCTGAACCTAAGGGCAGATGTATGCTTAGGCTGGCAGGAGGCTTCATATAAAAGGCAAGAAAGGCACCATAAACCACACAGAAAAAAAAAAAAAAAAAAAAAAAAAAGAAAAGAAAAGAAAGAAAAGCCTAAAAACTTCTAAGTTTTAAAGTTTGGAATTGTACTTTGAACTTTCAGATATGCCTGGATGAACTGCAGACATTCAAATCAGTTAAATGAATGGAAATGTGGGAAAAAAAATCTATTTATCTTCACAAAATTACTGTTGTAATCAGGTTTTCGTATAGCCAGATCGCACATTAGAGAAAACAGGAAAGGCTGAACGTGGTAAATTATATGGCAAATCAGTGGTGAGGAAATTGTGCTTCAAGGTGTCTTTCAGGATATAACAGCTGACGTTTGCTCTGGTGTGAGCCGTGGAGCACAGTGTACCATCCATGGACCCCACATAATGACACAATATATACACTCTACAGTTTGAATGTACTTTCACATAATCAGGTTATCATGTAATATCCAGGAATACTTTTGTAAAGGAAATATGGAAGCAGAAATTACAATGGTTTCATAGTAAACAGATCAAGTCCTTCACAATACAATCTACAGCATTTAGCCATGATTAAGACTGGAGTGACATTTTTGATGTACATAGTAAGTTCCCAGCAGGTCTGGGCCTTGAGAAAACACTGCCCTGAGTGAGCTGGCACTGGCACCCCCATACATTCACTGTTTCTGCTGCTAGAAGGAAGCTGAGCCCAAGTCAGGTTGTCTACAAGCTTGTGGTGCGGGTAGGGTATGAATTTTGGGGGAGGCAACACACAGAAACCTTCTTCAGCTGAGAAAAATGAAAGCCTGGTTCGACTCTGCATGGGTTCTTCCAGTGGTGAAGCCTTGCTGGCGATGTGCAGATAGGCACTAACACTGCTCCTGCATCTCAACAGAAGCGAAGTGTAGGTAGGATAAGAAAAAAGAGGATGTATCAAGCAGGAATGCTCAGTCTGATGTCGGCCCTGAATTTTAAGCCTCAGGTTTTAGGAGGAAAGAGCCTGAAGGTCCTCTACTGAAAACCCTGTAAGAAATGACTGCAGCTGGGAGAAAGTGTTGAGCTATAAAGGCTGGACCAAATTCTCTCTTTCCTCCTCACATTTTATTTAAAAAAAAAAAAAAAAGGAAAAAAAAAAAAGAGCAAAATCAAACAAAAATCACACACAAAAATAAAAAATAAATAAAACAACTGCCTTCAGTTTTTTTCAGGTAGGGTTGTCTTCCTACTTCCATCTCCATTTCTGGTTGCTTCCATGGCTTTTTCAGAACTAGCATCATTCACTATCTGTGACTGACAGGCTGGAATTTAAATATATATATATTTCTCTCTTTCCTTCTTTTACTTTGTGGGATCTCATTTCCCTTCCTGTCCATCTCAATCTTTATTCCTTTTCCTTCACTGACTGTGTCGTCTTTCCCTCTTCCCCGTTTTGTCCTCTTTAGTTTCACTCCATTTCAGCTTCTTTTTTTCCCCTCACTCCCCAGCCTCACCAACTACTGTCCTGGCATCAGGTTGTGACTGCAATGAGGACTATCAGCTATTCAAATGAATGAAATACTGCTTCTACAACGAAGGCGGTGCCTGCATCTTTGCCTCACATACTGCTGCCAGAATGTTTCAGATTCACAAGACAGTTCCTCAGCGAGTCTGGAAAAAGGAGAGATTTCCTTGTATTCTTAGTGCAGTCACCCAGTTTATCCATTTTTAAGGCCAGCCCTGACCCTTAGAATACAAACCTTTCATAACAATAAAACGTTCTCATTATAAAGAACAACGTGATAGTAGTGGTGTGTCGGGTACTTTGCCACAACACTAAATCATCAAAAACCAGATGGATATATTATCATACTGCTTTTCAGAGTTAAAAATAATTCATTACTGATGAGCTAATGTGTGTATCTTGCAACTGGCAGCCAATTCTAATCCCGTGTATCTGATTTCCTTGGTACCTTGCTAGCAGCTGTAAATAATTCTCTGTTGTAAACATAAACTATCATCTAAATCAGGACATTATATATATATATATATATATTTAATTAGTTCAGAAGCAAAGTGCTTTAAATCTTACAATTTTTACTTTCGCCCTGTAGAAACGGCACTAGGTCTAAATGCTCAAATTTTTGCTTTTTGATACATCCTGCAGCATTAGCTTTGTAGGCAATTCATTATTTAAACCTACTGTACTACATGAAAGGCTGCCATACTGTAGGTATAAATCTGAATTTTAGCCATCACTTGAACATGCATTTTCATGCAACTAGAAGATATGGGCTCATTCGACTGCTTTTCAGATTCATCCTGTTTTTGTGATTTTATCTCATTAAAAAGGCTTTCAAAATAGTTCATGCTCTGGTATGTATGACTGGAGGAATGACTCAGCCAATGAAGAAAGCCTACAAGCTGTTATTTAAGTTTGACGTGGAGCAGACTGAGTGCTTCTGTACCGTCCCCTGGCTTGCAAATGCTTTGAGATGATCTTGATATTCCAGTCCTTAGAGAGTCAGTGGAGAGAGCTGTTTCCACTAGTGGGCGAGAGATGGCTTCAGTAGTCTCTGTTCCTGCCTCTGTCTCCAACTCTTCATCAGTTATAAATAACTTTGACTCCCTCCATTTGGAGTATACATCTTGGCTACCTCTTGATCCACTGGAGTCACTGCCAGTAATCTGTACATTCAGTTCTTCTGTTGATTGTATAAGGTTTTGTACAGATAAAGATTTTCCTAAGTCCATTTGCACCACAGGTTTAACTGAGAGCAAAGGTTCCCCTTCCGTATCCAGTCCTTTTCTCCACGTGAGATCCTTGGTTGCGCTGGGCTGAGCGACTTGTCCGTTATCCTTTGATGCAACAAGGCAAGCGGTGACATCAGAAATATTTTCCTGTGTGGTTACAGGAATTATGTGAACGGGCTCAGGCCTGTTGATATGCTTCACTGATGAGAAAGGTGGTATTTGCAGCGTTGTTGGAGTTGCTGGCTTAGTTGCCTGGTTTATTTGGTTTGATGTGTTGTTAACTGTCGTATGTCCATCATTTGGCACTTGCGTTGCTTGACTATGCATAGCTGGACTAACAGCATAGTAAGCCTGAGTGCTAAATTCATTTGGTGTCAGTATTAGCTGTAGGCCACGAGGCAGATTGGCACTAGCTGATCTGGATACACATCCACTAATTTGTGCAGAGTTAGACAAATCTTTGCTATCGGATGGACTTTGATAATCAGAAGTCTGCTCACATTCAAAAGGCGGCATTTGAAATGAAGCCAAAGTGAGCGCTGATGCAGATCCTTTCCTCAGAACTTGTTGATAAATATCTAACAGGCAGTCCAGTTTTGACTCAATGGATTGTACCTACAGGAGAAGAGGAAAAGCTTAAGAATAATTCAGAATATCAGTTTGAAATATTTGGAACCCAAGTAGAAGGAAAATGTAACTGCTGAAGAGAAAAATGTTAGGAGCTTGATACAAGTTATTGACTCACGAAAAATAACGTCAAAAGCCTTCGAGCTACAGGTTTTTCATAAGCAAGCTGATAAAAAGGGAAAAAATCATTAACCTGCAATTTTTTCATTCTTATTTTTCTGTACACGGAACGCAGCTGAAGTAATATGATTCATGTATCTTTTATGTTGCTGTATATAAGAAACAGGTAACAGAGAAGGTTAGCTTGCCTGTTCATCATTTGAAACTGGCAGTAAACTTTGCGAAAGTCGAGAGCAACAGAACAAGACAAAACCACGATCGCAGATGATCACTCTACCTGTTTCTCCACCTTGACTACACGCCCTAACATGCTGAGGTCATCGGTTGTCTCATTCTCTGCTGTATTCTTTTCTCTGCTTCTTTTATCCGCAGTGATTTGTCCTTTCCCAAGAATTTGGTCAACACTGTAAGAGAAATTAAAAGCTGCTGTGATTCCTGAAAATGGCGCAATGTGGAAATGTTTGCTCTATCTAGACATTGAGTATTAAAATGGCGGTACTTCAGAAGAGCACCCGAGAAAGAAACTAGACTCAATTATATTAGAAAATTATGGGAAAAAAATGAGACATTTTGGAGCATTTTAACATAATCTTACAGACAGCTTTTCTATGTTGGCACTAACTGGGAGCTAGAAATTAGCCATCAACTGGGAGAGCCGGAGCTGGAATTGCTGGGGAACACACAATGCAACAGTCATTTTATTACTGCTGGGAACTGAGAACATGATTTCTCTGATCCTATACTTCATATGCAGTCCCCAGTTTCTTTAATGCGAAAAGAGAATGTCTGTGGAGAAGGGAAGTTAGCAATGTTGACTTAATCCTTCTGACAGCATATGCTCCTTGTTTATGAATGAACTTTTCAGATAAAGGATAATCTTTTTCATCATTCAGGCTTTTATTTTCTGTGGCAAAATTAGATACGTTTCACACACAGTTTAGTATCTGGGCTGTAGCATGGATGGGCATTTTGTACCCAAATATAACACTGAACTGTTAAATGTTATCCATATTCATTATACGGCAAATGGGACAACAAGGCGCTTATTCAGAGCAGAAATTACTGTTTTCCTACCGTGACTGAAGACTCTTGATCCTGCACAACATGTCTAGATGACCTGCTGAATACTGTTCAATGACATCTTTCACATCATACGGACGAAGTGTTTCCTTAAACTTCCTCTTTGCAACATGAAATTTCATAATTCTGGGGAAGAAGCATTTCACAGATTAACTTTCAAAGTGGTTACAAAGCAATGCAATATTTTCTACTGTCAAAATATTGTCAGATGATTTCTTTTTACATTTAAGTAAGTCTCAGTACAGCTTTGCAGTTTTCTGTGCTGCTTTTGTGGAAATGGGATGCCCACCGAGTTGCTCTTTATGGCATGAGAAGCATGATTATTATATTGCAAATATGAAAGAACAGAAATGACACATTTGGAAACCAAATGCCAGTGAGCAGATGACTGTGTTTATTATGATGTGCATTCAGTCGCTGTAAGAGAATAATAAAAAACAATTAAAAAAAACAAATACCATCCTATAGTAGTGTTTTAATGGAAGGTCGGGAAAACCCTATTTTGTATAGTTAGGACAGAAGTTATGATACGTAGAGTCAGATTATTAACTTACAGCGATCCTTTACTCATTTCAGTATTATACACAAATGTGCTTCCAAATAATATCAGCCTTTTCTGACAGCACTCAGGTTATTTCCCGTCCTGGTAACTTCCAGTTAAAATGGGATTGCTTGCCACTACCACAAAGCTTGAAATATGATTCCGATTACAGAAATTAAAATGGAAAAGGCCTGTTAAGAGTAGTTCATCACCTTGACAGTTCAGGACTGATCTCCACCAAGTTTCAAATATATCAGATGATGATGCATTTTCCTTTTTTCCATTGTGAGATAGTTTTACAGACTAATAGAATTTGGTGTCTTTTGACATCTGAAAATCTCTGAAGGTGGGATATGGATTTTTTTTTCCTTTTAGCTGTCAGATGATGGCAGGGTGCTCTGTTTGTAACAGTCCTTCAATCTAGTTCTTTATTCAGGTTACGAAGCACAAAGGATGTAGTTGACACACAAGAAAGTATTGTTCTTTTGTTATTATTCTCTCAGTTTAGATGGTCACCATTTTTTACCTCATGCTCTTTGATAAAAGTGAAAAATATGAAACTCTTAGAAAAGCAGAGATGGTGGATTAATGGAATAAGTGAAGAAAATGTAATATATCAGAACTGTGTGATTTTACAAGGAAAGAGGCAGAAGACTGTTTTTTATTAATCTTAATCAATGCACACAAAAACCTTCATCACCACTTTTTGGTTATCGCAATGTTCAGAAATCAAATACAGCCCCCCAAAAGCAGCATGGTAAGTTGTAACTATGCTGTTTCTGGTTTAGGTATTAGGTCATAAATTAACTTCAGCAGGGTTTAGAACAGACCCTCATTGCTTACTTCTTTTTGCTTCACATACACACAATTTTAAATAGAGTGTGGGGGAAAAAAAACAACCAAAAACAAATAAACAAAAAAGCTTATTTAAGCTTATACAAAGCTGGCACTTTAGAAGCCTATGAGTTAATTAAGTAACATAAAACATGAACTCTTTCAGCAATGGAGCCTAGCAACTGCTCTGTGGTTATTAAATTCAGTTGATTCTCCATAGTTATTTACTCTCGACTTACGAAACTCAAATGTCTTTCAGTATCTAGAAATAACTTTCTAATTGAGCTTGATAGGTTTGAACACCCATTTGGAAAACTTATCACAACTATACAGAGTGTATTCAAAGATAGCAGTTGAATTGAGAATAAAAAACTTTCGAGCTTCCTTCATTTGTGCTTCTGGAAGAAAAAAGGGGCCTACTCTGGTGTGTGGTAAAAATGAAAGTGGGCAACCCACCTGTACAAATAAAAGGGAATATGAACAAAAATTATTCTCTAGCCTACAAACAGTAGGGACAGAGAAAGCAATCAGAATGGTGAGCATGGTGTGTCTTTTCTGGTTACACCACACGGGGGCAAAAAAGATTCGTCAGAAACGAGTCGAGTTGCTATTGACATTCCCTAACTGCTAGCACGGACCTAACAGCAGTAATTTAAAGTAAGAATGAACCCAGGAGAACAAAACTGTGCACGTCTCACCATTTTTGAAGACGTTGTTTCTATTTTTAAACCACTGTATGATCACATGGTGGAATGTGTTGTTTTTGTAACTCAAATATAATGTTATATAAACTGTTCTATAAACCTGTCACGGTCATCAGTACCACTGTTTTTCTGGTGAGAATTAGCCATAAATTATAGCCTTTTCCAACGATGCATCCAGAGAAGAGAAGAAAGATTATTTTGTGTTGAATTAGACCAACACGTCCTGTTAATTGTTAGAATACCGATTTTTGTTGGACCTTCATGATGGACATCGCTGGTAGAGAATTACAGTGCTTTCTGGATTTGCAAGTTGCATACGTTTTCTTGCACTTGTTGCATTTTGTTTTCCTTTCATGTCACCCCTTGCATCATTGAAAGGTATTATACTTACCATGAAGTGCACTGAGACTGGCACCAAGTCATAACATCTCTAACCATCCCTGCAGCCCTGTCATATGTGCATGCTGTTTCTTGAGCCTGTATCCTGTCAGCATTGCCACAGTCTCAGGAAGAAATGGGGCATCACTGCATTGGGATTTCAGGCAAACTCATACACAGGTCTTGCCATAAGGATTAAATTTGGGTAGGTCATTCTGCCTGTGATTGGATGAAATACCCACAGTTTGCTCATTCTCTACATCAGGAAAACAGGTACACACAGATATAGCTGTGCCAATTCTTCCATCCCACTATCCTTAGCTTGCTAGAAAACTTTAAACTGCAACATGCAGGAGATATCTGGATCCAATACAGAGAAGATAAAACAGACAAAGGTGGTGAAGAGTTAGACTCACTATGTGTAGGACATCTGGGTCAATACTGTTTCCTCTCTGAAGCCTTAAATTGTACTAACCCATTGCCTAGGAGCCAAAGACATTGCTTTCTCCTGAACTTAATGCTGTAGTACCCAAAGACTCAACAAAGGCCCTTGCTGAAATCCTGAAACACATCTGCGCAGAGAATATACAAAGCATTGGGAATGAAAAGAAGCAGAGGATTCTGAAACAACATGTAACCAATTCATAAGGACTTTTTATAGGGATAGCAGAAACATTTCCAAGACCCGAGATACATGGAAAATCATATTTTCCTTCTTTAACTATTAAATATGTATGACTATTCAGCTGCACAGCTTATCAGCTCAGGAATTCTCATGTTTCATTATATTTAGCTAAATTTATTATTATTTCCTATTAACAACAAATGAAAATACATCTCTGCAGTCACTAGAGTTAAAGAGACAAAAGACCTCCTAGGTCAACAAGTTCCTCTTCCTGCCCTTGCAGTTATTCCCTATTGCATATTTATTTATTCTTTCTAGCTTTGTGTTTCATAAATAATACAATAATTTCAGCATTTCTGTTGTTCTGTATTCCGGATCTTATTGCCTTATGCTATGAAAAAATGATCAGAGATTTTACCATATATGGAAACAAATTATCTTAGTCTCTCTTTTATACTTGTGAACTAATTGTGAACTAACAGTGAGAGCTGAGTCTCCAGCAGCTCTGACTACAGGATACGAACAGCTTTTTGTTCACAGCAAGGCTTCAGCCAGTTGATTAGTGCAACAAAACCTGCTGACACAGAAGCTAGCTAGCAAGAACTGCTTTTGTGCACTGCTCTTGGAGACCAGCTTGTATCTGCAGGGAGCAGGACTCTTGCTGGCCTGGAGTTAGATGCATCTCTCCACACTACTCCTCTAACAGTCGCAAATGCACAGAGCAGTTTGTCCTTACTTTCCCTACTGTCTCAGGTTGGAGGCAAACAGCGAGTCTGAAGTAAAGGGGATGGAAGGGGTGGCACAAAATCTGACCGGGGAAGGCTCAGCTGGGCACTTTTGAAAGGAGTTGGGCAGCTTGAAAGGTTATGGGCAGGTCTGTGCAATGGGGTCTTCAGTAGGACTGCCTGGGAGTCCTGTTTTCTGAAGGTGATGGAGCCGGAATGGATTCTGCTGTGTGCTGTTAAGGTCTTTTGTATCCTATTGATTGAAGCTATTCAAGTAACTCCTGTCCTCATCTGCTCCTGTATGCCAGCGTGAAAGGAAAGCTTGCACCCTCCCCTGTTCCTTTGCAATTCAAAGCCGATGCTAAAAACAAACTTCAAAATGAGGGACAAAGTTTCCATATGGACAGATGCTATCATCTTGAAATTCTACAGTTACTATGTAGTGTCTCAGATCCTTCTTCAGATGTTTGCATAGATCCCAGTGTAGTCAGGTAACAGACACTCTGAATAATAAGAAAGAGGAGTATCAACTATCTGACGAACTGAATTATCAGTCTCTTGAATTTGGGAGGTTAAGGTACAGCATTTAACAAAAGTCCAAAGATCATTGCATATTATGCTTTAAATATCTCACATAAAGACGTAGTAAGTAATAACTGAAGAAAGATGTATATGATGTTTACAATACGGTGATATACTAACATTTGCAGGGAGAAATGGAACAG
The DNA here is from genome assembly GCF_039878825.1 of Excalfactoria chinensis. Classification (NCBI taxonomy): domain Eukaryota; kingdom Metazoa; phylum Chordata; class Aves; order Galliformes; family Phasianidae; genus Excalfactoria; species Excalfactoria chinensis. The sequence continues at coordinate 27,789,377 of NC_092827.1, read as the reverse complement.
ATTCTTAGCCAACTGATATCGAGTGGAAATGCAAAAGTATTCTCAGCTTCATTGATGAAGTGAGTTGCTCCTTAGTAAGCTGAATAGTGCATGAATGAAACAATGAGACTGTTGCATCTTTGATATTTTTAGAAGATTTCTTTAGATGACCCTGTGGAGGAAGTTTGCCAGCGATGACCTTTGAATTCCATTAGAGCTGATAACTACCAGGAGTATGAACATTCTGCTTTGGGTGTCCCTACCTGAGCCGAAATTGAACAAGGTAGACCCAGAGGTCTCTGCCAACCTCAGTTATACTGAGATTCTGTGAAAAGATGCAGGTGATGCACTGAAAACAACTCAGCGGTTCCCTTGAAAACAAGCCCCATTAATTCAGCTAGTACTAAAATATCAAGTCTTAAAGAATTTGGACAGTATTAAGAATGAGATGGCCATTAGTATCACCTGCTGGTACAGTGGCAAGGTGCGCTTGGAGCCAGGATTCAACCGGTCTGTTTAAAATGCAACATCCCAGACAAGCATCTTTGGAACCAGATCAAAAATATATGCTGACTGTTCCTAATTTGAGCATTTTCCATTCAACGGAACAGGTCTGCCTTGTAGCTGAATGTCCATAGTATATAAGGATTTATGTCACCTGCTGAAACACTGTTGACAAGAGACAGTTCACAGCAGTGACATTTAAGTAGCCCGTTGCAGTGGCTGTGGGCATGGAACTGGTATCTGACACGTTCTGTGAGGTCATTTCCAGGCAGATTGGAAAGATGGTAGGAACAGACATCTGCAAGTGATCTGTCAAGCTCCCTTGGCTTGCAGAAGAGAATTAGAAACTGCCTTACTAGTTATCTGTCTACACTGACAATCAGTGGAAAAAAGGGGAAGGAAATACAAGCAGCTTGTGCAGGTTCCCATCGTATAAATTATTTGATAAAGAGCTTGAATTCATTCTTACAGCACTGGGAGAAGAATCCCCCTTTAGGAAAACAACACCTTTCCATACTTTTTTGCAGAAACCCCCTTTGGCTGGTGCCTGCTTCCTAGAGAAGAGCACAAGTGCGATATAGGGCCCAGGGGGCAACCCCCAGCCATAGCACCAGGTTTGCTGCTGGCAGAGAGGGGATGACAGAGTTCTCTTTGCTTATCAGTTTACTGTTTATAGTGGCAGGTTTGCCTGTCAGGAATTTCACTTCAAAATATTCAGTACAAGAAGTTTGGCAGTCTCTGGAGGGTGAATACTAAATTTAAGCATTCAATACTGGTAATTATATAAGTTTCAACATAGTTTTCTACTTCCTTGGAAAAGAAGATAATGATTAGTTTTAAATCACTGGGGTTGTATTTACTTCAGTGGCAGGCAAGGTTTTGGGCAATTGAATGAATGTAATTATCCTGCTGGTACAAGAAGAAAGTTGCAGTAAAAGCCAGATGGCAGTTTCAGGAATATGGAAATGCAATAAAAATGTAAACTTTTGAAGGAAGTAATGTTTCTAAGCAAGGCGATATACATTCAGTAAAGCTATACCAACATTAAATACAATAATTTGAATTAAAGGAAATATACTAGAAACCAGCACTCATTACTCTCCTTCTTTTCTTAGCCAAATCACACAATACTTTTGGAAACTGAAAAGTTGATAATGGAAAAGAAGTGATGATGAGAAACAATGAGTAAACCATATTAGCATTAGTTATGTCACAGACGTGTAATAATTTCAACTAATTGACACGTGATTATTTAGTGCCTTAATTACAGAAATCTGAAATATTTATTCACTCGGTATTTTCTACTCACCTGATTGCTCTGATGACAGTTTTAAGAGCAGGAGTGAGATCTTCTACTGACACATCACACTGGCACCCCTTATCATCATAAACATCATCTGTTCCAAGACTGGTGTCAGCTACAAAATACAAGAGCAGACCAAACAATAAGCATTTTAAAATGCCTTTCTTAGTGTTTTCTAGCTGCCTGCACAGTCATACTGCAAAAAAAAATAGGGGCTACAAATCAAGTATTAAAAAGATTCATCAGTTTATGAACGGTATGATGTACTTGTCTGCATTTAGGCTTGTGTCATAGAAAGACCGGGCAGTCCCCAATGAAAATGATAAAATTCAGAAGGGAAGAAAGCCCTGTTATTTTTCACACAAATGAATAGTGAGTTTCAGTATGTCGCATTCTGACGTCTCAGTGTTTTTAATCACATTCACTGTCTTAAGGGAAAGTGGTGAGTTAACAGATATAAATCAAAGAAGCAGAAGACGCTAAAGTTATATTAAATTGCTATTTTTTTTTTACGATCACAATGAACTTTTAAGACAAAGGATCCATTTCATTTATTAAGAAGGCTGTGCAACGATGCAATACTTCATTACAGGTAAAAATAAACAAAGTATGTTTTTGCCAGGAATGAATAGAGAATGGCACTCATCATGGATCAACTGCCCCCTTCAGCTTCACAGGCATGTAGATTCTGAAGTGTTATTTTGCAACAGGCACTCAAGTTAATATATTTCTTTGCCTGAACAAGATAGATCCTCTGTTCTTTCCTAACATCGCCCCTGCAGGGTTACCATTTGTGAATCAATTAGAAATCTCAGAAGGGCTCAGTGTATCTCAGTACTCAAGGAAAAAAGGGGAGGATGCACGACCAAGATGGTTTATGAACTCCCAATGTGCAGGAATGGCAATGGAGGAAGGAAGGCAAGATGCCCATGTCAGACATATATACTGAATGACAGAGGAAACCTGTCTTGAGGGTAGTGTTTTTCCTCCCCAAACGGTCTCTTATCACCTGCATGAAGTCCAAGTTCCCAGGTGAAAAATTTCAGAAGGTAGGAGCATTTTAACACCTCAGTGTCTCTACTTAGAAGAGAATGAAAAATGTAAGAATAATGTATGAAATACAGAAAAAAAGGATGGGATTCGTTATTCCTTAATAACAAAGGAGATTTCTTTACAGTCTTATGTCCCTACCTATATTCATGTTATTATTTAAAGCAGAGGCTCAAAAACACTGCAAGCTAGACATTTCAGATGACTGCACTGTAATTAATTTTGATCCACAATCAGACCAAAACAGGACATTTCCACAAGTTCCCTTTTCACAACGACTGTAAATTAAAGATGAAAAATATTCTTTATCATGCTGAAATGCGCAGAAATTTCATGTTGTCTTTTAAATCTAATCAGAATACTATCTTAGAATAAACAGCATTCTACTAGGCTGCATTTTCTGGAACCGCTATTGCTGTATTGTCTTTGCAGATTTAATATTTGGCCACAATAATTTGTTTTGATGAGATATGACCTTAAAAGTTATGCGCTAAAATATTAGAAGAGCCCTTAAAATCTAAAGGTCATTAGTTCAAAGAACATTTTTGGACAGAAGCTGAAAAATAAGCTTGTGGTATTTTTTAATTCCTCACAAGACCTTAACCTTATGTTGCGGTAGTTTCATTGTTGGCACTGTTCTGACAGGAAATGATAGTACAAATCGCTGCTATGCTTTCTGTGATTCATGAACTAAAACTACCCCTGATCAAACTTAAGAGCACCTAGGGGACAGTTTTTAGCACTGAACATAAAGTGGGATATACAAGACAAGTGATTTGGTTAAGGCCATCTACCTGTGGCAAAGCAGAGCCTACTGTGCCTAGTTCATTAGCCTCTAGAATACATATTTGCTTTTTCAACTGTTGCTGAACTGTTATATTCATGATGAACATCTACCGTAACTGTGAATAACAAAAAATTCATCTTTGACAGATCAACTTAACACAACAGAGATGGTTTATAGCCAAGGTAATAGCGTCTTCAATCACACTCACTGCACAATCAAATGGAACCTTAAAATGATTCAGTTTTACATCATAAAAATGAAGTTTTCATCCACAACTGGTATCTTCCCTTTCTTCCTATTGTTGCAAGCCAAGCCTTCAGTTATGTTGAGTGCTTTTTACTGTCTTTACACAAGCTTTACTACTGACTTTGCTTAACTTACAGACAAAATACATATGTCTCTCTACTGCTCCTGTCTAAGTAATATTTAGATTTCAGTCCAAAAGCTATAGTTAGCTAAAATAAATTATGTAATTAGGTTTTTTGGGTATGCACAGTATTTAAAACTGCATTCCCAAAGGTGCTGAGTGTGACACTACCTTTCTTTGATAGGTGGATGGTTGGACTGGGTGATCCTGTAGGTCTTTTCCAACCTTGGGGATTCTGTGATTCTAGGTTTTATGTCTGATTAGCCTCTCCAGTCCTCCCAGTGCTGAAATCTCCCAGCTCATCCCTAAATTCCATATGAAAAGTTGAGTTCTGTGCACTACTGGTATTTCCAGTGGCTGTCTAAGGTGTAAACAAAATCAGTTGCTCTGGTGTAAATTAGGGATAATTTTGCTAAGGTCAGAAGAGCTACAGCCATGTAATCCCTGTGAAACAGGAGACTCCAACTTGGAAGTTTAAAATAAACATGTTTCTATATGATTATCTCACTGATACAGTTCCTGGGTCCTCTGCCAAGTGCAGTGTCATTAATAAAAGGTCCTCCTTAATGCGGCATATCTTTGCAGAACTGTTCTGAGTACACTGTGGTGCAATTAGAATTTCATGTTGCTCTCATGTGGATAGAAAAATCAGCAAAATCTTTAAACAGACGCTGGAAAATTCTTATAAATTTAAGCCAGCTTTAAGAAGAGATACTGCTCCTAATAAATCACCTTCCTTTTTTGTTTTTGCTTTCTAATATTCCCACTGTCATGAATTTCCTCTATTATAGCAGGCGCTCAGTACTACATGTCAATAAAACTTGAGAAAAGCTATAAACCTTATTTGATTCATATGGGAAACATTCACGTTTCTTTTTAATACTAAGCAGACTTGGGAAAGGTTTGAGAAATACATAGTAAGAATCTGGAGAAAAAAAAATATCCAGCTTAAAAAGCCACTGAACTCGAAGTTCACATTCTGATGAATTTTTCCAGTGGAAGCTCATGTTGTGTACGACATAGTTATGAGGTGAGATGTTCTTGTATCACTTCTGTCCCTCTCAAGTTCATCCCTGAGGTCGGGGCCAGCTTGGCCCCTGCAATGGCTCCAGCTGTTAAAATCACTGCCAGTTCCCAGACAGGATTAAGCTACGGCCTCTGACAAGCCCTGCTCTGTACTGCCTCCTATTCTCAGAGAGGTTCCTACCCACCAGTAACTGGGCAGGCAGGTCCTCCAGTGCCAGCTTGCACTTAGTTCCACACGCCCGCTCCTTATTCCATCTCTGTAGCCCTTAGCCATGTCTCCTGCTCCCTATTGGGGTCCATGTATGGTCCAGGTCTCCCTAGGATCAGCAACAGCTTGGCTTTTTCTCCAGGAGCCCCTACCACTAAGCCGTCCAAATCTGCTGTTTGGGCAGCTTGTGAATCTGGCCTTGGCAATGTCTCTTAGTACAGCATTCAGACATACTCCCGGCATTCTACCTAAGAAGGGTTGTCAGCCAGTTGGACAACCCAGAAACAGTTCCTCTTTTCTAATACCAGCATCTTTACAATTTAAGATGTCTTCTGATTCTAAGCTTCAGTCTGTCCGTGTATTTAAACTGGTATTTGTTTCACAACTCATTGGCCAGCTGTGAATATCTTACAGTCTGCAGTGTTATTTGGGTCATTGTCTTGTCTTTGCCTCTTATTAATTTCTTCCTTTCTTCCTTAACAGCAGTCTCTGAATTAACATATGGCAAGTAAGCAATTACCGACAAACAGAAAGAAGCATTAAAGTCATTAAAATTATATGGCTATTTCCCAGTTTGTCCCAGTGTTTATGCATTCTTCTTGCAAACTCGTCAGTTATTATCATCCCAAATGAACTGAATAAAAATTACACTGTTCTGTAACCTTATATGTCACTAACAAAAAAATTATGAGTATGTAGCTGCGTTTCATATGACTCTGCGCAGAAGTTATGTGCAAGATTTGATTTATTATCTGCGTGTATCAAACATCCTTTTATCATAATTGGGAAAACTGTACCACTGCTCTGATCCCCCTCATAGCTTCGTGCTCTCAATGTCAGGTCAGTAATATTTGAGCAATTATGTGCCCATTGAACAGAACAGGAAATATTTTCTACTCCCGTCTTTAATTTGTTTTCTGGAACTGTCATATGCTAACATCAACAGTCCAACACTAATAAGTGCCTGTGCAGACACCATGAATAGCCCTATGGTAATGCTCTCAACACTGTCAGCACTGCATCGATCCCAACACAGACCCTTTCATTAGTTTTTTTTGAAGCCTACAGATGTGCTACAGCCTTCTTGTGAATCTGCAGGAGATGACTTGAGCTGTTAGATTGAGGTGATCTAAGTGATTTTGTTGAGGTTAAGTACTCACCTCTTAGACAAGGCAAAATACAAATAGGTGCCCAAAGTCAAGAGTGTGTAGACGACCCTCAATTATTCATGTTACGGCACAGTCTTACTTCAACTTGATTAAAAAAAAAAAAAAAAAAAAAAAAAAAGCACTGATTTGAAAAAAAAAACACCTGAATGATTTTCATTCTCATGCATGACTTCAAGTGAAAAATAGATGCTGGCCTAATTTTCACAGATGGCTGAGTTACAGCAAGCCATACTTGCCCAGAGAGGTTGTGGATGCCCCGTCCCTGGAGGTGTTCAAAGTCAGGTTGGATGGGGTCCTGGACAGCCTGGTCTAGTATTAGATATGGAGGCTGGCGGCCCTGCCTGTGACAGAGGGTTGGAGCTTCATGATCCTTGAGGTCCCTTCCAACCCAAGCCATTCTATGATTCTGTGATTCTTTGATACTTTGAAACTAATATTGGAAATCCAGAACTCAGCATAGGAATTGAGGTTCAAACAACCCATAACTGTTGAGACTGGAAGGGGCAGCTGGACATACAAGCCCCTTGTTAAAGCCTAGAATGCCCATAAAATAGGGGCATTTCACTTCGCTTTACACTGCCTTTGAAGTAGCATTCTTTACCTGCAGTACTTGCTGTGAAAAGCTAGGTTTTTAGCCCATATTCTCTAAAATATTGTGATATCCTCAATTTTTAGTATTTCCACAAATGTCACAACACATAGAATGTTTCACAAAATCTCAATTACTTCTTCCCTCAAAATACTACCCTAGCTATAGACACCTTCATGTTTTACGTTCACACAGTTAATATAATTTCCCTTAATCAAAATCAAATGTGACTCAGCCTAGTAACTTTGTTTAAATGTTTCATAAAGCTTCTCAGTTCTTCGCCAGCTCTCATTATTTTCCTGTTTTTTGCAGCAGGAACACAAGCCTCCATCACTACCCTTAGAAGTGATGCTCTTTCAAATTTTCCTTTGCATCAACAAGCTGACTCTCTTTCAAAAAATAGTTCACATAAATCATTTCACCGTGATTGCTTGCTAAGCTCCGTAGGAAACTGAAAAAAGCAACGCTAATTGGGATGGAACTTAATCACTCACTTAACGATAAGAATGCCCAAAGCTTCCCTGAACAGGGAAAGGCAGCAGCACATGTTTACATGCTTTTCAGAGCAGAAGCCAAAAAAAAAAAAAAAAAAAAGAGGCCCAAGGGAGTGAATCATGCATTTATTTTCTTGATCCCTGGAAATAAATAATAATAATAAAAAAAAAACTAGAAAGCTTTCTTCTAATTGTTAAAGAAGGAAGGATGCAGGACAAGTAAGCTCCCGTGATTTGCTCTTCGCTTTTACTGTTTAATACTTGTCTAAAAGAGACACGAAAATCCTGGTAGTATAAAATGGTTTTCAATTGGAGAAATTAAGGAAGAAGGAGCAAAGATGATGACATTTGAAGACATCTGAAACTGATGCCTCCTTGAAGGAGGAGAGCAGCATCACTGCACCAGATTTAAAGAACTCCCTCTGCCTCACGCACATCCTGAGCCTCAACCCTACACAGTATCCATGTGGAATAAAGCAGTGCTATAGGCATAACTCATCTCTTCCTTCTTTCTCTTCTCATTAAAGAGGCAAAGATTTCCAGACAAGGGGCAGATGAAGATATCAGAACTGGAGTCCAGCAGCTATAGTGCAATAGGAAGTTTTACCAGTATAGCAGTATAAAACATTTACCCAGCAAACATTATATCAGTGAAAAGATTTCTAATAACCCTCATATTTGGCAAAAACAGAAGTTAGGACTTTTAGACCTTTTTTTTAACACACAATTTGAGTACAGTTATTTAGACTCCTAAACTCCTACACCTCTGTAAATGCAATTTTTAAGGCCAGAAACCTAATTTATATCTGTTATCATATAATGCATACAAGTTCCAAATAGCTAAAATTCTAACATTCCCTGCTAGCAATTCTTAACTATCTTTAGCTATTATTTAACTTCTCAGAAATTTTGTGCACTGGCGATATTTCATGGAACAGCTCCCACGGCCTAATTAAAAAGGAGTCCTGTTCATTCTGAGCGATGATATGGAGAACCAGGAGACCTCCAAAAGACAATTCATTACATACATAACAATTCTGCAGTTAAAATTGGTGATCTTATTATAAACAGCGGCATGCTAGCCAGCAATTTTAGAATGCCACGTGAGAAGAGAAAGAAAAGTGTAGGTTTTTCTCACATATACAAATGATTGTAGTTAGTCCTTTAGACACAGAACTGTAGGGGCTGGAAGGGACCTTTAGAGATCATCCAGCCAACTCCCCTGCCCAAGCAGGCTCCCTACACCAGGTTGCACAGGTAGGCGTCCAGGCAGGTCTTGAACATCTCCAGAGAAGGAGACTCTACACCCTCTCTGTGCAGCCTGTTGCAGTGCTCCATCATAGCACTGGACACAGTTCTCTGACATTTTATGTACAGTGCACACAAGAAGTTATATTTTGATATGTGATAAGACCTACAATTGTGGGCTAATGAGTTTAATATCATTCCTAATTTCCTTTCTCTTTGCATGTCATTGTAGAACAAAGTCCAATAGTCCAAAAGTCCTAACACAGGTCCTGGGAGATGAGATTGCTAATCACCACCCGATTATCATGACCACACTTGAGCACTCAGTTCAGGTAGTAAAGGTGTACGGCAGGCGACTCATCACATATGATAAAGAGAGGACTTTGACAGGAATAGAATAAAAAAAAGTAATTGCTTAAAACCTATGCACTCAGAGCTTAGATCTCATTGCTAGATTATTTTATAGGACATTCCTAATTAATTACAATTGCAACTATAATGAATGGAGTTAAATGATCAGAATAAAGTAAATGTACCACCCAGCACAAATTGACATACTGCAAATAAAATGCTATTTCGTCACACCATGTGTTGTACAAATAGAGCAGCTTGGTTTTCACATCATGCAGCTTCATTTTGAATCAGCAAATTTAAGCTAAAGGGGGTGCAGAAGCAACTAAACGAAGGACCTTTGCCACCTCAAGTGAACCATGTACGAGGTCAAAATGTTTGCGCTACTGGAAGGAAAGCCTGTCATTTTTGCAATACATAAATTATACAGTAGTAACTGAGGACACGGGGGCTGAAATGCACAGTTGCATTCTTTCCATGGTTCTTGTAATATACTCTACCCTGTGGATTTTGAGCAAGTACTCTGTAGGGAGTGAAAGGCTAGAGGTCATGCAAGCATGTAATGTTCAGGGATACTGCAGAAATCAAATAATCCCTTAGAGAGTCCTTTTTAATTAATCAAATAAAAAATGTCTGCAATATCTCTGGTGCTGAACACTTTTGATGCTTTATTCAAACAGCCACACAACATCTGTAGCATACAGCAAATGCACAATGACCATCATGGGACAGTGGCGTACAAGTACAGAAGGGCACTTTTGTCCCTTCTTGAGGACTTCATGCCCAACATAATATCAGCTCATTCCTTAAGCTTTAGCCATGCAAGACTGGAGTAGGATTAAAGCAGGAGACAGTTCTGCTCCTCACAGAAAGAAGCAAGAAGAAAAAAAGCTCAACTATATGTTTGGAAAGGGAAGTGCTCTCCACAGCAGTTCTGGTGTACTGGGGGCTGTTCCCCATTGACAGATTAGCTGGGGTCTCTGTTTAGGTGTGTAGGGATATAAGCCATGCTGTATGAGCAGGCTATGGGGACAGGAGTGGGTCGTGTGGGTCAGGGCTCAGCCAAGGCTTCTGAGCTCATCGGGGTGAGCTGCAGGAGCACCCCTGCAGCACAGCAGCTCTTGTGGGAAGGCTTTGTCTGGCATGACCCTATTAGCCTGTTGTCTACATCTTCACCACTTGGTAAAATATTCTCAGATGATTCTTGTTATCATTTCAAGCTCACGTTTTATGAAGCCTGACTATTTAGTACTCCCAAGCCCTTCACAGATTTAGTAGTGAAGATTTCCATTAAATCTGCTTGGAGGTGATAATTCCCTTCTAAACTGATAACAGGGATTGGAAACGCAGCATCCTGGCACCTTTAATAATTTTTGCAGGGTCTCATCTCCAGCAAGAGTTCTGGCAGCTGCAACGCACATTTCACTGGAGACCGGATGTAATTTTAAAATCAGATTACATAAGTCTTAGTTTTTAATTTAGCTCCCCTGCACTGTTGTTAAGAGTGTCTGCAGCCATGCCACCAAAGATCTCTCCAGCCATCAAAGCTCTCTCAGGTTTGGATTCAATTTGCAAATGCACATATGTAGCTGAAATAATTGCTGCAGTTGCCAGGCCCACTTTGGTAAAAGCAATAGAAGGTTTACAGGCAGTTTCAGAAGGTTGTCACTACCCATAATTAAAGGCATTTCTGCAGCGGTTTCGGTCATGCTGCTCCAAGTCTCCCACACCAAAATGCCTTTTAGAACATGCCTGTGACCAGCTGAAGCGTTCTGCTTTACTGCCGAGAAACCCTTCTCCTATGGTTTTAATATGCAGCAGGGGAGTGTTCGTAAGCTTTTGTTAACACATGGTGTAAGAGAAAAGCTATTACATTTTCAGTCGTGTTGTCCAATTGCTGCCTCCATAAGCTCCTGTCTGGATTACAAACCTTCTTTTACATGACAGTTTCTAACTGTTCATGTTTAGCTTTTTCTAGCAGTCTTCTTCTGATTGTTTTGGCCCAGACTCCAGCCACATCCTTTATTAGAACTTAGTCAATCCTGCCAAATCTCTCAATTGACTATCTGCCTTAGATCGCTCTCATCCAATTAAAGATTTCACTTCCTTTTTGAACTCCCTACATAAGTAATATTTGCTCATTTGCTTTGTTTTTTTTGAAGAGTTCAGCAAACTTTACCTTCATAAAGAGGGTAGTTCCTGCTACACCTGCACTAAGTGAAGATAGCTTACAACGCTAAATCCCATACAGCTCAACAAAAATCAAGCAAATTGTAGAATCACACCATATCCCAAATTAGAAGAGTCCCACAAGGATGACCAAGTCCAACTCTCGGCTCCAAAGAGCACCGCCCAAAATCAAACTCTATGTCTGAGAGTGTAGTCCAAATGCTTCTTGAACTCCAATAGGCTTGGTGCTATGGCCACTGCCTTTGGGATCCTGTTCCAAACATCTGAATGTCTTTTCTTTTGAAAAGCAGAGTTCATAACAAGAGCCTTTTATTTTTTCATTGGATTACTGATGTAACTGTTCGACCCTGGACTGGAGAACCTGTACGAAATTGCCTCTGTCAGAAGGGTCTTTTGAAAGTGTAATTTCTTCTCCCCTTAAACTTACTGCAAAGGGAAAAGAAACCCCAGAAAAACCAGCCACTCAAGGGTATTGTTTTGTGTACTGACTAGGAATGGTGGCTTCTAGTTTGGCTGGAAGATCAGCAGACCAAAACAATTGTTTGGCCGCAGAATACCTCTAGAAAAGAACTGGAGGTTTTGACAACTGAGAGGTATTATTAAAATGCTGAAAATGCTGTGTTTTCAGTGTAAAAAATTAAAAAGTACTGAACTAAATACATAGTCTCCAGATCTTTTCAAAGTGTGCCAAACTATCAAACTGATAACACAAATGGAAAGAAAAAAAAGGTGGACTGGGTAAAGGAGCAGGGAGCTGCCTCTCAGCCGTGAGCACGGTGGAAATTGACCTGATGAGACCAGTCCTAGAAGTACTGGACTGGGTCCCAGAGTGGAAACTTGGCATTTGCCTAAAAGCTGGAGACAATGGAGGCTGTTCCTCCTGCCACGGATGAGAAATCAGTCATATCTGTTGGCTCTAGCTCATAAGGGTGGACAAGGAGCTGGAAACTGCTTACAAGGAAACAGCTTGGGCTCACCCTGGGGAGTGGGAAGATCTTTAAGAGCTTATTCATGACAGTGAAGTCTCTGTTGTTACTATCTTTTATCTACAGAAATACCCAAAGTGCCATTTATGACACCTTTTCCATCAAACAGAGACAGTAAGAATGAGTGTGATCTTCTCATGCAGATGACTGCTATAAACAACAGCGCACACAGGACAAACCACAGGGCTATATGTCAGAAGTATTTCTGTGACAAATGGGCTGATGAAAAAGTAAGCAGATACTTGAGCGAGGTGCGGACTGAGGTACTGGCACACTGCTGATACCCTGGGAGTATGCTCAACAAAATGCTCTCTTCTCACTTCACTTTCAGTTCAGTGCAAGTTACAGGAGTTTAACATATGAAATTATTTCTGGCTTGTATTTTGACAGATACTGGCACTAACCGATTTACATGAGAAGCTTACATTTAGAGAGGGTACTTTCATACTTGTGGTACCCTCACTTCCCAGTTCTGAGCACTGGGATCATCAGAACTCCATGACAGTCTGAAACCAGGCAGGCATCACACACCCCAGGTTATGTGGCTTCTGTGGGACATGAGCCATGTCTTATGCCCCAAAAAGGAGCAGGGGTTGGTGAGTGACCCAGAGGGCTCCTTGGACACCGAACAGTGGCTGGTACTTCTCAGGAGCTCATTGTAATGCAGCCAATTTGGGATTCAGGCATCCAAGAGCTCTCCACACAGGAGGGCTTGCCTGGAAAGATGACCTTAGAAAAGACTTTCTGTTTGTCTCGTTTGTTCTTCAGGAAAGGTTTATTTACCCAGGCTTTTCCTGACAAGATGTGCTGTGCAGGACATTGTCAGCTAAGAGATGGGGTATTTCAGTTCAGTGGTTGTTTTGCAACCTAGGTGTTTGTGATAATAACTTCTACAAAGGAAGTGAGCAATGAAATTACGCTCTTGTCTGGATGGTTTGACCACAAATTTGGACATAACATAGGTGATAAGCATTGTAGAAGAAGCTTAAAGTAGCATCTCTTTACTCTGAACAAATGATTTACAATGTACCTTTTCCATATAGCTGTCATCACTGCCTCCTCTCATAGCCAGACAGTATTTCCCTTATTTTCCTCCCAAGAGACCCACAGGAAAGGACAAAATACTAATAAATAGGGAAAAAATGTGAACATAGAAACCCACATCTACGTCTTCTGGAGCAGGTGTCCCACCCAAAGCTGTGTGAGGATATCGTCCAGTGCAGAACATGTTTCTAAGGAGGTCGGACTCATCTGCAGCCCTCAAGTCCTGCCTGCCAGAGGGCTGCTGTAACTAGTGGCAGTACTTTCTGGTTAGAAGAATCAATGCCTCTGTCTTAGTAAACTTTTATAGATGATGATCTTTGACTCAGCAGTTGCTATTTGACTGCTGGAAAGAACCTTTCTCAGCAAGGAGAGCAGAGAGGGGAAGCATTCATTTTCTCAGTGAGGCAGGGTGCAAAGAAAGGCGATGTTCCTTCCCACATCTAAAATACTCTTTAGAAGGCAATACATAAGAGCAGTAACACTATTTTTGTTTGCTAAGGCCACCTATCTCACCTATCTGATACAACACCCCAAAGCTAAGGAATAAAATCTAAGGCGCCTGCTGGTATATCTCTTTCTGCCAGGTGAATGTATCCCTGGTGGCAGTAAGAGGTCTCCTGTGAAAGCCAAATATGTGGGATGCATTTTGTCCACCTGTGTTTCCCTCTTTTCTACCGTTAACTCTTTCTGTGTCACTGATACAAGATTCATACTTAGCAAAATTGTGTCAGCATGCTGTTTGCAGCAGGCTATTGCCTTCTGGTAACCCCATCCCAATATAAAGATTCTGTCTGCTTTCCAGACATGGGTTGCATTCACCATGCTCGTATGTCAGAGCAGTCTGGAAAGGCTGAGAAGAGCCTGATGGAAAAGGAGGCACAAAAAACTCCTACCATCAACCACAGGTTTGGGCTGTGAGCTCTTCAGCCGCAGCGATGGCCTGAAGCGGGTGCGGTCATTGAAGCTCCAGCTCTTCTGGACCTTGGTGGGGCTGCCGTCAGTGGCAATGTCGGCACTTGGGGACCGGCGATCTCCGACTGATGACTGCCTGTTCTTTATGCTCTGACCCCGTGGGCTGGCCATCCGGACCCGCTCCTTGAAACTTAGCTTTTGACTGTGAAGAAGAGAAATGTTTTTTATTCTTAGTTCCACTATTCTGTTTCTATCGTAAGAGAACAGAAAATAAACTCTAAAAATTCTCAATAGTATGAACCTTTTTCTTACACACTTCTATTTTCATTGAATATGTATGATTTGGGAATGGAAATGACTTGCAGTAATTATTATCCGATAGAGACATAACCCAAAACAGTCTATCTTAAGTACAGAATAATCTTGTAAAGGAAATTAAAATTAACAAACAGAAACAAATCTAATACAACTATTAATACAACTATAATTAATCTCTAGGGTTTACTTTTTTATCTCTTGACTTTTAAAAAGGTTTATTCCCACTTTAATCAGCCCAGCTCAATGCACTTCTGATGATCTCTTTAGATAGACAAGAACAAAATGTGTTCTATGATTATTGCATGCCATATAGTGTTTTTGTTTGCTGTCTGTTTTTTTAAGCAGGCAAGAATACTGTTAGTATCATCATGCTTTTTCAAGATGTAGCACCTCCAGCATTTCATATGCGTTGTTAGTGGTCACTCATAATTTCGTGTAACAGAACTCACTGGGACAAGACAAAACCAAAATTAACAAAACATCCATGAAAGAGAGTGATGATTGGTTAATGGAAATGTAATGTTACCCTCTGTGCTCGCTGAAGTCACTGCTGGATATTAAACTGGGACCTCATTACTTGCAGGTGCTTCTGGTACTTCAGGACAAACACTAAGGCCCAACCACGGTCATGGTGTTGACTGCTGGGCCAAAGGTGGCCCTGTGTCCTTACAGCTGGTCAAGATTTGTTCCCTTCTGTGCTTGTATCCTTCCCCTCCAGTCATCTAAATGTGGGACATGTAGGGTTTCTACTTCTCAATACTCAAATTAACTTTGTTTACCTTAAAACATATGATGAAATTCATGTGTTCCCCCTATCTAGCTTTTTTCACAGCTTAGCCTTCTTGCTTTTGTCTGTTGCTTCCTGAAGCAGAAGGCACAAAGGGAAAACAGAAATGAAGTCTTACATCTGCTTTGATACCCTTGTTTTATCTATGGAAATGGCCACCTTCATCAAGGATACTGTTAAGGCAAGAGGAGAGATGAAGTGAGCAAAGTAGGATCTGCTAATGGTATATTGTTAATGGGTCTCACAGTCCCACTGCACTCACGTAAGTTTTGGAGGATGCAGTTAAGACATCAAGAACAAAGACTGTCTACTTGCAAACTATAATTGTACTTGAAGTGAAAAGTCTTTCTAGTACCCTGAAGTCTTTGCACTTAACTTCTGCATGTCCATAAAATATGTTTTCAAGAGAAATGAACTCTGTAGCCAATTAACTACTGCTAAAACGTACTGTGTGGTTCTTAGATGTTTAACCAACTGCACTCTGAAAATACAGAGTTAATATGTAATTATATGAGATTGAATGTAATTATAAACTTCTGTAGTTGTGAAATGTTGAGATAATCAGATATCTTTGTCCATGCATAGCATAGCATTTCATTCTGAACACAAACATCACCCAGAGCAGAAAGGATGCAATTTGTAGCAGACAAAAGCACATGCCAGAAAGCTCAGATTGAGATAAGTTTCAAGAATGCAAATACACACATAAATTAAATAAATAAATAAATTAAAAGGCATATCAGTAAGAAGATTACTAGATAAACATATTTCTATAAGGCATGTTGAATCACTTGAAGGAATACCTTTCCTGTAATTTCTGAATGCAATTCCCTTCTTCCCTTTGCCCAGAGTAAGCAATTGTTGAAATAAACACATGATGGTGCTGGAAACATAATCTGTTTCCACTGAAAATTGTTACCCATGCCAGAAGTACTATATATTGTTGCAAACTCAATACAAAAGATCCACAGGACCTATTATTTGAAAGAAAAGTGAGTTCTTAAATTTAGTTCTCGATAAAAATCACATTTCATCTCAGGAATTTTTTGCATTGTACAACTTCATGAAAGTAAAAAGTGGAAAATATTTGTTAGCTACATTATAGTATTATAGCAACAGGATCAACATGGACTTCATCTTACTCCCATATGTGTCCCCTCTTCTTATGGCTCAAATTATTTCTGATATTGAAAATGAAATCAAATTATATGTACTTTTGACAAATCTTAAAGTAAAAAGCTTTCTGGACAGCTCTCTACCTTTTATAGCTATTAAAATGAAAGAAAAAATGGTAAACGAGCCATAAATAAGATCAGCGTGGACCATATATATTTTTAACACAACCTAAGTAGCTGCAAATTGAAAATGAAAATAGTAAAATGAAAAAAGCATACATTGTTACACCAATTAATGTGTGCTAATGTAAACAATGCCTGCATTTAAATGACTCAAACGCACAAGACTATTTCATTATTAAAACTGAATGGTATACAATGGTTACTTAACCTGAATATCTTTAGTTCTCCAAACCAAAGCAATGAGGCAATGGTGAAAGGAACAGCAGATACTTCAGCTGTATTAGAGCCATTTGTAACAGTGCAACACTGAGAATGAAAATATTAATTTAAAATCCAGACCTCACACTTAAAACCTGCTTTGTAGCAACGGCAACTTAAAGGCATGCCAAGGGCCCATGCAGAGAATGCTGCATCAGGAAGAGAAACAGAGCTTCTGAAGGAAGCCTGCCTTGGAAACTGTTTTACATCTTGATAGTTTCTCCAAAGACACTGGTTATAGGAGTTCTTTGCTCTTGGATCCCTGTTCCTATTTTGAGACTGGTGGGAAATGTTCCTAGAGACACCGGGTCCTACACAGGACAGGAATAAACCGTGTGACTTCCAGCAGGGGAGAACCCATGTCTAGAATAATAATAATAAATATAATAATAAATAAGGTATCATTTAGAAATAACTGAATTAACTGCATTTTTGGGGCATGCTGAGCAGGGTTTTTATCCACAGTGACATCCCTTCCCTTATAGGCTCCGGACTCTCAACTATCTGTTGTAGTAGTGATGGGGATAGCATTAGAGATACACACTGGAGATAATCTTATGCCCTTGCAATCATTTTTGGGCATTCTACACTTGAGTTAGTGGCCACTGAAGCTCTAAAGCTCTGTACTCTGTTTTAATCACAGAATCACAGAATCACAGAATTATAGGGGTTGGAAGGGACCTCTAGAGATCATCGAGTCCAACCCCCCTGCCAAAGCAGGCTCCCTACACCAAAGCAGGCTCCCTACACCAAAGCAGGCTCCCTACACCAAAGCAGGCTCCCTACACCATAATGTTTGTATTAGTGCTGTCCAGTGCCTTGCTACAAATTCTTCATATCTTACAGGATTTAGCCTGTTCTATTTTTTTCTTTCCTCTTTATGAGAAATCCAAAGAAAATTCTTTGAATTAATGTAAACCTGCCAACGCCTCTTGGAAATTCACATATCTATTTAATTACTTCCAAAGTTTAACTTGAATGCTACTCCAAAAGGCAAGAACTATTAGGAGGAATTGGTAAAATAGGTGCGTAAATGCATTCTGAAATTACACAGGATCCTGTATCAGACTTAAATGACAAAGGTCAGAGAGAAATCCAGCTATTTCCAATTATCTATCTCCATATTCCTTTAGATATGTGTCTGTCCATCATTTCTTGTGCTTATGTGATTGATTATTTATTCCTGTTGGTTTATATATATGTTAGCTTTCTATTGCAATCTTCCATGGCAGTGGTAATGCCTCTGGTCTCCTCTATACTTTCATGTAAGTAAAGCTGACACTTTGAAGCAAGAAGCTTTGAAGTAGTGGAGCTACAACTGAAACCTCTGGAAAAAATGCAAGTGATTTTTCTCTATCTTTTTTCTTCTGAAGGATTAGTTGCAGAATTTTACCATTCATTTGGCTTGTCAGTACATGGATGAACCATTCACCTCCCTGCAATAGCAAAGGACTTCGCAGCTCTTCCTTTTCAAATTCTCTTTTCCATCATAGGAATACGTGTTTCAAGACACTAGAGGTCACTGTAGCTTCATTGCATCGGGAACAAACGGTTCTTTGGTGAACCAAATTACTCGACTTAGTAAGATTTTAACAGATAAATGTCAACAAACTCTTGCTTTTCTCTCCTGCACTCACAGTTCTCTCTGTCTTCCATTAAGCATCTTACTATAATTTTTGGTTAATGGGACATCACTTTGCCTCCCTGTCCTGCTTCCCTATTTCTCTATCTTCCTACATTTCTGGGTGTTTCTACCCCTACTCTTCTACCTCTGCCCCTATCAGCTTCCGACCTGCAGCACTGCTGCTTTCCACTAGTCAAAATATGTGATTCATGTCTCAGCTTTTCACACCGATCAGGCTGGTGGAAATAGGAATAGGAACAAATTGAAATTAATCAGAAGTAAATGCAAGGCTTGAGGGTGAGAGAGAATGCTTTGAATCCAGAGTTGAGACAGAAACTCAAGCTGACAAAAGTTATCGCCCAAGAAAAATAACAGAAATTAGAAGCGTGTGTTGATTTGTTGTAGTTAACTTCCAATTAATACAGATGTTGATTCTTCCCAAGCTATAGATTTTACGGAAATTAAGCTAAGTTGAACAAAAGCTAATACGGTGAGTAGTACAATAAGGTCCAATGTTCAAGCGTTCAAGAATTCTCCACCAGTCTTATTCTAGGAACCTGAATCCAAGAAACATAGTGTTGTATCTCATACCTTGCCTTCAATGAATAATAACAGGAATTTCAAGGACACAATGTCTTATTGTTCAATTGTCAAGCAAAAAAAAAGTCAGCTTTTGTGAATTTCCTTTGTCAAAACACATTCTGGATGAAGAGAATATATATATATATATATTTCTTCAGTTTCTATCATCAGTTTGTACTTGCGTCGTTTTATAAATTACTTTTCAGAAGTAAGAAAAATTGTAATGTGCTTTAGGTATAAATTGTGTCATCCTCTAAGATCCATCCATCTAGAAATTACCATTGCTGGTTAGAAACAGTTTCAACAGAATTCAACTGAAGCAAATGGTTTGTTTCACATGCATTTCTCCACCATCTGGTATAGGATGCAGGCACAGCTTCCACAGGCTGTGTCCAAGGGGATTCTTCTCAATAACGATTACACACTTGAATTGTTGATATTGACCAGTATGTTACATCTCATTTTTCCTCACTGGTTATTCAGCGGAGAACTCAACTGCCATGAGTGTAAAAATCCTCTTGGACTGGGGGAAATGTCGTTATCTAAATGCTCAAAAATTGTATAGATCTCTACAGGGTGATGCATTCCAAAAGTTCAAGACTCAGGCAGAAAAGGGAATCTGCGTGTTGGCAAACCATGGCGTGCTGCACACTGCAATTGTATGAGTTTCAAATTACTGGAATTATTGCTATTGAATTAATGTCATTGCAGGCAACAAGCAGCAAGGGGACTTACAAGCACTTAAAAAATAAATAAGGAAACGTCTTTTGGAGAAGTAAGGTACTTTAAAGCACTGAGGAGTGGATAATAAATGAATCATGCACCTGATGTTAGTTGGCATTCTCAAACATCATATGAAGAGGCAGGATGCTGAATACCTATGTTTCCGAGGGGTGTACATCCTGAAGAGCTTCTGTTTATTACTACAAAGCTTACTAGGAGTGAGGGGAGATAGAGGACCACGTTACTAAGCATTCCACTGCTAGGTGAGGGGTTAGGCTTTCCACCTCAAGTCAGACTCTTCATCACTGGCAATTCCTTTCGCATTAAGCGCATGCAGAGATAATAATTTACATTACTTCTACTTTTAGAAACAACTATGATTTAGTAGATGAAGAGAATTCCAGCATATAATTTACATGCTTCTTTCAGAGTAGGGATGACTTTTTTACCCCAAGCTCCTGTGCTTGTAACTCTTTGTATTGAGACTCACTATTTACAAAGCTAAGTGAAGCCTATAACTGACAGGTGAAGTTCGTTCTTTGCAGATGCCTGAAGTACGTCCTACACACAGCATAAGACTGTTTAAGCTCTCAAGATGCTATAAGACTCCTTGGTCTTGACCTCATTCCTTGCACAGGAAGTATTTCAGCTGCAGTGTATAACTGAATGGAAATAAATACTATTCGTGCTCAGTGTATATTTATAGATAAATAAAATTTAACGTAAAGCTTTCTAAACAGCTTGCAGAACAAGTACTGCTTTACAGATATATCTCAGTTTATACCATACATTGACTAGAAAGGTTATCAAACCTTTGTTTTGCTAAGCAATTAACTAGAATACATATGTATACTGTTTTGAGAAATACACCGTGTAATGCATTGAAAAGATTTTTCTTAAAATCAGTATGAAGCTATAGCTGTGTAAGCATAGCTCTCTTAGTTCAAGCCACAACATTCAGTTGCCTAATGAAAGATGGTAGGTCTACTCATGACAGAATGCAAGAATTCATTTCTGTAAATATAGAATTCAATTTGATAGGCAAGAAAATATAGCTTTTACCTAAAGTAATAAAAGTTTTTTCTCCACCGTTATTAGAATAGAATAAAGAGCAAACAGCATATTCAGAAAGAAATCCAATGCATTACTTGAACAAACATATCTTCATTTAAAGAGTGAAACAAGAAGCAGCTTTCTTATGTCACATAGCAACCCATGCAAGTCACTCAGCAGTGCAGTAAGAGAGAAGTTAAATAGTCGAGGACAGTCATCTCTCAGAACATTGCAGCTGTTTGCATTTACATTTTTACAACAGAACACACACATATTTTAAGTGATATAAACATAGAGCAGTATATCAGCATAACAATGCAATGAACAACTACTAACAAAACACACCTCTTTAAAAAGGCACTGAGTGGTCAGTAGGTTTCTACTGTAGGCCAGGATCCCAAAAAGTTAACAAGCTCATTGTTACACCTACATTGATATGTAGCAGTGATCACAGGAGTGAAGTATTTTGAAGGGGCAAAAATCTTTCATTCAGAGAATATAAAATGAATGCATATGGCTAAATCACTGGCTACTCTGAAAACCACAGCAGTTAGCTCTAATAAGGGGCAGGTCTTATCATTTTATATTTCTTCCCCCTCCACTACGTATTGTAAGTAAATTTCTGTCTTTAAGCCCTTATGGGTACAGCTGGGAATAAGCTCACTCTACACACATCACTGTTTCGAAGATACATACTCATTTACTGTCAACTCCAGTCTCACCTTTAAAAAAAGCTGGAAACAATTTTAAATGTTGAAGGAGTATGCAATATGGCTGGCAAGTATGAACAGTTTTGATCAGGCTATAATAATTTAATAAGACCAGTTCATTGCCAGCGATCCTATAGAGGTAATGTTTGTGAACAGAACCAACAGTGAGTCTCTTGCAAATGCCAAAGTAGGTGAAACACTCCCAAGGGACACTTGAGAGCAAATCCATTCACTTTGAGGTACTGTGATACCAAACATGCACTTCAGGGAAGAGGATGGAGTCAGGCAGCAGGGAACTGGTCTGAAAAGTGAAGAGGGATGAGGGCAATTTCTGTGAAGACTTTCCATGTGGTTTTTTTTTGCATTTTAGGTACTGAAGTGCTCAGACTGTTCAGAGATTATTAAATCAGCAAAAAGTTTGCAGACCAAAGTAAAACTCAGGGTAGGTGGATTTCAGAAGTTCATGCGTTACTGATGCTTTTTTCTTGGCTTTTGGACATTTACTCCTTGGACATAAACTCCACTCTCCTCTGACCCTGCTTTATTGATTATCCAACACTTGCTGACTCTCACTCCTAACTAGTTTTGAGGGCAATATAACTTTCTTTGTGGCCATCAGGTCCTTTCCAGGCCCTAAATATTCAAGCTATACATAAAGAAGAGGAATAACATTTCCATGTACTGCCTTAAAACTGTGCATCTTTGAGGGGCGTGGCTTAGTGAGCATGGTGGTGGTGATTAGTTGGCAGTTGGACTAGAAGACCTCGGTGGTCTTTTCCAACTTCAGTGACGTTATGATTCTATGATCTCCTGGGCTTTATTTATTGAGTGAGGGCAGCCCTGGCTCTCCATGCTACAGGCAAACAGTCCTCAGCCTGCATCCAGGCCAGGTGGCAATACAGTTGGTATTCAAAGCCACATTAGAACACATGGCTCTACCCTCCTCTGTAGCTGCTGGAAGTGGTGTCAGTTTTGTGGGAGGAATCCGTAGGCACATTCTTCCTCAGGAGCAGGGTCTGAAACAAGTACTTAGTGCTTGGACTTAAAAAAGCAAACAAATTGCCTATTTTTTCCATTCAAGCAAATTCAGCATCATTACTTTTATCAATACAAGTTAAACACAAACGTGATTTGTGGCTATTATCAGTTAGCAGTTTATTGAACCTATTATACAGAGCATAAAACAGCAAAAAGCCTTTAAGAAGCAGAGATTTCAAAGATGAAAGAAATAAATTAAACTACAAACCTGCTAGAAGCTTCCCCTTGTTCTTTTCTTCAGGTCGGGGAGTGGGAGGGAAAAACATATTTGTTATGCAGATAGTAATCACATTATTCAGCTACAGATGATGTTAGATATACGCTAAACGTAAACGGATGTGTTAATTAGTGTACAACACACACAATACATTGCAATCTCAAAAACATTCAAGCAAGACTCATGACTACAATGCTTCTGAAAAGTAAGCTTTCCAGTTGTTTTAACACATGCATAACATGCTTAGTACATACCACCGCAGACTGAGTTGGCAAAGCACTTAGGCAAAACGCATTGCTGACACATATGTAACAAAGCTGTAGGCTTTAAAAGGTTTAATTTTAGGGTATCACAGCAATAGGCTTATTTAAAATAACAATCAGATGCACTTTCGAGGGACAGTCTTATTTTAGAATATTTTGGGTGAGATACAGCCTCATTATTTCATATCCATCCATTTATACCAATGTTGTCTTCAACCTGTTTGTATAGGTCAAAATTTTTTGCATGTTTATTAAAATCAATATTCCACATAACTTTTAATCTAAAATCTCCTTTTAGTTTGAAGCATTTTGGAATTATGCTTATGGTAACTGATTGCTTATGGCTCTGTTCTTGTCAACTCTTTGAAATTCAAAAATCAGCTTTGGGTACCCAGCCAAACCTCATTTTGGCTGAGTCTTTTGGCACACAATTACCTTTTTACTGTCATGTGGATGTTCATCACCCAGCTTTGAGAGAAACCACTAATTCTCTTGCACTGTCTGCAATAACAACAGTTAGGATGCTTATCAGAGCTTCCCCATAAGGCTCTTACTGCACTCCTTTCTAATCCTT
This sequence comes from Excalfactoria chinensis, assembly GCF_039878825.1. Taxonomy (NCBI): domain Eukaryota; kingdom Metazoa; phylum Chordata; class Aves; order Galliformes; family Phasianidae; genus Excalfactoria; species Excalfactoria chinensis. The sequence continues at coordinate 27,765,725 of NC_092827.1, read as the reverse complement.
CTTACTGTTTACCTCCTAATTTGTATCCTGTATTGCATCAGTCAACTTACTACCTTCTGGTAAATCTTTACTTGGACTGCTAAAGGGTCTTGGATGGCCAGTGCTCTGTGGATTCTCACCCACACAACGACAGTGAATAGTTTCTATTTGTCAAGCTGTGATATCGGGTGTTTTTAGTTACCTTCCACTGACTGGGCGTATAACTGAGGATACAATTTCCTTTAAGGAAACACTAAATGTGCCAGAAGTAATGACAAGAAGCAGGAAATTCCCCAGAGCATTCATTTGCAAAATGCCGTAAAGCTGTGCTCCTTTGGAAAGGTATTCTGCAGCTATAGTCTAATAGAGAGGCACAGTCTAGTCAAAGAGTTCAAAAATAGCTTTTAAATGAAGGAGCAAGATCTGTATTAATATTTTATTTCTTAAACATGATTTTAAACTGGGCAAATATATATATGGAATTGTATTGGTTCAAGGAAAAAATACATTCATATGTATGTTTGCTCAAATGCTTGTTTTCTGCTGTGACAAAAACAGATGTATATGCCAAAGACAAATCATTAGGGATTGAGCTTCCTAGTGAGTCTGGTTTTGGTCACCCTTCTACAGCAGTAGGAAGATGAATTTTCCATTGTCCTCTCAAACTCAGGATCTTGATAAAACAAATCTAGCAGAAGAGCAGTTAAACATGTTTCTGTCCCATAAAACCCAGGGTTTGTAGGAGAGCAGAGGAGGGGACAGCTGTTGGTTGACACCCCAGTGTGCATCTGCCGTGCTGTCGTCATGTGCAGCTGGGACTGAGATGCATTTCCTAATCTCACAGGTCAGGAAAAGTCTTTCAGCCCTGATCTTCACCTGGAGCAAGCTGGTGTTTTACATGAATTTATACCAGAATCTGGCTCAGGATCAAAACTTTCAAGACTGAAGGGAGACATTTTTTTTAGACAGTAAGTAGTATTTTCCAATAGGCACATCCTTCTATAGATCTGTTGTAAATAATAATATTTACCAAAGCATGCAGGAGGAATTAGTATAACTCCAAAATGGGACTGTGATTATTAACGAGTATGTTAAGGCACAGCTGGTACGGAGCATGGATAGCTGTAAAAAATTACCCTTGATAAATGTTTTCTCATTGAAATGTTCCTAATGCCTGTGTTCAGTGATACTTCTCAGATAAATGAAGGTGATTTGTATTTGTCTCTCTGTACTAGGCTCCCAAATAACATTGGCCTGATTTGTTAGTTGAAATTTTTTATAAGAGAACTTAAGAAGACAAAACAAGACAAAACAAACAAATAGTAATTCTCTACAAGCTTGAACAGACATCAAGAACGGCACCAGCTGCCATATTTGTACCTACTTTGTAGGGCTGCAGGTATGCAAGGCCTTCAAATGAGGCTTCCAGGTAGCAATGGAAACCGATTTCTCATCAGCCGCATAACTACGCCATACACACTACGTGCAGGATATATGATAAAAAAGAAAAACAAGGCAAGAGGGAGCAGGGGATGAAACAAAAAATTGAAAAGCAGATTAGTAACCAATACAAGTCATGGCTTTCTTTTATCATTCATAGCACTGATACATGCCTGAGGGGAGGAAGAATACTTTCATAATATCGCCAGGTGGCAGTCAGGTTTGTTCGGCTGGTGTCGGTAGAATAAAACCGCCAAGAAGCCTGGTATGGGGAAACAATAGAAAAGCACAAAGGAACCAAGAACATGAAGTGACAATGCCACCGCACTGGTTATGGGGAGAATGGATTTTGCTCAGATTGGGATGTCTGTATTAGGGTGAGCAAATAAATACCAGCAGAAACCTACCAAAGCTTTTGTAAATCAAAACATGGTATGGCAAGAGTTATTAGCTTCATGGAAGTACCAGAAAATATTCAGCATATAAAGGTGCCTGAAAAAAGCATCACAGTGATTTAGTTGTGACAATTCCATAGGGGAAACCCACACAAACTTGCAGTCTCAGGTAAAGAAAGTGTCATAATACATTTTGTAAATGATAATGGAAACCAGACAAAAAGCATTTAGAAGAGAAGTATTCTCTGTGGTTTGACACCGCTAAATGCTTAAAACTATGAATTAATTAATTTCAAAGGTGAGCGACCAAAGCTTAGCACTGAAAACGTATTCAACATTTAGCTTTATAACTGCATGTGGATACTAAGATAGGTCCTCATCTCTGCAAACTGGTACAGCTTTCCTGATGTCAGCATAACTATATTAATTTGTACTAGCTGAGTATCTGTGCTTCCTGTATAATGTCAAGCATTAAATGTCATCCAGGTATTCTTGTATGGAGTTCATTACCCTCTGTCATCCTGCACATCTCTCACAGATGCATCTAGCCTTCATCTACAGATGAAGAGCCTGGTGCTCAGTTTGTAAATTGTTCCATTGGCTGATCATCCGCATTGTCAAAAATCTCTGCATTATTTTTAGTTTGAAACCTTTCAGTTTGGCTTAAAGCTGGATAAATTTGTTATGTTCCTATCTGCTAGATTAGATGGTCCTGCAGTTTCCAGCAGTTCCTCTCTGGATATATATGCTTCAATAATATTCACACTGCATGCTTCTTATAAGCTAAACAAATAGAGAAAGGTATGTTTATACTGTGCATTATACTTGATTGTCGCAATAGCTTAGCTACCTTGCAGCCAGGTATGAACTCCAGTAGACAGTGTATCTATTGCAACTCAGGAGTTATCATAAGCTCACCAGAAAACAGACATTATCCTGATAAACTAGAGTAGTGATTCACATGGTAGCTCATTGACAATATCCATAATAAAGAACTAAAAAAAACCCAACAGGCCATGTTACAGTAGATAATATACGATTGAGATCCATCCTGAAATTCTAAACATGAAATTTTCTCCAGGTTTGGACTCATTTCCACCCCCCCCCTTTTTTTTTTTTTTTTTGTTTTCTACAGTTTTCCAGCCTCATTTACAAACTGTGGTTGTTGATTTGAAATCCATCACGTGAGTACTGTTAGCATCATTACACATGGTGGTAATGTCAGTTTAATACGTTTCTTGTTCTTCATGTAACTGTAATAAACCTTGGCAAAGTAACATACTGGGAACCTGTATGAAGGCCTCTACCCTTCTTCCCCACTCTTTCTCCTCTATGTTTCTCACGCTTGGTGAGAGTTGCTAATATTAGTACAGTGTCCTCTAGTTATACACTGAGTGCATTGTTTCTGGATCAACAGTTTTGTACTTGATATACTAAGCCATTTGGTTGGAATAATTCCAGCCTGATCATACTCAGATTCACTGTCATGTGCCTGCCCTCATCTTTACTATTCCGCCATACGCTGGCAAATTGCTATATTGGCAAATATCACCGTCAGCAATTTTTATATTAATTTCCAGATGACTAAAAATGCTGAACATGAAAATGAACATGAAAATGCTGAACAACTTCACTTCTTGGATCCCACCAAAATTATCTTCTTTTTACAGGAATTTTGTCCACTGAGAGTCTCTTCCTGAGATCAGCTGGTTGCCTACCCTTAATTTCTTTAGTATACCATCTTTCAAATATTTGGATGGGATTTTCATACAACAATAAGAAGAGGTACATCCAAAGCCTAAATCTATTGTATCTATCCTCTGTCAATCAAACTTTACTCTCGTGGGAGCAGTTTAGAATAGATGTTTTAGAAAATATCCCAGAGTCTCATACTACAGTACTATAGACACGAAAGTTGCAGGTTTAGCTTTATTAACCATTACAATAATTGATGAATGCTCCCAAAATAATGCCTCCTATTTATTTCCATGGAAACCACAACAGATACAGAGAGTACAATAACACTCTTTGATAGAGAAAATTATCACATGCAAAACACTATTTTTCAACATAGTCATCACCATTAACTATGCATTTTTGCCAGAGGTGAACACGAGCCTGCATGCCATGCTCATATAAATCTAAATGGCTTTCTAGAACATGGCCTACCTTTCACATCGTTCTTGCCACTGCTGAAACACACCACCCACTGCTTCACTGTGCTCACACCCACTGTTTGTCTCCATAAACATTCAGAAAACATTGAAGAATGTCAATGGGTGCAATTTTTTCCACATGGAGGAATTCAATTCCACATTTGCTTAATATGTACTTCCATGTCAGACATCTTGTCATCTGACTGCCTTTCCTCTGTCACTTGTAGCACGGTGACAAAATGTAATGGAATACTGTGAGAAAGGTTGACCCTCTACTGCTATATCACCAACATCTGCCTCTGATGACACAGGCTAACACAATAAAATAGGAGGCATTACTTTTGGAGCATCCCTTATAAGTGTTTGTAAGATTCCCTCTCAGTGTCTTCTTCTCAAGGCTGAACAGCCTCAGGTCTCTCAGCTTTTCCTCTTAAGGGAGATGCTTCAGGTCCCTAATCATCTTCACGGCCCTCCACTGAACTTCCTCTAGATGCACCCTGTCTCTCTTGAACTGGGGAGACCAAAACTGGACACAGTGCTCCAGATGTGACCACACCGGACAGAGTAAAGTGGGAAAATCACCTTCCTCAGTGTGCTGGTTATGCTCTTTTAAATGCACCTGAGGATACTACTGGCCTTCCTGGTCACAAGGGCATGTTGCTGGACAATTTGTAGTTCACCAGACACCCTGGTTCTTCTCTGCAAAGCTCTTTTGCAGCAGGTCAGCCCCTTAATTTGCACTGATGCATACAGTGACACTTATGCTTAAAGAAAAATTCTTTGCAAATCATTGATGGGCGCCATGATGCCATTACTGGACCTGAAGTCGCTTATAAAAATTTCATAAGTTTTGGAATTCCTAGTGCCTACTTTCTGAGCTTTTGAATTGACTGATACTGAAATCAGTATTCTGGACAGGACACTTCACTTTCACCAAGTACACCACTCACTGGAATACTCTTAACCCTGTATTCGTGAAAAGCAGCTTAACACAGACAAGAGTGCTGTTCTGTCTGTTGGGTTGTCCAGGGATCATTTCTAATTCATCAGCTACAGAAATGCAACCAACTCAGTTTCTTTATCATGGATGAACTCACAAACTACAAATGGAAATTCAGTATGCATGAAGAAACATATTTCATGAAATCAATCTGTGTTAAATATCATTCCCACAAAATCTCCAAACTGAAATAATAAAACTTGCTCCAATATGTACTTCAAATCATCTGCTATTATCTTTTTACTGGTTTCCTATTTACCTGAATTAGACTGGCAGCTGGATTCCTTCTTTTCTCAAAGTGTTTCTGGCGATGCTGTTCCTGCACTTTTAATGCAAATCCTGAGCCAAGGATGCCCTGCAATTCGATACAATATTGATGAGTAGGTATTTTTTTTTTTCTACAAGTACACACAATCAACAACAGAGTTTTGATCTGAAATAATTGTATGTGTACTCCATTTATGACTGCACAAGGCAATATAAGGCTAAGGCTGAACAGTGCCCATACATATTTAGACTGGAGACACTTTATGAGATAACATCTGTAGTACTATCAATGACTGCTTACCCCAGCCATTGCCTGAGTTTGTGTTAGAATATTTTACTGCAACTCGAAAGGCCACATACACACACACACAAGACACACACACACATACACACATCCATAAAGTCAGGCAGGAACATTCAAAGCAATGTAAGCCATGAATAATGAAATGACCAGCTGACAGATACACCAGACATATATAGATAACAAAGGTTGTATCTGCAGTGCTTATTATAATTTTTGATTTTTGAAATATTAAAAAGATGCCTTACTTCAGAGATAAAGACCATTTTCCCTCACTAATTCTCATCTAAATAATCTCCACTGTTCACTCTAGAGAGTATGTAAAAAAGCTTACAATGAATCTTTCCTCACAAAAGTGTTTGTGAGGAAAATCATTTTCTGTATTAGATACAGAATGTATCTAATTTCTGTATTAGATACAGATATGACACGAGGAACAACAGTTCTGGCATCTCTAATACGTAAGGTTATTCATCTTTTTTACATGCTCTTTGCAGTCCTGCTATCTTCCTATCTTTCTCGCTAGTGATTACCAGGTAACAAAGATAATTAATTACAGTAGTTGTCATTAAATGTCAAAGATTCACAAACAGGCAATGTAATATAATTATAATTATTGTGAGTTATAATGTCACAGGTACTGAAATACTCCCTTTGCATAAAATAAAAAGTAAACGGAATGCATTAGATGATTTGATGCTGTTGGCAAATGCTGACTTTTGAACTTGATTTGTTTATATTGTTGTCAACAAATGTATTATTATAACATGCATATTTCATAATGATCTGTAGATAATGAATCTAAGTATTAAAATATTGATAGACTATATAATACACGTGGATTATAAAAAAATACAAATGCCACTTCTGATTTCCTGCTTATTTAATAGTAATGTAAAAGAGAAAGGAAATCCAGTCTTTCACAGTTGCACACTGCACTCAGAAAAATGAAACTTCTCTCACTTTTAATAGAAACTAACTCAGAAATACATATTGGTCGATTTTTTAAAGACTCTGAAGGAAGAGCAGTAATACATGAGTAGCAATTCATAAACAAAGAAAGGAATATCAATCTTAGAGGTATGCTACCTAATTTTGGGTTACATCCCAGTTTGCCCTAGCAAAAAACTTCCCCAAAACTCATGTAATGACAGCAACACCAATCCTTTCATTTGGGTGCTAGCAGTTCACCAATACTGTCATGGAGCAAAAAGTCTTAAACAGTTGTTCTTCATTTAGAAAGTTTCCCTCAGCTTTTTGTATCCTTAGAGCAGTACGAGCTATCAAAGTTTCTATGATCATTTCACAGTTCTAAGCATACTCACAGCAGGTAGTGCAAAGAAAGAAATGCCAAGTAGAGCGAATCCTGCAGAAAGCAACCTTCCGAGCCAAGTAAGAGGTGTTTTGTCTCCGTAGCCAATGGTTGTCAATGTGATCTAAAAACACCGAAAGAATAATTAAAGATTACCAGAAGTCCCTCAGAGGTTAGTCTGAGATTACACATGCTGCCTGAAACAGTTTTTTCCACTATATAACTCAAGACACTTGAAATATAGATAGATATTTCGAAAAGATCAACATACATAAGTAACATGAAAACATTATTCTGTGAAGACTCAATTCTGTCTATGACTGAATAAAACGAATAAACCATAAACGTGAGAAAAATACCTCAATAAGCAATAAATAAATAACAGATCAGAAGGTCTGGGATTTCACAGCTGAAGAAAATGATGGGAAACGATGTAAATTGGGTGGAAAAAAGTGACCTTTTCAGTGGATGTACAGATGTTTCACCACCTTTCAGCAGGACTGTACATATTTGGACAACTACACAAATATAAATTGCACAGGTAGAGTACTGGAGAAATACAGTTGTGCTAAAAGGAAATTGAAGTTCAAATACAGAATATTCAAATACCAGGAGTGGTTAACTGTTGCATTTTCTACAAGCCCATCAGTACAATTTAGGCTAGGTCACCTTCTGAAACACACAAAAATCTGCTTATCTTTCCCCTTCCCTGTGACAGGCTCAGGTAGACCTATGTGACTCCTGGCACAAAGATAGAAGACACTGCACAGCTCCAGCTTGTCCAACAACCCTTTGCTGTTGGATAGCGCTAGCTCAGACCTGTGTGGGAAGAGGTCAAGGAGAAAGAAGAGTGCATCATTTAATTCCTTCATGAGGACAATGCAGTGATAGGCACACCAAACAGATGCTTCAAAAGCTGCGGTGCAGAGGTCAGCACCCTTGCCATTTATCACCATAACAGAGGATTTGCATGAGCAAATCACTGACAGCAGGATGAGTACATGTACAGCAAGGACTGTTGGGATACTGGTATGTGGTTGTGGTCTAGAAAGCATATCTCTAAGGCAAAATAAGGCCAAAGTTCTGGCTTCATGCCTATGTGTGCCTGGGATCTTCCCTAGTCTAAAGAAATGCCCTCCAGACTACTCCTGGCCTGGGAGGTGTGCCAGGCCCAAACTGGGGAACCAGACTGGTAGGACACATAGGCCCATGTACTGCTTGGTGCAGAAGCCAGAAGCAGGACAGTCGAGTGGAGGATTTCTGAGGCTGGGTGGAAGACTGCAGGAACTGTGCTTAGGCAATAGCACACAATGTTAAAGGACAAAGATAGACAACGACCGGCTGAGTGCCAAAGACTCCAGGGCCTGTTATTAACGGCGAACATGTGCACAAAGAATTATTTTACATAGTGTACCAAATGTGGGCAAGTTCAGGCTTAGCAAATACTCTGGCAGTAATGAATTCTTCAGGAAAATGCCTTCTAGAGACAATATTTTGCTTCCAGCTTCCTCAAAGTTCATTCCTATGAAAGACAGCCAAACAATTCTATTTAATATAGGGGTCACCACAGGACAAAAGAAGGAAAGTCTTTTGGAAGTAATTAGATTTCAACTATTTAAGGCTCCTTAGATAGTAAACAGTGCCTTTAATTGCTCCCATTGTTGGGAACAAACTGCGGATGTAATTTACCCTCAGAAAGCCATAGCGACTAAAGACAGTGAGCTGAAATACCTCTGCAGCTGAAATGTCAAGTGGTTATCAAGTCTCAAGGTAGTAATGCTAGCTTGAAGGGGCACACACCCTTGGGTGCTCATCAGGTCTTGCTCTCCTTGCTCCTCTTCATTCTCCTGCCTTTTCTGCCTGCATCCGCTTTTCCCAGCTTTCTAACTCAGGAAAGCAGAATTACTCACATTCTTGTGTGGCTTGCTTTGGCTGTTTTGGCAAGTCAAGTCAGCTCACAGAGACATCTAATAAGCACCAGAGCCTGCACAAGGCAGGCAAAGAAAGCACTTTACTGAGACTGAGTGATAACAAAACAGATGAGAATGCAACCCCCTTTCTTTCCAGCAGAAGTGAGCTGCTGAACTTGCAGAGGGGCTTGGTTTGGCTTTATTCTGCATAGCAAACAGGGTATTACCAGCTCTTAGCATTAGACAGCAAGTGCAGAACAGTCTGAAGCTATCAAGACACAGAGAATAATGAAGCACTCGAACAAATGAATCCTTAGAATAAAAGTTCCTCAAAATCCATTTTCAGACCAATCATCATGAAGCAGTTTGCAGCTCTGGAATGAGCCCAGTAGCTTGGCTTCTACCCAACTCCCTATCTCTGCTAGATGCTGGAAAGTAGAAAGATCTCTCCTGCCTGGGCTGACAAGAAGGAAAACAGAACTAAGTGTCTCTGCACATTAATGATATTGTCATCATCTGAAACTGGCCAAAGATGAACTTGAACCTTTGAGATTTGATACCTGAAAGCTACACCAAACCAGGAACAGTCCTAAAGAATGTATCTACAGGATCTCTCCAAAGAAAAGAATACAACCATCTTAAAGCCTTTTTTAGGTTATGAAGATGCCTATGCATAGCAGTGCCTTCTTGCTCATTTTGGGCTCTTTTATCTCAGGATGGTCTTTATGCTGACACACAGGTGTCAGAACCATACCGTATCATATTATTTGTCATCAAACAAATGGATTCGGTCTTGTTTTATATTTCTCTGATCATACAACTAAGAAAATATTTTTCCATATATCCGCATGGTCCAGTTCAGAAACAAACCTCATAATCTTTGTTAGTACTGCAAACAAATAACTGAACATAAGGCTCTGAATGGCATAATCTTGGGGTAACGTTCATTGAATGCGGTGTGGAAAACTACTGGACATGAGATCCACAACAACATGAGAAATCTTGAGATATGACTGATAAGAAAGATGCCGACAAAAGTTACATCTGGCACTGTGAGAGTGTTGGATCGCATAGGGACTTAAGGGAGAAATGACCTTAAGTTCAAAGATAACTGCAGGAAAATATTGAGGACCTTTAGAGGATTCAAGTCTTGCAAGGATGACAATACCTAAGTAACTACAGCATTAATATTGTACAAGACTAGTACTAGACTAGACGTAACTAGATCACAGCATCAAAAATACAAAATCTGGGTATGGGTGTAACAAAACTATAGAAGTAAAAGGGGATGAGTTGTTGATTTGGGAGGAAGCTGTGGCAGAGAGAGGAATGTGATGAAAAAGGGTCAAGAAACAATAGAAGAGAAACCAAAGTGCGGGGATACCTGCTGAACATCCCTCTGTCTGTCTGATCACCACAGCTTAAATAGGGGAAAACAAACTAAACATTTTAGTTTCTTTGGTTAGGATTCATTTCATCAGCTTGAAACACAAAATGTATACGTGTTTACACTTGATCTGGTCACCCAGACTTGCATAATGGAAAGGAAGATTCCTTCAGCAGGTAACTCAACATATCCGAAAATGCAGGATTGGGCAGATAAGCCAAGGAACACAGCTAGTCTCAAAAAGCACTGTGATAGAACTTGAGTTATATCTCATTGCTGGAACTAATAAATGTGCTAATACTAAGTGAGGCAATACAATAATGAACGAGCTTATATAACCTAGGTGCCTTCAATCAGATGAGATAAGACCCATAGGGCTCTTCCCTAATATTTTTTCTGACATAATTTTATGTTCTGATAGCAGCACTTACCTTTTGAATCTTTACCTGACATCAATTAACTTAAAAAAATTCGTTTGCTCAGACTACCATCACATTAAATTTGAAAAACACCGTCAGTATTGACTCATTTGAGCTAGTAACTGTGACAGTATTATTCATTGTAAGTTGTTTTGTTCACCTACAGGCCACTGCGGAGTGCCAGAGCCATTCTGCATCCAACCGTAACTTCTGGATACTGGTAGAAAATACTTTTTTTATTAAGAGAAACTCTGTTAAATGTGTAGGAGAGACAGAAATCTTAATTGAACTACATCTGCAGGTAAAAGTAAACTAAATGTTGCTATGAACACGATCAGTTCTAGCTAACACTAAGACTTCTCAAAAAACCATGTAGGGTTTGATTTTGAAAGACCTATATTGTTTTTTTACAGACTTTTTGTTCCCATGCAGTTTACTTAGTTTTTACTTTTTTTTTTTTTTTTTTTTTTTTTCCTGTTAAACCATTTCTAGTAAATTCTGAGCTTGAACTCTTCATATAGCATGCATTTAAGGCTGTGCTGAGCAGCACCATGGGGACTCCAACCATAAGAATATTCACAGTAGAAACATTAGCGCGATGCTTGAACTGCACTTTGCGCAGTACAACGGGCAACTACAGAGCAGTATTCAGATGCAAATTAGTATGCCATATCCTTCCTTTTGTCTCAGTGCAAAGCTATGGGTTTTAAAAATGAAATTCATGAAATGACCTTAGCATGGTACAACCCCCAAATAATTGGAATTAATGAATGGGCTAATTGCCACACACTGGGTCTGGTCCTGGAGAGGAGTGTAAATGCCTCTAAAAGCTTGATATTTAAGAAGACAATTTGTGCCTGACTTCCATGCAGTCTTTTCTTTCTTCTACTTCGGCCGTCACAGAATTCAATCTGAGATTTGGTAGATATTCTGTGGTTTGTAAGAACAACTTTTGCAAATAAACAAATCAATGAGACTAAGCATTGATTTCCCCTAGAATGCTACACAATCTGACCTTTTCAAAATCTGCATGTGGGTTACTCTGGCAGTAAAAACAACTCATGACGCTATGCATTTCCCACATACTGTTTTACATATTATACCAAAAATACTATTATTAAAATGGCAAAGATAACAGGTAAAGGGGAACATAGATTTTCAGTAATGTTGTGCACTTAAGTACATTAAAAATTTAAATGTATTCATGTCACATACTGGGGGAAAGAAGGAAAGGTATAGAGATATACAATATGGATTGTTTTCAGTTCTTTGATTATAATTAGCTGTTTTTCCTGCTGATGTCAAGAAAAGATTCCTATTTTCTCAGTTGCACTACTTATCTGACCTATGAGTCATACATTCTAGCTTCATAGTATACAAAATATTTTAAGCACCGCTTTGTACAATGATTATTTCTTAGCAGGGTTTTTCCTTAAAAAAATAACAGTCAACAGGTAGTGAAGAAGTACATTCTAAAATAAATATATTTATATTATATAAATTTATAATTTATATTTTAAATATTACATTTATATTTTATAAATTTATATTATATAAATATATCATATTCCTGCTGTTGGAGGTGCTCAGGAGGAAGGATGTGGATCTGACATGATCCTCAGTTGGATAGTGGAGTTGAGATATGGGTTTGCTGAGTCTTTTCCATTCCTTGTGCATTTGTGTCCCCTCACCAGTGCCTGCTGGCAGACATGTGCAATGCCCCAAAATCTCTGCCTACCCAATGCTAGGTCACACAAAGCTTTGCAGACATACAGGAGTTGTTTCCTGGGAAACCGAGTGAAAACACACATTCTCAGACAGATGCACTACAACATGCCACCTGTATGACCTACAGAGGGCATCCAGCAGGACTCACTGCCAACCAAAACAGGAAAATGCTGTTTGCAGACTACTGGAGACTGGGTACCTAAAGGGAAGATCACTGGCATCTCAAGCCAGATGCTTCACAACTATGCCTATGCAGATTGGTCAGAAAGCTGTAAGCCAAACCTGGACCTCAGCTTTTGGAGAAAGTGAACATCCTTCTGCTTGCAATGAATTATTATAGTTACAGACAGAGAACCCACAAAATAAACAGTTGTGGTGAGACCACGGGCAAAACCTATTTTGATGGCTTTAGCCAACGTGAATCTTATGTGTATTCACAATACAGAATAGAAGCATGTATGCTATTAGAGATTTTGCCTTGACACTCCTAAACAAGTTCCAGGGAAAAAAAATTGCTGTCCTTTTGTAGATGTACAAATAAGAACCATTAGGTCTGGCTTTTCCTACCTCCCCAGTTTTGTGCAGGAGTACAACAATACAGTCACAAGGGAAGATATGTAACAAGCGATTTTTCCTAGGATGAACAAATTTCAAACACACAGGCTAGTTATACTGGTAGGAAATGACCCTGGCCTTCACTCAGAATGTAAATGAAACTTATTAAAAATACTTCTCAAAGATTCAGTGCATTTTAGAAAAGGATTTTGAATAAGTCTGCAAATACCACTGAATCCAACTAGTGTCCACTTTAGCAGAGGATCTGATGTGAGAAAACTTCATTTCTGCATCTCTCTGATCAGGAAAGGTGGCAGAGGCTGCTTCAGCTATCATGCTTATTTATGGAAAACTAATGATTGTTCTTGGTTATGTCAGCATTAATGATCTCATAGGCATCATTCCTCTATCCAGACACTATCAGAGCTCATGGTGTTTGTTCCACTGAATCAGAAGGACAAAAAAAAAAGAATTCCAAAACAACAAGCAAACCCCTCCCCATTTGTTTTACTGCTTGGCGGTAGCTCTGCAATAGCCTTTTTGGGGCAAGGATTCTAGCTCCTGTTCAAGTAACTCTCACATAATACAGAGGTCCAGCTCATTACAAAGCATATTTTAGCAAAAAAAAAACCAAACCAAAACAGAACAAAAAACACCCAACCAAACAAACAAAGAAAGGCTTTACATTGGGTCATAAAAGAATAAACCAACTACTTAGATACCTAGATTGGCATTACTTCATTGTTCATTTAAAGCCCAGTTTACTTAAACGTATAAGCATTCATATAATCCTCCTACTTTTGGAAAAGCAGTCAGGCATGTACTTACATCCCACAGATTTCAACAAAGTAGTTGATTTGATAGTTAAGCAAGACCTTAAACGCTCAACTAAATCAGGGCTTTTACATCTCTAAAAAGCACTGCTGAGCCAAAATAAGAATAGTTATTCTTGCTTTTTGTCCTCAAGGCACAGGGAAGAAGAAACAACTTCATTCTAAGGTCAGTGAAGAAACAGTTCCTTTCACTGCAGAGCTGATGTAAGAATCTTATTCCCACTTCCCTGACACTTCTTGCTCTGCAGCTTATAGCTCTCATTTGGATCGACGCAGCTCCTTGTGGGACACTACTACAAAATGTATTTCTGAAAAGATCTGGTTTAAAAAATAAAATGCTTTCTTCTATTGGAGGTCCACTGATCTGATCTGGAGCAGAAACTCACACACAGCTGTTCTGCAGGATGGAGTAAAATGAACTATGGATGTACAAATTAATAGCTGGAGTAGGGAGACTTTGGGACCAGCTTTCTGCCAGTGGAAACAATTTACTGAACATCTCACTAAGTTAAAATCAACAGCAGGTTAAATCCAAAGCACTCTAGCATACTCACAAAGCAGAGCGTATTATTTTTGTGTACTTACTGTGCCCCACCAGAGAGCATCTGCATATGTGGAGAACTGATTATTTGCATCTTTTTCCACCAGATAAACCAGGAAAGATGAAAAGATGAGTACTAAAAATCCTATGTACCAGGCTGTGATTAATTCCTAGATAAAACAAAGCAGAGATTAATATACATTTGAATGGTTGAACAGAATGGCATTTTGAGAAAGACAGTGAAAATATCTATGTCCTGTTTTTGTATTTGAGTAGTTAAAAGTCAAATGCTTCCCTGCTGAGCAAATTTTCTCTAAAAAATGGGCCAAATCTACTCCTTTGATGCTCCGGGAACTTTACCAATGTATGTAGAATTACAGTAGAACGTCAAGACCAACATTTTCAACACATTCCCAAAACCTTTTCTTATTTAATATGGCCTTGCATAAATGTATCAATGCTCAATACAACTGATGTTATTTCAGGAAATTCTAGATATTCTGCTCAAAATTGATTAGTATTTATCTCCTTGGACTCATGCTGAATCCAGTGAAGACCTCAAAACCAGCGCTTACGATTACATACCTTGCTATGTGCATAAACTACTGAACCTAATAATTTCCAAGTGCCTCCTCTTCGGTCCATGCGCACCATACGAAGGATCTGTAGGAAACGAAGACTTCTCAGTGCTGATGTTGCAAAAATGTTACCCTGAGTTTTTGCAGAAACAACTGCTATTGAAGCGATGAGAACAATGATGTCTGAAAGAAATACATTATAGAAAACATTAATGTCCACGTACCAATCAATAACATGTATTGTTCATGAGCTGACAGGGGACAAAAGAGAGACTATGGGTGGGAATCCAAAGCAGTGAATCCTGTTTGAGAGAGGGATGTGAAGTGAAGGCTGGAGTCAAAGTATGTCCTGAGAGATCCCTAGGGTGAAAACTGATGGCAGTCATTTTGAAAACATATGAATAAAAGGAGCAGATTTGAAGGATCCTCATGTTTGAACTTTGAAGACTGGTGTAGTACCTGAACAAATTAGTAGATGGTCTTGAATGTTTTCCCCTTTCACATAGCAACTTTACTATTGAAAAGCAATAAAATAAAATAAAATAAAATAAAATAAAATAAAATAAAATAAAATAAAATAAAATAAAATGAAAGAAGAAAATAGAGCAGCCTCAGTGGTGAGATTCCATTGGAACCAGACCTATTGGTTTCCTGTGAGTACAAACACTGTTCAGGCATATAGTTTCTGGACCCAACTGCTCTGATGTACCATTTCCTGGAAAGGAAAAAATATAGTGCTGGGCACTCAGAAGCATTCTTTCAGTTGGCAGCCTGGCAAGATTTTTTTGCAGTCTAGCAAGTGTTAGGATTTATTTCTTCAGGTCACAGATTCAAGCTGTGAGAGCGAGTTTGTTCTGCATGAACTAATCAGCCAACTGCCCTTTGAGCCAGAACGGCATTTAAAGAGAGATGAGAAGATAGTAGCGAAGGCACATGGATACTGTGAGAAGGAACAATGTTCTTTTGTGCTGATAGGGGCAGACATAATAGTATGCAGAGAGTGGAAAAGGACAGAGCAAACTGTTACTTCACCACCTCATCATTAATTTCCCGACCTTTAAAAGCTTAAAGTCTTTTTTAAAGTCTTTTTTTACATGGTTCAAATCTGAAGATTTTGTGCTGTTTCTATGTTATTATGCAAGAATAATCTAAAACCACATCCACAGATAAGAATTTCATGCTGATATGAGTTTTACTTCTTTTGTGTTAGGTATAAAACACACCTTGTGCCAAGATGGTTTTGTCATCTTACCATACTACTAAGGGTACAGACACTTTTGTGGTACAAGGAGTGTCCTGTAAAATTGCACAAGCCTTTGCCACAAGTCAATAAAAGTTTACATCAGTTCATAACCAACTGGGTAATCTCACAGGAGAAAACAATCCAGGTCAAATAAACACCTAGACCCTACTTCTGGCTCAGGAAGTCTCAAAGTAACAAGGCAATAGAGGCTGACAGATATTACTACATGGTTGTCCTCTTTGTGTAATCTTCCCTAACCACCCATTACTGGCTAGTGTCGCTGTTGGACAAGTATACCAGCCTAGGCTGACCTTCTGCTTGTCTTCTGCTCTGACATTTTATAGTGCCTTTGTCTTCTACATAGATGGATCATATTTGGCTACCATATAGTTGGCTACTGTAAAACTGAATTTGCTTCTAGATGTAAATCTAGCAAGTTTAGAGAGCCAGAAGTAGATAATATATTCTGGGGTGTCTCCGCACAGTGCAGAGCTCAAGAGCATAGTAACCAGATACAGCAGGTCTGGGTAAGAATTCAGAAACAGGACAATTGATCGGAAAAAGTTACAGATATCATCAATCCTAATGGAAACCATAAAAAGAAGTGTGGTAGGATTCAGCTCCATGTTAAGACATTTGAAGTCTTAAGCTGTGAATCAGGTGCCTAAATACCCCATGCAGCACAAGGCAACCACGTCAACTAAGCGTGGTGTGCTAACCCTTAGGAAGGCTCCTGCTGACTGCTCAGCTGACTTGTGCTCAGGGCTTGGCACAAAAAGAGGATTGTTTCATCTGCCTGAATTTATTTGTCCGGTGCCATTCGAGATGCCCTAAGGTATCTGAGACATCCACTAGGTCCAGTAGATATGCCCTCAGACTTGGGAAGCCTGTGCCCTTTTGGAGAAATAGCTGGAGAGCAGGGAATATCATGTAACAGAGGACACCTCAATTTATCCTGCTGAACTAAGCCCTAGATCTTGTCCGACTGAAAGTATGGATGTGCAGCACATACATACCCACCTACAAGCAATCTTCTATATTTAGGAGTGTTTATCTGTATCTGAGCCTCATGTAGGGTGTGCAAAAGAGCTGTGAGCAATATGGACTGTGTTGAAGAAGGAGCATCTCTGGTTAAAAGAACGCCACATTTAGCTTGGCTTGAACCACACTGTCCTGAGCACACCAGCAATATAGCAGCCATTTCTAATTAGTGGGGGGAGCTAAAAGGAAATCAGACATCATCAAAAAACCTGTGTGCGCTCCAGAAAAACAGTCTTAGAACTTAAAAAATATCATCCAAATATTAGGAATTATGTTTTTGGTCCAGAAATGATTTATGTGCTTTTGGAGAGCTTTGGTTTCCCTCAGCTGCTTTGAATGTGACTTTCTTTTAGAAAAGCAAATGATTTGACACTTTACTTATTCTTTCCCATACCAGGAATTCTGGCAGCTTTTGTTATAACAGTGCAAAAAATTCAGATTAATTCACCTCTCCCAGCACCGCACAGCATCTGCTGGGAACACCCGGTCCTTCTGCCCCACTGAAAGTCTCTGATCCCTTCTGACTATGTGAGATGAAAATGCCAACAACAGCATAGCTCATTTCCCCCTCTCTTTAGTATTGGTCCAAGGGAGTTGCCAACTCACATAGACCTTCCAAGATGGAAAGCAAAGATGAAGAGAGGCAAAGTGGTGAGGAAGGCATGGGGGAGCGGATGAACAGAAAATGCATGGACGTGCTTCAAAACAGTTGGAGGAGGAAAGAGAGCCTTCCCAGTCTACTGGTGTTTCTTTCACACCTTTCTCATTTTCTTCACCTCTTCACAATACACTCTGCCTCGAAAAAACCTCCTCAAGCTGGGAAGGAAAGAATGTCCATTTCCAAAGGCAGCCCTCCCTGGCTCTGTTTCCTTGGGGGCAGGCAAGCAGATTATTTCAGTGTAGTTTAACTTGCCAGGAGCAGGTGTAAGATAAATCAAAATAAACCTCTCCTGGAATGAAAGCAGAGTCCGAACAAAAAGTTGCAATGGTTTAAAGTCACTTCTGAATATGTCAAATTTGCTTTCTTATTTAAGCTTATCTGCACTGGAAAATAACAAGTTGAATATGATTTTTTCTCCACTACGTTTTTATCCAGCATAGCTCAAGTGTCATTTCCTTTGGCTTACAGGTAAAATCTCCATGGTATTTCTGTATTTTAGGAAGGCTTTAAGAAAATTCTATCAATATTTCCTCTTTTCTTTTACGGACAAAACTGGAAAATCAAGAACTAAAAAACAAAGCCAGAAAGTGGTTTATGGGCAAATTATTAATTTTATAGAAGTAAATAGAAGTATCTCAATTAACTGAACTTGAACTTATGATTCATTCTACGTTGCTGTAAAGCACCAGAAAACACTGAGATGTGAATGAATAATGGGCGGTGTAGTTCCAAATATCCCTTGTCATGACTTACTATAAGATAGATGCTCCTGAAGCACACTTATTTCTTTATTTCAAGCTACTATTTTAGGATCTTCCAAACTTTAGCCATCTCCTCAGCTATGAGGAAGGTTTTATTCAATATTTAGAAATATCTCTTAAATTACTATCTTTGCAGATAGCGTCTTCCCTCATTAACTCCAGTCTGAGATTCTGGATCTTACTGGCAAGGTTTGCAGTGGTCAGTTTTGAACACTTTCAAATTAAATTTCACACAAAGTATTCCTTCATTTCAGACCTTTCATCCAATACTGCTCAAAACTCCCAAGATCACACAGAAGCTTTCTTAGTAGTAATTTGGCAAAAGCTTTTTCATTTGACACTCACTACATTAACACCCGATGAGCCCAGAAAAAAAGAAAACCAATGAACCTAGAATTATGTGTGTAGCATATTACATTTTTATATTGTCCAGTCTCATCAAAATAGTCACAAGTGGATGAAGCCAAGTAATGCAAGAACCTGAAAAGCAGCAACAGCTCATGAGGTATGTGCCAAACGGAGTTCCCCACTTTACAGAGGAAGACTGACGCTGGGCTAGCTTACCCTGCTCAAGCACAGCCAGAAACTTGTGGCCATATGGGTTGCTGATAGATACATCGCTAGCATTTCTAAACTGTATGTACTTCCAGTGGTCAGAAACTGACCAAGAGATTCCTAATACAAAAAACAGGCCTCACAAATAATCATAATGGGTTGTTTTATTTGTCATGGCTTTTTCAATACAATGTCCCTATTCTGAGCTTTTTGGATGCTTTAAAATTTTACAGCACTGGTTAAAAAATGTGATGGGAAAAGATAAAAGGGTGAGCATGGAAACCTTACTGAAATATCCCAAAGCCTTGATATGGCTTCAGAGCAGCCCTAAGGAGAACAATTTGGGAGTGTTGGTTGATGAAATATTCAACATGAGCTAGCAATGTGCGCGTGTAGCCCAGAAGGCCAACTGTATCCTGGGTTGCATTAAGAGAAGTGTGACCAGCAGGTTGAAGGAGGGGATTCTGTGCCTCTACTCTGCTGTCATGAGACCTCATCTGGAGTACTGTGTCCAGTCCTGGAGCCCCAAACACAAGATGGACTTGGGGTTGTTGAAGTAGGTCCCGAGGGGAAATGGTTTTAAAGTGGAAGAGGGCAGATTTAGACTAGATATTAGGAAGAAATTATTTACTGTGAGGGTGGTGAGGCACTGGAACAGGTTGTCCAGAGAGGCTGCGGATGCTCTCTCTCCCTGAAGGCACTTAAGACCAGGCTGGATGGGGCTTTGAGCAACCTGTTCTAGAGGGAGGTGCCCATGCCTACAGTAGGGGAAGATGGAACTAGACCATCTTTAAGGTCCCCTCCAACTGAAACCATTCTATGATTCATTTTATGATTCATATACCATCATCAGGGCAATCTCTAAAGTTACAGGAATGATATCAGGATGGTGTTAGGAAATCACAGAATCACAGAATCATTTGAGTTGGAAGGGACCTTCAAATGTCATCCAGTCCAAGTCACCTGCATGTAATTAATGACCACCCCTCACCTGCTCACAGCTCATACATACACTCAAACTGCTATACAAACCTGCAGTTTCTCTCTTTTTCTTGCATCTTCTTCAATGTATTATGAAATAAAAAGATAGTGTCTGCTTTTTCTGCATTTAAAACTTTGCCTGCATTTAATACTGATGGGTTGGAATGACCTTTCCTTCTAAATAAAAATATCACTTTGTACTTTGAATTTTAATCGAACACTATGGCACACAATTAACACAACACACATTCTGGAGTAGTGAATTCCAGCATGTCCTGATACAGAAAGATAACAAAAACTATTTTCAATGGGGTCTATCTGATACTGATATCAACTGGCTGTTCAAGGCAGTTGAAGTATTTCCTAATGATTAACATCTGCAGCAATATAGGAAAATAAGGTCTCTTTCCTTCTTTCTTTTTTTATTTTATTTATTTATTTATTTATTTATTTTCAGATTCTTAAATTTATACGAACTCATCTACAGGAACAGCAGACTTTTTCAAAGCCAGTAACATATCCAGTCTTGGTGTACCTTATAATCCTGTAGGTTTCCCTAAAAAATAAAGGAAGACATTTATAGAGTTTAAGGCAGGCTTCTGAATACCCAAACAGAGGGGCATTCAGAGAGGAAAATAATTGTATCGTTATTCATTGAACACTTGTTGAGAAAGGTCACAGAATGGAAAAGGCTACAAAATGCTTTTAGCTTCAAACATGGGATTAACCACTTCCCTCTACTGGTTCAAGAAGGCAAAGAATAAAATCCAGCATTAGAGCATGATGCAATAGTTAATTTGTAAAGAGGCAAACTGTAATGTTTTTGCCAGGTGGCAGTTCCTTTGCTCAGTGAATAGTCCCACTGCTACAAAATCAGAGGGATATTTCACATAGTTAAAGCAACAAAATCTGTCTGAATATGGGTTGAACTTCCAATGACCTCATCTAAACATTAACCTCAGAAGTCAAGAATTTTCAATATTTTTATCTCAAAAACATGCAAAATCTTTGTTGAAAAATAATTTTAGGATTGAATCTGGAATTAAATCTCCAAATAGACAGACAATTGAGACTGCAGTAAGAGAGATGATGGATGTTATCATATACTTTTTTAAATTGTCACACTGGAAGGAGCAGCACTATTTATTGATAAAGTCCAGTTCATTTTGTATAAGACTGTCAAAATCTGCGAAGTAGATTTTTGGAGACTATTTAGAGGCATACAGTCTTTTAAGGTTACCTGAAATCACCCTCTGAAAACTGATATGATGTTGTTTTTAAGCCTATAAAAAATGATTTTGATGTCATCCACTGAATTATATCACCTCAACATCTCTAGAGTAATTTGTGAAGGGCAGGAAGCTGCGTTCTGCACTTCCCACTGAGTAGATTTGCAGAAACAAGACCTCAGCTTTGGAAGAAAACAAAAAAAAAAACAACAAACCCCAAACCCAACCCAAACAATACAAGATACTCTTGAGTTCTGCATACACTATAAATAATGGTGCTTAGTATCTTGAGTCCTGGCAGAATTTGCTCTCAGCAATGCCTGAATATAGGCTTTTCTTTTCTGGTCAGAGATCAGATCTCTCTGCTTGGATGCCAGACAGGTTATGATTAATCATCACCTACTAGTAAAAGTAATTGGCAGGATATCTTCAGGAAATTCTTGGGATAGATGACGCTGTTTGATTTTTGCAGATGTTGTTGTCACTCCAGCCAAAAGGTCTTTGGGTTTTCAAATATATGACACTCTTTGAATGGAAACTGTCTTAATTGTCCTCGCTGGCAAAACATGTTGGTGATTTTGCTTCCTGTTGTAATTGTTTTTCAAGATGTGACACTACTTGGTATTTTTAGAAGCAAGAAAGTAGAATAGGTTTGTGTACCAAGATCCTCTTCAGAGATAAACACAGATGAGTGTGAAAATTGACTTTTATTGCTGTAGAAAAACAGGAAGACAGGACTGCGTGGCAACGCACACAGAAAATTAAGAAATTAGACAAATGTGTAATACTCTCTAGGTACTGAAGTGGAATTCAAGAAAAACAGAAGTTACTACTTTTACTCTATTGATTTTTTTTTTCTTCTGACAATGGCTACATTAGTCACTGACTTCAGTTCTAAGGAGTGCACTAAAGCTGATCTGTGTGTAGAAACTCAGGTTTTCTTACTCATCAGCTGAGCCTTACTCCAGAGACAAAATCAAATGAGACAAATTGTCTCAAACCTTTCTCTTCATCTCTATTTTTCATTTGCAATGTACTGAAATCATATGAGTAAGCAAACTATTTTAATGTGAAATGAAAGCGGCTTCCTGGAAATATGGACATTTCTTTGGGATACAAGTTAATTTTACAGAGCCAAAGTGTGTCTGTTTAGACAAGCAGCTCGTCAACATGTTACCTTGCATTTTCTGGCTGAAACAAAATAGTAGGAATTGATAGTACTTATGATAAATTACACTAAATTTTTCAACATGCATATAAAATAACACAAACTCCAGGGAGACCTCATTGTGGCCTTCCAGTACTTGAAGGGAGCATAAACAGGAAGTGGAATTGCTGTTTACAAGAGTGGACAATGATAAGATAAGGGGGAATGGTTATAAACAAAGACAGGGGAGTTTTAGGTTGGAGATTAGGAGAAAGTTTTTCACAAGTTCCATGCTTCACACTGAAACAGGTTGCCCAAGGAGGCTGTGGATGCCCTATCCCTGGAGGCATTCAAGGCCAGGCTGGATGTGGCTCTGGGCAGCCTGGTCTGGTGGTTGGTGACCCTGCACATAGTAGGGTTATTGAAACTAGGTGATCGTTGGTGGTCCTTATCAACCCAGGCCATTCTATGATTATATGACTCTAAATACTGAAATTTAAATTGTAGTTATGGTTACAATTTTTGATTCAGTCCAGATAGGAATAATGATGTCAAATGTTCCCACATTACTCCTTTGTAGAGTTAGCAGTTAAGGTTCATAGCACTGTTGAGTACACACTCTTTCTGTGGACTGAATAAGTCCTCAGCAAACATCTTTATATTATTAACAGCTGGCTCAATAAATCTTAAAAAACAAGGGCCTCCTGCAAGCTAAGATTAACTTCAATTACCAGCCTTTCATGGATTTATACTTTATTAGCCTTCTCCAATCATTGATCCTAAAGTTATTGATATGCATCTTCCAAAAGGAAGAAAGCAGTAATGATTCAGCCTGAGCTTTATTTAACTTTAAGATAGGCCGACAGAAAGACATTTAAAATCCTATCTTTGTGTCCAACCACAAACTACGAGCAAAACATGCAGCTCCTTTCCATAAATCCTCACTTGCTCTGCCCAGTAACTGCTTCATGCCAGAGAAATTATACCCTACAAACACTGGGAAAGCAGCATTGGCCAGTCACTCTACTACATCTGTGGCTTTCCCCTGCATGGTAGCAGACCTTCCCAAAAAGGGCTGCTGCTGTGCAGGAAAAAACAGTGAAGACTTCTGGATGGAAATACAGCAGAATGGATGGTGATACACGTGCTTGATAAATAACCATGTTCATTAAGTCAGACTGTAAAAGACGGGTGAAGTTACAAGCAGGAAAAACACAGAATAACTGCAGGCATGGCAGGACGTGCAGTGAGAAAGGACTAAATAATTCAGGAGCAGTTAGTCAGAAGACAAGTATGAGATAGCAGATAGAGGTATGCAAACCAGCAAAAGACAAGAAGGCCTGGTGAACGCCTCCTGTTTACCCTTCCTTATAAAAATGAGATCAAAAGACAATTTATATCTGATAAAAAACAACAAAACATGCAATTGACCTGTAAAATTCATTGCCATGGGACATAAAATAATAATGAGAAAAAATTAATTGGACTGGATGTTTCACCATGAATTACTGGAATCAGGTTTTTCAGATTCCCATATAAGCGTGTCTGTCTGAGCTACAAGTATGAACAACCTGCTCAGGGGATACTGGCAGCAGCTCACATGTAGAAAAATACCAATCCTGTCTTCTGCCTAGCCTAGGTCAGCAGGGAGGCAGTGCTCTCTCTGTACAGTGGGCTCTTGCAACAAAGCAGGAAGAAACGTACAGGACCCATGTTTCCTTGCATGTTTCCAGGTTGTGTTTAAAGCAAAGGCAGTGCAGCAGTACAGAGTGGAAAGGCCAAAAACCACGGGAACAGAAACAGAGGGTGAAAGTAGACAGACAAAAACTAATTGGGAATGGGCAAGGAAAAATTAAGAGGTAAAGATGCTGAAAACGTCAGGGGAGATAAGCGTTCTCTGGGGGAGAGGAAAAGTCTGTAGGTGGAGAGAAAGGGAATCTGTATAGCTGAGTTAGGTGCTGAAGGTAGGAATATGGCCTCTCTGTGTCACCTGGAAGAGATAAGTTCCTTGTGCTTTCTGAGCCTTCCAGAGACATGCACCTCTCCCTCCTGACTGATCACAGCTTGCATTCCTAACCTACACAGCTATCTCAGATGGCTGCACAGGCAGCGTGAATACCTCCAGCGACTTCTCTGCTTCCATAAATACAGAATTTACTGCATTTTCCAACCACCAAGCTGCCTTCACGTGTGGGTGGAAAGCCCACAAAGGACTACAGTGCCAGCAAGATGCTTTATTTTTGGAGAATACAAGTGCTATAATCCTGAAGAGAAGCAGGAGTGAGTACAGTACTAGCTCCAGCTTTCTCAGTTTCCCCCAGCTGGCTGGAAGGGGTGACTGATTAGCACAGGACTGTGTCTGATGGTCATTGTGACCTTCCACTTTGTTTGGGGTATGTGCAATCCCTTGGGTATGTCTGAAATGAAGCAGGCCCAAATGTGGGTCTCAGGAGCAGGTTGAGGTGGCAGTGGTGGGCCTGGGTCATGTGGCTCTTCTAACCCATGGCTGTTTTCCAGACTGTCTCTTTCTGTGGTGAGAACAGATGGCTCTGCCAGGCACTAAGCACTTACACCATTTTGGAGCTGATGTGTTCAATTAACATAGGTCTAGTGGACACATTCCCTAGATCTCCTGTAGACAGCATTGTCACCTCCCAGTGGAAATGTAAAATCTTTACTTTGGAGACTTTAAACAAAACCTTAAAGGTAAAAAAGATAGTTTTTCTTTAAGAGGAGACTTCATGTTCTAGCATCCTGGTGCTGAGGGGTGGGTAGGAAGGAGAGGAAATTAACATGTGCAGGACATGCCCAATTTGATTTCTAGAATTATGCAAATATTTCTACATAGCTGTCTTAAACTTGGGATATATTCAACTCCGTTACACAATGAAACAATGTTGTTACACTGTAAAATTCTTCCTAATTGCTCTATTTAACACAGCAGCTGTAAAAAGGAGAAATTTAAAACCTGTATTTTTTCCTCCCGTACACAAGTTCTTTTTCTTTTTTTTTTTCAGCAGCAATTTGAGGGCAACCATGCAAGGCACAATCGTTAAAGAGACTGCTGTAATTCCCACTGGACTATTGTGCCCATCAAGCTTCCAGTCCCTTAGCAGCACTGGTGGCAACACACAGCTCTCCAAAAGGATGGAAAAGAATGGAAACATCTGTGTAAACTAACATTCTTCAAGCCTTCTAATCACTTACAAGCTTACTGCAAGGCAGGATGAAGACATCTGGCAATCAGTTTGACTATGCTGAAGGTAACACTGGGCAAAACCTGCATTTATAAGCCTGCATCTATAGCCCTCTTTTAGCTCACACACTGATGACTCGAATAGAAATATATCAGTCTTCACAAAAGGCAGCAATAAAACAAAAAACTATTAAAACAATATTAATTATAATGCAACTCAAACTAAAAACAACAAAGAGGCTGAAAGTCATACAGTAAACATAAGACAGAAGCATACTGCCCGATACTATGTGATGCAGGGTGAATATAAAAGAAACAAAGTGCACACAAAGGTTTTGTCACTCATTCCAATATTGCTTTAAAACCATTCTAGAAGATTCCTCCGGTACATGCCAAGCAGATAATCCCCCTGAGACTTCTTCACATTTTGTCATCAGTGCTCAGAGTGTGGGGATGGGATATCACATGAGAAAGCCTGTTTCTTTTTCAGCAAACACCTGCAGGAGTAGTTAAATGTGGCTCAAATGAACCAAGATGTATGGTGCCAAGGGATTAGCATTGACATTTATGTTCAGATGCTGCTTCAGCACCCCTAAATAAGTGTCAGCTTGTTAGTATGAGGGCTGCTCTGAAAGTAATGACTCCTGTTTTATTATGTTGGTCCATGGCTTCAGAGGCGGATTCTGGTGGTATGGCAGTAGAGGCTGAATCTTCCCATCAGTATTCTTTTACATTTTATTGCCACGTGACAGATGACAGCAGAGACACCCAACATAGTGCCTGACATGGAAGTGCATATGAAGCAAACATGGAATTGAATTCCTCCATATATAAAAAATGTCACTCACTGACTTTCACTGACACTTGCTGATCATTTGTAGAGACCAAGCAGTAGATGTGTGCACAGTGAGGCGGTGGGTGGTGTGTTTCAGCAGTGGTGACAGTGATGTGAATGACAAGCCACATTCTAGTTGGTCAAACAGATTTTTACGAGCATGCCATGCAGGCTCTTTTTCACAACTGGCAAAATGCATAGCTAGTGGTGGCGACTGTAAAAAATAGTGTTTGTAGCTGAGAATTTGATCTATCTAATAGTGTTTCTGTGCTCTTTATAAATAACCATTGTTGTTTCTATATAAATTAATAGGAGACATTACTTTTGGAGCATCCTGTATAACACAGAGCATGCTTTTGAAATATAGTGATACCACAACCTAGTGATTTCACCAAGAAATTGTACATATACTAAGGACAGAGTAATGGGCAGGAGCAGAAGTACAAAATAGCTAATGTCTACTTTAATAGGATGCCATTATGAACCTCTTTGGAAATGTTATCCAATTTCTGCCTGGAGAGCATAATTCACTGTTACAAAAGTAAAACGTTTATAGCCACCGAAGGAGCAGTTCTTCTCAAAGAGAAGTCAGGGGAAGGAGCTGACAATGATCACATATGGAAGTTGCAAAGAATGTCACGCTACCAAAGCAGCTGATGTGCAGCATGATAGCTGAGAAGATGCCAAGAAAAATGAGTATTTCCTTCAGTCAGTTATGCTCTGACATATTCCCTCACTTCATTAAAATTGTGTTTTCTAGATGCTGTGAATGATGGAATTTAAAAACAAATCAGCTACTTTACTGTTTTTGAGACTCCATATGCTGAGATAGGCAGGTAAGTGGCTTTGGAACAATCATGCCTGTCTCTGAACATTTCACACCCCTGCTTACGTTAAATTATTTTACTTTGGATTGGAGGAAGATTTACACATATCTGAGATAAGTTGAGCAATTTATCTATTGGTACAATGAGAACTCAGCTTAGTAAGGCAGCACGTGAATACCTCAAATCAAATGAAGGAAATCAGTGAAAGTATACTTATAGACTGGGCAAAAGTTACTTATTGTAACTTTCCGAGTCATTGAAGCCTTATGACTCACAAGAGGCACTGGAAGTTCTGTAATATGTATTTATAACACACAATATTTTATAGCACATAATATATAATAATAATTCAGAATACTTATATATGTAGATTTTGAGAAATTAAAGAATGTGAGATCATAAATCATTTGAAACATTCCATAAATAATTTACAGAATCTGAATGAATGTGTACAGACTATTGTAGTGGGTTAGTCATGTGATAGTGACCTCAGGAGACTTTCCCAGTAAAAATGAATGAATTAGGAATCATTGAACATTCTAGTACAGGTACTAACTTATATTAGTCTTATTTGGAATGGAAACAACCACTCAATACTTGAGAAAATATTTTCAGTAGCCTTCTAAGGAAGCAAGTCTAACATCACCAATACTTTCTTTATAGTAAGAGGTCTGTGGCTCTTAACAGACAAGTTTTATCATAACATTGTATTTCTTTTGTGATTCACTGCTGTCCTTCACAATCCTATGCTCTAATTCACTTCATTCATACTAGTGTGGATCTCTTCTAATTTGCACTACCAGAACCCTGTTTTTTATAAATGTCTGATTGTTCTTTGGAAAAGCCAAATCAAAGCTTCTTCCATAGCAGATGAGTACGACTGACCGGTAAACCACCATCTCCCTCTGGACTAATTGAGAGTTACTTACTGATGTTTGGATAACTTCACTAAGGGTGAGGGATGGTAATTTCCTGCTCCAAATCTGACCTAACAAATATTTACTCTACTTTATCTAGAATCCAGAAACTAGATTATTAGCTGTTCTATATGACTGGGAGAAAGGGTCCTTCTTATTTTGATGATAAAAAAGATCCAGCTTGAATGTAAAATAGCTTTCATGAGGGAAGAGGAATTGATGTAAATAATCTTGATTTCAGTTAATCAATATTTTTCAATGAAAAATCATTTAACAACAACAACAAAAAAATCATTAGTCTTACTGACTTTTTTGACCATCAGCAGATGCACAGAACATGCTCAGCCCTCTTATAAAAATATCAGTTCTCAAGACTCATGAAAATGGAATGTGCCACTACCTCAGAGCTCCTTGGGGGGAAAGAAGAGAACATAAAACACAGTTGAGTCAGGTTGCCTAATCCATGTTGGTCACTTCTCTGCTCAAAATAAAATGATAGTGATATAGCAGTGAAATCAAAACCCATGTCAATTAACAAATA
This sequence comes from Excalfactoria chinensis, assembly GCF_039878825.1. Lineage (NCBI taxonomy): Eukaryota > Metazoa > Chordata > Aves > Galliformes > Phasianidae > Excalfactoria > Excalfactoria chinensis. The sequence goes on along the minus strand of NC_092827.1, from coordinate 27,736,990 downwards.
TAGGCTGCTTAATTCTTTAACGCATTTCAGAAAGAAATTTCAGCATGAACGCAGCAGCAAGGACTGTCAAATACGAGTACATTCCATTAAATATTAGTTTTAAAGCATAAAGAGTGACTATTCATTGCATATAACTATGGCTGCTGAAAGCATCCAAGGAATTCTGTTTCCAGTCTGAACACTAGTTCTGTCAGCACGTTTTCTGGAATGAAGTGGGCAGGGTGTTCCTGAGATGAGTTCAAGTGGGGCTGGCAGGAGATGTCAGGAAAACACCCCAGGAAAGACTTTGCTCCTGCTGGAACTTGGTATGGTTGGGGTTTATAATGAGATGCAATGTGAAATGTGTCTCTTTGGTCAAGCATATGCTTAATTACAGACAATCACTGGGTTATTTAAAGTTCAAATTATAGCAGAAAAGGACTGCTTACATTGTTTATCATGAGCAGCACATTTACTATCTGGCTGCATTTAAACAGTATTATGTATCTAAATACCAAGGCACAAAACACATCATGACATAAAGACATTGAAATAAAATAAAGGTTCTATAGATCTTGCAACACACGATATATAGACTTGTTTATAAAGATTTGACAGAAGTACCATATGATGGCTCGTTTACCACTTTAATTAACAAAAAATAGATCCAGTAACATTCAATTGCCACTGCTATCACTTAATGCTCTGAAATGTGGTTTGCCAGCCATGAAGTTAATGATTACAAATAATGAACTTAAGCTTCCTGTTGGGAATTCGCTCATTCTGCATCATCAACAGAATGTGAACTTGTGACACTTCCATCCTGCTATAGCTCGACAAGAAGTAAAACAGAAGCAGCTGTGGGGAAACTACTAACAGACTAACTGATAGCCATGAAGCATTTCACTAGCCTGGACCACCAGTAATCGTAGTTGTCCTGGAAAAATATTATATTACTAGAAGTGGGCAGATGAGAGTTTCAAAACCCAAATTTCAATTGAGAGTTTGTGTAAAGCTTAGGCTTTGAAATTCCTTGCTCAAGTCCTGCCAGCTACATGGATGGACTGAAGAATTTGTTTTCCATAACACAGACACACAGCAAGAGTGGGAGGGCAACTGAATTGCTCCTGAAGACAGAAAAATATCATGTACAATAATGAACAGCTACCTTCCCCTTAAACTACGTGTAATAGAGGTCATCACAGGCAGAAATTTATGAGAAAAACAGCAATTGCTAAGTAAATGCTGTTACAAACTAGAAAGGTTTTCAGAACCCAGCAAAACAAGGAACATATTTGGTGTAGTTACCTTACTAACGTGGATTTTGTGCAGAAGGTTAAAATAGTTTGTGAAAAAACGTTTGAATGGAAAAACTATTCTCCGCTATGGGAGGTCCTTTTTCAGAGCATTCAGATTGCAAAATAATGAGATATGCCACACTACTGAACCACAACCAGAGCTGATCTCCTGTGGACTTTGTAATTAGCAAAAACATGAAGGACCATCAGTACTTGCTTGCTGCTTGCAACCCCACGTAGCATGGGACTATTGCTATCTTGGTGCCTTTTTGGCCATTCTCAGAAAAAAAAGTATTTAAAGGCATTTTTAAAAGGGCTATCCAAATTATTAACTGATCAGCTGATAATGTCAGATATAGAGTGAGATACTTCAAGGGAACTGGGTCACTGAAGGGCAAGACAGAGGGGAAAGTTGATAGCAAGTACGTAAAGAAAAGTCTGGGAAACTCTCCAGAGCAAATCTACTCATTAACTCCTTCCCCACCAAATAAGAAGTGAAGCAATAGTAAGCCTCAACTACCCTTAACAGCCTATCTCAGTATTAGGATCCAGAGAGGAAAACCTTAGTAATAAAACATACAAATGAATATTTATTCCCATGAGCTCATAAATGACATACACAAGGATATTTAAAAATAATAACCCCATTCTTTCTTCTGAAAATAGAATTGTAAGAGATCAAAGGTTTATTCATCCCTTTTTCTTACCAAAAATAAAATGGATAGATTTGCTTAGATCTAAATGAGCTAAGTATTAATCTTAACACAGCCACAATTAATGCTCAGTCTATTAAAATTTCCATTTCTCCACTAACTGTTTCATTGCATGTTTCTGTTGTGTGTTTTCTGTAACTGAATTAATGTGAAATATGGTAAAGGTGTGGTACTGTAAGTTGGTAGTAAAGGTTGAAAACAGAAAGGAACATGCTGACATAACGTTTCATTATCTTCATCCTTTGATTTTTCTCCATTATCTTCTCCCCATCACTAATTTTCTTTCTCCCACTACATGAACAGCCTGGTTCTACTCTGGTTCTGTGGGCTTTTTTCCATAAAATTGTTTTTCCCTTGCTTCTCAAATTCGCATTCAGTCCTTATTGGTTCTGTGGCTACTTTCTGAACATTTAACGTCCACCAGCTTATTCACTGCTCAACCCACCTTTCCAGTGTACCTGAAGAAGGTCCCACCACAACTTTTAACCAAATCAGCATCTCCACTCTCTTGATATTTGAATGATACAGTATGTCATCATTACTGACCTACCCCACTAGGCTTTCAGTACTCTCTTCTAAGACAGCTCTCACTCCTGATATTTATGATTTATTTTTTTTTTTTTTCCCTAAAAAATGATTTCTTTTCTATCTTCTACTCTGATCCACATGCTACAAAGGACTGAGCTTTGCTGCTCTATCTGGCTCTAGCAATTGTCTTCAAAGCTATGAAGCCCATGGTGGCTTCAGGTGGCCTCTGTAGTAAGACCAGCACATTCTGACCTCTGCTTTAATAGAACACCCCCATTCTCACCTCTCTCTACTATGAAGAGTAACTTGCTCTCTATACAATTTCTAAAGCTGCTGCCTTTGTGAAGAAAGACACATTTGATTTTGGGGCAAGTGTGTGAGACCTGGCACCTAATGATCCTGGGTAAGATAACAGCACATCTTCCTTGTTGTCTGAACAGAACAAAGTAGATAAATTAAAGGCTGCTGAGGGAAAAGGTGTTTAGAGACAAGCTGAGAAGCAGCTCAGATCCAGAAGTTCCACAGGTGTTCTGTGGAAAGCATTGCCTCCATATTAATTAGAAAAACAATAAACCATCAAATTAATTTGGTTAGCCATTTGTGATTTCTGCTTTTATTGGGAAACTCATTTCATGCAGATTATTTTTTAAAATAAGGTTTTGACTGGCTGTGGGTCTATTTATCATTTACAAAAAGAATTTCCAGAGCAAAAGGGGAGAAAGAGACTCTTAGAACACCTGCAGATATTATATACTATGCAGAGAGTAGCAATGGAGGAATTTGAAATGCTGTGAGAAGACAGACTGATATTCGTTTCTTGGTAGGCTTTCAAATTTAATTAAATGTATGCATTTGTAAGTGCAAAAATTTAAATAAAAAGGACACATAATGTGTGTGTATATGTATAGCGTGTATTTGTGTATATAAAAGATGTCTAAAGATTTGTGGCCCTTAAATGCACACAACTCCCACAATTTTCAATGAGATCAGCTCTCAGCCTTTCATCATTCCAATACACAAGTCAGGTAAATGACACACATAGGAAAATGTCTTCTGGAGAACATAACACACGCTGACTGGTAATTAGAGACCTTCTGATTTTATATCTAGAGATGCTTTGGGTAGATGACAGTCAATGCAAAGCTATTTTGGATTTAAACCTAATGACTGTAAACTGAGTTCACTGGTTTTCATTTTGAAGCAAAACAGAAGGGAGGGCTTTTATTTTTATGTTAAACCAGAGTTGGGACACTCACCTATTACACAGAACGGTTTCCTTGCAAAGCGCAGTCTTCCTTGCCATCCTCGGTATCGACAACAGCATCCAGCAGACCAGATACGAATAATAAATTCCAAACCAAAGACAACAATCATGACAAATTCCTAGAAAAGGCAAATAAGAAAAATGTCTGTGATAGATAGCCAACATGGAAGCATTAAGAAACACTGTATGTGTCTGGCAATACATCTTTATCACCAGAAGATCCCAAAGCTAATCTTGGGATCCTGCTCCTCATCATGGTTGCTGGTAATACAGCCCCCAAAGTTTCCTGGGTAAACATCCAAGACTAACCTGCTACAATCAGCTACTAAGTAAGAAGCACAGAAGGGCTACATCCTACACATGCAGTATCAACTCAAAATTCTCCAGAGAACTTTGGATGTTGAGGATCAAACCACAGGTTGCTCATAAAGCTAGTGAGATATTATCCACATCCATAAAATTTGCTCTTATTTTGAAGGCTGAAATTTTTGGTAAATATTTCTTTGTGGTACTCCACAATAGCAGTAGATAGGTGAACTGACTGTGATGATGAAGCAGCAGTTAGGGAATCCATTTATTCCCAGGAGCAAGCTAATACATTCAACTGTAATTATATACAATGGGTATGTAACTGTTTGTAAGATAGCAAATAAATATTCATAATTGGCATAATTTTCCCTGGACAAATTTTGGTAAACATCCAGAAGTATTTCCCTCTTTGCCTAGATTGCATCACTTTCACATTGGAATCTTCTTCAAGACTGCTCATCACAATAGCAGCAACATGTTAATGGAAAAAAAAAAAAAAAATCAGTACAACAGTGAGATTAACAGAATTTTAGCAAGAAAAATTGGAGGATAATTCAGCTCTACACCTTAAGGAAATGTGAATCTCAGTAATAAGCAGTGATATAGTATCTACATACTGGTTCAGAATTATTAATTTGGATATTATTCTGGAATGCCATAATAAAGTTACAGGTTTTGAAAAGATAAAATTTGTGTGCCAAACACAAAGGAGAAAAACACTTGAAGGAGGTTTATCAAGAAGAAGCAGTTAATCAAGAAGAGGGCGAAAGCTGTTTCTTTATTAGGCAGCTGAATGTGTTTCTACATTCAGGAGAAAGTTGTCCCTTCAGCCAATTAATTTGTTATTCCTACAGATGAGGACTACTGTAGAAGCAATGGGAAAACAATGCAAATAAAAATAGAAATGCTTGCAAGGGTAGGGATGATGCAATATTGCCTTCTCCTCAATAAAGTGTTTGGATGTTTTTAGACTGTGAGATCCTAAAATTCTGGAAGCCAATAAGGCTAAAGAGATCACATATATCAACTCAGGCATTAATTTACCTGAACTAATGACAGTATTAATATTGTGTCATACACAAGCTTATGATTAATGGCAACACACTGAAATATTCTAAATTCAATTTGCTTTTTCTTCTCGATACCATAAAACAATTTGAAAACATAGCATTTCATCTTAAAATGGCAACTTGTACAGCTGCATGGCACTGGAAGATTTTTTAGGCCCTTGTTAGCATCTTCACTTCCAATTCTGTGAATCCCATACTGAATTCATAAACAAGCAAAATTAGATCCCTTTGCTAAAATGCAGCTAAAGAAAGCATTAATAACTTTTTTTTTTTCTTTTTCTTTTTTTTTTTTTTTGGAAGAAAAGAACACAGAGAAAAATGAGCGTGACTGTTTAAGGTTTTCTTTTTATTCATCTTTCGCAAAATTCCAATGTCTGAGCTGTTGCACAGCTTTAGAAAAGACTGTCTGCAAAGCTGAAAAAGTTCCCCGTGTAGTAACTGCATCTTGTGTGGTGCATCTCCTTGTATGAAATTCTGAGTAGGCCAAAACTAAAAAGAACAAGAAGACAAACTGAAAAAAGAAAAAAGAAAAAAAGAAAAAAATGGAAGAACATGAATTTTAGTTGTTTAACTACCACTTTCACAGCGTGAGTTGTTGAATCTGGTTTAAACATTGTTTGATGATGTCTCTGAGTTTACAGGGGTTGATAGCATGTGTCCAGGCCATTTGACATCTGATTCTCTGTGAAGTTACCGCTTTGGGGTAGGGGTAACAGACACTGAAGGAGGAGAGGAAACATTATCTTTTTCCAATAAAATCTTTTCCTTGTTACAATCACATCCTGTTTCATTTCACTATTGTTACTGGTTTTTCTAGACAACTTACTGTGCTTACAGACGTGTAAGGAACGCCTCCTTAAGTAAGCACCCTGAGATGCCATAGGCATCGTTCAGCCCATGTGGGCAGTGCTTGTGTGTGGGAGCTGATCTACACAGGCAGGAATGAGTCCTCCATCACATCCCAAACCCCAAGATTCCTGCTAGGCCTCCCCACTGGCATGAATGGAGAGTGCTTAATGATGCACAAAGGACTACTCTATAGCTTCATTTCTGTTAAATTAGTATCATAAAACTGCCAATAGAAGTTAAAAAGTGTTAATTTTTTGGTAGTTTAATATTCTGGATCCTATTAGTGCTATGCAGCTTTGCATTTTTCATCTTCACTACCATTAGCAATTACTATTTGCTGTAACACTCAGTTATGCAAAGATGAGCACAGTCATTGTATGCTGAAGGCATATTTGAGAGTTTTTTGCTGCATGATCTCCCCTTGGAGGTAGAAATTCCATTTTTCTGTCACCCACACATATATATACACACAGACATTTACCACAAAATGAGAACTCATGACGATAAATCGGCTCTGAGAAAGAAAAAAATGCAAGAAGCTATTTTTTTTTTTAAATTTTTTATTTTTTTATTTTTATTTTTTTTAGCAGGTGGAGGGTAAAAGTATCAGATTTGTTTCGGAAAAGCCAGGTGGAAGAAACGTCTTTGTTCACTCAATGGGAAAAATGGTTACAATTTCTAGCAACACCATAAACTTATGCACAATGATGGACTCTCAACATTAAACTTTCTGTTAGTTAAGGAAATTTTACAAACAGCAGCTGTAGTTACAGTAAGTGAGCTCAAGTATATTAAACATAACTCTGTGCACAGGAATGCAGATTTAAAAAATCCTGCATAAGGCTTTCCTACACACACCAAATTTCTGGAGGTGTTAAAGTACAGTATAAGACTGAATAACAGGGAAGTCACTGAATAAGGTAAAGATGGGATTTTGCACTAATTTTTGCACTATATAGCAATAACTATAGCAATATTTCAAAATGATCTTTACATCCTAGCCACCCCCTACTTCCTCAAACTGAATTTAGAAGGAAGGCATCATCATGAATGCAGGAAAAAGATTTTCCAGAAACTGTGAACACATTCAAACAGAAACTCTTCCTAGCATTTTATGGGTCTGTTTTGTACCGATGTTTTGGACTGGTTCAGGTTGAAACCAGAAAGAGAGAGAAACAAGTAATGTTTTGGCAATCAGTGCATTCACTCATAATGTAAAGACAAATCTCCGTCAAGGTTAACTCAGGCCAGGGAATAACTTTAGTTTTTCCTATAGCAGCTGTAATGTCCCAAGTTTTTCGGTTTGTGATGGACCACAACTGTAAGGATGCATCCCCAAAAGACCTTCTTTAAAATAAATAAATAAATAAATAAATATATATATATATATATAATTTGGAATGGCTTCTAATCATAAATCTAGGCTTTTAAATAACTTGTTTTTAACTTCTTAGCAATTGAAACATAAAATCAGAGTGTAATTGAAAAAGCATGTGATGGAATAAATCATTAGAACTCATACGACTCATAGGCTTGCTCTAGAAATGACACATTTGAAATATCTTTCTCCTGTGTATAATATGATGGAACATCATCAATTTTGATTCACTTAAGAGATAAATAATAACACTTTTACATCAGAATGGGAAAAATCTTCCATGGGTGATAAATCTGGCTTCATTCCATGTTTAGCATGGCTGAATTTGAACTGATGTGCAAGTTAACGGCCTAACACTTCCCTGTTGTTATAGCAAGGATCCCCTGGCCTTTGCTATTTCTTTCTTGTCCAATCTATTGTCATCCTTTCCAGTACAAGATGCATTTATCCTTGCTCCACAGTGATCTCAGCTGTAACTTTCCTGTCTGGTTTACACTCACAACTAGCCTCTATCTACAACCAGCATGGCGGATCCACCGGTACTTCAGAAAGCAGAAAGTCTTTCTTCCTTCTCAAAGCATAGTTCCTTCCTTCTCAAAGCATAGTTCATCCAGACTGATCTCTCATCCCGAAACATTTCTACATGCACAGCTTCTCTTGTCGTGGGGAGCTATGCATATGCAATAAGCAGGGTTGAAACACTTGGGCTTAAAATATTCAGTTATTGACATAAGGAATGGAAACACCAGTGTGTGCCCTAGGTCTTTTTTTACATCTGCATGTGCCTTGGTTGCTCTGCCACTGGAACAATGAGAGTTATAAAATAGAAGGAAAATAAGAGGTCATCCAAATCAAAGGTTTCTGTTAGCAAAAGGTCCTGCAGGACCTTTGTGCAAGGCAGCTACAGTGCGTGCTTTTGATTTTCTTATGTTTTGCCCACCTAATTAGAGTAACAAAGATAATTTGTTGAAATTGTCTACATTAGTATCCTTCTCAGGTTGTTTGCAATGATAAGCATTTTCCTCAGTGTACCATTAAAACGGGAAAAAAAAGTTTTTATCATAGCTTTCTTGTTCATTAACATAACTGTTTATTAAAACTTATAATAATTTGATGCATTCTTGCTGCTGAAATCAGGTGCCTGGTCTGCAGACCTTGAATTCATGCAATTAGAGTCATTTTCATGAGAAAATGACCAAAGTTGAGCACTCTGAGAAGTTCTTACAGGAGGATCCTGGTTATTTTGAAACATAAATAAGCCAGGTTTGGACATCACAAAGTCAACTGCTCTGCTGTTATTTTAATAATACTTCTTGTATGGAAATTGGGATATTATTTATTCCAAAGACTCCTGAAATAGGATAGTGGAGCTGCAGACTGCCTGCCTTGAGGTCACCAGAGAACAGGGTCTATAAGTGACATTATCAGGAGTCTAGGACACATACTTGAACATATTAAATTAATCTCCTGAAATAAGCTTTAATCAGGCTACAAGTGCTACCATACTGAAGACAATATCTCTGTAGTGTAGCTGCACTGCAGATACTCATCTAGTGTAAATCAGCAGCTTCTCAGTCAACACAACAGGGAGAATAGGAGGAATTAAGTCATCTGATAGCAGCTAAGGAGTTTCTGTTCCCACTTCCCTAAAAACACATCAACAGGGACATCAGGTGCCTCCAAATCAGCGGGAGAAGAGGAAGAATAAACATTTTCTCATCCTTTCATTTGTTGATGACTGTTTTAAGAATGTCACCAGCTGCTGAAATTTCTTTATGGTGACATAGGATGAATCGTTGATACTATGCAAATAGCAGTGCTTTAGTATTCCTGCTCAAAAAAGATGAGAATCTTTTCTCAAATGACTAAAGCAAGAACACCTCAGCTTCTGCACCCTTCTCTCAAGCAAAACCACCCTTCAACTGATTCAAAGTACTGAACACCAGAGTTGGGCTCTCGTCGTTAACAGACATTGTTGGGAGGTGATGGTAGCGTAGAGCTATTGCATTTCAGAGAAACCTGAGAAAGTTTTGAACTGTAGAACAGCTGTGCTGAAAAAGCTTTTGTAGGACTCGGGATGCTCCTATTATACTGGCCACTTTCCAGATTATAATCAGCAAATAAGAATATGTGCATACGTTACTGTTCAAAATAATGTCATAATTTGAACCAGATCATTGGAACTAGAAGATCCTTAAGGTCCCTTTTACCATAAACCATTCTATTAATCAATTATTATTCTTAATTCAGCATTAGATGGTAAGATCTTTGAACTAAACAGCTAATACGTGTTCACTTCACTAACAAATGTTGTAATTCTTTCCAACTGAAGTTTAGCAGTGGAAGAGGCAGCCATAAATCTGGAAATATAACCCAGAACAGACCCTATTAGTGGCATATAAATCACGACCAGAGACTGTAGTGCAGCTCCCAGCAATACCCACTAAGTATGAAATTAAATGTATGCACTTTTTTTTTTTTTTTTTTTTTTTTTTTTTTTTTTTGTCTTTTATCAGTTTTATAATAAATGTGACACTTTTACAACACTGGTTTTCCAAATTATGATTAAGATTTCCCATGCTGATTATGCTAATGAAACATTATTAAGAAATCAATCCAGTGCCTTTTAATTTAATACATAGCCACAAGTCTATTGAAATAATATTAAAATCCCAGCATATGCTCAGTTTTAATTAGCTGCACATTACATTGGACTTCAGCTATCCAATTCCCTCTTAGCCTTTTGCTTATTACCTGAAATGGTATCTATCAGTCATGTTTCCTTATTCACTCATAACAGAAAAAAAAGCCCAGAATTTTTGTGACAAGTAAAACCAGCTTTAACTCAGACAGAAAAAACACACACTGGAATAAAGTGGCTGCCATCTGATTACTTATAGAGTGTTTATCATATCAGACCGAATTTCTAGCACTGGAACTGTGCTAACCTTCCTCTGCATCCATGGGGGAAGGACAGAAACCCCAGGACAGCTGGGGATGCCACAGAAACAAGTGCCCTTGAAGCACCAAGATCCACTACCAAAAGAACTTTCCTCCACACAGCATCTGCAGGTTACAGTGCTTACCATCTAAGTATGTGAATCAGCAAACTTATCCCAAATCTCCTTTTGGCTTTTGGTAGACGTGTTTCTTCTAGAAAGACCCTGGCAACTGCTGAAAACCCTTTTCCAAATAGGGAAAACTGCAATAGCAAATGTCGATTTCACTGTCCATCCTGCTCTATCCCAGACACAACATCATCCTTAAATATCATGCTTTCCTGTGACTCAAATTTACACTCATTGCTTGCTCTAGGGCATTTGTTTATGCCAGGCGCAACTACACTTATAATTCCTGAACAACATCAGTAATACTCACACTATAGAAAAATCCTCTACTTTCCCATCATCTTTGTATCCTACCTTGTGCTTGTTTACATTTTCTTCCTCTGTAGCAAGAGATGAGCAGTGCATGGTCTCATTTTAATTATAAAATGATCTGCACAGTCAAAACAATGAAGGGCTGTACAGCTGTACCCAGGCCTTTGCATCTCCTCTGCGATTTCTTCACGCATTTTTTTCTGCTGCTGTCATGTTTCTGATGTCACATGCTACAGGCAGCCATTCAAGCACATCTCTGTAGCAACACAGATTCCAGATCTCCCTTTTAAAATGTTTGTGAAGAATTTGATATCTTTTGCTCTGCCCAAAAGAAATGTAGAAAGGTGCCAGAGCAATCACAGACTTCAGATCCTTTTATACTCTGGAATCCATGCTAATTTTGTATTGATGCAAAGGACTTTGGCTAGTTGTTACAGCTGGGCATATGTATGTGAATTAACTGGTAACATTTGGCATTCTGATAAGTGGAGGGGAGTGGGATTCTTTTATTCTTTGTTCTTAGCATGTTTGGACTTGATAAAACTTAGAGATTTAGCAAATGATATTTGCTGCATTCTTATTTATTTATTCTTGAAGTTTTCCTTAGCTCATCAACAGAGCTTCCCTAGGAGGATATCAAGGTATGCTTCAGTTACTGGGAGACCTCTGGGCATCTGGGATGATGTAATTGGAAATGTTTCTAGTACCAAAGACATTCAGAAAGTAATTTCAAGAAAGTGTTATATGAAAACTGGCAAATTTTGGCAAATTGGACTGGGAAGATACTTCATTCAAGCTCTCAAAATGCTGCTTATGCCTCAGGTTTACTGAATGCCACGTCAGCATTTGTTTCTTGTGTAATTCTTCATTTACAATATTTTTATTCAGTTCCCTAGACTCTGTGAAAAAGCTGACTTGCTCCCCTCTTTTCACTCCAATAGTTAAGCTTTTAAATCCAGTATATCACATTTTGCATTTTACAACTGCCATTTGTGGAGTGTTTTTCAGCTTTTCCTATTCTCTGTTTTTCAAAGTTTATGGAATTTTGGTCTTCTGGAAAAAGAGAAGAGCAAAATCCTTCCACATCCTCTCAAAAACATATACATTTATCTTTGTGAGACATTCATTTCCTGTGATCGTATCTACATTCGGTGTAATCAGCCAATTCCTGTCAGGTTCAGATTTGATACCAGAATTATTATCCTGTCCATGACATACATCCCTTCCTTAAGCATTCCATGAAACCTCCAAATTCAAAGCAACCAGTGCTTATTTTTCTAATTCACCACTGTAACTCACCCGCAGTTCAGAATCCTCAAGATTGGACTTAGTTCCAGTATGTCTCTTTGTATTTGCCACCGTCTACACTTAAAAAATCTTTAATGCTCCTGTTATGTGTATGTCTGCATCGGATCCTTGCACATTTATTTATTTATTTATTTAAATATCTGTCTGTATTTTGTACCACAGATTGTGAAGTCCTAAACTGAATCTTGTGATCAGATTTCTCCTCTCACTTGAGGAAACTGCATATGTGTTTGTATGCTTTGTCACATCTGTGCTGAAGGGGCTGAGTTGTTTCTGCAAGTTGCTTGGGTGGTGGGGTTATGTCTAGGTTTCCAGACAGCTTTCATATCACTGATATCCTGCCTCTTTCAGCACTTTTTTTTTTTTTTCTTTGATAATGCAACGTTTTATAGATTTTCTTTTCCTTAAGCATTATTTCTGATCCTGTAGTTCGATTTTTCTCTAGAGATACATTCTACATTTCAATTTGGCAAGTTGATATTTCCCTGCCAAGGGTCAGGTCTAAATTTTTGAATTCATATTTTGAATTTAGACATTGATATTAATCCATTTTTACTGTTGCTGTCTGCACTACCTGTTTTTTGCCTGTTTTAACAAGATAGTTCTCGCTATCCATGTAACAAGTTAAGATCCTCATCAAACTCTAATTTAATACTTTAGAGTAGAGCATAAACTCTTGCAAATCTGCATCTATGTAAAATGCTACACTTATGACTTAGAAGTAATTTGCCATATTACCTCATCATCATTTACTTGATAAAAATAGGAGGAAGACATATCATGGAAGAACAGTTGTGCAAGGAATTATGTTTGTTTGTCTTTAAAGAAGTCCTGGACAGCTGGTTTGGCTCTTTAGCACAATTTTGTTGATCTGACTAAAATGAGATGTGCTCTTCCCTCCTCAAAGAATTACACTCCTGTTAATCTGAATCATTACACTTCATCAATAGCATCTATTCCTCCCCCATTTCTCACTCATAATCTCCATATCCTCAAGTTGTGAGTGTTCTCCTACAGAAAGTGGCCCCTAGAATGGCTGGCTAGACGGCCTTTTCTACAATAATGGCAGTCCTTTCTTAGGAACACATTCATTCATCCTAGTCCTCTGTGCTATTAGTACCAATATCTTTTCTACTGACTTTATGCACATATTATGTGATGAACAAGATAAGCTAAGTGACCTTACATATCCTCCTATCTTACATAGGAGCAAGAATATGTAAGAAACCTACAGTGTACCCTAAGCACTGTTGAAAGGAGATTTTTCAGATACCTTCATAGTTTGCATGTGATGCCACGTTACTTTGTTGTGAAATCATTTTGATTGTTACTTTCACCTCTTACCATAGCTACAGTGTGTGTCTATTCGTTTTAGAGGTTTGTTGGTTGGTTTGAACTGCCAACACTACCATCCCTTCTGTTTTCTCTTCAAGTCTTGTGGTCTTTATCCCACAAGATGATTCAATTTGTGGGACAACTGATCCAAATGATGTAAATAGAGCACTAGCCACCATTTTTAAAAATCTGTTAGAATCACAGAATCATAGAATCACCGAGGTTGGAAAAGACCTAAAAAGATCATACAGTCCAACCGTTCACTTATTACCAATAGCTCCCACTAAACCATATCCCTCAACACAATATCCAATCGCTCCTTGAACACCCCCAGGGTTGGTGACTCCACCACCTCCCTGGACAGTCCATTCCAGAGCCTCACCACCCTTTCTAAGAAGTAGAATTCTGTTCTGCCTAGCCTTAAAATTTTGTAGCTATCATTTGTATGATTACAATCTGGTGCATGGATTCACTCTTCTAGACCAGAGACAAATTGAATATGCACTTGCCTGCTACAGAGCAGCTATATGCTATGCTTTTTAATCATCCTCCTTCTACATTTCTTTTATGGGGAAATATTAGAAGAGAAAAATTTTAGGAGGAGCTTAATTGCTAGAAGCACTCATTAGACTCTCCTTTTGGATCCATGTAAGTGACCACAGTAAGCATAGAAGTTAGCTTCATCTACTGTACATTGTCTGCTTTTATGTTTCCGGGAGTTATTAATGGCTGAAGAACATGTTTCCAGAGTACATTTTTAGAGGCCCTTATTTTGGATAACTATGTACAGTTTTCCATCCCAGTCCTTTTCAAAGAAAAACACAAAGCAGATTTGGTGAAACCGATTCTACAGAAATTCACCAGTTTTGTGATTTCTCTGTCTTGGTTAAAAATGAAAATTTTGAAAAAAAAATTGAATTCTTTGCCACTTCAAATGAAAATGATATTGCTTTTCTACAGCTTTTTACTTTAAGCCAGAAGCTCTAAGACACTTAAAGAAATGTGAAAATGCCGGGTCAAATGAAACATATAATCTGATGCAAGTTCTTTCTGGACTTCTGATTTGCCAGCCCTCTATGGGTCAACTCATGTTTTCTTGAACAGACAGCAAACAAATAGAAGCGAACAAGTTATTTGCATAGCTTTAGCTGAAAATGATCTTAAAATACAGAGAGTTTGGTCATGAGAGTGAATGCCCTCTGATTCCAGTTATTTTTCTTCTTGGATGCCTTTCCCAAAAGATTTGATTTTGCCTTCCCAGCCTAAGTTTTACTTCCCTTGTGTTTACCATTTGATAAAATGCCAGGAAATGTACTTGCAGGAGATCAGCAATACACCAAAGATTATTTTCTTGCTGTGTTAGTTGGATTCTTCAGCTGCTTGTGGCTTTTTTTGATGTTGAAGTAGATTTTCTTCTACTGTCTGTCTGGGATATATCACTACCGCAGCTTGAGTGTCAGAAGTTATGTGCACTGATGAGGCTCAAGCATAATTATAATTGTAGGTACAAGCAGTTTTATCTAACGCTCTCCATCTGGTTAGGCTTATGATTTCTGAAAGCAAACCTAACAAAATTCATTACTGATGTAGTAACAGTTCATATACTCATATATTTGAAGAACGTTCATTTTAAACATAGAACTCAAATATCGAGTGCCTTTCCACTGACAGGCTCCCTGATGAGCAGAGGGTGCCTAGGAATCCAGCAGTGCTTATTCAGGTACTGAAAATGAAGCCCTAGCTGGTTGCAACCTGATGCAGTGTGGTAGCTTTGTGCTGGCCCTGGGAGCAGGGCTTGGGATTTTCTACAGTCCAGATGAGTCCATTAACCACTACTGACACCCAGAAGCCCTCAGCTAATACTTCTTTCCTAAACAATTATTTACTTTGAGCTATTGCAGAGCTATTGAACTCTGTTGTATTTTTTCTGAGAGTGTTTAAGATGCAGTGATCTGAGGCTGTGTTCTCTGCTCCCCGGTATGATGAGACTCAGGGAGACAGACAGATAGATAGATAAATGGAATGACTGACTTCAGAATCTTCTCTGCTCCTTTGGCCTTTCTGGGAAGGAGAAAAAGGTTTGCTTACCTCATTTATACTTCCCTTTTAACCTTCCCATGTAATTGCTAATAGCTGCAATATGTCAAAAGTCACAGGAGCTGGTGCAGGCAGCAGCTCAGGTATTAAGTTGAAGAAACATTACATTAACTTTTTAGCCAATTAACATGGCTCTAGGGGGTACCATCTGGAATAAATCTGTGAAGCAAACAGTTCACAGAAACCCAGCAGGCAGCTCTACAGATTGTTGTACTGTACTTCATTAGAAAGTAAACATCCATCTTCCATCTTGAGCACGAAGCAAAATGGTATTAAAGCAGATCTTTGACAGTTAATGCGACTGTCTGTACTAAACGACACACTTGCAGGAATTGCGTGAATCACTGTAAGTAAAAGGTTGTGGAAACTCTAGTGACTAATTATTTGTTGGCACAGCCAAAACAACTCTTCCCAAGTTAAGGCAGAACTGCATTATTTTCTTATTTTGTGTTTGCAATAACTTGCTTTGATAACATTACTATTATCAGTTAATGATTCAGTATGCTGAGAAGGAGCAAATCATGCACCAATAAACTGGAATAAACCAGTCAGTTTTAGCTTGCTTCTGGAATTTCATACTTTGCTGTGTTTATATTTTTCTCCATTAGAGACCCACAGCAGGAGCCATAAAATTTGTCATCACTAGATTTATTCCTGCCAAGGGCTGCTGAACACATGAGGCTACAGCACAGAAATGCTGGACCAAGCTACTAAAGCTTTGATGCTTCAAATATTAACTATCCGTGCTCTTCCTTCTTACAGTCATTTCTGTGTTGGAAGGATGGCAGAAAACATTAAGTCAGAATTGCTGAGATGAGCAAAGCCCATCTTCAAGACTATGGAAGCAGGAAGCCTCACAGAGGCATCCCTTCTCAAGTCCCAAGCAGTCTATCTCTGCTGATGGACACTGCTACAACAACTCTGCAAGGAATGGGATATGGGCTAATGGAGCTCACACTCCTCAACCCGTCCATGGGAGCAAACCCAGAGCTTCACAGATCTCTTCCACTGTCAAACTCCCAGGCAAGCCATAGCAAACCACAGGGAACATGTGTATCAACCAGCTGAGGAACTGGCAGTAAGCACACCAGCAAAACCAACAAGTATGTGACTCACGGAAAATGCATATTTTATGTCAGAACAAATGGCTTTTCTGCAAGCAATTTGCATAAATATAGAGGGAAACAAATTACCTGTCACAAAATTACTTTCTATCAGAAATTGGGTGTTTTCAGACAAACCAATTTTTCCTGTTTTATGTACTAGAAAATCTTAGCAATTGGTGTAATAATTGCAATAATACAGTTACAGAGCATTCAAACAAACCTCCATTTGCAAAGTGTTGCTCAACTGTGCAAGAAATGGAAGTAGATATTAGTAAAGAATTAATTCTGATCACTTTCAGCTGGTTTATTGTCACCTGACATTTTATCCAGAAACAGGGATAACATGGCTAGGAAGTAGAATGCCACATAAAGCATGGTTCTCCCTAATGAGCCCTGCTAAGAAGCAGTATGATGAGATGGAAAGAGCATGACACTTACACACCTAGCTAACTACAGTCATTTCATTCAGATATATTGATGTGGTAGCACATTGTGCTCTGGAGGCATACCACACACTGCTATTATGTTTATCAGACCGCTCATGTTATAATTAATTGGGACACTGTTCTGAAGAGCAGTGCTTTCAGATATATACAGCGATGACAATTGATATGTTGGCATTTGTCAACAGTTACTTCACCTCAGGCATTAACTAACAAGACACAGTCTTCTGTATGCATGAACTGAAATAACCATGGTAACTCCAGGTATACAGTGATATTTTAATGACCGCTATCACTTATCCTCAGGCCATCACTTGCAAAACTACACAGCCCATCAAGAAGCAGATGAATAAAGCACCTATACTATATATGAAAAATGCTAAGCGGTTTTATTAGAACCATTTATATATAGCTTACAAGGAAAAAAGGAGAGAGAATTAGAATACAAAATCATGTACTATGAAAAAATAATGAAGGTACCACTTCCTACTGCTGCAACTGCCACAAAAATGTCAGTATCTACCAATGGCTACTAGAAATTGGTATCTAAGATAAAACAATTACCTATTTTAAGTGCCTCTTAATACATACAGACTTTATAAGTGGCAGCAGCAACAGTATGAAAGGTCCTTCCTGCTCAGTCAATACCAAACTGCAGCATAAAAAGTGTCAGTAATAAAACAAAGCAGTTCTCAAGTAAAGAAGAAGATGTAATATGGCACTTACATACACTCTGACTTGGTTTTAAAGGAAATAGATGGTGGAATCTTCTATCTTATTATTATGTCATCACTCTGATGAAAAGTATGGTTTCTTAAAGCATTCGAGAATTCCACAGTGAAGAAAAGAATGAGAGCGTATATAAAAGAATTTGTAAGGATGTCTTGTATTTAGAAGCTTCACTTACCAAAATGAAGAGACAACCAGAGGCAAGTTTTGTGTGTTCAGGAATAGTAGAAAACACGGACAAAATCAAGCAACCAAACACAAGGAGAAAACTGAAAAAGAAAGAATATTAACAATTAATATTTTTCAGAATCTGGATCCAGTATCTATATTTTTCTCCACCAACATTAATAGAAGACTATCAATTAACAGTTCTCATTAACAGAAATGAATTCAATTACTGCTTGGTTAAGTAAACAGCCTACTTATAATTCTTCCGACTTCTGCGCAGCACTGAGAATTAATAGAATAAAAACAACCATGTGTATGAAGACCTTGGTGAGATGACCCAACATACACAGACGCTACTTTTGATATCTCAGTCCTGTACATTTATCCAGTCCAGCCACTCTTAGTGGCTCAAAAGGACTGTCAATGGGAGAGCTTTCTTCACAGTCTGAAAGATTGTTTCTCCCACAGTAGACCACAGATATGGGCAAGATGAGGTTATCGAAGTCCTAAAGTACATATTGCATCTAACTGCTATGACTTTTCCCATGTGAATCAACTTCCTTCTGAGCAACAGACCTTAGTAAACTATCAGAAGCTAAAAGGTAGCCAGGCTGTGGTACCACTTCCCTAAAAAACTAGGCTCCATTCCAGGAACAAACTCAGTATCAATGAAAGTTAAAAAGCAGGAGCGAATCAAGAAGGTCTTACACAAGTCAGGCAGTCACAACTGGGAAAACATGACTGCAGTTTTAGCTTGAATGAGCTTGTGTGTTTCATGGTACTGAGAAACACATACAGATGAAACAAAGCACCAACATACTGCCAAATCTCAACACAAGGAAAATGCAAATACTCAGTATCACTGTACAAATTCTTGTGAATCCAGTGCCTGTTCTTCACAGCAGGAAGCATTCATGTAGCATACAGTGTTTATGGAAATGGGCCTGAAGGATTAATATTACCCTGAGGCCTATACCATGGATGATACAGAATACCTTTTCCTATAGGGCTGCTTTGCCAATAACAATGCCACTGTGGTGGTGAAAAAATGTTGTGTATGGAAAGGATCAGAAGAGAATTTCACTTCATCCACAATTATCACGGACTGACTAAGCGGCACATTCACTGATTCATCATCTGTTGTACAAAGTGTTATATATTCTACATTCTAAGTTCTCGCACTTGTACTGTCTTTTACAAGTAACTGCAAGTTTCATAGAATCAAGTAACTGACAGTTGTCATTCATGCTCAGTAACCAATTGATCAAAAATAGCAGGCCTTTGATTTCCATCTGAATTGCTGGGATTCTTGCTATACTCTTACTCTAACCCAATATTAATGCAGGTATATACCTGCCAGAAAGAAAGAATGGCTCCTTCCTGATACAAAAGTGATGAAATCTCTTCCAGGGACAGAGCACAAAAATGACTGTTTGATACAGACGGGGCATATACTCTTCAGTGGGATATGTTTCCATTAACCCACACAATCATTCTGAAGACACAGCAGGGGTGTGTGGGTTGTTTCTGGTGGCAAGCTCATTCAGCAGCGTGGTGGTCATGGGCTGCAGCTCAAGACATGCAGGAGAGGCTGAGCAGAGCTGGGTTTGCTCAGCCTGAAGAAGGAGGGGAGGCTGAGACCTTCTGTTGTCAACTATCTATTTCTGGTTACATGGAATGCAGAGAGGAATTTTTTTGAGAAAATCTGATGTGCAATGCCATAATACATTGGTGGCTTATTTAGTAGCACATCAGCTAACAGCTGGGATGAAGTTTCACTCTGAAAATCAAACCTGATAGAATCTCGTGGATAAGCTCTATCAAGAGCTGTAAATAAAACAGTGGTATCATAATATGCAGGAGGGTAATAATAGTCACATGCCACTGACAAATCTATTTTCCAGTCTAAAGAAAGAGATCAGCAGATATATGCTTAAAGACTTCATAAAAGACTGGTCCAATTGATAAAAACTCACCTTGTGAGCAAATCTGTTTCCCTTCTCCCCAACTCTGTTTAAAGGAAAATCTTCCAGAACACTGCTGGTAGTTTTAGCTACTGGAGTCTTCACATACAAACCCCCTATAATTACATCATACTGACATAGTCATTAATGTGGTTTCTCCTAGTTAAAGCCTGCATGGAGGGCAAAATAAAATTAAGAAGTGACTAAGAATTTACAGTAAAAGACTGTCATTTCCTTTTGCTGGCTTTCCTCAGTTCTGAATCAGTTAAAATTTTATTTTCTTGTATTCTTTGCTCTTATGTATTAAAAATTGCTCTTGTTTAGTTGTATTCCAGTAATACCAGCTAAATTTGAGGCCCCGCTGTACTGGGTCTTGTCCAAGCACATAATACAACTACAACAAGAAATCTCATGTAGCAAAGTTATGGAAAACAGACACAGCAGGAAAAGAAGAAAATCTGTTGTTTCCATATCACAGCTGGAGACCACAGCACAGAAAAGGTAGGGGACTCTCCTGAGGCTGTGTGGAAGTTGTTAGCCGAACTGTGAAGTGGACCTGAACCTTTTAAGCCCCAGCCTAGTCCTGCAGTCACACATCCTCCAAACCCAGCATGTGTGATGATCTGCCACTGTCCCTCAGCACTGTGGTTTAGAAGATCAGTGTTGGCAAAATGTAAATTCATGACATGGTGGAAAAGTGAGTCAAGAGAGGGAACCAGCACAGTTAGGGAATGTATTAAAACAAAAGTAAATACTCAGGAAAGCCAGGTGCACAGTTTAGATCAGCACCTGGTAGATGGAGGTTTGCCGATTATCCATGAAAAGCAGATACAGTCCTCAAAGTAATATGTAAGAATGGTCTCAGTGGTCTCAAAAGGATATTTTTCCAAACCTTATAACCTATTGTTCTTTTTTATTTTTTTCACAGAAGCTCTACAAGAAATGAACCATTGCTATTAATTATTATTAAAGAACAAAAGAAAAAATGTCTGCATTTATCCACTTGCTCACTCGAATCTTGCCCTCCTATCCTTCATTCTTTCCTTTCAATGCTGAACACTTTTTTCCCTTCAATTCAGCATTTTATGTCTAAAATGAGACTGTAAGCACTTCGGGGGAGGAGTAAAACCCAGTCCTGTTAGCTTTGCCAAACTAAAAGAATACTTTCAGGTGCTGTAAAACACAACACTAGCAAAAAGTGGAGAAAAAAAAAGAAAACAAGTGTTCTTGCATATTTTCTGTAGTATATTTACTGCTGACTTGCTTTCCTTCCTTTGAAGTAAAGCAATACTTGGAAACAACTTTCAAATTTTCTAATTTAGACTGTTTACTCAACCCGTGGAAGGAAAGCTTCTCAATTTTCCACAGCAAGAGCCGAAGACATGGAGAACGCAGCAATGCTTTCTACCTGGCAAGACCTCAACAAGGATCTGTCCAGTAAAAACAAAACCCAAAGGTCTGAGGGCTTGGTGGTCAAAGTGTATCAGAAACTGTTTTTCCAGAGATGAATGAAGGGCAGAGGTTTGTATTAAGCCCCGGATAGTCAGCCCTCATCCCTTTAACAGAAGAAAAAGAATTACTGAATGACAGCATTTGAACTGTGTGCCATGATACGTGCAATACAAGAGGATGCTGCTGTAGGTATGGAGCAGTGCAAAATAAAACACAAAGCGATTATATTTGGCCTCTAGTCTTTCAATCTGGATCATATATTTGTTCAAGCTGAAAAAACCAGATGGTCTTTCCTCTTGCATTTACTATCAGACAGTAAAACATACGCCTTAGGCAGCAAGTTCCCAGAAAATTATTCAAGCACTGCCATAGTCATGTATTTTATCAAAAGCAGATCCTTTCATCTTCTTCTCCAGCTTCTGAAAGCATACACTAATTGGAGAAAAGCCAATTTACGAAAGATAATATAACTCAGAAGCTTTGATATTTATTCAATCTGCCTCTCATAAACTTTTCTTACTGGTTAATTAGGAACTACCAATTCTCCATTTATTTAATTTTCAACAAAGTTTTACTATAGTTTGTGATTTAAGAGATGTTGATATGGCAGAGGATGTCCAGCCTAAAAATAATTACAAAAGCATTACTCAGGGAACATCATAAGCACAAAAAATACGCTCAGTAAAGATCTCTAAAAGATATTTTGCTATATTTTTTTACTGCTAGAATTTGAATAATCAGAAGTAAAAAATCTGAAAACAGTTTTATGACCTCTTCTGTAAATAATAAAAGTTATATCACTGTTAAAGTGACATAATTAAGTAATTAGACCACCAGAGTTATGTTCCAGTGTTACTTGTGGTCTAATTTAACACCTGTAAGAGCAACAGTATTCAGGATTATGACCAAGACTTGTTTGTAAATCACTAGCAGTGCCACTGTCTTGGATTTTGTATGGATGGTAAAAAATGCTTGAAAGATTTTTCTAACCTTACCCGTGACCAAAGTATCTCATATAATAATAGAATGGCCTGGGTTGAAAAGGACCTCAATGATCACCTGGTTTCAATCCCCTGATATGTGCAGGGTCGCCAACCACCAGACCAGGCTGCCCAGAGCCACATCCAGCCTGGCCTTGAATGCCTCCAGGGATGGGGCATCCACAACCTCCTTGGGCAACCTGTTCCAGTGCATCACCACCCTCTGTGTGGAAAAACTTCCTTCTAATATCTAACCTAAACCTCCTCCAGCTTGGTTAGGAAACCATTCTCCTTGTCCTATAACCATCATCCATTACCATTCCTGTTCATATGCCCCCTTCAAGTACTGGAAGGCCACAATGAGGTCTCTCTAGTCCTACTGCTAGTTAGGAGATCCTCCTCTTCTTCAAGTTAAACAAGCCCAGTTCCCTCAATCATTCCTCATATTAGAAGTGCTCCAGCCCTTCTCATAATCTTAGTAGCCCTCCTCTGGATCCATTCCAAGAGTTCTTTGTCCTTCTTGTGCTCCAGGCCTGGAAGCAGTACTCCAAATGGGGCCCCACAAGAGATGAGCAGAGGGGGACAATCACTTCCCTCTCTCTGATGGCCACCCCTCTTTTAATATAGTCCAGAACTCAGTTGACCTTCTGGGCTGCAAGCGCACACTGCTGGCTCATGTCCAGCTTCTCGTCCACCAGGATCCCCAAGTCCTTCTCTACAGGGCCTCTGCTCTCAAGAGGTTCCCCTCCCAGTCTGTAGAAATATTTGGGATTGCCCCGGCCCAAGTGCAGCACCTTGCACTTGGCCTTGTTGAATCTCAGCTGGCTCACATGGACACCCTCCTCCAGCCTGCCTTGATCCCTCTGGATGGTTTTCCTTCCTTCCAATATATCAACTGCATACATGGCATACTGTACTGTATCCTCCTGGTACAAAGTCGAGACTAAGGTAACTGCTTGAAAATTTTCGGAGTTTTTTTTTTTTTGCATTCACAAGGTTTGAGCCTACAGGACCTAGCAGAGTTCCCCAGGACTAATTCCTTTTGAGAATCAGAATCAGCAGGAGCCAGGAGTTTCCTTAGTGGTGAGCACTGCTTTGAAATGATTTTTTAATGCATAAATGCATAAAATCCATGTGAAGCTTTAGGTAACTAAACATCCTGAAGATTTTACTGAAAGTATAACAATAGATCTGTTAGAGATTCCGATAAGTGAATAAAACACCCAGAGAAAATTCAAGAAAGGAAGGAAGGAAACAGGCCATCATTCATAGCACTGTTTTACTTCCCTTGGGACTATTAGCTTCAGTGAACAGCTCTCATAAAAAACCGTGACAGATATCTGGTGAGTGGGTTGCACTGCACAAGGTCCCTGCAATGGCTAGATACTGTTGGCACTCTCTCTTGATGTCTGGGAAAGGCTTCAGCATGCCTTGGAGCTGACAAGAAGAAAGAATTTCTTGGGCTACATGTCTATATACACAGATGTAATATGCAAAGCACTGAACTCCCGAAGAGGTGAAAACACACGTGCTGTTAGACTGAGAGCTGGTGCACCATGCTGCATCCTGGAACAAATGTACATGCTCAAGATGTGAAGGTCAACTGAAATCCAACAGACACCCCGAGCCTTAGTGTCCCTGGTATCTCTGTTTAAGTTTTAGAGGTGGATGGAACTGACCTCTCCAGTGAGATACCAAAAGAGACCGGAGCACTTTTCTAGCTTCAGGAAGAAATGAAAGTGAAAACATCAGCTAGCGCAGGCTTGAGGAAGACATTTACGCAGGTCCTGTGGTATCTCCCTTAAAAAGTAATCTTTTCAACATTTCTATAAAACAGATAATGCACTGCTGACATGGTGGAAAAGAATACAGTTTAACAGTTTTGATAGCGCGAGCCATGTGGATTAGATTTTCCATCATTTATAGTTTCAATGTGACTTGTTTATGGAAGAAAATGAGATATGACAAAGGTTATTACAATTTGTTAAAAATGTTTGACAAAAGCCACATGGAGAATAAGCGCCCTCCTATAGAAGAGATCTCATAAATTTCTCTTGTAAGCTTTCTTTAAAATGACTTGTACTTCAGCCTTTTCTTCAAGTGGAAGAGTGGGAAACTGTAAGGGCTTGACATTATGCTGTCTTCTACCCTGGAGCAAACACAGCAACCCTGTCTATGGAGAAGTGGAGTATGAAGACTTCGTAGTCTTAAAATGTGAAAATAAATTTAATAGAAAATTGTAAAAACAATTTTGGAGGTTAAAAAATGCAGTTGTAGAAAAGCCATCTTCTCATTTTTCTTCTCTTCTGACTGTTGCCTTTCCCCCACCCCCACCCCCCAAACACACACACAAATACAGCAATTTGAGCTGAATTTCATGTTTTAACTTTTTGGGGAACTGAACCTGCACTTCATCAGTGCTTTGGAAAGACAAATTTTGTTAGGATCTGATGAATAAATATTATTTAAATGCTATTTTATTTTTTTCATTCCTTTCTGCATTGTTTATTGATTCTAAAAATTAACTATCAGAATAGTTAATTTGATGTGAAGGAGTTTAAATTTGCAGTGACAAAAAGTGGCGTTCACCTAAGTTGATCTTTTTCTGTCATATTTGATTGAAGAAAAATGAACTGAGTCTTCTAAATGATTGCATTTGCCTTACAGTAACAAAACACTCAAAAGGCTATAACAGGTAATGTAATTAAAAGCAAATGAAAACCTCAAATTCCTACAAGACACCAATCAAAGTGTCAGTAATTACACAGCGGACAATCTACTTCATCACATACAAAAACAAAAACATCAAGGTATAGTTCTCCAGTGATCAATAAGGCAGACATCATTCCTCCTTATGCAAGCATGATGGTTAAAACAAAACAAAGGGTTTCAAGAGCTTAGACCTCAGAGATACTTATGACATAGATAATTTCTAAGAAGTAAATCTTTTCATTGGCTTCTGCAGGACACATTTTTGAAGCAAAAATAAAAATAATTTGAATCAAACCAAATGGCTTCATTTGAAACTGTGGTCTCATTTTACATCTAGCAAACTTTTCTGGAAGTGTGTTTTTCTTCTTCCAGACTTTAACTACTTTAAAGCCTGAGGAAGCGATACTGATTTGCATCCCAGAATTTGTTTCCACATACAAATGCCTCAGTTCTATAGAAAATAACAAAACTCTCCCCTCCCACTCATAGAGCAGATCTCTTGGTAGATCAAAATTTTCAAAGGGGTATGCTTAGTTTGCTGAACAAAATCTGTAATATCTTTTGTTTTATTTTGCACCGGATAGCCTTAATGCCCAACGACAAGTCTGGTAGTAGCAGCTCACCTAGCAACATTCGCTTCAGGTATTGTACAAGAAAATTAAATTAAAATAATAATAGAACACATGCTGAATCTACCACTTTGCACTGGGTGCTGCTTTCAGATCTTTTAGTTGCAATTTTTTTTACAATAAATAAATAAAAAAAAAAAAAAAGAAAAAAAAAAAAAAGCTTTATTAGAATGCAATGTAGAAAATTAATAAAATTAAAGTAGGAAGCTGGAAAGATGAAATTCACCACGTAATCCACTCTAAAAAAACATTTTTTTCCATTGCTGTCTATTTATTCTGCCTTTGTCCATAATGTAATGTAAGGGGAAATACTCAAATAACCTTTTTCTGTAAAAATGTTTATTAACAGACTGATAATAACCAGAAAGACTCTTGAATCCTGCTAACCACCCTCCCCGCCACCCCCCCAAAATAAAGAAATGACCCTTCTTATTAATGTAAGAAATTATAAGAAATGTTTGCTACTTCTCATCACTGTAGTCAACTCTAAAATCAGTTTTGTAGGTCCTTAGAATTTAATATAGAAACACCATCACTACTATATGTTTATTTTTTTGAAGAGAGAAAAAAGATAACAGATAAGACGAGCTTCAACACTGCACTGTATTTTGTATATAACAAGTAATAGCCTTGCTTTTGTTCAGTGCTGAGAGTGTGTTTCTGGCTCCACAGAAAAGGCACGATTGATTGTAATGGGGCCAGCCACCACTCACCTTCATTATCTAATCTCCCATCAGTGGCCAGCACTGCCATGACTTTGGCAGCTGATAGTGAGTAGAAACCACATTGTGTTGGAAAAAAGTGCCCATCTAATGTAACCCCCAGAGTTAATCCCTCTCAGTGTGACTTAACTAGACCCCTAATAAATCACGCTGTGCCAGGGAATGACACTGTTACCCCCAATGGATCCTGATTGTCTACATCATTAAATTGTGAAGGCTGCCACCAGACTCCTTCGTGCTTGGGTCAACACTTTCCAAAATTTTCTGGGCATGATCTGGGATTGAACATGTATTTGGATGAAATTATTCTCTGGTCATGCTGTGCATCTTTTACTACAGACATGACACTTAGGTATGTCAATCAACTGTGACAAAAAGTCATTGCAATGCTTAAGCCCTCACTCAAATGCTACCAAAAGAACATATAAAAATATGAGTTGTGTTATTATGATTGATGAGAATATACCATTATTGTTTTGCATTTTAAATAAAAGTACAGACAAGCAGGTAAAGTCTACTGAAAATGTAACCATGCAAATTTAGTTGTTTTCTTGGTATATTTTGATGCAATGCTTGCAATTGGACTAAGTGCAAGACTTGAGATTAAAAAATTAGCCCAGTATGTTAATACTGTAGGCAAAGCTCATAGATCCATAGTGCACTTTCACCTAAAATATATCTTATTGAAGAACTCTCGAACAGAAACCGATCACTTCATTTTTCCCCACTCCTCTTCACTAGTATATCATATACTGTGAATTTTACTCTGGTTTTTAAATTTATTTTTCAGTGTAGTACAGACAACAATATTGAGAATTAAAGGAGTTATTCAGGAGAAAGAACCACTTAAATATAGTCATGGAAAAATATCACGGCAATACATGACCAAAAGGAACTCTGTCATATCCCACAGAAGATTGCCTCTTATCAACCATTGGATACCTCTACAATCTTTTTTATTCCAAGCATGAAAAAAAGTAGTACACACAATGAACAAAGCAGTACCAACAAATTCTCCAATAACAGCCTTCCAGACTGCAAAACAACACAATTATTCTGGCTGCAACATTCCCTTTTATTATACAGACAGCAAGTCTACAGGATATTTAGTTTTGTATGGGGATTCCAATTTATTTGCTGTCACTAAATGCTATTAAGTCCCATCCATATGTTACCACAATACTGAATAAGAATAAATCACACTTTAGGTTTTTTTTTTTTTGTTGTTGTTGTTGTTTTTTTTTTAAGGGAAAAGTATTTTAGGAAGAAACATTAGATTTTCTGAGAGTAACTAATGTGTATTTTACCACGCTTCACTAAGCCTCAACCTGTGATGGCTGTGGGAGGAGCAGTACAAAATGTTTTAAAATTACAAGTACCAGTTGATTTGATAGCTTTATGATGCCTTCATTTGGCAGACTGATTAAGAAAGGAGCAGTTCATCACCTTTTTGAGATACTGAAATACAGAATATTATTTTCAAACGCTCCATTCATGAAAATGAAGATACAAAAAAGGCTCTGAACAAAAACATACATGGGTGACAGAACTTCAGAAATAATAAATTTAACAACAGTATTTAGAAGATTACTTTATAGTCCCAAGGTCTCTCACAGCTACCACAGGAGTCTGAGCCACAAACGCAAGGGTTCATTAAACTGGGCAGAATGATGCCATATCAGCATCAGGAATTAAAAGTTTTGAAAATTTCTTCAATATATCACGATCTATATTTTTCTCTAATTCAACTTACCCCCACCTTGCAGCCAACTTCAGGGAATTCAGAGCTGACTCACCAATATTACCATTAGAAAGAAAATCCTGCTAATTTCCTCAAGTTTTCTTCCAATAGTAAACTGGGGTATAAATGGAAAACGGAATATTTTTCCAACACAATGTCTTGTTAAGATTAAACTTACTTCTAAAAATCAATCATTGCACTTCTGCTCAAGAGCATTCAGCTTTACACTACACCATTAGTCTTGTCTCCCTTAATCTAAATAAATCCTCTGCTTTCTGGAATCTGAAGAGCCCTTTCTCGTTAGGCAGAAGTACTCACAGAATAGGGCCTGATGGCAGATGCATTTCAAATCCCAAAAGAATTCCATTTTGAAGAGTTCTAATGATCATAGAATGTCTTGGGTTGAAAAGGACCACAATGCTCATCTACTTTCAACCCCCCTTCTATGTGTACGGTTGCCAACCACTGGACCAGGCTGCCACATCCAGCCTGGCCTTGAATGCCTCCAGGAATGGGGCATCCACAACCTCCTTGGGCAACCTGTTCCAGTGTGTCACCACTCAAATGCTGATGGTATTTTCCTGGTTTTAATGTATGTATCTCCTCCCACCATCGTATGAAATCAGCACAAAGTCTCAAACTTGGGGGGGTTGTTTACCCGTTTCCTTGTATACTTGAGCAGACATGCCCTTCATTAAGCACTAAGTAGTGCGTGGCTTTGTATCACACACTGCTTTGAGAGCAGCCCAGCTTTCACGGTGGCCTAAAGCAAGATTTAACACAGTTCTCAAAATGAGGCATTATTCTTTGTTTCTACCTCCAGTCAAAGTCCAATCACATTTCTCATTTTCCCTTATTTTTCAGGGGGCTTTTATCTCATAACCACTGCAACTGGAAAGAGAGCTACCTGATTCCTCCTGGGCCTCAAACAAGAACACTCTCAAGTCCCCACATCACACCACAGAGTGCCCCCACAGCACTGCACGCAGCAGGGTGGGACTGAGGCACCTCTGTGCCCACAGCAGCCCATGCGTCACGCGGTGTTTGTGAGGAAGTCGGCTGTGCTCACATGAGCAGTGTCCTCGTGCCAGCGGTATGCTTATACACTGCTTTGGCAACAATAATATTTCTGTTCCAGTAATGAGTTATTTCATTAGATGCTGAGCTGCAAAGGTTCTGAAACCACTACTATGCTTATGCAGAACATTAAATACACAAAGTGCATTTAAACCTATTTTCCACATGGGGAAAAAGTTGCCCTTTGAACTCCTTAAACGCATTAAAGCTGCTGTTTGAAACAACACACGAAGGTGCTTTTACTTTCCAGCATTTTATCATACACTGGTTTATTCTCTTTGCCAAAATCATCATGCTCAAAAATTAGTGTGAAGCAAGTTTGTATTTTTAAGAGGGATTACAGTCACAGAAATAACTTTGCATGGATTTTACTTCAACAGATCAGTTTCCTGTCTTTTCATAGATGCTGATCCTGCAAACCCTTCCGCAGATTAATCAGAGATGACTTGTGTGTACATGCTTCTAGGCACTGACCATATGCTTCAGCTTTGGAGAAGAAGCCCTGGAGATCCTTTCATTAACCACACCATTAAAATCAGGTTTCTGCAGCTTCAGTATACAAAGTACTGTCCTTCACTAGTGGCACGGAAAGTCCTCCTGAACAGACTCTCCTGCAATTTCCCAGTATGAATTTCTATATGTAAGTTGAATGTCAAGACTGGAGCGTAACAGGAGGACACAACAAATAGGACAAAACAGCTCTATCCCTTGTGGGTATTAAAGGGGATGTTAGCTCCCAGCAGTCTCGCTATCAGGACACTGGCTTAGGTGACCCTGTCTCCTCTCAGAAGTGCAGAACATGCTGCCAGATGTAGAATGAGACAGCAGAAGGCACAAGCACCCTTCGAAGAAAGTCTGACAATATACAAAAAGTGAAAGGTTCGGCAAGCAAAACTAATTTTTGTTTGTTTGTTTGTTAGTTAAACGTATTCTAGGATTTTGTCTCACTCTGAATCCACTTATGAAATTTCCTGAGAAATTAGGAGACAGGTGGGTTTGCATCTCTGCTGGAAGGAGAAGCTCTTACTGCAAGGAGGTGCTGTCAGCTGGTGTATCTCACGTGAGAGTGACTTCAAGCCCGGCAAATGCCAAGGGGCCACTCTCTGCTGTCTCTTTATGGCTCTTACCACCAGCATTTTGCAGTCTTCAGTGTAGTCCTTATATACAACTTCATTCACAAGAGGCACTGTAGTGCCATCTAAAAATTAGCATTAGTTAACAGAGATACATGATATTTTGGCCTTCTAGAATTTATACAGTTTCTCATTAATGCTGATCCTTGAGGTCTCTTCCAACTGAAGCCATTCTACAGTTCTACAGTTCAGTACCAGCTAGACAACAAAGGGCTTTTGCAAATTCTGAGTCTATCAGAGTCTAAAATGTTTAATCATCTTTAATATACTTTATCAAGTGAAGTATGTGAGAGTTGAGAGTGGATCCTACAATTTCCTGCCATTTCCTTAGCTAGCAATGGCTTTAAATGTACATGGAACTCAAACAGAGCACTCACCCAGCCAGCTCTCAGTTGAGACACACCAGCTGACTCCCACCTCTCTCCTAGCAGTAGGAGCACTGTTTTTCTCCTTCCAGCAGAGATACATGTCTGCCTGTCTCCTAATTGCTCAGGAAATTTGACAAGTGAAAGACTGGATTCAGGGCTAGCCAACAACATAGTATATATTCATCTTTTACAAAAAACAAACAAATTCTGTTAGCTGAACCTTATTTTTTTTTTTTTTTTCCCCACATATTTTGTGACCTGTTAGGAACACTTATTTATGCAGATTTAAAGAATAAACTCTTACCAGGCTGATTCAACTGAAAAATCATGTAATAGTATTCATACAGCATTATGAGAGCACAGAGATGAAAAAGTAGCGGAATCAATCAATGCCTCATAGCAACAGAAACTCCCCTTCAGCCTAATAAGATCACTTAGTCAAACCTTCCTACGAACTGTATGAACAAAATAGTATTGCCATATGCTTATAGCTGTATCAAGCTCAGACAATTGAGGCAAACAACTAATGGAGGTGTTTTCTCTTGAAAGCATCATGTTCATCTCCGACTACAATAAAGATGCATTCACTTCTTTCACCAAGGGAATTCATCAGAATCACAGACGTGTAGGATGAAAGGAGTATTTAGCAGTTATCTTGTTCAGATCCTTGCTGAAAGTGAGTTCAATTGCATTCATTTGCTCCAGGCAGTGTCCAGTCTAGCTGTGAGCATCTGCAAGAAAGAAGCCTACACAGCCTCTCCGGGCACCTGACTGCTCTCATTTAACAATTTTTTTCTTAACATCATCAGGTTGCTATTTCCACCTTAGAAGCACTGGGTACTACATTACTCCTCAGTGTATAACAACCCAATTTAACTTTGTTTTTCAGATTAGTGGACTGCATGAAAGGATCTACTAGATGAAGAATGAGAAGGCTTTATAAATCAGATGACTGAGTGGGAGTCCTGGTCTACATCTTGGTCGTCCTACCGCTAATCTTTAATAGCTGCCACCGACTTATTCTCATGACCTCACTTTGTATGTTTTGGTTGAAGATCAGTAAAACTAACATTGAATTACTGAAGTCAGATAGCAGGGCCTCTCAGAATAATATCACGGTTCTCTGTTGTACACTCATTATCTACATCCCTGTTCTTGGTTCTCTTTGCCTTTATTTTGCCTGTTATTTTTCCTGCAATGCAGGCAAGAACAAAGCTGAGCCCTGTTTTTAGAATATGATGATAGACATGGTTTACTTTGTATGGAACTCAACCTATTTTTTCATTCCTTCCTTTTAGTTTGTCAGAGGCTTTTATTTTAAATTACTGAGAATGGATAAAACTCATCAAACCTGGGGCAGTGAAGCAAAAAACAGCATGCATATTAATGGTATACTTATATAAGTGAATATCTTTTACTGGCCTTTAACTGGCATTTTCCAAAGCAGAAGCCATGGGTAGCTTCTGAGGGGCAGACATGCTCGGGAGTCCCAGCATGTCTCATGACCTAAGCTTTTCCTTGATGCCCAGGCACAGATTCAGATGTCCAGTAGTAAAGCACTTCCATCAGTATTTATTCCAATTTGCATTTATCACCTCTTTACCAGGCTTTGTTTTGTTTTTTTCCCAAATATTTTTCTTCTTGCTGAGGCTCTGCTCCAGAATGTTATACACTGGACTCATCTAATCAGCCTTTTTTTTTTTTTTTTTCGTTTAGATAAAGAATTGTAATTCATCATGAGATACCTAGAGAATCTATTTGAATCACAGAATGTTTTGGGTTGGAAGGGACCTTTAAGACCTTCTAGTTCCAACCCTCTGCTGTAGGCAGGGACACCTCCCTCTAGACCAGGTAGCTGAAAGTCCCATCTAGCCTGGCCTTGGACAAAAAGAAAAGTCCAAGCCATCTCACTTCTGTGCTGCCAACTGAAGCATTTATGCCCGGGTTTCACTCCTATCCACCTTGCTGACAAAACCACCATATTATCAACGCTTCCTCTGAAGGAATCAATTTCATAAGAGCAGGAAAAAATAAAAAGAGAATGTCTTTTGACAGAAAATACTTAGGAAGACTGAAGGTAAAATGACAATTTTGATTTGCACCATAACAGAAGTCCATGCCAGTCTGCTCTGTCTTGAAATAAACTTTGCAATCAAGCACTCTACCATTTACTGCATGAAGGATCTGAGTGAACAAGACCAAAGCCTATGCAGCCCCTGCAGCAGTAGCTGGAACTGGGTGCCTAGGGAAGACCCAGCAGAGCTGGCAAGATGGTGCACAACCAACAGCTTCTGAACCACAAGCTGTAAACCTGGACAGACTCTGCTGCTATTAGCCTAATAACAGCTCTGGAGTTCCACATGTATTTTTAGCATGCATACACAAACCATAAACAACTTACAAGATTTAAGTATGTGATCTATGAAGTGATATCTTTTCATTTGTTTGGACAAACCTGTTATTTAATAATCACCCTGCTGCCACCTCTGTTTGATAATGGTAAGAGGCAGTTAATCACCATTCCTTTTCAAATCATGACTTTATAAATCCTTATTACATGTGGGTATTGAATAAACTCTTCTGCAGCATCTAAGGAAGATACAGGAGAAGTGACTCTAATTTCTCAGTTCTAATCCAATGACCACTGAACCCAGCCTATGTCAGGCCAAGCAGACTGCCAGCATTAATGAATGCTGGTGTCTAGGTTTTGTGACTCATAGGGGAGTGATGTGTCTGGAATAATCTCCAGCTGTCTGCTTCTGTAGCTTCAAGATCAGTTTCATTGACTGGAGACAGCTTACACTACAAGGCCTAATGCTTTTAGCTTGCAGATAGCACCTAATATTTACCATTTGCCTCATGAAGAACATAGAATACTATAAGATTAAGGGGGACTACTGGTTGAAAATGTATTTGTAATCTTTGATAAGAGGAGTTTGGCTGGAAAATACCTTTTCTAAATTTATAAATTCTTATTGCAATTACTAAGCATGTCTCCCATCAAACATATGGAGCAAAATAAGGGCTAAAACCCTTTTTTTTTTTTTTTTTTTTTTTTTTTTTTTTTTTTTTTTTTTGCAAGGGCATTGCAAAATATTCAATGAAGTAGGTTGCTTGATTGGGTAATATATTGTGAAATATGTCCATATTTGATTCAGTATGAGACTCATAACACATACAGTAAAACACCTACAGCTCTTCAGCCTCTGGAAAAATCAAGCCACTGCTACCAGCTTCACTGAACCCTGCTCTCCCTGGGGTCAGCACAAACTGCTCTTGCATGTGAGAAGACCGAAGTTGGACCATAGGTAATTACTGCACAAATGCAAACAGCTTGCTTTTAAAAAATTCTTTGCATTTTGAATGCATGTAATAGATTTAAACAACATCATAAATGTAAACTGTACTTGAGAAAACCGTAACTGTGCAGCTGGTAGAGTCCATGAAGATAAAAGAGATGTTTCCATAACATTTAATTTCAAGCTGACATTTATATAACAAAACCATGGTAAAGCTATGTTTAGCTGAAGTTGTTTGCATATTTTGCATCAGTATCACCAAAAACTCTGTCCCTCATTTATATAGTTACCACATTTTGGTTACCACATTTATATAGCAAAGGCAACAGCTACCACAAAAGGAAAACAGAAAACCAGAGTTTGTAACATTTGGATAAACAAGCCATCAGCTTTGGCATTACAACTCATCAACAACTGCATGCATTCACTTCTGACTGAAGCAATTACCCTGTTTTCAGTAACAGAGACAGACATCACAGTTCACACCAAGTTCTTGAACATTTAACTGTGAAATCGCTCCAATCGATATGATTTAGTTTCTCAGAGAGAAACACTGTATTTTGCTTTCACCTCTCTTATCCTGTGTCACAGGAATTGGTCAACCTTTCAGGTTCACACAAATTCATTCTTCTGACTTCTTTTCCGAGACAGACACAAGGGCATACAAATATTTCCCCAGTTCCACTGGGTTAGCGAAGAATGAGACTTAAAATAAGCACACCCATTCCTGATTGCCAGCACAGTACAAAAAGGATTAATGTGAATCTTTTCCAGATAACAACTGTAAAGAGATACAGAAACATGAATGAACACAATTTTAAGGGGACATCCCATCTCTAATAGAATGAATAAAGTTTTTGTCATGGGTATTAACACAGTGAAGATTTCCTGAAAGAAGATCTGACCCCCTTTTTTAACAAATCTGGCATTAGAGAAACATGTATTCACTGCAGTAAGCTATAGCAAAAATGGCCTTTGCTGAACTTAAAGATGTAAAGATGAGACCACAGAATGAATATGTTTGCCCACCAACTTTAGCTTTCAGCTAGCTAGCTTGAGTTCTGACAAAGTACAGTCAAAGTGGAACAGAGGTTAGTTCAGGCTAGCTGCCCAATAATTTACCCAGCCTTCCAGACAGGTTGTGTAGTTCATGCTTGAGTTCTAGCCTGGCTCAGTTACAGTACTATCATTACCCAGTCTGACTGCATAGAAACTAGCCCATGAGTGCTCACAAAAGCTCCTGCTGACTTCATCAGAGATCTTTATGTGTAAGAAAACAATTTCCAATACTAAACAACATCCAAATACATTTCTTAAAGAGCCCACTGCAGAAGACACACACTCCAC
This sequence comes from Excalfactoria chinensis, assembly GCF_039878825.1. Lineage (NCBI taxonomy): Eukaryota > Metazoa > Chordata > Aves > Galliformes > Phasianidae > Excalfactoria > Excalfactoria chinensis. The sequence continues at coordinate 27,701,612 of NC_092827.1, read as the reverse complement.
TGTCACATCTACAACAAAATTCTTAGTAAACTTTAAGGAAATTGAATTAAAAAAAAAAAAAGAAAAAAGAAAAAAAGACAATGTTTTTAATAAATGCTATGGAAATGTATCAAAATTTCAGTGAAAGAGGAACTCAAGAAACGTTGCATGCCACGATAAGCAAAGGATGGTGGTATCCATTAGGTTACAGGACATCAGTAGTAGGCTGGCAAAATATGGAGAAGTTATTTCTCACTGCTGTTAGACCTTGCAAGCCTATAAAAAGAAATTAATCTAAAAGAAATGAAAGATTATACAACATGCACTTCCATGCTCAATGAGTAAATGTCTTAGAAATATGGTGAGGATGTTTCAGCCAGCACTTCTAAATGTCTCCCACATTCTGCTAGCATCCCAGCTACTGTCCTTTAAATGATGTTGTAGGCAGCAATAAACAGCATAACACTAACCAGCTCTTTTTATGAAGGGAATCTACTTAGTATAATTTTCAGTTGCTCCTGAGAAGCTCCTAGCATTTGAAATGAGTATTTTTGTATACATGGGCCTACAATCCAAGTCAAATGCTGAAGTCCTTCCATGAAGAAGAACTGCATGCCAACTTGACGAGCCATCTGAAATAAAAGAAGAGCTTTCTGTTGTGATGGCTGCGAAAATACTAGGACCTTAAGGGAACTTTTAAAACAGTATTTAACTGCAAAAGATGTAACTACGTAGCTGGGACATTATTAAAAAATTCCTCCTATTTTGCAACTTTCATGGTCTTCCTTCAAACCTTAAATAATGATTTTTTTTTTCTTGCCCTGAAAGACATGATTTAGGTGCTTCAAAAAATGATGTTATGAAAGAAAACATGGTCTAACTACAGTCAAGTAAGTGTTCACTTGAATAATACACCTGTAAATACTCTGCGATATAAATAGTGATGTAATATTGATACTGGTTAAAACTAAGAGGCTGTGACTCAGAAGAATGGCTGAAGTGGAAAGCATAGCGTAAAAGATCTTCTTGCTAAAATATGCATTTTATAGTACAAAAGGAAAGGAACCAGACTTCAAGTGGTAAACTGTTGGAAGAACTTTGGAGTGTTTCCGGAAAGCATTCCATGGGCAGGTAGGTGGCGTAGCACAAGTCTGGATAAGACATAAACATTCAATCACAGTCCTAAAACATTTCAGGACACCTAATTCATGTTTTCTCCAGTTCATTTTCTATGTTTCAGGCTGCCATTCAACCTATTAAGAGTGTGGGTGAGGGACTAATGGTTTCACTTGCCAGGAGCTCCCAGTGAGCAGACACTCACTGCTGCTGAGTTGGGGGTGGAATGTTGGAAATAGTGCTATGTATGGTTACTGTGTCCTGTGTGGGCTGTCAAAAAGATGAGCTTCATTTTTCACTTTAAAAACCTTGACAAATCAAAACACTTAAAGTATTTGGGCCATTTTCTTATTAAGACAGTCTTGGAAACAAACAGAAAGAAACTAAGGGTAACATATGTAGGATGGCCCTGGTATGAATGAATGGCATTGTTTATTGGCACATGGAACGTATGCATGAAAAACTAATTCATTAAGTGATTACTGATATTTGTACATAATATTGTATATAACAACAACAGAAATGAAACAGAAGCTATTTTCAACAAGCACTGCAAGTAATAATAAAATGCTTTTACATGTTGTGTATCCTAAGAGTATATTTGATGGGAAATGAAGAAGGTATAACTTTGGTCTCCAGAGATAAGAGCAAGATGAGAGTGGACGGCTCATAAAAAGAAGATTGTAAAGATACTTGACATGAATGTAGTGAGGAACACGATGAGTAGTGATCATAGCTTATTTTTTTAGTACGTGTGGGTATAACTATTCCTGTCAAGAAGGCCAAGAGTCAAGGTTAGATGACAGCAGGAACACTCACCAGTGGTCCACAGCAAAGTGATCAAGCAGCCAGACGTAAGTAATCAGGTGTGATGGATTCAGAGCAGAAAAATTTATTAGAGGGACAAATCAAGATCTGTTATGATTTTGTTCTTTCTTTGTCACATAAGTACCCTTAGCTATTTTGTTTCATTCTAAGAAAATTGAGTTAAGAGGTTCTGTTATACAGTGTTATTCTTTCATGTGCAAAGGACTCAGCTGTTCGGATTGTGTTTCTATTTACCATCGATGTTTCTAGTGAATATATTATGTTGAAGCTATTGAAAAAGTCTCAGACTAAGTAACAGCTTTTACTGTACTTTGGAATAAAAGCAAAGTAGCTTTAAATGACTTGAAAGTTATAAAAAGAAAAAAAAAAAACACAAAAAGAAAGGCAAGATAGATTGTGGAACAATAGCCTGTTAAAATAACCTAGTCTAATTTTTATAGCTACTCAAGTGCTCAAAACACAGCCAAATTTCCATGATGTTACTGACTTAATGCCTTTGAAGACTCATGCCAAAAGACTTCTCATATCTGAACAAAGAAAACAAAAGTGGATCTTTTCCATGCGTTAAATACAAATCCTAAGTTAACAGGATCCAGATAAAAAGGTAATAACAACTGACAAGATTAATAAACTACATGAGCACGCACACTGCATTGGCAGCAGGTTTCCATCAGCTTGAATCCTCAGGCTTGCCCTTCACTTTTAATCTCCATGTAGTTGTATTAAACAGATGTCAGACGCAATTTTATGGCACTAGTGGAGCCAAGCAACCAGGCTATCCTATGTGCTAAACCTTTTTGAAGAGATGGTACTTTTTATTAGGATACATTTTTGTGGCACAGTTGTTTCAAATGCAGGTCAGCAGAACAGCAACTAGACAAAAATAATTTATTTCCCCCTCTTGGGTGACAATACCAGCTTTTTAAAACAAGGATCCTGTGTGAGAAAATGTCTGGAAAAATATACCTAGAATACCTGAAGAATGTGATGAGATGGGAGTTCCACTACTATAACACACTTTCTATACTTCCATTAAAAAAACAACAACCCTCCTCCTCCCTCCAAAACAGACACAAAAAGATACAGAACAAACGCAGTATTTAATAACTCAAAAATTATTCCTAGTGATTTGTTGTCTTCACTAGATGGTATAGCAAACAGCCCTGCAAATAGAAGTCTTGACAACTACCACTGCCTATAAAATCCTTCCTCCCAACCATGCACAAACTAGTGTGTGTCTTTGACACCTCATTTCTCTGTTGCTTATCCAATCTCAAGACAGCCTTGCATGAAACTTGCAAAACTGTTTACCTTGGCACATGCAAATCACATTCTTCCTCGTAAGCTATCTTTTATGCACAGAAATAATGATTTTAGACATGCATTTAAAGCTCTTTTTACTTCTTCAATGAAGTGAGAGTAAATGCATGCCAGTAGATATCTGTGGGAGAGGAATATACTTCCTCTGTGACCTCAAGACGTATCCCTTCTTTTCTTCTGTATGGATTAATTCCCAACTATATTATCATATTTTTAAAGCACTTAGAATGGTGTGATGTAATCAGCATCCACTTGCATTTTATGCTCAGAAAACCATTGGAGAATTTCAGTGATAATTTATTCTTTGTTTAGCATTCAAAACACACTCTTCTTCCTCTGTAAAAAGCCATACATAAAAGAAGGTTGGCACACAGTCTTCCATTGCCTGTGTATAAAATTCAAACTAGCAACCCTTTATTACAGCTGCTTAATGTCAGCATATATCCTACCTTATTTAAAAGACAGCAGTTGCTTTTCTTTTGTGCTAGGTTGGAAGTGGCCCACCTGATTAGCTCTTGGCTATACAACAGATGTGAACATCCTCCATGACTTAGTTTGGTTCCACTCAACCTTAATCACATATCTGTTTTTGTTCTAACAGACAGTGAAGGTCTATCTCTCTGCACCAAGAAACTTACTCCTCCAGCTCAGAAATCTCTTCAAGTGCAACAGGAAAAGCTGAGATTTTTTCCCATATAGTTAACAAAAAAATTCCCAAATAGTTAAACAACAAAACTGAACTATTTCCACATTATTCATAAAGTAAACTCTATATCAAATGATATAACTTAGCAATCCTACAAATCTTAAAGTTGTCCTTGATAAAAAAGAAAGATAGATCGGGGCGTTGAAACTAGAGTATCTTTAAAGTCACATCCAACCCAAGCCATTCTATGATCTTACAAAGAGCAGACTCCCTGTTGAGACACATTTCTTTGTAGGGTGTGAGATTCATGACAATTGTCAGACTATGGAACTCTCCCAACTGTTTATTTAGCAATTTGATACTTGAGAAAATCACAACAACTCATAGCTGCTTCAGGTCATCATAGAAACTTTTTATGTTACTAGCACTAACCATAATTTGGTGAGTTCTCCATATATTTTGTACAATAAAACATACTACCACTACCAATTTAAATGACATCTTGAAAAGTTCTACTTTATTCTCTCCAGTAAAGGACAGAGGACTGTCACCTACTAAATTATTAGTAAACATGGAAGAAAAAGAGCTCAGAGACATAAACGATGTACTATTACACAAACTAGTGATTAAGTATGACTTAAAGCAATTGTGCAAGAGATATGCAAGAGATCGGAGTCCACTCTTGACTTGAAAGACCCCATGCTAGTGTTGTGCTGATGGACTGGATGACTATCCTGGGTTTTATCAAATGACACTAGATGCTTTTGTTTAAACAACTTCCACTCTTGAAGTGGACTTTCAGGTGAGCCAAACTGATTTTCAGGGTATCTGAGTATGTTGACAAGGTCTATAAAAGTCTGAAATGTGAGCTTACCCATCTGGATGTGATTCTATTGCTAGTGCCATGTAAGATACCTCAAAGTATATTCATTCTTCAGCTACTGTACTAGAAGGCTGAAAGTACAGAGTTCATGAGTCATTCCTGCCAATGCCACACAAATGCTCAAGCTACTCAAGGACATTTCAGATGTCACCAGATATCTACTTTCTGGGCATCCTTAGAATGCATCCAGACAATTACTTACTTGTCTCTTAACTATTTTAAGCTTTAGCTGAATTCCATCCTCTGATAATGTCAGCATTTAACTTACCTTTCTAAAATTTAAACAAACAAACCCTGTACAACATTAAAAGCAAAAACTGAAGTTGCCTCTGATAGAAGCAGTTATTAAACACAAAAGCAAATTACTCCGTGATAAAATTATTCTAATTAAGGAGGCAGACGCTGTTAACACACTGTTAAAAATTAATCAGATTTTTCAGAAGACTGAGAAAAAGAACATAAAAAACTAAATCCCTGTGGTAAATCATCTGTAGTCCGATATCAGTATCAGTCTTGGGAGTAGAGTGATAGAACTCAATTCACTGAGGTTGATCTTGCCCTTAGAGAAAAATCAGAAGTCAGACAGAACAATAAAATAAGAGGACAGTGTTTTCTATTCACAATAAACATTGTTATTCAAAGAGTCTGTGATCCAATTTTTCTAACACAACAAAAACATTATCTTAAAACTACAATATAAGTGTTTTCTCCTTCCTTGCATAAAATAATAATGGCCAATGCCAAAGAATCACACACAAAAAACATTTATATAGTAGCTCTTGAAAAGATTTCAAGAAAGGAAAATTTCAGACTGTACTTTGCTTTACAACCTAAAAAAAGAGAAAGGAAAGAATGGCTTTATCTTTCTAGTAACTGGATTATGAACTGGCCAAACTGAACAGAAACTTATTACACTACTAGCACAAACCACAATGCATTGAGTTCTACATATGTTTTTCACAATAATGTCTAATGTATCATGCTTTTGCTAACTGAAACAACAATCCAAGTCAATTGATTCAAAGTCCTGACATAAGCGATGTCAAGATAAATCAATGCACGTATGTGAAAGATGATGTGGGATCACTTGCTCCATTGCCCAGACAAGAATGATCACTCTAGAGCTATATAAGATGTTTTTCTGTGATTGAAACACCACCATAGTATCAATACTAATCCTGGATTTTATTGAAACATGACGGTCTAAAAACAAACTATTTACAAACAAATGAGTACTCAGTTACTCTTTTGTAGCACCAAAACTCTCAAGCAGCTACCAGAAGTAGAAATAAACCTAAGTTTTTTTTTTGCTTTGTTTTTTTTTTGTTTTTTTTTTTTTTTTTTCCTGAGGATTTTTCACCTTAATCCTAGGGTTTTGGCTCCTCCAAAAATGTTCACTATCCTCAAAACAATTACAAGACATTAGTTTATGTATTATAATGCAGAAGCATATGAGGTCTAGTCAGCTATACATAAAGAAATACCTGTAACTTCTAATTTTAACCATAGCTTCATAACACTCACTCTTACGCGGCCTTTTTTCATCACATAGTAACTGTGTTATCATAGATAGTCTTAACATCAAAATATCTCAGAAGTGTTACTGTTTTCTGTGTATCTTGAGAGCCTTTGCTCATTATCACAAGTATATAAGTAGAGAAAAGAGCTTTATTAAAATGCAAAGCACAAAAAATTACCACGCTTGTTAGATTATAGATGGTTAGTCACACAAAAGTTTCCAAACTGCTTTATAATTATTAGATTTTTACTTTGCCATAAAACTTTTCCTGCTGTACTTGACTAAAAAGCACCCATTTCTCTCCTAACACTAGCTGTCAGTACTGCAGTGCTATTCAACATAAACATTATGAGATCAAATTTTCTACATTACTTCATTTTGCAGACAATTTAACATGTACTTCCTTTGAAATACAAAGGCAAAAATTTAGATCAGAAATATGAATGCAGTCCACTGTTCTTTTGAGGCCAGGACAAACATGAGCTTAGAATATGGAGAGAGTGAAGAGAGAGGAGGATGCTCTCTCCTTACCAGAATTTTTTCACCTGCTCTGCAAATTTCTGAATGTAACTTGACTTATAATGATACTGTCACAGTGAAAAGCCAGAGGAAACAACTAGAATTTACAGATTACTTGTAGCTTGAAAAGCTCAGACACCTTAAACTCTCTGTGTAGTAATTTTTGGGATTTCAGGTTGGAAGAAGCCTTTCAGATCACACACTGCTGTTGTGGTGTTTTATCTGGTAATAGTAGGCTTGATGCCTCTGAAAATACTGGCAGACCTCCCGTGTCCCCAGTGCAGGATTTGAGAAAGACTATATGTGCCAAAAGTATCTAATTTGCTACATGCAAACAACAGATGTGCACCCGTGCAGTGCATCAAGACTTCAACTATGAGCTTGATATCCTTGATAGTTCTGCTTTGCTGTCCTTCATTAGTTTCTTCATCATAATTTTGCCCTTTTTTCTCCATGTACGTGCTTTTTCTAAGAATAATGCACTGAGTTAAACTTAAATACATTGAATTTTAAATCTTAAAAAAAAAGCTCAAAAATATTCAGATAATCCTACGTTGCATAATAAACGTTTAGAAGAGGCAGGCAAATGAGGAAGAGACAAGACAGGTGTCTCTAAATTTGAATATAATCAAAATGATTCTGTGAAATGATCTTACAAAAGTAAGAGGTGAATAAGAACAGATTCCTTGAGAACTTTCATATAATCATTTGTCACAGCTGAAGTACATGACAATTTCAGTGGGATTCTCAACAGAGCTTTCTGACACGTTACAACAGCAAAAAGACTTGCTTTTTCACATATTTAGCATTTTTCTGATACAGCTACTGGAAGCTCAGAGCATACTGAAGTAGCTATAAAGCTCTCATTGAGATGGCATGAGCCTGAAGGTTCAGGAGCTTTTGGATACCTTTTAGGTTATAGATTCCCTTAGTCAGTGTGTTCTGATTTTTAAACTGACAATCTAAATACCTTGAAAGAAAAACATTTATTTTTTAGGTTAGATATTTCTCAAAAATGATAAAGAGGCTCCTGGCATCCAATGGAGCAAGTATACCCTGACCACTGCACTCCTATCTGCCTTCTTTATGCTGTATGTATTCACCAGCAGTGATAGCAACAGAGCTTAGATGTATTCAGGAAAGGTCCCAGCAAACTCATTAAAGTATTGTGATTAATAAAGATTTTAAATGTATCAGGTGATCATTATGTCTATTTTAAGAGCATAAATTTTAGTCACTCAACAGAAGCAACAGTCAATGAGATTTATAAGGTTTTAAAAATTAATTATACTCCAAAATTTTCTTCTGAAAAGTTCCCTAAAAATGAAACACAAAACAGAGCCTGCATACATACAGATGGGTGGTTTTTATGCTCACTGAAAACATGTGTTATTCTTTACCACATTTTGGACTTCTGAAAGCTGGTAATTTTCTCAGTGCAATAAAAAAAAAGCCAATCCTTTCAAGCCAGCTTCATGTTCCAGTAATGGAGATCTTCCTTCCTATACTATTCAAAAGTAATCTGGATATTCTGTGGGAGATAGGAAAGAATTCTGAGGTAACAATGAAAATCCTTTTATTCAGAAAAAAATAACTGGTGTCAAATGGATGCAAGACAGTTGTAGATGGTTGTTACCTATTTTGTTTCTTTTTTCTTCAAATTCCTTACAGTGAACAGCTTAGTGCCAGTCAGGTTTTTTTTTCCAGGACCTGGTTAAGCTAGTTATTACTTTCTCCTTTAACATAAGTGCATTTCTCTTAAATATCCTAACTAGTAGAATCCATGGATTTGATTGTGCTGAATCAAGAAAGCTGAAGAAACAACAAAAAAGCAAGGGGAGAGAAACAGAAAATACAGACTTTAGAGCCAAAGTTGACTCTACATGGAAAGTTTTGAGGAAGGTTTCCACAAGGTTCTGAGCTCCTCTGTAAGTATTTTAGCTTAATGAGGTCTGTTAGGAAGACTCAAGATTAGATTACCACTAAGACCCTCCTCAATGAAAACTGAACTGAAAGTTATCATTTGCACTTCCTCTCTGTTTTGAAATCATCAGGATTTCTTAATGCTGCCAGGATGTGCCTGGTACAGATTCAAGCTCAACTGGAGGTATTCACCACATGCGACATAGACAAAATACATCTTCATTATTATTATCTTCTGGATACTCAAAGGTTTGGTTATTTTTGCAATTCAAATTGCTACAACAGTAGTTGGATTATGAGTGTAAAAGATGCTGTAAAACAACAGCTTGAAAGCCAGACTAGAGCTATTGAGTGAACTACTGCTGCTGATGACACTAGTTTTCAAACTTAAGTTCAAATTATGTGAAAACACAATCTTCTAGCCTCAGATATTCTCAGGGGAAAACACTGGACCAGTCTCTTCTCAGTGGCATGCAGTGATAGGACAAGGACAAGCTCTGTACTAACATGCACAAGAAATTCTATATGGTAAGAGTGATGAAGAACTGAAACAGGTTGCGCAGAGAGGTGGTTATGGAGTCTCCTTCTATGAAGATATTCAAAACCTGAATGGATGCTTACCTGTGTGACTTACTGTAGGAAACCTGCTTTAGTGCGGGGTTGGATTTGATGATCTCCTAAGGTCACTTTCTACCTCTATGAATCTGTGATTAAAGAAAGTTTCTATACCATGTTAAGCATGTCATTTTAAAGCCAGTGAGTTTCCTCATTTGCTGAGAAATACCAAGTCTTTCTTGTACTCTCCTTAAGTCTTACCAGTGGGCATGCCATGCACTATGCACGAAGAGGAGGACGTGAGTGCATGCAGATACAGATCTTCCTTTCTAAGCACGCTTGAGGGCCAGCACGAGCCCTCATGAACATGCAGTTATCACTCCAGCAGAGAGTTAAGCCCTGTGCATTTTACTCCAATGTGGATTCAGTGACACTTCCACAGCCAAGGCCATCTTTCTGGTCTCTAAGACCCAGAGACACTTGCTCTTTGCACGCACCTCCCTCCCCCCCCACCCCACCATCCAGCAGGAGTATTATTGCTGTCAGCTTCAGAAACATGGCAGTAGTATCATTCATTTCAAATTCACTAACTAGATATGTCACCAATAACTCTCTAGATTAATGACTCTGTGGTTGGACTTGATGATCTTTAAGGTCTTTTCCAACCTGAGCAATTCTATGGTTCTATGACTCCAAACATTCATCAATGTGCATTTGGAATAGGTGTGGAGCCATTTTGGCAGAGCACAAACAGCAAAGGAAACAAATGTCAGTCCCAACATGGAGACCTCTGCAACCACTACTGCTTCCTGACACGGTCCCTGTCCCTGACATTTCTCCCTCATTCAATAGCTAGTATAGGAAAATGATGCAGGTCTTTTATTACAGCAAACAGTGTATCTGAAAGAGGGGTTTTTCATTCTTTTTCTCATCGTCTGATCTCTGTCTTTGGTCAGAGAAGAGTCTGGATTAATGATCTGCCTCAAAGATGTGTTTCAGACTTAGCCTTGTACTACTGAACATGACAGACAGACAATTAACCCTAATGCAGAGAGGCTCAAACTCACTCCAGGAGTGTTGGGGTGTCAGTGAAGGTTAAGTGACAACAGCATTCCATGACCTCAATACAGTTAAAACAAATGAAGTGGAAACACCCTGCAGAAATTTTGGTTCCATAAAATCTCTTTTATCTCAAAAACTAGTTCTACTATTCTTCAGCCTTTTTTTATGCTGTGAAAGTTTATATAAGGTTTCACTGGTCTCAGCCTTTTACAAGAGCTTTAGGACTCAACCTCCAGATGTACAGAGAGCTTTGGTTCATAGCCAGAGGCAGACCTAACGTTATCAGAAGTTCTAAAAAAGCTTTGAACTTGGCAATTAGCTGCAGTCCTCCTGTCCCCAGCAGCTGTGCAGGCATTGCTGCTTCCAGCAGGGCATCACAGTCTTACCCGACCTTGGAAAAGGCACAGCTCCTTGCTGGAGTTAAAAGCTACTTGAATGACTGATCTTAAAAATATCTCAGAGAAAAGCCTGGCTACAAGTGACACTGGACGGCCTGTGCCCAGCATGATGGAGGGGCAGCGTGCTCCGTAAGCCCTGATGTGGGGTGGAGGATTGGATGTGTTGCCCAGAGTCTGGCACACGCCAGGCTGTGACTGCTGATCTTACTTTCCACTATCAATTTAAAGCTGAAAACAAGTCTTCTTGCTAATATGGACCTGTTCTGGGAGGCAGGAAGGAAAATAGAAGCTTGGCCTACAGCAGCAGTCCTAGAGCTGAGTAAAGGAGCGTTACAATAAGTGATTGGGTTTTGAGAGCTCCCAGATTCTGAACAAAACTACAAAGAAAGGCAATTAGCTCCTGTAACAGGGAGAGAAGCCTTTAAGAAAACAGAAGTCTTCTAGGATATAATTCTCTGATCCAATATTAGCAGAACTAAGTGGTTTGTATGAACTCTTCATCCCAAAGCCACCTCATTTTGGAGGTATTAACTATTTTTCCTGACCTCCTAACAATCTGTATTTACAGCATTGGTAATAGCATTAACCTACTAACAAAGCCTTACTAAAACTGTGCAAAAGGCTCCATAAACTTCAGATTGCTGTAGCACATATTTTTTTTTATCTAATCTATCTTTGATGGCATCAATTAGGTGACTGCAGCAATTGCACATTGTTCACCGTACTAAAGACTGTGAGTGGCAGACTGTAGGTATCCTGCCAAAATCAAAGAAGCTTCAGCAATACACTTAAACACAGGAGTCACCAAACATCAAAAATGTCACAAAAAATGACACAATCTCCATGATGAATAGTGCAAAAAATATTTTAGGATTCCTCATAAATAATGGGAGTTTTGTTCTGTTTGCTTTGACCAAAGTCTGAAACATAAAGCAGATTCCAGTTTGTGCATGCTTTGTGGTGACAAAGAAACCAAAATCTACACAAGAAGCTATACATATGGCAGAGGAGGGATATGTCTGAAATTTGGCATGTCTGATGTTTTTTAATGGCTTTGTTTAGTGCTCAAGTAACATGAGCATCTCCAATCTGCACTCACTCTACATATACATATGTATGAACATATATAGAATTATTTACTTTACACATCACTCCTCATCGATATTAGACATGAGCCTTTAAAACCAAAATGCAGAAAAGTTAAGTGACATGCCTCACAGTGCATACAGACTGAGCTACAGCTGACTTCAGGCACCCAGCCTGCAAAATTCCCACTGACAGGCAGCAAGGGATACAGTGCCAGGCTGCTGGCAAGAGAAGTATAAAGAATCTTGACTCAAAGGAATAAACAAAGCTGGACCACGGGTTCTGCATTCACTTGGGTAAAGTAAATATAACCACGTAACTCTCAAGAAAAATAGCTGAGTGTAGAGATGAGTTAGAAATCAAGGGATGTGAGCAAATTAAGACAACAGAAAAAACTTCCCTTGCATCACATAGAAGATACCTAATTTGAATTTACTCAAAGCTCATGCGAACAGAAAGCCAACCCCATCTGCTTCAGATACAGAAGCACTGAGCTCTGCGAGCTGCAAGGCACAGCCTGTCTTGATGGATGCCCTATGTCAGCACATCTCACACTGCTCCCCTTTGAGTGGCACAGCATGCTGCGTGGCACTTCACATTACTAAGGTCAGAAGGGATGGGGAAAGCACTTTCCTGCTGCTGTCACTCAGCCTCAAAGGAAATATCCATTGTGCTTTTGGAAAAGGCAGGTATGGTGCAGTACTTTAGTACCACAAAGGAAGGGACAATTAATAATCTCTCATAAAACTCCTGACAAGTTCCATGTAACACTTCTCCTAGAAAGTCTTCTTCTCTGGGTTATTTTTAAATGATGTACTAGTGACAAAGAATCCAGATGGCAGTTCACTAAATTCAGCTTTTCTCCCTCATGTCATATCCTTCTAAAATGAACCTGTACACATGCATCTAGAAGTTATTGTAATCATCATTACTACTAGTACTACTTACAACTGCTTTTTTATGCTTACTACTTTTACTACTACTCTTATCCCAATAGAGCCTGTTTTCAGTGACACTGCCTTTCTTAGAGGTTAGTATTCAGATTTTCTTTTGTCAGAGGAAAGGGGAAGTGGGGAGCAGTACCGCCAGTGGTTAATGTAACTGCCAGTGCCGTTCTACACTTGTGCTTCCTGTGATACCAGTCCTGCATCTGTGCTGTTCTTCAGCCTGAAAAACACGTTGCCTGGTAGACCTCCCCCCATAAGCCACAACTGTCCCCTTCTCTCAGCTCCATCACGGAAAGCAAAGGAAGTCTGGCATAAGATCACAAAGTGTGCTTATGCAAAATACATTCTCTGTGCCTCCATTTTCAATGGTTCTGTATGAGAAAAGGGTTTTGGGAACCCTTCTTCCCTCCTCTGGTTTCATTCCAGTACTCTATTTTCCCTTGTTTGTGCAGCAACACTACTTTATTTTCACTGCTTTACCCAGTCTAACTCTGCATCACGTCTTTCTTCATACATACATTTGCTGTACTCTAAATGTTATCATTAGGTTTCCCACAGTACTCATTGTACCAGCTCTATGCACCCATTATCTATAAAACTTTTGCATATGCCTTTCTCATAGTTACCGTGATTTACTATTATGTACTAATCAAAAGCCTCTAGTATCCTTTCTGTTTGTATTTTCTTACAGCTGCAGGTAAAGTCTTCTGCTTGCCCTATTTTTAATTTGCATCAAAATTGAAGAGTATTTTTTTCACACTTTCCTCTGTCTACTTGTAGTATAGTCTCAAGACCTGGAGTTAGAGGTACAAGAAGCAAAGGAAAGACTGGAGATTTGCTCCTAAGAACAAAGACCCACACTTGTAAATCATTGGAGTGGAATAAAGGTTTGAAAAGGAAGAACAAGTGCCAGCTTTCCATCAGCTTCAGGACTGCTATAAAAGTTGAAGTCAAAGGCTGAGAACTACTATGATTCTTCAAGTAACTTCAACCCAAAACTGTTAAGGATATCCAATCGGATATAGAAGAGGGCTTTAGCAGGCCCTTTTCAATGGTACACCGTGCCAGGGAAAGAGGCAATGGGCACAAAATGTAACACAGCACTTGTGTGCTGTGTGGATGATAGAGCATTGCCACAGGTTGCCCAGAGGTGTGGAATCTCCTTGGAGGTCTTCAAGAGCTGCCTGGACCTGCCAACACCCAGACCCAGATAACAATACAAATGCTTGCCAGCTTACACCCTGCTAAAAACACAACTCACCACTCACTGACTGATGTCCAGCCAACCCCCTGAGTAGCAGACAGCTCCCAGCCACCTCCCCACAGCTTCATGGCCCTCTGTTAGGTGGTATGGAATAATACCAGCCTAATTCAGGCACCTACCCTGGCTCTGTCATGTTGGCTGTTTTGCAATCATATGCAACCAGTGGCTTTTCCCCACTAAATGGCTTGGGCTGGCTTCAAGCATGCATTCATCACACAGCAACAAACAAAACATCATTATCGGTGTCCTGGCTGAAAGCAAAGCAGCAGTGTTGGACCAGAAAGACCCTACAAATCCCAACCAGTCTGTCACTGTCCTTTTGAGAGCAGACGTTTCAGTATGTGAACACTCAGCTACCACTGTGCAATGATGGCGGCAGTGCTTCAAGGTCAGCAACACACCTGAGCTGAAACTCATATTTGAGTCTACTAAAAAATGAAATATCTTAATAATCCTTGAAATTCTTTTAAAATTCTTGAAATTCTCCCGTTTATTTACAAAAATTAAAAAGAACCCTTGCGAAGTCTGCAAGCACACTACCATGTAAGCAGTCTGATCACAATGTGGTGAGTATAAACTTATTATCAGAGAATTGTAGATTGTGTAAAGAACTAATTCTACTTTTTCCAGCAAGTAGGGAGTTTTTGAAGTTGCTAAAGCACGTACAACAAAGAAATAATATGACTCTTTTCAACAATCAGTCCTTTGCTCAAGGAGATACATCCTTAGTGGCACACATACATTATACATCAAACTCTGCAGCTGATCTCTAACTGAGTCCGTCATTTCCCATTAAAAGGTAAGCTAAACAACAGCGTGTGCTCAGCTGCAACCCATTTGGCAGCATCTCGGATATTTCTCCAGGTTGAAGACCAATTATTGTAGTGAACAACTAAAAGCTGCTGTATAGTTAAAAAATAATTGTTTTTGTGTTCTTCGCAAAAGCCTCCCTCTAAGCTGAGAGCTGATGCTAAGCACAATGATGAAGATCACACAGCACCTAAACAAATAAGATCTGCCTTTATCTTAATCAGGAACTGCGCTGTTGTCAGCAAAACATGGTCATTAGAAGAGCTGGTGGGCAAAATAATTTTCTGGTTTACTTTAGCAGTCCGCAAAATGAGAAGTAGTAGTTATCCATGGATTCTTGTTTAGTCCAAAAGAGAGATTCTCTGATCCGAAAAAAACTTTTTTGTACCCAAATTAGATGCCTAACGTAGGCAAGATCTCAAATAGGCTCGTCTATACAATCTGAAAATACAAAATAGTTCAAAATTTCTTCCCATCAGCTAAAATTATCTGAGGCGATACTGTTGTCCCTTAACCCATTCTGCCAGCATAGCAGTATCAAAAACATCCAGGTGAAAAACTGTAACAGCTTAAAGAATACCACAAACAAGAAATAAGACACACGGATTAACTGGTGATTATACTCTAAGTGTTTCAGGAACTCAAGTTTTAAAAATTAAATGGAAAAAGTGAGTTTACTTGTAGTGTCTGCCACTCTTATTATGGAGGCCAGGAAATTCAGGCTATATGTAGCTAGAAAAGCAGTTCGCATCACACTCTTAAATTTAAAAACAGGGACCTTACTGGGGGCTTTTCAGGATAAGTGATTTAATGCACTCTGAATTCATCATTTCATTTAAACCAACTTAACATTCCTCAATAGGATGTGTACACAAAACCATCATCAAGTTGCCTTTTTGAATTTACCAAAAATAAAAATCTGCAATCAATGAATTCATCTTTCATCTTGTCATCACTCAGACAATGTATCTGAATAGGTCTATGCACGCAATGTCTCATTTCTCTGTCCCTTGAGATTTGCCTACACCAGTATGGTTAGGAAAGTCAAGCTGAATTAACTAAACACACGCAATAAAATGCATCAGTAAAATCGTATTAATCCCTAAGGTGCAGTCTCTCATTCACAAACAAAGCTGTCTTAATTCCTTCCTGCTTTAACACTCAAAAGGAGCAGCTAAACAAAGGTTTGGTGCACTTAAACTAATACGCTTTCATTTAATACCTTTACTTAACACCCTCCTGTGACAAAGCAATGCTGGCAAAAACTCAAAAACCAGCACAAACACTTTTAGGAGTAAAAACGTCTTTAATACTGGAGAATTTATTTCAACTTGGGAGCAGACTAGTCTCAGAGCAGAACTCTTCTTTTGCCAGTGGAAGTGCCATCAAACCATCTGAATGGAGATGAGAAACAGCATCCAAAACAAATCTTCCCAATACCAGAAATCATTTTTTGATCCTTCAAAATACCAGTGGTAGTCATGAGAACATTTAAAATAATGTAGCTATATCATTGTCCCATTTCTCTCCATAACGTACAAAAAAAAAAAAAACCCCAAACGTTTCTGTTTCATCTTTTAAATATTGAGTTTATCTGGTTTTGAAAGTTATTTTACTTTTATAAATACCTTAAAACAATTTGCTAGCTATGAAGTAGCTGTGCTTGAGTGCTCATCACTGTTAGACAAAGCCTATTCTCAATGCTTTTGGGTATCAATTTAAATATTTCTCTTTCTCATAAGCAGACACTTAAAGCTTCCTGCAGCTTAGTCTTTCTAATGCAACCAATCTATACTCCACATGGAACTTAGAATTTCAGGCAAAATTATAGCCCTTTGCTGTAATATTTAAATTTCTACACTGTCTGCAGATCATTTACTCTTATTTTACATCACTGTAAAATACTAGTAAAAGTAAAAGCTCAGTCTTTTGGCTGATTTTTTTTTTTTTTTTTTTTTTTTTTTTAGCACAAAACATTTCCATTGAATTATGCATGATGTAGAAAGCCAGAAGAAGAATTAGGAACAGAAGAGCAAGTAAAACTAATAGCTGAGATGGCACAGCCCCAAAGCAGAATGGGAAAGAAGTGGGGATGGAGTAGGCAGAGCCAGAGGCAAGTGGGACAGCAGAGAGGCAGAAGGATGCTGTCCAGTTTGTTGCTGGTTGTGAGCTTCCTGCCAAGGCTGAAGTCTGAAGGGCATACTTTGGAAATTCTGGCTTTCCCGTTCAGGCAGAGGTTGATTTTCTAAGCATCTTTGTTCTGCTGTTCATTTTGCAGCCCACACTGTCATCTGCCTCTCACTGTGCCAAGCCAGCTATCCTGTCCTCCCTCACACGCTCGCTGCTAACTATGGCAGGACTCTCAGACTGTGCAAGAGTCCCTAAGCCACAATTGCTACAGCCTCTTTCCCTTTACTGTACCCTAGCAATCATCTCTTCATAGCTTTCTATCTCTTTCCCCCTCTTCTCGTTTACATACTCAAATGCTCTTGCAGTAGTGTATCTACTGGCCTTACATATTCAGTCTAAAACTCACTGCTCCTTCATCATGTAACTGTTTCTACTAATGGCAACTAACAGAAAGTTTGCTACAACCAAGTTACTTTCTACATTTCAGACTTAATGGTTGGAGCCCTTGGCTTTTTTCTCCCAAAACAGATGTGTCCCAGAGCCACTCAGAGCACTAACCTTCTGCTTGATTAACTAATGGTAGGTAGAGAGGCTTATCAGTCAAGAATACCTCTCCTAAAGAGTACTGAAAGAGCTGGAGATGTTACTCATTCCCAGGGCTCACCGTTGCTCCTGCAAGGCATGGTGCTTCAACAGGTGTGTGTCTTGATGTCAGTGTGACCCAGCAACAGGACTGAACAGCCAGGCACCAGTTCTTGAAGCTGTGAGGCTTGCTGTCCACTGTTAAATATGTGACTTGGAAGGGACTTAGTTGCAGTTGTTCCTTAGTCAGAAGTAAGTAATTAGACAGTAATTAGAGGTGCCGAATTCAACTCTCACAGGGAATGGCTCTTTTTCTAATATTTGCCTTGGTTTAATTCATATTCAAAGGTTGGAAGTGCATCTGTCTTCAGAGCAACAGAGGCTCTACAGAGTGTGCAGCTGGAGGTTAACCTAATAGAGTTGCTCTGAAGAGCTCATAAAAATGAGACAAGTATCCAGCCATCCAGGGGATATGTCAGCATTGAGCAAATGACAGGATTCCTTAGAAGGGGCACAAATAAGTATACAAACAACTGGTGAAATCATGTCTTGCCACGGAATTTCCTCAAGTACTCTAAAATATCAAACACGTTTTTACTTATATGTGAGCTTCAGTCCTCTGAAGAGGGAGAGTAACAGATAAAATATTCTTATAGGAGAATAAAACAAATCCTAGAACTCTGAATCTAGGGATAAAACATAAAGTATATAAGCAAAAATATATAAATAAAATAAATCAACATATTAATCTAACGGCTCAGGCAGAGGTTTACCCCGATTTTAATATTCAGTTCTTCTGCTTTTTAACGTACTGCATTGATGGCCAGTTCAGTTTCCTAGATGCTGTTATATTTGGCTCTACAGTTGATTTGGAATGAACTTGAAACCTCAGCCTGTTTTAAAATTAAGGTCATCTGTGGCTTTCTTGTAAAGGGCTGTAAAGAGTGTCTTCTAACACCTACTGTTTGCCTCTGTACTGCTGCCAAGTACAAAAACAAGTCTTTGAGCCATCTCCATTCCCTCTCAATGCTACGCTTAATTCAAAAACAAAAGTCCTATATATTGCCTGTATGACATGGTGGTAGTCTTTGAAAACTTTTAGACAGGGCAGTATTAGGAGCAGAGGCTGTAAAATTACATTTCATGAAATCTATTCCAAAGGGACAGAACACGGTATGCAAAAATACTTTCACGGAATGAATGAGAAAGTATTGTAAAGCAAATCCTCCTGTAAAGTGATGGTGATTCTGCAAGAAAAGACTTTGCAACGTACAGGATTATGGAAGTGTTATAAGTATTACAGCTGCTATTTATATATAAGGAACCTATTAAAAGTACTACTTGGCATGAATTTATTAACAAGTTCCTTGAAGAGATACCAAAACGTTTACTGGTCTGGAGGGACTGATATTTTTCTAGTCTTTTATTCTCCTTAAGTTGTTTTACAATCCATTAGATACAAAATCCTCATGTTTTCACAGCTCTTCAAACAATAAGGAACATTTTGTCAAAAGAGCTAGAAATGAACAAAATTCATTTTGCTTACTTTGTCTTTCCAAAATAACCTAAACCTAACTTTTTGGATACTTTTTACTATTATGAATTTGCTTTCAAGCAGAATTTTTTTCTGTAGGCATTGCACATTCATCTTTTTTCTTACCTTTCTGCACTCTCACAACAACATTCATTTATCTGGGGAAAGGACTCCCAAACTGACTGAGAAAAAATGGAAAGTACTGAAATGCTCTGATTGCTTTCATACTGGAAATCTTGCACTGCCCTATTTTCTCTTTAATAGACAGAAACCTAACATAAAACACCGTGAGGCTGTCTGTGCTGATTAACCTTGGTTCCAGATTAGAAGTTAACCATCTAGTAATGGGTGTTGTCCACTTTCCCACAGAAAAAGATGGTCTGAATCACAACTCGTCTCCTTGCCATGGCTTCAAATCTTTTACTCCCTCTTATCTCTGCAGGTATAGATCCTTTTGCATAAATCCTCACCTCAGCAGCTACTGCTGCACTGCTCTTCATTAGGGTGGGCTGTGAAAAGGTGGCTTGGGAAGGAGCTTTGCCTACAAAGGTAGATGGAAGAAGTATAGGAAGTTTGGATCCAGAGGAGTGCAGAGACAGCTGCAAGGAGCCCCAAGGGCTCCCAAATATTTCATGTTCATCCTTCTCAGAAATAAGGCTGCTGTAAATGTAGTAACGGGAGTATGACATGAAAGCATTTTAAAATGTATATATATATAGCAGTATTAGAAGACTTTCTCCCATGTATTTTGAAATGCAATCTTAAATATACACACTTAGCACAGATAATAGAGTTGTTGTTTTCCATTAAACAGAAGTTTTACTGAAGTGACATATTTCATAATCAGAGGATATGAGGCTCAGCTGATGAATTCAAAAGAGCCAAGTATACAATCTGGAGCTTTCAAATTGTAGGGTCAATAAAGTGAGCCAGAATACAGTCAGTCCCCAAACCCAGTATCTACAAGATGGTAGGGCAAGGGGAATGCCAGCACCTTTTGGCTTTAGAAAATTCTACTTGCATAAATACTCATCTTAATTTCATCTTAGCCAAATTCTTCTGATTTTTAGAGGCTTATTTTGAGACTACTTTGGACACCACTACTACACAGTACATAAGTTAAATGAGAGAGAAAACAATAAATGAATAAGGAAATTGCTTCTTCCTTACATCTTCAAAGTTCAAAATACCACTTCTAAATCTACGTGAAATTCTGGATTCAATTAATTTCAGTTCAAATTGAAATACCTACAGAGATTCCCAAACACTAGTTATTAAGACAAAGCAAAATCCTTATTTAAATTGTAAGGAGAATTGATTTTAGTGTGGAATACATGAAACTGCCAGCACAACTTTTCATTACTGTTGCATACTGCAGACACATATCTTCTCGCTTGGTAGACAAGGAAGTTTCTGAATTTCTCAGAGACTTCTTATTCTGCCCTTGAGTACTAAAAGTAAAAAAACAAAAAAAAAAAAACAAAAAAAAAACAACCCACAAAACTAAAGTACTTTAAATATTAGTTATTATCTCTGCAGGAAGAATTTAGTATGATGAATAAAATGTCTTTTAAAGATCAAGGGTCTTTTTAGAAACTCTGTTCATCACTGGTATGACCACTCATTCCTGGATTTGATGGAGTTACGTAAATAATAAATCAGTCCCCTTGTAACCTATGGTTATATGAATGAATACTACTGCATGAGTGTATAAATATATTGTATTATAGTCTCTCTCTTTGGGTTTAGTTTGGTTTGCTTTAGGTTTGTATATTTAGGAAACACTCAAAAATATCTTAATAGTTAAGAAACTGATTTATGAAGTTTCATATGTATATGCTCAATCATGTGAAATTAACATTAATTAGCAGACATATAATTATTAAAGCTGATATCCTGTCAGAAATACAAGACTTCACAAGGGTGGTAATGGCTTGTATTTTTCAAGTTCATTTAAATGTAATAAGCTAACATTGCTACTCCCATTAAGGCCTTTGAAATGTAATTAAATGCTCAAAAGACTACTAACATGATTAAACAAAGAATAGGGAAGGTTATTAACTAAGCTTATTAAAGACATTTCACATTCTGTCCTGCTTAGTAATAAAATCATGCTGAAATTTTTTAAAGCATATCACGGGCAAGCAATTTTACCATTATCCTGCTCAACAGAAGATAAGTACTGGAATGCTATATAGCTTTATAAAAATAAAACCATAATGTGTGCTACAGCTTGTTTGTTTGTTTGGTTTTGCATGCTTAGTCTTTACAATATTTCTTCCGCAGAAGAGAGAGATCTATTTAAAATGCATACAATCTAATTAAACATTTTGTTTGGTCTGCTAGGCACAGAAGCAAACAGATATTGTGCAACATATCTGCATATATATTTAAAGCATATAGAACTATTAGAGCACTTATTTGAGTTGTTCCATAATTTATTTTTTATGTATGAAAGTCCATATTGCTGAGTTCCACTCCAAACTGCCTTCTCCACTAAGCCTAGATAGAAGAAATTGTTTCAATTCTGTTAACTGTTGTTGTGTTTATACATTCAGTGCTACATAAACATTTATTTATGTGAGAAGTGTGTATTTATATGATAGCATAAGCAACCTGATCTATTAGCAACCCTGCCCATGGCAGGACAGTTGGAACGAGATGGTCTTTAAAGTCCCCTCCAGCCTAAGCTGCTGAATGATTCTACAAGTCTATGACACGATACTTAATGCATGCATATATACACATTCATATTAATTCATAACTAAACTAGAACAATTTTTGAGAAGCTACTTGCTAGAAAGCCTAGGAATTTTGCCAATATTCATACTGTCTGGGAAATAAAAAAAAAAAAAAAAAAAAGAGTCAAAAGGGAAATACTATTAGGAATCAAACAACTGTCTGGTGAGCTAGAAGAAATTATAATTCTACCTGCCTGCACCACTTATCAATTTTCCTGAGTGTAAATCTTTTGTTACTGTGCATGTAAAGCTCCCATACAAATGACTTGGCATTCTTCAACACCGAGAATTGCATAGACTCGCTTCAGAGGTACAGTTTGACTTAACTGTGCAAAAGAAATTCCTGATCATGACGCCCAAAATATTGGACCAGAACTAGCAAGGAAAACAATTATTTCTGAAAGTGCAACTGTCCATTTCTCCACTAAAGAAGAAAGAAAAAAAAAAAATAGAATTTACAACATCCAAAGACTAACGATATCTTTAGGACTGGAGACAAAACAAATATCAAGCAGTCGCTTATCGTGAAGAAAACGGGAATATAATAAATATAGAAAGAAGAAAAAGGATTTTCTATACTGGTATTTATTGTTTGTATGAGAGCAGAATTCAGTGGTAAACAATATATCCAAGAAAGGTCCTCTACTTTGACAAGAAACAGTGGATGGAAAAAAACGTACAAGAATGTGGGCATTAGGTATGAACTTGAGTACAAGAATACTAATATTTTCCATGCTAATGAAATGATCAATTAAAACTGTAGGGATCAAATGGGTGATCTGTTCAGAAGGAATACTTCACAGCAGCCAGCATTAAACACTCCCAAACTATGGGAGTCTGTCTGGCTGAGAGGTTACATGGACTTCCTCTCTCCATATGAATGGTAAACACTTTGCACACAACTTTCTATGTTTCTCTTTTCAGATTCACACAAACATTCCACTATTCAAGTTCACATCAAGCTTACGAACTAGAAAATTATTATTCCACTTTTATATATAAGGAACTGAATAACACAGTAACTTGATTTCAGTCTCTGTGTGTGCCAGAGTCAATGGCACTGTGGTGGTTTAGCCCTGCCATCAAGCAAGTCCCAAGAGATTTTCTCACAACCACAAGTATAACCTAAAGCTTGTCTTTCCAGGATCAGCTGGATGCAGAGATGCATCTCCTCTTCAGAGAGAACTTTACTAAATCCAGGACAGACCTATACACCCAATTCCAAATGACGATAATTTTGTCTCATGAGGTAGTACCTGCATCACACAATATTTGTTAAAATGTTGTTTTAAGTACAATACTGACTTGTTCTTAAAGTGGAAGCAAGAACCAGAAAACAGATGTGTTCTAATTCTGGGACGTTTTTTTCCTCTCAATAAACATGACAAATTTCAATCCTTTCGAGTACTCACATAAACGTATTTAAATAACTCAATAATGAAAGCCAGGGCTTTGGACAGCAGCTGACCATTTGTCAATGACGCCTGGTATCAAGTAAATGCATAAACAGGTTTTTTGTGTTTGTGTGTGTGTGTTTTTTTTCCTAATTAAGTGCTTTTAAATATAGCTCAAATAATTCAAGGACAAAACATCCTCCTCTGCCTATTGTCTCTGCTGCTGGATTTGTGTCTCCCAAAAAAACCAAACACATTTCATTTATAGCCTAAGAAATATTTACGCCAAGATAAAAATCCCACAAGACTTCTCTTGCTTTTCTTGTACTTAAAAATTATTTTTAAAATTTGTCTTCTGTTTCTGCTTGAAACATGCTGATCAGTAATATCAACCCAGAAGGCCAACCGTATCGTGGGTTGCATCAAGAGAAGCGTGACCAGCACATTGAGGGAGAGGATTCTGCACCTCTACTGCACTCTCGTGAGACCTCACCTGGAGTACTGCATCCAGTTCTGGGGACCCCAGCAAAAGAAGGACATGGAGTTGTTGGAGCAGGTCCAGAGGAGGATCACAAAGACAATCAGAGGGCTGGAGCACCTCCCCTGTGAGGACAGGCAGAGAGAGCTGAAGCTATTCAGCCCGGAGAAGAGAAGGCTCCAGGGAGACGTTATGGAAGCCTTTCAGTACCTGAAGAGGGCCTACAGGAAGGATGGTGAGGGACTTTTTATAAGGGCACATAGTGACAGAATGAGGGGAAATGGATTTAAATTGGAAGAGGGCAGATTTAGACTAGATATTAGGAAGAAATTCTTTACTGTGAGGGTGGTGAGACACTGGAACAGGTTACCTAGCAAGACTGTGGATGCCCCTCCCTGGAAGTATTCAAGGCCAGGCTGGATGGGGCTGTGAGCAACACAGTCTAGAGGGAGGTGTCCCTGTCTGTAGCAGGTGGGTTGGAATGACCTTAAGATGACCTTAAAGGTCCCTTCCAACCCAAACCATTCTATGTTTCTTTCTATGATTCTGTAACTCACATCAAGACAAGCTACTCATGTTAGACTGAAATGTCTCTTTGTGACAAAAAAAAGAAAAAGTGAAATCATTGATTAGCAGCTGCTGCAAGAAGCTGATTTTAGGCAATTACTTTCCTGCACATCACAGAGATTAGTCCATGTATAGTTCTGGTGTTTTTCCCTGCTCTTTTCCTATTTCTCATTGTTACACAGCTTGGTTGGCTTTGGCCAACTATGCTCTTTTCCAGCTTGAGTTAGTCCCAGCCAGTTAATAGTCACCTTATGTGTTCATTTTTCCCAATCGATTAATTTGGGCTAGTCAAAGTGATCTCTTTTATATTCTTACATACTTTATCATGTCCAGTTCCACTTGTAATAAAAAACAACTCACAGAAACAGAAGAAGAAAGAATGGAGAGGAAATGTAACTCTGCATACAGTTGACTGTAGAGAAAGAAAGCCTCAGATTTTACATAGAATCACTGAATCATAGATTCATTAAGGTTGGAAAAGACTTCTAAGATCATCTAGTCCAACCATCCACCTACTGCCACTAAACCATATCCCTTGGTGCCATGTTTGTAAGCAAATCTCTCAGAGTTGAGTACCACATATGACTGTGTACATATGTGAAGCTTGTAGTCATGATTTAAAAGAAAGCATTATCAGATTTTCTCTGAAACTTTTGGAGGCCTAGGAGAAAGTCTGATCTGATACATCTTAAAGGACACAAAGTAGAAATGATGTCAGTCA
The DNA here is from genome assembly GCF_039878825.1 of Excalfactoria chinensis. Taxonomy (NCBI): domain Eukaryota; kingdom Metazoa; phylum Chordata; class Aves; order Galliformes; family Phasianidae; genus Excalfactoria; species Excalfactoria chinensis. The sequence continues at coordinate 27,676,610 of NC_092827.1, read as the reverse complement.
GACAGACGTAGTGAGTATCATATATAACAAATGTCTGGAAATCTATGTATAAAGTTTGTAATTGCAATTTAAAAGAAAGCACTGTCAAACCTTCTCCAGTGCTTTCCTACAAACTTGCATAGTAGCCTTGAGCATGTCAAATTTTTCTGATTCCACAACTTCATCTGTCAAGACAGAATAAAAGTACACACAGAGGGAATGAAGTTATACGCTCTCTATCCAAGGGCTTCAGAAGTTCAGTATTACTAGTCATAATATATACACAAAGTAAGACCTTCCCAAATTACTCAGTTCATAAATCTTAATTTTATTTAGTCCACTACAGACAGGCTGTTCTTTCCCTCTCCTCTCTCTCCAAGGCATCAGGCATAGAGTAGTTATGAATGCAACTCATTTCAGTTACCCCTATGGTAAATCTATGCTGACAAATTCCACTCTGGACTAGAAAGCCTGAGCACCCAGCATCATGGGAGGGCTTATGCATCCTATCCCACATGCTCTTCAGCAAATCTTTGTTGCCACAAGGACTTAATATAATTGAATTCAAACTAAACTGGGTATGTGTATATGTGCTAACATCACACCTCCCAGTGTCTGTCCTAGTCTGCACAGTCTTCTTCAGATGCCACTAGTCTCTTTCTTCAGCTTTCTAACTTTCCTTCCTGATCTTGAATTGAATTTTATACCCAACATATGGAAAATTTTATACCTAAGAAATAGAAAAGCAATCATAGGTAGCAGGTATAACTCCTGGGGACCCAAACAATCATTTCTCATTTCAAATCAGTGTAGTTCTGAACATAGCAAGCACATTTCTCTCTGATCAGTCTCATATTTGCTTCTGGACCCTTTCCCCTGTTATTCTAATCTAAAGCAAGGTGTCAAAGATAAACCTCACAAACATTTCTGATAGCACGAGTGTGACACCATTCAGTAAAATGGTTTTGACCAAATGTGGACCATCATTCCAGCCATTTATTATCAGCAATTGAAACAGCAATTAAGTCTAGAGAAGTTACTACAGAACAACCCTGCACCTCCATCACAACAGTCCTTGTGAGACAGACCTCTACTTCAGAATTCTTTCCGAACAGTTATTCCTTCTATGTACTCATAAGCATCTGCTGGCCTCACCAGTTTTTTTTTTTTTGGGTTTTTTTTTTTTTCCCCCCACTATCTCTGCCTGGGAAAGGGAACTGGACTCTCTCAGGATGCACGCATGTCAAGAGAATTTATTTATTTATCTAAGTTCTAAATTACAAATTCTGTCCTCTTTTATATCTTGAACTCCCACTAACTTTATTTTTAAGGGTTCAAAGATAATGAAAAATGATGGCTTTTGGTGATAGAATCCAGCTTGACTTCAGGTTTGTAGGTCATGTGCATAGTGTTGGCAGTGAGTGATAAACATTTCTTACTTGTAAAATGAAAAAGTGTAATGTGGAAGTTATTGAGTGATAATACATAGAGAATTCCAAAGGGATATTTACAGTCATTTTTCAGTCTGGAAACACAGATCAAGCCATTTCCTCCTCTCGTCAACATTCAGAAAGCCTAAAATTAAGTGTAGTGTTCTCTTTCCAATGGTGTATGACTGATACAAATGAATTGCATACTCATTAAGGAATGAGAAGCTTTGTTTCATATGCCAGAAGCACCACTGAATAGGAAAAAAAACAGAACTCACCAGAAGGAACTATAGCAAGGAAACACACAGTTGTATTGTCGTCCAGTTGTACTGAAATGAATTGTATTGTAAAATGATAGCTTAAAGTGTCCACATGCATTAACTTCCAGATATCTACCTGAATCTGCTCATGCTTTGAATTTAAGGCCAAATCAGTCCTAAAAGCCTGTATTCCCTACAATGATGTAACCTTCCTACTGTTGCAGTTCAAAATCAGAAGCCTGAGAACCACAAATTGGCACCACATTTCTATCTTTTGTTGTTGATTAATCCTCACAAAACAGATTTTTGACAAACAACAGATTTAGCAGGCTGGCAAGGCACTTATTACATTTTTCCTGTCTGTCCCTTCCCATTCAAAAAGTACGCTACCTACAGAAATATCTTTAAGGCTTCTGGGGAGTGTTTACGTGTCTAAAATGAGAAAGTAGTCTGAGAATATAATTTAGTGTTAGCATCTGTTAATGAAGTCTATTCCCGTCATTGTTGTCATTATCTACTAGGGAGACTGAGAGGTGGAAAGAATTGTGTGTTTGTTGATGTTTAATTTTCCCGTCTGAAAAAAACCAGGGAGTAAATGTGTATCTTATACTAGATAATCTATATTACAGGAAACAGTCTTTACAGGAAATTCACATAAATACAATGCAACCAATGGAACATAAGGATTTGTTTCTATTTTTTACTAGGTACTGTAATTTTTTAATTACTTCTCTGCTTCCAGATTAATTAGAATCAGTTTTATAACCCAAGCATGTTTTTATGTGCTTCAACAAATTGGAAGTCCCTGTGTCCTTTTCTTTTTTCTTCTTTTTCAAATACACCCACATTTGCAGTGTAGCTGTTCATGTTCCTGGGACACATGCAGTGATTTTTTGCCCAAGACTCTTCCAAATTTTTTCTGAACTTTGCTGATAACACCTGATGTCCCCTGGTCTCATTTGGCAGATAGGCTAGAGAGAATGACAGGAAAATGGAGCAGCCAAAGAAAACTTGGGTTGAATAGTCATGGATTTCAAATGAATTGGTGAAATTCTGATCCTATCCAAGTCTCCAACAACCTTTCAGTAAGAAACATAGAAAAAAATAACAACTAATCATTTAAGATGTTAAGCATCCTAAATTTCTTAGAAAAGTCACACAAGATACCACCTACAAACAGCACTAAGTACACTTTAGACAATGAATAGCACATTGCATTCCAGAGAGTCTCAGATTGTTCCTAATTTTTAAAATGAGATTTAGAAGAGGTCTTGAGTTACATACACTAGTAAATTGTTTAAGCTTATTCACACTTATGTTATCCCAGAAGAGAACGTGCTGAGAATGCCACACATCCAGAAGTAACACATCATCAGATGATGAGTATTTTATGAAACTGCCCCTCAAATCAGATTATTATGACCTGCATTGAAGGCTTAGCCTGAGTGAAACTTTTGGTAAGGAAACCAGAATTTGGAATGTTGTCTTTTTATATTTTTTAAAATTAATGGTTTAAAGATCAAGGGCCAGCCCATGTCTTATGTTCTATGACCAGAACTCCCACTGTTGGAGGTGGGAGTTTCAGAAATAAAAGTGGCAGAACGTGACCTTGTTATATACACAGTCTTTTTGGATAACATTAAAATTTCTGATGTCAGTAACAGAATGGTTGAGGTTGAAAGGGACCTCTGGGTCCATCCAGCTTAACCTCTGCTCAAGCAGTGATACGCAGAGCAAAGTGCCAGGATTGTGACCAGGCAGCTTCTGAAGGCCTCCAATGAGGGAGACTTCACAGTCCTCTGTTTTTTTGTCACACAGTATTGGTGTCTGCAATAACAAAGAAATGAGTCAGGGACAAACTTATATCTAATGTCTGGCACCAGTTGCATACCCCAGAAATACTTGTATCTAGAGAAGAAAAAGCTGCTGTGAAAAGATGAGGACATCCCACTGGTCAGAGTATAAGCTAACTACTACCTGTCTCAAATTTAACAGAAATATTCTTAATTTCCACTCAGTCTTTAGTCTGCTTTTGGGTATTATCACCTGCTTCTGAAGCAATAGCACAGCCAGAATAAGAAGATAATGCGGTAGGTGTTAAAATGTCAAGCCACCAAATCCCAAATGTTATAGCTCATGTTTTCAACGCAGCTTAATGCTTATGCTTACTTAAATTAAAATCAAATTAATGTGGAGTTTGCTGAACTGACACCAATTCCACTGCAGTAATACAAAACAGAACAATATAAAACAAATAAAGGACTTAATTAAGAGGTAATCTACAAATTTCATTATCTTTGTCGTAGAAAGATAGATGAATAAATCTAGCAATATATTTCAATTCTCTTATTGAGAAGAAGTCAAAATCTTCTTCTGGGCTTTTCCATTGGGAAAACTCACATCATTTAACAGACCGTAATTATAATACAGGATGTCATTTTACTTAAGGTAAGAACTGGCACCAGGGAGAAATAAGGGATTTTTGAAAACCCCTTAGCAGATGAACGGCAGAGCAAGCAATATGAGAAAGAAAGTCTGAAGTAAAAATTGTATTGCCGCAAACTTCAGAATTTACAGTTCTTTACAAAATTTAGCTTTATGATCACACGTGCTTACACCTCTCTATTAGGACTGACTATGCTATCAACCAGACCCAAGCACCTGATAATGGTCTGAATGTGATATTCAGGCACATGTCCAACAGCAAGAGACAAAGCACAGCAAAGTTAACACTGCCCACTCCAACAATGAGAACCCAGTTTCCCAGCAGCCCTCAGCAATTCCAATTAGCATCCCAGCTCCACAAGACTGAAATGGAAAGTTGCTCAGTATAAGGCATGATAGTAGAAAATATTCCTGGGGAATACTGAGAGCTATAATCCAACAGAACTGTCAAATAAACTCATAAAAATTTCCCAAAATCCCATCTAAGATCGCTCTGGGCTAATAGGCTTCCAGATTCCTAGGATGCTTAGGCATGAGAAGGCCATGATTGCAACAGCTTTGTTAGCCTGCACATCCCCACTGTAGGAGTTTTTTGTAGATATGACAGGAACAGCCGGGACTTTTAAAATACTACATGAACCATCCAGGGAAGAAAACATTAAAATATCAAACCACATAAATCAGAGAAACAGCTAACTGCCCCCATTCACCTTTGGAAGATAAAGTGGTTTACACAACAGAAGAAATTCCTTGCAGTCAGGATGTCAAACAAGAGGAGAAAAGTGCTTGAAATACGTATCTTAGGTCAAACAACAAATACATAATCAGATACTTTTGCTTTTACAAGTGGCTTTAGATTTATAGGTGCAGATTCTCATCTGAAGTAAATCAACATCCTTCATTAAATCAATTAGCACTGACTCTCGTTAGATGGAGATTTGGCTGCTGAAATGAATGCCATCAGAAAGTACTGAAGAAGTCTCAGGAGGATGAAGGTGGTCTTTTGGAGACTTCCTGCTCCCATCAGCCTCCCCAAGAACAGGCAGGGCCCACACTGCTCCAGAAAGAGCAGATTTCCTTACAAAGGGTATTCACATTTAATACTTATGGTAGGAAGACAGATTCTAAGAGCTACTGTGCAGTTTTTTATGGTGGGGAGTAAGTGAAATTAAGCATTAATTTGGGTTTTACACTGGCTGGCAAAAACTGCCAGCCACGTTTCAATGAAGACTTTCAAATTCGGTTTGTCACCAAAGACAGCTACCAGGAGTACTATATTTAGAAGTTCTCTTTAAGTCATAAAAGCTGAATAAAACTTCAGAGCTTTACATGATACTGAATTATCTATGGCTAGCTTCTTCGGGTGCTGAAAAGTAGTGCTTCCTTGATAATGCTCTGCAAACCTACAGAACAAGCACTTAAGCAAAGAGTGGAATAAATGCTTCAGATACACGGTCTTGAGTTTTATCTGATTTTGGATTTAGTAGACACAGCTGTTAACACCTCCAAACTTTAAAGCAAAGAAACCAGAGCTAAGACTGGGCGCTGGGGTCAAAAGCCATAGGGCCCTTCAGCAGAGGCAGGCAATGTCAAGCAGAAGTGGAAGAGTATATGTATGTGTTTGTGCTTAACAACAACAAAAATAATGATAAAATAGGCCAGAGTTAGGGAAGTGCAAAGCTTGACTGAATCTGTGATTTCTGAGCCTTTGACCTAGAGACAAATGGTGTTTTAGATATCATCATGCTTTCAAAATATTTGTAAAAGATTACAGGATCATTGCCAGTTTACAGATGGATCTTTAAGAGGCTTTCTTCCCTTTCCTAGACCTTATATTTTCAATTGTGTAGCTTGCGTTTTGCTCTATACCTACAGCTAAGCTCTGCCAGCTCTCCAGGTATTTGACTATGCAGACTTATTTGTAGCTTACAGAACTGAGATGATGATATGCGACTTTGAATCTGTTCCTCCATTTCTTAACTTTCTAACATGCAACATCCTGAGAATAAATTCATTCAGGGAACAATGTGCTTTCTTCTGACTTACTAACCATGAAATGCCCATTCTGCCCTTGCTGCTGACCATGTGGCAAGTATCAGTATTGCTCTTGTTTTTACAGCACATTTCCCAAACCACGTCTACCACTGCTGTCTCAAGCTTTCTGCTCCAGCATCTCAAACCCAAGACCCACACTTATTCTCTTCTTTCACAAAGGGTGTTAGGATATGAGGCTCCAGTTCCAGTTAAACACCTTCACATTTGTCTTATTTACCTTTAGTAAATGTCCTGAATTATCTACATTGATGGTGCTTCCACAGCAAAAGACGTGCTGTTGACCACAGACACAGTAAGAAACAGGGCTCAGGACTGGATACCAAAGTCACAAGTCAGTCCTTTGTATCTCAGTGCCTCAGTAACTGCCTTAATCAGGAGGTAACAGAGCCCTCTCTGTCTGAGCAGCAGTCATATTGATGTGCTTGTATGAAGCACAGCAGCTGCCGGAGAAGCAGCTTCCCCAGCAGTCAGCATGCTGCCATCTGTGACTCTCATCAGACACATAGGGCAGACAGGCTAAGGAGGAAAGTCAGAGCAAACTGCTCCAACGAAGGCTTTCAAAAACCAACATAATTCCTAAGAGAAGTTCCAACAGCTAAAAGCCACTGACAGTCAAGATGGTTTGGTTTCTCCCTCACCTAAATGAGGGCATAAGACTGTAATGTACCCTTTAAACTCAAACCTTCCATGTAATTCCCTGATTAAAGAAGATCCAATCAATAAAGTTGACACAGGCTCCACTTCCCTTTCATTTTAATGTGAAACAACTCTCAAGGGAAAGAAGCCATCACTTCTGTAGCAGACCTTTTGCTCTGAACAAAGCTGTTCCTTTGCTTTACAAAGCAACTCTCTTGTCTCAAGTTAAATTAACACAAGCTATGTGCAACACCTTAAGCAGCTCTTATCTTTACATACAATTCCCTGCATCAGTTTCAAGAATAAGAGCATAAAAATAAAAATCAGGAAAATCTTATTTTTATAGAAATGTGGTATGTTGGAATGGAGTACACTATGATAGCTCAGCAAACAGGCATTTAGGTACACCTCTGTCAGCACAGGGACACACACTGTCAAAATTCTGGCGGTATGTATGTGTTGTCCTAGCCTGGACCTACCCTCAGTCCCAGGGAGGTGCCAGGGCTGTGCTGCAGCCCCCAGATGCCCTGCTCCTGAGGCACTGAGATGGGCCCTGGAGCCAAGCCTTGCCCCGAGGGAATTATATTTCTCATAAGTCATGCTTTTCCCTTCCCACACAAAGCAATGAACACATACCGAATGCAGACTTGCTCAGTGAATCCCCCACCAAAACACGATGTTTCCTCTCACTGCCCTGTGGGGGAACCTGCCCCAGGTAGCCCCACTGGGGTGGATCCTCCATCATCTATCCTCTCTTTCCTCAGGACATGTTTTCTGCTTTCAAGCTTGTGAGGTGGCATATACCTACACATTTTTCAGCAGGCCAGGTTTCCGCCAGCCAGTGAGGAGCATAGCTAAACCATACATGCTGCTGAGACAGATAAGCCGCTGCTTCCAAGTGATGTTTTAAAGCACACTACAGTACACATTGAAAGGCAGTGCAAACATTTGTTTCAACTTAAATGTGTCAACAGTATTACAGTGCACATTTATTTTTGTATCATTACATTTTTTTCCTTTTACTTATGATAAGTTCCTACAGTGTAAGAAAAAGCTTGTATTGTTTCTACAGTGTCCACCTTCTGAAGGTTTAAGTCACAGGAGAGAGCCTGTAAATGCACTATACCCATACATCAAGATGGCAGCACCCAGAAAAAGAAACTCCATGCTTCAGAAGTACTTTTTGAAGAATTAAGTTACAAAATAAGCTTCTACTGATCAGATAGCTGTCTTATTTCTGAAGAAAAGATTTCCGTGTAACCTCTTCCGTGAAGCAATTTCTTCCTCAGGCTGAACAGCTCTAATGTGGAGATGCGTTGCATGATGCTGTTGAACACAGTGAAGGCTTTTTAAAGATTCTACAGTCAGGATATACTCTTTTGGTTATCTCCTGTCACTAAGTCCCCAGCTGGATGCAGTTCACCTGCAAAGCAGAACCCAGTCTGGAGGATCCTGTTTACAACAGAGTGGCACTTTAGAGGCCAAGAAGACTTCTAAACTGGTGCTTGTGTTCTTCTCACTCATATTCTCTAAACGTAATTACCTTCTTCCATGGAAACCACAGCTACACTATGAGCTTCTCATACTTTTCATAGCTCTATCATTTTGAAGGTATGAAAACAAATGTGTGATAGCAACAACAAAAGTATAAGTACAAAGAAAATAGAAGACAGCAACAACTGCAACACAGGCTTCCTTGTCAAAGATTATACCCAGGGTTTGAATAAATTACACTATAATTAATGGCCCAGTGAGAGGTGCCCCTGCCTTTAGCAGGGGGTTGGAACTAGATAATTTTAACGGTCCCTTCCAACCCAACCATTCCGTAATTCAAATCTCAAAGAAAGGTTGAATATTAACAACAAACAGACATTAAATAGGTTAAGTATGAAATGACAAAAAATTTAGAAAGCACACTGACAAACAATATCCTTTCACTGAGATTTATCAGACATGGTATTTCCATGATTTCAGGTATCTTTCCTTATAGCCATCTATGGTTTTAATGCCTTTTAAAAACACATGGAGTGTGACCTGTCAATTATTTTGTCTTACATGTCAAAAGGATAAAAGGAACCATTTGTTGAAGGATTGTCTTGATGAATTGAAACTTACTAAAGCCTTGCCTAAGACTGAAGTAAAATAAAACCACAAAAATAAGAAAATTGGTTTAGTTAACCAACTGAAAAACGTTCTCCTATTATAGCAGCTTTCCCCATCCTTGGAGGATCATGGTTCGCAGCTTGCAACTGATGGAAAAATTCTAACTGCATCCAACTCATACAGCTATAAGCATATGTCTGCTCACCAAGGAAATCTAACTGCACCAGGCAACTAGAGAAAGCAAGGCCAGCACTCTTGAAATAAGGCATGATTACAGGTTGCAATTGTGGCTGCTAAGAGACAGATGCTAGCAAAATAAATATAAGGGGAAAAAAAAAAGCTGAAGTGGATGTAACATTTACTCTTGGGTACCAATTTCTGTGCAGTGAGAAAATCCAGAGCACCTTGCAGATTACAGTAGTTGTCACAGGGTTTTCAAGAGTTCCAGGAAAACTTCTGACAGTATAGACAACTGGAAGAAAACATACCCCAAATTAATTCATTATCTGGCTAGATCTGAACTGCCTGTTTGAAACAAAATGTAGAGCTCTTATTCAGAATTGCTTATCGCTGGACTCCATCTTAAGTTGGCTACATGTTTGGAGATTATTTGGATGAAGTATTCAAAAATGGGAATATTGACGGAGTTTTGCACAAAGTCAGAAACAGGCACATCTGAAGGAAGGGATATGCTAGGAATCTCTTTAGATGCTTTTTCTCCTCTCCCAGAGGAGTTGGGTAATTGCTAAGAAAGTGCTCCTACAGCCTTTGCAGAGAAAATCTACTCTGTCCTTGTTCCTAATGTGAGAAAAGACAGAAAAGTAAGGATTTGAAGCTAATGTCCTTCCAGCTAATGTATCCAGTAAAAAGTAGCCTGATACAATTTTTCACACATTATATCTTCCCTACTATATTATCACTCACTCAGATTTTCTCTGTATGGGTGATTTTGTTTTTTTAACAACAAATGCCAGTTTTTTTTGACTTGTGCTCTGCCCAAATAATGTTCTTCAGATATGTTCCATTTCAAACATTGGATGGCTAAGCAGTGACACCAAAGTTAAACTCATAACAATCTTGATACAGAAATGTGGTTTATTGAAAATGTAAACACATTAAGATCCATTATCTTAAGATATATGGCTAATTTGTGTACTACATACTCTGGAATTATGGTTTAAAAGGTTCATTCTAGCAGATAATCTACAGCATACTTTATTCTCTGTAATGGTCCCCATGGGAATTTTACATTCCATTCAGTTTTCTATTTTATGCTCATGATTTAAGTACTCATGCCAATAATGCTAGTACTTTAGTGGTCTGCAATAATACATGCTTGAGAGAGCAAAAACTCACAGCTTTCAATGTTTCACATTCAGCTAAGCATTCACATTTCTGGTACCTCATTACTAAGAACTCCATGCAGTTTCACTGTAAGATTAAGGTAACTGAGTGGAATACAAATGGAGGTTTATGTTCAAAAGAAAACCATCAAGCCTACACTGAATTCATTTGTTTGCAATCCATGCAGCTTTTTACTTTTGAATATTTCATTTACATCAGAATTACTCTGACTGAACAATTTGCTACTGAACTCATACCTCAGCCTGATGATGACCTGTGGGGTATACGTCGCTGCAATGACAAGGACATTCTGGGTTTGGGAGACCTGACTTACTTGCTCTGCACAACATTCAAATTCGCCCACCCCGAATTCGCTCTTATATTTCAAGAGTGCTACTTATCCACCTTCCCTCCCTTTTGAGGAACCAGCCCTTTACAAATGACATTTCCTTGTTTTTCCAGAGTCCAAGTCAAATAGAAATAAAAATATTTAGTTAAAATCAAATTTAAAGCAAAGTTCTATTTTCTACATGAGTTGGCAGGACAGCAGTATGACATACTCATACTTGTTTTAAAAGCACATAAACTTCAGAAAATCACAGAACCACCAAGGCTGGAAAATACCTCCAAGATCATCCAGTCCAACCACCCACCGACAATTCTGGTTCATATGTGGGAAACAGAGCAGCTGAGAGTATGGAAATGTTGTCAGGAATGCCCTAGTATTGCTTTTCTGTCAAAGTACTCATCATTTCCTTCATATAGACTGAAAACTCAGTGATGCTACATTTTCCCTGAGTAATATGTGTGTATCTCACTGACCACTGGCATTAGAACTTGGTTTCAGAAAGTCAGGGTGAGTAAAGGGAAACAAGAATAGGGATTTTTCGTTGAAGTTCGCACAGCTTCCTTCATTACTATGCAAGCACTACAGGAAAATTGAAAGTATTTCTGCTCTGAAACTTACACAGTGTTATGAAAGAAATTTTTCACTTACACTAGAAAGAAAAAATAAATTATTTAGATTCAGAAGTCAAACTGCTAAAGGCAAAATTCAGTTCCTTTTCTAGTTCACTTGATGGACTCTGTTTGTACCCCTCCAAAATCACTGCAGTGTCTTGGTCCAGGCACAAACGCACTTGCCTTGCAAAGACCACCTACAATAAGAGATGCAGACTGCTGAATAAAAGAGTTTAATCACCCTTACAACAATACAGAATAAGTAGCAATTATACTTAAGTAACTGTACTTAGCATTGGGCCTATTGTTAATTGTGTGAGCAATATTTAGTTATTCAGTGTTCTTGACCAATTCTAGCTGCTATTGTTACATCCCAAGGGAGCACTCAATAATGCAATGGACGTATCTATTTTTAAATACAAAAATAGACCTCAGATTACTGGCTCTGTAAGGACTTCTATGATTCGTAGTTTAACTTTTTTAATGCCAATTCACATGCATTTGTTAACAGTGGATTTTTTCTGGTGTAAAAAGCAACTCCAGAATAAAAATGGGAGAGAGTCAAATAGTAACAAAGGTCAGCTAAACATTCTCACTGGAATTTAAACACACAAGTAATGTTTGTTTGCATAATTTTTCAGTGATGTCCCAATTGCATATTCACTTTCAGCCAAAACACAAATGTGACTGTTTAATGAGAATACAGCCCTGCTCTAAATCAATGCCTAAACTCTTCTCTCAGAAAGAATATGCACAAATATTAGGATGTTAACTAATGTCTATGATGAGATGCCCAGACCTGGACTCAATATTCCATTATTCTGAAGTGTCTGGATCTTCTTGCTTTTTTCCATCTAATCTTCTGAAATAAATTGGCTAAAATTATTTTTGTCTGTTCTGTTTCTTTACAGAAGTTCTACACAATACAAAGCAGATGTAGACGTGAACTGTAATACAGCTTTTGATGCAGTCACAATCAACATTTATCTTGTTTACTACACTAATCAAATTTCTAACAGTAATTTTAATAAATAATCCTGATAATCTTCATGGAGAATCAGACATACCCAGAGATTTCAACAGTATTCAATGACATATTCTATAAAATTTTACTTTTTAAGTTGCTACTCAATAAAATATTACAAGTTCCTTGATGAAACACCATTGAAAATATCTACTCTTTGTTCTAGGCAGAGATTTAAATGGAAAAATCAGTTCCAAATCAGCATAAGCTTATACAAGAGAATTGTATGACAGGGCGGCTTGTCAAAGACATTCTATCTGGATTTTGAAGGAAAAAAAAGATTCAGCATAAAAATGTCTGGTACTTCACCAATGGTTGTGAACCATTAAAAAAAAAAAAAATATATATATATATATATATATAAAAAATAAAATAAGTCTATTTTATTTTACATATAAATAAAATATATCTATTTTAAGAATCTATTTTAAGTGGACATTTGTCCAGAATTTTAAAATCAGTTCTTTGTTTTCACAGTCAGGTGGCAGTAAAGGAAGAGAAGAGCAAGATGTCATGTTTCTTTTTCTTTCTTTTTTTTTCTTGGATGTTGTGTTGAGGGACATGGTTTTGTGGGAGTTATTGGTAACAGGTGATTGGTTGGACTGGATCATCTTTTAGGACTCTTCCAGCCTTGGTGATTCTATGATTTTGAGGTTGCCAATGTGGAGGACCTACCTACTGCTAGAAAACTGATTAGATAAGCCTGCTAAAATACATAAATATTAAGCATTATTTCTGAGGAAACAAAAAGAATAAAGCATCTCCTAAATCAGATAGCATATTTATTCATATAAAGCAGTGCAGCTTAGCGTATAATTTGATGCATTTACTGCAGCTGAAAAATATATATAGTGAACTTGGAATCCAGCAAAAATACCGAATTCCTGGCTGCCACTCCACATTCCCATCAGCAACTACCAAGCTGAAATAGCATAGCTGGAACAGTCTCTGAGTGATATGTTAGCATGGAACCTACAGTTGAATCACAGAAAGGTGAATTTTGATTTTGAGCCAAAAAAAAAGAAATGCTTCTCTGAGAGAGGTTTGGCAATCAACTAAAATCTCAGTATGAAGACAAAAGCCATCTCACTGACTGCTCAGTGCTGCCTTTGATTTCTTTGAAGCAATACAAAACTAAAAAGGGTGGTTATGACAAAATGGATAGTCACATTTTTGGCTTTGCCTTGATTAAAATCTGGAATCTCTCAGTCCTGCTGACAAGATGTACAAGAACTAAAAAGTAAGACCATGTTTTTGTGATTTGATAACATTCACTAAAAGATGGTGAGGCACAACTTTAATAATAACTTTAATACATAAAACTCTTTAAACCAAACCAGTGCAGTAAATTCTATCCATTATATGGTGTACACTGCATAATTTTTGCTAAGTTGCAGAGAGGTGAGGCCACCGAACTCTTACTGCTTTGCAAAGGAAATATCCTTTTGTTATAAGAACTACAAGTTCATATTCTTAGAAGTTATTTTCAATATGACCTAGAGAGCCTTCTTTTTTCTTTTATTTTATGGGCTGTAGCAGCAGATGATTAACAGGAATACTAAAAGGATAAAAGTCATGACTCAGAAAGTCCACATTTGGATTGAAGTTATCCAGATTCTATACGGTTATGGCATTAGGTTTATAGAATCTTCTGAATTAAACATCAGGAATAAAAAAAAACCCAAAAACAAAATACTGATATTTCTATTTTAATGAGCTAGAAATGTAAGGTTCAGCAGGACTAAATCTATCTGAAAGAAATGAGTTCCACACCTAATAAATCATATTTGCAATGACAACAGACATAGCAGAGCAAAATATTCATAACAATAGCATTGACATACACACAAAAAATCTACTTATGTCATTGTGATATCAACTGAGCTGAAGCTCAGTTTTTATTAAGATGGCCATAGTAAAGCTACATTTAGAACTCCAAGAACAATATATCTAACTAATTATCTCATTTCAGTTCACTAATAAATACTATTTTTTTTCCCCTCCTGTTTTCTTTGTCCTCTAAGATAACTGTACAATATCCACTGTGTTCTGAAATTCATCACCTCAATAAATCCACATTTCACCTAGTGATTTGTTCTTCCATCTATGAGCATTTCTCAAAATCTTCCCGGATACAAAGGTAATACATTGCTTACAGTTATTAAGAAAACAGCAGCCTTGCTGAACTTGTGTAGAGACAAGGCTGATAGCTCCCCTTGGACTTCTTCAGAGGAAAAGAGCACTGAACGATGCTCATGCAACTTACTAACAAATGAGCAAGGAACATATTTGCATTGCTTATTAGGACTGCTACGAGACACCAGTTGTGTAGCTTTAAGGAGAGACAGGTACTCCCATTCACTGTGCAACTCTAAGGAAGACACTAGGCAAGTAATAAGCACCAACTCTTAATTACTGTGAATAGGCATGTCATTATTACACAGGCTCTTACACTGCAAAAATCTGGATCTCTTAAAACTGGAAACCTTCTTTCTCTGAACAGCTGTACACACACATGCACCAACATCATGTTTCAATCTGAACACTTCCTCTTAAGAAATACAGAAGATGGGACTCATTGGGCAACCTTCATCTGAACATATCATGTTACTGGCACTAACTGAAGAAACTTATATGCATGTGCTCTGATTTATGACAAGATCCACATTTTTTCAACCCACAGCACAAGCAGTGGTCACTTAATAAACAACTACAGAGTAATTTGTTTTGTTCTCACCATGTGGTCTTACGACAAATGCATTTTAGTTGAAGAGTTGTCTACTACTCCTCTGTGGGCTGCTTATTGTGGTGATATCACAAATAATAATAAAACTATTTTGTAGTATGCTGATGGGGTAGAAGACATATTAGTTCCCATTTTAGCAATCTAATTGAAGCATAGGAATTAAGACAGGGAACTTCTATTAACTGACTCTTCCTACGCTGACCCAATCAGCTGTCAGAAAATAGGCACACAATCTCACCTTCAGCTCACTGGTACTATCACAGGAAGGGAGGCCTTCTGGCTCTTACTTCTGTAGTAGCCCAGGGAAGCTGACAGCACTCAGAGCAGCTGGAACACTTGCATCTTCAGTAGTAAAACACTTTCATCTCCAGCACAGCTCCATTTGCAGGAAAACTGCCCCCTGGAAATGGTCTCTAGACCACTTAATGGCAAACCATACTGGCATTGCACTGGGAAGAATACTGGCTGTACCACATCAGCTCAGGAGACAGAAACATGAGTTTGCTAG
Organism: Excalfactoria chinensis; assembly: GCF_039878825.1. Lineage (NCBI taxonomy): Eukaryota > Metazoa > Chordata > Aves > Galliformes > Phasianidae > Excalfactoria > Excalfactoria chinensis. The sequence continues at coordinate 27,661,120 of NC_092827.1, read as the reverse complement.
CACAGGAATTTCTACCCAGGAGTGAACCCAGGCCATGTTGTTTGTAGAAGTTTAATCACCAAAATCACTTTCTTCCATTTTAATTCCTTAGAAGCATTGCAGGAGTCAGTCGACTACACAGAAACTGGACTGTTTTGCTTGTTTTTACAGGTTTTTTGTTTGTTTGTTTTTAAATCACATCACAGTGAAATCCTATGGAACCTGAATATCCATTGTGCAGCGTGTAAAGGTAATAATAGAAAATGTATGGCTTGTCACTACATCCCATTACATATTCTGGATAAGAATATTATTAATGTAGAAAACGTAAAATGGATTACTACACTGAGCAGATGATGAGCCTGAGGCACAAAGTACACACTTATTCGACTCCTTTTTCTTTGGTGGGGGGGAGGGAAGGAAAAGGAGAGTAAACAATGTTTGCCATTTGTGTAACAGCTAAATTTATCACATCGTGAAACTGATAGGCTGAGGGACAGGAATCCTTCAACACAACATCAAGATTAAGTGGGGCAAGTCTCTTCTCACTTGTGACAAATGACAGGAAGAAGAGAAATGGCCTCAAGTTGCACCAGGAAAAGTTTAGGTTGGATATTAGGAAGTACTTATTTACAGAAAGGGTAGCTAAGTACTGGAATAGGCTCCCCAGGGAGGTGGTTGAATTGCCATCCCTGGATGTGTTTAAGAGCCGTTTGGATGTGGTACTCAGGGATATGATTTAGCAGAGGGTTTTTAGAGTTAGGGTACTATGGTTAGGCTGCGGTTGGACTTGATGATCTTCAAGGGCTTTTCCAACCTGGGTAATTCTATGATTCTATGATTAAATATTAGAATAGTCTTCTTGAGAAGGGCATTCTTTATGCATAAGCAAATCTGTGGCCAAAGGGTATGAAAACCATTTTTAAGCACATATCACTTAAACAAACAAACAAAAAGCATGGATTTTCCCTCCACACTGCTCCCTATGTATGCACACTCTTGAAAGAACATGAAAGCATACATTACATTAAGCAAGATACCTCCAACAGTGTTCAATATTTTCTTCTGATGCTAGTAACTGCCTTTCTTCCTTTCCCTGCTTACTTTTAACAGTTGCATCCCTCACTTGATATTTCCTTTGCCCTGAATCCTCAATTTTTGTGTTTCCACAACATACTCTACCTGATTCGTAATGCCAAATAACTTCTTTCTTTTCTTTCCATTTTTACTATTAATATACTGAGGCTGCTATTGTTTTAAGATGCTGTGTTTCTTTTTGCTGTGAAAACTGAAAATATTTCTATTCCACAAGTCATTATTTTAGGAAACAAGATTTGTGCCTTGATACCATGTCTATCTTATCATTCTACTATGCAGGAAAATGAAGCATCTGGAAAAACATCCTGAAAGTCAAAACACTTCAAAATCCCGAGTAGCAAAAGTTATCGTAAAAGTCAAATTTCTTCAATTGATCCCTGCTAATTGCCTAGTTGATGTCAACTACTTGAAAATAGCCAAAAGAAATATCTTGCAGTAGTAATATCTAGTGAAGTGTCAGAAATGATAAATACTAATATCTATTTTAGAAAAGTTAATTTTACTCTGCTTTCATTGTCCTCATTCACACCCTAAATACAAGCACAAGAATAGTAATGTTTGATAAGTTTTCCTTATTATTTTTGAACCCTTGGATTTTAACTAAAGGTACTATTTTATGGAGAAACATTTTTGTTCTTTTTTTAACGTCAGCATGCAAATATTCAACAATTCAAATACAGTACAAAATAGAATAAGCCTAACCTAATGGAAGAAATATAAAAATAAAATAGCTTCCTTTGTATCAAATAAGAGATTCCCCCACTGTTTGCATGAGCTTTTTAACTTCGCAAATTTAGCACAATATGTTGTTATCAGGTGAAAATTATTGTTCTGCTTTGTGCAGAAACACAAAGGCAGACATGAATTGCTATGCATTGGAAAAACAAGGCAATTGTTTTGCGTCAATATAGGAATGTGAGAAGCAGCACCACTGTAAGCAGCCTCTGCATTTGGTGTTCTGGTTCTTCTCATTCTATTAATTATCAGGGAGTCAAACCTTCAAAGTCTCCTTGCACATACAGGTGTTTTGATTGCTGGTTTTACTACTAGAGGAAGGAAATTACTGTATCAAAATTTAAATGCACAAGATCAGCAAAGATTTTACTTGCATGAGCTGTATAACCCAGGATCGTACCGTGGCACGTTATTAATTATTTCACAAATAATCTGTATGCTGATAATATATAAAGTGTAAACATTTAGAAATGACTGATAGAAGTCACAAGCCTGGTGAAGTCACAAGCCTGGTGGGGATATTGTTTTCCTTAATGGCTTTACACACACACATTGGTTAAAAGCTTTACGGAGAGTTACAAATCATTTTCATAAGCAACCTGCTGCTCTGAATTTTCTGTAGCAAATCTGTATGCAAATATGTATATCAATTACTGAATTTGTGTAAATGGTTTACAAGTTCAATATAATACAAAACACCCATAAGCTGGTTATAGTGTATCATGAATAAATTTAGACTAAAACTTACAAGATGTGTAAATATTTGATGATTAAATTTATGAAATGGTCCTACAGGGCAAGAAATGCAAACTGTTTGAGTCTTATAAGCTTATGAAAAGATCTATCTAAAATAAATAGGAGAAATTCTGGAGACAGAAAAAAAAAAGTGTGTGCCTCTGTATATCCAAATACATCATCAAATGAAAAGACTGGACCAAAGCATCTTCATTATAACTCTTACTTATAGCATAAACCTCATACTTAGAGAGTCAATTGTGGCCGCATATGGCATTTAGGAAAACATTCAGTTGCGTTGCAAGTACACAGGGAGTACAAGGACTCCCCATAAATAGGAGGTGAAGAAGGACAAAGGCAAAGCTCACTTGGAAAATGGAGATCACCCACTTAAAGCAAGCATTTATCCTTCTGCCTTCTCCAGCTCTCAGACAAGTTCACTTGATCACGGCCAGGTTAATCTGAAAATTTATGATCAAGAACAACTATTTTTTCAACAAGTCAGGTTATTAGGACAAGCTGGCTTGCTTTATGCTGTTGCAGTTCTATGCTATCCAAGGATACTGTTATTAAATACATTGTTAGTACACAGGAGACAATATGGTGATTCCCTCAGCCTCTTCAGTGCATTAGAAATCTACTATCTGATTTTTTCACTACAGCTGCTAATCTTCTAGGATGCAAGGAAATGCCCTGCAGCTCCTCAGATGTTGTACTAAGAGTCAATGCAGTCACTGTGCCAGGAACCACCTTGAACTCACTGCTGTTTTCACACTGCTATGATTATGACATGCACTGACTTTGATATCCCTTCTGGCCTTGTGTTCCTACAAACTTCGCATATCTGGACAGATAAAGAATCTCTTCACAAAGCCTTCTCTGTAACAGGAATATATGGCTGAGCACTACAGATAAAGACTAGAGCTGAATAACTTCACACTAACGAGGTTTTAGAGTCCAAACCATTAAGCAGTGACACTGCGATAGTAACACATTACCACTGGAGCTCCCTGTAGTTTTACCATCATATGAGTCTGATTTAAATTATTTTGGCACCATTATGAATCAGTAGTAAGAAACAGGTTTAATCTTGTACTGGCAACAAAAACCTTTAAATTAGGACTTGGATTATAACCAACATGAGGTTCTTGTTAGTCAGTTTTCTGTAGCCTGTGCAGACTACGTAGATGTATATACACTGCTAAACTGTGTCCAACCACAAATACCATAAACTCAAGTCTGTTTCAAATAACAAAGTTACTCATAGGCTAGTGAACTTTTGCCCCTGATTAAGGCATTCAGAAGATTTGTCTTTTAATGCTGTAGAAACTATGGAAATGTTTTTCTTATAATGATGTAACTTTCCATTCTAAACAAGAGTGTCTGTGTGGTTGCTAGTGCCATGTATCTCTCAGTTGATGAGAATACACTACTGGGTTCTCAGATCTTCTGATGAAGGTAAAAGGGCATTGTTTAACACAGCAGCAGCTCAGCACCACACAGCCACTTGCTCATTTACCTGCTAAGTGGGATGAGGGAGAAAACTGGAAACAAAACAGCACTCATAGATTGAGATAAAAACTATTTACTAAGATAGAAAAGCAAAACAAAAATGTGTTTACAAATATATATCTACTTCCACAATGCATTAAATTGCCACCTGCTGACCAATGCCAAGGCTAACAATACAACTACCTGATGATTGACACAACACTTCTCCCTACCCACGACAACCAAACCATCTGTGTGCTATTAACACTGCAACCAGGACACAGGGTGATGCATGGGTATTCTGTGCCTACCTTAATGCTCCACTTGCTCATCCTCCACTTCCCTAGAAAGCTCAGTTTCCAGTTCCACCCTATGAGAGAACCAAGCAGTGATTGAAAATTTCCACCTGGCCAAGAGCTGAGCCTCAGCAACCTGAACTTCATCTCCTGCATGATGAGGTCTAAGTGGGGAAAAACAAAAACGTATGCAGGTAGAACTGAATTCTACCTCCTAAAATGATGGTAAACATCACAGCCATGATACTGACTGCTGTTACAGCTGAGCAGCAAATCAATTTGATAGCGAGTAGCGTAAAGACAGCAACACTGCTTGTTTGTGCCATCTAACAGCACCTAAAGGAAGTAATGTCATACTGCAACATGACATTGCCAGGAAAGGGAATGGACTAAAAAGAGAAACAAGTAAAGCAGAAACATTTCCAGCAGTATTTGAGTTTGTTCTGTTCAGGACTGTCACCTTCGTGATCCTGGACAAAAGTAGGACATCAAATTGCTTTTATAGATAAATTATAAAGAAGAAAGTAAGCCTACGAGCAACAGTACTAGAGTTGCGTCCCATACCTGAAGTTCCCATTCACATCTACTCTCCCATAACGCAGAATCCTTTATTGTAATCTAGTATACAAATGATCCAGAGACCATCCTCCAATTTTCAGGCAAAGTATCACAGCTTGGCTCATGTGTGTCAGGCACGTCCTACCAAGCAAGGTGGCAAAATCCAAACTGCTTACTGGCAGTGGTCTCTGGCTTGTACTTCCCTGACCATACCGGGCATAGAAACTGCTCAGGAGAGGGCTTCTCCTCACAGCCCTCAGTTATCAGGACCCAGGACCACTGCCAAGCACTGCTAAGGTGCTAAGGGAGATGTAACATACATACTCCCCCTGTGCATTACTCCCAGTTCTTCAGCTCTCTTATGGGATGTGCTAATCAGGACCTGTTCACTAACACTGAGTAAGTCTAAGCTAAGCTCCTGTATTTCTCTCACGAAGACCAAAACAAATGATTTTTGGTATAGGAAGATCAGTTTCAGACTCTTACGAAGGGAATTACTCAAAAGGTTCTACAAGTAAAGTATTCTTGCATGTCCAGGCACTCACACAACTTTAAAAGACAAACCAACTAAAAATATTCATGCTTTGGTCTAGAGAGGATTGAATGTCACATGCATTTGTACTGAGTATCTGCAAAGAATCTATTATTTGATAGACGTTTGATACGCTAGCTAGCTGTCTTCTTTTCCCCCTGCTTTCTTTCCTTGCCTTTTTCCTCTTACTTATACATTTCTTTCTAATCATTTCTGCATCTGTCAATGACTTCATGCTCTTAAAAGCCAGGCCCTATGTGGCTCAGAATTTTCAGTCCTATTTTAAGAAGTGAAATTAGCACTCATGTCCCATTTCATTTTGGTGAGAGCGAGGGTCCAATTTTCAGGAGACTTTAGGTTTGTATTGATTCAAAGAGGTACCTGTCAGGGCTTATAAGAGCATCAGAGCACTTGGAGTTAGTGTGAATCAGGTACTTAGAGTACTTTGTCAATTTGAGACTGCAATAAGGATATTATCTGAAACTGTTGAAGCCATTTTGCTCCAAAGTGCTTACACTGCTTTGAAAATGGATCTAAGGCTGCAATGACACTTATGTAATTTTGGAAATGCTGCCCTTTATCCTCTCACACACTGTGCTTTTGTCTAATGCAGATTTACAGTGGAAGAAAAAATGCTTTTCATTTTAGATGTCTTTACTGTAGTTATCTCCTTCTGATTCAAAAGCAAGGACTGCTACAGAAAATTGAAGCATCTACTTTGCAATAGCAGAAAAACCCACTGAACATATCTGCTAGAAATCCACATAACTCAGTATGTGTTGACAACTTCACTATGGAAAAGACAATAGTGTCTATTCTTACTTAGAGGGTGGTGAGGCACTGGAACAGATTACCCAGAGTTTCAGATGTTCCATCCCTGTGGCATTCAAGGCCAGGCTGGATGGGCCTCTGGGCTGTCTGATCAGGTGGTAATCCTGCCCAAAGCAGAGCGCTGATACCAAATGATCTTTAGGTCTGTTTCAACATAGGCCATTTTATGATACTATGAGTCTTTGACTTGCCTTCATTATCTACGAGAGGAATATTTGATTAGTATCAGAATGAGGCTTATCAAAAGTAGGACAATTCTGTTAGTCAGAGAGTAGTGAAATGTAAGTATATATGTAACTACAAGGCCTGCTTTAAAAGTAATGCCTGCTATTTTATTAGGTTGGCCCGTGATGTCAGGGACAGATATTGTTAGTGTGACAGTAGAAGATGAACGCTCCTCACAGTACTCCATTATATTTTGTTGCCACATGACAGATGGCAGCAGAGGGGCAGTCCGTGTCTGACATGGAAGAGTATATGAAGTAAGCATGTGGAATTGAATTCCTCCACACAGAAAAAAAAAAAAAAAATGGTTCCCATTGGCATTCATCAATGTTTGGTGAACATTTATGGAGTTCAAACGACAGATGTGAGAACAGTGAGGGGGTGGGCGGTGCATTTCAGCAGCAGCAACAGCAGATCACCTCCACTGGTACAGATTTCAATGAGCACAGCATACAGGCACTTGCTCATTGGTGGTGACTATGCCAAAAGAGACAGATCTGTAGCTGAGAATTTGCTCTACCAGATGGTGTTATTGTGCTCTTTGTATTTGTTGTAGTTTCCATGGAAATAAATAGAGGGCATTACTTTCAAAGCAGCCTACCTAAATAATAGATAAGTGACAATTGTTTATGCATACGTATCTCTGATCATCTTCAACAGATGCCACACTTGACGAGAAGCACAGAAATAATAGGAAGCACTGCAGGACAAAGAGCACAATAACAGAAGAGACATCTGGGATGACTTAAAACCTTGAACATGAGGTAAACGAGGAAAGAAAGAAGAAAATCTGTAAAACAAAACTGACAAAGTTAAACTTTGGTTTCATCTTCCTGCTGGGTTCTTGATGAGTTTGAAGGGAATTACTGCACCGTGGCCACCTCTTGTCCCAGCATTTGGGCGAAGAGGATCTGCAGCATTGAGAGAACACCCAGGCCCATGTCATGCTGCACCTCTGCTTGGTTCCAGCACTTTCTTCTTCCACATTTTATCACTGCTTACCACCAGCTCCCCAACACAGATGTCATAACACAGTGTCACACACTTTCCTGGTTGCTGCCCTTCCTGCACACCTTGCAACAGTTGCCATGCACACAGCCCTAGAAACTACACTGCATTTGGTTTGCACTGGCATGTACAGCAGTTCAGTGTAATGGATACTGCCAGTCCAAGAGTGACATTTTATTTAACTGACAAGAAAATAGATAGGGGTGGCTGTGAGCTTTATTAGCAAAGATTTGAGCTGCCAGCTATGACTATGTTCAAAATTCTCTCTTCTCCCTGCACTGCTCTTGATTGGCAGCAGCTCAGACTTGGAAGAAAAAGGAAGAGGGGCAGAACAGCTGCTTCTGAATGTTAAAAGCTATTTTGGTAATACCACTGCTTTTGTTGTGTGGCAGTAGTACAAAGTACAGAATGTGTATACACATGGACCTGCTCTGCTCTTTTGTAATTATTAATTTATACATAACAGATTCACCTTCTTAAATAAAGATCTTCTAATATTCTTCTACATCAACAAAGAAGCATATAAGCAACCCATTAAAACAAATAACTTCTTTAACACCACAGGCTGAGGTAAGCTCCAGGCTGCCTTATGACTTAATACGTCAATGTTCATACACTCCGTTAAATATATTGAAACATAAATGGATAAGTACTTAGTGCCCAAATGTCCAGATATGTAAGAAGTGTTGGGCTATTGGGTCCATAAAATAAAATAAAATAAAATCCCACAAGATGTAACACAAACCTCATAAACTCATATTTATGATTTTTACTATTATTTCATGATATGCCTGGGGAGTGTATGAAAAACTTGCTTCCCACACTGATGCATTTCCAGCAGTCCTTGAGCACCTCTGGGAAATGGGTGAGTCCCACAGCTGTGTAAACTGAAGGCACAAAGGGAGTCAGGCTGGATTAGGACCCAGGGCTGGCTACCTTGGCTGCACATTATAAGTAACAGAGATGTGCTGTACATTTTCAGCATAGAACTGAAGAAAGAATAACAGGGATCTGTTGCCACAGAACTCAACTGGTCCTTGCCAACTCCCAACTGGATGATAATATCACACACGCCCATGCATTCAGAGCTCAGTTCATCCCAGGTGCACTGTCCCTGGCAGCAACACAACATATGGATTACACTTGTCTATATCACACTAAACTGAACTTAGTCACTCTTTCCACTGACATGATTTTAACAAGGCCTTTATTCAGTATGAATCAGATTTTTAGATAATTTCTTCATGGGGTTTCTCTAGACTCATTAGCAAGTAACCTTTGAAAAACTTCAGCATAAGATAATTTTCTGCTTTCGATGGCACTGAAAGTGCTGACTGTATCAGGAGATTCAGTTTGAGAGGAAAAACTGAACTACACTTAAATAATTTCTTAAGGTCTTATTATGTAGATCAACAGTTTAATTAAATCATGTGATTAATTACATCCTTATCATTACAGAAGATAAAAGCGTCAGTGGAGTAAAAAAAAATTCTTCATTTGACACTTCACCAAGGATAAGGAAAAGGCTGAAGCACTCAGTGCTTTCTTTGCTTCTGTCTTTAGCAGTCAGATCAGTTATCCTGTAGGGCACTCAGAACCCTGAGCTGCAAGACAGGAACAGGGGGCAGAACAAACCCCACCATATTCAGAGAGGAAATGCAACTGCACAGCAGACATCAAATAATACTGAAGTATCCTAAGAACATGATAATGACCAGACTGAGTCATACCCATGGTTCGAGCACAGTAACTGCCAGTGCCCAACAGAAGAAGTCTATGCAAATATATAAAAATAGCAAAATGCATTACAGCATTTCCTTGGAAAACTGTCCCAGGCCCAGACAAATGTATCATCTTTGCAGCTGACAGCCTCTTTTTCCTTCCATGAATTAATCCAGCAACTTCTTCAATCCATCTAAACTGTTTGTATCCACAACACAGAGTAACAGAGCTCCCCAGCTCAGCTCTGCTTCAAGTAAAGAACTGCCACCTCTGCTCAAGTCAACTTGCTCATCCTGCCTTTATTTCACATTCCCTACTTCTTTCTAGATGCAGGGATGCATCTCTTATCCATTTTTGCTGCGCCACTACTCACATCTCTCTCCCAGCTTAAGGAGTCCTAGTCCACTTTATTCCTCATAGAGAAGCTTCCCACAGAACATTTCTCCTTGTACATCTCTGAATCTTCTCCAGTTTCAGAAGATCATTTTGGAGGAACCAGAGTTGTTCATAACACCAACGCATTTGTGCAGCTGCAAAATGATTTCTACTTTGTTTCCTTCTAACATTAACTCCAAATACCACAGAATGGCTCGGAAGGGACCCCAAGGTCAACTTATATCACATTCTCTTTTTTCCTTTGATAGTTACGAACCTCACCTTTCCACAGAACAGACTGTTTTAACTTTGTTATCTCATTCCTGTGTGGTATTTGTTAGCTAATAGCCCATCACTCAAACTCTGAAGGAAGGATTGCTTCTTTTTCCCCCCATGTGCATCACTTCACATCTGAATTTCATCTATTACTCCAACCTCTGGCCATTCAGATGGTCTTTCTGCAGTTCTTTACAACAACCCATACTCCAAATAACATGTCATTCATCATTTATTTCTTCGTCCCTTTATAAATCACTTACATAGTCAGGCCAGGACTAAAATGCTGATCTACCCATACTACAAAAAAAGAAAAAGAAAAAAAAGAAATACATTATTACATTCTTGTCCATTTCTTACACCTTTTAATCAGTAGTTTTTTTTACTGTGGGGAACTACCGTTTTAACCAAGGATAACTTTGCTTAGGAATCTCTAGTAAAGGATCATGTCAAAATCCTTCTGACATCCAACGAGATTACATCAATTCATTCTCCTTCATTTGCATGTGGAAACCCTCAAAGCATGCCAGTGAGTTGCTCAATTCTGCTTTGCAAACCTGTGCAGACTTCGCCTCAGTACACTGCAATGTTCATACACGCACTGATTTTATTCTTATTTCTTTTGGTTTCTTTGTACTAATTGCAGACAACGGGTTTGCTTATCTGTGAGGTCATGGATCTCCTTTGGACTCCTCGGAAAAATGCGTCCTATAAATGACCTTCCTACCCTCTGGTACTGAAGCAGTTTTAGAAAACAGCCAGAAATGAGAGGTGGTAATTCATCGACTTACAGCTTCAAATTCCTTCAGAATAAGATAACAGACAACACCATTACCAAGCTACAGAGTCCGAATTGTAAATGTATTAAGGCAAAAAAAAACAACAAAAACAACCCCCCCCCCCCCCCAAAAAAAAAGAAACCCAAAAACCAAACACCTCAACCACACCCCCCAAAACCAAAACAGAACAGAAACCCCATCCACCCACCCCACAAAGCCTCAGTCAGAAGCCCTATTTCAGATCTTCCTGCAAAAAAAGATCTCCACACCTTTTTTTTTGCAAGACATAACTTCCCAGACTCCCCAAAGCTCCAGTCTGAAACACCACTGGGAGAGGAACAAGCAATGGAGATCACATGCTTTACCTGGAGCTTGATGTGCATTCCCAGGAAAGATCTATGCTAACGTGCACATCTGATACACTGCTTCGTGGACTAATTGCCAATATGCTTTTCTTTTCTGTGCTTTAGAATGTTCTCACTTCATCAGTCCAGGTAATAGCTTTCTATTTTACCACAACTGGTTTCCTTTCCAACATATTTAAACTCCCTTTCCTTCCATCCCATATTTTTGACTGCATCTGCTTAAAATGTCCTCTGCCACTTACCATCCTCTATCTTGCTTCTTTTCCTAGCTAGTTTCATCCCACTGTAAAATGGTGGCTCAGTTTCACTTTTAAAAGCAGGAAGCTATCTAATCAATAGCAAATGACAGAATATGAATTCATTTCATTAATGCATTTGTAATTGGATGTATAAACTAAGACAATGACAAACCACTTTGTCAATGTACAGTTACCTAATTTAAATAAGTAGCTGTTAGCACAGACTCATTCTAGAGTATTGCCAAAAGTAAGCTTCAGCCCAGCAGTGCCAACCTCTTTGTTTGAGCTAACAAATAAAGACTCTTTATTTCTCTCTCCACTCTTGGTGTTTCAGAACAGTGCTCCCATTCTGCTAAATGGAGCTGTCTGGTTCCTAAAATGCCACTGCTGCATAGAAATTTGGTAGTCTGTTACAAAAAAAAAAAAAAAAAAAAAAAAAAAAAAAAAGGCAGAAATCAAATACTATGATTCATAAAACTGAATTATGAAGAACTCATGAATTATTTTCCTTCAAAACCAATGTAAGCAAGTGACAGCCTTCTGTTTCCCTTTCATTGCTCACTAAGGATGTTTGAAATAGTAGACCTTTCCTAAACAGAAGACTGGTGTGAATGAAAATTGCTTACTGTTGTATTTATCTCTTAATAAAGTATTTCCAGAAAAAGAAAGTATGATTATAAAGTAAGAAGCTTATTATGACATATATAATAAAAAGGAATAAAATGAAATGGGAAAATATGGCTAATGATTGCACATTATGGTTTTTGAAGTAATCAATACATACAGGAGACAAAATGCTCTGATTTTCCTGTCTGTCAAATTAAGATGATTCACAGAAAATTTCTTGGTCAAAGTTCATGTTTTGCATCTCCTTTAAGGCAGAAATAAAAAGGTAGCTATGTAGACAATGTTAAAACAAAAGCAAACAATAAAATGCCAAATTCCACCCCAAAAAACACAACATGGATTAACCATCAACTACCAGAGGGATGAATGTAACCAACCTCAACATGGAAGCACGCCTAAAGCATACACATTGGGACCAAGGCACAGGACCTAGATGCAAGTTTTTCAACAAAGCATACTTCTGCCAAAGAAAAAATCCAAGATGTTTGAGGGGGAAAAAAAACACTTGGGACTTATGATATACTGGAATGACTCTCCAGATTTGGCATCAAGGAATAGATAAGAGAAAATAAGAATGTGGTAAGAGGATGAAAAGGAAGGGAACAAGAAAGATATGTCTACTCCAGAACAGTTTACTTGCCCTAAATAGCAGAGGGCAACTAGATCCAAACCTCTGCATGTGCTGTTTATGTTTTGATCAAATGCGGCACTAGCGTGACTCCATCTCAGTCCCAAAGATGTTCTGCTCTATTTAAAGAGCTCAATATTGATCATGCAGGAGAGAAGCCGACTTAACAGCACACTTGTCAGGAGCCCCTACAATCTCATGGATGGGTCAATATGTAGTCAGGCATACAGGAACAACATATGGTTCTTCCACAACTTACAGCCCACCTTGTTATTGTAAGCTGGGGTCTCCTTACGTATGGGTCTACTGAATAAAGTACACTGACCAAACAAGCTCTGACTCAGGAAAACATTATATTCTCTTGAAAGCAATCACAGACTGCTATTTAGGTAAATCAGTTTCTCACAGAAGGGGTGCATGCCTTTGACTAATGTAGTTCATTTATTCTGAAAAAGTAACATGATTCAATTGTACAAGACCAGTATCAGAGAAAACTGGAGGAATTCTTTCCATTCTCCAAACCCTTCGAAAGTAGTAAGGGGTTCAGTGACAAAATCATTTGTCAGTAAGTCTTATGGTAAGCATACACTATCTTAAGATCTGTTTTACTCTTGCTACTTTTCATTTTTGCTAAGAATTTCAAAAATTAGTTAATGTGTATTTTTAAGTACCAGCATTAACAGCCAGAAGTGTCCATACCCCTTGGAAAAGGGCAAAGAGACTGCAGCACGAGATCCATCTAACTGCACTGTCAGCTCTGCAAGTGTCCATAGATCTATCAAATTTCCTACCTATATTAAATATAATATTAAAATTGTTGTAGATCTGTGCCATGGAATCATACTTCTTTGTCATAACCCATAGCAAGAGGAGAGGAATGATTAATCATACCTCTTTGTTTATATTTCCAGCTGTAGCAGCTGTTTATTGATAAACTTGTTCAATAGTACAGAAGAAAGATTCATGAGAATACTGTAGAGCTTTGCTGCACCCCCTTGATGATCATTGGCTAGTTAACATAAGCTTGCTACCTTGCCATTGTTTAATCCATGTCACACATGGCATGCTGATTCTGCAAAGATTTGTTCCTTAACCAACACACTAAATCTCTTATACAGGTCACTGACTCACAGGAGCTAAATTTTTGTACATATAATGGAATAATACTGCTATTAATTAAATACTAGCCCAACTATAATGCGTCTTAGTTCAACTCCTTCAAATTAACAAAAGTTTTAATTAACGACTACTGGCTCTGCAGATGGAAATTTCTTTTCTTGGCTCAGACTTCAAGTCAGAAGCTACAAGTGATACATGTGACAGGTGGAAGCAAACATTAAGAAGTTTATTTGCATGTTAGTGTTTTCCTTCCTTGTAAACTAAGTTTAAAAGTTGCTTATTTTTAAATACGCCTTTCCTAAAGCTTTTGTTTTCAATTAGAAATACCTGTTAAGGAATAGCACAGCTTTACAATGCAAGCCTAGCATGGACGCACTCAGATTAATTAAGACACATTTTATGTAATTATTTTAAAATATAATATTCTGCTATTCATGTTTAATTAGGAAAAGCTAAGTAACCTTACAAATCACATTTATCTTGCACTTTCTTTAAGTTGTTATTTTAATTCTGTCCTTGTTAATTGAAAATAGCATAGTTAATTCTTGTCATTCATAACCAGTTTGTTGTCAATTGAATTCTGAGCTGTGTTAATGCTACTCTATTTGCTTTCAACATGGAAGCATTCTTACAGTCTGTAAATTCTATCTGTAATTTGGCTTCTATTATCTTTGACTCCCTTCATTTCTGTCTTCTGTTTCTTTTAATTAGCTTCACATTAGGAGGAATAAGTAATAACAGAGAAACTATTTGCATATACTTTAATAAGTTAAATTCTTATTCTGATGAGACAGAGTGAAAGATTATATTTACATCTCCCATTAAGATTCCATTTAGTTAAGATAGATTTTCATTTGCATTTAACCACCTGGCAAAGATCACTTGTTAAATCACATTTTCACCTATGGACTATAAAGGATATTAAGTCTCAAAGCACACATTTATGTTTAACAGTCTTTCAATAAGCTGACAGGAAATGTCATCTATAGGGAACTGTTTTATTAGTCTTTGCTTTAAAGATTCCAAATTAATCTTTTCCTCCTGGGTCTTTCCTTCAGGCTGCCCTTCAGCATCAGGAAGAACACAGACTAGGTGGGGAAGGAAGATTAGTCTCTTAGGCTGCTTATGCTCTCAGCAGTTGGAACCTACTCATCTTGTTAGCCTCAGTTCAAGAAAATATACATGGCTTTCAGCAATTCACATACAGACCTTTGCCCCTCTCTTCAACTCTCCAATACTAGTGACATAAATTTAACAGCTTCACAGGTTCTCCATGGGGAAAGGCCAAGTGATTATACCTTATTTCCAGGGCTCTGCCTACTGGAATTCAAGTAATCCCATCTTCAGAAAAGACTATCCCTTCCAGTGGTTGGCCAAAACTTCCAGATGTGCTGATTCAGCAGCAGTGGGAGAGGAGCTACTTTTCAAAACACATCACTGCCAAAGTACCGGAAGGAAATTAATTACCTTCCAGCTGTTCTGACAAGACAGGCCGTCTTTTTGACCAGCATGTCAGGAAGCAACAGGTACTGGGTGCTCAACCAACCACCACCTCCTGCATTTTACAGCAAAGCAACCATTAATATTGTACCAGAGCACCTCTCTGATCACAGTGGTATTTAAAGCAGTGCTGCAATACCAGAAAGAAGAATCATATACATAAAGCTGATGGCCAGTACCCTTATTAGTAATTCTTCCTTTTAAAGAAAATGTGCTTATCTACTCTATGCAATAGTGTCTGAAATAGGAGCAATGTTGGAAGAAAATTCTCCCCCCCAAAAAACCAAAAACCAAACCAAACCAAAAAGCCAACAATAAAAAAACCCAAACACGCAGATCTCTCCAAATAGTTTATCTGCAGACCCAGGTAATGCTGACACCTGAGCAGATAGACTCAAAATACATAATAGATATGGTCACTTCTCAGGAGTTCTGTAAAACAAAGTTAACTCATATTCTTTCTTGTGATGCCAGAACCTCTCTTATTGCTACAGTACTATCGAGAAGTGTTTTACCCACTCCTAGCAGCCTCCCTTGATTTATTGTTGTAATAATCACTCCTCAGCTTGGCAGAACTTCAGTGGGAATTGCGACTTCCCTGGTTTCTCAGAATTAAGTCTAACCTGGTCTAAATTAGGCAGCAGCTATCAGTGACCACTATTGAAAGAGCAGGCATTTTCATTTCTGCACACATGTACATAACCTCCCCGCAAAAAAAACAAACAAAAAACAACCTCAACAAAACCAACTATGCTTACATAGTCTAGACCTTGTCAGGATTAAACAAAGAATATTGTTTAAACGCTGGTAAGAAGCCCGTTCTTTACATTGCCCTTGTACACACATTTTTTCCAGACCTTGTCCCCCTTGTATTCTCCTTGCTGCAAAATATTTGGTCTGTGCTATCAATACTTATGGCATGAAACTGTCTTTTTCATTATAAATACATAAACTCTTCCTAATGATAGAGAACTACATAATACATTCAGAGCAGTCAACATAACAATAGCCTATTACCCTAGGCCTTTCAACCCAAGTATTCAAAAGACATATTTTCTTCAGTTAACTCCTCACGTCTTGCAATTACAGTCAACTTCCCAGAGCACAGTAATCCCACTGCACTACAGCAATGGCCTTAGTGTTATCCCAAGGTGGCAGCGCTGCAATGCTGTTGTGATCTCACAAAAGCAAGCAGACACGGAAGAACAATAAAACCCCAAACACCAGACTTCCTGCTCCTTCACCCTGTGAAGACCTGTGATGTGAAGACCTGCACCATATCAATATCACCAGCTAATTTGATATTCAACCTTTTCGTGCTGAAATTGAACATCTTTTTAGGTACTCTATGAATCACGCTTACTGTGTATTTAAACATTAAATAGTCTGCTGGCAAAGTGAAAACAGAGGAAAAATTAAATAATTAGAGCTTACCAGACACTGAATGAGAATCAATACTTTCTTCCCTCCATTCATCACTAAGTTATTTTGTTTTGATTCTGACGTTTTCTGCAACTGCTTTAGTTTTATAATATGTTAGGCAATGGCAGAAAGCCCCATGAAGCGGCCTGTTCAACTAATTGATACTGTCATAGTAAAAAAAAACACCAAAAACAATCCAAACAAAAGTTATAAATGAAAACTGAAAGGAAATCCACATATTTTTATAAATAATCCAATTTTTAAGTAGTAAGAGATTTTTATTTGCAAAAGATGAAATCTAAGTGAAAAAAGAATAACAAAATGAAGGAGTACAAAAATAATTTTGCCACTGATATTATAGTGCAGTATTTCAAGTTCAGTAGAGTACAAGAAAAATTTCTATTCATACTAGAATCACAAAATATCTTTACAATTGTTCTTATCTTTAAAAGAATATCCATGTAAGAAATACTGGAATTGATTGCATACATAAAACTTTAACCCTAGATCAAGTTGTTCATCTCCACAGTGTCCAAGAACAGCAATCATGAATTTACAGGGCTTTTAATTAATTTATTTATTTTAAATCACATTATACCCAAGATGTTACCTTACCTCCTCACCTCAGCATCTTGGTACAGAATACAACATCTGCCTATCCAAATTGGTTGGTATTTACTAAAAGAACCCTATAGCAGAGGCTACAGGGATACCAAGTGGAACTACCTAAGCTTGTTCTCTTTCAGCCACACAGAACCAGAGCATCTGCTACTCATTTTACAAGTTGCTAATAACAGAGAACACTTTTCAGCTCTCACTGAAAGAGAATAAAATAAAATCAGTAGGAAAACATCTGACAGTAGGTACTAGAGCCTCCTTTGCAAACACATCCTGCCACATTTCCAGTGAACATATGTATATACATATAAGAGGCTTTTATTTTCTGCTTTTTTCTATCCACTTCTATTACAATATTTATGAACGTGTTTTTCTTCTCCCATAGGTTTGTAACATCCTGACATCTTCTGTTTCCTTTTGCACTTGGTAAATTTACCTTGGATGCTAACTCAGGCAAATCCCTAGCTCCTTGTGAGTAGCCCTGTGGAGAAGGACTTGGGGTCCTGGTGGACGAAATGCTGGACATGAGCCAGCAGTGTGCACTTGCAGCCTAGAAAGCCATCTGAATTGATTGTTCCCCTCTACTCAGTGCTTGGGAGGCCCCATCTGGAGTACTGCGTCCAGGCCTGGGGTCCCCAGCACAAAGAAGATGCAGAACTCTTGGAATGAGACCAGAGGAGGGCCACTGAGATGATCAGGGGGCTGCAGCACCTCTCTTAGGACAAAAGGTTGAGGGAACTGGGCTTGTTTAGCTTGGAGAAGAGAAGGGTCCAGGGATATCTCATTGTGGCATTCCAACACTTGAAGGGGGCACATAAACAGGAAGGGGAATGGATGATGGTAATAGGACAAGGGGGAATGGTTTTAAATTAAGACAGGAAACGTTTAGGTTATATATTAGAGGAAGTTTTTCCACTGGAACAGGCTGCCTAAGGAGGTTGTGGATGCCCCATCCCTGGAGGGATTCAAGGCCACACTGCTCTGGCGGTTGGCGACCCTGCACATAGCAGGGTGTTGAAGCTAGGTGATCTTTGAGGACTTTTTCAACCCAGGCCATTCTATGACTCTATGAAATCAGTTTCCCCTCTGTATCAAGTAAACACAGCTACTGTTGCCCCTTCTTTTTAAAGAATGACGGCTTTGAGGCACTACCTTCACATTATATTCTCTTTCAGAGAACATTTGGGTGTACTGCTTATACAGAAGATAAATGTTAGGTTCACCTCATAGAAATATACACACATAAACTAAGCCAGGTTGGAAAAAACCAAACCCTAACAACTTCTCAGTGTGGGCAAGCTTCATTCTGCATTTTGCCCAGGAGAAGATAGCTGTTCATACATGAGGGGAAGAGAAAAAAATAATAATAATTAAAAAAAATAAAATAAATGCTGAAGCCCGGATACATTTCATTGCATTCTCTGCATTTCAGAAGCCTTACTTAGATGAGTTATCTTAGTAATGATGATATTCTCAGGATTTTGGTCATGAAAATGAGCTTAGACTAGGCTTACAGTTTAGAATCACAGAATGGTTTGGGTTGGAAGGGACCTTTAAAATCATCTAGTTCCAACCACCCTGCTATAGGCAGGGACACCTCCCACTAGATGAAGTTACTCAAAGCCCCATCCAGCCTGGCCTTGAATACCTCCAACTTGAAATCTCACTCTTTAGGAAAGGAAAGGGTTTCTGCAAAAGTCCATCACTGACAGAGTTACAGTACAGGACTGAAGCACATCTGACTCCAGAAGATAACCCTGCTGAAGATGTTCAGAACTGCACAGTGTGAAAAGTAGTTTGACGAGGACTGTTAGAAATGAGAATGATCAATAAGGCCATTGACAGCATCAACATTTTTTTTTTCACTGAACACTCAATTTTCCCTGTAGTTAACAGAAATGAACTATTTTACCCTTCATAAAGAAGAACTGTGATAAGCTACAGTGAATAGTTCCTGTATCCGCTACTTGACTTAATTTGATTTATTCAAAGGCAGGCAAATTTTACGGTAGGAATAATTAACTTATTGCCTTTTTTTCCCTCTTCAAGTTCACATCTGTTTTTGGTAAATAGAAATGTTCTGAAATTATTAGGTTAGTCATTAATATTGGATTCAAGCAGAATTCACCAGAATCTGCATTCTTTTTTTAAAGCTGCTCTTCAGAGGGATGAAAATTGAGGTTGGATTTGATGATCTTTAAGGTCTTTTCCAACTTGAGCAATTCTATGATTGAAATACAGTGAATTTATCTTCATTACAGAGGCCAAGAGCAGATTCTCACAAAACTCACCAGTTCACTGCCAATACTTGGCAGTTGAGGAAGTGTGAAAAACACAAGATTCTGACAAAAGGCCAATGGAATAGGTTGCTGTAGATGGAGGAGTAATTTCCAGTGTTACTAAAACCATTCATATTAGTTAAAATCCCTAACACGAAACAAGAAGATAACAGCAGTGATAGCAAACATGTAGGCAAATGTTTTTGGAAAACATTACTGAGATTTTAATCATCATCTGTAGCAAAAGCACTGCTAGCTCAGAATATTTCACTAGTAACATGCATTAAGAATAGAGAGTTCTACACACTCTATTGTGGAAAGAGTAGTAAAACTCTTGAACGTAACAGACGGCAAAAAACTGAATATATTTTAAAAGACAACAGAATAACATAGAAGACTGAAAGCATGATGAAAGATTAGATACCAAAAGAGACAAGGAAAAAAAAAAAAGAGAGAGAGAGAGAAGAGTTGGTTGGCACTAATGGCGTACAATCTCAGGCAAAATATAAATCAATTTAAGACAGCAGATGTTGCTGTTCAACAACAGTGACCAAAATATTACTTGGTGCAACTGTAAACAAGAAACTGAAACCGGCACAAAAGATGCAAGAGGCAAGCTTTTGAAAGTTCTCCTTGCTTACAACTCTGAACAAAGAAAACAATATGACGCTTCTAGGTGTTAGTGACACATTTACTGGTGAGACACAAGGGATTAAAGTTACATTTTCCACTTACCCCATAAGCATGTCTCATGTAGCATTCATCTCCTGTGTTCAGACCCAAACAGACTACCACTGTAAAACTCAGGCCCCTGCCTGCATGAGGTCATCCTGGTGAACTAAAACACTCCCTATGAATGAACCTCCAAATGCCTAGACCAATAGCTGGACTTCAAGTGAATGTCCCCATTATCCCTCTCTCTCCTACCATCCAATACGAAAGACCAACAGCCACAACCCAATCTTACTCACCTCCTCCAATGCCTGACCAACACTCCATCTTTAGCCAAAGTCTTACTTTGTCTGGGGCTCATGTCTGCAAGCGATACAGGTGGCCAGAAATGTCTCAGGAACTGAAGACTTACAAGTATTTAATTGTTTCCTGACCATCCATACAATGGATGTCCACTGCCATGGTCAGTTTAGTTTACTGCTGTACATGCATTTTCAGTAGTATTCAGACTCTCTTACACTTTGTTAGCAGACAGGAAAACTAACTTTAAGACAAATGCTCACTACAAAAGCAGTACAAAATGCAATGCATATGATCTTATGTCTCTTGAAATCATCTGAAAATGGAAAAGTCATATTTGTGAAGATTGCAAACAAAAGACAAGGGAAACAGAAATTAAGAAGCACGCACAAAAACAACCCAGAAGTTCTGAATAAGTAATGTTTCTAAATCATTCGCTATCATGAAGTAATGAGTCTCAGACTGAACAGTAGGCAGAAATGCATTTTAGCAGGAGGATCGCCTAGCCAGTCTGCTTGAATTTTACGCCTATCAAATTTGGGACCAGTCCTATTTATATGTCTCTTGTGGATAATTTCAACATCAGATTTGAAAAGGATAGAAAATGATTATTAAAATCTTACAACTCTTCAACTGAAAAATGCTTGTCAAGAAACGGACATTGTTTCTGTGCCATCTAAGACAGAATAGTGTGTACATAAGACCACTTCACGCGCTGGGCAATCCCTTAAACAATGCATGCTTCTAATTTCCTAGCAACCTTTGGCATGTGAATATGTAAAAGGTGTCACAATCCTATTCTCTGAGATTTGGTTCTGCTCTGATTATTTTCAGCTTTCTACTGAAATCCTCAGAAATAATGTTCTCAGGGTTTGCACAGGTTTCTATGCCAAGCTAAAAACTGCTTCACCCCATTTTCAATCTCTGGGCTACTGAAATTAGATCATCCATCCAGAGCTTTCTGAAATTACACGCTTTGGGTCTGTTCTTCAGAAAACACAAGAATAACAAACCTATTTCTAAAGAAAATCAGCTTCCCCCCCTCCCCCACCACACCTCAGTACATCAGTAGATAATTTCTGCAAACATCTATCATAAAAATAGCAGGTAAACTGAGATAGCAGTACACAGCATCTTTCCTCCTAGGTTATCTGAAATGAATTTTCAAATTGGCATTTATTGAGACAAAACAAACCACTACTCCAATAGCTTCAGACTTCTTTCTTGCTCTCTTCAGAGCTCGTGCTTTGTCAGTATGAATAATGAAAAGTAAACACCCAGCTGGTTACACATTCAGTATCAATCTTCTTTTCTCCTGGGAACGTTACATGCTATGCTCTGTGATATAATGGCGTAAAAGAAGGGAGAAAGAGTAAGAAACCCCAACACTAGGATGATTTTTCTTCTGCTCAGTCTATGACATTTTTATCATTACATAATGGAAAAATTCTAAACAGCTTCAGTTGAAAGTGTATTGGAACAGATTTCCTTACGTTTTAAGTACTCCTTGTCCAAAGCCATGAAAATATAAGTAACTGATATTAACTCTAGTAACAAATGTTCACTCAGTCAAGCTTTGTTTACAATAACATTACCTCTAGCAGCCAATTCTACAGAGCAAACAATAAATTGTCATGCCAGATTCTTATGGAAATAAATACATGAAATGGAGTTCTGTAGTGTAATCCATTCAACCAGCATAGGATATGCTGTAATGATTTGTTATAAAGCTTCAGAGAGACCTCAAGTAAACATTTGCTGCCTATGTTGAAGAACGGAGAGGCGTTCTCAGGCTTTTACTGGAGTATGTGCTATTTCTCCCAGCCATTCAAAGCTCATTAGCTGTCACAGCAGAAGCAAACAGCAACTGTGACATGAGCTGCTAAAAATACCTCTTATTGGCATCTGTCCTGTGGTATTTTGTGTTCATTGGAACCTTCAGTGGGTGTGTGAAATTTTCCAGCTGCTTGTAATATATAGGACTGTGCCTTAAAAGACTCAGTTACAGGCCTTGTTCTATAGGGAAAGGAAGGTTCAAGAGAGGTACCAATAAAACAGGTATTACCACATACTGGAGCACTGCATGCAGCTTTGTGCCATGCAGAGGTTTGTATCCAAATAACTAAATTTTTGCAAGTTGCAGTGAATGTCTATCCAAAAACTGACTGAATCTATTATTTCCAGAAGATTGCCAGACATATACTGTGTCTTTGCCCCATGTCTGTTTGATTTCTTCCTAGTGTGTAGATTAGAAATGACTTCCTTCTGCTTACATATCTTTCCCTCTCCTCCCCACACCCCAGACACCAAAAGCAGTACCGTCACCTACATTTGTGATCCCCACTATAGCAAATAAAAAAAGTGAGGAACAAGTCTTTTAGGCTTATATTGTACATTCAGTCAACAGCCTGAAGAAATTCAAACAGGCAAGGTAAGGAGGGTGAAGCCACTGAGCACGACTCCAAGCACGTCTACCTGCTAAGCCCAGCATGCAACAGCGCAAAAAAAGCTGCCCTCATCTGCTGCTCACTCTTGATGCTGATTAAGCATCTCCAGAATATTAACTGCCCCAAGGAGGAGTCAATAGGAATTGGTTTATAGGTTTATCTTACATTCCATAGCTGATTTCCAACAAAGAAAAAGAAAAATTCACCTTAAGGCTTTCTCTTATGGTACAATATTTAAAATAAAGATATTAAGGAGGAGTTATTTGAAGATTCTTTGTGATTCCCTTTAGAAAAAAAATGCAATTAAAGGAATTGAGAAGCTAGCTTACAGTAACAAGTTAATGAAATGTTGCAGGTCCTGTCAGTTATCTGGGCTGACGCAGTAGATACAACAACTGCCTGTGGTAGCTGGTTGACCAAGACCAATAAAAGCACGAAGAACACAGAACAACTTACACTCAACTAAGAAAGTGTCGTATTACCTGACATTACATAGACAAAGCAAAATTATTGAAGAAAAGCAAAGTTATAAGTTTAAGAAGCCTAAATCATCACATATGGCAGAAAAGGAAGGAGCTCCATTGCAACCTACACTCAGTAAATGAAGACTCAGAGTTTTAGGGAAAATACACCCACATTATAAACTCCAGCTATTAAAACTGCGTTCTGAATGACTACACAATACAGCTGAGATAAGCAGAAAGCTTTCTGCTTAAAAATTACTGCAGAAGATATTAGTTCACTGTGTCACCATGGGGAAATTGAATAAGACTTTACTTCCATCAGCAGATATATTGAGAAGAGCATTAATCATATCACTTTATGGAATACTTTGGCATTACTAAGCCATCATTTTATTTTCTAAGGTGTAAGACAAAACATTTTTTTTTTCCTTTTTTTTTTTTTTTTCCTGAGATAAACAATGAGAAGTCATGGCTTAGACAACTCAAGAGGGCAAGATCATCCACCATGGTGTTGATCCTGGCTTTGGGGCATTCATTATAATTTCATAATTTACAGCTATACAGGTTAGCAAATTAATATCAGAAATCTGAGCTGGTGAAAAGAGCAGTAAGTGAAAAGCAGTAAGTACTTAGACAAATAACAGGTGTCTGTTTCAGACTGTATTCCTTAGAAGGGCATCCCATTTGAAAGACAAAACAAGTAACCAACTAATATACTAAAGATGTAAGTATGTTGATTTCTCCTTGGGCCACACTGTCAATTCCAGCATACAGCTATGCACAATTCATTCAGTCCTTCTGAAAAAAACCTTGCTTACCGCCATGTAGTAGCATACTTGTAATCCTCATAGAATAACAAAGATGAAAGTCACTGGGAAAGCAAATGGATGCATTAGATCAACACAAATCACCAACTTTTGTGCTCTGTAAAAGTGTGTCAGTGACCGCTAGGAACTTGGGCAGCGTAAGATTAAGCTCTGGCACCCACAGGAACTTTCAGTGGTAACTATGCAGCATGCTGAATCCAGTATTTCCCACCTCTATTGTGGATCCTTCTGCAAAGCTAGTTGTATCAGAAGGAACGGCATCTTGTTCTCCTGCTTCAAAACAAGTAGTATTAGGTGTTGACAAATGGAACTCAATTTTAGTGGCATAGTATCAAACAGCAAGCTCAGCAAGAAATAGAATGGGAGAGCATTTGGCACTGCAGCTTTTATCCCCAGCCCACCCCTGGCGGCCTGCAGAGCTATGAAAAATATTGTCTGTGAACTGTCAGAAGCTCAGCATTTGTGCCTGCTTCTCTGTGACCACCTGTCCACTTGGTCAAAGCATCATCAAGCTAAAAGCATACTGCAGGTTGCTGGTCCTGCAGCTCAAACCCTTTCTCATTACTGTTGCCAGGATGAGGACTTATGCTGTGGTACAGGGCAGAGGCACTTCGGATATCCGCCATGAGACAGCTGTACAAAACCTGATCCTGCCACTATCTGCTCCTGCTGCCAAAACAAGTGAGAACTTGTGCCCTGGGATAGAGATGCTGAGTGTGCCAGGGCAGCTGGGCTTGCAGGACATGAGACTGTCATTATACACAGGGAACATGGTTGGGAAGTGACTGTCCCTGTGGGCATGACTTAAAGCAAAACTGAATGCAAAGTGTGCACCACAGTGCACCAAACAGCATGATTTGCAGATAAAGCAGGACTCCTGACCAATACCAACCATGGCATTTAGAGAGTAGATGCTTTAAATAACAAGTACTCTCTTATTTATTTCTTAGAAACCAGGGGGAAAAAAAACAAAACAAAAACAAACAAACAAACAACAAAAAAAAAACAACAACATCCATGAGTTTTCTAAATTAAAGAGAGTAGAGAAAGCAGTGGTGGAAATGAAGCTCAGTTGAGAACCAGCAAGAGAGTGAGCTGAGGAAAGGAGTTAATGAAGTTGAAAGGAAAAATAACAACAACAAAACATCACAGTATAATCATGGTGACAGATAAGGAGAAAGCTAGGGAAGAAGACAGGTGAGAATGTAATCATCAGCACAGCAGGCACAAGAAAGGTGATGAACCTGGACTAGTAGAAGATAAATAATTTCCAATCTACATAATACTACACTGAATGATGAGAAATCACAGAACAGTCAGGGCGAGAAGGGATCTTAAGGACTGGACTGGCTAGTTCCAATCCCTGCTGTAGGCAGGGCTACCCAGGGTCCAATCCAACCACCTGGCCTTAGGAGCTCCCAGGTCAGGGGCAACCACAGCTCTCTGAGCAGCTGTACCAGGGTCTCACTGCTCTCTGAGTAAAGAATTACTGCCTAACTTCTAACCTTAATCTCCTCCTGTTCTGCTTACAAAGAAGCAAAATTGCTTCTGACAGGTTCTTGGCAATACGAAGTAAAGCGTTTCCAGGTAAGCCAATAGTCAGATATAGAAAAAAGACTGGAACTCACCCAACTGGTGAAGGATCTCTCCAGTGATGCAGCACTCTTTTTCAGGAAGCAACCTAGGGCCAAGATATACTCTCCCTTCAGTGGCTAGTCCTTGTGAGACCAGCATGGCTGCACCCTGGGTCCACCCCTTCTGGTCAGATGGGGAGCACAGTTGCAAATAATGTGCCTGTGCTCCCTGGGCCTGCCACACATCTTCACCAGGTGCTTAATCACTAGTTCAAGTCCTTACGCTCCTCTTTTAGTTTGAAGCCATTCCTCCTTGTCCTATTATTATCAGACAACGTAAAAGTTGGTTTCCCTCCTGCTTAAAAACTCACTTCAAGTACTGGAAGGCAAGAATTAGGTCTTCCTGGAGCTTTCTCTTCTTCAGACTAAATAAGCCCAACTCCTTCAACCTTTCTTCCCAGGAGAGGTGCTTCAGCCCTTAATCAATTTTTAATTTATATGCCATATATGTTGAGGCCCAATCACAAACTCTCATCAAATAATCTTAGACAAACTCTAGAGACTTCAAACATTCTCACGTGATTTGCAGGGTCATGCTACACTCCAGTACTGGTATGGTCTTAAAGCCAACAGGATTCAATAGATTGTCACAGATGTGCGACATGAAGGTTTGATTGTTTGTTTTCTTATCATAGCTCAAGAAAAACCCATAGAATCATAGAATTGTTTGAGTTGGAAGGGACACTTAAAGGCCATCCAGTCCTACTCCCCTACTATGAACAGGGATGCCTACAGCTAGATAAGGTTGCTAAGAGCCCTGTCCAGTCTGACTTTGAACATCTCTAGGGACGGGGCATTCACCACCTCTCTGAGCAACCTGCACCAGTGCTTTACTACCCTTACTGTAAAAAAAACATCCCTTATATCCAATTTAAATCTCCCCTTTTAGATTTGAAACCATTTCTCTTTGAACTATCATTGCAGATCCTGCTATGTATCTGTCCCCTTCAGATTCTGAAAGGCCACTCTCAGGTCTTCCCCATAGCCTACTCTTCTCCAGGCTGAAGCTGAACAGCCCCAGCTCTCTCTGCCTGTCCTTGTAGGAGAGGTGTCCCATTCCTTGGATCAGTTTTGTGACCCTCCTCTGGACACACTCTAACAGGTCCATCTCTCTCCTGTACTGAGGACTCTAAATCTGGATACAGTTCTCCAGGTGAAGTTTCACCAGCACAGAATAGAGAGGCAGAATCACATTCCTCAAATCAATAACAGTGACTTAAAAGCAGCTAACAATATTATGTGACCATGCCTTAGAATCCAACATACTTAAAAAGCTGATATGGCCATGAGTATGTTGGCCAGTCTCTATCCACTACTCTCATTTTTGCTTCTAACTTCTATTACAAGAATTGTATGTTTGCTTATTATATTTGTTCATTATGTTTTCTTTCAACCAACTTCTTTCAGAAGGAACCGATGAGAAAAACATCTGTACATGCAGATGTGGATTTGCATAGAAAGAGATGTGTCTGGATGCAGATAACCCAAGGGAAACAAGAAGCTGAGATCTTATGAGTCTCCTGTGCAGCTGCTCTAACCACTCTCACTAGTAGCAGTGTGACCAAATACAGAGCTGACACCACATGTAACTAAACAGTAAATTCTCTTGGGTTTCAGAAGCAAGAAACCCACTTAGTAACTGCTTACAGATATACTACATTGCAGTGCCAGTTCTCACATCTGGATCCCCATCACAGTGGGAAATCCTGCAGGTTTGTTTGTTTTTTTGTTTGTTTGTTTGTTTTCAATATGCAATTGCATTTGGGAAACAATTTACTTTTTGTTATTATTCAATACAGTGAAAAAATAAGAACCCAAACACGCATACCAACTTCCTCTTCCATTTGTAACAAAGCAGAATCATGAATTTTAATGGTACTATACCAATGCAACTGCATACAAGTATTTACTTAACAGTGTGGGATGATGTTCACTACTGAACAGTGCATCTTACAACGTACAATGAATAGTGTATCTTAATTAGCACCCAGTAAAGGCTAAAGAAGATACAAAGCCAAACAGAAGGTGCGAATATATATTTATTAAAATAAGGATATATTTAGATTTGTTGAATCACAGGATCATTAAGGTTAGAGAAGACCTCTAAGATCATGTAGTCCACATGTCCACCTACCACCAATATCACTCACTAACCACGTCCCAGTGCCACATCCACATATTTCTTGAACACCTCCAGGAATGGTGACTCCACCACCTCCCTGGGCAGCCTGTTCCAATCCCTCGTCACTCCTGAGAAGATATTTTTCCTAATGTATAACCTCAAATCAAAACAGTCTATCTGGTTTTATAATATTAATATGAAATGATAACCTAATACTTAGCCACTAGATGGGTATCAGCCATACAAGGTTTATCAAAGTAATATTTGCTAAGAAATAGGAACAGACAGGCAGCATTTGTTACTTTTTGCATACCAGTTGTTTCTTATTTTTTCAATGAATCCTATCTTTGCATCAATTTTGGAATATAGACTGTTTCTGACTGCTTGAACACCATGTTCTAATCTCGCAATATGAAGTCAAGTGACACTCTCCTATTCAGATCTGGGCACGTCCAAGTGCCAAGATTATAGAGCTTCTCTGCTTTTCTTTAAAAAGAAGATACTGATGAATTGCTCTTTAAGTGAACCAAGCCAGTGGAGATTTGATAGTATTTTGCCAGGAAATGAATGTTTTGCCTGCAGGGTAGAACTGCTCTGGGCAGCAAAGCATCATTCCAGTGAACTCAGGCTTATTAGGGCATGTATGAATGATTTCTTTATGTAAGGCTTTCACAGCCAACACGCATCTGAAGGAAACACTTTGTCTGGAGAAATTCTAGCCTTAGTCTCCTCCTCACTGCCTCGGTCTGTAAGAATGAAAGTCAGTTTAAATATGTACTGGAGAAATAGAACTATATCCAAGTAAAATTTATTCACTCACAGGAGAAAGTCAGAGAACTACATCTCCATTTCTGGCTTACCGGTAGAAGACAAGTTTGCAACTTAGGGGCAGAATTTTACTAGAGAGGACTTAGTAAAAGAGGTACTTTTATGTCCTGCAGATTTGTCTGCTCTGGAATGAGATGTTACGTGTTTTGTGAGATCAGAGTCTCATTAAGGTTTACTTCTAAAATTCTGTTGTTTCTAAAGTTGCATCTTTAAAAATAGTTGTACTGTACTTTTCCCCAGGAAATTCATTCATTTCATGTGCTGTGCATGTTAGTCTAGAATATTTAATAGACATTTAAAATTATCATCTAAATTCCTTGGTGGAGGCACAAAAGCTTCCTCTTTATTATCACAACTGAATTACATCATCATGAACTTTTTTTTCCCCCCCACAAAATAATTCTCTGATACTTCAGGTGCTTAAATGGATCTAAAAAGTCCTAAAAAGGTGCAATAAATAGTATGTGTGCACATGGGGGAATGGTTTCAGGCTCAGTGAGGGTAGATTTAGTTAGATATAAGGAAAAAAATCTTTTACACTGAGGGTGATGAGGCAATGATGCACTGGAATAGGTGGGCTAGCAATGTGTTTGATGCCCCATCCTTGGAGACTTTCAAGGTGAGGCTGGATCAGGCCCTGGGCAACCTGATGTAGCTGTGGTGTCTCTGATGATTGCAGGGGAGTTGTACAGATGGGCCCTCAGAGGTTCTTTCCAACTCTATGTATTACTGCAATAATAAATAATCATTAAGCACCACTTCCGAAAGCACAGGAGATGAAAAATAGCAATTTAACATCTATTTTAATATGGAATGCAAGAGCTTTTCATCTCCAGGCATGTGGCATGCAGAATAATGTTGAATCAGGTTTTATCAGCCAAGGAAAAAAATGCTATTGTTTATTCTGAAGCCTATCACAATGTAGAATTTAAAGAACAAAAAAGCACAAAACTTTTATCTTTTTCTTTAAATTGGAATGTATAAAATAAATAAGTCTTTTTATTTAAAGATGAGACACTTTTCCACCACATTTACATTAAAAATCTCCCAATGATGATACAGTGTTTCTGGTGTTCTCCTAGAGTAACATTCAGGTCATATTTAGAAATATCAATATAAAATAGTGTTTTCCACTAAACTGGCCTAGGTAGTTTCTGTTCAATGCAGCATAATTTTAAAGCATATGGAAAACATACTTGTATTGTTATTATTAATTAGTGTATAATTGTGAATTCAACACAGTGCAAAGCCAAGACAAATTACAACCTTGTCTACACAGTTAGATGCACATTTTCACCCAATCATGCTGTAATGTATGCAATTCTGGTACCAGTTTTGAGGGCCTACTAGCTTTCCAAAAATACATGTTGTGGCCTAGTAGGAAAGCTGATCAGTGGTGTGATGCTTTTGTGAGAAGCTGTTTGCTGTGGGAATAATTATATACCGCTGATATATATTCACACACTTCCACCTCATGAATTACTGCTTCTTTGAGAATACTCATGCCTAGGAGCAACAGGAATTTTAAAACTTTATGCTTTAATTTTTTTCTTAACTCACTATGCTGCAACTAAGCTATACAGTGACAGAGTCTTGTCATTTCTTTTAGTCTAAGGTTGGTAAATCCATGGAAAAAATCCACCACTTCCACTAGAGCGGACTGAAGATAAATAATGCAAAGTGTTACTCAGTGAAAGAGCAAATAATATACTACTATTTATTTTGGACAGTGATTTGCTTTAGATCTACTAATATAAAGCAGGTATTAGTATCTACTAACGATATGTTTATTTTAGTGGCTATTTAACATATCAGTTGTTTCTTTCCTATAATAATAAAAGTATGGAATTCTTAATATACTCTTCATTAATTACCTACCTCTTGGTTGTCTTTTTGACACCATGGAAGGCCTTCTAGCTCTTTCCCTTCTGATTAGTTTCAAAAGAAAAAAAAAAAAAAAAGAATCCCAAACAGAAACAAACAAGCTAAACCAGCCCAAATGCTGACTCAAAGGAACCCCCCAAGTTCTTTCAGGCCATTAAGTTATGAGACACTTCTTATTCTGATAAAAGGGACAATTATCTATTTCTAAAGCAATGATAAAAAAAAAATAATACAAAACATTTGCAACAGTATTTTCATCAGCAACCATCCTGCCTCTCACTGTTCTGATTGCACTAAACATGCACATCCTAGGCAGGCCCTCCATACCATATGGCAGAGGAGAGGACTTGTGCAAAAGATGTAGAACTGGCAACCTGAGGCCCTCAGCTCTAAGCTTGGCTGGAGAGCTGGTGCAACAAATTCAAAAGCAGTCCTCAAATTCTAGGGTAGGAGCGCCTGAATGTGTATTCAAACACTCAGAAGGATGGCTAGCAGGTTCAGAAGAGCAATTTCTTTTTGTAAAAAGATACTGTGCTTCAGACCCTTTGGAAAGGAAGTAGTTTCATCATGAGACAACAGCTACATCATCTGGAATGCTACAGGACACTTTATTTGGGATTGGGCTCTCTGAGTCTGCCAGATACAGACAATTGTTAAATACACACTATGCCCATACCTGCTCAAGACCTGGATTTGAAGTCACAGTGACTGAAGTGAAGCCACCTTGAACCTCAACAACTCAGTAGAGGTTGCCACACCATGCTAAGAGGAATGAAGAGGCTCCTTGAACACTTTTGTACATCATGCTGACATCTACACTGACCAGCATCCATGCAACCTAATTTAATCTACATAGGTTCTGCCTTGGCACTGGTATTAACTCTGTAGACACTTATTTACTGCCCCTCTTTATAGTTAAACTGCAGCTCCCTTAAAAAAAAAACAATAATAATAAAATAAAATAAAATAAAATAAAATAAAATAAATTGCTGACACATTTTCAATGGAACTATGAAAAGAGCAGAGATAGCTTAAATTAACTTGAATGAAAGCAGTAATAAAAATTAAAAGTTCAGTCTAAGGACAAACAATAATATACACTGAGAATACAAACAAAGCGTGACTCTTGTTTTCTTTTTTGATCCTATGTAATGAAAAGCATCACTATTCTGTTGCTGTAAATGCTAATCTGCCATTAATGTCAAGTCAGAATGCGCAGTTTAATTTGATCTTGATTAGGTATGTATTGTATGAGTCAGTGCAGATCTTAAAAATCTATTACAGAATGCTGCAGTCAAGAGAACAATAGTTAATACAACACAATTGACTCCTGATTGAGTTTGATTATAGTAGATGGAAGCCATACATGTACAAGAAGAAATAAAACCCTGCAAAAGAGCTCAGAATGACAAATTGCTGGCATAGCAGACCTGGTGATGCTTTTCCTTCAACACATTGCCAAAAAGAAAGAAAACAAAGCCAAAGAAACCCATAATAACAATATTTGTTATTTTATTTTATGCTTTTCAAGAAATCTTACTTTAGTCTTCCTGGCTTGCTCAACTGTAGTAGAATGATCGGCTTAATCAGAAAAGTGCTTTTAGGGGTATTTTAAGACCTTCACTTCACTAGACTCCTTCTTTATCTAGGATCCTGACCACAGTTACAGTGATTGCCTCTTCTACAAAGTTAATCATGTACTTGAAAACATCTGGATGTTAGTGAGAAACCAGCCAGGAGCTCACAATGAAACTCACAACCTGCAAGTGCTTCTGTTTTTCAAGGATCACCCTTGCCACCCAGTCTCCAGCCCTGAAGCCCATCAGGCATCCAGGTCAGGCACTCTGGTGCTCTTTCACTTGAAACAGCTAACTGTTGGAAGCAAAGGTTTGTATTTAGCCTTGCAAAGAGACTAGTAACCCCTCTTATCTATTTGAAAATTCTTTCTCCTTGGTGAGCTACCCGAATAGTCTGTTATCTTTGTTCTTCACAGTGTAGGTTCTCAAGAATGACATAACTGAGTCATGTTCAGGCTCACTAAGAAAAGCACATAGCTTATTTGCACGTCACTTGCTGAAACGGGCATATAAATGCAAACTGAAAACCTAACGTGTAATAACATCAGCAATAATCTTTATGAGGGAGCCACAGCAGACTGGCAGCAAAGAAGGAAATCTTTGTGGTTGTTATGCTGGCCAAGCACTGCAGGAATAAACAAAGCATACCTCCAGAGCTATCCCAGTTTCATAAGTTGACATGTGTGATCTACAGATATGCCATGCAATTGAAACAATCTAAACCTGTGTGTACATTATTCTCCTATCGACCATGACATTAACTTAAACACTGAACCATATTTATTGCTAGACATATTAATAGCACAGATGACATATGGTAGAAAATCATAACGATGGGCACTTAGGCCAAATATATAGTAACTAAAGGCTTAATTCAGTTGCCAAACATTGGTAGTCCTGGGCATTTGAGGCATAGGTCTGTCAGATGACAGTCAGCAGAAGGCCTGTGTCTTCCAAAAGCCACAGACGGGCATTTGGAGGAGACACGAGCATCTCAAACAGCCCTGGATGCCTGGGGCTAAGTACTAAAATGAACACTTTTTAGGGTATCCTTTTAGATAATGTAGAAAAATTCTTATCGGCATCTCTAAAGTAAGCATAGCAGCTCAGCCTATTTAAAAAAGCATGCCTCCGTTTAACAATATTTCCACAGCAGATGTTACTGCTGGTATTCCCCATAAATTCAAAAACGTGGCAGGACTAATCCTAAATGGAGCCTTCGAAAGGTTGTAAAAAATTAGGAATAAAAAGTAGGAAAAAAATAGAAAAAATAGGAATAGTTACATGATAAACTCAATAAATTGTAAAACTCCTCAATTCAAGTAGATCTTGTAAGTAAAGATTTAATTTCATCAGGTTTCAGGTAGTTGCCGAAGTGTCAAAGTACTAAGTTCAGAATAGTGTGCTAAGATACTGCAAAAAGTTCTGTTTGTAGTTTACTGCTTTGTTTTAATTAATTTTCAGTAACATCAAATGTTCTTGATCCAGTTCTGTTTGAAACACGTGAAATCTTAATTTCTCAAGACCGTAATAGAAACATTAAGTCTGTTGTCATAGAGATCACAGTAACATCTAATTTTTTTTCTTTTCAGTACAGAACATCAAACAGAAGACCTTTAAAACATTATTATGATGTGGAATCTTTACTATTTTCTGATTATTATATATTTCAATATGCTATAGCACTCCATTAAAAAATAAAAGAGAATATCTGCTAAGCTAGATTGTCCTCAATTTTTTCTTTCTTTTAAAAGCAGTATTGCTAACTTATTCAGCAATGGTTGCAGCAGCTAAAGTTCAAACATGGTTTTAATTACCCCATATGTAGCTGTTTCTGTGCAGTGATGAGAACAATGTGAGATCTCTCAGAACAATTGCTGCAGTTATTTCTTAATAACTCTGTCTACCTTCCCATTTCAATCAAATTAGCAGCTGCTCTTACTTGTCTACCTCTAAAAGAGCCAATGTGCTGTTTTGCTTCTAACTCCTTATACCAGTAAATTAAGGAAGTGAGTGAGAGCAAAACTTGAAGGGATCCGCTCTTACAGCTAGCAAACTGGTAGACAAAAGGTGCTGTTAGAACACATAATTGACAGTACAGTGATAGGCCTGGGTTTCGTATGGCTTCCAAAAGATGATAAGCTCTTTTGACAGTGATGCCTTTTCAGCATCTTGTATTCTGACCCTTAAGCATTAATGGCATGGATTAACAATGAAACCACAGGTATGAATAAATACTGGCTCTTGTTCTCTTAGACATACATTGTATGCCTGTGTTGATTGCAGACATTGGACTGTCTGGAGCTTATGATGAATAAATTCTGTACAGAACTGACTAGGTTTACTTTCAATTCATTACCTGACTTCCAATTTATGACACTCCTTTGCATGTGATCATGCCAAGTATAGATTTGTCCCTATTATGTTCCTCAGACACCTATTATTTCCTAGAAGGGCTGATGACCTCACTGAATACGCTAGCTATATTATCAGTGTACTGTTGACAAATGTGAGGCTCATTTTACTTAATTGGCAAATGTTCTCTAAATAAACCACAACTCACAGGGGCAAACCATGTACTGCTTAATGCTAATGGCTTATTTGGAGCTAGAGTATGAGGAAATGTAACCCTGTACTGCCTCTTGTTTTTGAAGATACTGCATTAAAGAGAAGTTAGCTGCCTTAGGCCATGGAGTGCAGGAAAACTATCTTTTATTGATTGATTGTGATGATTTTGATTTTTACGGAGCATGATTGTGGATGACACACATCTTCCACAAGAAACTAAGTTGTTCATGTTCTGACAAGGCCATAAAAAAGGTATTCTTGTTTTAATTACAAATAGGAAACAGTTTAGCCATACATGAAACCATGTAGCACAGGAAAAATAAAATTATTTGCTCATTAAGAAAATTCTTGTGTTGCCTTTTTTTTTTTTTTTTTTTTTTTTTAAATACTCAGTATCCACATAGTTCAAATCCAGAGAAGAAATACTGAATGGTCCTAACATCTTGAAAGCCTGTAACATTCTCATTTCATCTTTTTCTCACGAAGACAAGAACACATTAAAGAAACAGGGGACCTATAAAGAGGGAAATCTTATGCTCAGTTGTAACAGCAACAGTTTGTCCAGTACTTACCCCATTCTCAATGAAGAAAATCTAAATATAAACATACTGAAATTAAGGCACTTTGATTGCAAAGGATACTCTGGGTTCTCAGGCAAAAGACCTCAGTCTTTGAAGTAGGCTCTCCTTCATGGCCCTAAGCCTATATGCTAGTCAGCACTCAGATTTATACTTAACTTGATCTCTTCTCTGCACTGCAAACATTACTGCTATACTGCTTTGTGAATAAGCCTTCAACAAATGCAGATGACAGATTCTGGGTTGTTAATATTTGCATTTATCTCCTTAACAGAAGGACATTCTGGGAAACACTTGAAATCTGCAAACTGTTGAAAGAGAATATGGCAAGAGATGAGCATGTGTGGGAGAAAAAGAGAAAAAACAGGCTCTTGAACCCATAATTGTGACTCCCACACTGTTTCTTTCAACTATCTGTGGTTATAGTGCCTATAATACTTTATCCCATCAAGGCCAAGACATCTTCCATGTGGTTAAATATTAAGTTTGTTTTGTACAGTTACAAAATAGGACAATTTTTAGAGAACCCAGCTGAGTTCACAGACTCAAAAAGCAGGCAGAGTTTTCAGGAGTAAACATAATGGCAAAAGCAACAAACCCTTCATTTATGCCAATACTACAACACTACAGTAAAATGTGTGTACATCTGCAGTCATGCTAGTATTGACAGCCTAATTGTCAGTGCCACCATGGAAAAAGCAAATATGCACGCTAGATTATACAATTCCTATTTTATTTGAATGCACAATAGAAAATAATTATTCATTAGTGTTTAGCTGAAGCAAATTTGGGGGATATTTTGTCTAGTTTTCATCCAGATGATAAACCCATTATCAAGCAGTGGATATTTCAATGAACAGCTGTACTGGCTTCCATTAAATTATTCCTGGAATTGTTTAAGTTCCCTATAATGGGTGATCCAAATTTTGGATCCTCTATTGTCACCAAATTATAAATCCAGACAAAATACACACAAGTCACTCAACCAGCTTTTAGCAACAAATGTCAGTGTGTCTGAAGTAACCATCGGTTAGGAAAACAGCAAAGCAAGCATAGTACCTACAGTTCTTTCCTTTAATTTTAAACTAGACTTCAGAGATGCTTTAGACTAAATTTATATCTTTAACTAATTTTAGAAACAAGTAATTCATTGCTCCTTCATGAAAACCCTTTTCTCTCCTTCTGGTACTATATATCTGATATGAAAGAAAAGCAAAAAGAAAACATCAACAAAAAAGTACAAATCTCATTCTGATATAAACGGCAATTTTTCCTGTAGAGGATGTGAACACAAAAAGGATGAGTGAAGGATGCAGTACTGTTTATTTAAGCCACAAAGTCGTTAATTTATCTTGGGCCTCCTTGCCATTCAGAGTGTTCAATTAGTAACTGTTCGGAGGTACACGCAATGCAGAGAATGCATTCTTTCAGTCGGAAGGGTCAGAGAAAAAGTTGAGGGGTTGATCTAGATGAAAACAAGGTACCAATGGCACCTGAAGGTCTCAGTTGAACCTGCTACAAGATGCTCCTGGCACCAAAAGCGAGACCCAGCCCAGAGATAGACAAGACATTATGCACAATGTGGAAGACTGGGCAAGCAGAACAAAGGCACCAGAAAGGCTTTCTTTGTATCCATACAGCTACCTTCTTGACCCCTCACGTGAAAATGAGCAGAAACACCTTTCTGTTGAAGGGAAGAGACCTTACAAGAGAAACATGCTTAGCAAAATAAAAATCGTATTACCTCTGCAGGCAGCATGGGCAACATGTAGGGAGCAAGAAGATAACTGGAGGGAAAAAATTCCTTTTGCCTATGCTCATGCTTTCCCTTTTTAAAGGCTTTGACCACCTTTCTGTAATACAAGATGGGTCAGCAGTGACTACACCTCTTCTGGTCCCTGGCTTAGGGAATAATTTCTCCAGGGAGGGGTAGGAATGCTACTTGTTGCAGAGGCGTTCCCTATCCTCATCGAGTTGTTCAGTTAGAATAACCAAAATGAAACAGATTTTAAAGAGAAGGGAGGAGCCCAACTGGTGTCTTATACCCACATATCTTTCAGTTATCTATTTTCATCCTTTTTCTGCCCAGCACTAATCCTACAAAAATGGAAACCAATTACTAAAAACTGAAGTGATTTTGTTAGAGCCAGAATGCACAGAAACAACAGATGTAAACATACAGAACTATTTAGCCTCTTCCATGGAAGAGGTTGTACACCCAGTTTTAATGCTTAGGGGGACACTGTACTTCACAGGGACACTTCTATGAGACACCACCACACCTCCCTCCCCATTGAGAGTTCCGATACTGAGATCTGGACATTCATCTTTGCTGTGGTAGAGAACAGCTCCCAAAGCAACTGTTGATGGTTCAGATATAGGACCAAAAACCTGCCTTCCCATTCTTCCCTTTCCTGTCAGAGCAACTAGAAACATCTGGAATATGGCTCACTATTGGCATTCACTCCTAGAAAATAAACCCCAAAATCTATCCTCAAAGCTATTCAGCCTCATCATCAAAAATTCACAGTAGACATTAAATATACGCCATAAAAGTATTAAGATATAACCAAGAAAAAACAGAAATAGTATATACTTTTTTTCACTCAAGAATTTCACTCTTTATTACACAGCTTTGGAAATAGTACATTAAACCTCTTTAACTGAAACATAATCTGGAAGTCTTGAGAGCATTTTTTACCGTAAGTTGAAAACACAGGTAAGGAATGAGTGAGAACATCTGTTCTGAACAGGAAAAGTAAAGAAAGGGATGAGAAAGGATGTGTAATTTGTTTAAGATGAAGATATAAGACTTCTAGAGTTCATATCCTGCATAATAGGATGGTCTTTGCAGTACCATTGAGGAGCTGCTTGGACTGAACACAGACTCATACAAAACTGAGATGATTAAGAGTATTGAGAAGAGTTGAGTTAAAGAGGTCAGTACAGAACAACTAAAAAACCCAAGTTAATATTTGACTTGTCTTCTAAATAATTTTGCCGGAAAGCAGAAGGTGAAAGATGATAGCAAGAATAATAGGAGATAAATTCAAAACCTACCACATCTGTCATGGGAACAATTGCAAAAGTTGACACTTTAGTCATGGTAACTTTTGGTAACATTTACAAAAATTGAGAGAAGTGACATTGAAATGAATATATGCTTGCATGTAGACATTTAATAATGTCAATCATGTTGAAAGAATGATGCTTTCCCTGCCTCTGAAAGGAGGGAAGAGGAAGGGAGCCATGAGCAGGAACAAATGATTTCAGTATTTTGTAAGAATTCAGAACATATTTCTGAAGAACATACATGAGGAAAACCTAGGAAAAAGGAAATATGCGAAAAGTGGTTGGAATTAGACAGGTGAAAGCTAATTAAATCCAGAAGTTTCTTTTACAGTTTTGAATATAGCGATTTCCTAAACAGAGGAAACATGTCAGTGCCAATTCAAAAATATCTAATCACTGAACCAGACCTAGATATGTCCCGAATTTTACAGCTGAGAATATTTAAGAGCTTTAAATTGAGAGTATTCTACTTAAACAGTGGAGGAAACAAAAAACAAAAGGTCGAGAATGACTAAAATTAATTGGTGTCAAGTTGCTGTGGAAAAAACATTAAATGTGATCCTGGATTATAATAGATGAAGTATTTTCAGTATAGACAGGGGATATTAGCAGCACTGTCTGGAAACTACATCTTCTATACCACGTGCATTTGGCCACTATTCAAGACAGAGAAATTAATCTGAAGCAAGAGCAAAGAAGGCCCAACTGAACACTGAAATTATGGAAGTATATTCAACACAAAATGAAACTGGAAGAACCTGGCTTATTCAGACTAGCAAAACAACAGTTGATAGTGGATACAAAATTGAGGCTGAAAATAAGATTTCCAACCAAAGAAGAGATGCAGCCATTGCAAGTAGGAAGTAAAGAAAAACTAAGTGATTTTGAAGATGAAGTTCATGAAAGTTTCTAATGAACATACGTTGTGATTACCTGTAAAAGCTGGTCAGTAGGCTTACCAAATAAAGAGCAATACCATGACAGCAGTGAGCATGGACATAAGTCCATTATTGGTAGGTAGACGAACCAAAGCAAGACTGAAAGAAAAATTCATTCTAGTTCACTCCAAATGGAAATTTTGATAGTGTTTCGTTTCTGCCCAGTTAATGAAATGAGAAAACCCCACATTTTTTCTGTCCTACTTTCAACAAAAGGCAACAGAATGGTTCATTTTATTCTTGGGTTACTTAATCACTTTTTAAAAGCCTCTACAATCTGTTTTCAGAACACATTCCTTCAAAATGAAAAGCTGAAACATTTCCTTTTGAAACCAGTGAAACTGAATGATTTATCTTTTCAGGTGTGTACGCTCTCCGAAGGTATTTCAGTGAAGACTGAGGAATCAACATCAGCTCAGAAACTGATTCCAAGCAGACACAACTAGCACAACACAAAGTTAAAAATACTTTACACAAATCCAGTTTTCAGGGACATTAAACAAGAATTTCCCCATGGTTAGGAATCTGGACCATTCTTGGAGAATTAAAACATTCCTCAAGGGGGTCTTATTTTAATTCACACGTGTTTTATATATTTTTATCTTGACAAGGATGACAGTGAATTGAAAAGTAACTTGTTCAGCCTTAAATAGAGGTTTATAGTATTAAAGAAAAAATGTCTGTGATAGCTAGAATGATTAGTTCTCACTGGGTCTTCGTGTTTACTTATCAGAGTTTGAAGGCTGTATTTGATTCATCTGACTTCAGAGCAGCCATCTGGTTAGTGGATCCATTCACTTATATAATCTACAAAAATGCTTTTTCAGAAAAAAACTCAGAAAAGTTTACTATCTTTCTAGTTTTTTCTTTCTCCCCCTCCTCCTCCTTCCCCCCCCCCACCCCCCCCCCCCACCCCCCAGCCCAACAGAATGGTAATTACTTGAAGTCTCAAAGAAGATGAGAGCATGATACAAACATTTCAGTAATTTCTGCAATCAAAATGTTAATTGGGCTATAAACATGAACATCTTCCTTCCTATGAAGTTGTACAAAAAAAATCTATTCTTAAATAGACTTCAATTAAGTAGTATGAGTATATTTGATATTTTCCAAGTCCAAAGTTGGATACTGTATAACTATGTAAAGTACTTTGCAAAGACCTGGTAAACCAGATTAAACACAGCCTTGGTATAATAGTTACATCTTAATGAATTCTTCAGTAAAAAGCATTTTTATAAGTAGCATTGAGAGTGATAAGGTAAATAACTCAGTAACCTGGGTCTGTTTGGCCTGGGAAAAAGATGATTGGGGGGGGGGGGGGGGTGGATCTGATAAATGTTTATAAATAGCAAACAAATGAGGCCAGGCTCTTCTGGGTGGTGTGCAGTGATAAGACAAAAAGCAACAGCTGAAAGTGAATGCAAATGTGCAAAAGAATTTCTTTATGGTAAAGTGACTGAGCCCTGGAACAGGTTGCCCAGAGAGGCTGTGGAGTCTCCTTCCATGGAGATGTTCAAGACCCATCTGGATGCCTACCTGTGTGACCTACTGTATGGTACCTGCTTTAGCAGGGGGGTTGGACTTGATCTCTTGAGATCCCTTCCAGCCCTTGCAATTCAGTGATTCTGTGAAATCATGCCAGAAAATATTACTATGGATATGGGTCTTTTAGTCCCAACAGGAGTTCAAATATCTGCCATAACATCATGGTTCTAGAAGACTGAAACAGTGGTATTACTAAAACATACTAGTAAACTAAAAATTACACAGAAAGTGTCTGCAAACAAAACTGAAAAAAAAAATAAAAATAAAAAATTCACCTGAAAAAGAAGGATTTATGGGATTTTAAAGAAAGACTGAATGTGCCAAAACATACTTAACTTAGCCACAAGAGGGTTGTTTTGGTTATAGCATCTCTTCAGAGGCAAAACCAAGATAATAGGAAAACAGTACCTTGGGCTGTTAGCATTCATTTTTAATAAGTCCTGAAAAAATGAGCAAGTTCCTGGGATCTGAAGGTGACCTAGAGAAAACAGTGAAGCTGACAGAGGAAATTACAGGCTTGTAGAGCTCTTAGCCTCCTGGATCACCACAAAAACATGGGTGAATAACTGTTACAGACTTCAGTAAATATATTAATCAAACAGGGAAATACACTTAATGGCAGTTAGAATTACTTCTCTGAAATGACACCCAGACAAATGTTTTGTATATTATCCTAATGAATGTACGTGTTCACTTGACAAGAAGAGCTTTACTGCTGCATTAGGATTAGATACGCACCCAGGCTTTAGAAACTAATGCCAGTCTAACTATTAATTAGATTGTGGTACATGACCACAATCATAATAATGAATTAACCATAAGACTCACTAACAATTAAAGGTATGGATAGCCTGATGCTTCAGGAACTGTTTGTTGCCTTAGCGTTGTTCACCTGTTTCACTAACCAGTGTACATGCATACTTCATAATAAAAGGAAATGCAGACAATGCATAACCTCACTCCTGAGGTGGTTAGTGCAGATGACACATACATTGGATTAAAAAAATTGAGTTAACAACAACAGTCCTGCTGAATAGACCCTTGTGCTATCTGTTGGAAGGCCAAGAGCCACTTGATCTTTACATTCAATTCAAACAGTTGATCTCAGAGGAATTTAAAATCACATCAGTAACTCAACAAAACACGTTACACTGTCTGTCTTCAGTAGAAGTTCACGCAAACACAAAACAGCTTTTCATAACACAGGTTTTGAGAACTGTAACAAGAACAACCCCTGATGCAAGCCAGTTCTTCAGAGAGAAAGGCACATTAAGATCGTATGATTGGAAGACGAAGAGAGAAGAATGAAAAATTGAAATGATTTTAAACTTCTTTTATTGGGAAGGTTAGAGTAAGATATCACTGAGTACATGAGCTTCATAACAAAAGAAAGTTCTATGTTCTGTGTGAGTTATGGTACTTAGCAATGATGTAAGGCCACAAGTTTGTAGCCTGAACTGTAAAACTGCAAAAGATGATCATGTTCACTGTCCAGCCCTTGAAACTATGAAAATAATCACAGAATCACCAAGGTAGGAAAAGACCTAAAAGATCATCCAGTCCAACTGTTCACCTATTACTAATAGCTCCCACTAAACCATGTCCCTAAACACAACATCCAGTCTTTCCTTGAACACCCCCCATGGTCGGTG
Organism: Excalfactoria chinensis; assembly: GCF_039878825.1. Taxonomy (NCBI): domain Eukaryota; kingdom Metazoa; phylum Chordata; class Aves; order Galliformes; family Phasianidae; genus Excalfactoria; species Excalfactoria chinensis. Next base: position 27,618,575 of record NC_092827.1, on the reverse strand, counting down.
ACTCCACCACCTCCCTGGGCAGCCCTTTCCAGTGCCTGACCACCCTTTCTGAGAAGTAATATTTCCTAATGCCCAACCTGAATTTCCCCTGCCGCAGCTTGAAACTGTTCCCTCTAGTCCTATCACTAATGACATAAGAGAAGAGGCCGACTCCCAGCTCACTACAACCTCCCTTCAGGAAGTTATAGAGAGCTATAAGGTCTCCCCTGAGCCTCCTTTTCTCCAGGCTGAACATTCCCAGCTACTTCAGCCCCTCCTCATAAGGCCTGTGCTCCAGACCCCTCACCAGCTTTGTTGCCCTCCTGTGAACACATTCCAGGGCCTTGATGCCTTGCTTGCAGTGAGGGGCCCAAAAATGGACACAGTACTCAAGATGTGGCCATCACCAGTGCTGAGTACAGGGGGATAATCCCTTCCGTGTTCCTGCTGGCAACACTGTTTCTGATGCAAGCAACATCACTTCAAACTCTTCAAAACAAAAATACAGTGTATTCTTTTTTTGTGATTCAGTTCTTGGGAGATTTGAGAAAGCCTGTTTTAACACTCAAGAAGTGGCAACATTGGCAAGTGAAAGAGCACAGCTATCCCAGCTGTACTGTTATGTTTACCCTCTAAATTGCCATTTTACCCAAGCACCATTTTAAACCACTTCACACTTAATCCTTTTGTGGAGGGAAAGGACCGCTCTTAAAATATCCCATGCCGACTTGTAGACAAAAATCAATTTAGGAGTGTAGATATCACATTTAGAGCTCTTTTCAGTGAGGAAGGAAAACGGTAGATTCTTTTTCAAAGCAACATTTTAACCCAACCCCAAACTGCTTCTGCACCTTAAAGTTCACTACTAAGTAGTCTGAAGCCCATTATTTCTAAATATCAATGTACTCATCAGTCATCAAACATAAGAAAGGCATTGTTAATTATCACAAAGATTTGTGGTTGGAGAAGCCTGGGTGTTTCCTATGAACAGCCAAGCACTCAGCAATTGGTTAGTTGAGAATGAAAACATCAGGCACATTGAAATGTTTCTATCACACCAGTAAAAATGAAACACTCCTATAAAATATTGACAACAGCAGGGCCTGCATTTGCAACAAGTAGTGTAGAATTCTTAATCGCCCTGGAGAGTTAAGTCTTCATCTGTATTTATATTTAAAGACTCTAAACAGATCTACTCCAGGCCATCTTTCTGAGTGTCCTTCATGGAATTTTTTGAATAAATAAAGAAGTTTAAGGAAAGCACTAGAAGCTGTTTTTGCCTCCATAAGAAATATGTACCTAATATCACATTCTTTTTTTTTTTTTTTTTTCCCCTCTTTTATTTTTCTCCACCTAAGTATTCCAGATGCTGTATATTCAAGCTTAGAGCTTTCCTTTCCTCCATAAACTGCTTGTTAAAGAAAAACCAGAGGTACATAAAACAGTGTATGCAGACAGAAAAAGTGGATGCAAACTGATCAGAATTCTTCAATCATTTATGCTGACAGTAAAAGTTAATGTCCACCCTACTATCTCCTCTCCAAGTTCTAAGAACTCAGGCACACTTCTAAGAACACAAGTTCACTCATGCAACAGGAAACATAAGGTGAATATGAATGTGTAGTTATCACAATGCTAATTTTAACTTCCTAGCTCTCTACCCATTTTTGTTCTAAATTCAACAGAAAGTTATCATTACCATTCTGTTGTCCAACAAAACACAAGAAAACTAAAGACCCAAACTTTCTCAGAAATGAGAAAGCTGACTGAACTCCTGAAAAGCCTCAGCATCATTTATTTATCATTCTTTTTAGAAGAGATATAGTGAAACAACGACAGTTGAGGAAACACTTCAACTAAAAGTGGAATTACATACCTGTGTTTTGCTTATTTGTAGTGATTTGAAATGGTTGCCTGACACATGCTAGCTAATTTTCAAACTAGTTTCATGCTAGCACCCTCATACTCCAATTCATGCCATGTATCAGATGTATTAAGGCTCAGCATTCTTCTGCTGAATAGAGTACCAGAGTTGCCTCTGAGTAGCGTACCAGATGAGGAAGATCATGGACTGTTTCCACTTCAGCCTGGATATATGTGCAGCACTTATAACGGCCTGTTAGAGAATCATAGATGCCAACTTCTCAGCGTTTCCCTCTCAGTTTGCTAAATTGATACTAAATCTTTTGACTATCTCTGGATTACTCCCTGATACAACCAATTTAGACTGCAATTTCATTAAAACAATCATTACCAGAGTAAAAAACACCTAAATGAGTGTGCAGCTGGTGAAACACAGCAGCTACAATGCAAGGCAATCTGCTTTAGTTCCACCTCTTTGTACGTGCTTATACAACAAATAATGAATATGTACATAAACCTACAACACAACAGAACTCAAACATGTTACTTACTAGTTTATAATTCTAATGGAAAAAAATAAAATAAAATAATCCAACCAAATGAAAATAAACTGTTCCACTTTTTGAGATTTCCTCACACATTCTCTGGATATAAAATGGAGTATTCATTCCAGCCTCAGAGATCAGGAGTGCAGTAATCCTTACCACATTTACTGCAGATAGAATATGTATTAACTTGAAAATAATATTCCAAAAATCCAACCCTGAAAAATTTAATATGCTGCCACACAGCACTCAAACAGCTGTTGCCACTGACGTTTATAATTCAAATGAATTAAAATAGGACTCAGGATCTTCACAAACCTCGCAAAAGGCACTGCACTTCCTCCTCTTTGCATTTTGCTTCAAATGAATTCAAATGTTTCAGAGCCTTTAATTAACAGTTACAGAAAGTTTTTAAAACACACATTTTCAAATGTGCTTCCCAGGATGTTAGCAGCTCCATTCTTACATACAAACACAAACAATAGATGGACTAAAGAATGTCTTAACACAGCAAGTAATTTGTTATGTCATAAAATAGAACAATGTCTGAAATAGATATACAGCTCTATGAAGAGCAAAACTGTATTTAAAAGCTTAAGTACTACAGATAACACACGGCATATCACCAATTGCATGACTCTATGATTTCTTGCTAGAAGAGGAATCATACATATATACATACTTATGTATTGTTGGGAAAAATCAGTTTTCATTAATGCATGAAAAGTGATTTCTGACATAAATCCCCAGTAGTTAAACTATACATCTCATCTTTAACTTGCTTAAGCAGCAAAATAAAATGACTGCTATTTAATTAGATGCTCAACTTCCTGTTCTCTTCAATCTTTGCTTGTAGACTGTGAGTATTCCTTCGGGAATTTAATTAGGCTTGGAGTTTTCCATGTATAAAAAATTCATACAGAAGTTTAACTGTTCAAATCCAATACGATGACCTATCAGCAACCAAAGATGTACAATGTGTCCATCAATAGATGTAAAAGAAACAAAACAAAACACAGAAGTGGAAATGGAAGGCAAATGGAGAAACTGCAATTCACCTTTTCTTTAATCTAGCAAATTCTTCCCAAGGAAATCAGAGTATAGGAAACAAAGTATAACAAATTTGGCATCAATAACAGCTTAACACAACTCTTGTACAATAATGACAACTGCATTCCCTTTATACTTCTGAATTATTGCTAAATCATAATTTATCGAGGCAATTACTACAAACTAAACAGAGTTAAATCTTCCTCTGAATCCATAAATTAAGTGCCATGAGCTCTTTTGCAAGCCTCTAACAAAAAAGCCCCTTAAAATGAAGTTATGGACAAAGATCTCACACATCTTGACTTCTCATTCTTGGGAAAGAACATTTCCTGGGCATCCGACTGTCTGATTTGATTATGCGAAGAACAGAGACATTTTAAGTTATGCACTTTCGTGTATTTCTATCTCAGACATTTCTGCTGAGCAGTATGGTACCTAAACATCAGTTCACATTAGATATTTCCTAACATAGGGCAAAAATACAGTCTGCTAGAACAAATATGACAGCTTTCAGTCTCCATGTATTAAAAACAAACAAACAAACAAACAAAAAAACAAAAACAGAAGTAAAAGCAAATTTTAGAGTCTTAAAAATACTTCTGAGTTGATGTCACTGTATTATGTAGTCTTCTTTTCTTCTCCCACAGCAATATATAGAAATCACTTGGGAGGTAAAGGAAATTTTTGCAAAAATTGTCCAACATCCATATAAGCATATGAAATACTGATGTAATTCTTTAATTTTGACTTCTTTGTAAAATAAATAAAGGTATTCATGTGGAAAACTTCTGATCTATCAACCTGTTCTCTTATATAGAAACATTTCTTGCTCTTGGGAGCACCAATAAGTTTTTCTCATTTCCTTTATGACTTTGCTATTCTATTTTGGTAGATGCTGAATTTGATTTCTGATGCAGTGTGCTAACTTTTCTTGAGTCTCTTAAATCCAACAGCACATGTTGTGAGTAATTTCATAAGTAAATCATTAAAATATTCCTAAAGTATCTAATAAAAAAACCAAAAACAATGGAGTCAGATCAAGAACATGTTCATACCAAGACATCTGCATGACTGCAAACTAACAGTTCTTAGAAATATTCTATAATTTAAAAGCAGGAAAAAAAAAGGGCTATGTGAATAAAGACTAAATGCTTCAAAATCTAGAGATTTTTACAAGCAAGGAGACAACAGAATATGTATTTTCCTAATAATTTCAAAGACTATATTTAAAAATATCTAAACACTTTTTCTTCTAATAAAATATGCTATGGTTTTATGAGACCAAAGTCAAACTGTAACACAAAGAGGCAGCAATGCTTATTTACCAAATAAACTAGAAGTATATTAGTAACTATGGTATAATGAATGTGGAATATTGTGACCTAAGCTCAGTATGAATTGAAAAGAGAAAATTGAAAGGCCTGTGACATTGTATGGTGTAATTAGAAAATTAATGATTCCACCTAACCCCAGGATCTCAGGCTTCATTTTGTTTCTGTATCCAAGGAGATGTATTTTTCCTGATCTGGATGCCCTTTGCAGTTGACTGTTTCTACTACTGTTTCAGAATCTTTGAATTTGGATGTGACTGTTGGTCTTTATCTTATCAGTGATGAACCATCGTGCTGACAAGTTTATAGGTGTCATTACTGTCCGAATCTTCCGTGACTTCTGTTACAACTTTCCAGCTCTTTTCTCCAAGTGCCCCTCTGTACACTAGAAAACAGGTTATGGGAGACAAGTCAGCAGGTTAATATGACCTGGAACATTTTGTCCCTTTCAGTTTGAGGAATGTAGTTGCTCTGTATGAATTATGTTGAACTGTGTAAGAAGTCTGGATAGAAGGCATACTGGAACATGGAAGGTCCACCCCAGCAATTTTACAACGTCACCCAAAGATTAACAGAACAGACACATCTAAAAGACATAACCGAAAGAAGGTGTGCAGCAATTTTTAAATGATGCTGTGAATAGAAGTCAGTTAAATTATTAACAAAAATTATACAAAACAGAAAAGATGAAGGACAACAAAAGCAGTAAGATGCAGAATCATGGAAGTCCAGAATCACAAGGGTTGGAAAGCATCTCTGGAAATCATCTAGCCCATCTAACCTAGCCTGCTAAAGGAGATTCCCTAGAGTACCTATAATGTAATGATGAAGTAGTTCCAATAATAATGTTTGAGCTTCCTAGAACACTTTTTCCTTCATCCACTTCAAAGATAGGGTAGCAAGTTTAAACATTAATGACATTTCAGTTAGCATATTGAATATTTTGGATAAAGATCAGGACACAGTGAAAATAAGTAGTGGTAAGTAGCATGAAGAGTATGTGGAAATGAGACTCAAACTTCAAAACTTTATACTTGTGTATTTTGAAGTAAAAAGAAGACAAATAACTGCATTTGGTACCTCCTCAGGAAAGTACACAGATGTCTCAAAGATAGGAAATAATTTAAACTAGCAGGTGTCATTGTTCTTTTAAATCTCCATCTAAATGAGGAGAAAATACTTGAGATTACATTTTATATCCCTATGTTTCTTACAGACATCACTCTAGCAGCAACAGATAGGAGCATTAAGGTAGGGTATAGACTAATTATTACTATTTCTCAGAACTCTCAGCAAGACACCAGGGCTCACATTGGGTAACAGCACATCCAGCTAAGACAAGAAGTGATAGCAGATGGACAGAATTAGAAGTAGCTTCAAATTTGCCAGAGCTGGTATCTTCCTGATATCTATCTTTTATGCTGTTACACAAGACAAGTTCTACAAGCAAAAAGAGGCAACTACACTAATGTTAAAATGTTGTTGCATTCTACATGTCATTTTCCATAACTTATGATGTTTTTCAGTTGAGAAATTTATGAGCTTGGTAGCTCCATGAAATAAGCTTGTTTGGGAGTATCTAAAACATAGAAACAGAAGTCTCTAAAACATTTTCACAATCTTCTCTCCCAAAATGGTCATTAGTCACAGGATGGATTAACATTTTAAATATCCAATCAACATGGCTCATTTGATATTCTCTTCAGAGGCAAGGTTTCCTGAGAGCATGAACAAAAGAAATGACACATTCAAAAGCAACATAGCACTGCCTTTTTTTTTTTTTTTTTTTTTTTTTTTTTTTTTTTTTTCTTCATTTGACATCTGAGTCATTCTGCTATTTCTCTGTGCAGGAAAGATGGTCTTTCTTCACAAGGACCCAAGCCTTGCATTTCTAAAGGGTATAATCATAGAATCACAGAATTGTTATAGTTGGAAGGGACCCCTGAAGGCCATCTAGTCCAACTCCCCTACAATGAACAGAGACACCACAGCTACATCAGGTTGCCCAGGGCCTTATCCAGCTTCTCCTTGAAAGCCTCCAGGGACAGGGCATCAACCACAACACTAGGTAACCTGTTCCAGTGCCTTACCACCCTCACTGTAAAAGATTCTTTCCTTATACCAGAATAAGGGTGAAAGCTATTTACTACATTGATGTAGTCACCTCCACTTCCTTCACAGAATACCTTTTACTCCCCTTTCTAGTCCAAGGACAGGAGTGCTTATGTCAAACTGTGCAGACTCTGAAAGGAAGAATCTATGATGACAGCACTTTCATGGGCTTCTTTGAGAGTTATCATTATCATTCTCAGTTTCTGAAATAAATCAAGCTCTTACCATAACTACCTGCTAATTTCTCACTGGCAACACAAGCATTTGTAATGTCCCAAATGAGTCACTCTAAATTAAAATGCACAAGAAAATACATAGGCTTTTCCTCTATACCTGCTTCACTCAGGTGCCTGCCCCCTTTTAAAAGGTTCTGAGAGTTGGATAGAATAAAAGAAGAGGAACAGGAGATAAAATGCAGGGAAGAGCAAGACAACAACAGAGGTTTATATTTCATGCTGATTTTAAGAGTATAAAATATGGAAAAAATCTATTTTAATAATACAAAATATGAAAAATTTCAAAGATTGTGCTTGTTGTCTGCTGACAAAGTATTAGTTTCATAAGAAGATAAATGAAAACAAACCAAAAAACAACACATAAGGAAATCACTTCAATATGAACTTAGAGGACATTACTGAATCTGAAAAAAGTAAGTCCCCTACTTATACACTGCATGCATACAATACAGGTGCTGTCAGGTTGTCTGAAACCAGCCTGACCTAAAAGAATGTTCTGCTGACAAGAATTTAACAGCTTTTTTTTGGCCTTAACTTCCAACTTCAATACATGGCATTTTTGGCAAAAGCACCTGCCTGCTGACATTCAAACTGAAAGAGCCAACTTGAAAGAGCCAACTCATTTTTTGTAGTGTGTAACATGCAAGCAGACAGAAGTTAGTTTGGGGGAATTTGATCTGTCGCCGGATGTAAGCCAACAGCCTGGTAGTTCACATGCATCAACAGATGGCCAAATACCCTCTTCTACATATTACATGATGAACCACCAAGCCAATCCATTATAGCAAGACTTTGTCAGACTGAGAGGCAATAAGCAGTTTAAATACTATTAACTTGTGTGTCTGAGACAGAAGTGACACTAAAGATACATGAATACTTACACTACTCAAAGAGAAAGACCACACTTGAGCCTTATTTTCTAGTATTTTCCATTTTTTACTCATTAGCTCCAACTGTAGCGCTACAGAAGTGTGGGTTCTGTATGATTAATCACATTTACATCCTCTCACCAACTGTAACTGGTCTACTTGGGCCTCAGTAGCCACAAACAGGAAACAACCAGACTCCTCCAAACAAAATGAAACTTTTCTTCTTTCAAATGAAAACTGTGCAAACAACACATCTATGCGGTCTTTGGTTCAGCAAGGTAGAAACATCCAAATTCAGCTTGTATTAACTCTGTAGTCTTATTTCAACCTACTGGTAATGTCACAAGACAAATCACCAGCTGATACACTTCAAAGCACCGTTTCATGGGTAAATCAATGACAACACATAGGACACCTCACTGGGACACTGCAAACCAAGATTAATTTAGGAAACAAACCAAAATCTGATAACAGCTCTGCTTGAAGCAGAAACATTGCAAGTAAGTAAATTATGTAAAGCAGCAAACAGATTTTACCAGAAACAGTTTTCATGCCCCACTCTGCACACTGGCACTTCCTTGCCTGAACAAGTTTAAAGACAGCTCTCCTCTGTGAGTAAGCCTGCATTGCTCTTTACATTTATTCTATGGTATTCCTACCCTGAAAAGGTAACGTCTGCCAAATGGGGTGATCTCTTAACTATGCTGTGAAGAATTTTTCATGATGCAGAATAAAATGTTTTGAAGTGTATAATATGTAGTGACTTCTCAACACAAACATTAAAAGTTATAATAAATAATATCAGCTTTTTTTTCCCTCCTTGGCAATACACACAGTTAAGAGGTTTATTAAAAATACCACATTTAATCCAAGTTTTTGAGTGAATAAGTAGTAAGCATTTTGGAACTGTCCTACCATGTTACTAATTTCATTAGCTTGCTTTGCAAAGCGCAAATCAAAACAGAGATAATGTATTTTAAACCTAATACGAGGCAAAGGTTTGGAGAAGTAATTTCAGTACATGAGAGACTCCAGAGAGACTTTTGGGCCTACCAAGAAAGGAAGACAATGATGCCTCAAAAATAGGAAACATGCTATTAAAAGAAACCAAGAACAGGAAAATTGGCTTTTTTTTCTTTTTAAGAAATAAACACATGACATGATGAATTACTGTAGAACATAGGACATGCAAAACCGAACCAGAAAACTGATATATGCTATGAGATTTTTCTAGCTCTTCATTGCACAAAGTATACATGGAAATGACAACAGCATAATACCCACAGGAAGCAGAACTTTTCAGATCCATAGAAACAATTTTCAGTGCTGTAACTCAATGGTGATCACAAATCCCATTATGAACTCCATTTTAATACCCAAGCTATTTCAAATTACGTTGAAATATAAAATAGTGCTTACATACGCTATGTTTGGAGACTTTTAGGGAGACATTCCAGCCCACATAATTGGAAATCATCTTAAAGCCAAAATAGTAATTTGGCACTAGCTCTGATCCCTAGAGGTGGCTTACATTCAAAGAACAAAAATAAAGCAGTATATAGCGCAAAGTTACTCTGAGAACCTCAGGATTATTAACTTCAGTTAAGTTTGCTTCCTTTGGTGTTCACTACAAACTTTCCAACACTGGATGACAGTGACTGGCTGAGCAGCATTTTATATGGGAACAAAATATGCGTGACAAAAAGGTTTGCTTGATGCCACTGTTAAATTAGACAAATAGCATCAAGCTTCTCCCATTCAGTCAGCCACACAATGATTCAACAGAGATCAATATGAATACTTTCCCAAAACATTTTGAATAGGTACAAAAAGAGTTAAAAATTAGTGGCAAAAAATACAAACTAGATTTAATAATTAAATAAGCAAGTGTGAAAGAATAACAAGCTCTCCACAGTAAGTCCACAGGTACAAGAAAGGCTAATGTCATGATATACATGGGTTGTAAAATCCAAGTATTTGTTTTTAATCCTTTTATAGCTTAGATTAATTGAGCATTTTCTGAAGAGCAGTGAGTATGGTCACATAATGCTTGAGCTACCCTGAGTCAAGCAATAATGACATTACTTTAGAGAAGCAAACTGCTATCTGTCTTCTCAGTGGAAAGAAAAACGTTCCATAAATACATATTTCCCAAAACAAGGAGTTAGTGCTTCAATAAATAAATAAATAAAACCCTCTCACTATCCGGTTGTAGAGAGTTGAATAGGTTTAAAGGTTTCTAAAGTATGTTGTTTAAATTAAACTGTGAACAAGTGATATATATGTGTTCTAACTGAAAAAAAATCATGAACAGGTACTTGAAGAAAACAGCCATTCAAGATGAGCAGCTAGTTGTTATGACAAATAATAATAATAATTTGGTTAATCTTACTGCTTACTTAATCCTTTCCCTCAGTAAAGCTTTCTTTTCATCTTACATGGATTTTCAAATGTAAAGCATCATTGAAACGTATTTCAATCTAGATCTACCTGCATGAAAAGATTTAATCAGTTCAAAATCAGTTAAACTACAGATATCCAGATATGGAAGTTGGTACTCATAGGCAGAAGTTACATGCTGAGACTTGGACTCCAAGCTGGCACAGGGTGATAAAAAGATACAAGAGAAGCTCACTAACACAGAACAGCATATTTGTCTTACTATTCCCCCGCCCCTCTCCCCCCATGAGAAAGAACTTTGAAGGAATTCAGACATAGGATGTTGACGAATATGAGAAAATAGTGTTCTTATAATGGTTTCACTTCAACTGAGACCGGTTGGGGGCACCAAATACTTTTTATTTCCCTGTCACTGTGCTGTGCTTTCTGTCACTGAGTAACCATGACATTCAGGATCCCTGAAAAATACGAAAAGGCAACTGTGTGGGAATACATAAAAAACTGTTTAAAGCTACCATGCCAGTCAATCTGCAGTGTAACCCTAGACTGACAGGGCTGGGTTGTAATAGGTTCGGTTCTGATCATACTTACACTTACGTGAACCAACAGTGACAACAATGAAGAGAAAGCCTCTGCATCACTATTACCACTTTCAATGTAAATAAATTGAAATTGTCATTTTAAAAAACAAACTAAAACAGGTGCATTTCTAGCTCAATTCTTGTCTCTCACCTATAGACATTACTTGTACATGTATGGGAGTGGTCCTGCTCATGAAAATACATCACATCCAAGCACTGTCTTATAAGTATGCACAAATGGTCTCTGAAACAGAAGCTAAATCAAAACACTGATAGATTAGCTCATAAAGAAATACTATAGAAATATATTATCATATTTGAACATGTTACAATGAGACCAGATTTATAAATGGCATTAATAATCCTCTGGTTTTATAAAGTCATTCTTCTCCTGTACAGCAGAGAATTTCTCATGCTCAGCAATGTCTAGAGATGCTCAAGGCAACAATGGGAAATACAAAGTAAAATGCTTTTATTGCCCTGCCAGGCAGGGGGGTTGGAACTACATGATCCTTGAGGTCCCTTCCAACCCGGGTCATTCTGTGATTCTGTGATTCTGTCAACCTAAATATTAAAGTCACTTCTGTTTTCAAATAACTGTATGAATAGCTAAGAACACACATTTCTCCTTGTTATACAAATGGATACATTTCACTTGAAATAGAAGAATGGGTATGAGCAGAAGTTAGACTGGTCTATGAAGATACAAGACCCTAAACACAACATTCTTAATCTCAGAAAATGAATAATGTCTGGACCATTACTTTCCTTCTAATGAATCTATTTACACATAATTAAAACTATTCACCCTCCTTCAAGTCTAATCTTTCACAGATGCATATCAGCAACTTACACTCTTTGATTTGCAATTTGTTTTTAAGAATTTTTTTTTTCCTCCCATGAAGAAGGAGCAATATTCCCTTCAGTTTTACTGAATACCAGATCCTTAATTTGCAAATTACCTCATGCTCCACATAAAGTGCAGAACATTAATATTAAGCTCACATTTTTTGTTCATTTCCTCTGAAGGTGTGAGAAATAGCATGAGCTATCATCATAGTATCATAGTATTGTGCGAGTTGGAAGGGACCTTAGAGATCATCGAGTCCAACTCCCGGGATTCGAGCCCTCTGTGTAGCAGAGCGGCACTTCTACCCCCTGCTCCACAGGGGGGGATTCGAACCCGGGCCCCCTGGTGTTGCAAACGGGAATTCCACCGCTGCGCCACCGGAGGAGCTGGTATTAATCTAGCTCGTTTTCCTCACAGACAGATCAGACAAGTTTTTGCTTGCGCAACTTATTTCTTTGGTGGGAAAAAGAAGTTCAGTGAATTGGCCCTTTTTCCTAAGGGGCCACCAATATACACTGTGAACACTGTTGAGAGCGCTGTACCCTAGCTGAATAAAAAGGGGAGGGGCAAGAGGTACCATGAAGAAAAAGACTTAAACATCACAGGCTTCATCTCCAGTGCTGGAGTTGCTGGATATGACCTGAAGAGCACATGGTAGGATGCATCTGTGCACAAAACCAGAACTCGGCATTGCTTTGATTGTGGATACAGAGGGGCTCTGTAACAGCAAAGCAATATTGTTTTACCATATCCACACCAGGAAAAAAAACTCACACCGCTTTCATTAGTGAAATAAGAGTGAAAGAAACACACAGGTGTAATGCTGAAATTAAGAGTTTCATTTCCAGTATATTCAACTGCAGAAAAGCCATTGCTGGGATAAAAATGAATCCTAGGTTTCCACACCCCAAGCTTGCTGTTATAATCAGTTGATCTCCATCAGGAATAAACAGCTTGGTAAATCATCTCACATTAACAAAGGATGGGGTCCACTCACTGAGCATTTTCTTTGCCTGTTCCTGTGGTCAAACAGGAAACATTCATACTGCAAACATACTGTTAAAATACCAGACTCTTGAAAATATTTAGGTATTTTAAATTAAACACTATGATTATATAAGTGGAACTAAGCTACATCTCCAAATCAGGACTAAAAAAGAACTGTAAGATTAAGCCTGCACAGCTTCACCAAGGTCAGACTGCCTGAGCAACCTGGTGGCCTTCTATGATGGAGTGATGACATCAGTGGGTACAGGAAGGGCAAGTGATGTCATCTACCTGTACTGTAGCTAAGAGACTAACACCAGCCTTGATACATTCTTGTTACTACAACATACACATATCCTTACAGCAAATCATGGGATCTTTACAGAACAATTATACTTCTGTCATTTATCTGCATGATTCTGCTATTTGTCATGTGAAATTAAGTTCAATGTAATAGAATTAAAAAGAAAAATTCTAAAAAAAGGAGTACAGACACAGAGCGTAAATTGAGAGAGAATGTAATTACTGCTCTTTCTCCTCAAGACTGATGGAGTCCAGACTTCCAAATTTAGCTCATAAACTAATTTCCTCAAATAATTCAACTTGAAAAACATGATTTGAATCAGATTCATTGTCTGTTTACTATTTTATTGCACATCTATTTGTTTTGTTTATTAACTGGGAGGTATATGGAATTGAGGAACTGCCACTCAACATGCCCAAATTTATGAAAACACTGTAAAACAGCTTACTACAAAATGCACGCTTTCTTCTACTGCAACTGAGGATTTAAACTCAGTTAAGGCTAAGAAGACAGCAGACTAAAAGGAACAACACCTGCTTTTAAGTACAAAGATCAATTACCTAAAAGACAATAACGAATCACCCAAAAAACAGAAATTCACAGCTGTCCAAAGAAGATAAATCCTTCTGTGCCAGACACAGCTCCCCAAAAGGCAGACTAGTGTGATCAGCAATCCTCTTAAGGCCATTTACATATTCTAAGAGCAGAAAGGAAAACAATTATCTTCAGTAAGACATATTACTGCAAGTGGATGATCATTTGAGCGAGACATCTATGAGGTTAAAGAATTGAGCGTAGAACACCCATTTATTTACGGTAACTTACTTTTCTTTCCACTCTGTGCAAAAGCGTGGTGAGAGTCTCCTGTCAGCTGTGCTGCCTATGTCTTTGAAGAGCCTAAGTCCTGGTGCTGCACAAGCACTGCATTTGATTCTGTCATCATCTCTTATCCTCAACTAATCTTCCCAAAGTACCACACTCAGTCTACCAGGACTTAACCCTAAAACAGAGTATTTTAAAAAAGGTCTAGTAGCATATAACACAACCCATATTGTGTCCATGTCCTACAGGACTGCCAGGGTCAAAGCAGAGAGCTCCTTAAATTAATGCTTCTGGCATACAAAGAGAGGTGGGGCACAAACACTACAGCTTGGAATGGATGCTCTGCATCTCTCCTAGGATTAGTCTTCTGATCATAAATTCAGCTGCTTTCTCATGTGCATGGATGGAGATTCTTCTCCAGGACCTCTTTGACTGCTAATTCAGATGAATGAGAATCAGACTTTTCTTAGTCAGAAAAAGAGGTTTTGCATTTAGATACAGAAAGGAAAAACCCACATAATTCATTAGAGATGACAAGTGTTGGAAGATTCAAACTAGATCAAAGGCAGTTGCTTACAGTCTTCAGGTTTCTACTGGAGCTCTGAGCTATACGCATAGTATTTTTAAACAAAGAGTAGAATAATTATATTGTTACTACACAAAATTGGCAAAACCTAGTAATGTTCCAAAGCAAATCAATTATTTTCTATATAGCCAAAAGGTTTTAATATACTCAGTGTAACAGCTGCGATGAAATCTTGGAAAAGTTGTTGCAATTATTTTTCCTTTTATGTACTTTTATCCTGTGGATGTGTTCCCAGCAATATATACAATTCTATCTAGACACAGCAGAGTCTGAAGCAAAGAGAGCACTCTTCTGTCCTTCTTGTCTGAAAAATCAGTGTTACAAATTCCTGCATAAGTGTAAAAACTTGTCACTGACAGCACTTTTTCTCTTGTAAAACCTGTAGTAACAAAGAACAGTATTTCTAGGAGCACTTTTTCTGTACAGGATTTGATCTCAAGTCATACTTACCTCTACATTATAAGTAGCATCAGTACTCAGGGTAGCATGTCACTAGTGTTCATCTTGATAAAGCTTCAAAGTCAAGCCTACTCCCACGTATGAAAAAAGATCTGAGAACAAAACCTGTATTTTTCCCCCCAATCCTCAGCATATTTATATTTAAAATTATTTTAATTATTCTTTTTAAAAATTAAAATCTGCTTGATTAACTGATATTTAGATGCTGTCATGCAACAGCTACTGATAGTCTATGTCAAACCTACTGTAACTGACAAGAAAGTTTCAACATTCCATTAACAAATTAAGAAATGACAACCCATCTGTGTAATTTTAGATGACTTTGTTTCTTTGTCTAAGAACAATTTGTGCAAAATAAATGGTTCATAATTTCTATGTAAATACTACTTACTGTTTTATATTTGTTATATTGTATACATGCAACCATAATCAGTTTTCAAGAACTAGTATTTTAAATGCTTTTGAATACTAGTAATTCTATTAAATACACATTAAAAAAAAAGAAGGAACCAGACAGTCAACCATAATGGAAATAATAAACAAAACCCTTTGTTCTTAAAGTGCATGGGAAGTAACCACAGAGATCCAGCTGAAGAAAGAGAGCATTACCTGTTACCTTGCCTAACACAACACAAAGACCTCAGCTTCTTTGCAAAACACAGCTAAATTCATAAGTTAAGTTCTGGATTAAGCATTTGCTTGCCACAAAACAATTAAAGGGAACTCAATGTAAAATCACTTCAAGAAAGTCTACAGAATCAAAGAATCATGTCACAGTTTTTTGCACATATCAAGGCCAACATTACTGTCAGATGTGGTGAAATAAATGGAGAAGGCTAAGACTGATATCCAGACTATAGTGAAAACATGGATAACATAACACACTTTTAAATGAGTACAGATATCAAATTCAAAATGCTTTAAAACTCTTAAGATGCCTACAAAAAGACTCAAATGTCTGTTCAAATCACTGGGAACTGAGTGTCCATATTACCCCCACACACAGCAGAAATTGCTTTTATTTTGAAATGCCACAGCAAATTTGTTGACACCACCCTTGTATGCAGGCAGGCAGTCATAAGCTTGTCTGAATGTCTGTCCCTGTACTCCAGTTTCATTTGGTCATGTCATGGGTTGCACATGAGTGTCAGGGTTTGCCCCTTCCCTAGCTCAGGGTAAGAAAACCCAAAAATCCACATAAGATCTGCTGGCATCTTCACAAAGATGAACTGAGGCCATAGCCTCAAATGTTATCTCACTGCTTTTCTATTGGCAAAAACTAAGACACAGACAACTGCTGTTGCCTTCTTTTGCTCTACAGCACCTTCTAATAGGATGCAAGCACTACAGAACAACAGAAGGTAAAAAAAAAAAAAAAAAAAAAAAAAAAAAAAATCAGCTCACCCCTTCGGACAACAAGCAGTGGCTGAGGAGAGCACAATTTCTATCCAGAGAGATGCTGCTCACCCAGCTGCTAACCCTTAAGTGATGCTGAGGAGAAGGTGGATCCAGGCTCCATCCCTTCTGATCATCCAAGTGCATTGCTTGCCCCTGAGCTCCCTGGGTTATTCAAGCCTTCTCACGTGGTGCTCAACCATAGGTTCAGGCTGTGACCTGGCAATTCCACTGCAACAACCCATCCACCAAGCTCCCAAGCACAGCAACTCATGGGAGAAGCCCTGGTGGCTTGTCAAGTAGCCACTCTTCAAGCCACTGGAAATTCATCTTCCCTGGAGGCTGACTTATCTCTACAAGCTCTTCCTCCCCCTGACTCTCCCCTAGTCAGACTGGGCCATCCACCATGGCCTCACCTCAAGGAGACTTGGCCAATGATGGCCAATACAATCACATTCAAAAAGAAACCCCAATGGTCAAGTGTCATAGTATCATATCATAGTATCATAGTATCGTGCGAGTTGGAAGGGACCTTAGAGATCATCGAGTCCAACTCCCAGGATTCAAGCCCTCTAGTGTAGCAGAGCGGCTGTTTTACTCCTTGCACCACAAGGGGGATTCGAACCCGGGCCCTCTGGTGTTGCAAGCGGCGGTTCTAACACCGTGCGCCACCAGGGGTACACAAAGCCATCGACATCTTGATATCTAATTGCAATATACATTCATGAAAGGGTTCAGCACAGAGATGCAATGAATGTTTTTGGTGTTTTAGGATTGATATTTTTAAGAATTTAATTTGCTGCATAATCATGTATCTGAAGTTCACTTCAATAAGAAAGATGACATCTGAACATCTATGTGTCAAGTTGAAGCGTAGGAGTATCATGTGTTATTTTAAAAATAAGACCCTGGGAGAAAATATAAATGAAATACATACGTTGAAAATATATTCATTATAACAGAAAAAGCCTACCAACACAGGCCATCTGCTTTTGACTGATAGATTTCGTAAACTGTCAGAACACCATGTAAACTGTTACAAATCTCATTTAATATCTCAAAAACATACATAGTTCTCACATAACTGGCAAGTTCTAATGAAAATAAGTATCTAAGAATCAAATATGTGTGAAATCTGAATTACAATTGCTCAATAAGCAACAAAAGCTGCAGAAAAACAGCAAGAGCTCCATCTATCCCTTCTGCGATGAATCAGAATCCCCCAGATGATCTAAAAAGCCATGGTTATCAGCTTAAGACATATAATTCTTCAATTGCCATTTCATTTAATAATAAATGGCATTTAAAATAATTCCATAGAAACTAAGAGCATATACTAAGAAGAAATATAGTAAGTACAGCCTCCGTGAATATTTGCAGATATTCTGTGAAAAAGATAAGCATTCTCTCCATCCCTATTTATTATCTGAGAAGTAACATTTTTCGTTATTATATCAGTAACACCTCCCAGATACACTACTATAACATTCAAGGCCCAGCTGAGGATCCTGCCTGTGTCAAGCCTTACCTCTTCTGGGCTGTTCACCTACACGCAGTGAAATTCATGCACAGACCTGGGATCACTTGAGTGATATAGTATAGCAAACTGCTAGACTATAGAGACTAAGTTTGATGGACATAATATGCACAGAAAAAAAGAAGTCACTTTTTCCATCGCAGGTATAATGCACCATAACCTCCAAGCCCATTTTGCAGGCAGCTTTCATCCACTGCTCTACTCCTTGCTCGTACCCTCAGCATGGTAACACATGCCCTTCACTCCACAGTGCAGGACCACTGAATAGCATTTGTTCACACAAGCTGAAACCAAAAAAATACCGACAAGTAGCTTAAAGCTGCAGGAAACCTGTTTTTGTGAAAAAGTAGGCAACGTAGACTGAATATCACACAGTCTCAACATCTTCTCTACAAATTTCAGTCTTACATGTTCTGATGTTAGTACTGAATGGCTTGGCATCATCATAGAAGACATTAGTAATGACACAAAGCAAATGCAGTAAGTACAGACAGATGTCAGAATCTACAGAATAACTCTGGAGAAATGCAAACCATTACTTATGCTCCTTCCCTGTGTGACAGGGAACAATATTCTGAAGGAAGAAAATCTACCACTCCCTCTGAAGGACTGCCTCGCCATTTTGTAGGCTACAAGAGCTGGCCATCATCTCTCTTCATTATTCTTTCCACGTACAAATGCTCTACTAAGTTCAGCATTAGATTTCTGTACTCATCTGCCAAATGCTGCCACTAAGCTTCCATCATAATGTGAAATCTAATATTGGGCTTACTTCTGAGGATAGATTTCAGAATCACTCCCCATCCAATTTATTGATGGTATTTTTGTACCCATTTTAAATTGCTTCCCTATCCCAAACCATCCATATTTCACACTACACCATTGTAAATTCCTACAATACATACATTTAGATTTTGACACAAATTCTTCTTTTAACCAAACTACACTCAATCAGAGTTTTTTAGTTACATGTATTTTCATTAAAGAAATAATAATGGCAGCAGAAACTCAGAATACTCTAGTCTTGCTAAGCAACTATTTGACAGCCTATAATTTCTCTGTCATTAAAATAAATATTCCAGCACTGAGTTCATGTTGGAAAAATGTCACCCTATGGAATAATTGTCCCTCATAGTATGTAATTTAAGTTTACTTAATGTGCTGTGCATTAGAACAACAAGTGCACAAGTTTAGAGAAGAGAAATTCTGATACAACCAACCATTTAAAGTAGTGGAGAGAACAGCGACTAGTCATCAAAGAATCCCAGAATACCACTGACAGCATATGTTGTCTAGGAAGAGTTTAGTTGTCAGTGTACCAGTTATCTTCCATTCCTTTGGTATTGTTACTGTAATTGTCTGCCTTAAGAAATAATAAATGATAAGGACACATAGACACATATAGTTCTGAAATGCCACTTAATGAGCATTGATTAAATAAACTGTTCAACTAGATTAGTTGGACAGCCCTTAAAATACGGGTAAAGCAAGGGTCTGAGTGCTTCAAGTTCATAGAATAGAATCATAGAATCACCAAGGTTGGAAAAGACCTAAAAATTATCTAGTCCAACCTTTCACCTATTAACAATAACTCCCACTAACCCATGTCCCTCAACACAACATCCAGTCGTTGCATTAGTGAACATTAGTTGCATAAAGCAGTCTCAGATTACTTTTTTTTCCCCCATTAATGTTTTTATCTAGTAACATAAGTGTTTAAAATTTCCTCTATTCTCTCAAAAACAGCATAAATTTTTTTTTCCTGCTGTAAGTTTCAAAAATCACCATCATTATCCAGTACCAGAAATGTCAACTACTGATATTTCAGAAAATAAATTTTTTCAACAAATCCAAACAGGTCCACAGGCCCTGTGAAAATGCTGAAATCTGGAGAGAAAATACATAGCAGTAAGTTCAGCCTCTTATAACTTTTTGAATAAGAGGTAGCAAACATGCTTAGGGGCAAATAATTTCTGCCTTTTATTGTTCTTGGGTAGTTATTTTTGCATCTACTGTTCAGTCTCAGTTTTCTGTCCTGTGTCCTACAATCACCACTAAATGGTATCTGAGTACACTCAGGAAGTGCGCACTACAGAACATTACTGCCTTTCACATGCTCATTTTAGTATCCCTTGTGGCAGCAGCACACTGTCAACTGTAATAGTTTTACTACTAACAGTGATATTAATCCAAATATTTACATTACTATATATTTAGGAAAGTATGGGAAAGATCAAAGAAACAGACCTGGAACAGCTCTGGATTCTGCAAAGTTATTTCACCCTTGCAAGAGTCCTTGGACATCACCATGAGAAAGTGACCGCTCCCACAGATACCGCCTCACTGACACTGGAACACTGCAACGTGATGCAGAAGCTGTCAGCCCCTCTGGGGGCAGGCATGACATGCACAGCACAAACACAAGCGTTTGGTGCTAGCTTCCCAAATCCTAAAGGGTTTTTACTCCCTAGAGGGGCAGCATGCTGCCCCTATCTTCTTGTTGTGGCACTCTGCCAGGTGCAAATATGGTAGAAGGAATAGAAAAGGATGGTAAGTCAGAGTGGAACAGATACTTTGATAGAATGAGTTCTTTAATCTTTAATCTTTTCAAATCTAGTGTCACAGGTAACAGTTTTGAAGGGTCCTAGGTAATAATGTGAAATAATTTTAGAACCTCTAAAGCTCTGAAAGGGTACAACAGCAGCAGTCTCTTCACAGTAGATACCTAAGTAAAAAGCTTTTTATCATGACCATCGTATTTACTAGATATCCAAGATATGTTCAATCATTAATGTTTGAATGCAAAGAAATCACCAACTACATGTAACTACTACTATCGCATTTCCAAAGCAGCAGATGGAGCAGTAAATTCACCACCCCACTACTTCATCCATCCCTTTATTGATATTACTATATACACCAAGGAAATAAAATGACTTGTTGCTTTTCAGATATTTTTGATTTAAGGGTTACAGCAGGATAACTGAGTGGTAGGCCTTACCATCCCTACAAATACTGGACCAGTGTTGTGCTGCTTCTGATATTGAGTCTACATTACTCTGAGTTACGTTGGGTAACCACACAACAATGCATTGCTCTGTATACACACAGCAAATCTATAGTTAAAATTTCAATATTAATGGTCTGAACTCAAATGACTTGGATAATTAACTGAGCCACCCCATAGTTCATCATCATTACTTCCTGCAGCATTTGCAGATGTCTTGGTTTCCCAGAGAATTCAAGAGAATAAAACCTAACTAATTTGTAGGGAGGTAGTGGTAAAGCAAAGTAGCTGCAAGCAATGCAGTTCTGCTTTTTCTCCCAGATATTCATATTATGCTACCAAAGTATTACTCAGGAACGAACATAATACAGAGAATTGCACAGTACTCTAGCAGCAGTCCAATCACTGAAATATGAGGATTATGCAAACATCTTAATGGCATTACTTACAGAGCTACTGAGGAAAGAGAGATTATTTGGCAGTGTGAATTCAATTTGCTTTGGAACAGCACAATTCTTCAGCTGCAAAGCCTTGTTTCCAGCCACAAGTTAGAACTTCTTCAAATAACAAATCCTAAAACAATAACAACAATAAATAGTCCAGGTTTCTTACAAAGTATTTGTAGAACAGAGTCCAGAAAACCACAGTGATATCCTCATATATCAGCCACTGATTTCACATAATGCAAGTTACCACACAGACCCTCCCATCTTATCCCTTGCAGCTGATAGCAGCTCCCATGCAGTTCTTACAGCCACAGTTAGTTTCTAAGGGGTTTCTCCATACAGAAAGTGCCAGATCCTGCTGGGGAGCACTCAGGCTGCTCCTTCCAAATCTGCCTAATGGTACCTGATTGGTAGGGTACATACAGCTTCGTGGCTGCATTGCAGGGAGCAGGACTCCCAACCTCATCCCACTATGAAGATCACTTCCTTCTGTGTTAGCTTTGTGGTGAGCTCTATTGCTCATTTTGATCTAATTTATTGACCAGCATTTTAAGCTGTGATCTCAATTTCTGGTGTATTCAAAGACACCAGGTTATGTAATTGGTTCTAAACGTGTTTCGTCATTTCTTGATGTTACAGATGGAAAGAACATTGTGGAAAAACAGAAATAAACCAACAGAGAAGGAATGCTCACCCATATTTGAAGATTCAGGCTCACAAAGAAAGACTCCACAAAGGTGGAACCACCAGAAAGAGAGCCTTCCCCAGTGACAGTCCGCCCTTAAATGGGGTCTAGGAGAGGTGCAGTCAGGCTCTACCCCTTCTGGTCACACAGCTGAACTGCCTTCACCTGTGCTCCCATGGCTGACCCACTCCTTGCCTCAGGTGATCAATCAGTGGTTCAGGCCGTGACTCAACAGTTCCCATACACTTACCTGTTTCCTTCTCTGTTGACAAAAAATGCTATCTCTGGAATTTAGACAACAAAAGATCCCCATCACATAAGTTTAAATCCATAAGTCAAGTCTTTATAATTGCTTATATGTTTAAGGAAATGCAGGATCTCCAACTTTCAAGCCCAAGGAAGCAAATTACCATTCTCTAGGGGCATTGGTACCTTCTGCAGGACTTAAACATCTATGAGACAATGTTGGGAGACAGCTACAAATTCCAAAAGGGAATTGCCAACACTCGTGATCAAATCTATTAAAATGAACTGGGTAATTAAACTGAGGCATGTATTTAAATTGCTGGCCTGAATGCCTGAGTCTTCACATCACAAGCACAATGATGTATGAATGCAGTAATACAAGACCTGGAGAAGAAGCTATCAAGAGTGTCTTTCATCACCACTTCAACAACTCAAGAGGTCCACAGCAAAAGGAATACAAGAGAAGGAACAGTACATAAAGGGAAGAATGGTCATTACAGTTCTTTTGACATGTCAGAAGTACTCTTTTTTCCCCTCTGTGCTGTACAGACTAATTAGTGTCTATATTTTGGGGTCACAGTGGACAAGCTGAGACTTACTTTCAGATGATGTGTCAGACAGAAATAAAGTACCTCGGGAAAAGAAATAGTGCTTATACACATGCATATATCATGCAGTACTCCATAAAGAAATCTATATGTACACAAATATTTATATAAACAAGACTGACAAGCTTTTTCATTCCGAAGCAAAGAAGATGCATTTCTTTATCAATAATTTCATAAATTTTAAGCTTTACATTAAAGAAATGAAGAAAACATTACTGTATCAGTTAGCTAATAATAGGTGGTGGGAATGACAGAAAATGACAAGCTGCAGCATTAGACATGAAGCCACACACATAGATGCTCCACTTCCTAGCTGTAATATGTAGTAACAACCTTGTATTTCAACATCTGGCAACTTGATATGACAATGAAAAGCTCCAAGTAATCGTCTCATTACAATCAAGCAAAACCATGGTGAAAAGATAGCACCTGTTTTTCTCTAGAGATTATTTTTTATTACTTCTTGCACTCCTGCCAAAGAATACAGAATCAAGGAAATACTCTCGGTTCCACTTCTGGCATGCTGAATCACTACTGCTGCAGAGGAAGCATAACAAACCTGTGTTCTCAATTGCTTTGTGGAAACAGACAAATAACTATAAATAAACAAATAAAGAACAATACTCTTTCTAAGCACCTAACTAAAATGCTCTTGACATCGTGTTACATTAAAACCAAATCACAAAGACAGGAGATCCAGAAATTTCTCCCCATTACATTTCAAAGACATGCAGACAACCCTGTATATTTTATCTTTGCACTGCCGTACGTATCAGATGAACTGAGAAAGGTCATTGATTCTTGAATAAGGCAACTAGCAGATGCATAGGTTTACCATGATAGGATTATGATAGGGGTACTAGCAATTTTTCATATAAATAAGGCTTCTTAGTGCTATATTTAGCTTTTATGTGAGTATTTTATATAATTTTATTTTATTTCTTTTTCAAAATGCAATTTTCTAAAAAGGAAATATGAAACTGTATTAACTCAAAATAATGAGGAAACAGAAAGCAATAAGATATAATTCTATAGAGGCTTTTCCTGCATTAATATGTATATATGTTTGCACAGCAATTTTAAAAAACATTTACATATACTCATGACACAACTTTCTGCATGAAGATGTAATTTATTTATCAAACAATTTAGTTGAACTTCTTCTACTGTGGCATAAGTCCAAGAAACACAGACAAACTCACTAAAAACTCACTACTAAAAACACTATCAACCCGCTAGTCATTTCTAGAAGCCTCTCCTCCCTCTGGCCTGTAGACAGCAAAACATGACTACTGATAAGAAGAATTTACAACATTAAAGAACTTTTAAAAGCTACTTTATCAAAATGGAAAAAAAAAAAAAATGACAGCGTGTTTCTATGCAATCTGCCACTTATCTGAATTCTGAATACATGCTGTTGTGAAACTGCCTTATTCTTCCTTGTACAGCTCATATACATTACTAGGCTCGAATCTTTTAAACATTTAGATTCAAAAAGTTCATCCCCATAATACAGAAAAAGTCTTCAAGAATATATAAATTTACAAGAGAAGGAAAAGCTGACGTTATTTTCTAAGTTCCAAGATGTCTGTATAAGTAAGTGTGACTTGCTGATTATTTTATTATCTCATAGGACAGCTAATAGGGATTAAGTTGCTATACTCCAGTATAAAAATCTCAGCAATTACATAAAGGAAGCTGCTATTATCACTCATGGAATTGTGTTTTATAAAGTTCACAACAGTTTTTTATAGTTCCAGTCCTTAAAAACAACTCTAGCTTTCATGTTAGCATCAGATTAACCAATTCTGCTGCCACCTCCTATTAAAACGCACACTTGTACCAGCAAAAAGAACAGTCAAATTAATTTGTCTCCTACTTAACTGAAGTGCTTTATCTTGTCCTAAAATTAATATGAAAGACGTCATTTATGATTACTCTGCTTCTCGAGGTGCCGCTCTTCCTCTCCATATGATAACAGACAACATCTAGTTGCTGAGTCTATGATAACAGACAACATCTAGTTGTTGAGTCTATGCTTTGCATTTAAGTCCAAATACCTAGTTTCTGATTGGTGAGAAAAACCCACATTCCTCATCACATAAAACAGATCAGAAAGTAAATAATCATTTCATAGACTGGGATAGCAGTGGAAGTCTTGAAACAAGTTATCTTCCCCTCTTCTTCTACCAGTACACTGATTTCTTAACACAGATTGTTGTCACTAATATCACTGCAAAGCTGCACTGAACTTTACTTATGTGCACAAAATGCTTTAGGACTTACATATAAATCAGCATTATTCTATAAAATTTGCCACTAATATTAACTAGAGTAAATCTGTGAGATTAACATTCAAGCATAACTGGAAGTATACACTTTTATAATCACTAAATCTAAACTTGTGCTATTAACTTCTCAAACACTTAACCATTAAGAGCCGATTGCAAAGACTGAAAGAAATGATTACTAGCACTTTCAGAGATGAACGTGCTGATAACAAACCTGTTAACAGCATAAAAGTGAAGAAATTAATGGCTGAAAAGATTTCACTGCAAAAGAGTTTCAAATCCCAGTACTTGCAAATGTAGGTCCCTGCTGAGGCACACGTAGGTTACTGCAATGTAGCAGGATATCATCTTTGCAGACTGACAATCAACAGTAATATACCTTGGATCTGACCAGCATCTTCCTGCATATGTCCCTACAAGATGGAGAATTAACAGCCTGAGCAGTATCCTCCAGAGAAATTAGGAGGTGAGCTGTAAAAAACACAGGTGAGAGCTTACCCAGAACATAATGGACAACTCTAGTCAGACATAAAGAAAAACCTGGGCCTTGTGAATGAGGAGGCTAAGAGAGAATGGCTGCACTGGTGTAGCACAACCAAACCAAAGGGAGCATGATCTGTTCATATGGATGCACTGTAGAAAGCAGAAGAGGAGAGACAAGAGATTAAGGAATATGGCTGGCACAAGAGTAAATGCAATGAAGAAATTCACACTTGATGTAAGACATCTGTTTCTAACCTTAAAAATAGCTGTATTTTGGAACATTCTTGTGCAAGGCGTCAGCAGTATGCTTCTGGATATTTGTGTATATATGCAGTGTATGGATTGCAGCATCCACACACTGCAAATTGTGCAGTAGAACTAAATAATAGTAGTTACACCTTAAAAGCTTGGTAGAAAAAGCAAGTGAAAAAAAACATGTACAAACATCTCTTACATGTAGGTTTTTTTTTGTTTTTGTTTTTGTTTTTTTCCTATTTTAGGAGTCCTTCCTTTCTGAAAAGCTGTAATATGAAGTCTGAGATGAAACACAGTGTTCATTGATAGCAAATAAAGAAGGGAAAAAATGCAAAATTAAAATGACAACAATGATTTTTCTTAATATATATACTGAATAAGAAAATCTACCTAATCACACTGCATTGATATAAAGAACAAAACAGGCCATTTGGCTTTCACCTTCACTAGATATTGACAACATATTCCAGTAATTATCTATCTTGTATTTCAAATCATTATAATCCTGCTGACAACTGTAAGAAATCAAAAAAGGTTCCTCCAAGAGATCCACAGACATTTGATATAACTTAACAGTTTCAGATTTTTTTCTTTAAATCATTATTTCACAAAGATAAGAGCAAAATTAAAATATCAGGGATAGATCTGAACACAATGAATATCTTGTTACGTGAAACTGGAGAAGATTCTTCTATGTTGAAAGCATTCTCCATTTGCAAATGTATTTTAATTAAGATAAGAATGAAATCAGCTTTCAAATGTGCAAAATGTGCAGGTTTCAGAAAAGTTGAAATGGCAGTGACTGTAGCACTGAATGCATTGCAAAACAGGTGAAGGATTTTGGACAACTGCTACAGTTTTACCTCCATTCATGCAAAATCCATAGAATAGACTATAATGACCACTCCCATCTTCTAAATTTTGTTTCATCTTCCTAAATTGTATCATTACTCAGATGAATGCGGGATAAAGTCCTGAGTGAATTACAAACTCTTACTTATATTTGTTAGTGTATTTTTATGTATAAGTAGATGCATTCATCTGTCAGTTCCTGGAATTTCCTTGGAAAGCTTGCTGTGCAAAATCATGTAGTTGTTGGAAACGAAAAACATGCAGTCACAAGCTTTGCTTGGCCTTCTGACAGTAACTTCCATGGCGGGGGCTCTGTGTTTGAAGATGTTTTACACAGGAAATGAGCCAGGACTCTCTTCTGCTACTCTGCATGGCACAGAATGGTGTGTTTCTTTCTTTTTTTCAAAGGTAGGCATTTCTAATCAACCAGATGGCTTCACAGATGGAGATTTTTAGTTCGGATATGGTGAACGTAACATAAAATGTGAGTGAAGTTCACAGGGAAAAACAATATGTTCATTTGGCCATTCTGCTGTCCATCAAAACCACTGCTGGTTACTCTGACTCTTCCATTTCACAAAATTATTCTGTTACTGAAGTAGAACTTACCCCGGGTGAAGGTCAATGGACCAAATCTTCAGTAGATTTCCACCTTACATGAAGTCAGAAACACAAGGTTGGACTCTTATTCCGCAACACAAATAAGAGCTCAAAACAAGGCAGAATGTTACAGAACCTATGTAAAAACAAATACTAAAAGTACATTTGAAATGAAAGGAGTCCTTCCTGCTCCTTTTCTTACTTTTAGGTGGGGATATTCAGCCCATAGCATTTCACTGAAGTAACTGGAGGAGTTATGTTTAGGTCATACTTTGATGGAATATGGTGCAACATTCCTTTACTACCTTGAGACTGGGAAAAGCTTGTAACACTAAAAGCTCATGGAAAGTGAAAGCAGCAGCTTGTCATTTGCTATCTGGCTGCCAATCTGCAGAAATCTTTCTCCTAGCAGAACCACTGATGGGCGCTGGCAGCCTTGGGTGCAACTTGCAGAGAGCAACAGAGATCTGCAATGTAAATGTAAGCATAAATGAGAGTGTAAATGTAATCTGAAACATCTGAGGCATCCATGGTCTCTGATTAGTCAAACAACTCTATGTGCTTTGGTAAAATTAGCAATACACTGGCTAAGAGGGAAAACGTTTTATATCTCCAGAACATATCTGATAAATAAGCTACTGGATCTGCCTAAAAATCTTAACAATTACAATAAGACACTGATTTATAAGGAGAATCCTTGACTGCTCAGCCCACTGGGTCACTTACAGAGGTTCACACATCAGTTTTTGCTGTTTTGCAGAGCAAAATCACATGAAACAATTTCTGAAAATCACATCACTGTGCTTAACTGGATACAGCGTTATTCTTGCTATTGAGAAATTACTTAGTATATTAGCTAACTGTAAGAAACCAAGAGCTAAAATCGTTTGATAGTAAATGATGTGGGTCACCTGTATTTTGCAAAGATATAAAAACATCAGCAGACATAAAGACCTAATGATATGGTTTGGCATTGTCACTCCCTTTTGCCATGCCCCACAAAGTGACTGGCTCATTTTTTTTTTTTGAGGGAAAGGTACTAGGATTGCTTCCATGTTTGAATCCCATAGCAAAGTAATGTATTCTATCAATTTTAGATGCAAAGAAATGTTTATCCATTGCTTATATCAATGGCACATTACTTTTGCTGAGAAATTCCAAATTTCAACAGTACCTCTCCCAGCAACAGATGAGTCTCTCAGCGTCCAAAGCTCAAAATACTACACTTCTTGCATACACAGGAACTATCATTCCTCTGTAAAATTGCAAGTAATTCATGCAAAATATTCCCCTTTCCTGCCTCTTCCTTCTTAAGTGTTGTCTGGGCAGTGACAGTAGCATTAACGCTGTTCCACAGAGCAGCAGGGCTGAGGGAGCCTGCACCTGGCTGCAGAACAGAGTACATGTGCTGTACACCAGGCCATTACTGGTGCAAAAGCCAATAATCCTTTCTGAAATCTGTGTCCCTAGTAATCTTGTTTTTTCTCCCTTGATATTTCACATTTATCCAACTTCCTTCTCTGCAATTTAGCTCTTTATTTAGCTCACAAAGTAGGCATTATCCTAAGTAGGTAGAGTATTCATCTTTTGGCATCAGTGCCAGTTACCCCTGGCAACCAACACTTGAAGGGAAACCTTATTTTTTTCTGGTAACTCAAAATAGGTCTTAAGGGTCAACTGTGTGGAAGCAGCTCTTAAGACTGGAAAACACTCAACAAAGGACCTATTCATATTTGTAGAATTCAAATGTCAAAGAGAGGAGAGTTTATTATTTTTATTTTCTTTAATCATTATGTCACACAACTAAGGGAAAACCCCTAAATATGCAACAGTGTCGCGTTTCAAGGAGCATATCCACACTGAAGAAGCCTCGAGGATGTAAGAGATGCATACTAACTTAACGTCAATGGGAAGAAATAACACATTCTAATTAAAAAAGCCAGAATAAAATTAAACAGGTTTTAAACCTATTGTCTCTGAGACATGTGGGTATACACACACAGTTTATCTTGCTGTTTTCTTCAGCTGAGACCCAAGTGCGCTTTGCTTTAAGAGTTCAGACCAAGTAATCTGATGAGTAAACAATCTGAAAATTGGAATTAAAAATGTGTCCTATGGTAAACAACAATGGTAAGACAATTGTTAGGACAGTTCTCTAGGGCTCAGTATGACTTGCTGAACACTGCTCCTTTTTGCAAACAAAATATACAAGTTTCCATAAAGACATAAAAGTAGAACACATTTTGGCTATATTCTGTAAGGGCTGGGAATTAGATCTTTGATTGGTTTTGATTATCTGAAGCAAAATCTCCTAGAATCAGGCAAAAATAACCTCCTTTGATTACAGTGGTTTTGGTTACAATTAAGTTTCATTATCAGTTATGCAAATGGCTTTATTGAAAATGTTGTCAAGGTAGAAAGAGCTGACAGCATGGAAGTAACAGAACCAATTCAACATGAACGCGGCATGCACTACAAGATTTATCTGACCAAATGGACACATCGCATACTCTACACCAACTGACCCTTACAATCACTGTAGAAAAGTTGATACTTTTAGAAGGCAGCTCATCTAGCTACATAGAAGAGGTCCAAACCAGGCCAGGTGAATGGTACACAAACATCCATTTTTTTCCTCTGGCTATTACAGGAGCATAGGATGCTTCACTTATACTCACAAACTCACAGCCTAACATGTTATCTAATACCAAGTGACAGAATTCCCACCTCAAAGCAAGATTGAAATAGTCAGTCTTCTGTCTACCTATTCTAAAACACCCTTGAAATTTAAGCTGAAAGTCCAAATGACTTAAGAGGATCACATACATACACTCCTGACTCTTTATATATGGGATGTGAGAATTTCAAAACAAGTTCCACTCCGTAACACCATTTCTCTTCACTCTTGCTTTCAAGAATATTAGATACAGTTAACTAAGTTTAATAATCTAAGTTAAACTTGCTGTTCAGCAAGCACTGATGAATACCAATGGGTGCCATTTATCCACACAGCAGAATTCAGTGACACACCTTTGCTTCGTAGACAGCAAAATGTCAGATGTCATGTTGTCAGACTACCCTTCTGATGCTATCTGTCACACAGCAACAAAATGATTGTGGGAAGCTTCAACTTCTACTGCCATACCACCAACACCCACCTCTGACACTATAGGCCAATATAGTAAAATGAAAGGCACTACTTCTGGAGCAGTCATTGCATAGTTTAATAAACTGTATTCCCTCAAGAACTGAAGTTTTACTTAATAATCAGCAGGGCAATTACTGACCAAGTGTGTATGGGTCAGCACTGCTCACCAGAAACATCAGATACTACTTTTTATTTCACTTTCCATTTATAAAGATAGATTTGAGATATGCAGTCATTTGTTTCACAATTGCTGGAAGAACTCACATGCCTATTTACCACTTGGAGATAGCCTGCTTCTACTGAAGTTAACCAACCAACATAGATTTCAATGGAAAAAGGATCAGCTCATGTTTGCAATACCACCCTACTGCACAGCCTTGCTTCCATAAGCAAATAATGGAGGACATGTGATGCTTTTATTTTCAGAACTTGGATCTCTTCCCTTTCAAGTGCATTAGTATAAAATTAGCAAGCTACATTTCTACCCACTTCTGATCAGCAATAAATATTTCCCCACTGTGTATTTTTCCTTAGTGGAACCTAATCAACACCCACCCGTACAATTCCTGATACAGAAATTCATGTTTCAGCGAATCACAGAATCACGTTTCTTTTTTGTGTAGAAAAAGCAAGGAAAGATGATAGAATGGAGTTTGTATGATAATACACTTTTTAAGGTGGGGGTAAAAACAAGAAAAAACCCAAGAAACAACAATTTTCACAACTAGTATGAAAATGACAATACATTCATGAAGTGAAAAGAAAATATTTACTATTTCTCATGGCTCAAAAAGTAGAGACGTACAAGTGAGCACAACAGACAGTTATATTTTCTCAAGTATTTATACTGTAGCTTTGTTTCCTGAAGAAATATCTATTTTCTTGATTACTAGCTACTAAAACCTGTCAGTTTTCAATTAAACTCAACTTTATGCCACTACTTGTTGCTTAGTGGGATGCAATGTGAATTACATTTATTTTCACACATGAACTGTATATAAATGAAAATCTACTAACATGGCCATGCATCAGGAAATTTATGCATATGTTGTAGTTCTTCCTTTCAATTTCTGAAACAGTGAAAAAATAATTTTTTAGTAATTTGTGTCAAATTGCATTCAGATGGAGACCAGAATCATAAAGTGCAGAAAATACTGTTCAAAAAGTAACAAAAGTAACAAAGGATGTTTATCAGACTTCTGGATTCACACTCACAAATGCAGCCTCTTCTCTCCCTAGAATAACTTAAACACACTTTAGGAAAAATATCTGCAAATCAAAAGCAAGTTGCATTTTCAGCTAAATGAACTGGCATTCACAGTGATCACATTTTGAAGGAATTTAAAAGAGACTTATTTTTAATGCATAATACTGAAGAGAACACAACTGCTTTGAATTCTCAGTATCTTTAGGTAGAAAAATGAAAATACTATTTCTTTATTCACAGAACAGACTGGAGACTACAGAAACGTCAAGCTAGAATTTCCATTTTGGCCGTTACGTCAAGCATGCAGGCTCTAAAATTCATAGCATTTAAACATCTTGGAAATAAAATATAAACAGTAGATAACAGTAAACATGAAGTAATATGTGACAATTTTTATCGACGGAAAATTTATATGAAACACTTGTCTTGCATAAAGTGGACAAATCAATGTAGATAGTTAGATACCGCATTCAGTCTCCCAAAGAAATGTGGACATGGTGCAAAGACTACAGCTCCCTCACTTCCCAGCATGATCCCAATCAGTACTGAATCTGAGGAACTTTGAACAAGAAATCATCAGATAGTTTCTCTGTTATTTCTGACACTGGAGACAATCTTATTTTCAAAACAGCCCTAAATCAGAAGTGGGCAAATGAGGTCACAATTGCTAAGCACAAAGCAGAACAGCAGCTTCTGCACTCAGCTCTGGCACACCCTGTTGACTCTGATTCTGTATCACTTTGCATTTCAGCATCTTCATCTGGCCCCAACAGCAGAATTGCTCCTTGGAAGAAGACCTTCCTGATTTTTCACTGTCTCGTATTCCAGTCAGATAAAAATACAATTCAGGATCGACCACAAAGGAAAAAGGAATGATCCCATGTGAAACTGGGGCAATAAAAAAATAAAAATAAAAATTCATGAAAATCAACAATGATACTCAGTGTATCCATAAGGGAACTGCATCATGCATAGGAGAAAAATTTACTAACTAGATGATAAATGGAGCTCTGTTTGCATTTAGAAGCAAGCCTCTTTTCTCTGAAGTTTGCTCATAGAATCCCAGTAAATTTTCTGCACAGAATGGAAAGGCTTCATTTCTGATATGATGCATTACGTCAGTCTAGCTGGAAATGAATAAGGGGATAATCCCATATGACTACAAAACAACAATGACCACTGAGGAACTTCATTTCCAACAGGATGCTTCATCGTTATCTAGATCAGCATGTAAAAAGAGTTAATTTTTAGCTATGCAGAAGCACAGTGAGGATTTGCATACAGCTGCTTGTGCCTTCAAACCATGGCACGAGTTCCACATGCTGGTTTTTAAGACCTCAGAGGCACTCTTTCTGCTTATTTCTAAGTTACAATTCCAAGAAACTGTTGGTTCTTTTTGCTCCACAGACTCCAACTACAATCTCACAAAATGTCTTTTTTTTTTTTTTTTTTTTTTCCATAAACAAAGCCAAAAATAACTTCTTAAGTCATTTGATTGTGAGCAGAATAGCCTTTATCAAAGCACTGCAACACTGCTGACAGATATGACAGTAAATATCACTCTTCTCAAGTACGCAGCCTAGGAGGACATACAGTACCTATCAGGGATAAAAGTCCAGCTGGGAGAAACCATATCACTTTCTCAATTAGGCTGGACAAGTTTGTTTGTATGTCTGTTCTATTACAATTGTAACAATTACATTTAGATACTCTGCCTAATAAGACTTAACAAGGAACACCATATGGATACAGGACAAACCCTCTCACAACATATTGCACTGAGAAGGAGGGATTTTGGGGGGCTATAACTCATTTTCCATTTGCTGCTGGAGACAGAAGGACACCCTGAAGAGACGCAGCAAATGGAGGAGTTGTCTCCTCTAAGAGCTCTCCTCACCACCTTTCCTCACCACCTTGGACAGGGCAACAAGCCCCCAGCCCTCTGAACTAAGCTCCACAGTAAAAGTGTTTGTAAACATCTCAAAAAGTATGTGACTTTCTCATTTAAGCTTATCTCATACCAAAGGGGATGCTGTCCATGCTCTATTTACCATGGACTTCAAGTGCAGTAAGACTGGCTGCAAACACACATCGCTGTTTGTGAAGCTGCAAAAAAAGAGGCAACTAAATAGTATTGCATTTTCCATCACTACAGGTATATGTATCATATGGCACAGCAGGGCCTAATTAGAGTTGGCATGACATAAATATAACATTAATAATTATTACAACTGATTTATTTGGACATAACTAGATCTCTCAATAATTTGATCCATTTATTAG
Organism: Excalfactoria chinensis; assembly: GCF_039878825.1. Classification (NCBI taxonomy): domain Eukaryota; kingdom Metazoa; phylum Chordata; class Aves; order Galliformes; family Phasianidae; genus Excalfactoria; species Excalfactoria chinensis. The sequence goes on along the minus strand of NC_092827.1, from coordinate 27,584,558 downwards.
TTTCCATTTTTGAGATACGTTCCAGAAGCAAAGTGCTTCTCTCGTTACAAGTATTATATAAAGCATGCATATTTTATTTTGTTGTGGGTTGGTGCACTTCATTTAAACTATATGTCTTACATAGACAGGCCACAAAACAGAATATTATTAGGTTGATAGTGATAGGACAAGGGGGAATGGTTTTAAACTGAGACAGGGGAGGTTTAGGTTAGATATCAGGAGGAAGTTTTTCACACAGAGGGTGGTGATGCACTGGAACAGGTTGCCCAAGGAGGTTGTGGATGCCCCATCCCTGAAGGCATTCAAGGCCAGGCTGGATGTGGCTCTGGGCAGCCTGGTCTGGTGGTTGGCAACCTTGCACATAGCAGGGGGATTGAAACCAGGTGATCTCTCTGAGGTCCTTTTCCACCCAGGCCATTCTATAATTCTTTGCTTCTATGTTCCCTACAAAAGGACCCAGAATAAAGAATGCAAAAGTACTATTTGTGAAAAAGAAAGAAAGAAGGAAAGAAGGAAAGAAGGAAAGAAGGAAAGAAGGAAAGAAGGAAAGAAGGAAAGAAGGAAAGAAGGAAAGAAGGAAAGAAGGAAAGAAGGAAAGAAGGAAAGAAGGAAAGAAGGAAAGAAAGAAAGAAAGAAAGAAAGAAAGAAAGAAAGAAAGAAAGAAAGAAAGAAAGAAAGAAAGAAAGAAAGAAAGAAAGAAAGAAAGAAAGAAAGAAAGAAAGAAAGAAAGAAGGAAAGAAAGAAAGAAAGAAGGAAAGAAAGAGAAAGAAAGAGAGAGAGAGAAAGAAAGAGAGAGAGAAAGAGAGAAAGAGAGAAAGAGAGAAAGAGAGAAAGAGAGAAAGAGAGAAAGAGAGAGAAAGAGAGAAAGAGAGAAAGAGAGAAAGAGAGAAAGAGAGAAAGAGAGAAAGAGAGAAAGAGAGAAAGAGAGAAAGAGAGAAAGAGAGAAAGAGAGAAAGAGAGAAAGAGAGAGAGAAAGAAAGAAAGAAAGAAAGAAAGAAAGAAAGAAAGAAAGAAAGAAAGAAAGAAAGAAAGAAAGAAAGAAAGAAAGAAAGAAAGAAAGAAAGAAAGAAAGAAAGGAAGAAAGGATAGAAAGAGAGAAAGAAGGAAGGAAAGAAAGAGTATTATTGCTGCTTGTCTGCAAAGAAATGCATAAAGAAATACACAATCCTGCGTGAAAAGCGTCCTTGGAGTTGTTTTGATTTCAATACCTAATTCATTAGTAATGGAAAAACTTCACATCATAGTAAAGGAATAATCTGTTGAATATTTCAACTTGTAGGACATCATTATTCTTGACAATTTGCCAGGCAGAGCTGGAGATTTATTATGCAGAGTAAGCCAAAATGGCAAAGGGCATCTCACGCTGTAGGGCCACAAAACAACAGTTTTATGGGATTGAATTTACTTACTTCTATACTTTATGACCTCACACAACGACACAGAATGTACGAGTCTGCTGTAGATCCTGTATCGCATCACTGTTGAGTCTTCATAACTAACTGGGAAGTTTTCCTTGGTTTCTTCAGTTACCACATCAGCTTTTTCATCTAAAGAACACACTGACACTCTTGCTAACCAGGCCTCTGGAGATTTAACGTCTACTTAGACAGAAAACACACATTTTGTAGTTTGACAGTGGCACATAGAACTACGAGCTCTGACACTGAGAGGAAAAGAAAAAAGTAAGTAGTCTGTTCGACAAGCATAGGAAGATACCTGCAATGGCACAACTCTATTCTCACCTCTAAGTTGCCATGAGAATGGCAACTTTTCCTAGTGCCTGTGTAAACCACCTTTCAGATTCTTTCTTCAGTAAGAAAAAAAAAAAATAAAAAATGAACATACTCTGATATCAGATATAGCAAACGAGCACAAAGCCCAAACTGTTGTCATGGTTACTTGGAGACATCCTAGTACATCATGTATCTTAGACTTAATTTTCAGTTTTGTTTTAAGAAGTATTAATTTGTTTACAAAATTAAGTCTTTCCTAGTGCACATTTTGATGGTAATACACTCATAATTCAGGGGCTACTGTTTTTTCAAGTAATGAAGTTTTAATGGCCTTTGTAAAGCAGAAAATGTGGAACTGTAAGGGTTTTAAGAGAAGTTACAAGCAGCATTCAGCAAAATGTTCAGCCTTGATAAATTGGACAACCCTGCCACAGCACAACACCTTCCAAATGTGGCTCCCCAGATGAAATGCACATTCATTTTACTCCAGTGCTTTCACTAAAGGCTGTTTATTTATTCTGGATGCACTTCCTTATGTTATTAGTTAAGTATTTGCCAGCAATTTTTAGATTGCATGCTTTGGTTGTAAAAAACTTAGAAACAGAATTATTTCACATTGAAATAATAAGATTTGTGCTGTTTAAGGATGATACAAGTCTTTTCTGAAAACATCTATCTTTCAAGCACACTTAAATGTTGAAAATGTATACACACACACACACAAAAAGGATGCAATGGCCAGGTTATATTTCATGGTTGCATGAGAAAGAAATTCAATTTAAATGTGTAAACAGAAGATTTTCATAAAACTCCCAGGAGCATAAAAAATGTTTGTATGCTCAAACAAGCAACCGATGCAAAGCAATGCAAAGTTTTATAAACATCATTAACCGCAAATTTTACAAGTGTGCCAGTGCTCTGGCAGTTATAGTATGTTACTGAAGATGTGGGCTGACTGTAGATGATGATGTATTTCTTTGGGGTCCTCTTCGTTCAAATATGCTTGGCTAGTTTTAATGTGAGATCTTAATTGTGGCATTCCTAAAATTGATACTGTGCATATCGTAATAAGAGTCAAAGGTTTTAAGGATCTACTGCTGCATAAAACTATCCAGAAGACTATGCAATGATGGCAATATTTGCCCAGAACAAAAAAGCTACTTTCCCACAGGATAAGAAGGAATAACAAGAACACTTACAGGTGTCTTTGAAAAAGTAAGTTTCCCCAAGTGTCACTTTATGGTACCAGTTTAACTCAGTTGATTTCTCCGGACAGGGTGCATTTTCAGTGATGTGCAAAGATTCATGTAAGAAGCACCCTTCTGAGGAGAAGGAAAAAGGAAAGAATAAAAGAAAGGCTGATGAGAAAGCTAAGGGAAATTAGGCTTGAGACAGCAAGCATCTGGAAAGGAGGTAATTCAAATCTAATCATATTAACTACCAAATATGCTGCAAACACAAACACAGTGACACAAATTGCTCCCACTTCTACAGTCCCATTTTCTCCTTTTGGCAAGAGTAAATGGCAAAATGAGAAAAAGGATGAAAGGAGAGACACACCAAAGCAATAGGCTTCCCTTCAGGGTTGTAAAGATGAAGACTGCCCTAATTCAGCACACCTTAGATGCTTCTTTTCATCCTACCATCAAGCAAGGCAGTAGGGAGAAAACAGCCTTTCTCACGTCACCTGCATAACCAAGTAGGCCCACAGAAATCACCTTAGATAAAGCTTTTAGATGCATCTTTCCCAAAACTCCACGCACTTTCATGACATGAACCAATTTATTCCCTTTAGCCATTAATACTGCATCTGGATGTGTCTCCAAGTCAGTGCCTCACTACAGAGCAGCAGATCTTCCTGTCCAGCAAAAGATGGCAACCTTACTCTACTCATATCAAAATGCTGAACCCTCAGCATCCTACCAGTTAAGATGAGAAAAAGGCTCCTTATTGCTATTATCTTGCTGTCGTGACAAACTGAATTCAGCTTTAGAGGAGCCAGTTGGACTGAGGGAAAACAGTCTCATGTGCCTGGAAACATCCAGGTTTTGTGAGAGAGAACAAAACCTTACCCAGTCTTATTCCGGGAAATAAAGAGAAAAGCCAATCTATCTTAATTAAGGCACAGTCTAATTGAGATGGGAGATAAATATGTACCACGTATGTTCATTGTTTGAAGATTATTTGCTTAAACCATTTAATGATTCAGATGATTTTGTTACGTTACTATTTTCAAGAAGAACGGTGTCATGCGTCACATGTACCCAGGGGAGGAAAGGCAGATGCTCAACAATCCAGCTAAATACATCAACCTAGATCTTGCTACTGACTCAGGATTGGAAGGAAATGCAGTATCTTGCCCTAAGAAACATGAAGGAAAGGGCGCTGGTGCCAGAGGAAATGCAGGAAAGGGAAAGAAACACAGCCAACCTCATAACACCTTTGCAAAACTAATTAATTAAGAAACTGAGCCAAGACATACATGTGCAAATGCCATCTGCATCACCGTTACCGTCATGCAATACAAACGTCAATGGCTTAGACTTTTTCTTCTGGCTGTGTCCAGAGGGGTTAATCACCTCTGGGCATCTTACAACATAATTAATTCTAGTGAGAGTCTTAGCTGTGAAGCAAATGCCTACAGGCAAGCTGCTCCTGAGCTCTACACTACAGAAAGGCAGAAGTACCTCCAAAAGGGCTGTGAGAAGCGACACTCTGATGGTCCATCCTTCCTAGCTCCTTTCCCAATGTTCCCAGAGCCTGCAGAGGCCCAAGCCAGGCAAGCTCCTCCCAGTGACCTCAGAGAAGGGAGGGCTCACATTAGAGGTGATGGTTGAACCACCCTTGTCAGTTTTTGCAGCAATTCAGTCTAAGGCCACACATCAGCTGGTCAGCAGGTGATGTGAGGCCTCTGCAAGCAGGAGTGATGGCACCTCAAATTCCACTTTGTGTTCTGCCACCCAAGCAAGGCCAAGTACCTTGAGATGCCTGAGCTTTCTTCTGGGGAACATGAGCAGTGCCCTTAAGGCATCTTGAAGCTACAAAAAGGCTAAAATGAGGTCAATCATGATGTTGCAGGGAACCCCGTGGTGCAAACCCCAACCCTCTGCCCACCTCACAGCACCACAGCTGGAGCATCTCACAGTCACTAATCTAACAGAATGAAACTTCTATTTTCTACCAAATTCCTCTTCAACTTTTCAAAGGCTTCTTGTCTGAGCAAGTGCCAGACCCATCTACATCTGCAACTTGTTTTCATTTATTTTTGATAGCTAAATATAAATAAAAACATCCGTTTTTCCTTCTCTTTCCTTCTTTTTTTTTTTTTTCCCCTTTCTTTTTATTTATTTTTTTCAAGTACACTAGAGTGTTTTAAGTGATGTTTTTCAAAATAACTATGGTGACAGGAAACAAGTGGCTAGAAAGAAATCTGCTAGCATAGCCCACATCTGAAAAACTGATGCAGCTGAGAAACATACATGTGTACCTACTCAAGTGTGGGTAATGATATTGGTTTGAACTATGGTTAAAGAAGAGAAATGGCATTTATTGCCCTTAAGTTGAAGCTGCATTACAGCTGAGCCATATGTACAGTAATTCACATATAACATTCACCTGTTCTGAAAGCAGAAGTAGTGACATGTTCAGGACTGTTTGCACATTACCACACTTCACAGGCATAGTCAGTCTCAAAAACATTTATGCCTTTATGCCTGTTCCCCTCCCCTTCCCCCCATGTATTTCTGCAAAAGAGAGAATAAAAATAAATAACTCTAGAGGAAAACATGTAAAACACAAAGTGCTACAATCATTTTTCTCACAAGAGGAAAACGCATAAGATACAAAGTGGCATAAGCATATTTCTCGTAAGTATGCCACATCATATATATGAGAAGCTTTGACAAAAAATAAAATAAAATCCCAGCCCCCTCAGCTTTTTCCCAGTTTTCCCCAGTATATCACACAGAAAAAACTTAAGGTTTTGAGACATTCTCCTTAAGCTTTTAACTTATTCCTATCTATCTTCCAGCAACGTTTTCCAAGTAGCACTGCAACTGCAGATGTTTTATGCCAGCAGGACATCAAAGATCTACCTCCTGTTTACCTGCAGCATTTATCTAATTTCCCATTTAACCACACTTTAAAGAACCTCAGACTGTTTACCTTCATTGAATCATGAAATATTAATATTCTCTGTAAAAACAATTTTCACAAGGTCTGAGAATTCTGCAGCAACCCCGGAAGCCAGAATATGTGTATATTCATGAAGAATGAAGACAAAGATAAACCCCCATCACAAGGAAATGACAGTACTGAAGGAAAACTTGAGTAAAAAGGAAGAAAACTCAAAGCTACAGACTGCAAAAGACAAATGCAAAGCCAAACTCACGGAAGAGTCCTTACTCCTGCACTACTCACCAATTTGTGTAGAAATTCCCATTTGAATCGGTAACCACACGGCTTGGGTCATTAATAGTAGAAAGTCTTTTCTAACAAATTACTTATTACAAATTGCACAATGCACAAACCATGACGCAGCTCAAGTATTAATAATAAACTGAATGAAAGCCTTCCGCTAGGTTGCTTTCTGTTGGGTTGTTTTTTTTTTGTTGTTTTTTTTTTTGTTTTTTTTTTTTTTTCTCCCCTATACCAGCAAATAAATCCTAGTTCTGACAATAATACTCAGTAGTATGTCAGTGCCAGTTCTTGGTACCAAGTATTATTTTTCAAACAGGTTGTGATTTGCTGATGAAATAAAACCTTATTCATGTGATGCCCAAAGTTTGGTTTGCAAACAAAGATGTTAGACATCATCCTGAATTCTCCCTGGTCCTCCCACTTTGTCTTGCAGGCTCCCAGTGCAGTCTGTAGGAACAAGAGAGTGCAGATGGTTAAACCTCTTTGGAGGTTGCAGGCAGTAATGTGTTGTTTTCAACCTATCAATCCCAGATGACAAAGCTAGACAAGTGTCGCGTGTCCTTGTCTCCAGTGTCAAGTTTGTATTTTTTTCTTCTTGAAATGTCATCCTAGAAATGCCTGAAGTCTGCACGTATCTTCTGGCTTCCTACCTCTTGCTGCCTGTCATTTAGGGAGAGACGATACAGCAAAGCTCTTCTTTCAACTTGCATTGCAAACAAATGTGGCACTTACTCTCCAACTGCATAGCTGACCAAGAACTTAAATGTCAGCATTTAGTTCTGGTTTATTTTTAAATATCAAAAATGGAAAAAAAATCAGTGGAAGAATGCAGAGTTTAATTAGGTCCTAAGTGCATTCGCGCAGCAAGCATAAGAGAACAACTTCGGCAAAAGCTGAAAGACACAAAGAAATTCTGAGACAGTTCCTCAGCTGTTTGGGGAGTTTTCCATGCATTTCTTTGGGGAGCAGACCCATGAAAGTTCAGCACACAAAATATGGAAGCAAGAAGTTTCACTACAGCAGGTGGAAAACAGCACTGGGAGCTGTAAAGAAGGGAGGGAGGCAGCACTGGTACAGCCTAGTCCTGGCACCCCTCGTCCTCCAGATATGGCAAAGTATCACAGAGCAGATAGCCTGCTGCTGAATGGGGACTGCTGCATGCAGGGGAAATTCTGCTCTGTTTGGAGGCTGCCACGGTGTTTGGAGTGAATTCATGCAGTGTGCTTTGGGAACATGTGCTTTGGGAACATGTATTGAGGCTAAGGGCTCATATCCATCACAAGGAAAATGTCTGGCTCCTCTGAGCTTTGCAGTGAAATGTAAATTTCTAGAGAAAGCAAACCACAGGACAATTCTGCTAAGACATTACCACTCAGTATTACTTCCATAGTTACAAGTGTTTTATTTTTCTGGTCCTTAAGAAACTGCAAAATACTGTATAGTGGATGACTGCTCTAAGATTTCATGACATGCAGTATCTTCTTTCCCTAGCAACTCAGTAAAATTGCACCCTACTCTAGCAGAAGCATAAGGCAAGCTGTAGGACAACTCAAGGTGTAACACTATCACAAACTATTAACTGAAAAAATGAATACTGTACAAAACAGAAAAGAACAAACAACCTTGAATTAAAATTTGATGTAGGATACTAAACTAGCTGGCATATTTCTGTAAGCTTTAGCCCTTCAGATTTTTTTTTCATTAAGTTCTGAAATCATCACCTGCTCAACTTGAAAGCCTTCAGAACATTCCATCTTCTCACATCTTCAGATTGCCAGTCTCATAAAAGACACTTTCAGCATGGTCATTTGATATTATGAGCTAGGGATTTATTTTCTTCTACCTTTTCCTGACTACCCACAACACACTAATAATTTAAAATAGCCAATACTTGCTGAATGCTAGCTTATAAAACCCTTCTTTTACCCCTTGTTTTCAGATACAATCAGAGAAGGCTTTCAAGAAACCTGCCCTGTGACAAAAGCCACTCTGAGCACCACAGCCCTCCCAGCAAACATAGAGAGAGACCTAGGAGACACAGAAGAACAAGAGAAGTAAATTAAGACTGTCTGGATTCCTAGACTAGAGATTTGCTTCTGATTTTGTTTCCACACTGTAGAAAATACCATGCAAGAAAGTTGCCAGATGAAGAAGCAAGTCAAACCAACAGAGCAGAATACAAAGTCAGATAGCACATTTCCAGTTACAAGCATTTGGTTTTAAACCTGTATCATCGTAATGTGTAGGTAATGTGCTTTTAATTCAATTAATTTGTGTCTGTAGATTATGAATTATGTACCACCTTTAGGCAGAGATCACCTCCAAAGCTTTCATTACAGGTTCTGACAGTTTCAAAACATCTCAATACAGGAAGACACACAACCATCAATTGCTGATGTTTAAAATCTTTAATTACCAGATAGCAGGGGGACCTTTGTACTTCTCACTGATTAAAACAGTGCCTCATAATGAAATGGCTCTCAGCACAGCCTTTAATGGCAAAATCTTTTAAACACACCTTGTTAAGCTACAGAAGGAGGTAATTTAATGGCACAGCTCAAAGCCAAGAGGAAGGAAAGGAAACAATAAGGTGATTATATCAAACATCTCACTTGTAAAACTGACCCCGTGCGCTTTAAAAAGTCATGGCATCACTGAAGAAGCAAAACTTTCCACACAGAAGCACTGATTAAAAACATGTATCCACCACTCATGCCCACAACACCTGGAACACTATCCAAAGATCCAGAAATCCTTTGCTGTCTACTTACACGTCATTTGCTTTGTTTCACATTGACCCAGACATAAGTCAGAAGCCCTCTCTACGCCTCTGTTTTTGAACACGTGTTTTCAGCATCCTACAGGAAATGCCAATGGTGGCATCAACTACTGATGGAAAAGTAACTGAGATGAACTACAAGTAATGTGACAAGCGCCTCACTTTATCGTCCTTTTAAAAAAGATATTAAACTATAATACAAAATCCCTGCTTTGAAAAATGGAAGGAACACCTTGATATTCTACAGCAACTGTTTCAAGAATCCCATCAAAATCTCAATTAATTCTCTTTTTGTTGTGGTTTTTAACCTAGTCTTCCATCTGCTAAAAGAATAAATATGTATATTAATAATTTTGCTATGATTGTTTCTTTTTTAAAATGTAATCATGCTAAAAAAGAGCATTGAAATGAGGGGAAGTATTTTTTCAATGTAACATTAAGGGCATGAGAAACAATGGCAACAAAGTTTTCAGTTAAAAACTATATTTGCCTTTAGAATACTATATGAGCTTCACTGTCTGTTATTACAAAAAGACATTTTCTAAAGCAAAATAGTTTTCCAGCCTCATAATCCGTATTCATCGCAGCATGTATCTACGTGACAGGCAGCACTAATTTTTCATTAATGTCAGTTTATGAACTCTACTGTAATTTGAACATGTTCTTTTATAGTGCTAATCACTATGGCTTACAAAAACCTTCCGGCATGGGGTAAATTAACATTTATACAATTCAGCTTGGTATTTCTTCCCATGACATGAAATGCGTGTGCACTGTCATTGTCATTTGTTGTTTTTTTTTTTTATTATGTATGGCCTTGTTATGGAATTAGGTGATTTCCTGTAATGTAAAAACAATGTGGTTATCTGCACACAACTTAAGACAATGCAAACATGCCAGTTGGCTGAATGTTCATGCATGAAAAAACAGGGATTTTCTGTTTCTATTTCTCATGGCTTTGACTCATTTTCACTATTGCAATTTACATGGTGTGATCAGTATTTAATGGGGGTCTATAAGAAAGGAGACAGACTCTTTAGCAGGTTCTGTTGTGAAAGAACAAGGGGGGGGGGGCTTCAAACTAAAATAGGGATGATTTCAATAGGACATAAGGAAGAAGTTTTTTACAATAAGGTTGATGAGGGTCTCAATCCAGAGAGTGGTGGATGCCCTGTCCCTGGAGATACTCAGGGCCAGGTTGGACCGGGCCCTAGGCAACCTGATCTAGCTGTAGGTGTCCCTGTTCATTGCAGGGAGTTAAACTAGATGCCCTTAAGGGGTCCCTTCCAATGTTTCTATGATTTTATGATTCTATGATCTGTGAGAATTAAAGGATATAAATACTTTGCCTCAGAGAAGAGAGCTAAACATGCTGTCCTGGCACACCTAAGCTACATGAGAACACACAGTGACAGCTTTTAGTAGTTCACGTCTTTATTTATTGAGACAGTAACTGCTTCCAATTATCACTAAACACCGTTACATCTAATGAGCTGTGGAGAAGTGCTAGCCCAACCACACAGCACTAATGGGATGGCGGAGGATACACAGTCACCATGGGCTCTGAAAGCAACTGTATGCATCTTGGCAAGGACCTGCTGGAGCCTGCCTGACCCTGGCATGGTTCTACTGCAGCACATCCTATGATCTTTGCCTGCTCACCATCAAGCAAGCTATGCTGCTGTCTTTCAAGGATTATAAATGGACTGTTAGGCATGTTGTAGCTCATAACAGGTATTCGTTTCAACACAGGATAAAAGACCATTTTTGAGAAGGAGGAACCCTGTGCTCTGATATCCCCAAGCTGTGGCTCACATCAGTTTCTCCTCACTGTGGGCTCTTCCACCGTGCTCAGAACTTGCTGCATGCCACCAAAATGATGCTAAATGTGTTGAGGTAAAAAGACATAGCAGGGAGAGCTCCCATCAGCAAGATAGGAAGGTGAGAGGCATCATGTTGCATCATAAATGCAAGACTTTCTCTATGTACAGGAACAAAATCAAACCCAGGAAAAGCACCGTAAGGACTCTGCCTCTACACAACCATTAGCTAGTTGTCAGTGAATAATTCTACCTGTGTTCAGCAGGTCTATCAATAGCAGAATTCTGGTGTCCCAAATATCCACCACTGTGGTACAAGAAATAGCTGCTATTAGTGCAAAATGCATATATTTTTAATCAAACTGAACTTCTTTTCCATGCTGTTTTCCACATTCGGTGTGCTTGGAGCTTCAAGCCAGATCTGCAAACTCAGTTCAAATTTTCTTTGAACGGTTTTAGCCGTTACTTAGTAAAGACTTGCAGTCCATTATTTCAACTCCTGGAATTACACTGACTACTCTGAAGTAAATTTTTTGATCGAGGTTGCCAGAAGACCAGCACAGCCAAGAGAAATAAAACACAAATACACCCAATGTGAGTCTATTTTTGTTACTGCCAAACACAGTGTGTCACAAAGCAAATTTTTTCTTCTCACATCACCTAACTTTACTTCCTGTTAATATATATGAACAGGCAACATAACCTTCTTTGAATGGATCTCTTCCCATCTATGACCCCCCAAAAATATTAATTATATCAAGCATTATGCAAAAGTGTTCATTTTCTTCTATTTACAAACTGTAAATTGTAATCCCCGTGATCCCTGCTGATGCACATGCCATAAGCCAGACTCTGTACACAGTGGTTTTTGATTCTGGCACACACTTTGCAGACATCAGTAATGTAAGGACTGCAAGTATTTCAGCATATATAACCTAGTTCAAAAATGTCATCCAAATCATACTATTCTTATAATTGATTTACCTTGAGATGCTCAGGAGCAAATGCCTATGGCATTAACTGTCGTTTGTGAAAATCTGGACAACTCTTCTAACCCAGGCTCCCACAGCTGGAATTTGGGTTTAGGCCCTTAAAACGTTGGCCATACATGACTCTCTACAGAGAGATAACTCTCTGAACAATTACCTTCATGTTTTATGGCACGTGGACTACCAGCCCACCCCTCACCTTTACCTACTTCAAAGGTGTCATGCTCCTAGGGAACCAAATGAGAACGATGTCCCAGGCCAGAGCACTACCAAGCCCTTCCATAGAATCACAGAAAGGTTTGGTTTGGAAGGGACCATTAAGATCATTTAGTTCCAACCCGCTGCTATAGGTAGGACACCTCCCTCTACACCAGGTTGCTCAGAGCACATCCAGCACACACAAAGGTTAGGTACACAATTCATACACTAATATCCCTTTGTCTTCCCATTCCTACCTGTATTACAAATAAAATAAAATGCCTTGTTTCAAATTTTACATCACTTCTTCCTCTACAGCACAACCAGAATGGAATACTGTGTAAACAAGAGTTCTGAACATGCAAATACGATTTATTCTAACAAAATTAGATATAACTGTAAGATTATACTGATGCTAAGACAGAAATTCTCTTCTTCATATGGCATTCTAAGTGTCATAAATTCCAGAATCCTACTCTAAATAAAAAAGTGGGAGTTGTAAGAAATAATTAACAGCAGCTCCACTTTTGTTTTGTTTTGTTATTTGTTTGCAGGATTAATTCCTCTGGAATTCCACAAACTTTTAATAATCGTTGGAAACTTCTAGGCATAGAGACATATAAAGCATTAACTGACAGTATAAATTATATTGGCACTTGCTTACAGTATTTAAAACATTTTAAAATGGGCATTTTTTTTTTTTCAATTTACAGATGTATACAGATACGAATTGTGTTCATTCACAGCATATTTTAATGTCATTTCTTACCACATTCTCATAAAACATCTCTAGTACTTCATGTCTTCAGAAAGAGACACCACTGCATCTTTGCTGGCACAAAAACAACCGTTACTCTCTAGCTTGTGGAAAAGTGGCTTCGTTCCCAATTCTAATTTCAGAGTGGAACTGATTATGACTGGGTTATGAACCCATATCCTATAAAGAGCCAATAAAAACACAAATAGGAAAAAAGGTTTTATAAAGAACCTTACAATAATATTTTTAATAGAATTGTGATGGCATTTTGCAGTTTTGCTAGAATGTTTACAACTGTACAAATCTTGGAAAACTAAAAGACTTCAACTTCTTGCACATTTTCTGCTCACAAGAGATTTGGCATTTACATAAGTTTTTTGGATGCTGTTTTTACCCTTCAAAAATCATCAGTATCTAGGAAATAATTCTTGATAAAACAACGTGTGCTCTTTAATTGATTTGTTTTCTTCAGTATGCCTAAAATGCTGCTATCCAGCTTGTTAAAATGCCAATGCTCTCTTATAAAAATGATGACTATATGGAAGTATATGCAGAATAAAAAAGGAATGCCAGGTATTTGTTCTTAGTTGCTTGTTTTTCATCTTCATTTCAGACAGACAATAATGTTAATTCTACACTCAAAGAAAAGCGCACAAAGGATAACCAAAGCCAATACAAGCACACTCTTTTCAATACTGTCCTCTCCAGCCAAGCCCATCCATGAAATCTTCTTGACAAAAATGGCACTTCAGTTTCCATATAACTTTAGTTAGTAACCTGTCTGCCTGGAACTTTTTACCATCCTGTGGCATCAATTTCTGACAAGATGGAGGGTTTTTTGTGTGCCTGAAACAGGTATCATCTAACTCATTTGACACAATTTTTAGCCACTGGGTGGGTAACATTCAAACAAGGAGCTCAGAAGGGAAATGTGCCTTATCATACAGCCTGTCTCCACAGGATTCAGCACATGGAGATGTGACTGCATTCAAACTCAAAGGGCATAGGGTGGGATGAAGCAAATGCACTGATGTTTTTCTAACTCCAGGTATGTGAATTATCTCAGCCAAGACTTAGATTAAATTTACCCTTCAAGTTTAGAATTGAATTTGTTTATACACTTAATCTTCTGTATGCTCATATACTTTCAGTCTTTCCATTTCTGCTAATCAGCCAGAGTGTGTACCTAACATTGAGTTGTATGGCATTTAGATGGTCTGGATTATTGCTGTGCACCTTTTATTTGACACCACCAGCTTTAATTTCATCTACTGCTTTTGTAGGTATTTTTGCAATGCTGCCACTAGTTCTGCACATACAAACTTTAGTTTTGATCTCTCCCCATAGTTTCAGCTCCAGCAGACAAAAACATCATAACAAATGAGAAAAAACGCATTACAAATCAGCAGTAGAAAATAAGCATTTAAAAACATCATTTTCCTGAAAGCCATGAAATAAAATAAAAGGAAAGCCATCTGGGTTGGAACCTTCTTTTGCCACCAATATCTGATTTTCTTTGCCTGTGTTCTCTGATTGCATATGATACCACAAGGACTAAAAGCAATGTGCACATTCTTGCTGAAAAATTAATTAAGAGATGCTACTACCTGTTACTCTGATGAAGCAGACTATTGCATTTTCTGTGTTTAGCGCAGACCAGCAGTCACTCTACACACTTCATATCAAAACAAGTTGATTTAAAGCTAAAATCATTTACTAGCGAAACAGATTTATACACCAAGTGTTCAGACTAAGAACTTAACAGCTGTTCCACAGAACAGCTACCAGAGCTGAAGCTCCACTCACAACTAATAAAGCTTTATGTGAAAATTCAATTAAGATATTATTCAGTAAAAATAAAAGCAGGATGCTTCTGCTTCTGCTGTGAAAGGGACAGAGGAGAAGAACCTGTAAGTGTCCTTTGACTTTTACTGTACCGAATACAACCTTAGTACATTCAGTGTTTATTTTGTTTTCTTTTCTCCATATAGTCTCAAGTATGTTTCCAATCAAAGTTAATGTACTTCCCACAGTAGGGTTGTATCAACTCCCTAAGGAGTAAGGGATTTTCTGGAAGCTTTTGAAGGTACAAAGCCCCTTCCCTACTGCTCTTACATCCACCCCATAAATCTGGCTGTGTCCAAGCTGCGTCCTTTACTCCACTTTCCTGGCAGCCTCTCTGTTTGTTCACTCCTTGGAGCCCAGCGGGCACCCACTTTATTTATTTTCTTTGGATGACACTTCTAAATGTTGGCAACTCTATGCAAAGCACTATCAATGCTTAACATCAACACCTCTCCAAGCTGGTAAAGGGAAAAGGGTGTGATTTCTCATCTTCATATTCATCACTCCTTTTTGACCATGGGGATTAAGCAACAAGCAGATGGGTGGGAATACCTAATGTTTTACCTTTCCAGAAAAGCTCTCATACAACAGGAATGCTGTTCTCATTCATGGTGGAAAGACCTGAAGTGAAACCTAAATGACATGACAACATTAATATGTTCTGATTTGCATTTCATTTAGGGTAATTTGTGATACAGAGAGCTCATCTTTTCCTTGCAAAGCACAATGCCTATTTACAGCACAAGAACCCTGGCACTGCCATCACCACTCCTTTGAGTCAGCTGTCTTCACATGGACAAACCAAGCACATTCCCAAGAAATGCCATGTCAACTTGAACTGCTACTGTATGCACCCAGGAATGCAGTCAGTTGAGTTCTCTTGAGTAACAGATGAGCTAGCAGTGGGATTTTAGCCGGATTCTGATGGAAAAAAGGCTTATGCAACCAGGCTGCTTAT
The DNA here is from genome assembly GCF_039878825.1 of Excalfactoria chinensis. Classification (NCBI taxonomy): domain Eukaryota; kingdom Metazoa; phylum Chordata; class Aves; order Galliformes; family Phasianidae; genus Excalfactoria; species Excalfactoria chinensis. The sequence continues at coordinate 27,569,060 of NC_092827.1, read as the reverse complement.
GTACATCCTTGTCTACTCCAGCCTCAACACAAACCAGCTTTCAACACGGCAGATTTCAATCATACTTCATAGGAGATGGAATACAGAAAAATGCTACTTTCTCGCATGTTTACTGAAAACAGGTGAACTGGCAGATGAAAGAAACTACGTGCAAATCTGTGCCGCAGAAACGGCACAGCATGTAACGTGAGAAATGAAGAGGATAGAGACCTTCTGGATGCCAACACTGAAGGAAAAAGCTTCAGACTGAGCTCTGATCATCTTAAGAACCCAAAGCAGGAAATGAATCTAGAAACCCAATTCCAAGTTTTATTAATTCTGCTGCACAGTGAGATACCTGTTAACGAGAATCACACCAATTCTTCACTCACACAGTAGCCCTGAATTTTTTTAATTGCTAATTTTTTAAGCAAAGAACAGGACTTAGAGAACAGGGTAACCAACATCCCCCTGGTGTCAGCCATTAAACAGCAAGCTGTCTGGCCATCAAATACCCTTGAAAAATGTGAGGCAACAGCTACCTTAAAACTGCAGTAAACAGTGCAGCAGAAACACCTGCCTGCTGCTAAGCGGGCTCACCGCAATGCCACTTCCTGCCAAGCCTGGCACTTCCAGGAACTCCAGGGGCCTCAGCAACCAACTCCAAATGCATTTCAATACATCAATACATCCTGCATGTTTTGCATCTTATAAAAAATAACCCACACAGTCCTTCTGTAGTAGTCTCAAATCATCAATGGTGATATCCCGCACTGGCTTCTAACCTTAACGATAAAAAACAGGCACCCTAAAGTCATCAGCTGTGCCCCACTGCCCCATCTCACACAGAGAGAGAAGACCCTCAGGAGGTGAATGAGAAGAATCACATCCCAGAGATTAGCAATTTTGTTTTCATGGTGAAATTTTGGGGAGTAGGTATCAAAAAGCTCCAGGCTACTCCATAGAGAACTTTCCCCAGAGACCAAATGTAGAAACTATGGAAATGGCCTGGGTCACACTGTTTCCAGCACATTGCATATTTTCACGTCAATCAAAACAAGCTTATTTAAAGTACAAAATACTCAAGACCTGGTCTACACACACACAAAAAAAATACCCACACAAATTAAGGGAAGTAAAAATTCCAAATATTTTTGTGACCATGATTTTAATTAATGGAAATATCAAGAGCAGAATCTTTTCTACATCATGTGACTTCAAAGAAACCTATAGAAACACAGATCTCCAAACTTCCAGCCACCAAACGTAAGGATGCCTGCTCAGCAGGCTTCACTTCAGCTTACCTGCTACTCAGTCCACAGTAGAGAAGTCCACTAGAGACACACAAATGCAAAAAGGCAAGCCAGAAGCATGGCACCAAGATCGTGGACAAAAGAACAGGCAGGTGGGCAGAAGCATGAAGGAAAGCAGACTGGAGATGACAGCTGTCTGATACCCCTGCACCTACAGTGCAACAGGGCCAATAGGTTCCTGTGGCATTTCCTTGCAGTCCTGCTAATGAAATGACCCATAATTGAGATTAGTAAGGCTTGTGATAACAAAAATTGCCAAACATTATTTTCCCAGATGTCAAAACTGAATGATGCTTGATTGGTATTTCAAAACATAACATTAAAAAAATAATAATAATAAATCATCAAATCTACAGCTTTTAGATTATTTTCTTGATCCAAGAAATACACATCACAGCAGGACCCGGCAGTAAAAACAGTAAGAACGTTTAAGGGCACATTTTTGTATGAGTATTTTTTATATCAAAAGCATAGCCTCAAAAAACTCCTTCATGTTTAAAAATGTGACTGCTTTAAATGAAAAGTTAGTGCTTGCTGTGCTGACTTCTCAAGCTGTTATTTTATGCCTTAAGCCAAATTTAAAAGAAGCAACCCCAGAGTGTAACATCAGCTTGTCTTCACTTACTGCTTTGCTTCATTTGCATTCTTTCAACAAGGAGCTGTGAAACATTAAACAACCTGAATAATATTTCTGACTTGTAACAGCAACTTGGACATGAATTATCCTCTGATTACTCACATAACAGTGAGGCTTCTTTATCTTAAAAGTATTCTGAGCACAGATTAAATGAGTTAAAATTACTACCACTAAACACAAAAATACTACTACGCTCATTATTTATGAGTCCAAACATATTGTACATTTATGTGAAGTCCACAGATACTGTAATTGGTAGCTGGACCACGTGCTTTTCATTAAAAGTCTTTCAGATAAAACATCAAGGTAGAAAAATTATAATTAAATATTGATATAGAATTATATATGAAGGGAACCATTCACTTTTTTTTTGTTTTTAATGGGTCTCCTAGAGAACTGAATACACTTCTAAAACATTATTTAGATACACAAAGCTTCAGGTAGAAGCACACAAATAAAACATAAAGGAATGAGATCCTGCTGGGACATCTGCGTCAGAAGTGGGATTGAAGGGGGAGCTCGGACAAGCCAGCACAATAGCAGCTGGCTTGGTAAAGGTTTGCAAATATTGATCGTACCATAGTATAGAGCTATGTTTGCAGTAATGAGGGATAAGACCTATGCCTTGATAACAGTGAAAGCAAAAGCCAGTCTCCTTGATGTACACTGCAAGCCCAACTGTGTGCTGCAGCCAGCTGGGACACTGGTTATTAGGCTCTGCTGTAGGGCACAGTAGCACGATCCTTGGCTCTCTTATAACAAGGGCACTGGAAAACACTTGGATGCAAACTGAAACTATTACTAAGAACATAAAAGTCTGAGTCTAAAAGAGGGTGAAATGCATGCTTATACATAACAGTTCCCATGGTTTTAAACCACAGTGCTCTTGCTGACCAAGTTTCGTAAAGCAGCACCTGTTCAAAAACCTTTTTGCATTTCTGGAGGGCTGAAGGCAGACAATGAAAGGTTAAAGCTGGGAGTCTGAATGAAAAACTCTTTAACAGCTTATAAAGTTTTAAAGCAGCGTTCATCAGTATTTCTAATCTCTCTCCACCCTTTCAGCTCCTCAGCTCTACTCTGTACTTCTAATACTGAACTGTGCTCTTTAGAACACCATCCAGACCAAAGGAATCTTCCTGTTAGAGTATCAGCCTGCCTTGTGAAAATGCAGTAAAAACTCTCCAGTAGGAGACCCCCTGCTTTTCTGCACATGGGTCATCTGCAAAGAGCAAAGGGGAAGTGAAAAAGGGAAGCTGGATGGAGAATGAAGTTGGACAGAGAATAAAGATGGCTGGGAAATTTTAGCAAAACTTTCTCCTGAAAGAGAGATTCAAAAGCATGAAAAACTTTCATCAAACAGAAGTGATTGAAAGTCTTCTTAGTGAAATAAGGCTCAACACGCTTTTAAAAAGTACAAAATGGATAATACCGGAGCATAGCATTTGTCTAAGTCATGCTCTTACATTCGATTTGAGAAACAGTGGAAGCCACCTCTTCATTGCAGCTGGGATGGTGTTTTTTAAATTCCACATCTCCACAATACAAAACCCATTCTCTGTCAGCACTGGCTAGCAATCTCCCCTTCTACACTATGTCCCAGGATGCACCACAAAGGCAGCTATAGGTATTTTTGAGTGTGCTTATATGGCTTCGAAGAAGGGCAGGAAGAGGTCTCTCACACACTGTTTCTGAACATCAAGACTAAGCCTGGTTACAGTTTAGGGAACAGTTTGCTTTGTCTTTGAGAATGACATTAAATGGATATAGTGGCCACAGATCAGCTCTTGTCATCCTGCAGCATACACCACAGACACACAAATATCAGACACAAGCATACATTTCTCACTAGGTCATAAAACACATTACTTAAGTTCCACGCTGAAAAACACAAACACCATTCTGGTGGGCTGCAACAGTTCTCCATTTCTTTTGGATACCTGGAACCAAATGAACCTCACCCAGACTATGTCAAGGGGCTAATGGGCCACCACATCACACCTAGAAGAGGCCCACAGCCAAACACAAGGCAGGACAGATGCAGTCAGTCAGCTGTGGTGCAAGTTAATTATCAGCAGTGTGGAAAGGAAAAAGCATTACTTCATCTTGTGATCAGAAGATGTTGTTTTCAACAGCATCTTCTTACAAACATACATACATACATACATATGAATAAAACCTCTAAGTTAATTGTCTGGGTGCATGCTAAGGTGGTTCTGCTATTTGTTGCAATTGATTCACACGGTGCTTCTACCACTGGAGGGAGTTAATTCTGGTCTGTGTTCTGCACGACGCATAACAGCACATACATTAAAGACACAGTTAAAGACACTCATACAGCACTGGCACATGGAGCCACTGTACGCCTGGCAGATCAAAAGAAAAACAACATCAGAAAAGGTTAAAAAGCGGAAATATAGAGCCCGCTTCAAAAGATACACAGCAAGGAATAAATACATCAGTATTATTTTAAGAAACTTACTTTATATGGTTTTCAAAATGATATCTTTATAAAAAGTAGTGGAAAGATTTCCTCCGTTTTTAAAAATAAACCAAGAAACCACAGCAATTTCCTGAAATTTCAGCTTCAGCTTTACACTTCTGTTCCTTGTGGCTCCAGCGTTAATTCATCTTTCCATTCTTGATAACTAAGATGCCATTCATGCTACCTAATGAATTTTCAGGAACACATTTATCTCTGTTACCTATTTAACCATATTATAAAATGTATTTAAAAAAAAAAAAAAAAAGAAACTTAATTACCTAGCATTCACTATTTAATACACTCCTGCGGCATATTTTTATTAAATGGTGTATTTTTAATTTTAATTCTATATGATTAAATTTGTAACTTCAATTGTAAGTAAGGTTTGAACAATGCCCTCAGTAAGATGCTGCAGCAGTTGGCTAGTCCTGAAGTGGTCAGGCAGATGGACTACATGACCTCTGAAGGTCTCTATTCCTACTACTCCATTTCTACTACTAAAACTGAAACAGATATAACAATGGTAGAAGGGTAAATCAATTCAGGTTTCTACCTGGTTCTCTTAGGAAGCAATATTTGTGTGTGATTTTGTGCTGTGAGAACTGATGCATTTTTTATATTTCAAATAAATCAATATTATAAACTGCTCTGCTTAATTGCTTACAGGTGTATCTCAATTAAAACCCATGAGGATTTTGCTCCATTATTTACACACAAGTAATTAAGCACGTAATCACATTTCAGGCAGTTTAGACTCAAACTGTTCTATAGCTCCTTAGTCTCCTAATATAAAGAAATATTTCTTTCATATCCTTTTCAGTTAAACAGTTCTAGTCAAGTCACTTCATTTTGCTGGAGACAGACCCAAACCCAATTGTTAGGAGACAAAAACAATCAGCAGTGTATAATTCCTGTATCCCATAGAACACAAGCAGCTGTTTTCAGCCCTCTTTTCAGTTGGCATCTAGAGGCAGTGCCACTAATTAGCACACTTTTCTAGCAAGCTGATCATGCAAAAGAGGCTACAGAAACAAAACTCCCTTTCAAAAGCAGTACCTTACAAGGAATATAGAAAAGTAGCACAGAAATTTGTGGACTTCAATAACAAAGCTGGTTCTATATAGGACACCTGAATTTCCAGGTATGTCCAGCTGGCACATTTCATATGTATAAAAGTTGTAATTCTTAAAAAGCTGCAGGACCTCATATTTAGCAAAGGGCTCATCGGAATGAAAACAATCACAATTTGGAGGTAAATGGCATTATTTTTTTGCCAAAGAATTTGTAAACCCTTTCTTGCATTTTTGCATTGTGTGTGCCTGGAAAGTTGCATAAAGTGTGTTGCTTCAGGGCTGCACCTAATTATATTGGGCATCCAGAAATAGGTGCATCTGACTCAGAATTTCTGCATGCTTTGCCAGCCAATCAAACCATAAAACATGCAAGCTATGGTTAAATTAAGCAATAAGACACCGCAAGCTGCAAGTTGTGACTTATCGGCACACAACACACCGCAAGGAAGATCACAACAGGAAACAGTTTTAAGGTAGTAGTTGTCCTCAGCCCAGCTAAGAATACCATCACTACAGTGGCTTTGTGCACTTCGAGTCAGAGGACCTACTATGCTAAACTTGAACATCACAAGAGAGGACTAAACATAAAATGAGGGTAAGTGTGCTAAAGCTGTGATGCCTTTGATTGCCAATTGTTGCCTATCTATCACCTGTTTACATCTCTATAAAAGCAACTTTTCTCACTTGATAATAATCGTTCTCTGTAGACAGAATCTTCAAGCCAGACTGAAACTCTTTTTGACTCTGACAAGCACAGAGCTGGCATATAAACACACAGCTAGCAATTCACTCCCACGCTTTGCCATTAACCTTAACCTTTGCCATTAACAGGTGGAGTGCTGTAGTCTGCAATGGTCCTGGACATGTGGGCAACAATGATGACCCAAACAGAAACCACTCTCCTTCAGGTCTTCACATATAAGTATTTCCACCATGGCAAGGTTTTACTTTATTATCTTTTTCACAGTATTATGGAGGAAAAATAGTCAAATCAGTTGGGCCAAAACTGGTACCAGGTACTTCAAGAGAAAATGCATTTCATGAGAGAATTAGAGGATATTTGTGTTCACACCACAAGAGTAGTCATTAATAACCAGCAACTTGCATGAAGTTGCTAGGCAAAACACAAAACTTAATAGTATATTAATCCCCAGGTATTTTCTGCCTAGATTTTAAGAAAACTGAAAATGAATACGACAGTATTCAGTCATTCAGTATTCAGACAGGCAGTGGGGCAGAGAAACTACAGAGCAATTACAGTCACTGATAACCACTGCATACGCAGAAAATAATGACAGTAATTCAAGGAAAATCCTATAAGTAACCCATGCCAATACTGACAACTTTTTGTTAGCAGCCTCTTTCCATAGAACCATTGTATCCTCACTAATTCAGCCATCCAACTAGCTTGTAAAGTCAGTTTCTAAACTGGGAGCAGGAAATCTTGAGGCTGAGTTGCAATTCTGAAGGAGTTATTTCAGTTGATAGCTATGTGTCAAGCAACGTAGCAATAAATTCTAAGCACGGTGGCAACTTGACATCAACTGCATTATATGAATAAATACATTGGGTTTTTATAGATTGATATTATAAAGAACAGTCTTTCTCTATATTCATTATACAGCAAGCTGTGCTATTAAACACTGCTTTGCACAAAGGCTGCAAACATAATATACAATCAGCTATCAATCTAAAATATGTTTAAGAGCTATTTGAACGACTGAAGTATTTCCTATTGATTTTAGATTAGGAACATATCCACATTCTCATGCCTGCAAAAGAACAATCATTTTCAGAAAAGAATAAAAGTGTATGTCGCAAAATCTGTTATTTTGTACCACATCATTTTCCAAACTCTATGGTTACTTTTGTAGCAGTATTTTAATGATTACCTTTAAAGGAAAAGCATTTTGTCACTTACAATCTCTGTTATTCATTGCAAATGGCTACAGCAAAGATCCAAAAACGTTGCCAAAAGCATATTGTGATCCATTGCAGCTGCATATGAGTTAGTATGTAATAGCCAAAGTTGATGCAGCACAAGCATTGTGTGAGCTACACAAGAAAACAACAAAAGAACAGTGTTGACTGATATAAACCTGGAGGAGAATTTAAGTCATACAGCATTATTAAGATAAAGGATCCTATTACTTCAGTGATATTTTGCTTCAGTAAGGGCTTCTGGAATTAGACTGGAATTAATGGCTAGTAAACATCTTTAGGATTTGGCTTGCCATTTATACCTGTTAAAGACTTCTCTATGCAGAAGTGCTAACATTTGACTCAACAAACTGTAAGTCATGTTCTCTGCTTTTTTAATGAGGATGGAAATGCATATCAGCACTTTTAATATATGTGTGTGTGTATATATATATATATAATCTTTATATGGTTCTATACTTGAATGCATCAGAGAGTTTTCAGAAAGCCCATAACAGCGTGCTGAAACTTTAAAGGTCATAAACCACTGTGATAAAGGCTGTTCTCTTTTTTACCTTTCAACAATGTCCATGGAGTCCTCTTGTAGGGCTGGCCATTAGCAACCCATTCAGCTCCAATCCCATGATTCTCTGATTGAGACTGGAATTAATCAGAAAGCACCAAAGCCGTAAACAATCATTAGTGCCTTAGGAAAGCAACCAGGTATAACCAAAAAGAAGAGGCTGGCAGAGCATCTAAAAAGACACACAAAGGGAAGACAAATATCTTCACTTTGAATAGCTTTTTGGAAAGAGCTGACAAGGTGCCTGAACTAACAAGGGTGAAGATTCAAAAAAGTCTGGGTTGTCTTTGTATTTGCGAGGGTTGTGTGAGCAGAAATTGCTTTCCAAGATGTCTTCTGACATACAAAAAGAGCAAACATGAGAGAGAACCAGAAGACACAGTGTATGCATGCTGCTTAATTAATACTGTGTTCTTTGATCCAACACAGAACTGAAGCTGCTTAGAGGACATAGAAGACACAGCCTACCCAGGCACAATGTGGATCAGTTTTAAATGTCTGTCAACTTGAAGTCAGAGAGTAAGATATCCTTTCTTCACTCCTGCTTTTGAAGAACTTATACATGGTTTTGAAAGTTTGGTAGACAGTATCAGAAAGTCATGAGATGCTTCGCTGCTGTTAGCTCACCTGCAGCCTGTATGCCTGCCATGTGCTGGGAAGCCATGCAACAGCCATTCTGCCTGTTCTTCTACCAGGCATCCACTTCTCTACCTCAGCATCTTCAGGCAAAGCCAACTAATGCAGGAAGAGCGTTCATTGATCACATGATATGTAACTTTCAAAAAATTTTAATGCAGTGAAATTCCCAGGTTATGCAACAATGCAACATCTGCCAAAACAAGCATCATTTTCAAGAAGTGATAAAAAAAAACAACAAACAAAACAACAAACACACACACACGCAAAAACACCCATAATTTATGATGCAGGTTTGCTGAAGTTAGGTAAGTTACAAATGCATCTATGTTAGTCTGCTATTAACATCTTACAGTCGAACAAACAACCTTTCTAACACGTGCTCCTGAGGTTGCCAGACAAACTAAAAGGGAACAGTTTCATTTGTTTTTTTATCCCCTTAATGAATCATGCAAAGTGTACTTTCTGATTTTGTTACTCATAAATGCAATTACAATAATTAACTAGCCAGATGCTTTGTACAACTTGCTATCAGATGTTAAGACAAACAACTTTTTCCCTATACAGTCTAGGAACAAACTCCAGGCTGAGGGCAGAGGTTACAGCAGCAATGAGCACTCTGAGCATCTTCTGAGCCCAGTCGTAAGGGTGCTGCAGGAGCTAAAACACGGGGACAGTGAAAGATACAGCTTTATCCTCCTGCCAGAAAACGTATCCACAGAGGTTTGCTACCGTCACCTGGACACCCTCTAGAGGTAGGAAAGGAAGCCCTCAGTTTGAAAAGAGAACACAGACCCATTCTGGTTAAAGCCCAGCCTATCAACAACGTTTATCTGTCACAGCTCTCCTCTGATGTGAAGACAGAAGCTCTGTTAGTGAGCTGTCACAACAGACAGAATGCAGCAAACACCCTGCATGCACACAGAATGCTGCTCTGCAGCACACTGTGCTGGGAAGGACACTGGTTCTCTGCTGGATGCTAAATGTAGGTATTGAGAGATGAGTGGGCCTCACTAACAAACTTATCCCACTTTCAAAATCAAAATACAGTGCGGTTCTCTTGCATGACTCTTCTCTAACCTAGTTCAAAATCTTTTCAACTGCTCGTGTTCTCATCCAGGCTCATTTTCATCTCAGTCATAACTCACAGAGATTTGCCTCTTTTATACTCAAGACAGAGAAAAATACAATTTTACCAAGGATGATTGAATGGGAAAAACACAGTCTCAATTTCGTAAAATCTAATTTCTTAAATAATGATTGCTAGTCAATTATATATTTCAGATTCAGAAATGAATCTTAATTCAGAATTGTACCTGAAATGTCACTGTCTGCACTTTCTTAATAATCTGAGTTTTCAGTCACTGTATATTATATTATTTATGTTTAACTCCTAAAGCTGGTGATAAAAGCAAGCCAAAAAGAATACCAAGATCTTTCCTTGGAAGTAGGTAATTTACACATGCAGGTAGGTGACAAAATACTGGAGAGTTGAAATCACACAAAGGACTTTTCAAAGAAGCTCCTTCTCTTCTGAAACTTACTGGTGTGATATCACACTTCAGCCTGGTACGGATACTTCAGCTCCAGCTTTCCCATTAATGAACTGCAACCATAACAACACTCAATCTAATTTTCTCGTATTTTTAGAGGTCTTTGATATTTTATAGATGTCATTAACTCAGCTGTAGTTTCAGGGAGAAATTCCCTGGACAGAAATAAGACTTCACTGCAGCAACCAAATTCCTTCCTGCAGAAAATGTCCTTAAGGATTCTATTTCCCAGCAAGCCAAAGAGCATTCAGAAGGACAGGAATTTCAGATGTCCCTCCACAGGTCTTCCTCAAAGTGTGCTTGTAGCCATGTCAGAGATGGGGCTGTATTTCTGGGACTCCACTTCATCCCTTCCCCTCAAACCACCCATATGTAGTTGTTTCAGGCCATCTGTATTTGGTGCTCGGATCACACAGTTTCGGGGTCAGTGGTTATTCTAACTGGATAGGAGATCAAATTAATTAATATGCACCTTATTGTAAAACAGAAAAATACTGAAAGCTACAGCTTTAAATTTAACTAAAAGCCTGGCAATTGACTTGAATAGCAAGTTGACAGATTCTTGTATTTACTTTAGCTACTAGAACACATGCACATATACAGACCCCCAAAACACAACATTTAGCAAGGACAAGTGACCAGAAACACAGTCAAGTAGTAAACAAACTGTTCATTATGTAGAAAAATACTACTGATTATTTCCTCAGGTACGCACACTAGGAAGAGAATTCAATAGAAAACAAAACAAGGATGAATACTGTGCTTTACCTATATGTATACTTAATAAACTGATTCACACTGGTACTCAAGCTTTCTCTCTACAGAAAGCAAAAAGGGAAGGAAAAAAGTCAATTAAAAACATATTAATAATGTAAGACAAACACACATTTCTTACTTTACAGTAATGACTGTCAGTCAAGTGAAGTAGGTATAGATGAATTATCTCCCACAATTTTCCCATCTAGCTAATGTTTCTCTTCTCTGTACACACTCATGAGTGCTCTCACCATGGATCTCCCTACAAATTATCTCCAGACAGTGAAATATCATGTGAAGTGCCTGCATATACATAATGTAACAGTTTCAACAACTTCTGGATAGGCCTTCAGCCCTCCACACAAGAGCTACTAGCGTTTATAAAGCTTCTGAAGATACAAGTCTCCACTGAGTTCCACTATCCCCCCCCGACTAAGAAACTGCTTTTACGAATGCTCAATTTGATCATTTCCACTTACTGCAATGTAAGTACGATTAATTACTAAGAATACCACTAGAAAGTACATCTAAAAGCATTTTCAGGATGAAAATCAAAATTCCTTCCCAAGCACACAATTCAGGATTGCCACCTGCCTCCTCAGTGCCTACAAGAATCCCTCAATGCTCTGGCAAACAGATTATCAGTGAAAGCCAAATTATAAGGCTAGTCAGCAGCCAGGGTGAGCTCTGAGGAAGGCTCACTTCTTTCCAGATAGCCTGTCCAAGCATAAAGTCAAATCTATTGCTTTCAAGACTGAAGGGGAAAATAAATAGATCTATTTGAATAACTTTTTGTATTGTATAAAAATTTACACCGCCTGAAGGTGTTAGCAAAGCTGTTCCCCTTTTCTTCTAAATTCTACTTCCTCTTCAATCTATGGATGCAGTTATGAATAGGACACATTCTCCAGGAGAGAAACATCCACAAAGAGACAAGCAATTCAATAAATCACTGATGCGCACCTGTCCTTACTGCAACTAACAGTGGAGTGCACAGGAAGTATTTTAGAGCCTCCCCAAGAGAACCATCACTTACTTCACATTGTTAATAAAAGCAGTCAGGTGGGATCACAGGCATGAAAAGTTCTGCCTCCCAGCTACCCTTCAGGAGAGGCTCTGACACAGCTTTGAGGAGCACCCCATAGCCTCCAAATACCACCTTTGCCCACTGCACAGCTACCAGAAAGGAGCTTGCTGCCACCCTGCAAAAGCTGCTGTATGTTTCCTGCCACCAATAAGCATCCTTTTGAAGAAAGCAGCAAAGATCAAGAACACACACTTCTCTATGGCGATGGTTTATACAACGCACGCAAAAAGGACTCTACAGGAACTATTGTCAACTGCACAGAAATAAGAAAAGATGCAGAGATTTGCTTCCTCCATCTAAGCTTACAGCCCACTTCTAACCAGAGTCAGCACAACTTTCTCAGATACAAGGAAGTGCTTTGCAAGCTGCTGAATTGGCTGTATTATGCCTTGGCAGCAATACATCTTCTCCAGCACGGGGCCACATGAAAGGATGCAGTCCACTCACCATCCCAGCTCCTGTGCTCACACCAGCCTCACTGAGCCACCACCTGTCATGCTCTGAGGACACAGCAGTGTCACCACCAAAAAGATGTGGTTGCTGATCCAGACTGGTCACCTGGGGAGACTGCCCTGTGTTTCCAAACTTACTGTCAAACACATGTGTCCCCTCACATCCATGACTAATAGAAGCACATACAACACCATGTTTCATCTTCATTTACCCAAAGTCCCTCTCAGGTAGGTCAGGATCCTCACATGATGTATATTTAGAAAATGGCCAGCAGTAAATTTTAAGCGCCTCCCCGTTAACAGAGCACGGAAGAGGAAGATCTGTGCATTTGAGTTCAATGGGTAATTCTCAGACACCATGGCTATGGATCAGCTTCAGACATACAAAGCAATTAAATTTAATGCACTAGAAGAAGTTAGACACTATTTCTGACCGAATGATCTCAAAAAGGGTGTGTGCAGATGCTCTCATCTGAGACCCAAAGTTGTTTTCCTCTCAAAGCAGAAGGATTTTACTCTCTTGGTTTTGTCACATGGACTTGTCACCAGTATGTCAACATTTAATATAATGAAATTAAAGCAATTAAAACACTACAAAAACTCCTGAAAGACTTAATGTGTTCCCCTCTTTTAAGGAGGGCGCCCCAAAGCAAGGAGGTAGCCAAGACAAACAGGAATATATTGCTTAAATCAAGAAGTGAGCAGGTACAGAACTTCCTTTCTTCATTACTCCTAATCAGTTTAAGAGCATGATTCATTTGTTAAACTTCATTTGATACAAGTCGCGGAGAAAAAATTGAATTACCCACTGAAGGCACAATAGAATAATTAAAGGAAGTAGGTATTCAGTGCCTTTGAAAATCCATCTCTCCTCAAGAAAATGCTTACGTACATATTTGTGTCCATCTCTGTAAAGGAAAATATGCACATTTATGCCTGGAGATATTCTTGGATGAAGGCCAAGCAGAGAAATTCAGGTATGTGCAGCTGAGGACTGTGCCCTCCTCTGAATCACCAGGCCCAACCACACATACTAACAACTACTCCCATGTTCTTTCAAGTAGAATGCAGAGCCTAAGACTACACACTTCAGTGCCCAAAGTGATGAATGTTTTGCCGAGCTTCCTGTAACGCAATTACACTGCAACTCAGACAGCTAACAAAAGATAAATCTGCTGTTACACGGAAAATTGAACACACTTCTTGATCAAGTACAGATGAACTGTAAGACAGCCTTTGAACTTTTGATTGATATATTAAAGGAATTTTACTTTGACATAAGCACAGCAACTGCTTAATAATACTTTGCAATTGATAAAACCACACAGCTGATGAATTTTCTGCCTTAACTGAGCTGCAGTGGCAATCCCTTGGGCAATCAGTCTGCTCTCTTACAGGAAACCTGCAAATCAGACTCTCAGTAACATCTCTCTCAGAAAACAGAAAGGGAAGATAATACACAAGTTTTTCCCAATTCAGTGTAGTTTACATAATACATATACAGAAGCAAATTTCAGTACACCAGAATTAAAAACAAAAATAAGAATACATGCTCTGTTGAGTGAATGGTTTGCAAAGGGAAAGAGCAACACTTAGTGTACAAAACACACACACACACACAAATCTGTCTTATTAGGAAGACTGCAGCAAATAACAGCACTTATGCTTAAGATTTTTCATTATATTTCTTGTATCCTACTCCTTATTTTACCTGCGTGAAGGAGACCCCATCTGAAATCTGTGGCAAATATCATTAATTTTCATCAGACTTAAAATTTAAGGTCTAGGAAATATGACCACACAAGTCACACAAGGAAAATAAGTTTTGTCTGTGAGCTATTAAGAAACAACCACCCTAGAGCACTGAGTTTTCAGTGTTAGAAGTTGTCTAGGAATAAGTGCTTTTATTTTTTCCTGTGTAACTCTTTTTTCCCCCTAAAAACATGAATAAAATTAATGAATGTGGTTTTCCACTAGGGCTATCAAAAAAAGTTTCCCTTCATTTTCATGAGTACTGGTAAATATATTAATGATGATTATTCTAATGAATAGTGAATGAATTATTAAGGACGGAATGACCTCTGGTATTCCATTTGGTTGATGTTAGAAGTTAATTGCAATTATAGATTTTTTTTTTTTTTTTTTAGCTCAGTTCTACTTTTATCCAATTCAAGAAACTTAATTCATCACAAGCAGCAGTATAATAGGGTGAATAGCTATTACAAATACACTCAAATTTGGAGGACTGAAAGCTCATCACAACTGCCCAACTATATAAAGTGAAAATAAATGTCACAATAAAGTCAAATAGTGCAGAAGCTTGAAAATTACTCAAGAGAGAAGGCCCCTAGCTCATTAAGCCACCACCCAGAACCTCCTGTGCAAATCTGTCACACAAACAGTGTCTCACAGGCAATTAAAACCTTCCTAAAATCTTCCACACAGTCTCTTAAACAGCTTCTCCTTTGAGACAGCATATTCTTAATGCCACATAGTGTATTCGTAGAACATCCTACCCCTGACCAAAGTCTATAAATCCAAGCAATATTTCTTACCATTTGAGGCCACAGAAATTTCATCTAGTGTCTTCACCTCATACAAGAGGTGAAGACATACAATAAGCAGGACAAGAAATTTCACTTCCAAGACTGACACAGAAAGAAAAACATATAAAAGGCAGAATCACCACAACACTAAATGTAAGATTATAAGATGAGGAGGAAAATGACAGCCCTGAAGACATGTCCAACTCGCATCAAGCATACAGTAGGAGAAGAGATGGAGAGGACTCCACTCAGGCTGTACATTTATTTAAATGAGATGAAGGCAAGTACTAATGTACTACATGAACCGCCTCATTAAGCACATACACAGCTCAATCTCATTTGAGAAATAAACATTAGGACAGAAGAAAGCTCGTGTACATAAACTTTCACCAGTCCCAGCCCTGGTGACTTACCCAAAGTAAATCTTTTGTTCTCTTATTTCTAGGAAGTTAAGGAGTTTTTATGGCAGAGCAGTATTTCTCCTGGAACATTGTTAAGTCAGAAAACAAGGTGAGTACAAATGAGGGAACTAGAGGAATCAAGCCTGAAGAGTAAAATGTGAAACAAACAGTATTTTGCTAAGGTAAGTGAAAACCACTTCTTACGCACATCACATGATAGACATTGCCAACCCTGAAGATCCTCACACAGGCAACAGTTCTTCAGCAAAAACTGAATGAATAGAGAAGCTATGTATTATACACTGCCCATGAAAGGGTTCCAAGAGAGGACTGCTGTCCATGAACAATGTTAGGAAGACACAGGAATGAAGCCCTGTAGCCCATTTTTGCTTCTCTGATGATCACAGAGAAAGCACAAAGAGCTTTGAAGACTGATGTATATGTGTGGTTAGAGTACAAGTGAGATGCACTGCAAAAGAGCATACAAGAAGTGAACATAAAAACCTAGGAAGTCCAATCAAGAAAAGAGTAGAGCTCTG